>NC_138068.1:14629368-17301868 GCF_964194185.1 Rhinolophus hipposideros
AGCACCCGACGTTGCCTTAATGCAGGGTTTCTGCCTCCATCAGACCCCTTCCAAATAGTCACCACGAAGTCTAGCCCATTTGCGCCCCAAATGGTGAAAAAGTGGGGAAACGTCTGTCTTTGGAAACTGGATCCATATGGTTAAAAACTGGCTCTGCCCATTTTTCAGCTACATGAGCTGAATACTGACTTCCTAAACTTCAGTTGCCCCATCTGTCAAATGAGGATGAGATGTACCCTCCCAGGCTCGCTGGGACCTTTTGAAGAGTGAACGATAGGTGTGATTTCCCTTTGCACATTCCTAAGCACCTTTCGAATGTTGTGGCGGTAGAGGTGCATGAAGGAAAGAACAAGCAAATCGACCTACTGGTCGATTTGAATAGACGGTAGACAGGATGCAGGAGGAGGTCATCAGGGAGGAGAAACAAAACCAGTGACACCCCGAGGATGCAGAGACACCAGCCAACACGCTGACACCCTGAGGAGAGAGAGAAAGGAAGACGTCAGAGGAAGGTTGGGAATGTTGTGCTTGCCGAAACCAAGAGGACAAGTGAGACAGTTCATCGGACGTCTCTGCCTGGAGGCTGAATTTTGGTCAAGTGCCGTCTTTTACATCATAGCTCTCAACTTTGCATACTCAAACTCAATTCACAGTTGAGAGGAGAGTCCAATCAACCAAACTGGCAAGAAACTGGTGGAAATAGTAGGCAACGAACGATCTTTTGAAATCATTTCTTCCCTCCAAAAACACCCCAAAGCCTTCCCTATCTCAGATGTCTGGGTTGCCCAAGACACCTCACCTTCTATGTCCAGTTGTCACCAAGTCCTACTGGTTCTCCACCCTAAACTTCTCTCCAATCCATATACTTTCCTCATTTCAAGGGCCACCATCCTAGTTCTGAATACCATCATCTCTTGCCTGAGAAACCTCAGCAGCCTCTTAATTGGTCTCACCAAATCCACTCTTACTTGCCGGAAAACTACTCTCCAACCACAGCAAGTGTAAATTGATATTATATGTATCTAGATTTAATAGACGAGTCAGCCACGACTCAGTAAGGCCATAATTTACTGGAGCACATTCCAGAAGCAAGAGACTGAGCTGGGGTTGAAGTTGGACGTGTGAAAATACCAGTAGGCAGTCCTGTGCAATAGTGCCAAGCTTCAGGCTGAGTCATAACAAAGTGGAATCTGCCCTGACTGAAACCAGCAGGAGTTCCTAAAAGAATCCAGATCCTCCCCACATGCACATTTTTCTCCTTCTCCCACCAGACATGGCCAGCCTCAACCGTGAAACACCTGCTGGCCCTGCTGTTAACATCAACAAATAATGAGGAACCGTAGTAGTAACAATTATCATAACAAATTGCACTTTGATTACATCCGTCACCTGAGAATTTCCAAGACTTTACAAACATCAATTAGTAATTACAGCTCCAAGGATTGCTCACAGAGAGCAGGGATCATTAAGGTCAGGTAAGAGCTGTGCAGGGAGGTATGCAGGGCAGCTTTGGCTTAGGTTGTTTCAGACCTGGGAGTCACCAGTCGCTGGTGGAAAGGCTAAACCTCTCTCCATGAGGTTCAGAGGAACCACACGTCCGACATCCCAATTAGGAAATGATTTGTACGGCTGTTCTGTTGCCTCAAAGCCCTGGTGCTGTGGAAAGGGAAGCATGAAATGTAGTTTTGGAAGGGAGCTTACTGATGGTACCGTGCCCTTCTTTTGGCAGAAAAAGAAACTAAAGTCCAGAGTGAGGAAGTGATTTGCCCAACGTCAGAGCCATAACTTGAATTTAGTCTCCTATACCCTCTCCACATTTGTTTACTCTGCAAAATTGTGCCATCATTGGCCATCCTCTCTTCTGTAAGGAAGTGATGATGATGGTGATGATAAAAATCCAACAGTGATATATTAAGGGCTTGCTCTGAGTCAGTGAGGGGATGCCCAGATAAATAAGATATAGTTCCTGCCCTCACGAAACCCACAATCCAGTGGAAAAGACAGTTATGAAAACAAATGTGTGCAATAAACTAACAGGAATGACATTGGTGCAGTACTCAGTGTACGGCTGGAAGCCTGGAGGGGAGGGGGTCAGGAGGTGTTTAGAGAAAGTCTCATAGAAACAGTGACATTTGAGCTGACCATTGAAAAATGAGTATTTTTCATACAGAAAATAGGGCAGAGTCACGACATGTCCTGCAAAGGGAGCACTTGGGCAGAGTCCCAAAGGTTGGCAATTCCATGATGCATTTGGGGAGACTTGGTGAGGTTCGTTCTGGGATAAAGAGAGGCCAGAGAGACCGAGCAGATAATGAGGGGAAGGCCTTGCACGTCCTGGGTAAAACCTTGGAATTCATTCAGTTGAAGACAGGGAAAACGATCTTGTCAATAATCCCACTATCAATTTGTTATAATAATAAAACCAGTCCTGTACATATCTTTGTATCTTTCAGGTACTTGGACACTCAAAATTTTGTTCAACCCAGTGAGATGTACAGAGAATATTGCAACCATGCTTCCATTAATTTTGAAATGCTAAATTTAGCATTTCAAAATTATTTCCAGAGATCTAAAAACTAGTCTCTCTCTCTTTTTTTTTTAATTTCTTGTTTTTCAATGGTTATTTCCCTCTTATCATTTCTTATATTGGTGCTTCCTTTCTTTTTCCTTTTTTCTATTATTTTTATCTTCTCTACTTAAATAACTTCTGCTTTTGCTTTTATTATTCCCTTTTGTGTGTGTTTTTTGGATCATTTATTTTTGTTCCTTTTCTAGATTTTTGTGCTGGAAATTCAGTTAATTTTTTTCATTCTTTTACGGATATACTTTCATCTAGTCACTGCTTTAAATGTTTTTCATAAATTCTGATATGTACTTTTTATTGTATTTTGTTTTAAAATATTTAAGTTTTTGTTCATAACTTCTCCTTTCACCAGGAAGTTGGTCAAAAAAATTATTTTGTAAATTTCCAGTTGAAAGGACCTGTTTGGTTTTTTAGTACTCTTAATAATTTCTTGTTTTATTACATTGTAAACATATATTTCTTATAATATTTCTGCTTTATGGGACACAGTAATATTTAATTTACTAATACATGGTCAATTTTTGTGAATGTTTCATAAGCTCGTAAGAAGTTTTGTCTCTATTATCAGGCTGTAGGGTTTGATACATATCATTATCTGCTTAATTATTTTAGCACTTATGTCCTTCCTATTTTTTTGCCACTTGATTTGTTTTATACTGCCAGTAGACGCATATTATTTTTGCATCTACTATAATTTCTACTTTATAAGGGAGAATATTGTGGGGGTTGGTTCATACCGGTAGATATTCATAGCTGTTCTATTTCTTGTTAATTGTGGGTGTGGGCATTAAAAAGTATCCTTTGTTATGTTTAATACTTTTTAAATTGCATTTTACTCTCTCTGATATCAGATTCATTACTACTGCTTTTGCTTTCCATTTGACATTTCTAGATTCTCCCATTCCTTTATTGATGCTTTTCTGAATTACTCTGTTTTCAGTGTGACCTTTATGTATAGCAGAAAGTGAGGTCTTGCTTCATGAGACAGTTTGAACTCTTTTTCATTTAATTATATGAGTTAAACCCATTCACATTTCTTGACATGACTGATATGTTTGGTCTCAACTTTGTCATATATTCTTTATATCATAATTTATTACATTAATTTTGTAATACTTGCTGGGGTGTTTTCCTGACTCTTTTATTTTAATATTTCTTTGTTATTTAGAAAGTTTTGTATTTTCGTTCTCATAGTTATCTTCGTTCCTATCCTTTTTAACACATTTAATCCTCTCTTTCCTTATTTAACCTTTTCCTATCTGGTTTATCAGCTGTTTCCCAGCATTATCGAGGAATAATTAACAAATAAAAATTATATGGATTTAAGTTATACGATGTGATGTTTTGAGGTGCGTATACATTGTGAAATGATTGCCGTGATCCCGCTAATTAACACGTCTATATAGTTATCACATAGTTGTCATTGTGTACATTAAGAGCACTTAGGATACAGTCTCTTAGCAACGTCAAAGTATCAAACACAATATTCATACGGATCTCCAGAATGTGTGTAGCCTGCATAATTCTTGGACCAGCATCTCCCCATTGTTTTCTACTCTCCAGCCTCTGACAACCACCATTTTACTCTCTACTTTTATGAGTTCAGATGTTTTCGATTCCACGTATAAGAGAGATCATGCATCATTTGTTTCCCTTAGCATAATATCCACCAGGTTCATCCATGTTGTTGCAAATGGCAGGACATCCTTCTTTTTCAAGCCTCAGTCATAGTCCATTGTCTCCATGTACCACATTTTCTTTTCCCTGCTGCTGGCTGCCCCAGACCATTCAGCCATGCTAATCCCCTCAGGGCTCCGGCTGGGACAAGGAGTGGTCCTTTGGGCAGCATCTTGCATAGCTGGGGTAGCCAGGCACTCACTATACTCTCACTTTCCCCCTTGGGAAAAAACTTGAGCTGAGGGTGTCTCTCTTAGTACTGAGCGTTGCCACAAGGGGGACAGGTGACATGAGTACATTGAAACTATTCTTCTTACCCTCTTCAATGCATCTATTCTTAGACTTTCTGCTCCACTGGGTTGCTGGGATCTTTCTGCTGGATTTCTGAGCTCCCACAAAAGTTCTGTAATCCATGGGAGGTTATCAAAATCATGTTTCTTTGGGAAGATAAGTACCAAAGACTCTTACTCTGCCATCTTGCTGACGTCATTGGTTTGTCAGTTTTTGATGGTACCCATTGATTTTCGCTTATTGCCTATACTACAATCATTGAACTTACTCTACTCTCCTCTTTCCCGATTTCTTCTCTTTATCATTTTTACTTCCATTATTTCTATATTGTCAGAAATTATAACATTTATATATTCTACTTTCAACCATGTCCCTACCTTATTTTAAACTTAGATTTACAATTCAATATATTAAATGCTTACCATCAGTCCTTTTGCAGAAATTTCCTCAGTCATTTTTTTGTTGAATGAAGCTTTTCCAACTCTGGTATAGTCCTCAAGAAAGACTTGTGAGTAGAGTATTCTCTGAGTTATTGAATGTCGATAGTTATTTTTCTATAGCTTTGATATTTGAAAGACACGGCTAGCTATAAAATCCTGGGTTCATAATTTTTCTTTGAGTTTCCTGAAAATACTAACTCATATTTCCTGGCTTTATATGTTGCTTTGGAGACACCATGTTTCCCCAAAACATAAGACCTAGCCAGACCATCAGCTCTAATGCCTCTTTTGGAGCGAAAATTAATTTAAGACCCAATATTATATTATAGAGCCAATCTTATATTAAAATAAGACTAGGTCTTATTTTGAGGGAAACACGGCATTTCATGACAGCCTAATTCTCTTGTTCTTATTAATTATTTGATCTTTTTGCCTGGAGGCCTTGAGAACTTTTTTTAAAAAAATAATTTTACTAGGATCTTAGAATTGATCTTTAAGGTTTTTTAGGTCCTTTCAATATGTAGGCTCAGATTGTCTTGTGATTCCAGAAATTTTCCTTGGATTATTGTTATAAATCTTTCCCTATCCAATTGTTTAATCTGTTTTCTCAGGGATCTGAAGTACCCTATATTGGCTCTCCTTTGTCTTTCCTTTATGTCACTTTTTTCACTGACCCTTTTTACCTTGCCTTTTATCTCGTATTCATTATCTTGATTATTTTCTCTGTCTTCAGTGCCCATTGTTAAAATTTTCCTTTGGACTCCTTACAATTTAATCTTCATTTCTGAAGAGCCTCTCTTTTTCCTTTTTTTCCTGAATTCAACACCCCCCCCCCTTTTTTGCTGATTTTTTAAAATACATTTCAGTTTTTAATCTTTACCTTGCTTACTCAAAATGGTTGAGGAAATTTAATTAAATTTAGAGTATTGTCTTACAGTTCTCTTCTGTTGGTAATTGTTATTTCAAGGGGGTAGATTTTTTCAGTTGGAATGTTCTGATTTCTATTTTGTTCTCTTCGTACAGTTGCTCTTTTGGCTCCTTCCATTTCTTCATTTTATAAATTTAATGCGGCTTACAAGATCCCTAGTTCATTATGTATCTACACAGGTGATATGTACCTATGTGCCGACTTGCATGTCGGGAGTGGGATGTGGGATGTGGGTGAAGTTAAAATGATGGGGAAATGAAATGGTATTGTACTATGGAGATAGAACAGAAAATACAAAATGTTTCTCCTTTTCCCAAAGCCTGTACACTTTAAGCACAAAGAAAGGACTCATTTCCTGTTTATTGAACTGTTTGGGGACTTGGGGCGTATGCACACTGGCCAGACTTCCCGTATGATAAAATGCAGACTTTCCAGCATGTTCCTGACTGGCATGTTTTGCTAACAGTTCAATCACCCAGAAGGTCAAAAGAGTGACTTAGGACTTCGTTATTCTGTACCTCTTTCTAACTAACAAAGACCAATTGGTTATGGAATTCAAGGGGTGAGAAACTTGGGAGAAAGTGTACCTGTCAGTATCACATTTGTGAGAGCCAGGGAGAGTTACACACAGTCAGACACACACTCTAGATTATAGAAAACAGATTTTAATAGATGCGGGGTGGAAGCGATGATGTTAGGAAATGGCTCAATTTCATGCATCAGCTGTGGAATTCTAAGAAGAATTAGAAAGTGTTCAGAAATGACCCAATGAGAAGAAGAAGTAGTAGAATACACCAATGCAGTTACCCAGGATTCCCTTTGATGTAACACATTTTAAAGAGAACATTCCCACGGAAGCCAGATTAGTGACTTAGAGGGAGGATGAAGGCGACTTCTGAGGTTCTGGGAATGTTGTGTGTTTTGATCAGGGTGCTAGTCATAGGTGTGTATTTCTACTGTGAAAAATTCAGCAAAGGATATAGAAGTTTATTATACTTGTCTACATGTGTGTTATACTTCAAATTAACTGTGCAACAGTTTTTAAGAGTTAGTATATTTCCTTCAGGTCTTATTTTTTTAAATGCTTAGATTTGCATGTTAGATGTAATAAAAATTACACATTGCTTTACTCATTTATTTTCTTACATGTACTATTCTATGTTATTACATGGCCCTTTATCGCCATTTCTGTTAACAGCTTCATAATATTCCACTGTCTTTCTTTGTCCTGCTTGCAGAGCTAGACGTATATGTGTCTCTTCATTGTCACCTTTATAAAGAACACCGGAACCAACATCTTTGAATATAAAGGTTTTTCTACACTTAAGGATATTCCCTGAGAATAGATTCTTAGATGCAATGAGATTAGATTGACTGTCTTTAAAGTCCAGATACATATTTATAAATTACCCCCAATGGTGCTACCCTCATCAAACACCTGCCCACTGCTAAATTCAACAGTCATGCGCAGAGTTGGCATGTTTCCTAATATAGTTTTTGCAAAATCTTTTTTCTTTGTATTAGCATAAAGTTGGAGAGCCATCTGACCAGCTCTTCTATTCTACACAATTTCTCAGTGATAATCATTGGGGCTCTTGGGGGAACCATACCTTCTTTAACCATCTCAGGCTTCAGATCACTGACCATTTAAACCAACAAGCAAAAATGGAAGCCAATGGATTTGAAGAACTTTGTTCTTTCCCCAAACATGAAAACAAAACAAAAACTAGTTTGCTAGCTTTTATAATCATTTTAAAGTTTTAACTCATTTGTGACCTAAGGTTTTTTGGGGTTTTTTTGCATCACATTTAGAGAGTTCTACTTTATTTTTCTACCTTTTTTCTCAGTCATTTTTCCTTTTTTCCATCTTCTGAATATGTTCTTAAAAAAAATATTTTTCTTTGAAATATAGCGTACTTCAAATATATGAACACCTCAAATGAATACTTTATATATTTGAACCGTAATGTGCCATTTTAAAAAATATTTCTGCAGTTTCCGTTTTATGAAATAAAACAATTATTTATTTTAAAAAGAAATGCTTTCGGCATACAAAATAGAAAGAAAAGGAAACACTTGTTCCAAAGAACAAGTCATGTCAACCCAACCTTCTTCTTTTTTAAGAAACTTGGGCTGATAGATTAGGGAAATGCAATAGACAGAGTGTTATTACCTGAAGTGAATTTGACCCTATTCTCAAGCTATTTTTGTGGAAAAATACAACAGTAGCACCTGAGTATATAAGCAATTGAGGAGATATGTAACTAGTTAGATAAACCAACCAAAGATTCTGATGAACAGAGATGAATGCCAACCTGGAACGAGGGTTCTAGTACCTACCACAGAGCTCTGTCATTGGCGGTTTCCAGGTTACTACTTATATTCATTATCTGGGTGAGGTTCGAGAACAATTACACCCAAAAACTCTCAGGTGGTGGAGAATATCATGTACAGGCTGTAGTAATCGCATGAGTCAAAATGGAAGTCAATAGTGGTGTATATGACTCTGTAGTTGGGTCCCAGAAATACAACCACATTTATATATGTAGAAGCAGGCAGATTTTTTTTTTGATGGAAAGTTGATAACACGTTGATTATGATCAATGAAAACCTGGGATGTTGGCTATGTGAATAGTAGTCCAGTATAAGGAAGGAAAATAGAAAATAATGATGATCTAAGTAATCATATGTTGGCAAGACCACATGGGGACTTTTGCTTAATGTTCTAGTCCCTTCTCATTAAGAGGGACAACTGGAGGGTGTCCTAGGATGAGTAGCTAGGATGAGGATGGTTCAAAGGCCTTGAATTCTTACCATATGAGGAATTGTTGAAGAATAAGAATGTTAGTGGACCTGAAAACCATCTTCCAATATCCATACATCTTTCCTACACAAGCAAGGGCAGACTGTCTGTGGTCCGAGGAACAGAATCAAGACCACTGGGGAGTCATACTTGGGCTTAATAGGAGTGATCGTTTCTGGCATTCAGAGAAGTGCATAAATAAAACAGACTCTGCTGTAGACATAACAATTTCTTCTCTACTTCTGAATGCATGGAGGGCTCCATTTCTTCACGGGCTCCCACCCCAGGTTAGGCATGGCCATCGGACTGGTTTTAGCCAATGAAGCTTGAGTCAAAGCAAAGTGTTGCTTCTCATACAGAGCGTGTAAGTTAAGACTCTTCAGCACTCTTTTCTCCTGTCGCAGTAAACACTGAAGACTTGTGTTAAAATGGAGACACCAACCTTGGTCTATGAGTGACTACAATGACGAGAGTGTCCCCAACCACCCCACTACACCCCCACCCCCAGACCCAGCCACACACCTACGTTAGACATGTAGTTTGGGTGGAAAATAAATCTTTGCTGTTTGTTATCACTGAAGTTCATGGGTTTTTCACATAACCTTTTCTATCCAAACATAAGTACCTTCAAGGTGCAATAGTTGCTCCTGAGTGAGCATTAGCAAGACAACCACTGGATTCTTGAGACTCACACATATCGAATTCTTGGCCTTTGATTTTCATTGCTGCACTACAAATTCAGACTACTGCTGGGAGCATAACTTAGTCATCTGGAATTTGCAACTTGTTCCTCCTGGGAGACGATCCTAAAAAAATAGGCTGAGCTGATTCTCTTCCCAAGCACACTCTTCTGTAACTCACCTGCATGCCCAGCCTTGCCACAAATGTATGGATCCTGTCCACTTGGGGAAGAGCCAACAATAACTAGATAAGTTATTCACTTCACTCAGCAAAGATTCTGTCGCCACACAAACATACACATGCAACATTATCCATGAAAACTGTGAGGTCCACTAGAGATCTCAGGACCAGAGTGACTTTTTGCACATGAACTTGGCAATTTGATTCTTGCACATTCATATTGACTGGGCTATGGCCAAGTGTCTGTTTCAGCCTATACATATAGATGCATTGTTTACCTGTAACAAAGTTTCCCCAGGATGCCTTTAGTACCATCTGCTAGCCCATGCAACTGACCAAAGCACACCACGTGCCAAAATGTACCCACTTAGTGTTTTTGCTAAAGTCGTTCTGTGCTGGGCAGTATCTGATATGTTTATGAAGTGGTTCTGTCTGGGGAAGAAGCTTATGAGGTGATGGGAGCCAGGAAGTGGAAGGAACAAAGTATGTACCTAGCCTCAGAAGAAATGAAGAAATAGAATGAAAAGGTTATTCTAATGGGAGAAATGAAAAGGACAAGTTTAAAATTATAATTAAAAATACATAGCCATATGTATACACACACACACACACACACACACACACATATATGTATGTATTTTTCTTTATATAACAAACCAAACCCACAACTAATTAACTGGACCTTCACTTTTGTTGTTCACAGGAGACCAAAATCAACTGTGTTCGTCTGGCTACGAAAGGTATGTTGCCATGTTCTTGTCTGTCTTCAGCCACTCTGTAGCCATTTAAGTACTTCTCCCTCTAGCCACACAGGGAGATTTAGGCAACAATGACTAAAAATAACAAGAAGTGTTATTTTCATTGGAGTCATTTGCACCTAGGTGTGAATATATACCCAACTGTGCGCGTATTAATAACACAGTGCCTAAAGCATAGCAGGAACTGAAAACATAGTAGTTGAATCAATGGATGGATGGATGGATGGATGGACGGACGGGTGAAAGGATGGTTGGATGGCTGGGTGGACTGGTACATTAATCAGTGGTAAATATAAATGTACTCAAATTTTCTTCTGGTATGTATTTTCATTGTATTTGGGTCTATGTTTATGTTGTTATTTTTTAAAGCACGTCTGTTAAATCTATCTTCTAGGTTTCATACTTTACTAAAGTGATGCATGGCTTTTAAAAATGAGGTGATCAGTGTTGGTGCCTTTCGTAACAAGAAAAGAAACACTGCTTTGTTTTGTAGTTGGCATTTCCAAACCTTATACCCAAAACTAAGGCAATATTGTTCAGGCTCATCACTTTTTGTTTTCCTAATTGTAATTGAATTGCCTGGCTCTGTCAATTGGTACATGTTTCTGTTTATTACTCTTTAAAAAAAAAATCAATGAATGGTTTGTTATCGTTTAACCTATTACAAGGTTGAATGGTGAGAAATCAGGTTTATCTTTTTGTTATAGAATTGATATTTTCACAGCTATCCTCCCCAGATTGCCACACCAAAATTGAGCAATTCTATTTCTATTCCCTGCATTTATCGACAGCATACATAGTTCTATAGGTTGCTTGCACAGAGAAGACAATTATAAATAGACGTATAAATATAGTCAAACAATGACCCAAGTATAAATATACATGTGTGAATATAATACACATGTACCCACATACAGAGGAAAATTCACAATATATGGGGGAAGGGAAGAAAAATAGGGGGAGAGAGAGAGGGAGAGAGAAGGGAGAAAAATATCTGTGGTTATTTGACAAAATATACACCAAGACCTACCATTCATGACTTTTGTAACTTTGAACAAAATCAGATCGATATGAAAGCAGAACAGGGAAAGCGCAGGAGGAAGGAGAAGACAGAGCACTAGGGGCTCCCTGTGATAAGATTTCACATAAGCCATGAGAGGTCGGCATGTCCCTAACTTGTTGCCTCTCAGGAACTCAGGCTACTGGACAGAAAGAGAGAAAATACTCTTTGTGAGGCCAAGAAAATGGCTGGCCTGCAAACAAAAGTGACACAAATCACAAGCCAGCCTTGAAAGACTTTGCCATTGGAGAAAACAGATATTGTGGAAGGAAGAGCAGCATCCACTGGACAGCACTGGAGCACTAGACAGCAAGCAGGGCGTCTGCAACATCCTACTTAAGCAGGCAGCTGGGAGAAGGAAGGAAACTGACCGACAAACCTTCAGCATCACGGTGCCCCTTGGCTCCCCTCTTGCTTTTGACCTCTAGACAAGGGAGGGGTCGGTGCAGTAGCTGTGCCTTCCGTGGGGTAGGTGGGATTCTAAGGACACCCTCTGAGACATAAGCCGCCCCTACAGAGTAGTTTGTTGGACCAGATTTTCTGAACTGAGACTTGGGAACATGTGACTGGACAAGCAGCCGGTACATCCAAGAGCTTGGAGAGAGAATGTGTAAAACTGTACTGTCTTGGGAAGTGCAGGACCCACTGTGCTCCCACCCCGAGCCATGCCTCGCTTCCCAGACTTGCAGTGCTGATCTGCAGGAGAATTGCAGTGGTCTTTAAAGAACTAGAGCAGAAGTGCTCCCTGCCTCTTCTTAGCATAAGGATTTCTCCTCCGGTTTGACCTTTGGGTCTCAGTCTTCCTTTCGTGGAGTGTGCACACCTGTAAGGTGTGGGGGTAGAAAGGATAGGAGCACATGAATATGTGCCCAGCTGGCCAAGCCCTGGCAGGGCTCTGAGGAGTCAGGAGTCAGAGGCAGATGCCGAGCAACCACACCCTCAGTTTCCGGTTCATTGAGAGCTGTCACTTCAGCCCAAAGAAGCACAGCTCTAGCAGCACTTGGGAATGGGGGCAGAGGGCTGGGTAATGCAGAATGCCAGCCTGCGGGGAGTTCTTTCTGCTTAGCACCACATCCACTAAAAGGGCACTCGGTGACTGCAGAGAAAAGGCAACGGGAAGGAAACCCGTGTTAGGTTAGTGTCTGGTCTGCACTTGGCCTTACCCTTAGACCATCCAGGACTGATTAAAGGCAAACTCCATCTAAATCCATGCACTGGCCATGAGGACTTTGTATCCTCATGAGTTGGAGGCCAGGCATCAATATTTGACCTCTCCCTTTCCTGAATCAAGTTTCCTTCTTTGTGGATTTGCTGAAAATATCATTCCTTTACAGAGGAAACTATGACACTGGGACTCTTGCAGGCATCGAGTCTATGTAAAGTTCCAGGGGCAGATTCCATGAGCCATCTGTGTCCCTCCCAGCTGCTCCACTGCTCTGTCATTGCGACGCCTTGCTCCCATTTGCTGCCAGCTTGAGCCCAGGGCTCTGGTGATAAAGCAACTTGCTGAGGTCCTGTCCCCAACCCCCATTACTCCAGGCAGTGTCTGTGGTCAGCTGTGTAAGTCCTGCAGACCTGGAGCGCTGCCCCTTGGCATGGGACAGCCTTCTGACCTGACCCCAAGTTCAGCGCATCTTCTGTTAGACACCACACCTGGCTCCAGGCTGGGGCTCTAACCCTTGTCTGTCTACAGTGTCACTGTTAGTCACCCAAGCTCTAACGTAGTGCTGCCCAGTTTGGAAGGCTGCAAAGCAAGGGACCTGTGTTTGTTTTCTGTGGCTGCTGTACCAAAGTACCACCGATTGAGTGGCTTAAACAACAGAACTTCTTGTCTCACAGTTCTGGAGGCTGGGAGTCTGAGATCGAGGTGTCCGGCAGGGCTGGTTCCTTTGGGGACTGTGAGGGAGGATCTGTCCCCAGATCCTGCTGGTTTGCGGGCCATCTTTGGCTTTCCTTGGCTTGTAGAACTGTCACCCCAATCTCTGCTTCATCATCACATGACATTCTCCACGTGCACATCTCTGCGTCCAGATTTCTCTTTTTTATAAGAACATCAGTCATATGGATTGGGCCCCCCCCTACTGCGTATGACCTCATCCTAACTTAACTAATTACCGTGTTTCCCCCCAAAAAAAGACATAGCCGGACAATCAGCTCTAATGCGTCTTTTGGAGCAAAAATTAATCTAAGACCCGGTCTGATATTATGTTAGATAAGACCAGGTCTTTTATAGTAAAGTGAGACCGGGTCTTATATTAATTTTGGCTCCAAAAGACGCATTAGAGCTGATTGTCCGGCTAGGGCTTATTTTCGGGGAAACACGGTATATCTGCAAGGACCCTATTACCAAATCAGGTCAGGTTCTGAGGTCCTGGGGGTTAGGACTTCATCTGAGTTGGGCCGAGGGGGCACAGTTCACCCATAACAGGACGCCCGCAGTTAGGGGCGGTAGCCCTGCGGTTCCGACTAGAGCCATTCTGCTCACCATTCCCAGTGTGATCACAATAGCTCTTACGGGTGTGTTAGGCGCAGGGACCAGCCCCACCATAGGGGGCCAGGAGGTGGGCTGTGGTCCAGACTTGGCTCTTGCTCGCTTCAGAAACTGAGTGAGGTGCTCTCAAGCAGAGGAGCTGCAGGTTCTGTCAAAGGAACCCTGGACCGTTCCCGTACCCCACGTGCTGCGTCTGTGGTGGCAGGACCCTTCTCAGACCCTGTGTGTTGGTGGAGCATTGCATGCTGATCCAATCATAGTTCTGTGGCCAGAGCCCGCTGGGCCTCCCCGGGCGGGTACCGGCACCGCCTGTAAGAGGAGCTCTGAGGAGGAGTGGCTTGGCCTTAGCCACTCATTTCCCAGTCACATTTTGCCACGGCAAGAAGATCCTGGCACATGGTTAGTACTCAAAACACTATGCCTGCTGAAGTGAGGAAATGCATTTGGAGTCAGCAGCTCACCGCAGCAAGGCTCTGAGATCTCCAGGGTCTCACTTGGTCTTCCTGAAGCTCAGAGGCACCCTGCTGAAAGTGATCTCCATCTCCCCATTTGTAGAACCTGTTGGAACATACCAGCTGCCAGTGGTTTGCTGATAAACCTGCTCCTTGGAAAAGAAAAGCCCTTATTTGTGGTCTTTGTCCATCTCCAGGGCGTAAATATCCCTGCTATGTCCAGTAGTTAAACAACCGGCTGGCAAAAAAAGTCCCGAATGTTTAACCACTGGCTGCAGTTGGTGCAAGCCAGCTCCAGGACACTGAAATCTCTCCCTCCCCCCTCCCACGCACCCCAGTCTGAGGATCAAATTATATCGCAAACGTAGAAGTGTTTTATTTCCTACAAAATGTTTTGGAAAAAAATTATTGTCGGTGACTGTTATTTCCCCCATGTAATCAGCTCACTCACTGAGCGTGTATGACCCGGGCATCTTGGACAGAACTGGGGGTTTCGTGGTGACCCAGCAGGCAGGGTTCTTGTCCTCAAGAAGCTCATAGCCTAGTGTGGACACAGACTTCCTGTGCAGGATTTTCACAGATAGTGGTGGACTCGTGATGGTGAGCGGTGCTTCCAAAGAGAAGTGCAATGTGCTGAATGGGGACTGAAGGAGCAAGGGTGTCCAAGCCCCAGGTGATGGTGGCGTGTGTGTTCCTGGGTCAGCTTCCAGGGCTCCGCTCCTCTGAGACTGGTGCAGCACAGAAGACTTTGTGCCACCCTGTCCCATCGCCATCCCTTCTCCACTACCACTAGGGATTGCATGGTACCCAGGGCAAGTGTGGGATGTGAGAGGCTAGCGACTCAGGACTTCAAACTGGGAGAGAAGCCACAGGGCGGTTCAGGCCCCACGCAGAGAACTAAGTCTCCTGTGTTTACCGAGGATCTGGCAGGTGGCTCCACATAGCACTAGGCGGCGATGTTTCTTTCTAGAGCCCTGGCAGAACCTCCAGTAGAAGGCGGGCCTGAGGGGACTGGGGGATGGGAGTTTGGTATTCGCTAGAAGAAGAGGATCCTCCTAGGATCCTCATCCCAAAAGCCTTGAGGGCAATCTTTTTTATCGATGGGAGCTGTGGTCACTGACCCAGACTCACATTCTTCTTTACCTTGTTCCTCAGCCAGGGCTCCGCTGTTATTAGCTTGGACTGAAGATTTAGAGGAATCAGAACGTGAGTGCAACCACAGTGGGGGAGTGGGATTTATCAAAGAGCAGATGAAGAGGCATGGCAGCTGTTTTAGGGCAGACCCACGACAGCAGAGCCAGAGGCAGGGACTTGGTTACGGGTGTTGTGTTGAGGGAAGGCTCCTGGAAGCAATCTGTAGGCGGACGAGGGAAGTGGGATGGGGAATGAGAAGAGGCTGAGCAAGAATCTCTTCTCAGGTGAAGTCAAACCTAGGCTAGATCCAGGATAGAGTGTCAGTTTCTCCAGCGTGGTTTTGCTTTGAGACAGGAAGATCGGGATTTCTACCTCTTCCCCCATAACAGTCAGTCCTTGGCACTTCCCCACTCCCCTACCCCGGATCTCTCGGGGGAAATGGCCCCCTTGAGCCTTGCACAAGCTCTAGGGAAAGTCTCAGGTATAAGCCCTTAGCCTCAACAAGCACAGCACGGGGGGATGGCACACCAACCTGAAAGGGGGATCTGGGAGTGGTACCAAAAGCATACACCGCAGGGCTCTTATTATATAGAAGATGTATTTCATCACCTGGTGGAGGGATAGCAAAGAGCTAATGGGATTGCCTCGAATTCAAGAGCTAAAAAGAAAAATTTGAAAGCCCTCTGCTTGGCGCACTCTAGCTCTGGGAATCCACCCAGAGCTGTAGAGAAAAGTGCAGACAATGGGTAAACAAACATTCAGTTTGGGTTTGGAAACAGAAAACTATGATTCAGACTTTGAAGGGAGGGCAGTAGAAAGTCAGGGAGCAAAAAATAAATCAGTTTTAAAAAGTAGGTTTTGTTCTTGTAGTTAAAACAGGAACTGTGAGAAAAGGCATGCATTCAGATCCGTTAAATAATACTTACATTTGGAAGATGTAGGGACCGGATTGAAGATGTAAGCTGAACATGCTCCAAAGTGACCTTTGGGGAAATGGATCATGTGAAAATTTAGACTTCTCCGTTGCTGAAGTTCAAGTGGAAGATAAAAGAACCTCTCCCGTGGCAGATGATCACCCCATCTAGTAGAAGGTGCCCCAGGCTGCAGCAGCTGAAGGAGGTACCCAGCCATCTCAGTTCATGCTCTCTGGCTGGGACACAGCAGGCCAAGGGGAAAATGGTTTCTGGTCTAGAGGCTCAGTTCCAGAACCATGCTGGTCAGCTCCTCTTCTGGAAACTAAGGCCCAGTTTCATCCAAGTCCCTTTACCCACTGTTCTCCTGTCTAATTCTTCTCGCTGCCTCCCTCCACACACCCATCCATTCACTTTGCTACTTTTCCTTACCCACAGGCCCTACTTCCACAGGACTTGCCCACATGGTCTGGCTATTTCCCACCCTCCAGCCTTATCCAGGCTGTATCCTCTTATTCTCTAGACTCCAGCACACTGGGCTTCGTTCAGTTCTTCAAGACACATCAAGCTCCTTCCAACCTCAGGCACTTTGCTCATCCTGTCTCCTCTGCCTGAAAGTATCTGGCCACCATCTGTATCTGCTTAACAGATACACATCTTTCAAACTGTAGCCTAACTCCGCTTCTTCTTAAACACCATCCTGACCTGCAGTCTGATATATATCCCCAACATTCTCCACTCTCATTATACCCTGTAGTTTTTTTTTCGTAGCATTCATTGTGACCTGAATATGAGGGGGTGCTCAAAAAATGTATACAAGTGGACACTTTGGTCAACGTTGCTCAAGCAGTAGTTTGCTGTAAATCAGAAGTGTCTGGACGCTGATGGGAACCACTTTGAGCACCTCTTGTAATTGCAGAAGTCAAACGGGACTTATATTCATCTTTTGATATATGTATATATACATACATATACATATATATATATATATTTTATTTGCTTACATGTTTAATATCTGTCTTCTAACTAGATTCTAAGAGAAAAGGTTGTGCCTATTTTGAGCACTGCTGTGTCCCCGGATCCTTGCATACTTTGGTGTTTGATAAAATATGTTGAATGAACAAATGGGTAAATGAATTAGTGGTTCAATTGATTAATCAATCAATGGATAGATGGATGGCTAACATGTCATTCTTCCATAGTTTCATTTTTCTCAGATATAAGCCACTTGTCAGAACGTTCTCTTGGAAGACAGGAGTGAAAGTGATAGAGGTGGGGATTCACCACGTGGTCTACAATCCCCCAATAACGAAAAGGCCAGCCAGGCTCTGCTTGAGTACCTGCTGTGACAGGGCCCTCACTCTTCCCCAAGGGAGTGCCTTGGGCCATTGGACATTTCAGTTAGAGGGAGCCTCAATATATGAGTCCAGATGGGCTCCCTAGTATTTCTGCCAATATCTTTGAGGCCACATAGGTCCTGCCTGCCTTTTCTCCTTCCAGAAAATAAGATCTGCTTCCTCTGACTTACTCCCCCTATTCCGGGTAGAGTCAAGCAGGTACTTGCTTGTCTGTTCTCGTCCCTTTGGAGCCCTCTCTGGGCGCCAGCAAGCAGCAGCAGTCCCATTTCTGGTGCCAGCCTTCGAGGGGACGCAGCTGGCCCCGCAGACTCCCACTGGGTGCACCCAAGTGGCAGTTAGAAAAATCAGCTTTGATTTGATTTGCAAACTGAGCGGAGTCATTGAAACAAAATAAATCCAGAAACCCGTAAAGCCATTTGCAGTTACTTTGCAGAAGACAGCCACAGTTTTAATCTAGTAAACGCTCTCTAACGATCCCATTCAAACAACCTCTCAGAGTCTGTGCTGAGAGCTGAACTCCAGAATAATGAAGCGTGAGCTAAGCGGCCATTGTCACCAATGGTTCTATGCTGCCCGGTGGTCATGACAGACTGAAACCATTGTCCCAGCAGCAACAGGCAAGAGGCGTGGGTGACGGTCTTTTTGTAAACGTGGCTCTTTTTATAATGGATAAGCCTGAGGTAGAGCATTGCATCTAGCATTTTCTCTCCTCTCTCCATAATGGGTTTTCACCCCTGCAGGGACTGGCAGGGATAGTAAATAGCCATTCCCCCCATGAGGTGCCCTAATTTTGCAGATGCTAAGACTGGGTATCCAGGGTTTCCTTATCCACAAGAATAATATGCCACAGGTGGTGTGAGAAGCCAGGACAGATGCAGGAATTGTGTGCTATCAGGTAGGAAATGTCTGTTGCCGGCCCTGTCCTCCCCCATTGATCTAATACTATATGGAAAGTTCTGTTATATAAAGTTTCCTTGAGCGGTCATGTGGAATAGTGGGGAATCAGAGACACCGGGATTAAAATCCCACATCCAAAACTTAACTGACTGACCTTGGAAAAGTCACAACCTCTGATCTATCACTTCTCTTGTAAGCCTGAGATCTTGAGTTGTTTCTCCTGATTGTTTGAGATAATGCACGTGAAATGTCAAGAACATAATAGATGACAAACAACTTGAGCTTCCTTCCTTCCTTCCTTCCTTCCTTCCTTCCTTCCTTCCTTCCTTCCTTCCTTCTTTCCTTCTTTTCTTCCTTCTTTCCTTTCTTCCTTCCTTCCTTCCTTCCTTCCTTCCTTATTTCCTTTCTTCCTTCCTTTTTTCCTTATTTGCTTTCTTCCTTCCTTCTCTAATATGAGACCTGACCCTAGTCTAAGAGCACATGTACTCTCTCTGCTGTTCTCTACGGAAGAAAGCCAAAGCCTGGACTCTGGTTACTTCTCATCAGGCATTTCTCAAGCAGACTCATTCTAGATTCAAAGTGTAGAAACTGAGCGGGGACAGGAAAAATGCTGGCCTCAGCTTTCAGCATTTAACCTTTTTCGTCTCTAACGTGTTTAGATGAGATCCTACAGAGCAATAACGTATTTTTATTGACTGAGTAAATAGGATTTTGCTCATCCACTTGCTAGCAGTTGACTATGGCACTTTTCCTTTTCTTATCATCTGCCCAGCAATTTGGGGATGGACCCAGGACCACAGGATGCCCGAATCTTGCCATAGCAGCTGGAGTAGGGGCAGACTATAGTGAGCCAGTCTACTGGAAAACTCTTAGTTGTTGTTCAGCCCTTTAGAAATCCTGCCAGAATCTCAGAGAAGGAAGCCCAGGGTGTATGTTTGAGAATTTAGGGGAGGGTAGTGCTATTACTCCCTAGCCAAGCCCAAGGAGATGAATTTTCTATGCTGGGGGTTCTCTGAATTATACTTGAGTGTAACAAGATATCCTTGTCCCATGACCCCATTTGTTCTCACCCAATGGTGAGACCAGTTATTGGTCCTAAAATGCCAATGGAATAATATGGATTTTCCTGATGATGTGACGAGATGGAGGAAGAGGATTAATCATAAGCAGACCTCAAAATAACCTAAACATTTAACTACTCCAACGCTTTAATATTTGTATTGCTACAAAGCTCATACATCGCTCTAGTCTACGTATATCCTTCCTCCACCCCCTACTCTGTAGATTTGCTCAAACTGCTACCCTCCCCCGACACATACCTTTAGTACACTCTGCTCAGGAAGACAAAGCTGGTGTGATAGAGTCCAGGAAAACAGAAGCCAAGATCAATTCTTTTCCTTCAAGCATGTCCCTGGGGAGTCCCAATTCATCCCTGTAAACTAGAAATAAGAATTATCTGCTCACAACCTGAGATACCTGAGTTGACTTTAGCTCAAATATTTTGTTCCAAAACAGTTACATCTAACAAAGGGAATAGGAGACCTTTTTAAATCAGGGGTCAAGAAAGGAGAAAAATTGGGGGAGGCTGGAGGCGTTATAAATAAAGAGCATAAAGCTGCATTTGAGCTTTTATTGATGGCGTGTCAATGTTGTATTGAAGTTGGGGAAGAAAGGGGGTTAAGCAAACATTAACCACTTAATGCCAGTCCCAGGGCTGTGTATGTCGACATGACGTTACAGTAGGATGATAGAAGTAAAGCCTGGCATATATTATGCACTAAATAAATAGTGGTCATCATTATTACCCTTATTCAAAAAAAAAAAAAAAAGAAGCAGTATAGGCTCAGAAGGGTTAAATAAAGCATTCAAGTTCCCTCGGAATTATAGCTCAGATCTAATTCCAAAGCTCACGGCATTTCCATGCCACCATTTTGAATCTTGTCAATATCATAGACTGAGTGAGATTCTATTGGCCACTATCAAGGTCCCTTGTCTCCTATTTGTTAACTGCTTCCTATGACTCTCTTCCAGTAATAGTTGATAATAGAATCTTTAGGGTGTATGGGTTCTTGGCCAGTCTTCAGTGTTGTCCAGCTAAGTCCTGGCATCTGGAGCAGAAACCTCAAGGAGCCCTCAGCTTCTTTCCCGTCCACAACATATTGAAGCTAATAAACCAAGAAATTCGATTGTCTTCAAGGTTATCTGCTCCAGTGCTGTCTTTAGCCCATCAGCATCTCTGTATATTTAACATGCATCGCTTTCGAAGGGAAAAAACTCAGAAAGGAAGTCTGAGGCACTCAGCATTCTGACCTCCTTTTTCTTTGCATGGTCCCAATGTTTTCATTAATGGCTGACATATATACATAGGAACAGCGCCTGGAAACTGTGAAGAGAGAAGGGTCATGAATCCTCTTGTGGGGGGAAAAAACATATGGTGGAGGGGACCAGGTTATAGGGGAGAGAACAAGATACCTCCATCTTTTCTCCCATTGGATTAGTCAGGTTAGGCTAGGCTTTGCTGCAACAACAAATTAATATCCAAATCTCAATAGTTTAATGCCACAAATATGTAGTTGTTGTTATGCCATCTAGAATAGATGTGGCCTCACAAAACCCCATAGCAGGGGAAGGGGAAGTATGGAAGTGGTAACCTGGAAGTTAAATACCTCATGTAGCAATGACTCATGTCAGTTACACTTACACTGCCTTGATGAGACTCAGACTTTTCCATTTTCCTAAGAAGAAGAGATGGGCCAGGAACTGGTAAACAGTAATCTCTCGTGTGAAATATATGAGTACTTTTCCTATTTCTACTTCTCTTTGTGTCCTGTGAGACCTATGATCCATCACTTACCTTCTGCTTCTCCCTCCACTATGAAAACCCATCCCAGCACCTGTCCAGCTACACCTCTGTTCATACCCCTCATAGCTGAGCATTCCTGCTAAGCAGGGTTGTAGCCCTCGATTGATGGTGGGTGGGATCTTCAGGGCCTGCCAACTGAACTGAGGCTTTAATTGTTTTCTATTTCATCCTTAGAAGAATTTCATGAGCTACTGATTATTAGCCCCATTTTATAGGTAGAGAAATTAAAATTCAAAAATGGATGTAATTTTCCAAGTGGCAGAGCTAGTAGGTAAAAAATACTAAATCAGAATTCCATTTATTTGGTTAGTTTTCAATAAATATTTATTGAGTGCCACTTAGTATTGCTCTGTGGTCCCTTGGTTAAGAACTTCATTTTTGGATGTGGGCACTCTCTGATGCTAGGTCGGGAAAGGTATTAATTCTTTGTCTCACTTTCCCCAACTATAAAACGATGACAATAACACCACTTCCTTCATGGGGCTAATGTAAGAGTTTAATGAACTAGTGCATATATAAAATGCTGAGTGCAATGTCTGGCTTATAATAAACACTCAACAAGTAGTAGCTAGTGGGAGAGCAACAAACGTATAAATTATATCACTACATTGCGATTAGGCCTATGATCCTCAAAGTAAATTATCATATTGAACAAGGTTGGAGAATAAAGCCGGGACAGCTTGTGAGCTGAGGAAGTAGCATGTGCAAATCACTGGAGGCAAGAGAACATGCCGCTGAGCTTGAATGGGGCAAGGCAAGGAACAATGGCTAGACTGCCAATGGGACCAAAGGCATAATCAAGCAAGGCCAGAACACCAGGCATTCTGCGTAGCCCTGTGGCATATATGTGAACATTGTCCTGAGACGGTGGGACCCCTTGGAGGTGCGTAAGCAGACTGCCTTTGTCAAGAAGGCCACCCTACTTACAGCTTAGAAAATGATCAGAGCAGGGGTTCTAGAAGGACAAGGCTGAGGCCTGGGAGGACAGGTAGGCTGCTGTTGGAACAAGCCAAGTAGAAACCTGTGCGTCATCTCTCCTCTCCAGCCTTCTATTTCCTTTTTTGACATGCAAGGCCAACAGTTCTTCTTTTGCCTACCTGAAAAGGTTACGGGGAAAATCAATAAAAATAGCCACTTATAATGAGGGTTGCAAACTTTTCTGTAAAGGACCACATAGTAAATATTTTTAAGCTTCGCAGGCCATATGGTCTCTCTCAAAACAAGTCAACTTTGTGCTTACAGCACAAAAGCAGCCATAGATAACACATATAAAATGAGCATAGTTGTGTTCCAATACAATTTATTTATGGACACTGAAATTTGTATTTTATATCATTTTCCTGTGTCACAAAATATTACTCTTCTTCCCTCCCCCCCAACCATCTAAAAATGTAAAAACCATTCTTAGCTCATAGCCATAGAGACAACAGTGAGTGAGAGGCTGGATTTGTCCCAAAAGCTGACCTCTCACTGAGAATGTGCTTTGAAAATGGCAACATTCCCCACCTTTAAGGGAGGAGTATTATAATTAGTGTTGACCAAAATTTATTGTTGGTTAAACTTCAAAGCATTTCACGGCTGTTGGTCAAGATTGTCATGTATGTGAATTTTTGTAATTATGTATGTCCTGTTTACTAGTTGGTCTGGAATGCCCTACCTCTCTCTTTTACATAAGAACTTTATGCAGTTTGGTTGATGAATCACTAGAGAAACAAGCAGTCTTTTACCAGCATAGGACACCTTCCTGCCCTCTGTATCATTTTCTTTAGAGAGGGAAGTGGTGGGTTTGAAAGGGCAGGAACATTATTCAGACAAACCAGGGTTTGAATCCTGCCTCTGCCAGTTACTAGTTCTATGACCTTGAGTAAGCCATGTGAATTCTCTAACTCATCATTTCTTCATTTGTTCATTCATTTATTCAACAAATATTCACTGAGTACCTACAACGTACAAGACCACAGCTGCACACTAGTAAATGAGACTCTAGTCTGCCTTCAAGATTACAGAATTGAGGGGAAGGCAGAAACATGTAATATGGTGAGGTGATTACTGTGAGAAGGGTCTTATGGGAAGACAGACAAGGGCTATCTGTCCCTTACATGGTGAGACACTAAAGACTCCCTAGAGAAAAGGTGTTCTAAGCTGACATCTGAAGAGTGAGCAGTTAGTTGTTGGCCAGGTAAAGATGCAGGAACGGGGGGGCGGGGGGTGTTCCACACAAAGGGACAAGTCTAGGTAAGGCCTACAGACAAGAAGGGAGGGGGACTGTTGATGATGAAAAGAAGTTTATTGTGCCTGGGGAACAACACAGCGTGGCTATGGGGGTGAAGAGAAGATGAAGGGGCAGGCAGAAGACTCATCCTCGAGCACCTGTGAGCTGGGTCAAGGGGTTTGAAGTTTACCTTGAGAACAACGGGGCCACTCATGCAATTCAGCTGAAAGGTGGAGAGTACGTTTAAGGGGAGCAAGACTGGAGGCAGGAAGACCAGCTGGGGGCTGCTTCAATCATCCAAGGTAAACATGAGGGTTGCTTGAACTAAATGGAAATGAAATTGGAGAGAATGGGAAAGTTACAAGAGTTTTTCTGGAGTGGAACTGATATGGCATGCTGAGTGATTAGAAGTGGGAGTTCAGTAAAAAAGAATGACTCCAGGTTTCTAACCTGAGCCGCTACTTGGGTGGTAGCACTGTTTACTAAGAAAGGAAAATGTGGTAGGGAAGACATTTGGGTGGAAAGATGATGGTTCATTTATAATACTGACCTTTCTGGGTTATTGTATGACTTAGAAACATTGTATGTGAGGTACCTGGCAGAGTACCTGGCATGTCGTGGGTGCTTTATAAAGGGTGACTCTTTGTTTCATTTTTAGAAATCTATTTCAGGCCCTGTTTTGTTCGAACATTATGTTCTTTTGCTGTTTAGCGTGAGCTCTTCAGAGCCACAAGAATTGCAGTTTTGTTCACCATACCGCACGTTTTCATGTGTGTTTCTTTCTCTCCTTCTCTTCTGCATGCTGCCTGGGGACTGGCTTCCTTGTGGTCAGCACCAATGGGCAGCGCCCAGGTGACCCTGGGGACTCCACTCTGCCTCCTCACCACAGGTGATCACCAGAGCCTTGGGCGGGTGGGAGGGGAGTGAGAGTGACCCGTGCTCCACAGGTCCTCCAGGCAAGGTGCACCATAGAGGAACTGGCAGCCCCTCTACCCCACCCACCCATCCAGCTATCCATCCATCCATCCATCCATCCATCCATCCATCCATCCATCCACCCATTCACCCATCCATCCACCCACCCACCTATACATTCACCCAGCCATCCCGCCATCCATTCATCTATCCAGTCATCCATTTTACTAATGCTTACAGAGTACCTACTATGTGCCAGGCACTGTTCTGAGGGATACAATGATGAGCCAAAGAAGACATGTTGCTATGCTTTCTGGGAGGAAAAAGAGCCATTAGTCAAAAAACTGCACAAATAAACGTACAACTGCCACAGTGAGTGGTTTTACAAAGGAGAGGTTTGTGGAGTTCAGAATAAACAGACAAACACACCTGGAACTAAACAAGTGCTTCCCAGGACAAGTTACAACTGAGCTGTGATCTAAGGTTGGGGAAAAAGTTGGCCCAGAATGTGCTTAAAAAATGAGTAAATCCGGCTATGATCGGAGGTCTACCATTAGTCCCGGATCATCACTTCAAATGTGATGATCCCTGCTTCTCTTCTCTGTTAAGTAGGAATAATAATAGCTATCCCTTAGCATTTGCTTCTATACTCTGCACAAACAGAGTCTTCTGGAGTTGTGTTCTGAGACAAAACAAGGTAAGGGACATAAGAAAGGCTGGTATAGGAGTGCCCAGTCTAGGGTGGGTATCTCTTTGAAGAAACTACCAGCCACTTCTCTCGAATACTCCGTAGTTTAATCTCATTTCATATACCGTGTTTCCCCAAAAATAAGACCTAACCAGACCATCAGCTCTAATTTGTCTTTTGGAGCAAAAATTAATATAAGACCCAGTCTTATTTTACTATAAGACCAGGAATATAATATAATATAATATAATATAATATAATATAATATAATATAATATAATATAATATAAAATAATATAATGTAATATAATGCTGTGTCTATATTAATTTTTCCTCCAAAAGATGCATTAGAGCTGATGGTCCGACTAGGTCTTATTTTGGGGGAAACAGGGTAAACATCTGACACTCTTCAAAGACTGGGATGTAGAGCCCATCTGTGGCAGCGATTGAAGCCCATCAAGGACCCCTTGAGACAAAAGAGACCCTGCTGACCTAGAGTTCTCTACTGGAGGGTCCCTTTCTGGTCAGTGGGAAGTAACTTAGAGATTTCAAATATTTGGCTGTCACCTCTCTCAAAGTTGTTGCTTAGACAATGTCCTGTTCTCTACCAGTCCTTGGCTGGTCAGTTTATTATGACGAGAAAGGGTTTGCCTCAGGCAGGAATGACATGAGTCCAGCCGTCTGGTACCCTTACAGTCCACTTCTGTCCACCCCCTTTCCCACAGCATTGCTGTGAGTGAATGTCAGAGGCTGGGTTCCCTGGACATACAGTCTCAGATGGGGACTCTTGTGTGAATTTCTCATTGAGGAGTATTCTCAGAAGAAAGACAGTGAGGGGAGCAGAATAGGACAGCGAAGAAATCTGAAGGAGGATGTGGAGACCTGTGTCAGCTGAGCCCACAGGGGCCTCTGGAGTATGGATTGTAGGAGATGTGATTAAACAGTACAGTGAATGTTTAAAGAAAAAAAATTATTACAGTAAAAGGCACATTACCATTAATCCCCCTCAAACTACTCCTCATTTCGAACACACTTATCCCATCGTTCTTGCCACATTCTAAAGCAGTTCTGGAAGTCCTCTTTCGTGAGTGTCTTTAGTTACTCTGCTGTGGCTGCCTCCACGTCCTGAATCATTTTGACTTTGGGGAAGAGCCAGAAGTCACATGGCACCAGATCTGGTGAATAAGGTGGATGAGGACACACCGTCATGTTTTTATTTGACAGAAATTGTCATATACCAGAAGTGACGCAGAGCATAGATGATCATTTACGGCACACTTTAAAACACACCTTCTCTCAACTGTAGCTCACACCCAACTGACTGCACCAAACAAGTTGAAACTTGTCACACACTGTTACTAAGGTTGGACACACCGCTTTCCATCTTGAAGATCCCTGCCTTTTCATTGGATGGTACGCCGCAGCAGCATTCACTGTATTTTTTTTAATCACACCTCATATTGCAGAGTTGCTCCCACTCAGAGGCAAGGGGGCTAGCATTGGTGCCACTGTGTTAGTTAGTTATTGGCTATAGGCTGCCATGGGAGTGCGTACCTTCCTGGGAAGGCGACTCCCCTTTGCCTGATGGCACTTCTACGGGAAAAGAGGAATCTGTGAGCTGATAGCAGCCATTACCCACAGCAGCTGGAGATTAGGTGCATCAGCCCAGTAAAGGAGATCTGGGTACAGCCCCAACAGTGCTTACTCTCAAATAATCAAGGGGGAATAAAAAGATTACATTAGGTAGGTGACCCTAGAGAGTGCCCTGCTCAGTAGCAGCACACAGTAGGCCTTCACCAAATGCCAGCCCCCTACCTCACACTATCACAGGACCACCAGCCTCTCCCTCACCCCAAGGGAGACAGGAGTTGCAGAGGGATGCATGGTGACAGTGGCAGGGAAGTGACTCCCACCATTGTGCTCACACCCAATTTATTGAGAAGCACTGCTTCTCCCGGGGTCTTCCTGCTGGGTCATTGTTCTCTGGGCTCCATTCAAGTCGAGCAGTCTGATAACATTTTCTTTAAATAGAGCCAATCCCATATCAGGCACATTTGATCTTACGTCTTGCCTTCTAAGGCGTCTGAATGTTCCTCCTCTGACAGGTTTATTTCACTGTGTCCCATTTATTTCTGCACGTTCCTCAGCCTCGTTTGATGGGTGAGGTGCTTGGGAGTGTTTCTCTTGGAGCAGGCCGTCCCTTTCCGAGCGTGTTTTGTTAACACTCATCCCCTGGTGACAATAATGGCTGGCGTAAATTATAACTGCCCAGATCTGAGTGATGGCGATATTCGACTGTAAGCGCGAGCAGCCTCTTTTCGTATCAGCCCCAACTCGGAGAACGGTAGAACCACGTTATAGAGCAGGGACAGGCTGACATTCGGAGTGAGTTGAGGCTGAGTGCGACTCTCAGGTCTGCCCCTTTCTGGCCTGTTCATCCTAGTTACGTCATGTCTCTTGGCTTCACTCTCTTCATCTGGGGAAGTGGGATGATAATACGCAGAGTCGCAGTTAACCGAGAGAACTAAGTGTGATAACAGCTTTACCTTCTTTGTTCAGCTAACCTCCAACTAGCTCTTCAGGATCTCTGACTTACTGACCTGTCCTTCAAGAAATTCATGCCCTGGGGCCTGGTTTCTCCACCTCAGCTCTAGTGACATTTGGGGACAGCTAATTCTTGGGGGAAAGGGGCTGTCCTGTACCTTGTAGGATGCTTAGAGTGTCCTCGCCTCTACCTATTAGATGCCAGAAGTACTTCATCCCCCAATTGACACAAGCAAATATATCTCCAGACATGTCCAAATGTCCCCTGAGGGACAAAAGCACCCATTCTTGAAAACCAGAGCTGCCCTGTTCTGGAAGTTCTGCGTGCATTCATCTACAACTCCTGTTCAGTAGCAATAGAATTTCAGCTGTGTATGTCATTTTAAATTTTTTGAGTCACATTCAAAAAGTAAAACGTAACAGGTGAGATTAATTGTCATCTATTTTATTTAACCCGAGGTATATAAGATACTATCATTATAACATGTAATCACTTTTTTCAAATTACTAATGAAAGATATTTTACCCTCTCTTTTTGCACTTGAAATCTGGTATGAATTTTCCATGTACAGCACTTCTCAATTCACATGCTAAATTTTACACACTTAAAATGAAATATACCCCTGAAAAGACAAACACTGTGTTTATCAAGTAAACATTCTTCACACTGCTTCAGTTTTTAAATTTACGTTAGTTGAAATCAAATAAACTGTACAATTCAGCTCCTTGGTCACACTCATCACACGTCAGCCTCCCAGGAACCATGTGTGGCTTCGTGCAGATCAGAGGTGGAAAAAAAAAAAAATGTCTTGCCCATCTCTGTGCCTAATTAGTGAACAGAAATGTATACGCATAGAGTAGAGACTCGGTAAATGTTCTGTTCCCTTTGTTCCCTTTTGACTCTGCTCCCACGGGACGTTTGACAATATCTGGCAATGTATTTGGTTGTCACAAGCGGGTGTGAGGGGTTACTGTCCTCTAGTGGGTCCAGGCCAGGCATGCTTCCATTGAAAAAATAAGGTGAAACCACTTATAGCCAGGGCTGGGTGTTTTTCTATAGTGGGTTGACTTGAGGCGGCAGGGGGCAAATGACTAGTTATTTAACATTTCACCTGACGGACTCTGTCCAACCCCAGGCCCACCACCACCAGGGAGAGCCCCGCTTCTCTGCCCCCTGCAGTGACTCAGCCAGCCTCCAGGGGACGATCTGGGATGCTGGGCCCAATAGGAGGCTGACGGGGGTGGGTCTGGAGTGGACGCGCAGCCAGCCAGCCCTGCTCTGGCCTGGACCTGTGGGCCATCACTGTCTTGGTCATGCCCAGTGCCCAGAATTGGAGGAGCCCAAACTCTGTACTGTAAAACTGGGAGACTTGGGCAAATTAATCAGTCTGTCTGAGCCTCCGTTTTCTCATCTATGAAATCATACGGACAAGTCCTTGCATTGCCGGGCTCGATCGTGGCAAGGGCCATCGGAGAAAATGGATGTATTTCTAGCATGGCTCCTGGGTGTCACATACAACGCCCCTCTGTTGTTCCTTTCTGTCCTGTGCATTTCATGTTAAAATTCTGTATTGTTATTTTCCTGGCAATTTGTTAAGTCAGGGACAGGATTCAGGCCATAATATACTCTCTGAGATTTCTTTGCAATTCACTGCCTCTAAAGCAACTTTCCCAGGGACGTCTTATAAATCCTGGAACCAGGTAGAAAGAGTTTGAGCCATTGGGAGAAGGCTGTGTGGCCCAAAGCGGGTGGGGAAGCCGCAGGGCAGCCGCCAGAGGGCCCACAGGTGCCGCTGGCCCTGCAGGCTTGGACACCCTGGGGTCTCAGCAACTCTCCCAGGGAGGTCACACCCCCTGGCAAGGGTGGATGGAGGGTGTGAGAACAGGAACTGGAGGCAGAAGGATAAGATAAAACTCCCTGGAAAAGACTGAAACCTGAATACCCCCTATGCAGGGGAGAGAGAGGGAATATCTGCAGGGAGAGCACAGCCTGGCTGGCTGGCTGCAGTCACCGGGGATGTCCCACAAGATGATGAAAAGAACACTAAAACATCCAATATGCATTACATACTCCCTGCATCGCATGGAATGCGCGAAGGGTTTGACGTGATTGCGCTGAAACTTCTCAACAACTCTACGACGCCGGAGGCTATTACCATTCTAATTTTTACAGATGAGGAAATGAAGGCTCCAATGATTGAAAATCACACATCTCAGAAATGATGAACCCAGGATTCGAATCCAGGTCTCTCTGGCCAGTCTCTACACTTACCTACCATGCTCTTAGTCCCACAGCCAACATTCGTGAGCACCTTTTGTGTGCCAAGAACTGAGAAATGCCACGGCACAGTGGTTCAGGACTGGGCATCAAAGCCACATACTATACTAGCTATGGGACTTTGAGTCACAGAGAGGTTACATAAATTGCCCCATTTCCTTGGTGGCAAAATGAAGATACGAACAATGGTTAAGAGGAGTAAGTGAGGTAGTACACTTTCGGTACTTAGTCTTGTGCTGTCATCGGTATTATCCTAAACCCATTTTACAGATGAAGAAACTGAGGTCCACAGAGGAGGCAGGCGGGCAAGCTAGCCAGTGGTGAGATTCAGGCAGGTGGCTGGGCCAGAACCATGGTTCCTGAGAAACATGGGAGATGAGGGCAAGAGATAAGAAACCAGCAAGGCCTCAGGCCTGGAAAAATGCCAAGCAGAATTCACAACCAGGGTTCATTAGAGAATTGGGATACAAAGTAGGAGGCAGGACACAGCAGCATGGCAACCCCAGCTGCTATCATGGCCCAAGGCAAGAGCAGGATGGAGAGCTGAGACAACACGTGCTAAGGTCCCTCAATCTCTCCCTTGGCATCCACCAGTGCCCCTTGACCAACACCTTTGTTGGTCTCAGAGCCAAGGTGAGGGCTGTGCCTGCAGTTTAGGACAGAAAGGCAGCCAGGTGGTCACTGCAGAGGACCTCCTCAGGTCTTCCATTTGGCTGCTCACCTGGCTGCAGACGGAGCAAGGAAGGAGGCTAGTACTCAAGCCAAGTGTGCAGAACGCCGCTTTGTCAATCGTCTTACAATAGGTGTCCACAGCGTGAGAGACACAAGCCCACGGGTTCATCGTTCTGGCTGCCAGCTTCTGTTAGCCGTCTCCCGATTGAATCAATAGACTTACTGCAGGAGGGAAAGAAGACGTTCTGGGGTGCCACATTCCCTGTGGGAGTTCTCCAGTAGCAGGTGAACGTTTATGCTTCCTACAAAACAAGCATCTAGGCAAGGAGCATGCTAGCTGAGGCGCTCACTACACCTTTTTCTCTCTTGGGTCGTTCTCCTTAGACCAAGGAGAAACTATTCTCCTTGCCATTCAACTCAGATTCGGGAACCCAATGCCATCCTTGACCTCTCTCGCTTCCCATCTTCAACATCCGCTTAGTCACTAATTGGACCAATATTACCTTCGGAATCTTCCTTGAGTCTCTCCCTTGTTTCTCACTGCTGCTACTCATGTTTGAGACTCATAGAGTCCTGCTCGGATAAGTGTGACAGTTTCCACACGGCTCTCCCTATTGTCACACCAGTCTCCTTCCAGTGTGTACTTCACTGAAACCAGAGGGATCATCCAAAAATAAGTCTGATATTGGTTAAAATGCTCCCAAGGCTCCCCTTGTGCTTTGGGATACTTAGGCTGAATCAAAGGCTCTTCACTCTCCAGCCGCTGTTCCTTCTTCAGTTCCCCAACTTTATTTCCTCCTTGGTGTCCTGTGTCACACTCACACCAATTATGTGAGGGGCACCTGCCTTCCCACATCCACCTCCTTTTGCTGGATGGTGTCCCTCCACGGTCTAATCATCCCCTAAGATCAAGTTGAGACAGCGTGAGCTCTGCAAAGCCTTCCCACACCCCCATTGTCTCATGCTGCACCTACAGGAGACAATTAACGGGCCAGGCCAGTAGGCACACTGGACCCGCCACCTGGCACACATTCACATCATAAGCACATTGTCTTGGAGCTGTTTGGTTTCCGTCACCTCCTCTTAACCTGAGCCCAGCATACAGACAGTGGTCATTCACCTGGTTCTGCGCATGAGCAGACTAGTGGATGGTTAACAGTGACAGAGCATGTGCCCAACCTGGTCTGCTCTGCCTCCACCCTGTGATGGTTCCTGCACCTCAGAAGCTCACCTTCTACGGTTTTGTTAAGCTGAGTGCCTGAGCCCTGGTCTTCAATTCGGTATTGAGTTCCATGCAGCGCCACCTGCCAAGCTTCCTAGAGACCGATTCTCTGAGGCCTTTGAATGGGGTTCCCCCACATCTGCTGGTCCAGCCCTGCTGAGCCCAATGCCCAGCCTGGGCTCGCCTGGTGCTGGCCCAGGAGAGGTCAGGCTGGGAGCATCACAGGGAAGATCTCTCCCACGCTCTGGGTGTGACAGTGTGGCAAGAACAGATGCTACAAGCTCTCTAGATCTTGGCTTTTGCTTCTATCATCTCTGCAGCAGAGCTGCTTTTCCATCCATCCTTTCAGGAGGGGGACAGATCAGCTTTTAGTGTAGAACACATCCATTCAATGGCACTGCTTCCAAAAGCCGAGGGGCAAAGGCTAGAAACAAGAAAACGTGTTCGTGGTGGATTTGGCTGGAGTCTCAGCAATCCATGCCGCTCCCGCTGCTGGTTGTATTATCCTCGCTCAGTTTCGTTGCACTAATCTGAATTTCGTGCTGTATATTTACTGGCTGTTCCCTCTGATCCCACTCATGCTTCCACTTAGCCTTGCTGTGGATTTCTCCCTCCCTCCCATGTACCTTCTCTCCTTGCCAGGCATGCTCATGCTTGCTGCACACTGAATGTTTCAGAGGCAAGATCTGGACAAAGCTGCCCCAGCTGGGCCGATCTTTGTCTGTCCTCCCCATTTTGCCCCATTGAGTCAGGTAATGCCGTCACTCCTTAGGGTATCAATTTGGCTCGAGTTGTTTGGAAATAATTGAATTATGTTTGTTAGTAAGGTCCTTAGGGACACCTCGGCTCCTGTGTACACTGCTGCTCTGTTCAGACAAATAAAGCCAGGACACTTTGTCCTTCTAGAACCCTTTCTGCTCAGCCTGGGACCAAGCTGAGTGTCCCATCCCTCTTCCAGTGTGCTCTGCATTTGGCCCTGACCCCTATTAGCATTTGATTTTCCGTAACGTCCCGCCCATGTGCAGCCCATTCCCAGGTTGCGTAGACCATGACTCAGCTTAAGCTGGTATGATGGGTTGAATGGTATCTCCTGCAAGGGATAGGTTCAAGTCTAACCCCCAGTTCCTATGGACTGAACGTGACCTTCTTTAGAGAGAAGGTCTTTGCAGATGTCATTAGTTAAGATGAAGTGATGAGGGTGGGCTGTAATCCAATATGATCATTGTCCTTACAAGGAGAGGAAAACATCATGGAAAGGCAGAGACTGGAATGATCCGTCTATAGGCCAAAGAACGCCAAGGATTGCCAGCAAACACCAGCAGCTAGGGAAAGGTGAGGAAGGATTCTGCCCAGCCTCAGAGGATGCCTGACCCTGCTGACGCCTTCATTTCGGACCCCCAGTCTCCAAATTTCAGTTGTTAAGCAACCCAGTTTGTGGTAATTTGTTTCAACTAGGAAACTGATACACTCGGAAATGCACCAATCCTGAGCACCAGGCAACGGACAGGAGTCCACCCTCAAGAGCTGTGCCTGTCGGTGCACAGACCTCAAGGAGACCAAGGCCAAGAGCTGCCATCTCAGAGGAGCTTTTTGGGCCACCCCGCCATCCCGTGGGGTCTCCTTGTTGGCCAGATCCTACGTTTGGCTCAGAACTGGTCTCCAGTCTACGGCTCTGACGCTCCCCTTTTGGTTCTGCTTCCTGTCTTTGACTAGTCTTGTCCTCTGCTGCTGGTCACGCCCTGGCCTTGGCCTCTGGCTCACCAACCGGGCTGTCGTAACGTGTTCTCGGAGTCCGGGCATTGTTTGACCTGTAGACCACCTCTGGTCGGCTTTTGTGCTCGTCTCTACACTGACTGCGCCTGAGACGCGTCTCCAGTTCCACCGCTGCCCCAGGACTGCTCTGACACCCCAGAAAGAATGCTAGTCTGCTCAGGGCAGCCGTGCATTCTGTCACACTGGCTGCCTGAGAAAGTCTAAAGGGACTAGTATCACTTTGCCGCAGGGCTTCCCAAAGAGTATGTGTTCTCCTCTCTTACATCTGCTCTTCAGACTAAACCCTTAATCCCCAACGCAGGCCGCTCCTGGGTGCTCCTCTCTGCCGCAGTTAAGCAGCTTTCAGTTCCCTGGGTTCCTGGCTCAACACACAGATTTCTGGAAGCAGGGAGCCAGTACTGCTGGCGCTGAGCTGACTCAGGCTCTTCTCCTCATCAGCAGGCCGTCTGGTCTGGACCCCAGGGAGCCAGGGGAGGAGCAAGGGGAGGAGGCCCCTGGCCAGTCTCAGGGACGCCCCGAGTGTGTCTCACACCACAGATGACATGTGGAAATAAAGTGCGTAGCCTAGTTTGGCCTAAGCAGAGTCATGCATGCCCTGCTCTGTACCCACCTCTGTGGTAGCAGCCGTTGTGCTGGGCTTTGATTGCCAGCTTGCATACTTCTCCTTCCCACTACGTAGTGAGCTCCCAGACAGCACGTTTGTTTCTTAATTACCTCACACCCACAGCTCGCAGTATCCTCCATCGTCGTTTCCATCCCAGCATCACTGACATGAGGCAACGTCCAGGACTGTTCCTCCGAGGCCAAGGGTTGAGTTGGTGCCGGGAGGCCGAGGTAATGGTCTAGTCCATTTCAAGATCACTTCGCTTTGTTCGGTTCCAGGGCCATGGGCTAAATTTTATTTCTGGCCAAGCACAGCTCTAGGCATAGGTCGAGCCCCACCGTGGGTCCAGACTGACCAAGAGAACACTCCCGAATTCCAGCCACCGGCTGGCTGCTGATCCCTCCTTCCAATTTGACCCTTCCCCCTGTCATGCCCTGGTCTCCAACCTTAACTGTGGCCTGACACCTAAACCAGTCTCCCAAGTGCACCCACCTCTGGTTTCTTAGACAGTGTCACACCCAGCTGTAGCCACACGGTACAGTCTAGTCCGGTCACCGATTAGGGTCCTGGTACTCATGCTAAAGGTCTTCCCTGGACACAGAGGGAGCAGTTGAGACGCTGGGAAAATAGACAGGGATTCTCAGCCCACCACTGGTGCAGCCCTTGAAAGGACATGCTTTACAAAGCATGTGTCAACAATAACAGTGCCTGGCGGCAATCGGTCACGACTACTCTTACATAAGTCTATTTTGCTAAATTCCAAACACGTTACTATTTTTTTAGAATAAAGGAGTTTTCTTGCTCCCGGAAGCGATTCACCATCAGGCTCTTGTAGAGGCATCTTTTCTGCGGTGGGTAACACAACTGAATGAGAACTTGACCTACACCGAGCGTTTGCTGTGCTAAACAAGATCCCCCTGGAAACACAGATTCAGGAGATACATGGGACCAAGCAGAATCAGCATTTGAGGAACAATTTCTTTGAGTGGCTGGAGTGCTTTCAAACAATCAATTAAGCTATTCCTCTCTTATGGGGCACTAACCTCCATTTAAGGCTGAAAACGAGGGCAACCTCGGTCAGCAATATTTAGCAGTTTTAGTTGCATAGTCTATGATGAAGCCTATTCCAGCCTCTTAGGGCTGGCTAAGTAATATTGAGGGAATCTGGGATGTTATAAATCTGTATCTTCTTTACACTTAACTCAGTACTTCTTAAATGGTTTTCCACAGCAAGGGTAGAGTCTATCTTTGAAAAACTTGTGTCTCTGTAATGGTTTCCAGCTACTGGATATTGACTCAAAGTTAAATCTTGACTAAAGGCAATTACTGTCATCTGATGAATTGAGGCAATTTATTTATTACTTGAGAAATATCCTAGGTGATGTCACTTAGAAGAATGATGGAATAATCCTTCTTAAGTACTGCATATCAACCAGATCTAATGATGGGGGCATCTTCTGAGATGTGGGGGAGGTAGCCAGCAATTTAAAAAATTAGTCATCATGAGATCAAAGAAAGAATATTGGGAATAAAGCAGAAAAGAGTTGCCTAAACTTAAGCAAGACTTGTCTCCCTGTGGAATTATATGGGATGCTTTGGCTGCCAAATATCAAGAAAAGTGTTATAGAGAAAGCCCAGAGATTAATGGTAAAACTAAATGTAATGTATTAAAGGCTTGGAGATGGTGGTTGATATTCAAGGAAAGTGAAAAGAAAGAGGGAACTTAAGTGTAAAAGGTCAAGTGTAAATACCATTTGAGCAAAGCCTGTATAATTTGGCCCATATAACAAGATTCTCATGACATGTTCATCAACTCCTCAGATCGTAGAATATCATACACTGGTGAGAGGGCATGAGGGGAGATAATCTTCAAGAAAGCGGGTATAAAATGGCACTGCGGGATACAGCAGGTGGCAAACTGAGCTAGGACAGGCATAAATACAAAGATGTCTTCATCTGACCGGTCAAGATCAGTGTCTAGACCACTTAAATACTAGTCTGCTTTTTTTCTTCCCGATATTTGAGGAAAGACAACCAGATTTCTCTGCGGAACAATCTCTCTCCCTATTTATTGGGAAAGTGGTTTAAAGAGTAGGGGTTTAAAGAGAATAAACTCTACCAGACTGGCAGCGTTCATATTCCATCTCTACCACTTACTGCTGTTACTTAATGTCTCTGAGCCTCAGTTTCCCCGTCTCTGAAATGAACATACTTATAGAACTTGTTTCATAGCATTGTAGTGAGGATTCAGAGACATTGAGAAGGGCTTAACATGGCAGCCTGGCTTGTCGTCAGATCTCCCAATATATGTTAACTCTTTATTGTTAATAATGTTACTGTTTCACCTGTGGTCAGGTATCCCGACTCTTCTAGAGAGAGCCCGGTTTAACATGTGGCTGTCCTGAAAGCCATCGCAATGTCTCCTTCTTGGCGTTGACTTCGCTCATTTTAAGACACAGTGCTGGACATGCCTCCCGATTTACAAATCCAGATACCTCTCAAAATTGGCAACAAGGTGAACCTAGCATCACTTGTTCATAGAAAGCCCACGCTGGCCCCTGGCCCATTTGGCCTCACATCCATCCTTGGCTTTTTCCCTGCTATGCTGGGCTACGCAGGTGTCCACTGCAGGCTGTGTTTCCTGGGCCCCACGTCAAGTGGTGTCTGAGTCTGGCCAATAGGAGACATGAATTGAGGAAGGAGAAGTCTTTCCCCTTCTGGCCTCAGGCCACTCCATGCCTCCAGTTCTCTAGGGGGTCTAGCTTCTGTTGGGTGACTCTGACCTCTGGCCTCTTATGACCTCACCACTGCCCTTTATCTTTCTGGTTGGGCTGGGTAATGGTTCTGGTTGTTAAGCTCTGGGTTGCCTCACCATGCTCTCCTGATCCCTGTGTACCAATTCTCTAGCAAATTTGCTCCAGTTTAAGTGTTTGGAGCTGTTTCCCTTTTCCTGGTTGGATGACAACTGATAGGGAGCCTGTGCTGGTTTCTAGTGATTATTCCGTTCGTTAGTAAATGGTAATGAAAAAAAATCGAATTTAATCACCCAGTCTATATATTTCTTCCTGTAGCAACCTCACATTCATGTGAAATATCTGGAATCCACATTTTTCCATCAGAAAAACAAAAAGAAAAGTCAGCAACAGCATTTGTTTCTCCCCAGGCTTCTCGTACCCCTCCTGTTCGTTACAATTTCAGTCCTCAAAGACTGCCAAAGTAGTTCACGAACACAATTACAAATGCTAATGCCTTGGGATGCAATTTGTAAAGTCTGGAGGCTTTAATCTAATGAATCCAGATGCTTACCTACCAACTATTTTCCTATCTGGACTTCAGTTCCCTCTTAAAAATAGCCTACCATTCTGAGAATTCACTTCCAGTGAAATCAAGAAGAAATACGGCGCATACCTGACTTTAAAAGAGCCGGAAAGTTGCCCAGCTTCCTCATCTTTTCCCTGTTGCCTTCTCTTGGCAAACCCTCCCATAATCAGAGATGCCTGCAATGCTTAAAACGTTCACTGCTGTAGAGGGAGCCGCTCAGAGGCAGGATTTCAGAGGTTCTCTCTACTGGATGCTGGCTGCATGCAACGCATGAGAAAAGGCACAGAAACTTTTCAACAAAGGGAAGACATTAAGTAGCTGGGGTGAGGTGAACTGCCAGGTGGTAAGGCTGGGGAATAATATGCCTTTGGATAACTAAGAGGTGACTCGTGTCTTGTAAAGACTTCAGCTTTTAGGAATCGAGTCCCCAAGAGCTGGTTTCCTTTCCTTACCATCAGCAGTGATTACCAGGATGGGTTATGCATCTACTGGGATTGACCTGGTTTTATAATTGCCATTAGATGTTCGTTATCTGCAACTTCTATTTTTGGTCCATGTCTTTACAGGGGAATTCTCTGAGGTAAATCTATAGAATTGGGCCTGTAGCCAGTGAGAACACTTTGAAAATGAATCATTAATCCCTGGTTGCCAAATTATGTAACTGCTGCCATTAAGTTATCCAGATGTGAGCCAGATACAGGCCTTGCCTGTAGAAGGAAAGTTAGGTGAATCCCTCTGGGGGCTCTGCCTGCCTTCATCCTAAGGATTGGATGAACTCAGGCAGCACATTGCAAGGAAGTATCACCCCAGTGCCCACTGAGCACCCACAGTGTGTAGACACAAAAAGCGCTGCTGTCACTCTGGAACCAGTTCCAAGGTCATGCCATTTTTATGCCACATGTATGAGCAGTTCCTCAGGATGTATCAAGCATTTTTTACTTCTGTTATTACATTTGACCTTCGGAAAATCCCTGCAAACTTGGCATGTCCTCCCTATTTTACAAATGAGGACATCAGATCACACGGCGGTTACCAGCTTTGATCAAGGTCACAGATGAGTTAGCGATGGGGTCCCAATGCGAGCTTATGTATTTCTGACTTGAAACCCATTGCTCTTGACCAATCTCATAACAGCATAGTTTCTCAGCCTGAAAAGCGGTGTTAGAGGTCATGTAGTCTCTTCTGCTTGAGACTACACTGGAACACACTGAGTGCCCGGGCAGCACCTTTCATTGTTGGTGACATATTTCCCTGCTTTTGGGGGTAACTTGGGGGTTGGGGGGGTCCCACAGCTCTAAGGATGATAGGGAGATTTTTTCTCACCCAGAGCATGGGCATCAAAGAAATCAAGAGATGCTGGGCTGAGGTGGGGGTGGGGTCATTAGCAGAGAAAAAAGGTCTGTATTCCCCGAAAGTGAGATATCGAAGGCTTGGTTAAGGATCCTGGAAGCCCAGGAGGCGAGACCAGGTAGAGAGAGAGTAGGCAGGTAAAGGGAAAGCTAATTCTGAAGGGGGACTTGGGAACCAAGACTCCTTTCATGTTCCCCTCTACGTCATAATGCAGTATTGCAAAGGGGCTCGGAGGTGCCTCAGCCGAATGGCACCTCCGCGTTAAATCCTTTTCTTGTGTTGGCCCCAAATCTACCTCTGTCACTTCTACCCATTGGCATGAGCTCTGACCTTTGAAATTAAAGGGACCAAACCTAACCCCATCTTTCACAACAGTCCTTCAACTTTTCGAAGGCAAGAATTAAGTCTCATCTGAATCTTCTCTTCTCTAAGCTGAAAAATCCTGATTCTGACTTCTACTCCTATAAAGTCAGTGATCTCTAGATTTTAACGTACTTGAATCACCTAGAGAGCTTGTTAAAATGATGCTTCAGCAGACCCAGGGTGGGGCCTGAGACTCTGCATTTGTAACAAGTTCCCAGGTGACGCTAGCGCTTCTGGTCACTGGACACTCTGAGTGGCAAAGCTCATGGCCTGTCTTCACCCTGGAGGTCCCTCTCAGAGCGTGGGGCCCACAGCTGGACAAGCCTCATCAGAGTGGTGTGACTAATGCAGAGCAGAGCCAAGCAGCATTGCCTTCGTTGGGTCCCAGGAGTCCTCAGGGAATATAAAGCAGAATGATTGTTTGGTAGCATTGAAGGAGGCAGCAGGGGAACAGAAAGTGGTGACTGGGTCCTACGTACGGAGTGACTATTGAGAGAGGATGGACGACAAGAGACCAAGAGCCATCATACCTTGAGTACCCGGTTCCTACGTGTAAGAGCGGACAGGTAGTACATTGAAAGCCAGATACGGACTCTGAGCAGCTAGGAGAGGGCTAGGTTCTATGCCCCAAAAGCTGTTGTGGAAAGAGTCAAAGACCGGGGCAGCAGCGGCTGCTTTGAGAGGACTGGCTCAGCCTTTGGGAGTGCTCAGCGCTCGAAGGGCACAGCTGGCTGGGGTCTAATGTCGGGCGTGCAGCTTCATGCCGGAGACGCTAGTCTCTGTCAGCGCAGGCTGAGTTCACACGATTGTGTTCGATGACTACGTCACACAGAGGACTCAAGTAGATCCTTGAAGCTGTTCCAAGTGGAGAAATCTCCCACCTGGTGTCTAGTTGCCAATTCTGGTTTTCGTGGGCTTGTCTCAGGGGGGTTCCCAGTGGAGAGCAGAGATAGAGGCTCTACCTCTTCTCTCTGTTCTCAGACTTCCAGTCCTTACTTAGCAGAGAGAAGGCACAGAGCGAGGGCCAGAGGCACAGCTTTCTAGGAACTGGGGACTGATACTAAGTTGACTCTCTCATGAAAAGGGTGGGCTTACGGTGGAAATAATGCAGCTGCCATGTTACGGAATGGTTTCTAGGTCTGCCTCGCTGAAGAGTCCCCTTGGATATCAGGCCAGTGAGTCTGATGGTGAACTTTCTATGGGGATCCACCGCTGGCATTTCCTTAACTGTCACTCCACTAAAGACAGTTCATTGTAGTGATAAGGGAGTGAGCCCTGCACACAGAATCCCAGCTCTGAAACTCACCAGTGATATGGCCTTGGACAGACTGACGTCACCCTTTTGTGACTTTTCCTAATCTATATAGAAGGGAAAATAAAACTAGCACCTACTGTGTCCAGGCTTATGATTAAATGACTTAATATGTGAAAAGTGCTTAGGACATCACATGGCACCCAGTAATGGATCAGTACATCTAAGCTGCATTTTTAAAAAGCGGTAGTGAGTGAGCGTCTGTTTGATGAGGAGCTCAGTGCCTCCCTCAGCAGACCAATCCCATTGCTAGGAGTCCCCATCATTCGCCAGCCCCTAAGTGCTTCCCAAACGCCTATCACAGGTTTCATCTGCTTCACTGAGCACTCATGATGTGATCCCCACGGACACCCTCCTGCCTCTACAACAGGACCAGACTGGCTGATGCTCTGTCTCTGTCCCTCTGATGTTCCCCTCGGGTAGAGGAGCCCCATGTGAATCCTGCCTGGCCTTTGGTTCAGAGCCATTTCTCTGTACCTGTAACAGCTTTGAACACTGTCGACAGGCTTCCTCTATGAACAGAGACACAAATCCCCAGCAGCTAGAGAACATGCCCTTGAAAGGATGCTAAAGCAGAAATTGGATTTCCCATGTCCCGGGGCATGTTCACGTCCCCGTATCTGGATTCTAGCTGGACCAGCCAGGCATGGCTTCTAACAACTTCACTATATAGAGTCTGTGATTTCAGCTCTGATGCCGGTTGGCTGAACTCATTGAATGTGTCGAAACCGCTGGGTTGTGGCCTTTCAGATGGCCTCTCCGAATGTCCTTTCTGATGCTCCTCTGTGACCCTCAGATATGTCCCATCGTTGGTTCATGGTCACCACGGCAGGTGCTTCTGTTGGGGAATGTCTTGGAATTTATTTGGGACAGTTTTCATGTGCTCTTCTAGGAGCAGCATTTGACACAGTGGATTACCCCTTCCTTCTTCAAACACTCTCTTCTCTTGGCTCCAGGGCACGTTACTCGCCTGGGGTTTTTTCTAACCTCTCTGGCCACTCCTTCTCTGTCTCTTATGCAGGCTGATCCCTCTGCTCACTCACTAAATACTGCAGACCCTCAAGTCTCTACCTAAGCCCGCTTCTCCTTGCACTCTTCATTCTCCCCATGTGACTGCATCAACCCCCATACTTCAGGTACCATCTATGTGCGTTTGACTCACACATTTTCACCTCCAGCTTAGATCTCCTGCTAGAGGTGCATTATTAACTGCCTCCTTTTCTAGAGTATTTCTTCAGCTCCGATTCCCCCAAATATACACATTTTTCCTATAAACTATTCTTTTTCAATTGTTTCTTGAACCCAGAATCATCCACTTGCTATGAAAACCAAAGACTTGTAATTATCCTCAATCGCTCTTTCTTCCTTACTCCCCACATCCAATCCATCAACAGGTTTTATTTATATCTGTTTCAGGTAATTATCTCTTCTATTGCATCTTTCTATCTCCTCTATTAGCTTAGTCTAGCTAGCAACTATCATCTCCCACCCGCTTACATGCAAAATTCCTCTCTCTCCAGTCCACTTTGGCTCCACAATGAAGCTGGAATGATGAGTTGGAAATACAAATCTGACCACATCATTGCCCCATGAACAATTAATGAACGATTAAATGGCTTTCTATGTTTCTTGGGGTAAAGAACACAAACTCTAATCATGGCCTATAATGTCCCGTATGGACTGGGCCCTGCTGCCCTCTCCAGCTTCTCACTCATCATGCTCTCCTTGCCTTCTCATTACACTGTTTCTTTCACTTCTTGAATGCACCAGGCTCCTTGCCCCGTCACTCAGCCAGTGCTGTTTTTTCTGCTGCTCCCATGTGTTCCTCTTATGCTCTGTACTTAGTTATATAGCCTGTCCTCCTTTGGAGCTCACCCCACTGGCCACTTCCTCCCAGAAGCTATTCATTTCCCTATTATGCACTTTGCAAGTGTCATGCATCTCTTAGTTCTGACCCTTAATAGAGGTGAAAGCTTGCTATTATTAACTCTCAGTTCGTTAATCCTATCTTCTGAGCCCCACCCACCACTACGTGTAGGCTCTTTCATGGCCAGAACTGTGCCTGTGTTGCTCACCACTGTTGTACCAAAGGCCTGGCACATAGTGGGTGCTTGTGATTATTTATTGAAGGGATCAACTGCGAATCTCATTAGACAAGGCAAATGACAGTGTTCCTAGGCTATTAGCACCCTCTCCAGGGCTCCTTTGCTTTTGCACCCCCAGTCTCAGGAATAGGACCTCATAGTAGGCACTAAGTAAAGTTTAGCTATAGCAGTGAATGCTCCAGAGCCACACTTCCTTCAAATCCAAACAAAAAGACTCTGACATTATCAAGGAAACAGCGTTCTGAGGTGCTCAGCCTCCTTTACACGTGGCCATGTCGTGTCTTGTGGACTAGACATATCTCAAAAATCTTGTCTCCAAACTGGGACAGCAGAGCTATACGGGGCTACCCGGAACCAGCCCCTACTCTGGTATGTGAGCCCAGCCTCGCCAAAGAGGCAGTTAGCTAACTCCTCCAGGAATTCTCTGGACCTTGGATAGGCAGCGCCTGCTCAGGCTTGGGATTTGATGCTCTGGTTTTGCCTTTAGCTGGTAAGGGGAGCTGAATAAAATCCCTCATCCATGAGTCCTTCCAAAAGAAGGATCTCTGACCCCACTGACAGCGTAGTTTGGCAGACAGCCCATGGGTGCTCAGTAGCAAATTAACGAACAAAGCAAATAACTGTGGTTCACTTGCCTTTATGTCATTTAATAATCATCTATTAACCAACAATTACAAAAAGGAGACCTGTGCAAGAGACTGGCATTAGAGAGATGAGTAGGACACACTCCCTGTTCTTAAAGACTTGCCATCCTCACCAGGGAGACTTGACTAAGTAAACCCAGCTTGTCTTAGTTACAAGAGAGTCTGGGAAAGACGCTCTTAAGCAAGAAGAGGAGGTGCTTCATTGTGCTGGAGGGCTGGTCTTACCCATCAGTGAGTTTGGGGAATCAGAATCACAGCTCATGGGCATTAACGCCCCTTCAACTCAGCTGCGTGCTGTGAACGCATGGCTGAAAAAGGAGAAACTCAGTTTGGTTCCTAGAGAACAAACGTGTGTGGGCAGTGATGCCATTCCTTCCACGAAATACTGAACATCACGAACATGAAGGGAACACCTATTATGAGCCAGGCTCTGGGCTAACATGAGGAAACAAAGATAAAGGAGGCAGAACCTCACACCTGAGGAGCTTGCAGACCCTTGGAGGAGACAGATGGGAAAACAACTAGCGAATGACATGGTACACTGAGGTATGTGGGAAGCGTTACAGAGTGTTCTCAGAATTTAGAGAAGAGGGAGGAATTCTCAAGGACACAGGCATTGAGGATGGATGAGTTGTTGATAATGTGGCAGAAAAGTAGGAATGGGTCAGAAAGAGGATTCTTTGGCTTTGAGCTGCCTCATGTAATCATGGAACCATTGGGAAAATGAAGAGCAGCAGGAGAGATTCACTCCGGGTGCTGGACCACTCTCCAGAAGTATTCACACAGGTGTTTGGAACGAGGAGTTGCTTCTGATCCCTGGTACACTGCAGCGCAGGCCGGCTTAGGCATTCTTTGGCTGCTGACTTTTTCTTAGGACATTAGCAAACATCATTGTTTTGGGTCAGGGGACTGAGGGACCAGGGGACTTGAAAGTTGAATGCAAGGTTTCTGACTATTGAGGTCTAGACGTAAGGTCAGAAAAACCTATGGACTCTTGGGCCTGCCCTTCATCAGCCATCTTGCCTTGAGCAAGTTCCCTGGGTTTTCTCATGTATAAAATGGGAAAAATCATTTCTACTTTTTGGAATGTTTGTGATGCCTGACCAAGATGGATCCATTAAATGGCCCGGCACGAGGCTGAGGGTCTAGTAAGTGCCCCGTTCCCTGCCTTCCTCTATCTGGATTTGAGTCCACGTGTTAGCATCTGGCAGAATATGTAGCATCTGCATTAAATTCAAAAAATGGAGTTAGTTGGGTATAAGCATTTTTTGAACCCAAGGCAATTTCCCTTTAATACACGAAATTTCTACCCCAACATTTGTTTCATATAAGGTACAAAACAAACACTTTATGTTTTTATCTTTAAAAAGGGGGAGTCAAATACATGGTGACAGGAGACTTATCTTTGGGTGGTGAGCACACAATGGAATATAGAGACGTCGTATTATCAGGTTGTACACCTGCGATTTACATGATGCTAGTAACCAATGTTACCCCAATAAATGTAATGTAAAAGATCCAGTGGCTTTCATTGTATTGCCTCAGCATAAAGCTGGGTGTTTTTTTTTTTTCACCATTTACCTGAAAGACTAAAGTACGGTTTGGAGTAATTTCATGACCCTAAAAATCTAACTCTAGTTCCATGGTTTGATCATAGGGATAAAGCAGAAGGAGGGATAAAATTCTGCAGTTGATCTTAGCGGAAGATAAGAATGTCCCAACACAGCCGTTGTGTAACCTTGGACACCTCAGTGTCCCTGACTCTCCATTTCTTCATAGGCAAAAAAAAAAAAAAAAAAAAAAGGAATATAATAGCAATCCCCACCGCACAGGGCGTAATCCTCAGAAGGATTAAGTGGGACAATGTGTGTAATACTCGTAGCACAGTGCCTGGCACATAACTAACAACAAATACCAGCTGTTGTCATTGTGATTATTACCTAGTCAGGTGTGGGAGCCTCTTCAACATCTGTCTCCTTCTCCTCTCCCCTCCAAGGTGCCTCCACGCAGAATTCTAACACTGTGGAGCCAGAGAAGCAGGTGGACAACACCGTCAAGATGGCCGGAGTGATCGCTGGCCTCCTCATGTTCGTCATCATTCTCCTGGGCGTGATGCTCACCATCAAAAGGAGGTGAGTCAGGGTTGCTGCCCTGCAGACTGTGCCAACCCCAGGTGGCCCCAGCCCTGCCACGTGCCGACTCCGTGCTCTGTTGATCCCTTCTAAGCAAGGACCGACTGCTGATCGTGGAGGTCCTGAAATATTTGGGCCACTTGTGGCTGGTTGTGTTGGTGACTGAAGGGTATGTGCTGCCTGTTGGGTGAGTGACCCTGAGATGGTCAGTTTCTTCTGGGGCCAGTGATCCCTAGGGTTGGGCCACCTTGAGGTGCCATGGGATTCCTTGTGTCATGAAATGAGTCTTCTCAGATTTAACTGCTCTGCTATGATGGGTCATGTGATCACGATAAATGGAGAGCCCCGGAGACACAGATGAGCCCAGGAAGGTAGATGCAGGAACGTAATGCTTCATCCTTCTCACTACACGGCCATCTTCTGTTTATCAGACATTCACAAGACTTGAGGATAACACAAGGGACGTGCAGAGAGGGAAAGGAAATATCCATCATGGAAAGTTGATATCTATCATGAGCGTCGGCTGTCACTGTCCCTACAGTGTGCTGGTTATTTCTCTAAACAGAGTCCTACTGCCCCCCCCCCTCCGTAGCCCTTGGACTAGTGCCAGATTTAAATGCCTACCACTCTCCTCCATGTCTTCTCAATTTGAACTCCATGGTCCCAACCTTGTTCTCCACCTTCCCACTCCCCCAATCTGCCAGAGCAAACAAAACATTTACCTACATTATAGTAATACGTGCTGCAATGTTCCCTATCCCCAATTTAAAGAGACTGTCGTATTATTAAACAAACTACGTAATACCTCATCCTGAATCTCTGGGTTTGATTACCCACAGAGGTCAGGACAAGCCCAATAACAAGGACTAGGGACTTGCTTCCATCTGTACAACAAAAAGTACTCATGACATGTGTTCCCCACCAAAACAAAGGGATAGAATGCACCAAAGACAAATTCCAACCTCCAGCTAAGGGGTCACATGACTATCAATGCAGGAAGTTAAAAAATAATAGTAATATCCCCATTTACGGCCATCAGTGTGTCAGAAACACTGCGGTTCCAACTATACATGCAGTGAGCCGTCTATTAGCCATTTTGGCACCAGAATGTCCTTGTGTCTCTCATGGTTCTGTTCTGAAACAGTCAGTCCCCCCTCTGGCTAAGATATCTTATTGGTAGGACCTTGTCCTTTCTTGACATCTTTTGTCTAACAGGATAATTTCTTTCCTCAGACTTCCAGAAGAATGAAGAGTTAAGGTTCTCAACCAGTTGCTGATTTTCTGGTTGGAGAGGCTGGGGGAAGGGAAAGTACTGTGTTAATATTTGGGACCAAGAGCCCCCAAAGGGTTAATTAAGAACAGTGCTGCATTTTCATATCATTAGCATCATCCATAAAATGGGGCCATATTGAATGTCTCAGTGACAAGTCAGCTGCTATTAGATGAGGTCGAACATGGGGTTTGATTTTTCTGGGGACAGTAAGCACTTTGCACATACAAGATCATTGTCATGTTTCTTAGACTCGCAGACACATTGGTGGCAGAGGTGAGTTTCGGATTGTCTCCCTGGAAAAAGTAACTAATTTAATAGAATTGCATTCCTCTTTGATAGAGCTGAAATGTTCTCATTCTTTGCCACTGATTTGTAAGTCAGATATGCTCTTCCAATTTTGCTCTTTCTAAAGCCTGGCTTAACCCACGTCATCATCGACTGTGAGCTTGTGAAGAAATTCACTTCCTTCTCAACAGCTATTTCTGAAATGTGTGACTTTTGGGGAGAGAGGAAAGGGCTTTATACTTCCAGGGTGGGAGCAAGTATAAGATGAGTCCTTTGTATGTTTTTAACCGTTTCTGCACATCTTTGTCTTTTCCCTCGATCAAAATTATCCATCAGACCCAACCAACATGTATCACATGATCACCATTGCTTCCCAAGAGGCAAAACTCAAGTGTTGTAGCAGTGGGCAGAGGTTTGGATTTTGCCAATAAGTATTTACATATGTAGTATCTTTTGGAGAAAATACAACATTTTGCTGAACTAGTTGATAGTAATAATGTACAGATGGGCATAGGGGAAGGAAAGGGAAAGAAAGAAGAGGAAAGGAGAGGAGAGGAGAAAGGTAAAGGAGGAGTAAAAGAGAAACTAAGCACAGGCCTGCACTCTTTCCACTGACCTACAATGTCTTCTCATGTCTAGAGATGCCCAAAAGCCAGTGAAGGGTTTGGTGGGCTCCTTCGCCTCTTATGGGGAAAACTTCTTTGGTTGATTGAGTTTATCACTAACTTACTGCTGACCGTTAGAACGCTGTCCACAGCTACCTGAAAGGAAGTTCTATTAAAGGAAAAGAAACCCCTAACTACTAAGCAAATCATCACAACTCAGGATGCTAGTGTCAGAATCTCTTCAGTCCCATCACGATCCAGAGTTAGTTCCTGGATCCAGGAGCTCTCAGAAGCCAAACACCAGCGACATCCTCTCCACTGGCTTGAGCTGGGCCCTCTCCCTAATCTCTGGGGACATGGGCATGGTGGTTCCCTGTTTTCTCTGCTCCTAGTGGATCCAACTGATTCAAAGTCTTCACCAAAGTATTGGCAAATGTTCCCAGGACACATAAGACATCCTAGCTTCTTCCCCTGGAGTCTTCATCGTCATTGGCAATTGGACTTCCTTGTCACTCTCCAAAGAGATTTTTTCTCTTGCTATTAGGTGTTTCCTTTTGTGATACTGAACTAGAAAGCAAACAGAGAATGGGCTAGAGGTTCAGAGGACCAAGAGAAGGGCTTAATGAAAGAAGCTAAATTAATTTACATTCAGAAGACCAGGGAAAAAAGAGAGAGGAGGGAAGAGAGAGACAAAACATCAGTGAAACCTGACTGATGTTTTGTCGTTGTTCCTTGGTGGTGTTGTAATGGGCGGAGGGGATGTTGAGAAGTGAACTGTGGCAGAAAGGGATGTGAGATGTTAGTGGGTGACTCAAAAGAGGTTCCCTTAGGAGTTGCAAAAGATGGGCGTTAAAGATTAGAATTATTTTTGTATACCTCTGGCTGTTTGGCCTGGGCTTCTTTGAATGTGGGTCCCTACAGAGTACGGGTTATATGGAGATACAGGGTGAGTGTCTCCATGTGGATGAGTGTGTGGATGAATAGATCGGTGGATAGGTGGGTGGATAGATTGTTAAGTGTCAGGATGAATCGATGGTTGGATGGAGGGATGAATGGATGGATGGGTAGAAGGATAGATACGTGGGTTTGTGCATTAGTTGCATAACTAATGGATTCAAATGGATGGTTAAATACACAACTTAGTCCTGTTTAAATAGTATGGAACAAAAAAGGGAAGCTGTGCCTCAAGTCAATCTTGTCAGCCAGCTGAAAAGTAGATTCGCAATATGTGATTTATTAAGTCTGGGGTTGTGTGTGTGTGTGTGTGTGTGTGTGTGTGTGTGTGTGTGTGTTTCTAAGCACAGCTGTCTCCTGCTCAGGAGTTTTTGATCTCAGACAATCTGTTACTTGCAATAGCTCTGTATCCTTGTAAATGTAGACCTTCCGTAAATCTTCTTCAGGCCTTAGAGAAAACACACATGTATACTATCTTTTGGTCACAGAATAAAAGAACTATAATCGTTGCCCTGGAAGACTTTGCAATTTAATTGGGAAAAGGTACTGAATTAATAAAAGCTTGTCAGTTGCCGTCATTCTGGAGTTAGTTGCCTTGAAGCTGGGTCAGGATAGCACTGGCTTTTGATAACAAACAGGCTCACTCAGAAAATCTACATGGAAGTGGTGGTTTGAATGTTAAGGAAGCATGTTGTCATGAGGAGGTAGCCCAGGCAGAGGTGAATCCTGAAGGTCAAGAGCAGAAGAGCCAGAGGGTACAGAACATAGAGTGCAGCATGGAGCCCAAGCGTGCAGCCTGGGGCTGCTGACTATGGAAACCCTTGCAATTGGTCCCCAAATACACAAAACCTTAGACCTGGTGAAGAGTGACCTCTGAGAGCCTCAGCTGCCTCAAGTAAAGTAAGAATAATGCCTTCTCCGTGAGGTTGTAGGTAGGGTTAAAAGAGATAAACATGCGACATCTCCATGTCTGACTCACTGTATTGGTCAACACACATCTGTTTCTTCTCTTCTCAAAGGTCGCACAGGCTAGTGGCCAAGAACATGAGCTTGAGGGCCCTGGCACTATCACACCCAGTGACTGACTAAGGTATTTTAGGGAAGATACTTAACCTTTTTTCATCTCCGTTTCCACATCTGTAAAGTGGGGGTATAACAATACCTATCTGTCAGGGCGGTGGTGAGAAATACATGAGTTCATTCCCGGTAAGAGCCGAGAACAGTGCCCAACTATGTAGTAAGTGCTAGACGAGTACTTGTTCTGATGTTTTTAGGATTTTGATATTCCTAAAGAGGTGAGCACTTTGCTCCCGGTCACCAGGGTAAGCAGCAGCACAGCTTGTGTTTGTGGATGAGATGGGAGCATAAACTCCTCTTCACTGAGCCCAACTATATGTCAGATGCTTAGATGAATATAATTTAATATTAATTTAGATTAATATCATTTACTTATACTATTTTATATGTCATATATAATTGGACTATAATTTAGATTCATATAATCCGATGTTAATGCCCACAGTGACTCTTGGGAATAGAGAATTAATGCCCCCAACCTTGAGATGGAGAAAATGAGACTCAGAGATATATAGTTATTTGCTCCTCAGTTAACAAGTGCTAGTCTTGGGATGCTGAGCCATGCCATATTTCCACTCTTCAAAGCTGTTGAAGCTGGCAGTTATCCATGCCATTCACTCTGTACCTGGATCAGGAAACAGGTCCAGGAGAAAGAATCGACTTGCCCAAGATGTCACAGTGAGCAAAGGGAAGAGCTGGGATCAGAAGGCTGGCCTTTTGCGTCTCAGCCCAGTGTTCTTGACAATATGGAGAACGCATGCATGTGTCTATACGTCTTCATTAAAGGCGTCCTGAGCTCTCTGTCCTTGAAGAATCACATTTCCAGGCCCTGGACCACAGAACTAGGAATGAAGAAGAGGAATGGTCTCTTTACAATGCCAGCCTGTATCTTTGTCTTCATGCAGTCTTAGGGCCTATTTATTCTCTTCATATGGTCTCTCCAACATGGCAACCTTAAGATACTTGGACATCTTACCTAGAGGGTTCTAAGCGAGAGTTGCAAAGACCTGGACACTGCTGCAAGGCTTCTTTTTTGACCTATTCTAGAAAGTCCCCAAATGTAACACCTGTCAGATAGGGCGAGCCCTGGTTCAATGCGGGAGGGCACTACACATTGGCATGAGTTTGGGGAAGTGTGGATCTTTAGGGAGCCATGTTGGATGCTAGGTTACATGATTTCCTTGCTTTTGCATGACCTTACTAACCAGACTCTGGTGTGGTTTGAACTGGAACAGAGAAGATAGAAGTCCTTATGGTTTTCCTTAGATCATAGGAGCACTGTTCAGTTCTAGAAGGCCACAGAAATCTGATCCAAGATGAAACAGTCATATTTATAATGAAGCTAGTTTTAGAGTTGACCGTAAGAAATAACTTTCAAACGACTGAAACAGCCAACATGAGATGTGGCTTCCTCTGTGAGTTTCTCCATCATAGGAGACATCGTTCTCATTTTTTCTACCACTGAAATTGTCTGATTCTCAGCAAAGATGACTAGTAGAGAAACGTGCATCTCCTTGAGCTGAGGGATACTGAAATACTATGTGTATTTCTAAGAATCAAGATTTTATATAAATCTAATTCTTGTCTATTTGTCTTTTCTTTTTCCCCCTTTTTGGACATTTCCTTCATCTGACTGCCCACCAATATATAGAAGAAATGCTTATTCCTACTCCTATTACTTGTAAGTATCGACCCGGGGTTAACTTTGCTTTGTGCCCTGTAAGGGAAACTGTAGCATGCATTTCCTGCTCCGACCAAGTGTCTGTTGGGTCCTCATGCTCACTTCTGTCTAAATCATCTGTAGCCCCAAAGTTTTTATTTTGCATAGCTGTTTTCCATTTGAAAATGCATTGTCATTGTTCGTGTCTGTTATGTTTCTGCCATCTTGGATTTTTCCCCCCTGTTTTTGGAGATGTGAAGGGCTGTTTCTCCTTTGTCGGTATAATTTTCTAGTTAGAAACTCTCCAAATTCCAGTGAGGGATCAAACATTCCTCCTACAAGACTTGCTTACATAAAACAGAATCACAGATCTCAGGAACTTCAGAGTCCACTTCATGTCCATTTGTAGAACAGGTAGCCCTAGGGGCCCAAAGGTTAGACAGAAATTCCTTGGCTGTTTCTCCTGTTTCAGGAAATCTACAGGGCATCATGACTTTATCTAGAAACAGTGTCACGGTGACATCCAAGGTCTTTGCATTGGGATGGAATTATCTCCGTTTGGTTTTAGCATTAGTTATCTCATGCTATCCGTGGTAGTTATCGATGGTTGGTCCTTATAGATGGCTAATTGCCTGTCAGTTTTTTATTGCACGTTCTAAATAAATGACGATGATTTTTCTCATTATTAAATCAGATATTTTCAAAGCATGAGGGTAAAGGAGGAAAAACTCCATAAATAAGTCCTCGGTGATGAAGTTAGAAAATCACTGAATTAGTCCCATTTTCCTAATATACATTTTCCACATTTTGTAACGGAGGTCCAAAGAGGTATGTGAAATCATATATGCAGTTAGCAAAAGAGTGGGATCAAACTTCAGACTGCCTGGCTCCTGGTAAACTACATTGTCCATCATTCCATGTTGTCCTCAACCCCTGGGGACCCCAGCCTTGTGAGAGGGGCCATGTCTGTCAGTGATCATCTGCCGAAGCCTTCACAGATGAAGATAGAGCTAGCAAAAGTCTCCCCCATCCCCTCTGCTCAGTGCTTATGTCCACAGGTCAATAGGCCCACGTGATGAGCAAATAAGATTCTGATACCACTACCCTCGTGCTATACAGAAACCAATGAACCCCACTGCCAACACTAGAAGTACTTGCTTCGTTTGTTCATTCATTCATTGGACAAACATGCATTGAACATGCATGTTGTGTTCCAGACCCTGGTTGCAGAGATGACCAAGACTTTGAGCCTTATCCCAGCAGTGCTCAAGCCGACCTGAGAGACTAGCATAAAATCAAATGCTTGAAATGTGATTGAGAGGTGTCTATATGTACTGTGGTATAAGAGCACTTAGCTGCTTGACTAGTTTTTTAATGGGGCAACAGGTAGTTATTAGTGTTTTTAGAGACAGATTTTACCCAAAGAAATAAGAATTCTGAGCAGAGGGGAGAGCATCTGTAAAGGAATAGAAGCAGAAAACAATGTGGGGTTTTGTTGCTGTGGTGAAAAAAGAATGAGCTTTAGAAATCATGCAGCTCTGGGTTCAAGCCCCATCTCCATCCGTCACCAGTTATGCAGCTTTGAACAAATTTCTGAACTCTGAGCCTCATTTCTCTTCGCTCTAAAATAGTGGCAATATGCGTAACTCAGAGATACCTTGAAGAGGGATTGACACAATTTTGTAAAGTGTCGATCACAAAGTTGGCACTCATGAAATGTTACTTTTCTTTCTTTCCCCTTTCAGAAACCGTAAAGGGTTAGGGCACTAGTGGTGGCCCCTGGGATCGCCTTGGTCTTCCAGGGGTTTTTATGGCATCATAAGAACCACACAGTAAGTGTGGGCATGGAATGACCCATCACGACCTGTGGGCACCTCATCCCCTCAGTCTGTTAGCCAGTGTACATAGCATGGTCTTTAGATGCCCTCTTTATACCATGCGTTGTGCTGGGTATTCTGATGAGCTCAACATGAACAGTGTGGGAGTGTAGGAGACAGGTACCCAGGTACTTTGTACTTCAAGGAACAGTGATAAACAAGGACCTTTCAATTGGTACAAACTTGGAGTCTAAGTCATAGAACCTGGAGTGTGAACCTCATGCCAGCCTGGAACTGACCGTGATTAAATTCAAAGGAAGAGAAGACCTGGCAAAGCAGCCAGAGAAGTAGGATGAGAACTGCTAGAAGCACAAGAGAAGGCTATTGCAGAAGTGGGAATTGACAATAGCAGAGATGCTGAAGACAGATGGACGTAGAGGGTGTGGGCATGGCCGTGACATTTGGCCATCAGTAGTCACTTGTGCAGGTTGTGGAGTAGGGTTGGCAAAGGAAACCAGCCTGTCTGGAGCCCAAGAAGAATACTTCTTTATAACCACTGGTGCCTAAACAGTAGAGAAGCATGACATTAGCCACTGGGAGGGCCAAAAAGTCCTGGGCACATGTAGGTAAAGTTGAGGAACCTGTGAGAAGGAAGATGCTAAAGATGGTGGCTATGGAAGGAAAGGCCCGAAGGCAAAGTGTCTGGGGACAGGGAGAAGACTAGCCAGGGAGGAGGGTCAGGGCTTGTGAGATCATAGCATTGAGAGATGCGTGTGGATGGAGAAGAGAAATGATGACCTTCATGATCTCGATTCAAAAACCCCACTCCACCAAGTCTTCGGTATAGACCCTGAGTGGGTGCTTTAAACACTCTCTGTTCAAAGTGTGGTCCATAGACCAGCAGCGTTAGCATTGCCCAGGAGCTTGCTGGAACTGCAGTCCCTGGGATCCCAGCTCGGACCTACTGAGTCAGAACCTGCATTGTAACAAGATCCTCGGTGACTCATGTGCACATTAAAATTTCAGAAGCACTGACTTAACCAGAGTCTCAGCTGTCTCATCTATAAAGCAGGTAAAATAATACCCTCCTCACAGGAGTTGGGGGCCACTTGGTCCCTTTGAAAGCCCCCAAAATTGTCCGTGAGAAAGAGCTTCCAACATACTTTGGCTGAACAATCTCTTCCATGAAATCATGTTTATTCATTCAACAAATATTTGTGGAGTACCCATGGAATTGCCAGGCACTGATCAATCAACAAACAAACATCCTTGCCCACGTGGAGCTTTTTAATGGAGTAGGTAGAAAATGACATATAGAAGAAAAGTACGTAGTATAGATGTTATGTAATGGCTGAGAGAGCTAAGGAGAAAATAGACAAACCAGAGAAAGAGGATATAAAGTGTCAGTCGGGTAGGAGCAGGAGAATTTGTTTTTCAAGCCAAGAGACCCTCAAGGGCTCCCCCATTGAAAGGTCCCATATACAGGACCAGGGATCTACACACTTTTTCTGTAAGGAGACAGTAGTAATTATTTTGGGCTTTGCAGGCTCATATGGTCTCTGTTGCACCTACTCAACTCTGGCATAACACAAAAGCATCCGTAAACAATGCACATGAATGAGCATGGGTGTGTTCCCATAAAATTTATCTTAAACAATCAGACAGTGGGCCAGACACATGCTGAGGGCCAATCCTTGCCCTAGACTTTTGAGAGAGAGAGGGGATGGGATTCAAGATTCATCCTGTTTTATTGAGCTCCAACTATAAGCTGCACCTTATGTTTGTCATTGCAGACACAAAGGTGAATGAAGTGTACCTGAACCCAGCCTAGAAAGAGGAGGAAGTTGAAAAGAATTACCTGTTGGTAGCTACCTATGTCGGGCTCCTCTAAAGCTTACAAGCCCTGTGGGATACAGGCTATTGTGTTGAGTTTATTGAGACGTTAAGACTGAGGTTTGAGGCATTGTTTACATCCCACAGCCAGGATGTGGCAGGGCTAGGGTATGACCCCAGGGCCACATACCTCCAAGTCCTACCCTTGCTTTTCACCAAACCCTGTTCTTCAGGGGGTGGGGGGACTCCTGCCTGGGCCATGTGCTTGGTGAGCCCTTGCACGGGCTGCAGGGGAGCCAGGATTCAAATGCAAGTCTGTAGAGCTTCCGTTTTGTGCACCTTTCTAGGGACAGGAAGTAGTCGTGATTCCTGGCTAGCAAGGAGGCCCTTGGGATAATCCAGTCGTTGCTGTCCTGGGAATTTGCCACGTGGTCAGAGTCAAAAGCAATGGGCTGCCAGATCAGAGGTAGCCAAGGGGTTAGAGTGAGGGGTGACCAAAGAGTGCCAATGACCAGAATAAAAAGAGCTACAGATAGAAGGATCTGGGGACCCAAGGACACCGGATTGTCTAGAATGGGGTCCTTCATTGTCCAGTACACACATACACACACACACACACACACACACACACACACACACACACACACACAATGAGAATAATGTGGCTTTGGTGTCAGGCCTAGATGAGAATTCTAGGTCTGCCTCTCCCATCAGATTGTTCTGACCTTGGACAATCAAGGAACCACTCTGAGCCTCAGTTTCTTCAGCTGCAAAATACTGATACTACTAGTGACTTTCCAGCATTTTCGTGAGGGGTGATGACAGAGCGTATACGCAGTGTGGCTGACAGAAAGTCGGTATGTTACAAATAGTAACGGTTACCTATTCCTCACATTCTGAGCTGACAGAAATGCTCCTCTAGAATTCTTTTTTGGCCTTTTTATAGTAAAGCAGCACCAACAAATTCTGTGTCTGTTTTTTAAAAGGATATTAAGCGTTGACATGTGTTCACAGGTTAATTTACCTCAAGGTGTGTGATGGGCACAGTAATTGTTTCAAACAGAGACATTTTAGTGCAGCCATTCTTCTGAAAGCACTGAGATGCTTACCAAGCATTCTGGCAGAGAGAGTGCTTCACCGTTTCACTTAGCCTTGGACGAATGCCTGTGCGAGTGTCACAGAGCCAGGAAACAGTGATTTGAGCTGCCGCCTGTCTGCAGATACTCTGGGACTCTTAGGCTTCCCCCCACATTCTCCCTCTCTCCCCGTTCCAGCATATTCAAATCCTGCATCTATTCTCCAAGGTTCAGATCAAATACTGGCTCCTACAGGAAGTCTTCCCTGATTGTCTCCACCTGCGGGAATGGCCTTTTCTCCCAACTCTCACTGCAGTTACTTTGTTAGCATAGGCGGGACCATATGTGTCTTAAGGATGTTTCTAGTACATTGGGGTGTTCCCCATGGTCTCCCTAATACGCACCATGAACTCCTAGTAAACGTGTGTGGAATGAATGAAAGAACAAGATGAAAGTAAAAGACATAACGGCGAACATTAATAGGGAGACGAGCTGTTCTTCAAAAGAAAGCAAATAGCAACGATTTTTCTTGCTTCTGTGACTTTAAGGCAACCTTTGCTCCTGTTGGCATCAGTGACCTGGAAAAGCCGCTCAACTTTTTCTGAGTCTCAGTTTCCTAATATGTAAAGTGGCGGTTAAAAAAAAAAAATGCACATCTCACAGAGATCTTGCAAGGATTTAATGAGATAATGTTTGGAAACTGCCTAGAACATAGTAGGTCCTCAACAAAAGTAAGAAACTGCCCCCTTTTCTCAAATGCACACACCTTTTTGCATCACAGGCTGTTGCAAATCGAGTATCATTGGCTCAGTACGTTTAAAGAAGAATTTAAAATGAGTACATTGCGAGAAACTCAAAAAAACATTTTATGTAATTTATCAGTCACTTCAAATAAAAATGAAGAAAAAAATAGGAATAGAAGGAAACCTTTTCAAAATGATAAGTGTCAATTATCAGAAACTAACAGCAAACATGCTGACAGGTGACAATCTAAGGCACGACCAGTAAGGCACGTCAGAGATGGCTGCCATACTACTGCCATTCAGCCAAGCGGAAGACCTGAGTGAGAATTCTGATTCCGGGGCCCCACCCCCAGATCTGCCCAGTCCCTTTGAATGTGTGGCCTGGGAATCTGCATTCTAACATACATCTCAGATGATGGTTTTGCATGCTGACTTCGAGAACAACTTGTCTCCTGACATCCGCGCATCACCCCGATATAACTGTCCCTTTCTCAGCGTTGCACCCTGGCACCTGCAGTGCCCTCTTTCTGGCTTGCCTATGTATCTTCTGTGCCTGGAACATTCCAGTATCTGTAAAAAGGGAAAATTGGTATTCTCTTATGTAGGTGGTCCTCCCCAGCTCCCCCAGACCGTATCCCTAGTCCCCGGGTGCCTGTTTTTGGTGTTGCCGTCACCTTTCATGCATTCACTGATTGACTCATTCGCTCATGAACCGTTCTCAGGTTATACTGCCCTTGGTGTGTTTGCCCAGCTCTCTCCGTATCGACTAGGACTGTAGATTCCTCATTCATCATTTCCCAATGACTAGCATGGAACCCAGAACAAATCAGGCATCATAAGATTGTGCTGACTATATGAATGAATACACACAGGTCGGTGTAGGTGTGAGGTTGAGCCCCTCCCCCATTTTGTTTTGGCTCCCATTGAGTTGTATTACTTCATTCTCTAGAAGTTAGTTCATATTCATTTTCATCTATTTTGGCATATGACGATGGCGGGCTTTCAGATCACCTGTTCTGTAGTTTTATATTGGTTGTAGGTTTCTTCACGTCACAATTATAAATGTATAAAATTAATGAATGCTGCTGCAACAAGATAGATATAAATGCACCGGGTACATCATGTATACAGATTTGTACATATTTGGAGAGGGATTGTGACTAAATGGATGCGTTATTGTTTACTCTATTGAATTAAAGTCTAAACCCATCAGTCATGAATACCAAACAGAGCAAATCTGTAAGCCAGAATCTGTCACCTTAATCAGGGAAAATACAAATGAGCCTTTCCCCTCCAAAGTTGGCAGAAGATGTGTATGCTTCAGTTTTAAGTTTCTACCGTGTTTTAACACCAACCAGGTATTAAGGGTTTCTTGAGGCTTAGAAAGGTCTGTCTGTGATTCTAAGTGCTTCTATTCTGAAAACGCATTTGAACTTTATAAAGGAGGTATAAAAGAGTGTGTGGATTACTTTGCTGAAAGAGAGGGGTGACCTATTGAAATGTGGTTGGAAAGAGAAGTTCCTGGGGAGGACATTGTGATGTACCACTCCGATCCCCCTTCGAGAATGAAGGTTACTCCCCCAGTTGCCAGAATTGCTGCTGGCAGACAATTCTTGGTTAACAGCCCCCTTTCGAACTACTCGTCCTTCAGAGCTGCCTCCCCCAAGGTCATCCAGTAGCTGGCCAACACAGGGGTGTAAAAGTCACCCCTGCTTCAGAGCTTCCCACGGGGTTGGCTCAAGCCATCACTGCAACTATATCACCATTCAGCTTCCCCTTCTGCCTACTCTTTCCCCTTCCCTTTCCTTCCGGAAGCTCCTCCTAATTCATCTCCCCCATGTCAATCTCTGTCTTAGAGTCCAATTCTCAGGGGATGCAATTTATGACATTCCCATTAGCTTTTCTTTAATTTGGCCACGGGAGACACGTGGATGTGAGCACGTGGTATGGCCCTCCCGGTACATCAGTGCCTGTGGATACTTTGTATCCCAGCTAATTAGAGTTGCTACTTTGTTGCCCACTGATGAAAAGTGAACTATAAAAAGTCCTTCCTTGGGCAACCATTCCTTCATAGACATTTGTTTCTCAGCCATGCCCCTGCTGGGCACAAGGGCTGTACACACCTTTACACACAGCTCCTGACTGGGGGAGCTTATCACAGGAGAGACTGTAGGAAGATCCTTTTGCTGAACCAGCCAGAGGAGAGAACCAGGTTTCCAAGTGCCCAGCCACAGTGCCCCGTAGCAGTTGTGCCCAGGGTAAGAACGGGTTTAATTCTGAAGGCACTGGTCTTCAGCAAGCAGCCCCAAAGTGGGAATGACTCTTGCAGCTAGGGGTGTAGCAAAGACAGGATTCTGAAGTACACCAACTGGAAAATGCCTTTCTAAGTGTTTCAGCATAGTGCTTTTAATGGAAGGGAGTGCTTTAGTTAAGTTCCACGATGATGAGATTATACTGATTGCATCTTGTTTGTATGCACTGTTTTATCTCTTCCAAAGTGCTTCCCCACCTATTACCTAGTTGTCTAGTGGGGCTTGGAGGTACTTAAGAAGATATTATCACATAGATGACTGGTAGAGGAAAGAACCCTGGGCATTCCGGCCCCACAGTTTTCCTTAAGTCACTTCACTCCATCTCCATTTCAGTTTCTCATCTGTAAAATGGGGGTAATAACAGTACATTTTGGAAGAGAATGACAGTCTTTCATACGTGAGTATTTACTGAGCAATCCCTTTGTGCTAAGCCCTGGGCTAGGTATTAAGAATTTAGAAAGAAATACCCTTCTTTCAAGGAGCTCACAGCTTACAAGGCAACTTGGACATGTTACCAAATAGTTATCCAATCATGTTATGAATACGTGAAGGAGAAACAGGGATGACATGACAAAATGAGGAAGTCACTGACTCTGCTTTGAGGAAAGATACCATGGGCCTGATAGGGTCCTGGGTATGGGGCAGACGCAAGATGTTTCTCTAAAGAAATGACACCTTCACCCACTTTTCCTTTTGGCTTCACTATTTAAATATCTGTCTCTCTCTCTCTCTCTCTCTCTCTCTCTCTCTCTCTCTCTCTCTCTCTCTCTCTCTCGGCTCTGAATCCCAGTTCATGGGATTATCTTAAGACATTAAATCATACATTGTATGTGCCAAGGGAATTATCATTCATTGAACAGTAGAGCTGAGCTAGAACACAGCAATGGTTGGGTGTGTCAGGGGAGGCGGCCTGATAGACGTTGTGACTCCCAAACTAAGTTACATGGAAGGAGAATTTGTCCAACAGAATGAAGTAGGACAATCGAGATCATGGTTCTTCAACTTGACAGATTTTCTTCTCTGGACCAATCGGGTAGGACCCCCTTCCTCCTGGCATCTACGCTTACTGAAATCAAGGAGAGGGATCAGATTTAATAACTGATTCTGGCCAGAAGTAGACAATGTCATTTTAACACAAGAAGACTTTGTAGACCAGTGGGTGGGAAAAAGACTGGGTCGAAGGTGTAAGGACTACCGTGGCTACCTCTAAACATAGGGGATGGAGGATAGGCTTGCCTTTTGTGCTACACCTGCCAAATCCTGCCTTAAAAGGGGAATTGTTCTCAGAATGCAGAACAGTCCCATTGAGAATGTGGCTTCCCTCCTGGGAACAGAGCTCAGAGGAGTTAGTGTATGGTTTGGGGAGGGTGGCCAAACAAAGAGGGGATCACAAGCCACAACCTATAAAGCAAGACTGGGGAACTGATTTCATTGGTCCCCAAATGATGCGTAGACATTTTACGGTTCCCAGGTTATTCTAATATGAAACCATGGTTGAGAACCACCCATCTGGGAAAGCTCAAGAAATCAGGGTCATGCAATCCAGTCATTTGGAAGATTAATAAGGGTCTCAGTCTGGCCACTTAACCTGGAAACTCAGTCGAGAATTTGGTCCCCCAGGATCATCCAATAGACGTGGCTTTAGTTTTGATGATGGAACCCGAGTTTGGAGGGCAGAGCCTAGAGAAGAGAGAATGTTATGTGATGGCACCATTTCCTTCTTTTAAATATTGAAGGAGACAATCTTTATGCTGTTTATAAATGTGTACATACCATTTAATGCATAGCAAAAGTGCCCCAGGCTCATGTTTACATAGTGTTTAATTTCTCACAATCACTCCCTCTCGGGGTGTTGGTGCATGGGGAGTAAAGACCCCTCAGCCATGATCAGTCCTCTGAGAAATATTTGTACATAAGCACTGTCTTCCTCAGTGAGACCTCAAGAAGCCCAACACTTCCATTTATGAAATCTCCTGTTTAGCAGAATAAAAGAGCATTAGCTGAACCTCTTTCTGGAGTACCTTCTCATTCCAATGACTTTGAACCACCGTGCAGAATATCCTAAGAGGGTGGAAATTTGGTTACATTACAACCACCCATGTTTTTTAAGTGGAAGAACTGCAAGATCAGTGCAATTGATACCCTGTACTTAATGGGAGATTTTATTTTTGGAAAGAGTGAAAATATGGTTTTGTTAAGGTTATAAACCACATTGGCCTTCAAGAATAAGGAAGCCTTGTTTTGTTTTGGAAAACAGCTAGCGACACTACTTTTTTAGAAATGGAGAAAAGCTAAGATCGTCTATATTTTTACCTTATTCTTTCTTCCCTGTGTTATTTATGATTTGGACATCTACTGCCAAGGAGACAACTTCTGGTGGAAAATCTAAGCTCCGATATGGTTGTTATGGCATTGTATACTATGCTTCTGTCTTATCTTTGCTTTGCACAGCAAAACTACCATGAAAATGTGGGATCTAAGGTTTTTCCAGGAGATCCATGGCTGAATCTGTGTGCTCCCTTTATAACTGTGCAGGGGTTTTCCAGCCTCCTAGGCTGGGAGCAATGTGCTCAAGAAATACTTTTGTCATCTCATCTCCCACTCCTTACTGGTGTTAAACTCTGCTTTCCCCTTAGCTCTGAATGGTGAGGAAAATAACACTCAATACCTGGAAGCAGTGTGTCCTGTAATAAAAAGAGCAGGGGCTACGGCATTTGGGTTTGAATCCTGGACTCCGCCATTTTTTAACCTAACTTCTCCAAGTCTCTGTTTCCTCATCTGTAAAAAAGGGACAGTCATACTACATTTGGATGGTTGCTCTGGGGATTTTCCAGGATTTCATAAAATAGTGCAATGCATGGATAACATCTGGTTCTGTGTCTGGTGCACAGTAGGTGCTCGGTACGTGGTAGCTACTATTGTGGTTTATATTTTATAGTATATAGCTTTATATTTTATAGGAGTAGGTCTACTTGTATTCTGCAGTTTGCAAAGTGCTTTCATACAGATATCTCATGAAATCTTCAAGTCGCTCCAGTGAGGAAGTAGCATTTCACTGTAAGGAAATGAAGGCTCACCAAACTGAGCAGGGGCACAGGCTATACGAAAAACAAAATCCGTGGAACAGAGTTGCCAGTTACTGGTGCTGTGTTCTTATCATGGGTTGGGAAGTGGATGTGACAAGGATTCTGAGGGAAGCTACTTTACAAGGTAGCAAGACTGATAAGAATGACAGCCTCCCACGTAGAATATGGGATGAAGAAGGTTCAAAGTAGGTCCCTACCGGGAAGTTTATAACCATTGCTCCAAATTGTAATGGGGGTGGGGGTGGGAGACCTGTACCAACACTTTATTCCTTTAAATACACCCACCGCATAGATAGGATAAGACTCAAACAGGAACAAAGATCTTTTTACAATTACATGAAATTTTATAATATTCATTGGAGTCATAAGGGCAAAAATTAAAAAGAAAGGATAGGGTTGGCGTTGTTCTTTAAAACAGGCCTCTTGAGTCCCACTTTTAATTTTATAGAGTAACTCTTGTCCCTTCACGTATTTTTGTTTATGATGTCTTGCAAATAGCGTTGTGCCATGGAGGGGATTTCGTTCAAATTCAGCTACACCAGACACAGAGAAATAACTGTTAGGATATGTACCCAGATGATGGTGATATCTAACATGACGACAGGTGTAAGCGTTCATTGTCTGGACAGTTGAGGTTTGGAGCACTCCCCCATCCCCCAACTTCTCTTTTTAAAAATAAGCATGCAGTGGCATTTTAGAACCAGCTTGCAAGAAACCCTGCCAGGTTTTGACTGGGCATTGAATCTATAGATCAATTTGCTGAGAATCGACATGAATATTGAGTCCTCTGGCCTAGAAACATGCTGCGTCTCTTCATTTGCATGGGTCTGCTTTGATTTCTTTCCTTGTCCCCTTATACTTTTCTGCATGCAGGTCCCATGTATGTTTGGGGGGCTTTACACCTGAATGTTTCATTGTCTTCAATGCTATTTTAAATGGTACTTTTTTCATATTTTAAATGTCCATTGTTAATATTGATTGATACTGATTTGTGTATATTAAAAAATAAACAAATGTACATGGAACGAAAAAAAAGAATGCAAGAAAAGAGAGGTCTCAGCTGGAGAAATAGTAACAGACCTCACACACAAAGGGCTGTTGTATGAAAGATGGATTAGGTTGGCTACCGCAGGCCAGGGGCTTAACAAAATGCCTAAGATGGGCTCAAAAATGTTAGTTCCCATCTGTCTTGCCTTCTTATATTCTGCGGTGCTCTACAAGCCAGGCTGTGTTCCGTGAGTGGAGGTTACGGAACTTGGAACTGAGTGGTCGTGAAGATGTTAAGACTTGCTTTGAGGCAGGCCTCGGTTTGGATCTTGGCTCTCTCCTGGACTAGCTATGCGGTCTTGAGCATAGCTCTCCCCCTTTGTAGTCTTCAGTGTCCTACACTGTAAAGTGGGGACGATGCAAGATAAGGTTAGAATGACCAGAGCCCAATGTTTGGCACCTAGCTAATGAGCGTTAGCTATCTTGTTGCTTGTGTTATTGTTTTTAAATGATAAGGAGGAAAATATAAGGGAAACATAAAGAAGGACTTTCTAACAATACTTGTCTAACAATAGAACAGGTGAATGTGAGGTAGGGAGCCTCCCATCACAGGAGAATGGACCACTCCTGATCTAGGATGCCAGGGGGGCAATCAGACTTCCCTGAAAGATGCCCCCCATGTTGAGAATTTCCTCCCATCACATTAGAACCAAGTGACAGCCATGCCAAGTCTCCCCACTCACCTAAGACACTTGACCCACAAACATAAAGAACTTAAAGCAGTAGACAGAAATGGTATCCGTGAAAAAACAAACGCAAACCAGTCTTATCTTTCTATCAGCTGCAGTTTATGATTGCACATTAAATTCAATTGCTTTCTTTAGGAGGCTGGTGTTGAGACCCGTCATCTCCAGCCCAGTGCCATCCATTCGAGCTTTCCCCAGGAGTGCAGACAGACCAGCCGCCTTCCTAGCGTACACTAATTAATTTATCTCATGCTTGTGATTTTACGGCACTTAAGTGCTGGAGCATTTCTGTTTATTCTTCTCCCTGCAAAGCACCTCATGTTACATAAAGACCATGAATCTCCATTGCAAACGCTGTCTGTCTTGGGCTAGGGAACAGACCGCCAGCTACCTGTTGTCTCTGGCACTGTCTCTTACAGCCAAAGTAACACATCCATTAATTTATCCTTAATGACATTTTGACATTCCAATCAGTTCATCAGATGTTCCTTATGCAAGACTTCTCCCACACGGCAGGGCCAGGGCGCCAGGCCACTCTTGATGAATAATGCATGAGACCAGTGCACCGCTGAGTAGCCTCTGACAGACAGACACATCTGCTACTCACAGACAGCGTGTTTCTAACAGCCCCGGCTCCCCAGTGATCCACACCAATGCCTTCCTAGACAGTTTGCTCTGCACTTCCAGCTTCCTGTGCTTGGGAGAAGCTGGTCAGTGCAAGAGGAGGTGTCCTGCTTCAAAAATATACATGCAACAGTGTTATTTGGGGGTAAAAGAAGAGTGCATTAAACCCCCACCATACTCAAAGGATTTTAAAGAAGCTTTCATTGGGTAAAGAAGATGTGGTACAGTGGAAGACTACTCAGCCATAAGAAGAAACGAAACACTGCCATTTACAACAACGTGAATGGATCTTGAGATTATTATGCTAAGTGAAATAAGTCAGGCAGAAAAAGTCAAGAACCATTTGATTTCTTTTTTTTTAATTAAAGTGTATTGGGGTGACAATTGTTAGTGAAGTCACATAGATTTCAGGTGTACAATTCTGTAATGCATCATCTATAAATCCCATTGTGTTTATCACCCAGAGTCAGTTCTCCTTCCATCACCCTATGTTTGATTCCTTTTACCCTCATCTACCACTCCCCTCCCCCCTTACTAACCCCCCTCTACTAACCACTAAATTATTGTCTATGTATGTCTGTTTTTGTTTCTTCGTTTGTTTGTCTTGTTCCTTTGTTGTTTTCAGCTTTATATCCCACATGTCAGTGAAGTCATAGGGTTCTCTACTTTTGCTATCTGACTTATTTCACTTAGCATAACAATCTCAAGATCCATCCATGTTGTCACAAATGGTTCTATTTCATCTTTTCTTATGGCAGAATAGTATTCCATTGTGTATATATACCACGTCTTCTTTATCCATTCATCTACCGAAGGACACTGGTTGTTTCCATGTCTTGGCTTCATTAAAAAAAGCTGCAATGAACATTGGCGCACACGTATCTTTATGAATAAATGTTTTCAGATTTTTAAAGACATATGTCTTTATGGATAAATGTTTTCAGATTTTTGGGGTAGATACCCAGAAGAGGGATTGCTGGACTGTATGGTAATTCTATTAATTTTTTTGAGGAACCTCCACACTGCCTTTCATAGCGGCTGCACCAGTCTGCATTCCCACCAACAGCGTATGAGGGTTCCTTTTTCTCCACAGCCTCTCCAACACTTGGTACTATTTGTTTTGTTGATTTGATTTCACTCATGTGTGAGACATAAAGCTGAAAGCAACAAATGAACAAGACAAACAAACACTCATAGACACTGACAACAGTAACTGGTTACCAGTGGTTAGAAGTGGTTACCAGAGGGGAAGGGGGATTGGAGGGGAGGTAGAAAAGGGTAGAAAATATATGGTGACAGAAGATTTGACTTGGGGTGGTGTACACACAATGCAATGTACAGATGGAATTTTATGCTTGAACCCTATATAATTTTATTAACATATGTCACCCCAATAAATTTAATAAAATTAAAAATAGTAAAGAAGCTTTAATTCCGCTGATTCAGGTAGAGGAAGGACCAATGACGAACCTTACATTTTGAATTTCGTTACTCTGCTACTACTTAAAAATAATGATCACAAAGACATTCTGATAACAATAGCTATGAAAGAAGAAAAGAAAATTATCCTTAATACTTTCAATCTAACACCTCAGCATAGATATACTTTCTCATAATGGTAATCACAATGTAGACACAATTTTATTTGCTAAGGTTCTTTTTTTTAAAGTTACTGTAATCCAGTTAGCATTTTTCCATGTTGTTACATAGTTTTCATTTTTAATGGCACTTCATCATTTTAATAGCTGCGTAATATTCTATCCAGGGGATGCACTATAATTTACGGAACTGGTCCCCTATTGTTAGACATTTATGAGGCTGTAAGTGATCATTTGCTCTTCAAGAAAAGGAGCAGAGCAGGCTGAGGTAAAGAGCAGGACTCGGCAGGCTGAAGATCAGGGCTCAAATCCCACCTGGTCCCTTTACCTGTTTTATGAATTTAAGATTAAACTTTCTGGGTCTGGGAGCCCCCATCTATAAAACAGAAGAAATTGTCACCACCTTACAGTGTTGGTATAGGATTACAGATGTTTTCAAGGTACCAAGCTTATGGTAGTATTGATTAAATGTTAATGATTCATTCATATGTAGAAACCAGTGAGTGGTTCTCGACCAGGGACAGTTCTGTCCCCCACACATTAGGCAATGTCCAGAGACATTTGTTATCGTCACAACTGGGAATGGGGGTAGCTACTAGCACCTGGGGGTAGAAGTCAAGGATGTTGCTAAACATCCTGCAGTACACAGGACAGCCCCACACAACAAAAATGATCCCACCCAAATTGTCAATGGTACCAAGGTTGAGAATGCCCTGGAAGAAATGAGCTATGTTTTCCAGTGTTATCTACATAATACATGCATATTTCCTTTTTTATTATTATTGCATTAGTATAATGCCCCAGGAAAATGGGAATCCTAGATCAGAGGGTATATTATGCCCATTGGCAGTTTTAGGAGTAGGGTAGGGTGGGAGATGGGAATGAGGTTAGAAGTGACTAATAGAGAAAAGATAGCAGATAAATTGTATTTGTTCCCTGAGGGGACGGGAGATGACATTCCATAGATCACTACTTCTCAAAGTGTAGTCCCAGTATCTCCTAGGAACTTGGAAATGCACATTTCCAGGCTCTACCTCAGACTCCCCAAATTAGAAACTGTGTGGGTGGTACCCCACAATGCCCGCTTTAACACGCTGGCTAGGCGGTTCTGATGTACCCTTGAGAATCACTGCCATTGCTGCATCTTCAGAAAAAGGCCAACTTGTAGAATAGTCAGTAGGACCTGCACAAGCATGGACACTCGGTACAGAAATAGATTCAAGTGTCAAGTCTAAGTCATGGGGCTGCTCATGTATGATAAAGGAATTGAAAGTGTCATTCATTCATTCAGTCAGTCAGTCAATAAACATTTTTAAAGCTTTTACAACATTGTGCCAAGTGCCAAACTAGGTTCCAGAGGAAAGACAAATATGAACTAATGCGTATCATGTAAGTTCATAGAATGAAGGGTGATGAAGCAAATGACCAGGATGTCAGACAGAAGAAAGGTGTGTCCTACAAGGAAGAGCTCAGAGAAGGCCACGGGGCAGCCTCAGCTCAGGGGAGAAGGTCCCCTGTGGGGAGCTGTACTCCAGGAGGGACTGCCTGGAGAGCTGATGAGTCCCTGTCGCTAGGTTGGGGAATCCACTAGCTGGGGCTGTTGCAAGGGGCCTTCTGGCTAGGAGCAGAGAACAACTTGGAAGAGCCCAATGGCCCTTCCAGCCCAGAGAATCTGAGCGTCTGTAACCTGTAATGACCTAAAACTGACGTTCGAAGCATGACTGGGAGAAATGTATCTGCCCGAGTTTCTGGCCTGGTCATACAAGCAAGGTATGGATAGAGTAACAGGGGCCAGAGAGAGTAGTCACCTCAGTTCCCTGGAATGCTCGTCTGAGGGAACAGATCAAACAGAATTAAAGTAAAACTTTTAAGTTTTAAGGAAAAAGCAGGCAGATTGTCAGGACAAAGAAGGGACAGAGAAAGAACTAGCAATTGCTGAGTGTCTACTATCTGCCAAAGGTCATGCTGGGGCATTACTATTTATGATTTCTAGTCATCAGAGTAGCTCTGTGAACTAGGGCTTATTCATTACCATTTTACAAATGAGGACAGTGAGTCTTGGTGTCATAGACATGGAGACATGATCACAATTACGCAGCTGGTTTGAACCAGGCTAGTCTGGGGGCCAGAGTCCATTGTATTTCCACAGCACCAAGAACAGAGAGCTCTTTGCTTAGCCCAGGGGTTCAGAGCTCAATGACCTAAGAGCCTCGGGGCAGTTCCCACTGTCTGAACCGTAGATTCTGTCCTCCCTTTCCTAGGAGGCATTCACTCCCTCCTCATTGACTGTTATTTAACAAACACTTACAGGGGGCTTACATGGTAGATGACAGATCCTGTTGTAAGAACTTTACTATTTATAAATCAGTATCTACTGCAGATGGTTGTGAGAATTCACTGTGATTATTCCTATTTCACAGATGAGAAAACTGAGTCACAAAGAGGCTAAGTAATTGGCCACATTGCTAGTAAATGGTAGAAGCAGGATTCGAACCTAGGCAGTCTGGCTCCAGAGCCCATGCTGTTCCCACTAGGTTCTGCCTCAGGATCCAAGGGGTGGTGTGGTCACATGCCCAGAGGGAGGAGGGCCCTGCACCTGTCAGAGGCGTTCTACTGTGCTGGTTGCCCTGCCAGCCTCAGAGGATGGTCAGACTGGGTCTGTCTCCGTCCTTAGAAAAAAGAACATGATACATAGGAGAGCCCATCCGGGCAAGGAAGAGAGAGAGGCAGCCACAGGCAGAAGAGAGAAAGACAGACAGACAGAAAGAGGCCCAGACACAGAGAGCACGGTGGCAGAGACATGGACGTGATGGAGGTTGAGGTCCCTTGGCTTTTCAAATCGTAGTAAGAGCTGCTGCTGTTGCTCCTATAACTTTGCCATTCTGGTGGAAGCACAGAGAAGCTCCAAGAGTAATGGGGGTAGGAAAGGAAGGGCCCACCAATATGTTCCAGAATCAGTGCCCAGGAGAGGTAACGAGGCAGGCAGGACGTGCATTGGCTGAAGGATGTTAGAGTGTGAGCTTGCGGGCAGCATGTGTCTCTGCATGTGTGTGCACTTGTGTGTAAACATGTGTTTGCCTGGAGAAGAAGGGAGCCAGTGGAGACAGGGGTAGATATGTGTGAGTCCTTGGCTGAACTCGACACAGCAAGGAATCTTAGAGAACATTCAGAAGCCTGACTGCCTGAGTTGGAATCCCAGCTCTACCTCTTAAAGCCTGGGTGACTTTGAGTGAATTGTTTCAACTCTCGCCTCCTCACTCTTTGATCTCATAGAGTTGAGATTTAATTTCAATCTTATAGAGTTATTAGGAGAATTAAAGAAGTTATTACACCGTGTTTACAAAAGCCTTGGGTAGTGCCCGGCATGAAATAGCGCTCTATAAATGTTTACTAAATAGATGAAATAAATTTAGGATTGATTGTTTCATGGTCATATTGGTTTCCTAGGGCTGCCACCACAAAGCTCCACAAGGTAGATGGCTTAAAATAACCAAGTTTATTCTCTCAAGTTCGGGAGGGTAGATATCTGAAATCGAGGTGTCAGCAGGGCCAGGCTCCTTCTGAGACTCTGGGTAGAATCCTTCCTGGCCTCTTCATACGAGTGGTTTCTGGTGGTGGTTGTGGCTCCTCGGCATTCCTCATCTTGCAGCTGCTTTATGCCAGTCTCTGCCTTTGTCATCACACGGACTTCTCCCTGTGTGTCTCTATCGTAATTACCCTCTTCTTATATTGGGTTAGGACCCGCTCTAATTACCTCAGCTTAACTAGATTACATCTGTAAAGACCCTGTTTCCCAATCACGTCACATTCACATTCACAGAGGTTAGGACACATCTTTTCGGAGGACACAGTTCAGCCCATAGCAGTCATTGAAAATGCATCAGTTCTTGCCGTGGCAAGATGCCAGTTTCCCCCGTGATGAAATCAATACCCAAAGAGGTGAAAGGGTGTGTCCATAGTAATTCTGTGAATTATTTGGAACCCAGAGGCTGGTACCCGGGCACCCTATCTCCTGGTCCTTCATTCACTCATAAAACATGGTAGGGACTCTTCACTATTCAGACCAGCTGAAGAACGAGTGGGTTCTCAACAGGAGGCTCCTGAAACTTGAACAGGCATTAGAATTGTCTGGAGGGCTTCGTAATCACCTGGAGTTTCTGACTCGGTAGGTCAGGGGCGGGGCCAGAGAAATTGCATTTCTAACCCCTTCCCGGGGGAGCTGATGCTGCTGGTTCAGAGACCACACTTTGGAGAGCACTGTTTTGCATTGGTGGCATTCCAGCGTGGTGCCCATTATACTCACCCGGAGAGCTTCTAAAACCCCAGGTGCCCGGGCTGCCCACCCGACCAATTAAATCAGAATCTCATCAGTAATTTTGAAAGGTCCCCATATGACTTGTGCATCCAAGGTTGAGAAACATGCTCTAATACATCGAGGAATGTTTTTAGAGAAAAGCCATTCTTCAGAGCATCTGCTTCTGAGGATTTGTATGTGACACATAATGAGGTCATCTCAGCTCACATGGCTGTGTCCTCTGTTTAAAAGGTGCTCATAGCAGAGAGCATTTACTGAGTGCCTACTATGCAGCACGCACTGGGAACAATGCGTGGCTGGCCACTTACCATTGGATTTTCACAGCCATCTCCCAGGGGGCATTGCTGGTACCTGTGTTTGCCAGGAGGAAACTGACATGCAGAGGGATAATAACTTGCAAGAGCTCACACAGCTAGTCTGAGATGGAGCCAGGTTTCCGTGCCAGGCTGTCTGGCACCAAAGCCAGTGTGTTCACTGCTATGCCACCCTGCCTCCTGACATACGAGAACGCGGTATGTTCTCCTATGCACGTGTCCATATCCTCTTTGACCCTATTGACTCTGATGTGCTGTTGCCCACTATAGCCTCTTTTATAGTAACTCTGAATTAGTGGGGTTTGGATTAATGAGGTTTCACTGCCTTCATCAGGGATGAGAACCATGTGTCCCTTGGACTGAATTTGCACTTCTGATTTTATCCCACAAAGAGAGGTGGAGGAAGGTTGGATCAGGAGTCCTGAGCTGGCAGGCAGAAAGCTGGGCTGGGGCCTGTGGCTTCCACTGATGTGTTGTGTGCCTTGGCTCAGCCCTTCTGTCCAGGCCTCCGTTTCTTCATCTGCACATTGAGAGGATGGCGCAGTCCCCTTCCATTTCTGGTGTGTGATTCAGTCATGGCAGTGCGGCCGCGTTCTAGCTTGAAGAGTATAATACCAGCTTTTAACAGGAGTAGAGTCTCAGCTGTGTGTTTTCTTGTGCATCTCCTATGGGCTGACATATTTCTCTGGCTCCAGGATTCCCATCGTCACGTGGTCCCAGGACACTCTGTCTGTAGATGCAAACTGAGGATGGGTCAGGGAAGGAGCCCTCTGGTGGGGGCAGGGGAGGGAGAGAATGCCTGAACAGTGTCTTCCCGGGAGAGTGGGCATGGCTCTTCACATCCAGGGAAGAGCCCTAGGTGGAACCCCCAAGACTCTCCACCAATGGGCTGGGGCCTCCCGTTCTCAGACTAGAATAGATTCAAAGGTTTTGCAGAATCCACATGCTGGAATCCCCTACCGCCTCTTTTCCAGGTGGTTTCTCAGTCTCTGCTTGAACTCCTCCAATGAGGGGGAGCTTTTTACTTCCAAAAACCTATACAGGGCAGGGGTCATGTCTGGCTCTTCACATCATAGCCTCCTTCCTTCTAGCAGCCATCAGTACGAAGCAGGTGCTCATTAAATATTTTCCAACAATTTTATGAGCAAAGAGAAAGAAACTAATAAGATTAAGGGGGAGACAAAGACTTCTAAGAATAGGGGGCATTTGAGTTGGGCCTTAAAAGGTGAAGAGAATTCCAAAGGAGAAAAAAATTGAGAAGTGCAATTCAGGCATTAGGCACTTCCAAAAGAGACCCATGGGGTTTTACTTTACTAAAAATTTCTTCCTTTTGTCAAGCCAACCTGGTACTAATTCTGGCCCCTGGGACCACACAGAGACGGACATCGGATGTGGGACGAGACCATTCCTGGATATTCCCTCTGCATAAGAAATCCCCCTGTTTGTCTCAGACACTCCTCCTCTCCTAGCATGATTTCAGGAACCTTCACTGCCCTGCAGTCAGCCTCTCCCTTGAGCCAGTCCACTTGCCACTCTCCCTTATAAAGACTGGTGCTCAAAATAAATCACAGGACTCACAGGCCATCATGGGCACTTCCCCTGCCACCTACCCTCGTTCAGCTAACAAGCAAATGTCGGAGAAACCTCAGTGATCCGTTAGAAGAAAGAATGCCAGCCAAGAGCTGCGGCCACATCACATTGTTCCCACCTGTCAGAAGCAGTATACTTCTGATTGCTATGTCTTAAAACATTCTTCAGCTCTAGAAATGAACCTGCAGAGGCAGAGCTTTTTGCCAGCTTTTGGTACCCCCTGCTGGTGAAATTGTGTGACCCAATTGGCAAGAATCTCAGAACAAGGAGAAAAAGAAAATTCCAAGTTTGTAGAGTCACACAGGTAGTTAAGTCTTGAAGGATCTGAGGATTCCATGAGTTATGTGACCATCCCGTGTATTATGTGACTATGAGTTTGTTTTTGGGTTTTTTTGTTGTTTGTTTTTTAATTCTACAGCTATGGCTATTCTGTGGGCTCGGGCGGGGGGGGGGATCTCTGATTTTTCCATTCCATTCATTTTTCAAACATCCCAAGAGTTCTGTGACAACCACAGTAAGGAAATGCTAAGTTGTTAGCTAGAAATATTCATAAGTATAAATAGTCCAGGTCACAAAATAATTTCATGCAGGTTTTTCTTCCTCTTTCCTTGGATGTGTCTTTCTTGAAAGTGGTTATAATTTGCAGTCTGAGCAGGAGGACAATCTTTTCTACACTCCAAATTGTAGAGTTTTAAATATAAATTTGTGCCATGAATTTATTGAGCACCGGCTAGGTGCCAGACACTAAGCAAGAAACTGGAGTAGGTGCAAGAAGTCAAAAGCCCTTCATTCAAGAGGTTCTTGCCCTAGTGGGTGGGAGAGTTGAATCACTGCAATTGGACCAGTCAAGTGCTTAGCTGACATGGCAATGAAGCCTTTCCTGGTCTCCCGACAGGGCACAAACCAGCTATTAGCTCTCTCATAGCTCCACATATTTCTCCTTCTTGGCTTTTATCACCTTTGTGATTTTATATTTATTCTGCATTACATGAAGCTGTTTAGTGCTTGTCTTTGCTATCAGTCTCTGTGTTCTGTGACGATCAAGGTCATGTCTGGTTTTTGTCACTAGAATCTTCTTACATCTAGAGGACGTTGGCACATGTAGGTGCTCAATAAATATTTGTTCAATGGGTGACTCAACCAAGAAGAGAAAACCACAAGTCTGTCTAGAGGAAACCTCGAGACGACGTGACATTGGAACGCTGCTGAGCCTTGAAGGATGAAGAGGGGGTGGCCAGTGGAGAAGAATGGGGGCATATTGAGGATTATAAAGTATTCAGGAATGGTAGCAGGAGGAAGACGAGGTAGTTTGTGTTTCATAAGAGGAGATATGTGTGGAAAATAAGGCTGAGTTGAAGCCTGGAGCCATAGTCTGATGGGTCTCATATGCCCTCCTTGCAGGTTTGGATTTCCCCTTCTCCGAAGAAAAAAGTGGGAGAGGGACTCAATCAAACTTTATGGCTATAGGAATGAATATGATTTTTCTGTATTACTGAGAGGGTTTTTTTTTAAAAAAATACCTTCTTACGTTTTGAATTCTGACAGAATATAAAACTAGATCACCAAACTGTGGGGTTTTTTTGTTTGTTTTATTTTTCCATACCCCCTCCATTTCCACTTTGTAGCTGTGTTTGCCTATTGCTCAAACAGCTGTCTATACACTTTTAAATTATTGTACATCATCATTTTCCCCATGAACATGTTGTGTCAACCATGGACTAAGTACGGGGAATATCATATGTCAGTTTTGACAACTCAGTTAGTTGTCCAATGTTTAAATACATGTTTTGGAGAGGCTCGATTTTTCATATTTTTAATGCAGGTATTCGGAGCTGCCCAGACATTCCTGTAAAATGCCAATTTTCTTAAAGGCAGCGAGGCTTTTATTATTGTTATTATTATCCTTTTGAAAACCAATGATTTGTGCCAAAGACAACTCTCTCCATATTATTTTACCCTGAATGGAATGAGATTGGTTAAGAGTTCTGCCCCTGAGGAAATATCAAAGTCTCCAACATATACTCATGTACAGTTTTAAAGTTTACTCTCTTATCAGATTTCCTTTAATTTCCTGCTGGGGCCACGTGAGCAGAGCAGGAATAGAAGCAAAGGATCTGCTGTATATCTTTTCAAATTTATGATTAAGAAGGTCACATATACATTTTTAAACATTTTCCTTTTTGATAATAAATGAAGAATAAAACTTTGAAATGTCATCAGAATTACTCACTTTTCTTTCATTGACGTTCCTCCCTCCCTGTCCGATTGCCGGCTGATGGTGAGAAAAGACACAACTGATCCAAGGCTTCATTTCTTGTTGCTTTTCTGTTTGCCTGGAATAGTTTCACTAGTGGAACCATATGCAAGGGGCCAAAGCATTATAATCAAAAGATGCATTCCTATTGCTGGGTACCCTGCTTTCCCCAGGCCAATGGGGGTGGGGGCGGGGGAGAATTCCACTTTAGGCTGCATTTGTATTCAAATCGTGGCCAACTGGGGGAAGTAAAGTCTCTTTCTTCTCTTCTCAGTGGGGATTTCCTGGACCCATATTCACTCTCCATCCTTCTCCACTCTGCTCTCTCCTTCCAAAGAGAGATCTACATGGACTCCATGTCTGGGTTCTGCTAAGGAGAGCCACTGTAGTGGATCAGAGGGACAGGAGAGGATGTCGTCAGGGCATTTATGCCTCTGGTTCCCTCCTTGCGAAGGAATTGGTTGGCTCCTTCAAGAGAAGGCCACTTCTGTGCAAGCGGCCTTCTCTTCAGGGCTCTGTCTCTTTGGGTTCTGGTGACTCTTTCCTCCACTTCCCTGCTGGATACACGGGTGGTAAACAGCTCTCCGGTCACTAGAATCATACTTCGGGTTCCCTTACACCCTTCTCACCTTTGTCAGTGGTCCTTTTATGCATGAATTCTTCTTAGACTATCCTCGTTTGAATGTGCCATCTGCCATTCTTTCGTGCATTCTCCACCTAGATCAAGGGCCCCATGTGAAGGAGAGTACTATCACATGATCAAACCAGAATTGATCCTAGATGAACTCCTCTAAAATACTTCTAAGTCTGGGTTCATCCTTTCATTTAATACCTATGATAGGGGGATCATTAGCTCCTGAAATTGCCTATTTCATGATCAAGTGAGCTCAACCTGGAAAATTATTTCCTACATGGCACTGCATTTGACCTCTCTGGGACATCTGTTTTTTCTGTGTTGAGACACCAATATCGACTGTGAAGCCAAGTCCTGTGGAACAATGTAGCAAGAGATCTGGACAAATTTACCCTCGATATATTTAGTGTGCAACCCATAGCCTTTCATATCCTAGGAATATAGTAACTATATTTAGATACATAAATGTTGAGGAAACTCAGAGAGACCATGTTGGGTTTTCATACATATTTGAAGAATTGTCGTATGCAAGAGGGGTTAGTCGAGCTCCCGGATGGCTCAGTTGTTTGGAATGCGTCCTCTCAACCACAAGATTGCCAGTTCGACTCCCACAAGGAATGGTGGGCTGTGCCCCCTGCAACTAGAAAAAAAAAAAAAAAAGAGGGGTTAGTCATATTTTTATATCTCTTATGGTGATCTAAGACAAATCAGTTGAAATTGAAGGGAAGTAGATTTCAAAGCCATATGAAGAAGGACTTTTTAACCCTTCAGCTCCCTGATGAGTTGTCAAACTCTCCATCACTTGATATAATCCAGGGATTGCACAGTGGGGCTGTGGAAGGAAGATTCAGGCATTGGAATGTAGTTGGATGAGTAGTGATGATGTGAAAACAGAATAGCAGCTGCCACGTGTTGAGTGTTCCCTTTGTGCCAGCCACTGTACTCCGTGTGTTTCATACGTTATCTCATTGAATCCTCACAACCCTAGGAGGTTGGTTCTGTTATTTGCCATCATATACAGAGGAAGGGTTCAGAGCTTAAAGAGGTTTAGGAATTTGCCCTGGGTCATGTAACCCGCAGGTGGTGGAGGTAGGATCTGAACCCAGATCTCCTGTGCCATCACTGATGGCTTTAACCTCCAATGGACAGGGCCCGAATAACCTGGAGAATCTGATGGTCATGCACAGGCCCAGACCCTAAACCCAGGCCTCTGTTTTGTTTTGTTTTTATTTTTAGCTCTCCAAATAATTCTAATTTACACCAGCGTTTGAAAACTACTGCTCTAAACTGGTATTATTATAAATGCCCACTGGTTCTGAGGGTCTGTCATTCCTATGGGAATAGCTATGCCTCATGTTCAACTTTAACTTTTCTCCTTTTGAGCTGCAAGACTCACTAACTTCCACCCTCACCCACCACCTATCACCAGCCCTTACTTGAATCTACCATTGTTTGGTGGGTTATTTCATGAGCTCAATCCCTGGAAAAGGCCAGACTCCTTTTAAATTTCATTCAGAGCCATGGGAACAGAAAGGTCAATCAGGCCTCTCCTTTCCTTTGACAGGAGAGTGGGGGAAGAAGCATCATGCAAGTCTTGTTGATTTCCGTTCTAAGCTCAACTAAAGAGCGCACCCATAGTTTGGGGTGAGGGAGGATGAGTCTCCTGTTTCTGAGTAAATGGAAGCCACTGATGGTTTCGGGAGGACTTAGGTTTATCTCACCTTGACATTGGAGTACCCACCTTGACTCTGTTTCTGGAGACTGAGCCAGGTTTGGGGCTTGAGGATGACGGGTGGGGAAGGAGAACAATCTGATCTTCCCAATGTTTGAATGCAACTGGCACCGTCTGACTGTGATTTTTCCCCTTGCACATGTCCCAAAGGAAGCTGGCCAAGAAGCAGAAGGAGACACAGAGTGGAGCCCAGAGAGAGATGAGACCCGTGGCCTCGGCGGACAAGCCCACCACCAAGCTCAGTGCCAGCCACAACGATGAAGGCTTCTCCTCCAGCTCTCAGGACGTTAATGGATTTAGTAAGTTTAACCTTGAGGAAGGGGCCATCTGTAGTCCAGCTTTACCCTGGTACCTCTGTTGAGGAGCCCTCACAGTGGTCAGCTGCTGTAGCGTGTGGAGTTAGGATGCTTCCCCAGGATGGTCCAGGATGACGGCTCTCCCTGGCAAACACTTGGGGCTATCCTTGCCGAGGTGAAAAGGAGAATTGAAGAATCTACCTTAAAGCAGATGGAAATGGGAGCAAGCCAGTTTAACTGCTTGTAGACATAAATGGAGACAGGTGAAAACTAATACTAGTGAAAAAGGAGGAGAAGGGCATGGTGATGCCTTTAAGGAGAAAAACATGCCATCTTGAATTGAGTGTCTTACAGTTTTCAAAACCGTGTTTCACATAAACCACATAAGGTAGATGAGGCGTGGATTATTGCTGTCTCCTTTTTGAATGCTTAGGAAAGTGAGGCTCAGTGAAACGACTTCTCCAAAGTCCCATGGCTGATGCGTACCCCACGCAGACCTGGAAGCCATGCCTCCCAAACCTCGGCCAGTTCTGAGCTGTAGCCAGTGTTCCAAGTGGCAGTCAGTGGAGAGCACCTGAGCCCTCCTGCAGAGTTAATGAAGGTTCCCGAGCCAACAGAAGTGACTAAGATTTCAGGGTTGACCCTCATCCAAAGGACAAGCACCCAACTGGTGACCTAAAATTACCTTGGCAATCACACTCTAGAGAGCTGACTGTTATTCTTATCTTTCTGTAAATTAGTTCTTTTCCTGGGTTTAATAGCCAGATTTCCCAGCCTCTACCCCACATTAGGGGATGCAGGAAATCTAAAGGAATGGGAGCAGGGACGAATGATCTTCACACACTGTCAGTAGCAAATGGAAGAAACCATATTTTATAAAAATCACTTTATTGGGATCAGTTTGGGACGATGGGGACCTATGAGAGGATGAAGAAAGGAAGGAAGCAAATACTTACTGACCACCTTGCTCCTCACCACAGCCAGTGTCAGTATTACCATTTTATGGATAAGGTACCCAAGCCATAGTGTGTTTGGCTGACCTTCCCAGAGTTCCACCTAATTGATCCAGGATCTAAGGGTAACTCAGACCTGTGATTCCTAACCTCCAGCACAGAACCAACCCATCTGAAGCGGTTTTCAAAGTATACATTTCTGGGCCCCACACCTTACCCACTAAATCAAAGTCTCCCGAGGGAAGAGGGGTAGGAAGATGACAAAGGGTAGGGTGGGGTGTGGATTTTGTAAAAGCCACTCTGGGTTCTTATGGGCACACTGGTTAAGAACACTGAGCTTCAAGGGAGGCAATGGCTCTTTCAAATACTGACGTGCTGTCTTGGGAAAGAGAGATTATTTTAAACCTATAAAAATGTTGGAAAAAAATAGTAAAATGAATACTCATATATCCTTTACCTTGATTCACCAATTGTTCACATTTGTGATATTTCCACCTCCTCTCTCTCTCTCTCTCTCTCTCTCTCTCTCTCTCTATATATATATATATATATATATATATATGTATATGTATATGTATATATACACACACATATATATAATGGTTCAGAAATATATATATTTATATATTAATAAATATAATTTATATATTTATAAACATAATTTTCATATGAATATAATATAGTATATATAACTATATATACTATATTACATATTTATATATGAATACACATATATATATTTCTGAACCATTTAAAATTAAGTTGCAGAAATTGTTACTCTACTTCCAGAGAATTCAGCATGTTTCCTTAAAACTAGGACAGCTCTTCAATATAACCATAATAAAATTACCTTACCTGAGAAATGTCACCTGACCTCAATATCTAATATGCCAACCTATAGTTGAATTTCCTTAATGACCCTAAAATGTTTATTATTGTTATTGTTATTATTTTAATCCAGGATCCAATCAACGTGCTCATACCATGTTTGATCATCGTGTCTCTTTATCACCTTTCATCTAGAACAGCCCTCCCACCTTTATTTTATCTTTCAGGATGCTGACATCTTCAGAAAGTTTAGCCTGGTTGTCCCATAGAGTGTTCCACAATCCAGATTTACCTGGTTTTTTCCATCATGATTACATTCAGGTTATATGCGTTGGCAAAAATACGATGTAGGTGAGGTTGTGTTCTTCTGTTTGTATCATATTGATAGACACATGCTATCATTTTGCCCGTTATGGACGATGCTAAGTCTGAGTGCCTCTTAAGGTTGAGTTACAGCTTTTAAAGACAAAGCCTAATGGTACATACTAATTATTTTCATGAGCAAATATTTAACTTCCTTTTTTCTCAGAGGACAGAGCAAGTTTGCAGTCTGCCTAACCACAAAGCCAGTCCTTTTTCCATCCTCAACTCAGCTGAATGGCTGGGATTCATACACTCCCTAAGGACCAGGAGAGGCAGAAAAGGGGTTGATGAGGAAATGGGCTTGGTGTGTCCTTAAAGAAAGGCCCATCCTGAGCACCCCAGCCTCTGGCTGTATTAACTGGTCATTGACCTCCTGCTTTTGGCCTAGGGTCAAGAAAGTTGATTAGCAAGTCTAGCTGACCAGGTGTTATCTTTTCACCCCAAACCTTTCCTGCACAGGCCAGCCTCTTTGTATTTATAAAAATGTCCCAGAGGACTCTGAATGCCAAAAAGATTATAGTCAAAGATGCATGACAATCATTGTGACCTCAAAGTTGTAGGTATTTGATCTTAAGCTTTCCGATCTGAAGGGAAAACCTGGGTCACACCGATTTCTTGGATTTCACCACCATTTTCACCATGAGCTAAAACTTAGACCCTTAAACGGAAAGTACCCAAGACTGAGGTAGATTAGCCAGCCAGAGAGGAACAGGAAACGTGTCATATGGAATCTAATTAGATGTTTTAAAGTCCAGAGACGATGTTTCCAAATGATTGATACATATATGTGTTTTATATATATATATGCACACACAGACATATACACATGTAGACATATACATGTATACACATATAATACATGTCTATACGTCTACATGCGTATAGACATATACGTATATTCACTATAATGATATTGTTTTTAAAAAGAAAAATTTTGATGTTATACTCAATTATTAAGACATTTTGCATTTGTTTGAGTCAATCAATATTTTAGCATTCCTGTGCATCTAGTTTTCTCAGGTTACAGCCACAAACATGCCCTGGGGATTCTTTTGAATACCCTGGCATGCATCAGGTACCTTTTACAATGCCTTGTGGAACCACTGGAATAAGATTTGAGGAAGAAAAAAAAAATGTATGTAGTGCTTACTCTAGAGATGTAGAAATTGCTTCTGAAATCACCCTGATGTCTGTAAAATTGAATCTATTTTTGAAGCATTAGGGAAGGGACTGTCTGCTTTCTGCATCAGTGTGTTTAGGAGGCCCTGAGATTATTTGCAAGTGTTGCAGAAGCACTGAGAAAGGCAGAGCACAAAACTAGATGTCACATTGGAAAAGATTACAGAAGCACGTGCCCTGAGCAATTATGTCATTATTGACCAGGAGGGCCCTGGCCGATTCAAACTCTGCATCTCCCTGCAGAGGTTTATTTTCTGGGCTTTTCTATTCCAAGTCACTGCTAAATTCTGCAATATCCATTCAATCAAGCCTCCCAATTTGGGGTTAGGAACGGTGACCTTCAGATGGGGCTTTGATGGGGCTTTGTCATCTGGGTCATTGTTGTGATGGGGCTTTGTCCTCTGGGTCATTGTTTTCAAATGCTTTGACATTCTTGAAACAAGGAGTGCATGTCACATTTCAAGGGCATACAATGTGCATTGTTTTCAGTTTAAACAAGGGTGGCTTTAATTAAGTAATCTGATTTTGATCTTCTTGTTCTGTGTACCTGATTGTTATTTTTTTTTTTCTGAGATCTTTTCACTCCCTGCAATCATTTTCTTGGTCTTTCTTTTTATATCCATGCTTCAATCTTCTTCTTCTTTATATCTTTTATTCATAGTGTCATCTTTTCCTTGTTCATTTTCAGTCCAAGTCAAAATGCTTCAAAACCAATCTCTGTTGAATTCCTATGATATGGGCCTTGGTTGTTCGCCCTTCCCATAATGGTATTTGACAGACTCACTTGCCCATTGGGCACCGTTAGTTAAGTCCGTCTTCACTTTTATGCTTCTATTCTAGTGAAGGGTTCCATATCTGGTGGGTGAAGGCATTCCATTTCTAATGAGCATCAGGCACTGAGCCTGTAAGCTCTTTGCTAAGAAAGGAAGCAGGCATGGTTAAAGCCTTGGAGGTCAGATTCAATGACCATTTTCTGAGTTCTTAGTACATGCCAGTCCCTGCGCCCTGAGTCTTGGGCACAGTTTGGGGGAGGGCATAATTATGAAAATAGATCAAAAAGGGGCATCTTTTCACAAATAATAAATCTTTCTACTTATAAGTTTTCCATAGTTTACAAAAGTCCTTTTGCAAAACACTGGAGCCATAGATCCTTATTCCTGCACTACGAGATAGCTAGTAGGTTTATTATTAGCCTCATTCTAAAGATGGGGAAACTGAGGTTCTGAGAGACTCCATTCCCCAAATGACACAGACATTTGCACAGTCATGATAAGGATCCATTTCTCCTGACATAAGTTAGGTTTTACCCACCTAGTTCTGCAAAGAATTTGGGAAACTATCCAATAAAAGCACCTACAATAAAATATAAGAGAAATAAATAATCGTGATCAGGAAAACGTACACAAAGATAGTAAGAAGGTCAAGGCCAGGTTATGATAAAATGTAATTATATTAGGTTAAAAATTAATCTACATGTGCAGGCTGGTAACTTTCAAATTCCAGTGTGGCTCTGAGCTTTCCAGTAGCAAAGGAGGAAAATAACTTTTATTGGCACCTACTATGTGCTTGAGCTTATGCTTTATGTAAATCACATTCTTAAGCCTTCTAGAAGCCCTATAAATTTATGTTATTCCCATTGTAAATGAGGAAACTTAGTTTCGGAGAGCTAAAGTAAAGAAGCCCAGTCACACACATAGAGTAGGGATGGGATTGAAAGCGCAATGGGGTTAGCTGATTCTAAAACCCATGTTCCTTCTCCTGTACCATCAATGGTAGCCCCCCACTTACTGGTCTCATGGAGCGAGGCCCCTGAGATTTGAAGAGAGGTTAGTTCTACTTCTCTCCCGATGGCCAGCCAGCTTTTCTACCACCTGGGCCAAAGCTGCTACTACAGCTGTATCCTGCATGGAGACCTGGGGCCAGGCACTGGCCTGCAGCCCATCAGATTCCCATAAGGAGCCAGGCTCTGTGATAAGCATGTTCAAACATGGCATCTTAGTCCATCCTCACAGTAACCCCATACAATGGGTATGTTTATAAAATTAATTTTACAGTTGAGGAAACTGGTACTCAGAGATAGTACAAGAGCTTTCTCAAGTCACATGACGAATAGATAGTGAGGTTTAGACCCCAAACCAAAAAGTAGAAACGTTCTACTTTCAAAACCAAGTGTCTTTGTCTTTCCTCTAACCTTTAGCTTTCTCTCCACCACAAAGCCGGGTGAAGGAGAGGAAGGAGATCAAAGTGAATAGCCTTGCTGCCTGGGAGGACAGCACCTCCCCTTGGTTCTTCTGTCCACTTCAGAGCCCAAAACTCCTATGGCAGGCAGTCAGCTGCCCAGAGGATGCTCTCAGGCAGGATCTAAGGGAACTGTCCCGCCAGGAGCTGCTTAGCGACTGTAGACCGAATGTCCCATCCTCAGGCATTCCTGAGCTGGACCAAGCCTTGGATAGATAGAAACGGAGATGAGCATGGAATGGCCCCTGCCCACAGAGAACTTGAAGCCTGGTGGGGGAGACAGATGGTCCAGCAGTGGGCATCTTTGCACAGCTCAACGGGGGCTGCAGTAGCAGTCTGCAAAAAGAGCCACAGGCCATTCCCCTGCCTTTGTACCTCCAGTGTGACCCAAAATATACCTGGTAGGCAGCATGCAATAGCCTCGGGAGATATTTGCTGCTGATGAGGAGGTTGGGCCCTGCAGCCTGTTCCCCTCTCCGTCTTTCAGCCCACAGACCTCATAAAAGGATTTTCTTGCAGGCAAATCAGGAAATGTTCATGCTCAGTACCCCACAGGGTGGTTTCACAGAGATGGGGCGGGCAGAGGGAAGCACCTGGCAAACTTTTAACCTGATTATTTTGGGAACATGTTATATAACTAAAGCAATGCAAATGAGAAAGGCAGATCCTGACTTTAAAAATGTAGTGAGGATTGGCTGTGGTTATAGTAACCTCAGGAAGACCCCTTAACCCTTTCAGGAGGATGGTGAGCCAGCCAGAGAAATGGGTCTCTGGAAAAATTGGCCTGACCACGACCTTTCTCGAGGAAACTATGGACTTGATAACATGTGAAGTTAAGGATTGCTAATGATACCTTCCCTTTGTTCAGTAGCTTCTCGGGGGCAGTCATTGTGTTAGGTACCATTCATGCAGTATCTATGAGGTTGGTGCAAAAGTAATTGAGGTTTTTGCAATTGTTTTTAACCTTTTAAACTGCAATTACTTTTGCAGCAACCTAATGTAATTCTCAAAACACAGCAACCAGGTAGGAATTACTATCCTGATGTCGTAAATAAGGAAACTTAAGCTCAGTGAAGTTAAATTACATTTCTGCTGCCCCATCTTTGCAATACCCCAATTTGACTTTCCCCTCTTTTGCTTAAAAGCTTTTAGTGGCTCCTTGTTGCCCCTGGGGTAAAGGCTAAAATCCTAAAAATGAATTACTGGGCCCTTCATGGTTGCCCGTATATACTTTGACGATTGTCCAATTCTGTGGCCTATCTGATTCTGAGATTTGTTTGAATGTATGAATGAATGAACAAATGAATTAATGAGATGTTGTAGCTCCAAGCCCATATCTGGTTCCGACTCTTCTGGTAATGAATTCTGTCTTCTTTTAAGCTGAAGTCTGCCCTCTGTAACTTCCATCCATTCCCCCTGTTTTTACACAGGAGCATGTATTGTTGGTCAGCACCCATATGCTGGCCCTTGTCTGCCCTCTGGTGTCACACAGGGTAATGAAATCAGTCCTTATCTTCCTGCATCTCCCACCCTTTCCCCAACTCTTGGACGGCTGGCCACCTATCTGCCCTGCAGGTCCTTCCCTCTGGCTAAGCAGCACCTACATCAGCCATCAGCCTTCTTCCAGATGCATGTCTGTTGTCCAATCTGCTCAAAATCTTGATTGGAACCTCTGTCTCTATTTGGTTCATGTCCTTGGAGTGTGTGGTTTTTAAGACAAATGTGACCCTCTACGCTGGGCTGAATTACCTGAAGTTCAGAGCGCAGCCTTCACCCTCACGCTGAATTCCAAACCTGGGTTCAGAGTACCCTGCTCATGTTTGAACGGATCTCCAAGTGTTTGTCACATATCTGCCTAATGCAACGCTCCTAGCTTCCAACTAGGGCTGCCTCACTCAGCCTCGGGGAAGATGAATTTGGGGACCCAAGCAGAGGACTTTATATTTCCTCCAAGCTGTATCTTCTTGTCAGCTTTGACTTGGTTATCCCAGCCTACCGAGATCTTTTTGATTTCCGACTATTTCAGCCAACGAGCTCGCTTAACCCTCCCAGTTTGGGGTCTCAAAATGTAATAATTATTAACATTCATAATACCAGTTATCATCTATTGAGCATTAATGATGAGTCCATGTCCAGCTGAGAGTCTTATATGCATAATCTTATCTCACTGGTATGTTGGGAGGATTAAGGAAGTTTTAGGTTATCCCTGATGATTTATAGGCGGGGAAACTGAGGTTTAAACAGTAAGCAACTTGCCTAAGTCTTCCTAGCTTTAAATAGCAGAGCTGAAACGTAAACCCAGGTCTGTCTGACACCCCTAAGCCCGCAGGCAAGACCACTCCACCCCACTGCCCTCGGTAAGATACCAGTTATCATTCCCGTTTTATGGAGAAGGAACTGAAGTCCACAGATACTGACTCCTTAGTTCAAAGGCATGGTTCTCAAAACGTGGCCCCAGAGCAGCAGATCAGCATCTCCTGGGAATTTTTGGAAGCACATTTTTTGGACCCCACCCCAGGCCTACTGAACCCCAAACTCACTGTTTTTCACAAGCTGCCCAAGTGATGCTGACACACGTTCACATTTGAGAATCACTAGCTCAAGGTAAAGCCCAGGACTGTCAGACTCCAAAGCCCTGTCCTTCATGTGCTAAGCTGTCCCTAACAGTAGAGACCCAGGCATCACACAGGGAGAGAAAGGCTCTAACTTCCCTCCTTGTCTGGGGGGGCATGCATCAGGAAGACATTGCCCCTGGAGGTGCTGGACCCGAAGGCTGTTAAAGCCCGTGTGTAGCCGTGAGGGTCCCCAAGCCTGGAAGTCCCTTCTCAGCTATCTCTGGAACTTTCTTTCCTTTTGTCTGAACAGCAAACATCCTAAAAGTCAGAATGGAAGGAATGGAAATTTACAAGGCAAAGCAATCATGAGTCACACAGTGAAGCCAAGAGTTCGACAGAACATCGTGAAGATAAATTTTCAAAAATGCACCAAGTTCTCTTTGCGAGGACAATTATATTTTCTGGTTGCTCCTAAATTAAATTGAATCTAGGAGAAGAATTGAATGTTACAAGCTCTCTCCCTCCAGTTTTATTGAATATTTTACAGAGATTATTGAATATTTTTGCAATCATCCACTTGGCTGACAGGTTAAAGGACACACTTATTAAGTTCCTGGCAACCCAGAGTGGCATGGAATTGTTTATTCCTGGGAAGTGCAAAATGGAGATTTAACTGGCCTTGAGAAAGTAAACAAATTTGTCCATCACAAACACTAAGGAGTTAAATTAAGACAAGTGTCAGAGGAAGATATTAGACTCAAAAATGGATATAATAGATAATCAAAATTAAAAACTACCGTAGATACCATTTGATTCAACCTCTTCATCTTAAAGATAAAGAATCGAGTCACAGAGCGTTTTCTCAAGATCATTCATTGAATCCTTAGCAGAACCTGGACTAGAATTAGGGGCTATGGCCCCCCTAATCCATGTCTTATGGTCTCCTTCAGGAGAATAAAGTATAGTTAATAATGGTTTGTCTTCTAATATTTTCTGCAGACCCCCCCCCCCAATCCAATTTCTGCACAATCAGAACCTTCTCTAATTGAATTATACTTTTCATCTCCCAGTTATGGGAGTAGCTGAGATGTTCCTTTAAATATTCATTGAATGCCGACTGTATGCCAAGAGTGTAGGAATTGTAAAGATAAGTAAGACACGGTGTCTGCCTTCGGGGATATTACTGTCCTCCAAGAGGAGACTTGTAAGTGGATTCGTTTCAATAAATGTGATAAGTGATAGAGAAAAGGCCTGTATAGTGCCCCAGAAACACTGATCATAGGCTCAGCAAGTGATTGATTCTGCCTAAGTGAGTTAGACAGTATTATCTAAGGAAATGGGTTTTGATTTGGAGGAAGTGCAAGATGAAGACTGTCCCAGGTATAAGGGACAAAGGCTTGGAGGTGTAAGGGACATGATGGGCCCTGAGAAGGGGGCTTGGTGTAAAAAGTGCTCTGTTTGGAGCACATATGGCCAGTGATGTGGCTGGAACACTCGTTGAAACCTGCCCGAGGAGAGACTTACATTTGAAGACTACTCAAATTTATCTTCCAGGATTGGCAACCTATTTGGAGACGAGTGTGATCCCAGTGTTAGGTGCCTTTCCACATTGTTGGAACCCGGCCTCATATTCTCTTTGATTTGTATAGATTCCATTTCGCATATGAGATAAGTAAAGACAGCATTTTATCAGCCAAAGTACCTTTACTTTGTGAGCTGGCCCAGCCAGTTCCTCTCAATACCCTTTCAAAGAGACCTCAGTAAGGCTACAAAGCTAAAGGTGCTTTTGATAATTTATGCCAGGCCACTGTATCTTGAGAACAAAATAGAATTGTTCTGTAGACCTCACAGGTGGTCCTGAATTACAACAGGGCACTTAGAAAGTGCTTACTGAAGTAATCAGGGATAAAGGAGTGATGTTGAAAATGTGAATATGTAGTTGCTAGGTAGCAGAATCAACGGAGCTTCGAGACCGATTTCTTTTTTATTTCTCAGCTCAAAGCTACAGCCTTGATAAATTGAAAACACAGATCATAATTCTCCTAGCTAACATTTTGTGAGTAATTACTGGACAACGTACTTTGCATGCATCGTTTCATTTTTTCATATTCTCGACAACTCTGTGGGGCAGGTTCAGGAAAGTGAGGCTCAGAGAACTTAAGTAACTTGCTCAGGGGCACACAGCTGCCAAGACACCAAACCCGGGTTTGAACCAGGGTTTATTTGGTTGACTTATCAGCAGCCCATCCTTCTTGAAACACTTTCTTTGCTTGCCTTCTACTCTCCTGGTCTTCCTTCTTCCTCCCAAGCCATTTCCTCTCTTGCTTTTTTATTGGTTCCTCCTCTCGTTTCCAACCTCTAACCATCGAAGCATCCCAGAGCTTAGTCCAGAATCTTCTATTTTCTGATTCTACTCAGTCTCAGTGGGTGGTGATGACATTAACTGAGATAATGAGCACAGGAAAAAGCCAGATTTGGAGTAGAAGAGGGCGAGTTGATCTAGACAGGTGAAGTTTGAGGTACTGTTGAGTCACTGAAGTGATGTCAAGTAGGCGGTTGAATCTGTGGGCCTGGAGCTCAGCAGAGAAGTCTGGCCTGGGGATATGAATGTTTGCTACCTTGTGTATACAAGAGGATTGAAGACTTGGGCCATGAATAAGGAAACTGAGGCACATCACAATGAAACACATTGCCTAGGGTCACTCAGCAAGTTAACGGGAGAGCCAGGATTTGAAACAGGATTTACATGTAGGAGGGCCTATAGAAAAGCAGTCAATGAAAGCTGAGAGCAAAATGGGGGACTGTAAAAGGAGCTGTGTGACTGGTCCAAGTGCGGAAACTTCTGGTCAACCGCCTGGACCCTGAAATGGAACTCGGAGTGTGTAAAGGAGTTAATGGATTAGGTGGCGTCATGGTTCTCCGCTCAGCCTGGCCTGTGGTTGGAGCTCAGTATTCAAAGCAGAATTTTCTGATTCAAAGTAGAAATCTCAAAGCCCCTGAAGTCTGACAGATATGTTAGTGGTTGGGAGTGGGTCTACTTACCGTAGAAGGTGCAGGAAGGAGTCCTAGGGTTGAGTCTATGACCAAGGTTGAAGAACCCACCTAAAGTTCTTGCCCAGGTGGAAGATTGTCCCATGGCCCACAGACATAGGCAGCGGGTATAAGACAGCAGTAGAGGTTTGGAAAGGGACTACCTTTAAAAAGTAGCATTTGAGGAAGTGGAAGGAAAGATGAGAGGGCTAGAGACTGGCAAAGTCCCTCTGTCCCCTGCATTATCAGCAACGTCATTCTTTGGGTGGTCTCCTACATATTTCAGAAGGAGGGTGTCATGATGTATAGTTACCCAGGCTGACTTTCTGGGGGAAGCTCCTGACTGGGTTGGGAGAATGCCCCACACCACACTTAATACATCTCTAACCCAAGCTTCCCTCTAGAGTACACAGATGTCAAGCGAAGAGATTCCCCAACCAAAATACTAAGTGTTGGGGACACACACAAGAAAACGGTAGTTCTACTCTCAAGAAACCCATGATATGCTGGGGAACATAGACAACAGGGATATGACATGATAGAGTAGAGAGAGAAAGAGAGATAGACATCGGTAAGAGAGTGTGTCTGAGGAGAGGAAGCTGCCCTGGCCCATTAACCATGTGATTCCTCTCTCTTCAGGATATTTACTTTTCACCTCACCAAGCATGTGAGTTACTGCTGAATTTACGGAGGCTAAATGAAAATAAAAATTCAATTTCTTGGCACTAACACAGGAGGCGATGTGTTAGACATAACAGTAAAGACACATTCAGCATAGGTACAATGTGGATTAATCTTGACATGTTCTTTTCTCTTATGCTCCGTATCCACTTCAACACCAAGTTTTGATTATTTGACACCTTCCATACACCTAGCACCCATCCACATTCACTGCCTCCATCCTTGCCCAAGTTACAAGCATCTCTTACCTCAATAAGAGCCATAGTCCCTGAATAATCCTTTTATTCATTCTTGTTATTCTCCAGTCCACGTTCTTCTTAACAGCTGGGGAGATCTATTCAAGGTGAATCCGAAAGTATTGCCTCATCCATCTCTGGCTGAAAACAACTCTATGGCTTCTGATTGTTCTTAAGCTTCAAATCATGCTGACATTACTTACAGGTCTTGCCCTACCATCCTCTCCCAGGCTCTCACGTCTCACTGCCCCTTTCTGTTTGAGCTCCAGTCACTCTGCCTTCTTCTCTCAGTGCTTCACCTTTTCCACACTCCTTCTGCCACAGGGCTTTTGTTTATACTATTGCTGTATCTTGAGTATGGTGGGCAAGCTACAGCCCACTCTCTGTTTTTGTAAATAAAGTTTTATTGCAACACAGCCATGTGTATTCATTGAATAATTGTCTATATATAGCTTCTTCTGTGCTGTATTATCAGTAGTCCTGAGTAATTGCTACAGAGACCTTCTGGCCCACACAGCCTAAAATATTTACTCTCTAGCCCTTAACAGAAATGTTTTCCAACTCTTCTTCTAGAGTACTGGCTATACCCACACGCTTTCCCTGATGAACTCCTTTAGAGCTCAACTCATGGATTTTTTTCATTCTTGACCCTTTTCTCCACAGAGCAGTTTGGATTTCTTTGTTAGGTGCTTTCATAGCATTTCGTTCCCTTTTCATCTCAGCACTGAGCTCATCTTCTAAATGGGTTTGTTTAAGGTCCAACCCTCTGACAGAGGGCAAGCTCCAAGAGGGAAGGGCCATTTATGTTTTGCTTACTACTGTATCCCCAGCATATTGTATGATGTGTAGCACAGGAGAACCAAAAATTCTTATTTAGTTGGGTGCCTAGATGGACGGATGGATAGACAGGACTCAAGCATAACAATACTGTATACTAAGTCAGAGTAAAAAAGAATATTTAGAAAGCCTAGTACAGCTAACACTGTATACTGTCGTCTTGTTTTCTGCACCCAGAATTGAGTGCAGACAGGAAAAGGAATAAAAGAATGTTTTTTTGCCAGTCAGTCGATATCCAGATTTTAGCATGTCTCCCACCCCTGCTACCAACTCCTAGTCTGCCAACACTGAAGAGAATTTTACAAGCCCCTTTTTATGGTTCCTGCAAAACTGGGAACTGCAGTTCAAAATACCCTCAAGCATTCAACCATTGGCTGGTCTGGAAATATGATACAGTCATTCCTCCAATTATAGGAAAAGGAAAGGATAGAAGCTGATGGTCTTCAGACTCAAGTGGACTGCTATCTAGCGCTACCAGTGGAATGCACAAGAAAAATAGCAAATACAGGAAACAGACGTAACAATAGATATTGGTTCACCATTGGCTGGATGGCCTCACAGGTAGCCATGAGAACATCTGGGAAAGCCCTGGGAGATAGTGGGCTCCTGTTACATGGTCCAACCTATGTGGTCATGGAAATCTGGCTTCCCCATACCACCTGTCCAAGGAATTGAGATGTTTCTGTAATTATTGATACCTGCTTACTAAGTAAAAAGAAGGGTTTGGACTATGTTGGTTTACTATGTGAGAAGAAGCCAAGATGAGCTGATAGAATATCAGATGGAAATAGAAATAGGCTGCTTCAAGATGATGAAGGAAAACATCATGGAAGAGTTGATTTTTAAAGGATGAGTGGTCCGAGTTTGTTGAGGCAGAAAGGAAGAAACACGTTATTTCTCTTTGTTTTGTTACAACATACCATGTCAGCACTTAATGGCATGAAACAACCACTATATATTTCTCCCAATTCTGTGGACCAAGAGTTTGGGCAGGGCACAGCAGGGATATTTTGTGTCTGTATGAAAACAAGAAGACTCAACTAGAGTAACTTGAGTAGCTGGAAATAACTGGGACCGTTCTCCAAGGGCCATATGTCTGGGGCTTCAGTTTTTCCTCAAGTGGCATCTGCTAAGGATGGAATACCCAAATGGCTCCTTTATTTGCACATCTGACCCCTTGGTTGAAATGGGTAGAACATATGGAGCTGGCTGGCATTGCCCTCTCTCTGTGCATCTAACTTAGGCTTCCTTGTAGCAAGTCTTTGTGGTAGTCAGACTTCTTGCGTGGTGGCTGACTTCCCCCAAAGTAAGTGTTCCAAGAAAGCCAGGAGGAATGCCAGTCTTCTTAAAAACTGGGTCCAGAACTTGCCAGTATCCCTTCTGCTGCATGTCATTATTAAAAGCAGTCACATGCCAGCCTGAGAGTGGAGAAGCAGGCTCTACCTCTCAATAGGGGAAAGGGTATATGCTTATAGGAAGGGAAGGAATTAATGGTAGTCATCTTGGAGGCAAACGACCACACACTGTTCTAAAAGAAGACAATACACGTACAAAGGCACAGAGATGCGAGCAAATCTACTTGGCTAATACAATGAAGAATAAATAGAGAGATTTTTCAAATCTTCATGTTCCACTTTGATTAGAGTGATAACTATTACTAGCACATGGTTCACCGGGGTCTCTAAAGATTTTCAGAGTCTAGAAAGAGCTCTTGCTATCTTGTACAATTCCTTGTGAGTGTAAATTTAGTCCATAAAATATACAGCCCAAAAGACATCAATCGTGTTAACTTCTCTCTAGGGCTTGAGAGAGTATGTGGGGGACAGAGAAAGATGGCCTTTTGGTCTCTGTCCAAGGTGCTGATCTTTCTTCTGGTCAGAGTGACCCTGACCCTTTTCTCAGGAATTTCCTTCCCTTGGACTTGTAATTATGAGTGTTTTGCCCTCCCTGGAGTATTTGGAGTATTACCTCCATGGGGTCAGTAGTGGGAGATGAACCTGGAAAGATAATTGAGGACTGTGTCCTAAAGGGTCTTGAGAGTTAGAGATGTATTGAGATGTAACTAGAGAGTTAGAAATGTATTGCTTTCTGCAAGGAGCGAACACAGATTTCAAGAAGCGGAGAGCCAGGGTTGAGTCCAACTTTAGAACAATCATCCTAGTAGCAGTGAGCAGAATGTTTTGGAGTGGGAGTTAATAAGGTGAATAAAAAAGTAAGTATTGTTTCTGCATATATGAGATTCAAGGAAAATGACAGCACAAAATACCGGTGCATGTGGACATTGTATCTTACACATACATTCACACTCACACTCACACATACACACCTACCTGGTAATAGAATTAACAGTCACTACAACCCCGTTGGTGTGAACAGCTCTTTGTAATGAAGCAGGGGGTAGAGAGAGGATACTCTCAACAGCATTCCCTTCTTGGAACTGTTGTTAACTCCGGAAGTATTGATCCCACCTCCCTGCTTGCTCCATATTTTCTTGATGAGTCAATATTTTGATGGTTTGATGCCTGGAAATATTTGGACATGTTTGATTTTTTAAAAATGACTGTCCTTATTCAGTTAATGTCTCACTGAGGCCAGTTCAGTTTTTCCAAGGTGAAAACCCCTTTTATCTTCAGGGCCTTTGATGTAGGTTAGATGAAATTCCCTCTGATCTTCAGATGTGACAGAGGCTCAGAAACTCAGGGAGTCATTCCAAACTCGCAGAGTCACTTCTGCTTCTGCTGCAGGGAAGACCCATGTGGTCCTCTACTGAGTCTTCAGCCAGCTGTGCCCTAGTACATACATGCCCTTGCAAATCTGGTCCCCGGGCACTCTCTTGTTAAGATCTATTCTTATGCTGTTCCATCACTCTTCTTTGAAACTGATCTATCAGCAGAGGTTTACCAATAATTCAATGTCACTACTATGCTTTACTTACAAAATAGCTACTTGCCTAGTCTTTTCTGCAATGTAAAAATGCACATCTCACCATGCCTATGCCCAACTAAAAGCCTGTGACTGGCTCCTCAGGACGAAGTTAAAATGCATCACATGGCCTCTGAGGCTGAGAATGATCTGAATCCTATGTACGCCTTTGGTCTCATCTTTGGCCACTCTCTGGGTTAGTCAGAATAGTCCAGTCATTATTGACTTTCTCTTTAGTCTTTGAAAACACTAAGTATTTTCCAACAGCATGGCTTCCACAATTCTGTTCCCTCTTCCCAGAACATTGTTTCTTTCTATCATTGTTGATCCCCTATTTATCCTTCATAACTGATGAACTGTCACCTTTTGAGGGCTTCTAGTCTCCAATCTAAATAGTGACCTTTTTTTTTTTTTCTAATAGGACTATGTTTTGGTCCCTCACAGCAGGCATCACAAATATCACGTGTGAAAATGTTTATTCGCTTAAGAGTTGTTTGGTTCATGTCTGCCTTATTCACTAGACTGTAAGCTCCAAAGGGCAGAGACCACTTCTGTTTAGGCTACTGCTATATCTCTGAAGACCAGTATGGTGCTTGTCATATGATAGATGCTTCATCAGTGTTCGTTGAATGAACCGTTTTGTTAATTTTGTGTTCAAGATGGAGCGCAATGATTCACTTTTAACGATTCTTTATTTAATCAATTGTTCTTGTGCCCTGCAAACAAGGACGGGCAGGCTTGGAGGTGACGGACATAACTCTTAGGGTTTGATCCCCTGGTGGAAGTGGGGAGACCAGGGAGGAGAGCATTGCACTCGTCTGGGAGAGAGATAGCGGGTGCACTTTGAAACATTATTTCTTAGGAAGTTTTACTCTTGGTGTCTTTGTCCTGGTCGTTCCTTCTAAAGACTTCATCATCAAATACTGGCTTCCTTGGACTGCAGCCTTCAGGGCAGGCCTAGAAAACAGAAGGAACACTCTACAACTGCTTTGTGGCCCCTGCTGCCCCTACCCTCATGACCTGCCCTCTCTCCCCCAGAGGGCTCTATGCTTCCCGTGTTTTTCCTTCCCCACCCCCCACCCCTTCTGTTTACCCCCCTACCGCCACTGCTTACCCTTCTCCAGCCGTATTCCCTTGTGTATTTTCCCACTGTCTGGGAAAATATGAAAAGTCAGCCTGCCCTTATGTATAAAGGGATATGCCTCATTGTCTTTCAAGAGGAAAGCAGAGCAAACTAACATTTATTGAACCCTAATTATGGTGCAGAGACCATGCAGCATGTTGTACATATGTTACATTCTTTAACCGTTACAACCTATAAAGTGACAATTAGTAGTAGTATTAGGCTTCTTTCACAAGTATAGAGATTGGGGCTCCAAGAGATTAAGTAACTTGCTCGAGGTCACATACCGTGTTTCCCCAAAAATAAGAGCAGGTCTTATATTAAGTTTTGCTCCAAAAGATGCATTAGGGCTTATGTTCAGGGGGTGTCATCCTGAAACATCATGCGAGGGCTTATTTTCCAGTTAGGTCTTATTTTCAGGGAAACACAATAGCTAGTAAGTGGTAGACCTGGGCTTCAAACCTAATCTTTTTCTTGAGTATGATCCCACTACTATAATCTACTCCCTCCCAAATAACGTGAGATATGCAGATACTTCTGAGGCCACTGAGGGATGACATTCTTTGATAGCAATGTCTCCAAATCCCAGGTTATAGACTGTTCCTTACTCCATCTGTTTCTAAGATTGCACTACTCTCTTCACTGGTTGGAGCTTAACAAGCTTCAGAGCCCTGCTGCTAGTCACTCATTCGGTAATGTTTATTCAGCACCTACTATGTGCTAGACAGGTTATATTGCTCTCATGCTACATCAGTGAATAAAGCAGAAAAAAGTTCCCTGTCTTCATAGAGCTTACATGGTAGTGAAGGTAGGGAGTGGAAGAGAGACAGGAAATAAATAATGGACAATAAAAGATAAAGATAAGAAAATTATATGATATTACGGAAAATGATAAGTGCTATGAGAAAAACGGAGCAGGTAAGTGGGGTTGGAAGTAGTAAGTGGGGGACGATTGCAGTATCACAGAAGATGAAATTGGACTAAAGACTTGAAAAAGATAAGATGTGTGAGCCATGTCAGAAGAATACTGTTTTTGCTAGAGGCTCCCACGCAAGACTGTGTCTGATATGTCCAAGGAAAAGCAAGGAAGTCAAGATCATGTTCCAGCTGTAAAGATCCAGAGAACAAGGTTTTAATGATGAAAAATCTGCACTATTCTTTGTTGGACAGGACTTGCAAGTCCAAACCAGTGGACCTCATGAGAAGTATAGACTTCTCTGAATCCAGAACCTTCCAGAAGTCACCATTGTAAATGAGGTTAATTCCAGATGCTTCCTAAGGTCAACAAAGACCCTTGTACCTATGAGGGCTGAGTCCATAGCCATCCTAGCCTTCTGAAACAGAGGGCAAACCCTATAACCTTCGATCTCCTTGACTATGAGAAAACACACATCCATCTATAGACATCTCTCCCGAAGCCACCAATTTCAGGATCTCCCCGTGGTGCTGATTCTGACCTCCCAGAAAGGTCTGGCATCGAATCCTGCCTCCACTTTCCCATTACTGGGCTCTGCTCTGACTCCACGCTGACTTGTATGGGACAATTCCAAGTCCTCATGTAGCTTAACTGTCCATGCTAGGACGATGGTGGTTTCCCTGCCCCACCCTCAGAATCTAGTATATTTTCCCCACTCAGACTGATTCACTTGGTCCCTGCTTGGCAAGGAGCCCAGTGTAATGTCATTAAAGATGTTCTCTGGCACAGTCACTTCTGTCATTGTTTTCGAAGAGCAGTGTTTCTTTTTCAACTGATCCCAGATGGGTGAGTGTTTAGTCACCATTACAAGCCATTTATATAGCAAGAAAATTTATTAGTCCATTGTTGAGCAAATTTATCACACTTTTTTACTTAGAAGAATCACTTAATTGGTGTTTTATTACTGGAATCGACTGTCAATTATGTGGCTAATTCATTTACTTAGGGAATGAATTTTTTATCTGGAGAAAGCTGTTCAAAGTGCATTGTTAACTCTTTAATGATTACAGATTATTGTCCATGGCAATTTATGTCATAAGGAAAATCATATCATTTATTTCCCTTGAAGTATTGGATGTTGGAAAAAATCTTTGGAGAAGTGTAGAGAGGGTAGTTTAGAACCTTTATGAATTAAAGACCTTTCATTAACTGAATGGTTCAGAACACTTGGCAAAGTTAAGTAAAATTAGCTGGAGAGTTTTCACTGGACCCCTTGGAATAAATTATTGTAATATAATCTTATACGTGTATATGGCTGTAATGTCTATACATGCTCTTTCATTGACATTATTTCTTTGGATTCTCACGGAAACATTGGGGCGTGACACTGGGTTTGTGGTTGCCAGTCTCTAAGATGGCCCCAATAATCCCTGCTTCCTTTTTCACATTCTTATGTAATCCCTTCCCTTCAAAGCAGTCTGGATCTACTCACTAACTTCTAATGGATAGGCTATGACAAAGTATTGGGATGTAACTGTCAGTATGAGGCTGGAAGAAGACCATGGCTTCCATCTTGGGTGCTCACGCTCTCATTTACTTGCTCTGTGGGAAGCCAGCTCCAGTGTTGGGGGTTACCCCTTGGAGAGGTCCACTGGGCAGGGAATGGAGGGAGGATGGACTCCAGCCAATAGCCAGCCAGGCACTGAGGCCCTTCCTCCAATCACCCAAGAGAAACTTAATTTTCCAACAATCACATGAGTGAACCTGGAATCAGTTTCACTTCCAGTTGAGTCTTCAGATTTGAACATTATCATGTGCGATAGCTGGCGGGCAACCTTGTGACAGCTCTTAAGCCGGGGATACTCATTAAAGCTGCACTCAGATTTCTGACCCACAGAAACTGTGAGACAATAGAGGTTTGTTAGTTTAAGTTGTTAAGTTTGGGGATGGTTTTTTATGGAGCAATAGATAACTGATAGATGGCCTAACAAGTGAGCTGTTATAATAATTTACCCAAAGCCTTTTGGTGAATAAGTGGTAGGGCAAGGATTTCACCTTGGTCCTTGTGATGCGTTTCAATAGACTAACCTTTAGAGGTCTTTAAAGCTTTGACATCCCACAGGTGCAACTATTCAGAGTCTGTTTCTCTGTGGCAATAAACGGCCTTGTGACTGGCACACCTTCATTACCACTGGCGTTCTGGAGAAGCTGGTGGGTAGGCTTGTAGGACTAGTGGTCTTTACTATGTTTCCATCAGGAATTGAATCAAAATGCCGTTTTCGGGCCCCCAGTCCCTGCCCCATCCCCCACGGAATGATTTTAACAGTAGTTTCCAAACATGACTGACCCAAAACTAAAAGTCTGAGGTCCAGGGTGTGGAGCCATGGACTGTATATTTCGTATGCTCTCTAAGTGACTCTTGTACCAGCGTTTGGTCCCCGCTATATTAAACAAAGTCGGTTAGCATTTCCGTGATCGCCTGCTATAATTCAGCAGCTTAGGGTCTGCCAGGCTAACCCGCGACGTGCACACATTGCTTCATTAGTTCTTATGAGAGTGTTAAGTGGCTCTTCTTCCCAGAGTAAAGGCCATGCGCTTTGGTGGCTTGAAATTTTCTGTTAAGTTGGATTTGAACAACCCTAAAGCTGTACTACCGCCATCATTCATGAAGAGCAGAAGTAACAATGTTTGCTTTTCTTTTTTTTTAATGAGCAACTCTAGGACCATTAACAAATTGCATTTCTTGACTGCAAACTCCCTTAGAGACCATCTAATCTCTTGCTATTCAAAGTGAAGGCCGCTGGACCTTCTGCATTCGCGTCGCCTGGGAGAGTTTGTGGCACAGGCAAATTCTCAGGCCACGTGCCAGACCCACTGCATCAGAATCTGCGTTTTAAATGATCTCCTGATAATGTATGTTAAAGTTTGAGGAGCAGGGGTCTAATCCCATGCCCTAATTTTAAAGTTGAGATCCACAAAAGTAATTGTATGAAACAATTTAGCGGCTAAACCAGGCTGCAAACTCAGGTCTTGTAATTCCAAAACTGTGTTATTGCCACTCTTTTATGTTCTGTTGTCTTTGTGGTTTATTATTCCACAATCTCCACTTAAGAATCCAGGGCATAGTTGGAAACTATGAGAGAGCAGGCATCCATCCGCCCGATCCAATTGCAAATTCATTTCAAACAGCTGTTGCACATTTAAATTTCCTCTCCCAGACAAATTTAGTCATTTAATCTTCTCTTTCTTACACATCAACGGAAGACAAAGTCATCTGTCGGACTGAAGATTATACAACCTGTCAAAATTGAATTTCTCTAGTTTAGCAAAGTATTACTCTGCAACTATTTTGTATACCTCTGTCTTATTATGATTTTGATGAATGAGAGAGAAAAAATAAGACAAGCTGTGTTTTCAGTGTGACGCGTTATTTAAGGTTTTTTTCCTTCCATCACACATCTTCCTATGAGGGTGTGGGTCTTGGAGTCTCGTGATACCTACACAATACAAAATGCTGGGCTGGTTGTATTTAGTGTACGCATACCCCTGACACTAATGAGCCAGTCTACATCATGTTCAGCCCATGCTGAGGTCTCCAGTGAAGCCATGACAACCTTCCGTCTGAGAGAAGCACATTGGATCTGGGTGTAACTGAACCCACCCACCTAGAGCCCAACTGGGAATGAAATGCATTTTCAGTAGATGTGGCGTCTCGCTCCCTACACCCACCAAGGCAGGTGGAACTGAGTCAGGAAATGATCTTGCTACTCTCGCCGTAGAAATAAGAACGTATGCGAGATGGACCTTGGAAACAGGCAGGCATCATTTCTATCAGCAAGAGAGGATGGATTTCGGAGGGACAGGTGCCCTGACCAAACAAATAGAGATGGGGTGCCTGCCTTCGTGGAGCTTATAGTCTCGTGAAGAATGCAGACATTGCATAATTTCATTGTTAATTATCCATTCACTGTTGTAATTCACAGAGATGACATATACGTCCAGAAAGATACATTGTGATTCGTGAAGATGATATTGTTAGGATGGTACGCTCAGATGCGGGTCGGAGCAGACAGGATGTCTTCGAGCATTCATCAAAGTTAGTAGATTTTTTTTTAGGAAGCACCCATCTGCTCACCACCTAGATTTACCATCGACATTGTACTCCATTTACTTTATCACCTGTTTCCTGTCACCCCTCCCTCAATCCATCTTGATTTTTTACACATTGCAAAGGAAGTCCCAGACGTCAGTACACCTCCCTTTCCCCCAATACTGCACTTTGCATATCAGTAATGCAGACTCAATGTTCCGTGTTTATTTTTTCCTTTGAGGTAAAATTTATATACAAATAAATGCACAAATCTTAAGCTTTCCATTCCAGGAGTTCAATAATTGCATACACTCTTGTAGCCCAAACCTTAGTCTCTCATGCCAATCCCAGTCAAACGTTCCACCCAGTAGGTAACCACTGTTCTGATGTGTTTTCCCTGCCATAGATCAGTTTGTCTATTCTAGTAAAGGAAGTGACTTTTGAGCTGAGTTCTGAAGGATGGATAGGAGTCCAGTTGGCCTTGGAAGGTTGGAGGAAGGTCAGCAATTCCAGGAGAATAGTCCATGTGTGCAGATTCTCAGATGGGAATGAACCTTACACGGCTACATGCTAGTGAGCAAAGGCTAGAGAGACTCAAGAGGAGGCAGGTGAGAGAGGTGGGAGCTAGACCAGGCATAGCCTTGAAGTCGTAGTAAAGATCAGGAACATCGCCGAAGGGCAGTGGACAGCCAAAAAATGGCTTCAGCAAGGAGCTGCCATGCTCAGCTTTGAACTTCTAAAAAATTCTCATGCCTCACTGTGTTTCAGAGAGGTTAAATAACTTGCCCAAAGTCACACAGCCAGAAAGTGGTGGTGTCAGGTTTTTCTCTCAGGTCAGTTGATGTTCAAAGTCGATACATGTTTGACCAGTTCCCGGTCATGAGGAAAACATGATGGGAGTTTCTCAGTCTTTCTAACTGGAATCATTTCTTGCCTTACTATATCAGATTCATCAACCGCACCAGAACTTTCAAGGTGGAAGACTGCCCCCGTTGCTAGCAATCCCAGCCAACTTGGGTTCACTTTGAACATAAGTTCATCATCTGTAGCCCAGATTTTCCTTTAAGCAATGGTTTTGGGATGGAGGTGGGGGTGTCAACCAATGAGCTCTACCAATACCCAGTTTCACTTATTTGTATTTGTACTGGTTGTAGCCCTGCCAAACACAGAAAGGACGTGCAGGAGCCATGACTGACGGTTCTCGTGTTTGCAGGCTCAGAGCCTTCTTCATGCAATCTCAATCTTGCTCTCTGCACAAACTTACCCGCTCAAAAGCCGCCCAGGATCACTCTTTTTCATGCTTATAAGAGTAGCGAAACTGTACGATTTACTTTATCATTTCTGCTTCAAATAACTTACTAACCAAAATATGTTCTTCTAAGTTCTTTTGAATATTCTAATTATATTAACATGCACAGCCATAGACAGAACTTTTACTAATAATAACCTCACAATAATATTAATCTTTCCAACACTGAGTAACCTTACCATTTCTTCTTACTTTAATATACTTCATCCTCATCTGATAAGTAATACAACTCCCCACGAATGCATTTCTTCCCAGCCCATATTTGTACCACACTTGATCAATAGTTTACAGAATTGTTTAGGCACATTTTTCATTGTCTAGATATGGAATATTTTCTACTCATCCAAGTTCAGATCAGTTACTTGTGAACGTACATGCCTCTGAAAATACAAATGATTGGCGAATAGGTTATAATAATAATAATAATTATTATTATTATTATTATTTTAGTATGCAAGCAGAGTTTATTACTGATGCTTTCTCAGGGAAGAGAATGGGCCTAGCTGAGGTGGGAGAGAGGCATAGGCTCCCGGTATTAGTGAGAGATGGAGAGAGAGAGAGAGAGAGAGAGAGAGAGAGAGAGCCGAATAGGCAATAATTAAACACTAGACCTAGGTGTTACAAGGAAGGGCTGTGTATCCAGGGAGCTGAAACTTTTTAAAAGTCCCGAGTTACATCGCTTGCCTTTTGTGGTTCAACCCATAGTCCCAGGATCCCATACTCATGCCCCTCAGCTTTATTCTCTGACTTCCTAGTTCGATCACTAAGTGGTTAAGACCCAGAAGCATCTTGTTGTCGCCATAGGCCTATTGCATCCGACACACCCAATGAGCTTCATTTTTGTTTCGATTGAATCAGGTTTACAAAAACCTGTGCTTTGAAGCTCTGCTGTCAGCACTTCTGCTGTCTTGTTTTCCCATTCGTTTTCATGAAACTGTAAGACTCCCCCCAGGAAAAAAAAAAATGATTTCCAAGGTTTTTAAAAAAATAAATAAATAGGGAAATCTCTTTTTAAAAAATGGTCATACCTAGACTATATCCTATTTTATAAAAACAGAGATTTAAACACACACACACACACACACACACACACACACACATTTAGCTCTGCTTGGAGCAGAGGTGATGGAAAATCCATGTGCGTGCACAACATCCGTCATGGGAGTGCAATTTCTCTGGTCCACAGACGAGACTGATCAGAGGTCTCCCTTCCCCTCTGGAGCACATGGGTGAAACTTGCACTTTATAATTGAACCAAAAGTGAAAATAATGACCCAAGCACTGGTCACTAAAACAAGTAGAGACTGATGGCTTTGAACTCATGGGATGAGTCACAAGAGGAAGGCCGTCACCTGAATGGTACCCTCTAAACTGAGCAGTGCACAGCACGTACGGCCACGTGGGGTGGACGCCTGGATTATAGGAGCATCAGGGAAGATGAGGCCCCAGTTTGTGGGACTCTGGCAGACGTGAGGGTTACCCCGAGAGACACTTCTCATCATTGCTAGTCACCCGGGGTTCAGTAAACAGCCCTCAGCCTAGAGACCGAACCTCAAAGGCTGCTGGTGTTTGGTCGCACGAAGTATCCTTGTGCTGGAACTGTTTCTGCACGTGCCTGTGGGGGTGGCCACAGAAATCTACCTACGTGATTAAATTGTATGAAAGTAAACACACACAGGTGCATGTAGGACGAGTGAGATCTGAATAAGGTCGGGAACGTACCAATGTCCGTTTCCTGCTTGTGGCATTGTGCTAGAGTTATTCAAGACTTTAACATTAAAGAAAACTGGATGAAGGGAATATGGAATCTCTCAATGTTCTTTCTTAGGACCACATGTGAATCTGCGATTATCTCAAACTAGAACGTCTTTATTTAATGAAAAAATAAAAAGTAAAAGTGGGTGCTGGGCTGATCTGTAACTTCTGACCCGAGGCACACGCCTCAGAGTCTTCAGATGTGTCTCATAGTTTTCCTGCTCATCTACTCACTCGCCCATCTAAGCGTGTGACCAAAGTGTGCTGCCAGTTTCTAGCAACTGTGAAGTGGTCTGTTTGTGTCTTTTTTTGTCTGCATCATTTTTGTCTGATTTATTGGTGTTTTCAAAAGGAAGAGCTAGCTTTGGCTTTTCGTCGCTGTGACACCTTTAACTTCTATTGTGTTCTATTAACGTCTGCCCTGATATTTATTTACTTACTTTCTGCTTTCAATGACTATATTTTTCATCTCTAAGAGTTAAATTTGTATTGTTCAAATCTGCCCATCCTTTTCCCATGATGGGTTGTGTGAGTGCTGTGGTTCATAGGCCTTCCATTTTCTCTTTAATCAATCCGAATGTATTTATTTTATAGTCTCTTTGATTGTTTTATTGTTTGCAATTTGGGGAGGCATATTTCTCTGTGTATCACGTCTCCTGATTCGCCCTCATGGGTATAAGGTTCCTCACATAGCATGTCATTCTTCTTCTTTTTTTTTAATATGTGAATATAGACATGTCATTCTTTATATTTTATTTTTCCGCTATGAGTTCATCTTCAGTGGAGGCAGTTTGGTTTTGCAGGAATTAATGTGTCTTGAATTATGCAAATACCTCTATAACGTGGTTTTTCATTTGTTTGTCAGGACAGAAGGGTTTTCAGTGATGTTGCGCAGGTTTTGTATGTTGGCTTCTATGTTTGCAGGTTGTCTGTCACACCAGTAGCATACATGTGGACCCCAGACCCACATGTGGTAGAGGTCCAGGGTTTCCTTGCCTCTGTATGAAAGCTATACACCCTTCTTTTTATTCTACTAATTGGTATCTTTAACTTAAACACACATACACACACACACACACACACACACACACACTCTTACATAGATATGCGTATACACAGTTGAAATTAGATTTTTTAATTAAGAACAAGATTAATAGGGGCCAGACCAGTGGCTCAGGCAGTTAGAGCTCCATGCTCCTAATTCTGAAGGCTGCCGCTTTGATTCCCACATGGGCCAGTGGGATCTCAACAACAAGGTTGCTGGTTCCACTCCTCGAGTCCCGCAAGGGATGGTGGGCAGCGCCCCCTGCAACTAAGATTGAACATGGCACCTTGAGCTAAGCTGCCACTGAGCTCCCGGATGGCTCAGTTGGTTGGAGCGCATGCTCTCAACCACAAGGTTGCTGGTTCGACTCCCACAAGGGGTGGTGGGCTGCGCCCCCTGCAACTAGCAAAGCAACTGGACCTGGAGCTGAGCTGCGCCCTCCACAACCAAGACTGAAAGGACAACAACTTGACTTGGAAAAAAAGGCCTGGAAGTACACACTGTTCCCCAATAAAGTCCTGTTCCCCTTCCCCAATAAAAAAAAGAACAAGATTAATATATGTTGACTGTCCATTATGAAAGGTGAAAAGGTTGATACACTTTTTAAAAATTTATTTATTTTGTTTAATTTTTTAATTACAGTTGACATTCAGTATTATATTAGTTTCTGGTGTACAAGATAGTGATTAGATATTTATATAACTTACGAAGTGATTGCCCCGATAAGTCTAGTACCCATCTGACACCATACAGAGTTATCACAATATTATTGACTATCTTCCCTATGCTGTACTTAACCTCCCATGACTGTTTTTATAACTGGCAATTGTACTTCTGAAGCCCTTCGCCTTTTCCCCCCATCTTCCCAGCCCCCCTCCCATCTGGCAACCAGAAGTTGATGTATTTTTACTTTTAGCAATGTATCAGTCAACCATTTCCTTGTTTTTGTTGGTAAAATTTTATATTTTGGGAAAGAATTTTTGTAGTAGTTTCTTTTTTACATAGTTTCTCTATAAGAATTACTTTTTTTACTATTCATTCTGTTTTGAGTCATATTTGTTTTGGTTTTTATGCTCATTTCTATGTTGAACTGATTTTGGTATTTAACAAACCAGTTCCTTTATAAAATGATTACCTCCAATCTTGCAGGGTGTTTGTTTGTTTGTTTGTTTGTTTGTTTTACTTCTCCACCTCCCCAAGTCTCTGGAAAAGAATCAGAATCAGAGTCAGTGTGGTTTCTGAATCTTTGTATCTTTCTGTAGAAAAAGAATGTCTTTCTGTAACTTCACGAATGAAAAACAACTGTATCAGTGTATCGTTTTGGGGTTACAGAATTTTCCTCTCAATAATTTTGTTACATTGCTTTCTGGAGTTTAAATTTGGGCAACAGAAAATATGGTTAGCACTGTCTTTTATAGATTTCTTTCCAGCCTAGATGTTTATCTATGCATTTCCACATCAATAATATTTAAATAATGGTCAGGAGATCTGTTCTATTTTTAAGTTGTACTTGGAGAGAACTCTTTCTTTACATTTGAAGATTTAGGTGTTTATTCTGCCAACGAGCTGTTTTCACATCATATCCCTTATTACTTCTTCCATTTATTAGGTTCTCTTCTTTAGTACCACAAATTATCTGTCTTTTATATGTCTGTTTTCTTTTCTCTGAAAATGTCTTTTTGGTGCCTTCACACATGAGCACACATGAGCGGATTATAGATACAGAGGAAATAGAAGTCTCATTGTTATACCCTTGCATTTCCTTTTTTGTTTTTTAATTATTTTTTTCAGTTACAGTTGACATTCAATATTATTTTATGTTAGTTTCATAAAACTAGTTTCAGGTATACAGCGTAGTGGTTAGACATTTATGCTGTAGTAAAAAGCAACTCCAAATACCTCCATGGCTTAAAACAACAGAGGTTATTTCTTGCTCACACTGTGTGTACATTGTGGGTCAGCTTTAGTTCTCCCTTTAGGGCCCAGGCTAAGAGAGTGGCCACAGTCTGGAACATGGCCAATTTCTGGACCAGAAAGTAATTCCTTTTGAGTTTACTCTTGTATATGGTATAAGAAGTTGGTCGAGTTTCATTTCTTTTTTGCATGTATCTGTCTAGTTTTCCCAACACCATTTCTTGAATAGACTGTCTTTACCCCACTGTATATTCTTGCCTCCTTTGTCATAAATTAAATGACCATATGGGTGTGGGTTAATTTCTGGGTTTTCTATTCTGTTCCATTGATCTATGTGTCTGTTTTTAGGCCAATACCATGCTGTTTTGATTACTATAGTTTTGTAGTATAGGTATCAGATAGCCTGATACCTCCCGTTTTGTTCTTGTTTCTCAAGATTGCTGTGGCTATTCAGGGTCCTTTGTGGTTTCATATAAATTTTAAGATTATTTGTTCCAGTTCTGTGAAAAATGTCTACTCTTGCATTTTCACTACCAAGTTCTCAAAGTAATTCTCCACAAGTTTCTGCCTGCTGCTTATTCTCATTCCAGATTCCAATGTCCATTTAAATTCTACTGTTGCATTTTGGTTTCCTCACAGTCTTCCCTTGCCTCACCCAGCAATTTTTTTTTAGTTGCTTCTTAATTTGATCCATATTTTGAAAAATCTGTTGTCTCATTAGTTAATCTTTCCCTTCATTTATTCTTCCATATTCTCTAAAATGCATTTCTGTGTTCTGTTGTGTAAATTAAGATACCAGTAACAGAAAAAAACAAAATCAAATCTGCTTAAACTATAAGTTGATGTATTATCTCACAGAACCGGAAATCAAGAGTTAGAGCAGATTCCAGGGCTGGCGGAGTGAGACGCCCAAGAATCTCACTAAAGACCCAAGCTCTTTCAAGTTCTCAACTTTGCCATCTCATGTGGCCTTGCCCTCATCCTGGATCCCCTCAGAGATGTGAGATTGCTTTAGCAGTTCTGAGCATCAAATGGTAATACCCAGTGGGAGAGAAGGACCATTGGGATATCCTTCTGAGAAGTAAGATCTTTCCCAAGAACAATTTAATAGAACTCCCCTCCTAGCTCGTTGAAAATTTTTGAAAATTTGTGAAAAGGGTTAGGAACACCTGATTGCCTTAAGGGTCTCAGAATTTTCTCCTAGATCTAGGAATAGGGTCATCCTATTCCTGAGACACATGGGGAATGTGTGGGCACCCAAAGTAATGTAAGCATTCTGCCAGAAAGGAAGAAGGTAGGGGATGGCAATTGGGTAAATAGCCAATACTGATGGCTTTTTTTTTTTCTTTTCCTTTTGAAAACTGGATTTTTCTCTGCATTCAAGAGTGTCATTTTCCTTATGTTGAACATGGTGGATTTTCTAAGACCCACAGTGTTTTGTTTCTGTCCTTAACTTTAAAAGAGAAGAGATCTCCCCAGGACTGTTACCTGCCATAAACAGAGTAGGCAGATTCTCACTGTTGCCCTCACCATCTAACTGGTTGGAATCCTTTTCTTGTGGCTCGAGAAGGTGGAGCGATGGATGTTCCCAGCTCCCATACCTCTGCAGATTGTCTAACGCCATCCGGCCATCTGATGTGAGTGCTGGGGAAGAAGGAATTCATGCTCTCTCCACAAAGGGGAGGATTGATTTATCAGAAGGAATAAATGAATCCAGAAGTCACCTTTCCCATTTGGGGATACAAAAGTCTTTATCCACTCTCTTTTGTCATTGCCATGCCAGAGACCCCGGTGAAAGGGATTGAGGGGGATAAAGGGCTTAGAGATACCACACATACACACACACTTCCATATTTGATTGAGTAGGGTCTTTGATTCTGAGCCCAGGAAAGGAAATAGGAAAAGATGAAGCATTTCTTGTCTATCCTTCAGGCCAGTGTTACCTCAAGTTACAAACTATACCGGTGTCCATTGCTAGTTATATAATATCCATTTCAATGCCGCAGTAGAATGGCCTTCTCTTTACTCTTGGTTTTCCAAGTTCAGCTCTATACGTTTGGTCAGACTTGAGAAAGAGAAGGTAACTCCATCTGCCATTACAGTGAGTGAGAGCACAACCTCGAGTGGAGATGAGATGGGAGGTGTGAATCTACTGTTTCTCGGGGCCCACAAATCTACACACCTGTCTTAGTGTAAATCTAGAATTCAGAAATATAGAACAAATACTTCTTACAGTGTGGCTCCTAAACACAAGCCAACTACTGTATCAGATGCTTCAGCAAAGGCATTGCAATCTCTTCCAAGTCTAGAGGGGAGATTGCCTACATCGAATCAGGTGATAGATGATTTTATGTCATTTCAGAGATTTTTAAGGAATTTGGAAAAAACAAAGCCTTCTTCATCTTCATGCACATATCAAGAGTGATACTGATAAGTTAGTGGTTATTCCTCCCACGTTCTGACAACTAGGTTAGTTGACAGACTTAGATTCCGGTGCTCTCACAAGGTTATGATGTTGAGGCTTTATTGGTATTTGGTGAAGGAGGGAAGGGGAGCTCTTATTGCCTGCTAGTCAGGTGCCATCTTGAGGCTTCTTCCAATGGAATCCCATTTAACCCTTGCAACACCTTCCTTAAATGATAATGATAACTGCCGTCATCATCATCATTGCCACCTCTATTGCCAACTACAACTAAAGATCTTCGGCTCTAAGTAACTTATCTGAATCCTATAGTTTGAATCCAAGTTTTGTCTTCAGATTCTGTGCTTTGATACTAATCCCTGCTGTTGCCACAGCGCCCACTGTGTTTACCCTAATGACATCTCCACTCTGAGCAGATAACCAGCCTCCTCCCCACCTCAGACCTTCTCTCCTTTCTCACGCTCTTCCCTTTTAGTTAGAAGTCTCTAAATATTTACCCATCCCCTCTTCAGGCTCTTCTGCCCTGAAGGGCGCCTGGATTTAAGAGAGATGATAATAGATGAAATAAACACCAGATGCTGGTGCCAGAAACTGCAGGAATTTGATTGGCTAGTTAAGAAATTTTGTCTTGACTCTGCGAAGGCTTTTGCAAAGAACAACCTGATCAAAGCTGTGTAAAAAGAACTATGAAAACAGAGCCATTAGGAACCTGATGGGCTAGTCCTATCATGGGGACCTGAACTAGGACAACAGCAGCAAGGATGGAGTGACATGGATGGCTGTGGAGGGTGTCAGGAAGGACAGAAGAGAGGAAGGCTACAAGACTGCCCAGATGCCCTCGCCAGTCTGTGAATTCTCCTGTGTCCAACAGGATATCTTGTACAACATCAGAACAACTGTCGTTTCTCCACTACTGACCGGATACCAGGCGTTGAATGAGTACTTACCATGCGTCACCTCTTTGAATCCTCACTACACTTCTTTTCCCTATATTATAGATGAAGACCCCGAGGATCAGGAACATTAGTCACTTGGCCAAGATCACTCAGCCCATAAGTGGTTGATTAAGGAGACCAGCCCCATTCCGTCTGAGACCCAGACTTCCAGCATTTCTCAGGGCGTGAAATGTGCTCCTCGCGTGGGACGTGGGCAGGCCTTAAGCAGCTATATAAACATTTTAGCACGCACTAAGACCAAACGTGTCACACCCATGGTTTTATGTTTCACTCTCCTTCATGAGGAGATAAAGTAAAACATCTATATGGCTGAAAGTTGATTTAAAGAAAAAAATTGAAGGCATAATTCTATATGTCTGCGCTATTCAATACAGTAGCCGCTCGCGACACGCAGCTATTTAAATTGAAATCAAGTTAAAGAAAAAAGTCAGTTTCTTAGTCACATTAGCCACATTTCAAGGGCCTGGTGGCCACGGGTGGCTAGGGGCCACCATGTTGAACAGGGCAAACGTACAATACGCCTATCCTCGTATGTCGTTCAATCGGGTCTTGAGGTGCTAGAGCTATCTTCTGCTAGATCAATGTCTTTTTAGAGTTTGCTCTAGCTCTAAATTAACTCTCATTAGAACTTGGTCTGGCTCTAGGTAAGTCTGTGTGCACCATGCTGTCCAATGCAGTAGCCTGTAGTCACATGGGGTGTCGAGCCCTGGAAAGATGGTTGGTCTGCATGGAAGTGCCCTGTAAGTATAAGATACACATTGGATTTCAAAGCCTCAGTATGAATATAAAACATACCGCTAACGGTGCTATACTGACGATAGGTTGAAATGTTATTTTGATGTATTGGATTAAGTAAAATGTATTGTTGACATTAATTTCACTTGTTCGTTTTTCCCTTAGTTAATGCTGCTACAAGAAAGCTTTTAAATTACATACGTGGCTTGCGATCTAGTTCCACTGGACCTCTCTGCCCTACAGTGTAATTCCAGAGTGTTCTCCCTTTCCCTCTCTCCTTCTTCCTCTAGATGGGTGCTGCCCAAGACAGTAGCCCCATGTGGCTATTTAATTTACATTAATTAAAGTTAAAATGTAAAATTCAGTTCCTTGGCCACATTTCTAACGCTCAGTAGCCACATGTGGGTAAGGGCGACCACATGGCACAGCACAGATGGAGACCACTTCCATCATTGCAGGAAGTTCTATCGGACAGTGCTGATACAGGTTGTACATAATGATGGCAAAATCCACAGAGGTGGGGCCTACAGCTTAGGAAACGTTTCCATGGTGCCTAACTGCAGCACGTCACCCTCCCATCTCCTAGGTGCCTGTACCTTCCCACCTTTGTTAGACTTGTTTATGCACATCTTATCTCGTCTTCTCTCCTGCAAGGGCTGTGGTGCGCTTATCTCCTTCGGAACACACTTTCCTCCACCCTCCTGTATGTGCATGGTGTCGAAACCGTGCTTTATATAATAGCGGTACTCGGTAAATATTTGCTCACCAGTTGGAGTGGCAATTCCTAGCGAGTAATTGAAAATATGTGGCTGAAGCAGGAGGGGAGTCTGCAATGGCTGGGAACAGGGGGATAAAAAAGAGAGAGAAGGTCAAGGCCAGATACCCAAGGAAGAAGGAAGAGGAACTGGTAGAGAGAAAGAAAAGAGGAAACAGAGGGACAGTGGGACCCTGGGATCTCATACACGTCGCCAAAATCCCTTTGCCTGCCCCACCGGCCCCTCACCGGCAGTGACAAGAGTTATTGCAAGAACATTCTCAGGCTTCAGCAACTGCTATCAAAAAAGTGCAAAAGGAACCCAAAACATTATTATGTGATAAATAAACATGCAAGACCCATAAACGAGAAGTTGAAATGGCATGAACGTGAAGGGTCTGGTGAGGAGAAAAATGAAAAATGTTCTCTCCCTGGGCCAGCTGGTTTGAGTTACATTTTATGAGCAGCGTGTGAATTCCAGCGTCTTTGTTGAATTAGAAGCAGATTCGCACATTAGTTTAAAGGCTCCCTCTCGAATAGGAACTTCATAACGCTTTTTAATTGGGGCTGATAAAAACATAGCATTACTTGTAGGTTCCTGAGAGAAGTGAGTTGTGAAATTGGGTTTTCATTAAACCTAATGATGGAAAATTAAGTATAGTACGTCTGGTGAAATGGGGTGTGATAAAAGGCATCTCTTCTGCGTTATCAGAGGTTAATAAGGGAATAGGTGAGGCAAGATACATTGGAGAAAGGCGTCCAACTAGTTGAATTAATAAACCTTGAAAATCCCTTGGTTCCAAGTCTTCAAAACGTCATTAGCACAGCCACTGACATGATTACAAATGTTGCAGCAACACAAGTTGTTCAATTCCAAACGCATTTATTTTCCATTCCAGTGTTGGTTTTGCTGACACCGAGTTTACAGTCTGTCTAGCAATGTGTTTAGGGAAGAAATTCATAGTGGGAGCTATTTCGTTTTGGAGACATTTGGCATCACACAGAAATTGCCAGGTGCCCATTCCTAAGAAGCCTGTCTCTGCCAGGCAGCCCGTGCCTCGGGTCCTTGGGGAGACCATGGGTCTCTGAAGACATCTGTCCCCAAATGTGATGGTGGCTTAGCCAGGAGACCTTCACCAGGCTCCAGCTCATCCTTCCCTGGGAATCATGCCATGCAGCCAGTATTCCTTTCTTCTCCATCCCCAACCCTACCACACGATCCCTCGCAGGAGCAATGGTCACAGGAAGGATGCGTGACATCTACAAGAAATAGTGTGAGTCTTTAAAGAAAAGGATTCTTCTTAAAATTCCTCAATGGCTCTTCCCACCCCCTCCCCCGGCTTGAAGGTCCTTACACGTTCATGGCCTTTCCAGACCGACCTCACACCATCTCTTATAGCTTTTCCTCCATCCCATTTCCTCCCACCACCTTCACTCCCTTTCAAACTCTAAATGTGCTTGGTGTCTCTGGCTCCCGTTCTTGTGAGTCAGATGGTTCTTCTTGTCTGGTTTTCCTATGAGACCATCTAAGCCTTGAGGGTGGAAGCTGTTTCATTTTGTGCACGACCACTGCCTACCAGAGCCCCTGGCAGAGAGAGTTCTTGAGAAATCTAACTCCTGATCACAAGGGTGCGATGGAGAAGGGGCGCCCCCGCCCCCCACATTTGCCAAGCGCTACATTTAAGCAATGCCAGTGAGGATGTGTTACGTGTTCCGTAAAATCGCAGGAGAAAATGTTATCAGTGTTTTCGTGTGTAGTCAGACAGGTTGTGCTAACATCTCACCTAGGCCCTTTTGCCGTGTGCATAAAGCCATACAGTCTGGAGCAGGGGTGTCCAAACTGCGGCCCGCGGGCCAACTGAGGCCCGTGATCTATGGTTAATTGGCCCGCAGCAAATTCCAAAAATACATTTAGTTTACTGAAATAAACCAGGTGAGGCAATACGGACTTCACCTCGAGTGAGTGGCCCGGCTGTTGGTGTATGTTACCGCATGTGGCCCTTGGTGAAAACCGTTGAAAAAAGTGTGGACAGCCCTGGTCTAGATCATGACATGGGCAGTTCTTTCCTTCCCAGGAGCAGTTTTTCTCAAGCTGTCACATAGGAGGCAAGCTCACTTTCACATACAGAATCAATGTCTGATGGACTGTGGTGATAGGAGAGACAACCAAGCTGAAGGAAACCTGGATTTTGAAAAGACACATTGCAAAAAGTCAGGAATATATGCTAAGCCTCCCAGGGACTGAGTCCAGCCTGGGCCTAGTGGGCTCTGCATGGGTGCTGTGCTGTGCCTGGAGCCTCTGGGTGAGACGCCTGGAATCTGGCCGTTCTCGTCTCGTGCATGCCACAAACGGAAGGGCCAGGGCGTAGACTGTCCATGTCTTCGGGAGGAAGTTGAGCAGAGCAAGCCGAGATAGTTCTGGGAAAGATGAGCTGTCTGTGAAAGACCAACAAGGAATGCCTAGCACGGAGGTGGTAGGGCAAGAAAGTGGTCTTACTCTTCCCAGGGGAGCAGAGGCATCATTTTCTGGGGTGGCCAAACTAATGAAGGGCATTAAAGCAAATCAGTGGGTATAAAGATTATTATCGGGAGAATATCAATCTTATATCAAGGATAGATTTGTGAAGATGAGGCACAGGACCCAGGCATAGAAGTAGCTGGCAGAACTGGAGGAGGAAATCGGGCTTTCCTACTTGCAGGTTGGGTTCAGTGACACCCCCAACCCAAGAGTGTTAAGTGGTGGGGACATTAACTAATAGGCAGAAGGTGGTCACTGATGCAGAGCCCATTGCTGGAGAGAGCAGATGAGAGGGTCAAGGTCACTGCCATCAGCTGGGGGTCCAACACTGGTTCCAGTTCACCCCATGAACAACCCAAAGGAAACAAACTAATAGACAAACCAGGTCACAGCGATGCAGGCAGCTGGCCTAAAAGCATACACGTGGTTCTGACCTGAGGCTCTCCTCCCCTGCAGGCAGGCACTGGAGACTATTTCCAGATACCTTCTTTCCTAAATGGGAGCGTGCTCCCCATGTCCAGCCTGTCTGGCTTCTTAGCGGTTCTGATATTGGCCAGGATTGGCCAAGACCACCCTGACGAGGCTTGAGGAAGGACAGAGAGGCCAGGGGTGACAGCCAACCTGGGCTTTGTCTCTACTCCATCAACATACACCCTTGAAATAGAATGAACCAAGGGTTATTGTTTTCATTGGTCGGTTGGTTGTTTTAATTTTTAAATCTACCACGAAGGCCATGCCAGGGAAGCAGTGTGTCTCTGTTCTTTCCTCATCCGTTAAATCCTGAGTTAGTTGCTTCGGCCCTCCTCTGGTCCAGTGGGGGGGAGTCATGGAGTCCAGAGGACAAAACGCCATAGGTGATGATCTGTTCTGCTGCCTTCTCTCTGAAGCAGATGGCAGTCGCGGAGAGCTGTCCCAGCCCACTCTCACAATCCAGACTCACCCCTACCGGGCCTGCGACCCCGTGGAGATGAGCTATCCTCGCGACCAGTTCCAGCCGGCCATCCGGGTGGCTGACCTGCTGCAACACATCACCCAGATGAAGAGAGGCCAGGGCTACGGGTTCAAGGAGGAATATGAGGTAAGAGTCCAGCGAAACTTCCTGATGGGTGCAAAGGCTTATGGGTGCTCAAGCTTTGCTACTCAACATACGGTCCCCAGGCCAGCGGCGTCAGGGTCACCTGGGAGCGTATTGGAAATGCACCATCTCAGATCCCACCCAGACGTACTGAGTCAGTTACCTGCATTTGAACCAGATCCTGGGTGATTTGTGCACCCTTTACATTTGAGAAGGCACCATCTAAAAAGTTCTGATATTTCCTTTTACGCCCCCTCTTTCTCTCCCGCTCTTTCTCTCTCTTCCTTTCATAACCCAGTTATCTCCAAACTTCCTATGCTTTGGAGTCACAGCTCCCTTCAGTAAGAAGCTAGACTGGCTTAAACCCCATCCCACAGGTTGTAAGAAAGCCAGCAAATCTCTCCCACCAGTAATTCTGGGAGGTTCGCTTGCTCTTGGTCACCTCTTATGTCATTACCATGCATCTGTTTTGTTCTCAGCCCCCCAAGTCAGTACCTCATCTCCAGCGACTGCTGTCCCCACTCTCTGTACCTTCTCCTCAGCTCTGCATCAGACATCCTTTCCTCCCTCCCCAAAGCCCCTCTAACACAAAGGATCTGTGAATGGCGGTTGACAACACGAGGTTTGGGGGATAACTAAGAGTTTGCAGCAAAGTACAGGAAGCGCCTAAATACCAGTCGTCCTAAGGTTGTGGTCTCCTCACAGGTCTCTACATCCATTGCCCTTCCCAAAAGTTCTTTTCCAGTGTCCTCAAAACTTCCTTTTTTTATTTTTATTTTTCCAGCAGCCAGGAAAAGACCTCCCACTCTCCCCTCCCTTTACTATGCAGAACAATTTCGCTTTCTTTGTCTCACTCCATCCGTTTCAGACTTTGCCCATTAGGCCTCACCTTTTACAAACAAACAAAAGTGAAATAAAACAGAAGAGAAAACTCTTTAAGATGTTGTCTTGCTGCCCCAGACGGATTCTGCCACCCTCCTCACATAGGTTGGAATCCAGCTGCAGCCAGCTTTGACAATTTTCTTGTTTCACTTTTCCTTTCCCCTCTCTCCCTCTCCCTTCCTTCCTCCCCAAAATATCTGTAGAGCCATCTACTGCGTGCCAGGCTCTGAGTGATATGAACTAGTTTTTCTGTGGCTTGTGTGTGTTTTTTTTTCTTTTCCACACGTAGCCCATGCCCCAAATATGCTCGGTTCAGTTTCACTGTGTACAGTGAAAACGCATTGACGCAGACTATACGCATTTGGAATTCTCAATAATGCAGACGAGGTTTATTTCTCAGGCTATATTCTGAGAAAGAGCTTACGAAGCAATTATTTCAGAAGCTAAGTGAGGTCATAAAATTGTGCTAAACTCGGGGTCCAGATAGCTGGATGCCTGTACAACTAACTGTTGGATGGTAGCATATCATTTTGCTACCTAAGTTTCAAAATTGTTTCCTTCGTTGAGTGAAGAGTTTGGATAAGGAGATTTCTAGGGGCCAGTCTGGTCTTAAAACTTTATGAGAGTGTAAAACATGGTGGCATGCGGCATGTTTGACACAGTTACGAGAACAAAAACATTTATGCCAATGGAGGTGAGTAATTACCAGCTCAGGAGAACCAGCAGTTAATTTCAAATTTGGTTTAAGTAAAACAGCATTTTTTCGTATGCTCAATCTACAAATTTTGGGGTAAGAGTTGAAGGAGATAGTCTCATCACCTCCCATGCCTGGGCCTTATTTCCTAGGGGGGTTGGCTGAATGATTCCAACCCCTTAAAGTGTGTATGTGTATGTGCTTATACATACCTACATAGATGTTTGTCGAGCGAAGTCAGGAGAGGGTGTGCTGTTTGTTAAGGCATATTCAATATCATGACGGTTTAATATGGCAGTCATAATATTTAATTTGTTTTTAAGTTTCAAATAGCATTAAGGGATATATGTGACTTATCAAAAAAGGGTGACAAGTAATCAAAGCCTGAGAAACACTGTTCTAATAACCTGCAATCTAAAATGTGAAAACACAAACACATTTGGCTACTTTGGTACAATTTGCTTTCTGAATGAGATCTCTTTTAAAAGCATCCATCCCTGTGTGGTTGATTTAAACAAAAAAGAGTGCCTTTTTGCATTTTCTTTTTCTTTCTTTCTTTCTTTCTTTCTTTCTTTCTTTCTTTTCCTTTCCTTTCCTTTCCTTTCCTTTCCTTTCCTTTCCTTTCCTTTCCTTTTCTTTCCTTTCCTTTCCTTCCTTTCTTTCTTTTAATAAACAACAAAAATATGTTTCCCACAGTTCTAGAAGCAGGGAAGTCTAAGATCAAGGCTTCAGCAGGTTCAGTGTCTGGTGAGAGCCTCCTTCCTGGTTCATAGACACCCATCTTCTCTCTGTGTCCTCACTTGGTGGAAAGAATGAGGGATCTCTGTGGGATCCCTTTTATAAAGGGCACTAATTCCATTCATGAGGGCTCTACCCTCATGACCTAAGCACCTCCCAAAGGCCCCACCTCCTAACACCATTACATTAGGGATTAAGTTTCAACATATAAATTTTAGTGGGACACAATCATACAGACAAATATTCAGTCTCTAGCACTCTTCCATAACTACAAGACAATGGTAAAGGTGAGGAATTTGAACATTGATACAATGCTTGTTTGTTTGTTTTCCAAACTTCGTGGCATGGAAATAAACTGCTTTTATAATGAGGAAGGAAATTACACACGTTGTTCCATTATTTGGACCTCAACCAGAAATATCACTAACTAGACTAGCCTTGACCTCAATTAGTCCAAATTATATTCATCAGTTAGCTGGCATGCTTAGCTTCTTGTTAACAGCATTTCCTGATTAACTGGAGGTTAATTGGAAAGCGTTACTTAATAGGAGTCTTTCCACAATGTGCTAGTTCACTTTCTTAGACTATAGCTGGATGTTGCTTTGATCATCAAAGCTCCTGTGATGTCTGAAGTCTACCTACCGAGCATAAGAGTCACAAAGCCATCCTATAAAACGTAAGACTCCTGGGTCTCCAACCTTACTCTCAGACCAACATGCTATGTACTCTGTTTCTTGCCTGCCATTCCCCTACCCCCTCAGATTTTTCATATAAATGAGTGGGTTTGACAAGTTGACATATAAGGGACCTCTCAGTTACAGCAAGTGGTGTCTTCTAAAGTTCCATTCAGTGGTACAGTCACTTACAAAATTGCTCATTAAATTTTTACTGAGTATTTACTATTTCCAAGAGTGTTCTAGATATTTTAGACATGACAGTGAACCACAGAGATAGAGATCCATGCCCTCATGAAGCTTGTGTTCTACCAGGGAAAACAGGAAATAAGCAATAGGCTTAAAAATAATTAAGTTGTTTTACAATCACTTATTTCATGTACTATGTTAGTACACCATGGAGTATGCTAGGGAAAAATACCGTTTGCTGTGTGACAAGCTACCCCAAATCTTAGGGACATAAAACAACCAAATTTTTTGTGTGCTCGCTGAGGGCGCGACAGGGATAGTCCGTGATCCATGGTGTATGTCTCAAGGCTTGACTGGAAGGCCCTAAGGGCGGGGGCTGAAAGCATCTGAACATGTCAATCACATGTCTAGTAGTGGATGCAGGCTGTCAGCTGGGACCTCAGCTGGATTGTCAGCTGGAACACCTACAGGTGTCCTGGGCTTCTTCACAGTAGGGTAGCCTCAGGAGAATTGGACTTCTTACATGGCAGTTCATAGCTTCAAAGATGAGCCTCCTAGCTAAGAAGGTGGAAAGCGCATCGCCCATGTGACCTAGATTTGTGACCTAGATGTTGTGTGACATCACACAACATCATTCCTACCACCATCCAGTGGTTGTAAGCAATCACTAATTGCCTATGTTCTAGGGAAGGTAAATTAGATTCCATCTCCTGGTGGAAGGAGGGACCACTGCAAGATTCTAAAGGAGAACACAGAGCGGGAGATATTAGAAAATACAATTTTGGGATGATACTATCTTCCACAAGGACCACGGGAAAAGAAAGCACAGCGACGAAGGGAGATGGTGCATTCCAGGGACATGCATTCCAGGATGTGAAGGAGGCTCCAGTATTAAGTGGAATAGAAGGACAGTCCTTAATTAGGAGGTGAGATTTGAGCGGAGACATGGTGGAAGATATCTGGAGGAAGAGAGTTCCAGATCAAGGGGATAATATATCTGGCATGTACGACGAGGCCAAGGGTGGCATAAGTAAAGTGAGCAAGGAGTAAAAGTATTAGAAGATACTAGAGAAATAAAATGGGGGAGGGGAACTGAGTATACAGTGCCTTCTAAACCATTATAAGGACTTTGGCTTTTACTCTGAATGAAATGGAAAGTGTGGGGACAGAGCCCCAGAGAGCAGTTCCAGGCTCTTGGCCTCATGTGGAAAGGTGCTGGCTCAGGTAGTAGATGGCCATCAGCTGTGACTAGTTGGCCATCGGCTGTTACCGGTTAGCCATTAGCCACTGATATAACTGCCATGGCTAAGCTTAGCGTGGTGGTAGTGTGTGGCGTGGTGTGGCGTGGTGTGGATTGCAGATTGCAGAGAGGTGGATTGCAGTTAGCAAGTGAGGTGGGTTGGCAGAGACAAGTGGAAAGCAGCTTGCAGATCGTGTGGCTCCTGCCTCCTATGTCTCTAACCCAGATTCCAGTGAGACTATAGTGGTATGACTCCCCTATCTGTGGCTCTGTGCATGTTCCTTTTTGGCCTCACCATGTCCTGCATTCTTAGGCGGGGAGCGGGACTAGAGACCCCGCATGACACTCTGCATGACAAAAGCCACGGCAGAATTTTGAGAAGACAAGCGATAATTATCTGATGTTGTTTTGGAAGACTCATTCTAGCTAGTATGTTGAGACTTGACATAAGAAGGCAAGAGTAAAATCCGGGAGACCAGTTCAGAGGCCACAGCAGGAACCAGGTGAGAGACAGCGGCGACTCAAGCCAGAATGAGGCCGGGGAGGTGGTGAGAAGTGGCTGGATTCTAAATATATTTTAAACATAGAGCCCACAGGATTTTCTAACACATTAGGTGTGGCATGTGAGAAAAAGCAATTCAAGTTGACTCTAAGCCACTGGAAGGATGGAGTTGCCACCCACGGAGATGAGAAAGCTGTAGGTAGGCCAGATGTGGGGCAATGGGGCAACTGTGAGTTTCATTTGGAACTGAGTTTGAGATGTCTATTAGGCATCTTAGTAGAGATGGAAAGTGGGTAGGTGGATATGAGTCTGGAATTTGGTCAATGCCTCATTGACATACAGATGCTAGTAAACCCACAAGCCTGTTCAAAGTCACCAAGCAAATGAGCATAGAAAGAGACAAGGACCAAGGACTGAACTTCGAGCAACTTCAACTAAGACGTTGGGGCACTTTCCATAGACCAGGCATTGTACGAGGCTATAAGAAGTAGGGAGATGAGGTGGACAGGGCCCTTGCATTCTGAGGAACCTAGAGCCTGTTCTTACAGACAGGATATAAACTCATCATTTCAATATCTTGGCAAAATGTCCCAAGAGAGACATGTCCTTGGGGGTAGGGTGCATTAAGCCTGGCCTGAAGAGACGGCCAGGGGCTTTCTGGGAGACACAAAGCCCAATCCAAGGCTTGAGACATGGGAAGAACCAAATAAAAGCCGGGAAGGTTGTTCTAGGCAGATGGACTAGAACAAGCTGTGGCATGGAGGTGGGCACAGGAAGTTGAGTTACTAGACCCAGAAGCAGTTTGGTACATAAACTATGGGGGAGGGGGGCATGGGGCTCAAATGGTGAGTAGGGGTAGGTTTGGGGTGCAGGCAACGGGATATGTGTCAGGCTAAGAAATTTGGATTTTATTCCAAGGGCCAAGGGGAGACATTGAAAGGAGCAGGATTTTTTAAGCTGGATTTGCATTTTAGATGTAACTATCTGGCATTGATCAGAGCAGAGAGAGCAGAGGCAGGGAGGTCGCTGGAACAATAATTCAAGGAAAAAAAGACGGAATTGCCTGAACCAGGAGACTGGGCCCAGAGCCCAGACAAGCCCACACACATTATCTCATGAAGAGCCGTAAAATCAGCTCGTTCTCTTTGACCTGAAAAACTTGAGTCTCTCAACATATATTTTAAGCTCGGCGACTTGAAGTCATGTATGGGTCATTACATTCTGAAGTGAGAGTCAAAATGCCGGGATTCAAGTCCTGTCTCTTTCATTACGTATCTGGGTAACCTTGGGGAGGTCACTCCCCCTTCGGGAGCCCCCATTTACATATTTATGCACTGAAGGTGAGGGGGTTGGTCAAAAAAAACGATCCAAAGAGCACTTCTGTTCATGATATTTTGAGTGTCTATGTAGGAACCAGTATGCAGGCCAGCTGGCTCTCCCTCCTACCAATAGTCCCACTGGACCCAATTTTCTGGGGCTACCATCCCCGTGGTTACATCTCAAGTCCTAGCAGCTCTGATTGACCAGGGACCTTGGACTCCTAAGAACTCAAGGAGGCCTAATTAACTGCACGTGCCATGCAGATTTGGCTCTTAGAGGTATTCAGTCCTGGCCGAGTATTCGCGTTACCTGGAGGAAGTTATAAAAACACCAGTGCCCAAGCCATCCTCTAGACCAATTAAACCAGATTCCCTGGGGGATGGGATCCAGAGATCTGTATTTTCTAATCTCTCCAGGTGACTACAATGTACTTTTAAGGTTGAGAGACACTGGTCTAGAAAGATCCACAGTCCCCAGTGGGTGCCCTGCTTGTGCCCACAGACCCCACACCGTACCAGCTGTACTTGTACTTGCTGCTGGTCACATCTGATGCCCACGGAAGTATACGATGGCTGCAGAAACCCACCCTGCCTACGGGACACAGCCACGTTACAGTCGGGAGGCTTCTGCATGGGATCTTGGATGGTGGAGCCTTCCTTCCTCTCCTTTCTCCAGCTCCAGTTCTCCCACCTGCCCCAAAATGAAAACCCTAAGCGTGCCAGCCAACGTGAACAGAAGGTGGTCAGAAGGTGTGACTCTAACCATCTTCATGCTCAGAAGACAAGCAGATTTGGGGAGGACAAGGAACATGAAGAGCTAGAGAGAAGGAAGGAGCTCCTCTGAATGCCAGTGCAATGCAGGCCGCCTGTCATCCTCATGGGTGGAACAAGTGCAGTAGGGTAACCAGAAGGTATCTGCTTAGTACAGTTCCATTAAGACTATTAAGCAACAAGGAACAGCCGGGTGGAGCGTGCTGCAGCCTAAAGAAGAGCAAACATTTGTTCATTGTCCAGCTCGGGGTGGATATGCTGTGCGCATGGCTTTGTGGGGAGAGGCCAGTGTTTCCATCTTCCTCTCGGCCATCTGTGGGTGATGATGGTGGGCAGGCAGCCTCCTCGTGGCGTGTAACCATGGAGATGGATGTGTCAGGCCATTCCAGGTGCCCCTTCCTCTGCCCAGAGCTATCTCCAGAGGCAGAGTAGACCTTCTGCTTCTCCCACAACTTTTTCTCTCCTCAGTTGGTAACAAGATCACAGAACACCTCACTGTAGGGGACCCCAGAGAGAGTCTGGTCCAGCTCCCCAATCTGCAGGTGAGAGTGATCCTGGTTAAAGGCATAGGGACTTCGTGGCAGATGCCCAAATCATAAAAGGGAAAACCATGGTTGTTCCTCAACTCTGGGGACTCCTAATGACCACAGCAGGAAGACTTGGACTCCACCTTCTTGTCGTGCGGGGTGTCATGCGGGGCGTACTCCCCATGGACTACAGTAAGGAGAAATGGGCCATTTCCAGGGGGGTGGCCAAAAGACATCAGCAACCCCGGTGGCTTCAGACTTGGAAGGTTTTCTAGCAGGAGAGTTCACGTAGGAGAGACTGTTAACTCAGTCTTTTCCTCTGAGCGTATTTGTATGTTTCCACTTAGAATTCTCTTTGTAACCCAGCAAAACAGGATTTTCGGTGTGTAATACAGGAATCCTCCCCAACCAAGTGGGCAACTTTCAGGTGGTACCGTAGAAAAATCCCTTGACTGACAGTCAAGGCCTGGTTTTCAATCTGCTCCCACATGCTGGATGGTCTTGGATGAGACTCTTCCGTCTCTGGGTCCCTGATTCATCTTCTGTGAAACGTCTGGCTGCATAGCACGGACCCCTGACAGTACAGGTTTCTTCTTCATTTGGCCAGAAATACTTCTTGAGTACCTACTGTGTCCCTTGCACGGTTTGAGGGCACTGGAGACAGTTAGAAAGCTAAATAAAGAAAATAAAGACCCTTCTTTAAAGGGAGCTCATAGTCTTCCCACACCATGAAATTACATAACAGAACTCAGGTTAAAAAGCTTTGTAGACACATGAGTAAGGGAGGCCCAGGGTGTACATGGGTGTTGGTGGTGGTGTTTATTTTTGCTTTCGTCAGTTATTGCTGCCAAGATCAATCAGAAGCTTTGCAAAAGATGAGACACTGAATTGAAAAAAAAAAAAGTAGAAGAAGGCTGGATAGAGGAAAAGCACGTGTTCAGAGGCTTAGAAACATAAAAGAATTGAAAGGCTGCAAGCCGGGAAACCAAGATGCCTGCCTGTGAAAAGAGAAATTGAAGGGCAACTAGTTGTGGAGACACATAGGAATGTTATACTCCTTGCGCAATTTTCCTAAGCAGAATTAACAAGGTAATAGGCACAGCCTTAGACAGACCACCTCTTAACTCTTACCTGATTTCAAGGTTAGGGAAGAGTGTTGACCCAGAGACAGCCACCCAGAAACTCTTGCATGAAATGGAGACAATGTACGGAGGGGGCCGGAAGTCTGTAGCTTGGAAGTGCAGGCAGGAGTCCCCCAGATCATAGGCTCAGAGCTGGGAGGAACACAGTTAACCCAGTGTGAGCTTCCCCATAAAACTTTAGGCTTCCAAAAGGTAGGTATGAGGTCTTACTCATCTTTCTTCTCTGAAGCATCTGTGAAATAGTTATATAAATACTAAATACTAATTTAACCCAATTGCAAATTGCTGGTGAAAAACTTTGTGATTAAGATAGTTCCATACGGTGGGGGGGGGGGGGCAGGGGGGGGAAGAAGGCAGTATTTCTTACAAGAAGACACCAACACCAAAAGACCCTCACATCCTTGGGCAGGCTCTATAGGTACACCAAGGATCTGCCTTTACATTTTATGTTGTCTTCCGCCAGGTATTTGCTGTTTTTAATTTACCTTACTGCCTAAGACTGTGGTTCTCAAACTGTGATGTGTGTCGGTGTCAGCTGGAGAATTAGTAAAGAACACCAAGACACGGGCTTATGGACGTGGGTAGGACCCAGATCACTGCCTTTTACCAAATTCCCTAGGAAATTTGGAACCCGATCACAAAGTTTGAGAACCAATGGCCTAAACTTTGTCATTTAAAATTGTGTAGCTTTTAATAAGCCCTTCTCAAGGGTGCTTTGTGACTCTACATGCAGACGCGCACTCAATTATTCTGCCTTGATCAAAGATCCTGTCACAGACAAATACCTACATCTTGCTGCAATCTGATTTTCTACTTAGCTTCCCCAGCAGAACTCATCCATTACCTTCTATTTAGTGACATGGTACACACTAATATTTGCTCTCTTGGTGCCACTCTCAGTAGATGCCATTAGTCATCCTCTCCTGTCTTCTCCATCCACATTTATAATTCTTAAGGCATGTGCTTTTCAGCACAGAAGGAGGCATCTGTTGAAAGTTTGCCGTCTGCCAGGGCCACCGCTAACTCATACAGCACCTTAGAGTGAAATAGCAAAAGGTATGCCTGTCTCAAAATACATGACAGTCACCTCCCAAAAAATGTTCATAATATATACAGAAATCTATCATGACTACCAGAGGCATGGTTCTCCCTTAGATTTGATGCTCTTGTGTTATACACAACCTGTACAGCCATCCATGGTGGCCCTTGCCGTCTCCCAGCCAACCATGGTCTCCACGGAACAGGGGTTTCCTGAATCCGTGGACCCCAATTGAGACCAGACCTTAGGCGCTTCCAACAGGCTCATGAAACTCTTTCTCACTCCCTGAATACTACGTCTTACCTCTACCTAAGGTGAGCAACTTGTCCCAGTTTTCCCAGGATAGTCCCAGTTTTAAACAAAAGTCCTACATTCCGGGAGCCCCTTGGATCCAAGACAAACCAAAATGGCTGTTGCCGGGAGCCCCCTCCTTTGGTCTTGTGACAATAAACTGAGGGAAGTGGAGAGTAAATTCTAGAAGGCTCAATATCATATTCTTGGCAAAGAGTGGGATGGAAGCGCCTCTGAACACCTACTATGCACCAAGCATTATACTAGGTGCCTACAGACGTTATCTCGGGTCATTGCTGTTCATCCCAGAACTTTGTGGGGGATATTATTTTTTTCGTTTACATATTGTAAAATTCATTTGGGGGAGGAAGATATACAGTTGTATGGCTTTTAACAAATGCATAGAATCCTGTAAACTCCAACACAATCAGGATATATGAGAGTTCCATCAGCAAAAAAATCCCCCCCGTGCTGCCTCTGTGTAGGCAAACCCTTCCCCCACCCCTAACCGGAAGGGTGTATTATTGACTTAGTTTTCAGAAAAGTCAGTTGGAATGGTAAAATGATTTGCAGTAAAAATATTCACTCTGTTTGCCTTTTGCAAAGCCCTGCCTTGTCCTTGACTCTTACACACAGTTAGTGGGCAAGAGGTATTTTTTGACAAGTGGACGAAAGACCCAGATAAAAATGGCGCCTCCGAGGTGAAGACTGAAATCTTCCCTGCTCCAGGCGAGTACAGTGGTGGGCAGAGGCACAGGGAAATCATGGCAGCCTGGACTGATCGTGGAGGAAGCAGACCCTTGGCTGTGCCCTGAAGCATCAGCCAGGAACTGCCTGGTCAGCGTTCCCTGGGCCTGGTTTTGCTGCACCCCAGGGCATATCATATCCAATTAGCTCCAGGGATACAATCAAGCCAGCGGGAGGGAGGGGGCAGCATGCCTGACAGAATCCACTGAGGATAGTGGGTGAACAGGTAAATTAAAAGAACCAGGATGCCCTTAGCCTTGGATTGGAGGTGAGCTGCTCTTGGAAGCTCTGTGTTCTGATGAGACATCACACTATTTCGGTTATAACCCGAAGAATCTTAAGTGCAAAGAAAAGTGAGGGTCCAAAGAGGGATGGCAAACTTCAGAGAGGACCCTCATATCTCAGTAGAGCCAAACCAACAGGTAGGAGAAGGAAGTGGCCAAGCATGCCTCAGGGGCAATTCTCAGTTCCAGCAGGAAATTAAAGCACTAAGTCGGGAAACTGAGGTAGGTTGCACAGTCCTGTGGACTGACTCAGCACAGGCAGGCATGAAAAGCCTCTGGTTGTGGTCATGTGGTTTGAGCCCCCACTGGCTCCGGGGTGCCTGAACTCTGTGGCTAGAAGGGTGGATAGATGGGTAGGTGGGTGGCTTGCAACCAAAGGGAGAGTTAGTCTGGGGCCGGCTCCAGATGACAACGTTATCGTAAAGTCTGTGAAGCCTGTCAACAAGGATGAAGGGAGGGTTCAAGAGACACGTGCTCTTAGTCACTTGTTATGATGCTGGCACTGGCTCAGCTTCCCTGTCTCAAAGAATGTCCAAAGCGGTCCCACTGACTTAGAATAAAACTCACACTCGTGGCTGTGGCCCACAAGATGTCCCCTGAGCGCCACCCCTCCACACTCACATAATGTCGTTCTCTCGCTCTGACTCTCTCTGATCTGTAGAGTTTCTCTTCAAGTTCTAGGACATACCAAGCTTGCTCCATCTCAGGGCCTCAGCTCGTGCTGTCCCTCAGCCTGGAACCTGCTTTCCCCAGCTCTTGCCATGGCCGGATTCTGCTCATCCCTTAGTTTTCAGCTCAGATCTGTCGACGAGAGACCTGGGGGAACACAGCTGGAGTGGAGCGACCTGGGTTAGGAACCTCTCAGGAAGAGGATGTGTGAAGGGACTCACAAGATACAGGCTGTGCTGGTGGCGTGGGGCTTTGTTCTGGGTTGGACACCAGTAGGAAGCAGTATGGTTGGGACCTTAATAAATCTTAACTAGAAGAAGGGAGATAGAGGCGAAAGCTGTGACTAGCAAAGAAGCAGCAGTCACTCATCATAGCCAGGATACGGGGGAGGGGGGTTTTTGGACTTTTGTGGGTGGTTTTTTTTTTTTTTTGGCTTGGACAAAGTTCATAGTTTTGTTTAAATATGACCACGGAATGGTCATGTTTCTGTCTTGCTCCATCCTGATCTCAGAGGACCCTTGTGTGATGGCGTTCTGTGAAATGGTTTGTGTTCAACAGGAGAACTCCAAGGTCCAGCTGTGAGGGCCACGCCAGCTCCCAGAAGTCAGGGGCTGCTTTTGTCCTTCTCGGATGTCACCTTTTCAAAGAGTCCTGCCCTGTCCACCCTTTCTAAAGCAGTCCCTTGTCTCCAGCCTCTGTGTATCCCAACACCCTGTTTATTGCCTTCATAGCGATCGTTATAAACAGTTATCTTGTTTCTTTCTTTGGTGTCTACACTTCCCCACAACGAGGACAGAGTTCCACATGATCACGTGCCATGTCTCGTGCTATTATTTCTAGGACCTAGCGCAGTGCCCAGCACCCGGTGGCCACTGTGGAAGGAAGGAAGGGAGAGAGGAAAGGCAGACTCATTTAGTACACATTATTCACCCGGTCGTTTCCTGTATCTGGACCTCACTTTCCTGACCTGTAAAATGAGGCAATCATTTTCTCAAAAGAACCTTCCAGATCTGACTTTTGAGGATTCTGTGAATACCTCAGCTCAGACCTCCAGGGATGAGGACATCCCCAAATGGAGCTTTTAGGACAAAAAAAAAAAAAAGAAAGATTGCCTTAGAAAACCAGCCCTGTTGAAGAGTAGGAAACGTTTACCACACTCAGAGAAGAATGTGACAACAGAGCTCAACGCGGAGGAGAAAAGAATGAGAAAAGGAAAGCGGAGACTGATAATGGGTGGATATAATAAGATGGCAATTTGGGGTTTCAAAGGAATGTGATTAGCTGCTAATGACTGGCACCATTCCCTGGTCAATCTACTGTAACTAGCCACTAATGTAAAAATAATGCCCCTCGGCTGGCTCACTTTGAAGACAGAGATAAGTCTCTCTTTCATACTTTTACCCCCTCAGACTTTTTTCCCTTCAGGAGATTATTCCCTATTAGATTGCAACTCCCTAAAAGGGGAAATAGATGTGTGATCAAAGTCTGCCGATTAGGGGGTCATTATCACTCAGCCCTGGGCTGGCAGCTCTGTTAGGCCTATCCCTGTCTGCTTCTGCCACCGTCTATCTGCACAGCCCCAGGCATATGCCCGTCAGTGCCCGCCAGGGGGAGACAGAGACTCCCAGGGCTGTGGCAGGCTTCCCACAGAAAGGTGGCATTCGTCACAACTGCTTCGTTTAGTTTACGAGTTTCCAAAAGACACCTGCCTCCTGAAGGGCACAGCCTGGATGTTGAGCGGCCTCCCAACCTGTGCTATGTAAGGACTCTGGGGTGGACAGGGACTTGCTTCAAATCTCTGCGGTGTCACAGTACAAAGGGTGCATGTTTCTTCTGTGGGGCCCCATGGAGCAGGGCAAAGGCAAAGTACATGGAGGCAGAGTAAACAGACATCTGTCCAGAGGGTCCGGCCAACAGTGTGACAGGAAACTTTGTGGGGTAGTGAGCTCTCTGTCACTGAGGGTATCCAAGTAGCACATGCTGTGGATCAGCTTAGCAGCTGCCTAAAAGGCCATTGTGGATGGGAACACAACCAGATGATTTTCTTTTTCATTTTTTCAGTTTATGTATGTAGGTAGGTAGGTAGGTAGGTAGGTATTTTTTTAAAAGGTTTTTACTAAAATATAGCTAACATACAATATTACGTTAGTTTCAGGTATACACAATGTTGTCTGTCATTTATTTACCTAAAGACGTGATCACCATGATGAGTCCAGCCACCATCTGACACTGTACCAGGCTATCACAATGTTATTGACGATATTCCCCATGCTGTACGTTACATCCCCATGGCTTATTTGTTTTTTACTTGGAAATCTGAACCTCTTATTCCCCTTCACCTTTCTCCCCTCCTCCCGCTCCCCCGCTTTCTTTACATTTTCCAATTACAGTTGACATTCAATATTATTTTATATCACTTTCAGGGGCACAGCATACTGGTTAGACATTTATATAATTTAAGAAGTGACCCCCTGACTAGTCTAGTACCCACCTGGCACCATACATAGTTATTACCATATTATTAACTATATTCTCTATGCTGTACTTTACATTCCCATGACTATTTTGTAACTACCAATTTGTACTTCTTAATTAATGCCTTCACCTTTTCCATCCTGCCCCCAACCCCCTCCCATCTATCATCTCAATAAATCTAGTTCCCATCTGACACCATACATAATTCTTACAATATTGTTGACTAGATTCCTTATGCTTTACCCTACAGCCCATGACTGCTGTGTAACAACCAATTTGTACTCCTTAATCCCTTCCCCTTTTTCACCCACACTCTGAACACTCCTCCCATCTGGCAACCATCAAAATGTTCTCTGAATCTATGAGTGTGTTTCTGTTTTGTTTGTTTATTTTGTTCTTTAGATTCCACATATAAGTGAAATCACATTGCACCTGTCTTTCTCTGTCTGACACTCCACTCAGCACAGTACCTTCCCAGTCCATCCATGCAGCCACAGATGGCAAGAACCCATTCCCTTCCTTGGCCAAACACTATTCTATTGTACTTATGTACCACCTCTCTTTATCCATTCATCCATCGAGGGACACCCAGGCTGCCTCCACAGCTTGGCCATTGTAAACAATGCTGCAATGAACATATGGATACACATGTCACCTCAGGTAGCATTTTGGGTTTCTTTGGATAAACACCCTGAAGGGGAAATACTGGATCCTTCTTGGTCGCTTGTTATAGGCTTTGTTTTAATGTCTGTTTTGTCTGGTGTAAGTATTGCTACCACAGCTTTTTTTTTTTTCTGTTTTCATGAAATAACTTTTTGTATCCCTTAACTTTCAGTCTGTGTGTCTTTCAATCTGAAGTGAGTCTCTTGTAGACGGCATATGTAAGGGTCTTGTTTTCTTATCCATGCAGCCACCCTATCTTTTGATTGAGCATTTAATCCATTTACATTGAAAGTAATTGTTGATAGATATGTAGTTATTGCCATTTATTACTCATATATATGTATATATGTGTATATACACACACATATATATACATACATATATATGTATATTTGGTCTTTTGTCTGAAAGAAGTCCCTCAAAGATTCCTCGTAATTCTGGTTTGGTGGTAATGAACTCCTTTAGCTTTTTCTTGTCTGGGAAGCTCTTTATCTGTTCTTCAATTCTAAATAATAGCTTTGTTGGATAGAGTAAGCTTGGCTGTAGGTCCTTGCTTTTCATCACTTTGAATATTTCCTGCCAATCCCTTCTGACCTGCAAAGTTTCTTTTGAGATTATCTAATAGTCTTACGGGAGCTCCCTTGTAGGTAACTAAGTGCTTTTTTTTGGCTGCTTTTAAGATTCTCCCTTTGTCTTTAACCATTGGCATTTTAAGTCCAGGATTTTCCCCTTCTGTAAGTACTGAAGCCACCTCACCCACTAATTTATTCATCCATCTATCTATCTACTCACTTATTCAAAAGGGGTGATTCAAGCACATATAAAGTACAAAATCAGTATTGGGTTCTGGAGGTAGAGACATAAATAAGATACTACCCTTTCCTGCGAGTAGTCCATGACCAAGTTGGAAGACAAGACATTCAAAGTGTTAGATGTAGAAAAGTCCATCTAATAATAGAAGTGACTGATTCGCTGGGGATGCCATGGGAGGGGTGGGAGGGTGAGTGGGGAAGGTTTCACAAAAGAGAAGATGCTTGAACTGGGTTTTGAAGGATATGTAGGAGTTTACCAGGTAGACTCAGGTGGAAGAGAATTTCAGGTAGAGAGTACAGCATGTATAAAATCAGTCTCAGAAGTCTGAAACACCTGAAGTTGTCTGTAGCATTGCATTTAGTTCCTTATCATTGGAATATTAACATAAGGGCAAGAAATGAAGCTGCATGGGCAGGTGGGGTGAAGCCATTAAGGACCTTATATTAAAGACTTTAGAATTTATCCTGAGGACAATGGCAAGGGAAGTAACTGGGTCCTATTCACGTTTTAGAAAGATCTCTCTGGTTACAGTGGAGAATGGATTGGAGGGGACAAATCCAAAGCCAGAGAAACCAGTGAGGAGACTCGTGGGAAAGTATTTATCCAGGTAAATTCACTATTTGCAAGAAGCATGGCTGCCCGTTAGAATCTCTCAGGAAGCTTAAAACACTGCTGGTGCCTGTGTCCCATCCCCAGAGAGCCTGATTTAATTGGTCTGGGGTGGGGCCAGGGCTTTGGGAGTTTTAAAGTTTCCTCAGATGATTCTAATGTGCAACCACAACAAAACCTTAAGCGAACTGTAACCTGAACCCTGGCACATAGTAGGTACTCAACAGACTTTTTTTTTTTTTCGAAGAAAAATTAATATGAGAACATTCGGAGTGCCCTGTTCTTAGCTTCACACCCCTTTGGGGTGGATATAATTGGATGGACAGTTGGCTTTTATCACAGAGGGTTTCAGGTAGAAAATCCACCCCCAAAATATCAGCTTAAACACTGAGAAGTCCAGTGCAACCACGGAGACAAGCGCAGCCCACCCTTGCAAGAGCCAGAAACACGTCGACCTGGTACATTGCCTGAAGCTGCTCGACCTACCTGGCTGGGGTAGGAGGATGAGACCAGGGTCCGGAAGCAAAGTTCTAAGAGCTACATGCAAAAGCAAGACACATTTGCAGTCGGCAGATGGCCTGTGCTGGTGGCAAGAGGGAGGCAGGTGATGGTCATTTATAATGAGGAGCAAGAAGAGGAGCAGGAAGACAAGGAAGAGGGAGAGAAGAAGGAGAGACAAGCCCTCTCTCTGGAAAAGGAGCACTTTCCTGGGCCTCCGAGCGCCTGTATTCCATACGTGAGGCAGAACGTGCTTTGTAAAACATAGATCAGATCAGAGAACTCCCCTGCTCCAAACACTCCGATGGTTTCCCATCACGCTTAAAATAACGCCCAACTGGTGACCAGTGACTGCAACACCTCATCTAATCTGAAATCTCCCGGCCTCTCCAGATGCTTCTAAAACTACTGTCTCCTCCTTGAATGTGCTCGTTTCATCACCATCTTTGCATGTACTGTGCCCTCCACCTGGAAGGTGCTTGCTACATTTCTTGGTATGTGTGGCTTTTTCACATCGTTAAGGAATTAGCTTAAATGTGACCTTCTTAGAGAAGCCCTCCCAGACTGTAACCTGAAATAATTCTCATCGTCTATCACTGTCCCTTTACCCTGCTTTGTTTTTCTTCATAGCACTTTCCACTATCTAAAATCATTATATATGCTTTCTTATTCATTTTCTACATCTCCCAGTCGACTAGAAGTTCAAGGTGGACTTTATCAATTTCTCTGTTTCCTGAGTACTTAGAATAGTGCCAGACACATATTAGGGAGTCGATGAATATCTGTGGAGTGAATGAATGAATGAATAAATGAATCAATGAATGAATGAATGAATGAACTAATGACTCCCCTACTGGACCAGATTTGGGCTCATGATACACAGATGACATCGATAGCATTTGAGCCAATGGAGGAGTAAATAGGGCCATGGTGGGGCGAGGCTGTGTTCCCCCAGGCCCCATCCAAGAACACTCAGCCCTTTATGCTAAGTGACATCACAGCGGATATCATGTCCTCTGCTGGCTCATCTTCACCAGGACAGAGCACATGTCTCAGACCATTCTTACCACTCTGTCCTTTCTTTCTAGGCCTTACCGGAGGGGCAGACAGCTTCGTGGGACACAGCCAAAGAGGATGAAAACCGCAACAAGAACCGATATGGAAACATCATATCCTGTAAGTACCCTTCTGGGGGTGCACCAAGCTTCGGGGAAAAGAGGAAACAAAGCTCTTACTGTTATATTATTTACCTAGAATTTGTTATTAAACAATCCTTGATGTTTCCTACTTTGGGTCGATATCCCAAGCTGGGAGCTTTATTTCCCCATAATACCCGGCCTGGATGACAAAACATGGGGGGCACAGGCACAGGGGGCAGGTGGGGAGCTGGGTCCAAGCAGAGTAGATCCAGGAAGCCTCTGAACGCTGCGTCTTACCTGGCATGGCCCACCCAAGAATTCCTCAGGTCGGGGAGGAAGCCCAGCCAAAAGGAACCCTTCTGCATTCCCAGCAGACCCTCTAACGCAGTGTACCACCTCGGCAGTGTCTTGGGGTGGGGAGGAAGGTCCAGCCCATGAGGGAGGCGCTGAGGACCCTCTAGCAAGAGAATAATGCAACGCTAGGAAGGCAGAGTCCTGAGCAAGGATGGATGCTCAGAAGGAGCCAGAAGTTCTGGCCTACGCCTGAAGGTTTAGGAAACGGCCAGCGCAGGGCTCAGAGGAGCCCAAGGCTACTTGGTCACACCAGAGACACGGTTTGAGGCATCACGAGTTCTGCCAGACCCCACTGCTAGTGGGGCAGAGGCTCCCAGGTGAGACCTTGCCACTCAGGGCCTGCATGGGCACAGGCGTTGGCTGGCCCGGAGCCTGTCGGAGGAAAGCAGGTTTTGTGCAGAGCTAGGGACCGTGATGGAAGGACGCCTTTTGCTCAGCAATGAGCATTAGCATTCCCTGCAGGCAGCCAGATGAGGGCAGTGCTACAGAGTTGGACCCCTCTGCAGTCAAACCGCCAGAGCTTCTATCCCAGCTGGGGGGCCCTGGGCACGTTACCTGAACTCTCGAAGCTCCCCTTTCCTCACCTTTCAAATGATGGGAATAGTAAAGATAGGATCGTTGCCAAAAGGTACCTGAAACCCTTGGCACCATGTCTGACACTGTTACTTCTCTTAGCCATAGAGTCCACTTTCTCAGAGTCACGGAGAAGCAGTGTGGATATTTCAGTCCACCATGTTTCAACCAGAACTCACTGAATGCACTTGTGAGGTCACAGAATAAGCCAGGTTGGGGACGGAGGCACCATCAGATGTCCCTTTTGGAAAGATCTCTAAGACAGCTGGCTGGGAGGGTGGTTAGATTGGGAGAGGCTCGAGGCAGGGGGACCAGTCAGGAGGCTATGGCAGAGGTCCCAGCAAGGGATTACCTGGCCTGAACAAAGCCACTAATAATACTGGTGTGTGACGGGTGCTCAATATTGAGTTCTGGGGTGACGGAGGGAAAGAGAGTGCCATATAACTAAATACCATGCACCGGTCACACACGTATCGTCACTGCCGAATATTCATGAGTATGGCCTTCAAAGCATCGTGCTACAGACAAGACAGCGTCACATCATGCAAAATGCTGAGCACAGGTTCCCATTAGAACAGGCGTCAACAACACACTTTGTCTGCCGCAGTGCAGCCAACCTGCACCTTGGGACATCTCACCAGTTGGGTAAATAACATTCCTTGGTCTCAGCTCTCAGAGTAACCCAGTTCAGCCAAAAAAAAAAAGAAGAAGACGAAGAAGAAAAACAACAACAACAACAAAAAAAGATCGTGAATAACAAATTATTTCTAGCGCTGCTCAGTGTTTTGTTTTGTTTAACTGTCTAGACATTGCCTAAGGAAAAGCATGAAGGAAGAAAGCCTAAGATATACAGGCAGTTTGGAAAGAAAGAAAGAGGCAGACGTTTCAGCTTAGCCATTTCCTGTGCTGATTCAGAAATGAGCTATGAATGGTCGACTAATCAGAAAACATTTATGATTTCTCTTTCGGAAGAGAGTAACGCAGACAGCAAGATTTCTTGCAAGGGGAGTGTTGGAAAGAGATATTCAAACCATCAGGAAATGTGTCTTAAGACGGATGACGTGTGTGCCTCCTCTACGCCCTGTGCTGGACACTGGGACACTCGGTCTCATTCCAGGTGTTCCCATTCTGATAGCTGCTTGCCCTGACCATCCTCTGCTCGAGGACTGTTCCTTAAACTATCTGGTCACTTGTCTGTTCCCCCCATCACATTGTAAGTTCAGATAGGTCACTAAAGTATAGGCTGTGAGACCTGTGTAATCACGCTAAGCCTTAGTCTTCACTCTATAAAATGGGCATGATGGTATCTTCCTCCTGGAGCTGCTGTACAGATAAGAACAAATAAATGACTAGAGCACAGTGAAGAGGCCCTGCCTCCCTGAGAGACAAGGATATCCAGGCTGGGCCAGGTGTCCAGGCAAAAGCCTGTGGAGGCTGAGCGTGAGAAGCCAAGCCAAAATATATGTCTCTCTAGACCCTACTGCTCACCTCTGCTCTCAGCACCTTTGCCCAAGCTATCAGTCATTGTCTCTCACCTGGCCTCTGGCCAGTCTGCTTTCTGGTTGCTCCACAGCTATCTTGGCTCCCCACTTTCTACCTAGCTGATCGCTGACAGAAGCTGGAGGGCCCGCCTCAAAACATGAATTGGATCACGTCATCTTCCTACTGAAGACCCTTCAAATGGCTTCTCTTCATTCTTAAACATGCCTTATCCAAAGTCTCTCAGCCACCTCTCCAGTCTCGTTTCCCACTGTGTCCTCTCCATAATGCCCTCCTCAATTAAGCCACACTGGCCTTTTTTCAGTCCCTTGAGCTTTCCATGCCTATCTATGCCACAGGACCTTTGCACATTCTGATCTCTCAAAATGCCCTGCCCTGTTCTCTTTGTTCTATAAATTCTATGTTTTCTTTAGGTTCTTAGTTCAATCATCACTTCCTCGGGGAATTCTGACCTTCTGAATTTGGTCATGATCCCACGACCAAGAGCATAATGTGTCTTCTTAGCCCTCGTCATCATTGTGATATGAGAGGCATTTGCATGACTATCTGTTGACTGCCTACCTCTCTCTCCTGCTCTGTGACAGCAGGTCCCTGACTGTCTTGTACTTCCATGTCCCCAAACGTGGCATATGGTTGGTGCTTAGTAAATAGGAACTGAGTGTTGGAAAGCACGGACTCACCGCAAGTTCCCAAAGGACTTGAGCCATGGGTCTCTCCCTTCTGGCTTCCCAAACAAACCAGAGAACACGCAGACAGGATGGATGAAGGAAGGCTGGATCAAGGTGACACTTGGAACAATGTCCCAGTAATGTCTTCCAATAAGGCAGAGGATACTGAAAAGAGCAGAGAGATGGGACACAGCGGGGAGAGAGGAAAAGAACAGTCCTATCCCCTCGGAGAGCTGCAGTTGAGAAGGCAGGATTCCAGGCCACAACGAGGAAAAACAATGAGGGGATTGGAACTCCATCACTGGGGCTGCAGAAGATTCTGTCAGCATCCCACTCACACGCTGTGTCCTCACCGCTTCCCTGTGTGGTACCACCAGCTGGCAGTACCAGCCTCCAGGGCCGAGAAGGAGAAGATGGGCAAGGCACCCAGCATGCAACATTCAAAGAGGTGCCCCCCTCTCAGCTGTTGACCCTGCATTTGCCTGACCCTAAGATCGAGCACCTTTTTAAAATGTGTGCCCAAGCCTCCTCACTTGATTTGCTCTCATCCTGCCCTACCTGCATCTCTTTGCCTGAGGACGTTCTCCAAAGCTGGGCCCGGGTGCGGTGCCCATGAGCTCCTCCCCCTCCCCCTTCGGTGGCGGTGGGGGCGTGGGGGAGGGTTTCTACACCTTTTCCAGAGTTGCCACTGGGAGGAGGCTGTGATGGCCCACAATAGTGAAGGACTTGACACCTCACCCTTTCTGGGCTGCCTTCACTTGGCTGTCTCCCTCGCCCCTTTTCCCACGGGTGCCCCCTTCTCCTCCTATTATAAAACTACTTGCACTGGAATCCTTACATCTACTTCTGGGGAAACCCAGACGGAAGCAGAGGAAATTCTAACACTTGATGACACCACCCAGATGGGCTTAAATAAACCTGAATCTACTTTCTAACTGAAGGGTCAATAATTCTGCAACAAATCGGGCCTGAAGCAGGTTTGTGCTCAGTGCTGAGACAGTTCCAAGGTAACCAGTGGGTGCAAAAGCAGCATCAGATATTCAGGGGAACCAAGAAAGAAGACCAAGTCCTGGAATTGAAATGAGAAAGGTAAAAGAGAAACAGCCCCGAGGACTGGAAAGGGTACCTGCCCTTCCACGTGTTCCTTCCCAAGGCGAAGTCTGCCCTGTCTTGATAAATAGAAATATTCTCGGCACAAGAAGAAAACCGGCTGTGATTAGCATCCTAAGGAACCCAGAGTACTGAAAGGCTGGAGTGGAGGACAAAGGCCCAGGCCAGGGAGAACAGAAAAGATTAAAGGAGAAGAGAGGGAGGGAGGGCACTGCCTGTCAATGAGCAATGCAAGAGAAACCTTGGCTAAATAAGCCCTTTCTTCCAGATGATTCTGTTTAGAATTTAGTAATAGAGACAGTGGGGTTTCCAGAGACTGGAAATGGAAAGGAAGTGAAAGGGAAGGAAATGAATGGGGAAACAGAACAAAGAGTTCTTTGCTTTCAAGTAGCTCTGGACAGAGACTGTGAACAAGGGGAAATTGCAAAAATACGAAAGCATTCCCCATGTGGAAGTTCTGGAGGGGGCTTTCTAGAGCGGCAGGAGGAAATTACACTGAGGGAAGGAAGTGATCTCGGGGGTTGCAGAGTTTACAGAATATGGCTCCCCCTCTGGGATCAGGCAGGGTCCCAGCAGGAAACAGATGGGCACCTCAAATGGGGGGATTTGAGGAGAATTTAATCAAGTGAATTTTTTTTATAAAAGGGTAAGTCAGCTGTAGGGAGACTATAAGGAATGGTGGGGTACCCTGGGGCTAATACCACCCTTAGGCCATACAGGATGCAGTCGGGAGAGATTACCAAGACGCAGAGAAAGATGACCTAATTGGAGGTGAGACATTTAGTGGTGTCGCAAGGCACCCATGGTGACCCCAACAAAGAGAGCAGAAGGAATAAGGTCCTCGATCACACTCTCTTCTTTTTGTCCAGTCTTCTGCCTATACTTTCCTTTGGCTAAACGCAACTGGAAGCCAGTGGGCAAGAGAATCAGCAGACCTCGTCCACTGGTTCTCAAAGTGTGCTCCCTGGAGCAGCGGCGCCAGCATCACGTGGGAGTCTGTTAGAAATGCTCATTCTTGCCCAGCCCAAAGCTACTGATTCAAATTCTGCGGGTGGGGTCCAGGCACCTGTGTTTCTCAAAGCTCTCCAGGTGACGCTAATGCACGCTTAATTTTGAGAACCCCCAGTCTTGTCCACAGAGATCAGCCCCTGGATTAGAAACCAGGTACAGAAAGCTGGGGGTGGTCTGAAGGACCAGCAAGAGACCTGGTCCATCTCCTAAGATTTCTTCTCCCGTAACCTAAGACGACCCCTGGGCTCAGGTGTACTGGAGCATTGGACCCTCATGAGTATTGGACCCTCAAGCTCGTCTCAGTTCTGCCCTTTACCTCATTCATGACTTTCAGCAAGGTCACTTCGTCTCTCTGGCCCTCAGTTTCTCTCCTCTCGTTGCAAAGAGGACAAATTAAGATGGATGAATATTGACTCTCAATCTGGTGTGCAGGTTTTTAAACCTACGTGAGACTTAGCCTGGGCTCTCTGAGTTCACAGACAAGGAGAGACGGTCCAGAGATTCAGAACCCGACCTGAGATCACGCAGTGAGTCTGCAGGACAGTGACAACCAGAGCTCTGGGCTCGTGCCCCTCCCCAGGGACCCCTCTGTGCCCCTCCGTGCTCTTGGGGGATAACGTGGTAAGGGCTCTGACCTCAGAACAGATGGCAGACTGGGCAGAGGCTGTCCTGACTTCCGGGGAAGAATGTGGGTTCGAAACAAACCCAGAGGCTTTTTGCTCACAGATTTCTCTGCTGATTTCTGGGGTGACAAAGTGGGTACCTCGTTCAGAGCTCCCAGCTCGTGGCCTCCATTCTTCTGTCAGTCTCTGAGCGGGGCTTTGCCTGAAACAATCATTCATCAGATGGGACTCTGCCCTTCGAACTCCTCTCAGTGCTCTGCCCCTCTCCTTCCACCAAAGGTTTCATCTGTTGGGCGCTGCAGAGGGGAGCTGCCCAACCTCAGTTAGCATGGAATTAACAGAACCAGGAGGTGCACAGAATATAGGGCTGTTTCCCTCTCGTACCCAAGCCACCCTCTCTCTCGATAGTGGCAATTCAATCAAGATTGAATGTGCAGACCTTTAGCTTCAATGAGGTACCCAGGCTGTCTCGGCAGAATTACCTGCTTCCTCCCTCTTCTCCCGTGCAAGATGATGGCATTAACATTTCCAGTTCTTCTATAAAATGATTTTTTTTCAGCCCCACAATTCATTGTAATGAGTCAAATCTCTTTCCTCTGAAAAATCATACCTTTTCTTTACCCTCCTCAGTGCCCAAAAGACAGGAAGAAAGAATATCACATATCCAAATGATAGCGTCTCCCCTGCCCCACCTGTTTGGAGTGATTCTCTCTTTAAATGGATGTGACTTGAGAAGCATGACTTCTTGGGCTACCTTTGATGATGGGGGAAGGGAAGAGGAGCTGTGATTTGTTTTGAGAGGTAGAACTGTGCAAAGGAGGAAACGGAGCGCTCTCCTCTGGGCGGGCATGGGGACACAAAGGATGGGACAAGTGTTGGAGTCAGAACTGGCCTGGGAGGCTGTGGAGGCCACAGGTCTTGGGGTTCTAGAAGGGATAGGGACCCCATCACACACTCTAGAAGGAAGCTCCTCCTGAGTTGTTAGACTTCTTGGAGCCTTGAGTTTCTCATCCATAAAATGGGTTAGGATACACACACTCGCAGGGTTACTGTGAGAACCACATGACCTACTGGATGTTATTGAGCGCTATTCTCAGGCATCCTTCAGGCCTCTAGAATAGTACCTGGAGTCTTACACGCTCCACACAGGCTAATTCCCATACCTTACCGCCTAACACCAGGTGCATCTCTAGTCTTATAGCCCAGTTCCAGTAGGTCTTTTGGTCTTTCCCAAGACAAATGGAAGTGAATAGTCAGGACACTTCTATGCTAAATAACTGGACTGGTCTGAACATTAGAACCTGAGTGTGATTAGAATCTCTTGGGGGCCTTGTTAAAATGCAGATTGCTGGGCCCCACCTTGGAGTTTATGATTCAGCGGGTCTGGGCTGAGACTCAAGTATTTTCATTTCCAACGAGTTCCCAGATGTTGCTGATGCCATTGGTTAAAAGGCTATTTTTTGAAAACCGCTGGTCTAGAGTAACTATAAAATTGAATTGAATACATTTATGTTGGTTTCTTACAACACCCAGCTACTTTTGCTTCTTTCCTCTTTTACTTCTTAGAATAGTCTGCTAAGGTAGATGTGATTTTGGTGTTATAGTTGGGTAAATTGAGGCTCAGGGAAGGTAAGAAACTTGCCCCAGGTAATATGGTTAGTGTGTGGCAGTCAGGTCTGCCTCCAGAGCCCACCCAATCCTTGACCTCTCTGCTGCTGACGGCAAGAATTGGCCGCCAATCTTGAGACACGACATGCTGGGTCTTCAGCTGGGGTGAGGAGTCCACTCTGAGAAGAGGAAAAACTTGAGTACAGGATCCAGGCAGCCTTGTGTAGAGGGAAAAGCCATGGGCCCCAGGACAGGTCACCCAAATCAACTGCATGGTTGTAAGCAAGGTGCCTGCCCCGTTCTGTTTCTCAGCCTTTCAGGCGTAAATATGAACTCATTTACTGAACAGATAATGATCGAGCACCTGCTATGTGCCACACACCGTAGAGGAATTCAATAAATGAGGTGCCCTTCCTTAGATAGGGTATGAAGGGGAGCCAGAGGTTAATCGGTTACGGAAATGCAACTGCCGGAAGAACGTGGAAGGCAAGTACAGGGAGCTATCGGAGTCCGGGATGGAGAGATCACACGGGAGGGTTGAAGAATGAGATGTCGCCAGCCTATGGGGTTTGGGGTGTTCCTTAACACGTTCAAAGGCCCTGAGGTCAGAGCAGACATCATGCGTGTGAGCAACCGAAAGAAGGGCACGGGGAGCAGGGCATGAGGCTGGACTGGGAAGTGGGTCCCACAGGCAAGGCATTGTGGGATCTGGTAAGGCTTTATTCTCTGTCAGCGGTGTCCTGGAGCTCATTCCTAGCAGCTTGCAAGCACAGATTGTTCAATTGTCAGTAATTTTGTGAGCTAGTTGATGTCATGTTGGTAGCTTGGAATCAGTCAGAGTAGGAGTATTTATACCACAGAAATCAGCAGCCGTTACAGGTCAGGGCCTTGTTTCCTCCAGAGAGCTGTTTGTTAAACATTTGCCAACATATCCCTGGTGTTTTTCCTAAAACTACAAGGAACAGATTGATTGCAGGAGGGGTGATGTTTCTGCCGTGTTTGAGGGGCCCTTTGGATCGCCATGTCTTTGTAGTATGTCTTCCTTCTACCGGCTGCCAGCGGTTCTCTCCTCCCCACCAGCCCCTGAGAGCCAGGTGGAGTCAGGCTCCTGCACCTCCCTCTTACCTCACTGTGAAGGAGTTTGCTTCTCCTCTATGTGACTCTTCTCAATTCTTCTTGTCTTGAATATCAAACGAGGAGTTCCAATTGAGCTGTTTTTCAAGCTTGCAAAATGTAGATAGAGCGTAATGAATGTTCTGGGCTGCTTGTAAATTACCTTGTATAAACTTCACGTCGTCCGCTGCCCCATCCCTCTCCATGTGCGTGTGCATAAACACAATTTTTATCCATCTAATTACATAAAGTTAGACGAGGAAGGGGACACAGAATAATATTAGCATCTCCCAGAAGGAATAAATAAACCATGAGGACACTCTTTGCGATGCCTTTCCGACAAACCATGGCTGGATTCTGCCCTTAAACGAGGCACACACACAGCACTGCCTTTGCACCAAGGGAGGTTTATGTCTGGGAAGAAGGGCAAATGGGGAGCCCTAAATTTCTAAGCATCTCTGCCAATACCTCACGACCTGCTTCACGTCCAGCCAACAACCCCCCGCCCCATTTATTAAGCACCTGCTATGTACCCAGCACTGTTCTCACATTTTTTAGAATTTTAGATTTACAGAAAAATGGAGCAGAATGTACAGAGTTCCCATATGCTCTGTTCCCATACACCTCCAGTTTCTCCTGTTATTAACACCTTGAACTGCTGTGATATGTTTGTTATAACTGATAAGCCAACATTGACCCATTAGTATTAGCTGAAGTCCATAGTTCACGGAGTTCACTCCTCGTGCTGTACAGTTCTTTGGTATTTACAAATGTCGAATGTCATGTATCCACCATCATGGCATCATACAGGATACTTTCACTGCCCTAAAAATGCCATGCTTCACCTATTCCTCCCTCCCTCTAAGTCTCTGGCAACCACTGATTTTTTTACTGTCTCCATAGTTTTGCCTTTTCCAGAATGCCGTCGAGTTAGAATTATACACGACGAAACCTTTTCAGACGCATTCTTCACTTAGCAGTACACATTTAAGTTTCCTCCGGGTCTTTTCATGGCTTGACAATTCATTTTCTTGATATCATTCAATAATGTTTCATTGTCCAGATGTTCATCCGTTGACCCAGGGAAAGACGCCTTGGTTTTGGTAATTGTGAATAAAACTGCTATAAACATTCTCATGCAGGTTTTTGTGTGGACGTAAGTTTTCAACTCCTCTGGGTAAATACCAGAGATAGCAATTGCTGGACTCTATGATAAGAGTCTGTTTGGTTTGGGAAGAAACTGTCTTCCAAAGTGGCTGTACCATTTTGCATTCCCACCAGCAATGACTGAGGGTTCCTGTTGCTCCACATCCTCTCCAGCATTTGGTGTTGTCAGTGTTCTGGATTTGGGCCATTCTAGTAGGTGTGTAGAGGTGTCTCATTGTTTTAATTTTTAATCCCCTATGACATATGACGTTGAACACTTTTTATATGCTTATTTGCCACCTGTATATCTTTTTTGGTACGGTATCTGTTCAGATCTTTTGCCCATTTTTTAATTGGGTCATTTGTTTTCTTATCGTTGAGTTTTAAGAGTATATTTGTACCTCGTGGATGCAAGTCCTTTATCAGATATGTCTTTTATTTATTTATTTATTTATTTATGTATGTATGTATGTATGTATGTATGTATGTATGTATGTATGGGGAAACGGTGTGTTTCTCCAGGACCCATCATCGTTGTCCTTCAATCTAGTTGTGGAGGGCGCAGCTTAGCTCCAAGGCCAGTCGCTGTTTTCAATCTTAGTTGCTGGGGGCGCAGCCCCACCATCCCATGCGGGAATTGAACCGGCAACCTTGTTGTGGAGAGCTCGTGCTCTAACCAACTGAGCCATCCGGCTGCCCCTATCAGATATGTCTTCTGCAAGTATATTTTCCAAGTCTGTGGCTTGTCTTTTCATTCTCTTGAAAGTATGAATGTTCTCATACTTTCTATGCCTGAGTTTCCTCATTTAATCCTCCCAATAGTCTGTGAGCTACTATGTAGTATTGACCCCCACTCCCCGTTTTTGGTAAGGAACCAAAGGCTAAGAGAGACCAATTGACTTTACCGAGCGATGGAGCTAAGATGTGAACCCAGCTCTGACCCTTAGCTTCATACCTCACATCACCAGAGTATCCTACTTGGCACAGGTTAGCTCATGCAGGAATGAATCTTGGTCATTTCATACTAAAATAGCCTTTCACAGTCTCAGAAAACAGAGTCTGTATTTGGATGCCCTGCAGAGCCCAGCATGGTTACGTGCATTGAACTGCCTTAACATGGCATGGAGAGACCTCTGTATTCTAGTCCCTGCCCACCTCCTCTGTCGGTTCTCCCATTGCTAATTCCTTCATACTCTGTTTCTAAGACAGGAAACTTTTTAGATCACCCAATGTGCTTGTTTTCTCAGGATCTCTGCACTTTGTCAGGATCTCTTCACTCTCGCCATGTCCTCCAACGGAAAGACCCTTCCTCATTGCCCACTGGTCAAGCTTTACTTTTAATTCCTCATTCACACATCACCCCCCAAACCCTCCATTCTCCACTTTGTAGACCTTGGACTTCCACTTCCATGTACAGTCTGTCTCCCTCACAACACTGACAAACACCTTAAGTATGAGTGTCACTTTGATAACATGTTCTGAGTCCCTTCAACAAGCCTGCACATAGTAGGTGCTCAGTAAATGTGTTCTTAATAAATGAACAAAGAGGAGATATTGGCAAACATCATCTCCTCTGGGGGTTAGAAGCACCTTTCATCTTTAAAACTATTTAACTAAAAGAAATGTTTGTTTCATTGTGTTCTGTTTTCAGTGATTTTTGCTTTCATATTTTAAATTCCACTGTATATTAAACAAAATTACCTTTCAACATTTTAAACCAGAATCTCTGTTCCCAGTGCTATAGACCTGGGAGCAAGCATAACTCAATAAATACAAGGGATTTTTGAATCAATAAGTCATTAGTGAGACCAATGCATGAAAACACAATATGCATTTTCACTTTTTTAAGGCTTACGCATTTTATAAGCACTGGTGACAAGGCCTGGACTCAGAGCTGGGCCTTGCTGAACCCCTGCTGGGTGGGATGTTCCTGAGGAAGTCCCACTCTCTGGGGCGTGGGTAATACTGCATGAGCTGGGGACCAACCATTTGCACAGATGCCAGGAGTAGTTAGTACCTATGAGATTCTAGAAGCCCAGGGACCATTGTGTGGACGGAACAGGGGTTCATGGTCAGACAGAGCTGAGATAGAATCCCAGTCTCATAATTATAGGGTGGGTATCATGGGAAACTCGCTTAACCTCTCTGAGCTCCAGTTTCTTCATCTATGAAATGAAAATAATAATAATAATACAATGTTATGGTATTATTATAATAACCTATCGAGTTCTTTGGGGGGAATAAATGATGGAGTAAGGTAATGTATGTAAAGTCTCTGGTACCTACGATGAACTCCATGAAGGAGTTCAAACTCCTCCCCCACTCGCTCACCCACCCAAATGGGTGACTTAGACACCCCACCTACTCCCTCTAGTTGCTTCTGCTGAAACTCTGCCCTATGATGAGTTTAAAAAGTGTCATCCAGTGTATCTCAGAGTCTAGCACAGTGTCTGGCATATGGCAGATGCTCAATGAATAATTTTTAATTAATTAATTAATCCATGGCTATGGGGAGGTTTTTGTCCACTCCTGGACCTGTTTGCCCGTCCTGAGACCCATTCCTTGCCTTCTCCTGCTCACCTTTCTCGACCAGGGGACTGACCCCATAGGTTGCATTTCTTAGTCTCTCATCAACTGGCTTCTGGCTGGGTTTGGCCAATGACATGCACCGATGGAAGACTGGAGGGCGGGAGAGAGGAAGAGGCAGCGCTATTTGTCCCCCTCAGTCCCAATCACTGGCTCCTTTCGCAGCCAGGTGGCTTCTCCTTTTATCTAGCTCCACCCAAGAGGCTCCCTGCAGCTCCAGTTCCCAAGGCCCCTGAGCTCTGGAACTCAGCCTCCTTCCTCTATCCCATCATCCCTGGGGAGGTCGGGTCTCTGTGCTGGTCTTTACCTCTGAGTTACTTCACCTTCTTCCATTGGGCTTCTCAGCTTTTCCATCACCCAGGTAACCACTTCTCTGTTGTTAGTTCATTTTGCTGTGGACACTTGAAGTGGTTTCTGATATTTGCTGAGACCGTTCTTTGGAAGCCCGAGTGCCTGGACCCAGAGTGAAGAAAACCCCACTCTGCCAAGCTCTACCATCCACTGGCCATGTGGCCAGTCAGTCTTTGCGTACCTCAGTTTCTCGTTTATAACAAGGGCTGACAGCACCCAGCCTGCTTCTCTCACAGGATCAGTGTAAGAGTCTACGGTGGCGATCCAGTCATACGATCACTGAGTACCTGTCACACGTAGAGGTGCAGCGGGCAGAGCAGGGAACACAACAGTTAGTGTCCCTGTTCTCAGGGCGCTCCAGTTAGTAGTAGTAAGTGTGCGTATAAACTGCAAAGTACTGCGTAAGTCTAGCCCACTAAGATGACCCCAGCTCCCTGGCCCCTGGCAACCCTTGGGGATGCTCAAAGCTCTCCAGCCCACTTGCTTGGCGCCCCAGCCCTGCCCTAGCGGAAGGTGCACTGGCCAGTGGATGCCGTGACATGCAGTGACATGTGTACAGTGACCCGGGCAGGGAGCTGGGCCCCCCTCCCAAGCAGACCCAGTGGGGGTGTTTTCTTTGCATGTGTCTATTCATGTCGGAGCTCATGTTAATTAATTGTAAAGGATTAGCCTGATTCTTCTGCTGCGCTAGTTTTTTTTTAATAGTTTTTATGTGGTGTTATTGAAGTAAGCGTGCCATCGACCAAGGCTGCAAATCTTGTTTATGCCTAGATTGTGTTTGAAATGGTATTCTCTGTAACATGATTTTTAGTTATTGATGACCTCTTTTGTAATGATTTAGTCGGCTTCACTTGAATGATAGTATTGATAACAGTATGTGGCCAACAATCTACTTGAAACAATACTCCAAGAAGCAAAAGAAAAGCAATTTGTGCCCATGTGGAAAATAGGTAGATTTGCGGTTTTCAAGCAGGCATGAAAATAGAGTGTATTAATCCCAATTCAACAAATCTCGCTTCCTGAGTGTTTCCATATAGTCTCTTTTACATGGTCTTACGGAGAAAGTATTCCCATCCCATTGTAATAGCAAAATCATTAAGACTTAAAGAAGCAGGGAAGGGTAGGGAATGACAAAGCCAGAATTAGGGGGCAGGTGGAAAAAACAGAAGTACACGCATGTCCTTTTCAAGGCATAGCAATCTCCCTGAGCCTCAACTTCCTCATCTGCAAATGAGGATAAGTGATGAGGGCAGTGCTGGGGTGAGATGAGAGGGTGTACCAAAGTAGCATAATGCTTGGTGTGCAGTAATTAATAAATGGTTGCTCTGAAGGAGAGCAGGGCTGGTGCCTCCCCCAAACGCCCCTTCTCACCCATCCCCTTGTTTTCTGTTCTCTCTGCAGATGACCATTCCCGAGTGAGGCTGCTGGTGTTGGATGGAGACCCACACTCTGACTACATCAATGCCAACTACATTGACGTGAGGGTCCTCCTGGGGCTGGGCAGCCCGGGGCTGGGGTTGGCTTATGATCTATGGCTGTCCCACAGCCTTTCCCCAGAAGGTGGCCTCGCCAGCACACGTGCAGAGCTGTCTGGATCCTTCCTGATTTGGATAATTCGTGTAACCCAAGTTAATCATCCAGATAAAGCTGCATCCTCTTTCAGGCTGGCTGGAGTAGCCTGCTCTGCAGGAGACCCAGGACAGATGCCAGTCGTGTGTATTCACCCACTAATTCATTTGTGATCTGTTTATCCATCCATTCGTTCATTTGAAGGTGCAGCCAGTTAGGCAACAAAAATGTAAACGTGCCTACTGTTTGTTGGATGCTATGGGAACCATAACGCTAAAAATGCCATGGTCCTACCTACCCTCTAAAACTTAAGCAGGAGGATGAGCTATGCACATCCATAATTCCAGGGCAAACTAGGAAGTGATTGTCATCAGTTCAGAGAAAATGCTACAGGGATTCAGAGATGAGGGGGGAAATGGCTTCTTCCATCAGGAATGCAAACATGTGATATGAACCAAAGCTTCAAGCGCTGGGAGCATTTAAAATCAAAGAGGGGGATGATGGGACTCTGGTTAGAACAGCACAGCCGAGACGTAGCAGCTGGAAGCAAAGATATGTGACAGGTCAGTATGAGTACATAACGAGAATAATGGAAAATGGGGTTGGAACAACATCATTGGTGGTCGGTGATCAAACTTAGGACGCCAGACTTTATCCTGTAGGCAAGAAACGGCGATTGAATGGTGTTGATTAAAGAGCTGAGCTTTGGGATGACTTATGTATCACCAGGGATAAGAGAGACCAGAGGGAAGAGAGTCTGGGATTAGGACACCCAGCTAGGAAAGGGGCTGCTTCAGTATTCCAGACACCATCGAGAAAGGGGCCAATTACAACGGGAATCAAGATGGGTGCCCATGGACGTGGGAAAGTTTACAAAGGGAGAGCGTGGCCCCTGAGGCCTGGTGGACATGCCAGCAGGGCTGATGCGAACCGGGCTTCTCAGGACCTCAGCTCGGAGCCCAGAGACCTTGACGAATGGCCGAGAGATCCTCCTTGGCTTCTCTGACTCCCAAGTGTTTTTACAGACGAGCTGTAAAGTGCAGTGGCCTGCTCTTGAATTCCCCATAAGCTAGGCTGAACCAGATGATTCGTCCATTCAACAAACATTTATTGAGCCTTGTACTGGTTCTTTGCCTGTTTGCCCTCAGATCTATTCCTTGTCCTTCCCCATTCTGCTTTGTATTGCTGGCATGAGTGTGCGTGCGTGCATGCGTGTGTATGAGTATGTTTGTGTCTCCGTGTGAGAATGTGTGTCTGTGTGTGTATGAGTGTGTGTCTCTGTGTGTGTCTCTCTGTGCATATGTAAGTGCATGTGTCTGTGTGTAGGTGTATGAGTGTGTGTGTGTGAGAGTGTGAGAGTGTATGAGTGTGTCTATGTGAGTGTTTATGTGTCTGTGTGTGTCTGTGTGAGTGTGTGTGTATATGCGTGCGTGTGTCTGTGAGTGTGTATGAGTATGTGTGTCTGTGTGTATGAGTATGTGTGTCTGTGTGTGAGTGTGTGTGTGTGGTACAGGAAGGAGAGCAAGCTGACCCTTTCAAGGGAGGCGCTAATGGGAGACTGGAAGGTGAAAGGAAGGAGAACCGGCGTATTTCTCCTCCTCTCTTGCTTCCTTGGGCGGCCGCTCCAGCAGTGGCTGCCTCCAGCGTCCGTCAAGCAGGCCCACCAGAGTGCTAGCCTCTGCCAGGCAGCCCCAGCTCTTGGGCTCTGGTAGCTTCTCTGTCTCTCATTATCGGCTAGTCATAGGGCTGGTCACATTCTCCTGCTGTTGTGGGTTTCTGGGTTGCCCTGCTGTTCCTGGTTTGGCATTTCAGCTCCTCTGTCACCTGGGTAACCAACTCCTGATACTGAATGCCCTCTGTCTGAAACATGGAGCAGTTTTTAGTTCCCTGCCTGGACCCTGGCTATCAAAGGGCCTACATGTGGTCAGAAACTGGGGATGGAGCTTCAGTTTCAGTCAAGATAGGCACAATCTCTGCCATCTCGGCCCTTCAGGAATGTTCACAAGCAGACGGACAGTTCTGAACAGCCTGTCTCCAGCCTGGAGAAAGCACTCTGAGCATTCACCCATCATACCTTCTGCGTTTCCCTCATGTATTAGTATTCATTTCACAAACACTGAGCAAATCCCCCTTAGTGTGCTGGAAATACAGACCTCACAAAGGACTCAAGTCTGGGGAGGGAGTCAGATTAGGAAAGAGACCCTCACAGAGCAGGGGCTAGAGGGAAAAGGAGAATCAAAGCCTCAAGAGGGAGTTGAGGTAGTCTGTGAAGGCTTCCTGGAGGAGGTGATACAGTGCTGCCTCAGCCAATGAATAAGAGTCAGCCATGCAAGAAATGTTGATAGTAACCTAAGAAGTATTGACCACCTCTCACATGCCAGCATTCCCTTCGCTAGTATCACAACCTTACAAAGCAAGTGCTGGTACTTCCCATTTCCAGGTGAGTAAGCTGAGGCTCATATAACTTATCCAGGATCACACTGCTAGGAGGGCAGAGAAGAGGGAGCAGGAGTCTGAATCAGGGTGCCTCCCCCACCATGCTCTGCTGGCTTTAATAATAAACATAAAGCAATGACAACAGCCCGTAACTCTAAGTGAGTCTCTCTTGAAACCTACGATGGGGGGGTTGAAATGAGCCTGTTTATTCAGACCTCTCAATACTCCAAGGTAGGCAATCACAGCCATTTTCCAGAAAGAGAAGTTGAGATTTAAAGAGATTGCAAAGCTCGTCTAAGGCCACGCAGCTGGTCAGCGGCAGAACCAGGAGACAAACCAGACCCACGTGATGCCTAATCCACGTTTCTTCCTCCCACCCCCCCCACCCACTCCCGGGCACCACTGTGCAGCCAGCACACAGTGGGCACTGGGCCAGCATGTGCTGAACCAGACTGAGTTGTTTCCTTCCATTTCCGCTTGGCCTCATCTACCACTGAATGGATGTGTCAGCCCTGCGGCCATGGCCCACGTGGGGTCTGCTGCCCAACTTGCCATATCCTGCATTTGTCATCTGATAACCTCCAGCAAAAGTTAGTTTTCTAGATAGACACTCGATCCAAAGGTGAGTGAACATCTGAATGAATGAAGAGCCATTCATCTGGTGAAGAGCCAAGACAAGCTGTGGTATTTCATAGGCAACAAATGAGATTCCTGGAAATGCAAGTGAGTCTCGGCAACATCTACAGTAACAATGCCTCCCCTTTCTGCCAGGTTCTAGCATCATAGGGCATCCTGCAAGCCAGTAGGAAAAGAGACCAGAAGTCAAGGTTAGGAGCCTTGCTCAAGGTCATCTAGCTAGAATCCAGTTCTCTGCCCACCTAGGACACACCACAACCTTCTCCCTCTCTCTTTAAGGAGTAGCTCATGCCGAGCGGCCAAACAGCCTCTGCTAGGTGGTGCCTTCATATGTGCTGTTTAACATGTGTTGGATCTCAGTGGTTATGGTCAAGGGCTCACAAGACCCAAGTTATGAATTCAATCCTTGTAGGGCCTGTGGAATCTGGGCATTTCAGCTTACTAGCTTTATGATCTTGGGTAAATTATTTACTCGTTCTGATATCTGTAAAATGGGATAATAACGCCACCCCAGAAGCATTTGATAAGTGATGTAAAGTATCTGTCAGGACCTCACCGGGAAACAGGCTCACTCAAAGGGAGTAACCCAGGAGAGGTTAACAAGGGTGGAAATAGATTAAGGGAAACCAACCGGATGGAAACAGGGTGGGGTGCAGTGTACCCCACAACAGGGAGCTCCGGGCCTAGAGAGGGAGAGAGTAGATGTAAGGAGAGCTGTAGCTCCCTTGGTAGGAGCTGTAGCCTTTGATAGAGAGTCAAGGCCAATCCACGGTGACCTGACAAGGAGGGACGTAAAAGAACATACACCCCAAGCTCCTCAAGGCCTCTGAGCTCCTGCTTCTGTGCCCCATGGACCAACACCAACCAGAAGCCGGAAGGCATGGAAGTTGATGGCGTGATCCATACAGGTCAGCCTCCACGGCACAGAGCAGAGCTTGGAAGGGAAGAGTGGGGACATGGAGGGACAGAGAGCACAGCAAGTGCAAGCCCTCTCCAGCACAGAGTTCCCGATACAGGGTGGAGGGTAGGAGAATCACCTACTATCTACTCCAGCAAAGTTAGTCCCTGGGGTTTCAATGGGGATTCCTGGGAAGCCAGTGCTCGGGACAGCTATCTCCTCCTCACCTCTTTGTCCTGGCCTCCACCCCAGCGGAAACCCTCCCAGCTCTCTAAAGAACTCCCTGTCCACCATAGGATCATTTATCCACAACCAGACCTTGACAATCCATGCAAACGACTCCATGTGGATAATGAGCTGGATGGGGCCCGCCCTGTCTGTGCCTCCAGCAGCCGTGGTTCCGCTACCGTCCAAACCACCCCGCTGGCAGGTTTGTCTGCGCCCCCGAGGATGTACTGGCCACTTGAATCTGTTATAAATTACCAGTCTGGAAATAAATATTGTATCTGGGTCCCCAGTAAATAACAGATACATGAGTGCAGCGTGAGATAAATGCGTTTTGGATGCAAACCTCTTTCCCCTTGCTCACAGACAGATGGAGGCAGGCTCGGGGCTGGTTGGCAGTCGGTCTGCGTGCAGGAGAGGTAGGACTTAAATGAACGCAGAGTTCTTTTCAGGTTAGGAAGTTTTCTGTCCAGCTCCGGGCAAATCCCCAGAGGAGCCCCAATTGAGCAGTTCATTTCCTTTCATCACTATGGCTGAGGAGTGTTGTTCATGGTTAGAATGTTTTCTCTGCGGAGACTGTATGGGTTCTTGGAGGCCAGAGAGAGTCTCTTTACTCAGATGCAGCCTGGGGGCAGGCATGCGGCATGCATGCGTGCGTTCGATATGTATTTGTCAAGGCTGGTGGCCCAGGCAGACTTCACTGGGCATAGCCCTGCCTGTTGGAGCTCCCGTTCAACTGGGGACATAGACTGTTAGCATGTAAATAAGCAAAGCATGGTATGCCATTTGTGCACTGAAAAAAGTAAACCAGAGAAAGCAGAAAGAGGCTGACAGGTGGTCAGGGAAGGGCTGTCTGGGGAGGTGACTGCCAGCAGAGCAGAAGTCTGGATGGAGGGAGAGTGCAAACCGCTCAGTGACCTGGGGACAGACCCAGCAGGCACAGGGAATGGCCAGTGCTAAGGCCTCTAGGCAGAAACATGATCGCTGTTTCTGAAGAAGAGCAAGACAGCCAGTGAGCCATGGGGAGAGTGGTAGTAAAACTGAGACTGTTGCTGAAAGGATGAAATGGGAAGAACAGGGACGTCGAGAGGCAATTCAGCCACCACAACTTCAGAGAACACTTCTCTGGCCTCCTCGGCAGAGGTGGCTCCCCATGGGAGCGCCACACACCTCCCCCATCTTCCCTTCCCCCAGTTTGTTGATGTCTGTAAGTTGCTCAGAAGCAGAGCCCACATCCATCTGGGTCACTTTTATATTTCCAGTGCCTTGTGCATAAAAGGAAGTACTCAGTTTACACTTGCTGAGTGAGTGTTGAATGATTGAGCAAACAAATGAATGAACAAAATGGTGAACCCAAGTCCTCTAACCCCACAACTGCAATGTGAATTTCTTGCTCAGAATTTCATCCCGTTGACTTCCAAGCACACGAGAATCTTCCAAATCAATTTCCTCCAGAGGGGCTCTGGTCTTCTAACCCATGCCTTAAGGGAGTACCTCAATCTCACCTCAAAGACATATTCATACCTGAATGCCACCAAACAGCCTTTGCTGAAAATTGCACCCAGCTCTGGGTGCCCTGTCCCATGGCCCAGAAGGAGAAAAGCACAAAAAACTTAGGGTGGTACATGTTGTAAGTGTGTTAACTGGGCATATAGAAAGTCCTGCAGGACCGCTCAGCAGGAAGGAGGTCTCTTTTGAAGTGCAGTGTGGGAAGCTGGGACATAGGGTACATGTGTTTGTGGGCTGGGATGGAGAGGGACAACTGGAAATGAGGCTGGAGATGAGAATGGAGATGGATGACTAGTCCCGAGCTACGGCGTTTGGACATTACTATGCCGGCAATGGGGAGCCACTGCAGGCTTTTATGTGGGGAAATACCGTAATCAGATGTGCATGGGAAGGTCACTCTGGCAGGAAGGAGGTGGGCCATGGGACCAGACTGAAGGCAGGGAGGCCGGCAAGAGACTGGTGCCGTGGCCCAGGTTAGGGAGGACGAACACTGTGAGAAGTGATGATGGGATGACAGAAGAGGGTGGATTTAACAGACCGCATCGTTCCACACTCTCAGTACTATTTTCTGTTCCCAAACCTCCTCAAGAAAACTCCCAGAGTCTCATTCTTCCTGTGAGCCTGGGAAAGCCTATCCATCTTGACTTGGATGAACAGATAGCTCTTCAGACCTCTCCCCTTCCTTCTTACCTCCCATGTCTCAGCAACGCTATGATGTAAATCCTATTATCCCCTATTTAACAGCAAAAAGTCAGTTGAGGCAGAAGGTTAAGTAATTTGCCCCAGACCTCACAGCCTGTAAGGGACACAGCCAGGATTACAAACCCAGTAAGTGAGGTCCAGAGTCTGCACGTAACCACCAGGCCAGGCTGCCTTTCTAGTTGGTCTCTCAACAAGCTTGTTTCTTGGCCCTGGGCTCTTGAGTTTCACACTGTACCAGGCTCCATGGAAAATTTTTTTAGAACTTAAGAGGCATTGTTTGTCCTCAAGAAGCTGACAGCCTAAGAAGATAGGAATATTCAAAATGCTTAGGGGGAGCTGTTGATTCCTAATGGTTAGTCCAACAGTTCTGGTCATAATATTGGCCTTGGGGGTACCAACAATCCACCCAAGCAACACTGTAGTACGCCCAGTAATTAGAAGGTACTAAGTAAATATTTATGGAGCAAGTGGAAAACTGAGATAAAGACATACACAGGGGACTCAGAAATTCGTCTCTGAATCAGAACCACAACTTCAGAGACGCCATGTCTATTTCACCACTCACCATACAGATGGCACTTCTGGCTTAGTTCCCAAAGAAGGGGTCCATGAGGCAGCTCATGCACCTCAACAGTGCAGAAAGACTGATCACCAACGCTTACAGCAGAAATAGGCATTCCTCAAAGTATAGGACTTCTTTACTCCTGAGATGGTTAACCATGCAGGAAAGTGGATTTCAGGACTGTCAAGAACCTCTCCACCAACAAGCTCCATAATTGGTATCTCTGTTTTGTTGTTTTGTTTTTTAATTTATCCATCCATCCATCCGTCCATCCATTCAATAAATGCTAGTTATGTTCAATGTTATGTATACGATAGGCAGATCTGTCTCCAAAACTTGAACTCCTACCCAGTATGATATACTTCCTCTGTGTAGCAAGAAAAGGGGCCTTCCATGTGTGCCCTGCCCGCAGAAGAGAAAGTTGTCTTCAGCCTCTTCACCAGTAATGAGGATTGGCGGGCAACAGAGTAAGCCCACACCAGAGCCCAGCGGGGCCTATTAGAGCCTTCTGAAACATACACGGAAATCAGAAACTGGCTGATTCTCTGAATCAGAAAGTGGCTTTATCAGTCTCTAGGTCACACCTACAGGGTCTCTCCCCGATGAACGGGACTTCAATTCCAAGCCCACCCATGTCTCACAGAGAGGCACTATAACATCCATCCCAATAGTCTTTTTCTAAGTGTCACTAATGCAAGGAGCCAACAATGCAATCATTTTCTTCTCTCGGGTACCCTACAGGGCCTGGCGCAGTGTTCTCAATACAATCATGGCTCAGGAAAGACTTTTTGGTGGTTGATGTCCCACAGAAGCCCAAAAATTCCTTCTCTACCTCTTTCTGGGTGCACAAGCATGAATGATACCCATCCAGTTTTTGCTCCCAGTCCACTGGCTCCAAGACGAGCCTGTATGGGCCTCTTACAACTACAGTTACATAGTAATAGCTAACATGTAGTGATTTACTAGGCACCTTGTATGCATTATCTTATTTAATGTTGGCCCCTTCTCTGGGAAATGTCTAATGCTATTCTCATTTTGCCTGTGAAGATGTCAGGTCTTGGAAATGTTCATTACTGATATTGCACCATTTGCAAGCTTTCACTGTGCTTTTCTCTGTTATCCAGGGTTACCACCGACCTCGGCACTACATTGCAACTCAAGGTCAGTCCCTCCTTTTCCTCTACATGGCCCTTGCCCTCCACTGAAGGAAAAGTATGAGCGTCATGCCTCTTCTTTGCCAGCAAAGAAGTTGCATAGGAGTAGGGCTGGAGAGCCTCCAGAGGTCTTAACATTGTTCCTTGATTTGGGAAGGAAGGAGGTGACGAGTGAGAGAGAAAGGAGGTGTCATTAGGAAATGGTCAGGCTGGACAGACAGACCAAAAGCATCAGCTTCAGGCATGTGCCATTGATACCCACAATCCAGAAGGGGAGCTGATGGTGCTTTATCTTGATGGCTGTATGCCCAGAAGAGAGAAGCTGCCAGCTGTCCTAGAAAGCAACTTGGCAGTATGTTATCAGAAGACTGAAAAATGATCATACTTCTCAAACCTTCCAGGAGCAATTCCTATGGATAATTATACATTTTGGACAAAGAGTATAAAGATACTCTTCACACTGTTATCTATAATAGGTAAAAAGTGAAAAATCTTAAGTGCCCAACAATTGACAGATGGGTTAAAGTGTGATATTTCCTTATTGTGGAAAATTATGCAGCTATGAAAAACATGCTTGGTAAGAATTTTTAAGGGCATGGGAACCATATAATAGATACGATGCTTATTATAGTAAATACATACAAATATATGTATATGTATATTTATAGTCAGAAAAACAGTACTCAAATTTTTAGATCAAACACACATATTACTCTTATAATTTTAAAAGTGATGAAGGCCCAGGATGTTGAAAGAGGAATTTCCAAGGAAATTGCTTTAGATGTTCAGATCCTATCGCCCATTCCTTGTTTATTTCTCCCCCCTTTCTGCATGAGCCCCAGATGAATGCTTCTAGCATTTGACAAGCTCAAAACGAGGCATCTTCTGTTTGTGCTCTCAGCCTCCGGCTCCTGGCTCTCAGCTCTCTGCCCTCCCAGCCTCCCTACCCCAATTTCCTTCCTTTCTCTCATTGAGTTTCTGAAATCCGATTGAAACTCCCTTAATGAAAACTCCCTTAAACTATATTTTTAACCCGCAATCTAGTCCAGATAAGGTGATGAGTCAGGGTGAAAGTGGGGCTCCTGGTGCAAAGGGTCTGAGCAGGAGGACAAGCAAGGAAAGAAAAGAAGCTGCCAACATTTTCCGTGGCTGCTGCCGACCTTGCAAGCCTGGAACATGGCGTTCACATCCGTACTCTGACCTCCTATGCCTCAGGCCTCGGTCTCAGCTACTTGGGTGTCCCAATAGGGTCCTCTGGCCTCACTCTTACTCACTAATGGGGAGCTGTGACCGACCAACCACGCGGCTGCTTCCCAGCACTGGCAGTCTTTGATCCCGTCGCCTTCTCTGTTGGCAGGTCCAATGCAGGAGACCGTAAAGGACTTTTGGAGGATGATCTGGCAGGAGAATTCAGCCAGCATCGTCATGGTCACAAACCTCGTGGAGGTGGGCCGGGTAAGCCCCTCCTGCAGTCCCCTGGATGGGGGGTGCTGGCATTGCACTTCTCAGCATGTCTTATTCCGTGGACTGTGCCGAGTGCCTCCTTTTAATAGTTTACCCTCATCGTCATCTACGAGGGAGAAATCCTCACTCCTGTTTTATACTCGAGGATGTCCTTTTCCTCCAAGCCCCCCTCATGCCTTTCTCCACCCTCCCTCTCCATGGATGATCATGTCATAGTTTGAGGAAATGAAAGCCATCAGACGTGAACTCTGCCATCTTCACACCACAAAGCTACCATCCTACTTTTGTCTATAACCATCTTCTCATTCTTCCCTTCTATTATCAGGTTGAACTGTTAAAAAAAATGGCTGCTTTTGTGGACCCCAAATGGTAGAATATTGGCCATTTCTTGTGGCTCAGCCTAATACTATGGAAGAAGTGACTCTTGTGCTTTTAAAGGCAATTCTAGTACCTTGAATCACAGATCCTGCTCAAGAATTTTCTCATCCCCCTACCCCCCAACTCAAAAAATAATTCTCTTTCTTGTGGCTAGATATTTCCATACAAACAGCCTGAGTATGTTCCCCCTCAAAAATATAAAACAGGCAAACAAAAAATGATTCTCTTGTCCCTACTTTTCGGCGAAACGCGAAAGACTCACACACAGGTTCGGTGTCTTCACTCCTGTTGCCTTCTGCCCACCCCGACGTAGCTTCTCCCTCCATCCCACCCATATTGCCGCTGTCAACATCACTGACATCCTTCATGTTGGCAAATCCAACAGCCACTTCCCTCTTCTCATTGTATTCAACCTCTCCGCAGCATTTGACCTTTGCTCCCTGACCTCTAAACCTCCATCTTCTTCAGGGTTCAGACCTTGGTCTCCCGCTCTGCTCTATCTCGACTCCCTCCTATGTGGTCCTCAGTGACCCCTAGGGCTTAGAAATGGGACTGCTATTCCCAGCTTGCTGTTGCCCACTTGGTAAACGGTGGCATGTGGGTGGGTGGGTGGATGGGCTGCTGGGTGTCCAGGCAGGGCGCACACACACACTGGAATTAAGACAGCCCCTCTACGTATGAGCTAACTAAAGAGTGGGCAGGGAAATTTTTGTTTTGGCAAGAGCCAGATACCCCATTAATATGGAGTCCTAACCTCCAAGACCATGGGAAAGGGAGAATCTGGGCTGTGAGTTATAAACCAGGAAAGGGCCGGGGACATCTCATGGCCTAATAGGAATTTAGGGCCAGGAGAGACTTTAATCCTCAAGCTCACTCGTATCTAGTACATTCCCCAGTTTTACAGATGAGGAAACAGACCAAGAGAGTACAATAACTACCCTGAAGTCTCCCAGCCAGAACCTGGGCATGATCTCCAATCGACTTGACTCTCATTTTCGTGTGTGTGATTCCTCCACTCAGGACCAATTCCCAGGGACAGTGGACCAGGCTCTGGCTACTGTGGACAAAAAGCCAGCCCAGGATTTAAGAATTCAGGGGCAAATTCCAGCCTCTTCTATAACATATCCCACATTGGTGACAGGTTCCCTTGATGGATGGATCATGAATCTGATTTGGATATGGGGAGGGGACAGGAGAGCAATCTTTTAAGGGAACTGCTGCTAGGAGCCAAGCACTGTGCCTGATCCTGCTGAGCATTACTTGGTTTTATCTCACAATGATTGTACGAGAGAGTGTTCCTGGTCATCATTCAGATGCCCTGGCTTTGTATCCTGGCCATCCCTTCCTAACAGTTGACTTTGGGCAATTTTCCTTCTGGTTTCTCATCTGTAAAATGGGGATAATAATACTATGGACCTCCTATGGTTGTAGTGATAAGGAATTAAAAGAATACACATATTCGTAAAAAGACATAGACAGCTGTAGTACGCAGTTAGTACGCGTCAGCTAGTATCGTTTATAGAAGCTGAGGCTCAGAGAGGTTTTGGCACTTTCTGGAAGTTGCACAGCTGCTGGGTGTTAGAACCAAGCAATGCATCCATTTGCCTCCAAAGCCTGTTGTGCTCTACCAGCGTTTCCCTAAGTGGGTTCCATGGGATGCTAGTCTGCGGGATATTTAGTGAGAAGAGGGTTCCATGGTTAAATACGTTTGGGAAATGCTGTGTACTCTTTACCCCTGTTGGAGAGTCAAAAACCACACGAGCATTAGCACATTAAACCAGCCGAGTAGTCCTATAGCAGAGTGGCCTGTTTAACTTTGTTGAACCCAGCATTTCCCAAGCTCATTTGACCACAAAACCTTTTTTTGTTTGTTTTTTTGTTTCTTGTTTTTTACCTAACGCCTATTAGCACCCAGCGGAACACACTGTGGGAAATGCCACTCTAGGCCGTGCGGCGTCCCCCGGAATGGTAATGCTTTTGTTCTTTTAAGGGGCAAACGATGATCTCTTTTTCCTCCTGTGGAGTATGACTTAGAGTCACATGTGGGAATGGCTTGTTGGTAGCGTCGGCACCCACCGCCCGGGCAGAGAGCAGTGGCACACTTCCCTCTGAGCCCAGCACCTTCCGTCTTTACCCCAACTAAGAGCCTTTCTCCTTCCAGCCCCCTATGACCAGCTCTTAATAGTAATGTCCTTCTCCCGACCACTTCTGCTTTCACCCCCTCACTACTTCCCACCTTTGAGTCCTCATTTCTGCTCAGCTGAAAACACTCAGATGCCCCAGCCTGATACACCATTCAGCCAAAGGTAGAACACTCGCCACGTGACCTTGGACAAGTCACCAAACCTCCAAACGGGAGGATGATTTTCATCTGTAAATTGGGGATACCACCACCTGCCTACCTCACCTAGATCTATTTGGTCCCTTAGTGTGATGATGGATTTGGAAATGTTAAGGAGCTCTGCAAAAGAAGGTACTACCGTTATTCCTAATGGCTCCAGTCCCTCTGGGAGTGAGCCTGGCCTGTGCACTTGGCCGACCCCTGGCCAGCTGAGAACCCCTTGGACTGAGATTCCACCAAAGTCACCCTTGGGTTGATTTGACTGGGAAGGCCAGAGGAGGCGGCTGCACCCACTCAGCCAGCCACCTGCTCATCCCTCCTCATCTCCATCCTGCCTCACAGGTGAAGTGTGTGCGGTACTGGCCGGATGACACTGAGGTCTACGGAGACATTAAAGTCACCCTGATTGAAACAGAGCCCCTGGCAGAATACGTCATACGCACCTTCACGGTCCAGAAGGTAAGCTTCCCTGAGGTTGTGGGCAGCCTGTCCACCAGGCACACCGGCTTATTTGTTCACTCAGGACATGCAGTGGCGAGGGTTGGCTGTGTGCCTGTCCTTTGTGTGGCACCAGAGACAGATCTGCCATCGAGTTAGATGTGGTTCCGGCTCCAAAGAGTCCCACCTCCAGTGGGAGGGATGGAATGATGACGCCTGGTGATAAAAGCCATGAAAGAACAGGCCACGAGTGGAGACAGGAAGATGAGGTGGTCAGGGAGGGCCTCCTGGAGGAGGAGGCATTTGGGCAGATGATGAAGGAGAAGAAGGAGCTGGCCAAGGGAAGAGCATGAGGAATACCATCCCAGGCAGAGGGAAAGAAACATGCAGCATCAAAGGGGAAGAAGATTCTGGCATGTTCTAGACCTGTGCTTCTCCACTGGGAGTCCCACAGGGAACCGTTGCCAAAGCCCCAGATATTTTTAGTTGTCAGGATGGAGGACGGAGGGGCATCTAGAGGGTGGAGGCCGCAGATGCTATCGAACAGCCTGCGATGCCCAGGATGGCACAGCGCCTACAACAAAGAATTATCCAGCCCAAAATGTCAATAATGTCGGGGTTGAGAAACGCTGGTCTGGGCATTGAAAGGAGGCCCGGGTAGCAGGAGCCTGAGAGCAAGAATGTGATGGCAAATGATGATCCTCCTTATAATTTAATTATGACAGAACCATTGTTATGCTATCACTGCTATTGTGACAGCTGACATTTATTGACATTTACTAAACGAGGTGCCTTTCTAAACGCTTTGCATAAATGAACTCATTTAATAGCCCCAACAACCTCTTGAGGTTAGATACTATTATGCGTCCCATTTTACAGATGACAAACATTAGGCACAGAGCGTTGATGGTGGTTGTCCAAAGTTGCCCAGCTGCAAAGTGGCTGAACCAGGATTCACACGCCAGCCCCTGACTCAGAGCTCATTGTCACTTCCCCTGCACCACAGGTGCCATGTTCTAAAAGCCACAGCATTAAGGGACCAAGGGACCAGAGGCCTGAGGGTGCAGGGGCACTGGGGACTTCGGTGCTTTGAGAGCTGTGCCGCTGGGGTTTGACAAGTCCTTGTGAGGGCCAAAGCTGGCCCACGCACACGTGGCTGTGGGTCATGATTGCTCCCATGCCCCCGTGCTCCTAAGGGCCTGCGTGTGCAGACACAGGTGAAGAGCCGGAAGGGGAGGGCGTCCCTCCACTGCGAGGAGGAAAACAGGTCCATCCATGCGGTCTTAGGTCGGTTCCTCAGAAGCAGAGCCTGAGACACTGGTTCGGGTACATGTGGGGTTCCAAAGAACAGCGCCCAAGAGAAACTTATAAGGGAGAGAGGAAAGCAGATGAGGGGAGGGTAAGTCTAGCCTAGGCCTGATTCGTGGAGGCCTCCAGAACATAAGCCACGCCATAGATTTGGCCCCCTTGCCTCAGTCAGGCACGGAGGGGTAACCTTTAGGGTGGGCCAGTTCCTATCAGCTGAAGACACTTCTCCAGAACAGGGGGTCTCTGTGAATTACTGGCAGGCCACACTCCTGCAGCTGCCAGGAATGAGATGAGTGACGACTGGGGACATGGTGGCCCACATGGCATCCAGAACCTAAACATCAGGAGGCTTTGGAAAATTGCAGCCAGCCCAGCAAGTTGAGGCATCATAGTCCTTTCTCAGATTATCTTCTTGTTTTTCTTTCAAATAATCACAAGGGGAGATGTTACCCATAGGAACACGTCCTTGAAAGACCCCTGTCCAACCCGGAGTCTCAGAGAATTAACTCAACTTAGCCAGCCTCTTCTCCCAAGTACGCAGGCAAACGCTCAGCAAACGCTGCCTGGGTTATGAGCTCAAAGTCAGTTCCTGAGCCGGGGACCCAGAAATAATAAACAGGAAGCAGTGTCTGCCCTCGAAGAGAGCACAGTCCCATTAGGGAGGGAGGACCCTCGATAAATAGTCACAGCACCGGCGGTGAGGGCTCGAACAAGGGCTTCCCGAGGCTGAGTTGATTCAGAGGATGGAGTGAAAAACTCCAAGTATTCTTGAAACCTTCCTCCTACTTCAGCGGGTCCACCGGTGCCTTAATCCGGGCCCTGTTCACTCCCATCTGGACACTGCTGCAGCCTGCTGATGCGGCTCTCTGCCTCTCATCCTGCCATGTCTTAGTTTGGGTATCTGAGAAGCTGAGCCTGAGGCAGGGCTTCGGGTCCCCTCGATGACATGTTGAGGGACAACTCCGAGGAGAAGGGGAGGGAGGGCGGCAGAACAGAGCACAGGAAGGAGCTGAGCAACGGTGTGGTCTCAGCCTGATCCCACCGGGAGCTCTGGGGCGTGGATTGCACCACAGAGTTGATCCCACCTTGAGGCAAGAGGCCTTTTGGACACTCGTTAGGGTAACTCATCATCCTGGTTTGCCCAGGACCATCCTGGATTTAGCACTGAAGGTCCCACGTCCTGAGAAACCCCTCCATCCTGGGCAGACTGACAAAGCCAGTTGGTGACTCTAACACTCCTCTCAGTCACTGCATGCCAGCTGCCCACCCACCCCCACCCCAGGGGACCTGGCACCTGTTGGGCTGAGAGGATTCTCTAAAGAAAGGGGTAACTGTGAGCTGTTTGTACTCAAGACTCAGAATAGCCGGGGGTAGGTGGTGCACTGGCCCAGGAAATGGGATCTGGGTGGACACCAGTAGTGTCCTCTACACAGCCCCAAACCCACCCACCCCAATCCACCCACAGAGCAGCTGGCATGATCCGCCTGCAGTGCAAGCCTCAGGCACAGCCCCTTCTATGCAGACGTCTAGGCCACCACCCCATAGGTCCCCGTGCCTCTGCGAGGAAGTCCCAAGGCCTGACAGTGGAATTCAAGGCCTTCCAGGATCCAGCACCTGCCCAGCCTCCATCCCCAACCCTGCTGTCCGGCCTCGCCAGTCTTCGCTTTCCTCTGGAGATGCCCCAGGTTGTTTGTGATTCTGTGCTTGTATCATGCTGAGTCCTGACCCCACGCTTCACTTGTGCTGCCTCTCTAACGAGGATCCCCTCTATCTCTTCAACTGGGAAACCCTCAGCGTATCATAGTGACTAGGTGTGCAGGCTTTGGAGCCAGACAGCCAGGGTGCAGATTGCAACTTCACTACTTATTAATTCTGTGACCTTGGGCATGTTACTTAACCTCGCTTGGCCTCAATTTCCTCATCCATAAAAAGGAGATAACAATATGAGGATTGGTACAAGGATTCTGTGAATTAATACACTGAAGTGTTCAGAGAGTGGCAAGTACATAATCTATGCTTAATAAATGTTAGCCATTATTTTCATTATGAATATATTTCAAGACTCAGGTCAGGTATCACCTCCTCCAGGAAGTCTTCTCTGTTTTCTCCTCTACCCAGATGGGGTGTGCTGACCCTCCTTTATGCTCCTTCATAGAATTATCCATTTAGGAGCCTCCCTCCCCAACGAGACTATGAGATGTTCAAAAGCTAGAGACTATGGTTTTTATTTTCACCTTCCGAGTGACTAACACAAGGCTGGGCACAGATAACCCTCCATGAATATGCTTTAACTGAAAGAACGAACAATCGTACATGCTTCCTATTCAGTGCTCTCCAAACACCTCCAGGAGATTGCTAAGTAGGAGAAAGTAGGTAGAGGCACTGTCTAAGCAAAGGCTCAGAGGTGTGACCCCACCTGGCCTAGAGGGTGTCTGTGTGAGGGGTGGTGAGAGGGGAAGGGAAACCAATCAGAGCTCTGGGCCCCACCACCCCCATCAGTCAGAGAAGCGCTGCTTTTATGTGTCCCATAGCTTACACTTCTAAATAAGAAGCTAATTAATAAAGAAGTCTGATCAATTATTTTTACTTGAAAGCCATGGAGACTATCATAGACAGGACTGGAAAACTGAAACGACACCAGACCTCAGTTACCTCAAGGGCTTGTATTCCACTGGAAATGATTTGAACTTGAAGTTTACGGTCAACAGTTCTGCTGCATACAAGTTCCATGAAACACTTGTCAAAAGAGGGTCCCTCGGGCAAACACTGTGGGTGCTAGGATACTCCCTTGGGGATTCAGAATATAAACACTCTAAAGGCGCTGAGAAGTCCTGCAGTAAATCAGTCACTTTCACTGTATCTACTTCCCAAGTTGCCAGAGGTGACAGATCGCAGAATCCCTCTGAGCGGTAACACCTGTTAACCCTTTGAGAGCCTTGTTCTCCCTGAGAGGAGGGAGGCTGATTCCTCAGTGCAGCAGCCCTGGCTCCCTGTGGGTGCTGGTATGTGGGGGCAGCAGCTGGAGGAACAGAGGCCCATCCTCTCCTCAGAAAGGCTACCACGAGATCCGGGAGCTTCGCCTCTTCCACTTCACCAGCTGGCCTGACCATGGTGTCCCCTGCTATGCCACTGGCCTCCTGGGCTTCGTCCGCCAGGTCAAGTTCCTCAACCCCCCCGAAGCTGGGCCCATCGTGGTCCACTGCAGGTAAGTGAAAGCCCCCCCGCCCTAAACAAGGGAGACTGCAGCTCTGCTCTCGGGGAGGGAGGTACCATCTTGCCCTGTGGCCTTTGGTTTTTTTCCTGTAGACTCCCCTGCCTGTATCTGCTATCCCAACCCTCTAATGAGACCCGGGTCCCCGGGTCTAGCAAGAAGAACAGTATGAGTAGCAGTAGCAGTCCTTATCGCTGTTGCCCTGGAATAGTCAGTCCCCCTGGGGAGGAGGGCGTGGCCCTGACAGTGTACTACGTGTATACTTTACCCATGTTATTGCATTTACTTCTCACCAGTCTTGAGAGGTGGGCATCGTTACCGTTCCCATTTTACAGCCGAGAACGCTGAGGTGCTGAGAAGGTCCACACTATGCCCAGGTCATACAGGTGTACAGCGGCGGAGCTGGGATGTCTAGCATGCTTTTCTACAGACACTCGCCCTCAGCTCCTTGACATGGCAACAGGGTGCCTTGGTGAAAGCGTGCTTCTCTTCAATCCTATTAGTTTAGAAATCAATCTCTGGCCTGCAGCGTCCTTAATAGAGAGTACATGGACAGAGTCAGGTTTCACCTTGTTGTGGAGAAGAGATCTTTTCAACTTTGACCTAAAACGTCTTGTTGGGAATGATGGGCACATCTCTGATCCTCCTAAATGGAGATGAAGTATCACGTGAAGGGCCTGAAGAATCAGAGGGATGGACGTCCAGACCTGAAGGCCACTAGCGTGCACCCCCACCCCTCCTTCCCAAAGCCTGTTTTTTCCACTGTGACATGGGGCCAGCCCATGGAGGTTATCCCAGCCCTGCCCTGGCACGTCAGTCACGGTTTTGAGTGAAGTCAAGGAGACTCTAGAAACTGTAGATGCGTCAGAGCCAGCCCTTTCTCACACGGCATCCATTTTCCCTTCCCACAATGTCGAGGTGAGAATTAAAAAGCCCATTTCACAGATGAGGCAATTGAGGATTAAGAGGGAGGTGATAACCATCATATCCCCTGGGCTCTCTAAGCATTTTGCGTATATTCTCTGCTTCCCATCTCATGACAACCCAAGGACGATAGAATGTTAGTCCCCAAGTTCTGTGTCCCAAACAGCAGCCAGAACAGGGGTAAGGGAGAAAGGGAGACCATGGCAAACAGTTACCAGGCCCTCCTTGCAGGATGCCTCCATGCCCTATCTCCACAGCAAGTCACCTTCATGCACGTGAGCATGTGAGCAAAGGCACCCAGTCCTGAGGCTCTTTGAGGATTGAACGGGTTGGCTAACATAAACTGGTGCCTAAGAGAATTCTGGACATATCATAAGCACTTAAAAATATCACTATTCTCTACCTCTTAACACTGGCTCCCTCCCCAAACCGAGGGTGTGGGACATGGGACTCAGGACTCACTCTCTGCCTTTGCGACAGCTCCAGGGATCTAGCTTCTGCCATCTCACTCACCTTGTCTCTACTCTGTTTACTGAAGAAGAAACAAAAGAGAGAGAAAGGGAAGGAATGGGGAGGAAAGGAGGAAAGACATCTCCAGCGTGCCAGGCATCGTGCTGGGCGTCTTATAGGCTGATTATCCGTCAAATGAGGAAACGGCGTGCATACCTATTATTTGAGCATGCATTACGTGCTCTGACTGTTATTAAGAGAGGAAGTGTAAGAGCACAGACTTGGGAGCCAGACTGCCTGGGCAACAGTTCTAGCTCCACCACTACCCAGCTGTGTGACCTCAGGCAAAGTAAGCGCTCTGTGCCTCAGTTTTCTCACCTGTGAAATGGGTGCAAAAAATGAATAGGTAACTTTGGTGAAGCCCATAGAACAATGTCTGGCACTTTGTAAGTGTTAAATGAGTGTTTGCTAAATGCGTACAACAGAAATAAGCCATTCCTGATAAAATAGCCCCAGAGGCAAGCATTACTCTCCGATTTTACAAGAGAGAGAAGTGAGGCTCTAAGAGAAGTCACTTGCTCAGGGTTTCCCAGCAGCGTGGAGATTCAGGCTATTCCATGTGAGTTCTGCGGGGCCCTCGGGGACAGGGCTAACAGTGAGGGGCCCCTGCACGGCTGTCCCCACCCCAGCATCCCTACCGCAGACCCCTGGCCTTCCTTCCAGCGCTGGAGCCGGGAGGACTGGCTGCTTCATTGCCATCGATACCATGCTCGACATGGCCGAGAACGAAGGGGTGGTGGACATCTTCAACTGTGTGCGCGAGCTCCGGGCTCAGAGGGTCAACCTGGTGCAGACAGAGGTGAGTCCCGGGGGACTGAGCTGGCCAGCCTCCTGCAGCCTTGGCCAAGAAGCATAGTAGGACAGAGCCCCCTGGCTGCTGGCATTCTATAGAACGGGACCTGGGTGTGGGAGACATGGCAGGGAGTGAATGTGTCACCTGCTGTGGTGAGGCCATCGTAGGAGCTAGGATGCCCCTGCCAACCCTTAGGTCCCCCAGTGCAGGGACTTCCACCAATGAGGAATGGTAGTGAGTTCCCCGTCTCCAAGGGCATCCAAGCAGGGACTGAATGGCAATGTTCAGGTAGTCTTTGAATGGTATGCCTGCCTTGGGTGAAAGAGGAGACAGATAAGGAAGGATTGGCATTTATTGAATGCCTACTCTGTGCTAAGCATTCCTTCAGTCACTGCAGGAATGGCTTAACATTGATGTTACTGAGTTCTCGAGCTGGAGATTGGAAAAGAGAGAGAACACACAGCCCCTTCCCTTAAGGGAGAGGTAGGCCTTCAGGTACTTCTGGTCAGAGAGCCCAAGACCCGAGGGATATGGGAGGGGTTCGTCTTTGTTGTTGAACACCTACTATGTGCCAGGCATCATGCTAGGTACTTTGTATTCAGAGTATTATTTCTACTCCCCCTAACAACCCTATGGGATAAATCCTATTAGTACCCCCATTTTACAGATGAAGAAAGTGAGAAATTGTGTCCCCAAAGCCTCACATCGCTAGACAAGGATAGAATGTGTGACCCCAAGGGCCATTCTCTGTCCTCTGAACCATACCCTCTTGCTACACAGCCTTTGCTGCCTGTCCTACTCCTCGAAGCCATGGTTTGTTATTCCTGTAACCAGCCTATCTTCTGGTTCTAGTAAGGCTGCAGGTGCCCAGGCAGTCCGCTAGGGCAGATAAGAGCCTCTTTCATCGTCAGCCCTGCAAAGGGAAATAAATCACCCACAGCTTTGGGCATGACCAGTCACTGGTGGCTCTGCGAGGATGCCCCTACTTACAGGCTTGTGCACATAGGACCCTGCTGTGTGCTCTGAGCCAACTCCCACAGGCCAGTGTTCAGGCTGCTAAAGGTGAGAAGCTGCTTTATCTGTTCCCAGCGTCCTGCATGCAAAAGGCAGGCTCACTGGCTGGCACTGGACGCTGTGATCTTTGCTCTCCGGTGGGGGCGGGGAGAGGGAACAGACATTCAAATAGATGCGTCTGCATAAGCATTTTGTAGAAAAAGATGGGCCAAGTTCTGCAGGAAGACAGGCCCCCAGCTAGCATGCGTTAAGGGCCTGGAAGTAACAGCCTGGTGAATTTAGAGAAGACCATCCAGAGGGAATGACACATTGAAGATGTAGGAAAGGGGGGACGGTGTCCAGGAGAAGAGAACAGCAGGTGCAAAGAACTGAGATGGCAGAGGGGGGTGGCCCATGTTTTTGGAGCAGACCCTGACACAAGGAGATGGGGATAAGTGGTTTATTTGGGAAGTGAGCCCAAGACACACTGTCCCTAACCTTCCACAAGGGACGAAACTCACCATAGCTCAGGCAATCACTAATAAACATGGCAACCTGGCCCTTCAGCTTTTAGGATAGAGAGCGGTGATGCTGTCACATACGTCATGCCCGTTCTTCACAGCCGCGGCTTCAACGTGGACACCAACCCCCAGGCCACTTTTCTTGCCTGGTACCCTGTTCCCTCTCCCCTTGGTGCTGCAGGAGCAGTACGTGTTCGTGCACGACGCCATCCTGGAAGCCTGCCTCTGCGGCAACACCGCCATCCCCGTGTGCGAGTTCCGCTCTCTCTACTACAATATCAGCAGGCTGGACCCCCAGACCAACTCCAGCCAAATCAAAGACGAATTTCAGGTATGAGAACATCCCAAGGTCAGTGAGCCAGCCAACCTCAGGGGCCCCGGGCACACTCGTGAGGTTTTCTTCGTGAGAACTGATATGTCTGTGCGCTTCCGGTGTCTGCAGCGATAGACACTGCGCAGGGGATTCCGGGACACAGAAATGAACGGCCAGGAGCAACTATGGATCCATCACTCGGTGATGCTGGCACTTGTTTTTAACTATGACTATGCTTTTGAACAGAGGTCTTCTTTAGTTCTAGTCCAGGTGTGTGGATGGAGACGAGTGTATACACGCAGGTAGGTGTGAATTTCATGCTCCTGTGTCCCTGAAGGGACTCGGGTTTTCTCAATGTTTCTGTACTGTTGGGGTGTATCCTAGAGCCTCATGACACCAAGTGGGGTCTGGAGAGCGGCAGCATAGGCTTCCCCTGTGAGCTTGGTAGAAATGCAGAATCTTGGGCCCCACCCACACCTAATGAATGGGAGCCTGCAATTCAATAAGATCTTTGGGCAATTTGCCTGCTCCTTCAAGTTTGAGACACACCACCCTAGAGCACAGTTTAGGGGTAGCATATCTGCACCTCGGAGCCCATGTGGTCAGAATGGGGGCAATTGCGGTCTGGAGGCCTGGACGTGAATCACTGAGTAAGGCAAAGCCAGCGTCCGGCCCATTGTCCCGAAGTCCATGCCAGGGTCATGTCTGGGCGACAGGAGGTGCGGACAGGCAGGAGGAACAAGGACTCTCTAGGACTTGAGGGACAGAGGCTGAGCCCTCGGTTCCATGGGCCGATACCCCCGCCGGGCCAATGCCTGAGTGCTCCTTCCAAGAGATAGAACTTACTGATTCGGAGTGGAGACTGAACGCTGAGATGAGGGGAGGATGGAGAACTCGGACGCCTGGCGGTCACACAGAGCATCTGGTGCATGGGCTGGGGCAGCTCAGCTCTGGCCCTGCACTTACTCTGCAGAACACAAGCCCTGGTGTTCTCCAGACTTACTGGAGCTTGCTGCCTCGGGGTTTCTCACCCATGCTGAGCAGCTCATCCAAGCAGCTCATCCAAGCAGCTCATCCGTTCTCAAATAGCTTGCTCTCTGAGAGGCGTGCTGGTAAAATCATTTTCCTCATTCGATGATACCTCACGTGATGTTTAACACTCATTAGGAGCCCCAGCTCCCATCCCCCACCTTCCGACCTCCTGGCTGAGAGGAGCCGCTCAGCTCAGGTGGTTGGCAGGTGTTGGGAGCCCGTGTCTGTGTCTGTGTGCACACGTGCTGCCCCTGCAGCCTTGGCATGGTGGCAGTGTCACACAGCCGCCGGGAGAGGCTCTCCGCTCACAGCGCCTGGAGCAGCCAGCAGACGACAGCACATGACAACAGAAAAGGAACAAGTCCTGGGGAAGGCCCTGGGGGAACCCAGCCTGAAGGATGGAGATGGGGGGGGGGGTTAGGGAGTTTGCACATCCCTCTTTTGGGGGCAACCATCTGAGCTGTGTCTGTCTCTCCACCTTTGTGCCCACAGACCCTCAACATCGTGACCCCCCGCGTCCGGCCCGAGGACTGCAGCATTGGGCTCCTGCCCCGGAACCACGATAAGAATCGAAGCATGGATGTCCTGCCTCTGGACCGCTGCCTCCCCTTCCTCATCTCGGTGGATGGAGAATCCAGCAACTACATCAACGCAGCTCTGATGGACGTAAGCTGAGCCCCGCCACGGAGCGCTCCTGCTGCCCATCCAGGCCAAAGCCTCGCCCCACGGTGGAGGCAGCTGGGCCCCAGGACCCAGACCACCCTCCTCAGCCCACCTCTCCTTACTTTCGATCTTGCTGGCCCCAAGGGTCTGTGCTTCCCTGAGGGCTCTTGTTCAAACCTATATACAAGCTATGCTCATGGCTCTTTTGCTCCCGTAAACCAAACGCTTACCTGGCTCCCATGACATCATGGCGTGGCTACAGGCCTGTCCAATACCTGCTTCTGCTGCCGGCAGAGCCGCTCTCAGCCTTGAGTTCAGTTCAGGGAACATTCCACATGCCCCGCCTTGGCCTGTCCTGGGAACACACGACAGTGACAACCTCGGTTCTGCCCTCCAGGGGCTCCCTGGCAGGTTCCCTGTGCAGAGGCGAGCACCTAGCAGGTGCTCCGTAGATGGTTATTGGATGTGTGGCGGGAGGCAGCAAAAGGAGCCTAACTGTTCTGGGGGGGAGGGGGGGCACCACCTCCTGCTTTCTCACCATCAGGTCCCAAAAGGGCACCTCCAACCTGGTGTGGGATTAGGGGCTTCTGTCCCTGCCCCAGTGGGTTCATGTTCCTGACTCGTATGACGCACCCCTGGGTCCTCCAGCTACTTTCAGTTACTGTCCCTCTGCTTCTGGGACGTAGAGATGTTGTAGCAGGAAGGAACCATAGGTCAGCTAGTCTCATCTTTGTCCTTCTCAGAAAAAAAAAGAAGAAGTAGAGGCCAGAGAAGGAAAGAGACTTGCTGCAGGCCACCCACAGAGCTAGTGGCAAAGCCAGAGCCCAGGACGCCTGGCCCCCACTCTAGGATTCATTCCCTGAGCCTCTGCACTGTGTACTCAATCCAGTAAGACTCAGACACCTTGCCTCCCAGTTCCCAGGATGGAGAACACTGTTGCCTGATGGGGGATGAGCCCTCCAGGTCCCCCGCCCCACGCATGTGTGAGATCACCTCCATCCAGCCTGTGTGGACCGTCCATCTCACCCAGAACAGGCAGGAACATGGGGGCGCTCTCTCCTGGGGTCAAGACCCACTACTTCTCTGAGCCTCCTGAAACTTCCTTTCCAAGACGCGAGGTGACAGGGGGTCAGTGCCTACGTCAGCTCTGTAGGACCTGCCCTGGCCTCTGTCCATGGGATGCCCAAGTCCTCCATGGAAACCCTGGCTCTGTGTCTGGAAGCAAGGCGTCTTGTCCTGGTCAGATGAGATGGCTGGATGTGGAGGGAAGACCTCTGGCTTTAGCTTAGAGCTTTCCAAGGTCAAGGAGTATATGTATATGTGCGTGTGTGTGGTAAGAAATGGGGCCTGAGCCTGTACACACACTTCCAAATCCCTCCTAGCTTTGTCGGCCACTTGTCCCAACTCCCCTCACGCCCCCACCCCCACCTTCTTCAGCAAAGCAAGGGTCAAACATGCTCCTGGCCTCCACTTCGTAGGTTCGATGCTGCCTGGAGTCCAATGCCTTCTGCCAAGCTCTCAGGCTGATGGTATTCTCTTTGTCCACAGGGCATTTCTCCTGTGAGCCATCGTGTGGGCCTTTGCCTTTCTTACCAAAAAAAAAAAAGTCCTTATCTGTATTCCAGCTCAGTCTGTGCATTATCTGGTAACCATAGCAGCTCTGCTCCCAGCAGAAAAATATGAAGTCTCTGGGTTAATTTTTAATGTTTCCTTGGTAAAGGATGATGTTATCCATGAAATGGATTGCCGGCTGATCCCCGAAACCCGGCAGGAGCACGGATCTCGAACATATTTTCAGATAAGGCTTTGTCAGGCGTGCTGGCCTAATAGCGCATTTATCACAGAGATGGGGGAAAAGGAAGAAAACTAACATTGCCTGGGAGTTGGGCATCATGTCGGGCTCTGGACTTCTGCTGGCTGGTCCCGCATTTGGCTACTACCATCCCCATTTTCTGGATGAGGTGCTGAGTGTCAGAGTATTTCCCTATCTCCAGGTCAACTAGCTCAGAAATGGTGGAGTCAGGGGTCTGAACCCCAAGTCTTTTGACACTGAAAGCCTGGGCTCTTTTCTGTAGCTGGAAATGGCTCAATGACCTGCTCTCTGCAACTAGAGTTTGGCTTTTGGGGAAGCTAAATATTTTGCCCTCCCCGACCATTCAGCGGAGCAGGAGACCCTTGGAAGACAGGACGCCCTAGTGTATAGACACATACACAGTTGAAAGGCTTTTTTCTTTTTTTTTTCTTTCTTTTCTTCTTTTTTTGCCACCAGGGCCCTGAGAGATCACAGAATGGACAGATGCTTTGGGTGATCTCTTTGGCAGGGTCTTTTGCCAGGGTTTTTGCCTGGCTTGGATGGGTGAGTTTCTCTCCCCTCCCCATCTTTCTGCTGACTTGTGACTCTACTGAAAACAGGTGGGAATCCCGCAGGAACCATCTCCCAAGAAAACCCGTAGTGAACTTGGACGATTTCTCAGGTTCCACAAACCACTCATGAAGCCAGAAGCTCCCTAATCTTTCCAAACGCCTTCTCACAGGGGACTGTCACAAGGGCCCAGCCAAAGCTTCAGATGTAGTCCAGACACACAGGCCATCTTCTCTGGACCTCAGTTTCCCCATCTGCAATATGGGACTGAATTTATTCGTTTGTTTGCTAGACCTGTGCTGGGTGTTGGGTGTGTCCATGCCAAGGATGAATAACCAAATCAGGGCTGTGTCTGCCCTGGCCCTGGGCTCCCAGCTTGGTTCTTGCTTGCTGGACTGTTGCCATGCAAATCTTATTCAACTTGTATGACACCATCTCTTGGGAGTTCTGATTCCCATTTTCCAGAGGAAGAACCTGAGATTTGGAGAGCTCTAATAACTTGCCAACACTTAGCACTGAGAAAAAGAAACAGTCACTTTGCCAATGATGCTTGAATGAATGACTGGATGAATGAATGATTGGCTGGCTGGATGGATGGATGGATGACCTATAATGTGCACGTGGCAAAGCTGGGTTTGAACCCGGGTCTGCCTGACTCTAGAACCTAGGCACCTTTCTCTGCCCCATTGGACACAGTGCCCATCTTCTGCCCAGCCAGCTCAGCCCTCCTTCCACCCTTGGGGCAGGAGTGAGCCTTCAGCTGTATTAGCCCCTTCAGGAGGCTCTCTGCCTCAGGCTAAGCCCATCCCTCTTGCAGCATTGTGGGCACCGGGACACAAGATATTCTTTTTTATCCCAAGAGGAGCCTTGGCCAGCAGAGCAGCAAATCTGCCTTCAGAATCTTTCATTTCATATTGTAATTATGATTATTTGCTGAGCTCCAAGACATAAATAATTTATTTGGATAATCCCCATCCGAGTGACACTTTCCTAATGAAATGTCTTAGTTTGGAGCAGAATGAGTTCATTACGAGAAGGTCCCCTTTGCCGCCAGGGCACCCAGAGATAACAGAACAGCCAGGTGCTTTGTGTAATCTGTTTGGCAGTTCGGGGCCTCTGGCAGCCGTCCGGGCTCATCAGCCTCAGAACATCGCTGATGGATGTATATTTTACGAAGCCTGTGTCGTTCCTTTGTCAGAGCCACAAGCAGCCCGCCGCCTTCGTGGTCACGCAACACCCTCTACCCAACACTGTGGCAGACTTCTGGAGGCTGGTGTTCGATTATAACTGCTCGTCCGTGGTGATGCTGAATGAGATGGACACTGCCCAGGTAGGAGGAGGCCCGGCCACTGCCCTAGGTGCTCAGGTACGTTAGGGCAGCCGTGCCCTAGAATTGGAGGCAGAGCCCTGAGAGCCAGCTTCGTGCTGCCTCTGCCCAGTCGAGCTGCTGTCTGACAGGCACTGTGGCTGTGAGCAACAAGCAAGCCCATTCGGTTCCCAGCAAAAGGCAGGCATGTCCTGCCGGCCCTGCCACCCTCTGTATCCCAGCAGTGACTTGCTGGGAGGCTTTGTCTGGCCCCCCAGAACCCAGGGCCAGACTCTGTTGCTCCATCCCCCAGGCACTCCTTAGGGCCTTACTCCAAATCATGCAGAGCTCACAGAGCCTCCCCCGGTTCTGAGGGTCTCCAGCCTGGCCACGCCCACCCGCCCTGCCCAGGCCACGATGCATTCTGCTGACAGAGCCGGAGGCTGGAACCTCGGACCCTTTGTCCACTGACCACCACACCAAGCCCTAGCTTTGTCACGGGCCACCCTTGTGTCCAGCAGGCTTCATGCCTTAGCCCCTCGGGGTCTGACAGCTCTAGGCATCATGTGCCTCCAGCATATCCCTACACTCAGGACACAGGACACGCGTCATGGGACAGCTCCTGGAGCCCACATCCCAGTGGCAGGGCAGCCATTCCTGGATGGAGGAGGTGAGAATGGCCTTTCAGGTGTTTTAAAAGCAGTCCTTTCACTGTCGTGAAGGAAGCTCACAGTAACTCAGCGCACTTCTGTGTGAGTGCCACCCTGGTGTGGGAATAAAATAAAAATGGATCTGAGCTATAGTCTCAGCCCTCCAGGAGCACACAATCTGGCTACAGAGACAGATGAGCAAATTGTCCCAACCTCGCGTGGCAGTACCATAATAGAGGTCAGCAGTGAAGTGCTGTGCTGGCGGGGAACAGGGAGCAATTAATTCTGCCCAGAGGGTGAGGGAAGACTGCAAAAAGAAGGTGAAGTTGGCCTTGAAGAAGGCAGCAGAGATTTGGTGTGTGGGAGATGAGTAGCTGGGAAAAGATGTTTCAAGCAGAGGGAACAGCAGGGACAAAGGCCGTGTGGGGTGAATGCATGCAGGCTTGTCTGCAGAACAGCTGAGGGTGTAGTGTGGCAGGGCTTGGGGTGTCAGCAGGAGAGGGTGGTGACACTGGAAAATGCATCAGGGCCCAGCTTGCACACGGCTGCCCAGGCCAGGCTAAGGAGCTTGGGCCCTGGCCTGCAGCATGGTAAGTGGTTTTTTTTGTATATAAAAAAAAGGTTTTTATTTTGTACATGGAATCCTTTCTTCAAATAAAAGCTTTCATGCAAGCGCAATCTATGAAGCAGGTAAGATTGAGAGCTGCTGGTGTTAAAGTGGGGGTGGGGGCCTGGAGCTCTACCCACCTGGTCTTTTGGTGCCTTCTGCTACCCCTCAGAGAGTCTGCCGCTCTGGGTCCCTTTGTGGAACCCCTGGGGTTCCTAGGAGCACAGTTGGAGAATAGTTGCTGTACAGGGAGGAGTGGTGTGGCAGAGGTGTGGCAGAGGTCCTGTTAGAAAGGTGAGTCTGGGGACTAGTGAGGAGGGAAAGCAGGAGGAAAAACCTGGAAACCAAGAGATTGGGGAGGAGAATGCTGCACGCGTGCACAAAATAAAAGGGTGAGCGGAACTGAAGAGGTGGCCAGGAACAAGAGAACTGGGGTTGGATGCGTAAAGGCCACGGGTTTAAGGAGAGGAGGCTATGAGTCATACATGGCAGGGAGAACTCGTGGACGGTGGCAGGGGTTCCGGTCTGGGCAATCGGGCGTCTGGGGAAGCGACTGGCCAAGATGGGGAGCAGGGGGAGGAGCGGGAGAAGAAGCGGGACGGTTGGGGAGGCTGAGAGAGGAGCAGGTCACGGAAGGCGACACTGAATGCGACTTGAGTGTACATGTGGGAGGTGTTCGGGACTGGTTACGCTCACTCACTCATTCAGCCTCATCAGCGGAGCATGTGCCACTGGTCAGCAGCCTCTCTGAGTGCGTGGCCTGCATCAGGACAGAGAACGCAAACCAGGAGACTCCCATCTCTCCTGCCCCTTCTGTCCTAAAGCAGGGAGGACAAGAAACAACACACACTGTGTAATGTCCTTTGATTACATGTTAGGAGGGGACGAGTGCCTGAAAAAAGAAAAATAAGAGGGCAGCGGAATGAGGGTTAGAAGGCTGGTTTGGGGTAACTGCACGATCGAGGTCGGCCCAACCGGAAGGTCAGCGCAGGTTTGGAGGAGACGCGAGAACGAGACATGTGACCACCTCAGGGAGGAGCATGCCCGGCTGAGGGGACAGCCCACACCACGGCCTTACAGTGGGCACTGCCTGGCCCATTTGAGGAACACGTTGGAGGCCACTGAGACTGGAGAAGAGCGAGTTTGGGGACAGCAGCAGAAGCTGACGCAGAAACAGCAGGACCAGGTCATGGAGAGGCCTTGTTGGGGTTGGGGGGGAGGTTATAAGAAGAAATCTGGGTTTTACTTGGACTGACACGTGGAGTCATTGACAGGTTTTGAGGAGAGGAGCGACTTGAAAAAGTAATTCACCTTTTTTTAAAACAAACAAACAAAAAAGCTGCCGTGTTAATAGACCGTTGGTGCTAAGAGTGGAAGCAGAGAGAATAGAGAGGAGGCTCGGGCAGGAATCCAGGTGACAGGTGTCGGTGGCTTGAACCTACGTGGTGACGATGGAATGGATTTTAGATATGTAAGGGCCCAACAAAACCTCCTGACTGATATTTTGAATATGGAAAGTGAGAGGAAAAAGGATGACTCCAAGGATTGGGGCCCAAACAACAGACGATTGGAATCGGAGATAACCATGAAATTAAATGGATTTCCATAAAACAAAGCCCCCACCCAACCCACCCGAGAGTTCCTGAGTCAGAAGGCATCACCACCCTGTTCCTTTTCCTGAAAAAGTGAACTTTGCTCATAAGCCCAGGAGTGAAGTAGAACCAAGGAAAGCCTGTTTGCTGTTCCCTTTTCCCAACATCCCTTTTTTTTTTTTTTTTTTTTTTTTGCAAAACCAGAGCTCAGGCAAAGAAGAAGATTTTCAAAGAACCTCACTGTGGGCCATACAGAGAAGCAAGGGTCAAGGTCATTGGCTATAGCTTCCGCTTTCAGTGTGGTTCCTAGGTGAATGAAGCTCTTTCAGCCCCAATGTCAGTACAGGCTTTGAGAACTGATTCTCTAAATGCAAAAGTATCAGGCTTAGAAGTACCCTGAGGTTGGCTGCCATATGCAGCTGGCACACATCCCCTGAAATCAGCAGATGAATAGAGCACTTACTGATGTAAATATCATCACCACAACAGCTGGGCGCCTTGTGAAAATAAACAATGACACAGCCTGAGCAGCAGAAAAGCCACCCGCAGCACCTGGAGGGGCGGTTCTTTGAAGTGGCATCAGCATTTGTCTGCCAGTGAGCCCATGCCAAGGCTGCCCATCGCTTCTGCCAGCCCCGCCACGGACAGTTCAGCCTTAGGTCCCCAGCTCCTTGGTTGCTCCCGAGAGGACCAATGCCACATCCTAGGGTAAGGACTTGTGTTAGGGGTTGTAGCTGGGCTACCTGTAAGCTACAGCAAAATAAGTTTGAGGTGTGGACAAGCAATTCCAGAGCGCTTCATTCTCTTGCACTGCTGGCCAGATCTGTCTGTCCCTGCACAGAGCCCTGTGCTACTTCATTAGTCAGCCGTCCCCAGCCACCGATACTCTTCTACTTCTCCGAAGTGGCTGCTGTCCAAAGATAATTACGAGCAGTGCGAGCTCAACATAAAGACTCTCAAAGCAACTACATTCAACCTTAGAGATTTTCCGAGCTCTGTGGGATTCCAAAGGCCTGTGGCCAGATTAGAGGGGCAAAATCCTACAGCCACAACATCCGGCAAATGACACTGGGGTGTCTGATGAGCACACTGGAAAGAACCTTTTCAATCACACCCAATAGCATTGACAAGACCTCTTCCATCTTTGTGGCCTCTGTGGCTAGACCAGAGTCCATGGGGAGTAGACGACAGAAAGAAGCCCTCTTCATGGTCATGCCACACCTATCCTATTGTTCAGAAAGCTCAGGAGACCCTCTAGGCCAGCGATGGGGTGTGGCTCTGTGGTGGCTGAATCATGCCCCCCACCTCTCCCTGAAAGGTCTCTACATCCTAACCCTGAAACCTAGGAATGTGTTATCTTACCTGGTCAAAGGGACATTGCAGATGGGATGAAGTTAAGGATCTTGAAATGTGAGATTGTCCTGGGTTATCCAGGTGGACCCAGTATTAGGGTCCTTTTAAGAGGAAAAGGGGAGGCTCAGCGTCAGTGGAAGGCCGCGTGACAACAGAAGCAAAAATGGGCGTATTCTCCAAGATGGGTATTTCCCATCTTCCCTCCACGGACCCGCTATTTTGAAAGTTTTTATTTCCCAAAACGTATTTACCAAATTAATAATTAAGTTAGTTTTCTGGTATTGTTTCCATAAACGTAACTTCCCCCAGTGAACTTCTGATCTACAGGCCGTAGGCAGAGCTCATATAACGAGGTGCTCTAATTCTAGCCCAAAGCCAGAGACGCCGCGTCCTCCACTCAGGACAATAGCGTGATCCCCTTTGGTTTTTAGGCTTTGGAGGTAGTTCATTGGCTCATCCTGCCAGCTGTGTGAACCCCACTTTGGACCCAGGTCCACTGCCCCTGGATTTGGCGGCCAGGAGGCTGAGGCCCAGGCGGGGGATGGATCTGTCCAAAGTCTCACAGCCCATCACTGACTCAGGCTGACGGCCCCCTGCCAGGGATGGTGAAGACTTCTGCTGCCCTTTAAACAACAGGAATTCCAGGGCCCGGTGCCTGATAATCACCGGCTTGCTGGTACCTGGGTATCTGGAGCAGGAAGGACTGTCCCTTTCGTTTAAAAGCTGAGTCACCCAGTTCTGAGGCTCCCACCATGAAAAGTGTGCGAGTTTAGGTGAGGCAAAGCCGGGTAGAAAGGTTTGGGAGCGTGGGACCAAGAAAGATGCATTCCCACGGAGCTTCTGGAAGTGAGAGAGGCAAGCTCGTCATCCTCACAGGAGAAGAGGGGAGGTGATGTTTCAGAGATGTCTTTTCCTGTCATTGTGCCTGCAGGGTAAATAGCAAAACACTGATATCCCCATTTTTATCTCGGCTTGTGAAAACACCGCCTAACATGCTAGCAAAATATACAGTCTGCGTCTCTACAAGCCTCAGGTCTGACTTTGCAAGGGGCCGTGGTTCTGTCTCTGCCCTCCCCGGAACAGTGGAGGTAACAACAGAATAAGAAGTCTGGGGTCAAGAGATCTGAGTTCAAGTTCTAGTCTTGCCACATACTTTCTCTGTTGCCTCAAGCCCGTTTCTTAACTTGTCCAAGTCTCAATGTTATCATCTGTTAAATTCGTGTAACGATGCTGCCAGCCAAGTTTGCTCTATCTTTGAAGATTTAAATAAAAATGGGATCTGTTTCCCATGCTGCATCCTGTGGGAATGTCCATTGTCCTCCCCCAAGATTTCCAGGAGTTCCAAGGGAGTCAGTCCTGTTTTCATTCCCCAGGTGCAACTCAGGCTTTACTGGGGGCCACGTGGGCATCATACCCCAGAAATGCCTCCGACTGAAGCGTGAACATCACACATCCTTATCCTTAAACCCCACCAAGCCTCCTCACCCCTGGAGGGCGGCAGCACATCCCCCCATCCTGTTGGCCAAACCACTTTCTTCCTCTCTCTACCTTTTCTCCCACTCCTCCCTCCTCAGTTCTTTCACCCTCTCCCTACAATTTTTCCTTTACTAAGTTGCATAATTCAGCTGTCTCTTTAATACCTCTTTCTAAAACCTGCCCTGCATCTTTGCCTTCCACCCACACTGCTTTCCTGCATAGTCTCCTAAACTCCCACCCTCCCTTCCCAGAAACGAACTCCGATGCAGCTGTCATACAAGGTCGGACAATTAAGTTTGCGAACTCATCCTAGAAAAAGTGCTACATACCACATTGCTGAATATCACTATGGTCACCTTCGAAGTCCTCCCCTTGGGAAGCTATGCACTGACGCCAGCACCTAGTCCACCCTTCAAAGCAATTTTGGAACTCTTTCTGGAATGGCCATCAGAGCTGTCGTCGTATTACCCTTGATGTCCTGAATGGCATCAAAATGTCTTCCTTTCAATATTTCCTTTATCTTCCTGTAAAGAAAGGAGTCATTGGGGGCCAGGTCAGGTGAGTAGGGAGGGTGTTCCAATCCAGTTATTTGTTTACTGGCTAAAAACTCCCTCACAGACAGTGCTGTGTGAGCTGGTGCCTTGTCGTGATGCAAGAGTCATGAATTGTTGGCGAAAGTTCAGACCATCTAACTTTTCCTAGCAGCCTTTTCAGCACCTCCAAATAGTAAACATGGTTAACTGTCTGTCCAGTAGGTACAAATTCATAATGAATAATCCCTCTGATATCAAAAAAAGGTTAGCAACATCTTTGCCACAAGTTCGTGAACTTAATTGTCAGACCTCGTACATAAGTTAGTTTCTACCCACTCCTTGGAGATTGTACTATTCACCTCACGTGGCTGCGGAGAGGCTGGATGGAGGAGGGAGACGGGAATGTGCTGTGATTACGGCCCGTGTGCCTCTCCGTCCCGGCCCCTCGTTTTGCCATCATTGCTTCACCCACCATCTGTCTTCCTTAACTGCCCACAGTATCAAAGGCAATTATATGTTTTTGGCTCTTTATCGAATCTATGTAAAGGAATTTATAATCACTGATGTGAATTTTAAAACTAATTCAAGTGACTCTTTTATATTTTTCTCTTAAAAATACTAACTCACTCCATCTTTGGGTTACCTGGGATTGGTTCCCCTCCCTCCACCCACAACCATGAATCACAGGGACCTTGATAAGTAGCGTCCTTAGTTTCTGAAGCTTTTCCATTTTATCGAAGCATTATTTAATTAACAAAAGGCATAACTAAGGTGCACTGAACTATGCTTTAGAATTGTTTATTCCAAAAATAGGCCATATGCTAGTATTCTTGCAACTCATCAGAGCATGTTTATTCCAGCGACTAACAAGCTTTCCAATTCTGTCAGCAAAAAATGTTTAATGGAGGCGCTACCTTTGTGTTTGCTATATTCCACGTGTGCACTTGCACCCCCGAAGGACATCTTTTCATGGCCCAAACAGCGATGGAGATCACTGGGTAGAACAATGTATGGCAGCTGTTCCAGGGCTGGCCACACGAGCTTCATGCCTTTCCGTTGGTGTAACTCGTTCTGAAGTAACAAAAGCCGCTCAGCTTTTCTGGAAGAAACACGGCCATTTCTAAATCAGCAGCAGCAACTGGAATGGCTTCCCTCCCGGGGGTGGCCATGAGCACTGCCTGTGTGTGTCTGCAGTGCTGAAGCCACTTCAGGCGGGCAACACCACCCCTCTCCAGACTGTCGGTTAAGTAGGGAGAGTCCTAGGGTATGAGGTGGGAAGAGGCGGTTGGTCCAGGCTCTAGGCGAAAGGATTTGAATCAATTCTTGGAGACAGCCATTACTTAAGTGTTCCATCTAAGGAAGAAAATACCCACGTTGCATTGAGTGAATGTGTGGCCCCAGGTCAGCTGGGTCCTCATAGTTGAAAAGAATCACGTAGGCTTCCTTGAACCCCTCATTTCCAGCATGTTAAGAAACCGTAAGCCCCCACCTTCAAGATTTCTATAAACTGCTGATGCTTGTGTATTAATGGTCTGGCCCCTCAGACCCCAATTGTGGTCTCTGGTCCATTTCTCTGTCACCCAGGGAGCAAAGCTCAGTTCCTTGCTGGTTTGCACAAGAAATCCATGCACACTGAGCCTTCTATGTGGTAGTATAAATTTACTCCCTATTTAGGAGGTTGGGAAGGGGGTCGCATGGCACACTGATTCACCTTTCATGGTTCCACCACACTCCCAACCCTCCTCTTTCATCCCCTGGGTCTCGCTCAAGAACAACCCACAGGTCTCTCTCCTTTGACTTTCGACGTGCAGAACAGTGTCTGAATATCCAGGATTCCACCCTTCCCCGACTGCTCCCCCAAGCTGGCTGGTCAGGAATTTTCACAACAAGGGCCGTCTTTGAGTATTATCCTAAGGGGAAATTTTCATAAGAGCTACTGAGTGGAGAAAAACAACAACTTCACTTTATCCGTCTTGTGTGAGTGACCCTCCTTCCCGCATTGCGTAATAATCACAGCTCACATTTCCTGAGTACTCACTAGGCGCACATCCCTGTGCCAAGCAGACCCATTATGAGTCTCAGCCACTCATAACTTAACTCAGAGAAGCTAAAAGATTTGGACAAGTCACTCAGCCAGAAAGTGACAGGGCTGGGATTTGAACCCAGGGCACTTCAGGCAGAAGCCCCAAGACCTGCAGCCAGAATGGCGGTGCCCATAGAGGCACAACCCCAGCGTCTGGACACCAGGACCACAGAGGACATTGTTGTTAAGGAGAATCACTTCTGAGCCCCAAAGGGTCACTGAGAACAGAACACTTGGTGTCCCCCCTTCCTCCTTTTGTTCCCCATCGGTAGATTACGTGTGGCACCCTGGGCTATGGGGAGACCCTGACGATCCTTGGCAGCTCAAACACCATGCGTGCCCCCACATCACCCAGCTGAATGTCACTCACTCCACTGCGGATGCAATCTCACAAATTAGGGAACGTGAATGAAAGTATGGCTCCGATTCAGGTTTATGAGGACCCCGCACACTTCCCCAGCCCTCTGGGCATTATGGGAGAGTGACCTGGAAAATCAGATGTGGAGAAGTGTCCCAAATATAGGAGTCCTGTTTGAGGCATAGTAGAACCTATTAGCTTGAGAAATGGGTCAGAAATCTTATGAAAAGAGACCAACCATTCCGCATTCTCTCCAGACTAGAAATATTGGGGGTAATAGACCTTCCCTGATGCCTCAGACCCATGCACCGCATGTTAGGATCAAATTCAATGCAGGCAATAAAGGCAATTATTGTTTTTTATACTGGGCAGTTCTGATGAATTCTGATTTCTTGGGCCAGCCACAGACTTAGCTGTACCAGTCCTTCATCACTGGAAAGGGTGCGAGGCAGAGGAGCCAATGGCAGAGACATGAAGTTTACATTGTGAGTGTGTCATTCCCGCACAGCTCAGTAGGTGCTGTCCAGCCCCGGAGGCCCCTGTGACCAGCTGCACCCCCCGGCCCCATACACACGCACCTCAGTGTGCTCAATTAACCCCCAGTGGAGATGCCAGGAAAGCCAGCACCATTGCATTATGAATCTTGACCTTGTACATCTTTGCTTTTCAAAACGGGCGGTAAGACGAATCCTTCAACTTCATGTTAAGTATTATCATTGTTATTGTTGCTGAGACTGATAGGCTCGATAATACTATGAATTGCTGGGAGTTAGTGGGTGCTCACTCCATGCCTGGCACTGTGCTAAGTGCTTTGTTCACATGCATTAGCTCCTTTATCCCCAGAACAAGCTGACAGGACAGGGCTGGGCACATGTTCTCTGCGAAGAACCAGGCAGGAAATAGTTTAGGTTTTGCAGGCCATGTGGTCTCTGTCACAACTACTCAGCTCTGCCGTGTGTGTAGCTTGAAAGCAACCACAGACAATCTGTAAACGAGTAAGTAGAGCGATATTTCAATAAAACTGTACTTACAAAATCAGGCGCAGGCCAGGTTTGGCCCGTGGGCAAACAGTGTGGGCAGTGTTATTCCTAAGCCGGAACTCAGGTTCCACAGGTGGGAGACAGGTGCTTTTCTCTCTCCTATGTCTTCCCTCCTCCCAGCTTTTCATTCTGGTTCTAGTTCTGGAGAAAAGATAGAATAAAAGACATTTAGGCATATAACTGCCCAGAGTGAATTGGCTGTTCTCTCTCAACAAAATCGACAGCGATCGTGTTCGTGAAAATCCTGCACCGGTGGCTCTGAGGAGGCCACCGGCCGGGTTTCCATGGGTCACCTCAGACAATCTAAGTCCTTGTCTGCAAGCTCAGCATAGGCTCTGGCAGGCCCCACTGATGAGAGATTCGATCCCAAGCTGCTCTCAGAAGCCTCGGTGGGGTCTTTGTGAATCTCAGCTCCATCCTGTGTAACCCCCAGATGGAGGGTCTTTCTAATACATGGCCTCTTTGTCCATGCTGCGGTGGGCCCTGGCAAGCCTGAAGCCCCAATCTTAGCACTCCTCTGTGCCCCAGCTCTGGGGCCTGTAACCTGGACGGCGTCCGTCTCCATGCCCCTTGGGAACCAGGAATTTGTCAAGGCTTGCTCTGCCCCTCTCTGAGCCGCAGCGCCTGCCACCTACCTCAGTATTCTTTCTCCAACTCATCACTTAGTGGTCCAACAGTTACAGGGGCATAAAGTATCTGTCTCTCCTTCTTGGTGACACTAGAAATCTAAGGAACAGTTTGTGACCTTAAGCCAGGGTTTCCGAATCTCTGCATTATTGATATTTGGGGCCAGGTTACCCTTGAGATGGAGGGGATACTTTACACTGGAGAATGTCTAGCAGCATCCTGGCCTCTACTCGCTAGATGCCCATAGCAACCCCCAGGTGTGGTGATCGAAAATGTCTCCAGACATAGCCAAATGTCCCCTGGGTGACAAAACAACCTCTGCCTAACAACCATTGTGTTAGGGGCAACCACTGCCTCTGCTCTCAGCTGTAGGTTGTAATTCCCAATTCCAGAATACTAGGAAAGATTACAGACAAGATCTCAGAACACCATGTTACATTACCTTTGGGTGCAAAGTAAGCATAATTGTCCCCATTGTACACATGAGAAAGCTGGGGCCTGGGGTCACACAGCTAGTGAGCAGCAGAGCCTAGATTTCCACCCAAGCTTGTCTGATGCCAAAGCTTGTATGTAGTTTAAAACTGCTCATGATCTGATCATGAAATGAACATTGTGAAGGTTTTCCTGGAATGGGGAAGAGTTTGCCATGATTTGAATTAGTGAAGAGAAAACTAGAGATTGTACCTACCCTTCCCTCAGAGTGTTCTATCTAATCCTGACAGCAGCACTTCCAGGTAAATATTATTCTCCCCATTATATAGATGAGGAAACTGAGGCCCAGCAAGTCTAACAAATGGTGTGAAATCAGAATAGCAAAGAATTCTAAGCCCCGTGTTTCTGTGCTGAGAGCTTTGGCTTTTCAACAACCAAAAAAAAGGGGAGGGTGGCTGATCCCCAATGGGGAAGCTGTTTAATTTCCTACACAATAGCCAGTGTGTTCTGCAGGCAGTAAGAAAGGCTCAGTGACAAATGAGACCAACGTCCTCCCCATCCTTCCTGTGACTTCTTTCCTTGCCCCAGCTCTGTATGCAGTACTGGCCTGAGAAGACCTCCGGGTGCTATGGGCCCATCCAAGTGGAGTTCGTCTCCGCAGACATTGACGAGGACATCATTCACAGAATATTCCGCATCTGTAACATGGCTCGGGTAAGTGGATGGCCGCCACTGCTTCCCATGCCCCTCGTCCCCCCAAAGCAAATGGAGGCTGCATGCCAGCCAAGAGTCTGTGCCCTGCTCTCCCGATAATCTCGTCCTTGGGGAGGTGATGCCTTTGCCTATTCGGGCTCCAGACCCCGCAAAGGCTCCAGAACACAGAGCTGCACAAGGCGACATCCAGCCTGCCATCTGCCTGTTTCCTGACACACTTGCTGCCCTGTAGACCAAACTTCTTAGAAATTAGTGCTTTCCCACCAGGTCACACTGTTTTGGTGTGAGTTGATGCGGCTTTTGATTGGATCCACTAAGCCTGAGGCTAAATCCTGGGAACAACACCAAGATGAAAAACAATTGGTCGCTTCCATGAAATTCACTGGTTGGGTGGAGAATTGGGTGAGGGAGCAGACTGGTTCACTAAAGTGACTGTGGTCTTTCCTGGGGGCCCAGGGTGAACACAACTCAGTCCCTGCTGTCAGAGTTCACTATCCACTGGGAAAATGAGATCTGTTCTGCCACGTGAACCTTGAGGGGAAAGACAGGGATTCTGCCTGGTAGTGTCAGGGAAGGCTTTTCCTGGAGAAAGGGATATTTGAGTTGGGTTTTGAAGACTGAGTAGGTGTTTTCCAGGTCAAGAGAGGGTTCAGGGCAGTCATGACAGGAGAATCAGCATGCACGAACGTGCGGAGATGAGTGACTCTGTGACTCTCCCCATCGTGCCATGGCTTAGATCTCATTCAGTCTGTCTCCCACACAGCGCTGCGGCCCCCAGAGTGTCTGGAGGGATTGCATCCCCAAGCACACACCCCCCGCTGCAAAGCACTAACAGCCTCTCTGTTCTCAGCCCCAGGATGGGTACCGTATAGTCCAGCACCTCCAGTACATTGGCTGGCCGGCCTACCGGGACACGCCCCCCTCCAAGCGCTCTCTGCTCAAAGTGGTCCGCCGGCTGGAGAAGTGGCAGGAGCAGTACGACGGGAGGGAGGGACGCACAGTGGTCCACTGCCTGTGAGTACCACAGGGTGGTGGGTGGAAGGACACTCCCGAGGATGCCACCGGCCACAAACACCAGTCCCAGGCATGCCTGGTCACACCGCACCTCCACCTCCGTGCAAGACAAAATGGAGTGGACTCAAGGAATTACAGTCCTTTCATGGACTGGGGTTGCCAGTGTGTGGCCCTGAACTAATGTCATAGGACATAGTTACTGATGCAAAAGTTACTTCCCACAAATATGGGGCTGGGCAGAATGCTCCCCAGTGGTCCCTAGAGAGAGATAAGCACCAACCTCTAACAGGAAGTGTGATATGTCCTGCCAGTTACAAGGAAGTTCAGGATGAAGTGGATTCCACTGACGAGATCCTTCTGCAATATCTCCTGAAGAAGAAAAAGAAGAAATGGGAATGCATAGATTAAGGGAGCTTAATGCCAGACAATTTAAATGAACCGCCTCATTCTCTCTGTGAGGTCAGCATTGTCATGTTGTAGTGGAAAAACGAAGCCCCGGGCAGGGTAAGGAATCAGGCCGTGAAGAGAGGAGCTTTGATTTGAATCCATTGGCCTCCAAGCTAATGTGCTGTCCACTAATCCACACTGCCTCTGAGCAAACCAAAGGACTCCTCCACCATGTCTGCCTGCAGGGGCATCTCTTACTATGGGCATAGTGGGAAGTCAGGGACATGGAGAGCCTGAGGGGAAGGCACTGCCCTGAGGGGCTGATCAATGGACATGAAGGGCCCTGGGAACCCTTTTTCCCAGGGCACAGGGCACGCAGACTGGCTGTGTTTATACTTCCATCACTGGGTGAAGTGGAACCTTCACCTCCTGTCTTACAACAGTCATAGCTGGGGCATAGAGATCAGCAGTTGAACAGACCCTGATGTCATCATGCAGGGTGGAGGTCAGGACCCTTTCAGGACTGTGGCTAACAAACTGTTATCAAGGAAATCGCTTACTTTTGTGAGCCTCAGTTTCCTCATCTGTCCAATGGGTGTGTTGAATTAGTTCATCTTAAGACCCTGTGGTGCTTTGAAATATTTAGAAAATAAACACCATTTAGCTACGAACATACAGACCCACAATATCATGGTAGCAAATATGCAGATGTTCTAGATGTCATTACTTCAAAGAGTACGCGTCAGAGTCGGCCACAGGGATAGAAAGGGGCCACAGAGGAGGAGTCTACAGAGATCTTGGGCCCAAAACAAACCGGTGGCATAACAGCCAGTGTGGGACATTGGATTCAGAATCATTCGCTTTGCTTCTGAGAGTGTTACAATGATTTGGGGCGACGTGATTGAGAGGGCCTCCCTTTTTTAAAACGTTCTGTTAAAGGAACATTGAACCTTGGCCTTTCCTCCTTCCGAATAAATATCTGTGGAGCCAGTGGAGACATTACTAACACCGTACTGAACTCAGAATTAAGCCTGTTCAAATAATTTGTTGTTCCCCCTCTTTCAAATAGGTGGTGCATGCACATATCAGAAAAATCTCACCTTAAAGAGAGGTGAGAGAGACAGAGAGAGAGAGAGACAGAGAGAGAGAGAGACAGAGAGATAGAGAGAGACAGAGAGAGACAGAGAGAGACAGAGAGAGAGACAGAGAGAGACAGAGAGAGAGACAGAGAGAGACAGAGAGAGACAGAGAGAGAGCGCTAGCTTAAGGGCCACCACCTGTAGCAATCCTCCCTTCCCAAAGGACACAAAGTGCAGACTGGAGTCCAGGAAGGTGCTATGAGGTGTTCTGATCACATTGATGGGTGACATCGGCCACATCGAGCTGGCTCAGTCCACATCCCAGAAACTGGCAACTGGCTCCCTGCCAGCTAACCCCTGCCTTCTCCAGTTCCCTCCCACACACTCAGGTGGCCCCACCATTGGCACAGAACCACACCTATCCTTTCAAGATCTCACTGTGTCCACCCACCTCTTCCTCTTGCACTCTGCTGTTCTTATTCCAGGAAAAAAAAACACAGAACCCTCTTTCCTGGGGGTCCCTTCCTACTCTTTCCCGTGTGGTTGGATTTTAGCCTGCTCTTTTGCAGGAGTACCTTTTTATCCGTTCTCCCCCAGCCAAGGTGACCGGCAGTCTGAACCAACGGAAAGCATTGGGACTTTGGCATCCTTGGGAACCAGAGACACCAAAAAAATGACATTGAAAGGCAGGCACTGGCTAGTGAGTGGAAAGCAACTGTCTGTACTTGAAACATCTGGTCACTGGATATCCTGTAGATAAAACATCTGGCAGATTCACTGAGTGCCTTCGTTTCCGTCCAGATGTTCTTTAGACACAGACCATTACGTGAAATCATTAGTTGCTCTTGGCAACATGCCCAGGAGTTCTGAATCAGGCAGATTCCTAAAGGGACTTTCTATAAAGAGTTGGAGGGTGTTTCCATGAAGATGACCTATGGAGCATCAGAAAGAAGGAGTGACAGAGCGATGACCCTGCCAAGAGCCCTCTATCCCTACTCTCCCGATCTGTAGGGTCTTGCTTCAACCAGGGGGTACAAAGAGAGACTTGTCACTTCAGGACACAGCATCTCTGACCCACTCCAGCCTCTGCCCATGAACCCTAGGCTAGCAGCGATGTCTCTGGTACTGCTGTCCTTCGTGGGTGGGAAGAATTGGGAGGGAAATCACACGCAACCTTCCCCCGTCTTCATTGGATGTGTCGGGGGCCCGAGAGCATCCTTTTGGACAAGGAGGCAGGCACCCCATGAACAAAGACACACTGTCGGTTTGGCCTGAAGGGTTGGGTCGGTGCTGCAGGGGTGAGTACAGCAAGCTCATAGAACCAAGGAAGCATCAAGCTAATTGAACTCTCAAAGCTCATCTAGTCCAACGCCTCCATTATATGAATGGGAAGCTTAGGGCTCAGACACAGACAGTGACTTACCCACGGTTAAAGCCGGCTCATGGCACAGGTGGGCCTCCAACCATAACTCAGGGCTCAGGCTAAGGCTTTCGCCATTGCCTCCCCTTGTATTTGCCACTCCCCACCACTGCTGATGTGGCTTGAGGACCAGCAGGTGCCCGGCGCGGGGGTGAGGCGGTACCCAGGAATCTGACTCCCCTCTTTACTCTGTGTTTAGCAATGGCGGAGGCCGCAGCGGAACTTTCTGTGCCATCTGCAGTGTGTGTGAGATGATCCAGCAGCAGAACATCATCGATGTGTTCCACATCGTGAAAACGCTGCGGAACAACAAGTCCAACATGGTGGAGACCCTGGTGAGTGTCCCAAGAACTCTTCTCCATCAGCCAGGGGACGACCCTATTCCCTGGACCTGAAGCAAACAGCACCTGCTAGTAAACACACTCAACGGCCAGGTGCCTATTGAGCACCTACAGTCTACACCCTCGGCACCCACTGCTCTCTGCTCTGCTCCCCTCCCGCCCAACCTCCCCAACGTCTCTTTCCTGCAGGCCAGTCAACCGTTCATCCTGGTAGTTGTTGTAACCCCACTTCGTTTCACTTTCTGCCCATTCTTTAGGCAAGATCACTCACTCAGGCTCAGGGGAAAGGATTCCGGAGTAGTAGCCTGTGGACTATGGTTTCAGTGTAGTCCAACCTTAATATAATTGATTTTTACGGTATGAAGTGTTGGTCTAGGATACTGTGGAGAAAGGGATGGAAAGAGACTGGGCAGGCAGAGCCCCAGAGGATATGATAAGACCCACTGCGGTGATGGAGACAGACCACGCACAAGGCATTTTAACATCAGTCCTTAAAGCTACTCTAAGCATGGTCCTACTCAAAGTGAGGTCCAGGGACCAGCAGCCGCGCATCATGTGGGAGCTATGGTACAAATGCCGGGTCTTGAGCCCCACCCCAGACCTACCGAGCTGGCATCTGCGTGGATCATTCTGAGTTGACGGTTAGCACAGATGTAGAGAAAAGTGCTCTCCAAAATCTCTGTCTCTAAACGAAATGCATTTCCCCTTTCCTTTTGATTTCTCTCTTGTCTTCCCTTCTCCCTCCCTGCCTCTCCTCCTCGCAGGAACAGTATAAATTCGTATACGACGTGGCACTGGAATATCTAAGCTCCTTTTAGCCTGATGGGCTGGGGAACCTGCCAGAGTCCCAAGGCTGTGCAGCCAAGCCCCCCTTTTCTGTGGATGGCAGTCACTGGGCTCAGAAGCTAAGACGCGGCACCCTGCCCACCTCCAAGGAGAAGACTGGTGGTCCCACATTCCGCGGTGGGCTCTGCACCTTCTGAGGGGTCCCCTGTAGCTGTGGGTGCTGCGGCTCTGAGAGGCCCAGGCTTCCCTTCCACACCCAAGCAGCTACAGCCTCGGGCCCAAGCAGAAGTGCACCCATAACAAGGCCCTGGATTTCTTGGTTCCCCAACCTCTTGCTTTTGCTCTTTTCAAGTGTGTGAGCCTCATGGCCAGCCGACTGTGCAGGCGCTGGGAGTGGCCAGCTCGGCAGCACCTCCCCTACTGCTCCTTGGAAGTGGGGAGGGGGGGCGGTGTATCTGCTCCTCCTCCACGCTGTTGTGGAAATGATTGGGTCCTGAGGGTCCCTGCTCTGCTGCCCCCTGCAGTGACTTCTAGCATCAGACACCTGGATCATGTGACCTGAGGATACTCCCAGACCACAGTGTTGGCCCCATCGTGCCACCCAGCCTGCATGGGGCGTGGCCCGTAACCATCTGCACCCCTCCCCAGCCTGGCCAGCCTGCTGTGTCTGCAGCACTCTTGGATAAAGGTTTCTATGCTTTTCTGTGGTCAGCGGGAGGGGGTGGAACTGTAGGGACCTGGCGGTTCTTTCTTGTCCTTGAGAAAAGGGACCACTGCCCTGAGGCAGAGCTCTCTTCGATTCGGTGTCCCTTGGCTGGCGGTTCCTTTGGGAGGCATGAACAGGGTAAGATTTAATTATTTTCCAAAGTATATATTAAAAGAAACTTTCTTTTTGGGGGAGGGGGAGGGACAGTGTAAAATCTTAGTCTCTTATGTCAAGGGGAAAAAAAAATGCGGGGAAGGAAGTTTGGATGTAACTAGAAGACAAATCTCTGGGGCCTGTAATCGCCCCTGACAAAGTCCTTAAAAGGTCCTACCCTAAGATAGCACAGGCACTGAGCAAGGGACGCGGGCTAGTCTGAAGGTGGTCCCTTTGGTTTCTGGGCAACCAGCATTGAGCATAATCTTGAAGCTCCACATGTAAACTAGAGAAACCCAGCTGCCATCTTGAAAAAGACCGCTTGTGCTTTGGCTCAAAATAGGCCGTGAGTATCACACCTGAGAGACAAGGGTCTTGCCCAAAGTATGGGTGAGTCCGTGACAGGAAAACATTTGTTGAGCTTCCACTTTATACGAGGTGCGGCACATGCCACGTGACGCTCACACGGTCTGACCACTCCCCAGGGAGAGCTGTTAAGCTTGCATCTCCTCTGTGTGACAACTGAGGAAACTGGGGCAGCCTCCTGAGGGGTGAAATTGTGGGTCCCCAAAAAGGCGGATAATGGTGATGAGACTTATTTTCCTTGTTTCCTTGATCCTCTCTCCGCCAAGCAATTATTTTATGGAGGGAAAAATAAGGCCAGAGACTTCTGAGCAGAGAACGTCACAAACAGAAATTTAATTCTTTCTTTCTGATGCCAGTTCTTCTGGGAAGCCCAGAATTTCAGATATATTTTAGTACCTCATGCCCAGCGGCCCAGGAAAGCTAATCTCATCTAATCTCTTAGCCAGTGAAAACAATTCCCTGTTCCCTCAGGCTCAGAGGTCTGCCAGCCAGAGCCACTCTCTCTTCCTTGGTCTCTAGTAGGCGCTTGGGCATAGTATGGACAACCTTGGGGTAGCCTGGGATAGGCAGCTCCATCTTGGAGGCTGGTCTATCCCTAGACAGGGCATGAAGAGCACAGAATCCAATACGGCACCATGTTCTCCCGCCAGAACTCACTGTGTGGGGGGGGGAACTGAACTCCGTACAGCACACGAGTGTTCTAGGAGCCTAACAGCAAGAGAGGCTGCCTAGGGCGTCCTGGAGGAAGTGACATACACCCCAGCTGGTTGTGAATAGGCAGCAAAAGGAAGAAAGGCAATTCAGGTCAAGGGATCAGCATGTGCAGAAGCTGAGGAGTGAAAAATCCTTGGGGAGGGGGGTGCTGTATGGTGGGAGATGAGCCCACTTAGAGCATAGCATGGCAGGAGGAGGGCAGGAGATGAGCCAGCGTGAGGGAGATAAGACTTGGCCCCAGGCCACAAGGAACTTTTGAATGTCGTGCTCAGCTCAGTGTGGGAGACGGCTGGCTCCCTCTCGCGCCAGGGGGCCGCCTCTTTCCCTTCGTCACACACTGTGAAAACATTCCCTTAAGCGTGTACTCTATAATATCATATCTATTTGTCTGTCTGCTCATTATTTTGTTGCGGGAACAAAATATGCAGTGGATGCTGAGATTCTACTTTTGTGAGAAACGGGGGTCTCCGCTGTACCACAGGGCAGGCTGACCAACTCGGAGCCCGCGAGGAGGGGACACGAAAGGAGCCCACAGGAGCTGTTCCCATTGGCATGGGCTCTGGAGCTGTCTGGAGGTCCAGGGACACCAGACTTGATCAAGGAAGGGCTGTCATTTTGGAGGTTCAAAAGGAAGCATCTCAAACGAAAGGAAGTAAAGGAGCCCCACAGACTGGCTCTTCTCCTTTCGCAGGCCCCTCCCCGGGTGTGCTTGGCTCCCCAGGCTCCCGCCTGCTGCTCCAGCCGGCCTCTCCCTCAGCCTTCAAAGAGCCTACAGCAGAGCAAGTCATCCAGTCAGACGCTCTTTTCTCAGATCTTGGTTCATCGCCACCAAATGGAAGGGGGCAGGGCCGGGGCTACGTAACACAAATCCTAGGATCTGTTCTGCTCAGGAACGGGGAAATTGGCTGGCAGATAAAAAATGGCAGTGGTGCTTATCACTTCCAATGGTAGGAATTGAGACATGTGACTTCAGGGAGAAGGAAAATTATCAAAACTCGGGCTATGGTAACCCAAGGACCAGTGATGGGCCCCCCAGCTCGTCCCCTCATTTCCTCACAACCCAACCACATTCCCAGAAGGCAGAGCAGTAAACACTCTCAGGCCAGTTTACACAGGAAGAAACTGAGGCTTATGGATGGGGATGCCTTCCCCAAGATCCCACGGGGCAAGGGGGGGGCAGGACTTGGGTGAGACAGAGCACAGGTGCCCAAGAATTTGGACTTGATCCCTTCCTTTGGAAACCCCGAGCATATACCACCTCCCCCAAGGGATCGTCCCACCTTACAGGGGGCTCACCTTTCACTATACGGAGGAAAACAGTGTTACTGCTCTCTGAGTCTCCACACAGGCTCCAGCCTCTCGTCTGGGGTGCCAAAGAGGGCGCCCTCACTTAGTCCAGGTCCTCATGGTTCTCACCTCCTAGTTAGAGACCCTGTTTGGAGAAAATGTAAGACATTAATGAGAAGCCAGGAGCCGTCCCCACCTGTATGTTTAAGGCCTAAATAGCTTCAGGATACATCTCAGATGTACCCCACCATTGGGTCCTCTCACTCTTTCTGGTGTGAAGATTCTGGTTCCCCCAGAGGCCTCTGACTCTCTAGATGGTGAGCACAGGCCTCCCTCTGGGGACGAAGGGAGCAGCTTGTTCTTAGGCTGGCCTCTCCCTGGGTGTGGCCTGAGCAACGGGCTGTCAGATCTGAGCTCTCACATGGGACCAGCAGACCCTGTGCTGGAGACTCTAACATGTGAGCTCGCTGAGTTCTGTCAATATTCCTAAGACTAAGTGTGTGTGATTTGTCACCATTTTACAGATGACGAAACTGAGGTTCAGGGGAGATAAATCATTTATTCATCCACAGTTCCACAGCTAGTGAAGAGGGAGCCAGGATTTAAACTGGTTCTTTTGACTTCAAAGACAACGTTTTTCCACCACTGTGTCTCAGATTTTCCCCTGGGACTACCCGTAACAGCAAAAATTAGAGTAAAACAGTGGCTCTTGTAAAGCCCAAAGCAGAGAAAACCGTAAGCTTAAAATTCCTTCACAGTTTCATGTGTTACTTGAACAATTCATGCAATATTTGCATGCCACTCTAATTTAGCCTGATTTGTTTTCATATGACTGTATAAATATTTTTAACCACATGTACCCCATCCCTCATGTGGCTTTGGTCCCCTCAACTCACGATGACAGACCCCAGGGAATGATGAGTCTGAGAGGTATGGTGCCTGGCCCACCTGCTTCCTCCTGAGCCCAATTCCAGGCTGAAGCTCAAGTCCAGCTCACCTTCCCCGAGGCAGCTCCTTTGCTGGGGGGTACCCTGATCTCACTGTTCATGGGTTAATCTCAACTCAAGGCTCCTCCAGATGGATGCTGGAAGGAAACCGCTGCCATATACTAGCATGGTGAGCACAGGCCCTTCAGGCGTGGCAAAGGCTAAGCCCATGAAACCCAAAAGGGAAAGGAGAAGATGGACTTGGCCCTACTCTGCAGATTCCTAAATGCTGGGCCTATTAGAAGCTAGTGCCCTTTGTCCGGGGGGAGTCACATGGTTGCTAATGTGGGCACACGCTTCCTACGAGGGGCTGTGGTCTGGAAGGCTCCTCACTTCAACTACACATACTTACTGGGTTCCTCCAACCTGCAGGGCCCTGGACGGGGAGCTTCCAGGAAGCACAGGTTACTACGGTCCAGCTCAGCCATGGGTGGGCATGGGTGTGTAATGGAAAGGGCTCAGTCTTCAGTTCTAATCCCAGCCCAGCCATTGCTTGGCTATAGAATGTTGGGCCAACCAGTTAATGGGACAAGATGTGAAAAGAGGCCAAGTGGAAGAGGATGAGTTGGAAAGCTTCAGGCAGGAAAAGAGGAAGGCCAAAAAGTTGGGACCCAAAAGGAATTCTCAGAACCAAGGATGTATGTGAATGACGGGGCAAAGTGGTCACTTCTATGGCACAGCAGGACAGGGGATGGAGAGGGCCTGGCCAGACCACCTGAAACAAGGATGTGGCTTTACAATAAGTGTCAGCGTCTTAGAGCAAAGATGGTCATTTTCCCTCTGACCCATCATGTTTAGTCCTCACCTGGTCCCTTGGCGAAGCTCGCCCCTGCCGTGTGTCCTCACCAGGACCCACATTTCCTCAGCTCTGGGGTGAATCCCTGTTGTGTGCATTGAGGTGTCAGCCTAGCGAGGCGGCTGCAGACAGCAGAAGTGAGTCCCCGGGAGGCACCCAGCACTTCTGTTGTCTCTGCAGGAGTAACTGCCCACCCCAGATCCAGGGACACTGAAAGAGACGGATAGTTCTCCTGTATCTCACAGCCTTAGGACAGAATGAAGAAAGCCACCCTCCCTTAGCCTGCATCGGGTCACTTCTGGGCTGGACAGACAAGCCATCAGCACCAAGCGGCGTCAGGAGAAATTCCATGGAAAACATGGGTGAACCCAAGGGTAAGATGAGCAGGAGGCTAATCCGAAACCATAAGGCCAACAGACGGTGTTGGCCAAGTTCCCTGGGAACAAATGGTCAGCACACGCTGCAGGGCGGGTCAGGAGATGGGACACGAGTCACCTGGATGGCGATTACATCTCAAAGCCCTGACTTGCCTTCCCCCATCATCCAACTAGTCTGAGCTCCTTCTCGGCCAATGATGTCCGCTCCAAATCACAGCCAAATCAAACAGGGAGACAGGCAAAGTGAATCCAACTAGAGGAGACCCGCTGAGCCGCAGCCTTTCTCCCAGTTCCCATGCAAGCGTTCCATGTTAGAGGTTTTCCATGTTTACATAACTGGAAGTGATAAAACGCAGGCCCTGGGCTTCACCCACCAGAGATCTGCCTTTGAGGTCATATACTGTCTGAACAGCAGGGAGAGAAGTCGGTGGCAGAGGATGGAGGGGACTCCAGTGTCCTCTGACACATTTCAGGGTCAGGGGCATGACCCTCAGAAGCACAGCAGAGAGGTCTAAGCCATATTTGAGCTCATGAGCAAACTTGCCTGGTCTGTTGGCAACAAGAGATAGGCTTTTGCACGGCACTGGCTGCACAACTGCCTCGTAGAGACCAAGACCACCTCTGGATGCCTCCTGCCAGTTCCAGAAGAGGCAGGAGAAGCTCATCAAAGGGGCCACATTCACCCCCGGAAAGCCCCCCACGAGTGTTACGGCCCCAAGAGGAGGCGTCAGCACCCATAGCAGTAGACCCCAGGCCTAGTTATCTAGGAGGTTGGGGGATACAGCCCCATTGGGGCTGAGACAGGGATGTGGGAAAATTCAGGATGGCAGAGGGTCCACAGGAAGCGCTCTTGGGGCTGGGTTACCATGGAACGTCCTTTTGGATCTGAGAGCTGCTACACGTGGTGGGATTTGAACCCTTGGCTGGGATGTTCAGAGAATGAGCGTCTGGGGGCCTTAGGGTGTTGGAGAGAAAGGCATTCGTGTGACAGCCTGGAGCTCAGGGTAATTAATCAGTGGAACTCATGGCTCCTTGGTGAGTGGGTCTTATATTTGGGGGAGGAAGGGGAATGTGAAGTAACCCATCAAAATTGCAAAACTGAGTCCATGTATACATACTTCAGTGCCTTTGGGCTTGTGAATACAAATCAGTGGGCCTCTCATGTGATGGGCCAACAAACTCAGTGCCGCCATGCCCCTAGTTCTCCCATGGAAGACTAATGATACAAGGTATTCCTTGGGCCAAAGCCCCAGAGGACAAAGTGGTGTCATCCCAGCTCCAACTGGTCTTCTGAAGGGTCGGACAAAACACTAGTGCCCATATCCTCCACGGGTCTGCAGGTTGTTAGACAAATTCAAGCACAGTTTTCCGGTCCCAGGTCTCTCCTATGAATGGAACTAGGACGAATGGGTGCAACTTAATAGCTTACTTAAGGAAGAAGAACTTGCTGCCCATCTCAGCAGCGGTCCAGCAGAAACCAGACATCTCTCTAAATGGAAACAGAAGCATTGCTGAGATGGCCTTCAGGTTTCTTCCACCCTAGGTGGGAGAGAGCTTGTGGAGTTGGGATCATGTTCGAACTCCCTCGCTCCTGCAGAGCGGAGCCAAGCAGGTTGTACTTGGAACAGTCCCCTGTTTCCCTGCCCAATCTCCCCACCACGCAGGCCATGCTGCTCTGGCTACATTGGGGGCTCATCCAGGCTGGTTATCACCAAACAGCCCAGAGAGAACAGCTGCTTTTCCATAAAGCCAATGCCCACCAACATCTCTGATTGGACCAGGCATAATTCACACCCACTGGCCCACCAGGCTGTCAGTGACAGCCAGGACCAGTAAAGGTCCAAGCAGAACCAGAGCAGGGCTCTGCTTGCCGTAAACATTATCTCCAGAGGTTAATTCCACCCCCAGTCCCCATTCGAGGCCTGTTGGAGCAGATGGCACAGCAAAAGCACAGTGACAGTTGACACAGGATCATCACGTTCCGACTATTATCCATTTCATGGCCAGGTGGATCCTGGGCTAGCCCAGGTTAATCCAGGCTAACCCGTATTAACGATCAGACTCAAAAGCACTTTTCTACCTTCTCTTTCACCCTACATCCTATTACCCAATGAAAAGCAAAGGCTCGGGGCTTCTACCATTGCCTAGATTACAGGACACCATCATAGCCCTCTAGGGGTTCCCGCTCAACTCCACGGAGACTGCTATTGTCACACCCACTGGGCATATGACACTGCATGAGACCAAAGTCTCCACACTGTTTGCAGCTTCCTGGCGAACCCCAATGGCCTGCACTTGTACAGTTTGGGTGTTTGATAGATAAAGCACGTATGAGAAGAGAAAACAAAATAAAATCAACTTTTTGAAAAAAGCCAGCACTGTGCTGTCAATGTTCTTTTTTTTTTTTTTTCCTTCTCCTTTCCAATTCTCGCTTAAGAAAGCAGAAGGTAAATAATGTCAGGTCAATGAATATCAGATATATTTTTTGACTGTACATCACAGTGAAGTGTAATCTTTTTACACTTGCAAGTCCATCTTATTTATTCTTGTAAATGTTCACTGACAATGTTTGTAATATGGCTGTGTTGAAAATCTATACAATAAAGCTGTGACCCTGAGATTCATGTTTTCCTAAGATATTCGCACTGGTGTCTTTCTGAGGTTTAGGGGGGGGTGGTGAGGTGGCTACAAGTGAGAGAAGGGGGAGGAGAGAAACCTATCATTGACTAGATCTCTTTATGTTCATTTAATCCTCACATCTACGACACAGGAAATGTGTATTATGCCCTCTTGGCAGATGAGAAAGTTGAGGTTCATCAACATGAAGGGATTTTCCATGATTGCACCTTGCACTCGTAAAAGGGTGGAGTCTAAAACAGTTTTCCTCAAGTGTGGTCCACAGAGCACTGGTACCTGAATCACTTGGGAAGTCTGCCAAACACACATATTTTTAAGCCCCTACAGAATCACAATTTCTGGATTTGCATGGTAACAAGATGCCTGGACATGTCAGGTAGCTATTGCTGCGTAATGTGCCATCAGAACACTCAGTGACCTGAAACAACAGTCCCTGATGGAGGTCAGCTGGGGCTTGACCGATCCAGGCTGAGCTCAGCACCTCTCAGGTGGCCCACTTATGTGGTGGCTACGGGCTGTACTCTAGGCCAGGCTTGCCTGGACACCTGGACCGGTGCAGCTCTGGCCCACGTGTCTCTCACCCTCGTCCTGGGCCAGCAAGCCAGCCTAGCTAAGCGCTTCTCACCGCGATAGCAGGAGCATGAGAGAGCGAGTCCCATCCTGTAAATCACTGCGAGTCATGTCTGCGACATCTCATTGGACAGCGCTGGTTGCACAGCACACTTAGAATCAAGGGGCACAGACCCTGCTATCGATGTTCCAGTAAATGCTGAGGTTAGGTACCGAACCCGTGGTGCCAGAGGCAGCCTTTAACCCTCTCATCTCAGAATGTGGTCCACAGATCAACTACATCAGTTCCCCTGAGAAACTTGTAAACATGTGGAATCTGATTCCGTAGCTCGAGGATGGGTCCCGGGAATCTGCATGCTTACCTAGTGCCCCAGGTGATGGTAATACATGCTGATATCCATCATGATAATACATTCAGGTGCCCTCACAGTGAGGGACACCAACCCCTGTGTGCCCCAACCCTGGCGACTGACCAGCGTGGCACAACTCTCTTTCCATGTCAGACCTGAGCCAGGTGTAGGTTTGCAGAATCTGGGGTGTTATGCAGCCTGACCATCACACAGCTCTCCTCTCTGAGTGCCTCTGAGCTAGAGGCTTTTACCCCTGACAATTACCAGATATCTGAGTTGTTGGTTGAACTTGGAGCCTGGCTTTGAGAGTCATCCGAGCCAGTAGGAAGATTAAAATCTCCTTCTGAATAATGAGAATCCATCCCTCTATGTGCCTGGATAGAAGGTGAAGTCATCCCTGGATGGGGTGAGTAAGGCAGGACCAAGAAGTCACCCTCATAACCATGACTGCTTCCATCTCATCCTACTTCCCTCTACAACACGTACAAATACATAGTAAAAGCTGGAAACTTGGCCACGAAGCCATTGAGTGAACCTAGGAGGAGTTGTCTCTGATGATGAGACAGGAGGAGCTACAATGAGAATCACGATCCGTGGTTCATGCTAAATCATGTTTTACCACCTAGTAGACGTAAAGAAAACAAAGTGTTCCCGACTTCCATCCAGATGGTCTGCACTCACCCAGAAAATTGGTCAATCGTCCATTTCTATCTCCTGGGAGATGGCATGGCATTAAGAAAAACCTGTACGGGAGGGGGAATGGCAGGGAGGAACTTGTAGAAATGCATGCTGAGGATCTTAGCTTTCATTGCCCCCATCTGTTCGGAGTGCCCCAGAGAGAGGTAGCAGGAGGTGGGAGTACATTGTCAGTTGACTATGTACAAGACCAAGGAAAGCAGATGCTTATTGTACCGCTGTGACTATTCTTAACCTTTTCTCTCTTCCATAGCCATGCTGACCATCCCCAGGCAGGCTTCTGCAGGTCTCACGCAGGTGCCTCCCCGCAGACAGGCCCTACACATCTCGTTTCCTGCCCCATGATTTCGGATGTTGTGCTCTAAGCTGCCCACAGGAACCACTCAACACGCATATGTGTGCCACACAAACTGTGAAAGTTATCCCCCCCATGGGGCAACTTTGGACCAATAGGAGACCGGAGCCTGTAGACAAATGTTTCCTCTTTTCTTTCCTCCAAAGGCAGTTCTGAGCTATGTTTCATGTAACTTTTCAAATGGTCCCAGAACAAGCAAATAGACCCTCGTACAACGAACTCCATAACACACGTTGTATTGCCTCTCCCTCCCTCCTTCTCTGATTTACACCCTTTCCCCTCCTTGTTTCCTGGAATCATATTTCCAATAAAACATTGTCACAGGCTTTGCATTTAAGGGAACACTAGCTGGGAAACAGGGTGTGAGCTGTGCATAATACCCCATCTTCCAGCTGTTAAACTGAGATGGAACCCTGCCAAGACACATAGAGGGCTGCCAGCTGTCCAGTTAAGCTTTTGATCCACAGACAGAAATGATTTGGTGTAAAGTGATTCGTGTGGGAAAGGCTATCCTCACGTCCCAGGCTCATCCTAAGTGTCACGATGTGAATTTGCTGCTCAGATTTGAGAACGGGAGTCCCACCATCTCATACTTTTGCTGCAAATAGCAAGCCTGCCCAATGAACAGAAAGAGGGACTCTAAGTGGCCCTCCAGGCCCTACTGTGAGCACTCACACCACGGGGCAGGTAGCCAGTGGAACGGGGGAGTATCTGGATCTGAACCCAGGCCCACAAAGTCGGGAGCCTGCAGCAAGACTTACTCTCAGCCTGCCCTTGGCAGGACATGATTCCTGAAGAACGGTGTAGGCAGCCAGCTCCTCAGGGGGAAAATGTGCCAGGAAAAGATACGGGGCAGGGGTGTTCCAGCCAACACTAATTGCAGACACAACACTCTTCAGGGCTGACGAAGCTCCCTGTGCTGAGGGCCCTGGCTCTGGCTAAGCCCCTTGCCCCCACAGGCTGTCGGATTTCTGAACTGGCAGAGAAAAATATCAGCAAATCTCAGCTTCCTTCCCCTTCTCTCTTCTTCCCTGCACCGCGCTCTCTGGCAGCTCCTAGCTCTGAGCAAGCTCAGAACTCCCCATGTAAGAATGAACAAACAGGACAACATCCGCAGACACATGAAAAGATGCAGAAGTTCAAAGCAGAGGCTCACTCTGAGGAATCAGAGCAAGTCCCTGCCCATGACATCAAGGCCCTGTCAGGAAAAGGAAGATATGTTACAACCAACACAAGTACAGAAAACACTGGATTTGATAACTGACTCCAAGAACTTTTTTGTGACTGTTGTATCCAACAAGACAAATGGCTGACAACTCTAATCAAGATAAAACATAAATACTCAAAATTAGGAAACCAAAAAGGGATATAATCGTGAATAAGGACATTATACAGCATTCTAAAAAGCTATTATGAATGGCTCTGGCTTGTAAATGTTTAAATATTGATCAAGTAGATGATTTCAGAAATGTATGAATATTCCCAAAATTGTCTTAAGGAATAGAAAACCCAAGTAGACCAATTATCAGAGAGAAAAAAATTTTAAGTTGTCGATTCTTTCCTAAAAGATACAAGCACAGACAGTTTTATGAATGAACTTGATCAAACTTCCAAACAAAGAAAATTCTTCTGCTATATGTGTATGATTTAAGAACAATGCAAATAAGGGAAAGCTTCCCAATTCTTATTATAAGTAATATGAAGCTGAAACAGCACAGATACCAAATCTGAAAGAGTGTACACACACCTAAAGCCTGTAGACCAGTCACATTTATAAATACAAAGATTTTTACTAAATATTATGATTACATTCAGCTGCTTCTTAAAAATAATACACCATTTCCAAGAAGCCTATATGCCAGGAATTCAAGAATAGTTCAATATTAGGAAGTCTATAGGAAATAGGATAAAGAACTATAATCGTCTTCATAAGTACGGAAAAAGCACTGGACCAAATTTAATATCAATTTCTGATGAAATACAATAGCCTGAGTAAGCTAGTAATTATAGAATGCTTTATTAGCATAAGACATTAAAATAATGAGTAATAGGCATCACCGGAATTCACGTACATCTACTTCTCCGTTCCATCCAGGCACAGAGAGGTTGTGTGACAAGTCCTGGATGATAAGCTTGAGCAGAAATAATGTGTATCAATCCTAGGCTGAAGTAGTTAATAGCTGGTGAGAGAGTCTACAGCATTTTCTTTCCGCGCCTCATCAGTCAAGAAGGTGCTATATTCCAGATGGTGTAGCCACAGGCTGGGGGTGCCCCCATTATCCTGGGTCACTGAATCACCACATGGAGCACAGTTGCCCCTGTGAGTTTCCTGGCCCTACAGAACTTTGTGGTGCTTAGCCAACAAGCGTCTGGAGTCCTATATTACTACAGAATGCCTAACGTAAATAATCAGCGTATTAAATAACAGAGAAAAATTAGTGTATTTCCATTAAAGTCGTGGATGCCTACATCATTGCCATTATTTAATATTTGGGGCTGCCAATTTTGCTAATGCAATTAGGCAAGAAAAAAGATCAAACTTCCAAACAAAGAAAATTCTTATGCTATATGTATTATTCTAGAACAATGCAAATAAGGGAAAGCTTCCCTTTGTTACCATTGTTGTGTGATAAAGTAGCCCCAAACAATCATTTTAATTTTGTTCATGATTCTGTGGGACAGGAATTCAGGGAGAGGTCATCTGGCCAGTTCTTGCTTAGGGTCTCTCTTATGTTTACAGTCAGATGTAAGCTAGGGCTGCAGTCATCTTTAAGCCCTGACTGGCCTGGCTGTCCTGGATGGGTGACACACATGGCTGCTGTGGATGGTGGCTGTTAGCTGGGAGGTCAGTTGGGCTGTCGACTAAAGTGTGACTCCCCCCCCTCCAGCATGGGGCTCTCAGGGTAGTCAGCCTCATTACCTGGCCCCCGCCTTCACCCAGAGTGAGTGTCCGAGAGATTCTAGCAGAAACTTAGTGACCTCTTCTGACCTGGCCTTCTGAGCTACAAGGCATAACTTCTGTTGGATTCTATGGGTTATAAGGATCCAGTAAAGTCAGCCCTGATTCAAGAAGAGAAGACACAGACTCTCCTCTATAAAAAGAGTGTCAGAGAACTTGCAGATGTTTTCAAATTGCCAGAATTACTTTGTAAATGAACATTCAAAATTATTATAATCAATGACAGGTGCCTAGCAACCCCAAACGCATTCAGAGTAATAAGGATATTCAGTAAAGGTACAGGTTATAAAAGAAGTATGAAAATAAATGGTTTCCCTATTCATACTTGGAATGAACATACATGAACTGATGAATTAATTTATTCATTAATATAGCACCAATTATATGTTAGAAAACATAATGATAAAGATTGTATTCACAATAGCAGCACAAAATATTTAAAAACCTACAACCTAGGCATAAACTTAAGAAATGTGCAGGACTCACATTAAAAAAAAGCAAACCACAGAACTCTATCTCAGGACATAAAAAAGATAAGAATAAATAAAGAAATGCAGCAGATGGGAAGAATGACTATAGTTAAAATGCCTATTCTAGCAAAATTTAAAGAATAAATTTTATTCAGCTTCAGTAAAAATCCAAATGAGTCTTTTAATATTATAGGTAACTTGAAAAAAAATCATATGCAAGTTTATCTGAAAAAATTAACACAAGAATAACCAAACAATTTTCAAATGAGCTACAGTAATTAAAATTATGTGGTACCAATACAAAAATACAATCTGATCAATTCCTTGGGATTTCTTGTCACACTAGATATTAGAAAGATAAGTTTCACATCTGTTCAGATACCATTTTAATACAACTGGTTTGATATTATCAAGTATCCATTGATCGAAGGCAAGAAAAAATGGAAGGGAAAACTTGTTTTTTACAAGTCACCAAAGCAGAGTTTTTGTTCCTTTGGGTTTAGTTCAGTTCAATTCATTTTATTGTATCCAGGACATCCATTTATATTAGTATCTAAGACTGAAAGTGTTCACATTATTCCTTTGCTTCATTTTTAATAATACACAAATACATTCTACTGATAAAATAATCAGAGCATTGCCGATAAAGTTGGGCCCTCTTTGGCCATGGTCCCCAACCCCCAACCCTTCCCCAATAGAAATGGAAAACTGTTTGGTCCATCTTACTACTCAGGGTCCTTTCACCTCTCTAGGCAACCAGGAGGGCGAATGGGCTCCAAGGCACTACTCCAAGGATTCAAATTGAGGAAAAGAAATGCCTTTACCTGGTTGAGAACGTCCTGAGGCCCATCTGGGGATGAAAGTAAGCAGAGAAGGACCAACTTTAATGTGTTGACCTCTGGACTGAGATGATGGGTAAAACTTCATCTTATTCCACCATTCAGCTCCAGCAGGTTCCAGCAAAAAGAGGTTTGGTTAGGATTTTCCTCAGAGGCAAATACATCTATCCCTTTGAGTGGCCTAGGAGAGCACTCGGCCATCACTAATGGCTCCAAGTAGGGTCCCCAGGGATACCCAGACAGCTCTGGCATCCAGTTCCCCAGAGACGACTCATTCTGCCCTGGGTTGTGGAATAAATGTCAGCTAAAACATCCTCAGAGAGGTACCATATGTCCAACCAGCCTGTGGGTGCCTTCAGAGGGGAAATGTGCTAAGGCAACGCATGTCCTGCTTGTCAGAACCAGAAAGACAAAGTGTCCCGGTCACATAAGCCAAACAGCGACACATGATATATACAGAAAGGCAAATGTTGGCTGGTTTTCCTTTCCCTACACCACTGGAAAAACAGGAGACCTGCAACCATGAATACGAGATGCATACTCTAACTTCTAGGTCTCTTGAAAAAATTAATATTAAAACCTACCTTTTAAGCCAATTCATCAGGATTTATGCCTTTGCAATCCCAACCAGATAAGTCCAGGAGAAATGCCTGTCTCTGAGCAGCGTGCTCCCAGAATCTAAAGAAGCAGGCCTTGTTACTGGAAAAGTTGTAATTCCCCAAGCATTTCACCTTGACTCTCACCAGCCCAGCTCGACTGGTGCAAAGTCATGCATTGCTTGCCAGTTCCTGAAGCAGGGGAAGGAGACCGTAGGTTTTTCAACAGTGGAGTGAGAATTGCTGGAGAATCAGCCGAGCAGAGAAAATTCCCAGAAACAGTGGTGTAGGCCACAGGCGAAAGGAGGGCCTGTGAGCCCTGGCCCTTCTGCAAGAAAAAGGAGTGGGAGGGGCTCTATCTGGGGCTGCGCGAGAGAGCAGTTCAGGTGTGGGATCAGGGGTTGAGACATTTGTGTGCAAGAAATAACCGTTCCTAGAGGTCCTGGGGACAGGGGGAGGATTCACTGTGCATGATTCTGGGCATACTGGCATTATGGTTTCAAGTCTGCAAGCTGAAGCAATCCCTCCGCAGAGACACACCTTCAGCTGCCCAGAAACGCATCTATGAACCTTTAGAGACATGGATCTAGAACAGAGACTCCCAGCCCTGGTGCTTTAAGAGCTTTCCCGGGACCCAAACTCCTACTTTGCAGGGGGAAAAGGCTTCTATTCTTTTCAGATTTTAGTATCCTCAGCAAGCCCACATGACTTTATATGTTCTGACAAATGCAGTTGACCTCCCAGCTGACTCCATTCAAAAAATCACAGTACACTCCTCTTTGCAGGGCTTCTGCTTAACGCTTCCCACAAAAGGAAGGGAGTTAAGGGGCTCTACCCCGCAAGAGCCCACGAGGGAGGGGGCCTGGGGACTGGGTAGTGCCCCCCACCTGCAGGTGCTTTCAGGAAAGGTCAGCCCCATCTGGCTCTTCCCATCACTGGGCTGGGGTACCTCCCTGAAGAGGACCTCTGTTGGCCATCCCCCCTGGGTTGCGGCTGGCTACTGGCATGGCTTGTTTGTCTTCAAAAGGCAAAGTTATGAGTGTCAGAGACTGTGGGTTTAAAAACATCCAGCACTTTGCATCGGGCCTGCAGGAAATGGCAGTAGCAACACCTTTCAAACACCTCAAGCCTGCCACTACAGGAGCAGAATCAAAGCCCTGGGGAGGCGGAACCATGGATCCCATCAGCATCCCACAGGGAGATTTCTGAAAGAATTAAAAGACTCATCCAGAAGGTGGCTACAGAAACAGCTGAAATGGGAAGAAGCCTGGCCTCTAGACTTCCCAGATGTTAAGAGGGTTTCTCACTCCTACTGTCCCTGCCAAACGACTTCTTATTGGTTGTTGTAAAGGTAAAGCAAATTAATGGAAAACATAAATGAATAAGTAGTGATAAAATTTTAAATTGAGAGTAAAGTAAGAAACAATAAACAGGAATAAAACACAAGATTCCAATAAGAGGATTAAACTACCAACAGATGAAAAGAAAAAAATGAGGCTCCTTTAAAAGTAACATTATTTTTATATTTAACAAAACTTACGTATACTAGCGGAGACCGTGGTGGTCACCAAATAGCTCCTGCATTTGCCAGACTCCTTTGTAATTATATGGGGCCCACGTGACTAATTCTGGCCAAGAAACTCTGAGGGGAGACCATCTACGTCACTTCCAGCCTGGGCTATTTGAGACTCTGGAAACCACGTGTTAAGAAGCTTCATGATACGGAGGAATCTGGATCACTGAGGCCAACATGGAGAGTTACTCGGCCCCCATCAGACTCAGCATGAGTGAAAACAAACCTTTGTTGGGTTAAGCCAGTGAGATTTGGGGGTTTATTTGTTACTACAGCATATCTTGATAACAAGAGTGCTTATTATTAACTCACTTAATCCTCCTTATAATCTCACAATATAGGCCATCACTATTATCTCCATTAAGGGGAAAGAGGCAGAGAAAAGTACAGTAACTTTTTTTAGGTCTCAGATTTGCTAAGGGGATAGACCTGGGATTAAATTCTAGGCAGTCTGTGTTCTTAACCACCATGCCAGGCTGGCTCTCACAAGTAGAGGCATCTTCAAGTAAAATGCAAGAATTTCACAAGCATGCATATTCTTCTACAGAGTTTGGGGATGTGGAGACAGGGCAGTCCTAGAAAGGCAAGCTAAGCGCTAACCCCCTTCCTCCCATCCCCATGGGATAAAACAGAGGGAGCTTGGACTCATGGAGGTCAATTCTAAACTCCAGTCTTTTCTACTTGGGCCTCCTCTTTTTGAATTTCCAGCCCCATCTAGTAGCAAGACCCTCACACTCAAGTGTCAGGAAACCTGAATTCTAGTTCTAAGTCTACCCATAAAACATTGTATGATTTGAGCAATTGCCAAAGGTCTCTTTGGGCCTCAGTCGCTGCATCTGAAATTTGGGGATAATTATTTCCATCTCATCAGATTGTGGAAAGTTCAAACCAAACAATACATGTAATGATGCTTTGGAAAACTGCAAAAAGCTTTGCAAATGTAAGTTACTATTTTAACTAAACTGTTAGAATGAAGGAGACAGGAAGGGCCTCCAAGATGAGATCTCCCATTTTATGTATGGGAAAACTGAGGTCTCGGTTAATTGCCCAAGAATAAAAAGGATTACTGGAATTATGGATGTTATCTAATACAACAATAATGATCATAACAAAGTGTAAATAAAACAACCAAGGACTAGGACCCCAGGCCTTTAGCTACCCGGGCATCACTTTTCTTATGTTTAGGAAGAGGCAAGTTTCCACTTCCTTCTTTGGGTGGCCCAGGTTCTGAGGCCAAGGCAACAGAAAGAAGAGGCAATACAATGCCATGGCGGAGGGACTCTGAACCAGACATACCTCAGATCTGAGCCTGTGGCAGTCCCTGGGTCTCCTTTTTCTCGTTGCCTTATAGTGTTACTGGAACGATGATATCCAATCAAATGAAATTGCCATTTCTGTAGGCCAAAAATGGCCAGATACCACAATTTCATATGGTTCAACCTAATAAAACATGGTGCTCTGTGTCAAGTACCCCCAGTGCTTCTCCCCATTCTTGGGCCCGACCCAGATGCTTAGACTACCTTCATACAGCTCACACTCCTTTTTTCCTGAGGGTGATCATTTCCCACGAAGTTCCTCAGTCTTTATGCAAAGAGACTCCCCACGGGCAATTCTCCAAGCCTGCTTAGACACACCAACACCATCATACCACAGGCTGTCAGGCTGAGCACCTTTCATTCTTCCCTTCATCTTACTGCATCCACACACAGCCCGGTGAGGAAGGCAGAGCAGGGAACAGCCCTGTGCAGTGGGAAGGCCCGGCAAATCAGGAAACTAGGGCTCTGCCGCTGCCTCGCTGTGTGGCCTGGGGCAACCTCACCTCCTTCTCTGGCCCTCAGAGTCTTCACCCAGAAACGAGGCTACTGAACGAGATCAGCCGCTCAGACTCCCCACTGGGCAGCAGTCTCCTGGAAAGCTTTTACGAAATGCAGACGCCCAGGCTTCCTCCAGGAATTCATTTTCAATAGGTTTGGGCATCAGATCTTTTAAATCCTCCTCACGAGACCATCATGCGTAGCTGGGTTGAAAACCACTTGACTGAATGATCCAAAGGGCCCCTGATTGTCACATGTACTGAATCTCTGAAGACACATCGGAATCCGTGTGAGGTTCCAGGATTGAGGACAACAAAGGGACAGAAACTCCTGGAAACAGGTCTGAGGCCTCATTAGACTTTGGGAGCCGGTCTGCCGAGCCCCAGTTTCCGCCCCCCCACTGTTAGAAGGATGCCTGGGCCCCATCTGGGCCCAGTTGGAAGGCCATTTCGTTTGGAGAAAGATTTCCTCTAGGTGCTTCTCAGAGGCCTCCTTCGCTGAGCCAGGGAACTGAGGCTTTTCATTTTAATTAGCAAATTCTTGTCGCTGCTGCTGGAAATGAGCCTCTGTTCCCATTTCCTTTACAGACTCTGTCAGCTGAGATGGTGAGGGAGGACGGTGGGAAGGTAACTTGGGAGCTGTTATCTGATGCAATTTCTGGGCTGGTGGGGGGCTGAAAAGATGTGAGCGCGGCTGAGATTGCAAGGAAGCAAATCATACAGTTAAGGAAATGGCTGCATGGATTCAGGACACGGTGACTCGAGCCAGAACTTCTTTGTGGAACCGCACACATTGGTGCTCTGAGGACAATGGAATGGTTGAGGCTCACCCAGGCTCCAGGGGCCCAAGGAATGGGTATGCCTCATCTTGAATTAAGAGAACCTTATTTAGGAGAAAACACCCCCCCACACACTTTTAACAAAATACCTGTCGATGGAGAGAAATAGAAGATGGCATTTGTCTAATGCAAATTTTATAAGCCCGTGAACTCTCTGAACTAGAAAGAGGGTTCATGGGTCACCCAGTCAGTCCCTGATGCATTGGGGGGAGGTGGCCTTCCTGAGGTATCATGGATCCCAGGAAGCCCCTGTCCCAGCTCCTCAGCAGGAGGGAGAGGTTGCCCTTGTGACATCTGTGTAATCAGCACATTTTCTAGAACCAGCCCTAGCCGCTCTATCACAAGTTTCCCTAGTTGTTCAAGTTTTCCAAAACTGAGGGAAATCTGGACCTAGGTGAGAACTATAAGAAGGTAGGGGGTAATTAGGAGAAATGCCCTTAAAGAATTAGCCAGATCGATAAAATGATTATTTGCAGATATCTTAGAGTTCATTTAGTCAAACCCGACTCAGGGAAAGGAAGGGGAGGCAGCTGCAGACCAGAGTCCACAGTGTGTAGCTCACAAAACCCACTGGATGTGGCCTCACCTCTCCACAGTTGCTTCCCGAAGCCTGTGATCCAGCCACACTGTTACCTGTACCACCCATGGGCACCATCCTGGTACCCGACCTCACGTCCACCAAGCTCCTGCCAAAATACTGAGTCCAGTTCCTTTGCCGTCCTCTAGTTTCGTCAGATGCCCCGTCACCTCGGTAAGCAGGACAGGTTTTTCAAGGCTCAGCCCTCTCACTCTTCCAGTGTTTCTTGAATACCCACATAGAGCAAACAAAATCATCATGGTGTGAGGGAGGCAGACAAGCAATGATTTGATCACACAAATGCATGTAAAACCATGTCAAGGATAAGTGTTTGGAAAGACTCATCTACGGGGCTAGGAGAGCGTAGGAGGAGGACCAGTGGACAGATGTGAGAAGGCTTCCCAGAGGAAGGGATGATGGAGGTGAGACCTTACTCACCAGAGGGAGATGAGCATGGATAGGGAGAGGTCATTTGGAAGGTCCAGAAGGAACTTTTCCAGGAAGTCTTCTGGTGACCTTATGTGTCGGACAGTCCCTGTTTATGCTCGTCGTCCAGGGTTTAGCATTTGTCCCACAGGTGACCTGAATGATAAACTGTACAGTCACCCTCTGAATGATGCTCTTATCACACTTTGTCCCTGGCTCCATGTCCCTGTCTGCATACAAAGGCACGTGTGCCCGCACACACACACACACACACACACACACACACACACACACACCACATCCACTCATATCACACAGGACTGCGCATCATTCTCGGGGCACAGAATCCAGTCCTTTTCATCCTTTCATGCCCCACACAGAACAGCACTGGCACACTGGCATATGGTAGGTGTTTGGCAAGTGTCTTTTGAATAAGCACATGAGTGACGCAGGGATAACGCCTCTAAAGATTCCCATACCTCCTACCTCCTCCACCTTACCTCAAGTGTCTATTTCTTCTGCCTCCGTGAGGCTCTAAAGCATATTTGCTGCATATTTTGAGTTTGTGGGAGGGCGAAGGGATCTGAAATACATATTTTCCACAGCCTGAGTTGGCCCCAGAAGTTGACAAAAGCGGCATCTCATTAGAGGCCATCTGAATAAAAATTATAGGCTTGTTCTCCGAGTATGGACTAGGAGAGCACTTCATGAGACAATTACTGCTAAATATCTGAAGAGAAACACCCTCACTGGCTGCTAAAAGCCCATCTCAGGTCAAACCAACCTACATTCCTCTCAATACAATTAGAACTTCAATAAAAATGAGAGAAACAACAAGCTTCCAAGAACACCAAGACCTCCAAGGCACAATAAACCACACTGTTGGAGGACTTGAGGGAGACGGGGGAGGGCGGAATATTCTGGAAGGCAGCATAAAGCATGTGGAGCACAAACCCGCCAAGGCTTTGACCAGGAATAATCAGCTACCCTCCCATACAGGAGAGTAAAGATGGGTAAACATGGATCACCGGCCCCCTCAAGATTTACTCTCCCACTTTTCCGCCCTTTCTCGTTCCACTGAGGACCACGAAAAGGCATGTGCTCTGGGCCAGTTTGAGCTTCTAGGGCTTCATAAACACAGCTCCTCCTGCTCCAGACTCTCTTTTTCTTCCTGCACCTCTTTCTCTATGATGCCTTCCCATTTCCCCAGCGCCCAGAAGTCATCCTTTTCTCTAAGCCCTGGTACCATCTCCAGGCCTCATACGAGGAACACGCACGTGTCCAGGGGAAGACAAGAGGAAGGGAGTGCTTGTCAGGGCAGGCTGCAATGCCCACGCCCAGGGGCGCCACTCACATCGTGGTTTCTGTAAATGTGCCCCCATATCGCAGGCATTCAAATGTGCTCTGCAAAACACAAATACTCTGCTAGCCTGGCGGCCTGAGCTCTGGCAGGTCTGTCCCCTCTCTCTCGCCGTCTCCTCTCGACAGGAATCCAGTCTCTCCGATATCCATATTCCCAGCCCTGACACACTTAGCAAAAGAGTAAATCGTCAAAAGAATGAATACACGTAAAACAAGAATGGGAAGAGAAGATAAACCAAGCTCTTGACCCCCCTGAAAGAGGAGATATCACAAAAAAATGGGGAGAAAACTTTCCAAAAGTTTGAGTGATGTTTGGAAATGCTCTTCTATTTGCTTCATGGAAAAATAAAAGGTGACCAGAAGGTGGGAATGCTGGCGTCTCACCTGTCCATCCATGGACAGGAGGGCTGACCTGTCCATCCATGTAAGCACACCTTCTCATTGAAATACTCAGAAAAAGCAATGTCACTCAGGTCGCCAAAATCTTCTTTAAAACAATTCCTTTCCTACAGTGTAGGTCTCTTGGAAAATGGAGAGGCAAACCATATCATTTTTCCAGGTGCCAGAGCTCTGCCAGTCTAAGCCCCTCACTGCCCAGTTGTCCACAAGATGGATGGTACAGCCACTACCTTGAAGGACACCTATCTACACGTCCTCTTACCCACCTTTCCTCAGGTGAAAGCACCTGGACACTGGTGAAGAGTCAAGTAGGTCTTCTCTAAATGGACAGGAATGCTTATTCCCTGAGGAGAGAGGGGATGGAGGTAGGTAGTGGGGGAGGGGAGATGGAGTAGTACACACTTCTAATTAGCTTGCTGTCTTAGACCAGACAAGGGGCCCCCTTAGACCCCAGTATCTCCACAGGCACCACCACAGAAACAGGATTCCAGAGAGCACCGTTTAAAGACAACCAATCAGAACAAACCCTGAGGACCCCCTCCAACTGTGACATTCTATGAGTTTAACATGGAAAAATATTCAGCTAAAATCGCTGGCATGGTTAGGTAGCACATTAGCAATTCCTTTTTATGAAATTACTGTCTCTCTGAAGTGCAAAATATCTTTCTGCTTTGGAATTCTGATTCATTCCTAAGATGGGCTGATCTTTAAATCTTACAGTAGCTCTCACCCCAAAACCAATTCTACAAAAAAGGGGTCTTTCTGACCAGACTATTCCCCCACCGACCCTCACCCCAAAGAGCAGAGAATACTGTAATGAGAAGATACGAAGATACACTGGACTCCTACTAAGCTCCTTCCCCATCTCAGTCAAAGTCATGGGGCCTAGTTGCCTGGGAACGGATCTATAATGATTGAGATTAATGGTGTGGGTCATGAGAAGGACCACCCAGGATGCCCATCTACATTTAAGGCGTCTTAGCATCAATGGAGCTCAAGAAAATAGATCGGTGTGGTTAAGTGACCTTCACTGTGTTTCTTGATCAGAGAGTGGCCCCTGACCCTGTGCCCCAGACCGACTCCTGATGCAGCCCAGACTCCTGCCCAAACTGATCTCTAACTATGATAGAAGAGTTCCTCGCAGGAACTCATAAACGTATTCCCTTGGCCACGTCAATCACAGTAAAGACATGATAATGGCTGACTCGGCTCTTCTTCTTAGATGCCAGAACAGGAGCTGGCTCCAAACAGGTGTTCAATAAATGCTCATTGAATACAGGAAGGAAAAATTAAGTGAATGAGTGAGTGAGCAAATGGGTTCAAGTTAAAAATGGCTCAGTCTAGTCTTCAACTAATAGATTGATTATTCTGAGATCTGGGGCCAAGGAGGTAGGTCTCTTTTTAAGGTAATCATCTCTCATGTCCACTCTGGGCAGCTCCAAGCTCTTATCCATGTGACTTATTGATATTCCTGCCACCAGTCTTAACTGTGCAGTGGGCAGTTCCTGCTGAGCTAAATGGCAGGCACTTGAAAACTACTGAGGCGAGAAAGGCTCCCATTGTCTGAGCCCATGGATGTCCATAGCTGAGCTCATCACACCTCCGGTATTCCAGGGAGGGTCCGCAGAAGTCCCCAAATGAACCGGTGGAAACAGAAGGAGTCCTGGTCTGAGAGGTAGACTGGAGTTCTGCCCCCAGCTTTGCCTCTGATCCAACTGCATTGCTGTCATTGTCCCCAAAGTAAAAAGATAACCAGTACTGCACTTTTAGCTACACTTGATAAGGAAACATGAAATTTTCAAAAATGCAGGTTTATGGGTCCCACCCCAGAGCCACTAGGGAAGACCCTCTGGATATGCGACCTGGAACCTGGACACTTAGCAGGCACTCAATAAACGATTGCAACCAACATAATTATTCTCAGGGCCCAGGCTCTAATTCAGGGGTTAGTAAACTATGGTCAGCAAGCCAAATCCAGCCCACTGCTTCTTTTTGTAAATAAAGTTTTATTGGAATACAGTCACGCCTTGTCAATTACGTTTTGTCTATGGCTGCTTTCGAGCTACATGGCAGAGCTGAGCAGTTGCAATGAAGACCACATGACCCACAAGACCTAAAATATTTGCTATCTGACCCTTACAAAAAAGGTAGATAACTGCTACTGTAATTTACAGGTGCCTCCAGCAAGTAACTAGGATGAGGTGTTTGACACTGGCCCAGGTTTTTCAGTAGAAAGGAGCACGTTACTCCTGACCACTGTGTAAGGGAAAAGCAGGAGAGCTCCAGGCTGCAGGAGCCCTGAGGATGACTCGTACGGGATGTGCCTTGGTCTGTAACGTGGCACGGCCAGGTGGCAGAGGAAGGTCACCTGCAGATGAGAACGGGAGGCTCTGGTGACTTTGACGCCCATCTGAGAACGGAGTTCCAGGTCTCATCACCCTGTGTCTTGGGGAGGTGGGTGCAGAGCGTGTACACAGGGATGAGTTTAGCAATTCGGTTTTATATTCCTACACCCTTTGGCCCTCTGTTCAAGGATGGACTAAAGAAAGGGCAGGAGGGGAGAGAGGAAAGGGACAAGCAGTCTGGAGGCAGCTCTTCAAATCTCCAAATTCTCCAAAACACAAAAATAAGCAGGTGGAATACGCGTAACTGGAATCAGGCATTGCTGGGAAGCACAGGACGTATGAGGGGAAAAGAGGCCACCCAGGCCAGCCATGGCCCCAGCCACCTGCCTTGGCAGTCACTGTCTGGGGCCTGAGAAAGCAGGTCTAAGGTAAATTCGCCATCTGCCCTGAGCTCAGAAGTAGCCAGGGCCCAGCAGAGTCCACTCAGAGCACAAGGGGCCCCCGGCCTGGCAAGTCCCAGAACGCCTGGCTGAACGTGCCTGAGCCCAGGCTGTCCCAGGTGCCAGGCCTTCCTGATGAAACTGTCCATGCCAGGCCTGGCTTCCATCCCTACTGGGCAGGCCACCCCAAAGGCCGGGAAGCAAACGGCAGTCGGTGATAAGAGTTTAGGCAAATTTGCATTACTTAAAAATGACTTATGAAGTACAGCATAGGGAATATAGTCAATAATACTGTAATAACTATGTATGGTGCCAGGTGGGTACTAGACTGAATCAGGGGGATCACTTCTTAAATTATATAAATGCTGAAACACCTGAAGCTAATACAAAATAATATTGAGTGTCAGCTGTAATTGAAAATTTTAAAAATAAAAAAAACAGAAACGAAAACTTCAAATGCACTCACATATCAATCCGTGGAATCGGTTCAGTTGGCAAATGGAACGAGGGCTCAGGGAAATTCGAGATCAAACAGATCCTCCAGGAGCTAAGCAATCGGGAAGTTCTGTTGGAAACAGCCGCCTGTGCCAGAAAATTTGGGAAACGTGGTCTCCCACAAACGGAAGACACCGGGTCACTTAGACTTGAGAACAACTCTCTACAGTTTTATACAAGTCCCAGGGAAAACTGTGACTTAATTTTGATGTGGTGTCAAGATATATTTTAAGTTTCTTTGTACATTCACACCAATGACAGGCTCATATGGAAATCCAGAATGTGATCTCAGTATTTCGTACAGCTCCATTTCTTGCTTTCCTCTCCTCTGCTCCCCAAAATCAGAAGTAGGTTTAGCACTAGTCCCCATAAGGGCCTGACACCCACACTGACTGCTAGTCTCAGCCTGTCCCTTGCCCCTCAGGGGGACCTGCCTGGGTTTTGCAGGCATCTATTGTCACAATAACCCACGGATGGCGGCTTGGGCAGTGGTGGCTGAAGACTAGACCCCTCGAACAAGACAGGAGCAAATTCTCACAATTCTTTTCCTTCCCTGTCTCACTTCCCCATTTCACTGTGGTGCTTTCTGAGACCACCACCCAAATGAATGACTGCACCCACCCATCCCTGGTCGGAGAGTCTACTCCCACAGACACCCAACTAAGACAGTGGGGTTGGGTCCTCCTCCCACTCCTGCCTCCTGGTACAGACCACCAAATGAGTCTGCTGACACCTTCTGCTGTTTTCAGGGCTGGGGGAAGGACTGGGCCCACTTTTGATACTCTGGCCAGAATGAGTGACAAGCGGTGTCTCTCAGTGGGTCCCCTTGGTGGTGCTGAGATAAGATCAGACTATCTCAGCATCTTGCAGACAATCTCTAGGCCTCTCCTGTGTAACGCATTTACAGCAACTACAGGAGCTATCTTCCTCCCATTTAGTTCTCAGCAGGTGGCACGGAGGCTGGCTTTTCTCCTCCTGGTTGAGCCAATGTTTCTCATCAGGGAGTGCTACTTTCATAAATTTGTGTTTGGGGATGACACAGTTCCTGGCCTTAGTTTTGACACGTCAGTAATAGCCAGTGGGTCCCTCTCAGGGGCACAGTGACGCAGTCATGGGCACAGCAGCCCCTGCCACTCCTCTAGACAGGCCAGGCCAAGTGATCAGGGAATGTCACTCCTCGCCCTCCTCCCTCACTCAGGACAGGACCTTCTCCTCCTGCTCCGGTGGGTGCTCCTGTGGCTGTACCTATAGGTCTCTTTGTGGAATCAAAGCTTTGCTACCACTCACAGACAGATCCCTTCACAAAGAATATCTACTGAGCTGCGGTGTGTGAGGCACTGTGCTAAGTGTTGGGGATACAGAAAAGAGTTTGGTGAGGCGAATGCCCCTGGGATCACAAGGTCTGATGGGGGAGGCAGCCCAACACACAAAGTGCAGAGCTCAACCCTCAGGAACAGGGTGGTTGACAGCGGACTCAGAGCCAGACTTCCTGAGTTCAAAGCCAGGCTCTGCCCCTTACTAGTTTCGTGATGCTGGGCAAGGTACCTTAACCTTTCTGCGCTTTAGCCCTTGAACCTGAAAATGGGGGCATGCATGTAAATGGGGGTATGTAGTCACTTAAAACAGTGACTGGACAACAGTAATCATTTGTAAATGTACATATCCTTTGGAGAAGGGCAAGTGCCCAAGACAAGCAGAATGATCCTGGTAGCAGCTCTGCTTATATGCAAGAAACAGCATCCTCCAGAGACCAGGAAAGGGGAGGTGGCCTCCGTTTAGAGGGCAAATGCTAAATTCAACGACTACATAGGGACTTCAGTGAGGTCCACAAGTTGGTAGTGAAAAGAGGGTATGAAGGCTCTGCGTGCAAGCAGCCCTGGAGTTCTCAGAAACATTTCAAGAGGGGCCCTGGAAAAATCTAAAATGGCTCCTTGGTGGGCAGACGGGGGCTCAGAGCATTCCTGTGGGTGGAGTTGCAATGAGGCTGCCTGTCTGCAGGCTGGTGGAGGGACCCTGAGGTGTCTCTGAGTTATGAAGATGAACTGGAGGAAGCACGATTAAAAAAAAAAAAAAAAAAAAAAGGAGGTGGGGAAGTATCTAAATAGATAATTCTCCCAAATTTAGTTAAAATTTTGGATTTCTGGGGCACACAAAAAATGCTTATTTCATGTTGGGGCCCAGAAACCTGCATTTCTGCAAAGCCCCCATGAGTTTCCAACACAGTCTGAGAGCCATTGTCCTAGAAATGGGGGGATTTTGTCATTTTTGTTTTTGTGGCTGCAGATAGGCTCTGGCGGCTGGAGTTTTTTGTTGCTCTTGTTTTGTTTTGAAGTTTTATTACAGACGTCGCTTCAGATTCCCTTTAAGAAGTCTGTTTATGAAACTTGCCTTCAGCCTGGCAGAAGTGATTAAGGTGCTAACATGGTTTTTATGATTTTAATTAGAAACACGCAGTGGGGCCCATGTAAATAAAACTCTCCTTTTGACTTGGCACTAAAGGCCCGTATTCCCCAAAAAGGAGGCCAAGAGACAGAGGAAGGGCCTTCTAGAAGGTTAGGGAGCCAGGATTTGCTGAGCATCTCCTGCATGCCAGCAGCTTCAATACACCTCGTCACGTTTGTACCCTGTGAGGTGGGTCTCGCCATCCTGTGATTGGTTCACGTAAGTTTAGGGTCTAATTCCAAGCCACAGAATGAGTGACCATTCCAGTTATATTTTGTTGCGTGAAAAAAAATTAGTGGCTTAAAACCTAAAACTTAGTGGCTTAAAACAATTACTATATTGGGGCCGGCCCGGTAGCTCAAGCGGTTGGAGCTCTATGCTCCTAACTCCGAAGGCTGCCGGTTCGATTCCCACATGGGCCAGTGGGCTCTCAACCACAAGGCTGCCGGTTCAACTCCTCGAGTCCCGCAAGGGATGGTGGGCTGCGCGCCCTGCAACTAGCAACGGCAACTGGACCTGGAGCTGAGCTGCGCCCTCCACAACTAAGATTGAAAGGACAACAACTTGAAGCTGAACAGCACCCTCCACAACTAAGATTGAAAGGACAACAACTTGACTTGGAAAAAGTCCTGGAAGTACACACTGTTCCCCAATAAAGTCCTGTTCCCCTTCCCCAATAAAAATCTTTAAAAAAAATACAGAATGCTCAAATATTGCGTGGTACATGTTTAAAAAAAAGCAATTATTATATTATACTCATGTATATTATACTGATGGACTCTGGGTCAGGAATGACATGAGGCAGAGCGAGGGTGGTTTATCTGTACTCCTCCATGTCTGAGGCTTTAGCTAGAAAGACTAAAAGGCTGGGGGTGACTCAGTGGCTAGAGGCTGGTGTCATCTGGAGACATCTGACTCAGGGCTGGTGGCTGACGCGGGCCGTTGGTCAGGATCTCAGCTGGGACAGTGACCCAGAATACCTGCCTGTGGCCTCGCCATGTGTCCTAAGTTTTGTCATTACATGGCAGCTTCAGTATTCTTATGTGGTGGTTCAGGGCAAAAAAGAACCAGAAGGAAGCTTATGACGTACCCTTAGAAGTCACAGAGTATCACTTCTGTCCTGCTCTGTGGGTCATCCGGTCACTAAGGTGAACCCACATTCAAGGAGAGGGGACACAGACCCCACTTTCAATGGGAAGACCATCAGGGAACAGGCAGGCAGAGTCTAAGCCTACATCTGGGCTCCTCTCCAGGTTCAGGAAGAACTGAGGTTTCCATAAAAAATGATAATAAATTCTATCTAACTTTCATTATGAACTGTACTAGTTAGGTGTTTATCCGGGCCTTTTCTCGCCTCTCTCAGGGCCTAGAATAAATGCCCCTCAGGCCCGGCGCAGCCTCTGAGCTGCTCCATGGAGAAAGGAGGTAGGAATCAATCAGAACTCTGAGCCTCAGCCTATGAAACCCAGTGAGCAGACCAGAGAGGCTGACTCCTGTCGCTTTCTCCCCTGTGCCAAGACAGCAGAGACCGAAAGCCCTCACCCCCTCTCCATCTCCACCCCCTCTTCTCCAGGGCAGAGCCTGAGCTGCTGATGTCTGCACTGGGAGACCAAGGCTGGGAAGGTGCTGGGCATCAGGGAAACAGTGGATCCCGAGTCGGCAAGCCCTGCTTCCCTCAATACCAAAAGGTCATGGCCGTGGGTTTTTGGATGGACCACAAGGACCCAATGTTACCCAGGAAAGGTGACTAATAAATTTCACAGGGGAATTCATTCAGTGTAGCTGTTTAGTTTTTGTCCCAAATTACAGGATCTTGTCCTTGTTCAGAACTAAAGGGTGTGACCATCCCATGGGGCTAGACTCATATTCTCCAAGCTTGCCAGAAGCTAAGGCACACACCTGAGTGTCAACATTTGAATTCACATGAGAAGTGCAATGGCAAAATCAGCCATTATCTATCCATGGAGCATCTACAATGGAGGCCATTTCATTACCAGACAGTTGTCACGTGACCATGGGCTCAATGCAAGTGGGGCTGGGCATGTGATCAGGATGTGTGACAAGCTGGACAGAGAGGATCCGATCGTCTGTTTCCCGAGGAGGCGCTTATCTCAGGAGCAGATGAGCTCTCTGACAGCCCAGGCAGCGATCTCCCGGGGGGCGGGGGGACATGTCCTCAGTCAGCTTAGCCTCCAGGGACCCTGTGTGCTAGGACTGGGGCTATTCCTAACCCACCCTCTCCCACCCACTTAATGACAGTTTTCTTTAGACATGGCAGTGTCACCCAGTGGACGGTACCAAAGATCTTTCTCCACTTCTGGTCTAAATGACATTATGTACTTAAGACACCCTCACAAACAACTGCAGGGCTCGCTTAACCATAGCAAGTTACTTTTTTCACAAGCATCCTCCGCTTCTCCCTTGGAGAAGCTTGGCAAGGCTAATGCAAGATTAACTCACGTGGCACAGTACAGTACTTGCTCACGGAAGGTTACTCACGGCGAACGGTAATTCTAGGGGATACATGAGCGAGGGTATCAGGGATCCCAGCTCATCTCGAGGAAGGGCGGGTCCTAGCTGCCTTGGAGGCCCCAGAGGTGATGAGTCCCTTAGGCACGTTTCTGTGGCTGCAGGCAGAACCAGGAATCCGGGGTGCACCACCGCCACCACCCCCCAGCCCCAACACACCAACCCACTTTCATGTGACAACCTCTTCCGTGTGTACACATAACCAGCAGAGTTCTATCTCGGCCTAACAAAACAAATTGATCATGAGTCAATACAGGTCCTAATTACAGGCTCTGCCCTGGAAGATTGATGATGAAAGATGAAGAGGGAAGAACAGGCCCTTGATGGGCGCCTGTAATGAGGTGTCACCGGTCCCCACTGTAAGTCGTTTATAAACATGGCCTCACATCTGCAGCTGTCAGCACCCCACCAGAGCTTAATGAGCTGCTCCTTCTTGCCCCCAGGTTAACGTCAAAAGCTGATCATGTTTCCTGCTGCGAGAGGCACTGCCTGAAGGTTGGTGCGTTTCATTTGCAAATGTGCCCATTCACTCAGGAAACGCATTTCCCCAAACGCCTGGCAGGTATTTGCATCGATTTTTCCTATCTGAGCCTCTTGACCTCCGGAAAGGGCCATTGCTAACCTCCCCATGGAAGCTTCTTCTCTTAGCTTGGGTGGATCCAGGAGAAGAGTGTCAACCAGGCCTGGAGTTTGGAGTTTGGGTTCCGGAGTGAGTGGTTAGGAAGGAAGACTTAGTATCCAACTATTCAGGCTTGAATCCTGCCTCTACTATTCAAAAGCTACGTGAGCTCTCTAACTCTCAGTTTTCTCATCCGTAAATGGGGAACAATAGTGGATAAAAGAAGGCATTTCCACCTGGAGCAGCACTGAGTGCTGTGTGTCAGCACACTGGCTCAAACCAGCTGGATCTGACAAATAGCTATGAACTTGGAACGACCCAGGACAGGAGACCCTCCAGAGACCTAAGTGAAGACTCTTGATAAATATACAGTGAGACTTATTTAACTGGCCATGTACGAACCAATGGATTCATTCCATCCAATCCAGGGAGCAAACTAGAATTCTTAATTAGCATAATGACAATAAACCTTCCTTTCCTAACACATAAAATTCCCTGACAACTGTCCCTTCTGGGAGCCACTTGGTGAATTTCCTCCCCAGCATGTCTCCCCTTGGCTGGTAAATAAGTAAACTCAGTGCTCACTCTTCCAATCACTGTGGTCGTCCTTGTCTTTCCTTTAACATCACTTCCTTCATTAACAGTAGGCGGAGTAATGCCCACCTATCCCCCCAAAAATGTCCATGTCCTATTCCTCAGGATCTGTGAACATGTCAGGTTACCTGGCAAAGGAGAATTAAGGCTGCAGATGGAATTGAGCTTGCTAATCAGCTGGCCTTAAGATAAACAGAGTATCCTGGGTGATCAAGGTGGATCCAATGTAATCATAAACATCTTTAAAAGGAAAAGAGGGAGGCAGGAGAGAACTGGAGAGATGGCAGCAAAAGGACTCAGCTGACGTTGCTGGCTTTGAAGATGAAAGGGGCCACGAGTCAAGAAACACAGGTGATGTCTAGAAGCTGAAAAAGCAAGGAAATGGATTCCCCTATAGAGCTTCCAGAAAAGAAGACAGCCCTCCCAACACCTTAATTTTAGCCCAGTGAGATCCATGTCTAATTTCTGACCTCCAGAATTGCAGACTAATAAATTTATGTTATTTTAAGCCACTATGATTTTGGTGATTTATCACAGAAGCATAAGGGATGAACACACATACCTCCCTCATTGGGTTTTTGGTGTGTTCTTACAAGTAAAGTGCTTAGACGCATGCCTGACATATCATAAGCATTCAATTACTATTATTATGATTATGATTATAATACTATCAATTTCTTCAACATAGAGCTTCTTGCATCCTCTGTCCCTTTGATCATTCCCACAACTCAACTCCAGCCAACAGAGTTAGAGGGAGAAGAACTGACCTTTCCTGGGCACTTCTGTGACCAGGCATTGTGCTGGGCTCTATGTTCAGCACTGGGCATGTGCCCTCCCAATGGCTAAGTGTCTGGAACCACCTTCACTGGAAAACCAGACCAAATCTGCGCTAGAATGATTGTAAGATCCCAGTTACAAATCAAGAGCCATTTGGGGCATTTGAGCAAATGTCATCAGTTACCATCACCAAACCCTTCTCCAAACACGAGCAGGAAGCATTCTTCTATCTGGCATTTTCACATCATCATCTGCCAGGGTTTGCTGAGCTGTCCTCACAGCCCTGCCTCTGCCTCACCCTAGCTCCCAAGCTCTTGGCTTATCCCCCTGTCTCAGAACCAACCACCCTCTACTGCCCTTATTCGTCTGCCTTCTCATTTGACTGTGACCTCCTTGAGGATTGGGACAGTGCCTAGTTCTGGCATGTGGGTCTCAGCAAGTCTTTGTTGCATGCAGGAGGGGTCACATTACAAATCAATTTTATTTGTTCCTTTAAAAAGCAGGTGCTCTCCATAGCAATACTTAGATTAACAGGTTGGGTCTTTTCCAATGTTAGGGTCAGGACCAGGGTGAGGCAAGAGAAGCACCTAAGGTGCAAAATTTAAGGAGGTACTTATTCTCCGGGGCTGACCCGGTTCTTGTACAAACCCATGAATGAGCACCTCTTAAAATTTTGTACCCTAGGTATCCTATCCCTGTTCACTGCAGTCAGATATTGTTTCACCAGCAACCATTACTGGGTCTTGAAGCAAATCTCATTAAATTTCTTAATGGTAAATACCTCAATTGTCCAGTATTCACTGTAAGATTAATTTAGCTTGTGTGTTGGTAAGGATTATGCTAGGTTATACTGTGATAACAAACTAATCCTGAAATCTCAGGGGCTTAATATAGCAGGTGTTTCTTTCTCATTCACATTCCATGTTCACAGTGGCTCCGTCAGGGGGCTCTGCTCCACACAGCCACTCAGGGAGCCAGGATGATGGAGGCTCTGCCATCTTGTAGCTGCACCACCTGGAACACGTGGCCTCCTCAGCTGCCACAGAAAACGAAGAGAAGAACATACGGAACTCACCCCAGTTCTTCTATACTTTGGCCTAGAACTAACACAATTTATTTCTACTTATCGCCATTAGCTACACATCATTACACGTATCACCTAATTGCAAGGGAATTGGGAGATCGACTCTTCCTATGTGTCCAGCAGGAGGAATAGGGGAAAAGATTGTCTACTTGAAAAATATAATTAAGGTCTCTGCCTAAATTGAGCTTGTCGCCTAGAGCAGTGATTTTCATACTTTAGGATGCAAGGCATTAATAGGGCCTTTGTTAAAAAATTCAGATCCTTCATCCCTTTCTCCCAAGGCTCTAATTTGGTAAGTCTTAGAAAAACCTAGGCATTTTTAGTTTTTTGCACATTCACCAGGAAATTTAGATGCAGGTGGCATGTGGAGCATAATCTGGAAACACTATCGAGTGACTGGGTCCAGCCAGACAAGCCATTTCCACCAAGCAGCTGGGCCCTGCCAGTGCCACATGTGGCCTGACCCCTGAGTATTCTCTGAGGTCATGTGCCTTCACATGGATCTCCAAATGCCTGTGAGTGTTGGTAACATTCCTGAAGGCACAGGCTGAATGGGCTGGTCTAAAAGGGAGTGAGCATGCTGTCACTGCAGGAGATTCTCAATGGGTGAATATGCTACGACACGGGACATCTGTTACAGAGACAACTGTAGTCCTGGGGCCACCCAGCCCTGGGGAGGTACCTGATACCACACCATGAGCATTTCCGCAAGTCAGAAGGGCGGTGGCACAGGACAGAGCCAATGCTGCAGCATAGGCTGATGTGATTGGGGAAAGAATCCAGAACTGAGTAGAGCTGAGGACACTGGCTGACTGTAGAGCTGGTCAGTGAGGGGGGCCCGATTTGAGGCAGCATATGAAGAAACGTTTAACTTCTCAGCCCCTGGTACAAGAACTGGTTCATGCTGGGCACCGTGGGGGCTGAAGCAAGACAAGATACCAGGAATTCAGGTGTAGAATAGAATAGATAGATAGATAGATAGATAGATAGATAGATAGATAGATAGATAGATAGATAATAGAAATTATTCTGAATTTAAAAAAAGGAAGCGGAAGAAGGAGCCGGACTGAGGGATGCCTGAGGGAAGGGTGTTTAGAAAGACAATCCTAGTAAGCCTTGTAAGCTAAAGAAGTGTTTATTACATACATGGTTTGCTTCATGGGTACAAGGAAACCACACCCATGGTCTCACCTCCAGTAAAATCTCCATTGCTTACTAGTGTTTGGCAGAGTGGGTTTTCTTTTTATGCAGGAGGGCCGAGTCCTGTGTCAGAGAGTAAAGCAAAGGGCACTGAGTCATTCTCCCTGCTTCGCTCTAGGTCACTCTGCAGTGTAGAGGCTCTGGGCCCTCCAAACGGTCATGGAAGAACTGCTGGACCTGAATGAGCAGAGGAAGAGGCAATGATGCCCAGAGAAGCCATGAAGCAGCACCCGTGCCTGGCAGGACAGACAGTGACAGCGATGACCAGCAGAAGACTGCCTGTGAAGACAGCGACATCGCCCGGAAGTGGGCTTCAAGCTGCTAAATGCTGGCAAGACAGCACCTGGGAGCTGTTGAAATACTTGGGGCAGGGTGCACTGACAGGGCTCAGAGCTAGTGCGTACACAGGAAGGAACAGTGAGCCAGGGTCATGGGGGTTATGTCACTAACCTAAACAGTTGGCCATGAGAGTAAGTGTAGCAGTAATACCGTGTTTTCCAGAAAATAAGACCTAGCCAGACAATCAGCTCTAATACGTCTTTTGGAGCAAAAATTAATAAAAGACCTGGTCTTATTTTACTGTAAGACTTATGTAATATAATATAATATAAGACCGGGTCTTATATTAATTTTTGCTCCAAAAGACGCAGTAGAGCTGATTGTCTGGCTAGGTCTTGTTTTCGGGGAAACACGGTAATAAGAATAACAACAGTAGCTAACACTTATGTAGACCTACTATGTGCAGGTCTTGCTTATTAACTTATCTAGCCCCACAACAAATCATGATTTAGATAGACTGTTGCCCCCATTGTATGAGAAAATTGAATTGAGAAAGAACAGGTTGCTCAAGGTAATACTGCCTGTACTGGCAGAGCCATGATTTGAATTTAGGCAGCAGGCTTTCAAAGTTCATGTTCTAAACCACTGCTCTCTAATATATGGAAAAGGGCTCTTTATTAAATAAATTTCAAAATGCTGAACAATGCAATGTATCACTGGCTCCTGAATGTCTAGACGAGATATTAAAACAGGCAAGCAAAAACCAACCCAACAACTAAGGACTTTCTGGGAGGCAGAAAAAATCGTGACTTCAGACACTGCCACTTAACCTGTGACCTTCCCCAGGTGGGCAGAAACCCTCACCGTGCCCAGCATCTCAGCCTCGTTTCACGATAACAATTGCTGTTTCAGGCGCTTCTCTTTGGCAGATCAAAACACAAAAACAAAAATCAATCGATTCTTAGGAGCAGCTGTAAACCAGATCAAACATCATTTATACCCAGAAAGTCACAGAACTGGGCGGAGAAGACACAACAGAAGCACAGTGGATCACTACTGGGCTGGGCTTTTCCAGCAGCCACACAATCCGTGAACAGCAGACAGTCTTGGTTACAGAGGCAAAGTGAGCCCAGACCAATAGAGAGGTCGCCAGGAGATGCCAAAAGGACTAAGGGTTGAGTGTTGGAAGCTGAGCACCCTGTGTGAGCACAGCCGGAAACGTGGGCAGCAGTCCCAGACAGTCAGCCAAATCTGCAGAGCCCCATCCACTGGACAGCCCCTCCCCCAGGCATAAGGACTCCACCCAGCGTCTGGAACACGGCGCTGAAGGCATCTCCTCCAGTGACTCTCGGCCCAAAGATCAGAGCAACTGCTGACACTGTAGCCATGATAAGACCTCCTGGAGGTAATAAAGTGTCTCTGCAACTCTGCCACTTCAAGTGGCATGGGGACATCCCCTGCAGGGTGTGGGGAAGGCTTTCCTGATTTCCATGTCTGCATTTCGTCTTAATGGATGTATTTATGTGAGATCTTGATCATCACACTTTCCTACAACTTAGGCTGTTTGCCTTCCCAACACACTAAACACATGTTATCGCTAAGATACTGACTTCTCAATTTGCACGGTTTTGCACTCGTTTCTTAAAACAGCGTGCCAAGGTTTCAGTGTGGACCTCAAGCCAGGCCCGATGGTTCCTATCTGGACTGTGAGGGAAGCAAACGGCATTCCTAGGAGCACCCTGAGAGACGCTCGGCTCTCTGCAGTCATCTCCCAGACAGGATCTCTCCTTCTTGGTCAGTAAATGGGAGGAACCACAGAGAAAGCCACGGATAAGCAGACCCCAAGCCAGTCCACCCAAACTGGAAAAGACCTCAGCAGTCCCCCGCTCATCCTCCATGTCAGTGAGACCCAGGACAAAGGTGATCCTTGGGGATCACCCAAGGCTGCCGCTTGGCGGCTGCACCTGCTCACACAGCCTTGTCTGTGACTCCGCTGGAAGAGGGCTCTTATGGCATCTTCCCCTTTAAGAATGAAGCACTGGGCCGGCCCGGTGGCTCAGGCGGTTAGAGCTCCATGCTCCTAACTCTGAAGGCTGCCGGTTTGATTCCCACATGGGCCAGTGGGCTCTCAACCACAAGGTTGCCAGTTCAACTCCTCGAGTCCTGCAAGGGATGGTGGGCAACACCCCCTGCAACTAAGATTGAACACAGCACCTTGAGCTGAGCTGCCGCTGAGCTCCCAAATGGCTCCGTTGATTGGAGCGCATCCTCTCAACCACAAGGTTGCCGGTTCGGCTCCCACAAGGGATGTGGGCTGCGCCCCCTGCAACAACAACGGCAACTGGACCTGGAGCTGAGCTGCGCCCTCCACAACTAAGACTGAAAGGACAACTTGAAGCTGAACAGCACCCTCCACAACTAAGAGTGAAGGGACAACTTGACTTGGGAAAAAAAAGTCCTGGAAGTACACACTGTTCCCCAATAAAGTCCTGTTTCCCCTCCCCAATAAAAAAAAAAAAATCTTTAAAAAAAAAAAGAACGAAGCACTTGGAACTGGACCCTGACAGCAAGGAATCTCCCTGAGGCTGTGCCCTGCGAAACAAAGGAAACCACTAGGCAGACTGATCCCAGGAAACCAAGTCTCTGTAGTTAGACAATCCCTCAGTCATCCTTCTGCACCCTCAAACATGGTACGACTTGTTATCAGGGTGACAGAAGGAGGAGAGAGAGGATCAGGCAGGAGTCTGCTCTGGAAGAGCGTTTGCAAACTCAGAGAGCCATGGAAGTGTCGTCCTAAGGGCCCCCCGTGGCTCCCTCTCTCTCTCGCCACCCAAACCCTCCACCACTTGCTAATGCTGAAGTGTCAGGTGGGGATTCCTGCCCTGGACACCGAGGCTCTCTACATTTGCCTAAGCTTACTCACCTTGCTGCTGCACCTTGCCTAGCTCACCTACCTCCGTGCACTTGCCCTCACGCAAATGCCCTTCCACCCCTACTACCCACCCGTGCAGACCCCACTCAATCCCCATCTTCTCCACAGTTCCCTCCCACATTCCCTGAGCTGGACTCACTCTTGCATTTCTACATCTCACCTGGTACTTCCATCGAGATTCTTGACAATCTGGGCCGTAACTCGGGCTCGTTTCCTCCTCATACACTTATAAGAGCAACCTGTATTCCAATCCAGGTTCCCCTGCCCCCACAGGAGTTGTGAGCCACTTTACCTCTCTGAGCCTGTTTCCTCATTTATAAAATGAAGACTGTAATGTCCATCTTCTGAATTGCTGGGGAGATGAAAGCGGGTCACATCTATAATTCACCTATCACGGTGCCTGGTATACAAAAGTCGCTCACTGAGTGTCAGTGAACTACTATTCTGTAGGGTTTAAGAGGGATGGGTTCTGGGTTCGACTATCTGGATTCATTTCCTGGTTCTAGAACTTTCTAGCTGTGTGACCTTGGACAAGCTACATGGCCTCACTTTCCTCCTCCATAAAATGGGGCTGATGATTTTCACAACCCACGGTTGTAAAAATTATCTAAGATTATATAAGTGCCTGGCACAGCAAGCTCTCAGTAAACCCCGTGGGTTTTATTGAAGATCTTGCTGCCCCGCTGAGATACTCTTGGTACCCAGCTCACACATTCCCTTGTCCCATCCCAGAGGTCAGAGGTCGTGTACAGACAGCTTCCATGGGTGCTGATGGCCCCAGGGCAGTGCTGGGAGTTAACAGCCTCACTCACTGTGGAACGGGAGTTTGGTGGATGAATTCCCCAGCTTCCTCGCCCCGTGGAACAATCTGAGTTACGTTCCACGCCACGTCTCAGAAAGCTCCAGTGGGCTTGAGCCCCCGTTACCCACAGCCATAACCTGCTCGTCCCTGACTTGCCCCTGAGGCACAGTGTGTCCCGTCAGCCCCTCCCATAGAAACTACTTGCACCCAAACCTTGGTCTCAAGGTCTACTTTGTGGGGGGGACAAACTAAGGCCGGAGGCAAACGTGGACTTCTCACTGCAATCTGGTGTGGTCAGTCCTATGAAGGAGAGAGCGTGGAACTAAAGGCTTCATTCCAGTTTAAGGCCTGTGTAGAAACAACCAGTTCCGGGAGCTCCCACTGGAAATGGCTACAGTCATACCCCAAGCCCCATCATTCTCTACTGAGTGCCTATTTGGGGCCAGGCACTCCGCTAAGCGCTAGTAATGCTACCCAGCTCCTATCCTCCAAAACTCACCAACCTGGGGAAAGCGGCAAACCCTTGTGACTCAATGTGCTCTGTGCCTTGGCAGGGATCTGCCCGGGCACCATGGTGTGGGGGCAAGGTCAGAAACAAAACTGGCAAGAGGCGGCCTAGGGGGGGCAGAGTAGCACTGGCTGGGCTGCGGGAGGTGAGGGCGCTCGGCTGGGGTCTCTGTGTTTCCATCTGCCAGAGCCATTCCCGGGTGACAAATCCCCACAGTGAGGCCTGGTCAGAAGTCCTGGCTTTCGGGCTGGCACTGAGCTCTATTTGGGGCACAGCCTAGAATTTGGAGTGTCATGGGCCTGAATTCAGCCCTGGCTCAGCCTCTCGCTACCTGTCACTTCATCTCTCCGTCATACGCTCTCAGTTAACAGCGTATACCTCTCCTGGCTGTTAGGTAGATTCGGTGAAATAAATTCTGTCAACACACAGTGATGGGGGCACAGTGGTTAGTTGGAGGACATACCTGAGGGAGCCCTGGGCCTGGGGGGAAATGCTGAATGAAATTTGGAAGGTGGATTAGCTGATCTCAAACACGGGTTTCTTGAGAGTTGCATTTGGGATGGAGGCTGGAGATGGCATCTGGGTGGTGGGGACTCCACTTTCTCCCCAAACGGTGCTGTGGAATCCAAGGTCACTGCCACTCAGTGAACCCCTACCCCTGAGCCAGCTCCAGAGAAACGCCATCAGAGTCCTAAAGCTCTGACTGGGCTGGGATTCAGGGAACCGGTGATGGGCAAAGGGGGCATGTGACCACAGATTCTGAATGGAGAGCAGTATCGATGTGAAACCTCCAGGAGGAGCTGAGACCCACAGTGAACCTCATTATATTCACTCCACAGGTTTTTTGTTTGTTTGTTTGTTTGTTTGTTTTTGTAACTCTTTTTTTAAACTCTTTTAAAACTTTAAATCTTTTTTTTTTTTAATTGGGGAACAGTGTGTACTTCCAGGACTTACTTTCCAAGTCAAGTTGTTGTACTTTTAATCTTAGTTGTGGAGGGCGCAGCTCAGCTCCAGGTCCAGTTGTCGTTGCTAGTTGCAGGGGGCGCAGCCCACCATCCCTTGCGGGACTCGTTCACTCCACAGTTTTGATGTAATAAGTGAAAACCAACCAGAAGCAGCCTTCTCAAATAACTGAAACTTCTTATAGAATTTTTCAACAGAACAAAAGACCACCTACTATAGAACCATCTAAATTATCTAAAGTAATCTTTCCTATTAACACACACATAACTGGGCAGGGGTGTTGGGGCAGAAGGCTGTGGTGCTTAGCCCCTATGTAAGTGTTGGAATGGTCTCTTTTCCTGGCAGCCCCCTAAACCATCACTCTGGTGAGGACCCTACATGTAGAATCTGATCACAAGGCTGTCCAGGGCCTCTGCCCAGAGACTCATTCTTCACATATTAGGAGAGCAAGAGAGAGCATGGACCTCTGCTGTGATAGGAAGTGTCACTGAGCTGTGTGAGCTTTCATCCTCAGTAAATCCTAACATGTTAGTGTTTACGCAAATTGTATGTGTTATATGCATTATATGCCAAGTGTATATGCCAACTGTACTCCTACCCATCTGGCTGTAGGCTCTCCACGTACGTGCAAATTAGGCACCCTTGTGTGGTAGGCAGCTTCTGACAGGGCCCCAGAGATCTCTGGTATTTGTTCTCTGATATTTACACCCTTGTGCAATCCCCTCCCCTTGTGTGTAAGATGGATCTTGTAACTTGCTTTTAATGACTTTTAATTTTAATTTTAATTTTAATGACTAAAAATTCACCTCTGAATTTTAGTTACAAAAAACTGTGTCTGTCTGTCTCTCTCTTTCTCTCTCTCTCTCACTTGCACCCTCATCCTGGCTCTTGTGTGCCTGCCCTGATGAAGCCAGTTGGAGATTTCCACATGGCAAGGAACTGCGGGTGGACTCCAGTCAAGAGCCAGCAGGGAACCGAGGGCATCGGTCCAGTGGTCTTCAAAGGGGCGAATCCTGCCAACAACCACGTGAGCTGGGAAGTAGGCCCTACCCCAGTCAATCCCTCGGATGAGACTGCTGCATCGGCCAACACTTGACTGCAGCCGTAAGAGCCCCTAAAGCAAAGATCCCTGTTGGGTTGTGCACGATCCCTGACCCACAGAAACTGTGAGATAATAAAGGTGTACTGTTTTAAGCCGCTAGGCTTGGGGGTCAATTGCTATGCAGTGGTAGATAAAGAGGACACCTCGCATATTGATTCTGATACCTATGTAGACATAGGTAGCTCTTTTTGTTGCTACTAATAATGTGTTGGGACCATAACTAGGACTTAGAGTCAGGATTCACACACGTAATCATTCTACAGTCAGCAATAGGGCAAAAGCAAGACCAAGAAAATGAATGGAGTGAGTCGCCCTGTCCATTTCCTGCACATTGAACTGCTCTCCTGGACCCTACACCAGCCTGGGACTCTATAGACTGTTAACCATCATTGGGAACCAACAGTCTCTGTGATGATGGGTATCTCCCATTAGAATAAATTTGTCTGCCCAAGAGCTCCTTCCTCTGCCTGTTCTCTTCCAGGTGACTGAATGGAGAAACACTCTTCTTGAAGGTGTATTTTAGGGTGACCATTACTTTCTTGGCCATATTGCTTTTCCCCACCTCCTGGTCCGTCTTGCAAAAATCCTGTCCCGACTTGTGCCTTTCTCTTTTTTTGTGAGTCTGTGTCTCTTTCTTTCATTTTTTCTCTTTCTCGCTCTCTCTTTCCCCAGGTCTACTCTGCTGAGTCAAATTCTAGGATGGCAAAGAAGCCAGAACGTTCCATCCCTCAGTGTAGTGGTGACATACAAGGATTATGGGACCAGACGACGTTGGTTAGAAGCCCAGGTCTGCCATGTACTAACTAAATGTGTGACCTTGGGCAAGTTATTTAATTTCTCGGTTCCTCATTTTTCTCATCTGTAAAGTCATGATAATAATAGTGTTCATATCTTGGAGTGTTGTAAAGATTATGAAATACTTAAAATAGTGTCAGCCACATCGTGTTACAAAGATGCTTGCTGAATGAATGAATGATCCTGTCAAAGGATGTGCCAGCATAAAATTAATAATTACTGTCTCTTATCCTTATGTAGCGCTGAATTATGTACAAAATGCTTTCATATACAGACTCCCCCTTCTTCATAACAACCCTGCAAGGAGGTAGTATTTATTCTTATCCAATTTTACAGATAATTGAAGTATAAAGAGGTTAAATGTCTCGTCCAATGTCACACAGAGAGGAGTGACAGAGCCAAGAGGAGACCCCGGTTCCCAGACCCCAATTACTCTCCGCCATGCAGGAAAGCTGACACTCCATGCTAATGCCTGTCATCATTCTCAAGTCGCTGCATTTCTTATTCTCTCATAAGAGTAAATCAACAATTAAATGAGCCTCGTGAGGTCCATGTTGATAGAGTCAGCTCACAGTAACATCTTTCTCAGTCTTTTCATTAGTCACAGAAACCTTGAGCTGCCTGTGAGAGCTGGGTATGCCGGTGATTCTATGCGCCCATGAACTAGCTCAGGCATGGGACCCAGAGGCTCTAGAATGGTTCCGATTGGATCCACACCTACCCATCTTGAAACCCTTTGCTGCCATTATATCAGCTTCTGGTATTTTCCTTTTTATGATGGCTCTGCTAAGAAATGTGGCCAAATCGGTTTGTCATCTGCAAAATGAGGAGCTAGACTTTGCTCCCACCTTGAGGGAAAGGATTGTTTCTTATCTAACCCTGAATTCCCAGCCCCTGACTAGTACCTGGTGATTATGTGCTCTGCAAATCTCTTGATGAATTATCTTTGAAGTCCTGCCCTGCTCCAGCATGTAAAAACACGGACGGCAAAGACAGACAGAAAAATAAAAGGATTTTTTAAAAGATACAGTAACTCAATGAGTACAGCTATCTGGGGCCACTCACACAAGGGTAAACAGGCTTACATGTCTCCGCAGATTCTGAGTGTACCAGTGAATTCACGACTTGGTCAACAAATGCCCATGGCAATGACCCTGAGTCATCCAGAGACACTCACAGTTCAGTATTGTTAAGGAGGCATTGCTGGTATTGTGTGATTCACAATATTAGGGAACCCCTATACTGAAGATAGGATCTGTTGAAGACTATATCTGGTGACCAATAAAACCACAATAAATTCAACTCAACGGACACTTTTTGGTATCTACCATGCATCAGATGCTGTGTGAATTCTGGTTCCCTGAGAAGCAGACACCAAGATGGGGTGATATTTGCACGACATTCTGATGGGGGAATGTCTACGAAAGATAAAGGGAGCACAAGTAGTTGGGGAGAGCCCTCAGACAGATACAAGTCTGATACCCATGGAAGAGGGAAGGCAGGATAGGGAAGGAAGGGCTGAGATCACCTACATTTCTGAGATAGCGGCGGCCAGGATGATGGAGGGAACCCAGGCAAAGGACGCCCCTTGCAGGAGCTCCATGTTGAGCAAGAACGGTGTGGCTCTAGTATTCCTGTAGTGTTTAGTCTTGGGGGACAAGCAGTCCAGGGGAAGCTTGGCCTTAGCCTGAGTGCCGGGGAGAATCTGAAGGCACAGCAAGGAGGCTGCCAGTCAGTCACCCTGCGATAGGCTCTCGAGGACAGTGGCCCACAGACATGGTCGCCATAGACACTTCTAAGTTCCAGAGGTACAGGCCTGCATAAAATCCAGTACTTTCCTTCGGAGAACTTTCTTTCTCTTAAAGGAAAAAGGTTGTGAACAATGGGAAAAAGAAGAGAAGGGACACATATAGTAGAGAAGAATAAGACATTAACTTATTTGGGCAGATAATGGTGCCTCAGAGAAGTCATCAGAGAAAACAGGATCGCTGGTCGATGTGTTCAGGCCTCATAGCTCAAATGAGATGTCAGGAGCTAGACGACTAGATGGGCTGCTCTATGGGAAAGAACAGATTTTAAGAATCAAACTGCCTCGATCTGTGAAGAGGTAGCCTCAAAGGGGTCCCAATCAGAGTGCACAAACTCCTAAATGGATAACAGAAGGTGGACATGAATTTTCTCATCGAATCCCACAACCAAGGAACAAGGAGAGAGTGTTTTAGAGCAGATGAAAAGGAGCCTGCTTTACACCGAGGGTTGCCACCTTTTACAGTTAATCAAAAGGAAGAGAAGATGCTACAGCAATGCCCCAGTCATCTGACCCTACCAGAAGAGGAATTTTTCCATGCATGTAAAATTTCCATATGACAGGGTGTATTTCTTTTAAGGAAAACTAAAAAAAAAAAAAAAATCATATTGGAGAGAAATCTTTCTGAAATGAATGGACCAATACTCTGCCTTCCTAAGCACCATTTAAATTCTTCCAGGTAACTCGGATGAGCTTGCCATGAGCACGAATGACCACTCAGATAGTGATACCCTCACATCCAATAAAGTGTGGAGAACGATTTGCTTCTCCTAAATGGCTCCAAATATTTCACTTCCGAAATTGCTCCCTCCACTATCAAGTAATCAGTGAGTCCTTCTTCCTGCTTTCAAAGAATTTACTTACAGGAAATGTAGACACACTATCCCTTCTAACTCATTGCTTCTAATCGCCTCTGGGATGGAAAACCTGATAACAGTACTCATTGAAATTACATTTAGCGTGAGTCAGAGTGCTCCGAATGAAGAACTGAGGTTCTCTTCTATGATTGAGCCATTAGGAGTCCATGAATTCGATGACATCTAATTCTGCGACAAACATGAGTTTGCATGTGTGTTTTGATGGTGGAGGGAGGGGTATTCTAGACAACTGAACTTGCTGAGCAAGTGACAGCTGGATAAATGAGATCCTAGATGGTCTCACCGTGATGGACAGTTAAGGGAAACTAGGATATTTGGGACTTCACTGTCCTATAAATGTTCCTGGGCTCCCCAGTTGCAACAGAATAACTGGCACACAGATGTGAGGACAACTTCTCCAATGTTTATGCTCATGGGTTTTTCTCCCTCAGGTGAAAAGTGGGCATACGTAACTAATATTTTTCTTATGTCTCTTCTAACCATGCTTGAAGCTTGAAAGGTAAAACCTGGCTTCATTTCCACTCAAAGGTGGTGTTCAGTCAACCCTTGCTAAAAAGAGTTCTGCGGAACAGGAACAGCGACGGCCTGGCCCAGCATTCCCAGTGTGTGGATTTATTATGAAGCTCACGAAAACACCGCTGCCTGCTCTCCCAAGGACATCAGTGTTTGGAAATGGATGAAAAAGCAAAGATGTCTGGAGTTCCAACTGTGTGTCAGGCACTGAGCTAAATGTCTTAATATCCATTACTTCATTTTAAAGATGAGTGAATGGAAGCTCAGAGAAATTAGTGGAATTGCCGCAGGCCATGCAGCTGGTCATGAACGGGGCTGAAGTGAGAATCCACTTTTCTTACTTCAAGTCTGATGCCCTTTCCTTTACATGCAGTAGCCTAAGGAACCTGGAAATCCCATCTCCCACATGGAAGCACACTGGCTGGAAGGAGAGCATTAGCAGTTCCATGGTCACTTTCTTCCAGACCAGACGTCTGACTTCATCCTCATTGCATTGCCAGTTGTCAGCTCTGAATCCTGCTCCTCACACTTGTTCTGTTGGAAGAGCGTGTCCCACTATAATTACCAACTCAAGACCAGACCCCTCCTACCTGGGCTTTCTCATTTTCCCCCATTTCCAGTTCACCCTTTCTGACCCAACCTAGAAAACCTACTCACAACCCTTCAGATGGTTTGTACTTCTGTGTTCTACACCTTCCTTTTGGGATGCCTCTGTCTCAGTAAGAAGACACAGCTCCCTCTCCTCTGTGCATCTCGGCTCCTGCCTCCATCAAATCCCTCCTCAAAGTCATCTTCTGTGGGAATAACTGGTTAAACCCAGCTACCTCGCTAGCTCCATAGTGCTTGGAAAAAAACATAGACCCTGCAGTCAGGAAGAACTAGGTTGCAGTCCTAATATGACCAGCAACTAGTTGTCTGATAGGCAAGTCACTTTTATCAACCTGTTTCTTTAACTATAAAACCAAGATTTCAACACACCTTGCCCAGCTACAGCAGCGGCAATGCCGTATGGTCTGGTTGAGTGTTTGACCTTGGGAGACAAACTGCAAGAGCTGAATCCTGATGATATCACCTTCAGCCAGTTATGGAGTTGCTCTAACGCCTCAATTTGCTCATCTGCAAAGTGGGCCGATACTTGTACCCATAGGAGTCATGAGGACTACAATGTAAGATAATATATGTAAACCCCCTAGCAGAGTATCTGCATATTGCTCAACAAGTGTTAGTTGTTAGTGTGGCTATCATTTATCACCTACCCCTCCAGGTGAAGGGGAAAACAGCACTGCACTGACGCTTGCATATAGGCTTGCGAGACTCCATTATTTAATATTAGGAGCTTTGCAAACAGCCCGGTGGCAGGTTAGTAGCTTGCAATCAGCTGTGATGTAAGTATTTCACTACAGAAATCAACAAATGCCACATATGGGAGTGGGGGATTGGTTTTAGGTTTGTTTGGTTATTTTCAAAGAAAAATATTTACCAGCATGTTGTTACCTTGAACTGTGCCTGAACACAGTAGATTGCGTGCGTGTGTGTGTGTGTGTGTGTGTGTGTGTGTGTGTGTGTGTGTCATTTGAATTATACTAAGACTCTTCTCAGGTCCCACCTTCCTACAGTGCCGGCCACAGCCATTCCTTCCCCATGTCCCGCCTGCCGGTGGTAAAGTGGCCCAGCCCCCGGGTCCCCTCACTAATGGAGGGGCGCCATCTAGTGGTGGAAATAATAATATCTCATAATAAGACATAATAATACCTAATAATGAGACAGTCTCTCCGATGTCTTCACCCCAACAGGGATCAATACAAAGTACCGCCTGGAGGCCAAATCTGGCCCTCTGCCTGATACTGTAAATAAAGCTTTATTGGAACACAGCCACACCCCATTCGTTTACAAATTGTCTGTGGCTGTCCTTTCACTACAATGGCAGAGGTGAGTCTTTGTCACAGACAGCACGGCCTGCAACGTCTGAAATATTTACTCTCTGTCCCTTTACAGAAGAAGTCAGCCGAGCCCGACCTCCAGTCCAGTTGGGTAAGCCGCTTCCTTTCCACTGACCCACCACGTTGATAGACCTCAGTGCTCAAATTACTGGCTCCACGGCATTGATTTCCTATTGTCGTACACATAGGTCATTTCCAATATTCCTACCACAATCAGTACTGTAGTGAATCGGTTGTCACTTCATCGTAAAAAATGTGGAGGTATCCCAAAGGGAAAGAGCTCATGCTGCCACCAGAAGAAAAGGCACTCAGACCCTCTCCTGCTCACAGCCTGTGGGATTTGAGGCAAAGTACTTAAGGTTTCCTGAATCTCAGCTCTTTCATCTGTTAAGTGGAACTAACAGTATTATTTACCTCTCCAGTTTGTTGTGGAAAGCAAATGAGATCATTTATTAACTAACCTTTCACAAGCCACAAAACGCAAGTTCAGTAATGTTGGTTTTATTACCTGTATAGCTGAGGGAGGAATATATGACTTTCCCCATTCATCACCTAGGACTCTGTGGAGAACACAAGTTCTTGTTTTGAATGTGCCTCTAAAGGCATTTCCAACATCCCTGGTCTGGTCCCCAAGTCCCACCTGTTTCCTTAGAACATGAGCTTAGAACCCAGGCTTGGCTTGTGGATAAGAAGCAAAGGGTCCTGGGGGTTGGAGGCGGAGGATGGAGGTCCAAGTGCCAGATGCGGGACACTGTGGAATAGAGGTTCTCGGCCCCACAGTCTCTTAGGGTCTGAGCCTGAGAAGAGAGGTCTCACTGCTAAACAGGAAACAGCTCTTGGGGCTCTCTCCTCAGCCCTGCAGAGGAGACGCCTCTGGCGAATGCACTCAGGAGAAGAGCTGAGAAGCAAAGTCCCCACCCATGAAGGAGGAGAAATGACCCTCAGGGATGTGGCCTGCTCCTCCTCTGGCCTCAAGCAAGTCCCTGGGCTAGCTGCTCCCCAACACCACCTCTGGGGAGGCTGTCCCCCAAAGGATGGGGTCTCCTTCTCTTCTGCCAATGTCTTATGCATCTCGTTCCTTTGTCCTTGCTCCCCCTATCCCCAACGCACACACCTGGCTTATAGAAGGGACATCAGATGCCCACCATAGCAGACATCCTAAGTGCCCCGCAATAGCCCTTTGACACAGCCTGTTCCCATGCACACAAACCTGAAGATTTCCAAGTGATGCTGCCTGCTTGGCCAACAGGCTGGAAGTGGGAGCTCATGCGTCCCACCCCCAGCAGCAGCCTTCAACCAGTGACTGATGGCAGTGGGTGGATAAACACCCCAACTCCTTTGCTCCTCAGGTAAAATAACTGAGGAATGTTGGACCCTCTCTCCCAGAAGTTTCCCAAAGGATTGAGTCCCAGTTGCCCACAGCACTAACCTACGCTATATCTTGCCTTTATTGGCTCCTCCCCATTTTCCCCACTCTTGTACTGGTGCGGCCTGGGATCACCACCCACATAAATTACTAGCACTCACTTTCTTATCTCCAGGTCTTCTTCTAGGGTATCCAATCTAGGACATCCAGTTATGGCCACCCACTTTGTGCCAGACTCTCTGCCAAGTAACTAATAACGCAAAGAAGGGAAACTCCTTAGAGTGAATCTGTAAGGCTCAGCATGGTCTGGCTTCTGCCTGCCTTTATTATCTCACTTCCAACCACTCCCCCATTCACTCACTTTCGTTCAGCCATATGAGTACCCCTTCAGTTCCCCCAACATGCCAAGCTCTTTCTGGCCACAGGCCCTTTGCCCATGCTGTTTTCTCTGCTTGGGACACCCTACCTTACCCCTTTGCTCAGATGATTTTTCAGCCTTCAGGTCTTACCTAAACTGTCACATTTTCAGAGAAGTATTTTCTGATCACCTTACTTAAGTAAGACCCTCCCTTTATCCTCATTATTCCATCTTAATATTTTATTCACTTGCTGGCATAATAGCATTCATCAAAATTTGTAACTATGAGATTCATTGCTTGTTTGGACTGGGCAGGGATGAGATCTGCTTTATTTACTCTCATATCACTAGTGCCAATCAGAGTACCTAGCACAAATTAGGCACTTGAGATATACATATATAACTGTTGGATCAATGAATAGATGAAGGTCAGAGCTGAAACTTTTTGTCTTCCATTATCCCTACCTGTGTACCCACCTGCCTTGCCCTCACCAAACACTCATATGCATTACTGTAATCTTCTTAGGAATATTACCATGTGTTTTCCTCTCTGTGCCCCTGAACAACTGTAAATCAATTAACCACAGTCTATTTGTTGAGGGGACAAATAGAAGGAGAAAGATGAATAATTCAGAAGTCCACAGCCCTGTATCTGCCTTTAGTGTCAGTCTATGATGATGGAATAGGAAACGTCTTCCGAGGATCAGTTTCATCGTCTGTACAACGAGCTAAATAATTCTGCCTCAATACCATGGAGCAGATGTTGTGTGTGAATGGGCCTTACAAACTGCAAAGCACCCTACAGAAATCTTACTGAATTCTCTTGTGAGGCTTTGTGAATAGCCACTCCAATCCCTTGCTTTCAACATGGCAAATAGCAAAATGTTTTAAGCCCTGAGAGTTTGCTTACAGTTACTAACAGTTCCCCTGCGTAGTGCACATTCCCACATTGCACTTGAGGCAGAAAGCCAGAACAGAGGCGTCCTGAACCAAATAAGGCCTGTCAGACATGCACCTTTAACGGACTACAGCTGGATTCACTAAGCCAGGTTCATGGTGGGTTGTTTCAGGACCCTGGACAGCTCCGGGACCCACAGCAGCACCTAGGAGGGGCCCCTGAGAGGCGTCACCATCCAACATAGGATGAGATCTCGGGGAGCCTTGCTTAATGGGATCTGTCAATGGAAGGTAAGTATAGGTATCAGAGATGGTAGTTGACCTTGGTTTTGTATGCAATGAACCCAGGAAAGACCAAGGTTTGAGTGAAGTAGAAAGGGTGGGAAATCTAAAATGGTACATGAATCTTAAATTGTGTCAACTTCTCAGTCCTCTGAGAGATGAATTCTAGGACACAGGAGCACATCAATTGGTGTCAGGGAGGATTTCAATGGCCTCCTGAAGGTGGGGATTCATAGAATTCTCTTCTAAGCATCAGAATCAGGAGGAAACGTATGGCCTCTGATGACCAGTACTGTTGGATTTGAATCTCACCTTCACACTTCACTAGCTATCTGACTGGGGCAATCTGTTCAACCTCTGAACTCAGATTCCCCATCTACACACTGACGGTAATAATATTTGTATTATTGAATAACTGTCCTCAATTCAACACCCTTTCCCTGCCTTTATACCCTGGCCATGGCCTCATCACAGGTTGACCATATTTCCCTGCCCTTTGCTTGTATATTGCCCATGTGACTCTTGGCCAATGATATGTGAATGGAAGTGCCGTCAACAGGGGATGAACATATTCTAGCTAGCTGACTGATGACAGGAGGAGGACAGAGACACACGGACCAGTGCTACGTCAGCTAACCCACAGGATTGCAATGAAAAGCAAAGCTATCCCAGCCCAGTTCAGTTTGAACGAGTCACGCTCCAGACAATCCACTGACGTGTAAGTGACAGTAAACTGCTGTGTTAAGACACTGTGTTGTGGGGTGGCTTGTCACACAGCAACAGCTAACAGATGCAATAGCCAATAACACCCGCCTCTCAAGTTTGTCAGACAAATTGCATTAGACAATATATGTAGGCTCCTACTACAGTGTCTGACACACATAAGAAGCTTAGTACACCGAGGCTTCCTTCCTCTACTCCAGTGTGACGTGTGTCTGGTGGCTGGCTTCTACATTTATCCCGATGCTCCCAGCTTCTGCTTAGGAGACATCCCCAATGACTTGAAAGAGAAGAATGTTTTCCTTCCCGATTTCATTTGCCTGGTGCCAATTAAATCAAATTTATGGAATTTACTCTGGTTGGTAATTATCCTGGGAAATAAATTTATTTTCAACTGTTTAAGAAGCCACTGAACCCTCCTTCTCCACCTCCCCAAATTTGCTGGCTTGGGGGGGGGAATTATGACTGTAAAGTCTCTATTGCGAGGGAAAGAAGCTATTGCATTATTTACTTTCTTTGTGTTTGTATTTATTAAGACAGGTAAGGGATTTCAGGTTATTCAAATTTCTTACTAAAGGGAAGGGAAGTGTCAAGGATTTGTTCTCTCAGGCCTCTATCACTTCACTATGACCAACGTCAAACTGAAGTTAATTATATCATTAAGCCCTAAGTGGTCCCTCCAAGGCCACGTGGCTCATTAGTCTTGTTTTTGGGTTTTTTTTATGTGTTTATTCTTTCACACATGAACTCTACAGGTAGACTGCCTGGATTCAAAAACTCTCTGCCAACTGCCAGATGTGTGATCTTGGGTAAGGTACTTAATCCCTATAAGACTCAGTTTCCTTGTCTATAAAATGGGAATAATAATAGTGGCCACCTCATACAGTTATGTGGTCAAAATGAGACAGGGCACGTCAAGGCTTACTCCACATTTCCTGTAGGCTTCCAGTGGGGATACAGGAGTGAGCAAGATATTCCCCAGGTGTAGGGGAAGGGCACAGTCCTGACAGGCACAGAAAAGTGAATCAGGCTAAGCACAGAGGGCTGTGGGGACAAAGAGAGCCCACCCAACCCAGCTGAGGAAATGAGAAGTCAAGGAGGGCTTCCTGAAGGATGCGACATTTAAACTGAGTTTTGCAGGGTGGTCTGGTTTTTAGTCTTTATTTGTACTGACCCCTGCCCACAAGTCCACAGCCCCTAGAGCCCCACGTGGTTCCACATGTCCCCAGATGGAATGAGAGAGGTACAGAAGGCCCTAGCAAGAAAGACAATTAAGTCACATTCATTAAACCCCTAAAATGAGTCATACATTTTCACATAACTTTTCTCACTTGATCCTAACAAATTGGCAAAGTAGCTTCAGTGATTTCACTCTACGTGTGAGGAACTTGAGCCCCAGAGAGGTTGACTTACCCAGAGTCACAAAACGAATAGACGGCTAATGGAGGTTTCAAGCCCAAACTTCTCAATCCTAGTCCCAGTTCCATCTTTGTTGCACCCCTTAGAACATTCTGAAAGGAAAAGAGAACCTGTTATTAAGTTGCTAAAGAAGGAAAGGCCAGATTTCCCAATGCATTTCCTCTTACTTACATTTCTTCAATGCAGTTACTACATAATTGTTAAATTAATCAAAATCTAAAAATCAGAATTAAAACTTTAACATTCCAGGAGATCATTGGAACTCCCTTTATTTAGAGTTCCTGATTCCCTTACCCCTCCAAAAACAAACCAACAAAAAACGACCTTCTGCAATCCCATACAAAGTTTAGCACTGTTATTGTTTGGGTTACAATTTCTTTGTAACTCTGAGAGGATGAAAATACGAACTGTCCACTTCCTCTGCCTTTAATTTCAGAATAGAAAACACAAAATTCTAAAAGTACAACAAGGATGGAAGTGTATTTATATTGTGACAAATTAAGATAGAGAAAAGGAAAGGAAAGAAGTGAAACAGGAAGGAATTTTTACAGGGCCAAAAAAAAAAAATTAAAAAGGAAGAAACTGAAAGAGGGAAGAGAAGAAACAGACAGGCTGGCCCTGGGTGAAAAAGAAGAGACCCAGAGAAAGAGACAAATGCAAGGTAATAAAAAGTGGGAGGTTTGCAGAAGGAAGGAAAGGTGGTGGTGAGAATGAAAGAGGGGACAGAAGACTCTAGACTCGAGAGGCTCACCAAGTAATGAAGCAAGATGGAGCATGAAGTTGCACTTGGCTTTCCAAATGCTTTCACCTATTTCCTCCTCCTCTGACCTATCAATAACCAAGTAACATTATTTTCCGTTCTTCTACCCCTCTGTTCTTTAAAGGACCTTTACACAGCAGTACATCCTACATGGAAGAACATTATTCTCGAGACTGATGTAAACACACTCTGAGAACGGGATGAAATAAAATACAGGGCCAGAGTCTCCCCGGTTTACTGATTTGGGGCATTGTTAGAAAATCATTTCACCGCGTATTCGAGATGCTTCCAAGAAGACCAAGTCGATGACCCATGTCTTCAGAGACCCCTTTTTAAGCTCTATGACATTGAAAACAACTTCAGCAAAATCAGTTCTTAGGTCAAAAAGAGACTGAAGTGAAACCGAGCACACATCAATTGATTTTTGTGAAATCCAGCAGGTTTTCCCGGTGAACTGAGATAACCGGTCATACTAGCTGATGAGCTACAGCTCTACACTGAGTTTCTCATTAGGCATTTTTGTCCTCCTGAAGCTCAGGCTCCTGCAGCCCTCTGTGAAATATAAGCAGAAGGAACTGTTGGAGGCCAAAGAAGATAAATAAATCTGGTCTGACACCTCAGACTGTGGGCTGGGTGGCCACTGGGGCTTAACTGGCCAGAACCAGTTCTGGATCTTTCAGACTTAAAGGGCCAGGGCATGAAAGCTTGAGAGAAGTTTTCTTGTGCTTTCAAGTCCCTCTGACTCCTTCCCCCAACCCCTGAGGCAGTCAATCCAGGCCAGCCTGAGATGCTAAGAAGACAGGGTCAGGAGTGGCAAAGGCCTGGAATCTTCCTTGCTGTCCAGAGACCCTCCCTGACCTGGGTAAGGAGGGCCTAAGATGTGTGTGTACTCAGTTCCCACTTTGAACCACAGGACCACCAATAACTAGGCTGTGGTCAAAGCTGAGGAAACCCTTAGGTCATGCCCCTACATTTTGTCACCAAAACAAACAAACAGATTGAATAAGCAATATATTAATGCAATATCATAAAAATGAAAATGAAAATCACAAAAATACATAAAATAAATAGTGAAAGTCCCCCCATTATCCACCACTCCCATCCGTTTCTTTTTCCCAGAAGTAACTATTAATCAGACTCAGGTGTGTGTAGCCTTCTCGACCTCTCTTTAATTCATTCACCTGCATGTCCATATACATATGAAGAGTTTCAGGATGATTCATTTAGGTAAATAGGACGATACTATATATACAATCCTCTCACTTGCTTTCGGTATTCAACAATGCATCTTTCCGTCTTTTCTCATATTTTCATGTCAGGACCTAAAGTCCCCCTTCATTATCTTTATTTGCTACAATCGTTTGATAGCTCATTAAATGGTTTCCAATTTTTCACTATTACAAGCAATGAACTCTCCTAGTCTGTATACATCTGCACAAGCACTTCAGTATGTCGGCAGGATAAACATTTATCTGAATGGGGAATTGCTTTGGTGAGTTTCCATATAGGGAAACTGAGGCCCAGAAAGGGCTTTTGAGCTTTCTTTTCTTTTTTATTTTTTTTTTAAGGAGGGCGCAGCTCACAGTGGCCCATGCAGGGATTGAACCGACAACCTTGGTGTTATTAGCACCATGCTCTAATCTACTGAGCTAACCGGCTGCCTCGGGGAAGAGTTTCTGGAGGTAACATAAAACATGAGTAGCAAAACTGGGACGAGACATTAGGGCCCCAAGTGCCAGGCCAAGCTCCCCCATGACACCATCCTCACTGGCACTGTGAACTTGGACATAGCCAATCTCCTCCCAGAGTCTATGGGATTGCAGACACTATGCTGAGCAGACAGGAACAAAAGTTAAAAAGCCAAGGGAAGGATGGCAATCCCAGCAACAGGGGGAAAAGGCTGTGGTGGCCAGAGGTACCCAGCAGAGGACAGAGGAAGGAACATTGAGCTCAGAACTTAAATCCTTCCGTTCCTGTTCTGGCTCCCCTCTCCTCCACCTGTGTCATTCCACATGCCTGAGCCTCTGTTTCTTCCACCATAAAACAGACTTCATTACTGCCTGCCAGGCTTCTCGTGAAGGCTGAGCAAAGTGCTCTACTGACCAGGCTTGAGCTCTCGCTGTGTGCCTGGGACTCGGCTAAGTCCTTTTCCTGAATCACGTTATTTGACTCTCACAACAACTCTAGAAGGTCGATCCCATTTTTGTCCCCATTAAACAGATGAGGAAACTGAGGCACAGAATAAGTCTTGGCCCAAGGTCACCCAGCTAACACATGACAGGCCCAGGAGCTGAAGCCAGGCAGCCTGGTTCCAGAGCTCAAACTCCTGGCCCTACGAAAGGCACCTATTGGTGCCCCAGCACGGGCATGAAATCCCTGAACAGGACAGACGTGGCTCTGAAGGTGCAAGGCCCCGGAGTAGGGAGCAAGCCAACCGAGCCCCAGCTGGGATGTGCTAGAGCCAGGCCACCGCCAGCCCTGAGGCTCAGACTCAGGTTCTACAGCCTGACCCCGGTGCCGCGGCCTCTCACCATTGCAGTTCCGCACCATAATTAACCCTCCCCACTGGGGCCGCCAGTACCTGGGGCTGGCAGGGCCCTAATGGAAGCACGCTGGCCGTAATTGCCTCCATCCATCACCCCAGCCCATGGAAGGGGACAGAGTCTGGCTGGAGATTTAAACAAGCTGTTTCTTTGCAGAAACGAGGGCCACTGACACAGCCTCCCTTGCTGAGAGCTCACACAGGCAATGCGGACCAAAGCTTTCAGGTCACAGAAGAAGGCGAGACAGTAGGAAGGAATGGAAGACGCAGAGAAGAAGCCGAGGGAGAGAGAGAAAAAGACAAGGAAAACAGATACAGGAAGATGGTCAGCTTGGTAGGAGAGAGAGAATGGCATTGTGCCAGGAAAAGGTTTCTCAAACTGAACTCTGAATCCGTTTGGGGATAGAGACAGAGACAGAGACAGAGACAGAGACAGAGACAGAGATAGAGACAGACATAGAGATAGAGACAGAGACAGAGACAGAGACAGAGACAAAGAGAGACAGAGAGAGACAGAGATAGCAATAGATTGAGAGATAGATATATGTGTGTATATTACATGTATGTTTATATATATAACACATACTTACATACACATGTATCATTTTGATGATACCTTAAAAAACAAATACAATCACACCCAGAATTATTCAGCCAACAACTCCTGAACAGATTACTGCCATCCAATTTAACTGCCCAGCTCTCTGCCCACCCCTCCACCAGTCTGTGAAACAGGGAAAACACTTCCCTTTTCAGGTTAATATGAACTCTGAGTACATAATGTATATAAAGTGTCGAGTACACGCTCATGAAATAGCAGCCATGATTACTGTTTCTGTTTACAAGCTACTCATACGGAGTGCTTCTCTGCGCAGCCTGGGGAAAGTGTATGTAGAGGAAGTGATATCTGAGCTGGGCTTTGAAGAATGAGAAGTTCACCAGGTCACCAAGGAAGGGAGCCTGCTTTCCAAGGAGAAGGGAGGAGATCTTTGAAACAGGAGCAGCCAGGTGTGCTCAGCAATGGCTGGAATGTTGAGAGTAAGAGAAGGGTGTTGGGAGATGAGGCCGAAGAGGTCAGCAGGGAGCAGAATCAGGAGCTCTGGCTTTGGGGAGTTGGCTGTGGGACCCAGGGGCCTTCTCTGGGCCCCACGTTCCCAAGCCCAGAAAGTTCTCCAAGCGCACCACATTCGCAGGTAGGGGGTTTCCATGGCACACCAAGAGAAAGGCATTAAGGGGTAGAGTATTTCTTTCGGGACTTTCCGTCACTATAGGCAGGAGCTAAGTTGTACAATATCTATTTTACCCAGAACACATGGGGCACCCACCCTCCCTCCCTGCCCCCATGCCACTCCTGCCCCAACCCCCACACGCACAGCCATGGAAGTCTGATGAAACAGGCACGTAGGTGGTGCTTGCAGTATTGAGAGACAAATGGGATTTGGCGCAAAACCATCCTGCAAAACCAAAGTGAGGAAGACGGCTTGCTGTATTTCACCCAGACCCATGTTTTTCTCTTCTTCCAGAGGATACGACGAGATTACATTGTTCAGCTCCCCTTGCAACAAAGTGTAGCCACAGGTAGTGGACACTAGGACATATCCGTGCTTGGCCCCAGCTCCCTGGATTCCATGGGCCATTTCCACATGTCCATCACTCTTTCGGAAAGGTCCAAAGCCAAGGAGTTGCCCCCACAACTTTCTTTTGAGCCTTGTCCTTGGATGATGGGGACCAGTACTCACAGAAAAGCCAGCCATGGATAGGAGTTCATATGCCTGTAGGCAGCCCTCAGCCAGGTACTGGACACCTAGCCCCCGTTGTTGAGGCGGGACCTACTCTAAGGTGAAATTCACACGCCAGAGCTCCCCACGGGATCACGCTGACTTTGGGGACTTTGTCTGAAATTACACCCATACTGGCCCTCTTCTCCTTCCCAGCCCTGCCTGCTTCTTTCCTGGATTCTCCTGGGAGCACTTCCTAAAGAAATCACCGGTACATGCATCCAGATCTCAGGGCCTGCTTCTGGGGAACCAGCCTGAGACGCTGTGTGACTGAGTGCCGGCCGGCCAGATGGGAGAAGAGGTGCCACGTCCTGGCCTCACATAACAACCCACCTGTCCCCCTCCATGCTCTTTTCCCTTCAGGCTGATAGGAATAGAAAAGGAAAACACCTCGGAAGACACTTATTGATGATGGCAGAACCTCCAACAGCCTGGATCCTGAATTCCCGCATGGAAGAAAAATAGGTGCCAACTAGAAACACTACACTGGACTGTGAGACAGAAACTTTTACTGTGCTAAGCCAGTAAAATGTTTGTATATATTTGTGGAGGCAGTCAGCCACACTAAAATAAACAGTGACTTTATTGTAGCCTCAGTAAAATCTAGAACAGATGCAAAGCAAGAGTTGAGTAAACTAGTCACACCTCCCACCTCCCAGGTTGGGCCCTCAGGAAGCCCCCACAAGCTGGGCTTTTGAGCTGGGGACACCTGTTGCAAACTGTTGGGATTTGAGGCCTCTTCCATCAAGACCAGAATTCCAAGAAGACAGCTCTGCATAAACCCCCAAAGACCTGGGATTCGGTTGAAAGATGACCCTTCACAAAGCAACTCACACAGTGCCCGTATAATAAGGACCAAAGCTATTATTAATAGAGAATTATTCACAGGGGTCTGTTCTCCCTCTGGATTCCAAGGGGGCAAAGTTCCTGCTTTCTGAGAAGATCTCTAGGATCACCTTTGTTGAAGAGAATCTGGATAATTGGCCAGCAAGAAAAAATGTCAATAGAAGTCAGAGAGAGTAAAACAATAACCGTGTTAAAAAAAAAAGAACCTATAGACGATGTAATACAGAATTGTACACCTGAAATCTATGTAAATTTACTAACAATTGTCACCCAATAAATTTAATTAAAAAAAAAAAAAGAACCAAGACAGTATTGCTAGAAGATAAGAAAGAGAAACAGAGAAGTCATTGTGAGCTTGGTATTAGAGAGTTTAAGAGTTAGGAAGTGAACATAACTTCATCTGAGGGGAGGATGATAATAAAAATAGTGATCTGGAGAGAGGAAATTTTGTGTTTTCTCTGCAATAAGGATGTCCTCCAATTTGACATCTCTTTAAGAGACTAACCATAGACCTGAAATTCTCATAATTTTCAGTTCCTGGACTGCTGCCAAACATGTCACACCCCACAAGACTGGTATGTTTGGCAGCTTGGGATATATTGGATGATGGCATTTCTACTTCCAGGGGTCTCCAGGATTTTGTAGCAGAGTCTAGGATAATTTTCATCTCTCCATTCCCATGATTTAAGGTGCATTTAAAATAGCCTAGCCCCAACAAATTTCTTTAATCTCTACCATGAAAATTAACCACCAGCTTTCACCATATTTGCCTGTGCCTCTGGCACTTAGTTTCATTATCTCCTAGTCAAGTTAACTGATGACATGTTTGATTTTTCAACTTGATTGTCAAATCTTTCAGAATGCGTACCATCATTTTATTCTTATAGCATCTCTCTTGCACTCAATAAATGTAAAGATTTCTGTCTTGATTATCACTCTCTCCCTAGCACCTTCAAGATTATCTGATCGATGGTCGATACTTGGTAAATGTTTGTTGAATGAATGAACGAAACAAACAATTCATCATAGCCATCAAAATTGAGTTGATAACAATCACAGTCTCCAAGTAAAGCAGGTCTACACATGGCTGCCTGGCTACTCAACTGTTCCTGCTACTATTCACCTTAGCAATCAAATTTTACCCTGGGCTTACAGGTGGGACAAATCTTAAATACAACCGACCTCCACTGAAAAAGACAAATATTAGGAAATGAAGCCAGAGCCTCATCTACTTCTTAGATTGCTAGAAATCTGTATCTTTGGTTCATAAAATATACTCTCCTTGCTTTGTGTAAGGAGTAAAACATGTGCCCTGGAATCATACATATCCACTCCTCTGGTTACCAGTCAGGAAGCTTTGGTCGAGTTATGCAACATAACTCGACCAAAGCTTAAAGAAACCTCAGTTCCCTCAACAGTAAAATGAGTGTGACAATTTTACAGAAAGACTGTGACAATTAGAGGTAATCTATGTACACTCCACACCCAGTGTAGGTAAGCGGCACATAGTGGTAGGTACAAGAATCTTTGTCTCCTTCCTGGCAGATGGCACACACACAAATGGAGACAGAAAAAAGAAACCATTCTGATATTTGGGGGATGATCCACAGAGGACAGGGCCATAGGTCTTCTGTGTCCTTCAAGTTCACCCACAGAAAGAACAGGGCCATGCACAAACTCAAGGACCCAAATTAAGTTTCCTCAGTAGCTCAACTCCTTCACGAGTTAGTGTCGAGACACAGTATTGATAAGGGGAGGAGGTACAAGATTGATTCTTTTATGCTGCAAACCTGATTATCCCTTCCGACAAGGATGAAATGATAGCTCTGTCCATTTATTTTAATTGGACACTTTTCCATAGTGATTCAATTGGTAGTAGATAAGAAACACTATTTCTATTTTCATTTTTCCAAGGGACTGAGGAAAGAAATTTACATAGCTAATGAAGGCCCTTTTATGAGAACAGAGAAAGGACCAGACTCTATTTTTGGAAATTTCTTTCCAATTGAAATGTTGCTTATAAACGTCCAGTTTTGAAATGACCGCCTCCCGGGGAGCTGTCTAATCACATAGTCCAAATGCTATGGCAACAATCTCTTGAGAAAGATCCATACATACTCAGGTGATCTTACGCCCAAGTGAAGCATATATTTGTTACTCTAAAAAGAATTTGGTGTGTTAAAATTATGTGGTGTGTCAAAATAGATTCTTCTCTCAATGATATTTAATTTTTTTTACTAATTTTCATAATATTGAAATCGTTTGACTATGAGACCTAACTGCTTAAAAACATAAGTTTACTCATAGCGTTTACAGCCCTTTGTACAGACTCCCATTCAAAGGTCTGAATTCTCTTAGAAACTCCTCATTTATATTAGAAAAGAGAAGAAAGGGCCTGCATCAATAAAGCAGATGATTTTAATTCAGAACTACTCTTGAATTAAATTATTTGTATATTTCTGAAAAAAAATAATTCTGGGACCAGAATGACCTGGATAATTACCTTCATTATTTAAGCCATCCTACTAAATCTAGCCCAAATTATTGGTCTTTGAAAGCTGTTGAAGGAGGCATTTCAGAAAATCAAAACACTCAGGATATTTAATAATTTTTTTTTCCACTGGATTCACAGGCTCACGTGATGGAAAAGGTCAAGGACTTATTTAGACAACCAAAAATATCTTAGACCTAGAACAGACCACCTGCTCAATGTTTCTATGGAATCTTACATCCTCCAAAAAAAATACTTGCAAGAACAGTTTATCTTTTCATCCCAACAATCACTGTGTGAAACACGGACCATAATCTCCATGTTTACAGATGAGAAAACGGAGGTTCAGAGAGGGAAATGTTTTGTACAAGGTCACACCACAAATAAGTGACAAACTGGGCCTGGACCGCAGACCTCACTCCCCGTCCAGAAGTCTCCTTACTGTACCATAGCTAAATCTAGATGTCTCTAAGGACTGAGTTGAGAACCAGTGGTCCCAAGGAGACATAAATAACCCTCTTGCTAGTGTGTTTTTTTCATTTTATCTTGGCATATAGTGTCCAGGCATTGCAAAGCGTTGAGAATATTGGACGAGAAAGGAGCTTGTCATCTAGTCATGTCTCTAGCATGGGCAAGAAGCTGTGTGAGTCTGAACCTCAGTTTCCCTATTTTACAGACTTGGTGGTGTCTTTCTCTCTCTCTCTTTGTCTCTTTCTTTAACTTGATTTCCAAGGTCCTTTAAATTTCTGATTTTTACAATCTGAGCACCTACTATGTGCTGTAGCTGATGCAGAGGAACAAAGAGATACTTATGACCTAACAGCCTGTGACATAATGAAGCAAAGGCTAAATCTAGGTGGAAAGCATGAAAATAGAAAAGAAGGGCAGATCTTGAAGGGCTTGGAGGCACATGATGGGCGGGATTTGGTAAGCAGTGCGTATTCCAGGTAAAGGAAATGACATTAGCAATTATCTTAGCAACAGACTCTGCAGCAGTTGGGCTCTCAGCTTCAAGTCCCAAGAACCCAACTCAAACCAGCTCAAAAGAAAAATAAGAAGGTGGCGGGGGGCACTCTACAGGAAGGATAGCTGCTGAGACACAGACTTGAAGACACAGGAGAAAGCCAGAAATGGGGACATGGCCACCAGAATTTCTGCCTCTGCTTCTTTTGGTGTGCTCCATTCAGAAAGGCTTTCTCCATATAATAGGCAGGACAGCTGCTGGAAAATCCTGTATCAGTTTCAAAAATGTGTGCTCCAAGGAAAATAGAATGAACTTGTTCTCCAACTTGGAAAAATCTAGAGACAAATGATGATTATGGGATTATCTGAGTCTGGGCTACACATCCACCAGTGTGGGGACAGGAATATGGGGGTTCCTGTGATTCCCATCAGAATCACATGGGCTAAGATAGGAGTTCCCCAAAGTAAGCAGGAGATGCCTGTGGGGACAAAGCCAGGAGAGCAGTTGCCAGGCTCTCGGCCTCACGTGGAAAGGTGCTGGCTCAAGTAGTAAATAGCCATCAACTGCGATTGGATGGCCATCAGCTGTGGCTAGTTGGCCGTCAGCTGTAACCAGTGAGCCATTGGACACTAATATAACTGCTGTGGCTACGCTAGCAGCAAATGGGGGCTAGCAAGGGGATTGTAGATTGCGGATTGCAGAGAGGCGGATGCCGCCAGCGAGAATATAGTGGTATGACTCCCCTATCTATGGCTCCGTGAGTGTTCCTTTTTGACCTCACCATGTCCTGCATTCTTATGTGGGGAGCGGGACCAGAGACCCCGCATGACACTCTGCATGACAACGCCACATCAGGAAAAAAGGGAAACAGATTCCTGGCAGACAAATAGCAGTATCTAATACAGTGCTTCACATCTGTCAACCCTGTTGTACAGATGAGAAAGCTGAGGCTCAAGCCAAGTAGCCTGTCTGTCAAGAGAGAGACAAAGCCAAACCAGAACCCAGACGCAACTGGTCAGGTCTGTCCGGAGCTGTTGTGATTCTCTTCTCTGATTTAAAAAGCAACACAGGCAAATATATTGTTTAGAGTGTGGACAGCATTTCAAAGAATAAGGACCAATTAAAAATTACCATCACTAAGAAATAATCGCTGTCAAAATTTCGGCGTGTTTTGTTCTCGGCTCTTCTTCTGTGTACCTGTGGCATGTATTTGGCCCGTGTCATTCTATCATTCATGGTCTTGGCTAATCCACAAAGGGCATCCCAGGACCAGGTATGCAGTAAGATCTGCCCAGAGTCTCTTCCAGACCAGACTGCCCATTCCCTCACTGCTGCCAGCAGCTCACAGCGGGCCCCCCGCGGAGATGCTTCAGAGGTTTCGCCCTGTCAGGACACCAATAGCCAGACTGACTACAATTGCGTTATCAAAGTTCGGTTTGATAACTTGCCTCCCTCAAGGCACCAAATCTCCAGGGTCCCATTGATGCTCCAGCTTCCTGTGGAATCAGGTAGAAGCTAGACTTCAGTTGAAAGGGCATTTTTGGCTTCTTTCTCTCCCCTGTCCTGCCTTTCCATCTTCTTAGAAGTGTCCTTCAACTTATCATTTGCACAGAAATTCTCATCTCAGGTCTTGCTTGTAAAGAATCCAATAGAAGGTAATGACTGAGAAAGTTGTAACTGCGCTAAGGCGTGGGTTCTAATCACCTGCTCTTTAAAGATGGATGAGCCATTTAACTGCTGGCCAAACCCAGCCAACCACCAGCATTCACATCTTAACATGGTTTTGTGATTTTCAGTTCCTTTTTACCCTTGCAATAACTCTTATGAAGTGCTAAGAGCTGTGTTTCCTGGTTTAAAAGCCAATTACTTTATGCATTTATATAGTCATGTATTTATAGAATCATTAAGGCTCTGGAGAAAAATATGCATTATTCAGTTCAATTTTAACGCATTTTATGGGAGGAAAGTATATGCTGGAGCAGAAGTCTTAATTTAAGGATTCATGAAGAATTTGGACTTATTGATTATCATATTCCCTCCATTCTAAGATATACAATTTAAAGTTTTTAAAAGTCTTAGAATTGATGAATATATTTAGTCAATGTTTTTCTTTTTCTCCCACCCCACTCCCCTGAAAACCTATTAAATATTTTCTGTTTCTTCATTCACATGAATTCTAGAATCACCTCATTGGATTCTAAGACATTGTCCCCCATGAATAAAACTTACAATAAAATTAGCTTAAACCTATAAATTAATATGACACAAAATGCCATCTTTGTAACACTGAGTGTTCTCAACCAATAACATGGTGTGCCTCCCCATTTACACCAGTTTTCGTTTATTTCTCCCAGTTGATCACTCTCATTTTCTCCAGGTATAGCCTGTACTATTGTTACTAAAGTTACTATTTTATATTTGCATTGCTAATAAGAATCTGAGTTGTTTTCCATTATATTTTCTAACTAGTAATGTTAAAGCTATTTTTAATATTTCTTAAAATATTTGATTACCTTATAGATCTATCTGATTGGCATTTCAGTTGATCACTTGGGGTAAGCTGTACAGAGAATTGTACCACTTGCAAATAAAGATAATGTCTCCTTTTTACCATTGTTATACATTTTACTTCTGATCTATGTCTCATTACATTCACTAGAATTTCTATACAATGTTTAAATAGAGGTAAAAGAAATCATTGGAAATGACGCTGGCATTTCACCACAAAGCATGAAATTGAGTGCTTAATGCAGGTATTTTTCAGCATATTATATAAAGTGAGCCTATCCTACCTAAGTAATTAAGGAAATTCCATCAATAATGGGGTTGAGTATTATCAAATGTAACTTTAGGCATTTATTAAATCAGACTCAGGATGATGTGCAGAAAATACTTTCCCAGTGTGGAGTAAGTTGGACTTAGAGTTGCAAAGCTGCCCTAGGTCTGATCTTGGCTGTGACCAGTTGATCTAACCTCTCCCTGGTTCAGTTTCTGTAGCTATAAAATGATACTAATCGTAACTTAGAAGGTTCTGGGATCACTAATTAATCTAGTTTGTGTGGAGTGTCTAACACACTGATGACCCCATGATAGATGTTCAATTACCTGGCATTTCCGAAGTAAATCCTGCTTGGTCATGGCACGTCATTCACTTAATACATGAATAGATTCAATTTGCCATCATTTTATTTAGAATTGCTGCATCCATCTTTTTCACCATGGGCCAAATAGCAACATATTTTCTCTTTGTATCACTTGGAAGATAGCTATGCCTTAAAAGTTAGAAGGGATACACTTCAATCATTTTTATGTTGACATGTAACATACATGCAGAAAATTGCATGAAGGGATGCATTTGTAAATCTGGTACGACCCAACGTGCTTGATGGCTTATTTCTCATTTCTGCTTAATGCCAATGGCCATTATGTATTGGACACTTATGGTAGGCCAGCGCTGTGCTAAACATTTCATGTGCATCATTTAATATGATGGTCACAAAATCACCATGAGGGGAAAATTACTCTCCCCATTTTTTGGATGAGGAAAATGAGGCTGAAAGAGGTGAGTACCATGCCCATGGTTACATATTAACTGATAAAATAAGGCTGAATCTAAAATAAATCCTCTATGCACTAAGCAATGGTGTCTTGATTGAAATGGAAAAAATCTCAATTGATCTAATTCTTCGTTCATTTTTGGTAATTAACATTTGCTCTCAAAATCATGCACTTCTCACCAAATTTCAAACATATTAGAATTAAGATGTTTACAATATTTTCTTAGAATATATAATCTCTCCGCTACCTGCTTAGTTCTTTTTTTAGTTCAGTCCTAATTTTATGCATTTGGGCTAACTTTCTCTTTTTTTAATTTATAATTGCCAGAAGTCTATTTATTCTATGGTCATTTTGAAAAGCCAGCTCTTGAGTTTATCAATTTTATTTTTTCCCATTTTCTAATTATTTTCTGATTTTTATCATTACTATTTCTTTCTCCTTGGTTTCTTTGAATTAGTTTTGAATTTCTTTATTTTATTGCTTCATTCCTTTTAATTCTATCTTGTTTAAATTGAAAATATTAGGACATAACTTTCCTTTAAACATGCATTTGGTCATTTTCTACAAGTCTTTAAATACAAGGTTCTCATTTTCCTAATTTTCAAATAATACACAATTGTAGTTTTGATGTTTTCTTAGACTTAAAAGATACAGAAGATACTTTTTCAAGGGTTTTGAATTTTTCATTGACATTTTATACTAATTTTAATTTTATTTTGTTCTTACAAAGGCTTTAACCAGAACTATTGCTGACATTCAGAGTGTCACTTTTCTTTGTAAACTAGTATAGGTAAATGCTCCATGAACAATGAAGAATACCTTTTTCTATCCATTTGCAAAATAAAAAATGTAATCCAAATCCATGAAATCAAAATCAATATTATTAATCATCCATTTTCTTTTCTGTTTGTTTTTTTTTTAAATGCCAAAGGCCATGTGATGTTCTTCTTACTTTTATTTTGGTTTTGGGTTTTGAGTTGTGATGTGTTTGGGGGTTTCATTTTTCTGGTCTGTTTGTTTATTGCCCCAATATCTGAAGGATACAATATATGACAGTCAACTGTGATGCTGGATCATGTAGAAAGGGGCTTAACTGGCACTCTCTAAATATCAGGGATACGTGTGTGAGAGGACTAAAAGGATTTCTCAGAGACTCTGATATGATCTCTTGGATGTTTCATAGCATTCTTGTTGAGAATCGCGAAGATAAATTTACATTAGTGTCATAGCATTCTTGTGGCTTTTCCCTTTTATCAATATGAGTCCCTCTATCTTAAGTGCATTTGCCTCGTACCATATATGTTTCCTGATATTGTGACTCCTAAACTTAGTTTTATTTCTAACACTTTTTTTCTCTCCTATTTAGGTGAAGCTTTGACAAATAGCTGTACACGTCATTGGCTTCTGGTGTGTTTTGAACCAAATCTGAGAAGAACTGTCTTTCAGTAGGCGAATTTAACCTAGATCCATTCCTTGTCATTACTGATGTTTGGCCTTCACCAATCACTGATACGTTTGACTTCTACCAGTCAAGTCAGCCTTTGACTTCATCGGCTTTTTGTTATACAATACTTCAAGTTTTATAAGCCAGTCCTGCGCGTGTTTGCCCTCAGGTCCATTGCTTCCTCTTCCCCTGCTTTGCTTTGTATGACAGAGGGGCTGAGCCCTACAGACTGAGTGTCTCAGGCTTCCCCATCAGCTGGCTTCAGGCTAGGTGTGGCCGGCAGGAGTCATTGGCAGAAGAAGCAGGAAGAAGTCAGGGTATTTCTCCCTCCCTTCTGACCTGGCTGCACACCTTCTGTAACTCTAACTCCTGCCAGACAGGACCCCGGTGGGTCCAGTTTCCATTTGGTGACCCCTGTCCCTGGGCTCAATTACACCACTGCCCTCTTCATCCCTACAGCCCAGAATCTCCATTCTCTGTCCTCCATGTCCCCTCCCCTTGCATACTTGTCCTCTTTCTCTTGGCTTCTCCTCTGCATGCGGAGAGAGCGTCTTAACGTTGCCATCCTTGACACCAGGTCCATGGGCTGCAGGGTTGTTTCTCTGCTACACAGCGTCTAATGCCAATGCAAGGTTTATGCTATTGCATTTTATATTTCTTTACAATCTTTATTTCAGATGATCTTGGCTTTCATTTCGGCAACGCTTTTAATCTTACCATTTCATCTGTTGTTTCTTGCATCTCAGAGTTCAAATCTATTGAGAACGCAAAGAAGACTCATCCGAGTAAAGGCTCTTATTTACTTTTCCATATTTTTCAAAGGGTTGCTTTTCTTTTGAATCTGATATTCCCCCCTTCTTATGTCCCAGAACATCTTCGAAGTTCTCCTGTTTGTTTTTCGTATGATTCAAAATTGAGGAAGGAGAATTCTGTTCCAGTGTGTTGCCACTAAACAATCTGGATGGATCTTCTTTGGCCTTTATTATTGATATTAAACATGTGATGACTATTAGAATCTACATCCAGACGTTAAGCTGAGGATTAATTAATATGCACAGACTTGAAATTCCTGGTGGCTTCATGTCTGTTGGACCAAAACAGGTTCTCTGGCTTCCCTACCTGGCTTTCTGGGGATTTATTTTCAGGCATAGCTTTATCCAGCCTTTTCTCTTTGTGAAAAGCAAAGCATGGACAGCTACACTAACCAGCGTGCACCCGTCTCATAGACATAGCTCTATTCCTTCATCTTCCTGACTTCACAGTCTGACATACAAAGCCCCCTACTGGTTCTCTTCTGCCACAATCCCTTCCTTTTTCTAATTTCTGGGGAACTGTAGTCCCACGATGTGTAAATACAGAAAGGTGATAATAGGGGGTGTTCGAAGCTAAATGGCAAAATAAAAATTGGATGACGCAGGGCCAGTGGTAATAGGAGAAGGGAGACTAAGTGTAGTTTCCAGGGTAAGAATGAGGCTCTTAGGGTAGATATTATGGACTAGAATGTAAATCGAGAACTAAGAAGAAAAAAAAGGAGCAGAAACCAGAGAACAGGACTACTGTTCCTAAGTAGCATGAAATGTACACAGACAACTGTGTTTCAAAAACAAAGCCAGGATGCATGTGACCCCTTGGCAAATGTTTATTCATTTTATACAACCAAAATTAAGTATGGAAAGTAACATAACCTTCAGTTTTTCATCCCTCTGCCAGAAAGCCCCCCAAAAATGTTATCTAAAAGTTATCCTATGCTTAACTGCCAAAAAAGAAACAACTTGGTGTGTAGGATTTGAAATTGCCGATATGTCACTTCAAGACCCAGGCCTCACTTGTCCATGATCTTGGACAACTCCCTTTTCTGACCTCAGTTTCCTTAGCTGGAAAATGAGAATGATAATACCTATGTCAGGGGGCCATGTAGGGGACTGAGTCACATATAAAGTATCTAGCACCCCAGAATGATTCAGTAAAGGGTCGTTTTCATCCTCCTCCATCCGGCAGCTTCATGAGCCTAATGACAGTGAGGCAGGCTGCTTACTTAACTGGGATGAAGCTGTTCTGGTGAGCGGACGTGCATTCTTGATTTCATTATGTTCCGGAAGACAGAAATGAACAGTCCTGCGGATAGTAACCCAGCCCTCGCAGCTGCCTTTCTGCTGAGGGATTTACATTCTGCGTGATTAGGCCGGAAATGGACAGGAAGCTTTATTGTGCTAGGCTGACAGGCCATGGAGGAGTAAATTGATAAAGACGCCTGGGTCAGCAGCAAGCGGGGTGGTTCCTGATTTACAGAAACACATCGAATTCCATTACTCAGCCCCTTTCTTCCTGCTCCCATCTCCCCAGCCCCTCCTCCTAGACCTTCCTCTACCCCTTCTTGCCAACGGGTGGCTTATTTATGGGAAGGAAGAGGATTTACTGATAAAGATGAGGCATCAGCCAGACCCACAGCAAGTAAATTCCCAGAGACGCAACATCGGATCATTTGACTTTAATACAACAAACATCCGCTGAACTCTCTTTGCCAGATGCGGGGATGTCAGTGAGGAGGACACATAGGTGAGAACCAGTCCCAGCAACTTGGGCGCTTAACCCTTCTGAGCTTCCGTGACCTGCTCAGAAAACCATGGGGACAATGCCAGTTCCTGTCTCACAGACAATAAATGCTCAATGAAAAGTAACAATTAGCCTCAGTGCTGTCCACCCGGGTTCCCACACTGCAAACTCTGGCCTCTTCCTTAAGACATCTCACCACACTAAGGATCTGGATGCCAGATTTGCAGAAAATACCCCACCGCTCTCAGGACAACTGTGCTCTTCTCTAGATTATTGCTTCAGAGAAGGAAAAGGATATGGGAGGGAGAAGAAGGGCTCTAACATTCACTGAACAACTCCTTTTGGTCAGGCAAGATGTTAGCCATTTTACACCATTCCATTTAGCAGCCTCCTCGTTGAGCCCCCACTTTCAATCTCACCCTTTTCTTCAATCCTCCACACCAGCCAATATATATTTCTCAAACACAAGCCTGATCTTATTGAGGCTTGGGTTAAAATCTTCTAGAGCTTCTTATGAGCTGCCATGTGAAGGTGAGAGTCCTTAACTGGCAGCTAAGAATCTTCATAATCTGGTCCCAGGTGAATAGCCACTCCCCATCACCAACTCCACAGTCCACGTGGATTACTTATATTCCAAGCAGCCAGCTCTCACCTCCTCCATGCTTTTGTTCATGCAGATTTTCATCAATACTGCGATGAGTGTACATATTAATTTGGGAAGGACTAACATCTTTAGCTATTGATTGACCCTTCCCATTCAGGACGGCAATATGTCTCTCCATTGATTCTGGCCATTCTTCACGGCCGTCAGTAAATCTCTGTAATTACCTTCATATAAACCTGGCCTATTTCTAGTTAATCCCAAAGAGTTTTATCTTTTGTGTCACTGCTGCTATTATGAATGGGGTCCTTCTATACATTCCATTTTCTAATTACATGTTTCTGATCGATAGGAATGCTAATTTTTCATCATGTTCATCTTGTATCCAGTTACCTACTAAATTTATTAGCATCAACTGCTTTTAGCTGAATCTCTTGAATTTTCTAAAAAAAAAACACAACAAAACAAAAAAACCCAGCCATGTCATCTATAAATCATAACTTTTTCAGTTTACACAATTATGGTAAATTTATCATAAGGATATTGAGGCACTCACAAAACCCAGGGCTCAGGAACCAGTAGAATCACAGTTTCAAATGCCATGAGAATTCTGTTTCTCCATCTGTCCCTTTCAACCTAAATTCAACGCTTTTATGTTAACTTATTTTTGTACGGATTAAAGTATACAATCCTATCCTTATTTGTTTACTTCAATTAGTTTATACATCAATTCAAAAGATTTGTATGTTATAAAAATACATATATACACATACTTAACTAAGGATTACTTTTGAAAGACATGTTTTTCAAAATAGTCTGAAAATTCCAATATAAAACAAATTTGTTTTTTCATTCAAATTTATGAGATGGATAGATGTTGATACATGTAGTTATAATCTATTCCTTTTTCTTTTCTTTTTAAAAATAACGTACAGGAAAATCAAATCTTTCTTTAATACATGTACAGTTCTAAGAGTTTCAACACGTGTATAGATTTTCATCACTACCACCACAGTCGGGATACAAAACAATTCCAAACAATTCTTTTGTGCTGCCATTTTAGTCAATGCCCCCTTCCATCTCCAATCCCTGACAACCTCTGATCTGTCCTCCATCACTATAATTTTGCCTTTTCCAAAATGTCATATCAATCCATTCATATAAATTATGTCATTTTGGATCTTCCTTTCTAATGTCTCTCTCTCTCTCTCTCTCTCTCTCTCTCTCTCTCTCTCTCTCTCTCTCTCTCTCTCTCTCTCCTTCTCTTACTGCTTTGGCTAGGATGCCATTGGTTTCTATCAGTTTATTTGCACCTCTCCACCCAGAACTTGAGATTCTAAAGAGTGGGGATGGTGTCTCCTTCAGCACCTAACCTAATTCTTGTCAATGTAGGCGATCATTACGTGTTTGTGGAATACATAAAGACAGAACTGTCGCTGGATGGGCTTCCTGTGGGGCCACCATGCAAGCTTCCCATAACACCAAAAACCCTTCTCCAGGAAAGGGGTAATTTGTGATGCCAACCTGGCTCATAGGTCTGGAAAGAAGTCCCCAGGCCCGTTTTCATGTATTAAACTTGTCAAGACACAAAGGAAAATCCCACCTATTATATGCTCACTGTGCCACATAGAACCGTCAGCCTCTAATTAGAATTAATTAGCTAATGGGGGTTTCAAATTTGGAAGACAAGAAGCTCTGCCTGTGTGCTCACTTGGTGTTAATTATCATGGAAACTTGTTTCAACAGAGAAACTAGCTCAAAGCACTGAGGTACCACTTCCCATGCAGGCTCCAGGAAGTAACCAGTATGATGCTGGCTAACAACCAACAGGGCTGTCTCATGTTATGTCAAGATTTGAGGAAAAAAGAACTCATGGCTCTCCAGGGAGTTTTATTAATGATTCCCTCACAGGAGGACTTCTGTGGAGAATTCAGGACATTCTGGCCATCCCAGAACAGGAGTTCCAAGTTCAAGAAGCAACTGGAAATAAAATTAGGAGGGGCTGGGTCTGGAACCAGATGCCGCCATTAAGTGAGGCAGCAGATACAAGGCATCTCAACCACTGCCCATTGGATGAGGGTCTCTAACCAAAAGACATACCCCCCACTCCTAGACTGGGTGGGATGATCGCTTCTTGTACTTGCCAAAAAAGGTGGGGGGGACATAACAACCTGCTTGTCTTGAGAGAAAGAGATTTGCTCTATTTCACACAGAAGAACACCCTATGAGAGCATATGTATTAGGGCTTCATCTCCTGATACATAGACGCTCTCTGGTGGTGGTCTCCCATAATGTGTGGGTTTCTTCCGCTTGTTTCATAGCCATTACTGGACCTGAATACACCCACGTGTGTAGGCCTGGCTAGAGCAGGGGTCAGTGTTCACCCTGGTGCAGGCTGGGCAGCATGCAGATTAACTTTCCACAGCCGTGACAATTCCCACTTCATCATTCCCGTAAAATGCCCCTGCCTCTTGCTCATTGGTTATCAGGGCTGGTCATGCATTTGGCCCCTTAACAGAAAAGGTGAGGATCGGTCCACGATAGACTAAATGGCAGCAATTTCAGAATCAAGGATTTACTTCTACCCAAACCTCAGCGCCTCCAAAAAATAATATTAAAAAGATAAATAAAAGTGTTAAATAATTTTTAAAACTCAGGTTCTCTATTGACCCGATTTAGGTAAAAGTGAACTGTTTAATAAAAAAGAGGAGTGGGGGCACATTTATTTTCTTCTGTCTCACAGCAAATCTATTTCTTTCCCTTCGGATGGGTCCTTCCTAATCTGGATTGATTTAAGTTGGAGCTAAATCTGCAGGTAGGGGCCCCAGGGGAAAATGAAAGCATACAGATCAGTATGCATTGAAATCGTCTGTAGATGATGTTAAAATGCAGATCCTGAATCCGTAGGTCTGGGGTGGGGTCTGGGGTTCTGTGTTTCTAAAAAGCTCTGAGGTGATGGCAAGGCGTAGACCACACTTCGAGTAACAATGTGTATTAGTTTCCCCATGGTTGCTGTAACAAATTACCACAAATTTAGTAACTTAAAACAACACCAATGTATCTTCCTCTGTTTATGGAGGTCAGAAGTCTGAAAACGGGCCTTAGAGGGCTAAGATCAAGGTGTTGACCTAGCTCCATTCCTTCTTGAGGATCCAGGAGAGAATCTCTCCTTTGCATTTTCCAGATTCGAGAGACTGCCAACATCACCTCATCTTCTCTGAATCTGATCTCCTTGCCTCCCTCTTATAAAGACCCTTGTGATTACATTGGCCCACGTGGATAATCCAGGAAAACACTCTCGTCTCAAGATCTTTAACTTAATCACAGCTGCAAACCCCCTTTTGCCAAGTAGGGTAACATATTCACAGATTCTAGGGCCTGGGTCATGGACATTTTGGGGAGGGTGTGTCAGTTTTCTGTCTACCACACAGGGATTAATGAACCTGGAGAAAATGGGAAAGGGTGTGGGCGGTGATCTAGGCAGATAGTGTTTGGAATTGGGTTGGGGTCACACATGCCCATTGTCTGCAAAGACACAACATTTGGAGTTCCTATTATTTGGGCAGGTGGGTGGACAGGCCATGATAGCTGTCAGGGAGTCTGGGAGAAGGTACCGGAGTTCTGGGTTAAAATTAACAAGATTTCAGGAACTGCAAGAGAGCTCAGGCAAGGGCCTGGAACAGACCAATTCTAGAAGTGATGGGAGACTTAACTGGTCCACTCCAAGTGTCGAGGACAGAGAATCGAAAAAGTTCTTGGCTTCTTTCTCTCCCTCACTACTGAACTCCCAGCGGGAGCTGCTTCTCTGGACCTCAATGTGACTAGCAAAGAGGAACTGGCTGGCAAAGTGTAAATGACAGGGGCCCTAAGGGAAAGCGACTGTATTGGCTCAGAGTTCCTAATGGCCAAGAAGAGGTTGGACACACACCCTGGAACTTAAAGGAGTTTTCAGAAAGTCCAGATGAAGATTGGCATAAGCTGTGACAGAGAAGATGGGCACCTCTCCGAGCCCCAGTTCTGACCACTTGTGGCCCCAGGGAGAGAGGGAGAGCACATGCATAGGAATCTCTCCAGGAGACTTGTGTTTTTAAAGGTCGGGCAAAGATGGAAACTTGACATATCCCCAAGGGGTGTTGGGTACAAGCGTGACACTGATTGCTAAAAATGGATGGGGGAGCTACACTCCCAAAGAGCTGAGGCGTTAAAAATGGTTCAGAACAACAAAATAGGCTCTGTTGGTTTTGTGTAGAAGAACAAGAAGATAAAGCAAGGTAGGTTGGGGCTTGGGGCTTGTGCTGGATGTTCTCCCTTTACCCAGGCCTAACTCTCTACCTTTCTCTGCTCTGCTATGAATCCCCAGAGAATAACCCCTATGGGCTCTGTTGCCAACCTCTTTTGCTGTCTGGTTTCTGGCTGGGCTTGACCAGTGGGAGATGCAGGCAGGAAGCAGAAGGGTGGAATTAAAGAAAAGTCAAGGTGTTTACTTTCCTGCTGCCTCCCTGCTGGACCAGAGTGGCCGTGGGTGCATTCCCCTGCCCAAGGCCACAGCTCCCGTCACATAGCGCTCTACTAGTGTTACAGCTCTCTCTTGGGTACTGATAACTGATCCCACTCCCGACCCTTCAGATCTAGGAATAACAGCTTCAGATCTAGTGGTCTTCTCATCATTTCCTATGTCCCTGAGTGGGGGTATCCCTCTGCTCATGAATGAACTCCTCTAGCCGGACCAGATAGCCCACGGATTATAGGCCATTAAACGAGATAATACATGTGACATCACTTTAGAACCATAAAGGGACACACAGATGGGACAGGTTATTTGCTAAAGACCTTTGGTGTTGCACCATCTCCTGCTTGTTTCCTCTAACTTGACCTATCCCTTCCTTAAACTCTCTTCAATTATCCCTCTGAGTATGCCCCCCACTCCACACCCCAGCACAGCACTTCAAACCTGCCTCGTTCCCTATCCATTAAGCTGTCGTTTTCTTACCCTACTATCACCTCCAATTCTCCTCCTCCAAGGCGCTCATGCTCTCTGATGCCCCCCTCCCCCACCATTCCTGCAGTTGCTTCTCTGGGTGCTACGTTCATGCACTAATATGTCTGCAAACCGGGACTTACTAGAAAAGAAACAAGTTGTACTCAAAGCCTGAAAAAATTCCCCAGTTGGAGGAATTAACAAAGTCTGACTTCTTTCTGGAAAACTAGCTGGCCTGAAGCAGATTCAACCCTCATCATCTTGAGTGGGGTGGGGGAAAGCCGGGGTCTAAGGGTGGTGGTGGTGCTCAGATACAATCCTACTTCCTTGATAAAGTATCTACATGGCCTTTCGTAAGTCACTTCCCCTCTCTGAGTCGCAGTGTCCTCAACTGTAGAATGAAGGTGTTGGATTGGGAGATTACTCAAGTTCTCCCAATTTTATAATGCCATTTTGTTAAGATCATGTTCTGTTTGGGTCGCTGGGGCACAATTAACTCCAATTATCTATAAGCAGCATTATCCTAAAAGAGTCCGGGAACCCAACAGTCATGCCAACCTCTAAAACAAAAGCTCTAGCTCCATGGATATACTTAGTCATTTCCTCCCAAAATAGCTCATCCTCCTGTATCCGTCTTGATGAGCTCCATCCACCCAGTAACCTAAGCCAGAAACCTAGGGATCACCTAGATTCTCAGAGTCCTCACTCTCCCTCAGCCCCCACAGCGGATGTATCACCAAGTCTTGTTCAGTCTCACTATACAAAATCTCTCAGGTCTTAACCTTCTTCTCCAGCCCACTGCCCCACTTCAGGCTCCTATCAATGCTCTCAGATTTTTGGAACTGCCTCCTGTCTGGTTTCCTGACTCTAGGTGTTATTATGCATACCTCCCTCTAACACCAGCTGCCACCGTTAAAATCCCCAAAACACAAAACTTATGTTCGATACTCTCCACCTTCTCAAAAAAACGTCACTGGGTCCCTGTCTAGAAAATAAGATCCAAACTTAGAACACAACTTCTGAAGCTCTTGGTGATCTGAAACCCTGCCTGTGTCTCGGTCAAAGACTCCAAATTGATTAATGAGGATAACACGGCTTCTAACCGCTGGCTTCTGGGCTACGCTCTGTGCAAGAACATTACACGGAGTACCTCAAGTCTCAGCTCAGGGAAGTCATCCTGGCTGCAGATGTCGCCAACCACTACTTGACTTCCAGAAACTTGGGACTATGTTGAATTCTGATGTGTCCTCTCACTCCCAGCACCCATGCACCCCAAAACTCAAATTAGGGACGTTCCATCATTGACAGGGAAAATCCAGGTCCCTTTCAAAAGGCCTGAGAAAATACAGAATGATGTGGGGGCAGCTATCCTAAAGCAATTAGCTAAGAAAAAAGAACAAACCATTATGCAAACACACAACCATTTAGCTTCAGGCAGACTTTGGTCAAGATACCAAAAACTAGGAGAGGGAATTGAATCCTTTTTTTTTTTTTTCCTTTCTTTTCTCCCAGTTCATTCTAATTCTCTTTGAAAATTAGGCTTCCATATGGTTAATATTAGGTCTCTGTAGCATTCGGAATCTGCAGCCTTAACTCATTAATATCCATTAACAGGAAAGGCTCATAATAATAACCCGTCCCATCTGTGTGGCCCTTTATGGTTTTAAAGCGATGTCATATGAATTATCTCATTTAACTGCCTTTAATCCGTGGGATACGGGATCCAGCTAGAGGAGTTCCTTGATGAGCAGAGGGGTGTTCCCTCTCAGGGACACAGGAAAAGATGAGAAGACCAAGGGGTGCCTGAGATGTAATGAGGAGATGAGGGGGGTAAATCAGTTAAGTGCAGGGCTCTGAATTACAAACTACATATAAAAAGAAATGCTGCCTGTGCTTCTTGTAAGGGAAGAAAGGAACAGGAACCGATTTAACAGAGGGCTGCCTAGACAGGTCTGGCTTTCAGGAGCAGATAAGAGTTAACTTAGAATTAGCATATGAGAGTGTGGCCCATCAAAGACTGGACTTGGTTTCTTTTGCAGTAATGAACGTGCTTGAAAAACCACGCACTCACTGGCTGGATAAATATCACTCTTGCCCTTGCCCTTTATTTTCTCCATAAGCCAAGAATGATGTTTCTGTTTGTACAGTATGGACACGGACAGACAGACACACACTCACACACGTGGTATGATGTAATAAGGAAGTTAAAAGCACATTGTGGAATCACAATGACCTACTCAGCTCCTTTGAAACCCCTTCCATTTGTACGTCACACCAGCTCTCGAAGCTTGCGTTTCCTCATCTGTAAATATGGTAATATTCCTTACTTCATAATGTGAAAAAACAAATCAAGTAATCCAAGTAATGATGTGACAAGTAGCACAGCTTCACCCCAAAGGTTTACTGTTCCTATTATTATTTAAAGACCAAGCACTTGCTCACCTATCCCGCGGACTTCCAGCTCCCCGGAAGCCAGAAGCATGGCGACCAGAGCTGATCTCTGTATCGGACTCTGTGTCCAGTGCAGGACAAGCCCGTAGCACTGCTGCAAGGTTTAGCTGGGTCACTCCAAGTCCTATGACAGAAGTGTCCTGCACATAGTAAGTGTGCAATTGCCAGTAACTCTTATTGCTATGGTCACTTAAGTTATTATGTATGGCCTTGACAATTTTCTAAACTCATGGAAATGCTCCTCCATGACTTGGGGACCCCAAGGTCCAGGGAGGCCCACAGCAGTTCATGCAGTAGGTAACTAGTGGTCTGGGGAAGGGGTTCCCCAACTGGTTCTACCTCCTTCCCACTGTATTATTCCAGGCAGCTCACTGTGGCTCTTCTTGGGTCTCGAGCCTGCTGGCTTTTGGGCTGGAACTACACCCTCGGCTCTCCTGGGTCTCCAGCTTGCCCCCTGCAGCCTCCGTAAGCACATGAGCCAATTCCTTCTAATAAATCTATGGGTCCTATTGGTTCTGTTTCTCTGTAGAACCCTGAGTCATCACCCCAATCTACAAGCAGAGTAGAATTATCCCGTGGATGGTGCCCATCCTGGGTGGCAGATGTCACTGTTCATCAATGCCTCTTGAGAGGCAGCCTGCTGACCCAGTCCCAGGCCTTGGATGGGAGGTCTTGGCTGAGTCCATGCCAAGACTTCCCAGGAAGGGAAGTTCTCTGGATCAGTGGCCCTCAAAGGCCCAGGAGCATCAGTATCACCTGGGAACTTACTAGAAATGCAAATTCTCAGACTCACCTGAGATCCCCTGGAGATGGAGCCCAGCAGTCTGTGTTTTGACCAGCCCTCCAGGTAATTCTGATGCAGCTCAAGTTTGAGAATCACAGCTCTATAAAGCTTGGTGATGGGGAGAGGAGCAATATCCACTGAACCGAGGCAGCCGGAGCAATGGAATTCAGGTCTGGGTTCCGATTCTGAAGCTACTAGTCACTATCCGTGGGACTTGAAGCAAATGAGTTAACCTCTGTAAGCCTGCGTTTCCTCGTCTTCAAATAGACGTAACAATGTATGTCCTGCCAGGTACTCCTAGTTCCTCAGGGATTACGATACTTCCCAGGGTGACTGTGATGAGTTAACAGGTACAAAGTAATGACCTGGACCGTGCACAGAGTTCCAGCTCTCAAATACTTGCTTTCCCTCTCCCTCTAGCCAAATAACTGTCTTCATATTTCCCTGAAAATGCTCTAATTCTTTCTCATCTTTGCAGTTTGCTCATGCTGTTTGCTTTATGTTGGTGCTTCTCCACCAACTTGAATATGGCCTATGAATTTCCTGGCTAGCGTATTAAAATGCAGATTCTGGTTCCTTAGGTCTGAGGTGGGACCTGAATTCCACATTTCTCACGAACTCCCAAGTATTGCCCATGCTTCTGGTCCATGGACTATACTTTGAATAGTAAGGGTCAAGCCAAGATGGCCAGCTCCCAATTTCCACCTGATAAAGGTCTGCTCACCCTTCACTGGCCAGCTCTAATGTTACAACTTCCACCAAGACACTGAAAACACATTAAAGTAGGAGTTGGAGGGCAGAAAGGTTGGGGCAGAAAGAGCCCTTAGGGGAGAAGATATGTCAATATTCCTGGCAAGAGGTGGGCGGTGCTCCAACTAAAAAGATGGCAGAAGGAAACAGCTGGGGGAGGACATGACTGAGAAATTAGAGCAAAGATCTTGGGCTTATTGACCGAAGAGTTGTAGAGAATCCTTGTAGAGAACCAGCTTGAACAGATGATACCCACTGAGTCAGAGAGTAATGGAGGAGGAGCAGCTGAACAGGGAAGGAAGTGTGTAATCAACTTGGGTTGATGGTGACTGTAGCTCACCCAACTGTGAATGTCCAGTAGGCATTTGGATATTTGGGTTCGGAGCTCAGCAAAGAGGTCTGTGCTAAAGGCTGAAATGTGGAGGTCACCTACATGCCGCAGTAGTCATAAATGTGGCTGAGATTGTTCAGAGGAGGGTGGAGAGGTACCAGCACTATGTGGGACGTAGGGTGCATATCCATGTGCCTGGCATATCTCAACTCCCTGGAATAATCTATTCTTTACAGCCATCTCTCCCAAACCTGGGGGTTCTATGGAGCTGGAGATCAGGAAAGGGGCTTAGCTGTCCCCTCGGTGGGAAGAAACATGAGGATTTTGGAAGCAGGGTTTGAATTTCAGCTCTGCCACCTACTAGCTGGGTGACTTCAAGCATGCTGACTCAGCTCTCAGAGTATCCATTTTGTTAACTGTAAAAACGAGAGCAATATTACGTATATGCTCTGCTGGATAGTTGGAGACTCAATATGATATGTGTATGTTTATGATGTACTTCCTGGCACCCAGCAGATGTTCTGGACACGTGAGCTCCCCTCTCCCTTCCATCCCCACTGCTGCCCCAAGGCCAAGAATTAAACGGTTTTTGGTGGTGACACTCTTGGGTAGTGGCCCTTTTCCAATCTGCCTCCTCTAACCCATACTCCACAGGCCCGGGATACTTCATGTGACATAGCCACAGCAGCAGTTCCTTTCACCATCTTTCCGTGTCGCACCAAAGGGCAGAGTCCCATGTACCTCTCTTCTTTCCTGACCCCATCCCCATGCCTGACCCTTTAAACGACAGCTGCCCACATCCCTAAATGCTACATCTCATCTTAAATATCTGTTGAACAAATACATTGACATATGAGAAATCCCAAGCTCAGAGATGTCAAGAAACTTGCCCAAGACAACACAACTGCCTTAAATCCAAAGTCACATAGTTGAGTATAAAAATCCATGCAGTTTTCATTTTTCCATGACATCTGGACTTGTTTTCACTTGAGTAAGACTTCTGCTTTATTTTTTAATTTTAATTCTGCTTCTCTCAAGCCAAAGTTTGTGGTCTGCAAGTGGACCCAAATGGCTTCTGCATTTGCCAAGGTCATTCCCTATCTATCCAAGGGGGGAGACGTCCAGGCACCACTGTGTGTAGATTCTGCCTCCCGTAATGTTGCTGTGGGGGAAGATTTCCCTGGGGCACAGGGGACCTCAGAGGGCAAGTCTATTGTTCCTGGCTTTCCACTGCCCCATGTTAATGCACTAACTGCCTCCCGCAGAGAAAGCTCTAGTCAGAATCGTTGACACCAGATTATGTTCCTGAGAACTAGAAAGCAATTCACAGTGACACGGGAAAAAAAAAAAACAGATGATGTTAGGAAATAAATAGAGCAGCTCCATCCCTCAAGTTTTCAAGTGGGTTTCCCAGGAGGGGATAAACAGCACGGTCTGTATCTCTTCTCCACCCCTCTTGTTGTCCCTTCCTACTCTGAAGCTGAGCTGGGACATCAGACGCTGAAGCACCATGATTACAGCTGCGCTCTCCTAAGACCTACTGGGCTCTGTTGATTCCAGAAATAATTGCATGCCCCTGGTAACAGATCTCTAGTTCCTAAAACCTTTCATTAAACAAGAAGACAGAGCATCCTACTCAGGGCTCAGGGTTCAAGCTTAACAGCATTCAACCAAAGCTGTAGTTCACAACGGGGAGGCAGGGACGGGGTGTTTGCGTATTAATAATGCACCAGCTCTAATTATCTGCTGCCACAAGATCAGTACATGCACGCGGCCACTTTGCACGCTACTATACACTGCTTTTTATCCTGAAGCTGCACAGATGAATTTGCCAACGCCTAAGCAGTCTTGCTGAAATGCGAAGCAAGCAGTCTGCAGATCCGCACACCAACTTCATACGGAGCCTGTAATTACACGTGCGTGTGGGGATTCGATTTAGGGTCATCGTTCCGACTAGGCTGTGAACTTCATGAGGAACGGGGCTGGTTTGTGTGCATGTGTTTCACAGGAGGCAGTCAGCATTTACAGCATGCAAAACAAATGAAAGTTGCAGAAAGGGTGGACCTTCTTTCCAACCTGTCTCTTCATTCTGCCACAAGGCATGCTGGCAGCCAGTGGGGAGGAGGCTGGAAGACTGAGTCGTGGGAGCTCAACCAGCCATAAGGATCTGGCCCCCCTGAGGGTCAGCTGCCAAAATGAGATGGTCTGAAGGGGGCCGTGAACCATCTCTCCCTAAGGGAATGAGTTGATGGTCCCAGAGTCTGTAGATTTGTCTCATGGTAACAAGGGCTGGGATTGAGTGGTTCAATGATCAGAACGGGAGGCTGTGTGGGCACTGAATGAACATTGTTTTGTGTCAACATTGTCCATCGCCGCTCATACAACCTGCCTTTGCCCAAATGAGGGAACTCCATTCATTTCCCATGACCAGCAGTGAGGGTTACATCCTTGTGAATCATCCTCTAGCCCAGGGGTGTCCAAACTGCGGCCCGCGGGCCAACTGCGGCCCGCAATCCATTGTTAATTGGCCCGCAGCAAATTCCAAAAATATATTTAGTTTACTTAAATAAACCAGGTGAGGCAATACGTACTTCACCTTGAGTGAGTGGCCCAGCTGTTTGTGTATTTTACCGCATATGGCCCTTGGTGAAAAACATTGAAAAAAGTTTGGACACCCTGCTCTAGCCCAACCAAAATCACATTTGACCCTGAGCTGGAGCCAATCAACGCTCGACTCATAACACCTTTCTGTACCAGGGGCTCTCCATTCCCAGAGAGAAGCCTGTGTGACCTTGAAGTGGAACCAAAATTGGAGCAGAGGAGGGGCTGGGACGTTCCCAGCGGAAGGAAGCTTTCGCCCATGTTGCCGGGTGCCCTCCTCATGACCCCTCACCCTAACCCACATCAGTGCTGGACTTCCCACTGCCAACACGGCAGTTCTTTGCCTAGGGGCTTCCTCCTACTATCAACATTCCCTTGTGCGATCTCAGTGGCAGGCCAGGGGGTGCTAGGAAATTAATACCTCCTCATCCTATTTCCCCACTGTACCCCCAAAGTAGCCTTCAACTAACAACATCAGGATTGATATGTAAATACCCAAGTTCTCTCACCCTTCAGGTGGGACAACTCTGAGGTGTGTTCCACCCTCGCTCCTGGAAACTTCCCAGTGAGTCAAACTCCAGCTACCACAGGTTGGATGACACACCTTCTATTGGCTGCCTTCCCTTCCCTGTTTCACTTTCCTACTCCCTGCTCCAGTGCTTCATGGGATCAACTCTCACATAAACTACTTACACTTAAATCTTTGCCTTAGGTTCTCTTTCTGGGGAAGCCTGAACTAATACAGGACTGTATGTGTAAAGGCCAGGAGTTTGGAGAATGCCAAACGGTGTTTGGTAGGGGTGGGCCAGAAGACTGGTGAGAATAAGAGCACTGAGACGGGAGAGGTTGGCTGTGAACAACCGTGGGTGCCCTCCTGTACCAGGCTGAGGAGTCTGGTTTCACGGAAAGACCATCACCATCTGTTACCTGGGGGACAGTGCTGTAGACATCCATGCGAGAAGGGCTCTAGAGGCCAGAAGGGACCCAATGTCACCTAATCCTGCCCCATCCAGTATGTGAATCCCTTCTTCAGCCTCCCAGTAGATCAAGAGCTCACTTTCTGGCCAGGTTGCTCATATCAGCTAGGTCTGACTACTATTAACTAACTTCTAGAAAGTTCTAGAAATAGCCCCCTTGTTTTTTAGAGAGACTTAGTTGTTCTCCTATATGAAAGTCCTTCAACATATAATCTATGTTTCCTCCCTGCCTCTTCTCCAGGCTCAGTCTCTCCAGTTCCTTCCACTGTTCTCATGGAACAAGGCCATTTGTCCCTGCTCCATCCCAGGCATTGTCCCCTTCATGTACTCTATAAACTGCCAACTTTGAGAATAATATTCCAGGTGTGACCTAACCAGCCCAGAGGTGCTTCCTCCCTGGCCCACAGCAAACTACTGACTAAAACCATTTTCGGGCCCCCATTCATTCATTCATTCATTCATTCATTATATACTTATTGCATACTTAACATGTGCTATGCCCTGTTCTAAATGCTGGGTATGGAGTCATAGATTCAAAAAATAATCTCTGCTATTACGGAGTTTGTAATCTAGAGCAGGAGTCAGTGAGCTACTCCAAATCTGGCCTGTTTCCTGTTCTTGGGAGTACAGTTTTACTGGAACAGAGCCAGGACTATTTGTTTGTATGCGAACAGTCTGTTTTCATACTACAACAGCCAAGTTGAATAGTTATAACTGTGACTGCACGGCCCACACAGCTGGAAATGTTGACGATCTGTCCCTTTACAGAAAAAAGTACCCTGACCCCATTCTAGGGTGCTTACTAGGTTGCTAACACTGAAATACAGCAACGAAGAGACCAAGTCCCTGTTCTCAGAGCTTGTGTTCTAGAAGCCCAGCTACATACCAGACAATGTTGGGGACACTGGGAATTCTGCAGTGAGCAGTCAAAGAATCTTGCCTCATGGAATATTCTAGAAGGCCTATCATGTGCCAAGCTCTGTGCATGGTACAGGTACAGGGGAAAACCAGACTGATAAAATCCTTGCCCCTATGGCCTTTCCAGTCCGGTTGGGATAAGGCAATAAGCAAATAAAAAGACAGTTTCCAATGATAATAAATGCTACAGAAAAAGTAAGCAGGAACTGGATGTCCTCGCACGGATGGATGGTCATCGTATATTCCCTAATCTGCTCCTTGTGCAATTGTTTTGGGTACAAATGGACCACTTCGTATGGATATAATCTTGTTAAATTCCACCTAACTAGGATGGACTTTTGGTCCCCGGCTATTAAGATGTGAAGGGGAACAAAGTAAAAACTGCTGGTCCCATCAACCACGTAGGCATGGACCCCACGGGATCGACCCCCAAGGCCCAGGGAGATGGTGCCCACAGATGCCCAACACACTCTGTGTATCTCTTTATCTCCTCCTTTCAAAAGCAGAATGGCTACATGGATGTGTGTCTAACACTTTAAAGCAATCTTTACTGCTTCGTTTAACTAAAGTATTTTTCCACACACACAAGTTCTCCTTCTCAAGCATTCCTTCCAATTACCCTTCTCCTTTTACAGAGTGTTGTGTGGAATTCACAGGAGTAAGCTCATGGTGAGCAAGAGCCCCCGAGAGTAGCAGGGGAAATAAGGCCTGCTATTAGGGGGCTCAATGAAGCGGCAGCTTCTATACATTCCCAGTAGGGGGGAGAAACAGCCCAGAAACTGCACACACTAGGCCAGACGCAGCGCCTAGGACCTGGCCCTGAGATGGCTTTATAAGGTTAGGAAACAGCATCAACACTGAAGGGGATATGGAGGCTCTACCCAGAGGGCTGGAATGTACCAGAAACTTCCACTTACTCTGTGGATTGAAGCACATCCAGCTGATCTACCAGGACCTGATTTCCTTGTGCATGTTTTGAGTTCATTCAACAAATATGCAGGAAGTGCCAACTACGGGTGTTAGAGGAGTTAATGTGTGCCAAGCAGTTAGAAAGGTGTCTGGAACATAGCATGCTCGGAACCAATGCTTGGTTCCTGTGATTATTATGGTACCCAGGGACCTGCCTCCATTCATTCATTCATTCATTCATTCATCCATTCATTCATCCATTCAGTCTGCAGCAGACATTGGCCAACGGTCAATGATGTCCCAGACTGATGGAAAAACAGAGAGGAATGGGTGAGGATGGATGTGACTTGTCCAGGAAGGAGATGCAGGGCAAGAGGGGTGAAGGGCTGCCGGCTTGCCTTTTTAGAAGGATGGTGTCGCCATTCAGTGTGACAAGAAACCAAGGAAAGACCTACACCCCAGGGGTGGGTCATGAATTGGGTGGGAGCATGCTAAGTAGAGTTACCTGTGGATAGCCCAGTAGAGATGTTCACAGGGTGGTGGCGATATGAGCCTGGGTCTCAGAGAGAAGCCTGGAGAGTGAGGTCAGCCCCAGGTTGTGGTTGCTTGAGGGTCTCCTCCCACAGATCTGGCCTGATACTCAGAGACCCGAGGGAGGGTATTGGGGTCCTAGAGGTCTTAGCACAGGCTAGCTTTCCGTGTCTTATTGAATTGAAAACCAAGGGCAGTGATTAGCCTTGGGCCTCAGCCCAAGAAACCGGTAAGACCCATCTGATAGGTCACAGTTTGTTTATATATATAAATAAACACATTTTATATATTTATATATATGTAGGGGTGTGTCTGTGTGTGTGTGTGTGTGTGTGTGTGTGTGTGTGTGATGTCCTAGCAGTCTGAAACATCACTGACCCTCAGCCAATGTTTGCTAGAAGAGTGAGTGAATGAATGAATCACTAAATGAAGGTTGGTGCCCAGGTATCACAATAATCACAGAAACCAAGTACTGATTCAGTACACACTATGTTCCATGCGCTGTTCTAACTGTTTGGCATAAATTAACTCTCTAGATATAGATATACTGTGGGTGCCAAAAACATGTATACACATTTTAAGGGATGTTATCTACGCTCAGACAGTAGTTCACCGTCATCAGAAGTGTCTGGACCCTGATGGTAACCACTGTGAGCACCTCTTGTAATCGCAGAAGTCAAACGTGACTTGTGTTCACCTTTTGTTATTGGTATATATTGAGTATTACAATTAATACAGTTTTGTTCCTTTCTTAAAATGTGTATACTTATTTTGGCACCATCTGTAGATACAGACACAGAGATATAGATAGATAGACAGACAGACAGACAGACAGATAGATAGATAGATAGATAGATAGATATCTCCAATGTACCGTGTAGCCAGGCTATGTTCCAAGTGCTGTACAAATATTAACGCATATCCTCATTGCAACCCTATGATTAGGTAATATTATTCAATTTTGCCGACATGGAAAATGAGACAGAGAGGTTAAGTAACTTGCTTAAGGCCTCACAGCTATTAAGTGACAAAGTTGGACTTCAAAGCCAGGCAGTGTGGCTCCAGGGTCCCTGCTCTTCGCAGCACCAGAGCAGCTACTGGCGAGATGCCCCGACCCCCATGCCTAGAGCCGGCTGGGCTCAGAGGAGGTGTGTATTCTGCCTATGTGCCCCTCTCCTCAAACAGAAACCTGGCCCCACTTCCAGCCTTTGCTCCCTTCCTTCCTGCTCACATGTTGGGACAGTCCCAGAGCTCCAGCCCAGCAGCACGGATTGGAATCTTGGTGGCAGGATGTTGGCTCCTCCAGCGTTATTAGCTGTCTTTTAAAATAGACTTTTCTCTATTCTCTGAGACTGTTTCTGATTAGTTTGTTCATTTATTCTATTCTTTACATTCCACGTATAAGTGAGATCATATGGTATTTGTCTTTCTCTGTCTGACTTACTTCACTTAGCATATTGTTCTCCAGGTCCATCCATATCATTGCAAATGGTAAGATTTCTTTCTTCTTTATGGCTGCGTAATACTCCATTGTATAAATGTACCACAGCTTCTTAATCCAGTCATCTACCAATGGGCATTTCAGTTGTTTCCGTGTCTTGGCTATTGTGAATAGTACTGCAATAAACATAGGGGTGCATAATTTTTTTTGAATTAGCATTTTGGATTTCTCTGGATAGATACCTAGGAGTGGAATTGCTGGGTCATAAGGTAATTCCATTTCCAGTGTTTTGAGGTACCTCCATACTGTTTTCCATAGTGGCTGCACCAATCTGCAATCCGACCAACAGTGCACAAGCGTTCCCTTTTCTCCACATTCTCGCCAGCACTTGTTGTTTGTTGATTTATTGATGATGGCCATTTTGACTGGGGTGAGGTGGTATCTCATTGTGGTTTTTATTTGCATTTCTCTAATGATTAAGGAGGTTGAGCATTTTTTCATATGTCTATTTGCCATCTGTATGTCCTCTTGAGAAAAATGTCTCTTCATGTCCTCTGCCCATTTTTTAATTGGGGTGTTTGCTTTTTGGTATTGAGTTGAATGAGTTTTTTATAAATTTTGGATATTAACCCCTTATCAGGTATATCATTGACAAATATCTTCTCCCATTCAATAGGATATCTTTTTGTTTTATTGATGGTTTCCTTTGCTGTGAAAAAACTTTTTAGTTTGATGTGATCTAAAGGCTGCTAGATGAGAGGGAGGTGGGGATGAGGAAGAAGGGGAGGGGATTAGAAAGCACAATCGGTAACCACAAGATCGCCAAAGGGATACGGCAGACAGTTTGGGGAATATAATCAATAATGTTGTAAAGATTTTGGAGGGTATCCAATGTCACTTGTCTTATTAGGGAGACCACTTCATGGGCGGTGTAGACGCCTGGCCACTGCACTGTACACCTGAGCTGAATAACAATGAATGTCAACTATAATTTAATGTATATATAGTCACAGGAAGTGGAGTACAGCATAGGGATAGAGTCAGTGGAACTGTAACAGCTACATACGATGTCAGAGGGGTGGTAGATTGGGGGCGAGGGGTTACCACTTTGTGAGGGGTGTAAATGTTTTGTACACCTGAAACTAATAATAAAAAAATAGTTTTTTCTATTTCAAACAGTTCCACTTACCACTTGTTCATTTTTTTCAGCACAGCCACCATGTTCCCTTCACCGTAATACGCTGCTTCAAATATCACAGCTGTGCTGACTGTCTGTGCGACAGCAGAGCAGTCCTTGGAAAAAGAGTTTTCCTTCTCTCTTTTAATTATGCCATTTTCCAGCTGGCCTTTTTCTGTTTGAAAGGTAAGCCTCAGATTACTGCTTGTTCAACCGTTCATTGCAACATTTTGATCACACTTATCAGACGGAGGCAGGAAGAATCTTTAGATGACCATCAAGTTCTATCCTCGTACTTTGCAGAGGAAACAACCGTGTCTCAGAGAGGGAGCAGGGCTCGTCTAAGATCACACAGCCGGTGAGTAGGTGAGCTGGGGGCAAAATGTGAACCAGTCACCACTGCATTGTGGGGATTTAATAATGGGGGTCAGAACAATTCATATTTATCACATCACTGAAGTTCACACAGCACAAACTTTAGTTCTCCTATCTGGACCTCCTGTCCTCCCCTGGTTCATTTGTTTGTTCATCTCACCTAAGGAGAAAGGACCCTCTTTTCCCAAAGCCAGCTGTCCACTCGACCCACATCTGTAATGCTATGTGCTCTCATCCTATAAGCATCACGTGTCCACGCTGACATTTGAGGCTCATCGAAAGGCAATAAGCAACTATTTGAGATCCTCGTGTCAATTCTGGAGTCACGCAGGGCTCCCTCTGCAGCACAGACTCCTCCCTCTCCCCAGACACCTCCTTTACTTCCTCCTACGGGTGACCGTGTTTCTCCTGGAGATGGCAGGAGGGGACGGGGCTATCCCCCACCAAACAATGAAGTGTCTTCAGTAGAGACTCAGCACTGGTAAACGTCAACACTGGAAAACCCATAGAAAGTATTTCACCCCATCCTCCCACTTTACAGATTGGGAAGCTGAGGCCCAGAGAAGAAAAGGGACTCACCCAAGATCACACTGCTTTGAGAGCAAGAAACACATGCCTGGTCCATTGGTCTTCTTATCCCCTATATTCTAGATACCCAACATCAGCTCTGGCTACCTGCTGCCTTGTGTGTGGCTTGCCTTATTGTCTTGCTACACAAATATTAATCCATGGAAAATAGCAATAAAATTGTAAGGCAGCAGCAACTCGTTCACCCCACCCTTCCATTATTGAGCTCCATGGTCCTCAATCCTGGCTGCCCATCAGAAACCCCTGTGGCACTGTGTAGAGATGCAGATTCCCAGGCCCCACCATGGGCAGAATGGATAAAAGTCCTGGGGGGGTGGGGCCTTTGCATCTATGTTTTCCCAAAGCTGCACAGGAGATTTGACGAGGCAGCCAGGGATGGCTAAAGCTCGTCCACCTTTAGCCAACGGGGCCAAGAATCACATCAGCAGGTTTGAATCACTGTGATTGAAATGCAGTATAACTAATTAATTTCTGAACTTTAAAGGCTGAATTCAAATACAATTAAAATATGAAGCTGACAGAGTGTCAAAGATTACTGACCCAAGGAGCTCTTTCTGAGTCACACCCAATGCCAGAGGGCAAGCCGGAACCATCTCCATCACCCCTTCTTGCAAAAAAAGAATACATCACACCACATACCTCTGAAGTTAATAATGTGCCTTGAACTGAATGTTCAGGTGCTTAAAGGACCATTTTCTTTTCATGTTGTAAATTAAGGAAAATGAGTGGTAAATAATAAAATTTATAGATAAAATTTAATCTTCGCCCTCCCACAAGGTCTTTCCCCTCATTATCTCTAGTTCTCCCTCATCAAATCCAATCTGTCTCCAGGTCAAGTCTGTAGCCTACGTCTGAAAGTCAGAGTCCTTTTCAAGGGCAAAGTTCACGAAGAAGGTAGAAAGGTACCTTTTTTCTACCTTCCTACCCGCTGCCACACCTTTGCAAATGTCTCTCTATTAAAGTGTCCTTAAATTACCCCATCCGAGCATGACATCTCATTCCTATCAGGACTCTTACTGATATCCTTGGACTTTAGATTGCGCCATTTCTGATCCTCAGATAACCAACCTGAAGGAAATGCATAAAGTAAAACAGGGTCCTTACGGATCTCAGAATAACCATCCTCTGAACCTTGTCCCCCCACTTACCAGACATTCACCTTCACTGCCTGGCTGAGGGGAGACAAGCCTGCAGGGAACCAGAGAGCAGACTTGAAATTGATGATTCAACAGAAACTGCACTGCCTGCCTGATGAGAGAGGGGACAGGGTAGGGGCATTTCATCCTAAAGCTGAGCAGGATAATAGAAATCAACGCGTTTTCCAGGTGTTTTAAGAAATACAAGGCCATAAATGTCTGGATTACCCCTGAAATGAAAAGGGGCACCTGTTCTGCTGCAGTAGGAGCAAAAGAAAGGCGGAAATTAGTGTGGGCTAAAAGTTGAATGCTGTTCTGGCTCTGTATTGTACTCATACCTTTCAAATTCATCACCTGCTCCTGATTCAAACATCAGCCCAAACACATTGAGGAGTAACTATAATTATGCCCATTTTGAGAATGAGACAAATGGTGCTTGCAGTGGTTAAGACCCCCGCAAGACTCTCCCAAGATCCCACAAGCTAGGAGACAATGCAGCCACATTTTGATCCAGGCCCTTCTAATTCCAAGTGGACAGAGATGTCTTTCCACTATGGAGACAGAGCTCTGCTAGGATAGAGCGGAGCTCTGCTACGCACAGCGCTGGGTGGGGAGGTAGAGAGTGGGTCCAGAGGAGCAAAGAGAAAAAACCCACCCTCCCAGTGTCATGAAGAGGCAAAAACCATAGCGAGATCTAGAGTCAGGCTCATGGCACAGGTGTTAAATTTGGGCTTCCCAACCCAGGCAGTCATGGAGAGCCCTTGAGATGAGATCTGCCGGCCAAGACACCCCTTTCAAGGGCTCAGGGCTCACTCTGTGGTTATAGCTTCAACTGTCTTAAAGATTCAGTTCTCTGACCAGCACCTGATACCTGCCCCTTCTGCCATCCTTGCTGCCTTCAGAGACCACAGTGGTGACAACTAGAGGTTTTGAGTTACCTTGAAATCTTGGCTCCATCTCTCACCCGTTTTGTGTGATCCAGAACAAGTAAGTGAACCTCTGCCAGGGAGGGCAGGAAAGTTCTTTCATCGGAGTCTTAAAAGGTAAGTAGGAATTGTCCAGGTGAACACAGGAAGGATAGGGCATTGCAGGCAGAGGAAAGAGCATGTGCAAAAGCAAGACACATAAAAGAGTCTAGAGTACGTGGGGAGATAAGACTGGAACGTCCATCGGGGCTGTAGACGTCACCATGCTTTATTCTTCCTCCAAAGCTGAAATCTTAGAACAACTGAGGGTACCCCACACCCAGCTGCTTTCTTCATCCAGACACCAGAGCCAGCCATTTCTGCCTTATAACGTGTTTTTAGCTTTGTCCATGACTCTGGTCCCCACTGCCATGACTGCCATTGAGGGTCATCCATCCCTGGCCTCTTTGCCAAGCCCTTATTGTTACAAGAGCCAGGTTTCCCTGCCTCCTGCTTCTCTTCACCCCAACCTGTTCATTCTTAATGACCCCCCCCATTTCTGAGCCAGTTTTGGAGAGTCCACCAAGCTAATGGTGACCCATGGAGGATAACACTTGCTTGAACTAGAACCCAGAGAGTCCACCAAACAATGAGTTAGAAAGGAAGTTAAAGTGCAAAGACCAGAGAATCGAGGCGCGAGACTACAAGACTAATAAAAGAGCAGCGTTCATACATTCATCCAACAACACCGCAGACCACTTATTCTGTGCCAGTCTCCACTCTGGATGCAGGGCATAAGGCACACAAAGGAGACCAGACCCTGCCATCTCTGCCCTCATGGAGCATGGAAGAGACAGCTATTAATCAAATAAATACATCAATAATATAAAATTACAAACTGTGATAAACACAATGAAGAAACCTTGAACGGGAGCTCTGCATGCTTACAATGGTGATGAAAGCAGTCAAGGAAGACTTCCAAGGATGGGACATTTGAGCTGAGATTTAAAGGGTGGGTTAATAGGTGAGGCGTGAGGAGAATGAATAGTTCCATTTTTTGGTTAAGAGAATTACCCTACGAGTGATAGTACCTGGATCTGAATCATGTCCCCACCAATAGTTAATTTGGTGAAATTTATTTCATCCTTGCATATCTTGGTTGCTTTGTCTGTAAAATGGTGGTAGTAATTGTATTTACCTTAGAGATTTGTTGTAAAGATTTAAGAAGACAAAGCATTTATAGTAACTAGCACAGTACAGAGGAAGAACTCTGTAAATGGCAGGAATACCAGTAGTAGTTACTGTGGTGGTAATGGTGGTGGTGATTGCAATGATGCTGCTGAGGATGATGATAATGGTGGTGATGGTGATGGTGGTGGTGGTGGTGGTGGTGGTGGTGGTGGTGATGGTGGTGGTGGTGGTGGTGGTGATGGTGATGGTGGTGATGGTGGTGGTGGTGGTGGTGGTGGTGGTGGTGGTGGTGATGGTGATGGTGGTGGTGATGGTGGTGGTGGTGGTGGTGGTGGTGATGGTGATGGTGGTGATGGTGATGGTGGTGGTGGTGGTGATGGTGGTGGTGGTGGTGGTGGTGGTGGTGGTGATGGTGGTGGTGGTGGTAGTGATAGTGATAGGGTGATGGCTGTGATGATCATAATACTGATGATGGCCATTATGAGACTGATGATAGTGATGATGATGGTAATGACACTGACGATGATGATGACTTCTGTATTCACAGCAATAAGAACAGCACATGCAAATGCCCTCAGGTTGAAAGCAGCATGGCAGGCATGCAGGACAGGAGGTATAAGGAGAGGAGCCAGTCGTGTCTCTTAAGATAGACAGAGCCAGGCTTTGCAAATGACAAGTTAAAGACTCTGGACCCCAAGTTTCCTCCAAATATAATCAAAGAGCTCTAAAAAGGATCTAAGAGTGTGCTATTACAGTGATGACTCAGAATAAGTTAAAATTGATTGAGCTCCCTGCCTTAAAAGGTCTTGCCTATATGCCAACAGTATCGCCAGAGGAACCAGCATTAACTGAGTGCTTACTGTGTGCTGGACTATTATTCATGTGTTATTCCATTCGATCCTCATGACACTAGCTGGCAGGTACCATGCCGAGCACTGATAATACGTTGGTAAGCAGGATGAAGATATTATCCCCATTTTATGTAAAGGAAAATAAACAAAGCATGGAAAGTTTAAGGAATTACTCAAGTCACACAGCTAATAAAGACAAGGTTTCAACCCAGGACCAAAGTTGAAGGCCTTTTTTCTATGTACCACAATGCCTCTTGGCACTTAGGCAGAGGACTGTAGGCTTACAGGCACAGACGTGCAGGACCAGGTCACAATCCAGAAAGGGGCTCTCTCTTGCTTCATCCCTGGAGTGGGGGCAGCTCCTCAGATGCCAGCAGAATTCACAAGAAGTCCAGTTATCTGTAATTTGTAGTCACTGTTTTACCAGAAATGACAAGAGAGGAAAAGGATGTAAATGTTCACGGAGCCCCTGCAAGATGATATGTGCTTTATATACATAACTTCACAGAAGCTCACTTCATTCCTTACTCAGGTATTACTACCTCCTATTTATAGAATGAAAGAACTAAGACTCAGGATGGTGGCAAAACTTGTCCTAGGTCACACAATGGGTGGTGCCATATTTAAATCAAGTACTGTTAGACTCCAAAGCCTAGGCTCATTAGTCCACACTATCCCCCAACTATGTTCTTTTGCGTGGCGCAACTTACACACTTACACACACACACACACACACACACACACGTACATGCATACGACCAAACACAGGGATGGACACTTCAATAGATTTTACCTCAAATCTAAATGGATAAAAATATGTGCAAATTCATAGGGCTTTTAAAGATGCCCCACCTCTGAGATCAGAGGAGAAGAATGGAGTGCTCCATTGGTTATTTCATACATAGTGTCCTCAGCTCCTCCAGGAACTGAAGTTACTACAGGGGCCCAGGCCAGGGGATGCTAGGAACACGTCCAGGCCCGTAAGTGATGTATTGCCGCACGTGCCCTTTTGGAGTCAATGGTTAAAAGTGAGTTACAACGTGGACCCTGACCCTTTCTAGCTATGACCTGAGGAATTCATTTAACTTTTCTATGCTTCAGTTTCACCATCTGGGAAATGGGAATAACAGTGATACCGCCTATTTAACTTAGTCAGCTATTGCTGTGGTGACACTAAGTAATAAATAAACCCCAAAACTCAGTGGTTTACCATAAGCATTTATTTCTCACTCACAAGCCTGTAAGTTGACTGGCCTCAAGCTATAGGTTGAGTTCAGGTCTTTTTCATTTTAGGATGAAGAGAAGCTTGTGTCTGGAGTGTGATCGTCCCATGGCCCCTCATGGGAGTGTAAGAGGGCTGGCCAATCACCTGAGCACATTTAAAGCGTTGGCTGGATGTGAGGTACATCACATCCACTCTTATCCCAACAGCCAAAATCAATCAGGTGGCCAGATCTAAAAAGTCTGAGGTGGGGAACTATATGCCACACACAGGGAAGACACGGAAAGAATAGGGCGGTGTTCCAGTTACCATTGGTATATAAGAATTTACTCCAAAACTTAGCCCAAACCAGCCACTTTATTTCACTCGTGACTTTATTGGTCAGGGATTTGGGAAGGGCTCAGCTGAGCAGCTCTACTTGGACTCCCTCCTGTGGTTGTAATCAGAGAGTAGCTGGGGCTGCAGTCGCCTAAAGGCTCCACTGGGCTGGAAGCCCAAGACGGCTGGCTCCTTCACATGGCTGGCACTTAATGCTGGAAGTCAGCTGGGCAAAGAGCCCACATGTGCCCTGCCAAGCATGGCCATCTCAGGGTAGCTGGACTTCCCTCAGGGTGAGTGTATGAATAATATGTGTAAAGTGCTTAGCACAGAGTGTGGCATAGAGCACTTCATTAATGGCAGCCATTAACTTCTGCCCATTTCACAGGGCAGAAATTCCAGGTGACCCGCCTGTCTTGCTTATTAACTCAGTCATGCTAGCTGGACCACCTTGAGGCCAACAGGCTAGAAGATAGTGATGGGGCTACCACTCCCAGCTCACCGGCAAGGTGCCCAGGGCCGTGCCAGGCAGTTTCCATCCAAGACCTTGTTTACTCTCCACAAAGAGCTTGTGAGGCAGTGCCATGACTGTTATCCATATAGTCTGAAGCTCTCCCATCCACCATCACTGTTTAAAGTGTAAATATGCTGCTGTGGTTGTACTTGGGAGAGCCATCAGGCATCCCATCTCTCTGTCCCTGATGTCTCCTCCCTGGTTTAATGGTCTGTCCCACCAGAAAGCCCATGCAATATGCTCCTTCCTGTGTCACAGCACTAATCCCACTACATGTCACTCCGGTCCCACTCTCGTATCCCTGGGAGTTCCCTGAAGACAAGTTCCCTGAAGACAAGGTCTGATCTATTTCTGGACCCTGTGCCCAGGGCAGGGTCTGAGGAAGAAGAACATGGACGTCTTCCATCTGTTCCCCCAGGCCCACTCACCACCCTTCTCTACCTGTCTGGACCACAAACACAGGCTCCCTTCACCTTTGCTTCTGGGAGAATTGGACCAGCACGGGAGTCGTAGCAGGGGATCAGAGGACAGGAGGAAGTGCAGTCAGGATATTTATTCCTCTAGCTCTTGCTCTCTCTGTAAGGTTGCTCTCTCTCCATGACTCCTGCTGCCCAGGCTCCAATATCTGGTACTTCCTCCTGCCCCCTCCCTTTGCGCAGGATGCCCTGCTACTACCCGTTATGATTTCCCTACACCTTACCTCCACCTTTGTAAATAGCCCTTTTAGTAATTCCTTCTGGAATTGGCTTAATTCAAGTGTGCTGCCTGCTTCTCTTTGACCCTGAGTGGCACAGGGGTGCTCAGGGGACAGTTACCAGACTCGTGTTCCCAGCTCTGAGATCTATGGCCATGGACTCTCCTGGTCTCACAGGCCCAGCTGGAAGACCCGGGATGCTGGGGAGGGTGGGGCCAGTTCTGCCTGTCCTTGAGTGACTCAACTGATGGATCATCTCCCAGCTGGAGCTGTCAAGCTTCCATCCAGGACTTCATTTAGGGAGACAGCCATCTCTCTCCTGACATATCAGTGACAGAGAGGCTTTCAATTAGAGCCATGAGGGGACTCCAGTGCCCGATGCATCTCACTAGTGAAAGTAAGTAGGTCCTGCAGTGCCCTGAGGCTTGACAGCTGGCCTCCCACCTTCTCCTCCTCCCACAAGGCTGGACAAGTACAGCGAACCCTCTCCAGGCCCAGAGCCAGCTGAATGCTGGTTCCCCACCTAGAGGAAACCTTGCCAAGCACCCCCTGGCGGGGACTGTGATCTGCCCCATGTCTGCTCACAGGCATGGCCACACACTCAAAGGCCCAGTACTACTTGAGCCCTACCTGAGCTGTCCCACCCCAGTCCCAGACCAAGTCAGGGTCTCCTGTTTTACACTCCCAAAGCACCCTGACCTCTCCTTCCTAGCTCTTGTCCTCACATTTGTAATTAATCAGTCACTTGTATAATTACCTACATTCTATTCTCTGTCACAGTGCTCCTGGGAAAACCTAAGTGAGATCATGAAGTCTAATCTAGTCACTCTGCAGCTCCAACTGCCAGCTGGCTTCATTTTTGACTAAGCAAACACCCATCTTCAGTGGCCCACGAGACCCCACACAATCGGGCCACCGTGACCCCATTTCCCTCCTTCTCTCTCACTCTGCTCCAGGCATTCTGGCTTCCCTTCAGTGCTTAGAACACCCCAAACAGGGTGTCGGGGTGTTGGGGTGTTGGGGGCCATTGCGCATGCTCTGTTCCTTTGCCTGGAATACTGCTGTCCGGACAGCCTCATAATTAACCCACCCCACCCCTCCCTGTTTTCTCTTTTAAAATATTCACCATTGCCGGGACTTAGGCAAAGACACAGGACACAGGGGTTTGTTTGGGTCGTTTTTTTAGAAGCAAGTACACAGTAATTTTATAGAAGAAAACAGTAGGCAAAAGTCACAGCCATTGTGATCCCTGGTTTTCCAGGGCAGGGGTACCTCTGGTAGGCTGCCCTTTTTTCTGGTTCTTTCTTGGGTCATGTGACCACTGCTCTGGAAGGGAGGAGCAGAATGTTCTCAAATCAGTTTCAGTCTCTGAGGTTCCCTTTTACCTCTAATTTCAAATCACACATTGAATTTTCTGTTTGGTTGGTTTTTAAATAATCTGTTGTGGCAAAATCCACATAACATAAAATTAACCATTTCAAAGTAAACAATTCAGTGGCCTTTAGTAAGCTCGCAATGTTGAGCAACCACCACCTCTATCTAGTTCCAAAACATTTCCATCACTCCAAAATAGAACCTCTTATTCATTACACAGCTTCTCCATTCTCCCCTTCCCCCAATTCTTATATGTAGGTCTTTGAGGTCGTTGACCCATTTTGAGCTAATTTTTTCCTATAGTATGAGTTTGTAGTCCCACTTCATTCTTTTGCGTGTAGATATCAGTTGTCCCAGCACCATTTGTTAAAGGTGAAGAGTCCCTTCCCCACTGAATAGACTGGGCATTTTTGACAAAAATCAATTGGCCATAGATATATGGGCTTATTTCCAGACTCTCAATTCTGTTCCATTGATGTACATGTCTGTCCTAATGCAAGGACCTCGCTGTTTTGATTACTTCAATTCTGTAGCAAGTTTTGAAATTAGAAAGTCTGAGCCCTCCAACTTTGTTCTTTTTCACGATTGTGTTGGCTTTGGGGGGCCCCTGGCAATTCCATATGAATATGAGGATCAGCTTTTCCATTCCTGCAAAAAAGGCCATTGGAATTTTGATAGGGTGTGTATTCAATCTGTCGATTGTGTAAGTCTTCCAGTCCATGAACACAGAATGTCTTTCCATTCATTTAGTTCTTTTATTTCTTTCAGCAGTATTTTGTATTTTTCAGTGTACAAGTATTTCACCTCTTTGGTTAAATTTATTGCCAGGTATTTTATTCTTTTGGATGCTACTGTAAGTGGAATTGTTTTCCTAGTTTCCTTTTTGGATTTACGTGACCATTCTTAAATGCTCCAGGTGGAAGACAATTTGATACAAACTTTCTGAAGTTTAGTTTGGTAATATATCTAAAAATACATGTACCTTATGACCCAAACTTTCCAAACTTAGGAATGTAGTCTAAAAAGATACTAAAACATGAAGATACGTGTACAAAAATGTTCACTCTTGATTGCTTTGATTATTAAAACTTGGAAACAACCTAAATGTCTATCAACAAGGAACTAGTTAAATAATACATCCATACAAGGGACTACTATTATAGCCATTTATAAAATGATGATGTAGAATCGTTTTATTAAAATGAAAGGATGTTCACAGCAAGTTATTGAGTTAGTTTTAGTTTATAAAACAGCATGTGTATCTCATTGATGTAAAATTATATATTTAAATCAAAACATGTGCCTCTGAAGAGCTGATAATTGGCCAAATGTGAACAGTATTTATCTCTAGTTGGTCATATTAAGAGGTTTTATTAAAGAGATATTTTCAAAACTTTAAAGTAAAGCCATGTTATACTTTTGAGTGAGAGAACTCAATATGCTAAAGATTTATGTCTTTCCAAATCTATAAATCTCAGGCACTCCAAATCAATATAAGGTGGTGGTGGGTTTTTTTTTCTTAAAGATAGTTGACAAAACAACTCTAATGTTTATCAAGAAGAATAAAGGTATAATAATAACCAGGAAGATGTTTTAAACCAAAACAAAAAAAGAAAGAGAGGGTGGCCCTACTATATTCTAAATGTATTGTTAAGCCACTATGAGATACTAACCCTAGAATATGTTCATTTTGCTAATAATATGGAGTTGGTTTTCAATAAGGATCTGTAGAATGAAAAAATGAACAAATATCTCTAGTTATCAGAGAAAGGCAACTTTGAACTATGACTACCGTGTTTCCCCGAAAATAAAATGTAGCTGGATCATCAGCTCTAATGCGTCTTTTGGAGCAAAAATTAATATAAGACCCAATCTGATATTGTCTTATATTATATTAAAATAAGACCAGGTCTTTTATTAATTTTTGCTCCAAAAGATGCATAGAGCTGATGGTCCAGCTAAGTCTTATTTTCAGAGAAACATGGTATCAGTGACAAAAAAAATTAATAATAATATTTAGTACTGAGGTGGCTGTGTAAAAAAGACACCAAGCATCGCTGATGGATGTATAAATTGGTATAATCTTTTTGGGTCGGCAAATTAGTTACATATTTACATATGAATGTCAATTACAACACTGTTTATAACACATACGGAATCATTCCGTCCAGAAATAGGTCATCAGTTAAATTAATCATGCCACATCCATACAATGGAATACTATAATGCCATTAAAAATGACAATGTAGATACATATGAGTATACATTTCTTGACATGGAAAGATACACTATTAAGTGAATTTTGTTTAAAAAATATAGAATTATAATCTTCTACTTAACAAATATTTGTAAAGGGCCCTCTGTTGGCCCTGCACTGGTGGGAACTGGAGAGCTAAGCCAGTCAGGGCCCCTGTCCCCATGAGGCTTACTATCTAGTTGTGGGGAAAGATACATACAAAGGCCTGAGTGTCCTGCCAGGAAAACGCAGACTGCTGAGGAGTGTCTGATAGGGGACCCAATTTCATGTGAAGTCTTCCTAAGTAAGGATGAGGAAGAGCTGTCCAGGCACTGTGGGGCTGGGGGTGTAGGGGGGAGGCAGAAGAGTGAGCGAAGCTGGGCAGTGTTCTCAGAGGAAGTGGGAGAAGGACGTATGTACAGGCAGGTCAGAAAGACAGACCTTGGCGAGGAGATTAAGGATTTGACCTTTATCCAAATACAATGGGAGAAGGCAATGAAGAAATTTAGGCAGCAAGGGATATCATCAGCCTGGTGTTGTCAGAAGACCACTCTGGTTATGTTGTAGAGGAGAGAATGAATGCTCAGAAGCCAATATGATTCCACTTTAAAATATATAATGTGTATTATGTATATTACATATACTTATGCATGTAATAAATATATCTATGTGTGTTGTATATACTTATATATTATCTGAGTATATACTGATATATATTATATAAACATTTATGCATATTTATACTTATATATACACCTATGTATGTAATATATATGTATTATATACACATAAATGTTTTAAACATATATATCAATGTATATTAGATTTGTGTCTAGCTATATTATATATATACCTATGTATATAAATATATACCCACGTACATTATATACATACTTCATAGATATATCTACTTAATGTATATTATACTTACATACTCAAGCATATTATATATGCCAATGTGTATTATGTATACCTATATATTATATGTTATTCATATATACTTAAATGTATATTTATACACTTAAGAGTATTATACATATAGACCTATATATATTATATATACCTGTGTGCAATACATGCCTGTGTATATTATATATATGTTATTTATATTATGCATAACTTATGTATATTATATATACCAATACTATCTATACTATACATATATGCCTATGTGCTTCATAGGCATATATGTATATACCTACGTGTGTAATGTATATACCCATGTGTAATATATATGACATGTGTTTACATATATATGTATGCATGCATGGACGCCTACATCAAAATGTCAACAGTGGTTAACTGAGGGTTGTGAAATTATAGGAAACTACTTCTCCCTCTTTTTGCTTTTCTTAATTTTCTACCTCTCTCCCACCCCTGCCAGTGAACAGACATTACTATATGTCATTTATTTTTAAAAAGAAAGGAGAAATGAAAGACAGTTGGAGGTTGGAGGTTGGAGATGGACCCCGTACAGCTCATGCCGCCCTTTGCCAGGACACATCCTCAGCCCTGAACAGGACCCATCTCCTAGAACGACCCCTGGAAGGGCTGCCTGGTGCCTTCAGATCCTTCCCCTGCAGGGCTGCAGAACTGGACCCCTGTGTTCTTAAAGGAAAGGTATCCTCCAGCAGCCTGGCTTCCCCACGAGACAGAGCAGCCCAGAGAGTTTCTGGAGCTAATCAGGGCACCACAGGAGCCATCGCCTGTAGGGACAGCTGCAACTGTGAGCCAGGGAAAAGGCCCTCCCCATGGAGACTGAATCCAAGTCGTGAAACGCAGAGGAGCTCACGAGCCTCACATCTAGAGGAGAGAGCAGGACTCCCAAGCCCCATGCTCACTGGAGAGCCGAGTTCGGGCTCTTGGGCTTACAAACAGAGCCAGGGGGGGTCCCCAAAACCGGTCCAGAGCAAGGTCCAGTCTCAGGCACAGCCCCAGGCCCTGTGGATGCCTGGCAACCAGAAGCCCCAGGAAACAAAGAGATTTTGTCCAGGTCTGAGAACAGCAGAATTTTATGTGCATATTTATTGCCCTCCTGGCAATTTTCAAATGCACTGTCAGTAGGAAACTGCTTCCTGGACACTAAGACTAATCAAAAGCCTGTTCACAAACGCATTATGCAGGTACCTAACATAACCACACACATTAGTTTCTTACGGTTTTATATTCAATTCAACAAAAATTTATTGAGTACAGGCTCCATGCAAGACTCCACACTGGGGGCTGTGGGAGCCCACAGCAAATAATACACAATCCCTGCTTGTCCCCAGCCCTCAGCTGCTCCCACTCTAGGTGGGAGTGCCGAGCAACTAACACAGACTGCGTGATTCTAATAGAAGGACCACTGTTCTAAGTGCTATAATGAAAGTACAGACGGCAAGATGGGAAAATGAAAGGAAGTGATTACTTCTGGCTGGGAGATCAAGGATGGTTTAATGTTGATCTAATTGTTTCCTGAGCACCATCTCTATTATCTCATGTCATCCTCACAGCAACAATAGGGTATAAGTATTATTATTGGCTCCATTTTACAGATGAGAAAACTGAGGCTCACAGAAGCAAAGTATGATATTAATCGATTGCCCAGTGGCACACAGGTAGTCGAGTCTGACTTCCATCACTTGGGCTCTATGGATACTTCGCTAGGGGTGTATATCTTCATACTTAAGGAGCTTTTTCAAAATGTATGCTCTCATACCCCACAGCACATCTACTGGATCAGAGTCTCTGGGGGTGAGTCCCAGACATGTATGTTTTGAAAACAGCTCTCCAGGAAAATCTGATCATTTTGATTTATACCACACTATGGGAGCTTGAGTGAGATTTCAATGGATGGGGTGTAGAGGAAAAGGCATTCCAGGTGGATGTAACTGCAAAAGTACAGAGCTAGGAAAATGTAGGGCTTCTCTGGGAAACGGTGACTGGCCCCAAGGAGAGGACCAAAGGAAGAGAGAGTCAGGGTCTGCCCGTGCGCTGGGGGCAGCCTACCCTATCACCAGCGCCCTTCTTTGACTGCTCAAACCCTGTTCATGGCTCAGCCATGCCCTCTGCTTTATCCGCACAGGCCGTGGCTGAGCAGCAGCCTTCATTGAGGAGTATGACCTGCTGGCACCATGGCTGAAAGAAAGCAGCCCCTGTTCAGAGGGAGATGAAGGTCTGTCTGACATTACTGAGCACCTACTAATTGGCAAGCCCTGCCCTGAGTCCCTTGCGTACATCATCTCATTCATCTTTCCTGACTACTCTGAACATTGTATATTGTTATTTGCATTGTTGAAAAGATAAATGAGGCTCAAAGTGCAATTTGGCCAAGATCACATAGTCCATAAGCGACCTCACCAAGACTCGACCTCATGTCTGTCTGACTTCAGTACTTGTGCTCTTACCTCTGGGATCCAGTGCTTCCAGAAGGTTGTCAAAGGGGCTCAAGTAAGAGAAAGGTGAGGCTGGGTCATGCGAGGAATGAGGAGCAATGGAACCTGTTCCTGGGGAAAGATTAACTGTAGCTGTATAACCAGGGTCCCCTTAAAAGCAGAGCCTGTGACGAGGATTTGGGTACACGTGGTTTATTTGGGAGGTGATCTCAGCAGGGAGGGGGAAGTGAGACAGAGAAGAGAAGGAAGCCCCTAAAGGGTGCAGGTTACCACTGTGGGCAACTGGGGCTCAGTCCCACTGGGGAATCTCTGAGAGACTGTGGAACACACATCAGAGCTGCCCCAGCAAGGTGCAAGGAAGCTGGTGTCTTTTTGTTCCTGCTGCTCTTAGTGCTGCTCCCACAGCACTAACTCCTGCACTGCCAGCCTGCCCTGTTTGAGGGCTGAACACATTTCCTTGGCCAGAGAACACCTTCAGGCAGAGAAGTTACTAGAAGCCTTTGGATGCTCTACAGGTGACCTTTAGGGACGGCTGATGGGATACGGATGGGAAATCAACAGCATCTCCTGCAATGGCCACGTTCAATACTTGGGGACTAGAACGAAGCCTCTCGCAAGATATCCTTGTGTAAATCGAACCTAGGACATTAACAGGAACTGGATCAAAAGACTGAGCAGAGGCATGTGAGAAGAAGATGGCTCCTGGGCCTGAGGGTCAGAGCTAGAACCTGATCAAACATGTTAAGGTCACTAAAGAAGCAGGTGTGGAGTGGAAGGGGAGCTAGTCAACTGCAGGAGCACAGACCAAGGTGTCCCTTGTCCCCACCAAGGTGTCACCAAGGTGACAGGGTTTCTCCCCACCCTGTCCAGGGAAAGGAGTCCATGGTCAGTGGACTACAAGGACTTCCAGTTCCACTGGCCAGCAGCCCTCCTATGAGATTGCAGTATCTCAGCCTGGTGCCCTTAAAGGTCAAGGACTGTCACCTCCGCTCTGAGAGCAGTCTCTTCCAGTACATTCCCACGGGAACCTGAGCCCAGGAAGAAAAATCCTGTGATGGTGGTTTCTAATACCAAGGTTATAGTTTAGTATCCGAACCTAGGTCAACGTGAGTCGGCCCAAGCCATGGCCCTGCTCCTCACACTGAAGTAATAGGCAACCAACTCTGTGTGGCTCAAGTCCAGACCCCAAACTAACGCTTATTCTGAGTGGCCTCACAGGACACAGCCCTCCAGCTTTCCCCGGGGAACACTCCAGATGCAAACAATCCTAGACGAGTATTTTTATCTATTTACGTTTCTACAGTAAGCAAAGAGGAGGCTTCGTGGAGATGATGGCTAGGAACCAGGCTATCATTCTTGTTAACAATCATGAGCCTCAGCCACTCTCTTTTTCTGAACATTTTCCTTAGCCCCGTGTGTGTGTGTGTGTGTGTGTGTGTGTGTGTGTGTGTGTGTGAATGTTTATGCATGTACCTATCTGCATGCACGTGTTTGTGTGAATAGGTGTGTGGAAACAGCAACCATGAGCTCAGCAGTTATTTAAGAGGCACTATCACTTACTCGTTCTGTGATCGTGAGCAAATCATCGATAACCCATCCAACACTCAGTTTCCTCGTTGGTGAAATGGGTATACCAGTAGTGCCAACCTCACAGAATGGTCTGGGGGAATAAAAGGAGGTACTGCATGTGAAGCAGTCTGGCATAAGCCTGAGCGAGTATGCAGTCAGTGCCAGCACTTGATGGGCTGGGTTATCATGTAAGGTCATGCTGTGTGTACGCTGAAGCCCCTTTAAGATTCCAATGATATTGATCTGTTTATGACTTTGGCTCTGTGTCATGTTTTGGTCACCAATGGGGTCGGTCAAGGGACAGTCTGGCAAACGACCACAACACCAGCATGATGTAATCTGAGGGGATGGTTGCCAGACACCAGTGGAAGGAAAGCCCAAGAGGATCCAAGAGCCAGAATGGTGGACAGAGGGATGACCACGTCGGGGAGGAAGGAGTCCCTGGGTTCAGTGCACAGGACAACATGTGTCAGCCTGGGATGCCAAATTCTCTTTCATACAATGTCACCAGACAGACCAGAAGCCTCAGGCCAGCAGCATTCATGGGCACAAAATCCCAGCAAACACAGAACAATTCTTTTCACCGGACTGCAGTTAGAAGGTAACAAGCTCCCCAAACATAGCTAGGAAAGGAGATTTCAGAAGGACATATCTCCCGCTTACCACATGGAGGGGGAGGCTCTGTATTTGGATGTTTATCTCTAGCCTCAGGGTCTAAGATGATTATTCTGATAAACTGGAATGAAGCTTGCAGCAGAAGGGGAGCCAGCAATAGCCCTGCTGATTTATCACCCTTTTCAACCCAGTTGGGTTCCAAGAGAATAAATCTTGCTCGCCTCTGGCTAGGTACCCGCAATCATGCCATGGTCCATGACTTTCATATCCCATTAACTCTGAATTACTCAGTCTGGGGCTGAGCTGAGAGGTAATTTAAAATGGCAAAAGGGGAAAAATGTTCTGATTTAGATCTGATAGAGACTGGATTAAGTCCTCCCATTTTTCAGGGCTTAAATGTGAGCTTTGTAGAGGAGCACCTGCGAGTTGGATTGGATTCCTGGGAAGGACCCGAGCCACAGATTAAATGAAAGAACTTGAGTCAAACACATGTTCCAAAGGTCTGGAGGCTCCACCTCATACTCAACCATGAGGCAGGTGCTGAGTTTCTCCCGCAAATCAGTCCATTAAAAATCACTATTCTCTGGAGTATAAATTATCACAACACTTTAGAGTAGCACCACCATTTGGCACCAAAATTTGGCAGCACCAACAAGTTGGAAAAAAAAAAAATCATGCTCTCTGACCCAGACATTTCACTCCAAAAACACCTGGCCGTGTTCAAGGGGGTGTGCACAGGGGATTCATCATTGCCTTGTTTGTAACACTGAAAAATCAGAGACAAACAATATGGTCCATCAACAGTGGAATGCCTTCCGCTTTCTTAAGGATGGTACACCATATTATAAGAGAAGAAGCACCCATTAAAGAGAATGAGGCGGAAGGAAGTTTGTGATATATTACAGAGTAAAAACTTAAATTAAAAAAAGCAAAGTACAAGATAGTTTCATGTAAAGTATGCTCCTTTTTTTTTTAATGCTCCTTTTTTTTAACTATTTTGAGATGAAATTGAAACCACTTTTTTTTTCCCCTCTATCCTCATTGTCTCAATATGTAAGGCATGCTTCTCTATCATCAATCACACAGCCTCTGCAATTTGAGGCATTTTCAACATCCCCAAAAATAAAGTTCGTATCCAGCCCGACCTGATACTTTAGTCTCACTGATCAGGACTTTTTGCCAGGACCACTTCTGGTGGCCAGCTAATATGTTTGGACTGCCACAAAGACCACCGGGTCAGGGGGAAAGAAGAGAAAGCTTTTCACAGCAGGAATCTGTCTGGTTCTCATCTTTCTAGTGGACACAGAGAGCCACATTGTTGTGGCACGGAATCACCTGCCACAAATGCAGGGGTAAGTTCTCAGGCTTCCCCACACCCGTGGACCTATGCTAGATGAGTATATAGAAGTCAACAGACATGGTATGTTGAAGAGCAGAAAGCCCTTAGCCGGACATTCAAGGCCCATGGCAATCTGGACCTGCATTAGTCAAGATAGAATAAGATTTGCCACAATAACATAAAACCCCCAAAATTTCAGTGGACTAACATAACTGAGAATTATTTGTTATCCACAAAAAGTCTGGTGCTAATTAGCTGGCTTTCTTCCATGCAGTGACTCAGCGATCCAGGCTGTTACATTCTATGGCTCTGCCGTCTTGACATGTGGCCTCCAATGGCACCGCAACAGGAGACAGAAGACCTGGAGCAGGTGGTGTATGTGTTCCTAACTACCACAGCCCAGAAGTTACTCTCACTAGTCCATTGGTCAGAATTGTCACATGGCCCCAAGCTAATCCTAAGGGGAGCTGGAAACCAGAGCTCTCTTCTGTCCCAGGAAAAGAAACTGTGCACTTATCACCTTGTCTCCACCCAGGTTCCAATGTACCTTTCCAACTTTACCTCACACATACTTCTTTACTCATCTGTGATGCCCAGTTTCTCCACTGTGATATTCCCCACCAGGGAAGGGAGATCAGACTCCAGCCTCCAGACAGATAGGATACCACCATGCCTAGTTTCCTCTGTGCTTTGGCTAGTGCTACCCATTTGCTCATCCATTCATTTAACAAACATTTATTGTGCATTGATAATATCTAAGTATTGTGCTAGGTTCTGAGGGAATAATAATGAACAATATAGACAGTCTCAACTCTCATGAAGTTTACAGTCCAGGGGCCATTTCCACTATCTCTGCCTTCTAAACCCTACTGGGCTCTGCTCAGCTACCATCCTACCTCTCATCCTCTCTAGCATATTGGGACAATTAGCTGAGCTAATAATGTGTGGGAAGTTCATTACCCACTACGTGGCACAAGGCAAATACTCAACCAATGTGAGTTGTCAGTAACAGCAGCCACCTTATTTCAGCGGGAAACCTAAGAGGTTGCTCTGTGCATTGCAGAATCTATTACTACTGTTCGACCACAGCCCTCCCTTTGGCCTGGATTTCCAACCTCTCTTCCTCACTTACTCATAGGCGAGGACCCTGTCTGTAAACTCAGATAAGACAGCTAACAGACGTCACAGGGGTTGAAGCTGCTCATGCAATTCTTGACATTTTTTTCCTTTGGGCCTTGAGAGAAAAATGGTGTTTGTTAATATTAGATCTGAGGCTCCTGGAGGGGGTTCAGGGCCCATACACCAAATACATTTACCCAATGAGTCAAGAATGAAGAATGAAAAGTATTATAAGACCTTGTGGACTCACTTCCCACAGGTCCCTGCTCACATGTCATTCCCCAGAGAGGCCTTCCCAGACCACCCTGTTTAAAAATACCATCTCCATCATTCTCTGTTCCTTTACCCTGCTTTATCCTTCCTCAAACCATTTATCACAACAAGAAACAATAAGCTTGTTCAAGATTTCTGAGCCCCTCCACCTGGCGAGCGCGCGATTGCCATCTCATCGAGGGTACTGACTGGCTCTAATTCTGTGGAGTAGATTACTGGAAGGCAGAGAATGGCCGGGGTTATCTTCTGCTCCCTCTTTGGTACCTAGCTCAGAGTCTGGAAGCATGCATTGCTCCCTAAAAATATGCTTCGTGAATGAATGAATTTTACAAAACAGGATGGCAGGGAGATCAGTAAGAAGTATGCCTCTGCACCTTAACTTTTTAAATCATATTAAACTCCAGGATTTCTGCAGGCGCTTGTTTAGAAATAAAATTAGAGTCATCCAAAACTGGGTTATTCTTCATGGTTGTTTAGTTATTACTGGGAATTTAAAAGCACTTATTTGGATAATATTCAGGTCACTTGAAGTCAGTATCTTCTAAAAGTTGAACCCATAACAGATAAACACCCATGCTGGGCTCCAGGCACAAGAAGCAGCAATGTGCTTCATTTCCTAGAACATCCAATGTAAGGACAACTTCTTCCCCCATCCGCTAAATATAGCCTTTCTCCAAACAAAATATTCAATACATAGCATGAGATTGCATTTGTGTCCCAACATGGGTTTCTGTTAACATACATCATGCTGCCTTTAAAAATCAGATAGATTGGTTAGATCCTTTTAAGAAAATGAGGCAAGCAAAGATGCCATTAGTTCTAGAAACCCATCCCATACACACTGGAAACATAGTAATTATTTTTAAGGGCCATTCTTTCTGATAATGCTTGTTATTTCTGGGTATTAGCTCAAACAGCCAGAACTTGGACCCTCTTTAGAAGACGCCCTTAGAATCAGAGATAATATAATTCATCACAAAATTTGCTGGTGGTCTTTCATCTTCCATTCAATTTGCTTGTCAGTTATATATGAGATGATCATATAATTTACCTCCCAAAAAGACCCTTACAAGGGTGAAAACGACTCTATTTACACGAGGAATGACGCCAGCACAACAAACCGAGGCTGCAGTCACCCTAGTTTTATAGTTGATGAGCGAGGCCCTGAGCCAGACTCTGTAGGGGAAGCGTGCTGAAGTCCTGGGGGGTAAGCATGGAGAGAAAAGCTGGAGCCTCATCAGGGATCAGTGAACTTTTTCTTAAAGGGCCAGACAGTAAATATTATATTTAAGCTTTACAGACCAAGAGGCCGAACTGAGGATATAATGTTGGTAGTTATATAACCATTTCAAATGTAACTATTTAAAAATGTAAAAAGGATTCTTAGCAGTTGGCTGGATTTGGCCTGTGGGCTGAAGTGTGCCCATCTCAAAGATGGAGCATCATACCATGTTTCCCTGAAAATAAGACCTAGCCAGACAATCAGCTCTACTGCGTCATTTGGAGCAAAAATTAATGTAAGACCCGGTCTTATAGTAAAATAAGATCAGGTATTATATTATATTATGGACCCAGTCTTATAGTAAAACAAGACTGGGTATTATATTATATTATATTATATTATATTATTATATTATATTATAAAGACCAGGTCTTATATATTAATTTTTGCTTCAAAAGACGCATTAGAGCTGATTGTCAGGCTAGGTCTTATTTTCGGGGAAACACGGTAGACATTAAATACTAAGCTTGGGTTTAATTCTATGGCCAGTAGTTTCCAGAACTGTTTTTATCTCAGGAGTAGAAACATGTCCTCAAATGAAAGCATAGATGGGAGCCCAATATATATGCAAAACAGATAAAAATGGGTCTGCTGTGTTTGAAATGCGAATGAGAAAAGCAGTGGGACAACCTCTCTCACCATCAGCAGCAAGCCCAGAGCCCCCAAAGGGTCCTGCTGCTCACGATTTAAAAACCGTGACAGTCAGGGGGTTGCCATTAGAGACTCCTGAGGAGCGGGGTAAATGATCACAGCTGTGTTTTACGACAATCCCTCTGGGCACAGTACGATTGGAAGGCAGACCGCCCAGGGCACAGACCACCGAAGAGGGTCCGGACTGGAAAGCATAGATGAAGGGATGCTTCTGAGGCATGCATCAGGGACACAGACATGGGTCTTGGGGGAGACGAAGGCATCCAGGCAGGGCCCGCTTCATGGGTGTGCCACCTGTGGAGTCTCAGAGGCCCCGAGTGCAGAAGGGTCCCACACTCGGTTTAAAGTTCTGGTCTCAAATCTTGAAATTCTTAATATTGTTTCAACCAGGGCCCTGCATTTTCATTTGCTCCAAGCCCCACAAATTAGGTAGCAGGTCCTGCATCCAAGATGATTCACAGGAGTCTGAGCATGCGAGTCTGCACCTTCCTCCCACTGCCCTGGCCAGGGATACCTTACGTAGTCCCTGATGTTGAATGCACTTTATGGAAAGCCTAGGCGCTTTGCAGCTCTGTCTCCCAGTCTTAGATTACACCCCCCCCCAGGGTGCTTCACCCCTTCACAAGCACTCAGGCATGCACACCCACCTTCCCTCCACTTCCTGGAAACACCAGTCACAGCGGATTAGCCCCAACTCCAAATCTCTGAGGTACCAACTCCAGTCAAGTGCTCTCCACCTGGGGCCCTGTAGGAATACCACTGACCAGCAGCTGCCTCCCGCTGAAGTGCAGGGTTGTCTGTAGACATGATATCCTAAGGTCACATTGGGTTGGGCTCCACCAGGAGAAGAAGCTGAGGCAAGGATTCGGGTATGGGTAGTTTATTTGGGATATGATTGCAAAAAGCCCCAGGAGGCAGTGAGGAAATGAGACAGAGATGTGGAAACAGCCAATAGGGGTACAGGTTACCGTTGTGGGCACCTGGGATACTCTCTGAAGACTATGATTACACCTGAGGATTTTCCCCTTACCAGGCAAGAAGGTAGAATATTTATCACCACCTCCCACACCTCACTGATTGAGTTGCTCCTCGGGTCTCCAGAACCAACAGGGCTTGCTGCACCCCAAGATCCACTATAAAGGAACAACACAGATTTGGGGAAGAAAATAGACTTGGGGGCACTCCAAGTATAAAAACTGACCTAACACAATTCCTTCAGCCTGTCATTCAAAACATGTGCCAAAACTCTACTTGTCTGTTCAGCACTATTCTACACATTGCAGAAAAAGACCACAGACAGGACTTACAGCCGGGTGCTGTCGTTTATAAGGACCAAACCGCAGGAAAGAAACAGAAGTATTCATCCATCAGAGGCCAGAACCACCTCACCCGAGTTTCTTACCACATCCAACTCGCAGCCTTCCTTTTATATGTGACAATACCCAAGACTCCCTCCAGGATTTTAGGATCAGCAGGGGATGGGGTCTGCAACGCACAGAGAAGGGAAAAGAGGTCTGTAGTCATGAGCTAGAACCTTCGAAAGACCTTAAGAGTGACAGGGGGTAAAAATAATAATGGTGGCTGTGAGACCACAAAATGACAGTGGCCTAGAGAGAGTCAGGTGTCAGTAGCAGAAATGAAGAAAGTCAGACAGATTTGGAAGATAATTTAAAAGCAGAGTTCACTACAAAAAAAAAAAAAAAAAAAAAAAAACCTTAAGGAGCCACAAAGGATATGTAGGATATGTGTTTGAACAACATAATGATCTCTTTGTTACTTGATATTTTTAACTTTTAAAACATATAACATGACCTTCACACACTGGTGGTGGGATTATAAAACAGTGCAGCCATTTTGGAAAACGGTGTGAAAAACATTAAGCACAGAATTACCCATGACCCAGCAATGCCACTCCTCATATACCCAAGAGAATTGAAAACACGTGTCCACCTAAAAATTTGTACACAAATGTTCACACAGGAGCATGATTTATAGTAGCCAAAAAGTGGAAACCCCCCAAATGTCTATCAACTAATGAATTAATAAATACAATGAGGTGTATCCATACAATGGACTGTATTTGGTAATAAAAAGGACTGAAGTACTGACACATGCACAACATGCATGAACCTCGAAACATTATGCTAAGTGAAAAGCCAATCACACACAAAAAAACCCACATATTGTATGATTCCATTTGCATGAAATGACCGCAATAGGCAAATCTAGTGTCAGAAAGTAGATTAACAGTTACCTAGGGCTGGGGGGAAGTTGGGGGTGGGGAGAATGAGGAGTAACTAATAAAGGATACAGGGGTTTTTTTTAGGATGGTGAAAACATTTAGGATGGTGAAAACATAGGATGGTGAAAAATTGATTGTGAGAATGGTTACACCTTTAAAAACATACTAAAAACATTGATTTGTACACTTTTCAAGGGGAATTGTATGGTTTGTGATTTCTATCTCAATAAAACTCTCACTAAAACTATAACATGAAGTCCTAATATCGATCAAGAAACTGACACTATCACTGCCCTCTTGCAGCTCTCATTCCAGGGAGGAGAAAGGACAATGAATAGTAAATGCAAAAAAAAAAATTATACAGTATGTTGTTGTGGAAGGTGATTAGCGTTGTGGGGGGAATAAAAAGCAGAGTAAGGAGATAAGGAATGGTTGGGAGAGTCACAGTTTTAAATATGCAGGGTCCGGATAGAGGTCATTGAGAAGGTGACATTTGGGCAAAGGGTTGAAGGAGTCGGCCACAAGGACATCTGGGAAAAGGGCAATTCAGGTGAAGGGCACAGGCCTGGAGGCAAGAGGAGTGTTGGAGAAATAGCTCCAGTCGAGCTGGAGCAGCTTGAGCAAGGAGGGAAGGAGATCGGAGGGAGGGTGACGAGGTCAGAGAAGAAGTTGGGGTTCTTGTGGGCTCCTGGAGGGCTGAGTGTGACACGTTCTGACTGCTCAGACCACATGCACAGCTTCAAAAGGAAGCGGTTGGATTTGATGGGATAAATGACAGCTTGTGTCACCTCCCCTGAATGGCTCACCCAGCCGGACACCAGGGCTCTTGCCATTCTCCCCTGAGCAGAGGAACCAGGGGACCCAAGTCCACCCAGGCAAAGGATGGGGGCATATCGTGAGGATCTGCCAAGCTCCAGCCCCAAAACAAGAACAAGAAGTCGTGAAGCAGCAGGCTCATGGGAAACTGCAATTTCATCATCTAATAAGCAGCATGTTTGTGATTTTCAGATTCCAGTGTTTGTATCATCATGGTCAATTATAGGTCACAAATGATTTCCAAAGCAAGCTGCCCACGGAGGTAGTTGTGCAAATCCATTTTCCACAGCCTTACCATGCCTGGGCTCCTCGGAGCCAGAGTGAGGGGGAGGGAAGCCCTGGAGGGGCGGAGGATGAAATGGAACCAGCCTGGGGCCCCAGACGGTGTTTCCACCCGGCTTTGCTACTACCTACTTTGTGATCTTAGCGCGGTCACCTCTATGAGTCTTTTCCTTACACAGATGACTAGACCCAGGGAGGGCTGCTGTGAGACCCATGAAAAGGGGCCGTGGGAAACACTACATCCCAACCCGAGCATGTGCCTGTCCTAAGCAAGCTCTTTCCTGCCTTTTCACAGCTTCCTGAGACGTGATGCACATATCATAAAATGCACTCATCCTAAATATACAATTTAATGATTTTTAGTGAATTTATAGAGCTGCACAGCCATCACCACAAACGATTTTAGGATATTGCCATCACCCCAAAAAAGACATCTCCAGAGCAATCCTTTGAGGTTAGAGTTCCATGCATAGCAACATGAATGCCCTATAAAAGAGAAAATAGCAATTTACGAGATTGAATAACATGAAATTGCCAGTTGGATAGGTTAAAAATGTCCACATATTAGCAATTCCACATCATTTAACCTGTATAAATAAATAAATACATAAATAAGTAAATAAACAAACAAACAAACCATTTACAAACATGGCACTATACGATTCCAGTCTGCATATTAGGTCATACTCTGTGTGACTGCCTATGAATTGCCTATGTTATAAATGTGTACATTATATTATCACAGAAAATCATTTGTTGGACTTTGTGGGTAATTTAAGGGATGCGCCATTTTTAAAGGAAGGCATTTTGACTCTCCCCTTCGACACTGTATGTAGAAGGGAATCTTCGCAGGGCCTGCCCACTTCTGAGGCAGCTCAAGCTAGAATCTTCAGTTTGCAGTTGAGAAAAATGAAGTTTAGGAAGCTTAGATAGCACTGTCAACCACACTACACCTGTTTCAAGAAATGCAAACAACACTTTATGAAGGGAAACACTGAAACACTTTGTATCTATAGCATGACAGGATGAGGTTTGTACTTGGTCTTTTATTATTTTGCATGCTTACATTTTTTGGGGCAGGGGGTGTGTTGAGGGGACCTCTATCTCCTGCTGGAGTCTAAGATCGATGAGGAAGAGATGATAGGTCTTCTTCTCACCTCTGTCTCTTCAGCACTTAGCTGTCCAGTTCTCGCCATACAGTATAAGCTCAATGAATAGTGAAGACACGGAATAAATTTGACGGGGAGGAAAGATCCTGATTTCTATATGTAAACACTCCACCACATACAGAGAGAGAGAGAGAGAGAGAGAGAGAGAGACAGAGAGAGAGACAGAGAAAGAGACAGAGACAGAGAGACAGAGAGCCTGGCATCACTGTAGACACCAAAAGTTCCTTTCAGGGGAATGACTGCATGAGCAGGTCCAGAAAGCTTTTATGGCACCTGTGGCCGACCCCCTGTGGGCCATCTCAAGCAGGCCCTCTGCATCTCCTCCTGCATGGCTGAGCCCCCTTCTCTTTGAGGAGAACACAGGGCAGCCTGCCCTCCAGCAGCAAAATCAGAAGTTTCCAATTCCAAACCTGGGGAGGGAAATGAAGGCCTAGAGAAGGGGCAGGGCAAAGAGCACCACACCTCACCAGGCACTGGTGGTCTTTGAGGGATGAGAGGCCGGACCCCCGGCCAGGGAAGGGCCAGAGGGAAAGTGCCCAGAGAGGCAGGGACATCAGGTGCTGGCGCTAGTGCAAATGCTCCCTGCTGGGCTTTCCAGGAATGCAGGCAAGAGAGAGCTGTGTGGATATAGGGAGGGGACTTGAGGTGCAGGAATGGGGGCAGTGCTCGTCTTCAAGGACCAGGCTAGATATCACAATCCCACAGGGAGAAGATGCGACAAGCCCTTTCTCCCGATCTCTTCCCTATCTCCCCACAAAGAGAAGAGGTGTCACCACTCTAACTGACCAAAACCTAAGGCGTTGATTGAACATGGGTGCTGATGGGCAGGATGACTCTGGCAAGACGAGTGTGGTGTGGGATTCTCTGCTTCCTGCTTCCAAGTGGGAGGCAGGCCCAGCTGCAACCAGCCTTCTGCTTCGGTAGGTGTGAGTTACGGTCTCCATCCTAATAAAGCAACTTCGTGTCTCTCATGGGGTGTCCGCTTTTAGCACATGCCTTCCCCAGGAAGCCCACCAGGCAGGGAGAGGTGATTGGCATTTCTGGGTTCATCATTCCACTGCATGGTTTCAACATCATGGCAGAACCTCTAGCCTGGTTAAGATAGCCAACTGTTTGTTCCCAGAAAGATGTACGAAGAAATTTGGCAATCATTCTTGAGCCTACAGGAAGGTCTGGCAAGATACACACCCAGTGGTAAAGCGTAAGCATCTCTGGAGGGTGGGGTGCGTGGAAGGGATTGGGGAAGGGGCTTCCACTTTTCACATACACTTTTGTATTGGTTCCATTTTTTACAATAAACATATGACAATTTATAATTAAAACTAACAGTAATCAGAGGGGTTAGGAAATGGCATGTAAGACTATAAATCCAAATTTAAAAGTCAGTAACACAACACCAGGAGTGAACCTTAATGCAAAAACTATGGACGGTGGGAGATGATGTATTAACTATAGGTTCAACAACGGTCATAAACGTCCCACTGTGGTGGGGGTTGTTGATAATAGGGGAGGCTGTGCATTTGGGGGTGCGGGAATATATGGGAAATCTCTGTACCTTCCTCTCAATTTAAAAATGTATCTTTTAGAACATTATGTTAAGTGAAATAAGTCAGAAAGAGAAAGACAAGTACCATATGATCTCACTTATATATGGAATCTAAAGAAAAGACTATGTGAATGAACTAATCAGAAACAGTTTTGGGGACACAAAGAAAAAACCGAGAGTTGTTAGATGGGTGTGTGTGGGGGGGGGGTTGGGGATAAGGGGAAAGGTGAAGGGATTTGGAAGCAGCTGGTAACCACAAGATGGCCTCAGGGTTTTTTTTGAAAATTAACTTTGGGAAGGTATTCAATAATGTTGTAAAGATTTTGTTGGGTATCCGATGGACATGTGTCCTATTTGGGAGACCACCTCAGGGATACTGATACCTGATCATGGCATTGTACACCAGAAGCTAAACATTAATGAATGCCAACTATAATTTTATATATATAATGTGATGGTTCAGTGTGAGGTCGGAGGGATAGTGGATGGGGGGAGGGGGGTTCACAGTGTGAGAGATATAAATGATGAACATCTAAGTATTACCTTGTCTTGTACACCTGAAACTAATAAATAAATAAATAAATAAATTTTTTTTTAAAATGTCTCTTTTAAAAAATGTAATCATTTTAAAAAATTGGTAATCAGCAGTATGTCCAAATAATCATATAGTAATTATGAAAATAATATATGCATCTACCTGGTTGAGAAAACAGGAAGATCCTGAACTTCCTATATGCTGATGATTTGGATTTATTGGCAATGAAGCTCACCAGGCCTCAGTTTTCTCATCTGTAAAATGGACATAATAATGCCTGCCTCACAGATACATGGGCCTCCATGTGACCATGCATGGTCCAGTGTCCCTAAGACATAAAGTGACAGAATGGATGTCTTCATGGTGAGCATTTCTGGCACTGTCTAGGAAACAGACTGGTTTCAATCAGCTGGATTGTTTTTTAAAAACAAGACAGCTGTTAGCAAGAGCTATTTATTAAACAAATGAAATGCTTCCACAGCCTTCCTACAGTACTAGTTGAGGATACCTACACATAATGCCCAGTGGCTGGCACACAGCATAGCTCTGCACAGAGAAAGCACCCAGTATACATTCGTTGAATGAGCATTTATTATGGAAGCAGCCCTACTAGAGAGATACCAGCCTTTTCACAGATACGAACATTGGGGCTCAAAAAGAAAATGGAAGAACAGCTATGCTGCTGTCAAAGCCACTTTCAGCCAAACTCTGCCCTGTTTCTATGGATTCAAGGAGAGAAGAGAAGGAGGGAGGATAGGAGGACTGATGGGGAAGAGAAAGGATAAAGGAAAGAAGCAGCTACCAGAATCCAAGTGATAAGTTCCCACTTGAATTCAGTTGCAGGGGCAACATGCCATTTTGGTGGATAAATGTGTGCGCTGCCTACTGTCAAGAAATGAACACTACGTACTTTGTTTCTTTATCTGCCATGGCAACCAGAAAGCTTAGAATCAGATTTATTGCTTGAGTAACAATCAGCCCCACAGTATAGCAGCGCCTACTTCTGCTTCCCTCCCGGAGAAGCTGTTTTCTGCTTTATGTTTCTCTCTGCCCCATGGAAACACACACAACCCCAGCCCTAAACCTGAAGCAGCATAGAGGAGTTTTCATATATTGTATTAATTGTACCGTTCTTTGATTCCTTATATTTCACTAGCCCTACTCTGATCATGGGAATAATATCAACTGTAATTAGGCATCATAAGGATAATGATTTCATTAAAGCTCCTTTAATGGGTTCGGACATGTACAAGGAAAGGTGTTATACAACATAGTCACACACTTTATCACCCTGTGATAATTGGAGTTGCTGAATTACAGCAACAGAGCAACCAAAGGTAATTTCCTATTTGGCCAAAGCTGTCTGGCCTCCCCGAGGCCTCCAATTATCATATTTCTTCTTGGAATCAGGTCTCCCTTCCACACAGAAGCTGCTGAGAGCTCCAAGCTATTACAGTGGACCCTAAGCTTTCACGGGAGCTGTGAAGTTCTAATTTTCTCATTATACAATCTCATCTGTCAGCTATTTACTGGTCAGCCAGCCCTGTTCTTTAGTTCAGGTGACAAATAGGCATGAACAGCTTAGCGAGCAGAAAGGCAAATAAACATTTGAAAATGATCAGGCCCTGAGAATCTTCTATCAGATGGTGTCATGGGTCGCAGAAAACTTGAACAAACCACAGAATGAAACATGAAGAAAAGGCTAAACCAATCTGGCCCTCTTTCACGCAGAATCACAATGGCAGCCATGGGCTATTTCTTCTGCTACACAGAGAATCTCAGATGGTTTTGTAGACAGCACTGTCAAATTCAACCAAGTAAGTTGATACTATAACAAGGGCTTCAATTTACTGAGCACCTAGAAAGTGTGCTACAGTGTGGGGAAGCTTTAGAATATATTGACCCATCTGAAATCAGGAGAACAATTTATATACTATACACATTCACTCATTCATTCATTTTCATTATTGAGATTATAACATTCCTGGCAGGTTATAAGTACTATATAAGTGCTAACTATCAGCTTCTATTCTCTCCTGTGAATGACTCAATGCCTACTTTGAGCCAAAGTACCCATATCGACATTAAAGGTACAATTATGAATGAGACAGAGACAATCACTGCTCTCGAGTAGCTTCCTGCTAGGGACAGAATGTTTGTACCCCCCCCCCAAATTCATATGTTGAAGCCTATTCCTCAATGTGACAGAATTCAAAGGTGGAGCCTTCGTGAATGAGATCAGTGCCCTTATAAAAGAGACCACAAGGAGCTTTCTCCCCACTTCCACCATGTGAGGACACAGTATGAAGATGGCTGCCTGTGAACCAGGAAGTGGGACTTCACCAGACACCAAATCTGCCAGCACCTTAATCTTGCACTTCCCAAGCCTCCAGAACCATGAGAAATAAATGTTTGTTGTCTAAGCCACCCAGTCGATGATATTTTTGTTATAGTAGCCTGAATGGACTAAAACACTTATAGTCTAGTAGGGGATACTCAGCAGGTATCCCCTACTGAGAATCTGGGTATCTAGTAGGGTATAGATACTATATAAATCATCCTACAAATATTGGCATTATTGCCACAGCTATGAATGTAATGAAGAAAAAGTACAGGTGCCCTAAGAAGATAGAACTAAAGACCTAATCAAGTCTGGGGTAGGAGCAGGCGTCAGCAAAAGTCTCCCTGAAGTGGTCTTTAGATTAAGACTTAGAAGTTATCTCGGTGAAGAGATAAGAGGAAGACTATTTCAGAAGTAGGGAATGACCTGTATGGAGGATCTTATGAAGGAAGGCGCTTGGTGTAATAAACAAGTAAAGAGATGGTTTGACCTCTGTTGGGGAGGTGATGAACACAAGACCATGTGGCCCCCTTGGAGAGCAAGGTAAGGGTCTGAATTTTAGCCTCTGAGCAACAGGAAACCATTGAAGGATTTAAACAGGGATTGGCTCTGACTGACCATGATTTGTATGACTTCTGGATGACTGGACAATAGCCAATCCATCCAGAAATGTTTATTTAAAAACTACTATATGAAAATTGCTTATGCTGTGATGGGAAAAGCGTAAGAAATCTCTCACCACTTACTGAATTGTTTTACAAGAAGTTTGGTCAGAGGATAAGGTTCAGCAGAGAATTGGAGAAGGTTGGAAGATTTGCAACTTAAAATGCTGAGACAAGGGACCTAGGCTTTTTTCTTTTAGAAAGGAGAAAAGGGAGGCAGAGGGCAGGGTGAAACTAACCTTCATCAATTGTCTCTCATCTGCCAGAAACTGTGTGGGATATTTTATCCACAGATGATCTCATTTGATAATCATAACCCTCAGAAATTAATTTAATTGAAGCTTCTCTGCCCAATCGCCCTCACTGGGTCATCAAACTTTTCCATTTTGATTGCTGAGGCTTAGAGATATTCAACAAATCGTCCAAACTGAGCTTAAGATGCCAAGCATTGCCTTCACATGTTCACCTTCTTCTAAGACATTCTAGCGCTGCCCACATCCTTGCTACCACATAGATATGCCCACCCACACATCTCTCCAGCCATAATTGCTCACTTCCAGACCCCTAGCCCAGGGCATCCGGCCCCATAGATAGGATGAGGTGAGCAGGTATCCCCTACTGAGAATCTGAACTAAATGAACCAGCGTTTGGGTCAGTTAAGAAATGATAGGAATTCAAAACCCAGGCCTGAACCACTCACATCTAAGCTGAAGTTGTGGGGAGTGGAAGAGCATTACAGGACAGAAAACCCCTCTGCAGAGAGATGCAGGGACCAAAGGCAGTGCAACCTTCTCAGAGACAGAGGGTGTACACTCAGTTTTTAAAATGAGTTTTTAAATTTTTTTTAAGATTTTATTGGGGGAAGGGGTACAGGACTTTATTGGGGAACAGTGTGTACTTCCAGGATTTTTTTTTCCAAGTCAAGTTGTGTCCTTTCAATCTTAGTTGTGGAGGGTGCCGTTTAGCTTCAAGTTGTTGTCCTTTCAGTCTTAGTTGTGGAGGGCGCAGCTCAGCTCCAGGTCCAGTTGCCATTTCTAGTTGCAGGGGGTGCAGCCCACCATCCCTTGCGGGAGTCGAGGAATTGAACTGGCAACCCTGTGGTTGAGAGCCCACTGGCCCATGTGAGAATCGAACCGGCAGCCTTTGGAGTTAGGAGCACAGAGCTCCAACCGCCTGAGCCACCGGGCCGGCCCAGAGTTTCTAAAATTTTAATATGGCAAATTTTATGTTATGTATATTTCACCACTATTAAAAATAAAAACTTTTAAAAAGAGTAGGATTATTCATCTATTCATTTACTGGCGGATCACAGGTACCTAAAACAATGCATGGAACATAGGCATTCAATGAATATTTTGTTAAATGAGTAAATGCCAAAAATTTCCATGGAGTTTTGTTTGTTTATTTGTTTGTTTCCATAGGTACCAAGCGGATAAAACCAGATTGAAGGCACAGAGTTTGAAATTATCTCTCCAACCAACGAGTAGTCCATCTAGGGAGAAAGTAGATAAGACTCTGTAAAGACTTTAGGAGATACCCAACTCCTTGCTCATTTTAAACAGTGTAGCTTTTTCCTGGTACAGACAGGCAAAATGCCTTACAAATCTCAGTAAAGAAAAAGTGAAAATGCCATAATAAAATTTTTAATTCATGGAGGAAAAAAGACAAATTTTCTACTGAAAAAAAATATACACTGATACAGATTTTTCAAAAGAAATACTAGAAGCTTTCCCAAGATTTAGGAGAAAAAGACGACAAAAATTATGAAACAGAAGATAAAAATGGAGGACAGAAAAATGGGAGTGTAGCATACAGATCATTTATTCATTGTCGAAGGAGATCAGAACAGAAGCAATAATAAAAAAAGAGCCAAAAACTTTCCCAAACTAGAAAAATATTCTATAAGATTATAAGCATATTTACATGTCAGATATCTGATTTCAAACATCAATTGAAAAGAAATGAATACCTAGACAGATTTGAAAGAGTTTGTGCCAAGAATTTTAGACCTGGGAAAGGTGCCCTCTTTTAATATAGAGGTTATAAGAAAACATTCTCAATAAAGGACTTAGAAAATGTGCCAACATATATCCTTCTAAAATTAAAAAACAGCTTGAAATGAACACCAACTGGTCAAGACATGATATAAAGTTAACAGCTCAACCTTGGGGAAATCAAAGCATTAAAGGACAACGGTGAGTTTCACAACAAGTTGAAAATTGAAACATCTAAATGATACCTGCAAATCTGTTCATAAAATAACGCTAATGTCAAAAATTATTCTTAAACAAGAATGCCCTGACGCAAAACACTAGATTATATTCATAAAACCCGAGATGGTGAGAATAAGAGAATAAAAACACGCTCTTAGTGTGTATTAAGTAGAAAACACTCAAAAATATGACTTTATATTTGGTTGTAAAAATTAGAAAACCATCAGTTAAAAAATGTTTTTGAAAACTTGATTAAAAAAACGACAACTCTAATTAAAATAAATTTTCCAAAATAACATTTTAAAAATGTAAGGTAAATCTAGTTCTATAGTAAATGATAATATAAAGAAAAACAACAATGGGGCATAAAAATTAAAAGCATTAAACAGAGCTAAAGAAGTAATATCAAATGGTTTGAACAATAAATGCCAATGTGTTAAACTCCACCATTAAAAGAAAAAAAATGCACAAATCAAATGAAACAAAATTCAATTATAGAGTTTTCAAGAGACACAAATAACATGTCTTTTTTATATTAAACATAAAAAAGGCACATGTGTATTAGGCAAATGCAAATTTTAAAAGCATTAAGTACAACATTCAGATCAGATAAATTCAAAGCACAAAACCATATTAAACAGGACAGTAAAGATTGTATGTATTGATTAAGTCAAAGCTTCATAGTGAAGATTTCACTGTCATGTCTGCGCCTGTGTGTGTTCTCCCAGAAGAACATGAGACAAAAGCTGAAGTACAAGGACACATAGGACATTAATTACAAAAATGGACCATATCCTGGATGAAAGCAAAAGTCAGCAAATATCCAAGGATTTCAATCATGCAAAGTAATGTCTCTGACTACAGTGGAATTATGCTTAAAATCTGAAACACATAATAGCAAGAAAATTCCCATACGTTTGGAAATTTAAAAAGTAGAAATAGGCTTTTAACAACCCATGGGTCACAGAAGAAATCATCAAGGAAATGAGAAAATATTTTTATTTAAATCATAATAAAAAACCGTCAAAATCTGAGGGATAGAACTAAAGCCAGGCAGATATTAGGGGAAAAATACAGGCCAGAAATCAATGATTAAAGACTACTGTCTCAAAAATTTGGAAAAGGAACAGCAAATTAAACCTGAAAAAAAAAATGTGTAAGGAAGCAAAGTTATGAGCAGAAATTACTGCAACTGAAAAGGTATAGAATGGAATAGAGTGTCTTGCGGTAAAGTTCCTCAAACCACACAAGGAAATTGCAAACCAAATGGGGGAAAACGTGGTAAGTTGGACTATATTATAATTAACAATTGTACTTATCAAAAAATACCATAAGATCATGAAAAGGGAAATCCAGAGAAGTTACAGAAAAACGTATAACTAATAAAGAGTTCATACCCAGAATATTTAAAGAAATTCTATAAATCAATATGAAAAAGAGAATCAACCCAATAGAAAAATGGGCAGGAGACTTGAATAGGCACTGTCCAAAAGAGAAAATCCAAATGGACTCCCGCACCTTAAAAATGTAAAAAGACACTCAATCTTATTAGTCGGCAGAGAAACGCATATTCCAACAACAAGAAACTACTGTATACCCGCCAGAATGACTGAAAATCAAAAGTCTGACCATTCCAAGGTTGGGAAGGATGACTGCATTGGAAATTTCCCTTCACTGTTGGGGAAAGTGCATATGGGTATGGCCACTTTGAGACAGTTTGACATTAAAATTAGAGACATTCAAACACTCTTACCCAGCAATTTCACTGCTAGTAATGCATGCCCATGTGCATCAACAAACATACAGAAGAATATTTATAACAGCATTATTCGTGAAAGGCAGAAACTGGAAACAAGGCATTTAACCCCATCTCATCACTTATTCATTATCAACTCATTAACTCCAAAGCTGGAGAGACCCATTAACCAAAACAACCCATTAGGAGTCAAATAAGCAAGTAAATGGTAGTATATTCATGTAATAGAATAAACCAATAAATTGCAGTATATTCATACAATGAAATAAACAGCAATTGAAATGAGTGAACTACAGCTATACATCATAAATGAAGCTCACAAAGATAAAGTGAAGCCAAATAAGACAGACCGACAAGAATAAGCTACATTATTCCATTTACATGAAGTTCAAAACACAGGAAAAACTAAACTATACCGCTTAGGTACACAGGTGTAGGTGATAATATTAAAAGGAAAAGCAAGAAATAATTAGTGGTACTTAATGGGGGCCAAAAAAAGGAGCAATTGGATAGAGATACAAAGGCAACTTCTGGAATGTTCCAAACCTAGGCCTCAAGAAGCTTTACACACTTCCTCTTACTCTCTTGAAGCCCTGCCATCATCATGTGAACAAACCGAGACCAGCCTTGTAGAAAATGAGAGCGCACATGAAGAGATAAGCCATCCTGGCTGAGGTCACCACTTGATTAACCCTTGGGGTCTGGCCTGGCAGCTGACCACTCTTCCAAGACCAGAAGAATCTCTCTCATCTGAACCCAGTCCCAATTGCCAAACTACAAAATCATGTTGATTTTTTTAAGGTACTACGTTTTGAAATGGTTTTGTTATGTAGCAAAAGCTAACTGATACACAATGCAAGGACCCCTATTGATTCAGAATCAGACAAGCTGTAGCCTGAAAATAGGAAGGTCCAGCAGTCTTGTTTGCGTGGTTGGATTTTATCATAGGAATGTGTATGTTTATTTGTGACTCAAAGGAGAATGGGAGGCTCCCGCTTGTGCAAAGGTGGCTCAAGGAGAATGGGAGGCTCCCGCTTGTGCAAATGCAAGGGAAAAGAAGGAGACGTTTGGCTTTGTTTCTGTCAGTATTGATAAGTCACTCTTTCATTTTTAGTTTGCAATTACAAAATACACCTGCAGAAATATAAATAAGTAAACCTTTATATTAACACTTCTGTAAGAAAAATTACTTATTGTGCATCTGAAACTCTCTAACTCCTAACCTTCTTGTGTCACATTGAAACCATAGTTTTCATAATACAATCTTTGAAATGCAGTGTTTCTAACAGTACGATTGTTTTATACCAGAAAAGACTGTGAAAAGAAATAGGGAAATGTATATGGGATTTTTCACAATAATGGGTATGTTCTTTTTTACTTATAAAAAAAGCGTTATGTTTTAGTCCATGTTAATAAATTTGAAATCCTGAATAAAATAAATTTTGGTAATTTATATTTTCCTAAAGAATATTTCAGAAGTTGGAAAATTCCAGCAAGTCATTAATCATGTAAGAAATATTTTTGAAAAAGAGAGAGTGCCTATCTATACTCTTATGAAAAATATCAGAAATCTAATTGAAACTCACCTTGGCACAAAGGGATTTATTGGGAGGACAATGGGGCATCCCATGTAACTACAAGAAGGAAAGGCACTCCCTACAACTAAGTGTTAGGAAGAGTGGCGGCCAGATACTGGAGTCATCAGTACTCTTTTGATCCTTCTCGGTCACGTACATTGTTTTTCTCACAGTATTCAATCATTCTGTCTTCCACGTGGCAAGGATCCAGTTCAGCTGTAATTCCTGATTCCTCATCCCAAGACTCCCACAATCAAAAGGTGATTTCCCCTAGACTACATCAAACTAAAAATCTTTTGCACAGCGAAGGAAACCATCTGCAAGACGAAATGGCAATCTGATGAATGGAAGAAGGTATTTGCAAATAATACATCCAATAAGGTGTCAATATCCAAAGTATATAAAGGACTTATGCAATTCAGCATCAAAAAAACACAATGCACTTTAAAAATGGGCAGAGGATCTGAACAGACAGTTCTCCTAAGAAGACATACAGATGGCCAACAGACACATGAAAAGATGCTCACCATCGCTAATCATCAGGGAAATGCAAGTCAAAACCACCATGAGGTATCACCTCACACTTGTCAGAATGTCTATTATCAAAAAGACAAACAACAAGTGTAGGCGAGGATGTGGAGAAAAAGGAACCCTCATGCATTGTTGGTGGGATTGTAAACTGGTGCAGCCACTATGGAAAACAGTATGGAGATTCCTCAAAACTTAAAACTAGAACTACTGTACGATCCAGCAATTCCACTTCTGGTTATTTATCCAAAGAAAATGAAAACAATAATTCAAAAAGATATGTTCACCGCAACATTATTTGCAACAGCCAAGATTATTTACAGAAGCAACCTAGGTATCCATCAATAGATGAACGGATAAAAAAAGATGTGGTACATGTATACAAACGAATATTAATCAGCCATTTAAAAAAAGAGTGAAATCTTGCCATTTGCAATAACGTGGGTGAACCTAGAGGGTTTTAAGCTACGTGAAATGAGTCAGACAGAGAAAGACAAATACTATACGATTTCACTTATATGTGGCATGTAAAAAGCAAAACAAATGAACAGACAAAACAAAACAGAAACAGACTCATAAATAGAGAGAACAAACTGATAGTTGCTAGAGGGGAGAGGGTGAAGGGATGGGCAGAAAAGGGGAAGAGAATCAAACACTACAAACTTCCAGTTATAAAATAAGTCACAGGGAGGTAATGTACAGCATAGAGAATATAGTCAATAATATCGTATTAACTGTATGGTAACAGATGGTTACTAGACTTACGGTGATCACTTGGTGAGATATGTAAGTGTTGAATTGCTCTGTTGTACACCTGAAACTAATATAATATTGTATGTCAACTATAATTAAAAATAAATGTTTTAAATGTGAAAAAATAAATAAAATTAGAACCAACCGTGTGGGGAAAACAGAAAAAAGAGGGCCTTCCCCTAGTCACCTACTTCCAAACCAAAAAATCCTAGGAAGGACTCAGTCATCTATAGCCAGGAGAGCAGATTCCCATAGAACACCTGCAGAGACTGGGAGCCCAGCAGTGTATCCTGGAGTCATTCCTGGGGAAGGGAAAGCTATTCTACAGTTAGAATGAATTATGATGCATGTTAACTTACTGCAGTAATCATTTCACAATATTTGAAAGTCAAGTCATTAAGCTGTGCCCCTCAAACTTTTACAGTGCCATATGTCAGTTATATCTCAATAAAACTGGGCAAAAAAAAAGAATGAATTACCCCCATGAAAGGAGCAAAATCCAAGCAGTTTTACAAGGAGGTTCTTTTAAATTTTCAACTAGCAGATAATTATTATAAGACATAAGCTCTTCCAGAGCACAGGAAAAACATAAAAGACCACCACCTCTATTTTTCCAAGTAAGCAGAACAGAATACCAAAAGTTGAAGGAAAAATGAAAACTTCAGGTCAATTTCACTTATGAGTACAGCTGCAAAATAACCAATGATATACTATCAAACATAATTTAAATTAAAAAGGTGAGAAACATGAGAGACAGTCTATTCAGGAGCACAGTAAGGATTTTCAGTATTATTTAACATTATCCTAGAAGTGCTGGTAATGGGAGAAAAAAGAGAAACAAAAGGAGGGGAGAGAAGAGGAGAAAGAAGGAAGAGAGGGAGGAGTAAAGTCAGAAAGAATAATATTGAAAAATACACAAAATTATAGTTATTCCAGATAATGCCAGTCTCTACTTAGACAACCCAAGAGAATCAACTTTGAATTATCAGAATAAAACAGTTCATTAAATTTTGTGGTTATGAAGCAAATATGAAAAACAAGTAACTTTCCATATAAATCATAACGGGTAAGAAAACAGAGAAACTAATCCCATTCACAATTGGAACAAAAATATGAAATATATAAGAATAAATTTAATTAGCAACAAGTAAGACTTTCTGAAGAAAATGTCAAAACTTTACTGAAGCCATGGGAAGGGAAAAAAATCCTTCCTCCCACAAAAGAGAGAACGATCGAATGATCTTGATGTAAGAACCATATAAAAATATAAATGATCCCAAATCAATTATAAATTTCAAGCAATTGATAAAGTTCTATGGACTACTCTGAAGTCTAACTGCTAGAATACACAACTGAAAGAAGCACCCAAAATGTGGGAAAAGAGGAAATACTGGAAGAATGGGAGATGAGAAACTGCCAAAAGGTAAAACATTATATAGAGATTTAATTATAAAACTGCTTGGTTTTATGCAAGGTTAAACAGACAAATCAATGAACACAATAAAAAGCCTTAGATATAAGTGTTTAGTTATGATAATGGCAGCATTTTAAATCAATAGGAAAAGGCTATATTCAATAAATGTTGCTCAAATTATTTAACTATTTGAAAAGAAAAAAGAGAGCACTACCTCAACCATCCACATGCCAAAATAAATTCCAGATGTATTAAAGAGTTTTAGATGTAGGAAATGAAACTACTTAAGTAGTAAGTAAAATATATGTAGAGATTTATATAAGCTTGAGTTCTAAGCAAGCAACCAAAAGAAAAAACGAAGCATCAGTGAAAACTTGATTAATCTAACTATATAAAAATGTAATATTTCAGTATGTCAAGAAACACCATGAAGAAAATTGGAAGTCAAATGACAAATGAGAAAAATAACTGCAATGCGCATGCCAGACAAAGGGTTAATATGCTTAATATTTAAAGAACTGTTACAAATTAGCAAGAAGAAGAATGGGGAAGTGTAAAATTAAAAGCAGTATGTGACCAAAAAATTCATGAAATAAGACAAATGACCACTAAATATATTTAAAAAGTTTGCCTTCCCAGGGAGACCGTCGGTAGAACAGGGAGGGGTCCTACTCTATGGGAGGGGATGTTTGCCAATGATATATCTGATAAGGGATTAATATCACAAATCTATAAAAGACTTACTCAGCTCAGCTCCAAAAAAACGGACGACCCGGTTGAAGGATGGGCGGAGGACTTGGGGAGACATTTCTCTAAAAAGGACATACAGAAGGCAAGAAGACATATGAAGAAATGCTCAACCTCACTAACCATCAGAGAAATGCAAATAAAAACCACAATGAGATACCACCTCACTCCAGTCAAAATGGCTATTATCAATAAATCAACAAACAACAAATGCTGGCGCGGATGTGGAGAAAAGGGAACGCTAGTGCACTGTTGGTGGGACTGCAGATTAGTGCAGCCACTATGGAAAACAGTATGGAGGTATCTCAGGAATCTGAAAATGGAACTACCCTATGATCCAGTAATTCCACTCCTAGGCATCTACCCGGAGAAATCCAAAACTCCAATTCAAAAATCTGTATGCACTCCTATGTTTATTGCAGCACTTTACACAATAGCCAAGATATGGAAACAACCAAAATGCCCATCGGTAGATGACTGGATTAAGAAGCTGTGGTACATTTATACAATGGAGTATTACGCAGCCATAAAGAAGAAAGAAATCTTATCATTTGCAGCAACATGGATGGATCTAGAGAACATTATGTTAAGTGAAATAAGTCAGAAAGAGAAAGACAAGTACCATATGATCTCACTTATATATGGAATCTAAAGAAAAGACTATGTGAATGAACTAATCAGAGTCAGTTTTGGGGACGCAGAGAAAAAACCGAGAGTGGTTAGATGGGTGTGTGGGAGGGGGTTGGGGATAAGGGGAAAGGTGAAGGGATTTGGAAGCAGCTGGTAACCACAAGATGGCCTCAGGGTTTTTCTTTTGAAAATTAATTTGGGGAAGGTATTCTATAATGTTGTAAAGATTTTGTTGGGTATCCGATGGACATGCGTCCTATTTGGGAGACCACCTCAGGGATACTGTGGATACCTGATCATGGCATTGTACATCAGAAGCTAAACATTAATGAATGCCAACTATAATTTTATATATATAATGTGATGGTTCAGTGTGAGGTCGGAGGGATAGTGGATGGGGGGAGGGGGGTTCACAGTATGAGGGATATAAATGATGAACGTCTAAGTATTACCTTGTTTTGTACACCTGAAACTAATAAATAAATTAATTAAAAAATAAAAAATAAAAAAAAAAATGACAAATAAAAAAAAAAAAAAATTAAAAAAAAAAAAAGAAATTACGAATAGAATTACCATATGACCCAGCAATTGCTCTCCTGGGTATCTACCCAAAAAATTTGAAAGCATTTCTCTATAGAGACACGTGTACTCCAATGTTCATTGCAGCTTTGTTTACGGTGGCCAAGACATGGAAACAACCAAAATGTCCTTCGATAGATGAATGGATAAAGAAGTTGTGGTATATATACACAATGGAATACTATTCTGCGTTAAGGAAAGATGATATAGGAACATTTGTGACAACATGGGTGGATCTTGAGAGTATAATGCTAAGCGAAATTAGTCAAAACGAAAAAGCAGAGAACCCTATGATTTCACTGATATGTGGTATATAAACCAAAAACAAGACAAACAAATGAGAAACAAAAACTCAGAGTCACAGACGACAATTTAGTGGTTACCAGAGGGTAAGTGGGGTGGAGGGAGGGAGATGAGGGTAAGGGGGATCAAATATATGGTGATGGAAGGAGAACTGACTCTGGGTGGTGAACACACAATGGGATTTATAGTTGATGTAATACAGAATTGTACACCTGAAATTATGTAATTTCATTAACAATTGTCACCCCAATAAATAACTTTAAATTAAAAAAAAAAATCCACAAGTAGGAAGGCTCTCAAGCCCATTTTACAAGGCCACTATTACCCTGATTCCCAAACCATACAAAGACACTACAAAAAAAGAAAACTATAGGGCAATATCCCTCATGAACATAGACGCAAAAATCCTCAACAAAATATTACCACACCAAATTCAGCAATACATTAAAAAGATCATACAGCACCACCAGTGGGATTCATTCCTGGTGTGCAAGCTTGGTTCAATATCCACAAATTAATAAATATAACATACCACATTAACAAAATAAAAAATATTATAAAAATTATATGGTTATATCAATAGATGAAGAAAAAGCATTGACAAAGTGTCTCTTTCTGTCCTTTGCCCATTTTTAAATTGAATTGTTTGTTTTTTTGGTGTTGAGCTGTATGACGTTTTTAGGAAGATTGACCCCTTGTCGGATGTATCGTTGGCAAGTGTTTTCTCCCAGTCAGTGGGATGCCTTTTTGTTTTGTTGAGTGTTTCCTTTGCTGTGAAAGAACTTTTTGGTTTGATGTGATCTCACGTTTATTTTTTTTTGTTTCCCTTGCCCAAGGGGATATATCAGTAAAAATATCACTAATATCTGCAAAAAAAAAAAAAAAAAAAAGTTTGCCTTCCCTAGTAATCAAATCAATGAAAATTAAAACCATAATTTGACACCATTTCTCATTCAGTGATTTGACCAAAAAAAATTTAAAGTGCAGTACTATGCAAAATGTCAGGATATGGACATTCTGAAACTACTGATGGGACGCAAATCGATATTTTCCAAAAGGAAATTTAGGAATGCATACTAGAAGCTTTTAAAATCTTCATACTTTAGTCTCTCTCCTTTTGTAATACGTTCAAAACTTTTCAGGCAAAATACTTTTCAAGTTCATATGCTTTTACCTAGTCATTTTACCTCTAAAAATGTCCAAAGAATGTACATAAAGATTTATGAAAAGATTATAGATGATGATGATGATGATAAAGATAATAAGGTTTTGAGATGAGATGCAAATTTTTGTTTGAAACACAAGAAACTTCTTTGACCTCTTATATCCACATAATCTGTGACCCCAAATGACTAGATGAAAAAATATGAAAAATTCTACCCAATCAGCAGAGGCCTCCAAGTTTCCAACACTAAACATGATCCCAGGCTCTATTTGAATAATAAAATCAGTATTTCATGTTCATTCTCCTTTAATCTTGGAAATCTCTTCTAAACTTTAGAGAACTTGTTGCAACTATGTTGTTAACCTTTTTTGATACCAGAGGGATTATTCATTATGAATTTGTACCAACTGGACAAACAGTTAACCACGTTTACTATGTATGTGGAAATGCTGAAAAGTTTGCATGAAAAAGTTAGACGACCTGAACTTTTCACCAACAATTCATGGCTCTTGCATCACGACAGTGCACCAGCTCACACAACACTCTCTGAGAGGGAGTTTTTAGCCAGTAAACAAATAACTGGATTGGAACACCCTCCCTACTCACCTGACCTGGCCCCCAATGACTTCTTTCTTTACCCAAAGATAAAGGCAATATTGAAAGGAAGACATTTTGATGACATTCAGGACATCAAGGGTAACATCATGACAGCTCTGATGGCCATTTCAGAAAAAGAGTTCCAACATTGCTTTGAAGGGTGGACTAGGTGCTGGCATCAGTGCATAGCTTCCCAAGGGGAGTACTTCAAAGGTGACCGTAATGATATTCAGCAATCAGGTATGTAGCACTTTTTCTAGGATGAGCTTGCGAACTTAATTGTCAGACTTTTGTATGTCCTCTCTCTCCTAATCCCAGCCCTGGAGAAACCAGAAGTAGTTACTAGTCAGGATGTAGGGGGGTGGGAGAGAGAGAAAGAAGCCAGCCGTGGACCACCTTCTTGTCTGCTACAGGTTTCTAGCCGGGAACAGGAATAAGCTGGGAGAAAAGAGAAGCTTGAACTTCTCCTCCCCCTTCCTGTAACAAGGATGCTGTGTGTGCCCTAATATTAGCCAAGCGGGCACTCTGCCCTGGGATTGTACACCCTGAGCAAGTGATGCAAAAATGCAGACAGAGCTGACGACGTGTCCCCAGCACCAGGGGTCCCATCCAGTGCCCACGGCAGTAGCAACCAGCAGCCATGTCCTAACCAGAATGATTCTCTGGTCCCTGCTGCCTAACCGCCTACTTGCTTCTCAGCCTTCCCAATTCTTTCTATGAGCTACCCAGTATTCTGCCAATAAATTCCTTTGCTGCTTAAATTAGCCTTGATTGTTTTCTATTGCTTGCAAATAAAATCACCTCTCTTACATACCCAGCTGTACTCTTTTTATCTTTCACTGGCTTCTACCTCGCGATACCACCGTCTTCCAGCAGAAGCAGAGCAACCTGACACAGTCAGCCTCCAGCATAAAGCAGGAGACCCACTCATGCCGGGATATAGACATGGGTTTAAACAAGGGACCATTTATATCGGTGTGGGCAGGTTGTAGGGAAACTACAAAGGATAGTGCAGTACCCCAGAATTAGTAATGGCATGGTTGTTACCCTTTCTGGACTCAAAATGATGAGGGGAGAGAGCAGATACCAGAACTAGAAAGAGAGTCGCGTAAAGGGGTCCATCTTGAGAGGAAAGCTAAGCTCCAGCTGAGAGCTTAGCTGGTTAGGAGGAATAACACCGTGACCACGCTCTCCTCCTTCCCTCCCTATTGATGGGAGGCACCTGGCTAAAGCCAGGGGGCATAGGAACCTACTTATGTGATCCTGAAGAGTCAGTCTCCTGGAGAAAGAGCAGGGTGGAGAAGAATTAAGAACAGATATGAGGGGTGGGGAGGCACGTGGAAGGCTTTTGGCACAAACACCTACGAGCTGCATGTTCTGATCCCCACGTGCCCACATATTTACCTAACCTGGGTTCCATCACCCAGGTGTTCTCCCAGACAATTTCAGATCAGAACTCCATCAGGACACAAGAACATACTACCAAGGTTTGGGGTACTCTGCCTTGGCTTCCTTCGTCTGTCCCAGAACTGCTTTGCAAAGACATCTACTTCTTCTTTGTCATCTCTGTGACTTCCCTCTATCTTTCCCACCCATCACACTTCCATTACTTCTACTGCAGCATGAAAACTCCTGCACAGAGAGATGAAACTTTTTTAGTGGAGGACAAATCTAGAAGTTACTGTTTCTGCAGAAAAGGCAGGGACTTTCAAACCACAGTGGGACTCAGAGATAGCCGAGAGACATAAGTCTCAGATGACAGGGCACTCAGATCCAAGAAACAAAACAGAGCAGTGAATCATATGAGCCATTTGCCATTTCTATCAGCAATTGTCAGTAAGCATTATGCTAAGAATATTAGAGGAACACAAGATCCCTTTAAAACAGAATTCAGAAAAAGTCTGTGCTTAAAAATATGAAGTCTGTAAGCAACTGCAGATGGAGAGGCTGTGAGTTCTTTGAAACTACAGAAGTATGAAAGGCATTGATATGGGAAAACGACCCCTACTATTGTGAGATGCAGGAGCAGGGAACGAAAACAACTGACCCAAGATTCATTTATTCAACGTTCCACCAATATTTACCAGACATTTACTATGATCTAGGTATTGGGCTGGGATTATAAAAGAAGACAAAAAGAGCTAAAACAGAATGTCTGCCCTTAGCTACATCTAATTAAGCCCTTCACCATTTCCCTGGAGAAGAGGAGTTGGAAAAATAGCAACAATGCCTACTGTTTATTGGGAATTTATAAGTACTAGGTATTATACTAAGCATTTCCTCTTTACACCTCTCTGCAGCCCTAACAGGCAGACAGGAACTATTCTTATCCCCATTTACAGACAAGGTGTACAAGTCCAGTAACTTGTAACAAGTCACACAGAAAGGGATGGGGCAGAAAAATAATTCCAGAACCAGGACCACAGGGTATAGTATTTTATTGGATGTATAACACTTTGCATAATAAGAGGTATGTACAGGGTGCTATGGGGACATGGCTTGGGGGACGGGAGGGGGACGGGAGGGGGGCAGGAATACATGCAACCCATGGACAATTTTTCAAGGGGTTCAGCTAAAATTTAAGTCTCATTGATTCCCCCTTCTGCAGTGATTTTCATCATTAACTGGTCCTTTGCCATGAGACATGACATTGACAATGCTTTGTCAGAGTATATTGACTCTGAGACATTTAAATCAATTAATGCATCCATTTCAATTGCCTCCTCTGTCAAGAACACTAAGTTCTCTTGCCAAAGTAAATGCAGAAGCGGGAGAGTTCAGGAAGAAAAGAAGAGTGTGTTTGGAGAAGACTTATAATTATATATAAAGGTGAAGTATTTATAATTTGTCAAGATAAAAGGACTGATTATCTAAATTTTTTACTGAAAAAAACAATTAGGGAAGTGCCATAGGGACTGTGGATTCAGCATTGCTGGGTCGGCAGCACAACCCCGAGCTATGCACCTTTGAGAAGAGTCCTTAACCTTTCTAAACCTCATAGAGAAAATAATACCATGGGGTGAAGGCCTCAACTGCTTGCCACTGAACCGACATTCTCTGGTTCCATGCTGACTGGGGCCCATGACATAGAGCGTTCAGTGCTAGGGCGCTTTTCTCCAACACACCATTCCCTTCTCCTTCCGGTCGCTGGGTTGTTTACTTTTGCACTGGTTCCAAGCTTAGACCAGTTGCACTTGTTACTGTAATAACAGACTTTAAATATCATGTAGGCGTCCATGTGTCTATAAAAACTGAGTTTGAATACTTTGCACGAGGCAAATCACTTTTTTAAACATTCTATGGCATTAGGAGTGAGAGAAAAATAACATTTTAGAAAGATTCTGCTCTAAGCTTTCTTCACACCTTAACTTTTTACCCACTCCAAAGAAAGCCAAACTAGTTATCATAAAAGATATGGGAACTGAAAGGAAGAAAAAAGAAAGAATGGTGCTCAAGGGAAAGATACTGACCTCACATCGAAAGGCTGGTGGATGTACACACATTTCTACGTTTAAGTTAAAATTAAATGTTTAAGGTGTGATTTCCTGGCTAATTCACTTTTTCAATTACCTGGCCAGAGATACATTCTACATAAGAGGATTTCTCCTGTACCTACCGCAAAGGGATATAGGGAGAATTAAATGGGAAAAGCTAGGGGTCAAGGCTGGGCACACAGTAAGCGCTCTTTGGAGTGTATTAACAGTGAGACGGGCAATAGCAGCTCCCGGGGGATAACCTCAGTAAGCACACAATAAATGCTACTTCTTAAAAATGACGAGGGGTAACAGCAGTCTAGTTCTGTCACTAATTAGTGGGACATCCATTAAGTCATTCTGCCTCATGTTAACAGTAGATGGGGGTATTTGGATTCGAATAAATGATACTCAAACTTGAGCATGCATGCAAAATCACCTGGGGTCCTTGTTCAAAGGCAGGCTCTGCTGGAGTAGGTGTGGCTGTGGCCTGAGAGGTTGCCATGGTAACAATCTCCCTGATGCTGCTGAGCCGAGTTCCATACTGAGAGCAGCAAGGACCGAGAATGTAATTCTCAAACTTCACCATGCCATCAGAATCACATGGAGGACACGTTCTAACCCATTGCTGGGTTAAAACACAGAAGCCCCGAGGTTTCCTAATTTCGTTAGTCTGGGTAGGGCCCAAAAATGGGAATTTCTAACAAGATCTGAGGGGTTGCCGATGGTCCAGACACCACACTTTGAGAACTGCTGTCTTAGGTGATCTCTAAGCACTCTTACAACTTGAAGTAAAGACTAGAAATGGGACTTGTCCAGTTTGAGACAAGCAAGGGCTGTTGCTGGGTTATAGAAGGAGGAGAGACCAGGCAAGGTCTTGACTTTCCTAATCACTAATCACCAGCGGCCATACCTGGAATCAGAAAGATAAGGTTGCCCATCTCGCTCTCACTGTCCCTGGTGCAACTCACTTCACCTCTGAACTGTAATTTCCTCGTCGCTCAGTGGGGTCTTTCTTCTGCTTCGTTTTCACTTTTTCCCCATTCCTTCCCTTCCTCCTCAAGAAGCCCACCACAAAAGCTTGCCATGAGGGTGGGAGCAGAACATCTGCTCTCATCCTAGTGTCTTGACAAGCTCCAAGATGCAAACATCACTTAACGTGACAAGAAAACCGTAAGTGCAATGCGAAAACACTGTTAGTCTGGTCAAGAGATAATGTGCCCCGAACACGCTGAGCAAATAACAGCCCTTTGTGAATTAGCATTAGCATAATTACTGAACATCAGTAATTGCTAAAATTATGTTCACTAGGATAGTTTATAATTCCAAGTGAGAGGCTTCTTCCACATATTCTCCCAGCAGGGAGGCAAAGGTGGCTTACCCTCTGGAGTTAGACATGCAGGAAAACACTAAGCACTTCCCAAAGGGCCTCCTGAACATAGACTTCAGATGCCTGCCATCGTCAGGTGGGCCCCAAATTCCTGCCTCCATACCTTTCTTTCTGCTCTGCCTTTCCTCTAGGATTTCATCCTCTCCTTAGTTCAATGTGTCCAACCTTATTTGGCCAGCAAGACCCAGTCATATAGTATTAGTAGTAATATAGTAATCATATAGTCAGCGACACAGTGTAGTAATACAATGTAGAAGGAAGAGTTTTGATTATGATGTACAGAAAGTACGATGGAAGCTGGATCACCTGTCCAGGTGGGACCTTTGTCAGGTCAGATTCAACCAGGTAGCCGCCACGTGGTTTTAAATGCAGGGAAGGGTAGGAGGCCTCCCATGGCTGTAAAGAAGCAAGGAGGTGAACTGATGGTGAACTTCTTAAACCCCAGGACCACGTGGATCTGTGTCATAAATGGAGCTGTACGAGCTGAGTGGAGAAACTGTATGAGTCACATTTAAGCACATTAACACAGACACTAAGTCCCTTAGTCCCATTTGTCCCTGGCACTACGATGCAGATGGTGGAACCCAGAAATGCACAAGCCACCCGGAAAAGGCTCCAGAAACTCACCAAGGAGAAGAGAAACTGGAGTCGTCAAGACAAGCCAATGCACCTTAGCAACTTGTGACCAAGGGCTCCAAACTGAATCATGAAGCAAACAGCGGCACGCCATCCCCTCAGACAGAAAGTCACCCTTCTTATTCCTTCTCCTTCCGCATTTCACCTCGCACCAGCACTTAGGCTGCATAAGCACATTTTGCTCATTGTGTGTGCTGCTATATCCACCGAGTCTGGAAAGGTTGAATTAATGAACCGAATGAATAAATCAGCAGGTCCTGACAGCTCTGTCTCCAAAACAGGCCTTGCGTCTGTCTGGTTTCTCCATTGCCACTGCCCACATCCTAGCCCGAGCCCGAGCCATTTTTAACCAAAGGCATAAGCCCCGGCCAGCGTTTCGGCCTCACCCTGTATATTCCCCCACACCCTCTAGAGCCACACTCCTTGCAGACCCCAGGTAGCTAGTAACCCCCGGAGCAGGTGACACATCTGACTGTAATAATCCAGATTCTTCCCAAAGTATAAAAAGTCATGCCAGAATTCCCCTTTACTACATCCAGGCTCTACTCCTATGTTTGCTGTGAGTTAGGCTCCATAGGTACAGGCCGTCTTCTTTGGCCTTTCCAAAACCTGCTCCTGCACAAAGCCCATTCTAATCCCACCCTTTCTGGTAGGCCCTTTATGACAGGCCCTGTCCAAAATGTCTGTGTTGACACAGAACCTTTCTCTGTCCCATACACCCAGCATTTAGCATTTCCCACTCAATACCATGGAATGACCTTTTTCATGGGTATCATAAAATTACCAACCCACGTACTGTGCGTTTTTAGTCTCAAAGTGGTTTTATAACTACAAACACATAACAAGCTTACTTGTCAATCACTGTGACTCATCCCCATTTTTAAAGTGAAACCAAATTCCAGGGAAATTGCTCGGTTGTGGAACTAATGCATGGTAAATTACGCAGAGATTCAAACCCAGGACTTTAGCCTCCAGCCGCTATAATTTTTCCATGTATCAGTTGCCCCATTGGTCCCGTGCGTGCCTCCCCCAACTAGCCTTATTTATAGAACCTTCGATGCCCAGTAAAGTGTCATGTGAATAATAGGGATTAATACTTACAGGGAACCCATAACGTTCTCCACATTTCACAAGTGGTTTACACAGGTGATCATTTAATTGTCACAACCCTATAACATGTATCCTATTATTTTCCTAAGGTGCAAGATGAGACCTCTGAGAGTCAGAGAAGTTAAATAACTTCCCCAAGGTCACACAGCAGCAATTAAATAATGGGACCAGGATTTCAATCCGGGCAGTCTGGCTCCTGAGCCTCTGCATTTAGCCACTATGCCGTGCTACCCCCTTTTCCAGTAGGCCCCCAGAGAATATTTGTGGGTTGATTGGCAATACCACAGGCTGTCCAGAGCCAGGAGAAGAGCCTTGGTGAGATCAAACATTTACATCATCCATGAAATATCTGTCTTGGAGTGACAGTTGGCAGCTGATAAGGTTTGACATTTTCAAATCAATTTTTATCGATTTCTTTCTCCTGAAGAAAGGACACGAGCTTGACGGATAAAGCCAATACTTGGTGTGCTTGGGGATGGCAGGGAAAGTAGGCCATGAGTGAACTTTGCGGAGGATGGCGGGGATGACAGTGGCTGCTGCAGGCTGTCTGTGAGCGAAACCCGTTCTTGGCAGAGTCCTGCTCTGAGGTGTCCCAGCACCGTGGCTGGTAAATTTTGTTGTCCCGTGATGTTTTCTGCTGACAGAGTGGCAGAGGAGTAGAAGCAATAGCATGTGCGTGGGCAAGGCCGTGAAGTTGTGAATATTTATGTGATCAACCCATAAAATCCCATTTTAACAAATCCCTTTTTGATGGATTTAACAAGTTAATCTAAGCCATTTCCACATCCTGGCGGATGCCTGCACGAGATGAACCGGTGGATGGCGTTTCTGTAAATTCTGTTGACTGAGGAAACCTCTGAAGCAGATGGACACATAAGCCCTTGTTTGTTTGGTAAACATACTATTTTGTGTCTCAGTGCTGTCAACACGTCCTGAGTTTACATTGCATGCCTGGCCTTGTGCTATTGGTTTCTCGTGCTGACTGCTCACAGCCACACTGTGGGGTCTGATTCCTACTGAGCATGTAGGTTTGGGTGACAGCAGTGTCGGAAGCAGGAATGGGCACCTTGATAAGGTAGAGCTCAAAAGTGGGCGTGAGGACATGGAACAGGGCTGAGCCCAGCCTGGCTGGGGATGGAGAACGTGACACCCCCAGGCAGGTTGGCTGGAGTAGGAGCGAGGCTCCTGCCTCCTGCAGCCAGGTGACCTTCTCCGCCTGCTGACCAACCACTAGGGACAGCTGTTCCCACTGGCTTCCTCCCCGACTTGGGCTCTTGACACAGGTCTCACATTTCATCTAGCAAAGCATTTTAACCTGCTTGGTCGCAATTGATCCTCCCTGTAAGTAACTGGACTTTTGTCTCCACTTCATGGGAAATGAAGTTTAGAGAGTTTAAGGGGTTTCATCACAAACATATGGCTAAGAAGTTCCAGTCTGGTCGAGGATATGAACACAGACCTTTTCATTCCAAACCCTGTGCCACTGCTCCTAAACCTGCTTCTTATCCTTAAGTCCTCTACTCTGGGACGTATTCTGTGGAGTGCTCTATTCCCCAGAGCTGAGGTAGACTGGATTGCTGTTCCCCATCCTTCATTCCCTCCCTGCATCAGAGTCGCACCTCCAAGCCCTTTGCCATTCCTGCAGCGGCAGGCGGAGCGTACTTCCTCATCCATTGATGTGGGGCTTGGCCATGTGACTCTCTTGAGTCAATGGGGTTAACCCAATGGTGATAACGCAACAGGAAGGTACAATTAGGTTTGTAGGGTTTGGCTTTGCCTCTGGCTCTTCTGAGATCCTCCACGAGAAGACCATGCCCCAGATAGCTACCAGTCCAAGGAGAATGGGGAGACACGAGGCATAGACCGAACCCAACAGTATTAGTTTCCTATGGCTGCTGTAACAAATCACCATGTACTTATTGGCTTAAAACAATAGAAATTTATTCTCTCACAGTTCTGGAGGTCGGAAGTCCAAAATCACTATGTGGGCAGGAATACACTCCTTCCAAAGGGTCTAGGAGAGAATTCTTCTTGACTCTTCTAGCTTCTGGTGTTTCTTGGCTTATGGATGTTTCTCTCCAATCTCCGACTCCATCTTCACATCATGTTCTCCACTCTGTCTCCTCCATGTATCCTTCTTTATCCCGCATGAGGACACACTCTTCGGATTTAGGGCCCAGTATGATCTCTTCCTGAACCTTACCTTAATTGCATCTGCAAAGACCGTATTTTCAAGGAAGGTCAAATTCTGAGGTTCGACGTGGACATGAATTTGGGAGAACACTATTCATTCCCACTACAGTCTGCTCTCTGTCCCCCATAATTCACATTCATCCAACATGCAAAATACACTCACCCCAAACCAAAATCCCCCAAAGTCTTAACTCATTGCAGCACCAACTCCAAATCCAAAAATTTCATCTAAATATCACCAACTCAAAAAGTTGGGACAAAAAGGCCCAAATCTCATCATCTAAATCAGGTATCAGTGGTACTCTGGATATGGTCCATCTTGGGGTAAATCCCTCTCCATCTGTGGACGTGTGAGACTAACTATATAAGTTATCTGCTTCCAAAATGCAATCGTGGGGCAGGCATAGGATAGACATTCCCATAGGGAGAAAGTGAAAGGAATAAAAGAGTCACTGGTGGTGACCCCAACTGTTGCATTCATGGCAGTTGCTCTGCCCTCTATACTATACAATTCACCCTGCCAATCCGTTAGTCTGGAGCCAAGTTTATCTGACCTGCAGACCTGCAAGCAGCAAAATAAATTGTTGTTATAAGCCACGAAGATTTTTGAGGTTAGTTGCTATACAGCAAAAACTCACAGATACACCACAAAATGGTGACAGAGAGGCCGTCAGGTGATGGTCTCAACAGAAGAGATCTTCATCTCGCCTCCACAAAGACAACAACTTTCGCAAAGATACACTCTGCACCACTGTTATAACATTAATTTTGCCACATCAGGTAGGATATTTTGCAACTGCTTTAATTCAACAAATTTCAACTCATCACCTTGATTGAATGTATGTTCACCATGAAACAGGACAGACCACCATGGAGACAGAAGAAATCTGACTCTGCCCTCACAAGTTCACAGTCTAATGGTGGAGACAGATATAAACGTGAGTAATAGCAGCCACAGGCCTCAAGAAATAAATTCTATAACAGGACAAAACAGCATCTGGTGGTGGCCTTACAAAGTCAGCATGGCCAACAAAACCTTTTAAATGGGCCTTAGAGGTCGGATGGAATTTCCAAAGGCCAAGATGGAACAATAGGAGGAAAAGACACCCTGGGGAAAAGACAACCTGGGGAAAGAACAATTGAGCAAAGGCCAGAAAGCATGATTCAGAATACGTTTTTTGCACAATTAGCCAAGAGCAATAGTATCCACAATGGAGTGCCAGGAGATAGAATGATGTCATGGAGAGCCTTTGATGCTAGACTCTGGGGTTTGCACAAGACTTGATGGGCAAGGGGGAGCCTTAAAAGGTATGAGAGTGAGGCAGCACTACGAAGTGGGGGGTGTTGTGCCTGAGGAGATCATCATGGCCGAGTGCTAGGTGGAAGTTCTAGGACTTCCGGACTGGAGCTGAGGAAACCAGCTCAAAGCCTTCTGCAGGTGTCCATCTTGAGAGGCCGAGTATCAGGTTCGAGACCACCAGGCACATTAGCAAAGCCTGGGTGCCTGGGAGAGCACTGTGGTCAGGGCTGCAGCAGGAATGTCCTGCTGTTCACTCTGATATATGCCCGCCCCCATGCCCCTCTCAGTTTCTCCCCATTCCTGAGCTATTACTGTTCCTCTTTTTCTGGGGAGCCTGCAGGGTTATTCCTGCCACACGTTCTATCACTCTAGCAAGGCATGAGCAAAAGCCATCCATCCATCTGCTGACTCCACAGAAATCGGTGAGCACCAGATCCAGGGACAGAGGAGGAGGGAGGGAGGGAGGGAAGGAACACTCTCCTGATTACAATATTTTATCCTCAAGCGTTTGCCACATTCATCATTTTTGCTAACATGGCAAAAAATGCAGGCTCTTGTCTCCCAAACGACCTAATAAAGCTCCCCCAGAAGTCTGGGATTTGGGGGTGGGCTGGGTTCTCAGTATTATAGGAGCTGAAGGAACCAGATTTAGGAGCCTAGGTCTCTGGAGTACAGTGGGGAAGATGGGTAGGAAGGAAGCTGGGAAAACACCACACCCAGGAGGGGACTCCAGCTTCACTTTATTTTAATAAGCATTCAAAGATACAGTATATATTTAAAGCGGGGGGGCGGGGGGTTAGCAGGAACTGCACACAGGCTTGTAACTACAGCCAGCCCTCCTCAGTCAGGCAGAAAAGCAGCTTCTGTCCAGTGCCCCACTCCAGTCCCAATAATACCTATTCTCCCTCTGCCTTTCCTTGGCCCGTCTCTCCTCCCCACCCCCATGGCACCCTGGCATCTCAGGCCTCATATTTGTGTTCTGTGAGCCAGGAACTACGTCTGATTTGTCTCAGCACCTCCTGCAGCACCTGCCACAGCACACACGCTAAGAAACGCTGCCTGTGATGGCCAGCGGAGGCATGCACCCCCACATTTCCTCCCTGGAGGCTGCCCGTGAAGCCAGGGACCCAGCCTGTGCAGCTATGAGAAAGGACATGCCAGCACCGCCCTGTTCCGGGCCATGTCTCACCAGGCCTGTTGCTCTCTTTCCTGACCTCACGCTACAGCTTTGCTTCGAGCTCCTGGATTTTGAGAGTCCGCACAGCAACCTGACCAGAGACCTAGCCTCACGTGTCCTCCAGGTGATTTCCTGCTCAAACAGCTCCTAGTGATCCCTGAGGACTCTGAGGGCCTCCCTGGACCTCAGGGCCCCAACACACACATGCATATGCGCCATGTATTCCCTCACACACCCATACAGGTGTATACGTACCCTGTGCACCCACACATACCAGATATGTGTACACACACACGAACTATGCGTGCCGCACACTTATATACACGCTATGCATAGCACATATCCACACATACACCAATGTTTACACACACCATGCACATGGATACACACCATACTTACACCACACATATGTACACACACATGCATGTCATGCTCACACATGTGTGTATGCACCGTGTACACCATGCACACATGCCATCTGTATATGGATCCCAGGTACACCCACACATCCAGGCCACACATACGTATACACATAGCACATATACCCCACGCAGGTTACCCTGCCATGTACACCACCTATGTGCACACTCGCAGTCACAGGCACACACAGAGCAGTCAGTGTGACTATAATTCCTCCCGAGTGGCCAGTTCTGACCCGGCCCCACCAAAGGTGATGGCTTCCTTGGAAGGCCTCGAGAAACTTAATTTCTCATTTCTGTGGCTCTTTTGAAAAGAAAACCCAAGACTTTTTTTCCAACTTTACTGAGGTATAATTGACAAATAAAATTGTAATATATTTAAACGGTGTGATGGCTTGATACACGTATACACTGTGAAATTATTACCACAACCAGGTTAATTAAACACATCCATCACCTCACACAGTTACCCTTCGGGGGTGGGGGTGGTGAGAATACTCTCCTCCCAAATTTCAAGAATACAATACAGTATTAACTATAATCACCATACCATACATTATTAGCTCCTCAGAACTAACTCACCTTCTAACAGAAAGTTTATGCCCTTTTACCGACGTCTCCCCATTTCCTCCACCCCTAAGGCCCTGGCGACCATCATTCCACTCTCTGTTTCTATGACTTGGACTTTTTCTTCGATTCCACATGTAAATGATAGCACACTGTATTTGTCTTTCTCTGGCTAGCTGATTTCACTTAGCATAATGCCCTCCAGGTTCATCGATGTTGTCTCAAATGGAAGGATTTCCTTCTTTGGTATCACTGAACAATATTCCATTGTACAAGTATATAGATACCACATTTTCTTTATTCATTCGTCAACAGACATATTGTTTCCATATATTGGCTGCTGTAAATATGCTGCAATGAACATGGGAGTGCAGATACCTCTTCAAGATAGTGATTTCATTTTCTTCCAATTCCACCCAGAAGTGGAATTGCTAGATGATATATGGTAGTTCTATTTTTAATTTTTTGGAGGAACCTCCGTACTGGGTTCCATGGCTGCACCAATTTACATTCCCATCAACAACACACAAGGATTCCCTTTTCTTTACATCCTCACTAACACTTGTTAACTCTTGTCTTTGTGATAATAAACATCCTAACAAGTATGAGGAGATATCTCATTAAGGTGTGATTTGCATTTTCCGGATGATTAATGATATTGAACATTTTTTCACAGAACTGTTAGCCATTTGTATGACTTCTCTGGAAAAAACATCCATTTAGGTCCTTTGCCCATAACTGGGTTATTTACTTTTTTGCTGTTGGGTTGTAAGAGTTCCTTATAATTTTTGAATATTAACCTCTTATCATGTACATTGTTTGCAATTTTTTTCCAATTTCATGGGTTGCTTTTTCATTTTGTTGATCGTTTCATATGAAGTGCAGGAACTTTTAAATTTGATGATATCCCAACTGTTTATTTTTGCTTTTGGTGCCTTTTCTTTTGGGGTCAAATCCAAAAAATCATCACTAAGACCAATGTCAAGGAGCTTTTCCCCTCTATTTTCTTCTAGAAGTTTTATAGTCTTACGTTTTATGTTTAAGTCTTTAAACCACTTTGAGTAGTTTTTTTTTTTTTAATGGTGCAAGATAGGGTCCAATTTCATTCCTTTGCATGTGGATATCCAATTTTTCCAGCCATTTATTGATGAGATTATCCTTTCCACATTGTGTATTCTTTCTTGGCGACTTTATCAAAAATTAGCTGACCGCATATGCATGGATTTTACTTCTGGGCTCTCTGTTTTGTTCCATTATTCTAAGAGTCTGTTATTCTATTTTTTATGCCAAAATCATACTGAAGAATCCAAGATGTGTATAAATGTGGGGGCCATCTCAGGCCCCAGAGAAGCAGTGGGTCTGCATCTGGCCTTCCTGGACATCTTAAAGGTGGTGGTGAGCAGCAGTCAGAGATGGAAGGTATGCTGAGGAAAGGCACTGGAACCGGCCATTGCAAGAAAACATGGTCCTCTTCTCACCAGGGCTGGGGCTGAACTGCCCAGGGGCTCTCCAAGAAGCCCATACAGATGACAGTTTCCACAGCACTAACTGATACCAGAACTGGACCCAAGCTAACGGTGAGCCCTGGGAGCTAGGCCACAGACACAGGTAAGCCAAGCTCTAGATGCCAAGCAACACACACGCATATATAAAGCCCAGGATTGGGGTCAAAGACAGGCTCCAGGTCCTTGTCCCAGACATGGACCAGAGCCCAAGCAATTCTGGAACAAATACAGATAGTGAAGATGGGGTGGACAGAAATGGAAGCTCACTTTCCTGAACCAACAAGGGAATGGGACGGCAAACTGGCTTCAAGAATTAGGGTGGGGTAGACAGAAAACTGTGGAACGTAGAGGCACAGAGTAGTTTTTCGAGTGGTCATTCATTCATTCAACCAATATTTCTTGCGCTGCTACTCCCTACCAGGCACTAATGATACAACGACAATAGACGAGTTACTGCTGTTATGGAATTTACCCATTTATTATCCTTAAAAACTGAGAGAACAGCTATAACACGAGTTTAATTCTGTCAAGTGGTCTCTCTCACAAGAGTTAATTTCTGAACCTGAAATCCTCTGACTTTAACTTTTAGCAGCACCACATACACCCCCCCAAATTTCCCTCTCACACGCACCCCCTCTCAGACACACTTTTTCCCATCAGCATGCCAATCTTGTTCCTAATTTAGCCCTTAGAATAAGCCAGGTTGTCAGTTTGCTACTCCCTAATCCCTTCTCACCACAGCAATTGAAACTGATGAGTACAATATTGCTGAGCTCTTTGCTCCACAATCTATCGTGCTCAGAGACGGGTGATCACTGTCACAGACAGCTTAGGGGACCTCACAGAGCCAACGCCAAGTAAACAACACCCCGGTCCCTTCCCTGGTCTAGTCTGTTTCAGCAGCTCCTGTGCGGTCCTTATACGAGGAGAATACAACCAGCCCCTGCCCCCCCCCAAGGACTCACAGTCCAGTGGGAAAGGCCGACCTGATGGCTTATTCAAACAGTAGTGAAGGAAGGAGGCCACCGAAAGTGGCTGGGGTATTGGGGGCAAGCCAGGGGCATCTTCCTGGAGGAGAGGCTGCCTGAACTGAATCTTAAAGAAAGAGCAGGAGGAAGCGAGTGCCAAAAAGATATGGGAGGAGGAATTATAAAATCAGGGAAGCGGGGAGGTGCGGAGGGGGGACAGTGGGAGGCAGCGACAGCACGTGAGCCAGGAGATTATACACAGATGGGCGCTGCTGGAGTCCAGGCCAAACATGGCAGGAGAGGAGGTTGTAAGGGAGCCTGGGGCCAGCCCCTGGAGGACCTTGTCAGCCAAGCTAAAGAGCCAAAGTTGACTCAAGAGCTGATGGAAAGTCACTGAGGAATGTTTTGCGGAGAAGGAGGTCAGTTACGTGGTTGCTGCCATCATTCTGAGGGAAGGGATGATTTAACCAGGTCACCCAGATGCAATTGTTGGGCTCTTACTACTAGGACACACCAAATCAGGGTATCTGACAGCACGTCCCACAAAGCACCTTTATTTATAAGCTGCCCCTGCTCTTACAGTTTAAGACCCAATGAACAGGATTAAACAACCTCCTTAGAGATGCCAGCCCTTGTACCGCCTGGCTTTATCCATGCCCATACCCAGCTTGTGTATACTCTTAAACCTTTAAAAGAGAACCACTCAAGATTGAAATCTCAGGCATCATGGCAAAGAACACACCTTTCTAGCAAAGCCTTCTGTTTCCTGTTAAACCCCTTCACATTGCTTACTGCAGCTTCTGGACATACAGTCCACTCAGATATACACATTGTGTCTGTCCAACTACAGTTTAAGCAGAAAGAAATACGGAAAGAACATGAGTCTTTGGGTAACCGCCCCACGTTCTAATCCAACCCTGCTGCTGGCCAGCTGTGGAGGTTTGGACTTGCCTGGGCTTGGGTGTGGGGTGACAGCTCATCCTGGTTTGCCCAGAACTTTCCAGGGTTTAGCACTGAACGTCCTGTGTCACCAGGAAATCCCACCTCATGGGCAAACCCACTGGTTGACCATCCGACTTCATTTCCCCATTTGTAAAATAAGAGCATAATAACTGCCAACAGGGATGCGGTGAGGATTTGAGGAAGTTCGGTAGAGTCTCCTGCAGCACCGGGAACACACAAAGGAGTCCAAAAACTGTTGGTTCCCTATTTTGCATTTCTTCTGTTACTCAGTCTTCATCCCCCCCGGTTGCAAATAAACGCCCCGTTTGGTTGGAGGAAGCGATTCAGCTTACCAAGCACTTCCGCGGACGCGATTTCTTTTGATTCTCACAACAATCCTGCATGGGAAATAGGGCAGAAATTTTGTGCCCACTTGATAGATGGGGAAATGTGAAGTCAGACAAGCTAAATGGCTGAGTGGGAAACATCCTTTTCCACAACCCTTCAAGTTTCTGCCCAGGCCCTAAAGAAGGAAATTACTACCTCCACTTTTCAGCTCCCTTGAGAGGAGCGATGGCTGATGGGATGGAGAGCCGTGTGACTTTGACTAGACCATGCCTCACTTACGGGTGATGTGCCATGTGCCCTCCCTTCTGGCAAGGTGTTTATTCTCTCTGTAGAGTTACAGGTTTGTTTGGTAAAAACAAACTTGGGTTTAAGCAAAAGTGACTAAGAAACAGGAAACCCAGTTAGGCCTCGTGGCCAGAGCGACCTTTTCCAACTGCACCTCTCCCAGAGGACTCTGAACGGGAATTCTGAGTGCTCGCTCAATCTTCTTTAAAGCTGGGACCTTGTTTCTAATCTAGTGATTGATCCTTTGCCAGAGAACCCAGAAGCGGGGGAAAAGGGATGAGCAGTGTCATACGGACCTAACAACTAGATCCCCAAGCCACGACCAACACACCCGATGATTCAGCCACTAAGCAGCTCTTGAACCCATGGCAACTGCTTCTCCCTGCACAGCCTAGCTGCACTCAGAAACCACACCTGGTAGGAACTCAATCAATTCTTGTTAACAACCTCACACCCGACAAGCAGCTTTGAAAAAGGCTGTTTTAGGCAACAGGATCTGCCTTTTGCTGTTGTTCATTAAAGGTTTAGCAGCGCGGTATCGATTTCCTTGCAGCTGCCTCTGAACTTTAATTCCTGCAGCAGAAAAACAAGACTTTGTCTGCGACATTTCCTGTCCAAGTGGCGGGTAACAACCATTCCGGGCCGCTGATTTCCCTGGCCGTGCTGTGCACCGCAGGAGGCCGACAACGTGTCCTTTGTCTATTCCAAAGAGTGATTTCTGTAGCGGCAGGAGGTCCCCTCCATGCGAGCTGCAGTCGCACCTCCATCCTAAGTCAGCATTGCGTTCAAACTCCTGCTTTTGGAAATCCTATGACCTCCCCCTTATCCTCACACTGACTTGCAGCCACAGGCTTTCAGAAAGTGTTGTCTTGTGTTTATATCATGTTTGTTGCACCCAGGCTTCTCTTAAATGTTAATTCCTGGTGATTGAAAAGGACCTTAATCTCCTCTTGCAAGCAGCCCTCTGACATTTTATCCCCTCTACAACATCCCCACCAAGTGGCCATTTTGGCTTTGCTTGAACACTTCTGAGGAGAGGACACTCACCCCCTCCCTAGGAAAGCTACCGCCTCTCAGGAAAGCTCTGAAAGGCACAACACTTTGTGATGTGGAATTAAAACCACCTTCCTGAAATATCAGCCTTTCAACTAGATTCTCAGCACATCCCAGCACCCAGACAGGACAGGGATCTCTTCGCCCACCACTGAGCGGCACCACATTATCTGGCACACAGTAGGTGCTCAATGCTTATTAAACTAATTGCTTAATTAAGGCAACAGTTGTTGAGTAGCCAGGGTCATGCATCGTGCTGGAATAATGTGACACCCTCAGATAGTACCAAGTCCTATCGATATGAAATCCAGCAAGCCAATAGCTTACCTGGTTGTGCTCACTCCAAGTTCCAGACTCTTGACTCTGTGTAAGGAATGGCCCACCCTGTCCAGGTTAGCCTGGAGGGGAAATCTGACTCGATAAAGACATCGTTTGCTGAGTATCTAAACCCATAGTGGGATAAGAGCAGAACGGAGTTCGTGTTGCTGAGAGGTAGTGATATATATGATGGTTAACGCAGACTCCAGCGCCATTGAGTAAGTCACTCAATACCACTGGATTTCAGTTTCCTCACATGTAATGCAGGGTGAGAATAATACCTCCTAGTGTTGCTGTGAGGATTGAGTTAATACAAGAAATGGACTTATAGAATACCAGCTGTTATAATTATTATTCACACCGCGTACTGCTCCAAAGACACCTGGGAAGACTAGACAGTGGCTTTCCCTGCCAGATTCTGCCCTCACCACAGAAGACCTGGACCAGACCCACAACACCTCTATGGGTGAAGAAGCCAGCTCTAGGGTGGGCCCCTCTGGAGTCCCCCATGTGTTGTTCTCTATACTTCCCATCCCAAACAATTTGGTTCAAGTTCCTCCTACGGGGCAGGCATTGTACTGTAAGCATCTGTGAATATATTCCCATATTTATTTCATGAGGTAAGCATTGTTATCCCCATTTTACAGAACAAGAAACTGAGGTTCAGAGAGGTTAAGTAACTTCCCAAGGAGATACAGCTAATCAGTGGCAGAACTGGGATCCAGTCTTGGAATTGCCTTCTCCAAAGACTTCAATCTCTCCACTATGCCGTGCTTTCTAAAAAATGGGGCATCCTTGAAACTGTGAAGAGACAGGTGGATCTGGCAGGACATGTCCCACCAAAAAAGCAAATTTTTCACAGCCATCAAGAAGGCCATGGGGGAGCCCGGCTCCCGACACATACATCCTGTCTCTGCAGTTAGAAAGGATGGAAGTGAAACTGAAGCCCATGGCTCTGAGGCTGGAGTGAAAGAAGTGGTCACTGAGTGGCCCCTGGCAGCCTGCCTGGAAGCAGAGCCCAGGGTGACAATGGTGACCAATCCCGCCTCCAGGCCATAACTGCCCAATATTACTGTGAGAATGGAGTTTGGGTTCCCACACTCACCTATCACTGAGCTGCCACATTCAGAACCCGGCCTGCTTTTGGCCTGCACTCCACACCCCTGTTCTAGGAGCTGGCATCCTTAGGTTCCTCATAAAAGCTTGGACTCTCCTTGCTCCTGTCTGTTCTGCCCCTCGTCGCCCCAAAACAAACCTCTGGGGCTCATTATTTACCTGGACTGCAGTCACTCTCAAAAATGGGTCAGTGCCCCTTCTACCTCTACAGATGGGTCCAAAACCAGACTCACCGCTCACCACGTACCACCATCTCCCATTCTTGCCTCATCCACAAAGCCACATATACCATGTTTCCCTGAAAATAAGACCAAGTCTTATATTAATTTTTGCTCCAAAAGACGCATTAGGGCTTATATTTAGGGGATGTCATCCTGAAAAATCATGCTGGGGCTTATTTTCTGGTTAGGTATTATTTTCAGGGAAACGGTAGGACATGGATGGGTGAACAAAGACAGAGGCAGGAAAACCAGCTGGAAGACTTCTGCAGTTGTCCAGGTGAAGATGACAATGAACCAGGAGAGGGTGAGTAGAGCTGGGGAGGAAGGACCAGCCAAGGTATCATGGTTGTGAGAATGGAATGCAGTGACCAACAGCGTGTAAGTCACAGTAATTGTTGGGGCATCTTCTAGAAGATGCTCACAATGATCCTAGAGGCCTGGTATTCATGCAGTTTCCCCTGTTGAATGTGGGCTGGACCTAGCAATTCATTTCTAACAAACAAAATACAGCAAGAATTATGGGGTGTCACTTTGGAGATTAGGTTATAGAGACTTCCTCTTCTGTCTTCCTAGCCTTCTCTTACTTTCTCACTCACTCTGAAGGAAGGCAGGATATTACCTGCTCTAATGGAGAGACTCACGTGGCGAGGAATTAAAGGAGACCTCCGGTCAATACCCAGCCAGAAACTGAGTCCTAGCAACAGCCTTGTGAGAGAACTTGGACGCAGATTTTCCTCCGGTTGAGTCTAGAGATGTCTGCAGCTCCAGCTGACATTTTGATTGAAGTCTTGCGAGAGACAGAGCCAGAGGACCCGCTAGGCTGTTCCTCTCCCAAAGAAACTGAGCTAGTAAATGTTTGTTGTTTTAAGATGCTAAGTTTTGTTACGCAGCCACCGATAACCGATACAGACAAAGAAATGAATGGCGTATGGTTTTCCAACACACCAGGAGATTGAAGTGACCAATTAGATGTCCAGGGCGAAGGAGAGAGAGGAGTCCATGCTGGTGCTCACGTTCTTACCACAAGAAGTTACATCGATGTCGATGGCATTTACCGAGTCTGGGAACCCAACAGTGGAACACGTTGTGAAGAAAAGAAACCAAAACGAGCTTTGGCCATGTTAAGCTTGAAATGCCTCTGAGCTATGCAAATGGATGAGTCCAGAAGGCAGTTAGATTTACACGATTAAGAGTCATGAAGCTCCTCCCTCTGCAGCCATTTGGAGTAAGTTGATTTCCTCACTCACATGACAGTTTTTGAAATATTTTGAAAGAGTTCTCATGTCTCCCATGAATCTGGCTTAGGCATGTCCACTTTCTTCTACTTTTTCTCAGGCGAGTTGGTTCTGAGTGCCCAGTTTGCCTCTGAACACCTTAGATACGAATTTTATTTCAGCTGCTCTACTTATAATGAAATGATTATGGGCAAGTGACTTAATTTTTGATTTCTTGTAAATTTCCTTAATCTTCCTGTAAAAGGCAGCACAAGGGGAGGACACTCTGGCACGTACACAGGAATGGATACAGAAGGGAGCAGCTGGAGCCTGCAGCCACTTGCACTCCCTACAGCAAGAGATCTGAAAGGCGCATTCTCGTGGCCACCACATTCCTCTGCTGTTGTTTTATTTTTTTAATGAACAAAAAATAATAATAATAATGCTTTCCTTTTGTAGCTCCTTCAGAAAGCTACAGAAATTTAAAGGAAAATTCTTACAAAACTGGTAGAAGAGAATAAGAAAATCCCATCAAAACGGACAGGTAGAGAAGCCCTGGGAACTCTGCCTGACTCTGAAATGACTGAGACGCCTCACTAAATCTGAGCAGCTGTTACAGATAACCTCACACAGGTCATCCCAGGTAATAAAACCACCCCCTCCCAAAGGCGCAGGAATTAAGAGATTTCAGAGATCAATAAAGCACATATCGAAAGCTGGAATTGTTCCCTGGTCATACTTCGGTATTGAATGTAGACATCACAATGGCAATGACTCCAGCCATGAGCAGATTGGGGGCACTGTCTGTCTCTTGCCTACAGTCTCACTGACCAGGCTTTAGTGGTTTCCAAGCAAGGGAGGACCAGCTGGCCACTGTTCCCTGACTGTCAGCTCTGAGTGCTCCCAAAAGCTGAAATGGTAGTAAGAGAGGCTGAGCTGAGCATCTGCCAAGAAGGTCCCTGGTGTAGAAAGGACAAGGTATGGCAGTCACAGTCCTGAGTCTGAATCTCCACTCGGACTCAAGATTGCTGTGCGATCTTCTTTTGGCAGTTCTTTCTCTGTGCTTCAGTTTTCCTCTCTGCAAGATGGAGCAACAATATTCACCCCACACTGGTTGTTGTGAAGGTTAAATGTATCTGTGAAAGCAACTAGCACAATGCCTGACTCATGTGGGTACATAAATGTCTGATCATGTCAGAAAGCAGTTATATGCAAAGCAGCATGTGACTAAGGAATAAGAGGCAAAAGAGAGACATAAAGAAGACACAACCATGATCCCACTGTCCACTCTTGTGGTAGCCAGCCTCCAGGAGGCCCCCCATTGATCCCCACCCTCCCACATTTACCAGGTTTGTGCTGTGTGACCCTAGAACAGCAGGAATGATAATTTCTTACTTCTGAGATTGGGTTCTGAAAAGCTAGGTCTTCTGTTTCAGGCTCTCCCCCTCTACCTCTCTCTCTCACTCACTCTCTCTCTCCCTCTCCCTCTCTATTCCTCTCTCCCTCCCTCTCTCCCTCCTTCCCTTCCTTGGATCACCTGCTCTGGGGGAAGCCAGCTGCCATCTATGAGGGCGCTCAGGCAGCCTATGAACAGGTCAGCTTGGTGAGGAACTGAAGCTCCTGCCAACAACAACATGAGTGAGTCTGAAAGACGGTTCTCCAGCTTCAGTCAGCCTCAAGATGGTTGTAACCTTTTGAGAGACTCTGAGCCAACACCACCCAGCTAAGCCACTCCCAGATTCCTGACCCACAAGAAGTATGAGTGGGGTAATTTGCTATGTGGTAGATGGCCTTGTGAAGTGTCTAATGGTCCAGACAAAAAAGGAGAGAAGCAAGAGAGAGAGGCAGTGAAATACAAGGTCTGACAATTAAGTTCACGAACTCATCCTAGAAAAAGTGCTACACACCTCATTGCTGAATATCACTATGGTCACCTTCGAAGTACTCCCATTGGGAAGCTATGCACCAAGGCCAGTGCCTAGTCTACCCTTCAAGCAATTTTGGAACTCTTTTTCTAGAATGGCCATCAGAGCTGTCATCATATTACCCTTGATGTCCCGAATGTCATCAAAATATCTTCCTTTCAATATTTCCTTTATCTTCAGAGAAAGAAAGAAGTCATTGGGGGCCAGGTCAGATGAATAGGGAGGGTGTTCCAATACAGTTATTTGTTTCCTGGCTAAAACTCCCTCACAGACAGTGCCCTGTGAGCTGATGCATTGTCATGATGCCAAAGCCATGAATTGTTGGTGAAAAGTTCAGGTTGTCTAACCTTTTCATGCAGCCTTTTCAGCACTTCCGAATAGTACACTTGGCTAACTGTTTGTCCAGTTGGTACAAATTCATAATGAATAATTCCTCTGATATAAAAAAAAAGGTTAGCAACATCATTGCAGCAAGTTCGCAAACTTAATTGTCACACCTCGTATAGTGCTCCGAGCACCAATCTTGATTCTAACACTTACCAGCCAAGTAACCTGAAGGCTCAGAGTTACTCTCTGCAAATGATAAAGATAAGAAATCTATGGTGTATGTAATAAGAGCCATGAAATATTTCTACATTTTTACTCAAAAGTACTGATTCTGGAATTCCAAGGTAAGGAAACAATCTGAAATGTGTAAAAACCAATATGCACAAAGATGTCCATCACAGCATCATCTAATAGTTTTAAAAATGAAATAATGTGATTGTCCCACAATAGAGAAATAGTTACGAGTATCTTGAGACATGTTACACACTATATCTTATTTAATTGTCACAATAGCCACTTTATCTCCATTGTAGAAATGAGGAACTGAGACTAAGAGAAGTCATGTGTCCAAGATCGCATAACTCCTGATGATGAATCAAATTATAATGACAATTATTATTAGACCTCACACTTATATAGTATTTACTTCGTGCTAGGCACTGTACTAAGTGCTTTGCATATAATAAGTCATTTAAATCCTGATTTTCCTGACTCCACAGTGCTCAAAATTTCATTATAAACAAATGTGTGGGCCAGGCACTGTCAGTATGGACTTTAGCTGCAATACCTTCTTTATTTCTAACAATCCTATAAGGTGTGTTATCAGCTCCACTTACTCATGAGGAAACAGTCTCATAGAGTAAGTTGGGCATTATATTATTTTACCTCATTGGAGGAAAGATTTGAATAGAATATACTCCTGTGTCATACGAGGAGGCAAACAGGAAAAATACACATTTATTAAACATGAATTAACTTGCTAGACACCACTCTACTAATTTCCGTGGGCACAGAGACAAAGTCCTTGATCCCATGGCATAGGATTTAGAGTCTAGCAGGAAAGTCAGTAATAAACATATGTATACATATGTACATATATGCGTGTGTGTGTGTGTGTGTGTGTAGTCAGCAGGTGATTAGTGCAACAAAAGAGAGACAAACAGAAAGGAAAGAGCGTGCTAGGCATGGGCCAGGGTTGCTATGGTACAAAGGATGATCAGAGATGGTTTCCTTCATCAGGTGACATTTGAGCTGAGATCCAAAGGAAGTGAGGGAATGAGTCTTGCAAACTAAAAAGGAACACTCTGGGCAGAGGGCAACACCAAACGGCAAGGCCCTGAGTTAGGGGCATGCGACTGTATTTGAGGAACAACAAGGACCCTAACAGCCCTAAAATGAAGTGACCTAAAGGGAGAGCCATAGGAGAAGACGGCCGTGGCCCAAATTGTATAGGCTCTTTGAGGCCACAGCAAGGTGTTGGCTTTTGCTGTACATGATGTGAGAGCCCGCGGAAGGTTTGGGGCAGAGGAGTGACCTGACTGTGACTTGGGTTGTTTTTAAAAAATAAAATCACTCTGGCTGCCATGTTGAGACTAGACAGCGGGCAGACAAGGGCTGATGCCGGGGAACCAGTGAAGAGGCTATTTCAGTAATCCAGCGACAGACGCTAGTGGCTTAGATTGGGATGATAGCAGTAGATGTTAGTGAAAAGTGGTCAGGTTGAGAACGTATTCTGAAGAAGAGACAGCAGGATTTGTTGATGGATTGGATGCAGGGTAGAGAAGAAAGACAGTCAAGATTACTCCAAGGTCACTTACTAAAATGGGGAAGACTATGGGAGGAGCAGGTTGGGGGAGGACGAAACCATGAGTTGGATTTTGGTCAAGTCATGTTTGAGATGCCTAGTAGACATCTATGTGGAAATATGAATCGTCAGTTGAAGATAGGAATCTGGAGTTGAAAAAAGAGTCCCACATTGGAATGATCACTTTTGGAGCCATCAGCCTATATTTAAAGCCACCCAGACTTAACGAGACTGGGTGAGATCATGTAAGTAGTGAGTGTAGATAAAGAAAATATCTTCAGGTTGAGACCTGGGCCAGTCCAATCTTTAGAGGTCAAAGAGATGAGGCAGAACCAGCAAATGGGGACTAACAAGGAGCTACCAGGAATGTGTTGTCTTGGAAGGTAAATGAAGAAAGCACTTCGAGGAGGAAAAAATGCTCAACTGCGTCAAATGTTACTGGCAAATCAAGTAAGATGATGGCTGAGAATTGGCCATTGGACTTGGAAACAGAGCGACCTTGATGAGAGTTACACTGGTGGAGTGATGGAAACAAAAGCCTAATAGGATCAGCTTTCAAAGAGAATAAAAGGAAAGAAAGTCAGGTGAGCATGGGTATCCCTCAATCTCACGCATCTAATGTGGGCACAAGTTGGTTCACTGATGTGACTCAGATGGGCACAGAGGCCACTTGCCTCTTCACTGCGGTGACAGAGCCCAGGACAGAGGGGTAGCTTCCCATCAGCAGACACAGACAGGCTTTTCAGAGTCAGCAAAAAACCAGAGGACAGTGACATGAGTACCAGGTATAGCTCCCTGCCTGGAGTGGCAGAAAGGACCATGGCAGAGACAGGGAACCTAGGTGGCCATTCTTAGAAAGGGTCCCCATACCTTCTAAGGAACTGGGAGTGTGGGGTGTCGGCCAGGGCAAAGCCAGAGACATATGTCATCTCTTACCAGGGCAACTCCCGTCACTCATGGTTGTGGCCCAAGAAATGGGTATACACATGGGGAAACGTAGGTAATTTAAGAGGAAAAAATCAGTATTGTGATATAGGCAGCATTATTGCTATGTGGAAAAATAAAATTCCAACAATAAAGACACTACTGAAACTTAGCAAAATGTAAAATAATATCAGTGTTAAAGCAGCTGAATCACAAGTGAGCTCTTATTATCTCTATTTTGTAACTTGTAGTAAAGTACTTAGACAGCTTTTATAATACAAAAAAAGAAAGAAAGAAAAATGTAAGGGGTTAATAATCCAAGCCTTTCTCTGAGAGTCGTTTTGAAGATTATAATAAGGACTAATATCTGAATAGCTCACAAAGTGCTTTTCACACATGTAATCTCATTTAATCTTTACAATCAACATGCCTTCCCTCAACACTTGGCAAAAGCTTTCATTATTTCACTTAGCAAACTGTGCTGCAATGATCTGTGTGTATATCTTCTTCCCGCCCTAGATTGAAAGACCCCCAAAGATAAGAGTCATGTCTTTTCACCCTTCTCCTTGAAAACACAGGACATGGTACATGATACAAGTGCAATAAATATTTGGGAATGGGTGGATAATAGTTGGGCAGATGGATGGATGGATGGATGGATGGATGGATGGATGGATGGATGGATGGATGGATGGATGGAAGGGATCAAGGGAACAACAGATCACTACTTTAGACACGAGTACGTGACTGTCTCCAAATCATATAGGTAACGTTAATGCTACAGACTGAGCCACTCACCACTCCTTCCCCTCAAACTAAATATTTTTGAAACCTCATGGCTTGTTAACCCTCTCCATAGCTCACATTCCTGGTATTCTTGGCCCGTCTCTCCTCTTAGCTGTCTTCTCCCATGTGGCTCGGTGCTTCCTCCCCCTGCCCTGATCCCACGTTTGCTCTCATCTTACCCAAACCTTTCCACCCAATAAATCAGAGCCCTGCAAATCATGAAAAAGTGCTGCTACATCCTCGAATTCTCCTGCTCTGGACTAAAGTAAACCTAGCCCTTGCCTGTGGCCCCGTTTTCCTTTCTCTGGGGAGTTTCCCATTTTCTCTTCATCTTTAGGGCATCTTTGTAGGCTATCTCTGGGTTAGGTATTCTGCTTTGTGCTGCCATAATACCATGGACCAGATCAGCCGGTGTATTATCTCTCTATTTTAGTGGTTACCTTCAGGTTATATAGAAGCTGTACACAGAAAGGCAGATTTTCTGTGTAGATGCTTCACTCTCCTTCACACATTGGGGAAGATTTTACAATTAGATGTTTGCACAAAACATGACACAACTCAGCTATGCATCAGGACAATTTCAACGGCAAGGGACAGAAAGCCAGCTCAAGCTGGCTGAAGTTCAAATTCAGGGAATGAAACTCAGGAAGTGGTTCTGGCACGAGATCATCCGGGCTCCGCCTTCTTTCTCACGCAGGCTCTTTCTTCGTGGTGGAAAAGACAAGCACCTCAACCCTCTATATCCCTTTGGCCCACGGTCTAAGAGGTCCTCCTTACCCAAGATTCACTGACACTGGATTGCGTCACATTTATGATGTCAAGAGGAATGCAGTATTGTGATTGAGAGTCACAAATGGAGCATATGCGTTTGGAACAGTGGGATTGTGCATATGGGTCCTCCAAGATAAAACAACATGCACGCCACATTTAATCCGGGTCTGTATCATCTCCAAACAAGTCAATCACGGACTGGTTACCCATACACCAAATAATCAATCCTTCGACTCTTACATTTGCATCATTTTCCACCTTGCAAAGAATTTGCAACATCTAAATGGAACATGGTAAAGAAGAGGAGTTAGTCCCTTGACCGGAAATTTACATATAAAATTATTAACCATCGTTTCCTTTAGGGAGAAAAGTGGGAGAGGGAGAGGTGGTATTAGAAAGGAATTTGATTTTTTTTTCTTGTGTATATATTCATGTATTGCTTGTTTTGCTTTTTTTTAAATTAGTTTCAGGTGTACAAAACAATGTACTAGTTAGACATTTACACCTCTCACAAAGTGATAACCCCTCTCCCCCAATCTATTATCCTTCTGACATCATATATAGCTGTTACAATCCCATTGACTATATTCCCTATGCTGTACTCCACATTCTGTGACTATACATTAAATTATAGTTGATATTCAGGATTATTCAGCTTCAGCTTCAGGTGTACAGGGCAGTGGTCAGGCATCTACACCATCCATGAAGTGGTCTCCCTAATGAGACAAGTGTCCATCGGATACCCTCCAAAATCTTTACAATATTATTGATTATATTCCCCAAACTGTCTTTCATATCCCCATGGCAATATTGTGGTTACTGATTTGTACTTTCTAATCCCTTCACCTTCTCCCTCATCCCCACCCGACCCTCCCATCTAGCAACCCTCAGTTTTTTCTCTATATCTCTGAGACTGTTTCTGATTACTTTGTTCATTTATTCTACTGATTCCACATATAAGTGAGACATATGGTATTTGTCTTTCGCCATCTGACATTTCACTTAGCATAATGTTCTCTAGGTCCATCCATATCATTGTAAGTGGTGAGATTTCATTCTTCTTTATGGCTGAGTAATACTCCATTGTATAAATGTACCACAGTTTCTTAATCCAGTCATCTACTAAAAAACAAACAACCCAATTAAAAAATGGGCAGAGGACATGAAGAGACATTTTTCTAAAGAGGACATACAGATGGCCAACAGACATATGAAAAAATACTCAACCTCACTAATCATTAGAGAAATGCAAATAAAAACCACAATGAGATACCACCTCACCCCAGTCAGAATGGCCATCATCAATAAATCAACAAACAACAAGTGCTGGCGAAGTTGTGGAGAAAAGGGATCCCTCGTGCACTGCTGGTGGGATTGCAGATTGGTGCAGCCACTATGGAAATCAGTATGGAGGTATTACAAAAAACTGGAAATGGAATTACCTTATGACCCAGCAATTCCACTCTCAGGTATCTATTCAGAGAAATCCAACATGCTAATTTGAAAAAATATATGCACCTCTATATTTATTGCTCGGTGTTTTTACAACGGGTATGAAGGAACTGAAAGCCTCCTCAGAAAGGAAAGAGAATAGAGGTGCAGAAGCTTGGTTCAAAGAAAAATCGGCAAAAGGAGAGGCAGAAATGAAGCTTCCTGGAGACCTGCTTAGAGCTGCAGGGCCTCGTCCCATGCCCCTTGTTCTTGGGAAAGCTAGCGCAGGCATGAGGCAAGGAATGGTGACATCTGTGGTCCCTTCACAAGGCTAAAGAGTTGGCATAGAGCTGAAGGAAAACTGTTGTTTTTATTAGTGCTGTATTTGCCTACTGTTTAAATCCACACTCCAGTATATCAGGAATTAATTCGAATGTGGAGATTACATTCACATCCTTGGAATAGTATGCTGATAAATTGAAAGTTAAATTGGGTCTAAAATCTGTTTTATCTCTTTCAAAAAAATGTCACAGACATTTCAGAAAAATGAGCCAGCATTAAAATAGGAAAACACCAAGTTGGGAATTAATTTTCCCTCCAAATTTGATAATTATTGAATTCCTGTGGATATAAGTTCCGGTTGAATTATCAAACCTGTCTGGACAGAATGAGAACGATTTAAAAAAAAAAATAGCCTACAAGTCAAGATCAGTGAATGATGGTATACAATGTTGGTATATTTTGGAATGAGGGAAAAGTGAATGATGTATTTGAGTGTCATTAAGGCTGTCATGGGTGAGAAATAAGGTCACTAAATCTGAGAGTGTGCTCATGATTTGGGAGCCAAATCACCATGGAATGCAAAATTAAGAGAGAGAGGCACAGTCTGCCTAATCTACGTGGGGGATCAGATCAGTTTCACCCAGAATACAGTGGCATTTGCTGAGAATGATTATGTTCAAAGATCATCAATATAGTATATTTTAGGATCATGTTTAGTTTGAAAAGAGGATGGATAAATTGAACAAACAGTTTTATGGAGACCACCTGATGCTAAAGAATTTTACACTAATCCGAGTGGATTTCACTTCCTAAAGCGGAGTATCCATCTGTTTTGTCACAGTCCCCATGGATGTGGGGAACAGAAACAGATAAACAAGTGTTTAACATTCCTGACTAGACCAAACCTTTGGTTTGTGCATTATTTAGGATGCAGCTGCTGGGAGGGAAAATTACACGTAGCATCTTTCCACCCAAAGAGCAGGAACATGTGATCTTCTAACTGATACACTCAGAGATGCCTCCTCCCCTTTTTTACTTTTTTACAGCAAAGATAACTAATTGTTACAAAGCGATTTTTATACGAGGTTTTTCCAAGGAGCCAAGGAGAGCAGGGGGCATCTCAGAAATAAAGGCAAGGACTAGAGACATTAAACTGATGAGTGCAAACCAGGTGTTTAAAACAAGGACTGCTCTTGGGCAGGACAAAAGGGCCATTTTTTCCTACTCCCCCACTACCACCACCCCATTTCCAAAAACACTCAAACAGACTTTGGCATTAGTATCTTCGATTGACTGATTGGATATCCAGTCACACAGCAAACTGACAACTGTTCGGCATCCAGTTTAATCTTTTGTCTCATTACCAGGTCCCATTACCTGTTATTCTCCAAGAGCCGATCCTGTAATTAGGTTGTGAAGAACATAATTATATTTTATTATTTGGATGCTAACGTGTTCATTAGTTTAATTTAATCCTATTTTAAGATCTATCTAATCTCACTTAAAAAAAAAAGATCTATAAATTTGTACCCTGTATTAGCAGGCAGGTTTTTGTTTTCGTTTTTGTTTGGGGGTGGGAGAGTGGGGAGGTTTTTTGAGCCTTAAAATAATACAGAGAAAACAGGAAAAATAGAGTTCTGCTCTCTTTTCTATCTCTGAAAAGCCATGGTCACAAAGATGACTGCAAAGACAATTAATGTAATTGAAAGAAGTGGGATGGACGAGGATAGGGATGGCAGACTGAAGAGCCTATACCCAGATACCCCGTTGAGAAGGATCAGTGGCTCGTTAGCACCAGCTGACTGGTGCCATGTGGAAATTCAGGCTTCGGGTTACTAGACCTTCCAAAATTTTCAAGAGAAGCCATAAGTCCAGATTTTCGATAACATAGCCCAATATTTAAAGGCTGGCTGAAATTATTTTTATTACACGCTTCATGCCACACAAAACGTATCTGTCTTCCAGAGTTAGCTTGTGGATCACCAGTTTGGACTCATGATATAATTAAAGATAACAGTCTAGTGGTGAGTCATTTAACGGCCCATGGTCATCCTGAGGACAAGACAATCAGGCCCCAGTCCATAGGTCCTGTGCAGACATGAGCCAAGGCCCAGACTTGATGAGATGGTCCAAAGCCATGTCTTCAGTGCAGATGTGCAGTTGTTGCCACTGGGATACATTTGCTGTACGTTAATTGGGGCTCATGCTATTTTAAATGTGTGCATGTTTCTGTTAGAGGCCCCTCACAGAAACCATAGGACATTGCCTTTTGGAAATCATAAACTTTTAATAATCTAATATTCTCCGGAAAATAAACAAGTAACAAATAGATTCTGGATTACTTAGCTATAGAAATTGTTCTTTATAAATTGATATAAGTGGGGATGTTGAATTCAGGAACTACCAAAAAAAAATGCAGAACTGGGTCTCAGTGAAATGACAACCGATAAAACTGTTAAGATTTCAAGGAGTTGGATATATCCATTTATTTATGTAACAAAATATTTACTGGGTGACTGATACGTACACACACTGTACTAAGAGGTATACTGGCATATGTTATGTAATCTTTGCAACAACCCTGGGGGGCTCCTGCAGAAACAGAATCAGAGACAAAAATTTGAGTGCAAGTAGTTATTTGAGAGGTGATTGCAAGAACACTGGTAGGGAAGCGGAGAAGTGAGGTAGAGAAAGAAAGCAAGTCAGAAAAGGTGTATTATCACAAGCAGTTACCACCGGGGGAAATTGGATCTCAACACGCACCGGGAGCTCTGGGATATGGTGTAGACTATGCACCTCAGTTAGCCATTCCAGGAAGCAAGGGGCTGGGATATTCATACATCTCCCTTTAGTCCCTGCTCTCAGTATTAGCTCCTTGGCATTTCCGGCTGCCTGGCTTGTGAGCAGAACAGTCTTTGGCAGCATGAGGAAGCCACCGAGGAAAAGAAACACAGGTGCTGGCAATAAAAAGTTAGGTCAACGCGCACAGAAATGGTAACAGCCAAAGAGATATGGGAGGAGCACAGAGTGTCTACTAGCGCCCTTAGGATGGGTCCTACCCCACCTTACAAATGAGAAGATATATGGGGTCCACTCTTCAAGTAGAAAACGCTGGGCGGTATTGCCCCCTTGGAAGCATGCCGGCCAGGAACAGGCAGACAAGACTCCCTCAAGAGACAGGGGTATGGAGGGCACAAGTTGTCAGCTGTTTGACAGCCAGAGGAGGAAAGACTCATCTGTACATTGGTCCCCAGGTTTAAGCATCAATAATGCACCAGCAGGCATCACCATGCAGGGCTTTGATGCAGTGAGATCTATGCTCTTTGGGCATCTCCAGAGATGTGACACATCACAATGAGCTGAGACAGGAAAGGAGGAAAATGACAATACCACATGCTAACCAAAAGGACCAGTGTGAAGTACTCATGTTGCAAGCTACCCCCGGATACTCTTCATACCGTCTTGGGAAAAAGTACAGGTGTATGTATCTCCCTAGACTGTGACAATTTTGAGTGACCCAATTCTTATCCACACGTGACAGAAATTAAACATTAAAGGTGCACTGGCTTCCAGAAATACTTTCCCTTCCTCCACTGAAGGTTGTACCAATAATTTAAGATGATGTGGATCAATTACCAAAATATTAAACGTCGGTTAACATCTTTGGAAACTGAATACAAAATGAACCAACTAACACTACCTTGTTATAACCCCACTGTGTACCAAAATTGGGTTTAAATGCTGGGTGAATGTATGGAAATATAATTACAACGTTCTTGTTCTTGTAGAGGTGATTAATAGCCATGTCACTGACTTCTCCACTGTGCTCTTGAATTAGTGAACTGGAATGTTTCTGATGGGTTCTCTTCTCTGTAGCCTTGTTTTGTTCATTATAGTATTTGTGATTACTTCCAACCGGCCTCCCTGTTATGAACCAAATGTTTGTGTCCCCCGATATTCATGTTTTGAAGCCCTAACCCCTGTCGTCACACAGCAGCCTAATTGTTTGTTTCCTTGTATATGCCCGCAAAGAAAGGAGAGTCTTTAAGATGGATCCTTTCAGGGACTTTGCTAAACCTTTGTGTTTACACCTTATGCCTCCCTGTTTGGTCCCAGAAAGATGGCTGGTCAGCCAGTGATGGGTACGACTTTCCACGTGGAAAGCAACCTAAGACAAGTGGAGCCCAGTGGGGACCAACAGGGGAACCCACGGGGTTCCTAGAGGTGGGCACAGCCTCCCACCTTCCCCAGGCTAAGAAGAACCTCAGCCTCTGGCTGCATTCCTTCCCAAAACCTGCAAGGGAAGTGATTCAATGATGTGCTCTCCATCTATTCATATGCATATAGGTTTCCTCCCTTGGGGAAGTTGAGACTTACAGGTCCAGCTGCCTGCAGGCAAGGGTGATTGGCTTGAATCAGTTTCCTACTATGATGTATGGAATTCACAGATCTTGAGATTGACAAGGTTTATCTCCTTTGCTTCCCCACCTAACTAAATAAAAGCTAAGGCACAGGCCGGATTAGGTGCCAAAGCCCAGACCTTGAGGCTGCTAGTCCCTTGCTCACCCCCCACCCTGCACTCTATTCATGGCTACATTCTTTTCTTAACCCTGCCCCGCCCTCCTTGCTCCCTACAACCCTCCTCATGCTGGATGCAACAAACCCCCAATGTAATGATATTTGGAGGTGGAGCTTTGGGGACATGGTTAGGTTTAGATAAGGTCATGAGGGTAGTGCCTGCCCTTGTAATGGGTTTAGTGCCCTAATCAGAAGAGGAAGAGAAACGAGAGCTAGCACTCACTCCCTATCTGCCTCTACATGTAGGCACCAAGGAAAGACCATGTGAGTACACAGCAAGAAGGCAGCCATCTATAAGCCAGGGAGAGAGCCCTAAACGAGAACCAAACCTGCCAACCCCTTGATGTTGGTCTTCCAGCCTCCAGAACTGTCTGTTGTTTAAGCCACCCAGGCTGTGGTATTTGCTGCCTAAGTGACTAAGACACTCCCCTACTCGATTCTAAAATACTTGGGAATTTGACTGCCATTATTCGCTCTGTATTTCTAGTACTAAGGGAGAGCCTGGCCCATAGTAGGTGCTTGTGAATGAATGAGGGAACCTGCCTTGTGGCTGAACACAATTTTTTGTCTTTATTTTGGGATACAACGTAGAACTGAATGATCATATTCAGAAAAGATAAAGTTCAAATCTTGAGTCTACCACTTACCGAGTACAGGATCAAATCACTTGGCCTCTTTATTTGTTTTTATTCAGTCATTGTTTTTCACTTCACTTCTTTGAATATCAATGTTCTTAATTGTAAAATGATGCTTATCTTAGCTTGGTCCCTCAAAGTGGACCTTGAGAAAAGGACTTGGATGGAGGTGGTTCTGTGTGGTGGGTGAGGAAGTGGAGAAAGTGACACAGAGAAGCCAAATTTTCTCCAAAGCCAAATAAGTGTGTGTTGATGAGCAGGTTACAGCTGTGGGACACCATAGCAGCTCCTCCCATGGAGGGAGCTCCGAGAAATGATGAAAACGTGACCCTAGAATCTTCACACGGCACAGAGGCTGGGGCAGATTATCTGCCGACTCCATTCTCTCACTGGTTGAGGGCTACCCCTGAGGTTTTTAATTCTACTTTCAATTTCTATCTGTCTGCAGTAGAGCAACTTTCGATGGTCCCAGATAAATCCCTCAGGCACCTGAGGTTGAGAGCTGATATGCTGACCGGAACAGCCACAGGTGAGTCCAGGTGGGCCAAGGGGAGATGGGGTGAAGTGTCACCAGCACCTGCTATAAGAACAACATCTAGACCACAGAACCACCCCACAGAGAAACTGGGAGGATTAAATGAGAAAATGTGTATAGAGAACCAACCACAGTACCTGGTCCATGAAAAACCACCTGTCAATTTTTGTGGCGGTGATCGCAGTGATGGTTCTTGTTAAATATGGTGGTGAAAATTGCAACTCCTAGGGATAATACTTGAATTTACAAGTCAGTTCCACAATGCTGCTGCCTGTTCTGAATCAAGGTGTTTTATAGGTCTATGAATTATAGCAGTGAAGAGAATATGACCACTGCCTCCATGGATCTCACATTCTCTATGGGAACAGCCAGACACCAAAGTAAATTTAATTCCTTGCTCTGCCTCACTTTATCTCCTTGGCTAGACTTGATCTTTTTTATGTACCAAGGGAAAAGGAAAGCCAGCAAAGCACACATATTTTATTACTAAACTAAAGTACAAACTACATCATCACCTCCGCAAGATCTTGTACCACACGTGCCTTAGATGCAACAATCTCTGCTTTTGACTATGACTATGTTTATTCTAATGTGATTCTTTTTCCTCCTAACCACTATTACCCATCAACAGTGTGTTGGTTTGTGTCCACCCCAGACGTAGACATTGAGAATATGCAATGGCAAGGAGTTTATTTGGGAGATGATCTCATGAAACTCCAACAAGAAAGTGGGAAAGTGAGACAGGAAAAAGAAGATAACCGATGTAGAGTTTATCACCAACCAGTTATTACTGTGGGCAACTGAATCTTATTGATACTGGGAACTCTGAGTCAGTGGAGAATACACATCTTAGAGTTACCCCACCTGAAAGATGAGGAATCCTGAGTAATTAATATACCAACTCCCACTGGCGCTGGTTGAGGGTTGCTTCCAGAGGGGACTAATTCTCTAGCTCCTCTGGCTTGCTGAACTTTGCCAGCAAAGTGGGCTCTAACTGCCAGAGAAAGTCTCTGGCAGTTAGAAATGGGGGCACAGAGGAGGCTCAACTGAGAGCTCTTGAGTAGGCACATGTCACACAAAGCCACAGAGAGGAGACTCACTCCACAACATAAACTACCTGAGGCCAGGGATTGTGTTTATCTTCTGCATCATGGATCCCCAGTTCTAAATACATTTTTTGGCACACACTAAGCATTCAATAAATACTTTGGGATGGATGGGTGGATGGGTGGATGGGTGGATGGATGGATGGATGGGTGGATGGGTGGATGGGTAGACGGATGGATGGATGGGTGGGTGGATGGATGGATGGATGGATGGATGGATGGATGGATGGATGGATGGATGGATAGATGGACAGCCTTTACACTGAATCTTAAAGGATGAGTAGAGTTCACTGGACACTCCAGGACAAAGGAACAGCATACTCAAAAGTACAGTGTTATGAAAAAACATGCTTCTGTGTTGGAAAAGCTATCAGGGCAACCCATGACTGTTTAAAATCTACAGCTGCTTAGAAAGAGTTTCCTTTTATGGAGGCATAATGTGCCTTCCTGTAACTTCCACTCTCTCATCCTATTTTGCCCTTTGAAGCAACAACAACAACAAAATTCTAAATTCTCTTTCATATCGCAATCTTTCAGACACTTGATGACATGCACCCCTGGTTTCTTGTCAGTGCCCCAGACTGAAGAGTTTTTCCCAGGTATTATTTAACCATGTGACATTAGATTTGGGGTCCTCAGATCAAGCGTATAGGATATAGTGTTGTGTAGTAACTTTGATGTCATCCAGGTCTGGGTTACAACTTTGACACTTATCACTTGTATAATTTGGGGTAAAGAACTTGTCTTCCCTGAACCATGCTCTCTTCATCTGTAGAATGAAAGTCATAATGCTTATCTCACTGGCAGCGATAGTGGGCATTTAAGAAAGTTTATTGTCTTCCATTGAACTTACTGACCTTTTCTCCACTGTGTTGCTGCTAAGCCACATTTCTCTGCCCCACCACAGCCCCCCCACCCCTGCACTTGTGAGCTTTTAATCTAGAACAAGCATGACACCAGAAAAAGACCCATTATCACGCAGGCCACTGCACGGAGAATGTAGTCCAAGGAGGCCACTCTGGGCCTCCCTCCCTCCCCTCCAGCAGCTCAGCGTTAAAGCAGCCAACCTCACTCCTTCTAAAGCAGGAGTAAGTACCACTCACTTGCTCACCGCTGAGCAAAGGGACTGATTACCCAAGAAAGGGAAGTGTCACCCACAGGAATCAATACAGATGAGGCTTTGAAAAGGTTGGCTGGCTGCACAGGATTAGATATTGATCTCGCTTGTTTTCCCAGTTATTGCTCTGTTTGCCACCAGTGGAGGCCACTTCTAATCTCGTCCTAATACCAAACAAGACAAGAGAGCTCAGCCCAGAGCAGACTTGGTACAGGCCGGTTGAAGAACATGAAGGGATGAAAATAGGGAAGAGATCCCCCAACGCGGCTTGATTAAATGGAGGTTTAAAACAGAATTAGACACACAGACTGAACCTGGTGTGAAGCCCAGTCCTCATACCTGTCCCATGGAACTCTACGACGTCCAGAAGAAAATCAGGGGGAGGGGGAAGGCATCAGGGGGACGTCAATGTCAGTGGAGCCCCTAGGAAGTCCTACGAATGGAAATGTAGGGCATAAAAGTAAGGGTCTGGATTAAAACCTATGTCGATATAGTAAGGAAACAATAAGAGAGCACTGTTTTGCCTGCCAAACTGGAAAAGATTTTTTTTTTAACAATAACATGTTGAGTGATGGCAAGTGTTCAAGGAAATGAAAGGAGTGAATAACTTTTCTGGAGGGCAATTTGACAATACACTTCAAACGCTGTAAAATTCATCATACACTTTGAACCAGTAATTCTACTTCCAGGAATTGATCTGGAAAATGTAATTAAGAGCATGCACAAGGCTTTGCTACAAGTTAAAAGGCACGTGCCCCTTCTTCAGACACAGACGGGTGGAAGGAAGGCTGGTTGTGAAGCCTGCATGGCGTGGAGCAGCACTGCGATGAAAAGTCCCAGGGTGCTGTGTGCTGCAGGGTCCAGACCTGCTGCACAGACCATACGAAGGCCAAGAAATCCTTGGCTAGTGAGTCAACACTGGCCACCACTTGTTAGCAATGTGGAGAAGACCTCTTCCTGGCACTAGGGATATTACTTTATAAAAGGGGACACAGACAGTGAAATGGAAAAGTGTACAACCTGTTGTAAGAGCAACTGTAGAAAATCAAGGTGGATGGACACAGAGAACAAGGGGGTTCATTCCACACCATGAGTCAGTAAATCTCCATCAGGGTATGACTCATGAACGGCATCTCGAAAATGAGTAGGATTTAGCAAAGGAGACAAACAGCAGAAGACATTCGAAGGTATAAGAAAACATTCACGGAAATGCATGTAGATAGGGAAGAGATGAGAGGACCCTTGGATCCTTGGAGAGCAGAATATGAGTATAGTAAGATCACAAGGGTCCCTATGAGCTACAGTGGGTCACAATGAGCCAAGATGGGATTCCAACACACATAGATATGGAATCCGAAACAGTGGCTCATGCTTTCCCTTAAAAACAAAGTCCTAGTGCCTTGAACCTTTGACCTAGGTCTTCTTTCTGCCTGTCTACTCATGACATTCCTTCATAAAATAAAAGTTATGTAAAAGCTCAAATTCTGAAAATTACTTGTGGAATATCTCTTGCTTCCAGGACCATCTGAGACTGTGCTCGGATTAGAACACTCCCACTCTTACCCACCTGCTTCACTTTCATCATCCTGGCAGGTATAGGCCTCTCTCCTCTTTGCAGGCCAATATTTTATATGCGATGTAACCGCTGAGCCCATTTATGCTACTGATTATTGTTCCATCCTCTTTAACATCTTTTACAGAAATGTGGTAAGACAACTTATAGAGAAGTCTAGTAATACAATATACAAGTATGATTGCTTGCAGTTTTTACTGCCCTTTCCTCTGTAGAAAGAAATCAGTCATGGGCTACATAAGATTAGTATTCATTCCTGGTTATTTATGCTCATGTAGAATCAGTCCCCAACACCAATATGAGAGTCAGAGCCAGCAGAAAGTAAGATTACAATTTTCAGTGGAGGAAGAAAAAAAACCAAAAAACAATTTTCAGTGGGGAACAAACCAGAATATGTTGTAGTCGTCTTTCTTTTTAACTTGTATTTCAGTAATTCAAATCTGCCTTTGGATAAGATAGGCACATATCTACCAGCTACAGAGGGCAGAAAAGAGATAAACATTATCTTATAAATTGATAACATGATTTGTTGTAACATACTAAAAGAACCCTTATTGTACAATTGTCTCTGTGGTGAAATCACTGACAGAAGAAATAACTTAAAATCAACTAATCCCAAGCCAAAACTATTCTTTTGGTAGCCGCTTCCTAATATTATTTCCTAGTAGTCATAATCATTAGAACAAGCGACCACAATTATTTCCCTTCCTGTGTCCATGTCTTTTATTCAAAACGAATTTGAAAATCTACCAACAGGAGGTAGAGTCTGTTATTTTACTCTTTGAATCTAGGTTGGCCTTATAACTTGCACTGATCAAAAGAATGTTGGAGCGGAACTCAAGTGTTGATGGAATCTATGTGGGAATCTTGACTTCTCTCCCCACTATTATTAATAAGGAAGCATCCCCCTGCCCCTGAGGAAGTGGTATCAGACAAAGTCACCTAAAACAGAGTTACATAAGACCCAGTCTCATAATACCCAAAATATCCCACTTTCAATAGAAAAGAACCCATCACACCAAAAACCAGACGCTGTCTAGCTAGGTGGAAAAAAAGACAATCAATAGATGTCAACAATGAGATGCCAAAGGCATTAGAATTATCTGATAAGAATGTAAAAGTGGCCATCATAACATGGCTTCAATGAGAAGTAATGAATATGCTTGAAACATGAAAAAATGGAAGTCTTGGCAAAAAATACAGGAAATAAAAATGAACCAAATGGAGATTTTAAAAGTGAAAATATACCATAACTTAAAATTGTACAACTCAATAGATGGGCTCAACAGCAAAATAGAAGAGGGGAAAGAATTAGTGAAAGATATAAAAATAGAAAGTACCCGATCTGGACAGAAAAGAGACTAATAAACTGGAGGCTGGTGGGGGAGAAGAGAGGAAGGAGACTTGGAGACTTTGGGACTATAATAAAATATCTACCATTAATGTTATTTGAATCCAGGAGAGGGGAAAGAGCAGGGCAGAAAAAAGTACTCAAAGAAATAATAGCTAAAAACTTTCCAAATATGGGAAAAATACATAAGTTTACAGATTCAAGAAGCTGAGTGAACTCCCCAAAATTTGAATGACAATTTGAAATCTAATAATTTTTTATTAATAACGGAAGCTAGAAGAAAGGGGCACAACATTTTTCAAGCACTGAAAGATTTTTGTCCAGTGAAAATATACTTCAAGAATCAAGACTTCACAGATCAAGGAAAACTAAGAATTTCTCACCAGCCGACCTACCCAAAAAGAACAAAGGACGTTCTATAATAGAAATGAAATTATAAAAGAGGGACTCTTGGAACTGCAGCAAAGAAGAAAGAATATGGGTAATTACAATAGACATTCCTTCTCCTCTTGACTTTTCTAATTATGTTTGATGGTTGAAGGAAAAATTATAATAAAATATGAACAGGGGTTCTGTGACAAAAACTACAAACCCCTCATGAAGGAAGTCAAAGAAGACCAAAATAAATGGAAAGACATATCATGTGAGGTTGGAAGACTCAACATGGTAAAGATGTTCATTCTCCCCAAACTGAGATACAGGTTTTATACAATTTCTATAAAAATCCCAGCAAGATTTTTTCTGTATATAGACAAGATTATTCTAAAATGTATATGGAAATGCAAATGGTATAATAATTACTACAACAATTTTGCAAAAGAAGACTAAAGTGGAATGAATCAATGTACCCTACTATAAGACTTATAATGTAGTTACAGTCACCAAGACAGTGTTGTATTGTCAGAGGGGTGGATGACTCAGATGAAAGGATCAAACCAAGAATCCAAGGAAACAGACCCACACAAATACACCCAATTGATTTTTGACAAAGTGAAAACACAATTCGATGGAAGAAAAAGAGCCTTTCAACAAATTATTCTGGTGAAATTGAATATCCATAGGCAAGAGAATAATGAATCTTGACCTAATTCTCACAACTTATGTGAAAATTAATTTCAAATGGAGAAAAGACTTAAATGTAAAACATAACACTATAAAATTTTTGGAAAAAAATAGAAGAAAACCTTCAGGATCTACAGGTAGACAGAGTCCTTAAACTTGACATGAAAAGCACAATCTATAAAGGAAAAATTAATAAGTTGGACTTCCTCAAAATTAAAAACTTTTGTTCTGTGAAAGACCATGGGAAGAGGATAAAAACACAAGCTATAGGGTAGGAGAAAATATTTGCAAACCACTTATCTGACAGAGGACTAGTCTCTAGAGTATATAAAGAATTCTTTAGAAATCAACAGTAAAAAAAAAAAAGAAAAAAAGTAATGCTATTAAAAAATGGGCCAAAAACATGAAGAGACATTTCACATAGAGGATATATTGATTATTATAAACACATAAATAGATGCTCAACATTACTAGTCATTAGGGAAACACAGATTAAAATCACAGTACGATGTCATTATACATCTATTGGAATGGCTCAAAAAACTTTTTTTAAATGGCATCACGAAATTCTGAGGAGGATGGAAAGAAACTGGATCACTCATACATTGCTGGTGGGAACATAAGATCATCTGGCCACTCTGGAAAATAATTTGGCAGTTTCTTTAAAAAGAAAAAAAAAAAACTAAACATGTAAATTTCCATACAACCCAGCAATTACACTCCTGGGGCATTTATACAAGAGAAATGAAAACTATGTTCACACAAAAATCTATATGTAAATGTTTATTCATAATAGCCAAAACACTAGAAGCAATGCAGATGTCCTCCACTGGGCCTATAGTTAGACAAACGGTGATACTTCCATACCACGGAACACGGCTCAGCAGCAGCAGAGAACAAACTAACAATGCATGCAACAAACTGGATGAATCTCCAGAGAATTACACTGAGTGGGGAAAAAAGCAGGTCCCAAAGGGTGACGTAATTTATGATTCCATTTATAGAACATTCTTGAAGTGACAAAATTATAGAAATGGAGAACAGATTTAGTAGTTGCCGGAGATTACAAAAGGGGTAAGGAAAAGAAGGAAGTGGATGTGGTTATAAACTGGATGGATTTTTGCGGTGATGGATATGTCCTATATGTTGACTATATCAAGACCAGTATCCCAGTTGCTGTACTATAGTTTTGTAAGATATTTCCATTGGAGGAGACTGGGTAAAGTGCACACAGGCTCTCTCTGTATTATTTCTTGCAACTCTACGTGACTCTACTATTCTCTCAAAATAAACATTTTCATTTTAAAAAGGTAAAAGAAAAGAATGTGGTAGAAGTGTGTCAATTTCAAGCCAAAGTCTCAAGAAACCTCCCCAATTCCTTATTTAGAATTCTACCCAGACACGATGCCAATGAGCCTCGGTTAGCCGGCTGGAGGATGGGAGACCACGTGAAACAAAACAAATCATCCCAACTGAAGCCATCCTAGACCAGTTAGCTCCCAGCCACCCTGGCAGACAAATGCAGACACACACCTGTGCCCAGCAGAGACCAGAGGAAATGCCCCACTGGACCCTGCAGACCTGCAAATCGTGAGCTAAGTAAACGGCAGTTGATTTTAGACACTAAAGTAGTGGGGAGTTGGTTGCATAGTAAAAACTAGCTGAATCGGTAGATGACTGGATTAAGAAGCTGTGGTACATTTATAAAATGGAGTATTACGCAGCCATAAAGAAGAAAGAAATCTTATCATTTGCAGCAACATGGATGGATCTAGAGAACATTATGTTAAGTGAAATAAGTCAGAAAGAGAAAGACAAGTACCATATGATCTCACTTATATATGGAATCTAAAGAAAAGACTATGTGAATGAACTAATCAGAAACAGTTTTGGGGACACAAAGAAAAAACCGAGAGTTGTTAGATGGGTGTGGGGGGGGGAGGTTGGGGATAAGGGGAAAGGTGAAGGGATTTGGAAGCAGCTGGTAACCACAAGATGGCCTCAGGGTTTTTTTGAAAATTAATTTGGGGAAGGTATTCAATAATGTTGTAAAGATTTTGTTGGGTATCCGATGGACATGCGTCCTATTTGGGAGACCACCTCAGGGATACTGTGGACACCTGATCATGGCATTGTACACCAGAAGCTAAACATTAATGAATGCCAACTATAATTTTATATATATAATGTGATGGTTCAGTGTGAGGTCGGAGGGATAGTGGATGGGGGAGGGGGGTTCACAGTGTGAGGGATATAAATGATGAACGTCTAAGTATTACCTTGTCTTGTATACCTGAAACTAATGAATAAAAAAAAAAAAACTAGCTGATACACGTCAACACATTTACATATTTTGAAATCAATTTATCTTGGCAAGTTCCCGAGAAAGTTAGTTTGTTTAAAGTTAGATGTTTTGAAACCTTTAATGTTTGAATCAGATATTTAATAGACCACATTTTTTAAAAATTGTCTAGGCTAAAATTCTAAGGGTGCTAGACCCTTGATCCTGCTCCTAGGTAGGTGGGATGGCCTTGTATTCAGGCATGGGTCCTCGATAAGAGCCTCAACGGTCATTAGAGGTCATCGTTGCTGCCCCAGCCCAGCAGACAGTCAAAAGAACACAGCTCAGCCCCTAATGAGCTTCATAGAATAGCTGCTTCTCCAATAATTGACTCCAACTCACTGCCACTCCGTCCTCGCCAAGAGCTCAGTATTCGTGGAGTGTCTGAAGGCCAGAGCACCCTTCTGTTCCTCCAGGTACTCGAAGGGCAGTCCTTGAGTTAGGCCACGTCGTCAGAGAAGGAAAGGACCGCACTGTTTTGGCCCACTTGGAATTGCTTTTTACTGAACTGCACTTGGGCAGTCAGCCACTTCCCTGTCTATGGGGCTTAAGGAAAAGCCCCATGAAACCCAATATTGTCTCTGCTGTGGATGACAGGGCTGAGCACCAGGGCCACAATGAAAGCCTATAGCAGAAGGCTTTCTCTCTGTGTGTTGATTATCAGGACGAGCGGCGTAATTCTCCTCAGCAGCTGATTGATGTTTTCTACATGGTCACTGACATGCAGCTCAGAGCAAAAGGGAACAGTCGAGAGTCTTGTAGAACAGTGTGTGGCTCCGATCTGGGCATCATCAGACTCCATTCCGGGTCCTTCTCACCTGCAGCTTCTCTGCCTGCCCTGTACCCTAGAGCTGAGCAGGGATCTTCTCAGTTGCCCTGGAGCCTGACAGAGTTATGAGGAGTCACATGGATCTATCTTTGTAAATTCAGCCTCGTTCATCACCCAGAAAATCAGCCATGGGCTTCCAGGCTTGGAGGAAGAGGACGGGGGAACAGGGGAGTCTGGCGTGGCTGAAGCTCCTCGATGTGTCAGGAGCTACGTATACGCTACATATCCTCAAAACCACTCTAAGAGGTGGAAATCATTATCTGCATTATCCAGATGAGGAAAATGAGGGGTAGAGAAACAGCGCGGCCCTTAGAAATCACACCAGTGATCGGTGGCCACGGTTCATGCCCATCCAGGCTTAAAAAGCAAGGAAACTTCACACGGGAGGCTTGTCGTGTGCAGCCACAAAACGAGTAGATCTCTCCCATCAGAATCTTAGAAGTTTCTATAGATGCTTTCATGGGGTTCACTCATTACACAGCTCAGATGGTCTCAACAACACATTACTCTCTCAAGGCTGAGTCCTTGAAAACAGCTCCCACTGTGGGACTGGCGGGCAGTGCACAGTCTAAGGACAGGCGAGAGAGGTCGGGAGCCTGCAATCGCCCAGGTCCAGCTTGTAGGTCAATCAGCGGTCACATCCTCTTGATGACCTCCTCCAACACTGATGGGCATTGGGAGACAGGTAACCTCGCCCCCTTGTTCCTTGGGTGGGGTGACAATGAGGCGTGTTTTGCCCTGGCCCCCAGAGTTCCCTGGCCCATGACAACACAGCGAAATGGATACAGGGAAAGCAGGAAAGGAAGGATGCATTGAGCCAGCCTTGGGTCTCCAGATGAGGCAGCCGGATTTACAGCAGGGACAGGGACCACCACCAGCCACCGTTTCCTGACGTGGAGATTTCACCGAGCCTCCTGGTCCGAAGGCAGCAAAGTTTATAAGGAATTTTCACAGGCCATTATTACCTCTCACCTTCACAACAGCGGTATAGGTAAATGGGAATAGCATTGTAATCATTCCTGCTGTTTTTCACGTAATAGAACTGGGGCACAGCAAGGTCCACATGTGTGCCATCAGAGCAGAACCAGTTCACAGCCCACAGTCTGCTGCTCTGTGTTGCTGGGGACCTATTTGAGGGCTGAAGTCAGTCAGAACCCCATTCTGCCAGGAGTTTCCTTGGCTAAGCCAAACTGACCATTTCTGCTAAGGGAATACTAAGACACTAACGTGGCCTCAGCCAGCTCTGAAGCCCGGTGAGGGCAGTGTCTCAGAAGGAAGGGTTCCTGGGAGCTCAGTTAGGAGCCCAGCTAAAAATGGGGACTCAGCCCCCACCTCAAGAAGTGGAATTTTCCTAACCCATCTCCTAACCTCACCTACTAAATCCCATGTTTTCCACCTCTCTCCCCATCCACCCCCTCTCTGGCTCGGCCCCTCAGCTCCCAGTGGATACTTCCTAACCCCAGAGAGCCAGAGGGATAGCAGAATTCTGGTTCCCATAGCAACATGTCCAGATGCAAAAGGCAACAAGTTCCTGCCTTTGTAGTCAGCTCAGTGTAACTGTGGGTGACCAAGGCAATTTCAAGACAGCCTCAGAGGTTAATTGTCTGCCGCTTTCTCTGTACCGAAGCCTGCCCCCAGCATGAAAGAAAGGTGAGTCACCAGCCCAAACCACACCATTAAGCCAGGGCCAGACCCAGTGGTCCTGAGCTTTCCCACTCAAACCGGAGGAGACCAACCCAGTTACATGGTTCATTGTCTAATCATCCGCCCATGATCTCTGAACATCTCATAGGTGGCATCTGAGGGTGCGTGGAAACTTCCAGCATTAGTCAGCATGTGCTAATGCACATTACAGCAGGGCTGGTACTCTCCCAGTCCTCTCTCTCAGCCCTGTCCCTGGGTTAAAGGGGACAGGACGAGGCACAGAACGGACAGGAAGGGGAGACACAGACACCAGCTCCAAGGAGAGCGCCAGGGAGGCGAGCCTGGTTGTCAGGAAACATCAGTCCCTGAGGTCAACTCCCAGGTTGGAGGGAGTTCTGACAACCACCTTGGGACCTGTCAGAATCCAGTCCTGACGTCTGTGCAATAAGTAGACACCTCCCTGCCTGAATGCGCTCACACTTCCTCAAAGGTCTGCCTTATAATGAGGCAGCACTGGGGATGGACAACGAGGGCCTCTTCATTGCCCGAGGCCGATTAGAAGACACTTCATAGCTGCAGCTGGCCTGCATGGGGCTCTGGAGACACTGGCTGCTCCACTGCTCTGCAGCAGAAGTCTGCAATGCCTGAAGGTGTGAGGCTCAGAGAGGAGAGTGGCATGGCGCAGCTCCCTGCCCACGCTCAGGGCAGTGCATGCTCACATGTGCCATGGGCGTAGACAGGTGATTCACGGCCAGCCCGGGGTCCCAGGACAGCTTTCAGCATAATTCTTAATCCATCATGCTCGGACAACATATAAAAATGTTTACTGTGCAGATAGCACATTCCAACATCCTGATTAGAACAAGTGGACCAACAAAAGGAGAATAGTGACGGCTACCATTTCATGGAGTGTTTAGCATGTGCCAAGCACTGCCTTGGGCATTTTATGCATATTATGTTATCTGATCTTCACCACAACCCTGGGAAGTAGGACTGTATTTTCCAGGCAAGGAAAACAGGTTCAGAAAAGAGAAGTGACTCAGCCAGTGTCACACCGCCAGTCAGCAGTGCTGCTGGAATTTGAACTCACAACTCTGTGACTCCAAATCTCATCCTGTCAATACTGTTCCATGCCTCCCCAACCCAGAAGAGAAAGTAAAAAGGCAATTCCAAAAGCAGCAGTCCATGCGCCAATGCCGACGCAGGGGGTCCATTGGCCTGTCCTGTTGAAGGAGGTGGTGACAGGGAAGTGTTGCAAGTTTGCAGAGCAACGTGACGGGGACCACCCAAAAACCTCAGGCTCACAGAGGCGGAGTTTCTCTAATGAGAATAAGACTATGGACAGGAAAGTTCAGAATGGAGAGGGAGAGAAGTGTACTGTCATTTTACCCGTCAAATTGAAGCTCTGTGTGTAACTTCTATTGGTTTGCCCCCAGGGAGTTTCAGGGTGAAATCTGAAACCGGCCTCTGTACGCTGAGGGCAAGGAGAGACCAAAGAAAGAGGCAGACCACTCCAGATTGGTGTGTGACAGGTTTAGTAAGGACACTTCCGTACAAGGTTTGTCTTGCGCAGCCACAAGACGAGTAAATTCCCGCACCCATCAGCAGAACCTTAAACGTTTCTATAGAGTCCTTAATGGGGTTCAGTTATGTACACTGTCCAGATGGTTTCAACAACACCTCACCTTCACGAGGCTGCATTCTTGAAACAGCTGTCTATGGGAATTGTCTGGGTTCAGCTCACGGGTCAACTGGCAGTCACGTCTCCTCAATGACCTCCTCCAATACAACAGAACTCTTCATCTGCCCATGACTGCTGTGTGAGCAAAAAATAAATACCTAGCAGTACCAGACATGGGGCTTGGAGTCGGGGCTGGTACCCACTTAGCCCACACAAGCACAGAGAAATTGGGGTCTGGGCCCACCATGCCTATGGGGGTAAGGGATACAGCTTGTCCAGCAAGGTCACAGTGAAAAGGGGGAGGACATGGCCCCAAGGCACAGCTAAGAGGCTAGCAAGTCTAGAGGGGACAAGGCAAAGGAGCCAGTCTCCATAGTCAGGAGACTGGTTACATACATGGAACAGAAAAAAGCAATAACTAGATTGAACATAAAGGAAGCCAAGTTTCTCACTGTTGGAGGGAGAGACAATACGGAAAGGAGGGAGGCTAGCAGTTAGCTTGGAACTGGAGACATCAGTGTGACCTCACGGTTTTTAATACCGTGTTTCCCCGAAAATAAGACCTAGCCGGACAATCAGCTCTAATGCGTCTTTTGGAGCAAAAATTAATAGAAGACCGGGTATTATATATATTATATTACATTATATTACATTATATTATACCCGGTCTTATATTATAGTAAAATAAGATCGGGTCTTTTATATTAATTTTTGCTCCAAAAAATGCATTAGAGCTGATTGTCCGGTTAGGCCTTATTTGGGGAGAAACAAGGTATATACAAATGAATAGCTAACCAGAATTTAATCATGGAGAAACATCAGACAAATGAGAACATTTGAGAAACATTCCAAGTATCTGGCTGTACTCCACAAAAATGCCAAAGTCATGAAAGAATGGAAAAACTGAGGGACTATTCCAGATTGAAGAGGACTAAAGAGATACGACAACTAAATGCAATGCAGGATACTGGATAAATCCTGGACCAGAAAAATAAAGGTGCTTATAAAGGATGTTTACTGAGGTAACTGGCAAGATTTGAAAGACCTGTGGATTGAATAGTATTTCAGTGTTCATGTCTTTACTTTCATAGCTGTACTGAGGTTATGTAAAAGAGTCTTTGTTTGGGTAAGATACACACTGAAGTATTTAAAAGTGATTAGCCATGCTGCAGCTTACTCTCAAATGGTTCAGAAAAACTACACAGAAAGATTGAGAGAGACAGATACAGACAGAAAGACAGAGAAAGAATAAGGCAACTATGACAAAAATGTTAACAATTAGAGAATCTGAGTTAGGAGTCTACAGGAATCCTTTGTTCAAGTCTTACAACTTTTCTATAAATGTAAAATTATAGAAAAATGTAAAAAAGACATTCTATGGTGTTCCATTACATATGGGTTCTATGTGTTACTGCAATCTAGCCTACCCTCATTCATATAGTATTTAACTACTTCTTACCAAGTGAGAGTTAAAATGTATCGTTAACATAACAAATATTTACTGAGAGCCCTACACATGCCAGTCACTGTGCTAGGGATATTGGACTGAAGAAGACAAGCACGATCCCAGCCCTCACAGAGCCTTCCAGTGAGATATGGTACCGTGTTTCCCAGAAAATAAGACCGGATCTTATATTAATTTTTGCTCCAAAAGACGCATTAGGTAGGACTTATGTTCAGAGGATGTCATCCTGAAAATTCATGCGAGGGCTTATTTTCTGGTTAGGTCTTATTTTTGGGGAAACACGGTAGATATTAAACAAATTACATGATTGTTCATTGCAATTATGGTAAGTGCTAGAGGGAAGGCTTTATAACAGGGTGATCTAAGAAGGGTTTCTCCAGAGAAATGGTATTTAACAGTTAAAGGAAGTTATGCCAGGTAAAAGACATAAATTGCAATCGAAATGGAAGTGCTTAAAGTGGTCAATATCCTATCATGATATTTTCAAGGTCCTGTACCTCTCCTAAACAAACTGTTATCTTCATGTGAAAATGTTCAGAAGTTGTCAATGTGTATTTGAGTCCACCCAGAGATTGCCATTGATTTTTGAATAATTTTCAATTCCCTGATTCTATCCTTGCCACATTATAACATGATTCATACTGCAACCGGAGAATTCTTTTGCACAAATTGATAAGACCGTATCTCTCTTTGCTTAAAACCCTCCAATGACTTCCCATCTGTGCCCATTATCTATTGTATCAATAATGCTGGATAGCAAAAATAATGTGGCCAGGGCGGCCGGATGGCTCAGTTGGTTAGAGCATGACCTCTCAATAACAAGGTTGCAGTTTGAATTCTCACATGGGATGGTGGGCTGCGTCCCCTGCAACTAAAAATTGAAAACGGCGACTGGACTTGAAGCTGTGCTGCTCCCTCCACAAGTAGATTGAAAGAAAACTACTTGGAGTTAATTGCCTCTGGAGGAACACACTGTCCCCTGATATTCCCCAATAAAATTTTTTTTAAATAAGTAAATAAATAACACAATTTGTGGGCTTCTGCAGATTGGGTTGGGGTCAGCTGATCTTGGTTAGGTTCCTTCAATCTGCCAGGGGGTCAGCTGCACAGTGTTTGACCTCGGGTGGTCTCAGCTTGAATAATTGGATTGCCTTAGCACTTTTCCACAGTTCTCATACTCCAGGCAGGCTAGCCCAGGCAAATTCCCATGGCCAAGGCAGAGGAAAACAGTGAGTAAACCCCATCACGCAAGGGTTTCTTAAGCTTCCACTCGAATCCTATTTGTTAACATACCATTGGTCAAAGCCAGTAATATGGCCAAGTCCAGATTCAGATAGAAAGGTGGTGCTAAGTTTCATGGCAAATGTCATGTATGTAAGGAGTGAAGAATCGGAGCCGTTAATATAATCCACCAACCACAACATCTCACATAGAATAAGATCCAAACGCCTCACCACAGCTTATGTGATCTGGCCCTGTTGACCTCTAAATGTCCTCTTGCTTAATAATTGCTAATTTTCAGGGCTTAGCATAGAGCCTGGCACATAATAAATGAATGAATGAATGAAACATTCCCTTCTTCCTTTGGTATGTGCTGGTTAATTGGGAGTGAATTTGTCTCTAAAAACATTCAACATGGTTGTTTTTGTTTTATTCCTTTCAGTTTCAGTATACATTAAAGATACTTCTATACCTCCTCCAAAAAGTCTGGAAACTTTCAAAATGTTTGAGCCATTGTATTTTAGTAACAGATATCATTAGGAATTGGGCTTTGTCTTAAGATACTAATTGGACATCTGCCCCACAATGTTCCTGGAAAGGCAATCGCATGGTGCTGCCTCCTGGAAATAAACACTTCAGTATTAGAAAAGGAAGAGGATCCAGGCTGCAGACAAGTAGGAGAAAGGAGAGATTAGATTTCCCCAAGCCATGGTTATTACCATGCCTCTAACAGAATGAGTGATTTGGGAGCTAGTTTTCTTCAGGGTGTTCTGGACCTGTAGTATGAATTTGCCGAGGAGCCTTGCACAGTTGGGCAGTTTGGAGAACCCCTGTACTCCAATTTCCTTCTTCCGGGAGCATGTTACATAGTTACTAAGGCCAGGCTGCTACTTCCACATCTGTGTTTATTAACTCTGTCCCCAGCACGTAGCTCAGTGGGCGGAAAATAAAACCTCTGTGGAGTGAATGAATGATCCAGGTATAAAAATCCATGAAGATAATGGAATGAAATGGAGAGAATATGAAAAACGACAGAAGAGAAATGCCAGGGCTTGAAAACTGACTTGATATTGGGACCAAGGTGGGTAATGAAAAGGTCAAAGAGGACTTCCGGGGTCTTTGGACTCTGGGGGCCCAGGAGCCAAACTGACAGAGTTCTCCAAGAGCCAGGAATGGTGAAGCCAATCGTCTTCCACACTCTGGCCCTAATTCCCAGGTCCCCTTACCATTTGTGTGCACACCAGCTTCACTTCCAGGGGCCACACCTATTTCCTTGTCAGAGGCCTGCCTTCAGGCTTTGTACCCATCCACCTGGTACCTGAAAGCGAACATCACCCTGATGGGTACTAGCGGGGAGAGGGGAGTATAAATATCCCAGCTCCCTCATCCTCTGGGATAAATCTGAGGTGTGTGTATTTTGAGGTCTCTCTAAATTTCTCCCCATGGGATTAATCTCCAGTTGCCCACTGTGGTAGCTGGATTAACAATTAATTCATTCTTTAGTTGTTGCCTTTCCTTCCTTAGATTATCTCCCTCCTCATCTACTCAAATTCCTTGCACCTCCCAATAAAATGCTTGCACTCGAATCTCTAGCTCAGAGTAGACTCTGGGAGACCCCACACTAAGACAGATGGGTTGTTAGCAAAGCGATTCTAAGACAAGAACTACGCTCCAGCAAGACACACCTTGCAACACACAGGAGAACTGGAGGAGCCCCCTCTGCCCTCTCACCTACATAACCCAGTGTTTCCCTTTCCCGTTCATCGTGGGCCTCAGCTCGGAGGATTCCCAAGTGCCTCAGATGTGCAGCTTCACTATTTATTTCACAGGATGTAGAATCCATTTTTGTTTTATCTCTTTTCCAGACAGTTGGTTTGTTTTAATGGACTGCTCTTCCGCCTGTGCATAATTCTTCTCTAAATTAAATTCTCCTCTCAGCCCTGCATAATACACACTGGGCTATCAGCTCATTACTTTTATATCCTCCCTTGTTCTGTTTATGCAAAGGTTTAATTAACTATGTATTGCTGTGTAGACAACAAGAAAAAGCCCTCCCCGCCCCCAGGTGGCTATGTGGCTCAATTCTGTGAGGGAAGAGAAGCAAGAGTGGGAAGACAAATGGCCAGAAGGGGAGACAAGAGCACAAAAATTCTAATCCTCTCACGACCACTTTCAGTGATTCACCAAATATTCATTAAGTTGCTGCTGTGTGCTTGGCATTGTTCTAGCTGTGGGAGTGGTGAATCAGCGGGGCACAAGCCCTGCCCTCACAGAGTTTACAGTCTGTCAGGGGAAACAGACAAATAGTGTCTTAGCTTTCTATTGCTGCATAACAAATTACCCAATACTGGCTCCAAACAACAATAAACACTGTCTCTCATATTTTCAACTCCAATATCTCAAATGGGATCACAAGTGGATCAGGAACTTGGGAGCGGCTTGGCTGGGCAGTTCTGGCAAAAGGTCTCTTGTGAGATTGTAGTGAGGGTCACCTGGCTGAGGTCATCTAAAGGCTTGACTGGGCCAATGGATCCACTTCCGAGATGGCTTATTCACATGGCTGGCCAATCGGTGCTGACGTTAGTGGGTGGCCCCAGCTACTCTTCATGTGGACTTATCTATGGTGTGCTGGAATGTCCCATGGCAAGGCAGCTGGCTTCCCTAAATGGGGCAGAGCTATGCTTTTTATGACATAGCCCTAAAAGTCACACGTCATCATTTCTGCTACACTCTGTTAGTCACAGCCAGCATGATTCCATATTGGAAGAGGCGACACAAAGACACGAATACGGGGAGGTGAGCATCATGGGGTGCCATCTTGGAGGCTGTCTCCCACAATAAGTAAACAAATAAAGAAGGCAATAATTATACATTGTGGCCAGTGGCATTAAGAAAATAGAGTCAGATTAATAGTGATGTGGAAGGGACAGCAGGTAACACAGCAAAGGTGATTACAGAAGGCCTCTTTCCATGCGTGTAACCCAACAAAAATAATCTAGCCTTTCTAACTTTTGTCTATAAAAGGGGGAACAACAGCCATTCTTAGCTCACAGGGTGGTGTGAGGCTCAAATGGAATCAGAAATACAAAAGTTCAGTTGTTATTTTGGTTTCTGCTTTTAAGTGGCTACATTTCTTTGTTTCCAAAGGGCCAATAACCTTAACTGTTGTAGGTGGATGGCTCCAGTGCTGCCAGCTTCTGAAGGGAACTTCTAAAAACATTTGGGCAGAAACCAGAACTACTCGTACCCAGCTGAGCTACACAGCCAACAAAGGAGGAGCTAGATTGTCCTCAGCTTCCAGCTGAGAAAACACATGTGGTTGAAAAATATCTGTCAAGCTCTCTGTCCTGGATGAAGCATAGATATTGGCAGGTTTGATTCATCCCTCAGGAGAAGGACGTCTCTTTCACCTAGTTGGTGCTGAACAGAGTAAAAGAATTCTAGAATTCACAACTCCAGATGTGAAAGAGAGGCACAGCTGGATTTTGTCATTTTTCCACCTTCTATCCTAGGCAGGGCCTGAGAGGCAAGACCCATTCCTGGAGCTCCCTCTACTTTATTTTTCCAACTGCCGTACATCTCTGAGCTTCTCTTCCCTCATCGGCAAAGGGAGGCAGTTTGACCATCAACCAAGATAAAACTGTGACAGACAGTGGTCACGAAGGTACAAGAAATGGGCTACAAGTATGTTTTATGGGGCTGAAGGGAGTGGTTTGACCTTTCTGAGGGGGGGCAAACTGACAAACGTGGCAATAATTTATAAGCCTTCTTAAAAATCATAAGTTTTGAAGGAGCAATTCCACACAAGGAATTTATCCTCATAAAATAGTTAAAGATGTATATAAAGTCATATTTTCATAATATATTGTTATATTTTTAAAGAAATTTGCAAGATAATATATGTAATATAATCCTACCTTTTTGGGAAAAGATAGACTTTTAATCAACATAGTGGTGAGAGTTCATATTTTAAGCTTGCAGCAGACAATAGGGACTATATTTTTTTCAGCACACATCAAAAATTTACAAAAACTAATCACGTTGTAGGTCACAAAGACAGTCTTTAATAAATTTCAAAGAATTGTATCATGTCTATATTATACGATAGCAATAGAATTAAACTAGAAATCAACAAAATGCCTGCTAAAAAGGAAAATATCTTGTGGTGAATTAAAGAGCACTCTTCACTGACCCATGGGATACAGAGGAAATCACAAGGGAAATTACAAAATAGTTAGAACTGAGAAGCAGTGGAAATACAGCATACCAATCTTGGAAGGATGGAGCTGAAACAGGACATCCAAGAAAATGTATAATAAATTCTCAAAGAAAGAAATGTGGCTTAGATTATTAACTGTATCTCAGTATCTATTCTCCCTCTTTCCTATAATAATAAAAGCTCTGGTTTCTAGGTAGACACATGGTTCCCTGGAATGAAGACCATATTTTCCACCCTCCCCAACAGTCAGAATGGCCAGTGTTGAAGTTCTGGCCAATGGACTGTGAACAGAAGTAACGTGCAGTTTTCTGATTATGTCTTCAAGTGACTTCTTGACACTTTTCATCTTCCTGCTGACAGAAATACAGATATGGTGGCAGGAGGTAGACTGTGGTATGATAAATAATTTGTCTGCTCTTTGTCCCAGGTTCCTGGCACAGAGCTTCAACACCCTGGGAATTTCCTGAGTGATAGAAGCATCTCTATTGTGCTAATGAAATGACCAATGGCGGGAACCTAAATAACTTTAGGATGAGGGTTGGTCACCAGAAAAGCCAAGTATGTGATTAGAGAGCTGGGGCTTTCAACTGCCCGACCTCTAGGGAGGGGAGCAGGACTGGATATTGAGTCTATTCACATTGCCAGTGATGTAATCAATCATGCCGATGTAATGAAACCTCGATAAAAACTCGGGACACCAAAGCTCAGAGAAGCTCCCAGATTGCAGGATGGGTGCTGACTCCACAGGCACAGGGCATGGAAGCTCTGCATTCCGGACCCTCCTAGATCTCTCCCTGTGTGTATCCTTCATGACAAAACAGTAATTCTAAGTTTAGCACTTTCAGTGAGTTCTGTGGATCATTCTAGCAAATTATCAAACCTGACAGGGGTTGTGGGAACCTCCTGGATTGGTGGCCAATTGGTCATAAATTCAGGTGGCCTGGGGACCACACTTGCAGCTGGTGTGTGAAGTGGTGGGAGTCTTGTAAAGAAATGAGCCCTTAATATGTGGGATCTGATATTCACTCTTGGGTGGTTAGCCTCAGAATCGTACTGCAGTACATCCAATTAAGTAGAAACAAAATAGTGAACAACCAGTTTTCTGAGCTCTGAGGGGTTTCCCAGACATGGGACTTTCGGTGTTAAACCCAGAAAAAAATCACCCTATGTTGTGGTCCTTCTAGAGTCATAAGGACGAGGGTAATCCCTTAAGGACGAGTGGAACAGAAAGACTGAAAGCTCCCGAGTCCCTAAGAGTTTCTGGAACAGAACTTCCCCCAGGTAGGCCTGGACAACCTACCTCCAGTATTTTATATGAGAAATAAACATTTATTATGTTAAAGCCACAATTTCTGTTAAACACAAACACACCTCATTTTGGGAACTTAAAGTGGAGTGATGAATGCAACAGAGACAAACATATACCATAGCATTCGAATACTGGCTGAGTGATGGGCAATGCAGACTCAGATACTGCAGGCTGGAAAGTTAGTAACCCTTGTTATACAGGGACTAAATATTTGGAGAAATAGTAATGCTATTAGTTCACTGAGGCTATAGTTCTAAGGGAATATATGTACAGTTGTACATATATGTACAGTTGATATATGTACAACTGAATATATGTACAGTTGATATATGTACAGTTGATATATGAATATATATCAGTTGATATATGTACAGTTGAATATATGTACAGTTGATCCTTCAACAACGTGGAGGTTAGGGGCTCTGACTCCCCATGCACTCAAAAATCTGTGTGTAACTTTTGACTCCCCAAAACTTAGTTATCCCTTGGTATCCATAAGGGATTGGTTCCAGGACACTCCCCACTCCCCACATGGATACCAAAATCCATGGATGCTCAAATCCCTCAGATAACAACATAGCATAGATCTATACATACAGCCAGTCCTCCCTACATGCAGGTTCCCAACTGGGAATCAAAAATACTGCTTTTGATCCACAGTTGGTGGAATCCATGAATGCGAAACCCAGGAATACAGAGGGCTAACTGTATTAATCAAAACAAATCCACATATAAGTGGACATAACTTAATTCAAACCCATGTTGTTCAAGGGTCAACTGTACATACATATAAAACAATGGTCTGAGTTACAGCTTCTTGTGGCTTTCAACAAAATCCTAAAGAAGAGATGTAAATCCAAAATAGAGCTAGCCAGTGTGCTAACAGACATAGAAGAAAATACAGCACTGAAGCACTCTCTGCCTGTGGTTTGCAATCTGAGTTGACCAGCATCTGGTCATTTGGGCTTTTCCAGACTGAAAATTGCTTCTGTACCCCAAAAATGTAGCTATTAAGAGTGATAGCTCTGGGGCAGCCGAGTGGCTCAGGTGGTTGGAGCGCTGTGCTCACAACACCGAGATCGCCAGTTCAATTCCCACGTGGGCCAGTGAGCTGCGTCCTCCACAACTAGACTGAGAACAACAGCTTGACTCGGAGTTGGCGGGGGGGAGGGGGGAAAAAGTGATAGCTCTGTAGTGTAGACTTAGCAGGAGATAATACCATGGCCCCAAAACCGTCTCAACACCTTCTTTTAACAGATATTTTGCCAAAAAATTGGAGCCAGCTTGGAGGAGATGATTAAATTAGTGGAGTTGTCTTTTCCACCCAAATCTCTAGATGCAACTAGTTAGCTGCCACTAAATTAAGTAAGGCACAGAAGCCAATTTTTAAAAATAACACAAAAATGCTCAGGTTTAGAAGTCTTTTTCTAAGCAAGAGAGCTGCCTATGGGTATTGAATTGACTTGACGTGGACCAATAAGAAGTGGGCTCCGAGAGCTTTCCAGTCCACAAGAAGAAGCTACTCTGCAAGGGTAGATGTGGCCAGGAAGGATAATAGACATGAAAGAACATCCAAAAAGATGATGCCAGGAGACACCAAGGATGACAAAGGAAAGAGCTCCTCGAAGAGAGAGAGACAGAGGCTGCCGGATGGGCAATGGCATCTGATCATTGTTAGGGAGCATTTGCTATTGTGTGTTTCATTCACCTCCTCTTCTGTCCAAATGGGATTTTGCACTGCTGGTTTCCTATTCCTATTTCATCATTATATATTGGCTATATGAGAGGCAGATAACTTAGCTTGTAGTTTTTCTGTCACTGTACCATGAGGAACCACAGTTAGACCTGGCGGACAGGGCTGTGCATTACCCAGAGATGCTAGACTTTGAGTTGGATACAATAACTACAGGGAGAGTTAGAGTTGTCTCCTTTGGTATAGGGATGGTTGGGAAGATGGGTACACATGAATGTTGGAGTAACATTGAGTGGCAGAGACTGCTGGTTGTTCCAATTATCATTTTCTCCCACAGTAATAGATCCCTTGATTTTTAGCTGGACTTACAGATTCTCAGAATAAAAATGAAATATGCCAACCTCTCCTGTGTGGCTAAAATACCGAGTTTTTGCCACTGGGGTATGAGCAGAAGTGATGCATGTAACTGCCAGGTCATATATTCAAGGAGGGAATCCTTTCTTATCCCCTTCCTACTCTGTGATGGCTGGACCTTTGGCATAGAGAAAGATGAATTATCTTGCATCAGGTAGGCAAGAGCAATGCCCTGCAAACAGCAAAATAGAAGGATCCTGAGTCCCTCAGGGTTTTGCAAAGCACAAGTACAATGACAGCTCTAGATTTTCTACCTTCTAAATTTTCATGTGTGAGAAAAACAAACTTTCATCTTATTTAAGCTACTGTTATTTTCGGTTTCTGTTATATGCAGCCAACTCTTATAAAGCTAAATAATATAAGAAATATTGAGAATAAATGAATTATGTATTCACTTTTAAAGCTAGAAAGAAAACTCGAGAAAATAGAAGGAAGCAAAAATAAGAGCAGAAATTAATGAAATAGGAAAAAGAAGAAGTTTTGACAAGTTTTGACAAAACTTAACAAAAAGTTTCGACAAAGAACAAGCTGGTTCTCTGAAAATACTCATTATGTAGATAAACTTACTATAGAATTGATTAAGAAAAGACATCAGGCACAAATTATATTCTCATTAGATCATAATTAGAATACAGCAAAAGTTTGTTTTTTCATCAAAAGACATTGTTATAAACAACTTTATGTAGACTATAACATAGATACAAAGAATTTTTCTATAAAATTATAAATTACCATAATTGACACAAAGAAAAAATAAGAAGCCCCGAACATATCAATAACTATACTTTTTAAAATTAAATCATTTGTCAAAATCCTTGTATATCCAAAAATATATAGCAGGTCCAGACAGTTTTATAATCAAATTTTACCAAACATTTAAGGAACAGACTGTTTCTGTATTATATAAATTCTTTCAGGGAAAAGGAAAGAAAGGTCCCTGCTCATTTTATAAGGCTAGATTAACCTTGATTCTACGATCAGATATGTCAGCTTTACTGTGGTGACAACCCAAAAATCTATGTGGCTTATAAAAACAAAGATTTATTCCTCATTTATATTACATGTGGGCTACAGGTCAGAGCATGTCTCTGTCCCATGTGTTTTTGCATTCAAGGGCCCGGGATAAAGGAACATTCTCTATATGGAACATACCCATTTGTTCCATATAGTTGTAATGCCTCTTAAAAATCTCTTGATTTTAGCTTGGGATTGACAGAGCCACTTCTATGCACATGTGACAGATCCAAGCCTGTCACGTGAGCACTTGACAAAGAAGCATGGACGTATACTCCAGCTATAGGGATGTAACACAACACACGTCATACTGAAAATATATAAACCTTTTTCAGGGAAGGTAAAATTAAATAATTGTTAACAACAACACAATCCTCCATAGATAATATAAGAAAAGTTTAGGCCAATTTGACCTATAAATATTAATATGAATATCCTAAACAAAAGAGTCAATTGAGTCCAATTTTTTTTTTAATTATAATTATATGGTCAAATAGAATTTATGCCAGGAATTTATGCAATGACAGTTAAAAGTCAGAAAATTTGGCAGTGTGAAGCATCACAATGGCATATTAAAAGACAAAAACATTATCTCAATAGTTGCAGAAAAAGTATTCAATAAAACTCAATAATCATTCCTAGAATTTTAGCAAATGAGAAATAGGTTTCTTAACCTAAAAAAAGTACCTAAAATAATAATAATAATAATAATGATAATAATAATAATAATAGCTATAATAATACTTCATGATTAAATTTCAAGGGAATTTCCATTAAAATTAGAAACGGCACACAAACGCCTGTTATTTCTCCTTCTGTTCTGAAGATCCTAGTGAATTCAAAAGGCAAAGAAAGAAGAGGAAGAAATACAAGCTTAAGTACATCAGTCAGGAAAGTAAAAGGCAATGTTATTATTTGCCTACAACTGGATTGCTATCCTGAAAATCCCAGAGAATCTAAAAACCACTAGAACAAATGAGATATTTTAGTTCATTTGCTTGACTTAAGTTCAAAAATTTTTAAGTCCCAACATTTATTTTATACACCAAATATAGCCAATTAGAAAGTGTATAGAGAATTTTTTTAATTAAAGTTTATTGGGGTGACAACTGTTAGTAAAGTGACATAGGTTTCAGGTGTTCCATTTTTTTTAAAAGCATTGTTCACATTAGTCAAAACACATAAGGTAACTGGAAATAAATCTACCCCACAAGGTGTAAGACTTCATGAAGAAAATCACAAAACATATTGAAACACTTTTTCAAGGCCTGAATAAATGGCAAGTTATATTATGTATAGGAAGGAAGACATCAGGATGCCAATTCTCCACAAATTCTAAACTATAAATTCCATAGGATGCTAATCAAAATCCAAAAAGGGCTTTCCGTGGAATTGAGGCTAATACCAAAATTCACATGTAAGAGTAAAAATCCAAGAATAACTAAAGCTATCTGAAAAATAAGAACAAAAAAAGAGGTAGTTTACCTTAAAAGAAAGGAAAGATATGATGAAGCTATAGTAACTGAGACAGTATGGTATTGGTCAGGAATAAAACCATAGACCCTGTAACAGAATAGAGAGCGTAACAGCAGACCTACTTATGTAAATGAAGTACGTGAGAGCATTCTGTACTTAGGCCTCACCATTTATTCAGGCCTTGAAAAAGTGATTCAATATGTTTTGTGATTTTCATCATGAAGTCTTACACCTTGTGGGTTAGATTTATTTCCAGTTACCTTATGTGTTTTGACTAATGTGAACAATGCCTTTAAAAAAATTGAACACCTGAAACCTACACTGAGGTCTGACAATTAAATTCGTGAACTTGTTGCGACGATGTTGCTAACCTTTTTTGGTATCAGAGGGATTATTCATTATGAATTTGTACCAACTGGACAAACACTTAACCAAGTTTACTATTTGGAAGTGCTGAAAAGGCTGCATGAAAAAGTTAGATGACCTGAACTTTTTACCAACAATTCATGGCTCTTGCATCACGACAGTGCACCAGCTCACACAGCACTGTCTGTGAGGGAGTTTTTAGCCAGGAAACAAATAACTGTATTGGAACACCCTCCCTACTCATCTGATCTGGCCCCCAATGACTTCTTCCTTCACCCAAAGATACAGGAAATATTGAAAGGAAGACATTTTGATGACATTCAGGACATTAAGGCTAATATGATGACAGCTCTTATGACCATTCCAGAAAGACTTCCAAAATTGCTTTGAAGGGTGGACTAGGCACTGGCGTTGCTGCATAGCTTCCCACGGGGAGGACTTCGAAGGTGACCGTAGTGATATTCGGCAATGAAGTAAGAAGTACTTTTTCTAGGATAAGTTCGTGAACTTAATTGTCAGACCTATATAGCCATTCAGTAATTTGGGAACAATTTTTCTGTATAAAAATAATAAAATTACACCTTTGCTTTATGCCATATATAATTTTTTAAATTGCAGATACATTAGAGACCTAAATGTGAAAATAATTTTTAGAAGTAAATAGATACTTTCTTTGTGAACTCATGGACGGGAAATTTTTCTTAAACAAGAGATAAAAAAGCACACACTGTAAAGGCAAGATCAACAAATTAAAATTAAAACCTTCTCTTTAAAAAAAATGCTATAAATAAAGTGAAAAGACTGGACAAAGTGGATACAGCTGTTTATAATGCACATAGCCAACCAAGAATTAATTCTCAGAGTATGTAAAGAACGCCTACAAATCAGTAAGAAAATACAGTCTTCAAATATGATCCCTGAATCAAAAGTTACAATAGCAGGTGTCCAAAATTGCAAGTGTTTATTTTTGACCAAGCTATTTCAGACTCTGGCACCTTTATACTCCAACACAATGAAGCTCAATTTGCTGGAAGCTGATAAATGCCCACATCAATCAGAAGTGGACAGAGGTTTGCGATAAGATTTGAAATGGAGTAATTTGGTGTTGCTGGAGGACAGGGTGAGATAGAACGACCAGATACAGGAACTCAGAAAGCAGTGTGGAAGGCACAGGTAAAATAAATAAACAAACAAGTAAACCCAGACTCCGGGGAAAGATGAGAGAGTAGGCTTATTGACAGAGACACATAAAGGTCAATAAGTTCATCAGGGGCATCTCTACCCAAACCCAGGAAGGGGAAACTGGAGAAATCCCAGAGCTTGAGTCAACAGTGAAGTCCACATAAACCGACAGTGGGATGTCAGTATCAAACAGGCCAAAGCCACCTTGAGCCACATCATTAGGAGTAGCATACCCATAGGTAAGGAGGTTAGAGCTGTTATCTTCTCCTCACTAATCAGACCACACTTGGAAACGGTGCTCCATTCCAGGCCTCCCACTACAGGGAAGACACCTAAAAAAATTGACCTTCCCATCAACAACAGGTTAAAAGCCATTCCCATTGAGCAAATATGTGTTGTAAACCTACTGCTTGTTTATCAAAGTACTAAACGCTGGGTTTACAGTGATGGTCAAGACAGCATAGTCTCCACCCTTACAGGCTGGGGTGTGGTAAAAGGGGGCAAATGGGGAGAAAGTTAAACAAGACTTCATTGGAATGTGTGTCATTTTATGACAGAAGAATTTACATGGGAGCCTCAGGAGAAGCACTGTATCAGTCCGTTTAGGCTAAGTTTTGCTGTAGTAACAAACAATCCCTAGATTTCAATTACTGATAACTATAAATGTTTAGTTCTCACTATTGTTCATGTCCATTGTGGGTCAACCTTGGTTCTATTCCATCTGTTCTTTATTCTAGGACCCAGAATAGAGGACCAGTCTCTATGCCAATCTCATATCAGAAAAGCACAATGGCAGAACCATGCAATGGTTCTTAAAGCTTCTGATCTGAAGTGACATACATTGTTTCTATCACATTTCATTGTACAAAGCAGGTCACAAGGCCAGCTCTTGGGTGGCAATTGGGTGGAGAGCAAAACACTCTTTTTTTTTTAATTGGCAAATATTGGGGAACAGTGTGTTTCTCCACGGCCCATCAGCTCCATGTCATTGTCCTTCAATCTAGTTGTGGAGGGCACAGCTCAGCTCAAGTCCAGTCACTGTCTTCAATCTTTAGTTGCAAAGGGCACAGCCCACAATCCCATGCAGGAATTGAACGGGCAACCTTGTCGTTGAGAGCTCACGCTCTAACCAACTGAGCCATTCGGCCGCCCCTCCGGAAGCTCAGCGGCAGCTTGTTGTCTTTAGAGTAGTTGTGGAGGATGCAGTTCACTGGCCCATGTAGGAATCAAACCAGCAACCATGTTGTTCCGAGTTCACATTCTAACCAACTGAGCCATGTGGCTGCCCCGTAAAACCTTCTTATAAGGATGGGTCCAATAGGGAAAGGCTCAGGAAAAAAGAGGCAGCAAATATTTTGAAAAAAATAATAAAATCAATTCGTATAGGAAAGATCTTCTTCTATATTTATATACATTCTTATATACAGTATAAGAAAAAAATGAATGCATATATGGTCAACGGAAGACACTAACGTTCATGACAGCAATATTCGTAATAGACAAAAACTGGAAACAGCTGAAAGGTCCCACTAAGAGTAGAGTAGATCAAACAATTATGGCATATTCATACAATGGGTCATACGTTGGAATAACACACAGGAAAGAAAAAAGAGTCAGCTACTACCACATGCAACAACATAGACGAGTGCAAGGAACCAAATATAAAATGGGAATATAGCATGATTCCATATATGAAGCTGAAAAGAAGAAGACCACAGTAATCTATGGTGATCAAGATCAGAATTAGCGGTTCCTTTTGAGAGATATTAATATCCACAAAAGGAAACGTGAGTCTTTGGGGTACTGGTGATATTTTATATCTTTACTTAAGTGGCTGTATACTAAAATGGGTCCGCTTAAGTGCATCTTAATTTTTTAAAAAAGAAAAAATTCTGTACCATAGACCCCTAAGCTGGAGAGGTGGGTCCTCTCAGTGATGGCTTGCCAGAGGAAGTTACGTAGTTATAAACCCAGACCTGAGAAATGAGTAGGAGTTATCCAGGCAGATCAGAGGAACACATGGAAGGCAATAATACCAAAATACTGGAGGACCAGACATGTCACAGCACAATCAAGATGCTAAAACACTTTCTGAAGGGCATATGCCCTACCAGGGGACGTGCTGAGAGCTGTTATTGGAAAGGACCAGACACTGCAAATCGTGAAGGGCATGTGAAGGATTTTGGCCCCTTAGGCGAAGAGCATGGGGAATCCACTGAATGGTTTAAGACAGGGAAATGGCACAGTCATGTTTTCGTTTTAGAAGAATCCTCTGTCTAGAGTAAAAATGAAGTAGAAAGGGGAAAACGGAAGCTGGGAGTCCAGTGAGGAGACGCCTGCATTTGTCTAAACCAGAGAAGACAGAGGTCCAACACTGAGTGACTGACAGTAATGTCCACAGGGCTCTTTTTCTTATGTTTCATGTTCCTTAATTATGGAGATGAACAGAAGGAGCAGATTCAAGGGATATTTAGGAGGGAGAAGTGACAGGACTGCAGGACGTCCTTTGATGACCAGTGAAAGACACGGAGTTCATTCATTCTGAAGGGGAATATGCGAAGTGCCAGCCCAACTAGGAAGAGTTGCTGCGTGGGACAAGCAGCAAGGCTTGGGTAAAACCAGAGTGCATAGGCAGAGAGACAAGGAAGTGCTGTCTCCTGTCTGTGCTCCCCACTCGGGGTCCACCCACTGCCAGATACAACACAAGCAGAGACTGGGGTGTTACCTTGCAGGATGCTATGAAGGGGAGCCACGTAAAGGTTGGCCCAGCTGACATCCAAGGTCCTGCGATGCTACAAGTTCAGTGAACAACAGGCAGTTCATTTGTCTTCTCTGAGACTAACTCTTCAAACGCTTTAGGTCTGATCCCTGGCTATTCCTGCCACAACTGTCTGCCCAAAATACATCCCTCGCCCCAACCCGCCTTAATTAAACTTGTCAGGGAGTATTTTAATGATCTTTTTCTGTGTTCATCAACCCCCATGAGACTGTGAACTACAGTATATCAGGGATCACGTCTGACTCTTTTACATTTCCAAGAACCTATCACAGGGCCAGGTGCCGACGTGCCGACATGGAATTGTCCACCCCAGCAGTTCTGAAACCAGGTAGACTGAGGGGTTGTAGCAGAGAGTATCACAAGAACCTCTTCATTTATCATTCATTTCTTTTTGGCGTAAGACGGCTATCAAAAAAGACCATAATTTGCCCTTTGAGTGACTCCTAGAAATCAATACACCCTTATAAACATAAACAAAACTTTCTTCTTTTTAAAAAAAAAATGTGAAGCAGGACTGAGCTCTTGGTAGGTAACGTATGTTTTTAATATTCAACACCTTGGTGGGAGCCACAGGTCTCAGTTCCTCTGACAGCTCCTAATGACAGCAATAAACCAAGGTGCCCCTATAGGCCAAACAGATGTTCTGAGTTGACAAAGGGGGACCCAACATTGCCCCAGTTGCTATTGCTTCTGTGTTCTCTAATTGCTGAACCCTGTTTAAAGGCCTGAGCTACAATATGGGTGTGCTTTATCATCAAATAAATGAATGTAGAGACAACAGGAATAGGTAGCCTGATAAAATCAGAAAGGTCATATTATCAACATGCAGATGAAGGTGGATAGGAGTTTTGACTGTTTCACTGAAATACTTCAAAGCAAGTTCAGAATGAACTGGAGTGGAAGGAGAAGGTGAGCAAAAACAGAGAGAGACAGAGAGAGATGCAGTAATTAAAGTTAATTACTCTGGTTACTATGGTAACAACCCAGCATAAGCGAAGTTAGACACACATTCAAGGTGAGTCCCAAACAGGGATATGTGCTTTCTTTCACCGAGTAGCTGGGAGCAGACAATTACTTAATAGAATTCAATTCTATCATTAACCTACTGCCCCCCAGAGACGATCTTCCTCTTTCATCAGTTCAGGACTGTAACAGCACAAGCGTTATCTATATCCACAGATCTCTTACCCGTATTTACATCAGCCAGACTGTCAGGGTGGCCAGTCAGGTGGGATGTTGGTTCGGGTCCCCCAGAAGCTGATGAGAAGATAAGGACTGCAGTGCAAGTATTGATTCCGAGAGGGAAGAGGGAGTGACCCGAGGAAGTAAAAGGAGGGGAGTGGAGAAGTAAAACAGAAAAAGGAGCTAGGAAAGAGTGTGTCTTAAAGCAAATTTCCTCTCTGGACAAGTAGCACCTAGTCCCACTGGGGAACGCTGGGGGCAGGTTTAGCGCGTACATCAGAGTTCTCCTGCTCAGGGTGAGGGAGTTGGGGTATTATCTACCAGCTCTCAGTCATGGCTGCAGGCTGCTCCTGGGAGATGATCGGTCCCTGGCCCTGAAGCACTCGCATTCTCGCCAGCGAAAAGGGAACACGAATGATGTGTATCCTCTCGTGCCCTATTCCCCCTACACTTCTCCCTTTCTGAATGGCTGGAGTGGAAATAACTCTGGGTGATCACAGACACTATGAGTTGGAAAACGAACCCCACGATGAAAGGAAACTGGGCCCCTGAACCATCACTTGGAGAAGAACTCCCCACCGATTTGGGAATGCCCTTTCGGACTTGGTGACAGAGAACTGACCCTGGTATCGGTGCCATTATAAATGTGTGGTGTGTTGGTTACAGCAGGTAGCATTACTTTAATTAATACATGATTCATTCAATATTTGCCAATTAGATATGCAAACATCTCACTCTAGCTTGAACCTGAATCTCGTTCATTACCAGTGAGGTTATACATTATTTCATATATAATTCAAACGTCCCCCAGTGCTCTCCATTTGGAGGGCATAAAGGAGGTCATTGTATCAGTGAAATCAGAATTCCACTGTTCTCCCCAATAGGAAATCAGGTGCTCATCCACACGCCTCCCCACCCCCCACACACACACTTTGACATTCCTCCTCCCTGAGATTCCCCAGGGAGCATCTCCAAAAGGTCTGACATTGTCCTATCTGTCCCATCTGACCCTCCCCTAAGACTCTAGTTAGGTGGCTGACGGGACATCCCTCAGGTCACATCTGCCCTGCTGCTGACCCTACTCTGGACTTTCTTGATATTTTGGGGGTTGTGTGTGCCCCTCATTCTCCTGCCAGCAGGGAAGCCCCTTCCCTTGCTTTCATCTCTTCTCTAGTAGAGGTATCCCACAGCGGTGTTGGTTGTCTCCTAAGGGCTCGGATTCTTATGAGTACTTTTTTACACATATAGCCCTCTCTTCTAGAAAACATACATGCTCATCGAATGATTGGGTAAGGAGAGGGGACAAGTCATGTTGTACCTGGGACCCCCTACTCCCCTGTCCTATGGCGGAAACTAACGAGTTGGCTGCATGCTTTCTTTCCCCATGATGAATTCTCTCGCAGGCATGCAGATGCCTTTGCCTAAAACATTTAGCTTCTTTTGAGCATGCTGCAGGATCATCAGATGTATTTAAACCCAAACGTGAGCCATGTTCAATTTCTTTTGCAGGAGACTCCTAACATCCATGAAATCAGTGGATGTGAATACAAAGAAGTGAGGGGGAGGAAGGAGCTGTAGATGAATGCTGAAACTGAGACCATTGTCTCAGTTACTTTTTCTGCAAGCCAAGTATGTTTCTGCCTCAGCTCTGATCTGTCTGGGAGCCAAAATCATCCAAAAGGTATGGATCACATCAGGTTGTCATTCTGGTCATTGTCGTCCATCATACAAGAGCATTTTTCTCCAGGCTAGAGTTCCTCTGACCAGTTACAATCCCATACCTGCATCTTCCCTCCCCAGCTTCCTTTGGTCTCTGGGAAATGAGGGGGACTTTCCTCTGTCAAGTGCTGCTTCTAGTCAGATGGCTAGCTCCAGCTTGGGCTTCTGAGCCCTGAACTTGAGCTAATGTGCAGAGCAGTGCCTGTAGATTACTATGTAAACAGGCTGGTCTGGGCAAGTACAGACCCCCAGGCTTCCCTGAGCACACCAGGCAGGAAGAGGAACTCCAGGTAACTCATCTCCACTTGGAAGACTGAGGCTGTGGAGACCCCACAGTCCTCCTCAGGATATATGCAGAAACAAACACATAGGGATCGATGACGTCAGCGACCCCAGCTAGAGGAGTGGGGTGTATCCATCAGGGTCCCAACAGGAAATTCATTCAGCCCAGATGGTTCAAATGAAGCGACCTTACCAGACTATTACATTAGCACTTTACTATTATGGCTGAATAGTGTTCTATTACATGGATATACCACAATCCAATTCTCAGAATGTGGCCCCCAGACCACCAGCCACAGCGATCCCTTGAACTTGTTGGAAATGCAAATTCTCGGGCCCACCCGCCCCATCAGGAAAGCCCAGCAATCCGGTTTTTAACAAGTCCTCCCGGTTTTCCAGCTGCACGCTCAAGTAAGAGCTGTAGATGAACCCTGAAAACATCATGCTAAGGGAAAGACGCCAGACACAAAAGGTCACATAGTGTATAATTCCTTTCGTATGCAATACCCAGAATAGAAAAATCTAGAGAGATAGAAAGCAGATTAGTGGTTATCAGAAGCTTGGGAAAGGCTAAAGGGGGAGCAATTACTCAATACAGGGTGTTCTTCTGGGGTGATGAAAAAGTTTTGAAACCCAAGAGAGGCGGTGTTTGCACAACATTGTGACGCTCTAAATGCCACTTAATTGTACACTTTAAAATGGTTAATTGTATGTTATGTGGACTTCACCTCATTTGAAAAAAAAACTAGGAATCACTAGGAATCACTAGGAAACTAGGAATCTTTGCTGCCCTCAGCCTGAAGAAACAAGGGAAGGGTACAGGTATGTGCATAGTAAAGTCCAGGATGAAATGGAACCATGAAGAAGAGAGTATCTAGCCAGCAGAAAACACGGAAGGAGGCAGCTCATGTCAGAGGCATGGCACCTAAGCAGGGAGGGAAGGAATAGGGAAAGTCCCCAGTACCTCCCTCCCCGCTCTGACCTCCTCTCACTGGCCAAACCGTAGCAGAAGCCAGAGGGTAATGTGGTACACAGACGTCAGACTGGCATGGCACAGAGCAGGTTGGAAACGGGTGCCCAACATATCTAGGGGATGGGTGAGCCAAATACGGAATAATTAGCACCCCCAAGCTGGCTGGTAGGGCTGAGCCAGTCTGACCAAATGTTAGCCAGTGGTTTTTTTTTCAAAAGCTGAATAAATCCCCCTCTCAAAGTTTGTGCAGAAAGACATGGTTAGAAGGAAACACTTCTCAAACCCAGCCGAGACTAAAGAGTCCTAAGAAGCTAGAGAACAGAATTCTCGGAAGCTAACATTTTAGCCACTGCAACAAAGCAGAGACAACTTTAATTAAAAGCAGTTTCTCCCATGCTGCTGCCCTGCTTCGAGCAGCCCTTGGGTCTCCAGCTGTCTCCCTGAGTCACAGAACACGTTCCACCCACGGAAAAACAAAGCGCAGCAAACACCACCCACTACCTGGAGGCCTCTTGGTACCTACACTCTTGTTCCTTTAGGGGAGAAAAACATCCATGAGCAACTCAAAGTTACGCACATCACCCTTTAACAATCCCCACATGCCCTGATCATTCTCCCACTGCCTCGACCTTCTGTTCTCACCCAGGAGGCCTCTTTAAAATATCCTGTTTCCCCGAAAATAAGACCTAGCCAGACAATCAGCTCTAATGCATCTTTTTGGAGTAAAACTTAATATAAGACCGGGTCTTATCTTATAGTAAAATAAGACCCGGTCTTATATCTAACATAAGACTGGGTCTTATATTAAGTTTTGTTCCAAAAGACGCATTACGGCTAATTGTCCAGCTAGGTCTTATCTTCGGGGAAACACAGTAGGGCCCTGTCCATAGATGCCTGCAAAAGCAGCGACAGTTTGGCACAGGGCACTGTCAGTGTGTCAGATCCAAGACCCTGACACCACACAACCTCCCCTCTTGTAGGAAGGAACAGGTGGAGGTGATATCAGGCTGCTGAGCCTGCTGCCACTCCTGCTATTTAAAAGCCACCTCCCTGGGTACCGACCATAATTAGTCGTTCTGTGCCACTGAGGACGCTAACAAAAGGCTTTCCAGATCATTGCTTCTCATTGGTTCTGCGTCACCAAGAACACAGAAAATTAAAAAATCACATTAATCAAGGAAAGGGAACTTCGGACGGAAACGTTGCAGCGGTCAGGGCAAAGCAAGCCCCCAGGGAAAAGGCCTTCCCACCCAACAAATGAAATGGAACCGTGTGCAGCCCCAAGCCCAAATGCCATCTCTTTCATTGGTTTTCCAATCCCAGGTTTAAGAGATTTGATTTATTAAAGTTTTTAAACTTTAACCTCATAGATGAATTTCCCAGCCAACATTGATGAATTTCTCCCATCCATCAACGTGCTTTAATGTTATGTGGCGCTTGCAAAGCACTTATGCTTCCAACTTGGTTCAAAAATAAGTAGAAAGGAATGAAGGGGAAATGCTCAGAATTTTGCCATCTCAGAGCCTAGACTCAAAGCACCCACACGCAACTAATATCCTCTAAATCCTGGCCACCTGCTATGGGGGTAGGTGGGAGGGGGGGCTATAACAAAATTTAGAAACAGCTCTGTCTTTCCCTGCTTATTTCCCTTGGGAAAACACGTATTTGTCCTTCAAAACCCAATTCATAAACCACCTTTCTTTGGGTTCTTCCCTAACCATTCTGATCCCCTCTGAGTCTATTGTTGTGTTTCACATTACTGTAACTTTTATTCACAAACGCCTCTTCCAAACCCTGCAGAATCTCTGATTTTGTCATCCTGCACTCCCAGACCCTAGCACAGTACCAGGCACATAGTCGGTGCTAAATAAATGTTTGCTGAATTAAATTGAATCGGGGGCTTAGGTTTTAGTTCCAGCTCTTTAGCCTTACACAGCTTCACCTCCTGACATTTCAGTTTCCTTGGGTATGAGATCAACCATTTTCTGCCTTCCTGTCTTTGTCAGCTTGGGCAGCTATCACGAAGTCCCATAGACATAGACTTGTGTGGCTTCAACAGACATTTACTTCTCATAGTTCTGGAGGCTGGAAAGTGTTTTTATTTATTTTGGGTTTTTTTGTTTGTTTAATTTTTATTGGAGAATATTGGGGGACAGTGTGTTTCTCCAGGGCCCATCAGCTCCAAGTAATTGTCCTTCAATCTAGTTGTGAAGGGCGCAGCTCAGCTCCAAGTCCAGTCGCGATTTTCAATCTTTAGTTGCAAGGGGTGCAGCCCACCATCCCATGTGGGAATTGAACCGGCACCCTTGTTGAGAGCTCACGCTCTAAGCAACTGAGCCATCCAGCCGCGCCTCCGGAAGCTCAGCGGCAGCTCTTTTTCAATCTAGTTGTGGAGGGTGCAGTTCACTGGCCCATGTGGGAATCGAACCGGCAACCCTATTGTTCAGAGCGCACGCTGTAACCAATTGAGCCATCCAGCCTCTCCTCAACATATGGACAACATATGGATTTTGAAAGCACAGAGACATTCAGCCCTGAACATCTGCCTACTTCCTAAGGCTGTTGCTAGGGTCAAAGATGAGGAGTTTGAGTAAATGTGACCGTGAACTTTGGCTCTCTGTTCAGCTGTGAGGGATGATCCCAGGAGAGCTGCCAAGCAATGCCAAGACTGATGGGTAGCATGGTGTCTCACCACATTGCCTCCCACTTGACCTCCAGGGCTGGAAATCAGTAACATCAGTCAAGTCAGACTATGCCACTTCATCTGTCATAAAGTGCTACTCACAACTGACCTTCATTTGATCATTGAGAAAAAGGAACTTAATTTTTCTCCTAAAAAGTTTGCACTCATTCCCTAGAATTCCCAAGCTTGATGAACATGAAATTGTCATTTTGTAATAGGGTCTTCCATAGAACTCTTGTCCCAAATAATACTAACGGTGGTCCATGAAAAAATACTCAGACATAATAGATCGACCTGTGGTCCAAAAAGGTTGGGAAACACTGGGTGAAACAAAAGTCAATACATTTCTTTTCTGAGGGACTTCTCAGAGCCTTTATTATTCAGATATGTATTGCTAATCCTCAGAAGTGAGGCTAGAGGATACTTTCTTAGGAATCTGGCCAAGAATGCGGGGTCTGGAATCCTGGCTATGTCTATTTCTATCAGTAAGAGATAAGATTAAGTAAGTACTGAACTGGGGCATGAAGTGAGGAATGGATCTTGAAAAATGAATTCTCATCATGGGTACCATTTCCTAAGCCACTATCAGGCACCATGTTGGACATGCCATGTGTATCATCTCATTAAATCCTCCCAACCACCCCGTGGGTTGGGAAGCATTCACTGTCCCCCCCACCCCACCCTCATCTCCTTTCTGCCATATTGCAACAGCATGGCTTGGCCAATTATTTCTATAGTAAGTGAAACATTCTTTTTGCCTGCCTGAGACGAACAAAACCTTTCTTGAGGAATAGCAGTAGTGGTGTCAGAACAAACCGACTTAGTTACAAATTCAGAAAAACAGAAGTGTATACACTGAGATCATGGAAGCATTTGCTCCCAACCACAACCGAAGAATCACACCACAGTAGACCTCAACCTCTGTGAGCCTCCTGAACTTAGGATGGATGGAGCATACTTATTGCCATATATCATTCCATTATGAAACCAAGATGGTATTTGTTATTTTGATGGATTACCTATTGATAGGTTGGTGCAAAAGTAATTGTGGTTTTTGCAATTATTTTTAACCTTTTAAACTGCAATTACTTTTGCACCAACCTAATATAACTTCATGTCATTATTTGTCTTATTCTTTGATACAGACAAGCAAATTTTCCTTAATCTCATATGAATTGTAAATAAATGCACCTTGAAAAACAACTTTGGTGTTTTTATTTGAGCTATACATGTCAGGAAGCTAAAAATGGAGAGTTTGCCATGTAACTGTGGCTCCAAAGACAAGTCCACTGGCCCCCTTACCCTAATTCCCAACAGATCTCATCCCTAAGCAAAGCTTACAAAGAAATTGTACAGCAATGGCTGTCCTATTAGCCCATGAAACTAAAACTGTCCAGTTGAACACCTCACCCAGGGTCACACAGCCAGCAAATGGCCGAGCTGGAGCTCTTCTCTTTCCTTTACGCAGCTCTTTTTCTCATGAACAAGGCAGATGAGCCATTATCTGAGCTCGAACGGAAGAGCAAGGCTCCAGCTGCCTCTTTCCCATCCCTTCCCATCTCAGTGGGGCTTTGTTGAAGGATTGTACCAAAGGTGAGCCTACAGCTAGAGTCAGGTGGACAGAAGCAGGTGCATGAAAGGCAAGAAACCAGAGGGAAACTGGAGGCTGACTCCTAACCACAGTCCAGAGTACTCCGAACTGGCTTTAAAATGTGGCCATGCCTTCCCTGCAGCAAGCTCTCCGTGCTCAAAATTCCGGTGTACATGGATGGATTTCTTCCTCTATGCCTCTCCTACAGCTGTGAGAAGATTGGGTTAAGTTTACATGTGAATTGGTGATTACTTCTGAGTCATGACTTAGATAGGGTGACTTAGGCAGTCCAAATCATAAAATCAGAAAGGCATTACGCACTGAGATGGAGGATCGGCCACTAATAGAAAATGCCTCTGACTATGCTTATTATCTTCAACAGAGCAAAACGAATATACATGTACTCCATTGAAGCTATAGGAAAGGACAATACCGAAAATTTTCAGAGAGCCTTAGTAAGTATAAGTGAATGGTACAGTACCTATTACTGCTATTTTACTAATTAAAAATGCAAAAATGTCATTGACATTTTTATTCAGGATGCTATTATTGCCTTAATTTTTGGAGGGTAAAACGTATTCACAGGGGCTTTCATAAATATGCAACTGCTGGACTCTTAGTTGGGCATTTGGCCACCAAAATAAATATTATAATTCCTAGCCTCCTTTGTAGCTAGGTGCAGTCATACAGTTAAGGTGGTTAAGTTCTGGCCAATAGGATTTGAGCAGAAGTGACGGGTGCAACTTCCAATTCCTGTCCTCGGAAGGAAGAGGCAGGCTGGGCTCTTTCCTTTCTCTCTTCCCACAGCAGACACGGGGGTGGTGATGGGCATGTCGGACCATACAGAGAGAGGCAATATCCTAGGAATACAGGAGCAACAACTACAGAGCAGCGTGAGTCCCTGAGTGAAGGACAGAGCAACCACACCATCTGGGACTTTTGTGTGAGAGAAAAATAGGCTTCTCATTTATTAAATCACTTTCATTCTGGGTTTCTCTTAGTGCAGCTGAAATGAAACTCTATCCCAATTAATACAATTTCAAATACATTTCCATTTAGCTTTTGACTCCACAGCCCCACCAGTATTGGGAACAAAGAAGGGCCTTCCTACCCCATTCACCTTTCCCAATCTACTGCAGGTGTGTACCCAGGTGAGGTAAGCCCTGGCTTTCAATCAGTCAAGCTAAAAATTATAAAAATGCCTGCAGAACTATATGCCAAAGACTTCTATTATTACTGTATTGCTTTGTCAAAATTGAAAGGAATGTAAGATTTCTCCAGAGAGGCCATCCATAATGCATTGCAAAGCTGTGTAGGTGTTTTATGAAATGTGTTTTATTCCAGCTACGATATACAACACTAACATTATTGAAAGAAATTGAAGGTCTGGTCGTCTCCTTCTAATATGTTCATTATTCATGTTATAGTCCTTTAACCAAAAAGTAAAGTCGTACACATATTCAATTTAATTTAAAATTTTATTTTACCTGCTATTCATCTTGGGTGTCCAATGAAGAAGAAATATTCCCTTATTATTCTTATATTAGTTTCTGACAGTTCAATTTCTCTGACTGCTATGCCTCAGACAACCTCCACGGAAAAAGCATATAGGTAATTGCTTTGATCAAAATTTCATGCCAAATCTTTTAGATTCCATGTAGATCATAGCCTCTGAACAGAGACACATAGATCCAGAGCCCATGAAGCCAAGCTTGAGAAAAGTTTCTCCACCTAAAACACGGCTGCACAGTGGGAATCACCTGGGAGCTTTAAAATCTAGGTCCCAAATCCAGAGCTTCTAATGTAACTGATCAGAGATGCTGGGCCTGGGGTGGGAGCCTCTAACATAACAGCTTGACCAGGTGTGTTAGAAGGGGTACAGGACCAACACAGGGATCACTGGGTTGGACCACTGACTCTACCACACTGTTTATACATACACACATATATCTCTTTGGGGGTTTTGTTTTGTTTTGTTCTGTACAGATTTATTGAGATAGTCACTTACCATACAATTCACTCATGTAAAGGGTACAGTTCAATGGCTTTTACTATATTCACAGAGTTGTGCAACCCTCACACAATCAATTTTAGAACATGTCATTATCTCAAAAAGAAACCCCACATCCCTTAGCTTTCACCCTCCTTCATTTCCCCATCACTCTTCCAGCCCTAGGCAACCACTAATCTACTTTCCGTGTCTATAGATTTGACTATTGTAGACATTTCCTATAAATGGAGTCATACAATAAGTGATTCTTAGTGACTGACTCCTTTCATTCAACAATGGTTTCAAGGTTCATCCGTTTTGTAGCATATATCACTATTTTATTCCTTTTCATGGCTGAATAACATTCCATTGTGTGGATACACCACAGTTTGTTTAGCCATTCATTAGTTGATGGATATTTGAGTCATTTTCATTTTGTGTACAAGTGTTTGCATAAGCATGTTTTCATTTCCTTGGGTATATACCTAGAACTGGAATTGCTCAATCATGTGGTAACTCTATGTGTAACCATTTGAGGAATTGCCAGTCTGTTTTCCAAAGTGGCTGTACCATTTTACATTTGCGCCAACACAGTATGAGAGTTCTAATCTCTCTATACCCTCTCCAACACTTGTTATTCTCCATCATTTTTTTTATAACTGTCCTACTGGGTATTGTCCACCTACTTTCTGTGAGATCTTCAATAACTTCTTTTACTTCTGATAGCTCTCAGTTTCCTCATCTACAAAATGGGGTAATAAAAACAATGTCATGGGGTTCCTATGAAGATAAAATGAAATGAAACATGGACAGTGCTTAGTGTAACCCACGAACTGCAGGCATAGACAATATCATTAATGAAATCCCAGTAGCTATAATCAGGTGAGCAGTTAAAAAGAGCAAGACCAGAGGAAGGAAACCAGCTCTGCAAGTCAGTTATTTCTATCCAGTGGAGGAGAATTTTTCAAGGTCTACCACTCAGAACAACTATTACCTTCTCACGTAAGTATGATCTTTGACAAGTTACTTCTTTTAGGAGCCTCAATCTTTTTCAAGTCTGTAAAAGGGGTGTGATAAGGTTTATCTTACACAGTAGAAGGTGAGGTTTCAGTGAGATCACATGAATAAAGCACTTGGTACTTGACACAATGCAGGTAACTATCAAAATGTTACTGTCATTCACCTTCTCTTCCTTAAGAGTTAGAAAAGGGAAGGCTAGAACAAGGACAGTTTCGTGGAGTTGGGAAAGCTTGATCAAGTCATTGGCAAAGCAATAATGAGATCAATTTCTTCAGCCTGTAAGGTCACTATGGAGGAAAACTGTCACAGGCTGTTAGGACTCCTGGCCTTAATTACTTCTTCAGAGACAGAACCCTTGGACTTTAGTGGCATATCGATCCATCCCAAGGAGGGAATTCTTTCCCTTGTCATTCCCTGGGCTCAATGAGACGCAAGAGGTCAGATGGATGACAGTCGTAACTATGGTCTACTGACTCTATGCCCCACCCCCCAAGCTAGTCATAGCTCCTGTGGCAAGGAGGTGTTCAGAACTGTAGGTCCACCTCTGTAGAGAGGCCCTAGGGAAGGATGTGTCTGGCTTAGAAGGCTGCCCAATAATCTATAACACCAGAATTCCTCCAACTTTAAAGTACATATGAATCAACTGGGGAGCTTATTACAATGCAAATTCTGATTCACCAGGGCTGGGTGGAGCTCCGGATTTTGTTGTATTAACAAGCTCCCTGGTGATAACCATGCTGCTAGTTTAAAAACCACATTTTTGAGGAGCAAGATATTAGACCCTCCTTGTTTTATTCATTCTACCCAAACAAGAAAAGACCTAACTATGAAAGTGCTAAGAAGAGAAAAGGTAGGGACAGAGTTCAAGAGATACAGGAATTGGCTGGGGTCCTGATATCTGTTCTGGACCCAATAACTATTTCCTTAACCTTAACTGTGGAAGGTGTACCCCTCCCTTCATTATTAAAAACCATGAAATATTAAATATTTGGTTGAAAATTTAAAATGCAATTAACAATGTCAATATCTTTGTTATGATATTGTACTATAATTTTGCAAGATGACACTGTATTATTCTTATAACTCTGTATCTCTCTGTATTATTTCTTATACCTGAATGTGAACCTATACTTATCTCAAAATTAAAAGTTTAATTTAAAAATATATAATAAAAAAGTAAATGATTCTAATGAGATGGTAACCAATCCTTTGGTAAGTTACAGTTTCCAATTCTGTGCTTTCAACAAAATTGAAAAGGTATTTAATAGAGTTGTTGATTAGCATATCATTAAAAGTAGTTTTAAACACTGGAGTAAAAAGCGATTCAGAGTTGTACTTAAGTAAAAATCAACTTTAGGTGTGATAGAGGAAAGAAAGGATGGGTTTGATTTTTAAATATTTAGACTTAAAAACATGTCAATCTCATTTTACAATGAGAAACACCAAAGCCTGGTGTATAACTATAACAAATATATTTGTTTCTAAATTTCATAACATGGTAACTGAAAAAAAGAGCTGAGAAGAAGGGAAAAGACCAGAATGGAAGAACTAAAGGAGGTGGAGAGGAGATAACATAAGAGAGACCCATAGAAATAAAATAGGAAAATAAATGAGACCGTGAGGCCTAGGGGTCTCTGAGGTGAAGTTCTCACTGCTCTTTGAAACTCTGATTTATAGAACAGAAATAATAGTTTCAGAAGCTGTTAACACTGGAAGGCCTCTCAGACAGTGGTAAACATTTAACAACATGCTTGAGGAGGAGGTGAGTGGGAAAGCCCTGATTCACACCACTTGCCAATTTCCACTGTGTAAATACTCCCCCTGAGACCAATTTCAGGCTACCAACATGATGTCCCTGAACACAGAGTTAAGGAAACACAATCAGTTCTCATCCGTTAGTATGAACCAGCTTCAAGACACTATTATCCTCAGAGATCGTTTTCTCCAACTTCATCATTTCACAGATAATACAACTGAAGCCAATGAGGAAAGGTGACCACATTTGCAGAGCCTTCAAGTAGGGCTGAAATTAAAATGCAGGAAATTAAAACTTCAAGTCCCCAGGCTAATACTTTTGCAACATATTCTACCCTTTCACCCTTATTAAATAACCTTGATTTTAAAATATGTTTCACATTTCCAGACTCCCTTGCAGCTAGGGGTGGCCATGTAGACCCTGTTTGGGAGCAATAATGTGGACACAGATTTTTCTAATCAAAAGGAACATAATTAGCTTGCACATAGCTTTAGCTTTTCCCCACCTTCTTGACATCTTGCAACCCAGAGGATAAAAATTCCATAACAAAGATGGTGGATAAAGCAGTTAGACGGTATTTGGATTCCTGGTAACCTCTTCAAGTAGCTACACCAGCTCGGAAATTCTTATTATGTAAAAGAAATCAACTCCAGTTTGGTTAAACCACTATGTCAGGTTTCTGTGACATACGACCAACTGCAATCCCAGCTGGCGTACAACCTCTCCATGGTCAGATGGACAACAAATTAGAAACACCTTTGAGTTTTATGGCTAAAATAAAGATTTCCCCCCCATGGAACCCTGTAGTTTTTGTATATGTGTAAGGAAGTGATTTGCATTTTATCAACTCACTTTGGAACTTTAGAAGAATCAGTTCTTTTGACAGTCAGCAGCTGTCTGATTGCCTTATATTCATTCTTTGCGAGATTGGACATACTATATTTAGTTAGAATCAGTGTATTCTGTATCTTTTGCAAAACTAATAAAAAAAATGAGATTCCAGTCTGGAGAATCCATTTAATTATGCTGTATCTCAAAAATCAAAAAACTCTCCAAACTGATTTTACTATAAATGCAACCAGAAATTAGTACCTGTGTTGAGTAAAATTGACCAGATATTTTGGTGTGTTTTCGACAAGGTGAATCTTACAAGTTACTTTCTCAAAGGCCCTAGGATCTGGGACCTAAAGTTTGAAATACTCATCATTGCAAATCACATATGTAATTTAAGTGTCCATTTCAGAAACCACCTCAAGTTTTTTTTTTCCTTTAAAGAAATAAACTTTATTAAAATAGAAGCCTAAAATAATAAGGATATTGTATAATAATTAAAGTAAATAAACAAGGAAATACATCTTTAAAGTACGAATTTTAAGCTAGGCATTTAGCTCTGCTCCTGCTTTTTGAAATATAAAACGGTACATTTAAAATGGCAAAATCTTTCTGAAGTGCAATTTGGCAACAAACATCAAAAGTTTTGCCTACCCATTACCTCAGCAATTCTGCTTCTAGGACTTTATCATGGATGAGTGCAAAAACCTAGCAGGACAGTATACAAGAGAGAAAAATGAGAAAACATAAATGCCCAACAACAGGGGATTAATTAAATTACAGTATACCCATATGATGAGGACATTAAAAATGGCCTTGTAGATGACTACTCAACAATATGGGAAAATACAATAAATGAAAAAGCAAAACTATATATGAATCCATTGCATAAGAGTGTTATGAAAGAATATGGACAAAAATGGCTTTTTTCTAATTATTTCCTTTGTGTTTATGTTTTAAATGACTTTTTTTAAAAAAGGAGTAATTTGTTTTTGTTTTTTTTCAATTGCTGCTGCTACTGCCATCACCACTTGCTACAAAGGAAGTTATCCTTAATGGCCTTTCACATCTCATCAGAGAGACTGGCAAGAAGAAGGCTCAACAAATGTGAGGATGGAAAGTTGCTGGGAGGGGAGGGGTGACAGCAGACACGTAGGATGGCAGACAATGATGACCAGAAGAGACCAGATCAAATTTAACAGGTCTAAGGAGAGAGTCATGAGAGCCTGTCTGCACCGCTGCAGAATGGGCAGGCTCAGCTTCAAAGCTTTGTGGATGAGAGAGACTGTCCCTCAAAGCCAGGCTACATTTAGAGAAATGATATTAACTGCATTTTAAGGACATAAACAAACTGGAATATGTCCTAAGAAAACAGGCCGGGACCCAGAGGCAGCTTGCAGACATGGAGTGAGAGAGACAGCTGAAGGAAGAGGGGTGCTTAACCCAGAGAGGAGATGACAAGTGCAGGATGAAGTAGGGGACATAGGAGTTACTTACCCTCAAACATTTCAAGGACTGTCATTCAGAAGACATTTGCTCTAGAGTGCAGAACTAGATCTAATGGGTGAAAGTCCAGGAGACCAATTTTAGTTGAAAATAAGGTGGGGTTTATTTGTTTTTAATTAAAACCACCCACCAGTGGGACAGGCTGCAGTGAGGCCTCCATCACTGAAGACAGGCAAGCCAAGAATGGGTAATTATTAAAGTGTTCTGCAATGGAATTTCTGGATTCTATGGGAAGTTAAACAAGACAGCCCTATTTCCTTCCAGCTCAAAAATGTTACAACTCTAGAGGAGGCGGCAAGGTCCTACTCAACAATTCTTGCCCCAAATTCCCTGACTAGAGATTAACTCCTTTTGCTTTGTCTTCTTTTGATATAAACTACCATTTGAGATAAAAACTATACTTTAAGCTAGTGTCAGTTATGATCACCTCTATCTGGTCCTTTCCCAAGAACAGGTTTCCATGTAGATTGACAAGACGGATAATATGATCCTGCACCACGGAGGCAGCCATATTTGGGAGCCACTAAGGGGAAGAAAGAATTGCTCCCAGAACCAAGTTCACAGTCTTGTGTATCAATACTCCAACTTGGGTGTTGAAACTCTGCTTTAATTTCCACCCCATGGTCCAGTGTATGTGCCAATTACTCTCACTGTGTCTTTAATCCAAGGGTGGTTAACGAGCACCAGACCAGGCTCCTTCCAACTACATGCAAGAGTGCCCACTCCACAATTGCCAGCCAGCTGTGCCATTGAAATTAACTGGCTCAGCTGGCCCTCCAAATAAAGCCATTTGAAGAGTGCAATGTACCATAGAAAGCAATTTGTTTCCTTAAGATTTAGTACCCCACATGAAGATTGATTTTGATTTGAAAGACAGGAGCTACTGCAAGGTGAATAATTTTAAGTTTAACATATTCCTCCTCTCAAAGAGCCAAATGCATTAAAATTAGGTGCAAAGTGCTTCTAATTTGTCAATCACTCCTTGGATAATTCTGTTGCTGCATTGCCAGGGAAATTGCCCAAGAGACCTGGCTTTCGGCTACTTTCATCTCCACTATTCTGTTAACTTGATGTGGCTGCAGTATGCAAATGTGGTTCTACTGCTAGGGGTTAGGGGAGGGAGGATCCAGGATAAAGACAGCCCCAAACCAACATTAAATTTGTTAGGACAGGGGCAGCCTCATTTGGTCAACCTCAGTTGGTCAGAGCGCGTGCTCTTAACAGCAAGTTGCTGGTTCGATCCCCATATGGGCCACTGTGAGCTGCGCCCTCCACAACTAGATTGAAACAGCTACTTGACTTGGAGCTGATGGGTCCTGGAAAAACACACTTAAACATTTTTTGTAAAAAAATGGTTAGGTCAGAGATGTGACAGGCCTCCTAAGTTTTGTCACACATCAGGGTATAGGACAGGACACGCAGTGAAACAGCCAACACACAAGGCATTCCTCCTCCATCCAGGATCTTGCGAGTGCTTGCTTGTCCCTTCTGTCCCTTGGAAAGCACTCACTGGAGGTCTGCTCTGTGTCAGACTGTGCTCAGCCCCCACACAGATGACCAGGGGCACATCCTGCCCTTGAGGGACTCAAACATCAGAGAGACAAGAAAAGCACAATTGCCCCAGGAAGATAAGTGCTGTGTTGGAGATAAGCACAGGACACTCTGAGACCATTGTGGAGGAAACTCTCCCGGCCTGAGCTGGTCATGCAAGTCTTCTGCGGGAAGGCAATGATCCTGAACAAGCAGGGAGCCAGACCATCCAGCTGGCATAGGGCACTTCCAGAGAAAACAGCCCGTGGAGTCACACCTGGCATTCGTTGGGTACTTCGGCATTCCACTCACTACGCTAAGCACTTTACAGTTATTTTCTCATTCAGTCCTCACAATGCACCCTGCAGAGGCCTCTATTACCGTGTTTCCCCAAAAATAAGACCGGGTCCTATATTAATTTTTGCTCCAAAAGACGCATTAGGGCTTATGTTCAGGGGCTGTCATCCTAAAAAATCATGCTAGGGCTTATTTTGAAGTTAGATCTTATTTTCAGGGAAACATGGTACAAGGTAGGGACTATCATTATTCCTAGTATACAGATGAGGAAATTGAGGCAATGAAAAGGTAAATAATATGCCCAAGGTAACCCAGCATCTAAGTGGAAAAGTCAGGATTCAAACCCAGTAAGTCCATTGCAAAGTCTGTAAATGTATTCCTTTCCAAAAGCACCATGGATTGTTGGGGGAACTCATTGCTGGAGAGAAGGGAAGTGGTTCCATGTGGTGGTCAAGGCAGACCTATAGTTGGAATAGATGAGATAATGTACATAGATTTCCAAGCACAAGATCCAATACTTAATAAGTGCTCAATAAATTTTAGCAATAATGTGAAGGAGTCCTGGGAAAGTGGTGGGAGATAGAGCCAGATACTTCAGCAACTCATGGAGGGTCTCATGTGTCATGCAAAGCCTGGACATTAGCCTGAAGGTAGCAAGTGAGGAAGTGACCTGCTTAAGGTTTGAGTGTAGAAAGGTGACCAAGGGGAAGATAGATTTGCAAGAGAAAGAGCAGAAGTAAAAGGATCTTGGAAGCTGTAGATGTGCCCCAGAGGAAAAACCGTAGAGCAGAGAGGGCAGATGAAGGTTTTCAAAGGAAACGTAGAAGAGAAAACAGACTCACCAAGGCATCACAAGTGGTAAGGAAAGGAAAGTTTCCTGCCTTGGGGAATTAGGTGAACGGTAGTGCCATTCCTACAAAAGGAAATGTGAGGAAGGAAATAATGGATTCTGTTGGGATATAAGGCTGAAGTGATAATGGGATGTGCGTGTGGGGATGTCCAACAGATCTTTGGAAACAAACAGAATGGAACCCACTGACTGACCTGGAATAAAATGGAAGTGCCACCCTACTTGGTTCCATTAACCATTCAGGCTGACCCAGACTCCTGCCCACAGAGCGGGAAAGGAGGCCTCCAACACCACCTCCAACACCACCTCCAACAACACCTCCAACAACACCTCCAACACCACCTCACTATCTTAGTACTGGACTGCGTGCTGTGACCCACTGTGTGTAACAGCACAACCTGCTCTCAATTCTGCTAACTTCTAATCACTTTATCTGCACCCCCCCAATCCCAGCCCTAGGCTTTGCTTCCTCTCTGTCTAACCTTCAGATACCTCCTTACCTTAGAACCCCCCTGAAAAAGCTCCACTGCCTTCCAACCCAGCACCACACCCTATGGTCAATGCGTCTGGGAGCCTTGACCTTCAAGAGGAACATGAGCAGGGATGGAATGGAGTTGGGCATGAGGCCATCAGACTCCTTGCCTGGAGTCAACAAGCCCCAAAATAGCCCACCCATGCCCATAGCATAATCCACGTCTTCCATGAAGCCAGTCTCTTCAATCTTTTGGGATGATCCTGGCCCAAGCATGAGCATCATTCTTGCTGGACTCAGATTTGGAAATTATAAGGGTTTCTGGAGGGAAGATGTGCACAGGGACACAATGAACTGATCTTTGTCAACTGTTTCACATGCTGCCTTTGCAGGGAGCAAGGGAAGCTGGAGCTCCCAAGGGGGTGAGCCCTGCCCCCCTTCCATGGTGCTCCAATCTCAGGCCCATCTCATGTTCTCGGGCTTTCTTCCATCTTTCATCCTGTCCATATCCCAGCATCTAGAATATCTCACAGTCGACTGGCATGTACGACTGAAGTCTATTGTCAGTTACGACTTAGTGAGGACCTACTATGTTAAGCACTAGAGCAGGTGGTACTCTACTTAGTACCACAGTGTCCAGACCAAGCCAGAGCTGGCACTCAATTGCTCCTCATGAGTGGGGCTTAGACAGTATTCCCTCCTGCCCATGACTCTACGTGTCCAAGTCCCTTGCATAGTGGCTTTGTTCTGACTGATGGGAAGAGTTTTGTTTAGTTGGGGAAAGGGAAGAGATGGGAAAAGCTGGACTGGGTATGGGCCAGAAGCCCTGTGGAGAGAAGGAACAAGGACAAAAGATAAAAGAGAAGTTCCAATGAAGACACTGTGAGGCTGGGCATAAGCCATGCATCTCTGAGACCCAGACAACAAAGCACAACACGTTAGTGGGAAGAGAGTCACTCTCCCCATTTCCCACACACAACCCAGCACTTGAAGGCAATGTGGGGGAGAGCAGGGTAGAGGTCCTGCTTCACCTGCTCCAATGCACAAAGTTCCAGCTGGGCTGGCCCTGATCGGGTCTAATCTGTGGACATGTCACAATCCTAGGAAGATTCTACAGGGAACTGTCTTCCTGAAGTGGGCAAGGTGTCAGCAAAACTGGAGATGGGGTTACAACTACAGTCAACATCCAATGAATAAAGGAATGCATACACTCCATTTTATGTTTGATATTCAGACTGTTTGGCTACTGAAGTAGGCTCCTCTCCACGGGTAATGAGTGTTCCCATCTTGGAACCATCCAAGCAGAAATAGGATGGGCAAGCAAAGCCAATGCTGAGCTGATGTGGAGTGGGCAAGCCACAGAGGATCTGTCCCCACTCTATGAACGTGTCCTCCTGTGACTTGTCCAAGGTTGAAAGGCCAGAAATGGCAGAGCTGGGACTGGAACCCAAGTGGCCTCCAGCCAGAACCAGCACCCTGGTATCTACGTGTCGGGGAACAGATTACTGCCTGGATACAGGCATTCATCGATCTCCCTCACACCCAAGAAGGAAAACTATGCACTGTCAGCATCCTGCAGCACAGAAGGCCGACTTCTTACCCTATGGGACTGATAGCCGTTCTGTCCTGGACCCTGGATTCACCGGTATTAACTCCGGAAGAGCCCTCTGTGGCTTTTGTTCCAGAAATACTGCAAATTATTGCAGGTTGGTGAAGAAATGGAAAAGGGAACTGGCTAATAAGCCACTCCTTACTCTCTTTCCAAATGAAAATCAGGGAAAAGCAATTAAGAACAAGGAACGTGGGCCCACCGGCCCAAACACTGCTGGGCGAGCCCACAGTTGGGTCCAGCTAGTGCTTTATCAGAGACAGTTGGCACATGGGCACATCTGTTTCAGGAACAAAGCACCTGGTGCTGCCTGCCAACAAACAAGGCTCTCATGCCACCCCACAGCCAAGCCTGAGAATGTTCTGTGCTCACGCGCAGCGCTTGTCTCCGAACGGCTGACTCATTCTTGAATGTGTATAGTAATGGGCTGTCAGTGGGGTCATCTCCCCAGCTCTCTGCTCCAGTGGTGGCTTTGCAAGAAAAGATTTGATCATTTCTGGCAGCAAAGCCGGTGCTCCAAGCAAAGCGTGAAATGACGAACAGACACATTTGCAGCAAAGACTCCCGGGTGGATTCGCTGGCAATGATGATGTTCAGGTACCTCCCTGGGTACAAATTTCATCTTCTTTTAACCACCCAGGAAATAGCACCTTTAAAACGGGGAGTCTCGTTAGAGGGGAAGTTAGAGAGGACATGAGAGAAATTGTCTCAGCTCTCAGCTGCACTCGAACTGACGCCTGTGACTGAGACAGCCGCTCTGCAAAGTGTCATAACGACGTTTCTATAATCATCTAGAAGGTCATCCTGGGATGGTGTGTAAAGAGACTAGGCTGGGAGGGTCTGGAAGCAGAGAAGATGGAGAACAGAGAGGGTAGGAACAGTAAGCTGGGGCCCTGGGCCTTGGGGGCCCTGGGCCAAGAGGACAAGCGCCCTAGATGGTTTGTGCAAGCTGGTGATGGCTTAGGAGACCACTTCTGGGGCCGGAATCGGCAGCAGACCTCTCACACAGAAAACGTGTCAATGGTCAAAAAGGAGCAAACAGGATATCCATGAAGCACTGAGCAGGAATGGAGCCCAGCAGATGACGGGAGGTGCAGACACAAAGCCCTTCCCAGGAAGGGGCACAGCAGGGCCTGACTATCTGAACCCAACCATGTAGCTGAAGTTCAGAGAGACACTCAGATCCAGCAAGGATTTACAGTGCAGGAGGGAAACAGAAGCAGGGGCCCGGTGCTATGGATGAGGGAAGACTGCAGCTCAGGTGACGACAATAGCGTCTGGCATCAAGTAAAGAATGATGCTGCTCAAGTCAGAACCTGCTGTGGAGCATATATTTTTTTACACTGTTTATGAAGATATAATGTACACGAAGGTCACAAATCTTAAGGGTCAATGAATTTTTACCCATGTGTGCACCGACATAATCACCACTCAGATCAAAATATAGCACATTTCTAGAAGGTTTCCCGTGTCCATTCCCCATCACAAAGGAACCACTGCACTGACTTCTACACCACAGATTAATTACCCTCCTTGTTTTTGTACGTCCTATAAATGGCATTACTGAGTATGTGCTCGGCAGTTCTAGCTTTTTTCATTCAACGTAACATCTGATATCCAGCCATGTCATTGCATGTAACAGTTGTTCATTCTTTTTCGTTGCTCTGTAGTACTCTGCTGCATGAGTACTCTACAGTCTACATATCCATGCTAACTTGATAGACATTTGGGTTGTTTCCTCGTTTCTGGCCATGCACAATAATGCTACTATGCATACAAGGTCGGACAATTAAGTTCGTGAACTCATCCTAGAAAAAGTGCTACACACCTCACTGTTAAATATTACTATGGTCACATTTGAAGTCCTCCCCTTGGGAAGCTATGCACCGACGCCAGCGCCTAGTCCACCCTTCAAAACCATTTTGGAACTCTTTTTCTAAAATGGCCATCAGAGCTCTTGATGTCCTGAATGTCATCAAAATGTCTTCCTTTCAATATTTCCTTTACCTTCGGGTAAAGAAAGAAGTCACTGGGAGCCAGATTAGGTGAGTAGGGAGGGTGTCCCAATACAGTTATTTGTTTACTGGCTAAAAACTCCCTCACAGACAGTGCTGTATGAGCTGGTGCCTTGTCGTGATGCAAGAGCCATGAATTGTTGGCGAAAAGTTCAGGTCGTCTACCTTTTTCACACAGCCTTTTCACCACTTCCAAATAGTCAACTTGGTTAACTGTTTGTCCAGTTGGTACAAATTCATAATGAATAATCCCTCTGATATCAAAAAAGGTTAGCACCATGGTTGCCAAACAGTTGGCAAACTGAATTGTCAGACCTCCTATATTTATACTTGTCTTTGCCATTGGTGTATGGTGGACAAATGCACTCACTTCTCTCAGGTACGCTCCCAGGCCTGGAATTATTGGCTCACGGGGTAGCTTATGTTTAGCCTTAACACAAACAAACAGTTTTGCTGTTGTCCCTTACATCTTTACAGTCACATGTATACAACATGACTGTGCCTCCTGCTGTGTGTTGTCAGTGGACTGATTCTTTTACCATCCTACAATGACCCTCTCTGTCTCTGGCAATTTTCTTTATTCCGAAGTCTACTTTATCTGATATTAAGATAGCATTTCTCACCCCAAATCGATGTAACTTTACTAACAATTGTCACCCCAATAAACTTTAATTAAAAGAAAAAAAAAGAAAAAAGTCAGACAGAAATAAATAAATAAATAAATAAATAAATAAATAAATAAATAAAATGGATTCCATTTTAATAAAATCCATTTGTATTAAAAAAAAAGAAAGATAGCATTTCTCAACCTGGCCAAAAAAAATCCAACTGTCACTGGTGACAACCATTAGGAAAAGATACTCTCATGCGTTGTGGTGGAGATTTATGATAATAAAGCTTTTCAGATAACAATTTGGTAATATCTACTCAATAACATACATCCATGCCCATTGACCCAGTGATTTTAATTACAGGAATCTATCCCTGGGGAAAAAAAAATAATTACACACGTGCAAAAAAAGCTGAATATACAAAGATGCTGATTGCAACATTGTTCAAAACAGTGAAAAAATAGAAACAACCTACATAGCCATCCATAAGGAAATGACTCAATAGTCTATGTGGTATTCATATTACGGAGAAGCAGTGCAGAAGTAAAAGCGAGAGGCCAATGGTTGCACATGAACATGATAGAGACCAAGGCCTTTTGAGAAGGAAAACAAAAAAAAGTTGAAGAATGATAACCAGGGTATGATACTATTTATATTTTTAAACCACAAAACAGTGTTACGCTTTTCATATTACCTGTGTGCTTGTGTATGTAGTGACTCCATATGGAAAAGCATTGAAGGATAGCTACCAGAGTGGGGGGGCGGGGGGGATTGGGGTCAGGACCCTGAAATTAAGATAGCAGGTCAAAGAGAACTTTAACCTAATCTGTGCTGTTTTATTTTTATAAGGTTCTTTTTATATATTACTGGTAAAATTAATAAACAGTACCAACGTTGACCTCTTAGTCTGACAAATATACCATGGTAATGTAAGTTAACATTAGAGGAAACTGGGTGACAAGTATACAGGAGCTCTCTGCATTATCTTTGTAACTTTTGTGTAAACCTAAAATTATGCCAAAATAAAGTTTACTTAGAGAAACTAGTGAAGGCAATTGACTGACATACAAAAAAAAGAAAGCATAAATTACAAGGTGTTTTACTAGCCACAAAATATAAATAAAATAATATTCTGCCACCTAATAATTCCCAAGACATAGACAAGAAAAAAAAAGTCAAGTGTCAGACCAATACACACAGTACAAATTCAATTATGTACAAAATTAAATAGAATCTATGAACATGCTTGGTATATAGATGAATAGAAAAAAGTATGTGAGTCCATACTCTAAACCAGGGGTCAGCAAACTTCTTCCATAAGGGCCAGGTAGCAACTATTTTCAGCTTTGTGGGTCGCCCAGTTTTGTTGCAACTATTTAGCTCTGCCATGCAGCATGAAAGCTGCCATACACAGTATGTAACAGAAAGTGTATGGCTATGTTTCAATAAAATTTTATTTGCAAAAATAATCTACAGGGTAGATTTGGCCTGTGGGACATAGTTTGCCAACCCTTGTGATGTAGGTGATGTTGGTCAGCCAGCAGTTTCTGAGTGTGGGCTGGGATCATGTCTCGAAGAATGGAAACACTGACCACCGAGAGGCAAAAAGTTTTAAACACAGGATAGTTTGTTAGAGGCAGGAGAAGAGGTTGCAGCTCCAGAGCGGGAGGGGGTCCCGAATGGGGGTGCCTCATGACTGAGGCAAAAGCTCTTACTTTTATACCTTCCCTCGCCTGCTTGGGGAAGAGGAGCTGTTTGGAGAAGGGAACTTGTTTGAAGAAGGGAACTGGAGCCTTCTAATGAAATTCGTCTACCAGGTTTGTTCTGCTTGTCCATCCTAAAGGAATTAGCAAAGTAACCCACTTTTATCTATCAGATCTGCTCCGTTTGTCAGGCCAAAAGGAATTTTATCATTAACCTCAAGGCCTTGTTACATTATGTCCTGGAGCGAAGGAGTGATTTCAAAACCTGAAGTTTTGGGATATGATTTTGTTTATTCCACCAGGGACCTCCCGGTCCACCTAGGGACATGCTAACTCTCCTGTATCACTTGTCCTACGCTGCTAGCAGAGTAGTGAATTGTTTATTGTTAAAATAGTTTCAGGTGGTCGGTTGGTACAGTTGGTTAGAGCGCAGTGCTCATAACACCAAGGTCACCAGTTCGATCCCCACATGGGCTAGGGAACTGCACCCTCTACAACTAGATTGAAAATTACTTGACTTGGAGATGATAGGTCCTGGAAAAACACACTGTTCCCCAATATTCCCCAATAAAATTTTTTTTAAAAAAGAATACAGCAAGCAATTAATGTTTTAAAAAGTAGTTTACAAAAGAACGGATAAATATTTTTTGTATTAAAAATTATAATTCATATTAAAAATAATATTAGTAAACAGAATGTCCTAATCCAGGGTCCAGCATAAAGCAGTGTTCTCTGTCCATCCCCACCTGCAGCTGAAATCACAGAATGCCTTCATGGCTAACCTGCAAAGCTGTTACAATTACTTGATACATGGTATCTAGGGTGACATTCAGCTCTGAGATTATGAACCAGCCTCCCACAGAGAGAAACAAGAAGACAGCAGGTGTCACAGCTCAGCACTGAAATGAGCTCTGACTCCCTTATCTGCTTCCCCTCCCACAGAGGCTTCATGGGAGGCCCAACCAGACACAGGAATCTTCCAGAAATCTCCAGGCCCTCTCAGGGGAAAGGCTGAGGAGTGTCGTAATTGACAACCGGGATGAGTGACAGTTCCGTTCAGGAGTGATTTGCCAATCACCTTCTCCTGGAGATCATTAGGGTATTCATTAACAGTACAACAGTACATTACTTTCTGAAATTCTGATCTAAGCAGAAAATTAAAATTATTTGCTAAATGACCTCAGAAAATGGAATAAAACGTGCTGAGGAAATGAAAACCGCAATAGATCATCCTGCAGATTTGGGCTAAAAATAACACCTATTTCCTGTCACTGAGAGGCAGTGCTGTGCCCTTGGTGCAGACCTGGAGAGACCTGGTGCGTGAGCCTCAGGGATGCCCCTGCAGAATGACTCTCTAGGCAATGAGGACTGAACTGGATTCCAGCAGGAGGCTGATGACATTCCAGGCTAAGAGCCCAGCACACCTTCCTTCCACCTCCCCTGTGGCCACCCCCTTAAACCCACCTACTTCAGGCCTCAACGATCTCCACTGCTTCAAGAACTTCAGCTCTTACTGAGCTCCTTATTCTCTGACTACCCACTCCAACACAGTCTCCACAACTTCTGTCGGAATGCTCCGTGCAACAGGCAAGTCTTTGTCATACTGCTTAGAACACTTAGAAGCACCCTATTGCTCCAAGGTCCAAACTCTCTAGCGGTGATTCCCCAAGTGTGGCCCCCAGCCCAGCAGCATCCCCTGGGCACTTGTTAGAAACGTAAGTTTCCAGGCCTCACCCAGACCTACCGAATCCGAAACTCTCAAAGCGGGGCCCAGCAATGGAAAAAATAGAAACCACCTAAAACGGCCATCGATAGAGAAATGATAGGACATTCTGACGCATGCTCAAGTTTGAGCGCCACTGTTTTTTAGCATGACACCAAGAAAACTTTGCAGTCTGACTTTGATCTTCCCGATTTCCTGATCCCACTCCCACTCACCCCACCTTCCATCTGTACCCAACCACGTACCATTTTGACTCACCCAAAGAGACTGCGCACTTTCTCATGCAGCTCCCTCTCCTGGGCAAAGGCATCCCCCTGTTGCTTGGGGAGTACCACATCCTTCAAAGATCCAGCATTAAAACGCAGATGTAGTTTCCCATCTGAAAGGCCCACTTGGTCCTAGCTTGCATTGTTCCCCAAATTAGATTCAGCTGATCTCTAGAGCAGCCTCGCCCGGAGAGCCCCACGGAAGTCATTTTCTTCCTCATCAGTGCCCACATCACTTTTCTGTGTTTCCCTCAATGTCTGTCTAGAGACTGGCTGCCCTGTTCAACGGTGAGCAACCACGGGGCAAAACAGGGTCTTCTCAGGACCTCGTGGAGCCTGGGACAGAGTTAGTGTTAAGAAAACACTTGCATAGAAAATAATCTTATCAACTTGAGCATGTGGGGAAAGCTTCTGAAAATCAGTCCAATTCACAAACACATTTGGTTTCACCTGCCCCCAAAGAGACAAAGATATTCAAAGAGACAAAGATATTCAAAACAACAAGTCCTCATCCCCACCAAGGAAGGGTAGCAGTTCTGCTCCATGCATTGTATGCAAATGATCGAGCTGCTGCACGTGTTTTTAGCATAAGTTAACAGTTCACTTACCCGAAAAAGATGTGGGTATAGAGGTGTTGCCAAGCGGCAGACGCAGGGTGTTTGCAGCAGGTAGCGGAGGCCCGGATGTTCAGCAGTCATCCCTTCTGAGTGTCTGAGACACAGGTGATACATTTATCAACATGAGACACATCTGTACTCAATCAGCTTAATGAATATCAAAATCAACCCTGACCAGAAATAGGCAAGCCCATTTGGTTCATTAATTCTTGAAAACTAACAGCTCTACTGAAGAACATGATTGAGCCATGGACCCTAAAGCCTAGGAATCTGTACCATCCCTGAACTCTCAATTGTGGGGCCCCATGAGATGACCTACGAGAGGTCATGGGGACCTTACACGGAGACAGGTTAGTTAGCATGTCTGTAGGTAGACAGGAGGTCCTTGGTGGAATAAACAAAGACAGCCATATCCTAAAACTCCAGGTTTTGAAATCCTCCGCTCCGGGACAAAATGTAACAGCGCCTTGAGGTTAATCATAAAATTCCTTTTGGCCTGACAAATGGAGCAGATCTGATAGATAAGAGTGGGTTATTTTGCTAATTCCTTCAGGATGGGCAAGCAGAACAAACCCGGTAGACGAATTTCATTAGAAGGCGCCAGTTCCCTTCTTCAAACAGCTCCTCTTCCCCAAACAGGCAAGGGAAGGTATAAAAGTAAGAGTTTTTGCTTCAGTCACTGGGCACCCCCATTCGAGACCCCCTCCCACTTGGTATCTCTGGGCCTTTGCTATAAATAAAGTCTCTTCTTTTTAAAACTCTTTGCCTCTCCTGGGTCCACGTTTCCATTCTTGGGTCCCACGAGACACAATCCCGGCACTCACACTCACTTACTCCAGAGTTCCCTACACCATTTGGGGACTCACAGAGACATATTCCCACTTCAACACCACAGTCTGAGAACTGAGGAAGAGGTTTTCAAAGCCACCCACTCAAACTTACCGTTGATGCCTGAAAGCTCCCTGGCTATGTCCTCAAGAAGCTGTGGGCCAACAGTAGGAGCCAAGGCCCACCACCTTCCCAAAAGGCCACCCAAATTCTGGTATTCTGTCCCGAATACCCTGGAATATCACATCTTTAAGCTATGAGGAGAAATCTTAAATATCACTTAAGTCAGTACCTATGGATGCAGAGGTCCCTGAGCGACGGTCCAAGAAATATAGTTCAAGGGTGCCCAAACTGCGGCCCGCGGGCCAACAGCGGTCCGCAATCCATTGTTAATTGGCCCGCAGCAAATTCCAAAAGTATATTTAGTTTACTTAAATAAACCAGGTGAGGCAATAAGTACTTCACCTCGAGTGAGTCGCCCAGCTGTTTGTGTATTTTACCGCATATGGCCCTTGGTGAAAAACGTTGAGAAAAGTTTGGATACCCCTGATCTACTTCAACTTGTCTCTTTTTAGGGATGAGAGAAATTAAGCCCAAAGAGAGTAGGTTACTTGCCCAAAGACTCACAGCTAGACAGAGTAGCAAGTAGCAAGAATTCGGGTTCTCCCAGCCTGGTGCTTTTCCAACAATATACCAGTTATCATTCATAAAATTAGCGAACCCATAGGTGAGCAGTTCTCAGAGTGTGGCCTCTGGACCAGCAGTAGCAGCATCCCCTGGGACCCAACTTGACAGAAAATCGAATTTTGGGACCCATCCCAGACTTGCTGATCAGAAACTCTGGAGATAAGACACAACAATCTGTGTGGTTTTTGTTGTTGTTGTTGTTGTTTGTTTCTGTTTTTATAAGTGCTTTTTTTAAAAAGATTTTTATTGGGGAAGGGGAACAGGACTTTATTGGGGAGCAGTGTGTACTTCCAGGACTTTTTTCCAAGTCAAGTTGTTGTCCTTTCAATCTTAGTTGTGGAGGGCACAGCTCACCTCCAGGTCCAGTTGCCGTTTCTAGATGCAGGGGGCAGAGCCCACCATCCCTTGCAGGAGTCGAGGAATTGACCTGGCAACCTCGTGGTTGAGAGCCCACTGGCCCATGTGGGAATCAAACCGGCAGCCTTTGGAGTTAGGAGCATGGAGCTCTAACTGCCTGAGCCACTGGGCCGGCCCCCAACAATCTGTGTTTTTAGTAAGTTCTCCGAATAATTCTGAGGCACTTTGAGAACCATGGACATAAGGAAACAATACCTTTATCCGCCTGGTGTTTTTCTCAATCCAGCTTAAAGGGAGCACCTGGACACAGCATTAGATGAACAAATCACAGATCATAGTTTGCAAGCCAGAAGCCATCTTGGAAGCTTAGTCCAAACTGCCCCCCCTGCACATAAGTCCCCTCTATTGTACCCCTGATACGTGGCTATCCATCTCTGGCTGGATGCCTGCAGGACTGGAAACTCGCCACCCTCTAAACTGCCGTTGCCTTAACTGTAAAGCTCTTATGTTAGAAGGTTGTTCCTTATGGTCAACAAAGATCTGCTCCCTTAACCTCCACACTCCACCCATCTGAGCCCTGACCCCTCTGGGGGGCTGTGCCAGCCCTGCAAACATCACCTTCGCTGAGGCCTCCAAGATGGTTGTTCCATGGCTGCCCCAGTCCCGTGGAAGAGCAGTCACTGGTAAAAATTGTTGAGTCTGTACCCAAATAATCTCCCTTTCTGCAGGGTTTCTTAAAAGGAAAGTGAGGTTAAGAAGAAGGAAGGAAGGAGGAAGGAAAGGGAAAAGAGGGGAAAGGAAAGGAAAGGAAAGGAAGGGAAGGGAAGGGAAGGGAAGGGAAGGGAAGGGAAGGGAAGGGAAGGGAAAGGAAAGGAAAGGAAAGGAAAGGAAAGGAAAGGAAAGGAAAGGAAAGGAAAGGAAAGGAAAGGAAAGGAAAAGAAAGGAAGATGGAAATGCTTTTCAAATATTCAGTATGTGGCACTTAATTCACAAAACAACAGTGTGAGATAGATATTATTCTCCACCCCTTCACAGATGAAAGAAGCAAAAGTTCCACAAGGTAAAGTAACTTGATAGTGACCATCCTCAGTGTTGCCTCCCTTCTCGGGAGGTCCTTCCCTCATCATGGCAAGACCACCAGCAGCCATTTCCCAGTAACAGACTAGTAGTGATTTAACCATCCCCCCAGAAGGAGAACACCACTTACTCGGTCTGTTCACCGAAGACCTAGGAATGGTTCTCATTGGTCTGGCTTAGGTCACATGCTCATCCCTGAACCAATCACTGTTACCAGGCAAGTGTAATACTTTGATTAGCTAGACCAGAATCATGTGCCTGTTGCCCGCGCCACTGGGTAGGAGCAGCTGTAGTTAAATGAGGAAGGAGGGGTGCTGTTAGCAGTGGAGGAGAGAATCAGAGCTGGAGATACAAAAAGGAAAGATTTCCACTCCCTTTGGATTATGGAATAATGACCTGAACAGAAGGGATTCCCATAAACACAGCGAATATCTCCTTCTACCTGGTTAAGCTCTTTCTGTTTAAAAAGTCCTATATGTAAACTGTGCATTGAATTATTAAAGTGTAATAACAATAGTTAAGGATGAGCCAGGAAGGGAAGATCTTGAACAGTGGGAAGTTCCAAACCACACAAATTTATTCTTAGCACCCACAACCTGATCTCAGGTGCCTGGATCGCTCTGTTCTGTTCACATAGATGGGTTGGGACACATCTTCTATTCAAAAGGAAGGTCAGCCTTTGACGCTCTTTCCCATTTATTCTTCCCATGTACATAATCAATCACTCTTTGAAGCTCTTTTTTTTATTTGATTTCAATGCACAGATACTTCTCTGGTTAAAGCTCATTGATATCACTTGTTCCCAGGCTGCTCATCATTGGCTCAGCCGTGACCTCAAGCCCAGCAGGTATTTTGCAGGAGGTGCCAGTATAACACCTTCAGAGCTCAAATGCACAGCCTAAGATCCATTTTACAGAAACTGCCAATCCGATCCCAATATCAACTTAACATATCTAGTTGCTATGTATTTAAAAAGTAATTCACAACTGAGAGCATTTTAAACCACACAGTTCTTAGTCTAATGAACACATTTTTACTAACTTTCCACCATAAACAATCCCCCTTAATCTAATCTTAAAATTCCTTCTGGACTTAAATAAAAAACAGCTTTATAATTCAGGATTCATTCTTAGGTTTTAAAAATACATTGCCGGATTGCTCTTGGTCTAGCTTTCCACAGCTTCATGACAGATTGACAATTTAAACCCCTATTGGAGATTTCTATGTAATCTTTCCTTTCACCAAAATCAGAAGCTTTTTAAGTTCCTACTTAAAATGTAGACAAGAAAAAGCATTGAATACTTTCTGATTACTCCCTCTCGACGTTCTTGCCTCACATTTTCTTGGGGAAAATTCCGAGAACAGGAAAGAAAGGGAAATGCACCATATTCATTCATTCATTCAACAGATTTTGTTTTTCAGTGACCACTGTGTATCAAGCACTGTGCTGGGTGCTGAGTGTATGACAGGGAGCAGAACACATTCCCTCAGCCCTCGTGAGGTTTATGGTCAGCAGTCTGTAGACCAAATGTGGCCCACCACCTGTAGGAATGGTTTTTACACTTTTATATTGTTAGTTAAAAATCAAAAGAGTATCTCGTGACACATAAAAATTACATGAAATTCAAATTTTGGTGTCCATAAAGTTGTACTGGAACACAGCCATGTCCACTTATTTATGGATTGCCCCTGACTGCTTTAACACAGTGGCAGCGTTGTATAGGTACAACAGAGATGACATAGATGGCAAAGAGGAAAATATTCACTGCCTGGCCTTTTACAGAAAACGTTTGCTGATCCCTGGTCTAGTGGCAAATGGGGGGGGGGGGGGAGGTGTGAGAAGGGCATGGCTGCCTCCTCACTGTGCAATGTAACCAGTCTCCCAACTAACAGGTGGAAATGCCATCCACTATTCTGATTTTTGCAGTAAGAGGTCCTATAACACTCACTTTTCAGTCAAAGCTTTTACTGCCTGCTACTTCTCAGCTTTTAACCTGACTTCACCATGCGATCACATTGTTTGTTTGTTTGCTATGGACCTGTATGCGTTATTTGCAAACTGTAGATATTAATCCCTTATCAGATATATGATATGATATATTTTCTCCCATCCCACAGGCTGCCTTTTTGTTGGTTGTTTCTTTGGCTGTGCAGATGCTTTTTAGTTTGATGTAGTCTCACTACTTTTTGCTTTTGTTGCTTGTGTTTTTGGTGTCATGCCCAAAAAATGGATGCCAAGATCAGTGTCAATGAGATTTTTCCCTGTTTTCTTCTAGGAGTTTTACAGTTTCAGGTCTTTTGCTTAAGTCTTTACTCCATTTCGAGTTAATTTTTGCCTGACTTCACCATTTGAAAGTCACTCCCTTCTAGTCCAGTGGCTAATCAACCGTCGATCTCCTCCACCCACACGTAGCTCCATTCTCCTTCTATGCCTAACCGAGGGCCACCTATTTCTGGAGATATTTGATCAGGATTTTAACAACTCGGGGCACTTTGAACAACTCCAGAGAACACAATTCATACAGAGTCCAGTATACACTGTCTGAAATTCTGTGACATTGGTAATGACACTCTTTAGCATTTAATTGCTGTTTCCTGTCTTATATTCTTGAGAGAATAAGTCCTTATCTTACCTATTGGTATATCTTCCACAAAAGTACAGCGTGGGTGCAGTTTCTTGATTCGTTAGTTGTATGGATGAGCCTGAATGATGTCTGGCATAAGTACTCATCCTCGAGATAGAATAATTCAATCAATGTTCCAATCTTGCTGCTTAATAGCTGGGTAATGTTCTCTCAGCCTCTGTTTCCCTAGCTCTCAAATGGGGACAATGGCTCCTATCTCACTGGTTTATGTAAGAATTCCATTTAAGAGCAATGGTTCACAATCTAGACGGCATGTCCAAACACAGATTGTTGGACTCCATGGCCAGAATTTCTGATTCAGTTATTCTGGGGCAAGGTTGAGCATCTGTGTTTACCAATGCTACTGGTCCCAGAGTCTTACTTTAAAAAACACTGTTTAAGATAATGTAGTGAGGACATGGACAGGACACATTATGACCCCTCATAAAGAGATGGTGGTGATAACAATGATTGATGATGACGATGATGATGATAGAAATACAGTGTTTCTAGAACTTAAATTTTATGCCATATGGAAGTTTCTATCAAAAGAGTTTCAAAGTCATTCAGACATTGGGAAGATGGTATGCTTTCTGCACAACTACATGAAAAAACCTGATGTACTTAATTCTGTCACACAAGTCAGGGACAATTCTACTCGCAGGAAATATGACGATATTATATGTATGCCGGTTTCTGCATCTCAAAAGATAGCAATACATAAAACGCTCCTTTAAACATCACATTTTTAAATTTCTCATCAATATTTATTGTTGATTAGCTTTGGGCTCAGTTTAAAGAAAATGTATGGGAGGAAAAAACTTACAATCGAGACACTTCTATCCTGAGACCCTGATGGTATTGATGAGTTTGGAAAGGGCCACCGTGATGTGATTTTGTGGTGGTAGAATCTGAATAGCTCAGGGCGTTCAGGGTTCCCTGTGGGCTTGCCTTGAGAACCGCCAGCACTGTGCAGCTAAGCCAGGCCAGTATTGCAGGTTGAGCTCTGTGGGACAGAGCACCTTGGCAGGTCCCACCACACAGAGAGCTGAGGCTGACCATGTTGCTTGGCTGAAGTTCATATCCACTGCCAGTCGCGTCCCCACAGCTCTAAATGCAGGCTGTGGTAACCACTCCTCCTCTTCTTTCTCCTCCCAACTCCCCCAACCCCTCCCCCCATCACTGAACCCCAGAATATGCCCTATTCCTCATGATTTTTCTACACCCTGCCCACAACTTTGGAATTATTTTCCTACACTCTCTTCATGTTACCCAGTTTGAGTGTGTCATTGCTTTTCCACTAGGATCTGACTGATGATACATAACACAGAAGTCCCCAGACTTTTTGTCTCCAGAATCCTTAGCGACTCTATCATTTTTTCATGGAAGCACCAGGCCAACAGAAATATCTAACAGTTATGTGTATTGAGTAGTTAGTTCCAAATAACTTACTAAATTTTTATGTCCTGACGTAACTAAGTTAGTTTCTAGATAATGCACATAAATTGAAAGAAAAAAATGTTTTTATTTCATTCTCAAATAACTGTAGTTCCTTAGCAATGGGGTGTATGTACCTGTTGAGCACTGCACTTCTCAAACCTTGGAATCAGTTTGGATACAACCACCCTCACTGCCTGCCCCACACTGAGTTACATGCCCTACTTGATTTTTATCACAACGACTGAAAAGCCGGCTTTGCAAAGATATGTGACATCACTAAAAGGAATGTAGCACAATCTAATATTGAAATTATGAATTACCTTGACCTAGTAGTTAGCATGATGTCCAGAGGGTGTCAAGTTTCCCTCAAAACATTTAAAATAGCTCAAGACACCCATCTGGGTTTGCTGCATTGCTCTGTGGCACCTTGGCACACAGTCTGAGAACCACGGTCTGGGAATCATTCTCGCTCTCTTGGGTTCTGCAATGCTTTTTTTGAGTAGGAATGAAAGAGGAAAAGTTGTGGCCAGCCTGACAAGAATCAAATCTGGAGATGTGTCTCGTGGGGAAAAGAAGGTTGCACAGGGTCATCAGCGTAAAGGAGCTATTCCATGGCTGATTGACCTCTTCCATTGAATTTGGCTCTCATAATCCTGCATCTGACCTTGGCTCCCAATCCTGCACAAGAGTCTGAAATGGCTACATCGTGTCCTTCCTCTATATGTCTTCTGCCTATGAGAAAATCCAAGCAACAATTTGGCTCTCATATTCACTGTTCTGAACCTTATTTTCCTCTTGGTCTCTTATCTCCTCTGTTCAAAGCCAATGTCTATTACCACTTTGCAGCTAACATGGCCAGAGATGAAAGATTCTGTCATTATTTTCCCTACATAACAAATCACAAAGCTGCTTTATCCCATTCCTTGATTGCCTCTGTTTCAAGACTCATTGTTTCTAACTATCAGAGGCACATACGAATTTCCTCTTTATGCCTTTTCTTTTCCATTCCCTGAAAACACTTAGCCATTTATTCATTTTTATCAACACAAACATCGGTAACACTTCGGGATAATCGGTTCCACTATGATAGCTCATTTGTTATTCATTGCAATAACCTTCAACTCGTCCACATCAATAAAGCGCAGAGGGAACCAGCTCAGCCCTTCACGTGTGGGCTGGGTGTGCACTCCCAGGACGGCATGGGAAGTCCTCTGTCCACAGCACAGGTAGGATGCCTGGACCCTGCCTTGGATCACGTCACACACCCCCAGGTTCTTCTGGAAACTGACTGAAATCAATCAGGCGATTGGGGATCACGCCAAACCTCCCCACGGATTCCCTGCTGTTTCCAATAACATGAAGCTGAAAAGAGAGGGGGCCTTTGTGTCAGACAGTCTGAATTCCAGCTGTGCTGTTCACTAGCAGGTGGCTATGAGCAAGTGACAACCCCTCTGAGGCTTAGTTTCTTCATCTGCAAAATAAGGCCATTACTACTACCTACCTCCGAGACTTGTTTTAATGATTAAACAAACCATGTGAATTGCATGATGCTGGCACCCAGTAGGTGCGTTACTATCATGAGAGCCCATGAATCCATCACACACTGAATCCATCTCTCGGGCTTTGTGGTAATGGATAGACGCAGTAGAGCAGTTGCACACGTGGACTTTCAAGCCAGACATTGGGTTTATTGGAACATTTCCTCACCTCATGGGTCAGTGACCTTGTGCCAGTTATTTGAACCTCCCTAAGTCTCTATAAAAGGAAGCGGATAATAACTCTCCCCTTAGAGTGGTTATGAGGATTAAGTGTCTTAGTTCATGGGAAATAGTAACACACTGCCTGGGGCACACTAAGTACATAGCAAATGTTCAGTGAACTCTTTTCACAACCATTATTAATATTTGCCAAAAGTCCAGACCACACCAGTCTGAGAGTAAAAATGGGTAACAATCCTACCATCCGGGATATTTCCCTTGCTCTGACTCTGTGCACTACTGAAGGATATGTAGACCCTTGAAGTCTCCTCGGTATTAGAGGTCTCCCTGGAAATTATACCCAGTCATCTCAGCTACTCCCTCCCTCAGCTCTGTCTCTAGACACAGGGTGGGGTCCAGCGTAGAGACTTCCAAGGCTGGCAAAGCCACTGACAATGACCTCTGCCCTTGGCTTAGGAGCCACACTGTGTCAGAGCCAGGGGGTATGGAAGGCACTCCACCAGCACACTTTCCACAGGTGGAGGAGACTCCTGTGCCCTGACCACTGGGCCACATGCCAACACACAGGCCCCAGAGGCCCCACCTCTTGCTCCTGGTATCTCCTGGGATTCAGGAGGGGCTTCCCCCTCCACCCCTGCCTCTCTTAGGTTCTACTGACTCCCTGCCAAAGTGCTCCCCCACCGAAAACTGAATGTCTGTGTGAGCAGCCCCGGAAGGAGAACCTGAGGCCAGGACTAGCATGGATTACCACAGAAGGTCAAGTGTTGACTCCCTTCCTGGGTGCCCCCAACCCCTGCTCTGGCCACCTTGGTGGGCAAGGCAAAGGATACCCTGGAAGCCTAACATGTCACTCCCATGATAAGGTTACTCAAACATAGGAGGTGTTTAGAACAAAGGAAACTGCAGCTTTCGAAGGGAGGGGTGTGTGTTAGTCATCTATTGCTTCTTAACAAATTACCCTAACACTTAGCAGTTCAAAATAACAAAAACTTCTTATCGCATAGGACCTGTGGGTCAGGAATCCAGACCTCGCTGAGCTGGGTCCTCTCACAAGGCTGCAATCACACTGTCCGCCGGGTCGTAGTCTCATCTGAAGGCTCGAATGGAGGAAGAACCACTTCCAAACTCATTCAGATGGTCACCGGCAGGATTTAGTTCCTTACTGGCCGCTGGCTGATGCCTCCCTCAGTTCCTGGAACATGGGCCTCTCCATAGGGCAGAGGGGGATACAAGTGGCTTCCCTCAGAGCTAACAAGAGACGGTATGCACCCAAGGCAAGCCACAGTCTTTATTTTTACCATGTATAATTTAATGGGGTTCTTTTTTATTATTCACACATGTAATATGTGATAATAATACCTACTCCACAGAGTTGTGTGTGAGAAATAAACAAGGTAACTTAAGTGAAGAAATAGCATTTCATACATGCTCAGTAAAAGTTTACTCAATTCCCTCTTCCCTAGACACAAGAGTCCTGGCCAGTGAGCGTAACTCTAGGAAAAATAGGTGGATGCTGTCAACCCCAAAGATATCTATTTCCTATGGTACAGTCTTTTTATAACCTAATCTCAGAAGGTCCATCCCATCACTTTGCCATATTCTATTTGTTAAAAAGCAAGTCAGTAGGTCAGTAGGTCCAGCCTACACTCAAGGGAAGAGAATTACACAAAGGCTTGAATACCAGGAGGCAAGATCCTCAGGGGCCATCTCAAAGGCTGCCCCCCTACACACACACATCCACAAGGGTGGTCTACAAAGAGACCAGAAAATTAGAGCCAATAGGAGGCTTTCTCTAGGTGGCCCTGTGAAAGAAAAGCAAAGTCATGCAGACAGGACATCTGAAGGGAGTTTTTTGTGGGGAGTAGGAGTGACTTCTCAGACTTCTAAAAGTCCTGATGACAGTCCCTGATCAGCTAGGATTCTCTGGCCTCAGACAAAGCAAGGTTCAAGCGCCAGCCCTGCCACTCCTTAGCTGTGTGCTCTTGGGCACGTTACTTACCCTCTCTAAGCTTTAACTTCCTCCTTCATAAAATGGACTCTAAAAGAGCCTGCCTCATTGGATTGCTGTTAAGATGCAATAAACAGTGCTCATGAAGACATGGGCACGGCACCCTGCACAGAGAAAATATTTAATGAACAATAATTACTAACCACCTGTGCATGCAAGAAATTTGCTAATTTTGCCTCCCAGATACCTTTCACCACAAGAGGGCATCTTGAATGAAGGGTCTGGGTGTTCGGGCCACTGGAAAAATCTCTCCTCAACAGAAACTTAATCCGGTGGCCCCTGGCTCCTAAATGAACATCTTAGGGGACTGTCTCATGTAGTTCCAATTTTTCGTATATGTGCTGCCGAAGCGAGCACGACTGACTCATGTGGGTTCCCCAACTTCCCACAGGGAAACAAACAAAAGATGGGTGTTATCAGTCTGTTAGGGCTGCCACACAAAGCACCACAGACTGGGTGGCTTAAACAACAGAAATTCATCTTTGACCAGTTCTGGACACTATTATACGTCTGAGGTCAAGGTGTTAGCAGGTGCGATTTCTTCTGAGAACTCTTTCCTTGGTTTGAAGGTGTGTCTTCTCGTGCTCTTCCCTCTGTGTGTATGTGTCTGACCCTCGTCTTCTTGTAAAGACACCAGTCATTGGATTCGGATCGACGCTTGTGAACCACATTTTAACTTAATCACCTCTTTAAAGGTCATGTCTCCAAATACAGTCACAGTCTGAGGCCTTGGAGGTCATGACTTCAACATATGAACTTGGGGGAGACACAGTCCAACCCATAACGATGGGCAAAGCACTTCCAGGTCCCCTGGAGATCACAGCACTTTCTGCAGAATCCTGTGAAACGCTGGCGTGCCTGACTCAGTCGCATGAATGCAAAACACGTTCCCCTGCCACAGGGCTCTCACCACCAGCCTGACACTGACGGCGTCCCTCCCTGTCCACAGTCCTCAGTCGGCGCCCACATCAGGAACAGTGGGAGAAACACTTAAAGAGCATCACAGAAGGATGCGAGAAAAATTGTCATCCCCTGACTGAAGTGACGCCGGTCACAGAGACAGGGAGAACTCCAGGAAGCAGCAGGTGCATGACAGGTGTGGTTTGAACAAAGGAGGCACCTCTGAGAGTGCAGGGCAAGGGCCCACAACCATCCGTGTGGGGGGTGGCCTCGCTGGCCCCAGGGTGGAGAGGGGGACCAGATAGGCCTCACAGAACCGAGCCTCCTAGGCCAGTGACAATGCTCTCACACTCCTTGGTGGGGGGCTAAGAAGCTGGACATGATTGCAGCAGTGATTATAATTATGATGACCTTTGGAGAGGGAGCTGGGAAAGGGTTTTATAATAAAGCACTGATGAGGCTGAATGAGAAGTGAAGAGAGCCTTGGAGAGGGTGGGCAGGAGCGTGTGCGTCTGGGAGGTAGCATCAGCAGACCTGCTTCTTACCCCAGGACACTGCATTCCTGCAGAGTCAGACCTCCAAAGAACAGAAACAGGAGCTCACCGGGAGGTGTAGTAGCCCGGAGCCGCATGGACCTCCCTGGCAAGGAACAGGATGTTTAGCCTGGTCTCACATCAGGGCCAGCCATACTGAAGGGGAGATAAACACTGACGTCATACTTCCCATGTAGCAGGCACTATTGTGCTTTAACACACCCAGGCTCAGTGTGATCCTCGTAACAACTTGTGATGTAGGTATGAGCCCATTTTACAGATAGGAAAGTGAAGCATAAAGAGGTTAAGTTATTTGCCAAAGCTATACCACTCGTCAGAGGCAGTGCTGGGATTGGAACCCGAGCAGTGTGGCTTTGGAAGTCCACATCCTAGCCTAGATTGTCTTTCCTGACCGAGAAACAAGAATGAGTTAGCAAACACGGCATGTGGAGGTCAGAAAACAATCAAGTATCAAGTCCCACACTTGGCGAGAGGCCCACAAGACCTCCCGGGCCACAGGAGGGGCCTGGGGCACAATTTTAAATTATCAGAGGTGGCAACTGCTGGAAAAGAGGGGCTGAGAAGGTTTGGAGAGTGAGCTACAGTGAGCCCTAGGGAGGCTCCCCAAAACCCCCCTTTGACCTATTTATAGTGCTTCTGTCTTCAAGTATATCCCCCCTCCTCCACTCTGCCCTAGCCCTGGCATAGCCAGACCTACTTCTTGTATTCTCAGGGCAGGGAGGCCCTGTTTACATGTGAGAGTGCCCACTCCACAACTGCCAGCCAGCTGTGCAGGGCTACGTACTACTCAACTCCAGGGAGTGCCATCACAGTTTCTGTTGTGCCACTCAACCCTGCTCAGAAAAAGAAAATTCTTTATGACACATGGGGATGAGGGGACCCTGGGAGAGGCCTGTTAGCCTTTGCACCAGGGGTTCGTTTTACCTGTTATACTCCTGGGTAACAAGCAGAGAAATCATGGGGCGTGGCTGGTGCTCTCTAATGTTGTATAAAAATAGCGTTCATTCACATGTTCGTTCACCCAGCACATTTGTCAAGCACCTACTATGTGCTGAGATACAGAGAATTACACTGCACAATTCTTGTCCTCATGGAGCTTGCTGTCTAGCAGGAGACACTGACCACAGACAGTCACATAAATAAATGCAGAATCATAGCTGTCGTTAGGGGCAAAGATGGAGGGTTACACAATAGAATGAGAGCCTGTAAGAGGGAGCTCTGTCATAGTTAGGGGAAAAAGGGAAGACCTCTCTAAAGCAGTGACACATCAAGGTCTAAAGAAAAAAGGGGGCCAGGAGAGAAGGATTTCACCAGGCAGAAGTAAAGTATGCTCAAAGGTTTTATGGCCAGAAGGAATGTATTAGTTAGCTGCTACCGTGTAACAAACCACGCCAAAACACAAAAGTCACAAAGCATAAGCACTGATGTTGCTCACAGGTCTATGGGTCATTTGGGCTTGCTCAAGTGTCTGCTGTTGGTGGTGGGTCGTATAGGTGGCTCTCCTGATCATGACGGGACTCTCTGACAAGAACGGGGTCAGCTGGCTGTAGACTGGCCTAGGATAACCTCAGCTGGGACAAAGGGGCTCTCTTCCACCTGGCCTTTCATCCTGCAGCAAGCTAGCCCAGATCCAGCAAGACCAGGATTAGAGTGAGGCAACTGGGGCGAGTCTTACAAGTGCAGGGTTAGAGTCCATTTTTATTTTAAATTTTGATATTTTGTTCAATATAAATTTAGAGCATTCGTTTTGACTTTTCAAATATTTAAATATTCTCTATCTTGACTACTGAGTCTTTTGATACCCCCTTAAATTCTGTCCCTGAAGCAAGTGCCTCACTTTTTTCACCCTAGTCCCAGCCCTAAAACAGGGCAGTGTCCAATCGCTAAAAAGAGGAAGGCAATTATCTCTACCTGAATAGGCCCTGGGAACTTTCTAGGGAAGGAAAAGCTTGAGGTAGTTCAGGAGAGGTCAGTAGAAAATGGGCAAGTGGACAAGGCAAGGCTCAGCATACCAGGCAAAGGGAACAGCATATGCTAAGACTCAGAAATATGGAACAGCAGAGTCATAAAATGTGGCATGAAAAGGCACTGAGGGGTTAATTTTGAAAAGGAAGGTTGAAGCCAATTACCCAGGGCCTCAAATGCCAGACTGGCCAGCTCAGACTCTGCCCTGTGGGTGACTGGGAGGGATGAAGGCTTTGAAGCAAGGAGATATCATCATCAGATTCCATCCATTTAACAAATTCAGTAAACACCCTGTGCCAGGTGGTGTTCTAAGCACATTACAGATGCCAACTCATTTAATCATTGCACCAACCCTTTGAGGTAGGGCCATCTAGCAGATGAGGAAACTGAGGCTCAGAGAGGGTAACTGTCTCGCCCAAGTTCCCACAGTTAATAAGTGGCAGATACAGGTTTGAAATCCAGACACCCTGTCTCTGGAGTCCCCATTCTTAACCACTACACTTTGCTACTTCTCTACCCGTTCATATTTTAGAGACAGTCCTTTGGCCAAAGTATAAATGAACAGGAAGACAGAAATTGGGGTGAGGTGGGTGGAGAGATGCAGGAGGAGTCTGCTAAAAAGGCTGTTTTAGTTTTCCTGGAGGGAGTTGTAGGGGAACTAGACAGGGGCATCGGTGCAAGACCCCTCGGGGTGGAATGCATCAACCTCATAGACAAAGGAGAGATGCTGGGTGATGGCTCAGAGAGGGGAGGCAGGCAGGGAGCCACCTTAGGTGGAGCTCAGTGGGGGTTAGGGGACGGGGGAATGGTTAATGGAGTGGGAGTACCACGGAGTGGCAGAGTGCCACGGAGTGGGCTTCAAAGCAACAAGGGCATGTTGTGTAGAATGGGAGAGCCTGGTTTGCAGGTGGCAGTGGGAAACAAGCATATCATTCATGCTGCCTCCTTGTGACCATGCAAAGCCTGGTCTATGGGAGAAAGAGCACCCCCCACTCAACAAGCAGTAGGAACTGCAGCACCCTGGGGAAGAGCCAGGGCTGTGAGGGGCAAGAGACAGACAGAGCATCCTGCAAAGCAAAGAGGGTAGAGGTGGGTCATGATGCTTCATTGGAGGGAGCGGGGTGGTGAGGGAGCAGGGGGGAATTAAAATGCCTATTAATCCCACCCTCAACCAGATTACCACACTGGTTTCCCAGTGCCAGGCAGTCCTGTAGGCATGGGTGACAAAAAGCAGAAAAGCCCTTCAAGTTTTTCTAGTCAACACTGACTAGACGGGGACTTCAGCTCACCTCTGCATGCCAAGGACACTTATTGCAAACATGTGACTACGCTCAAAGGCTTTTTTTCTGGGTCCAGGCGAGTCACTGCCCCCAGAAATAACCCTCAACCAATGATGGCTTGGGAGTTGGGGAATAAACACCCCAGCCCTTCAGGTGAGATAACTCAAGCATGTAGCCCCCAAAGTTTCTCAGCAGAACTGGGCCCCAGTTGCTCTGAGGGTAACCTGCTTGAGAACACATACTTTATTGACTTCCTTCCTTTTCCTCTCTTTCCCATTCCTTATAGCAGGGGACTTCCTGGGATCACCTCCCACATAAAAAAAACTTGCACTCAAATCTTTGTCTCTGGGTCTGCTTCTAGGGGTATCTATGTAAGACGGGAACATTGGGGCCCAGAGAGGGGAAGAGATTTGCCCTTCGTCACACAGCTTCTCAGTGCAGAGCCACAACCCAAATTCAGGTCGCCCAGCTGCAAATCCATGAATGCAGAGATTAATAGCACAAAACAAATAATCCCAAAGATCTCAGCCCAATCACCTGTATAGATTATACAGTTGATCCTTGAACAACAGGTTTGAACTGTTAAGGTCCATCTGTACACAGACTTTTTTTTTCAATACTGTAAATGTATTTTCTCTTCCCATGGTTTTCATTTTTTTTCCTCATATTGCCCAAAGGTTTTTCTTTTCATTTGTTTGTTTGTTTTTATTAGTTTAAGGTGTACAAAACAATGTAATAGTTAGACATTTATACCCCTCACAAAGTGATAACCGCCCTCCCCCAATCTACTACCCCTCTGACATCACATACAGCCATTACATTTCTTTTTTTTTTTTTAGCCATTACATTTCCACTGTCTCTATTTCTTATGCTGTACTCCACTTCTTGTGACTATATATATTAAATTGTAGTTGACATTCATTATTGTTCAGCTTCAGTGTACAGCGCAGTGATCAGGCATCTACATCATCCCTGAGGTGGTCTCCCTAATGAGACAAGTGTCCATCGGATACCCTATAAAATCTTTACAACATTATTGATTATATTCCCCCAAACTGTCTTTCGTATCCCCGTGGCAATTTTGTGGTTACCGATTTCTTATGATTTTCTTAATAATGTTTTCTTTTCTCTAGCTTATTGTATTGTCAGAGTACAGGCTACAATACATATAACACAAAGTATGGGTTAATCGACTCTTTATGTTCTCGGTAAGGCTTCCAGTCAACAGTAGACTATTAGTAGTTAAGTTTTGGGGGGAGTCAAAAGTTATACATGAATATTTGACATCAGCACCCCTAACCTATATATTGTTCAAGGGTCAACTGTATTATTATTCTCCATTTTCTGCCCTCCCTATAAGAGAGTTAATATCTCTCCCCCATTGTCACCAGTTACAGTAATTCCCTGTGGGAGGAATAAACTTCCTCTTCCCATTGAAAGAAGGCTCAGCCATGCACCTTCTTTGACCAATGAAATGTGAGCAAAGATGACATATGCCAATTCTGAGCAGGAATCTTAACAGGCATGGCCAGCTTTACCAGTTATCTTGCTTTTCTTTTCTTCCACCATGATAATAGCATGTTCCAAATAATGGCTACCCTTTCAGCCTGGATGCTGGAATAAAGATGGATAGAGTAGGGTTGCTGACTCACGAGTGGCATAATATAGGAGTGGCAAAGACACTTAATTATTTTACACCCCAAAGATGTCAGGCTCATTTGTTACCACAACATAGCAGAAGATAACCAATACACTCACCACATACTGGCTCTATTACCTAAAGCAAATAACCAAGCCTCTGTGAGCCTTGGTTTCTTTCTTTATAGAAATAGGACTAAACAATAATAGTATTCACTTCATGGGATTTTTGTGGGTATTACCTGAGATAATGTGTGAGAAGACTTAGTACAGTGTCTGGCACAGAGTAAGCACCCAATAATTGCTAGCTGTTATTGTTATTATGTTTTTCTCTACCCCACAAAGAGACTTCCTTAGAAAATTAGTTCTCCAGAGAAAATATATGGTTCCCCCGGGGCTCACCCCCGGCTTGTTTGCTAAAGGTACTTACTCTCCCCTCCTAACGGCCCAGCTCAGAATGTGTTGCCCCCACGCTGGTACCGAGAGAAGTGCCAAGCGAGGGGCCCACATGCCAGCAGGCCTGCATGCAGGAAACCTATAGCAGTTAATGAATCCCCACGGAGAGGTCTGGATTAGCTCTGGTTTAATACCGTGCAATGGCAGGGAGTCATTTATCCATGATCTATGGCATCTCCCTGGTGTCTGTGCATTACGAGTTATTTATGAGGCAATTTGCAGTTTCACACTGGCTGGCCATTATGCTGCTGTTTGCTAACCACTGCTGAACCCAGAGACAAAACAGTCCTCCACCTGCCTCAGCTTGGCCAGGGACAATGAGCCAGGGGTGCTCCCCCAGTGCAACACGTTTGCTCTTTGGGAAAGAGAGCTCAGCCCAATGCTGGGGGGAAAGAACTCCTCCATCTCCAGCCCAGCAACTCAGAACGCACCTGGGGGCTTGTGATGAAAGGCTAGACTCTAGAAAAGACTTTGGGAAAGGCACTGGCTGCAAAGAGAGGTTATTTTTAATATGCACGATGGAAGGAGGGGATGGATGCAGGCTGTCATGGCAGAGAAACCCTCCTTCGACTCTTGGGATATGGATATGGCATGATCTTGTGAAGTGTTTTGCAAATGGCTTGGCACAGAAAAAATCTCAATGAATGATCCCTGTTCTTATCATGGCTCTGACCTACATCCCAACTGGTTCGCATCATCTTGGACATCACACTCTAGTACACTGGTCAGTGTGCTACTTCTACAAGTTCATCCCATAGCTACAGAAGCCTTTGATTCGAGCTATGTGGGCATCAGCAAATGTACAAAAGAATCTTCTACAAACAAGCTAGGATCTAAAAGACAGCTCCAGAGTCCACATGTTCATACCGGCCCAAAGTGGCACTACACACACGATGCTGTCTGCTGCTGATAAATTGTTAATCTTTGAAGTTCAACTTCATATCTTTGAAGTTCTTGAGTAAAATGGATTCTGTGCGCCAATCGCTACTGAAAATTCCGTCTCTAATTACCACTGTGGTTCCATGCAACACGGGAGGTTCTGGAGGTGGTATTCTACTACAAGGGGACTCCACTCTCCCCGTCTAGAAAGCAGAAGAGGCTGTCTAGATCTTCGTGTTTTAGGCAGGAGGAAGAACATGTTTGAGCTGAATGTGCCCTGACTCCAATGCTCTGTCTCCAATGGCTACTTCCTGTCTGCCATTCTCAAAACATCCCACTTCCTGCAAGGATTGGCCCCCTAAGGCCTTATTGATTATTTCATTCTACATCACATAACTCTTGGACACAATCTTGGGTCACTTCTTCTTGTCCCTTTTCCCCCCATATCATCCTCTATGTCTAAATGTTTCCCATTCAATTTCAGTAGAATAAATGTACTAGTTATTAATAAAAATAGCTAAAATCTATTGAATGTTTGCCTCGTGCCGGATAGCTTGTAAGTGTATTGCCTGCCCTATCTCTTTTAATCTTCACAATCTCCTGGGAAGCCCTGTACCACCATATTTCTTATGATTTCTTCAATGGATAAGACTAAAGGTTAAGGAACTTGCCCACGGTCACACAGTAAATAGGAAGAAAAATCTGAGGTCTGCATCCAGGCAGTCTTTCAGAGCTGGTGCTTGTAACAGGTTCTGTAGGTGCCCCACCCATGTCTCCTCGAGCCTCACCCTCTCGGAGCACACCAACCAATTTCTATCTGGGGGATCTGCCAGCAAATCAAACTAAAAAAGCCAGGCCTCAATCAGTGACTGCTGGGAGTTGGTGTATAAATGCCCAGCCCCACCTGCTTTGAGGGTCATAACTCTGAGATGTGTGTTCTCTTCTGACTCCTCCAGTTTCCCAGTGGAATTAGTCTTCATTTGCCCACAGTGGTAATCTGCTTGAGAACACACCCTATCCAGTCTTCCTTCCATTCCCAGTCTAAGTTCCCAGTGCTGCCTGCCAGTATTTGCTGGGACGCAATCTCCAGTAGAGCACTTGCTTTCCAATCAGTGACCGTGTGTCTGCTTCCAGGGAAATGCAGCTAAGACAGCGATCTTTCTCTCAAACAACTCAATTCATTTCCCTTTTCCTAGAACTGAAATTCTTTCCTTATCAAAACTATAAAATTCCTGAGCAATTTTGGGGAATTCTATTCATTCCATCTATAATTGCCCACACAGTGAAGGGGCAACTGGTGGGTAGAGGTGGCTTTATCGGTGCGGTGTAGGCAGAGTGACCATTCCACATCTTCCTGCTTAACCAAAATAACTAGTGCCACAACTAGAAAAGTTTTCAATCATGCTGTCTGGCTCACATGTGGCTCAAACTCACTCAAATGGACCCAAACTACAAGTGATTCCCATAATTATGACTCCCATGTGTTCACTTTCCTGAGGCAGCTAATCTTTGTTTTACTTACGCACATCAACAAGATGATAGGTTTGCTGACAATACCAGTCACTAGATAATGCAAGGGGAATTGAAAAGGATAGAACAGAATCTGATTAAATTGTGAAATTTCCACTAAGGAGAGAAGCTGAGAGGAAGCAATCTTTGCTACCTTCAGTGGAAACCACCCACCCACCCCCCAAAGACTACAGATCTTCCCAACAGGAGAAAAACCCTCCCTGAGCGGGAGAACAGTGCCCTTCATAACCCTTCCTCCTTCATGCCTGTTCTGAACCCAACAGTGTCTACCGTCATAGGCAACCAAGCCCTGACTAATTTGTTTCTCTGAGCCTCAGTTTCGTCATCTGAGAAATGGAAATAACAATACCTACTTCATTCATTCAATAGCTTCTTACTGAATGTCCACCAGATACTTGTCTGGATCAAAAGAGATAATGTCTAACAAAGAAACAAAAACTCATAGACACAGACAATAGTTTAGTGGTTACCAGAGGGTAAGAGGGGAGGGGGAAGTGGTAGAAGAGGGTAAAGGGGGTCAGATATATGGTGATGGAAGGAGAACTGACTCTGGGTGGTAGGCGAACACACAGTGCCATAGATAGATGATGTATTATAGAATTGTACACTTTGAAACCTGTATAATTTTACTAACCAATGTCACCCCAATAAATTTAATAAAAATTAAAAAATGAGAGATAATGTCTGCCCACACATACTTGGCACACAGTAAACACTCAATAACCTTTAACTAAAATCAATAACCTTTAACTAAAATCATTACTTGATTTGATCCTCAAAACAAAACTATACTGTGGCTGTTCTTGTCTCTCTTTTATAGATAAATAAACCAAGGCTAAGAGAGGATCAATGACTTGACTAGGGTTATACAGCCAGAATTTGTACCCAGACCTTCTGTTTTTAAGATTAGGTATCTTTCTACCTCTCAGTGTCTTGGGGTCCCTGGACTATAAAAAAGAACACCCTCTAAGAGAATTAAGTGTAGACCAGAGGTCAGCAAATGCTTGTTATAAAAGTGCAGATAGCAAATACTTTAGGCTTGGTGAGCCATACAGTCTCTGCTGCACCTACAGCTCTGCCACGGTAGCGCACAAGCAGCTATAACGTCACATAAACGATGAGCATGGCTGTGTTCTAATAAACCTTTATTGACAAACACAGGCAGTGGGCAGGATTTTACCTGTCCTTTACCAACCTCTGGTGTGGATGAAAAAGCCTGAGCTTTGAAACCAGACAATCCAAGGTTCAAATTCCAGTTCAGACAATACTGTATCCTCAGGCCATCGAAACTTCCTAAGCCTCGGTTCCCTCATGAGTCAAATGGGAATCATAATTTTTACTTTGCAGAGTTTGCCAGGGGTTCGGCTTTGGTGCTCAAACATTACCACTCATTCCTCTTTCCCCTCTGGGTTTCTGCTGAGAAACCAGTCCACAGACAGATGAGAAACAGAGTCAGTCCTTGCTCTATTAATGGCCAGTACATGTACAATGTCCGAATGCCAAGATCTCTGGGAAAAGGGAGACTGGAGAACACACACAAGTCGCGAGATCTGAGTGAGGCCTCCTACCTGCCAGCCTAAAATCTAAATCTTGAGATGGGCATGCTCACCTATGGGAAAAAAGCTACGTGACCAGGTCTTCGGAGCACACCCAGAGTCCACAGACACCCCCAGCCACAGACACCCCCAGGATGACCAGTCCCTGCTTTCCAAGCACAGGCAGAGTGGAGACATGGCTCACTGGTATGCAGTGACCTCACTCACTAGCAAGATGTGCCCCGGTTAACATTAAGCTCTGGCCAATTGAGTTGCCAACCATCAAGGGGGCTCAGATGAGTCTGGAAGCCTCCTCTGTGGCCAAGGGGATAATGTTGGGTATTCCCTCCTTGGGGCTTGGTTGTGGGGACCTACCATGGCATCTGGCAAAGAGAAGGTGTCCTGGTGTGAGTCCCTGGAAGCAGAGCCTAAGACAGGAAGCCAGAAGCCTATGATGCATTGAGGAAATGCTCGCAGGAGAACCCTACAGGGGAGAGAGGGAGAGAGGGAAGGAGCAGAGGGAAGGAAAAGAGCCTAGGAAGATGGGGTTTGGGGGAAGGCCTAACCTTGACCTGATCCACAGGGTCTCTGGAGCACAAATTACACTGCAGTGTTGACCTGCCTTGGGGCCGGGGGCTGACATTTTGTACACCTGGGACCTTTTATAGACAGGAGTTCTCACCATATGGGAGCTCCTTTCTCTTCCTCCCCACCTTCTTGCAACAGGTTCCCCCAAGGAATGATGACCTAATGACCTTTGTCATAAACAGAAGAGAAGATTTCTCAAACATGGTCTTACCATCACCCACGCCTCACTGGTCGCCAGTCTGACAAGAGTTTGAAGACGAGAGATCCAAGTCTAGGTCTTGAGAGATGGGAATTCGTCGCTTCCTACCCTTACTCCAAACCCTCAATGTCCCCCTCACAGAGGATCTAGTGGGCTGTTTTGTCAACCTGAGGAAGGGTCAGGCTCCCCAGGAGCTGGAGATGATGTTTTACAACCAGGTTGAAAAACCAAAAAGAGAAACAAACAAACAGGAAAACAGAGATTCTGCCTTTGTCTGAGAAATATGAGTGTTTATGCACATACTAATTGAAATTGGCTCAGCCGCCATATGCACACCGTTAAAGCGACTGGTGTTTTCGACACCGAGATTAAACAAAAGCCACTTTTGAAACATGATGCATTAGGCAGGCTCCTGACAGAACCAAACAATCATTGCTGCTGGTTTTAGATAGTCAAACCACCTCCTCAAATATTCGGTGTGCCCAGCACTGTGCAACAGTCTAGAATACAAAGACAAATGAGTCAGAGGTCACAGGCTGCTGGGGAAAATCAATGCATAAAAAAGCAACTAGCATAGAGCATAGCTGGTTGTGGTAGAGGTCGGCATGCAGACAGAAGGGAACTGTTGTTTCTGCCAGCAGAGTCCATCTTCTCGGGGGGCTACTGACGAAGAGCTGTGTCTACAAGAGAAGCAGTTCACAGAAAGAGAAAGGTACATGGAGGCAGGAAGGCGCATGGTCTAGAAGGGAAAGGAATTGATGTGGCTGAAGCATCCCCAGCGTGGGAAGAGGGAAGGAGACGATGAATGTCATCTGCCTGGCCCCCACTCCAATGTCACCTCCTGAAAGAGGCCTTTGTGTGACTATCCTGACAACATACTCTCCTTTCCTATCACCTCACCCTGTTTTGCTTTCTTCGTAGCACTTAACATTCTCTAAAGTTACCTTAATTATCCATTTGTTTGCTCGCATTCTCCCCAATCAGAATATGAATTCCTTATAAGAGCAGGGCCTGTGTCTGCTTCACTGCTGTATCTCCACCTCTTAGAACAGGGCCTCATAAGTACACAATAAATATTTGTTTTTAAAAATGAACAGATGGAGAAATCAATGAATGGAAGATTTGCACCCTGGGTTTGTGGAGTACTTCAAATCAGTGCGTATACCATTTTACACACGGCGGCTTTATTAGTTAGACTAACACTAGCTGCCATAACAAATAAACCCAACATTTTCACTATCTTTACCCAGTAGAAATTTCTTTCTCACTCACTTAAAAGACCAACGCCCAAGTGTTCCTGGCTGGCGGGTGGCTATCCTCCACATGTTGCTTAGGGACCCAGGGGACCCTCCATTTTGTGGTCCCACCATCCTCCTAGGCCTCGAAGTCCCTTGTTTAGAGCCAATGGAAGCAAATGGAGAGCCCGGCTCAGGAGTGACACACAGCATTTCCACTCACATCCCTTTGGGAAGCATGAGTCCTATGGGCACATTTCAGTGAAAGTGCAGCCGGGATAAGGGGTTTCTGGTCAGACAGGCACCTCTCAGTGACCACACCACACTGTGGAAGGAGCAGAATGATTCTGTGGTGGACAAACAACGGTCTCAGCCACAATAGCTCTGGACTCAGAAAGGTTAAGCCATTTACCCAAGAACATGCCACTCCCGAGTGGTGCAACTGTCCCTTTGATTTAAGAAGTGGCTGAGTTCTTCCTCTCCCCTGCTCTCTCATTTATGTTAATTTTCTAAGCACTGAAGTAAGAAGGTGGCATTGCCCCATCTTACCCCCGATTCTGAAGAACTTTCCTTTCAGGTTCCATAAGCACAGGTTCTGTCCTTGGGAGGAACGCAAGCCAAGTTTCTGGACTGAAGGGCCAAGAAAGGAATGTGGCAGGATTTGGGAACGAATGTGCAGTGGGAGCCAACAGGCACAGAAGACAGTATGCCAGAGAAGAAGGGGGAAGGGGACAGCAACAGAACCTGGGAGGACCTAATGAGTTTGCTTCCTCCCACAACAACCCTCAAGTAATAATAACCATGATAACCACTGACACTGATTTCACATTTGCTGTAGGCCAGGCACTGAACCAGGTGCTTTATAACCATTCTCTCATTTAATCTTCAGAAAACCTCACACAGTCGCTACTGGTATCCTCATTTTTACAGATAAAAACTGAGGCTCAGAGAGGCTAAGCAACTAGCCTAGGGTGACCCAGCCAGTCAATGGAAGAGATGGGATTTGACGAGTTTGGTGCCAGAGAGGAAATTTTTCAGCATCATATTCAGCGATCTCTGCAACAAGTGGGGCTGGAGGCCAAGGCTTGAAGGTAGACGCTGTAAGAGGGGTGGTCCAGCAAAGGTTGTCATCTTCACTGATGGCCTAGCATCTTGTCTCCAGAAGGCCTTCACCTGGGGCCAGTGGAACTCTGTTGCCCCTTAGGAGTCGGCGCTCCCTCTTTGTTCTACCAAGAGAAAGAGGCATCTCTAAGCCACTGGAGCTGCAAACCCCTAAGGCTGTATCCTTTTTCGTAAAAGCTCAAGTCTGTTCTCTTCAAAAGGCAACTTGACTCAGGAGCATAAAGAGATGGATAATTTCAAAAAAAGGAAAAAGAAAAGGACTTCTCCAATGAGAGCATCCATTTCCAGAGTGCTTTCAGACACAGCATTTACTGCAGTCGAGGATGGTAGCAGTATCATCTTCCCACTCAGTGCTTGAAGCTTAATCAAATTAGTTGAATGAAGGGCAATTCATAGATGAGGAAACTGAGGCTCAGGAGATCCACGGCTGGTCCAAGCTGACAGCGTCACTCCAGGGCAAAGCCTGGCTCTGGACCTCAGATCTACCAACTTTAATCATCGGATGGAGAACCTGGACCAATGAGGCGGCACCCTCACTCAGCTCATCCTCCCAAGACCCAGGTCTACTAGTCTTGAACATCGTTTCCTGGGACCCAAGTCCTTCCAGCTCCATCTTCTGCCCTATGGACCAGGGCAGACCTGATGACCACCCAGGAATAGACTACAGCAGCAATGGCTGCTCACGAGTCCAGACCCTTGGGTCCTAGAACCTCCCAGGGCAGCCTCTCACAAGTCTCTTCGACCACATCCTCCCCGTTGGCTCAGAGGGTAAGAGTCTCCCCGGCTAGCTCTCCGCTTCCACACCATCTCACCCACAGTTTCTTGACTTTATTGTCCCAGGACTACTTTGGAAATCTGTTGAAGCCTACGAATTGCTTCTCAGAATATTTTTAAAGACATACAATAAAACACAATGGATTATAAAGGAAACCAAAGATAATCAAATCGTTATCAAAGTGGGTTTTTTAATGGGATATAGGAATACATGTGCTTCTTTATCAATGCGTTAAACAACGAGATCTATCAGAGGGTCTAATAACTCCCATAATTTCAAAGCTGGGATGAGCATGAGCGATGATTGGGATATCTGTAATACTACAATGGGAAATAAAATAAAAACAGTGGTGATTTTTATGGGTAACAAAGTCACAGGTACTGCCAATACTGCTACAGTTTGTTACCTACCTTCAATAATTGCAGGAAATGGTACCTTCCAATTAGATGTTAGCGCAAATAAAAATGACAGTCCTAACTTAGGATTATTCAGGCCTCTTAAGAAACCAATCATCATGACTTGGAATGAGTTTATATTATTTTGATATTTTCCCATCTAAGTTCACAGACTCCCAGAATTCTATCCAAGAATGTTCAGTGGACCCCAAGGTAAGAACCTGCTCTAATCCCTGATTGAAGCAGTACTCATTCCCTCCCGGTCTTGGACAAGGACCATGTGCTTTCTAAGTCGGCACCCTGGATCCAGGCTGTCCCTGAACCTATATCCACGCAGGGTCCCTGAGCTTCACACCCCAGGACGCGGCCCAGTGTCCACCCTAGGCTATTCTCTAGAACCTTGGCTCTCTACTTGCCATTAGTTTTCGTCTTTCTTCTATCATTTCCCTTTTTACCAACCGTTCTGTTTATTTGTGCACCAACCACATCCCACATTTCTTTCCAGCCTCCAGCTCACATCACACCTCTTTACAGCATTTTCACTTAGGGACTCACCGTGCATATTACACTTGACACAATCACAGTACACACTGGCAAGAGAATGCCAGCTCCCTCTCCCCCTGCCCTCATTTACAGCAGGCACCTTCAGTCCTAGGCTGGGGGCAGTCTGCACTGCTTGATCTCAACCCGGGGAGGATCAGTTCCTGCCTGGGAATTACACTCAACGTACTGCGAAGACCAGCACCTGCTCCCTGCCGTGGTCTCACACCATTATAAGAAGCAGGGACTCTGGCTTAACATCAGTGACGTTAATACGGACAGTGACAGATTCAGCTCTTTTAGGTACAAAGTATGTGTCCATGCTCTGATTTAGGGACTCTTCAAAATGAAAGAAAGCCAATAGGAAGTGTGTTGGAGAATTGATTATTAAACAATCAATAGGCCAAGCATGGGCAAAAGAGGAAACAGAGACCCTTCTAATCCCTAAAGACACACCTTTCCCACCCACCCACCCGTGTGGAAAGGTACTTGCTCTCTTCCCAAAGCTCTGTCCTCTAGAATCTAGATGGAAAACAAACTTTAGAAATTATCTGAGCATATGCCTGAGGGTTTTCCAACCCAGTTCTTTTTTCAATTAGCATTTGGGATTGAGCAAGGAGTGATGTTGATTGGATCTGCTCATGAGCTCTCTTGGCTTTTGCAATTTGTAGTCAAAGAAACAGTGTAGACCCACATTTCTTGCAATCAGTATTTCCAGATGGGCATGCAAAATCACCAGTGTCTGTTGTTGTTGTTCGTTTGTTTTGAGGGCATTTGAAGTTGTACAGTTGTCTGTTTTTCATTAGGGAACTCTTTGAACCATCAAAACATCATGGCAATGAGCAGGAAGGAGACGGGTCTCACACTGCGACGTGCACTGTATCCAGAACCACATAATAAAAGAGCTAACACTCATACCACGTACAGGCCATGTTCTAAGTGCTTTACATGCAGTTTCTACTATAATTCTCACAACAACACTATGACATGAATGCTCCTTTGTCCTCATTTCCTGAGCTCAGATAAGGAAAGTTTGCTCAGGAAAGGGAAGTAACTTAAGTCCACACAGCGAGGGTGCAGCAGTACTGGGATTTGAACTCAGTCTTGTTCTAGGATGTGGACTCAAAACCACATAAGTGTATAACATGGTAGAAGAAACCCTTGATGTCGGCATTAAGGCACCCAAGCTTTTGCCCTACCTCTGCCAGGAGTTTAAGCATCTAAGCTGTACCCTGGTCTCTACCACAAACTTCCTATGTGGCCATGTGTAAGTCACTTCCCCTCTCTGGGTGTCACCCAGCTCATTGTAATGACGAGTTTCAGACTCTTCCTCTAGTCTGAGGCAGAGAGGTGGTGTTATCAGGCGGGGTGAGCCTTAGTGAAGGTCAGGAAGGATGTGGGGGAAAGAAGGGAATACTGAGATGGACGGCATTGTGAGAGGCAGGAAAAAATATTGACATAAAAAAGAAACCAAAAAACAGGGCGCTGACAAACCTCTCTGAAATACAAGTGACCCCTAGCCTCACTTCTTCTTGATGCAGGTGTGAAACTGCCCTGTGAAACCCAAGTGCCCTAGAGGTCACCTAATGTTGGTGCACCCTCAGTGGAAAAATGATGCTGGTTACCTAAGAAGAGAGCTGGGGGAGTGTGGACTTCTGGTGCACATTCATAATTTACATAAAGTTAGTCCTTTTCACTTAACCATGTAAATGCCAACTTTCCATATTAGTACATATGGGCTTCTCTCCGTGGTGACGTGATGTTCAGCTGTGTGGGTATCATCACGTGTATTTAACAAGTCTGCTATTGATTGATGTTCCAGTGGTTTCCAATTCTGGATATTACACGTATTGCTGCAACAAACATTCTTACTCATGCAGCTCTACGCACTTGAACGAGTATTGCTACTACAGGATTTGTAGTTTTCTCATTATTATTCCACAGGGACCAAACAAGGTTTGCCTAGGATCACAAACCCCACTTTAAAACAGCACGATACCATAAAAGAAACCACAGGGCAGCCGGTTGGAGTGCAGTGCTCATAACACCAAGGTCGCCAGTTCGATTCCCACATGGGCCAGGGAGCTGCGCCCTCCACAACTAGATTGAAAAAACAACGACTTGACATGGAGCTGATGGGTCCTGGAAAAACACACTGTTCCCCAATATTCCCCAATAAAAAATTTTAAAAAATAAAGAAGTTACAGAAAAAAAAAATTTTTTTTAATTAAAAAAAAGTAAAAAACACAAGAAGTGCCTGCCTAACATGGTTTCAGGATAGTTGTCGACAGACCCTCCCCCTCAAGAGAGGTACAAATAGGGATCGGAATGGAGACGAAAATTAGAGGATTTCAGGTTTTATAAACGTGTGAAACCAAAGAGGTGCGCTGCGACACTTGGGGGGCATTACAGACGGACTTCCTACTGCCTCCTGGCAGGCAATGCAGGTAGGCGGTCACATCCACGCTGCGCTGACTGCTCCACCGGTCAGGATGGCTGGTAGGACCCAGCACTGGAGAGACAAATTCTGAGATCAAAACAAGCAAGGAAGACTTCTGCTGGGATCCTCTTCCCACGCTCACCGTTGCCAAGGGAGACTGAGCCCCCCTGGAGTGGGGAGCGGACCAGGGAGCCAACACAGCCAAGAAATCCTAACTAGAATGGACAGGGGGAATAACTGAAGATAACAGGAATTCATTCATCTGAAAACAGGAGAAGAGCTGAACTCGTTGTTTTTTTAAAAAGCTCATGTTTCAAATAAAAATATTCATAAGAAAAAGACTAGATTGGTGCCAAAGTAATTGCGGTTTCCAAGGTTAAAAATAATTGCAAAAACCGCAATTACTTTCGCACCAACCTGATAGATAAACCACGACATTACCAGGCCGAGCAGAGTCTATCCTGGCGTAGAAGAAAAACTAGTGAGGTGCAGGGCGAGGTGTGATGAGACCTCATGATGGGAAGGTAGACAGGTGCCGGACCATGGAGAGTCTTGTGCGTCACAGTAAAGAACATAGACTCCACCCAGGGAGCATTTGGAACCGGTTTTGCACCTTTTTGAACAGAGGAGTAAGTAGCGTGATTGCTTTTTACCCTTAGAGCAATGGCTGTGGACAGCAGGGTGAAGGGAGGGGAATTTGAGGCAGAGAGAACAGAGACTACACCGGGGCGCGAAATGAGAGGCAAGGAGAACGGACACAGACAGCTGCAATGGAGGTGGAGAAGCTGGTTCTTAGCGCAATGCAGCGAGTGTCAGATCAGGCCCAGTTTTATGGCTGGGTAAACGTTTCTTATCTACAAAATGAGGATAATATCGATTCAGGTTATTGTAAAGATTCTATAAGGGGGGGTTGCTTTAAATTTAACCCAACACCGCATCTTTGTTCTAGAAAAGACTTAGTGCTGCTTAAAGTAAGGCACCAGATGTGGAAACACCATAAAAGGCCTCACACATGTGAAACATTACCGTTTATTACTAGCACTGACACCTTCCGGAACACCTGTGCACTTACAGACTGAGTTTGCCGGGCTGTGCAGGGCCGGCACAGGGGGAGCTGGGCTGACTCGGCCCTGCAGGTGATGACAAGGTGACCTTGGAGCCTGGAAGAAAGGCCAAGGTTTCTGAAACAAATCTGGGATTGTGAGCTCACGGTGAGCCAGACCTGAGCCAGATCTACTGTACCCGTTTATCTCGTTTAATCCTCAGAGCAAACTTGCAAAGAAATTGTTACTTAAGAAAAAAAAAAGACTTTACAGATGAGAAAATGTGAGGCTGTCAGAGGTTAATTACCCACCTCAGTGGGAATCCGAGAGTCCCCCTCTCCACCGGCTGCCTTTCTCTCCTTTCCCAGGGATACACAACACTATGTCTGGACGGACAGAGCTGTGGCTCAACAGAAGTCTGTCCCCAGCAGCTCCACCTGGCTGTGGCCCACGCAGAGGGTGGGCCTGACTAGCAAATGGCGCTTCTGGGGGAAGAGCAAGCCCCGTCTCCTCTCTTTGTGGTTATTCATTCTCTCTTTCCTTCAGCAACAAGCAGCCCCCAGATCTCTACTTGCCTCTAGCCGGACCCTGATGGATTGCAACTCTCATGCTGTCCTCACTGGTCATCCCTGGTCTCATCTCAACGTGGCGCTGACCCTGCTGCCCCTCCCAGGGCCTCACTCAGCTAGCACATCATAGGTCAGTCTTGCAGCTGCAGGGGAACCTCTCCCCACTGAAGCTACAGCTCTCTGGTTAGGCTGCAAAGCAAGGGTTTGTTTGTTTTTAAAAACATTTACTTTGTTTTATTTTTCAATTAGAGTGGACATTCAGTATTATTTTATATTAGTTTCAGGTGTACAGCATAGTGGTTGGACATTTATATAATTTACGAAGTGATCCCCTCAATTAGTATAGTATCCATCTAGCCTTACACCTAGTTATGACATTATTAACTATATTCCCTACGGTGTATTTCACATCCCCGTGACTACTTTGTTACTTCCAGTTTGTACTTCTTAATCCCTTCACCTTTTTTATGCAGGCCCCCCCACCCACATCCCCTCTAGCAACCATCACTTTGATCTCTGTATCTATCAGTCTGTTTCTGTTTTGTTTATTCACTTATTTTTTTCTTTAGATTCCACATATAAGTGAGGTCATGCGGTATTTGTCTTTCTCTGCCTGACTTATTGCACTCGGCATAACACAAGGCTTTTGAACGGCTAATTCCCCGCAGGCGGGGTAGGTAAGTGTGGAGTTGGCACCATCCACAGTCCCTCCGGCAGGGTCTCCAAAGAAAAAGATGCTGTGGAAACAATAAAACAAATATGTGACAAAATTCCCCGCTATCACTTTTAACAAATCACCTGCTCTCACCTTTGACAGCCAGACCTTACCCTGGTTCCCACTTGGCTTCACCCTAAACTTGGGGTTTCTGGCTGCCCCCGCAGTGGTCCTACTAGGACCCCCCAGCTCCCAGCTCACCCCTGGGCTGAGTCTCAGAGGTCAGGGATAGCGTGGCTCGATGCCAGGGCCCCTCATCCTAACCTGCCCCAACCTTGACACTGCTTCTGCCGAGTCCTGTGGTGACCACTGGACACTACCCCCCATAGACACACACACACCTCACATGAGACTGGCTGTCCTGGTGACCACCAGCCACCAGGAATGGGAATCTTCAGGGACAGATCTTGGGCAGCAAGTTCTACCCAAGACAGCAAGAGGAATAAAAGTCAGGATCTGTGGGTCCAAATGCTGGGGGCAGAAGTGTAAACCCTTGGTCTACACTGACATCAGGGTCATGGAAACAAAGGGGAAGGGAGGGGACAAAGCCAGGTCAGCGCAGAGAAGGAAGGAAGGGAGGCTGAGCCCAGGCCACGAATCTCACTGAAGCTTTGGGAGCCAGTGGGTGTATGGTGCATGGGACAGTCCCACAGCTGAAAGGACAGAGCCAGGTTTGGTACAAGCCCCAGGACTCTATCTGGAATTTCATGGTATCCGAGTGTACCCACGCCCTTTTCCAAAGCTGGGACTGCCCTCCTCCCGCATCAGTCCCCAGGCCTGACCCCAGGAACAAGCCCTGGAGCGAGGATCAGCAGCAAGAACCCAAAAGAGTGGGACTAAGAAGCTAGTGGCGTTCTGGGGTCTCAGGGACAACGCTCAACAAGGCACATGCTCAGAGCTCTCCTGCAGGGAGACAAAGGGACCTGGCAACAGTCTGGGTCCCTCACTCAGCACCCCCGGCCCTTCCCCGTGGTCTGATCCGCAGGCAGCCTCGGACACCCACAAGGCCAGAGCTCAGCCAGGACCTTCTAGACCTACCTTAGGTTGGCTCTGTCAGGGGTGGGGGCAACCTGGTCCCCCTGCCAGGGGTTTCAACCCGCCAGTCCTAAATGAGTATGTGCCCATAAATATCTGCTGAATAAATAAATAAGATGGAGGGCCAAGAGAAGCTGTAAAGGGGGGAAATGCAACAATCATCAGCAAAAGGAGAATATTTTTGAGTAACTACTGTGTGACCACCATTATAGTCACACAGCAGCTGGGGGGAGAGTGGAGGGAGAGGTGTCTTTCTAAAACCCACACCTGAATGAGTCATTCTCCTGCTTAAAATCCTTCAATGTCTTGCCTCTTGCCGGATCCAGCCACACCCGCACCACCTTGCCTTGCCCTCTGCATTCTAGTCTATTGGGCATTAGACTTACTTTCACATATTATTCTGCCATTTGCTTTTTTCACTTAATACATCATTGACATCTTGCTATGCCCAAATGTTTAGGTTCATTCATACCTGACACTTTATATGCACGATCTCAATCCTCTCAACAAATCTGCATAAAATTATACCAATTTTACAAACAAAGAAACTGAGGCCAAGAGGTTAAGTGACTTATTCAAGGTGATTGCTCATGCTGAGTCATACTCCCCACACCGGGCATCTGCCAATCAGCTCCAAAAGTGACTGACAGTAAGCACAAGACAAGCAGGTCTAAAACAGCTTCTCGCAGTCCAGGAGCTGAGACCTCAGAAATGCTGTGTGGTAGGAGGCAAAGGAGGGCAGGCCTTTCAGAAACGTGACTGAGGAAAGCAGCCCAGGGTGACCAACTGTGGGGACAGAGTCCCAGAAAGCAGTTTCCAGGCTCTCGGCCTCACATAGAAAGGTGCTGGCTCGGGTAGTAAATGGCCATCAACTGTGATTGGATGGCCATCAGCTGTGGCTAGTTGGCCGTCAGCTTTAACCAGTGAGCCATTGGCCACTAATATAACTGCCGTGGCTACGCTAGCAGAAAATGGGGGCTAGCAAGAAGATGGTGGCTGAGTTAGCAGGAGCGGATTGCAGTTAGCACGGCAGGTTGCAGCTAGCGAGGGGAGTCGGTCAGTTGGCAGCAAAGCGGACAGCAGGTCGCATGTCGTGTGAATCCAGCTTCCAGTGAGACTATAATGCCACCAGCAAGAATATAGTAGTATGTGGTATGACTCCCCTACCTATGGCTTTGTGGGTGTTCCTTTTTGGCCTCACCATGTCCTGCGTTCTTATGTGCAGAGCGGGACCAGAGACCCCACAGGCCGCCCTGCACAACAAATGGCGCAGCAAGCAGGGACCCCCGCACGACACCAACTTGTGATTTGCCCAGAACGTTCCAGATTTTAGTACTGAAAGTCTCATGTCCCAGGAAACCTCAGTCCTTGTCATGCAGGGCGGCCTGGGGGGTCTCCGCTCCCTCTCCCCACACAAGAATGCAGGATATGGCGAGGCCAAACAGGAACACCCACAGAGCCATAGATAGGGAGTCATACCACTATATTCTCGCTGGCGGCTGGGTTGGAGACACAGGAAGCAGGAGCCACACGGTCCGCAATCCACACTCTGCCGCTTGCAGGCTCAGCCACCATCTTCCTGCTAGCCCCCATTTTCTGCTAGCGTAGCCACGGCAGTTATATTAGTGGCCAGTGGGTCACTGGTTAAAGCTGACGGCCAACTAGCCACAGCTGATGGCCAGCCAGTCACAGTTGATGGCCATTTACTACCTGAGCCAGCACCTTTCTATGTGAGGCCGAGAGCCTGGAAACTGCTCTCCTGGCTCTGTCCCCACAGTCCTTGTTTTAGAAATGAAAAGTTCTACGTCCTGGGAATGCCTACCCCTTCAGTCCCAAGCAAGTGGGGTCGGTCTAATTCTGGTCAGCTTCCTTGTCCCTCAGATGAGGTGCCCAAGGAAAGGCGGGCTCCTTGGGATTAGCTCAGAGGCGGTAGTAAAGCTACAATTCAGATCAACTGAGCAAGACATCCATTGAGGCACATTAATACCCCAGCTGGAAGTGGGGATAAAAGGAGCCCCCACTATGGGCAAGGGCTGGCCAGAAGCAGGCTGGATCAGGGCAGTGCAGGGGCCCGAGGGCCCACTCCGGTCCCAATGCCTGTTTTATTTACAGTTATAATCCCAGTTCTTCGCACAGTACCCGGCACTGAGCAAGAGCATGTTAAATGCATGGATGGACGTACGTGTGCCTGGGCCATCCCTCTGAAATACCAGCCTTTCGGCAGCTAGAACAGATCCTCTCACCACCAATGGGACCTAGCTCAATGGTACAACTGCTGACCCACAAGTTGAATCCGTGGGAGAAGACGCAAGAGGCCAGGATGGACAAGGCCATTTGGCACAGGTTGGAGCTGGAGAGAACAGCCAACGGGAGCCTTGCTGCTAGAGGGCTCACGGCTACTGATGGTTCTAGGGAAAGAGGCTGCCCTATTCAGGATCCAGCCATTTCTCCTCCTCGGAGAGGAAAGGAGAACATGGCCAAGAGGACGAACCTTTCACTGAGGCCTCCTACAACAGTATTCATTGTGAGGAAGTCTCCATCATTAGCCAAAATGCAAGGCCAAGTCAAGCAGGGTTTTCGTTAGGCAATCACTTCTAACTTGTAAAGCGCTTTTTACAGTAATTATTGCCAGCTGCTACTTGCCACTCGCGGGGTCCCTGTGGTCAGGCCTGGAAGCAGCAGCAGCGCCATCTTGTGGCCCTTTTGAGAACATCACAGGGTTGTTTTCAGCCCCTTCACCTGTCTGGATGTGTACAGCACACGGTTTCTGAGAATTCACAACTTTGGGTATCTTAATAAGGACATCTGACCTGCTAGTTAACAACCTGACTCACTGATCACCCTTTATAAAGATCAAAAAACATGAAATCAATCCCCAAGTCAGTCTGGATTCAATAACACGTAACCTCTGTGTTTTCAGAAAACTCAAGAGTTTCCCACCGTAAATCCACATTTGCTGAGCTAACTGGGTGTGCAATAACCAGGTGCAAATTAGAGAAAGACTACACCTCCCACGACTTCCATTCACTCCCTATGGGGCCACACCTTTCTTGCTCATAAAAGGAAATGTGGTAGCGGTTGTCCGCCATGGTGCAAATAGTCTAGGAGGCCACACATAAGTCAAATAATTACAGAAACAATAGTGTCCTGGGGACAGGTGCTGTGAGCCGGGTGATGGGGTAAGGAGTGGGAGGTGGTCCCGGGGGTCCAATAAGGCTTCCGCTAGGATACCAAGAAGTAAAAGTCTGAATTGTCTCCCAGGAAATTCAGGGAGGACACGCGCTTTCAGCGCATTGTCTCTACAAGCCTGATGGGAGATGCCCTCTGGGCACAATGGAATTTGAACTCACCCCCAGTATTGGGGGTGTTTTATCTGGTTCTAGTTCACTCCCCCCACCGCCACCACACAATACAGCCACATACACACACATGCACCTGCACCTGTGCACACATACATTCACACACATACTCACACACACGCAATTGATTTCTCATCTCTTTGTGTTGAAGAAGAATTAAATTATGTGCAGACGAGAACTGCAGTCATATGGAGTCATGCTCAGGTAGGGAAGAGCTGAAACGCTCTTTAAAAGAAAACCTTATCTCTGAGGTTCAGACAAGGTGAGTCTGCAGACAGCAGCGGAGGCCGCCCCGAGGGAGTGAGTCTCCAGCCTGAGTCCCCCACAGGGTTACAGCTCAACACAGTTGGAGATTTCACGGGTACAGAAATCCATGGACTGTCGAGCTCACCTCCTTTTGCTATCTGAAGGAGAATGGTGGAATGCATGTGAGTCTTGGAATCAGACAAAATCTTGGAAACAGATGTGGGCTCTAACCCTGGCCCCAGCCTGATGTGTCCAGTTAAGGTCTCTGAGCCATTTCATCATCTGTAAAGTGAAATATAGCCGCAAGGCGGCTCAGGCTCTGTTCTGGCCCCCAAGGCTGGACTCCGACTCCAAAAACACCTCCTCTCTCTTGCCCTGCATGATAGGGAATTGTTTTGCCAAATATTATTGGTTCTTTCTTTCTGGAAGAAAAAAAAAACCTCAAAATTCAATATTTTTAATTTGTACTAATGTTGTAAAGAATCAGATGTTTAAACATCTTTCTGTTTCATACAGATGTGAATAAATCATTGAATAAATAGATTAGGGGAAAGAGACAGCTCTCCTTACGAAGAATACCAGTTAACCAATGTAGAAGGAACGATGGAGATAGAAATTCACTAGTAGACAGGCTCTCCGTGGCAATTACTGTCACGAGCAAGTAGCAGTGACAGGACAATGAGAAATGGGATATTTGCATAACCTCCAAGTCTCTCCCCTACAAGCTACTTATTAAGTACAAACAGAAAAATGGTAACTTTACAGTGAAGAAAGCTAGCACACACATGTTACTATCACAAGTGATAAGACAAGGCCACATCTGTGACACGCTGCCCTGAGAAGGGCAGCACATCACTTCTGTGCTATTCTCGCCAAAAAAGTATCGTTCCATTGAATCATGAAAAAAGAAAACAACACCCAACTCAAATGAAGGGTATTTCTACAAAATAATCAGCCAGTACTCTTCAAAAGTATCAAGGGTACGAGAGAACCACACACACACACACACACACACACACACACACACACACACACACTGAGAAATTTTCATAGATTAGAGAAGCTTAAGAAAACATGACGACAAAACGCAACGTGGAATCCTAGCTTGGATCCTGGCCCAAAAAAAGGATATTAGTAGGAAAATTAGTGAAATTCAAATACAGTCTGTAGAATAGTTAATAATATGGTATCAGTGTTCCTTTTGTTGAGTCATTGAGTTCTGAAAGGAACTGATGGAAACAATTTAAACAATACAGAAGAGTGTGTGCTTAATTGATTGCCATAAAGTAATCATGCAAACATAAGTAGGCAGAGGACTTGCTTCTGGGCCCATTATTTTTACTACAACTTAAAATTTTTACATAGAATTTTTTGATCTTGGGAAATATTTTGTTTACCAAGGTAAGTTTTCTTTTATTGGATTATTTCATCCTCATCTCAATGTATAAGCTGGCTTTTTTTTTTTGACAGTGGTGAATTTATGTATTGCAACAAAACAAAGATATTGCCCATGATTCAAAATCTAAGCAACTCCAGTTTTGCCTGTGATTACAGTATATGTCATTCAGGGAGTAGCTTACTTTAGGCTAGCTTCTGCCTTCTTAGGTGTCTTGTTTGACATACTCAATGATAGAATATTTTGATTTTTTTAAAGTTCTTAAGGCCAGTGGTTTAAAAACATCAAAACATTTAACGAACTGTAAAATACAAGGCCTTGGACATGCAAATATAAACCTATGGAGCATTCCCAAGATGTTTTATTTGTCATGGCTCTGTTGATTACAATTCCTTGTATAGCTTGTATTTTGATTTAGTTTATATGCTGCTTATTATCTATTCTGTGTTCTTATATATGAGAAAGCACAAGTGGAAAAGAGGTCATATATATTCAAAATCTGTCACAGGAAGTAGCCTGCAGTGGTGTGAGTTATAGTATTTTATTTAAAGAAAGTCTCAGTTCTGAATATTGATATTAGTCGTTAAAAGAATATTGGGGCCATTTTATATGTTTTCTGCACCAAGTTTTCCTAGCGATAAAAAAAAAACAACCCACTTAATTTATACACATGTTAATCCTGTGAAAGATTCTAGATATAGAAAAGAAAGGTACTTAACCTTCAATAAATGTTATTTTTGGAAGCACAGTTTTTGTCATTAAACATTACACGATTTATTATCGTATTATTTCACATGTGTAAAACAAATGTTATGTAAGAATGTTGTATATTTTAACATAAACCCATGTAGAGCGATTATCTAGATTCATTAATTTTCATAGTTCCTTTTGCCATATGAGTCAGCTGGAAAATCTGCAATAAACAGTATTTGTTGTGTATTAAATATAAATAAATAACTAATACAGAAGAGTGTCAGGTAGAAGTGCCTCTCCCAAAGTCTTACCTCCTACAGGTAACCACTGTCAAAAATTTGGTGTTTTGGGGCAGCCAGTTGGCTCAGTTGGTTAGAGCACAGTGCTCCTAACACCAAGTCTCCAGTTCGATTCCCACACGGGCCAGGGAGCTGCGCCCTCCACCACTAGATTGAAAACAGTAACTTGACTTGGAGCTGAAGGGTTCTGGAAAAGACACACTGTTCCCCAATATTCCCCAATAAAAAATTTTTTAAAAAGGTTGGTGTTTCTTATGTTTATATAAAGCAACAAAAACAAATATATTTATACGTTTCATATACACATACATAAAACAGAATCCTAATATATATATTGTTCTATGACATGATATATTCACTCAACAATATATCTTGGACTATACAGAGGTTGCCAAAAAAGGTATACACATTTGAAGAAAGGAAAAAACTGTATTAAAATTACACTGATGGTAACCACTTTGAGCACTTGTAATTGCAGAAATCAAATGTGACTTGTATTCACCTTTTGTTATTGGTATATATTGAGTATTACAATTTAATACAGTTTTTTCCTTTCTTAAAATGTGTATACTTTTTTTGGCCCTTCTATATATCTGTCTTGTTTTTCGTGGCTGTATAATATTCCATTATAATGATAAATATTTATTTAACCAGTCTCAGATTTTTCTCCAGTTGTTCCCTATTATAAATGATACTGCTTTAAAAGCTTGTGTATGTGTTGTATGCGTTTGGATATAAATAGAATATAGTGTATGTGTGGCTATATAGAGAATATAGATAATACACTAGATAACAGAGTCTTAGAAGGAGGGTGGTTGAGTCAAAATATAAGCAAAGTTTACATTTTGATCATACTTCCACCAAGAGCAAATGAAAGTGATCATTTTCCCATATCCTGAAAAACAATAATCAGCATTTTTCCATTTTTTTCAATAGAGTGGGAAAAACATAAATTATTGAATCAATAGCCTGTGTGAATGTCACTCCCAGGCCTCCGCCCATACTGCAAGGAGCTGTGGGAAGCTTGAGCGAAGTTCAGTCTCTCTGTCTGAAGGCCAAGTTACTCAAGCTCTCTGTGACAGCCAGTCTCCAGGATGGCCTCCAAGGATCCCTGTCTACTGGCATGCGTGTCCTTCTGGCATCCCCTCCTTCACCACATCATGGTGGGTCTGTGTGACCAACAGAATACGGCAGAAGCGATGATATGTGGTTTCTGAGGCTAGTCCATAAAAAGGCATGTGGCTTCCCCTTTCTCTCCGTTGGATCACTAGCCCTGGTGGAGACCAACTGCCATGTTAAATTGATACTCAGGCCCCTTATGGAGGCCTCATTAGTATTGTAGGATGAGAACTGAGGCCTCCCGATAACAACCATGTGAGTGAGCCATCTTCAAAGCAGATTATCCAGCCCCAGTGGAGCGTTCAGATGACTGCAGCCCAAGCCAGCATCCTGACTGCAACCTCATGAGAAACCCAGCTAAGCCACTCCCAGATTCCTGGTGCTCAGAAACTGCATGAGGTAATAAATGTTTGTTATTTTAAGCCGCTACGTTCTGGAGCGCTTTGTTACGCAGCAATAGATAACTAATACACTCTCAGCCTGACTTTCCTCATCTGTAGGATAGGAACGATCGTAGTAATAATGCCCACTGAACAGAGAGAAAGTAGATGAAAGCACCTGCCAGCTGTCTCTGCCCACAAGCACTAGAATCTGTTCCCCTCTCTCTTTGGGAGGCCTTTGTGACAGGCTGTCGGGCCTGGCTAACCAGAGAGGAATGTTTTGAGTGGCAGTGCCTTTGACCTTTTCATTTAAAATCCATGTCACATCAGCTTCTAGTTCATTTCCAGACACATTATTCTGAGAATGAAACAGGGAGTGGACTTTGTTGTAATGTATTCCCTACCCTTTTATTTGATGAAATTACAAAAGCACACAGTCCGGTTGCTCTGGTCTTGGTTACACTGCCCAACCTCTCTCTGAATGATGAGAGAGTGGCTGCTTGAGCCCCCAGCCGTGACGAGCTAGTGAGGATGGCTGAGGAGGGAGACCCTGGCCTTGGTGTCTCTGCCAGGACAGGAAGCATACCTTTTTCCAAGCAGTGCGGACACACATATACAAAAGAGAAATTGCTCCTCCTTTCTCCCCTCATGGGGGTTCCCTCTGATGAGCCCAATGGTGGTGGGGATGGGCAGAGGGAAGCCAGGAGCCATGAAATCCCTAGAGATGCTGGTCGCCCAGCATCCATCCCAGTAAACTTCGAGACCAGCCCCTGAGCTAGAGACATAGGAACGACTGACTGCTCCTCTCCCCGTGAGCAGCTCACACTCTGCCAGCCCAGACCAGCTTGGAGCCTCACAGGAGCATTCCTGGAAGCCCCGGGATCTCCTGCTTCTCACTCACAGGTCAAGTTCCACCCAAACTGTGACTAGCACTGCTCTCCACTCTGCCACCTGGTGGCCACAGTCGGCAATTACAGCTTTCCCACAGGACAGCCACCTTCAGAGGACTGCGGATGTCTCCTTCCATCTGGGTTAGCAGCTATTTCTCCCCACCCAAAGGACTGGCCAGGCTCTTCCTGGTTAGTCCGCCATGCCAAAGAACTTGGGCAGATTGCCAGGAAAGGAGTCAGAAGGTGTTAAGCAGATACCATTCTGAGTCTTTCTCAAAAAGTATTCCTCGGTCCAGCTACCAGTCAGAACACAGGCTGAAAACTTTGTCTTGGCTCCAGCCAAGCTCCCTAAGCCCCCAGGACTCTTTTCCTGGAGAACGGAGTGACCTCTGTCCCTGTCTTTGTTCCTTTGTTAATACCAGTGTCCAGAGCCATTAATCCCAACAGTCTCTCCATCCCCAGGAAGCTCCTGGCTACAATTCTCCAGGTGGGCATGAAGGCTCAGCTTACAACTCAGGTACCCAGATAGGACCCGGTGGTAAACAGACTCCTGGTCCCCACAAAGATATCCCCAGGACCTGGGAATGTTACCTTGCATGGCATGAGGTGGGTCTCACTATATTCCTCATTTTACAGAAGATGAAACTGATATACAGAGAGTAAGTGACTTGCCCAAGGTCATGCAGCTAGAAACTTCATCACTTGCTGAGAGCCAGCTCTGGAAATGGCCCATCCTTATCTGAAGAAGGAGAAAGAAGAGGCAAGAGCTGAAGGGACAGGAGGAGGCAGGGGAGAGAAGACAGCCATTCCAATTTGAGATGGAAGACACATTGTCATCAAGGAAACTGGAGCCTATGTTGGCTTTAGGGTCTGGGGTCTGGGGTTCTAGCTTTCACTCAACAGTATCCAATGTGTGAGCGTGGCCTTCCCGTTCCGAGACTCAGTTTCCTTCACTGCAGGTCAGGAAGACAAACCAACTGCCTAAGGATGTGTAAATGGCTAAGTGCTGGAATCAGGACCTAAATCCCAATTAACCAGCTCCACGAGCTGGAGAAGACCTTACCTCTGAATCCTGTGGCCTGGAGAGGAGGTACGGGGGTGGGAGCCACAGGTGGAAGTGGTCTGTGTGGCTGGCACACAGGCTAGAAACCATGTCCTGGAGAAAAGCTTAATGATGTCAAGCCAAGCATCAGGTAACCAGCGGAAGTTTGAGATGGGAACTGCATGTGGAGCTAACATGAGAATGTGGGGACCGAGGGTCCCTAAAACTAAGGACCAGAGCATCAGGCAGAGGGCTGCAGCCTGGAGGAGCCTGGAGACACGCGGGTTGAGGGCAGCTGCTGTTGACAGGCTGGCTGACGAGAGCCTCCCTTTCTACCCTCACTGAACCTGTCAACGCTGCAAACCCTGCCAGTCCCTGTGCCCAGAAAGCCCTAGGACCCTAGTCATTCTGGAAAGTAAAAAAACGCTTCTGTGGCTGCAAGACCTGGGAAGCACTCATTTCTCCCTTCATTCATTCCTTCGCCCAATATTTTTTAGGTCAGCTACGCAGAGGCCTTTTACTAGACACTAGGACACCCAAAAAGGTTGCAGAAAGCTCAGATGCCACACTTCAAGGAAGGCAAGGAGGAAAGGGCTCTAGGGCCCATGGCAGGTGTGGGATGCCCAGCTGGGGTGTCCCTGAGCTCCTCATTCACTATTGTCCTAGGAACAGCCTGGCAGACTGCAGATTTGTGATGTGAAATGGAACAGCAGGAAACCCTGCTGGGGTTTTAGGAACCACACAATATGCTTGATTGAAAGGCTCTTTTAGAAGCTTAATTTTTTAACATTAAAGAATTAAATCAATAATGTCCCCGTTTCGGCTTCTCTGTGATTATGTCCTTTGTGTCCTGTTTGCTATTTAGTAACAAGCTTTCTAAAAATTACAGTCTATGTCATCCGTACGAAAGGAAATCAAGGGAAGTAGGAAATAGGAAGAGAAAGAAATTAGCATAAGATGAACCCCTACTATGTGGGGGGGAGGGTGGGGAAGGGGGGACTGTTCTAGGGGCGTTATATGCATTATCTTAGGTCACCCTCAACACAACTCCCAAAGGAATTTGTGGCTATTATCCTCATTTTATGAGTCAGGAATCTGAAGCTCAGAGACATAAGAGAAACTGGTCCAGGATCACACAAAAGGGCAGAGCCTGGAGTGGAACTCGCAGGGCTGTTGGTTTCTAAACCCATCCTCCACCACTGCCTTCTTTGTTGATTTCCTCCACTCAGAGCCCCCACCCAATGACAGGACCACTTGGTGCTAAGGGCCTTCCTGTGGCAAGCGGCTCCTGTTTTCAGTCACAGTTCATGGAGCAACGGAAAGGCTTTTCCTATCCACCTGGCTGGGCCCTTCAGGTGACACAAGCCCTCCTGAATGGCCCCCAGGATGGAAGGGGGAGCCCCAGATCTCCTATCGACAGAGGTCAGGGCATTAGCCTAAGAAGCAGAATTTTAATATGCAGGGTCCGTGGTTTGGCACCAGGCGTGGGGTGGCTGTGACAGTTTAAATCCTAGGAAAAGTAAGTGGTGCCCTAGCACTGACTGACTGGCTATACAACTGGAAGCAGGAATCCTGGCTACCCTCTAGCTGGGAGCCACTGAGTTGGTCACTTTCCTTTTTGAGCCAGAGTTTCCTCGTCAATAAAATGAGACCAGTGCTATCTCCCTCCGTGCGGGTTGGAATGATTACATTAGAGGAGGCATAGAAAAGTTTCTGGAGTTTTTCCTGCATGGTGTCCACAGAAGGGACAGATGTTGTAGTGCTCTATGACGGGCCATTGGCACAGGGGAGCAGAAGAGGAGCTCAAGGTCAGTGTCCTGGGTGAGGTTTCCCTGTGTCCTTATGAAGATGTGTCCTTGAATCGCAGCTCCATCAGTGGGGCTCAGGACCATAAAGCACCCTCACCGTGTTCTGATGACTCCATCCAGTGAGAGTCAGGCTTCCGTTCTGTCACCTTCAGGTGAACTATTCACCACGTGTCAACCTGTGGGGGCCAGCCTCAAGGCTGTCTCGAATGACCGAACCACTCACCCTCTGATCACACCCAAGGCAATTGCAGACACTGTGGCTTCCATTCTGGGAGACGCTGCAGAGAGGATACTGTTCTCTAAGAGCTTAATACAAGTTCTGTGCACAGACGTGATCAGGCTTGCAGACTCCACTGAGCAACCTCCCGCTAATCCTTCACTCCTCATTGATTCACTCATTCATTCAAAGGAGATACACCTATTAAGACCAATGTGTTTGGCCCTTGGAGACCTGCAGTAAACAGGTAGACCCTGTCCCGCCCTGCGTGGTATGACATTTCCCATCTTGCTTTGGTTCCCCCATCCGTAATCTGAGAATAGGTTTGCCTGCCTGGCAGCGTTGTGGTGAGAACTACCATGTTTCCCCGAAAATAAGACCTATCCCAAAAATAAGCCCCAGTTAAGCTTGTCAGTGAGACGGATGCATTTAGGATGTTATGACAATGTTCCAGAAGAAGATGACATGACTGTATTTGAATAAATGTAGATTGTTGTACATGAAAAAAATAAGACATCCCCTGAAAATAAGCCCTAATGGAGCAAAAATTAAAAAAAGACCCGGTCTTATTTTCAGGGAAACATGGTAGGAGATAATGTGTGTGCCTTATAAACTTCAAATGTCCACAAATGTTCATGGCAGATTTATTCACAAGAGCCAAAAACTGGAAACAACCCAAATGTCCATCAGTAGTGAATGGATAAACAAACTGTTGTACATCCCTTCAACGGAATACTACTCAGCAACAAAAAGAAACAAATGATGAATACCCACATCATGGATGAATCTCATCATGATTATGCTGAGGGAAAAAGGTCAGAAAAGAAAAACCCGTGTGATTCCATTTATATAAAATTCTGGGGAAACGCAAACTAATCTATTGTGACAGAAAATAAATCAGGGGTGGGATGGGGGTAGAGTGGGAGGGAAGGAGGAATTACAGTACAGTGTCAACAGGAAAATTCTGGAATTGACAGGTTATTATAGACTAAATTGTGTCCCTGCCTCCCCCCCCCAAAAAAGCATATGCTGAAGTCCTAATCTGTAGTACCTCAGCATGTGGCGGTATTTGGAGGTAGAGCTTTTAAAGAGGTATTTAGGGGAGCCTGTTAGCTCAGTTGGTCAGAGCCTGGTGCTCTTAACAACAAAGTTGCTGGTTCGATCTCCACATGGGCCACTGTGAGCTGCGCCCTCCACAACTAGACTGAAACAACTACTTGACTTGGAGCTGATGGGTCCTGGAAAAACACACTTAAATAAATAAAAGGTTTTTTTATATATATAAAAAAAGGGTATTTAAGGTAAAATGAAGTCATATGCATGGGCCCTAATCCAATATGACTGGTGTTCTTATATGAAGAGATTCGGACATGCATTGAGAGAAGACACAGGGAGAAGATGGAAGTATGGAAGCCTCAAAAACAAACCCTGCCCACACCTTGATCTTGGACTTCCGCTCTCTAGAACTGTTGAGACAATTAAGCCCTGTTGTTTACACCACCCAGTCTGTGGTACTTTGTTATGGCAGCCCCAGGACACTAATACATAAACATGTTTGTTATTGGCATTGTAGTTACGGTTTTATGGGTATAATATACGTATATATAAGTCAAAATTCACCCAATTGTACATTTCAAACATACACAGTTTTTGTATGGCAATTATACCGCAGTGAAGCTGTTTTTAAAACCCACTGTTAAAATATTGTGTTAGTTTAATTAATTAATCACCCACGCAGTCCTCAGGATTAGTATTGGGTCTGGTTGTGCCCCAGCAGGGAGGACCCAAGCTCACACTGCCCCTTAGATCAATTAAATCAGAGTCCTTGAGGGTGGGAACTAAGCGTGAGTATTTTTTTTTAACAGGACTATTGGGGAACAGTGTGTCCTTCCAGGACTTTGTTCCAAGTCAAGTTGTTGTCCTTTCAGTCTTAGTTGTGGAGGGCGCAGCTCAGCTCCTGGTCCAGTTGTCGTTGCTAGTTGCAGGGGGCGCAGCCCACCACCCCTTGGAGAGTCGAACCGGCAACCTCATGGTTGAGAGGACACGCTCCAATCAACTGAGCCATCTGGGAGCTCAGCGGCAGCTCAGCTCACGGTGCCATGTTCAATCTTAGTTGCAGGGGGCACAGTCCACCATCCCTTGCAGGACTCGAGGAATTGAACTGGCAACCTTGTGGTTGAGAGCCCACTGGCCCATGTGGGAATGGAACCAGCAGCCTTCGGAGTTAGGAGCATGGAGCTCTAACCCCCTGAGCCACCGGCAGGTCCCAAGCATGAGTACTCTTTAAAGCTCCCCAGGTGACGGGAGTGTGTGTCCAAGGCTAAGCAGTGGCTGCTCACACCCTTCCCAGGAGGCGGACCTTAGAGAAGCAGGCTCCTCCCAGCACCTAGCCGAGCCCAGCCAGGCACAATGATGCACTCACCTGCACTGATTGGGAATCTAATGGCCTTAAGGTTCTGTGCAGAACCAAACAGGATTTAATCATTCCAGGCACACCAAAATATTTACACCAAATACTCATTACCACCTGGAAGGGGCTTGCAGGTAGCTAGGAAGGAGGTGGGGGAGGCTCAGAGTTCAGCACACCCTGTAAGGGAAACAGGCTGTTTGCAGAGGCTGCTGTCCTGTCATCCAGTGCTCAACTATCCCTCCCCACCCCCCTGAGAGATTTCTTAAATGTCCGCACAACCATTAATACTGCAAGGCCTGAACCATCTGATTCTCTCTGGAGTAGGTGCTGAGACTTGGGAACATAAGGTAAATGATTTGCATAAAGTGAGTGATTTGCATAGAATGGAAAATTTGCATGCAGTAAATAGCTCAGGGGAGGATAAAACTATGGCCCAGAATGGCCTAAAATAACGTGTTAATTTGTAGCCCCAGTGTCATCTGAATGCTTCTCTGAAAAAACGAGCATCCACCTTCAAAGAAAGAGAGTTGCCCAGTTCCTGCCAATCACAGGTCCTGTCCTGAAAGTCTGATGAGATTCAATGATGAGACACAAGGATGAGTGAGATCCTGGGTGACCACAGGCCAGGCATCTGACCATTCCGCAACCACCACTCCTTCCTGTCAATGCACTTTGTTCCGTCCAGCTGCAGCTCCCAAGAGATGCTTCTCTACTGACTGCCCTGTGAGCTCCCTGAGGGCAGGAAATGTACTGATTCAGTTCCACACCCCTGCATCCAGCAAAGGGTACCGCACTGTAACAGTTGGCAATGTTTTCAGCTGCAGGTAACAGAAAGCTCAACTAACAGTGGTTTAAACCATAAGAACATTTGCTATTCACTTAAGAAATTCAGAAGTAGGTTAAGGGAGGCATGGCTCAACAATGTCATCAAGAGCTAGACCCTGGAATCCTTCCACTCTACCATCCTCAAGTCTGCTCTCATGATATTAAGATGGCTGCCTCGGAAAACAAGCCATCACATCCTCATTACCCTGATGGGCTAATACACAATGCAGGAAGCAAGAAGATTTGCTCTATCTTATCAGAGAGGTTAAGTTTCCCAGAAGCCCCAGCAGGCATCCCTTTTATCTCGTTTGCCAGAGCTGAGTCACAAGTCCACTTCTAGGCCAATCACTATCTAAAGGTAAGAGGATTGGAGCTGGGCACATGGTTGCCTGAACAAAATCAAGATTCTGTTCGCAGAGAAGAATAAGAGAAAGGCTGGCAGGTAGAAAAACCAATGATGTCAACCAGTGATAATAAATGTCTGTTCATGAAGAGATGGAGCAGCTACTTATGGGACCTAAGTGGGGTCTTCTCTCTCCCCTGAAGCCCAAATCCAAATACTGGGACCTTATCACTACATGATACAGGTACGTAACTCAGTAAGAAGCATGACAAAGCAAGCATGAGGAAGGAAAGCTTGTAGGCCTAAGTTCTATCATTTAGCCAGCAGCAGCATGGGCGTCAGGAAATGGAGGAGAGCCAGCCACAGGAATTCCACCAGGAGACAGTGAGAGTCTGTTCTAGCATCAAGGGGGTTGTCATGAACCAACACAACCACAGATAATGTTGAGATTAACATTCTATAGAGCACTTACTATGTGGAAAGCACTTCTTTCAGACCATCCATTTTCTTTTTTAATTTTTCTAGTTGTCTTCATTTTTTTTTTCCTAGACTTCAGTAGATTTCCTTTCAAACTACAAAAGCAATTCTGGTCATGATGACAAGCCAATTAATAGAGGTGTATAAATAAATAACTGACAATATGCCTCTCCCCATCAGAATAACCAATGTGAACAGTTTAGCAGATCACTATATTTTCACACATGTGAAAACAGCCTCTCTACTTTGAGGGTCATGCCTGTATACACAGGTTATCTTTAGCATCTGCCAGAACCTTGGTAAAGACCCATCAAACCCTCCAGGTCCTTCTTGATTTCAACATTTGCCCATGTCCATCTTTCTCACTCCATTCCTTATTCCCACCATACCTCTTCTTTGACCTCATTAAGACTCCTTGGCCCCTGGGTCCCTCCTACCTTTCTCCAAGTCATTATTACCAAATTACCACTTCACCGTCTTCCCTCCTCATCCTGGAACCAGTGGAGCAGCCATTCCTTCACCCTCACCAACGCTTCAACAGCTAACTCTTTGTTCTTCTACCCAGCATATCCCCAACCTTTGATCATTTCAATTATCATCTTTCTCCACTCATTCACTCAGACAGCCAAGTGCAACTGAAGGAAATTATATACCCCTCGACTTGGTACCCCCGAGAACCAGATTCCCAACATCTCTGGGGCCCTTTCTGCCATGACACAAAAGATTGGAGACACTCCCAAGGTCGGGTCCTGATTTCATAACAACAATTTTAGGGTAACTAAAATATTAGAATAATTGGTAATTTCCATAGGCTACTGATTAAAAGCCCATTAGTAATTCCTCATTTACTATGATTGCAGCAAAAATAAGATGGAAGTGAATTATGCACAAAGCTAGCCAGAATTCCTGTAGTAACTTCACCTATTTTCTCTCCCTCTTGTAAAAACACAGTGAGATCAAATGAGTGGGACCTTATAGGAATAATCCTGAGTCCACTCTAATTTAAGTAAATCACTTAATACATTGATATTTGTAACATGATTAATCAAACTCAAATGTTGCTGGGCCATTTTTCTAGTCTTAGGCCAATGTCACATCAGAAAAAGGATGGTTCAGATTCCCAAGGCATTGAAAGACAAATTAAACTTTCCTGAAGGCTTCTTGGAGAAATGAAGGTAGGAGTTTTACCCACATTACACAGAAAAGCTTCTGTAAATACCCTGTTTCCATGTTCAAAGCAGTTGGGATACTTGCATATGTGATGGATTTAACGCTCACCACACCATTTCCTCTTCCTAAACACAAGACAAGACTTTCTCAGTCTCCCTCCCGTGCAGTTAGATTAAGACCATATGGCTGGCTTTAGTCAATGGAATGTGAGCAATTGTGACCTGGGTCATTTCCAAGCCATTGTGAGTAAGAGGTGGTGTGGCTCCTACATACCTCTTAGTTTCTTTCCCTGCTTCAGGGACCTTGAAAACCTTATGTGTTGGGATGACAGTATCTCAGAAAGCCTGGATCCCTGAATCTCCAGATGGAGAAGAGCATAGACAGGTTCCATCACACTTTGCAAGAGCAAGAAATAAAAAACTTGTATCTTGTTAAAACACTCAGATTTGAGGATTGATTTGTTACAGCAGCATAACCTATCCTACCCTGATTAGCACAGCTGTAGAGGCATCTTCTCATATGATCCTGAGCAAAGCAGCTAGAGTCCTTTCTAATATTAGGAAGTCTAGACTCCCTAGAAGACTCAGGTTCTCAATACTGTTTGTGTCCCCACTGTGATCGGCAGAGCTAGTTTTCATTCAATCTCCACCAATAATTTATTGGACAAGTTACTTAGCCTCTCTGTATCCATGTTTCCCTATATATTAAGTTAAAATAATAATAGTGTCTGCTTCATAGGATTGCTGTGAGGACTAAAGAGATAAGACTTAGCACTTTTACTTTTAGTAATGTATTCTACAGATAAATGCATGCCTGTATGCAAAGAAATAGTATACATAGAAGGATTTTCACTGCCCTGTTTTCTGTAAGAGCAAAGGACTGGGAACAGCCTCAATACCTACAACAGGACAGTTGTTTATTAAGCTATGACATATCTGTAAAATGGGATAGAACACCATGTAGCTGTAAAGATAAATAAATAAAATAAATCTACTTATGCTAAACTGGAAAAATGGCCAAGATATATTGTTACACGTAAAAAGCGAGGAGCAGTACAAAATGTATAAAACGCCACCATTTGTTGCTTAAAGGACATGCCCATATATGGTGGTCTGTGGATTTAAAAAAATTTAGAAGGATAGGCAAGAAACAACGTTTGCTTCCAAGGAGAGAAACTGGGAGCCTTTGGTGGGAAGGTATTTTATTGCATATCTTCTTGTACTACTTTCATTTTACACTTATTATTTTTAATAAAATAATAATGTAAATAAAGTGCTTAGCATTTCATGCCAATGAGTATTAAGTATTATTGTTATTGATGATGTTATCGCAATGGGTTAATGTGGATTTCTTTCTTCTGATATTTCAGGGGCTCCTGCCTCCGGCTCCCTTCAAAGGCCTGTCTCCTGCCTCCTTGCCTTCTCCCCTTTTCTCTAAGGAAAAGGAGAAATAGGAAACTGTGGAGACTGAATTCCTATTTTGAGCCTTCTCTGGAAGGAACAATTCTACATGGACATGTCTGCATGCCAGCACAGCCCCAGCTGCCTCTCAGAAAAGGTGTGAGGTGCGGCTAGAGGTGCTGGGATTGTGGGGCGATTACTCCAAAAGACAGAATCCTGCTGCTGCACCCCAGGAGATGGCTCTCAGAGGAACGTGTCCTTGAACTGTAGCCATGGCTTCAGAGTCTGTAGTCAAAGGTGACTGCCGTCCCTGCTACTCTGTGTCCTGTCACAGGGAGGATGAGGCTGGATAAGAGCATTTCCCCCTCAGTGTGGCCACCCTGCCAGCCTGAGAGGAACCAGCAGGGAGGCTGTGAGTATGGCAGGCTGAGTAACAGCCCCACAAATACTTCCACATCTTAATCCCTGGAACCTATGAACATTCCTTGATAAGCAAAAAGGGACTTTTCTGATATGATTAAGTGAAGGTTCTTGAAATGGGGAGATTATCCTGGGTTATCTGGGTGAGTCCAATGTAATCACAGCAGTCCTTAGAAGAGGGATCTGGGAGGCTCAGAGTCAGAGGAGAAGGCCATGTCACGATAGAAACAGAGAGTGATTTGAAGATGCTATACTGCCAGCTTTGAAGATGAAGGAAGGAGCCATGAAGCAGGAAATGGATTCTAGAAGCAGGAAAAAGCAAGGAAACACTCTCCCCAAGGTATCCGGAGGGAGTATGATTCTTCCAACACCTCAGTTTCAGCCCAGTGAAATCCATTTCGGACTCCTGACATCCACAACTGTAAGATAACACATTTGTGTTGTTAAAATCACTAAGTTTAGGATAATGTGTTGCAGTAGCCATACGAAACTAACACAGTCAAGAACCCACCTCTCACTGTCTCTCTGCTCACCTCTACTCATCTTCCCCTTTCAGAGAACAACATTCTAATACCAAGGACTACATGGCCACAGGCTCAAAGCAGAGATCGGAACTGTCCACAGGTGTGGAAGCTACTGGCCAGCTCACCCCCGTCAGCAGTGGGAGATGGCTTTGGTGACGAGGGCTGAGGTTTGCAGGCTGCCAGGCTCTGGACTTCAGCAGTCACTCAGTGATTTTCCTGAGAGCATCCAGAAGCTCTGCTCCTCTGCCTCTCATGCAATCAGTTCTGACCCTGACATCCAGCCACCCAAGTGACTTCACAGCCCCTTGGAGCTTTTGGGTGGAACCAGGTGAAACGGCAGGACGGACCAAGGGCTCCCCGCCCTCTCACTGGAAGGAATTTGCTTTGCCTCTTTTCTATGAAATTAGAAAAACATTCCAAAGCTATGAAATTTGGTGGCCAAAGGATGAGCATGAGCAGCACTGGTGGCTTTAGTCTCTACTCTGAAAATCACGGCCATTTGGAGTACGGGAGTGTTTAAAAACAGCTTTTTAAAAATAAAAAAAAAACTTCTTTTTTTTTTTTTAAAGATTTTATTGGGGAAGGGGAACAGGACTTTATTGGGAACAGTGTGTACTTCCAGGATTTTTTTCCAAGTCAAATTGTTATCCTTTCAGTCTTAGTTGTGGAGGGCGCAGCTCAGCTCCAGGTCCAATTGCCATTGCTAGTTGCAGGGGGCACAGCCCACCATCATCCCTTGTGGGAGTCGAACCGGCAACCTTGTGGTGGAGAGGACGCACTCCAACCAATTGAGCCATGTGGGAGCTCAGCTCAAGGTGCCGTGTTCAATCTTAGTTTCAGGGGGCGCAGCCCACTATCCCTTGAGGGATTCGAGGAATCGAACTGGCAACCTTGTGGTTGAGAGCCCACTGGTACATGTGGGAATAGAACCGGTGGCCTTTGGGGTTAGGAGCATCGATCTAACCGCCTGAGCCACTGGTCAGCCCCTAAAAACAGTTTTAAGAAAGGAACCCAGCAGCATCTACCTTGACTGCTAGGTGTGTCCATGCCACAGGGAATCTACACCGGTCAGTTCAAGGTCAAGAGTATCCATCTTTAAGGACCCAGTAGCCCGTTCACAAGCCAAACAACCTAATTGTTGAAGGACAGCTAGCTCTCTCCCCCCTGAAAAAAACAGTAATGTATTATATTGAAAGCTCTTTTTCTTTTTAGTAATTTCTGTGCATGTTAGCTTTGGAAAATAATTTCAAGTTGGGGAGATTCATTTTTTAATGCAAATTGGCTTTGATTTGAAAAGAACTGTGACAGAGTTCTGGGGTGGGGCCTCCAATCTTAATGACCACATTTGCATATCAATAGACTCTCACTTCATTTGCTGCCTTGGCCACCCTCCGAGTTTTGCTGGTTCTATCTTTTTTAAAAGTTTAAATATAGGAACTGCTTTAAAATAAAAATTTCCCCATGGACTTCTGAAGTTAGACTTAGCAGATAAAATAGATATTATTTTATCAAACTTAACAAGACAGTAAAACCTCTCAGATATCTCTGAGATGAAAATAAGGGTGGGGTTTGTTTTGGGGAGGCCGTCAGGACTGGAGATGGACAGGTGGGAACCCTCTAAGCCTTGGGTTGGGCTTGGATGACATGATATCAAAAGAGTGAGAAGACAAAAAGAGCTGCAGGCAACTCAGTTCTTCCACGTGCCCTGTGTGGCATATTTGTACCTCACTGAGGATGTATTTTTTTCCCTTTTCCAGTCCAAACCTTTCTTTAACACATCATCTATATACTCTGTATTCTTGCCAAGGATCTATAATCTGAATCTAATCATGAGGAAACAATCAGAGAAATTCAGATCAAGGGACAATGTAGAAGACAAGTAGCCTGGCACCTTCAGACGTGTCAACATCAAGAAAGACTAAAATAAAATAATAAAATAAAATAAAATATTCCAATTAAAAAACATAGGGTGGCTGAATGGATAAGAAAACATGGCCCCTACATATACTGCCTACAAGAGTTACTCACTTCAGATCAAAAGACACACACAGACTGAACGTAAAAGGATAGAAAAAAGATATTTCATGAAAAAGAAAACAAAAAAAGCTGGGGTAGCAATACTTTAACTAGACAAAATAGACTTTAAAACAAAGGCTGTGACAAGAGACAAAGAACGACCCAGCAATTCTACTTCTGGCTATTTATCCAAAGACATCCAAATCACCACTTCAAAAAGACACGTGCATCCATATGTCCATTGCAGCACTATTTACAATAGCTAAGATGTGGAGGCAGCCTGGGTGTCCATCAGTGGATAAACGGATAAAGAAGATGTGGTACATATGTACAATGGAATATTACTCAGCCATAAAAAGAAAGAAATCTTACCATCTGCAACAACATGGATGGACCCACAGGGTATTATTCTAAGTGAAATAAGTCAGAGAAAGATAAACACCATGTGATTTCACTTATATGTGGAATCTAAAAAACAAAATAAATGAACAAACAAAACAGAAACAAACTCATAGATACAGAACATTTCAATGATTGCCAGATGGGAAAGGGTTTGGGGGGATGGGTGAGAAACAGGAAGGGATTAAGAAGTACAACTTGGTAGTTACAAAATAGTCATGGGGATGTCACGTAGAGCATAGGGAATATAGTAAATAATATTGTAATAACTATGTATGGTGTCAGATGGGTACTAGATTTATCGAGATAATCATTCATAAGTTTTATAAATGTCTAATCACTATTATTGTATATCTTAAACTAAGATAATATTGTATGTCAATTGTAATTGAAAAATAAAAAATTATTTAAAAAAAACGGAGACTCTAAGTGAAGGTTATATGAATATTCATTGTACTATTCTTGTGAATTTTCTTTAAATTATAAATTTATCAAAATAAATAGGGAAATTGCAATGAGACCAATTTTTTTTTTGAGAGAGACCCAATTACTGAGACCAACTACCCAGAGTTACTGTGTTTCCCCTAAAATAAGACCTAGCCAGAGCATCAGCTCTAATGCGTCTTTTGGAGCAAAAATAAGACCCGGTATTATATTATATTACATGTATTATAATGTGATTATATAAGACCTAGTCTTATATTATATTAAAATAACACTGAGTCTTATATTAATTTTTACTCCAAAAGACGCATTAGAGCTGATGTCCAGCTAGGTCTTATATTGGGGGAAACACAGTAGGTCAAACTTCACAAGTAAAGGGTATTGCCCTCCATAAGACTGCCTTTATTTCAGACACCAGCTGCCACTTTAGGGATCTTCAGGTGACCCTCACAACTGACCAGCTGGCTACTCCCTCAGATTCTATAATTCACTAGAACCACTCACAGACCTCAGGAAAGTGCTGTACTTACAATTACAGCTTTTCTATAGCAAAAGAATACCCGATAGAACCAGCCAAAGGGAGAAACAGATCAAGGTCTGGGAAGATCCCAAATGCCAAACTTCCATTGTTCTCTACACTTCAAATCACAACGTGTTACCTTCTCGTCATGCTGATGTGTGACAATACAGAGTATTGAAACCAGGGAAGTGGGCCTAAACTTCAGTGTCCGTAGTTTTTATTGGAGTCCCATTACATAGGCATGATTGACTGAATCATTGGCCACGCCCCTCCTCTTTTCCCCAGAGGTCAAACTGATATCACATGACTCAAAGCCCAACCCTCTCCTCACACTACTGGTCTTTCTGGGAGTGGCCAGTCCCCATCCTGAGTCATCTCATTAGCATAAACTCTCAGGACACACCAGGAATAACAACACTCCTATGGCTCAGAATATTTCAAGGATTTATAGGTTATCTCCCAGGAAGCAATGATCAAGGCCAAGGCCAGCTACATTCTTTATTACACAGAAATAAGACAACATCTATTTTTAAACAAAAATCTAAAAAGAGAAAAGAAAAAAGCTTTCAAGAACCATAGTAGGTAGGCCTAGAGCATTTGAATCAAAAACTACCAGATTTCAGGGACATAGTCTCAGCTCTATGCACCCTCCAACAGCACAGTCTGTTTGTATCTTGAGTTTAAAGAGGCCACTTAGATCTCTCAACAGTTCCCATTTCAAAGGCATTAAGAGACGTCATTTCACTTTTCTGCAGTAGGTCAGCTGCAAACAGTAAACACGAAGTGGTGGAGGAGTGAAGCATGGAAGAAAATAATTGACATTTGTTGTCCAATACTTTCCCATTCAATTTAATATGCCAAATTTTTATGATAATTACAGCCTCTACTACGTCAGTCAAATCAGGTCCTGCTAACTCTCCAGCTCAAACAGGGAGGAAGTCAGGATTCCACCAGCAGTGCAAAAAATCACTGTATAATTGTAAATTAGAACCATAATCAGCCCTCTGGTCCATGGGCCATCCTCATCACTAGGATGAACCAAATGACTTACTGTGAATGTATCTGCAGGAGAAGAGCTCCAGGCACAGGAGAAAGAGAACTGCCTTGTTCACAGACCTAAAGGAAAGAATAGAGGGAAGAAACGTTCATGAAAAATGAAAAGAGAAGGCTTGTTATCCAGCAAAGAAAGGCTCTAGAAGCATTAGTATTCTTTCTGCAACTACCCTGTTTCCTCGAAAATAAGACCTAGCTGGACAATCAGCTCTAATGCATCTTTTGGAGCAAAAATTAATATAAGACCTGGTCTTATACTATATCATATCATATTATATAAGACCCAGTCTTACATTATATTATATAAGACCGGGTCTTACAGTAAAATAAGACCCGGTCTTATACTAAGTTTTGCTCCAAAAGACGCATTAGAGCTGATTGTCCGGCTAGGTCTTATTTTCGGGGAAACACAGTAGTTTGTTTCTAAATATGAAAGTGATACATGCCCGTAGTAAAAAATATATATTCAACAGTAAAAGAGTATAACACGAGTTACATTTAAAATATTAAACAAGTCCGTCGAGAATGGCACAGACCAATCATAACAGATTCCAGCAACTGTGCTGGGGAGGACCCACTGAACAGCAGTCGACATACACAACAAAAAAGAGGTTTCTTACCCTAGATTTCCTGCTGCCCATCCCAGAGGTAACCACTGTTAATTTCTTAGGATTTCTAAAAATGTTTTATGCATCAACCAGCATATCTGTGTATTTATATATCCCTTTTTACATAGATCTGTTTTTAAAAATACTGTACTATTCTATTGTATACGTTTTTCTTTTAACAATGTATCTTAGACATCTTTTTACATCTACCCACATAGTGCTATACCTCATTTTTGTGATGCTTGAGCAATGCTACTCAAAAATATGGTCTGTGTACCAGTGCTAATCCTGGAACTGACTCAGTCTCCTTATCTCCTAGCAGACCACTAACAAATAGCAGACTGTCTACTTTGAGCAGCACCACAATAGAGTATGTACACCATAAATTATTTAACCAATCCCCTCTTGATGGACACTTAGGTTCCTACAGATAGATGAGCATTCTTGTATGCATACATTTTTATGCACTTGAAAATTTCTATAGGATAGATTTCCAGGAGTGGAATCAAGGGCTATGCAATTGATGACACAGCTGATCAAGACAGTGCCAGTGGTTAGAAGTGACCTCAGAGAGAACCAGTCCATTGCATTTCATTGATGAGAAAAGTGAAACCAGAAAGGTAAGAGCAAGGTCTAAAGTCAAACAAGTCCATGGCAGAAGCAGGAATGGGCCCGACTCCTCTGAAAGGCACATGGTGTCAATGGAGCAACAACCTAGACAAAAGGCCTTAGAGTCGGAGCCAAGAGGATGAATGGATAAACTCACCCCACAGAGTGACTCTATCTCTGATATCAGTATAACTTGGAACAATGAAGGGCACCTCAGGGTCACCTTGGGGCCTGATCTGCAGGAAATCCAGGTCCTGTTTTCATGAGTATTGCTAGGCCTCCTGGAAAGACCAGTGAAGGAGACTGTGGAGTACACGCTTAGGCCTGATTTAAGCCATCCCATGGAGGCAGGAAGAGCTTGCATTAGACTGGGATATCCTAAGAAGACATATAACTCACCTGGAACTTAGAAGAGTTCAATGATAAGGGACTCTGATCAGAGAAAGAAAAGCGAAAAGGAATTTGAGGCAAATGAAGGATAAAAAAGGCAGAGAACAGAGCTGCGTAAGACAAGAACAGAGGTAGAGGTTTAGTAGATGCTAGAGGAAGTGATCACAGAGTTAGGAGAAACAGAGCAGTGGAATCTCAGAAGCCAAGAGAAGAAAGTTCCAAGAAGGAATAAGTGGACAGCAGCATTATACGCTGCAAAGGTCTCAAATGAGATGAAGACTTTAAAATATCCACTGGATTGGCGACATGGAGGCCACTAGTGACCTCACTGAGTCACTGCAGTAAAGCAGTGGCCCCAGAATCTAGATTGCAATGGAATGAGGACGGAGAGAGAAGTGAGGAAATGGAGCCATTGAGTGTAGATGATTATTGGACAGATTGGTTGAGAAGGAGAGAGGGGGGGAGGTGACAGCTTGATGGACGTAGAAGCATGACCTAGATCTTTACTCACATTTGGCATGCACAGGCAGGTCACTTACTCTCAAGGTCAGAAATAGCTGGAGAGGGAAAGGGGGAGCCCCAGCTTCCGGTATCAGCCTCTGCTGAATCATGGTTCCTGAGGATTTGCATAAATTATCCATAGTAACAGAACTCCTGTGCCCAAACAGTTTGCAAGATGTGTGCATGGGGTATGGTAATAACAATAGCCACTGTTTACTGAGAGCTTATTTATGCAAAGCTCTTAGCTAAGAGCTTTGCATAAATTATCTCATTTAATCCTCACAACAACTCTGTGAGGTAGGCCTTATTATTTTCTTCAATTTGAAAATGATGAAACCTGAGACACAGAGAGCTTAATTCTACAGGTCATCCAGCCAGTAAATGGCGGCATCAGGATTCAAACCCAGGTTCACCCTACTTCAACACTGGTCCCCCAACTGTGAAGCCAGGATCCCTCAAGCTGGCCTCTAGGAATCACAGGACTCAGGACCACCTGGGCAGCATGTGAAAAATGCAAATTCCCAGGTTCCATAAATCTCTAAAAGTGGAGCCCAGAATCTGTACTTCTATCAAGCTCCACAAACAATTCCTGTGTTCAGGGGTTTTCTTATGTGAAATATTTACCTCCTCACTGTTTGAGCTGCCTGTCACTGGTCTTCATCCATACGGAGAGTCACAGTCTCCCCTGCTTTTAAAGATGGCCTGGACTGCTTGTTGGAGATAAAGTAGCTTCTCGGGCCTTAAACTGGACCTGTTAAATGAGGATTGCCAGGGACAGGCCTGGCGATCTACGCATTTAGCAAGTCCTCCAGGCAATTCTTGTCTTCAGAGATTGAAAAACACTGTTCTGTGATGACAGCTGGAAGTCTCCTTAGCACTACCCTGGGCTCTAACATAGGTCCTAATGATGCCATGCTAAGGTCCAGCTGCCTGCCTCTTGCAAAAGTTAAAAATCAAACAGTGGCCAGTAAGCTCAGTTGGTTGGAGCATGGTGCTCATAACACCGAGGTTGCCCGTTCAATCCCCACATGGTCCACAGTGAGCTGCGCGCTCCTTAAAAAAAAAAAAAAAAAAGAAAAAAGAAAATCGAGAGACAGGGTTGTGGAAAGAAAAGTGGGTTTATCCCAAATGCCGGCGTTCTGGGAGGATGGCGGAGTCCTGTCCAAAGGCCACCTCCCCATTTCTAGAAGAGGCAGATGGTTTTATAGGTACGGAAGAAGAACAAAAGAATGGAGGTATAGGTCAGGTAGGTCTGAGGGCTGACATTGCTTCCTAGGGTCTGGTCTGTTTTAAGATAATGTTATCCCTGGAATCCGGACTGGGACTGGCCACGAAGGTCTGAGGCTTTATGTGTATTCCGGTGTCTGGGCGTCTGAGGATTTTGTTAATTAAATGGATTGACAAGGTATGTACAGCCTTGAGAAAGGGAACAAAACAGAGTTCCTCAGTTAATCAAGGAGAGGAGAAACAAAGAGGAAATAGCTCAATCTCAGGGTGGATATAACTGCAAACTATTAGGTGGGTGCAAAAGTAATTGCGGTTTTTGCAATTATTTTTAACTTTTAAACTGCAATTACTTTTGCATCAACCTAATAGCAGGTTTAATTACAGGTGGCTAAGATAGCAGGCTATGCAGTAAGTCAAACTGCAAACTATTCCATTTCCCCAAAAATAAGACTGAGCCAGACAATAAGCTCTAATGCGTCTTTTGGAACAAAAATTAATATAGGACCCGGTATTATTTTACTATAATGTAAGACTGGGTCTCATATAATATAATAAATATAATATGATCTTATATAACATAAGACTGGGTCCAATATAATATAGTATAATATAATACCAGGTCTTATATTCATTTTTGCTCCAAAAGACGCAGTAGAGCTGATTGACCGGCTAGGTCTTATTTTAGGGGAAACAGTAGCTAATTCTAATTATGTGATTGATTTACCGAATTTCACCCCTACACTAACACTTCATCATTCCAAGCTTCATCTTCCTCCTCTAAAATGGGTATAAATATGCATGCCTGCTAGAGTCATTGTGAAGATTAGTCCTGTGCCAATTAGGATTAGATGTAACTGTTTATAACAAAAACAAAGGCACAAACAAAAGGGATTATTTTTTTCTCAGCTTAAAGGATGGAGCTAGGCAGTCCAGAGCTGGTATGAGGTCCCTAATGATTGGGGACGAAGACTCTTGCTATCTGTCTGTCTGTCTGCCTATCATTAACATACTGCTTCTTGGCACAAAACGGCTGCTGAGGCTGCAGCCATTTTCTCTATAATCCTGTCGAAGGGAAGGGAGAAGGTATGCACTGCCGAGCCGAATCAGATCCCCTTAAGGAGCATTTCTGGAATGTTCTCCTAACACTTCTGTTTATATTGTATGACCAGAACCCAGTCACAGAGCCACACCTAGTTGCAAGGAAGACTGGGAACTGACACCTTTCAGTTCAGCATCAGGCTTTTGCCACTCAAAATGAAGGAGCTGCTGGTACTTAAAAAGAAAGGTGAATAAATATTGGTGTGGCGGCCACAAAAATGTGCTTCCACAACTTCCTGCTGCAGGGAGCTGAGGCCCCCAGCTGCTGTGCTTTCAAATCCAGCTACACCTCCCCTGGCAGCATCCCACCAGTGACTGAGTGTGGTGGAGTACAAAGTCCTAAAAGACAAGGGAGACCCAGTCCTAAGAGACAAGGGACTCCTTTGTTGGCTAACTTCGGCGCAAGGACTCCCTGATGGCTTCGCTGAACCTTTGTTAGACTGAATCTTCCTTAAACTGCAGGCAATCTGGGACACTTGCACCCAACCGTCTCCCCCTCTCTCCTTCACTTGCTGTCTTATGGCTCTCCTAGCCTTCTCTAGCTCCCTCCCCATTTCCTTTCACATGGGTATTTCCCCCAGTAAAATCCTTGCACTTTTAATCCCATCTTGGTGTCTGCTTCTCCAAGGACCTGGACTAACAGAATTGGCCAGGCAATTCAGTCTCTAGCACAGATACAATAACGCATGCAACACTTGCCTAACTCAGAAATGGGCACATACTACGCACTCAATAAACAATCGCTGTGTGGTGATAATGGTTGGGGGTGGGGGGAGGAAGTAGTGCAGAGCCAGCCCTGGAGAAAGGAGGGTTCACAGATTGGGGAGACTGAGGAGGAGGCAGGATCTGAGGTAAATCACTCTGTGTGATCCTCCTTCACCCCCACAGAATATTTCTATTACAGTAAAATCTGGTTAAAATCAGCACCAAAGTCAGTATGAAAGGGGGAAAATAGACTCTAGTTGTCATCACAGGGAAATTGAACTGCTATTACTTAGCATCAGCCATTTCAAGTCATTTTTCAACAAAAAGAAAGGAAATAAATAATAGGGCAGGCCTGAGAAAAAAATTGCACAAAATAAACCCCATGTGCTGAGCAACTCTGGTTCTCATATTGGAAAAACAGTGACCAGAAATTACTTCTCATGATGACCTAAGAACACCATTCCCATGAGAAAGTTTTCAGTATGGAAGTTAAAGCGCATGCAAACATCTAGAAAAATAATGAAAGAATTCCAAGGAGAAAATACAGAGTGAGGGAAGCACAGTGGGGACAAAAGGTGGATGTGATCTCTATATGACACAAAAGCTCCATGGAACTTAACCGACCTTATGTACGTGGCACATGGTAGGAGCTTAATGAATGATGGTCCCTGTCACGCGGGGGACCCTGCTCTCTGCGCCATTTGTCATGCGGGGCGTCCGGCAGGGTCTCTGCTCCCGCTCCCCCCATAAGAACGCAGGACACGGTAAGGCCAAAAAGGAACACCCACGGAGCAATAAGTAGGGGAGTCAAACCAATATATTCTCGCTGGCGGCTGGGCTGGAGACACAGGAAGCAGGATCTACATAATCTGCAACCTGCCGTCCTAACAGCAGTCCGCGCTTGCCAGCCACCATCTTCTTGCTAGCCCCCATTTTTTTTTGCTAGCGTAGCCACAGCCGTTATATTAGTGGCCAATGGCTTACGGGTTACAGCTGACGGCCAACTAGCCACAGCTGCTGGCCATCTGATCACAGTTGATGGCCATTTACTACCCGAGTCAGCAACTTTCTATGTGAGACCGAGAGCCTGGAAACTGTTTTTTGGGGCTTTGTCCCCACAGTCACCCAGTTAATTGAACGGCTTTCTCGAGGTTGTAGTTCACCATTCATTCATTCATGGAAGAAAGATTTACAGGAAGCCTACTATGTGCCAAGCCTTGTGCTAGGGACTAAAGGTGCCACAGTGAATAAGACAGTTGAGGTCCTTGCCCTCACCACCCTTCTGCAGAGGGAGCTCCTTTACAGACATTTTGTGTGAGCCCCGCTACCTCTGTTTTTCCTTGGACACAGCCTGAATTGGCACCCTCATCTATCAGATTTCAAGCCCATACATTGCTTCTGAAATACTTTCTTGGTCTCTAAAACCAAGTTGATTCACCCATTTATCCCTGATGCAAGCTTGGATTTCCATTGGCCTCTGTATTAGTTATCTACTGCTGCATAACAAATTAGCCCCCAACACTTAGCAGCTTGAGGTAACAGACACTTATTATCTCCCAGATAATGACTGGCTGAATGACTTGGCTGAATGGTCTAGCTCTGCATCTCTCATACGGTCTCAGCCAAGGTGTCAGCTGGGGCTACAGTCATCTGAAGGCTTGACTGGGGCTGGAGGATCTGCTTCTGAGGTGGCTCACACATGCGCAGCAAGGTGATGCTGGCTGTTACCAAGGAGGCCTCAGTTCTTGGCTACATGGGTCTCTCCCCAGGGCTCCTCATGACATGGCAGCTCGCTTTCCCCAGAGCAAGAGAGAAGCTGCGATGTCTTTTAATAGCTAACCTCAGAAGTGACATGCCACCAAGAGAGAAGCTGCGATGTCTTTTAATAGCTAACCTCAGAAGTGACATGCCATCACTTCTCCTGTATTCCGTTGATCACACAGACCACCTCTTGGTACAATATAGGAGGGAACTCCACAAGGGTGTGAAAATCAGGAGGTGGGGTTCATCGGGGCCATTTTGGAGACTGGCAACCATGGCCTCCAAGGAGAGCTTGCTCTCCCCAAATTCCACCCAAACCCCAATGGGGGAGAGAGGGTGTGTGCACATTTCTCTGTTTGAAAATACAGTAGTTCCGCCTTACCCGTGGTTTCACTTTCTGCAGTTTCAGTAACCCATGGTCAACCATGGTTCAACAATTTTAAATGGCAAATTCCTGAAATAAACAATTCATACGTTTTTAAATTGCAAACCATTCTGAGTAGCGTGATGGTATCTTACACCATCCCACCCGGGATGTGAATCATCCCTTTGTCCAGGGTATCTATGCTATACATACAGTACAACAAGGTATTTTAGGAAGAGAAAGACCACATTCCCATAACTTTTACTACAGTATATTGTTATAAGCAGTCTATTTTGGTATTGTTGTTGTTAATCTCTTGCCGTGCCTAATTTATAAACTGAACTTTATCATAGGTATGTATGTATGGGGAAAACATAGCACATATAGGGTTCGGTACCATCTACAGTTTCAGGCATCCACTGGGGGTCCTGGAATGTATGCTCCACAGATAAGCGGGGACGCCTGTCCCAAGAGGCACAGCAGGGAATTTACTCTATCCTGGAAACCCAGTGTTGGAGCCCCATGGAACTGCTTTTCCTCAATTGTACTTTAGCATCATGCCATAGGCCTATATAGAAAGAGATCACAGAAATAGCTCCCATGAAGTCATTGGTGTTTGTTTCACTGTTCTGTCAGTGGGCTATCTCTGAAGACCGACAAGAAAAATATCTCTCTGGTCCCAGGATCAGGAAAAGTTGTTTCTCCTGAATCATCACTTTGTTTTTCTCATGTAAAATCTGGAATTTTATTACCATTTTTTCCCTCTTTACTTTGGCCGTTTGGAAGCTCAGAGCCAGCAGTATGCAGGCACTCGTGTCTTTCATCTAACGTCATCCTGGAGTTATTTCTTCCACTTGTCCTCTATTTTCTGCAATTCCCTCAACTTTTCATTTTACCCTTTTCTATATTTTCTTCTTTTATAATTCCTCTCAAAGCTTTTGTGGACTGGAGTATAAACACATAATAAAATTCAAGTTTTCAGCTGAAGACTGATGGCTTGCACCCATGTGCCATCTAGTGGTGAGAGTGATAACTGCCAAAATAGAAACCCCAGATTTTTCAAGGTTTGTTTTTGCAGGGAAGTGGAGTGTGGGAGGGATGGAAGAGGAGGGAGACCTCGACCTCTCTCTGTGCTTTGTCGGGGAATTGAGAGTGTTGGGGATTAAGGACACTCCAAGCAGGGCAAAAGAGCAGGTGATTCAATGGCTGGAATCTAACATAACTTAGAATCTAAAGCATCAGCCAACAAATAGCAAAGACCTTGCATGTAAGAAAGACACTGGCAGTGGAAGGGTTACGTGAGAGGTGTTAGGAAAAAAACTAAACAATGAAAATAGGCCAGATTCAAGCAAATGATCACTTGAAAGGTGCTTAATGCGGGTTGATTGCAGATGTGACCAGCCATTTTTTTAAGCATTCACATTACCTTAGAAAGGAGCTAATGTTTTTGAGTCTAATGTTTTTGTTTTACTCATGAGAAAACGGGGGCCCAGAGGCACGGAGCACCTTGTCCAAGGTCATACCGCCTGTTAGTCACAGATCCAGGGAGACTCTGAGACCAGTCCTGTTTCTCCAGAACCACACTGCCTCTAATCATTATGTAGCAGATACTGATGTGGATTTTCATTTTCCACACGGTTTCAAAATAAAAATCTGATTATCACATAAAAGTGCTGGATCCAGCATCGTTCCAAGGAATTATTACTCACTGGTTTTGCCGCTGTCCCTTGGCACACCCCAAAGGGTCAGGATGGAGGAGGTGGTTATGAAGCACTGGTTTCATTAATCTTTACTAGATGGCAAAAGCCATTAGTCCACAACAAGGAGGGATCCTAGAAGCCAGTCTCCAGTAGCTGAGGAAGCCCTAGCCTGGGAAAGAGAAAGTAGATTCATTCATTCAGCCACCGTGTTAGCCAGCACCTGCTCTGGGCCAGGCTCCAGGCAAAATGCTGGGGTAGCAACGCACTGGCCATCCTGGGAGCCATATACATTCTGTCTGTGCCCTGATGTGTGCTTGGGCACAGCTTGAGCTACAGCTAAGGTACCGTTTGGATCTGCAGGGCCCTTAAAGCCCTAGCCCAAGGGTCTGTAGTCTCAGGGTGAGCTGTCTTGGAAACAGCCTGGAGTCAGGGACCACTGATGGTGGCGGTGGTGGCAGGAGGGTGCTGCTAGAGCTACTAAGTGAAACTTGTGACATCACCATATTGAACAGCACAGATATGGAACCAAACCGTTTAATCATCTCAGACAGTTTTCCTATTGGACAGCGCTAGCCAAGGGTGCTCTTTCTTGAATTTTCTGCCTCTCTCTTACTGGTCCTTTCAGGCCTTCAAATATTGACATAAATAGAGAGTGATATAAGTCACTGGTTTCTGGAAGGGGCCGAGTCCCAGTACAATGGCTGTTCCAGATGTGATTACAGAAGTACAAATTGCCCACCTGAGAGAGAGGACATCTAGAGTTCAGTTCCTTCAACTTTTCAGGATTCTGTGTTAGTAAAAGGTGCCATAATAGGGGCAAAGGGAGCAGGGAGAGTACTGCGGGCCTCAACTTTTGAGGTAGGAAAGACCTAGGTTCCTATCCCAGGTTCCTCATTATTAGGTGGGTGATCTTTGGGCAGCAGCTTTCTTGCCAGCAAAAAGAAGCTTAGACCCACAATTGTCAGAGGATTAGATAAGACAGTGGAGAAGACAGTATCTGGCTCACGGTAAGTGTAGACTTCTTACTCATCTCTTCTTGCCCTTTGGATGCTAATCCGTACTCCTCCATGGATGGAAGCCACAGGTCACCTTCTCATCAGGTGCCAGGTGGAGGCCAGTGATGGCTAACTGTTCACTCATTCTCTCAATGGATATTTGTTATAAAAATACCAACAGCCGGGCCTCATGTTCTGCAGTGCTAAAACACAAACCCCTGAGAGGAGGAACTCACTGTTTCATGGGAGGGATTAATAGGCAAACCAATAATTATATAGGCAGGGAACCAGAGGTTGAGAGCACACTGGGGGAAGAGCCCAGCGGAGGTGATATTGAGGATAAGGCAGGAAGGTCCTCCATATGTCCTCCAAAGCAGAAATTTGTTTGCTCAGCAAGAACATGGGAGAGAGCATGCCAAGCTGGAGGTAACAGCACCACCAAAAAAGGGAGACTGCACAGCAAGGTAAGTCCATGTACGAAGGTCCTCGAGCACCGAGCCAAGGAGTTTGGTTTGTAGGGGACACAAAGCCTCTAAAAGGGAGTGAAGTCAACATATACTGAGTTTTGAAAAGACTTCCGTATTGCCAGCGTGGGACGGCTTAGAGGAGGCACCAGTGGAGAAAGGGAAGCCAGCCCCGATTTGCTCCACCTCACCCGACTTCACTACGCTCCAGTCCCAAGGCACTCCTCAGTTCCTTGAATAACATACCCCTGATACTAAGTTCTTCCCCATCTCAGGGCCTCCGCACTCGACGTGCCCTCTGCCTGGATCACTCCTCTCTTGGCTGTTAACAGAGCTTCGTTTTTCCCAACTTCCAGGTCTCCGATCCAGCATGTCTTCCTTTCTTTAATTTCCCCATCTAATGTACACTCTCTCCATTAGTCTCTCTTGTAGCGCCCCATTTTGGGCTCTTTACCCTAGTTTGAAATTGGATTCTTATTTGCGTTATGCAATCACCGTGGCCTCCCCATCAGCTTATAAGCCCCGTGAGGGTGGGGTGGTGCCTGCCCCCTTCAGCACCGTGAGTCCAGCACCCAGCACAGCGCCTGGACACTTAACACCCTCTCGATAAATACTGGATGGATGCGACTTGTTAGAATAGCCAGGATGGCCGTGGGGTAAACTAGGGCAGCAGCAGCCACATTGAGAAAAGGAGACTAACAGCACGCGAAGTGGACAGGGCAGGATGGAGTCCAGAATCATCACCAGTTGCGGTTGCACTGAGCTCTGACTGCAGCCCTAGCTGTACAGCCTGGGCAGGTTGACAACCCTTTATCCACCACACCCTGTGTTCCCCTCCGTTTAATGAGCTCGAGACCACTGCAGCTGAGCAGAACCAATGTCCTCCACAGCAGAAATGAGGCCTGGGCTGGGCCCCGGGAGGTGGTACCCACTGCAGGCTGGCTCTGCGTGGAGAACATCCGCCAGGACTCCTGACGCTCCCTGCGGGCGGAAATCACTGCCCGAGGAAGTCCTGACATAAAATGGTTCCCCCATGTGTGCAGCGCCACGGTTCTTTGTACCCTCGTAAAGCATCCGATGAGCAACAAGGGGGGGAGGGGTGATTTAGGGCCGTAATTATTTGTTTCTTTTAAAATATGTTCCTCGTTTCTCAGCAGATTTCTCTAAAAACTGCTCAATCGAAATCTATGATGGAAGAATTCTCGGGACTATAGAGTAGAAGGGAGATTCCAGCACGGGATAAGCAGCATGGGAGGTAGATGGGTAGATGCCTGCGCAGTGCCCCCTGGTGGTGGGGAGAAGCCAGTGTCCTCCTCTTCCCCACTGGTCCCACCCGACCCGCGACCCCGAGATCCCAGACGAGCGCCGGGAGACCCGGAGACCTCCATGTTACTCAGTTTCCCAGAGGTCTCTGCACAAAGGAAAGGGCCGAGCCGCGGTTCGCTTGCCCGCCTCCAGCGTGCGCATGTTTTAATTCTCACGAGCCAGTCAAGTTCCCCACGAACGTGAGGCAACCCTGGCACCACCCCCCACTGAATCCTCCAGGAAGAAAAATAAGCGCCACAAGGCCCTCTGGGAAATGTAGTTTCCAAGAGGAATTCTGGAAGACAGAGGGAGGCGCTGAGCTTTGGCAGCCAATTAGAGCCGGGTTTGTTCACGTGATCCGCGCGGCGAGCTGTGCTGGGGTTTTGCCTCTGCCGGCGCTGCGGTATGGGGGGGGTCTCCGAGGGGGGGTGGGTAGCGCCTGCCGCCGTCTGGACGCGACTTGTGGACTGGCTGCCTCAGGACCGGGGCCGTCCCAGTGGGCGAGCGCTGACCGTGTATTTGCATGTGCTTAAACTTGCCATGGCTTCTATGACCTCGAGTTAACTTCCAGGCTCTGATAGGACCTCACCATCCTCGTCTCAGATTTGGCCGGTGGAAGCAACCAAACAACCACCGGAGTTGCTTCAGAGCTTTACTGAATGAGCCATTAATGCGTTATTGGGTCGCCGCATCTTTGGGGATCTTTCCCGCTGCTGTTTGTTCTCCCTCCGCCGCTTGTCCTCACTCGTGACTGCCTCGTTATGAGTTAAGTCCCGGGACCCCTCTCCTTCCTCGCTATCAGCCCCCTCCTAGTTTCATTCCTTCCCCTACGCAGCCTGGTTGCTAAGAGTCCTGCCCTGCCTCGCGTCCTTCTGCAACAACCCCAAACGTGAATACAGTTACCTGCGTTGGGCTGCAAGGTGCTGCTGGAGGGGGGGGAATACATCACCTAACCCTACAGGTTGGTGCCACTAGAATGAAGATCTCAGACGTCAGCTACCCCAAAGCTCCGTGGATTGGGACAGTGCGGGGGCAAAGGAAGATAAAAAGGAGAGGCAGGGAGCCTGCGCAGAGACCTCTGAAAGCAATACAAGCGACACAAAGCTTTGCAGGCGCTCATTGTTGCCCTAGTCCTCGTTTGTCCTATCAGAGAGTGAGAATAAAATGTAGAGCAAGTCAAAATATTAGTTATGATAATGTTCTAGAATGGCACGTCGGCAAAAAAAAAAGTGGAGGATCCCGTAAAAACTCAAACAGAAATGTTAACATAAACAGTGAAATGAGAAACAGCAAGAAATCAGACCAAATCATGGTAAGAGTTAAATGAGCCCAGAAAGCAAGTGACAAAGTCCTTTAAAATGCATTATGATGGAAAGAGATTGGGTGTTTCAGATGGCAAGCCAGGCATGGACAATGTTTTGTTACGTTGCCAGAAAGATTAAAAGACTATACAAAACAACAACAACAAAAAATCCCTTGAGATGTGGCAGGTGTAAGAGGACACGGGAAATCAGTCACTAATATGGCTTCAAAAAATAATTTTTAAAAGCGATGCATTCCTTGAGGGAAAAAGGAGATCTAAAGCAGATATGTTTGGACATTTCAGAGGAGCCTACTGTGCTGTATCTCAGAAGCAGAATCTCACAGAGACTGGGCTCCTGCTGTCACACAGGCCATTAAGCAAGCTTTGGAGTCCCCTGGTGGAGACCACACACAGCCTGCAACTTCTCAGGAAGAGTGCTACCAAGCACTGGAGAGGAGGTTTGGTTTTATTTTGTTCTCACCATGACAATGCTTTGTTAATTTATAGTTTTCATTCCTCTATAGCATGAGGTCCATGTGTCATGTGAGAAGTCCATGAAATACTTAAAACCCTATCTATAGTGTTTTCACACACCATATTTGGTATAGTTAAGAAAAGCAGCAAACTAGTGACTTAACACTTAACTGGGGAAGGTATTGCTTTGACAGCAATCCAATATATGACACTTCTACATATCAACCTTGCCACCTGATTCTAAACACTACTGTTTGCCAACAGGACACACAGCTACTTTTATATGTGTCTCTGGGGGAAATGCATATAGGGAATAGCTACATCTTTATATGCAAGGCAAATTATTCAGAACCAAATAAAACAATTCTGGAATTCCATACTGGACATTAATGTTTTAGGAGTGGAGCACAAGATCCCCAATGAAAAAGAAAAAAAAATCACAAAGTTAACAATTTTCATTAAGATAGAGCAATTCATCTCAAACTATGTATGTAGGACCCGGTTTGTGTATTTGTTTTCAATTCATTGCACACCAATACTTTTGTAAAATAAGAGTTTATTTCTAGAAAATGAAATTATAATGAATGATAAAATACAAGACCATATTTTTTGATTATTAGATTCAACATACATAAAATCGCTCTAAAATTGCTGTACTGTAAGAGTTCCCAAACCCTTAGGCTCAATTCTATATTTAGTTCATTGCAGACCAGATTACCAACCCACGCTTGTCTAAGGATCATATTTTGAATGGCACTGAGATACAAAAATGGAGATCTTTCAGAAACACATCCCATATTATTCCCTGGCTCAAACTTTCATTGTTTTTATATAATACTGACTTTTATTGAAGTTGTAATTACGTATAGTTTAAAGGTCAGCCAGAAGAACAAGGTTTAAAAAAAACAAGTCTTCTGCACCTCCCTTCACCTTCCCCTACTCTTCTTTCCTTTTCCTCTTTCCTTCCGTGTTTCTGAATAAGCATATAATGCTATCTAAGTGACGTATTTTATTCTAAGGTACAAATAATAATGAATATCCATCACCCAGCTTAAGAAATAAAGCATTACATTTATAGCTGGAGCTCTGCATTACCCTTCCTGATTTCATTCCCCTGCCAAAAGTAAACCACATTTGATTTTTTATTGCTGTTTATTGTTCCCATACATATGTTTTTATACTTTTACTAATATATTCTTAAACCAAATATATATTGTTTATTTGTGTTTTTAAGTTTTAGAAAAATAGTACAATACATTCTGAAATCTTTTTTCCCCTTAACATGATGTTTCTGAGAGTTATCCACAATGATACATGTCACTGTGGTTCACTAATTTCCTCTGTTGTACAGTATCTCTTATATGAATATACCATGATTTATTTACCCCTTCTCTGAGGCTGGACATTGGATTGTTTCCCATTTTTTATTATTACAAACAATGTTGCAGTGAACATTCTTGTAAATGTCTCCTCATGCACAAGTGCAAGAACCTAGCCTACATACCCATGTGATTCTGTGTGATTTGTACACTCATGAGTGAAATTGCGGGGTTGGAGGGCACAAGCATCTTCATGCATCGTCACCTTTAGATATTGCCCACTTGGTCTCCGAAATGCTTGTACCAATTTACACTTACTTCAGCAGTGTAGTGGAGTTCCCATTTCTCCATTTGACCACAAACATATGAAATTGTCAGACTTTTTAATTTTCCCAAGCTGATGAATGTGAAATGGTACCTCATTATGGTTTAGTTTGCATTTGTCTGATTATGAAGGAAGTTGAGCATCTCTTCAGACATTTATTAGCCATTCTGGCTTCTTATGCTGTGATTTACCTCTTTATTGTTTACTCATTTTTCTATTGGGTTTTTGTAAGTATTGATTTATGAGTTATTTATATATTATGGATTTGAATCCTTTGTCAGTTATGTATGTTGCAAATATTTTTCCCAGTCTGTAGTTTGTCTTTTCACCATTTTAATAATGTCTTTTGATACTCAGGCTTTTTATTAAATTTATTGAGGTGACATTGGTTAGTAAAATTATATAGGTTTCAAGTGTAGAGTTCTAAATACAATGTATCTATCTATTGCATTGTGTATTCAACACCCAAAGTCAATTCTCCTTCCATCACCATATCTTTGACCCCCTTTACTCTCTTCTACCCCTCCCCTTTCCCCCTTGCTCTCTGGTAACCACTAAACTGTTGTCTGTGTCTATGATTTTTTGTTTGTTTGTCTAGTTCACTTGTTGCTTTCAGTTTTATATCCCGCATATGAGTGAAGTCATATGATTCTCGACTTTTTCTGTACTCAGGCATTTTTAATTTTGATGATGTTGACTGTATCAGCTTTTTTGTTTATGGGTTGTGCTTTTTGTATTTTATTAAACCATTGCTCTAACCAAAGATCATAGACGTACTCTCAATTGTTCTTCTAAAAGTTGTCTTTTCTTACTAGGTTCTTGAATTCTACCTGGATTTTTGTATTTGGTCTGAGTAAGAGTCTCAATTTTATTTCATTTTTCTCTATATGAATAACCGGTTATTCATCATCATTTTTTGAAAAATCTATCTTTTCTCCAGGGATCTGCAGTGCCACTGTCATATATGTCACGCCCATCCATGAGTGTGTCTGGGCTTTCTATTCTAGTCTGGTGATCTACTTATCTATCCGTGTTCCAATGCCATACTATCTTAATTGCCATACTTTATAATAAATCTTGTAGTGTACTAGGGTGAGACCACTATCCTCTCTCTTCCCTGTTCTTGTACATTTCCATTTATATTCTAGAATCAGCTTGTCAAGGTCCCAAAGTAACATGTGGGGATTTTTTATTAAAATTACAATCAAATATATATAGTCTGTATATTCCTACAAAGAATTGACATCTGTATCATATTACGTTTTTCTGTCCGTGTTCATATTGGGTTTTCTATTTATTTAGGTCATCTTTAAGATTTTTCTATCATTTTTTATAATTTTCTTCCTAGAGGTACCTTTTGGTAGATTTATTGTAGGGTACTTTATCACTTCTTTCTTCATGTTATAAATGACATTGTTTTAAAATTTTTATTTTCCAACTCTTTGTGTCTGAACTATAGGAAAGCAATTGAATCACCTTGCTAAACTCTCCTATTAGTTCTAATAACCTGTTTGTAAATTATCTTGGCTTTTTCTATATAAACAATCATGTAACCTGTGAATGATGGTATGGAAGTGATACGTAGTAGACTGAATAATTCCTCCCCTGCCCCCCGAAAGATGTCCACCGCCCAATCCCCAAAACCTGTGAATGTGTTACCTTACAGGACATAATGGACTTTGTAGATGTGACTAAATTAAGGGTTTGGAGATGGGGAGATTTTCCTGGATTATCCAAATGGGCCCAATGCAATCATGAGGGTCCATAAAAGGGAGGCAGAAGGGTCAGAGACAGTGAAGGCTATATGATGACAGTAGCAAAAAGAGACAATGTAACAATAGGAGCAAAGGAGGGAGTGATGTGCTTTGACTGTGGAAGAAGGGGCCACAAGCCAAGGATTGGGGGTGGCCTCTAGAGCTTAAGAGACAAGAAAACAGATTCTCCTCTAGATCCTTCAGAAGGAACACATCCCTGCCGACCCTTGATTTTAGAGCCACGGACTAGACTAATTTCAGATGTCCAGAGAACTGTAAGAGAATAAATCTGTGTTGTTTTAAATCCCTAAATTTGTGGTAGTTTGTTATAGCAGCAATAAGAAACTAATACAGGTTGTATGAAAGATAAACTTTTTGAGACCTACCTTGTCTGAACTTGTCTTACTTAATTCTGCTCTCTCATTTGCGAGTTTGGTGGCTCTAGAATTCCTGGCTCTGGAATTCAAGATGCTCTGGGAATAAGATAGGTATTTTTTTCCTCCCTTTATAATTTTTATATCATTTATTTATTTTTCTTGTCTTACTGTGCTGGCCAGACTCTCCAAGTACAATGTTGAGTAGAAAGGTGTTAAAGGATACCCTTTTCATCTTCCTGATTTTAAAAGGAATGTTTCCTGGCATTGTACATCAGAAGCTAAACATTAATGAATGCCAACTATAATTTTATATATATAATGTGATGGTTCAGTGTGAGGTCGGAGGGATAGTGGATGGGGGGAGGGGGGTTCACAGTATGAGGGATATAAATGATGAACGTCTAAGTATTACCTTGTTTTGTACACCTGAAACTAATAAATAAATTAATTAATAAAAATAAAAAATAAAAAAAAATAAAAGGAATGTTTCCAATACTTCACCATTTAAGTATTCTGTTTTCTCTAAATTATTGGTGGAGACTTTTCATCAAGTTATTGAAGAAATTCCCTTATTCTCCTAGTTAGCTAAGATTATTTTTAACATAAATGAGTGATGATTTTTATCAAATGTTTTTTCTGTGCTTGTCAAGATAATCATGTAGATTTTCTCTATTCATCATTATTGTGATGATTTAATAGTTTTTTAAAAGTTGGACCAACTTTGTATTGCTGCAATAAGACCAGCTTGGCTCTGCCGCATTCAGCCTGCTAACATTTTAATTAAAACTTTCACATCTATGCTTCTAAGTGAAACTGGCTATAAATTATTTTCTTCTGCCGTCCTCATCTACTTTTGGTTCAGGGTTATGTAGCCTCCAAAATTGAACTGGGGAGTGTTCCCCATCCTATTTTGGTTAGTTCTTTTCATTTTAGAAATTAAGCATTTACTTACAACTTCAGAAGATACAGATTCATTTACTTTAAATTTCATACACTCTGACCACAAACACACTTCCAGTGCCTTCATTCTCCCTATATAGTCATATCATAATTTTTGGTTTAGTCCGTATTCAGCATTATCATGATTAAGTAAATATTATATACTAATGACCCACATAGAATATTACATTGACATATCCTTTCCTGTATAACTTCTGGTTTTCCCTGGAGTAAATAAATGGCTTCTTTTTGTTTGTTTGTTTTGGCTTAGTTTTCTAGGTGCCAATCCATAATTGTTCCTGAAACTGTTACACACAACTGTGATTCAATTTACTTAAATATTAGACAACTGATATTGTTGTTTTTCATGGAGAAATTTCTCCTAGATTTTTTTTCTTGTTCTCTTGCTCCAAACTGGATGGTGCTGTTCTTGCTTCTTGCTGTTTGGGGGTTATTTCCCTCCACTAACAGCCTTTATATTCCTTTTGCCTCTTTTCTGTGTTGGAATCCCTATGTCCTTGTTTCCAGGGTTTCCTCTTTCTCAATTTACTGGCTCATTTTGGTAGAGCATATTCTTTCATTTTAAGAAGGGGTGCATGGAAGATAACGTCTTTGAGGACTAACTTCTCTGAGTTTACCTTATTTCTGCTCTCTCATGTGCTACTGGGATGGGTCTAGACAGGAATCTTTTTCCTTCAGAATCTAAAGGTGTGTTGTCTTCTACTTCGATTCTTGTGGGTGAGAGACCAACACTGCTCCGATTCTCAGTTTTTTGTATGTGAGGTATTTTTCCTCTTTTATTGCTTCTATGATATTCTTCTTATCCCTGATGTTCTGAAATTTCATAATGATATGTTTTGGCGTAGATCGTTTTTCCCTCATTGCATTGCACTGTTAGGCCCTTTTAATCTCGAAACTCACATTCCCAATTCAGGGAAAACATTTTATATGATTTCTGTGTGTGTGAGAGAGAGAGAGAAAGGGCGGGGGGAGAAAGAGAGAGAGAGAGAGAGAGAGAGAGAGAGAGAGAGAGAGAGAGAGAGAGAGAAGAAAAAAGAGAAGCATTTCACATGTATAAAAGAACATGAGTAATATCAGGTAGGAGACATAGTAATAAAACAAACACCTATGAACCCACCATGCAACTTAGGAAATAAGATAGTATCAATACCTTGATGTTCCCTATATGCTGCTTTCTGGCCCCATTCTCTGCCTTCCCCAGCTGCCCCCCATGCCCTCACCCTCCACCAGCCACATAACCACTCTCATGCCTTTTTTCTGATTCACTTGCTTTTCTTTATTGTTTTACTACACGTGTATATGTTGCTAAACTCTACCTTGTTTACTGGTGCTTTGAAGATCATAGAAATAGCATCACACACAGAAATGGCATTCTTCTGGGGCTTGCATTTCATTCAACATTGTTCCTAAGAGTCATCGAGGAACATGGCTATAGTTCATTAACTTGTCATCTGCAGTGTAGCATTCTGCTGTGGGAAGATACTACCGTTTCCTATCTATCGGCCAATGTCGGGCATTAAGTTATTTCCTTTTTTCCTTCTATCATGTATACTAGTGTGATCACTTCTTTACCCCATTTTCTCTCTTCTCTCTGAAACTTATAATTGTCAGTTTGTTAGGTCATCTGAGCTGAGTCTTGAATTTTCTTACCTCTTCTCTCCTGTTTTCTATTTCTTTGTATTTTTCTTCTCCTGTGTCAGAGAATTCCTCAAACCATACTCTAATTCATCTATTGAACTTTTTTTATTTCTGCTATCATATTTTGAATTTTTAAAAGCTCTCAGCCTCGAGATGTACCTTTTTCTAACTTACTGTTCTGTTTTCATAGTTTTCATAGATGCAAGCAAGGTTGAGGATTTTCTTGCAGTTTTCTTTTGCTTTCTGCAGTCTCTGCTTCCTTCTAGGATGGGTGGGTGGGTGGATGGTGGATTTCTGTCCTGGTGTTTCATGTTAGAAGCTCCCCTCTGATGTCAAGGGACGCTTAGCTAGCTATCTGCTCAGACTGATTTTCAGTCCTGGGTGTGTGCAAGGGTCTTGTCTATCAGTGGGCTTCTCAGTGGGGTGATCAGGTAGGGACCCCGCTAGTTCATTCCGAGAACACCAAAGTCTTTTCTTGTTTGACGTAGTCAGTCTCCTCAGAGAGGAACCTTTCATTCTTCCTCCCAGAGGATGTAAGCTGGTTTACCATCATCCTGGTTGCTGAGAAGGGAAATTGAGTGGGGGGTTGTCATCCCCAGGTAGACTTTCACTTAATGCCCCTTTTTGGTAGAGTTCTCTGTTCTCGTCCGACTGTGCAGGGTGGGAGGGGATATCTGGGTGTCTCACTGCTTCTCACACAGACAGCCAAGACGTCGCTCCTATTTTCAGCCCCACCTCTCATCCCATCTCTGGTGGATATTTCAGTGAGAGTCCTACAGCAAGGAATCCACTTGCTGCTTCTTATTATACCCCACCTCCCTTTTCAGGTTTACATTTCAGCTTTCTTTGCTCTTCTAAATCAGTTACCACTGACTTTCCAGCTTCCAAAATTTCCTGGACATCTGTCATCTGTCCTGTCTCCTCTCCAACTCACTTTGTCCTTGTGCAGCTATGCTTTTTTTGTTGTCGTAATTCCTCTCCTCTCACTTCAAGGCTTTGGGGAGGAAGTGGAAAGAAATGCACATGTTTTCAATGTCATTACCCCACAATGCAGAGATGTTATAATGCGCACAAGTACCTGAGGGGAGGAGCATTGGAAACTGCAGGAGGTCTGCAGGGCCAGGCTTGAATGTCTGGTTTTCAGAGGCCTCCCTGTGCTGGCCCACTGCCTGGCACAGTATTCATTTATGTGGCATGTAGAGAGGGATTGTGTGTGTGTGTGTGTGTGTGTGTGTTCAGACCAGTCAAGCTTTTGCAAAAAGCATCTGAGGAAAGAGCTGTTGAACTGAGGAAAGAGAATCGGGCTCAGTGGGAGCAAACAAAAGTCTACCAGAAAAGCACTGGCGGCCAACATCCAGATGAACCTCAGCCCCCCTCCCCACCATTTCTTCCTGTTGGGAGACACAATTCATGGGGAGGCAATAGTGGGTGCTCTTGAGAAGCAGCCCCAGGACGCAGAGTGCACTAGCAGCCCCTGCCCAGACTCCAGGAGTTGATGGAGCTATGACTCCAACACCTGAGGCAGAGTTCCTGAAAACAGGAGATTTCTCACCCCCGGTCAGAGGGTCTAACCCCCAGACCAGGATTCATGCTTGCAGCGTGGGCTAGGTAGCCACACACCAGAGAGCTGCGTCTCAAACAGGAAGCTGTCTTGCCCCTCGCTATCTAGCAAACCAAAGTCAGATGGGGCAGCTTCTGAAAGAAGACAGTGCTGTGGTCACCTGTGTATCCAGGGGGCTCTGTGACCTGGGGTGAGGCATTGTCTCAGAGATGTGTGCTTTCACTCCCTCTGGCAGGGGAGCTGCGTAGTTCCATGTGCAATTTCTGAGGGGCAGATGTGAGTACTGAAAACGTTAGAAACGTGCAAACCTGTGGATAATTTTCATGAGTTTATTTGAGCCAAAACTGATGACAGTTGCTGGGAAGCAAGATCTAAAATGCTCCAGAGAATAACTGTTTCGCAGCTTCTTTGATGCATTTGAGATTAAGGAGGGAACATAAGGAAGATGACATGAGAGTGGAAGAAAGCAAGGTGGGGATTGGATGGTGAGATCATGTGCTTTCCAAAGGGTGGTTACACCTTTGAGGGGTATTACTTCTGGCATTTCAAATGTGTGTTAACCTGGGTGCACAAGAACAATGGACAGGGCTGGCTTAAAAACATTTCACTAAAGGAGTTATGGGGCGTGGGCATGACTACCTACCAAAACCTGCCCAGTTAGGAACTTATGATTTATTACAGCACCCCCTCCTTCTATCCACAGTACTCACCCTTTTCTTCTGATTGTGAGTGCCCTGCAGGCATCCTAAGAAGCTAAGACAAGCCTGAGATGGGTGGGGAAATGGGAGAAGGGCCTGGAAGAATAGCTCCTGCCCTGGTGTGAGTGAGGATGCTTTGGAGAGTTTTCAGCACTACCAAGCCATTCTCAGCAGCTACTAACTGGACTCCTATCTGCCGATCTGATATGATTGAACTCAGTTCTGACACTACCTAGAGACAGCGTCCGATCTCACAGCTTAGGGCTCCCACAACACTGCCCACTTCCCATGCCACTCCTCAATCCTGGTTGTCACCTGAGCTTCGGAATGATGGGCTATAAATCAGAGGCTCCCATGGACACGCCCTCAGGTTGGATCATTTGTCAGAACAGCTCACAAAGCCCAGGGAAACATTTACTTACATTTACTGGTTTATTGTAATAGACGTTATAAAGGATACAGATGGATAGCATGAAGAGGTACCAGAGGGTGAGGCCAGGAACTGTCCTGACTGAGCTCAGCAGCTTCGGTTCCCGTGGGTCTGGGCTGTGCCGCCCCTCCTGGCACGTGGATATGCTCATGAAACTCCTCAAATCTCCTTGTTCAGAGTTTTTGTAGAACTTAATCTGCAGCACCCCTTGTCCCCCCCCCTTTCCTTAGATCAGTGGGCGGAGCTGAAAATTCCAATCCTGTCATCATTTGGTCTGTCTGGGGTGACCAGCCTCATCGTGAGGCTATGTAGGGGCCCCATCCTGAGCCCCCTCGTTAGCATACACTCAGGTGTGGTTGAAAGGGCTTGTAATGAATAACAAAAGATATTCCTATCATTTAGGAAATTCCTATCATTTAGGAAATGGGTTTTAGGAGCTCAGTGCCAGGAACCAAAGATGGAAACCAAATATACTTCTTATTATACCTCACAGGCCAATACCACATCCTCAGTGATAGCTGCTTCTGCTTTCTCCAGGGTGGCCTTACGCACTTCAGTGAGGAAATTATTCTGCACACACAGTGGGGAAGGGAGGGGAAACGGGGTGACTGCAGCAGATGCTGCTGGTGCTGTGCCCATAGCCGCTAGGAACCCTGGGCTGGTTTGTGTGCATGCTCGCTCTCCCTGTGCTTTCGCTCCCAACAGCCTGCACCTGCAACTCTTGGTAGAGAGCCTGGGAATTTATGTCCCCCGAGGGCCAGCCCTTTAGCGAATGACTGACAAACACGGGGGGGACCATCCTCCAGCTCTCTTGCTCCCAGTAAGAGCAATTGGAAGGTGTCTCCAGAGTTTCCATGTGGGATTGAGCCAGAGCTACCTTCTTCAGAACTCTGCTTGCTGTCATATCTTTGCGTGTCCTCTTGTTTTTTCCGGGTTCCACTTCCCGACCCCCCCCCCAACCAGTTTTTTTCTGGGAACACTTCTTCAATAATGTTTACATGAATCCTCTTCTCCGGGTCTGCTTCTGGAACTCAACCTAAGGCAGCCTCATGTTTCAGAGTCCTTGCTGGTTCTTTGCTACTAAACCTGGAAAGACTAGATGGCCCTTTGTTTATAAGGCACAATAAGGATGCTGCAGGTGTGAAAAGGGTAGACCCTGAGAAGAGGAAAGAGGGGAGACTTAAATTGTTTCTTTAAATCAAAGGGAAAGAATGGGGCTTCTTACGGGAAGCTGGAGTGGTAAGAAGGGGAGGAAGCTGGGAGTTTGGGGTGGAGAAGGTGCCGGGCACCAAGGCAGGGTGAAGCGGCTCTATGGTGCCAAGGCTTCTGCTCACACAAACACTGTGCGGGCGTGACACGTGGGGCCAGGGGAATCCAGTGAAAAGGCGGCTTGGGAGGCAATGCTGCAGTGCAGACCGGAAGCACAGGACAGGAGGGCAAGGCAATCCTGGAACGGAGCTCGATCAGTGAGCCAGAGAAGAGGAAGGAAAACAGAAGCCAGCATGGATGCCACACACACACACACACACACACACACACACACATGTGCACGCGCACGCGCATGTGCACGCATGCATGCACACACCAACCCACCACGAGGTGGAAAGGGATAAAAGACTTCCTCCTCCTCTGAGATCTGAGTTACACATGAAATGACAAACTTGAGATAATTGAAGGAGACATTCTAAAATCATGCCAAGAGAGCCAGCCCGGTGGCTCAGGTGGTTGGAGCTCCGTGCTCCTAACTCCAAAGGCTGCCGGTTCGATTCCCACATGGGCCAGTGGGCTCTCAACCACAAGGTTGCCAATTTGATTAAAAAAAAAAGTTAAAAAATAAATAAATAAATAAATAAATAAATAAAATCATGCCAAGAATATCCAAAGGCATCTACAACCTCAGAACAGCATGTCTCAGTTAAAATCTATCAACTGAGTCCCACAGCAAACAGGAGTTCATGGACAAGCTAAGATACTGTCCCCCAAACACACAACAGGTGTCTCAGAACATGGCGTCCCCCATGACCTCAGCCCTCCCTCTTCCTCCCCGCTCATGGCAGAGCCAGGACAGCCCTGGGACTTCCTCCCTCTGCCCTGTGCTCACAGCCCTGCCCCTTCCCTGCCCTTCCTCTCCTCGGCCCTGCTGCCAGCCTCCTCCCTGTGTACCAGTGTCCTCATGGTGGGTGCTCCAGGGTGAATGAGGTCTAATTCGGTCAGGGAGCTGGGCACCTACCTCTGAATCCACTCCTATCTCTAACTCTTCCTCCTTTCAAGTCTTTATTCCACGAACATTCGTTTCACCACATGCTACTCACCAGGAGCTGGTATCTTTGTTCTGTCTCCATCCCTGCTTCTGTTTCTTTTTCTCTCTCACCCTGACTCCATTCCTGACTCTTTCCTCCTCCTTTCCCCTCTTTCTCTCTTGACCCTTAACCCTCTCCCTCTCTATCCCTTCTCCCAGTCCTGGTCTCTTTGAATTAAATTGGCCTATATCCCTGAAGATAGATCACACAGCACATTTGGCAGTGCCCATAGTAACACAGGTCACAAAGCAGTTTGTGCTAACAAGTCCTTTTTTTTTTTTTTTGCTGCTGTGAATAACTGTGTAATGAACATGATTTTAGATCTTTTCCTACCTCTCTGATTAATTACTTCAGGAGAGCTCCCTAGGTATAGTATTTTCAGGTCAAAGGGTATAGACATTGTTAAGGCTTCTGATGTAGTTAGATAATTGCTTTTATAGCAATGTTGTATGTGTTACAAGACTTCTTTCAGTTCGTACCAAGCTCAGATTTAAGATGGGATCACACAGGGGTGGCCAGTTAACTCAGTTGGTTAGAGCGTGATGCTAATAACACCAAGGTTGCCGGGTTCAATCCCCGCATGGGCCCCTGTGAGGTGCACCCTCCTTAAAAAAACAAATTTTTTTTCATTAAAAATAAATAAATAAATAAATAAATGTGTTAATGCTAATAAAAGTGTCACTAAAAAAAAAAAGATGGTGAATGAACTAATCAAAAACAGTTTTGGAGACATAGAGGAAAAACTGAGGGTTGCTAGATGGGAGGGGGGTGGGGATAAGGGGAAGGTGAGGGGATTAGAAAACAGTCAGTAACCACAAGATGGCCACAGGGTTTTGAAAATTAATTTGGGGAATGTAATTAATAATGTTGTAAAGATTTTGTAGGGTATCCGATGGACACGTGTCCCATTTGGGAGACCACCTCAGGGATGATGCAGATGCCTGATCACTGCACTGTACACCTGAAGCTGAAGCTGAACAATAATAAATGCCAAATATAATTTTATATGTATATATATGTATATATATGTATGTATATACTTACAAGAAGCGGAGGACAGCATTAGGAACAGAGACAGTGGAAATGTAATGGCTCGGTGTGATGTCAGAGGGATAGTGGATGGGGGGAGGGGGGTCCACACAGTGTGAGGGATATAAATGATAAACGTCTAAGTTTTACTTTGTCTTGTGCACCTGAAACTAATAAAAAATAATAATAATAATAAATAAAAAATAAAAAGATGGGACCACACACGTTTTTCCAGGGTTCCTGAAGACACTCACGTTCTGGAATATCTCTGTGGATTGGTTGTTCAGTAGAGGGCATGCCTAATCCCCTTTCTGCACACTTTTTCGTTGATTTGTTCAACACCTATGTCAACCATGTGCCAAGTGCTAATAATGACCCTGGAGTAATGACTGGTGATGTAGACCTTTGCCAGAATCATGGGTAACTCCTTCCTTCAGATTAGGTTTAATTTAGGCATTTGGTATTTTAAAAATCAACAGTAGGATGGGCGTTTTCTCAACATGAGACAGAATACGATGAAAGATCCTTCTGCCACCCATCTCTTCTCTACCCAGATAGTAGTAAACAACATTCAGCTCTCAGCCATTCTGCCATCAAGGCCTCTGTGGATCAAGGCTTCTCCTTTTTCTCAAACATCCAAACAGCTTTGGATGTCTTATACTTTTTAATCACTGCTTGCTCTAGTCTGAATGCTTCCCCCCAAATTCATATGTTGAAACCCAACCCCCAATGTGATAGTATTTGGAAGTAGGGCCTTTGGGAGGTGAAAAAGACATCAAGGTAGAATGTGATTAGTGCCCTCAAAAAACCACCTCAGAGACTTCCCTCGCCCCTCCCACCATGTAAAGACAGAGTAAAACGAAGGTTGTCTATGAACCAGGAAGCAGCCCCTGGTCAGACATCAAATTTGCCAGCATCTTGATCTTGGACTTCCCAGACTCTAGAACTGTGAGAAATACATTTTTGTTGTTTATATGCCACCTCCTGGTCTACGGTAATTTGTTATGACATCCCAAACAGATTAAAACACTGCTTCAAAGGAGGGAGGTATTTTGTCTCTTTTTATTTCCTCTCCACTGCAGAGTTCCTGGGCCATTGTGCCCGCCTGTATTCTTTTCCCTCATCTGAGATGGATCCAATGGACTATTCTCTCCCTGCTATCCAATGGATACATGAAAACACCAAGCTTTATATTTTCCACTTGTTGCAACATGTGCTCACAGATACTAGGTAACTTGCTCACTAATCACAGTTTTTAGCTATCAGGTGAGTGTCAAGGGGTGTTTTTAGGTCTCCAAAGAGGAATTTGACTAAGGGTCACCCAGGACATTTAGGTGCACTTAGAAGCTCCCAGTGCGTGTTAATCAGATAATCACAATACAGTACGATAAAGGATTCTCTGAAGTTGAACTATAAGGGAGGTAGGATTTGAGGGAGAACCCAGGAGAGAAGTTCATAACACAACAAGCAGAGCAAGGGACCTTATTAACTTTGTATCAGTCAGCTACTACTGCATAACAAACACTGCAATAATCTGTGTCAAACCACAGTACATATTTGTAAATTTCTCAGGCGACTGGAGGTTTGTAGCATGTTGGTCTTGATTTTGTCTGGGTTTCAGGCCATGGATTTGATTCTAATCCATGCATTTTGGACTTCCTTGCACCAGTGCCTGGTTGTTATGACAAAAGACATATATGCAAGAACCAAACCCAACAAGCAAGCATATTTTAAGCCTCTGCTAGCATCATGTATATTAATATCCCATTGGTCAAAGTAGGTCATATGGCAAACCCAAAGTCAAGGTGAAAGGAAGTACATTCCTCCCATGGAAGTGTAGTGAGCAGCAGTGACTTTGTTGAGTAATCATCTACCACAAGTTGGATCTTGATGAACCAACAAATGTTGTTCTAGGGAGAGAGGTGAGTGTTCCATAAGAAAGGAACCACATCAGGAAAGGCTGGGAGACACAAGGATGTATGGCACATTTAGGGAATTGTGGGTGGTTTGAAGGACAGAAGCCCAGGGCACTTGTGAGAGGTGTTAAATGTATTTAGGAAGCTGAATCAGGAGAGGGAGACAGGAGCCAGTATCTCAGGGTTGAAGGAAACCCAAAAGATCTGGACAGATAGGGGCAAAGTAAGAGTCCTCTCCTCCCTGTTGGATTTTCTGGGGACTGTTTCTTGAAGTCTCTACTTCTCCTGAGGGAGAAAAAAAAAACCTATCAACCCTCGGTGCTCTCTAGGCAACCAATATTACCTTCTTTTCACCATCCAGGGGAAGAATGCACTCATGTTCCTTTTCCTCAACACCTACCATGCCTGCATAACATCTAGTAAATATGTATTGTGTATGTCTCAGATTGTATGAACAACTGTGAATTCTTTATTCAACATTGTTTTTTCCTGATCAGGCATACTTAGTGAAAGAATGGCACAAAATGGTGAATATTCATGATGTACTGCCTATTGGTAGAAATAACCACCCTTCACCCTTTCATCAAGGGTGATTCTCCTCAAACAGAATCATATATTCTGTTATAGTTAACCAGCTTTTTTATATCAACTCAAAGCATAAACCTATCACATCCTTTTGAATGGCTGCTGTGTGTTTTATTGTATGGTTGTGCCATCATTTATTCACTCTCTTTAATTTTCACCACTAGAAATAATACTCTGAAGAATATCTTTTTGAATATATGTTTGCCTACTGGTCTAGTTATTCGTCTAAGAATAAATTGCTGGAAGTAGAATCGTTTGTTCAAATGCATACACACTTAAACTTTTCATACATATTATCAAATTACCTACCAGAATGATTGTGTCCACATGTATTCCTACCAGCAGTGTCTAAAGGTGGCTTTTCCTCACACATTTGATATCATTAGGTATTTTACCCATTGCTAATATGAACAAGTATACTCGTATCTCATTATCATAATGGAACAACGATATTTTGATTTCTTTGTGAAACAGACATGTTTTGAACTAGAATCACCACACCAGAGCTATCAACCAATGTTAGGGGAGAACACAGATATTTTAGGAGAGAGAAATTATTAAAGACAGAAGCAAAAATTAATAAATTAGAGAGCAAAAATACAAATAGAGCTGATAAATAAAACTAAGAGCTGGTTCTTTTAACAAGAAGGGGGGGGAGGGGAGGGAGAAGAAAAGAAAAAAACTGTCAAGCACAAGCAAAAAAATCAGAGAAAAAAACACAATGCCAGGTATAAGGCACAGGGTATTTACTCCTCAAATAAAGAACTAAAACTTATTAGAAAATTCTAATAAAGTTTGTTAATATACCTGTAATTTTATTTGAAATGACCCGTTTTCTTTGAACATATAAGTTCCTAAAATTGATTCTACAGAACCTCTATACCAGAATATACCAAAATCCATTGATAAAATGGAAAAGGTTGTAAATAATTGACACCCCTAGTCAACAGCACGCCAGAGGGTTTTATGAATGAGTTCTAGGAAAACTTATTTTAAAATACCATTTCTATGTTATTTAAACTAGGTATTTAAACTAGCATGGGAAAAGATGTAATTTATAATACTAAAATGCAATGCATTTTATAATACGAAAGTCTAACTAGGCACTTAACAGATATGAAAGTCTTAAATAAAATATTAGTGAGTTATACCCAGTAGTGTCTTAAAAGAATTATGCACCAGGATCAAGTAGTGTTTATTCTGGGAAGAATGATTGTCTCAACATTAAGAAATCTGTGTTGAACCAAGCATTCTGTAATACGTCAGATGGTGAAAGAAACACGCATATGATCACCTCAATATATGGCAAAAATTCATTAATTAACTGTAACACTTATTCCAGAGAATGATGATAATGACGATGATGACAACGAGGATAAATACATTAGTAAGCAAATAACGGGGGCCAGAAATACTTTTTTTAAATCAGAAGCCACAAGCAGCGAACTTAATGGTAAAACATTAAACATTGGAAACATTTCCATTAAATGAGATGCTCACTATTATCGCTATTAATTAAAATGTTTCTGGAGTCTCAGAACAATGCCATTAGTTAAGAAAAAGAAATAAAATGGGATAGATATTAAAAGAAACGGTAAGTTATCTTTATTTTCAGACTATATTATTTTCTTCCTGGAAAATCCATGAAAACAGACTGCTGAAAATATTATTGAAACTAATAAGAGAGGTCAATGAAGTGGTTCAATAGAAGAAATACATAAACATGACTTTAAGCAATCACTAGTTGGTAAATGTAATGCAAAAAGGAGATTCCATGCATAATTGCAACAGTAACTGTAGAATATATGTAAATGACTATGACAAAAGGTACATGACTTATATGAAGAAAACTATAAAATATTCCTAAAGGAAAAAAAATACTTAAAAAGTTGGAGAAAGATACCATATTTCATGGTATAAAGATATTTGTTTTCCCTGAATTATTTTATTAACTTAATACAGTTCCCAAAAAAAATACCTGTTGGATTATTTTTTGAACGTGAAAGATTGATTCTAAAGTTGTCTGGAAGAAGATATGCATGAAGCCAAAAAATTTTAGATGGGCTCATAGACATACAGAAAAAAGACTACGTTTCCCGTTCTCCTTTGCAGCTAGATGTGTTCACGTGACTATGTTTTGACCAATAAAAGTGTTTTGTTTCTGCATCCAGAAACCTTTTTTAAGAAATGACTTACATACATCATTTCCCTTCTCTAACCGCTTTCTCTGTCCTGGTGTTTGAAACATTAAGTCTGAGAATGAGGATGTGTAGGCTGGACTCTAAGAAGGAAGGTCTCATTCTAATGGCAGAACAGAAAACTGGAAGGAGCCTGGTTTCCAATCAATCAATCAATACCTGGTTTCATGAAAGAAACAACATCAACTCCAGATTAGCTAGGTCTGGACCTTAACATGAGGGAAAACAGAATAACCATATTTAAGCCACTGACATTTTAGGTGTTCATTCACAGGTGAATCTAATCCTATAATAACCTTTCATAATTTCCCCATGCTATATAATTATATTCAGATCTATTTAACACACACAAGTTTTACACAGGTTTTTATCCTTGAGAGAGGAAAAAATAACTTTCTTCATCTTGTTTTCCTCTGTCCATGCAAGCTTGTGAAATGTTATCCGTGTCAATTAGTATAGCTCTAACTCGTGTTTTTTGGTGGCTTTTAAAAAGTACCAAAATTTACCCTCCTATCCTCCCTTTATTGGGCATTTACTTTGTTTACAATTTTTTTCTCAGCACTAACAATGAAGTAATAAACTTGTATGTTCTTTTGTACTAGTGCTCTTCTTTCCAAGGGTTAGATTCCTAGGAGTAAGCTAGATGGGTGAAGGGTTTATGTATTTTAAATTATAAGAGATGTTACTAGATTGTTTTCCAGAAAGCCTGCAACACTTCCATTTCCATTAGCAACGTATGAGAGCACCATTTCTCCACATCCCCATCAGCAATAGCTACTTTTTATTTTTTAGCAGTCCAATGGACGTAAAATGTTACCTCAATTTGCTTTTCCCAGACTATTAATCAATATCTAGTAATGTAAGACTCCTGTTTCTTCTTTTCATAGTTTTCAGGCATTGTTCTTGCATACAACTAGATCATTTTATTCAATTCAAACAAAACCTTATGGGATTCTAAATGGACTTACAAGAAATTGACATATAAACTTTGAGAAAATTAAAATTTTTGTATTAAGCCTTCCCACCCAAGAACATAGTAAACTTTTTATTGGTATAGTTCTTTTATGCTTTTCAATAAACTTTATTGGTTTTTGTGTAGCTTTTCCTGAGGCAATTATAAATAAAAAAAATCTTCCCATTTCCATTTCTAGGTATTGATTGGTAAAAACAGAGAAACGTTATGGATTTTTTGTATATTTACCTTATAACGAGACACGTTGAATTATTTTATTCATATAATCTCTTTTTTACTGGAACTTCTTGTATGTTTTCGTTAAATCATAACATCAGGAAAAAAAGAGATAGTTGTAGCTGTTTATTTCCAATGCCTATGTTAGTTATTTCATTTTCTTTTTTGGCATTTCCTAGAACGTCCAAGACTGATAATAACAGGCCCTGTGTTTTGGTTTTTAAGTCCCTCCCCTTCAATTGCTACTGTTTATTTACTTCTAACCTTGGTCGGTCCCCTTCACATCTTACTTGCAGGCAAGAATAATGTCTGATTTTCCCAACACTCTATCCCTAGCAACCAGAATATATTTCAAGAAGGAGGAAGTGGCCAAACGTTGAGTTCACTAAGATCAATTAACTATTCGAAATGTACTTTCGATTTAACAACAGGGAGTTCGCTGATGGATTTAGTGGTGGGAGCAGAAGCCACAGGACAGAAATGTTGGAAATAAGGCACGCCAGGCATGAGGGAAATTTGCGTAGACATTTGGGAGCCTGAGCTCCCCTAGAGCTTAGGCGACCCTGCAAACGTTTCAGGACAGCAGAGCCTGTGGTGTATGTGGAGAGCTAAGAGACGATCAAGAACCATGCCAAGGACTTTGAAGGCCGTGCTTCAGCTTGGAGGCTGTGAGTAGCTGTGGAATAACTTTAGCGTCACACCATTAGAGTTGCTTTTTAGAAAGATCACTCTTTCCGAAGGAAATGCAGTACTGTTTTTCCAAATTCACCCATTTCTCTCCAGCTTTCTGTGTGTTGCCTTTCCTTGGATCACCCTCCGCACAGGTGGATTGCTGCAATCATTTCTGGGCCTCTTTCTATCCATTCTTGCCCCTCATTCATTCATTCTTCACACCAGTTTCCAAGGCAATCCTTTTGTTTTGTTTTTCAGAGAAACCTTTTCTAGACTACAAAGCGAATAATGCCATTCTTCTGCTTAAAGTAAATTATTGGGAGGTGTAAAGCACCACCCTGGTTTCTATGGGATCCAGGCTTCCCAGGTGAGCTGCTGAGGGTTATCAGCATCCATCCTTTGGTTGGTAGAATCTTTATCTGGGGGATGACTTATTCTTGGGGTTCCTATGGAGAAAATAAGTCTGTGCTCTAGGGAAACAGAATTCAGTGAGGATCTGGTAACCATCTTTTGAGGTGTGGTGTGCAGATTTCCTCAAGACTGTCTATTCTCCCACCCTAGTCAGTTCAAATTGTGCTGAAATCTGGTTATGGTGCTTTATCCATTTCTCTGCTGGATGTTGCCTGCAGGAAGTCCTGATGCTCTTATGTCTGCTGGGATGGGAAGATGAGTTCTCTGGAAACAATCTTGTCTATAGATCTGTGTCTGAGGAGGGAACCAGAAAGATTTGGAAGGGGTTTAGAGAAGAGTCCTTGGAAGACTTTACATTCAAACTAGTTCAAGGCGAGGATTCAGTAATTGTAATGGTGATGATAATACGGCAGGCTGGCTTAGCTGCTATATCTTCCCCTCCTTCTCCTCAAAACCTAGCACCTCCTGAAGCCAAGATAGTAGAGGTGGTGAGACTTGGTCAGATCCTGAATATATTATGAAGATAGAGCGGATGGGCCTTGCCAACAAAGTAAGTGTAGGGTGAGAGGAAAAAGAAGAAATGGATCAAGGATTACTCCAAGGTTTTTAGCCCGAGCAATTGGAAGTATGGAATTTCTTTTCACTGACCTGGGGGAAGCTATAAGATGAGAAAGTTTTGAAGAAGGCTGGAATTTAATTTTGGACATGTTATATTTGAGATGCTATTTGACACCTAAAGGAGACTATCAAGCAGGTAGTTGCATATACAAGCCAAGAGTTTTGGAAAGAAGCCCAGGTTGGAGCTACAAATTTGGGAGTGTTTAAAGCCATGAAACTGAATGAAGTCACCAGGAAGTAAGTGGAGATAAAGAAGGATCAAGGACTGAGCCTGGGGAAATCCAACATTTAGATGGGGTGATGAGGAAGAACCCACAGAGAAGACTAAGAAAGAGCAGTCACTGAAATAGAAGGAAAACTAGAAGAATGCAGTGTCAAGGAAGCTAAACACAGAAAGTGTTTCCATGAGCAGAGATGTTTCCATCATCAGCTGTGCCAAATGCTGCAGATAGGTTGTTATTAGTCCCAGGAGAACTACCAGCTATAATACAGACATCCCCGTATCTCAGTGGCATAGACAGTATAAGTTCATTTCTCACTCATGGGAAGTATATTGGCAGCAGAAAGGAGGGATAACAAGGGGAGAAGTAGTAGCTCCATAATGGAAATCGGCCCCATGTTGACAAAGGCTGAGTCATTTTCAACTTGTCGCTTAGGGTGTCACTGTCCCCCAAGTAAATGGTGGAAGGTGAGGATGGTGCATGGGAAATGTATTGGTAAGAGTCTGGCAAGAAATAGAGAACACACTCAAGTTGGGTAATTTGAGAAAAGTTCAGCGATGGGGTTGTCTATAAAGGTGTGAGTGGGGGCAGGAAAACTATCAAAGGATTTCTATAACCTTGAGATGGTTGATAGTAGGAGCTGTTACCACCTCAGATCTGAAGAGACAAGCGAAAGTAATGGTTAGTGGAACTGGGGAAGAGAAACAACTGTGTGGAGAGCGACGCCTGACTGAGGCTTTGGTAGAAGCTAACAACCAACTCAAAGCAACTACACAAGAGGGAGCCAACAAATACCCTGCCCTCACTTTCCTCCCTCCCTCCCAGCTCCTGCAGGTAATTCCCACTGACTTAACCCAACCAGAATCCAGAGTCTCATCAATAAAGCCCCTGGCAGTCAAACCTCTGAGGCACAGGTCAGGGTGAAGACAGGTGAAGATGGGAGTTGGAAGAGCAGATATCCAGCCCAGGGCATTTCTGTGAGTCAGGCTTGGAAGTTGCAGACATGCCTTCCATCACATTCCATTGGCTAGAGCCCAGTTATATGGCCACATTTAACTGCAGATAAATTTGGGAAATATGGTCCAGATGGTGCCCAGGAAGAAGAAGAGAGAGATTTGGTGAGCAGCTAACCCCTCTCTACCTCACGGCCAAGCAAGATAACTGCAAATTGACCAGTGGGTTTAGCAACATGAAGGCAATTGATTGATGGTCATGAGAATCCAGTCTTGGGAGAGTGGTGGGGATTCAAGAGAGAACGGGAGGAGGATAGTTGGAGACAGCAATTGTTAACAACAACAACTTCTTTCAATAAGTTTACTGTAAAGGGAAGCCAAGCAATAAGGCAGTCGCTGGAAACGTTGCTACATCAAGTGGGTTTTGCTTTGTTGTTTGCATTGAAGAAATAAAAGCATGTTTTTATGCTGATGGGAATGTTCCAGTAGAGAGAAAAAAAACTGATGATGCAGGAACGAGAGGGAAAATTGCTGGAGCAATGTCCTTGAGTAAGCAAGAAAGGATGGATGGAATCTAGCAATAAACAAAGGTCAGCCTTGGAAACGAACACAGGCAGCTTGTCACGCTGGAGACCCTGCGGGGTCTCTGGTCCCGCTCCCCACATAAGAACGCAGGACATGGTGAGGCCAAAAAGGAACACCCATGGAGCCATAGATAGGGGAGTCATACCACTATATTCTCACTGGCAGCTGGTTTGCAGATACAGGAAGCAGGAGCCACACTATCCACAACCTGCCATGCTAACTGCAATCCGCTCTTGCTAGCTCAGCCACCATCTTCTTGCTAGCTCAGCCACCATCTTCTTGCTAGCTCAGCCACCATCTTCTTGCTGGCCCCCATTTTTCTCCTGGCGTAGCCACAGCAGTTATATTAGTGGCCAATGGCTCACTGCTTACAGCTGACGGCCAACTAGCCACAGCTGATGGCCATCCAATCACAGTTGATGGCCATTTACTACCTGAGCCAGCACCTTTCCATGTGAGGCTAAGAGCATGGAAACTGCACTCCTGGCTCTGTCCCCACGCAGCTCATCCTTAGTAGCGGCGAGGAAAGCAGTTGTGTGGACAAAGCCTAGGTAGAGAGTCCATGCAGGAGGGGAGCCTGCTGGAGTTCTTTTCTGATCACTTGTATTTTCTCAGGGAAACAGAAGCAAAATGATCATCTGTGAGTGAGTCTGGAGGAAAAATTGGTGGAGGTTTCAGCAGAAAGTAGACAGTAGGACATAGCTACTGAAGAGAGTGTGAGAAAGCATACCCAGAAGTTAATGTTCCCATTGGATGTGGTCCAGTTGTCTCTGAGATATTCTACTCTGAATTCACATGCAGGCGCAAGCCCCTGGCCCTGCCTTCCTCCACTCTATGTGTAGACCTCTCCTTGCCCTAATCCTGTATCGGAACTGGATAATAAGAATAGGTAGCACTTTCTGAGCACTTACAAGGACCAAACATTGCTCTAAACACGTGTATTTAGTCTATGAAATAGGGACTACTAGTATCAATCCCATTTTATAAAGGGGAAACTGAGGCACAAGGTAAGTAAAAAATGTCGTAGGTGCTCAAGCTGAATCCAGGCTCAGGCAGTCTGGCTCTAAGACCCCTGTTCTTGACTTCTATGTATCTATCCACACTCGAGTGTCAGCGTGATAAACCCCAGAGGGGGCCGGGCTCTGGAGGAGTAAATGAAATTTTGAAAGGTCAAGGGGCTTCATGAGGCTGGGTCGGTGGGGTGGGTATGAGATGGCATTGCTTAGGCAATGGTTGGTGGGGACTTGCTGCTGAGAGAGGGGCGGCCACATGGTGACCCAGAGAGTCTAGGGCCAAAAGGCAGAGCCAATATCAGGGGCCCAGGGACAAGCTGAGACGACCCCCTTGTGTCTTCCCCAATCTGCGTAGGCTCTGCATCAGTCACCATGTAATGCTGGATTTGATCTTGATTTAACACACCCCAGCTTCCCTGTGTGTTTCACTGGCTGACAGAATCTGTTCCGTGATAGGGATACATGGTTCTGTGATGGTAGCAATGATGATGATGATGAGGGCAAATGCAAGCTTCATCTGTGAACAGTGAATTGATGCAGAACTTTGTCTATGAAAAATGCCTCAATAAGCAAAGAAGCAAGCATTTTGTTTACATGATACCATTCAATGTTTATAATACCCCCTGGGACATACACACCATTATTTCCATTTTCAGATGAGGAAAGTGAGACTCAGAGAGGTTGTATCACATGTCCAAGGTCAGTAGGTAAGAGGTGGTACAGATAGAGCTTAAGCCCCAGCCTATGAGAGTCAGAGGCCTGTGCTGGTTACACTGTACCAGCTGCCTCTCTATTTTGGGATGAAGCACTGGGAGCACTTAGGAACCCTACGTGGCCCCGAGGGCCTCTGGGACAGGGCCCCTGGGTGAGAGGGACTCCCCTTAATGAAGGCAATTGAAAAACAATCCTCCTCTTTATTTGCTTATAACAGAGGCTCAGAAAAGCTAATTATCTTCCTGTGAACCAGTTAACTATTCAATTTTCTCCATTTGGGTAATTAATTATCAGAGTCAAATGCAGGATCCAGCTAATTTTAGAAAGATGCAGCTGTAGGGTCATCTGGGGAACAGGCTCAGCTGAGAAAGGAGGAAGCTCAAGCACTAACCTCTGCAGTGGCCTGGAGGCAGACGGGGAGAGCTGAGGGGCCTGGGGCTGGCTGGAGTGGAGGGCAGGGAGAAGCACCTGAGATAGGCTGGCTGGGGTTCCCTCAGCTGCAGAGCACGGCAGAGTCGGAGCCCCAGGAGGGCAAAGCTGCCACTGCAGCTGCCAGCACCACTTCAGGGTAGAGACGGAGACACTTCAACCACCAGCTGCTTTCATTGCCTCCTTTCTCCCTTTGAAGGATCAGTGGGAATCTGCCATCCCCTTGGTCTTCTCAGTCTCACTTGGAGCCAACTCAGAGAGAGAAATCTTAGATCCTATCTGGGTATCAACACAGATTAACATTACTAATATTCATCAAGAGCCAGGCATATCTCGTACCAAGGAGGTGAGGTAGGTACAGTTGCTTTCCTGTACTACAGATGAGAAAACCGAGGTTCTGGGAGGTGACGTAATGTACAAATGATTAGGGACATGGCAGAAGCTGGGATTTGAATTCAACTCCCGAATCCATGCTGTAAGTGCCTCTTGAAAGTGACATGCTGCATGTGCAATTTTCTGAGCAGCACCAAGGTGAAGACTTGGGACGTTTGGAGAAGCAAGTGTTGGAGGAGAACTTGGTTCACTAAACAGAATCAGCAGGTCAAGAATAGTCAAAGCCTCAACAAGTTCCTTAGGGGAAGGGGGCATGCTCCTTCCACCTGAAAAAAGCAGAAGGTCTGAGGGGCCTGCCCAGTGGCTCAGGCAGTTAGAGCTCCATGCTCCTAACTCCGAAGGCTGCCGGTTCGATTCCCACATGGGCCAGTGGGCTCTCAACAAAAAAAAAAAAAAAAAAAAAAAAGCAGAAGGTCTGGGATTCTTGCCACTATCTCCTCTCATGTGCTCTGATGGCGTCCAGAGAGTTTGGAGAAGACCTGGCCATAAAGTCTATTCTGGGACAGTTTCTGGGGGTAAGGGTTGGGTGGGGATAACAATGAGGGTCGTTTTGCTGCTTACTTTACTATATGCCAAGAAGTATAGTAATCACTTACACATGAATTAACTCATTTAATCCTTACAATGATCCATGAGGTGGTCATTATTAATATTCCCATTGTACAGACAGAGAAACTGAAACACGAAATTTGGTCCCTTGCCCTTGGAAGAAGAAGCTGAATTCAAATCTGAGCAGTTTAAGTCCATAGCCTACCTCCCAATCACCCTGGTCCTGGCCGAGGGCCAGAGAGGGAGCTGGTAGGGAGGGCAGCCAAAACCATGGACAGCTCCCCATGGCCCGTGGTTGACTAGCCAGGGTCCTGTGGCTGGGTTGTTGTACCTCCTTACCACTCCCAATGTCCACCCATTGTGAAGAACTTTGCTTTCTTGAAGAGGGGAATTCTCCTTGGACTGACTCCCAGGGCTCAGATGCTCTGGCTTGATTCGAATCCCTGAGAGTCAGGTCCTGAACCAGGACCCTTCTCTGGAGACCTATCTCTCTGGACTCTGGACTCTGTCATGTAAGATTTTCACCAGGGTGGGCCAGATTGAGAACTGCTAGCCACATCAGCCCAACGTCATTTCTCCTATCCAGACCCGCTCTTCCTAATCTATTACTTCCCCAATCCCATCACTATGGGAAAGCCAGGCCCTTCTGCCTTAGCTTCCCCATCTGTACCTCTGCCATCCCTGCAAAAGCCCAGGGCCCAAACTGGACCTGACCAAATTAGGTCTTCCTCCTTTTGCCAGCCCTGATGGGAGTTTCCAAGTTCAAAGCCAGGCTCCCTGGCCCAAGCTGCTGGCCCAGAGTCCCAGCAGGTGCAGCATAGTTGCTAAGCAACATCTCAGAATCTCTGTGTGTTCCTGTCACATGATTATCGTTGCTAAGGAAACAAGTCCTCTGGCATCCCGGGACACAGCAAGGCCTAGGCAGTAGTGTGTTACCTGAGGCCTCACAGAAACCTTCCTGTCCAATGCTCCTTACGAATTGTGAGCCCCTAACTGCTGTGAGGAATTCTCAGGTCGCTGCTTGTCTTACGCAGGCACTGGCTCTTAGAAGGGCATGCCTACACTGAAGTGTCACTCACTGGGTGCTCATGGAGTGTAGTTCTTTGGGTACAGTCAGTAGTAAGAGGGCTTTAGAGGGCTGTATTAATATGTCAGGGTTCAGAACATAATCTTCCATCCCTACTTCCTCCATTCTTTATCCATAGATTCAGCTGTACAGGTAGGATGGGAAAGATTTGGATTGGAGGATGGGAAAGCTGAGGAGGGCCCATGCACGAGAGGGTTGAAGCAGGGTCCCAGGTCTACAACAGCAAGAAAGCCAAACAGGGATTTGTCCCCAGTGCCACCCCCCACACCCACAGCTCAAACACTGCCAGGGGGTGTCAGTTTCCCTGAAGGGCTGGCCTCACTGGATTTTCCAATCCAGACTTCCTGGGGTTCCCTACCCAAGACTGGCCCAGAAATTAGGTGGAAATGAGGAACTCTCTCTAACGGACATTTGGAGAGGAACTATGAGAGAATATCCTGGGAGGAGGTGCAACAATTAACTAATAGGAATTCCAAAAATAAAGAATGGAGAGAACAGGAAGTAAGTTATCAAAGAAGTAATAGAAATATATTGAAAATAACGGAAATATCCCAGAAAAGATGGGCGTGAATTTCCAGATTCAAAGATTCCAGGGAGTGGTCAAAACAAACACTGAAAATAGTTCTACCGGAGTCTCATCTTTGGGAAGCATCAGATCACTGGGGCAAAGAGGAAATCCTAAGAGCTTCCAGAGAATAAAATCAATTTTCATGGAAAACATAAAAAGCCGTGATGGCATCAAACTTCTCAAGTAGAAGATAGAAGACCAGGCAGCAGCGTCCTCCTGGTAAAAATGATTTCATCCTTTCTATGATGGCTGTTTTCATTTCCAAGACTTCTTTTTTGATCCGATTGATCCCCCTTTTATAGCACTCTTATTTTTTTTTCATGCATGCAGTGTTTAATCTTCTCTCTATATCATCTCAAATTCCTTCAAATTTGTTTGAGTCTCTGTCTTTCACATTGAAAGCTTTCCTCCAAATGTTTGAGGATGTTTAGTGGTGCTTTGGATGACTAGATTAGGTTTAGGTTTAGAAGTTTAGGTTGCCTGATCATCTGAAGTGTAAAGTACCAAAAACTGATCAAAAGCTCTTTGTACTTGGCAAGGGCATGTGGTCTATGAACTTCACCGTAAGATGATTCTCACAGGATCCATTGGGTAGATCCTTCTTCTTAGGCTGCTTAGATTCCCCAGAGAGAAGGGTTGCTCACTCCTGCCTAGTGGGTATGATCCTGGCTATTAGCATCCGAACAGCAGTGAAATAAGAAATGGGTGGAAGTTCAACATTCAATATGCAAACTTGTACTAATTCCCCTGTTTTTATTAGGAAATACCCCTGCCCTCAATTGTACCTGACATCCCCAAATCCAGAAACCCTCTTTTACCGTCTCTGGAAAATAAACCTGCAATCACCAGCGGGGGGTTGTGGAGGAGAACTGGGGGTCGGTATCGTAAACTTGAAACCAGTCTGCCTGTTTTAGCCCCATCTGGGAGTACTGCCAATCCCTGAGCTTTGGGGGTGTCTGCTGTGGAAACAGGTTGTTGTTTTTTGGCTTTTCCCACAGACAGTATAGGATTCAGCCTTCTCGGTCTCCTAAGTCAGCCACCATATTCACTCATCTGCTTTCCAGCTTCTAACAATTTATCGCTCCTTAGGGATATTGTCTCCTCTCCTAGCGTCTTTTTTTCTTTATAGATTAAAACTTTAAAAAAAAAAATTCCTGCAGTATTATTTTACTAAGATTTTGGGGAAGTTAGTAATCAATTGTGCTTATTCAATCTTCCATCTTAAATTGTAAGTCCTCATGTTGAATAACAACCAAGATTGAAACATGGGCATCCAGACGGCCTGGGTTCCAACACTGGCTTTAGCATCCTGGCTCTAGCACGTATTAGCTGCACAACCCTGGGTGACGGAAACTGTCTGTCTCTGTTTCGTCATCTGTAAAATGGGGATAATAATAGTATATACTTCACTTGACTGTTGTGAGCTCTTAGAATACTGCCTAGCACATAGTAAACCATTCTATCAAAGTTTATTATTATTATTATTATTATTATTATTAATTATTATCATCATCATCATTGTGTTTACTCTGTCCCAGCACCTGTGGCAAGAACAGTGGGTCTGGGGAAACCAAGAGGAACATTCCACGTGAACTTGCACTCTTCCCAGCCCCAAACTAGTATGACCAGTTTTCCCACTCTGGTCTATACCATGTAAATACAATATGTGCACTAAGTAAATTACAAGCAGGTGGAAATTCTAGTTGTGCAAATATATCTGGTAACAATGTAAATAGAGTATTCAAATGATGAGGCCAGCGAAACAGAGCAGTTGTTTTCAAATATGGTTGAATTTCTTCTGTTTCAGTATAATGTCACAGATGTGATTTTCCAAGTGACTGACACGCATTTATTTCTGAACATCCAAATCATGTTGTCTGTTACTTGTTTTGCAGGGCAAATGACACCATGTGGACAATGGAAACATCACATGCTTAGGGCAGTGTCCCCCTCCCATCCCAAAGGCTTAAGCAAAGTCTCCTCCCCCTTTCAAAGAGCTTCCCTCGGGTTGGGTTTCCTTTCATCTGATCGGCTTAGCTTTTCATCTTCCTCCCTCTGCTCTCTGTCCCGCTGAGCAGGCAGCAAACCTGCAGGTTCTGTAATCCTGCTGCTCAGCGTTAAAACAAAAAACAAACAGAAAAAAATAAAAAATAAAATAAAAACGCTGTTGCAATTTGTGAACTTCCTCTCCTGGAAGGCATAAGCCATCAGTTTTTGAAAAGTAGGTGTTGCAAAGTCTCGAAATTGGAGAGGGAAAGAGAGAAACAGAAGCAGAGGGAAGAAGAGAAGCATGGAGAGAGGGAGGAAAGAAGGAGCGAAGGGCAGGGGGGAGGGAAAGCCAGCCAGAACCCAGGTGGAACCGTGTACTCAGCCATTAAGAAACAGGGCTTCTCTAACACGAATGCACATACCAGCCAAGGTATTGGCACAGCAGATTCAGTACCAAGCTGAAGATGACTAGACATTTTTTAAGTGGCAGCAACTGGAGCAGTTCTGGAAAATGCAGTGATTCAGATTAGTATGGTCTCCGTGCCTCCCACTCCTTCTGCTTGGAATGGTCTTCATCCAATAACCTGTATTTTGATGCTTCTTGCCCCCAGCTTCAAACACAAAACTCCCACTTCCAGGCAAGAGCCTCACAGCAGATCCCTCAGGGGCCAGGGCGCTCTTACATGTATTTACAAGCCTGGGAGTCATCCTGAGACATCTGCATGTATATTCTTCTTTGGCTCCTGCCACCCGCCTGTGGGTACAGCTATACCTCTGGGCAGTTATACCTCTGGGCAGTGCTCTCCTCCTCCAGACATTGCCACTGATGCCGAGATGCACTTGGGTAGCAAGGTATCGTGCGTTGGGAACCGACAGAAGACCAGTACCTGTATTGTGCCTGAGGACAGGACTTGACAAAGTCGCTAATGGAGCGACTCTTCCCGTTTGCCCATTGATAGTATGTTTTCACTTTGCAGTTTTCAGACTTCAGCCTCTCTCTCTCTCTCTCTCTCTCTCTCTCTCTCTCTCTCTCTCTCTCTCTCTCTCTCACCTACCCACCTTAAGATTCGGATATGTGCCCATTGGACATAAATCTAAGTGGAAACCGCCTCTCCGAACTCAGAATTGCCCAGGATGAGGGGCTCACTAGTAGGTCATCTTGTTCTCTGGTTCCTTCTTTGTTTAGAGCGAGTTTTCTCCCAGGAAGCCACTCGTACCCTCATGCCAAGAGATGTCTGGTTGGCAAGCTCAACAGTTTTATGGAGACATAACCGGATGTGTCTATACCCCATGCATGGACACAGCTTAGACCAAGCCAGGCTGGCCAAGCTTCCTCCCGGTTAATCCCAGTGAATCTTCTTCAGTCCCTTTCGTGAGCCTCTGCCTTCACTCACCGATAGCTCCTTAAAGAGTGAAGATGTGATTCTTCTATTAAGCAGGGCCCTTAGGTGCTCCTTCAGGACTTGGCGTCCAGGGACAGTGAGACCACGTGCTAAACAACTCTGTTCTGCAAACAACAAACAACAGCTGTTCCGACACAGCCTCGGAACAAAGGAAGTAGGCCTGATCCCTGCCCGAGGCTGTGGCTTCCTCTCTGGGAATCTGCCCCCACCACACCTCAACCATCCCCACAATTTATTGGTTTGAGGGTTACCCTGTCAGGCCCCCAGTTACATGGAAGCAGGCAGCTCTCTTTGGCTCAAAGGTGGAAGCAAATCTGGATGGATCAGCTCGGCCCCCCTGTCAGTGCCTCAGGCTCCAGCCACTTGGTTCTCAGACCGGCTTCCATTTTGGTTCTTGATCAGTTTTTTGGCTGGTGAAGGAGATTCTCCTACTTCCTTTGGGGGCCACTTCATGCCTTACTTGTTCTTATTTTATTTTATTTTATTTTTTTTCACTGTGGTCCCAGGATGCAAATAACAGCTCTCCACCTGTTGTCTCTCTCTGCCTGTACCACATCCGGCCTTGGGGTCCCATTCTCCCAGGGCAATGGCGAGTGCATAACTCATACTGAGCCAGTTGGAGCTTTTCCCTTTCTCGCTAGGTTTTGAGTCTCAAGTAGAGTGATCCAAGGACAAAAGTGACTGCTACATAGCCGAGCTACTCCAACCAAGCTTCCTAAAGAGATGGCTAATTCTTTTCTCCCTAGATCCCTAAGCTGCCCTTCTTTTTGATCTTTCCAAAAGCTGACTCTTCGGCATTCTTTACAATTCTTTGACTTTTCCTATCGTCCTCCAATAAATCCCTTTTATCCTTAAGTTAGCCCCAAATCTGTACCTGTTGCTTGATTCCGCAGGGATGGCCCCTCTCTCCATCTCCCACTGTTGCCCGAGTGTCCTTGCCCTGAACCCATTCATTTCAGGGCCAGGAAAGCTCAGGCTCGTCCTCCTGCCACATGCCCACAACTCCCAGGCAAACTTCAGCTTCTGGTTCTTTGTTATTTTCTTTCAGAAAATGGCCATCCTCAGTTTAAAACACAAAAATGTTCCATCCATAATCCCTCTCCATTAATAGTAGCATTTATCAGGCAGGGCTCAACCAGGAAAACAGAACCACACAAAGGATTTAAAGGAGAGGGAATTCAACTCAAGAGAATTGGTTATGTAAATGATGGAAGAATTGATAAGCCCAACAGAGGCTAAAGCAGCAACTCAGAGCTTAGCACAGACAGACAGGAAGGCTCTACCACACCAGGTGGGAGGGACAAAAGAAAGAGGCAGTGATACTGGAATGCGGGGTGTAGGGTCACTGAGGGAAGCTGGAACCATATGATAGGCATGTCTGATAAAAGCTGGAGTCACACAGAAGACACAGCTACTGCTGAAGGTGCTGCTTATGGCAGACAGAGAAAGAAACACCCAGGGCTGTCCTATCGTCCTACTTTCCAATCTCCTGCCAGTGCTTCCTGTGTTCAACCCAGCTGGAACCCAGCTGACAGAGGAGCTTGAGAAAGATGCCTGTGGGGTCAGCCTCACTGTGACAGAGCAAAGCAGAGGAAGGACCCAGAATGGATCTGAGAGCAAACAGACCTCAGACAGCACATGCTCCAATATTTAAATTACATTTGTTAGAGTAGTATTTAATTTTTAGAAGTAAATGAAATTAGCATTTAACTTGCACCTAATAAGTATATATCAACGCTCAAAATTTTAATTCCTTATTAAGTACAGACATTATCACATAAAACGAAATAGGAAAGTCTCTACTAGAAAAAGCTCTGTACCGTGACCATGTTCTTGACATAATTAATGAGCCTGTTTCTTTCTTTACTGTTCATACTGACACTTTCTTTGACTCCTAAGTTCCTAGGGTGAAGGGATGCAGTGACCTCCCAACATCAGTTTCACTGACAGAAGCAGTGTCTCAGCGTCCCCACACTTCCAGGCCCTGGAGAAGCCAGAGAACAGGGTGGTTACCATTTGGCGATTTAGTAACACAAATTACTCAATTCCTCCCCACCTCCCTGCCTTCTCCACACTTATTTCAGGCTGCAGATGACTGCAAAACAGGCTGGCCTCGCATCAGAGCCTGGAGAAATGGGAGTGGCACAATGACGGGGCAACATCACAATAACAAAACAGCATTCTTTGTCTTATATACATAATGAGGTGTAAGAATTTGTATAAACATTTGGTTAGGCGATTTGTTTTAACTTCATTTTACAATTTTAACTATAAAAGCAATACAAGTCCTATGTGATTTGAGAACTCAGTTTTCTGTCTGCGCTGTTTGAAAACAAGGCTCCAGCATTCTGTAGGAGCTTACATAATTCGGAGACAGAGTCTCTGGTGCAGTGTTTAGGCTCAGTCTCCCGAAGAGCAGTTCTGGCTGTCTTTCCTGCAGTGGAACAAAGCTGTGAACCTGGGAATGGGAGAGGGAAGGGACGACCTCGGGACAGGGAACAGAGTAGGCCCTCGATGTTATTACAAAAATGTTTAATGACACAGACAGAGTCAAAGTCTGGGCTGTGGAATTCCCCAGAGTCCCAGTATCCTTGGCTCGAGGGTCCCAGCTGGCACAGACCCTGCTCTCCAAAGGGATTGCTAAATCTCTACTTATAATCCATCTGGTTGTAGGTGTGTTTCCCCAGACACCTTCCCAAAGGAAGTCTCCACCTGAATGTTCCACAGATCCCTAAAACAACGTGTTGACAAATGAATTTGTTCATCTCTACCCCAGACCTATTCCTCCAGTGTTTTCTTTCACAGGTGATGGTACCCCCAGCCTATTATCTGTCTATGTTAAGGAACCACAATATTATCCTTGAGACCTTGCACCCCCTACCGGCATCACTACACCCCAAAGTAGCATCTAATTTATTTCATCTCTCAGATATCCCATGAATCTGGCCACATCTCTGCACCCCCACAGCGATCACTACAGGTCAGGCCACCTGTTATTTGATATTCAGACTACATAGTCACCTCTTAACTGATGATTTTCCAAAGAGTGGCCATTCATTCATTTCACAGGTGTTTAACGAGAGCACCTACTATGGTTTAGGTGCTGATGATACAATGGTAAGCAAGACAAAAGCCTTGTCCTCGTGGAACTAACATTCTAACAGAAGCCAGTTGTCCTTCCTAAAGCACAAATACGTCATGTCTGCCCCCACCTTAAAACGTATCAATGGCATCCCATTGCCCTCAGCATGAAATCCAGACCCTCTAATGTTCTTTCCTCTCTAGCTCATCTCACCCCACCATCCCCTCTGCTTACCTCCCCCGCCATGTGAAATCTATTTCAGTTCTTTAAATGCACCAAGCTTTTGCATTTCCTTCCCCCATTTTCTACTCACCTTCAGGTCTTGGCTTAGCACGCTCTTGGCCAGGATTGCCAACTGTGATGCATTAAATCATGTTAGGCATAGTAACAGAATTTGGAAGACGCTCAGGATTTCCTGAGACCCATCCTGCCACCACCACTTCTGCCCATTCTTTCTCCCCAAGTCTGTGAAAGAAACGTGCCCAGAGAACAAGGCCAGAAATTCTTTCTCTGACGTTGCAGCCTCTCGTTGTGCCGGATTGAACAATGTGAGGAGTTTTATGACCTGGGCTGGAGGGAGACCGAACTGATCTCAGAAGAGAACATTTACCATTTTTGGCTGCTCAGCATCTGAGTGCTTCTTCTATTTGGAGGAAACCAGAGCCCAGCACAGTAGAGGTGTTTTCCCAGTAGCAGCAGAACTGGCAGAAATGACCTAACGGACTGTTCCTATAGATAGTAGACTCTTAGCTGGCTTTTCTGAGGCCAGTTTTCCAGCCTTCCAGTCAGTTCTATGAGCTAAAGATTCTTCCTATAAGTCTCTCTCTAATCCAATAGGATCACTGGATATGGTCTCAATTGTTGGAAACCAGAAACCCTGCATGTTTCAATATCATTTTTATCCTGTCCCCACCGTGGGGCCCATCCTTACTCCCCAGTCCACTAGTGCAAATGACCAGCCCAAGGATAGATATACGGGGCAGGATAGCGATTCTAAGCTCCACAGTAAATTTTGACTTATCCACTCACCCCAGGCTTTCCTTGAAGGGCTGGAAACACAGATCCCATGTGGAAACAGACTTAGGTCATTTCCCTTCTCAGCCACATGAGAGGAAGAAAGAAAAAGGAAAAAAAAAGTTCATCATGAAAGAGGGAGATACCCCCTTAGCCATGTGGCTCCTGTCAGTCCCCTGGCCCCCGGCCTATCCATGTTGGCATGCATCCTGCACAGAGGCAGAGGCCCGAGAGAGGAGCGGCACTTCTCCCTGGAGTCTAGCAGCTGTGGATGAACAGAAAATGTATGTTGTCTTTCTGGGCATCCCGTGGTTCCCTGAGACACGGACACTATTGCTCCCCACCTTTGTTACTTCACCATGCTCATGATTTAACGCCTTCTACCTTTACTTCTGTCTCGTGGCTTCTCTGTCAGCTGGGTGTATTGATTTTCTTACATTTCCCAACCAGTTACTCTCACAGGGTCATCACGGCTTGTCAGGCTCCTCCTTCCTGCCCTGTCGTCTCTTCTGCCTGGTGACTTTGCTGCCTCACTGCTTCTGCTTGCTCCCTTTTCTCTGTTTCTCAAAGCTTGCCAGCCACTCTGCTGTGTATGTTTATTTCTTGGATCCAAACCTCCCAAAAGATGATGTGATTAGATCTGTTGAGGCCCAGGGTCTAAGGCCACTTTGCTCACAAAGGCTAAGGATAGGGCAAGCACGCAGAGCTGATGGATTCCACTCTACTCCAGCATTTCAGACGCAGCTCATACAAACCTAGCCTATCATCTTCACTCCCAGCTCTGTTCCTTCTCTGTTCCTAAATTTAGTGAAAGTGCTGCGATTTTGTAGAGACCCGGTCTTCAAAATGAAGTGCTCTCCTGCAGCCTACCTCTCCAGCGTCATCTCCCTTCACTCCCTCTTGTGCCACAGTCTTCTGAACTTCTCAATAGGTTAATTCTTAAAATGAAATCAGCTCTCCCCACCCTCTGGCCAATGCTCTCTTCTTTCGACCACACTCCACACAAGGGAGCTTTGTTTGAACTTCTTTGTCTCTACTTGTATTTTCTTTTCTCTACAAGAGCCCGGTCTGGAATGCATTAACAGCTTCATTTGCTGGACCATGAACCCTCCGGGGCACGAAGGATGATTTACTCATCTTTGGGGCTGGCCCAGAGTGGGTGTCAGTGAGTATTTAAAGACCAACTCAAACACCCTTCCACTAGAGCCCAAAACACACATCTCCCTTCCTCTGGTCCAGCAGCTCATCTTGAGGACGTGTGCAAAAATGAGGGTCCTGGAAGGACACAGTATGGTGGGGTCTGTTAGTCATTCCCCTGTGCCAGAGATTGCTTTTGTGTGAATGGGTCTGCAGGCTCAACCCTGAGAGCACTTCTCTCCAAAGAGTAGCAGTACCACATATTTCCCCGAAAATAAGACCTAGCCAGACAATCAGCTCTAATGCGTCTTTTGGAGCAAAAATTAATATAAGACCCGGTCTTATATTATAGTAAAATAAGACCAGGTATATCATATCATATCATATCATATCATATCATATCATATCATATCATAGACCTGGTCTTATAGTAAAATAAGACCGGGTCTTATATTAATTTTGCTCCAAAAGACGCATTAGAGCTGATTGTCTGGCTAGGTCTTATTTTCGGGGAAACACGGTAGCTGAGAGGACACAGTTGTGATCTAGGTGGTCCTTTGCCAAGCCTGCCTGGGGCTTCCGGCTCCCTGGCTGCTCTAAGTGCCTCTCTGTGGAATGAGCTAATTTTTCCTTGCTCTGTTGATTTCTCTCGTGATGGTGATGCCACAGGACTCTGGCCCAGGAGTGACTCAGCTCATTTGCTTTCTGACATGCTGGAAGTGGTGTAGGAGGCAGGCAGAATGGTAAGGGGTGAAGTTGGAACCAAAGTTTGAGTCTTATGTCCATAAGACCATGGAGAGGGCCAGTAGGGTTAGGACCCGGTCCTGAACTTATCCTGGGGGTATGTCTGGGGCTGAGGAAACTCTGCCAGCTCCGGTAGGATGTAAGAGATTGCAGTGTTCTCAGTGAAGCCCAGGCCTGGAGACTTTCCCACCAGGCAGCCAGAATTACTGGTGGGAATCCAGCTGATGCAGATGATACAAAGCAAGAGGTATATATCAGGTCCTCATAGCAAGATTGAGATGGGAACCAATTCTCACAGAAAGTGGGGGAAGGGAGCAAAGTATTCACGTAAACAAATCACAATGAGATCTCAAACAGAAACCAGCCCTGTGAGTCTGGGCACAGGCTGGGTGGGGAGGAGAGACCTCAGGTTTGGAAGCACCGTCATCATTCATTCATTCTGTGCTGGGCATGGGAGATGCAGAGATGACTGAGCCTGGTTTGTACCCTGGAGGAAGCCCTTGTTTGAGTTTGGTGGGGAACCCAGACATGCAATTTAAATGGTCAAAATCATCAAGGAACGTTTTCCTTTTTAGCTTGGCAAAAGGGATCAAGTTTCACAACATACAGCATGGGAAGGGCTTCCCCTAATATGAGCTTGCCGGGCGTGGGGTAGCGTGGACCGAAAGCACTTTACATTTGACTTTCTAAGTCTCACTGCTCTGACTTTGAGTTTCATATTATGTATCTTCCTATGAAGACTTGGCTTCCCACGTAGTTGTGAGCCCTGGGGAGAAAATGCACTGATGACACAGACCTGAGTATTCTAATCCTTTCAAAAGCTGTGTTTCTCATTGAAAGTTAATTGACTGTAATCTGTTTATACATTGGCCTAATAAGTTTGGTTAGTGTGAGTCTGCCCTAAAGCTGAATCTATTCTCAGTGCTGACAAAGTCAGGTTTCTGAGCTCTCAGCTTGAGAGTCAGAGTCTAGGTTGTGTTAGTTCATACAGACCTTTTTGAGAAATATCAGTCTTAACTGACATAATCCCCAACATTTCCATGGCTATGCAAGTATCTTTCTCAATAATGAGTGGTGAGGGCCGGACCAGTGGCTAAGGTGGTTAGAGCTCCATGCTCCTAACTCCGAAGGCTGCCGGTTCGCTTCCCACGTGGGCCAGTGGGCTCTTAACCACAAGGTTGCCAATTCAACTCCTCGAGTCCCGCAAGGGATGGTGGGCTCTGCCCCCTGCAACTAAGATTGAACATGGCACTGTGAGCTGAGCTTCCGCTGAGCTCCCAGATGGCTCAGTTGGCTGGAGCACGTCCTCTCAACCACAAGGTTGCCGGTTCGACCAAGGGATGGTGGGCTGTGCCCCCTGCAACTAGCAATGGTAACTGGACCTGAAGTTGAGCTGCACCCTCCACAACTAAGACTGAAAGGACAACAACTTGACTTGGAAAAAAGTCCTGGAAGTACACACTGTTCCCTAATAAAGTCCTGTTAAAAAAAAAAAAGAAAAAGAATGAGTGGGGAAGGTGAATGTGCTAGAAACCCCATAACTAATAATAATTGATAAGCACACCTACCCCCTAATTAAGCTCTTTTTAGGAGCCTGGCACTGTCCTTGGCACATTTAATGGACTATTTAATGGCCAGAACATTTCTATGATGTAAACAATATTAGTTTCTAATTTGCAGCTGGAGAAAAGGGGGCCCAAAGAGAAGTAACTTGACCAAAGTTAGGAAGTCAGAAAGTGGTGCTGCCAGTTTTTGAACCCTGGACCATCGCTTTCCTCGGGGCTTTGTTTGTAATAGTTGATTATGACCCCCATCTTGAAATCTTCCTGTAGCTTAGAGAGCTTCACTGTTATCTAATTATTCCACTAACTATTCCCAAAATAAGTTGATACCTCCTTTCCCACTAATTTCTTTACTTGTTTCTGAAAGTTCAGATCTTCAGCGTTAAATCATATACGTGAGCACCCTGTAGGGACCTCACAGGGACCTCCTGCCAAATCTCTCTTCTCAGAAAATGTAAGCCTCTCTTCTTCCACTAGCTTCCACTGCTGTGTCAAGTTTAAAATATAAAGGGTTTCTTGTGCATTGTCTTTTAGCCAGAAGCAGCAGCAAAAGGCTGACACATTCCATATGAGGTCTTAGGCCTCAAGGAAAATGTCTTTCCTTTATCATTTTCCAAAGTATTGATTTAGATCTTTGTTTTCTGAATGTGAATACAGAACTTCATTTACCAGTTTCAGATGGTTTAGTAATGCTCAAATAACTAAAACTGGCCAGTCTATAATTGAATTGCGTTATTTGGAGGATATAAAAATACTGTGCAATTTTGTTTTATGTAGTGCTATTTTTGTGAGGTTTACAAAGTGTTCTATAGACAGAAAAGTAGAAAATAGAACGGGAGACTGCATTGTACTGCTGGAAGAAGTAAGAGAGAGAAACCTGGGAAGAAAGGAGGAAATTATCACTTGCTGTTGCCAGTCATCATGCTAGATGCTTCATTTATATCATCATGCTTAATGGCCACAACCTGGGACCTATATGTGTTGCATCCATTTCATGGATTAGGAAATAGGCTGAGAAAGGTTAAGTAACTTGCTCAAGGGCACACAGCTCTTCATGCAGAGCTGGGATTTGAGTGCAGTTCTCTCGGATACAGAAAAGAAGGCTAGGTCACAAAATGTAAACTGAAGCCTAGCAGATAACAGAAAGGTCAAAGTGAAGCTAACTGGGGATGAGAGAAAAGAAGAATTATGGGAGTGACAGAGAGGTTGGGCTAGCTGTTTGTCAGAGGTGTGGTCTCTGAATCTGTCAGCCTGGAGCAAGGCACAGCAGGTGGCTGCAGCTAGCACTGATGGAGGTCTGGAGGTGGAGATGGGAGATGGCTAGAGGGCCTTATCAAGTCAGCTGCTGGTTTCAGAACTGCTGAGTGCGAAGGATCTCAGTTAAGACAAAGAGATGGTTGACCTGGCCCAGAGATGGGGTCTCTGATCCTTTCTAGGGCAGAGGGGACTCTGGGCAGAGGGAGACTTGAACTCAGTGGATGGCTCTTCCCTTTTGGCAGAACACTCGCCTTATCAAAGTCTGCCATCAGGAAAGCCAGACTTAGTCGCCAGGGTATCAAAATGCCCCAGCAACCCATCAAGATCTTTCCTGATGATTTGAGTGGGAATACCACAGGAAGGTTTCAATCCATTCAAAAAAGTACTTCCCAAAAAACCACACTGCATGTGCCAGGCATGACTTGAGGGAGGGGATAAAATGGTATGCAAAAATACTTGTATCCCTGCGCTCGTGGAGCTACAGTCCAGTGGAAGAGACAAACATGAATCACAGGAGCATACGAATAAATGTAACATTGAAATTTTAACAAATGCTCCAAAGGAAAGGTACCCAATACTGGGAGCACATATTAAGTAAGACATCCCTAAGAAAGCAGTGCTGTGATGCAGGGAATGAGTGGAAATTAATTACTATATTCCAGATGGAGAAACCATCAAGTACAAAGTTCCCTTCTTTTAAATGGCTCATCCTGGAGGATGGAGGCTTAGTGCAGGATCAGGGCCTTGTACTCATTTTACAGTCAATCTGGATGTTTCTTTTCCTCACTGGAAACTTCAGGTCTAAGGCAGTGCCTCTGTCGTTAAGCAAAAGATACTTTTCATTTATTTATACATACATACATGCGAGTACCCATCTATCCAATCAGATCTCCAACCAAGTATCTATTCATTTGTCTAGTCATTCATTACCCATTAAAATATCAATTTAATCATCCATCATACTATCATCCATCCATGTGTCATCTACCCATTCACCAACCATTCACCTATCCATGTATTTATACATCTACCTACATCCTCTCTCTCCATGTGTATATAATATCTCTTTATCTGTCCATCCACCCATCAGTATATCCATTCATGTACCCATGTGTCCATCTATTCAGGTATCCATTTATTCATTTATCTCTCTGTGACATAATAAGAAATACATGATTGGTCTCTACCCTCAGTTCCTGAAACAGAGCTCTGAAAACCCTTGTAATTTCCTGAGTGGTGAGGGTGATAAGAGCGTCTTACACAGATTTCCTAAATCCCTTGGAATTTCCTGGGTGGTAGGAACATCTTTTGTTCTAATGAGGCGACTCTTGGTGGGCTCCTGAATAGCTTCCGGATGGAGGCTGGTCGCCAGAAAAATCGAGATTAGATGCTTGGAAATTTCAACCCTACCCAGCCACATCCTCTGGGGAAGAGAGGGGCTAGAGACTAAGTTAATAATCAATCATACCTATGTGATGAAACTTCCATAAAAATCCCTAAACTGGGGGGTTCAGAGAGGTTTTGGGTTGGTGAATGTATCCACGTGTTGGGAGGTGGTACATCCTAAACTCCACCAGGACAGAAGTTCCTGTGTGTAAGACCCTTCCCAACTTCACACTATGTACCTCTTCATCTGGCTGTTCATTTGTATCCTTTATGATATCCTTTATAATAAACTGGTAAACATAAATAAAGCATTTCCCTGAGTCTTGTGAGCCATTATAGCAAATTATTGAACCTAATGAAGAGGGTTGTGGGAAGCCCCAATTTGTAGCCAAATTGGACCAAGTGTGGGTAACCTGGGAAGTCACTACATATGATTGGCATTTAAAGTGGGGGGCAGTCTTGTGGGGATGAGCCCTTAATCTGTGCGGTTTGTGCTAACTCCAGGTAGTTAGTGTCAAAATTGTTTAACATGAGCAAAAAACCTACACATTTGGTGTCAGAACTATTATAAGGGGAGAAACGAGTTTTCTTTTATCCCCCCTCCAATCAGCCAACCATTTATTCATGTGTCCATTCATCCATCCTTCCATTCATCCACCTGCCTTATCTGTGTATTCAACCATTTATCATCCATACATTTAATCATCTAAGTATTCATTCATCTTCCATCCATTTATTTACACGTTGATGTATTCATCCATTTCTATTGCTGTTGTGATCAATTACCACGAACTTAATGGCTTAAAACAACACAAATTTATTCTCTTATAGTTCTAGAGTTCAGAAGTCCAAAATGGGCCTTAAGGGGTTAAAATTAAAATGGTAGAGCTGAAGTCCTTCTGGAGACTCTAGAAGAGAATCTGTTTCCTTCCCTTTTCCAGCTTCTAAAGCCCACCTGCATCCCTGCTCTCAAGTCTCCTTCCTCCAACTTTAAAACCAGCAGTATAGCATGGTCAGATCTCTCCCTGACTCTGTCCCTTTAGCCTTCCTCTTCTAAGGATACTTGTGATTTACATTGGGCCCACCCAGATAATCCAGGATAATCTCCTCCTCTCAAGGTCATCTGATTAGCAAACCTAATTGCCCTTTGCCATGTAATCTAACATATTCACAAATTTCAGGGATTAAGACATCTTTGGGGGCCATTATTCTGCCTACCATACCATCCATCCATCTATCCATTCATCCAATTGTCCACTTACTTATTCATTCGTCCCACTAATCCTTTGGTTGCCCACTACCCATACATCTGTCATATCAACCATCCATTCTAATTTCATTATTTCCATTTATCCATTCAACCATCCATTTATCTACCAATTATTCATGTATCAATTTATCCATCTATCCAACCATCCATGTAATCATTCATGAGCTACCCTTATCTACCTTGACTCTGACCTTTTAATTAACAAAACAGTACATCCTACCTGGATCTTTGTCATTAGTCCTCAACCACCTCTTTTTCTGATCCTAACTCCAAATGACTTGGAGCTCCTGGCTCCTAACCCTGACTCAGTTTTGCCCATGGTACTCTGTACTGGTTGTATGCCAATGGGTCTTCCTAGAAATTTATTTAGTTTACAGAGCCCTGCCTGTGTTGACCCTGATCTGTCCTTTTCCTGGTTATGCCCAGAAGGAGTGAGGAGAATAAACAACTCTATATGTGAGTATGTGTGTAGGGGAGGTACTGAATGAGAGTTGTGTCTCAATGTTTTTCCTGCTATACCCTCACCTTTTACCCCCAGTGAAGAGGTTGGGATGAAAAGCATACTCCTCACATCTAGGTTGATTTTTCCCCCCCAGGGAAGTAAGACAAATAGCACTGAAAATATTTGTGGTGTGATGGTTATAAAAACATTTTTAAAATACAAAAAAAAATTGTTTTAATTTTAAATTGTTATAATTGCCATTACATAAGGAAAAATTAAATAAATGTGGCTAACTTTATTTTTTATAACAATTTTTGTTTTCTCCCCAGACTTCCAATAATATGTGAGAAAGCATATACCACTGAAGTAAAAGCATTCATAGTGGCACTACCTGTAAAATCACCACTCACTCACAAACTGCACCATAATTTATAGCTGTCAGAACTGGTAATGGTCTCTCACCACAGGCTGAGACATAGATAAGGTAGACTGTGGGCTGTGTGACATTCCCAGTGCTCAGCTAAAATGCCACCCTCTGCTCTGTTGTGCAGGAGAGCACATCAGAATACAAATGAATGGGAGTGACATTATTATAGAATATCTGCTCCCCTTTATTTTTTTACAGGGTATATCAATTGGACTGTGATGCTTTATATATGCCTAGTGACAAATGACTTGCCATATACCTCATGACTGGCTATGTCGAGACATGATCACTGACAACCATGGCTAAATGACTGCCAGATTCCTGTATAGATTTAAAGTCAAGAACCCATCATGGGCACCAGTTGAAACTGGAATGAAATTGAGTAACTGTCGGTAGCCCAGCTCCTTTCCATTCACTTGTTGCATGAGCAAAAGTGCTGGCACTTCTTCATGGATATCAAACTATACTACAAGGCTATAGTAATCAAAACAGCATGGTACTGGCATAAAAACAAACACATAGATCAATGGAACAGAATAGAAAACCCACAAATGAACCCATGACTATATGGTCAATTAATCTATGACAAAGGAAGGAAGAATACTCGTATACTATGGAGTAAAGACAGTCTCTTCAATAAATGGTGTTGGGAAAACTGGATAGACATATGCAAAAGAATGAAATTGGATCACTTTCTTTCACCATATACAGGAATAAACTCAAAATGGATTAAATACTTAAATGTAGGAACCAAAACTATAAAACTCCTAACTGAAAACATATGCAGTAAACTCTTTGACATTGCTCTCAGTAATATTTTTTGGGGGATATGACTCCTCGGGCAAGGGAAACAAAAGAAAAAATAAACAAGTGGAACTACATCAAACTAAAGAGTTTTGCACAGTGGAGGAAACCCTCCACAAAACAAAAAGACAACATACTGAATGGGAGAAGATATTCGCCAATGATACATCCAATAAAGGGTTAATATCCAAAATTTATAAAGAACTCATACAACTTAACAACAAAAAAGCAAACAGTTAGATCAAAAATGGGAAGAGGACCCGAATAGACATTTCTCCAACGAGGACATACAGATGGCCAATAGACATATGAAAAAATGCTCAATGTCACTAATCATCAGGGGACTGCAAATAAAAACCACAATGAGCTATCACCTCATACCTGTCAAAATGGCTATTGTCAATAAATCGACAAAAAGCCAGTGTTGGTGAGAATGTGGGAAAAAGGGAACCCTCCTACACTGTTGGTGAGACTGTAAACTGGTTCAGCCACTGTGAAAAACAGTACGGAGGTTCCTCAAAAAATTGAAACTAGAACTACCATATAACACAGCAATTCTATTTCTGGGTATTTATCCAAAGAAATCTGAAATACTAATTCAAAAATAAATACACACCCTATGTTCCTTACAGCATTATTTACAATAACCAAGCTAGGAAAGCCACCTAAGTGTCCATTGATAGATAAATGCATAAAGATGTGGTACATGTATACAATGGAATATTACTCAGCCATGAAAAAGAATGAAATCTTGCCGTTTGGTATGACATGGATGGACCTAGAGAATATTATGCTAAGTGAAATAAGCCAGACAAAGATAGACAAATATGTGAAATATGATTTCACTTATTTGTGGAATCTAAAACACAAAATAAATAAACAAAACAAAAACAAACTCATAGATACAGAGAACAAATTGATTGGTGCCAGATGGGAGGGTGGTGGACGGGGTAGGTGAAAAGGGGGAAGGGATTAAGATGTACACATGTCCAGTTATAAAAACAATCACAGGGATGTTAAAGTACAGCATAGGAAATATAATCAATAATATTGATTGATTATAAGACCTATGTATGGTGTCAGATGGGTACTAGACTTATGGGGTGATCACTTCGTAAGTTATGTAGATGTCTAATCACTATGTTGTACACCTGAAACTAATATAATAATATATGTCAACAGTAATTGAAAAAAAATTTAAAAACTGTTCAAGAAAGATTTAATGGAAAGTGTGCTGCTGTCAGAGCCTTGGCCAAAAGAATATCTCAGAAATGAATGCCCTGGCAATTCTCCATGACTGATAAGCAGTCTGGTCTCGGAAGATGTCGCTTCTTAGCATTTGGAAGATTCTAGAGCCCTGAGTCAAAAGATTTTGAAGACACACATTTTGACAATGTGAGGCCACTGGTTTAGAACTATAGACTCTGGTCATCACTAAGATGTGCAAATTATACATAATGGGTTTATACTTTTATGTCCTGTGTATAAAACGCTACACTTGAATTCCTCAACAATAATTTTTGGGTTTATGCCAAAGCTCTTTCACATGCTGCATCTCATTCGACCCTTACCACAACTCTGAGACATTACTTACACAGGGCATTACCCCCATTTTACAGATGAAATGATTACATCTAGAAAGTCAATGTCCAGAGATGGCAAATAAGGTTTCACGTTACAAGCCGTTCTTAGTTGGCCTTATTTGATATAGTAGGAGGGGACAATATTAGGGTTTGAATCCTAGCACTTGGAGAGCAGTGAGGGCCATCTTGGAGGATGGTGGCCATGTTTTACCTCAGGAAAAAAACATGAAAACTGTTTAATCCATTCATTCATTCATTTTAAAAACTGTATTATAAAACAACGTTACTTCTTTTATTGTCAATCTGCAGATGGTAGAACCTCTAAATTGGTCAGTAATGCTGATGGTAGAATTGTGCATATAAGGGAAAGGATTCCACAAAGACTTGAGGCTTGGTGAAAAGCCTCAGCTTAAGCACGTTTTTATGACTAAGATTGTCACTGCAGGAAAGTACACTCCTGAGTGACAATGAAGGATTTATGGAGCTCTTTCAGGATAGGGTGACCAGTGGTTGTTTTTTTTTTAAATTCCTACCCAAGAACATTTGAAGTGTGACTTTCCATAAATCATAGTTACTGAAAGTAATTCAAATCAAAATAGTGGTAGTGCTATACATGGGTGAGAGAGCTCTGCAGCACTTTAAGTGTTAACTTAGAATTACAACTAAGGGATGGAGGCATGTATCAGCAGAAGGCACTTTAAAAGACTGGAAGTCCCTCAGACCAAAGGCGAGAAGAACAGAGATTGACCAGTGGAATTAATATGTTCCAAAAAGAAAAAGTCAACAGAAGCGAGAAGGTCTACACAGGATATGGGGAAACAAGGGCCAGAGGAAAGGATGTAATAACGTAGTAATTGACAATTTGTTGAGCAGTTACCATGTGCTAAGGAGTTTGTGTGAATCATTTAATCCATACAACAACCCTGTTATCGGAATCAAGAAACTGTGAGCGAAGTGACTTTCCTAAGGTCATTAAGGTTAGAACTGGGATTTGAACCAGATCGCTCAGGTTCCAAAGCCTGAGAGTGGGTTTAACTATTCTTCCAGTTTTGTCCCGGGGGGTAGGGTAGTTTTTGGCAGGTCAGGGTTCTACCACTGGCTAAACACATTCTTTTCTTTCTTCTTTGGGAGTCACCTCCACACACCCAGGCTCACTGTTTGGAATCTTCTCATGGCAAGTCATACACACATAAGTTTTGAGCTGTAAGAAAAAATAGAGCTGATATTGTCCACTTTCCTTCTTATACATCTTTAAGTTTATTTTTGCAAACTATCATGAACCCCTCTCCACCAGCTCTGGAGTATAAGGTTTGCGATGGAGCAGGGGAATTCCATTTTGGGCAATAAGTGAGATGTGATTCTACAGGGATGCCGTTGATTTTCTTCTGTGGCTTGTTACATGAGTCATGGTCTCATCAGGAAACAAAACACTCTGAGAGGTTGAAACACAAGGACTTTGTGTTTTAACAGGCGCAGGAAAAGGACACCAATGAACGAGCTGGGAATTGTTTGCCAGGGTCGTATCGGAAGTAAGTGTATGGCCTTCAGAAGACACCACTTTGAAGGACTAAATTCGTTGGGGTGATAGGAATTCATGTCATACTTCGGATCTCAGCTCGTGGGCAGCTTTCCTGTCCTCCTTTACCCACGCAGACCCTTCCAGCATAGGCTCTCTCAGCACCATGTACCCCTCCTTTATTACACTGACTGCCATGATGTTTGTTATATTTGTTTGAACGATTATTTGACTAATGCCTGTCTCCTCCATAGACTGCTAGCTCCATGAGGGCTGAGTTTGTGCTGACTTTTATTCACCATCGTATCCCTGGCACCTACTATAATACTCGTCAGTCCTGGGCAGTCAATAAAAATCCTTTCAGTGAATGCGTTCAATTTTAAACATCGATCTCTTTAGCTATCTACCTAAGGGAAATGAAAACGTTTGTCCACACAAAGACTTGTACGTGAATGTTCACAGCAGCATTATTCATACGAGCCCCAAAGTGGAAACAGTCCAAAAGGCCATCAGTTGGTGAGTGGATAAACCAAAGGCGGCATATGCATACAATGGAAGACCATTCAGCAATAAAAAAGCATGACGTGACAATACAGTCTGCAACACGATTGAACCACAAAGATATTATGTTAAGTGAAATAAGCCAGACATAAATGACTACATATTGCACTATTCTGTATCTATGAAATTTCTAGAAGTGGCAAAACTATAGAGAAGCAGATCAGTGGTTGCCTGAGCCTGAGGTGGAAAGGGACATTGGGGGTGATGGAAATTTTCTAAAAGTGGAATGTGGTCATGATTTCACAACTGTATAAATTTACTAAAAATCATCAAACTGTACACTTGTAGTAGGTGAATTGTATGGCATGTGAATTATACCTCAATACAGCTAATACAAAAAAAATCAATCTGTTTACTTTGTCATTTTATCCCAACTTATGCTCCGTGGAACATTTTTTTTTTTTTTGGTGGGACTTTGTACCAGACACTGCTAGTGACAAAGCCTCAATTTTTCACTTGGCACCTAGCCAAGTGAACTAAAATAGCATATTTCCCAGCCTCCTTTGCAGTTTGGTGTGGCCACGTGACCAAGTTCTGGGCAATGAGACATAAGCAGAAGTGATGTGTAGTATTTCCAGGAAAGTGGTTTAAGGGATATGACTCAGCTCCACTTTTTCTATTTTGCCTTTTCATTTTCCTTCCAAGGACATGTGGATTGGTACCCCAGGAACCATCTTGAACCATAGGTATGAAAGCCAAGGATGGCAGAGCAAAAATACTAAAGACTGGATCACTTATAATACCGTATTGCTGCCATGCCACTCTTGGACTACCTGCTTCCCAGGTTTCTTTATGCAAGACAAAAACAGACTTCAATTTTATTATGTCCTATGCAATGTAGGCTAATCTAATCCTAATACCAGTTTTAATGGAGATTAATGAAAATGGGGTTCTGTGGTCAAATAATTTTGAGACGTATTATGTTAACGTTTAACAGATTTCATTAAATCTCAGAATTTTTAATATGCTACTGAGCAATGGAAAGGAGCTAGAATATGCACAACTTACCAAACCAACTTGACCCCAAAACCTCCTTTTAATGGAGCATCTCATGGGATGAATGATTTGTGGGCAAAAAGAAATGTTGCTTTAAAAAATCCACATTCTTGCTTCTTTCTTTCTAATCCATCCTCCTTCTAGGCTACTAGAGACATCTTTCTTAAACATAAACGTGATATCACATTCCTGTTTAAAATCCTTGACTGATTCCTGTAGAATAAAGTGCCAACTCTTTCCTGTAATGAATAGGACCTCTTATGATCTAGCCCTTGCCATCTCTCTAGTTTCATCCTCGTCATCTCCCTCTCACATCATCAAACCATTTGCACTGCTGAGAACTGTGTATTTTCTCCACAGTTTCTCTGCTCTTCACATGCCATGCCCCCTGAGTACATCACTCTCTACCTACCACCTTGCCTAACATTCTACCTCTGATCCTTTAAGACCAGGCTTAGGTATCAGCTCATTCACACCCATTCATACTTTAATTCCTACTGTGTGTCAGGCGTCACACAAGTACTTGGGTTACAAAGCCACATAAACCTGATTCTTGCCCAGGAGGGATATAGAATCAAATGAAGTAAGACAAATACTGTATTAGTCAGAGTGTGCTACCATGTTTCCTCGAAAATAAGACCTAGCTGGACCATCAGCTCTAATGCATTTTTTGGAGCAAAAATTAATATAAGACCCGGTAATATTATATTATATTTTATATTATTATATTATATATCATATCATATTATATTATGACCTGGTCTTATATTATAGTAAAATAAGGCTGGGTCTTATATTAATTGTTGCTCCAAAAGACACATTAGAGTTGATTGTCCAGCTAGGTCTTATTTTTTGGGAAACAGGGTAATAGCTATATAAACAATCTTCCTATTTCAGTGACTTGACACTATGACACTTTATTTCTCCCTCACAGCACAGTTCACTGCAGGTAAGCACAGGGCTTCTGCTCCATGCAGTCAGTCAGGGACCAAGGCTCACGCCATTGCCACTTTCTGGGGCCTCTCCATCTTCTACTGGGTATTTTTGTATCTGGCCAGCAGGTGAGGAATGGAGGAGAGTTTGGAGGATCACACAGGAGGTTTTAGGGGATGCCCCGAAGTGGGATATACCTATCACTTCTGTCCAAATTTCATTACCAGCAGCTCAGTCACATGGGCTGAGACTACAGAGAAATGTAGATTTGCTATGAGCATAGGAGGAAAATGAAATGGGCTGACGAAAATAGCCTTTCTCTGCCACAGATACATACTAAAGAATAATAAAGAAGCTCCCGGTCTAATGGAGGAAACAGACAAGTGGATGGAGGCAGGAAGGCAAGAGAGAACATGGTCAGGCAGGATGCAACTTGTGTTTATGGAGTTACTATCATAAAGTTCTAGAACTGCTGGAAGCCCTTCTGTGGCTCCCCTTCAGAGCTCCTAAGGATTCTCTTCTGGGGTCCTTTGTAAACATGGACATACTACATGAGGTGTGATCAAACAATAGGGTGAATGTTTAAATTAAAGAAAAATTATTACAGAAAACGACACATTGCCACTAATCCCCCTCAAAATACTCCTCCTTGCTTCAAACATACTTACACCATCATTCTTGCCACTTTCTGAAGCAGTTCTGGAAGTCCTCTTTCATGAGTGTCTTTAGTTGCACTGTCATGGCGGCCTCGATGTCCTGACTTATTTTGACTTTGGGGAAGAGCCAGAAGTTACCCGATGCCAGATACAATGAATAAAGTGGATGAGGACACACCATAATGTTTTCATCTGACAGAAATTGCTGTACCAGAAGCGATGTGTTACACGGAGCGTTGTCATGATGGAGGATGATTTACCGCACACTTCAAAACACACCTTCTCTCAACTATAGCTCACATCTGACTGACTACACAGAACAAGTTGAAACTTGTCACACACTAAGGTTTGATGTGCCACTTCCCATATTAAAGATCCCTGCCTTTCCGTTGGATGGCACTCGGCAGCAGCATTCACTGTATTTGTTGATCACAACAGAAAGGCTCCGTGTCATACATCACTTCTGGTACATGGCAATTTCTGTCAAATAAAAACATTACAGTGTGTCCTCATCCACCTTATTCATTGGCTCTGGAGCCAGCAACTTCTGGCTCCTCCCCAAAGTCAAAATGACCATGAAAAGTAAACGTTTTGAATTGATTCAGGACATCGAGGCAGCCATGACAGTGCAACTAAAGACTTTCACAAAAGAGGACTTTCCAGAACTGCTTCAGAAAGTGGGCAGAATGATGGGATAAGTGTGTTCGAAGTGAGGGGGAGTATTTTGAGGTAGATTAATGGCAATGTGTCTTTTACTGTAATAATTTTTTTTTAATTTAAACATTCACTGTAGTTTTTGATCAGACCTCATATGTTACAGAAAGTCATGCCTCAGTGGTATCACCCCCGTAGCAGGCCTTCAGAGCCTTAGTGTCAACTTTCTTGGTTCAGCAGCTGCTATGGCATCCAGCTCTGCCTGGGTTCCATGTGACTTCACGCAGCTGCACCCTCATAATGCTTGACTTCATGGCCCTGCTACATGCCTCGACACTGAGTTTTGGGACAACACAGAACCCCACTTGGCACCTATGCATGAACAACTGGAATGAATCTTTAGCCAATGAGAGATGAGCTGGTGGATTAATTTCCTTCCCTTCCCCTGCCTGCAGGATATTCTGAGACTCATTTTATGTGGCTTTTCAGAGGATAATCCCTTGAGCAGAAGCAATCAGCCACACTTAGTGGAGGCCAAATGAATAACCACCCTGGCATCAGCTCTCCCTCTTCCCTGCTTTACTCCTTTTGCCCCTCATGCCTGCCCTACAAGAAGCAGGCTCTGCATTTTGGAGAACCCAGGCTAAGACATGTCCATGAATGGGTGCAGCTAAAAGCCACTTAGCTGTCTGGTTTCCCTCCCATGCCTATCCACAGGTCCCTGGGAGCTGCAGAAGTATTTTAAGGGTCAGATTCCACTAACTCCACTCTGTTCTGCAGACCTGACACGTTGAAGGTCAAGCCTGGTGCCTCTCCTGAGTGCAGCTTCCAGATCTTTCCTTTGCCTGTACCTGTACGACTCATTTGTGAATCAATTATGTACTCTCCTTTTGATTTTTCAGTTATATAATATTTGTGTGTGTGTGTGTGTGTGTTTAACTTCTTCCATGGTACTGACTTTTCTGAAGTTTAAGAACAGGAATAATGACAAGTCTACCTTCCCTCTTCCTTCTGCTCCCACACCTCCCAATGCTTTCTCTTGCTTCTACGTCATGGCATATACATGCTGCTCCCTCTGTCTGGAGTCCCATTCCTTCCCTGCCTCATTTATGTTATTTCATCATTTGTGGGCAAGGGACTCGATTGTGCAAAGGGTGGGCCACTTGACTCCCATGTAGGGCTCACTAAGTCTGCCTCTGATGTAGTAACTGCGCCCAGCTTCTTTCTGGAAGTTAAGTGCACAGACATGAGCTCGATGAGCACTCCTGAGAATTTTAGACCCCTTGATCCAGTGTCGAACTGGAAAGGCTATGGCTACCAGCTGCCTGGTCCTGCCTTAGGCCCTGTAGCAGCTGGTTCAGGAGGCAAGTTTGTTGTCCCTCTGAGGCGGGGGAACAAGCAGCTCTTTGCACACTCACTCACCAACAGCTTGGCAGGATTGGAGGTTCTCAGGATCCATGTCTGTATCTCTGTCTTATCTTCAACTAGACTAAGAGTTCCCTGAAGACAGGAATGTTGTTTGTCTTATTTAATGCTGTATCCTTTGTGTCTAGAAGAATACCTGGAACACAATTGGTGCTTAATAAATATTTAAGGAAGAACGAAGAGGAAGGAAAGGACCCTGAGGCGTTTGGCCAGCCTTGAGTAAAATGAGAGACATGTACAGGTGAGGTAGACAGGTGGCTGGGGGGCTATCTCTGGATTTTCAAACTGGTGAAATCTGTGGCGTCTGCCAAGAAGCGAAGAAGTGGTCCTCAGAAGAGACTTAGGACCACAGGCTGAAAACCACAGGAATCCTGTGGTTTCAAAGACACTAAAAATATCTTCTCTCTGGGGGTGCAGTAAGGCTCGGCAAAGCATTCCAGCTATCCCTGACAAAGGCAGACCATGTTCATCTTAAAGGTATCTGACAAATTGCTCTTGGAATCAGCAGGACTCAGATCATTCCTACTTTAATTAAGGTAAAATGAGCCTCTACATTCAGAATCCAACCATTTTTTAGTGGGTACTAAGGAAACACCCATGATGGGAGCAGGGGGCAGGCAACCGCAAAGGTCTCAGCAGTGGGGGCAGTGGTGGGATGCCATACACAGTATTCAGCAAGGTATGGCAAACTCCCCCGTCCTCCCTGCCTCCATCTATTTTCTTTATAGCATCTATCCCTGCCTGCCCCTTGTATTTATTGTCTTTCTTTCCTAGTAGCTCAACTATTCCACGAGGGCAAGGTCTTTGTCCTCCTGACCGCGGTATCCCCTCTCTTAAAGGATCAATGTCTGGCATTTAGTGGGCACTCAAAAATTAGCTGCTAACGAACGAATGAAAACATTTTAAACAATTAGTTGAATCTCTGCCATATCCATATGCTGGGCCCTGTCCTTGAGGATGCTATAAGGATGGTGTGGGAGAGAGGCCTGAAAATACATACACCATAGCTCGACACCTGCTTTTACGGAGGTATATCCAAGGTGCTGCAGGCTCCTCGGGACTGCAAAACTCCCGAGGTGTGCGAGGGCCTTGGGAAGAAACCAGTTGTGTGCCAGGGAGCCAGGCGGAGCGGCAGGCGATGCGGCTGGAGACAGAGCATGGGACTTTTGGGCTCTTCGCTTGGCTTCGCGGCATCTTCTTTTCCTGCCTTGCGGGACCCCCCTCGTCTCTCTCCTCGATCCTGTCTGCGGGACCTCGGCCCCAGCAGAATCTCTGTCGCGGGACCCCAGCCACATCCTTTCCCATCCCCGGAGACGCCAGCCCCCGGCCCTGCAGACGGCTAGCCCGCTACCTGCGAGACCTCCACCTGCGGGCAGAACCCCCGCTCGCCCAGCTAGCGCTCCCGGTCCCCGCCCCTGCCTGCGGTCCGTAGCGCGTAGGACCCCGCCCCGCCCCCTCGGCCCGCAGGACCCCGGCCCCGCCCCGCCCCCGTGGCCCCGCTGCTCGGCCCCGGGGGGCGGGGCCGCGCGCAGCGGCGTCTCCAAGGCGGGGGGCGCGAGGCAAGGGGCGGGGCGGCCCCAAGTGCCGGCCAATCAGCGCCACGATCACATCCATGCAAATACGAGCACAATGGAGCGAGCCCATCACTCGCCGCTGCAAGCAAGCTTGAAATGGGCTTCTGCTTGAGCGGCAGCCAGGCTGACCAATGACTCTATGTTTTGGGATGGCGAACCCCAATGGCGTGGCAAGGAAGGCGGGCCCGAGCCGGGTTAGGGTGTCCTTGCAGGGTGTCTGAGCTAAACTTCACCAAATAATAGCTGTTTGTATTTTGGCTGCTGCAGGAGCCATTTTAGGTAAGTTCTTCTCTTAACTTTTTATTTTCCTCCCCGGCCTCGGCGGGCCGGCCTTGTCCGCAGGTCCCTGGCCCCGCCCCGCCGGCCGGGCTGGGGTACCCCTATGAATGGAGCCGGGATGAGGGGCTGCGGCGGCGCCAAGGCCCGGTGGGGCCGGGGTCCGAGCGGGGCCGGCGGCGGCCTGAGGCCTGAGGCGAGGGGCCAGGCTCCGCCGCGCCCCGCTCCGGCTCGTGCTCAGGCCGCGCTCGGGCCGGACGGCCGTCCTTGGGAGTGCGCCGCTGCGGGCCGCGCGGAGGGGCGGGGGTCCCGGCAGCCCCCGGCCCTAGGCCTGGCGGGCGGGGGCGGGGGCGGGGCGTGCGGAGCCCCCCCGTCCACTCCCGGGGCCAGGGCGACCGGGGACCCCCGGCTCGGCCGCCCTGCGCCCTGGCGGGGGTGACCGCTATTCCACTGCCGCCCCCGCGGAGAAGTTGCTCTATTGGCGTCCTGCGTCTGTTTGCAGGGGTGGAGGAGGGTGGGCTGGTGCCAGGCTGCTGCTCCGGGAGGGGGCGGGGGCCCCGGCGCGTCCTCGGAGCGCGCTCCCCCCGCCCCCTTCCTACGCACTAGCGCGCACTCGCCCCGAGAATTGGAACCCTGGAGGTGCCCCGCAGCCCCGCAGCCAAGTTTCATGCCTTATTAGATTGCACGTTTAAGCGTACAGGAAAAAAAAAAATAAAAAGGAATGTGTCCCCTTCAGGGTGTTTCTCCCCTTGGCTGTTGAGAGGTAACGGGAGTCTGTTGCTCCCAAATTTCAAAGGACACTCCTGTCAGATGTGCAGAGGGTTGGCGGCTGCTTGGGTTTTAAAAAGACGCTATTAGGAAATCCCCTCACTAGTGAGATAATTGAAATTTGAGTTCGTGTGCAGCTTCAGTTTTATTTGATCCAATTAAAAATGCATAAGCAGGCACTTATATTTGTGTACATAAAGTATTCTGGTTCCAGTTGTAACTGATGGGACTGTGGTTTTCGGTAGTGTAGAATCTAATAAGGCAGTAATAATTCAATTTTGAACTTGTAGGCCCGTGTTTTCCAAATTAGGGTTTATGGACCATTAGTAGTCTGGCCAAGGTTTTTAGAGAATCCTTGGCATCTCCAGGCATCCTTGGGGGCTGTGTATGCATTATATTCCTCACCCCCTCAAAACTGTTCATTTCGGGTGTCACATCCATGAACAGAAAAAACACATTTAAACATTTTTACAGTTTTCAGAACGTCTGCAGTATTGCCTGCGATTGGATTGTTTCTCAAAGAGCATAGAGGAAGACCCGCCCAGTAGGCCCCAAATGTTGACGTCCTTGTAGGGATACACCTTGTGGCCCTTAGAAGAGCCCCTACAGGGGCCATTCTGTGCTGGTCCCAAGGCTAATGGTGAGTTGTCTTTCCCAGTTGGGGGTCTGTACTTCCTGACTGTGCATGGCGGTGTAGAGTTTGTTGGTAAGCCAAATTGGAAGATCAGTTTGGCAACCTCAGGGAGATCGTTTTTATGAATTCTGTGGCTCTCTGGCAGTTGAAAGAAGGTTTGAGATCCATGTATGATAAAATGATTAGGCATGAATCGTCAAGTAACAGGGTTGATGCCAACCAGAACAGGTGGTTTCGTATAAGCGATGCATGACTGTAACTGAAGGCCTGGGAAAATGTGGAGTGGTAAAATTATTAGTTTTGAACTTCTTTCTGTCCCAGGGCCGATTTCGTAGAGGAATTGTGGTGAATTATTTAAACGTCTTTGTTGATTAATGGACTATGAAAAGGTATCCTTTACAAAAAAATTTTTTTTGTCCTTTTTGCTTTGGAATTTCCCTTAGAGTAACCAGACTATGATACTGTCCTGGCTGTCGTCTGGCCGTGGACAAAGTAAATCTAGATCTTTTAGGAAATTCGTTGTGTCTCGTTGTGGTTTCACAGTCTGCCTGGAGTCACATCTTTCATACTGCAGTTATTTCTTTGCTTTTTACATTTAGCTCTTTTGTTGTTGCAGCATTGCAAACTCTTTCAATATGATCACTTTGACCACAGTTTTTAAATGTTCTATATCTTTACAATTATTTTTATAGTTTTTTATTGTCAGTATAATTGGAAGTTCTCTGAACTCAGCAGCATATTACTTCATGCGAACCACACAAGAAGTTGAAAGGCCATTTGGAAGTGAAATGGGGAAGCCACAACTTATACGACGGCATTCCTGGAAGATCCTTTGGCAGTTAGTTTTTTTGTGTTTATTGATTTACTTTTCTTATAACTATTTCAAATACCAAAGAAAATCCGAAGCGGAACCTATCTCTTTAGAAACCAGATTTCATTTGTGACTGTTGCCATTATATTACAGGAAACTTATCAGAAACACCAGGCCTTTGGGCTCTCTGGTGTCTTGGCAATCTCTGTGATTTATAGAAGTTTCAAAGAAGTTGTTATGGTTTTCTTGAAAGTATGGCTTTGCCCCCAAGCAGGGTTTGTGGTTCTGTCTTATTGAGGGAAAAGGGTTTTATATCCTCAGGCTTGATGCTCACTGAAGGTGCCTATGTTTTTCAATTCTCATGGAAAGACTTTTCGCTGGTTATGACCAAATGGAGTCACAAGTAGACCACTCATACTCTGAACCCTTTTGAACAGATTTTAGGATTCAAGGATTCTACCTGCAAAAATACCTTTGGTATATGACAATGATGGTATCTAGTATCTAAATCAACTGAGGAGAATATATTCTCTCTCCCCTCTTGTCCCCCTAGTGTAGCAAGGTTTGAAATAGCTTTATTTTTAGTAAATATTTAGTGGTTCTCTTTATACTTCCGTCCTTTATGCAAAGCTTTAATTTAGGTAAAGCGCTGCAGTGAATTCCATGGGACTACCTGAATTCTACTGTACCCCAGGTTATTACGGTAGCCCTCCCTTGTCCACGGGGGGTATATTCCAAGACCCCCAGTAGATGCCTGAAACCACAGATAGTACGAAACCCTCCATGGGGGATACGGGCGCTGACCACCATGCAGTCGAAAATCCACATATAACTTGGCTCCTGAAAAACTTAACTACTAATAGCCTACTGTTGACTGACTGGAAGCCCTACCGAGGACATGAGAAACAGTCGATTAACACGTATTTTGTGTGTTATGTGTATTATGTATTGTATTCTTATAATACACTAAGCTAAAGAAGAGGAAATAGTACTAAGAAAATCATAAGGAAGAGAAAATACATTTACAGTATTCATTGAAAAAAATCCATGTATAAGTGGACCCGCAGAGTTCAAATCTGTGTGGTTCATGGGTCAACTGTGCTGTTTTTCCCTATGCATATATACCAATGATAACGTTTAATTTATAAATTAGGCACAGTAAGAGATTAACAACAATAATAAAATAGAACAATTATAACAATATACTGTAATAAAAGTTATGTGAATATGGTTTCAGAATATTCTAGTGTACTCACCCTTGTGATGAAATGACATGATACAATGCCTCTGTGATGAGATGAAGTGAGGTAAATGATGTAGGTATTGTGACATAGTGTTGGGCTACTATAAGGGTCACTCAAACACAAGCACTGAGATACCACAGTTTCAGACTCCTAGGTGACTCCTAGGTGACTCACGGATGGGTAGCATATGCAGTGTGGATACGCTGGCAAAGGGGGGATACGTGTCCCACCCAGGATGGAGCAGGATGGTGAAAAATTGTATCACTACTCAGAACAGTGCGCAATTTAAACTGAGGAATTGTTTTATTTGTAGAATTTTCCATTTAGTATTTTGGATCATGATTGACTGCAGGTAACTTGAAATTGTGGAAAGCGAAACCGTGGATAAGGGCGGCCTGACTTGTTATTTTGAAAATAATAGCTAGGGCTTAGATATCTGCTCCCTAGAGAACGTTTTCCTTTTCAATAGAATGTGACATACTGTGTTTCCCCGAAAATAAGACCTAGCCAGACAATCAGCTCTAATGCATCTTTTGGAGCAAAAATTAATGTTTAAGGCCTGGTCTCATATAAGACCGGGTCTTATATTACATTACGTTACATTACATTATATAAGACCCGGTCTTATAGTAACATAAGACCGGGTCTTGTATTAATTTTTGTTCCAAAAGACGCATTAGAGCTGATTGTCCGGCTAACTCTTATTTTCGGGGAAACACTGTACTTAGGAGGGAAGCACAAAGAACTAGCATTGAATGAATACCTGGTGTGTGTGCAGCATTTATTGAGGCACTGGGGGTACAGAGATGAAAAAATCCTGTTTTCATAGCCACTGTGAGGCTGAACTGCAGCTCAGAGAAATGAAGTGACTTTTTCAAGGTCATAAAGCTAGTAAATGTTAGAGGCAGAATTTGAACCCAGATCATTGGGATGCAAAGTAAAGCAAGTATTTTTTTCACCACCAACCTTCTCTGAAGATTTCTTCCAAAGCTGAAGCATGCAGTCATGTTTTAGTGGTGTGGTGCTAGGTTAACTAACTCGCTTTGCCTAAGTTCTTATACACACGCATCCAGTTTTACTTCCCCCCGTTTAAGAATTTGTCACTGAAGAGGCATATTAGAATACAGTGAGGGAACCTCCCACCCTCGTTTCTGCTGTATAGGAACAGTCTTTCTAGGGCACTTAGGAGTTCAGGTGTAGCTTGGGACTGTAATAACCATGACGTGCAGAGGGAGAATGCAGTCATTATTTCCTTGCAAAATGTTCTTTTCTTTAGTTCATTTTGTGGAGGTGTTGATACCCTCGTGAGAAGTTCTGTTACTTCCATAAAAGTCCTGAAGGTAGTAAAATGGTTAAAATACCCATTCCTGGGGCGGCCGGTTGGTTCAGTTGGTTAGAGCACGGTGCTCATAACACCAAGGTCACCAGTTCAATTCCCACATGTGTCAGGGAGCTGCACCCTCCACCACTAGATTGAAAACCACTTGACTTGGAGCTGATGGGTCCTGGAAAAGACACACTGTTCCCCAATATTCCCCAATTAAAAAAATAAAAAGTTTCAAAATTGTAAAAGAAGTAAAACAAAATACCCATTCCTGTTCTCATCTCTAAACTAAATTATTGTCATAAAATCCAGAGGAATATATTTATTTTTGCTCGTAGTACCTGGATTAATTGGTTTTTATAGTTTGTGATAGTGATTCTTTACATTCTCCTACATTTATTTATTCCTTATGCCATTTGCCATCAAGACCTTTAGAATCTTTGATAATGTATATACAGAGGGTACCAAAAAAAGTATACACATTTTAAGAAAGGAAAACTATTAAAATTGTAATACTCAATATATATTGATAACAAAAAATGAATGCAGGTCACGTTTGACTTCTGCAATTACAAGAGATGCTCAAAGTGGTTTCCGTCAGTGTTCAGACACTTCTGATTATGGTGAACTATTGGTTGAACAAGTGTCCACTTGTATACATTTTTTTGGCACCCCTGGTATATGACATAAATGGAGCTCCCATTTTGAGGAATTTTTTAAAAAAATTGATGAATGTTTTTTTCTTTGTAGTCATAATGAACAATTTAAAATTTTTAACAAAGAAAAATGACTTTTCTGTACACTTTCATGGTACTTTTATCTGTAAGCTATTTCAGAAGAACTTAATGTACTAAGCCAGTATTTGAAAATTTCAAGAAAACTGGAAGATAGAATTTTAAGATAACTTCAGGACATGAATCCAAACAAATACAAAGTGATGGATATATGTAGATCCATCACTTTGTGGATGGATAAATATATATACACAATATTATATATATATTTGAATTTTCTAAATAAAGAGATTTTTTTATTTTTCCACTCCTTTATTAAAGATACTTATAGGGAGTATTCACTGATTTAATTTTATGGATGAAATATATTATTTTATCGGTAAATTGTTAATGTGTTTTGGATTGTCCTGTGTACTATTTGACAGTTATTTTATTTTTACAATCTCTGTATTTTTTAATTCTAAGATGCTTTGTGTAAAAGGTCAGGCTCCAGGTTAAAAGAAGGTCTAACTGCTATGGTAACATTGACCTTTAGTCCTTACCTATTTAGATTGAGACTTTTTATCCTGGGATTCATGGACCCCTGTGGAGTCTTTGGCTGATCTGTGAACTCCCCAAAAATAGTATGCAAAATTTTGTGTATTTTTACGGGAAGCAAATCCTTGCTTTTATGATTCTCAGATCTATAACTCCCACCCACCCTCCCTTCCTCTCCCTCTCAACCTCTTCCCAGCCACATGCAAAAAAGTATGAAGGATCATTGATTTAGGTCATTCCAAAACGGTTGTTTTGTTTGAGCAAAATCTTTTGCCTGGAGGCCAACTTCTTCGGGCCTGTTTTTTTTTTTATTTTTTTTGCCCTTTTTGCAGGGCCTGCAGTCTCAGTCTGGATCCGTTGGCCTGGGCTTGGGAAAGTACTGCAGCCTCAGGGCAGCATTCAGGCCGGGGTCATCCCCAGAATTCTTCCTTGCCTTGTTATGCTGGGAAGCTGTTCTCCATCCTTGCCGGTGCAGCCTGATGAGTCAGGTGGGAGCAGGAGCCATGAGGGCAATTGCAAGGCAGTCTTAGAGGGTCCTGGGCCTCAGTCTCTGCCATCTGCCTCTGCAGATGGGACTGGAGGGGTGGCTATGGCAAAAAGCTCCTGACATTTTCTTGCTTTGAATACTTCTTATTCATTCTGTTACTGTTTCATTCAATATGTTAGGAGGCAAAAGGGTTTTCTTTCTTACATTGTAAGAACAATGAAAAAGAATCCCTCCCATTTTTATATTCCCTAGACTTACTATGAGACACCTTGCAACTTTTCTGTTAACGTGTATTTCATTTTTCTTAAAATAATGTCTAGTTGGGCATGTAACCGTATTTTACAGAGAAGATGCATGTATGTCAAGTACTGTTAAACCACATATTACAATAGAAAGAAGGAACACATATTTAAAGTTCAAGAGCCTTATTTTATAATGTACCTTAAGTAAAAGTCAAGCAGATTGATAAAACAAAATTCTACAGCCACAATAAAATTCTAAGCGTAGTCTCTAGGAAGTGGTTGAACTTGAAGTTATCCTGGAGATTTTCATAGAAGTCCATTTATTGGGCCAGACCAGAAGTTGTACAAAAAAAGAGAAAAGTTTGGTTTGATATGTAAATTGGGGAAAACACCTAAGCTTTAGGTACTTCGGTGAAGGGCACTGACTTTTGTAAGACTATTCTGTTTGATTTGTTCCTTCCCTAAGTGTACTTGAGTAAAGAAGTGTACCTGGACTGTTTAATTTCAGTTCAAGGAAACCATTAGTGTTCTAAGAAATCCTTTGCAAATTTACGTCCAGTAAACTAGGTCCAGATCACAGATTTTATTTATGGAAAGAAATTTTATAATTTAACACAGAGACTTTATTAATGTTCATTGTGTGTTTTGGCATAACAACTCTTGCGATGATAGCAGTCTTAAAGTCAACTGTGAGTTACCATGAAAAAGTCAAGGCGTTATCTTCCTTGACCATGTGACAGAATTGGATCACATTATAAATGATGGCACCATCAGATTGCTTCCTTAAGCAAACCCTGTATAGTGTCATTTTAAGGGACTCGGGTATTCTGCTTAATGGAATTAACAGTGTCGCCTTGAGTTGTAAAAAATACACTGAGGAAATGATAGAGGATATGAAAGAGATCGTTAATGACCAGCTCCCAGTAGATAATTGTAAAGATGTAAAATAAGCCCTTCTAGATGACGGCCACTCAGAGTTAGTCTGTGGATCTGTGCAGGTCTGTGGGCTGTTTGTCACCTGTTTGTGATGAGGGTAGTCCAGGACCTGAAAGGAAGCATTTAGATGCTTTTACAGCATTTTTTAGAGATATGATTTGTCTGTTGAATCTGATAAAAAATGTAAGTTTGTAGTGTAGTCCTTGTTTAAAAAATTGTTTTCCCCTGGTAATTCATTTTTCTAGTATTTTATTAAAGTATTGGTCTGGATGGATTGGGAAAGAACAAAACCTAGTCCTTTACCATAGAGAGCACTGGTCTGGATGACAGGCAACGTCGGCGTTATCTTGGAGCTTGTTAGAAATGCACATTTTGGAACCCCATTTTAGACTGACTGAAATAAATTACCTTGAGTGGGGACCCAGTAATCTGTGTTATAACAAGCTATCCTGATGGTTTGACGGCACATTTAAATTTGAGAAGGTGTTCTAGATTAGTGGTGCCCAGCAGAACTTTGTGCTATGATGGAAAATATCCTCTGTGTGGGACCTACTAGTCACGAGTGGCTTTTGAACCCTTAAAAGGTGGCTAGTGTGAGGGAGGAACAAAATTTTAAATTTTATTTATTAGCAGCTAATTTAAATTTAAATAACCGCATGTGGCTGGTGGCACTGGCATTTGATTGCAAAGTTCTCCACCCTTTAGTGCTCCTCCCCTTTTTTCGTGCAGAAAGGAGATCTTTTTTCTTTGTTTAGAAAGGAAATATACAATATGGGACAAGACTACCTTTTAGCCTAAAATGAGACTAAGCAAATCATACAATAAAATTTGGCACTATTTTCCCATTTATTTTTGTCGAAAAGTTGATTTGATGTTAAGAAAAGAGTAAGGTCAGAAAATAAATCTGTCTCCTAAGGTTTCGCAGACAGCAAGGTAGCAGTTCCAGCGAGGCCCTGTGACCCTTCGTGGCTGTCACTCACCTGCATGTCGTGTTTCAACGTGACTTCTGAAGCTGTTTTCTTTCACATAAGGATTGAAGACAGGCAGTTTTTAAATGCAATACTGTAGTTTTCCAGTTCTCAGTGTAAAGTGCTAGTTATTGAGCGTTCTCCATTACTTAGGCTAGTTAATGGAGAATTTTCTATGTAAAGTAGTTTAGGTTTTTCAACTTATTTAGAGGATGGTCTTTCAGTTTATAAAAGTAATCTTTGTTTTTAATACCGTGTTTCCCCGAAAATGAGACCTAGCCGGACCATCAGCTCTAATGCGTCTTTTGAAGCAAAAATTAATATAAGACCCGGTCTTATATTATATCATAAGACCCGGTCTTATTTTATTATAAGATAAATTATATTAATTTTTGCTTCAAAAGACGCATTAGAGCTGATGGTCCGGCTAGGTCTCATTTTCGGGGAAACACGGTAATATTCATGGAGGCTCCCTTGAAGGAGATTTATCCTCTGTCCCCACTATATTTAAAAATTGATTTGTTAAAAGATTTCTTGTACTCAGGGTGGTATATGCTTCCCTGCCTCCAGCTCCATCTACTTGTACTTTTAATTTTAAACTCCTGAAAAACAAAAAAATCCAGGATAGCATTGATTCTAATATATTGATTAATAATCCATTGCAGGATTGGAAATTATTTTGTGATTGACAAGTGGAAGGAAACATGGCTGTGGAAATAAATGAAGACACACTTAGGGAATCATAGCTTTTTAAAATGCTGTCCAGACATAATAAAATGAATCTTTCTAAACATACCATAATTTTATTAAATATATTTGCCAGGTTTTCGGTTTTGTTAGTCATTTAGGCAGTGACTCTTGGAGCATGAGAGAGACAGTACGGGGTCCCATGTGCTTTCTGCCGTCATGGAATGTTAGAATGAGCGAGCGTCTTGAAGATCACGGATAGGGCTGCAGAATAGCAACCTTGGTAATGCAGCAGTGCTCGTTGCTTCGCGCATGGCACGAGTTCATGCTGTATCGTCTTCCAACTGGTGTTCATTAAAAACAGTGTTGCTTTCCCTTTAATTCTGTCGTAGGGACAATCTTACACTCTCAGACAGTGAAGATGTCATGCTAGGTTGTCTGGGCAGGGACTTCTATTTAGCTGATAATTACACCAGTATCACGGATTGGGCGACTTAATGTTCTGTGACATGCTTTGGGCTCCTTTGTTTAACTTTGTCCAAAGGGTTTGAAGTTCTTGATCTCTAGGCATATATTTGAATTACTGTTGTAGGGTCTTAAGGAATTGGAAAACCCAGTCTATTGGAATTGATCTGATAGTTGACAGATCCTGTGTTTAGAATGTTTAGAAGTTCCGTGTTTCAAGTTTGTATGCATCACTCACTGTCACTGGTCCCCAGAGCTGCGATTGGAATGTTGTATGAGATGTTACTAGAAGACTGATTGCATAAGTGACGCCCCAATACCAGTCTCCTTATTTACACGCCATAGACATACTCTGTCCACCCATGTCCGCATTTCAGGCTGGAGCATTTCATGCTAGCAGGGCTCTCCCTGGGTACTCCTGACTTTCTTCCATGTTCACTCTTGAACTAAGCTTTATTGCTGCCATGGTGTTAATAGTTGTGGTCCATGGCAGTTTTTTACTAGTTTAAAATTTAAGTCTTATCAGATTTCACACAATTCAGCATCTTAACCAGGTTCTTCTAAACCAAAGCCTCTCTGGCTTCTCAGGATTGCAGAAGAGTAGAGTTGGAAGGGACTTCAGAGGTCATTTAGCCCAATTTTGTCATTTTATGAATGGTGGAACAGAGTCCTAGGCATGTAAACGATTTTGAGGCCATATTGGTGGTCTATGGCCAAGTTAGGATTAGAATTCAAGTCTCATTTTACTAAATAGGACTCTTTAAATCTCTTAACTCTGATGGTGAGGCTCCTAAAAAACTCACAGAGGAGAATTTTCCTTAAGAAGTTTAGGGGGGAATGTGGGGAATGAGTGCTCTGAGATTAGGAGTGAATTTGTGAAAGGCTGCATAATCTTTTTTATGCTCTCCAAAATAAAAATATTATCAATGAAATTTTATGTCTCTTAACTAAGAATGAGTGGTACTATTTCAGTAACTTTTGTTTACTCTGTCTTATTTACTAGAAACATTTTGGCATGCCCTTCCCTTATGATAAAAGGCCTGTGGTACTATTTTGGTAACTCTTGTTTACTATTTTTTGCTTACTAGAAACTTTTTGGCATGTCCCTCTGTTATATCGTGGTGAAATGCTTGTAAAATTCACCTTTGCTTTATTGCAAATAATGTGCGTGATAGATGTTTTTCACATGTGCATATTCATTCAGCTTTATGACTTAGGGTTATTAGAATAGGTTTTTCCTAGACCTTTCAATAATCATGATGATAATAATAGCACTTACCAGTCATTGAGTGCTTACCGTGTGCCAGGTGTGGTGCTAGGCTCTCATGGTGTAGTGGTCGTCAAGGCTGTTCCCTGGTACTCTGGTTCTCTTTCTTCCCGGTACATTGTGGAATTGCATTTCTCCATCACCTTGAAGTTGGGTATGGCTGTGGGACTTGCTTTGGGTATTGAAGTTTGAGTGGAAGTGATGTGAGACACATCTAGGCAGATAACCTTTTTCTGAAAGAAATCCGTAATGGTTATGTAGTGTAAGCAAGTAAGCCTATGTATGCTTTAAACCACTGAGCTGAGTTTTGTTTTTGTTTTTTTTTCAATGGAGTTTTAACTGCAGCACAGCCGAGCCCACCCTGATGAATATACATGCATTATTATCGTTGATCCTTTTGGCTAAGTGCTGATATTAAGCCCATGTTACAGTTGAGGAAACAGAGACAAAGGAATGAAGTAACTTGTCTATAATTGCAGAACCAGTAACCCAGGCAGTTTGAGTCCTGCCTACATTCTTAAGCACTACAGTTTGCTGTCATTCTCTGCTGTGTGACCTCAGTACCCGCTATTGTAGATAGACTGTGGCTCTGCCGAGGATACCTTCATGCCAAAGCTTATGTTTGCCTCTCTGTTCATCCCTTGCTACAGATGCTTCTGAAGTTCTAGGTCCAAGGGTGATTGTCTCTGAGTAGCATTTGCCCTCCGTGATATTGTACTGCAAAAACCTCCATTCCTTTTCTGTCCCGTTTTCTACTTTTACTGTCCTCTGGAGTTTCATCTTTCATATGACGAGGATAGTTTCTTGCCTTAAATATCCTCACATCTCTAATACTTTCAAAGTAAATTCCTCCGAAGGCCACATTTAGCTTTATGACTAGGAGCCTGCCCAGAAATTAGAGAGGTTAAAAGTGCATGGATTCTGCAGCCAGACCACCTGGGTTTGAATCCTAGCAATGCCGCTTACTGGCTGTGTGTGAACTTCTGTATGCCTCAGTTTCCTCATCTGTAAAATGGACATAAATAATAATACCTATCTCATGATTGTTTTGAGGATTAAGTGAGTTAGTTTGTGTAAAGCCTTGGAATAATACCTGGCATGTTATAAGCATAATATAGGTTAGATATATTAAAGAATCAGGTCGGATATTTTAAAGAACCATAGGGTCAAGATGAATGGAGATAGGTCATTATTGATCTTAATATTTCTGATGTTAATCTTAATATATTAAAGGTTTAATATCACCTTTAATTTTGACTTTTATTTAACGGAATACTGAGCAACTACATACAGGACACCATGCTCTGGGGGCAGTAGGGATGCCTAGAGCTTGCCCTCAAAGAATTTACAGTATAAAGGGGAGATAAGATATACATAAATACTTGTACACAGATAATTGTGCTATTACAATGTAGCCATAAAGTCATAAGACAAGAAAGATAAAGGGCTTTGGGAGTTCAGAAAAGGGAGAGATGAGGAGTCAGAAGGCTTTTGAGTTGCCAGACAGGACATTTATCAGGGTTTTGGAAGGATAGGCAGGATTTGGATGAGTGGAGACTGGGTGAGGTCAGGAGGAAATCTCTAGGTGAAAGGAAGCATTAGAGCAGAAGCTCATAATAAACATGTTCATTTACCCATTCAGCACTGATACATGTGCAAGCCTGTGATGTAACTAACCCCAGCGGGTGCAGCAGTAAATAAAGCAAAGTTCCTGCTCTTGTGGAGCTTGTGTTCTAGGGGTTATTTGAATATGCAGAACCATAATATATCAAGGGGTGATAAAGATTTAGAAGAAAAGTAAAGCAAGATAATGAGACAGAGAATAGATTTATATAACTAAGGAAAGCACGATTGATTTCTTAAGTTTTTTTCTAGGGTATCTTTTGAGGAAACCCAAGGCACAGCTAAATGGCTTCTTCCTGGGCAAGGGGCCATATCTGGGCTCATAGTTCTCTGCCCCTTGCTCTTGGCCTCTCTTGATATTTTCCTTTCTTTGAGACTGGAGAACAAGTCCCAGTGTCTTCATGGGGCTTTCCTCTTGTATATCTGCCAGAAACACTCTTCTCCCTGCTCTTCTGGAGTCAGATTTTGCCTATATAACTAATTTGACATTTCATATTGAACTGCCTTTGTCTTCTCTCAGGTTGTTACTCGTATATTCCACAGTATGTGATGGCCATTTATTTAGTAAATAATTATTGAACTTTCATTTTGTTTCAGCCATTACTGGGCACTGGGAACTTGAAGATAAATGCACTTGGTCTCTGTTCTTGAGGAATGCAGTTTATTAGAAGAGATAGAAATGTAAACTGCTACTACAAACATCATGATAAATATCAGATTAGAGCTACGTCCAAAGTTGTGTTCGAACACAAGAACAGGAAACAACCATCTACCCAGGGGAGTTGGTTAAGGCTTTTAAAAGGAAGAAACTGAAATTGTTTCTTGAAAGTTGATGTGAAGTTTAATCAGAGACTGGGATTGGTGTCTGTGAGTTTGGAGAGCCTTTTATGCAGACCGCATTTCCCCGAAAATAAGACCTAGCCCTATCAGCTCTAATGCTTCTTTTTTTATCCTCCCTTCTTTCGCCTCCCCCTTAAACCCCTCTCCGGTTCACGCCATTGTGTTTCAGTCTAGTGTAGGACACAGCTCCCTGGCCCAGGCTGGTGTTATGAGCCTTGCATTCCCCCCTGGCTGAGGCGGTCGGTTGCCGGTCATTGGCTGGCCGCTCACAGCAGCTCTCGCCGGCTGCCGGCCACTCATGGCAGCACACAGCAGCTCATGCTGGCTGCCGGCCACTCATGCTGGCCATCAGCCGCTACTGGCAGCCCGCGGCAGCCTGCGGCAGCTCACGCCAACCTCTAGCTGCTCATGGCAGCCCAGCTACAGGGAGAGCCATTGTTCACAATCTTAACTGTAGAGGATGCAGCTCACTGGCCCATGTGGGAATCGAACCAGTGACCTCGGCATTAGGAGCACGGTGCTCCAACCACCTGAGCCACTGGGCTGGCCCTTTAAGGCGTCTTTTGGAGCAAAAATTAGTATAAGAACCGGTCTTATATAATATGACCGTGTATAATAAGACCGGTTATAGTATAGTATAGTATAGTATAGTATAGTATAGTATAGAATAGTATAGTATAGTAATAGTAACATAACGTAACGTAACATAACATAACATAACATAACATAACATAACATAACACTGGGTCTTGTATTAATTTTTGCTCCAAAAGATGCATTAGAGCTGATGGTCCGGGAAGATCTTATTTTCGGGGAAACACGGTGGGAAGTATCCTGCGAAGAGACCCAGGTAAGCGGTAAGTTCACTGTGTGTGGAGTAGTGTGGAGAGCTGTGGGGTTGTGTGGGCAGTGGGTCTGGAGGAGTTGGTTGGAGACGTTGGAAGGCTTTGAAGTTCCTGGTAAGGAGTTTAGGTATGTGCTGGCAGTGAAGACTCATCAGAGGGTTTAATGCTGGAGAGTAGATGGTATTCTCCACTTGGCCAGCCCAGGTTCCTTTATAGAACACTGGTGTTCAAACTCTGCTGCATAGTAGAATCATCTGGAGAGCTTTAAAAAAATACGAGTGCCCAGGTTGCACGCCATAAAATCAGATTCTCTGGAGGAGAGACCGAGGCGTGGGAGTTTTGGTTACTTACCAGGTGATTCCAGTGTGCGCCCAAGTTTGAGAACCAGTGATTTGGAGAGAGGCTAGAAAACAGGTTAGTGAATTTGGAGGCTACTGCACTGGCCTGGCTCGGATTTAAGTCTTTGAACTGAGGCATTGGGAGCAGGAACAAGGGAAGATGCAGCCAACCATTATTATTTTTCTTTAATTTTCAGTATGTTGTCTTTTCCAGAAAAACAGTGGCCCCCCCACAGGGGCGTAAGGTCCAGTCTTTGTACTTTGAATTCCTCATAGAGAGGTGTACATAGTAGGTTCTTAATAAACATCTGCCTTGCCTAGTCGGTTTGCTTTTGTTTAGGTACTCATAGTTGCATTCCTAGGGCGTTTTGATTTCATTTTCTTCTTATTAAATAGAAATTCCTGGGGCCAGCCTGGTGGCTCAGGCGGTTGGAGCTCCGTGCTCCTAACTCCGAAGGCTGCCAGTGCGATTCCCACATGGGCCAGTGGGCTCTCAACCACAAGGCTGCCAGTTCAATTCCTTGAGTCCTGCAAAGGATGGTGGGCAGCGTCCCCTGCAACTAAGATTGAACACGGCACCTTGAGCTGAGCTGCCGCTGAGCTCCCGGATGGCTCAGTTGGTTGGAGCACATCCTCTCAACCACACGGTTGTCAGTTTGACTCCCGCAAGGGGATGGTGGGCTGTGCCCCTGAAACTAGAAAACAGCAACTGGACCTGGAGCTGAGCTGCGCCCTCCACAACTAAGACTGAAAGGACAACAACTTGAAGCTGAACGGCACCCTCCACAACTAAGATTGAAAGGACAACTTGACTTGGAAAAAAGGCCTGGAAGTACACACTGTTCCCCAATAAAGTCCTGTTCCCCTTGCCCAATTAAAAAAAAAATCTTATAAAAAATAGAAATTCCTTTAGGGATGACAGTGGATGGAGGTGAAACTTTTGGTGAGTTTTCTTCATAATTTTGATGAAAGATTTAGGAAGTTAAAATTCAGTAATTAAAATAATAAATCTGCATATGAACTTGGTTTATCCATACTGTATCTCCTTACTGGCACAGATCTAAATTTAATTTTACTCTTGGCACTGTGTAAAACCCATTAGTGTTAATATGCCCTTTAAAGTAATGAATCCAGATAAAGTATCTAGATTCTCAAAGTATTTTTAAGGTTTTTCTTCCACAACATGTGGAAAGTTAACCTTAAAAACAATACCTTATCTAACCACTATGCTGTATATCTGAAACTAATACAATATTGAATGTCAACTGTAATTGAAAAAAAATAACACCTAGATTCTGTTAATCTGTGTAATAACTCAGGAATTAGTGTGGTGTAGAGACTGACTTGGTTTGTGCACTTGAAATAATTTCTCTTTGCCAAATAAATTTATTATTTGTGGATGGGGCTAGTGTATAAAAATGCTGTGAAGCTTTGTTGTGTCAACTCTTTGTTCTCTATTCCAGTGGAAGAGGGGAGTTGGAACATAGAGAAATTAAAAACTTTTTTTTGTAGTTGAAGGCATTTATACCTCCCCCCCAGCCATTTTGTATCCTAAAAAACATCAAACCTACAGAAAGTTATGAAAATAGCACCGTAATACCCATATCTCCTCTACCTAGATTCACCAATTATTAACATTTTGCCAAATTTGGTTTCTATCTTTCTGTCTATATACATACTGTTTTTCGCCATATTCTTTGAGAGTTACATTCAGACTTTGTGATACTTCACTCTCAAATACTTTTGCGTCTTTATCCTTAGAGAAAGGGTACAAAACTATCATATAGTTTATCACTCAGGAAACTTGACATGAAATGACATGAAATATGTAGGCTATGTTTAAATCTTCTCGTTTGTATCTTTACTAGCTTTTTTATGTTTCCTTATCTAGAATCCAGTCAAGGATCACACATTGTCTTAAGTTGTCATGTGTCTTTACCTTCCAATATTAAAACATTTTAAAAAAATTTTTTAGTTACAGTTGACATTTACTATTGTATTAGTTTTGGGTGTAAAGCATAATGGTTAGACATTCATATAACTTACAGAGTGATTCCCCCACGGAGTCTAGGACCCACCTGACACCATACTTAGTACCATACTTAGTACAACGTTATTGACTGTATTCCCTGTGCTGTACTTTACATCCCTGTGACTATTTTCTAACTGCCAATTTGTACTTCTTAATCCCTTCACCTTTTTCACCCAGCCCTCCCCACCCCCAACCCCTTTTCAATATTGATTAGTGTGATCTGGTAGGGAACAGGATTTCAGGAACAAAAATGAAACCCTCTCTGAAGGGCAGTGTGGCCCCGCTTCACATCCTTCTTGCCTGTTTACCTCCGTCCATGCCCCCCAGTCACCCACTGGCGGGGAAGTGTGTCGGATGGACTACAGAGCTCCAAAGTGGAACCCCGTGCAGACCTGCTCGTGTCCATCTTCCTGCGGCCAGGAGAGGCTTTGTCCTGGACCGCGTTCTTTCCAATTAGGATTAAAGCCATTCAGCTTGCCCAGGTGCTTAAGAAAGAAAATGCCTTAGTGCTAATGAGACTTCGAGTAAAGATTTTCATAGTTGACTAGAAATCATCTGAAACAAAGAGTTAGGAGTCATCTGCTATTCCTGAGGACCACGGATTATCATGACCTTGTTTTTACATAGTTCATGGAGTTAGAATTTGTTTTTTAAACTATTAAGGACCTCCCTGTCCCTACCCTCTTTTAAATATTTCAATGGTTATGTCCTTTTGGTCCTTTGCCCTTCTTGCTTTACATTCCTTCCTGGGCAGACTCCTTTCCTGTTGTTTCAACTCTTGATGAGTCTAAAATCTCTATTCCATCTCCCTCGCTCCTGTGCTCCAAATCCTCATTTCCAACCACATCCTCCCTCAGCAGCTTCACCTCCTGCCCCACATGTAAAACTGAGCTCAGTGTCTTTTTTGTAAACCTGAGCACTGGTTTTAATATTGGGTGGGGGTGCGAATGAGATGGTATTTGACCAGGGGACTAGGGACTTTGACCCCTGTCCCTTACCAGCTCCTGCCATTCCTAACAAGGCCCACCCTCCACCCCCTCAGGGGAATTAGCAGGGCTGTAAGGCCTTGCTAACACCACCATTTCTGGCTGAATGTGGAGTCTTGGAAGTTAGGCTTCATCAAATGAGTTCCTTATAACTCAACTTTTTTTGAGTTATAAACTCAAAAACTGGTCTCCTAGGGAGCCTTTATAGACAGTGTTTTTTTTTTTTTAGCTTTATTTCCCTCCTACTTGTGAAATTTTAATACCACAAGTATGCTGTATCTGTTTATGGGTGTATATCTGCATAATACTTAAGCAGAATATTTTAACCCCCAGGAACCAATTTTTGTTTCCTTGGGGTGATAAGGCCCCATTGAGAATGCATGTTTTAACCTAAGCTGGAAGGTGGTCTAATGCCTAGAAACAAAGCAGGCCAAAATCCGCTTGCTGCCTGTCCTTCCCACAAAGAATTTACCTTCGGCTCACATCTGACTGCTGCAGCCAGAGTGTTGTAATCTTCTTGTGACCATAACTCACAGTGAGTACTACCCTCTGTTGTACCCAGCATACACACACAGGGTCACAGCAGCAGAGCTCTGCTGTGAGCTTTTTTAAGACCACAGGTAAAACTGCTCTGGTGGCAACAGAAGGGCTTGCGACCCAGGAAGGTGGAGTGGGCATCTTCCTTTTTTGTTTGTGGTGCCAACACTCCCTCTCCTTTTTGAAAGAATGACGAGATTTATGGGGCGGGGTGGAGGGAGGAAAGATTGATCTAACATTAGATAGTAGAGCCTGAAATTCTTGAAATCCTTGTTATTTAACTAGGTTTATCCATAAGAATCTTTGGAAAAAGTGACTATAGAGATTTGTGTATTTGATTAATCTGTTAAAAGGAGCATAGAGCACTGAGGAAATGAAATAGGAAACTACTAAGTTTTCATTAGGGAAATGGAAGGGGAGAGGGTCTAAAATACGCTGCGTGGCTTTGCTTTGTTGGATGTATTCATGAGAGAGGGAGGCCCTGCATATAACTAGTGGGAATCAGTCCTGTAAAAACGGAAGCTTGTGGTGGAAAGGCCCTGAAAGTATGTTTGGCCCTGGGGCTGGGCAGGCAACAGTATAACAGGACCAAATAAAACCCAGGCATCTCCATCCCATCCTATAGCAGCAGAACGATTAGAGCAAACACTTAACCAAGTGCTTATTATATGTTAGGTACTAAGCACTTTAGATTTAGTCTCATTTAATCCTTTAAAACTGTGAGGTGGTATTACTCACGCCCCCATTTTACTGATGAGGAAACTGAAACCGAGGCACAGGGAGGTAAACAAACTTGTTCAGGGTCACACGGTTACTTTGTTCTTATGTGGAATATAAGGACGTTGGAGGACCCTGCCTTGAAGTGAATGAACCACTGCTGCTGGGATCATGTTTGCCACGCTATACCTCTCTCTTCAGGGGCAGAGCTACCGGGCAGATCCCATGATCTTCCCTGCAGTCATTTAGTCTCCAGGTTGCCTCTGTTCACTCTTAGAGGCTGGTGACCACAATACTAAAAATAACATTGTCCTAGAGAATATTTATAGTTTTTTCACTCCCTCTTCTTTAGTACAGACTGTGCCTTATCTGGGAAATACCACTTATTTTAGGACTCTAGAGTTGGACATTTAGATGTTAGGGCTTGTCCAGTGGTAGTCATATTTCAAGTAAATTCAACAAACGTTTGTGTGTCTTTGAAGTGCCCTGCCATGCACTTGGTGCCAGGGTGACAAATGTAGTCACAGTCTAGTAAGGGAAATAGACATGACCAATATTTAAATTGCAATGAAACAAAGTAAGTAGAACAATAAAAGGAACATAGAGGAGGGTGGAGAGGTTAGGAAGAACTTCCCAGAAGACTTATATCTAAGTTGGGTTTTGAAGGATAAATAGGAGTTTGCCAGGTAGGTAGACAGTTACAGAATAATTAAGTGAAAATTGCTAGAGGGATGGGACAGAGGGTTGCTTCTGATACTATTGCCAATGTGTCTAGATTCTTAATATAATAAAAAGAGCTTCCAGTTGTAAAATTCCCCCCCTTGTCCCTAGTGTCCTGAAATGCCATTGGGATCCTGTGACTCAACAGTAGTAGGGCTAGTCACCAGTGATTATGCTTTGGGCCAGTTATAGGAGAGAAGAATTGTTACCCATGTAGCACCTGCAGTCACATTGCAACTCCACGCAGAAGTGAGTTTTCTGCATGTGTGAGGGGATAAAGGTGTCCCCTGTAGCCTAGCTCCAACTCCAGGCTTTCATTGCAGCTTCTTGGTGAGATTTTTCTTGTATGAAAATAGTTGATTGATTATTGTTATTTAAAAGGTACTTAAGCATTCAGCCACAAACGTTTTGAGCACTGACTTTTTTTGGATAGAGGGTAGGTGAGGACCATACATAGAAATTGAGTTTTTGAAGAGTGACATGCATTTAGTAAAGCATACAAGTCTCAAGTATGCTGCTTGATGGATTTTTACATGTGTATGTACCTGTGTAACCACCACCTTCAGCTCAAGACAGAGAACATTTCCACCTCCCTAAGAAGGTTCGTACCCCTTCTCTGATAATACCTGTACCCTTCCCCCAACACTGTTTAGACTTTTGTCAGCAAAAATTAGTTTTGTCTGTTTTTGAACTTTATTTAAATGGAATCATACAGAATGTATGTTTTCTGTCTGGCTTCTTAACTTTACGATCGTGAGATCCATCCAAATCGTTAGGGAGCAGTAATGACCGGTCACTCTGTTAGGAAGAGACCCAGAATAATCACGTGTGATTTATGACATTAAAAGTAGGTATGAATTTATTGGTGGCATTCATTTATTCAGTACACATTTGCAAGTACCATCCACCAGGTGTTTTGCAAGGGCTTGGGTCATAGAAATTCTTTCCTGCCATCCAGAAGTGTTCGGGCTAATTTGAAGGAGACAGACACTTGCACACATAATTACGACAATAAAGAGTTGCTCAACTTTTAGGGGTAAAAGTGATTTTTGACAAACTTTATAGAGGAGGTAAAATTTCTGGTTGTCAGAGGATTATTAAAAGTTTTCCAGGGCCGGCCCGGTGGCTCAGACGGTTAGAGCTCCGTGCTCCTAACTCTGAAGGCTGCAGGTTCGATTCCCACATGGGCCAGTAGGGCTCTCAACTACAAGGTTGCTGGTTCAACTCTTCGAGTCCCGCAAGGGATGGTGGGCTCCGCCCCCTGCAGCTAAGATTGAACATGGCACCTTGGACTGAGCTGCTGCTGAGCTCCGGGATGGCTCAGTTGGTTGGAGTGTGTCCTCTCAACCACAACGTTGCCCGGTGGACTCCCGCAAGGGATGGTGGGCTGCGCCCCCTGCAACTAGCAATGGCAACTGGATCTGGAGCTGAGCTGCGCCCTCCACAACTAAGATTGAAAGGACAACAACTTGAAGCTGAATGTCACCTTACACAACTAAGATTGAAAGTCAACAACTTGACTTGGGGGAAAAAAAAAAGGCCTGGAAGTACACACTGTTCCCCAATAAAGTCCTGTTCCCCTTCCCCAATAAAAAAAAAAAAATCTTAAAAAAAAGAAGTTTTCCGGATGGTCATAGGTGATAGCTGTACGTAGGTGTGGAGCTATGACGCTGCGTGGTGTCTGCAGAGACCTGCAGTGGTGATAATTTGATTTTTAAGTCAAGTGTAAGAATACCAAAAAATACCAATTTGGGAAGAAGTTTTGAGGAAAACATTGACGTATAAGTTTGACTTCCGTTTTAGGCTGGAGCCATGGGGTGACGACTTCAGCGAATGGTTGTCACGTCGAGGAATGGAAGTGGATTTTGTTGATTACTGTAGCTAAGGAAAAAGTGTGCAGCGGTGCGTACTGTGGCCGTCGTGGGAGGCTTCGGAGTTTAGATAAAATTATAGAGATGCTTATGAAAGTGGTGCTTTTTTTCAATAATTGAGGTGACTTGAGCTGTCCCCTTAAGTCATCAAAAACTCCCTGAGGGTGTATTTAGATGCAACATCTGCCTCAGTCAGGGGATGTTGCAGCAAAATGTGTTCCCCCTTGTATCAGTCTGCAAGGCTACTATCAGAAAACACCAGGAAGTCGGTGGCTGACACAGAGATTGATTTTCTCACAATTCAGGAGGCTTGGAAGTCCAAGATCAAGGTAGCAGGTTTGGTTTCTTTTGAAACATGTCTCTTTGGCCTGTAGTCCTTCTCAACGCGTCTCACTCGGTCATTTCTGTGTCCTAATAGCTTCTTAAGGGGACACCAGCTTTATTGGATTAGAGTCTACCCCCAGTGACCCCGTTTTAACTTAATTACCTCTTTCAATGCCCTATCTCCAAAACAGTCACATTCTGAATTACTTGGGATTAGGGCTTTGCTTCAGCATTTGAATTTCGGGGATGGGGGGAGGGAAGTGCCGACACACAATTGAGTTCGTAACACCCCTCGTTTCAGAACCTGCCTTACCATTGTTGGGCTGTGAGGGTTTTCACATGAGAAAAGCAGGGTCCAGAACCAGGGCCAAGACCAGCAGGTAGAAGTGTTGTAAACCCAGGTCTGGTGTGACCCCTGCTGTGTGGGGGTTGGGGGGGCTGGAGAGGGGCTGGGCTTGCTCATCTCTGAGTTACAGTGGCTCATCTGTGCGTGCACAAACTTGTGAGCCTTGGGTAATACGTCTAACACCATTAAGACTGGTGCTTTATCAATTAACGATTGAAAATAGGGACTAAGAAGAAGAAGACTTAAACTGTAAAGGTCAGGTGGGCATCACAAGGAAAATAATTTCATAACTTTCATAACTCTTGATAATCTGTTCCAGTGCTGAACAAACCATATCCCTGTCTCATGCCATTTAGCCCTTTTCTTTGATTGGGCCGGAGTTAAAAACAGCCTTGGCATTCTCCTTATCGAAATATTTGAATATCAAAGAGTTGGTTTTTTTTCTAAATCAGATCACTTCAACTTCCTCCTCCTTGGGGGCTGGAAACTTTTCTGCAGAAGGATTTTAGTTTGAATTTTCTGTTGTGATGGCCACTGCAGAGGGTAGAGGGTGGGGATTTTTCTTTCTTTAAAGGGAGTCTCTTTGGAGGAAGTGATTTTAGATAGTCACATCTTAAAGTTGTTTCACTAGAGACAGAGAAATCTTGCTAGGATGAATTTTGGAGAGTGCTTTTGTTTTGGAATTCTGTGGTAGCAGAATGTGCTAGCAGAATGTAGCAGAATGTGCTTGTTATAGATACCTGGGAACTGGAAATCTTTGGTTTTCAGTTGTAGTGGTGTTATTATTATAAGGGTGTGTGTCCTCGAGTCACTATAAGACCCTTTTCCAGAAGGAGAACTTGAAAACTTCTGGGCTATTATTCTGAGAACTCATGCAGAGTTGAATGACATGCCTTAGGACACACCCACTCATATAAGAACCAGCCTAATGTGAAGCAGGGGATCTTGGGAAGCCACGGCATGCTCACGCATGCTCACGTGTTTTCACATTGCATCTATATGTTAATGCCGTGCTGTTCCGTTGCCTTTTTGTTCCTTTTCTTAGTTTGTGGGCTGGTTGACCATGAATTGATTTTGCCAGGATGGTGTGGGTCAGAAGAAAGCCTTTTAAAACCTTTGAACAGCAGTCAAAGGTAGTGTGTGTTGTGGCTCTAATTTCTGTTTATATTAATATAATACTTGTGATATCTTTAACTTGCTTGGTGGTTTACTGAGGAATGAGGTTCTTTTAACAGACATTACTGAGTCATTGTTAATTCTTTTAACAAGAAGTAAGTTCATTGTTTGAAATGGGTCACGGTTCAAAAGTGTACCCAGAATTTTACTTACTTTTTGAAGAAACAAAACTGTCTTTTTCAAAACTCTCTCTGTTTAGGACAGTAAACAGTATTTCTTATACCTCCAGCTAGTTGAATGTTTTAACTTTCCAAATTTTTCTCTTGTTTTCACTGTTTTCTACCGTTTTGTTCTACTCTACCTTTAGATTTGATTCTTCACTTTTTTTTTTTTTTTTGTAATTCATGACTTTTTTCTTTTCTACAAACTAGGGAGATGATACTATTCTAGAAAAGTGATTCTTTAAGCATAAAGGTGCTGACAGAGCTCAGAAGCTTTGGATATAGGAACCTGTGACTTTTGGTCCCGCAGCCAACTGATTTGAAATTCTGTGGAGTGGTCTTGGTAGAGTGGTCTGTGTGTTTTATATGCACCTTCTTTCTGTGGAAATCTTTTGAGTTATTACTGCCCTATTTTCTGGACATGTCTCCTGAATTTCTTAAGTTTCTTTTTCCTCTTTTTAACTAGAAATAGTTCAACAAAATAATTCAGATGGTAGCCTACCTTTGAAAGGGGAGAAGGGAGAGGTGATATTTATAGGTAACATTGCACTGGGGATGAAAGCACCCCGTGCTCCTAGAGTATTTTCATAATCCCGGTGTTTTAGTTAGATTCTTTTAGTTGCAAGGAACAGAAATTTAAGCCAAGTTAGTTTGCAAAAATGGTGTCGAGTGGTGTGGTAAATTGAATCGTTGGTCGCAATTCTTGATTCTCCTGTGGTAGTATTTCACATTCATACCCCTGCCATATAACCTCAGGTGGAATTACCCCTTGATTTTGGGCTTGGCCATATGACTTGTGTTAGGCCATATTTAGGCCAGGAACAGGAACCTTCTTATCTTAAAAGCCATCTTGTCTTGCTTTGTACCTTGTACCTGCTGGCTTGTGTTTGCCTTAGTTCTGGAGAAGCCGCCCAGAATGTAGAAACCATCTTATCCTGTCTTGCTTTGTGCTTTGCTTGTCTCCTAGGGGCTTGTGATCCTAGGGGCTTGTGATCCTCCTAGGCCTGGGCGGTGGCGTGGAGGCCTGGGGGCCAGGGTGTGGAGCCGGAGGGCTTGGTCATGCCCCCAAACCCTTTGTTGCTAGAGACAATGCAATGAAAACCCCCTGAAGCATTGAAGGGGTAACAATCTCATTTAGCCCCTCCTATAAAACCCTGTACCCCTTTTTTGTTTGGGGAGGTTATGGTCTTTTCTAGCCTGATCTCCTGCAGCCCAAACACGCCAAATAAATTCTAATAGACCAGTTTTGGTGTCCCGCGACTCATTCCTTCGGCTGAGCCTAAACACTGGCTTTGGCCCCGTGTTGGATATTAGTAGTGGCCGTGAGGCAAGGAGAGGTGGGCAGCGGGCTTGTGCTGATGGGCTTGGCCTCTGTGCCTTTGCCATCCTCAGGAGGAGAGCCCTGAGTAGCTGCAGCCTCCTCAGCAATGAGCCTCAGAGTGAAACTGTAGAGCAGAGCCACCCCAGCAGGCTTATGTTGACGAATAAACATCGAGCCTCAGAGAAAGCTTGTAAGTTTATTTGAGCCAAAATGACGATGATTGCTGGGAAGCAAAGTCTCAACAGATTGAGAAAATTATCCAGAAAGTGGCCGTTTTGCAACTTATACATTAGAATCAAAGGAGGAAGGTTACAATCCCTGGTTGTAGGGGTGGGAGAAAGCAAAGCGGGGAAATCCCTGAGATTGGATAAAAAAGTGGAGAGACACACACTTGTTTTACAGTGGTGGGTACAGGATAGTTAATAGCGTTTTACAGCACATAGAGATGGTATTTGGGGAGCAAGATAACAATGAGGGATTTTGTAGTTTCCTACTTGTATGGTGGGTTGTGCCCCCTGGGGGGTCCGGACAAAGAGATTACTCTGACATTCCAAGAGTATGTTATCTTAGATGCAAAAAGACAACAGAGAACAGATAGGCTCACTTAAGGTAAAGATTGACCTTTGTCAAGGAAGCCACAGGCCAAGGATGTGACTTCCCGCTATGGCCCACCTTAGTTAGGAATTTTTATGTTCACCCCATCCTATGTGGTTATTTTCAGTCGCTTGAGCTTGTCAGATTTAACATGTGGCCCCTTTTCCGTGTACACCTGTATGGAGCAGGGCCAATCCAACGCAGATGCCTGAGGGAAAATGGAGTGCTGATTGGTCCGTTGTGCTTATTTCTGTGCTAATGAGTAATCCGGTCATCCTGCTGGATCCAGGACTGCTCCAGGGCCTTTCATTGCAGGCTTTCTTGGATGGTCTCTGCTAGTACTTTGCCATTTACATACTGGATGCCCAGTGAGTGCCCCACCCTTCTCACCCACTGCCTTCTGCATCCTAATGTATTGCTCTCTACTTATAGTTTCTGCCTACTTATCTATGGTATTACGTTCTCTCAACGTTTCCTCATCTGATGCCCCTTATCCCTAGCTCCTCCAGGCTCTCTCAGTCTGACTTCTTAGTTTCTGCTCCTATTATTGCTTAATGCCGTCTTTCAGGACTTTTCATTTCAGATTTCTGAGAGAAAACTGATTTTGCCCAGCGGTTTTTCTTTTGCATCCCAGAAATGTCATGTCCTTAGCTGTTGGCCTTTTTAGACATTGGCTGCAATTGGGTTAGGGGCCCACCTCTCATCCAGTGTCTGGGGGTGGGTTGGGAGGAGGGACGTGTCTTGAAGTACATGTTGCCTAGTACTGCTTTGTTAATAGAGGCTGTGAAAGTGTGAAAGGCTTAGTGATAAGACTGGTCTTTTACACGGTGTCGTACTTCATCTGGAGATTTTAGTATTAAAGCTTGTCAGTTTCTGGGTTCATCAGTTCACCAGAAGGAAAGCTTTTAACTTGGTTTTTGCAAGCTTTTCATTTTCTGGGACTGCATTCCATTTTTCTGTTTCCTGGTTCCAAGAAACCAACCTCACAGCATGAATTCTCAGGATGAATTTCTTCTAAGGGAAAATGTGAGAGAAGGGACCATCTACTACCGGAAGAAAAGCTTACTCATGCAAAACCTTCCAAAGAGTTAAGAAGAAAATAAGTCAGCTTATTCTGAAGTTTTAGGTTCTGTAGTCTTTCCCATAGCTTTTCTGTATAGGGGAAGAGATGGGCCCTGTTAAAACTGGTTTATAACAATTATAAGGTTGTGCTTAATTTAGATTTATCTCCATTTCATGTTTTGTGGTACTGTGTAAATACTGCTTTAAAGTAAATGTTCATTTAAAGTTGTTAGTTGCTAATATATAGAAATATGATTGATTTTTGTATATTGATCTTACATCTTATGACCTTATTAAATGAATTTACTGGTTTTAGAAGCTTTTTTTTGTAGATTCTTTGGGATTTTCAACATTGATATGTCAGGTGCGAATAAAGACAATTTTATTTCTTCCTGTTTAATCTGTATGCCTTCTATTTCTTTTTCTTGTCCTATTGCACTGGCTAGACCTCAGGTGTGATGAGATTAGACCTGTCTTGTTCCCGAGTTTAGGGGAAAATAGTACAGTCCCATAAACTAATTTTTTCATCAACACCTTTTATCACATTGAGGATGTTTTTTTTATTCCTAGTTTGCAGAAATTTTTTCTCATAAATGGACATTGGCTTTTGTCAGATACTTTTTGTGTATTTATAGAGATGATCATGTGGGTTTTTTTCCCTTAGTCTGTTGAATTCCATTGATTGATTTTTTTTTTTTCATTGATTGATTTTTGAATGTTAAATCCCTCTTGCATACAGGATAGAGCCTACTTGATCTTGATGTATTATCCTTTCTATACATTGCTGGATTCAATGTGATGGTGCAGTTGACCCTTGAGCAACACAGGTTTGAACTGCACAGGTCCACTTATACACAGATTTTTACCAACAAATGCAGTCCTTTTTATCTCTGGGTTCTGCATCCAGGGATTCAACCAACCACAGATCAAAAACAGTAATTTCGATCTGCAGTTGGGAATCCGCGGATGTGGAGGGCCAACTGTATGCATTGTTCTATGCTGTTTTATGTAAAAGGCCTGAGCATCTGCAGGTTTGGGTATCTGCGGGGTTCCTAAAACCAATCCCCCGCAGATACTGAGGGCCCACTGGAGTGAAGTTTTGCAGGAGTCAAAAGTTATATGCAGTTTTTTGATTGCATTGGGTCAGTGCCACGAATCCCCGCATTGATCAAGGGTCGACTGTTGTTTTAAGGATTTTAGTGTCTTTGTTTTGATCTTTGCCTTTAAACTATGGTTTCTTCTATTGCCATTGCTGGATTTGGTATTAGGGTAATGCTGGCCTCATAAAATGAGATAGGAAGTGTTCCCTCCTGTTGTTTTCTGGAAGAGTGTATGTAAAACTGGTGTAATTTTTTTCCATAAATATTTGGTAAAATTTGCCATTGAAACTATGCACCTGGAGTTTTCTTTGTTGGATGGTTTTTAACTATAAATTTACCATCTTTTATAGATGAATTGCTATTCAGGTTGTCTTTCTTCTTAAGTGGGTTTTGCTACGTTGTGTCTTTGAGGAACTTACCCAATTCATCTATGTTGTCCAAATTCACAGATACAAAATTAATGTTATTATCTTTTTAGTGTGTGTAGGAACCCTAAAGATGTCTGCTTTTTGAGTCCTGACATTGGTAATTTGTGTCCTTTTTATTCCCTTGGTCATTCTGGCTAGAGGTTTATCAGTTTTATTAATCTTTTCAAAGAACTGGCTTTTTAGTTAAATTAATTTTTGTCTTACTGTTTTTCTGTTCTCAATTTCATTTATTTTTATTCTTTATAATTTTTAACCTTCTACTTTAGGTTTAATTTGGTCTCTCTCTTTAGTATCTTAAGGTGTAAGCTTAATTCATCTGAGGATTTTTTCTTATTTTCTAATCTTTTAATACTGCTTTCCATAAATTTTCATATATTGTGTTTTGATGTTCATTCAATTTAAAATATTTACTAATTTTCCCCATTACTTCCTTGTTGACCTAAGGGTGTTTAGAACTGTTTTATTTTCAAGTATTTGTGGATTTTCCACGTATCTTGTTAATGATTTCAAATTTAATTACTTTATGGTCAGAGAATATACTTTGATATAATTTCAGTTCTTTTAAATTTGCTGAGATTTTTTTTTTTCATGGCCAAGGATATAGGCTATATTGGTGAATGTCCCATGTGCACTTGGAAAGAATATATTCTGCTCTTGTAGGGTGGAGTGTTCTATAAATGTTAATTAAGTGAAGTTGGTTAATAGTGTTATTCATGTCTTCTATATCCTTACAGGTTTTTTGTCTACTTTTTTATGGATTACTGAAAGAGGAGTGTTGAATTTCCAACTATAATATATAGTCATATATTGTATGTTATTAATTATATATAAATATGTGTATATTTCTCCTTTGACTTCTATCAGTTTTTGGCTCATTTGTTTTGAGGCCCTGTTGTCAGGTGTATACATATTAAGGATTATTATATCTTCTTGATAAATCTAACCCCTTTATTATTATGTGAATGGCTCTGTTTATCTCTTTTAATATTCCTTCTACTGATGTCTGCTTTGTCTAATATTAATGTACCCCTTTGGTTTTCTTTTGATTAATATTTGTACGGTATATCTTTCCCATCATTTTACTCTATATCTTTAAAGTAGATTTCTTACAGAAAACGTCTAACTGGGTCTTTTGATAATCTGTGTCTTTTAATTGGGATGTTTAGGCCATTTTCATTTAATATAATTATCAATATGGTTGGATTTAAATCTATCATCTTGCTGGTTGATTTCTATTTGTCCCATCTATTCTGTTCTCCCTTTCTTCTTTTTATTCCTCCTTTTATATTTCGGGTTTTTAAAATTCCATTTTATCTCCACTATTGGTATATTAGTTATATTTCTTTTTAAAGTTTAGTGGTAACCCTAGGATTTACAATATACGTCATAATCTACCTTCATATAATACATACATTTCACATATAGTTACAAGATTCTAACAACACAATATACATACTTCTAGTTTTTCCCTTCCAGTCATTGGGGTGAGAAGTGAGGGCTGGCCAGGGATGAATTTATGAAGAGGTAGCTCTTACACAGGAACACTGACATTTTCGCTTTTGGTTTTACATGTACGTTTTGTCTCCCTCCATTGACGGTAAGGTTTTGAGAAGGTATAGCTGTGTCCTGCTTCTGCAGTCAATGCTCAGCAGATATTTCTGCATGAGATTTAGTGATACTTAATGGATTTTGGGATAAGTTACTAATGGCTTTACTTTTTCTGTTTATCCCTAAGAAACTTTGAGTAGTGATGGTGGTGATATTCCATTACTTACTAGCTCCATTTTCTTTGGCAAGTTACTTTGGTTGCTTCGTCTATATTACTTTGGGAATAGTAATAGTATATACCACATGAGATTATTACAACGATTAAGAAAAATAGTGCAGTAAATGTTAGTTGCTGCATTCCAATTTCTTAATTATTATTGACAGTGCACATTAGAAAGGCAAATCCAATTATAAGTTTTTAGAAGCTAAGTTCTTTTAGTAGGAAAACTTTTAATATCTCAAAACCATCTATCTCAGTGCTGATAAATAAAACTACTTCTATATTAAGGAGGTAACCTTTCCTTGGAATATTAACTGCAGAAAGGGAGCAGAGTTAATTAATTTTTACCTTGCTAACAGTAATATGCTATACCCTCTCTCTTACCTTAGGAACAATGTGCCCTATTCCCAAGGGATTAATGTCAATACAGACATAGAGTTCCCAGATCAGCTTTCCTTAGGATCAAAGGCACTTTAAATCTTAGAGTTCATTTTCAATTATATGTCAAAACTGTAGTCATCCTTAACCTTTAGGCATCATTTATTATTGTTTGCTTTTATAGTGTTTCTTCCTTTGTACCACCATTATTGACCAAATCATGTTCAAAGATAATGTAAAGCCCAGAGGGAATCATAGAAAGGTGATGATAGTGTGGTGAGAGTTATTCAAAATATTTGGCAGACAGCTATCGGGAAAATATTATTAAGGCTGGTAAAGTACAATATTCGGGATTCACTGTTTACCTAATAAGCACGGGTACAAAACAGTTATAGATCAAAGAGAATCATTCCTTGTATGGCCATGGTGCCTATTCCTGAACCGCTTTATTAGATTAGTGGTCATGACATTTGAACAATACCCTCTTCTATAAATGCAGTCCACTACTGTTATGGATAGTAGTGGAACAAGAATAATTATTCATACTTTTTTTTAAGTTTTGGAAAGAAACAGGTGACATTTTTGACCTGTAATAAATATACAAGCCATTATAAAATATATGTTTTGGTAATTAGTTTAATTGAATAAGTTTTCTCAGGGAAAAGAAGCTGGAAGAGTTCAGCTTGGTATCAAGACATCTTGTTTACACCTTGGTAACAGAACATTGCCTCTCGGAAAGCACAGCTCCCAGGAATGTTGTAGCGAGAATGTCTGCTGACAAAAGAAATCTGCCCGAAGTATCTTCCTACAGTTTTTAGAGGCCACTACTGTCAGCTTCTTTGGTGTTTGTTTTGTAAGAGGCTTTGCAGTTTTTCAGGACTCATGAATAGTGGCCAAACTTAGATTTGGTGGTGAATTCCTGTCTCTTCTTTCCTTTAACCTTAAAAAATTTTTTTTATTATGGAAAATTTCACATACACAAAAAGTAGAGAGACTAATACAACGAATCTTCGCGCCATTCTTGTTTTATGTATCCCCTCCCACTTTCTTTGTGATCCAGAGTATTTTAAAGAAAAATTCCAGACAGCCTGTTATTTCACCTATAAATATTTTAATGTTCATGTCTCAGATATGGACATTATAGAAAAGCACATTGTCATACCCCATAAATTCCTTATAGCCTCATTTCTTGATATTATCTAGTACTAAATTTCTTCTCTTGATTTTCTCAAAAAAAAAATGTCTTTTTACAGTTAACTCTTTGAATCAGGTCCAAATAAGGTCTACCTAATGCATTTGATTGATACAATTCTTTAATCTCTTTTGATTTATAATAATTCACCCGCTTTTTTTTTTTTGGTTATGCCACCTATTTCTTGAAGAAACTGAGTCAGTCCCCTTGCCCACACTATGGATTTTGCTGATTGTATCACTGTATTGTATGTAACATGTTACTCTTTCTGTATTACTAGTAAATAGGTACCGTGTTTTCCCGAAAATAAGACCTAGCCAGACCATCAGTGCTAATGGGTCTTTTGGAACAAAAATTAATATAAGATTTAAAATAAGATACGTTAGAGCTGATGGTCTGACTAGGTCTTATTTTCTGGGAAACATGGTAGTTAGAGGCTTAATTATTTTTGTAATCATTCATATTTTTAATTACTCATTGGAGGTGTATTGTGCTTTCTGTTCACATTAGCAGACTATAAGGCTTGATTGTCCCACTTTGTACACTAAAATTGATTGGTGCGTTCATTTTGACATAGCCCTTTGTTAAGATTTTCACCAAGAAAATCCATGGGGAACATTCTGACAACCTGCAGATTTCCAGGTCTGTTCGCCTTTCATCTAATGGTCTTAGTTTAACATTCATTGACAATTGTTGTCTGAGTCATTTATTTCACTGTTGTTGCATTTTAAGAAGACTGTAGAAAATGAGATGAAAAAAGTTTGTTGTGTTTCTTTTTTAAGGAGGGCGCAGCTCACAGTGGCCCATGCAGGAATTGAATCGGCAAGCTTGGTGTTATTAGCACTACGCTCTAACCAACTGAGCTAACTGGCCACTCCTGAAATGAAAATTTTTGATTAAGAACTTTTTAAAAAATTGCATATAAACTCTGAGGTGTCTGGAAAATTCATTTATTCAAAGTATTGTTTTCTCTGATTATGTCTAGTAAAAGTAGTATCATGTAGAAAATAATGTTTAAAAGTTGTGTGTTTAGCCAAATTAAATGCACCCTATTTATTTGCTTTTGAATGAGTTGTCTTTGAAAGGTTTTATGGGAACAGATTTTGAGCTAGACTCCTGCTTTGGGATTACCATGCTTTTTGTGAAATGTTTTTACCTGAATTGGGGCTTGCCCCAAGGATAATAAAATTCTATGGTTACTTTGGTTGGGGATTATGGATCATGAATTCATATAGGTTACTTGAATCCATATAGGTTATTTATTCTCACTGCTGTGGTCACATATTTTTCCTGTAATCCTACCTAGTTGGCTGTCGTGTAAGTATCAATAGTAATATTTGACTATATAGTACTTCTATATGTCAGACACTGTAATTTGCATGCACTAATTTATTTAATCCTCACATGATTATCATTCCTGTTTTACACATGGGGAAACTGAGGCAGAGAGATTAAGTGATTTGACCTGGTCACACTGCTAATGAATGGCAAGGGCTAGGATTTGGACCCCGTTGGCTGAATCTGTGCGCTTAAAAGGACACAGTGGATTAGGTAGTCTCATTATTACTAGAAAAATACCTCAAGTGTACTGTCCTAACCCTGGAGGATAATCTATTTATATTCATATGTAATGTAAATATCCTACACATATATATGTATTTGGTTTCCTTGTGTGTATGTATATACATATAGAGATACAAACATAACATGTCCGTGTGGAGAGACAAATATTCTTACTCCAAAACCTTTTTAAAAATCTCTGAGCTTGACCTTAGATGGAGGCAGAAACACCTGCAGGCTCTGGTGATATCTTCTGGTGTAGGAGGTCCTATGGGTTGAGAAGAGATGGAAAGGTCACAAGGGAAACCTAGCAGACAGCTTGAAGTCAAGGTCAGGTTCACACAGATACTACTCTGATCTTGGGACGTTCTTGCCTTGAAGTTTAAGCTGCTTGCTCTCTAAACAGCCACCCAGATCTTAGCTACACAATTTCTTATTATATGAGCAGAAAGCCATATAGCTAGTATACAATACCATAAAAACAAATTTTAAAATTCTCCAAAACATAATAAATAGCATCGGTGTCTTCATTACAGAACCAGGAGTCAGGAGGACCGTGGGTGATCTTGTCCTGTTTGTCTCTTACTAAGTGATTTTTAAAAAATTGAGGTAATGTGTCACATATTTTAACAAACTGTTAAATAATTCTCTCCCTCTCTTTTCCCGTCATTCTGTTTTCACTTCAGCAAGCGAATTTATTACTTCCACCAAATGTCAGTTCAGATGGGAACAGTGAATAGTTTGAGCAGTCATGTTCTTTCAGAGAAAAGTCTCCACATTTCTCTTTTTATGTTTGAATTATACTTGTTTTGTACTGGTCTGAGAAGAGGTTAATCTGTGTGGATAAGAAAATGACTAGATCCTTAAGAATCTGAACATTGTAACAACCTTATGGTTTGAACCCGTGGTTATCATTGATAGGGGATAAGAGGAAGCTTCCGTAGGTCCAGGAGCTGAATGAGATGGGTTTATCTAGGTGTGTTTTCATCTGTTTGAAGCTTCAAACAGTGGTAAGATTTAGCAGGGAAGTCCTCAAGCAGTCAATTCTCTAGGTATAAGAGTGAGGATGGATTTAAAGGCAACGTGTTTCCTAATTTATTCAAGTTGCACATTCAAATATTGACACTGTATATAATTTTGATAATCATTATTGCATGGTCAATTTTTCCCAAATTTAGATAATTTCTTAAAGTACTTAACACTTTTTTTTTTAAGTAAAGATGTTCATGCCTTCTAACAGAAACAGATTTCCTGACTCATCTTTCTGACTTCTGTGCAGCCTTTCCTTTTTAGTAAGTTTTTTGAAGGAAAAAAAGAATATATTACCATCCTATGTTGTTTTTTTCTTTTTAAACTTAGCTTTCTTATTCACCTAGAGAATGGAAAACTCAGGAATGTAGGGAACATATTAATGTTGTAGGATTCCCGTGGTGTTTTTTTTCTCTTAATAAGTAGTAAGTATTATAGTTCTAGGATCATAGAATTATAGGATTTTAGGGCATAGAATCCTTAAGAAAGGATTTCTAAAACCTTAGGTCAAACGCCCTAATTTCACAGTTTAAGAAACAGAGTCAGTTCTTGAGTTTCCTTGGTGACTGCCTGCATGCCTTCTCTTGCTGGTTGCTGAGAGAAGCGGCCAGCTCCTCAGACACAGGATAAACCATAAAATGAGAGGGAGAAATTTTGAGAAATGGTTGAGTTTGGTGTAATAGAAATTCAAGATGAGTTTTATGTTGGGCATATGCTAATGCAATTCTCCCCGGGATTGTGTTAAAGAAAAGCTAAAGGTGAGCTGCGCTTGTGTGGGCTTTTGACTGATGGGGTGGGTGCCGTCTAGGAGGTTGGCTTGTCGTATACGTCAGTGGGCCTCTGCCTTGGCACCAGTCCCTGGAGTCACAGCCATCGTAGTCGAGTTGGTTTCACTTGGCGTGCATGATGGGAGTAGCAGCAACTGCATACATGAAGAAAGCTGGAGGTTTCTTTCCACAAAGTTACTGATGTTTGCATAAAGATATTTTTGTACTGACCATCTTATAAATTCTTTTTCTTGGTTCTCATAGTTTTCACACTGTTTCTTGTGGCTTAGAAGAGGAACAGTCACATCATACATGCATCATAATTCTGTATCTTTCTGATTTCCACATCTCATAATGTATCCCCGTATTCTCTAGAATGTCCAGAGCAGGGCTTGGTGGAGGGGGTCCTCGTCTTTCCCAGCTTCTTAATAGGAGCATCTGCAGCATCTCACCATAAGATTTGACTTGGTTTCGGGTGGATATTTACGAGGGTTGATCGTACTTTCACCAGATAAAGTATCTTAGTTCAGCTTTTGACTTTGCAAATTAAGAAGTTTACAGAATGTCAAGTTTCCAGAAGCAAGCAGAAAAGATGTGGGATATTATGTGGTAATATTAACTATCTGGGAATATTGATCCTAGCGAAGAAAAAAACTGGGATGGTTTCATTATCCTCAAGTACAGGCAGGACCTACACTGGCCAATGCAAGCTTCCGGATCATTTCTGAGAATGAGAAAACAGTCTAATGCTCTGGGCCTGCAGCTGGGCCCGCGACCACCAGACAGATGTCCCTGAATACTTTCACTGGTGACATGCAGCAGGAGCAAGAACAAGCAAAAGCACTGCGCCCTTGACCCTCAAAAACAAGCTCCCTTCCTCCTGCAGTTTCCCTCCAGGGCCCTCTGCTGACCAAGCTTAACATCGTGGGCTCTGTGAAGAAGAGCTTCGAGTCCAGTGCATTATCACAGAGCAGGTGCTGAAGGGTGAATCTGGAGTGGAGAGGCGGTGAACTGATTAACTGGCTCAGAAGCCAGACATGGGAGGACATAAAACCCCGCTTTTATAAGGTAAGGAAACAAGTGAAACAGATCTATGCCGTTAGGAGTCAGGCTAGTGGTTACCCAGAGAAAAGCAATAGTGACGGAAAGGAGCATGGACAGGGAGGGCTTTTCTTGTGCCGACAGTTCAGTTTCTGGATGTGGATGCTGGCCCCCTGCGTGTGTGCAGTCTGTGAAGAGCTATACTTTTTTTTAATGCATAGTATAATTCAATACGAGTTAAAATGCGGTACAGTCTGATTCCAAAGGTAAAACTTAAAAATAAGAGTCAGTCTAGAATAGGGGAAATACAAAATAATCCATGCGATCTCAACCTTTCTTTATTTTTTTTTAAAACTTGTTTGAGGGTTGTGCAACTTAATGTCAGAAAACAGGTAACTCATTCATTCAGCAAAATATTGTCAGAATACCTTTCTTTTCATTTGGGATCAAATTGTTACTACCGAGGCCTTCTGGAGAGCAACTTCCACTTCCTCTTGTTGCCCTTCTTACCACATCTTCGAACAGCAGCTTATAAGGTTGTTGTTGTTGTTTTTGTCTTAGTCGAAATAAAATATCACTGCTCTTCTCTGTAAGTGTTATCTTTGCTTTCATCTTTGTCATGATATACCCTTCTTACAGCAGCTGGTAAATAATCAGATCCCTTTTCTTCTGCCCAAGAGATTTGGGAGCCTGCAATGCAGGGTTTAATTGTAATAGGAACCGTGGCTTTGGTTCTGGAATTGGTGGTGTTGGGAGAGACTCAGTGTGTGGCTTTGAAAAGCTGCAGGCAAAAGCAGCTCAGTACTGTGGTTTGTTCAGGAGCAGGTAATCCTGAGTGCAGAATCTAAGGCATCCACCACGTTGGCAGTTGAACCTGGATCTGGGAGATGGATATGGAATCTAGACAGGAGTTATATTCCCAGAAAGGTCGCAAAGAAACTCTGGCATTATACTGGGGATAGAGTTTAGCGTGAATTTTAAAGTGGCGCCATCTGTTTTAAGTCCAGTCATTGTTAAAGTGAATAATAGTAATAGACTTGGAATTGCCTACTTTTGTGTACAATCTCATATGTAGGATATGAGAGAGTTCTTGAGCTTTGCGTGGCTGGTGGTCCTCTTGTATCTGGAGAGGCTTTGGCCAGAGCAAGGCTTACCACAGCCACGAAACACAGAAGGCTGAAAACCTGGCATGAGTCCCTTGCAAAAATTATTTTCTTTTATTTTTTGACCCTTAAGTCATTTGAGAGTAGAGGGAAGAAAATAGGGTGAGTGGTGAAACTAGCAAGGGGGTCTTTTCATTTATAGACTCAATCCATGTACTCACCCAAGCAGCATATGGGTATTTACTGCAATGTAGGTCCTGTCCTACAACACAGGGGACCTGAAGGTGAATCCCTTGATCCTCTGGAGGGTTATAATTTTGTATTCCTATGTTGGGGGACTGCCTTTATTGTACTTGTCTGTGACATGCAACTTTGTCACCAACTCCTTTAGGAGTCTGTTGAGCCTTTAAGAACTCATACTTGGATTTCACACACAGGCTAGGTAGGGTTTTCGGACTTTTATTTACTTCGTATTATTACTGGCCTGGGCTTATACTATGCCACCAGTAAAGGGCTTCATTTGCAAATGTAGCATCTTATGGAAAGAGTGCTGGTGATTGAAGGTATGACTCTCCTTTGTGCATGTATGTATTCCAGAGTGGTTGTTGGAAATTTGCTGTCCTCCAAACTGCTCATCTCTATCTAGAACAGTCTCGAATCCCATCATTACAGCTGGTTGTCAGTGCTTGTGCTGATAATGGAAGGGAGCGTTGGGACGAGTAGTATAAATATAATGTAATATAAGTGGGAGATTATGGGTATCAAAAAGTTAAATTTATGTTTCAAAATAGTTGTCTTTTGATCTGGGAATTGATACTCCTTACCAAATAAACAAACAGGATTTGTGGTTCTTCTGCTCATTCTGGACATGAGTTGTGTCATCTGTCATCCCAGTTTTTGAGATAGCGTCACGTGCCAATCTGAAAACCTGCTGAGTTTTCTAGTTAAGTGGTTATTTAGGTGTTAGAAGTCAGTAGTTTTAACAACACGCTGTTTGCTAATAAATTAAAATAGCAATTTGTAGACACGTTAGATGGGCCACACATAATGTAGATGGTGTGAACAGATTTTTGTCCATTGGCTTAAATTTGCCTAAGGTGGCCTTAAATTTGCCTGCCGTTTCTACACTTAGTGTAGTAACCCAGATTTGGAGAGCCAGGGCATTTTACTGGCAGGAGTTTCCTGCCACCCGCCTCACCATTCAGCCCGGGCTGTCTGGGCTTGTTTCGCAAGAACTTCCGCACGTGTCGGTCACTTCGCAGCGCGCAGCGTCCTGCTTTCTGTATCCTCCACAGACTGGTTCTGCATTTGTCACAGTACTCTCTCCCTTTTAGGTTCCGGGGAGGGGGAGTTGAGTGTGGGAGAGGATTAAGAACTGTTTCAACCTTTAAAAATCCAGGGCTTTAAAAATATCCTCAATTTCTATTAAAAATTCCTGGACCCTAAGAAAAGTGCAGGGGGTGTCAAGTTGAACAGCGTGTCGGAGGCTGAAATGACTGGAATCTGTCAGGGTGCAGCATCCTCCTGGGTTCGCAGCAGGCGATTCCATGTCAGACATGGAATCAGGACCCGGGATTTCACCTTAAACTTGAATGGAAAGAAATTTGTGTCCGATTCAGAATCCAATGGGGAAAAACCACTTTGGAAGAACCTTGGGTTTTTATTTTACTTTAACAAAATAGAGCTGTAGAAAAAGGGGGAAAGCCCATCTTTTCAGTGCTAGGCATTCCACAGATTTAGTTGATGTTTTCAGATTGTAGCACTTGGGCTGGTTCTTTTGTTTCCTGTAGAATAGAGTATGGAGCCTGGATGACCATAAATATGTGATTTTTATTATTTATTCCAAAGTAAAATCTCTGCTGAGTATTGTCTGTATTATGATTCTGTTAATGTGTTTACTTTGTTTCCTGCTGTCTTGGATTGCTATCAGATAGACTCTGTTCCGTACTGTAATTTGCTCCAAAACAATTTTGTTTTAACAATTCAGAATTTAAATGGAAGGTTTTATGAAAGTAAAGAATTTAAACAGAATTACTTGCTGTTATATTCCCTAAGGTTTTATCTACGTTTATCATGAATAATTTGTATATTTTGTTCTCTTGTATGTAATCTTACCTGAAGGGTCCATCCGTCTTGTCTAAAATGTGCTTAAAAGGTCCAAATGAATGATAGTTGTTTTAGTTGCTTCCTATTCACCCCATGGATGGGTCAAAACCATCCTCTGCTACAGTCTGCTTTTGTGTGTGTGTTTTATTTTGTTTTGTTTTGCCACATGGGCTTTCTTTTCTTTCTTTTTCTAGACTGTTGTAATTTATCTACAGAATGAATATCTTTCTAACCTCTGCCAACTCTCTGAGGTCTCACATAGAACCTCTCCATACCCTGACCTCTCACCTTATGCTGTTTTCATTTGCCTACAAGGCAGCTTGATGTAGTGCTAAGAGGGCGGAATTGGAACCCAGGAAATCTAATTCTTGTACTTCTGAATAATTGTGAGCCTTTGGGCAACCAGACAGCTCTGACTCTTAGTTTTCTTATCTTAAGATAAAAGGATTGTATTGCCTGAGCTTTCAGTTCTCTGCCTTCACTATGTTTCAGTGTTGACTGTTCCTTCAAACTTAGCCTGTCCAGGATAGAACTCATCTCCCAAAAGATGGTTTTGTCCCTGTTCTGCAAATGAAGAAACTGAGACCCAGGGAGATTAAATAAATGATACAAATCATACTACCTCTGTGTTCTGCTATGGGTATTATTCTTCCTCCACAAAAGGCATTGAAGTGGAACGAGTCAGAAAGTCTTGTGTTACTGGTGAGACCCCTTGAGCCTGAATATGGAGTCGTTTGTAAAACTCTTTGTCTTCCCACATAAGGTTATACCGTGAATTTTCAGGGCTCTGAACCTTGAGTGGGCGTGGCTGTCAGGAGATTGGTTTCTTCAGTCCTGTGTTCAGAGATGTGAGCGTCCCTGATCTGGGTCCATTGACATTAAGGCGTAGGGTCCAATGACAATGTAAAAAAGCACAGTCTGGTTTTACTTTATAACGTGGTCTTTGATAGCTCTGGTAGTGCCTGGCCACTTGCTTCTACTACTGTCCTTAATAGTGATTCTTAGCAAGCAAGTTGATTTTTATCACCAGATGAGGAGTTTTAAATAATTTTCTCTGATTGAAAAGATGAACTGGGATTTGCAGTTGATATTTTTCCTCCTGTATTATGCACATGTGCCCCATTCATCATTAAAATCAACGTGTTCGGCTTTGTGATCTCAGAGGTCCCATTCAGTACTGATTCTGTGACTGCAGCACTCTTGAAATGTTCCTAGTCGGTGAAAGAGAACTTCTTTAGTTTACACCTTTATACCATCTCTGACACAATAGACTGCAGTAAGGAAATATAGCAACACAAGGCCTTGGTTGAAGTCAATAGTAATTAGTTTGAATAACCAGAGGAGATGCATTCAGTTAGGAAAAGCCTTGTTGGTAATGCAGTTGACCAACAGGAAGCTTCTCAAATGAACTTTTCTAGAACTCTTGGTCCACTAACAGCAGTTTACTAGGAGGTGGTTATTACCCTTAACTGCTGATTATGTTTCCTCACAGACAAGGATTAAAATCAGTACTCTTGATTTGCCTTTTGACTTGCATTGCCCATGTATAGGGTAACAGCTTTTACTATAATACATTAAATGTTTAAAACACTTTTCTTTTGAGGAGCAAAGTATCTTAAGTTAATGTTAGTGGCAGTAGTGTACTTTCCAGCCAGCAAAACAGAGAGCTCCGCCTCAGTTTGGAAGTTGACCATACCGTGCCTTTTTACTAGTAATGTTTGGCAGATATTTGAACTTAGGCATCTACATTTTTGGAGAGAAGTGTGTTAGCCTGGTATATTGCCCTTATACCAGTATGATTCTTCTCTTTTGACCCCCCCATTAATAAATCCATATGTAGTATTAATATATTGAATTTATTCATTTATCAAATACTGTGCTAGGAATTAAATATATAGTAGTCATCCAAATAGATAGGTCCCTGTTCTTGTGCCCTCTTTTAGTCTTACAGATGTGAATGCCTTTGACCTGTAGTCATGAGATTAAGGTGGTGTTATCTCTGCCCTGTAGTTGAGTGCAGATTTTCCTCTCACCTAAACTATACACAGAAAGTGTAACTTTCACAGAAGTTGATGTAATTTACAAATTCTCTATGTTCCAAAGAAAACTTCCAGGCACCAAAAAGAATTCATTCGTGTGTGTGTGTGTGTGTGTGTGTGTGTACACATCCTCAGTGTATTTTGGTGCTGTACTTACTACCTTTAATGGACAATAAAATTTCTCATCCAGAGCATTGAAAATACAGGAAATCCTTAAGATTATTACAGAAGCATTTTCTCACCCCAGTTTGAATATTCTAGTCGTGCAGAAATATTTCCACTAGGTCATAGGGTTTTCTTTAAGAGGAAAGAGTAACCATTTGCCATTCGAATGCCCTTCCATTGTTGGTTGGTTGGCATGAGCTTAAACTAAAAAAAAAAATAAAACATCAAAGTACAAAAAAGAATCATTGAATACTAAAAATGTTACTTATAAAAATAAAGAAGGGCTGGAAGATAAAGTTTGGGAAGCCTCCCAGAAAATAGAACATGAAGAGATAAGATAAAACATTTTTTTAATGAGATAAAAGTAGAGGTACAGTCCAGAGGGTCCATCATTCAAATACAGCAATAGGAGTTCCATAAGAAGAAAATAATAGGGAGTTATGAAGAAATAATGCAAGAAGATTTCTTAGAACTGAAGCAAGAGTTTCCAGATTGTGAAACCAGATGCCCAGTCTCATGGATGAAAATAGCCCCAAGGCTCATCATTGTGAAAACATGATCCTAAAAACTTTCTGAGAAGGATGAGAGGTCATGTATACAAATGATTAGGGATCGGAATGGTTTGGATTCCTTAACAGGTAGTGGAAGGAACAGGACAATGATGCAATACCCTCAAAATTCTGAGGAGAAACTGATGTCCAACCTGTAATTTGCTACCCCCCAGACCATCAAGGTAGAACGGAGACATATTCACACATGAAGAGCTCAAAAACTTACCTCTTGTTCATTTTCTAGAGCGTTAATGGACATTGTGATTCACCAAAATGAGAGTAAATCTAGAGAAACGAAACATAGACGTCCACTTTTGAGAGGAACAAAGGGAATGAATCCCCAGGAGGTTGGTGAGAAGTCTCAGAAAGTTTGTAGCTTTGAAGCAGATTGGCGAGAATAAGACCCCAGATTCACCGACGCAAGGAAAAATAAACTGAACTTAGATTGAGATGAGTTTTAAGGTTTTGGGGGAGCATTTTGAGATAAGTTATTGGTTCATAGAAAACAGGGCAAATTTTGAAATGAGATACTATTTTTAGGGGGGAAATTACCAAAAAATAAAGATTTTTAGCACAGTATAGTCATGGCTTAGCTGTGAATTGAATATTCATTTAATAAATAATGGTGATGGTAACTATATTGGGACGATAACAGTTCATCTTCCGTAGCAGGGGGCTACTTGTTTTTTTTTATAAATAAAGATTTATTGGAACACAGCCACACTCATTTGCATGTTGTCTCTGGCTGTTTTTAACCTACAACAGCAGAATTGAATAGTTGCAACACAGACCATATGGCCCGCAAAGCCTAAACTATTTATTATCTGGCTTATAATAAAAATACTTGCCAACTCCTGTTTCATAGGAAGAAACCAATAGAATAATGTTTTAAATGGGGAAAAAATAGTATTAGCATCTTTTTAAAGAAATATTATGGAAAGTAGCAGAAGGAACAGCTAAAGATAAAATGATTACCTTTGGGAAGAGTGAATCAGGAATAGAGAGGAGTAGAATCCGGGAAATATTTTTTTTAGGCTTTATATTGAATTTTTAAGCTAAGTACATGTATTACTTTGAAAAAGTCTGAATGAAGAATGCTGAGAAATTTGATTGGACTGGAAGAACTGAATAAACAGGAAAGGAAAAATAAGCTAGAGGCCACCAGTTTTGGTGAAGAAAGCGGGAGCTCAAAGAAGCCTTTTCTGTAAACACAGTGTTCCCACTTATTCGCTCACTGATTCCATGGACAATCATGTAAGAGTCCACACATCAGGCACTGGGCTCAAAACTGCAGAACAGAGTTCCTTCCCGGAGGGTGCACGGGCCCTTAAAAGCTCACGGCCCGCAAAGGGGAAAAGGTGGTGTATCATGGTGACAAAGCTGCTCGCGTGCTTTTCATGAGATGCTTTCACGGTCTAGGGAAGTTGAATACGGCGTCTTGGAGAACATGACACCCGAGCTGAGTTTTGAAGGATAAGAGACTGGAGAGGAAGGAAGGGCAGTGGAAGAATTTCCAAAATGGAGGCGTCGCCTAAATAAAACCTTAGTGAACAGCGTTGGTTTCAGAGCCTGCAAGTGTTCAGCATAGTTGGATGAATGATAGAAGGTAATGTCAGCTGCTGACAAGGACCAGAGGACACCTCATTTAGGCAGGGCTCTGTGTTATATGGAATTTGTATTGTTTTCTGAAGACACTGTAGATATACAATCTGGTTTTGTTTATACTTTAGGAAAATGTACTCTTGGTGCAATGAACCGGATAATGGAATTAGGGAAGGAGGCATAAACAGTAGAGGCTATTTCAGGTAAAAGAGGAAAAAAAAGACAAAAAGCTGGGAGTAAACTAAAGAAGTGGACTGGGGAGGAGACAAATGGTTCAGGAATCATAAAGGAGCAGAGGGGAAAAAAAAGAAGGAGGTAAGGATGACTGAATTCTGGGCTGCGTGGCAGTTCGTGGGACATTAGCCTCTGATGGAGAACACAGGAACAGCTGTGTCTGTACATAAAGATAGTACAGTGGTCGTGGTAGGGAGATGAGGTTTGGGAATTGAGTAGTGCATTCAGGGAGCCCTGTGGCATTAATAGTATTGAACCCGGAGGACACTGCCATTTAAAGGTTAGGCCTTATAATGAGGAGAGAATGGCCCCCAAGAAACCAGTGAAGTGAGAATTTTAAGAGAAGGAAGTGGTCTATAGTTTAAAGTGCTGCGAGGGAGTCAGAATAAAGCCTAAAAATGCCCATTGGATTTAGCAGCTAAGGAGTCATTGGTAAGAACAACTTTAGGGAAGTCATATGGGAGGAAGTGAAAATTCAGGTATGTGGGGGATTTGTTAGTATAGTTACTATTTTAAGATAGAGTCAAACCTGTATCTTTGTTGAGGAGAAAAGAACTATGTAGAGATCTAGTGATAAGAGAGGAGATGATTCTTCATTCAGCAGATGTTTATGGAGCACCAGTTAGGAGCCCAGTGGGTGCACAGTGTGGACAAAACAAAGCTTACATTCACGTGTCTCCCGGGTCATGAATTTACAATCAACTAGACGTCATCCAATGTCAAGCAGTAACAAGTGCCAGGAGGAAAACATCTAGGGTAAGAGGATAGGAGCGGGGGTGGGTGGAGGGCAGAAGGAGAGTTTTCTATTGGGTGGTTAGGGAAGGCATCACTGACGAGGAAAGAGCAACTGCAAAGGAACCCCGAGTCTGAGGTGGCTGAGAAGTGGGAGAGAATGGATTCCAAGTACCGATGGGAGGGTTAGTTATCCTCCAGAGAGAGGGCCACAGGGACAGGCCACTCTCATGGCTGCCATGTGACTAATGTTCACCAGGTGGCAGACACTGTAGATTCTCATCCCTTTTGATTCTAAAACCCTATGAGATAGTTATTGTCCCCATTTTACAGACGAGGAAACCAAGTCTGGAAGAGGTTTTACCTGGCTAATCATTGTTAGAGCTTGGATTTACAATCTGCTTTTGGGCTTCAAACCCTTGCTGTTATCCTCCTGGGGAATGTTCCAAGCCTATCAAAAGAGACAGATGAATTTGTCCAGGTTGTGAAAGGTGGAAAGGTGGGGAAGTGAGAAGTTGAGGGATACATTGCCCTTGCCCGTTGCCTGCACCCTCTTTGTGGTCAAGAATGGTTTTCAAGAGTCTTGGTAAGAGGTGGTTGGTTGGAGAGGGATTTAAGGAAGGTAGCATTCCCCAACACCCAGCTGCCTTTTTTTCTTTTTTTAAATTTTATTGGGGAAGGGGAACAGGATTTTATTGGGGAACAGTGTGTACTTCCAGGACTTTGTTCCAAGTCAAGTTGTTGTCCTTTCAATCTTAGATGTGGAGGGTGCTATTCAGCTTCAAGTTGTCGTCCTTTCAGTCTTAGTTGTGGAGGGCGCAGCTCAGCTCCAGGTCCAGTTGGCGTTGCTAGTTGCAGGGGGCACAGCCCACCATCCCCTGCGGGAGTCGAATCGAACTGATAACCTTGTGGTTGAGAGGATGTGCTCCAACTAATCCGGGAGCTCAGCGGCAGCTCAGCTCAAGGTGCCATGTTCAGTCTTAGTTGCAGGGGGTGCTGCCCACCATCCCTTGCAGGACTCGAAGAATTGAACTGGCTGCCTAGCCCACTGGCTCATGTGGGAATCGAACCGGCAGCCTTCGGAGTTAGGAGTACGGAGCTCCAACCGCTTGAGCCACCAGGCCGGCCCCCCAGCTGCCTTCTTGAATAACGCTTTCCAAATGAGTTACCGTTCCTCATGTTCCCTTCCTGTTCCCTTCTAAATTCCCCCCTTGTTTGTGCCTGCTGTTGTTAGCGTGGTTCTTAGGAGCCAGCCTCGAAGTTAAGAGTGGGCATACATAGGTATAAAAATACATGCGCACTGTGGAAAATTTGAAGTGTATCTGATTTTGAAAGTTGCTTTCCACGTACTCTTTGTCACATAGGGCCTGTTAGAGGGAAAGGGACAGGGGCCTGTTAACAGCAAAGCTCCCTGTCCTTCCTGCCGTCTCCAAATAAGGGACCCTGGTGGCAGTCTGGTGTTTGTGCGCTTGTCTGTGTGCATAAACACACACTTTCATAGTGAAATAGACCCCTTGGACTGCACAGGGATTGTCAGGATGGCAGAATTCTCACGGTATAGTAAATGTAGATAGTTTCTGTGAATGAATGGTAGAATAGAGTGTACCTGATATTTTACTCTTTTTAAGTATCTATGGCAGCACTGAGGAACTTGGAAATGGCTCAGGCCATTGCAGAATTTTTAACTGGAGAGAGAGAGAGTAATAAAAATAACTTGTAAAATGTTCACATTGAAACCTGGCACTCATTTTTCGTAATGGAATCCCGGTGAGGGGGGTGAGTGTAAGAAGGAGGGGAATTTCTATATTGTTTGCTCTTTATGTTATTCACAGTTTATCTTCTTATAAAGGTAATTAGATCCTGCATTCATACATCAGCACTGAAATGCAGTGAGGGGAGCAGGAGGCACACCAGTTTTCATGTAATTCAGAAGTTTATACACATTTTTTTCCCCTGCTGACAAATTTCCTCATTTGCCCACACAGTTAGGAATTTCAGAATATGCCTGTATTATGTTTCTAATTAAGTTGTGGGATGCTGAAATTACTGTTTAATTTGTTCTTTTTTGAACCAAAAAGATTTAATCACAACTTTTGAGCGACGGCAACACAGCAACAGAGGCTGTAAAACTGTTTCCAGTATTGTGCAGAAGTACATGCTTTCGGGCGCGTCTATTCATCCATTCCGGTTACATAAAATTTAGCCTTACAAAAAGATGATGCAGTTTTGTGTTTTGTAAATGTGTGCCATAAAAGAGGTAAAAAAGAAAAAAAAAGTAGAGATAATTTAAGAGAGCGCTTTGTAAATTATTAGGTACTATTTGGAGAAATAAAAGTCAGTAACTGCTTATTGAACACCTATTGATGTTGCTGATGACATCTGTCATCCTGTGGGTGGTAGATGCTGGTATGTGACAGTCCCTCAGGGTAGTCTAAGTCTGTGCCCAGCAATACATGAGGTCTGCTGAGATTGCTTTCAGTGAGCTAGCGCAGTTTATTCTCAGAGTAGCATCACTCCTGCTCACTTGGAACCCCCCCACACACTCCCACCTCGGCGAATGGGGTGGCCTTATCTGTGCAGCATGAATGTCGCTGAAGGTACAGGTGGCACTGTCTTGCATGTGAACGAATTGGGGATGGGGTGGAGATTTGGTTTCACGCATCTCTCTTCCTCCAACCCCGTTCTCTTTGCTGAGTAATCAAATTCACACCATGCTTGAGTCAGCCCCACGTCTTCCCCCATCTCTCCGGCCTGTGTTCATCTGCCTTCTCTCATCTTCTCAGGCCCTGTGATGACAGAGACCCAAGAAGCGGTGGGCGTGTGTGATCAGCATGGGCCTGTGTTCTGATCTCCAAACGCTACTGGAATAGGCATTTGCACACTTCACCCTACCTCATCCCCGAGCTTCCTCTAAGGCTCAGGCTTATTTCCTCCTGGCTTATTTTCATGGGATGTATTTTTTTCAAGTGGAACTGGCAGCAAGAAGGACTGCAGCAGGGTAGAGGTCCAGTGGCACACTGCCTGAGTGCTCTTCAGCAAGCCTGACACGATTAAAAGTGCCATTAGCAACGAAAAGCTGTCCCTGTTTCCCCACAATCTTGGCAGTGTGGTAGCCCTGCGTATTTCATGCTAGTTTGTGATACTTCATCGGAAATTGTGTTTTGTGATGTCTTTACTGCATTATACTTGTTCTTTGTACTATATTAAAAAGTAGTTTTTATTGGCATTTGGTGGAATGTATTTTTTAAATGATTTCATTTTGTTGGGCAGAATTTTGAGTATGGATGTCTGATTATTGAAAATATCCCTATTTCTTAGCTGGATTTATTTTCTAAACGTCCTTCGTCATTTCAGAACTTGTGACAGTTTTTCACGTTTGAGGATGTTAGTTTTCTGCAGTCTGACAATTTAAAGTTGAGAGATAAAGGAGATAAACTTATACTAACAGTATTTACTTAGAATTGACTCCACTATAATGAAGATTAGAGGGCAAAGTTCTCTTCACTGCCCTGGTTCAGAGCACTTACCCTTTCTCTGGAATTCACAGTTTTCTTGAGGTGAACAATTGTTGCATCAAACGCCAATGCTCACAGTGTTTCTTAGCTTCCTTTACTAACTTGACTCTGCTTTTCCTGCTTTGGCACATTCTCTCCCTCCCCGCCCCCGCCTCACCTGCTCACGCCTCAGCTCCTAACCCCCTTGGCTGCTGTGCTTTTTGTGAGCACCACTGTCCACGTAGTATTTTAGAGTCTTTTTTTTTATAGAAAATGCCTCTGACTCGTGGAGGAAAAAGACCCTGAATTGATAGACATTAAACTGATAAACCATAATTGAGGTCTCAAGGATGATTCGGACCACGAGCCTTTTATTTTTCTCGGTTTGCATGCAACGCACACCATGAACTCACTTGGAAAACGGGATCATCTCACTTTAATCTTAAAGTGTTCCTTACTGCCTGCACATCACATTCGTCTGGATATGAGAAATGATTATGAACACAGGATAGTTATGCACCTCTGGGATGCTTTCCTGAGGGAGTGGGATTCTGCAGCTCTGGGGGATGCCCACGCAATCAAGTCAACGACAGAGGAGGCGGGCGGTGTCTGTGCCTCCTGGCTGGGCCTGGCAGCTGACATTCGGCGACCCCTCCATTGACTGTATATGAGGAGGGTGAGAGCTGCAGACCCGAGGCAGTACTTACTACTTAGTGATTCATGCGGCCCCCAGGTTCCGGGTTTCTAGAGCAGAGTTCTTTCTGTTCCCAGAATGCCCCAGAGCACATCTCCTGCCAGTTGTTGCCCTCTTCTTACTGTGGTGCTCCGATGTCATTTCTGAGAGCAAAAATTCTCTGGCATCAAAGGCATTGTGCTGGGGTTGGAAATGGGCTTAAGTCCTGGGTAGCATAAAAAACAGTCATTTAAAAAGTCACAAAATATTGGAATGGAATTCATTTTGTCAAGTAATATATGCATATGATTTAAAACATCAAATAACAGGAGAACATATGATACATGCAGGGTGACTTGTCTTACCTCACCAACTCCTCTCTCACTTTTTCAAGAGAACTACTTTTAACTCTTTCAGCTCTCTTTTTTATTGTGTATATTTCTATTTCTTGCTTTATCAATTGCAGACATTACTTACTGATTTTCTTCCAGAAGAAATGAGGGCTTAGCTTATTTTCATCCCCTCTCCTCCACTCCTCAGTATAGTCATGCCATTATTTCTGGTTCCTCTTTTAGTTTCGTTTGTCATTTAATATGCCAGCATCTTTTATAACTTATTTCATCTACAAAGACAGTGTCTTTTTGACTCTATCCCATCTGGAGCAATACATTAGAGTTTGGGACAGGATTAGGAAGGGTCAGAGCTCTCCTTAGGACTTGGGGGTATGTCCTGTAGGAGTAATCCTTTAGTCTGTGTTTTCCTCATGTGTCACGCTTAATCCTGAGATAATCTAAAATATTTTATTTTGGATTTTACCATAATCTTTGCCCTTTTTTTCTGTTTTACAGAAATAAGTATCTTCCTTCAATCGATGATAATGAAAATACAGAAGAAAGAGAAGCAGGTAAGTGATCACATATTTTTTAAGGGCATGCATCCAGCATGCACTGGTGCTTTTTTAATGAGAGGAGATGCTGACAGTTATGGCTCATGTCTTAACTTCTGGTAGTTACCCTGCTTCCCATTCCCCATGTGGTAACTGAGAGCTCTGTTATGAATGACTTAATACTGGGATTTTTACCTACGCTCCGGTAACCTCCACATAGAAACTACGTATAGGAATAATGTAATGAAAACTATGAATTGGGATATTATGAAAAATTAGCTGTGCAGAGGAGAAAGTATTCCTTCCCTAGAACAGCTTTCCAAGTTTTTATAGAGATGCGATCAATTTTTATAGTTTATATATTTTATCATTTTGGATAAAATAACCTCCTGTGCTACAGGTGGTTACATATCAAAGGAACCCAGAGGCCCCAACCAGTGTGGTTCAGGAAGGTGAGATGGGGAGACCTGCCTCTGTGTTGGAAACAGTCTGTCTCTGGTTGGCTGGTTTTTCTTTTACAGAATTGAATGACAGCCTGGTAACCGAGGAGATCTGTATCCCTTTCCTGCACTGGACCTTTGTGCAAATAGGTTGGGTGGGACCAGCTACTCTCTTCTCCTCTGCTCCTAGGGAGCACTGACCAGTCAGATAAAGGGCAACTCAGGGATTCAGTTACAAAGACTACCCTCTAGTCGGTCCCCAGTAGGTAGATCCTCATGAAACCAAAACAGAACAACCTGTTTGGAGAAATGAATGGACTCGTCTGCTGCCAATTCTTAACAGGAAGAGCGGTGAAGAAATGCTTTCTACACACTGATTTCCTCCTGTCCTGGCCCTGTAGAGTCATCAGCTGGTAGACAAACATTATAGAGAATGCAATTCCATCTGTCAGGAATTTACCCTATGGATATATTTAGACAGGTGTGCAAAACTGTGTATATAAGGGCTTTCTTTGCTGCTTTGTTTATGATAGCAAAAAGGGAAAAGAATTAACACATCCGTCAGAAAGGGGACTATTTAAATTATAGCATAGCCAAGGAGTGGAATATTAGTACGCTGTTGTTAACACTTTACTAAAGAGAACCCCAAACCCTCAAAATAGTCTGCATGTTTATTTTTTAAGATGTTCTTCAAGTTAAGTTTTTATTTCAATTAAACATTCTTTACCAAACTCACCCCCAAATAAATTCGAGTTTCTTTCACGATTTTACTGTTTCATATTAAGACCTTTGGTATATCAACCAGCTGGAGGGGTTTCATTTTAGGCCTCACAGTAAGGTTGATGAGTAGGGCGGGGCTTTTATTTAAAAGTTAATATTAGCTATGGTAGAGGAGCGAGTTAACTAAGTGGAGACATTTTCAGGAGGAGTTGGTCCTGCTCCCCTTATAGTTCTGGTGATAGCCCATTCTGATGACTAAACCACAAGAAAAGGCAGAGCATGAAGATAGAAAATGACAGTCGTGCTAAAGTAGTCCACAGGCTTCAGGACTGAGCATGTGTGTAGAGAGTTTGTTGCCTGACGGAGAGGACGCCCATGTTCTAGAAGAACTTGGAGTTTGATTCAATAGAACGGGATTGAAACTCTACCACTTCTCTTTGTAACTTTGGACTAGTTCAGCCTCATTTTTTATCATTTAAATGCCTCATAAGATATTGCTAAAGATTAAATAAGGTAATTCATCAAGTACTTGACATTCAGTAAGTCATTGATAAGGAAATCTTTTAGTATAACAATAAAATTAACCATCAAACTTGGTCCTTTCTCTTACTACAATTCTAAGAGTCAGAAGTAGCAGCAAGCAAAACATCCACTCTTAAAAACCATCGTTCCCGTGAATTCGTTTTTCCTCTTCTTTGGAGAAAATGACATGTAAATAATTCTGATCTTGAAAATTTATCATTTCCCTTCTAACATCTTAACCAAGATGACAGATTTTACAAGTTAATCAAAACTCAGTAATAAATAATCATGCTTCTTGTTCACCAAAAAGAGCACAACAGGAGTAAGTATGCCAAGAACAAAAGGTTTAGGATTGGCTTTGTATTGCCTAAAGGAGTATTGAAAGAAAAATAAGCTTTAATAAAACATTTCAAAATGAACCACAGGGGTGGGCACTATAGTCTTTTATATTAAAAAATAACCTGATTCTAAGTAAGAAATATATATATATATATATATACATGTATGTATATATATGTGTATATATATATATATGTGTATATATATATATATATATATATGTGAAAATCCCTAAGATGACCAAGCAGTATTAGATGGAAAAAGTTAGCTAGAAACATAAAATCTGAACTGTAATCATTGAAAACCCATGTAGCCCTACTGATGTATATAGTACAGCTGAAAATACTTCTTTGTAATGGGACACATCCTGATGTTAGTGATGACAAACCTATACTATGGAAATAACTGATTTTTATTCATCCCAGCCCGTTGCTTGGTGCTGAGAGAAGTACAAAACAGGAAAGTTGTATGTGCTGTATGCTAGGTGATACGGTCTGCAGGCACGTGTGATCGATAGGGCTCCGAGGGGTTTGGGTGCACATTTCCATTGTAGAGGAAGGAGCGTTAAGAAGCACGAATGCGGGAGGAATAGGTAATACACATAGAATTAAAACTCAGGGCTATGACCGGGAGGTTAACCCAGACTCGCAGTCATTAGGAGAGAAAACCGAATAGCATCGCCTTGTCTGTCCTCTCGGAGGAGTCAAGGAGGCTCTGGTGACGGGTTTTCGGAGCAGCGTCGAAGTGGCCATGAAAGACCTAGGACCTGCGACATCTGTCGCTCACACACAGTCGTGGATGTGACTCTGCAGAATTGTCTTCCTTTGCCTAACTTTGACGCACCCTTGGGAAAACTAGCCCAAAACTAGTATTGTGAGTATTATGAAAAAAGCACAAGTGCAACAGGGACCTTTTCCATTTTGATGTGGTTAATAGTTTTCTCATTAACTCACTGTCGGGCCCCTCAGCCCATTCCTTTACTAGTAGTATGGTTTTGGGTAAGTTTTGTAAGTTTTTGGGAACTACATGATACCTAGTGACCAAGGATCAAAAGTTTTCCTTTTGTGAGGATAAATGAAACAATGTCCACTGCTAACAAAACGGGTCAGGGTGGGGGCGGTGCATTGGTCTTCTGGTAGCTGCCAAGCCCATGTTTGATGTTCATTCATTATCCCTCATCTTGGGCCCCTTCTGGGTGAAGTTGAAAAGTCTTAGAAGTTACTTACATTGTCTTGTATGTTATGCTAAGTTGTTTATTCGCTCATTCTGATCTGGGGCACAAACGGATTTATGAAGAAATGGATAGAAGAGGAAAAGTTAATGAGTTGAAAGTTGCCTGGGGAAAGGTTAGGGAAATACAGTGGTATTGGGGAAAGGATGATGGAAATAAAGTAGAGGTAGTTAGAGCGTCTTGCTAATTATTTCTAAGTTTGCTGTATCTGGAACATAAAGGCAGTATCATGAAGTGGTCAAGAGCAGCAGCCCTTGTAACCAGGAGCCAAACTGGATTCACACTTAGCTCTGTTGCTTACTAGCTGTGTGACTTTGGGTGAGTTATTCAACATCTCTGAGCTTCTGCTCTGTATAACCGAGTCATTATTAGAACCAAACATACCTACCTTCTCTTAGAGTTGTTTTGATGACAAAGTCCTTTTTTTAAAAAATTTATTGGGGTGACAATTGTTAGTAAAATTACATAGATTTCAGGTGTACAATTCTGTATTACATCATCTATAAATCCCATTGTGTGTTCACCACCCAGACTCAGTTCTCCTTCCATCACCATATATTTGATAGAGTCCATTTTTAAAACTCAGTATACTGCCTAATACTTAGTCCTTAATAAAATCAGGCATTATCATTATAATTATCATCACGTACATCTGTTTTGTCTTTTAAAATATCAGAACAATTTGAGTACTTGAGTAGTTGTGACTAAAAGGTTAAGACACATAAAAAGAACCATTCCCTATTCATGTACATATAGTATTTCTAATTCCAGGCCAGGGTCTTGCTGGGCCTTTGTATGTGCCAATGGTATGGACAAGGGTTGGCATGAGTTCTGGGCTCGGGCTCTGGTGGCCCAAGAATACAGGAGTTTTATAGGTGGGCCAGAAATAAAGAGGTAGGAAGCAGTCTATATGTGTTGAGCATTTACTTGGCCTAGAAGTTACCACAAAAAGCTTGTGGAAGAGGTCTCTTCCTGGCCTTGGTTGGTGGAATAAACATCATTTCACTTTGGCAGATTAAGAAATTGAATCACTTTGAGGTTTTGGTTTGGCCAAAGCCATAGTTGTTTGGAAATAAAACTCATAGTTTCTAAAAAAAAACACAGGCGCTTATTAAATAATATTTTCCCTCTGTCCTCCTAACTCTTCCGTGTCCGCATCTAAATGATGTAATCTGCCTTCCCCCAGTTTTTGTTACTGCCTGGAATGAACAAATCTTAGGTTGTCTTTGCCTATAGATTTAGAGACATCAAATTTCTAAGACTCTTGAAACATCATAAGAAAAAAAAACACACCACCACTCTACCCTTCCACCCCCATATCCCCTTTTCAATGCAAAAATATGAAAATGGAGGTGGGGAGTAGAAAGCACAGATTGAAGGACTTAGAGGTGGAGGCGGTTTGCAAAAATTCCATTTCCAGATCTGTTGATTACTCTTTAGTTCTTACCTTACTGCTTCTCAGCAGCATTTGACACAGCTGAGATCATTCTGTCTTGAAGTGCTCAGGCATCTGTGGTACCACCCTCTCTTACATGTCTCCCCCCACCCGTGTCACTGGCTTGCCTGCTCCCTCTCACTCTTCGCTGTATGTTCTTTTTCTCAGGGACCCTTAAATATTAGTGTTTCTTGGGTTTTGGTCCTGTTTTCTTCCTTTATAGGTGTTTAATTTATTCTTATAGAAACTTCTCTTGGAAAGTATATCCAAGAACCTACTAGACACCTTTACGTGACTTATCTTTAGATACCTGAAACTGAACTCTCCTCCTCCTCGTTCTAAACCACTGGGACTCAGTGAGAAGCCACATCAGGATCAAAACACCTGCTTTCCCACCCAAAACCCAAAGCACAGGACTCCTGGGAAAAGATGGATTGGGTATACTAAATGCAGGGGCAAAAAAAAGCAGAGAGAGAGGACACACACACAAACACCGCTGTGTAGACGTCCCTTGTTCCTACCCTTCTTCAAATTGGTGTTGCTCACTCAGCACAAATGTATTTGCCAAATAATGAGCCCCAGTTAAACTGCAGTATAATAAAGGCAAGGGCATTTGGGGTTTTCTGCCTTTAGCATATTCCGTAGTCAGGTGACTGTAAGAAACAGTCTTTCAGAAGAAAATGAAGGTGAAGAAATGAAGTCAATCCTATTTTTAATTGGAAAATAACTTTTGCCACCTGAAATGTTTTCCACAAACTGACTCTTTAATAGTAGCAATTGATTCTTATTTTCTCTTTTCACTTTTATTATTTGGACTTGAATAAGAAGACTGAAGTTCTCAAATGTAGATAAGCTTTTCTATTCCTTTTTATGTTTAGCTGATACCTTGATTTCAAGTTAAGTCCAAACATAGAACGTTTTTATCTCCCTGCGGGAGAAGATGAAGACAGACGCAGCCCCGCAGCAGAGCTGGCTGGGCCTTGCTCACTACCGGTTGAAGGTGCCAGGATGGAAGGGGTGGGGCTTTGCAGCTCAGGTGCAAAGTGCACGCGTTGCCCTGCGCTGTCACGTGTAATCGCAGTGCCATTGCCTCTCATATTCTGCCTTGATTCCGAATCCTGATGATTTGGAGGAGCAGCAATTTTCAGGCAAAACAGTTTTTTCTGTTTATTATGAAAATCTTTAAATTTTTTCTATTACATATATGTGAAATGTTTTCCATTATAAATATCATGAAAGTAACACATTTTCATTATTGAAAATTTAGATATCCGTGTGAAAGTCAAACCATCAAATGTGCACAGCCTCAAATGATTGCAATTAACAGTCTGTTCGTTTTCTTCCATTCTTTTTTCTATGCACAGGTATTTGTTGTCATCTTTGTTTACATGTATAATTTTATAGACTTTTCTTTTTGAAATGGAAAATAGTCATTTCATCCAATAACCATCTGATTGAGTTTTACTGTAAGCCACAAAGATAAGGGAACACTTCCTCATGAAGCTTACATTCTAGTCATGGGAGACAGATAAAAACAAATAAATAAGAACTTTCAGAAAGTTATAAAAAAAGAAGTGAAAGTTGCCCACAGGTCTTTCACCCAGACATAATGATGATTAATATTTCGTATGTGTCCTAAATCTGTTTTTAACAGTTAGTGTTGTTATAGCATTTAAAAGAAACAAAAATGGGATTACATGATAGGTTTTTTGTTTTTTTTTTTACTTTCCAACATATCGTGGACTTTTTTAAATGTCAACTAAAACTTTGTGTGATAATGTAATGTCTGCATAGTATTATTCCATATGACGTGCTATTTAAGCATTTTCCTAAAGGTTGACAATAAGTTATTTATAGTTTTTTCTCTATTAACAATTCTGTATTAGATATTCTTGTATATAAAATCTTTGAGAACCTAAATGTTCCTTTAATTTGTGTTCTAAAAGGGAAATTGCTTCATTTGAAACACATACTCACAATTAAAATTTTTGCCACGCTCCCCTGCAAAAAGGCTTTTTTTTAATTGATGTTCCTGCCAGCAACGTACGAGAGGACCATTTTTGGTATGTTCTTATATTGGGTGTTTTTTTTTAATTTATTGGGGTGACAATTGTTAGTGAAATTACATAGATTTCAGGTGTACAATTCTGTATTACATCGTCTATAAATCCCATTGTGTGTTCACCACCCAGAGTCAGTTCTCTTTCTATCACCATATATTTGATTATATTGGATTTTAAAAAGTTGAGATAATAATCCACATACCATAAAATCCACATATTTAAAGTGAGCAGTTCAGTGGTTTTTTAGCATAATTCACAAGATGGTATAAAGATCGCCATTATCTGATTCCAGAATTTTTTCAGCACCTCTAAAAGAAACCTTATACCCATTAGCAGGTGCTTTCCATTCCCTCTGCTCTCAGCCCCTCACAACGTACTTATCCTACTTTCTGCCTCTATGGATTTGATTATTCTGGACATTTCATATAAATGGTATCACAATATGTGGTCTTTTGTGTCTGGCTTCTTTCACTTAGCATAATGTTTTCAAGGTCTGTCCATGTTGTAGCGTGGATGGTTTTCTTAATTTGAGTCTATTTTGACTTTGAAGTATTTGAGTGATTCTTAGGGAGATGACCCAGGTTTGTCCTTCGACCTCTGTTTGAAAAGCATTGACCTAGGACATAACTTTCTGTTAGTTCTTAAATCCTTTACAACTGACTCGAATCCGGTTCATCTAGATTCAGATCTTTAAGAGTCTTCTCCAGGAATATTGTAGATGGATAATTTTGAATCAGAGAAATGGGTTTTATTACTAGCAGTGCAGTTTATGAGCCAGCATTGTTGCATGTTTTATCAGCCAGCCTCTCTCCATTCTCCATTTCATCCGTGTATTTCTAGATACTTGTCTCAATTTAAATTGTCAATGTAATATCAAATATTGTTGGTACCATAGTCCGTCGTCGCCAGTCTGTGCCTTTTGGGGCCATTTTCAAAGTGATGAATTAATGTCCTTCATGGTAGAATCTGAAACAAAGACTTTATTTAGGCTCTTTGCTTCTTCCCCCACTGACTTTTGAGACACATGGAAGAAATATTTTTTAATCCTCAGCAGATATGTTTTCCAAACTCCCAGCAAGGTGCCTTAAAAATAAAAAAGGAAAACATTTCTGGTGGATTATTGACATTCAAGATTATAATTTTATATTTTTTATTACTAATATCTGTGTTTTGGGATACTTCCCCCTTTTCAACATTAACTGATTGTGCTGCATTTCGTGGGTCCCAGCTCTGCCACTCTCTAGGACTCTAACCTTGACAAGTGGCTCCATCTCTCTGAAATGATGATCTTATCTATAAAATGAGGGGGTAGACGACTGATTCTTGGGAGTGGTATTGCTGGGACATCAGGTAGGTATGTGTTTAGTTTTACAAAGAACTGCCTGACCTTTTTCCAAAGTGGTTGTATATGCCGTCACATTTAACATTTCTAACCAGGCCTAATCATGCTGGTCTGGTGGCCCAGTGATCGTTATGGTTCCCTGGGATGACATAAAATGCTCAATGAAATGAGCATTAGCTTTTGGCCAGAGGATTCAGAGCCGAGCTCCTCTCTCACTAGGCCTATGGTCTTGGATACATCCCTTAACAGAATTAATCTTCCATTTTTCCATATACAAAATAGGCATCTTTGTACTAACTTTGTAGGATTGCTGTAAAGATTAGATATCAGGAAACATGCTTCAAACGATTCCAAACATATCCATATGATATGTGTCCAATAAATGTTAGCTGCTGCTATGGTTATTGCCTAATGAGTGAATGTCCAGGTAACTCCATCTGCCTTAGCTTCTTTGGAGAGCCATCTCCTTCAGAAGAGAGATCTGGACATGAGAGGTGAGTTGATGAGAGGGTCCCACTTTCACTTACAGAGAGCTGCCTTGGTGGGATTAAGTCTTTAATGTGTTGTCTTTGAAAGCCTCTTTAATAAACAAACCTGCGTCTCTTGCTTTTTTAGTATGTCCACCCTTGCATGCTAAGCAAAAAGTTCTTCCCTGAGGGCCAAGTGTCCTTGGCACAGAACTCAGTAATATGCCAGGGATGGATGGCTTTGTACTCACAGGATCCAAGCTTTAACTGGGTACCTGTTACTGCACTGTTGGGTGTCTTGTGGCCTTGGATTTCCTTCTTATTGTGGCAAAAAACACATAAAATTTACCATCTTAAGCATTTTCTTGTGTTTGATTTTAAATTCCTTTTAAGGTTTCTTAGCTCCTCCTTTTCGAAAACTATCTCAAGTACTGAGTCAGCAGTGAGGCAGTCAAACTGAATTGTTTTCCTCCTTTTTTTCTTTTTTTTTTAAGTATTGAGTCCTGCCAGAATGACCAATTTCCTCTGGATTTAGGCTTGTTTCATAACTGAGGCTGGACTGCAGTTATGATAAAGATCCAAGAAAATTCTTCTCTTTCATCTTTTTCTCCTGGGATTCTCAGTGTTATGTTTGGGACTATGAGACAAGGGAAGGGAACTGGAAAAAACAGGAGGGGAAATACACAGCTGAATTTTGCACTCTCCATCACTCCCAGTGTGAGCCAGGAAGTCTGAGCACAGATTGGGTAACGAGAACACTGGCGGCAAACCACACCACCTGGGCGAGTGTCTGTGCCCTTTTGCACAAGCCAGGCCTCTTGGTAGGAGAGCAGGCAATTCACAAATGGTGCTATTCCTAAGCTATCACCCAAAGATGATTTGTAGCCATCTTCCTGGAAAGCCTGCTTATGCCTCCCAGGCTCTCTTTAAGTTATTAATTTGTTCTTGACCCAAAACAAGTGACTTATTTGGGTTATTTATTACAGGAGAGCGTGTTATTCGCTGAAACTAGCTTCTACGTTACCCGATTACTGCCAACCTTAGCTTGGTTTTGAAATGACAAAAGTACTTTGTCACAGCAGACCTGAAAGTATGACTTGTAACTTAAACGCTTCCAAAGGGATGTTTCCTTAAAAGTGGTGACTTTAGGAGGCTGGACTTTGATTCGATGGTGCTCAAAAATAGCTTTGAAACTTCCTTTTTAGGGTTGCCCTCAGTACCTGTGACACATTCTTTCTAATGGCGTCAATCATAATAAAGCTTCCTTCTATACGGGTGGTGGGTTTTTGCAAAGGTTGTTTGCCGCTGCGTCTCGTGAATAAGTTAGATGATCATACAGAAGAACATTATTTTTAGTTAAAAATAAAAATTTTTAATGATCCAGATTTTCTTGTTGAAAATCAAACCAGCTGAATGTTGATGCTGCTTGATATGTGGAAGCTAAGATTTGGGGGGAAAGCAACATACTGAATTGGACCGTGCGACCTGATCACCCAGTGATAATCACCTTTATTCATGACCACATTGGAACAGAACTTTTGTGAGTTAGCGTGATACCCGTAAATGCTATTCTGGGTCAGAACAGTGTGCCTAGGATTTTAGGTCTGCTAGTGGCACCTGAAGGTATTTTGTGGGAGATTGTTGTTACTTGTTCTAGACATGGCGCTTAAAAAGTGTTTCAGATTTCTTCACGTAACATGGAAAATCCTTCAGGTTTTTAAACGTGCATTTCTTACATAATATGCTAACAACTTGGGATAGTTCTACCAGGGCAAAGGCTAACACAAACACTGTGTGTCCTGTTTGCCACCATCTCCCCAAGGCGTAGGCCAGGAGGAACTACTGTGTTTCCTCGAAAATAAAACCCAGTCTTATATTCATTTTGGCTCCAAAAGATGCAGTAGGGCTTATGTTCAGAGGATGTCATCCTGAAGAGTCACGCTAGGGCTTATTTTCCAGTTAGGTCTTATTTTCGGGGAAACATGGTAACACATAGTAGGAGCTCTGTAAATGCTGACTAAACCCATGCGTTCAGAGTTACTAACGAGCTTTGTGTGAAGCATGCAGGGGAAGAGTAATTTTCTTGTTTCTCTCTTTTTCACAGTTGTCACACTTAAAAGTTCTGAGTCACTCCCCAATGTCTGATGCCTCTGTCAATTTTGACTACAAATCTCCCTCCCCGTTTGACCGCAGCACCGATCAGGAAGAGAAAATTGAAGATGTTGCCAGTCACCGTCTGCCCCAGAAGGACCTGCACGCTGCCGAAGAGGAAGCTGAGACGCTTTTTCCTAGGAAAATGACATCCCATAATGGGATGGAGGACAGTGGGGGAGGGGGCACTGGAGTGAAGAAGAAACGGAAGAAAAAGGATCCAGGAGAGCAGGAGGGGGCAGCAAAGGGAAGCAAGGACAGGGAACCCAAGCCAAAGAGGAAGCGAGAACCCAGGGAGCCCAAGCGGCCCCGGGAGCCCAGGGGGGCCAAGGAGCCCAAGCCGAAGGATGGAGCAAAGAAAGTGCGGAAGCCCCGTGAGGCCTCAGGCACCAAGGAGGCCAAAGAGAAGAGGAGCGGCGCCGACTCTGCTGCCAGGACGAAGTCCAAGAAGGCCAGGTATGCCCTTTCTCCCGCCCCGGACACTTGGCTCCGTGTCCCCGGAGCGGTTTGCCTTTGGCCTTCCTCCAGCCCCTGGACAGAGCTTTGCCACTTTCGGCCAACATGAGCCGCTTTCTCACCTCCTAATGAGAGAGATAACCTTGTAGCACTGGCCCTGCAGTTTCTTCCATTTCTTTTGGGTTTGGAATGTTAGCACCACCAGGTGTAAGGGAAGGGACGTCCAGGTGTGATGCCGGAGGGCAGTGGTGTGGGAACAGCAGCGGTGGAGAGAGGCAGAGGCGGGTGCACAGCCCCGGGCATCCACCGTGTGGACGGTCTGGGAGAACCGAACGTGCGCGCAGACTCCGGACAGAAAGGCACTGCCTCGCTTCCCTAGGCTGCCAGCTCTCCAGGGCACAGCGTCCCTGGTCTTTTCTCTCATTCGGTCATTCACACAGTGCCTGACACATCAGCAGGTGCTCAGGGAACGTTGAGCTAGTGAGACTAGAGGAGACCGCAGTGCTTGTGGAGGGCGACCGGAGGACGTGGGTCTGGATTCAGGGCGGAGGGTGATAGATACCTGGCTGTACATCCGGTCCGCAGCCAACCGCTCTTCATTCAAGCAATTCGGCATTTGTCATCTGTACACGAAAGTAATGGTTTACGTTGGTCTCTGTCTAAATTCTTGATGCAGAACATTCTGTTTGAACTTTTTGAGGACATAGAAAACAAAAAATACGTAACTTCTAGATATTTAAGAGGAATTAAGTTTCTAAAATCTAAGTGCAGAGGCAGAATACAGACCAGGAGCACCCATGAAAATGCCGAGATCCATATGAATGCCAACAGAATAGAAAGTCATGAGTCCATCAGGCCTGTATGGGTCAGGCATGGAGAAAGAAGTAAGTTTTAAAGAGAGAAAGCATTTTAGGTGGTGTCTGCTGTGATTCGGAATTTACTACTATCTGGTTCAGTTCATTTTCAGAAGGATGGTTGGGAGCAGATGGATAATTTCATAATCGGAGTTAAAAATGCCTGATTCATTCCCTTCTGGCTGGCAGGTGATTTCATCTTTCAGTATATCATAGAGGCTTGCATGGGATCCTAGGAATGCGGGACCTAAAATACCTTACAGAAGGTGGAGAGAGATAGGTAGATTCAAGCTTCTGACTAATGAGAAACTCATGGGCTAGGTTTCTCAGTAAGTGTACCCTGATCGCGGATGTGTGTAGGGGGTGAGTTTCTGTCTTCTGCCAGTAACTTGCATCTTCAGATTACTTTGGAGAAGCTGAAGTGGTTCTTCAGGGTAATAGCATGTGTGAAGAAGGAGAATCTGACATGAACTAATGGAATGACTTATTTTGGTTATTACAGAAAACAAAGAGGAATCCTCAAGGATAAAGTTTTAGAATTAGAGCGATTAGAGGAGAGTTCATAGCTCTAACGGGGAGTTTGGTTTGTGTGTAGAAGGCAGTAGGTGTCAGAGCTCACTTTAGCCACTGTTTTCTGGTGCTTACAATTTTCTTCTCTTCCTTAAAAGGAATTCACATTTGCTTTGTGTGGGATATGAAACAAGGTGGTGAGTATATAGACATTGCCGTAAAGTCCATTTTGGGGCAATGAGGAGGCATTTCACAAAACAAGGTGGGGTGTGACATGTATGGGTAGCAACATTGAGGGAACCTGATTTAGATCTAACTAGTCTGTGTAAAATTAGTTGGAGAAGTTCTTGGTAGTGTTTTCAAGTATGCTAACTTAGAAAACAGTAGAACCTCTTGAGGTTTAGAAATCCAGAAGACCCCCTTTGAGGGGATGCTGACAGATAGGACTGGTTATCTCTAGAAATGTAGCCAAGTTACAGTATGAGGCAGCTTTCTCTCTTGATTTTGGGACCACGTATGTGAGGTTGAATTCTACAGTGTAACCAAGATAGGGTTCTGGACTGGTGAGCCTTTATGTATTTATAAAATTGCTTTGGTTCCATTAATTAATGACCGCACTGGTCAGCAGAAGCAGTTTTAGTTATAACAGGATGACATTAATTGATACAAAAATATATGTTGGTAATTAAGTCTCAGTTTTTTGTGCTCTTTGATTTACTCTCTTGCAGATTGGCTCAAGTACATGTTTTGATGTGAGCAGTTATTGATTAGCCCCTGGATAATACTTGATGGTTACAAATGATTCACTGACTGCTTGGATTATTGTAGGAGCTCCACAAATTGATTTAAGGGCTTCCAGTCTTTTCCTCTTTCAGTCCATCTTGCCAGCTGCCACCTGGCTAATCTTTCTGAAGCACTGCTGTTATTTATGTTTGTAGTTGGTAGTGGTAGTAATCAAACCTTCTCTTCCCCTCTCTTCGTTCAAATCAGTTGGGAAATAATCAACAGAGATGGAGATGCAATTATCAGCTTTATTATTGATAAGCTGGATTGTAGAACTGCCATTGGCTTGTGACCGGAATCAGGCTTCTTGTTAGTTACTCCCTCCGTCGAGTTGATCCATCAGAACTGCAGGCACGTACATCCCTGAGCAAAGAGAGGAGAGGATGCTGAGCCATGTATGCTCCATTCCTTTTCCCAGTCTCACCCGGCTGGTAGGTACCCAATCAGAGGAGTGAGAGGAATTTGAACAAGGGTGGAAAATAGGTTTCCTGACGTTCCCTCCTTAGGAGTAGAACATGATTTTCCTCTTGAGAACATGGGTACAGGGAAATGCGATTCCCTCTAACAGTTGATGCTCTTAGAAACTTCTCATTGTTCCTGCTGCCTCCAGGACAAAAGCTAGGCTCTTTCTCTGTTACTTAGACCCCCTGGGTCTGACCTCTCACGGTCTTCCCGCCTCTGACAACAGACCTCACCAGCTAGATCTCACTGGCCCGTAAAGGTACTCGACGCCGTGCTCCTTTGGACTGCTCTTGCTCTTTCTCCCAGCCTTATGCCCTTTGTCCTTCTTCAGTCTCCTAAGCCTTCTCTGTTCTTCAGGTCTGAGCGCGAGTCCCAGTTCCTCCATAGAGTTTCTCCAAACCAGTGTGCTAGCTCATCCCCTCTGAACTTCCCGAGTACTTGCAGTCTCACTTCGCATTATAAATCAGAGACTCACACCTGGGAAGACTAAAGCAGATTTGATCCAACCAACCCTGTTGTACTGCAGCCAGGGAAATGGAGACCCACAGAGCCATGACTTGTTTACAAGAGTGTGTCGTATACTCCGACTTCCTAATTCCCAGTCCTGTACACTTCCCTCTGCAATAGGCTCTTCTCAAACATACATACATTTGTTTTCATGTACCTGTGGCTTGTCTCCTCAACAAAAGGTGAGTGCCTGAGGTCAGGACCACCATGCTTTTTGTCTCTTGTGTCCCCGGGGATTGGTCAGGTTATTGGATACATAGGAGACATATATATGTAATATATATGTTAATTTATACAAGTAACTAATCTCATATAAATAATATATAATTAATATGTAAAATAAAATTTAGTTAATATGCATATAGAAGGTGCCAAAAAAAGTGTACACATTTTAAGAAAGGAAACTTGTATTAAAATTGTAATACTCAATATATACTGATAACAAAAGATGAATGCAAGTCACATTTGACTTCTGCAATTACAAGAGATGCTCAGAGTGGTTACCATCAGAGTCCAGATACTTCTGATTATGGTGAACTACTGCTTGAGCAACGTTGACCAAAGTGTCCACTTGTATGCATGTTTTGACACCCCCAGTATATATCTGTTTTTATATATTATAATATATAATTTATATATTAAGTACATATTTTATATATATAATTTGTTTTCCTGAAATAATGAATAGAGAGAGCTCTTCTCCCGGAAAATAAGACTCGTGTAGGTATCATATAATAACTCCCATTGTTAAGTAACAGTACGTGATGTCTCCATTTTATAATTAAAGAAATGAAAATCTCTTTTTTAAAGATTTTTATTAAAATATAGCTAACATACAATATTATATTAGTTAAAGGTGTACACAATAGTTTGTCAATATTTATATACCTAAAGAAGTGACTACCACAAGTCCAGCAACCATCTGACGCAGTCCCATGCTATTACAGTATTATTGACTATATTCCCCATGCTGCACATTACATCCCCATGACTTACTTGTTTTATACCTGGAAATTTGAATCTCTTATTCTCATTCATCTTTTCCCCCTCCTTTTCAATTTTTGAATTATAGTTGACATTCAGTATTATTTTATATTTCAGGTGTACAGCATAGTGGTTAGACATTTATATATAATTTTTTTTAATTAAAGTTTATTGGGGTGACAATTGTTAGTAAAGTTACATAGATTTCAGGTGTACAATTCTGTGTTACATCATCTATAAATCCCATTGTGTGTTCACCACCCAGAGTCAGCTCTCCTTCCATCACCATATATTTGATCCCCCTTACCCTCATCTCCCACCCTCCACCCCCCTTACCCTCTGGTAACCACTAAACTATTGTCTGTGTCTGTGAGTTTTTGTTTCTCCGTTGTTTGTCTCGTTCTTTTGTTGTTTTTGGTTTACATACCACATATGAGTGAAATCATATGGTTCTCTGCTTTTTCTGTCTGACTTAAAAGAAATGAAAATCTTCAAGGTAACTTGTCCAAGGCACAAAGCTAATCCTGAGCTGCACTGTCAGGATTTGACTCCAGGCTCACCTGACTGTAAAACCCACTTTTTTCTCCCACAGCTTTGTGCCTCTTTATCCCTTGCTAGGGAAAGTCAGGAATGGAAAATGAAGGTGGGGGAAGATTCCAGTTTAAGAGAAATGGTTTTTTATTTGTGGGAAACACCCCTCTTCTATAGGGTTTCCTTTTGCACATGTTTGCACACTCCGCAGGATTCCCTTAAGGACCAGGAGGCTCCAGCTTTTTCCCGTGCTGTATCTCTGCATTTGAGGCAGCAGATAGATAATTGAAAGTGTTTCTTCTCCTCAGTAGTTGGTAGAGTCTCGCACATTTTCCTTTTCAAGGATGATATTAATAGTGATGAATATTCATTTACTGCGTAATGGATAGAAGTCCAAAATGCCCAAGTGGGAGAAGCCTTTTTTAAAAAAACCTACCCTCTTTCCTTTTCTTTGATTATCTTGGAGTCTGAACATTATTTCATTCCTTTATTGTCTTAAACATAAGAAAGGAAGCTCCCCCGGGATACTAAGTTGGGCTCTATCATTTCCCCACCTCTGAAATTTACAAGTTCACTTAGCATAGCTTATTTGCTTTTACTTTTGTTTACTTTTTCACAAAGAGGATGGGGCCACCGGCCTCACAAGACATACACAGGTGTACTTGTGTGTACATGCAAACATACGGACTGACCTATACATATGTAGGCACAAGTGCTCATCTAATGTTGATAACGGCTTTGGGAAAATGCTTTGTTGTTAGAAAAGCACCTTGCCAGTTCCTCAGGGAAGCCAGATTTTTACCTGCTGAGAAAAAAAATTTCTCACCAAGGAGCATTATGTGATATAATGGATACTGTCCGCAACAATAGTTGTTGGATCGTAGGTGCCTGTGAATTTTGTATTTCTCTTTCCTGAAATGGCCTTTAGTAAAGTGCTGTCAGCCTCACAGCACTAAAGCACGGCTCACTGAGCAGGAAAGAGGACCCATTTCAGTGTGTGCGTGAGGCTGCCTGGTGTTTACTCATGTGTAGGGAGTACCCGAGGAGTAGGTGGACAGCCCTTCCGGTTGCATGCTCTTCAACTGGGGGCAGAGTGATTCTCGGAACTGGAGCTTGCCTTTGGAAACGGGGGTCTTTTATTGTCAGTTGAGGGCAGAGTATAAGCTTTGGTACGTGTGCACATGTCAGAATGGTTTCTAGTCTCTCCAACGTCAAGAAGTTAATCAGTGTGCTGGCCCCGTTGGAGGCCTGTGTACCTAGATCTCTGGTTTACGGCCTAAGGAATCACCTGGACAGCTTGTTAGAGAAGTAGATTGATTCCCTGACCACTTGCCTAGGGAATGATTTATTAGGTCTGGGGCAGAGCCCAGGAATCTGCACTTGCAAAGGCTGCCAGATATTTAGAGTGTAGCTGGTTCTTAGACCGTCCTTTGTAAAGCGGATGAAAGAGCGCAGCAAATGGAGCATATTTACGTTTTTATATTTAACATCTGCTAGGAATGAAACACCAAAAAGAGGAAAAGAAATGAATGGTGTGATTAGCCTGTGAAATAATAAGAAACGTATGTATTGGTCTCTGCCCATGTGACTGGTACAAAACTCCTGAAACCTTGTAAATTCCTAAGTGATAAGGGCACGAGGCGCATCTCTTGTTCTAATGTTTGGTCTTTGACCCCATCCCTGACACAAGGCTCCTAAAACCCTTGTCATTTCCTAAGTATAAGAGCACTGGGAGCGTCTCTTGTTCTACCAAGCCACTCGGGGTGGGCTCCTGGGTGGGGGCTGGTCACAAGGAAGACCCAGCCGGATTAGCAGCTTGGAGTTTTCAGCCCCACCCCACCCCACCCCAGAAACAGCTGTGAATTGATCATGCCTACATGAGGAAGCCTCCGTAAAATCCCAGTAGTGGGGGTTTGAAGAACTTCCAGGTTGGTGAACATGTCCACATGCCGGGAGGGTTGTACACCCAACTCCACAGGGGCAGAAGCTCCCGCGCTCCACACCTCTCCGCCATATATCTCTTCATCTGGCTGTTCATCTGTATCCTTGGTCATAACCTTTAACAAATTGATAAACGTGTTTCCCTGAGTTCTGTGAGCCGCTCCAGCAAATTAATTGAACCCAAGGAAGAGGGGGTCGTTGGAACCTCTGATTTATATCGCTCACTGGTCAGAAGCACAGGTGACAACCAGAGCTTGTGACTGGCATTTGAAATGCGGTGGAGGCAAGCAGTCTTGTGGGACTGAGCCCTTAACCTCTGGGATCCAACACGATCTCTGGGTAGATACTGTCAGAATTGAGTTCAATGCTGGTGTCCGAGAATTGCTTGTTGGTGTGGGGAAAACTTCCACACATTTGGTGACCCAGAGTATCCGAAGTCAAGTATTTTGTGTAAATAGTAAAGGAGACACACAGGACAGAAACATAGTGGGGAAGATCTGGGTTTTTCCCTCCTCAGTAAGGTGAGAAACAGTTTTTTCCAATTCAAGCCCCAATTGCTGTGCCTCAGCTTTTTGCCCCCATTTGTTTTGGTTTGTCAACCCACAGCAGATTTTCCTCCCAAATGCAATAAGGTTAGTAACATCCGGGAAGAAAGGTTGTTTTTTAGTTTTTTAATACCTTTTCTGATTTTCTCCTTTGATGGTTGCTTCTAGAAAGTGAAGCCCTAGACATTCTGATTATATAACCATTTGAGCTGTGAGTCAGCTGATAACTGATGCAGGAGGAGGAGTGCGACCCAATCAGTTCAGCTCGGCCGCCCTGTTTGAAGGTCAACCACCGTCTTTGTTTAGAGTGCAGATCTTTATTGAGGCTTCATCCATTGACCATGTGCTTTCTGTCGGGAGACTTGGTTTGTACGTTCTGATCATTTATTCAAAGAATGAAGACAATGAGTGGAGACCTTGTACTTTGAACCCACTGGGCTCAATGTTAAGTAGGGAAGGAATCGGAATGAGAATGGCAGAGACCCACCTCTGAAGCTTTGGACTAAGTCCCTGTTGCTGTTTTTCTAAGGGCACCTGGAGTGCTTACTCTGTAATCCTCTAACTTTCCAAGTTAGGGTCTGGTGCGGCTTGGACCTTGACCTAATCTGTAAGGAACCAGTTACTAAGTAGGAACGCTTGATTTACTCATCCAGTACATTTTTAGAGCCTTCTGTGTGCCTTGCTTTGTTTATGAGTACTTTTGTTGGGAATGCGATAGTTGAGGAAAGGTGTCACAGAAGTATCATCTATGAGGAACTTTCGCTAGTTAGAGAAACAGCCTTGCTGCAGGTAGTCAAATAACAGGCAAAAATGGAAGCAAGTGAAAGAACCTAATATAACTGTATACAGAATAGCTGAAAGGATTTAGAGGATTAAGAGCGTTTCAGTTCTGGTCTAGGGAGTCCCTTGGACGAGGTGAAGATTGAGCCAGGTATTAAAGGAATTAATAGATGAGAAAAGACTTAAAGAAAAGGCATTTAAATAAATGTTCTTTGGGGGGAATTTTCAGTTTCAAGATGGTAGACTGAGCATACTTTTATTCTCCATTCTTCACCAAATCTTAATGAAATGACTGGAAGAACAGAGGGGAATAGACTCTTCAGAGATGAGGGATGTTGTGAATTTCTGGATGGGAATGCCGGTGGTGTTATACTGATGGGTACATGTGTGGAGGGCATCCCAGCTCAGCACGTGCAGCAGCTGTGTCCTCACAGTGGACCTGGCAACCCTGCAGAAGGGTTGAGAGGCAGGCCACCTCCACTCCAAAGCAAGGGGAGGTGGCTAAGGGACTGTCTGCAGAGTGGCTGCGTCGTTTGTCAGCTCCAGGCTGGAGTCAGGCAGTTGCTCTAGAGGTGCTGAGCTCTTTGCTCCGGGGGTAGGTTCAGGGTCCAGGGCTCCAAGTGGAGACCACCGTCCACAGAAAGGGAGCCTAGGGGCAGTAGCTTCTCTGCCTTTCCCTGCCCGGACCCGGGAAGGGTGGGGAGAGGAGCAGCCTCCCCGTATGCAGAGTCCCAGGCCAGGCCTCCCAGAGACAGTGACTTATTCTGCAGCACGTTGTCTCACTAGCCACCTGCGTTACCCGCCTCGTTCATTTTAAATAGAAACAGTCCACCAAAGATCGTGAGACTGGAGGAAAACAAGCAGCAAAGAAGAAGAAAAAGAGGAATGAGAACAACTGTTCTCAGAAAGAGCAAGTCCAGGAAAAAATAACTTGGAAAAGATTTTAAGTTAGTATCCTCAGAATCAAGATGGTATTTTGTCCGCAAAACAAGGATGGATTATCATGAAAAAGAAACAGAAAACAAGGGGAAAAAATGAAAATTTAAAACACAGTTTTGCCTAGACGAAAAGAATTCAACAAAAATATTGAGTAGAGGAAGGAGTGGGGAGATATAAGAGATCTAAATTCATCACCTTTCATATCAAGATGCCAGGAGCTTTCGCTTAACGTGGTCAATAAGGAACTAGAGGCATGAACAGATTAGTCAAAAGCAGTTCTCTCTGGGGCCGGCCCGGTGGCGCAGGCGGTTAGAGCTCCATGCTCCTAACTCCGAAGGCTGCGGGTTCGATTCCCACATGGGCCAGTGGGCTCTCAACAAAAAAAAAAAAAAAAAAAAAAAGCAGTTCTCTCTGGTAATGGGATTTGGTGCAATAGGGAAGGCTTGTACATTTCATTTGCAATCCTTCTGCATTTAAAAAATGTTTATTTTCATTTGCTTTTATCACTGTTAATAAGATTTGTAAAAACTGCTTTTTCATCTTATCAGTATGTAATGTTTTTGTTTCATTTTTTACTAGGACAGTGTCACAAATTGTGTAATCTTTGTTTTGATGGTGGCTATGATGCAGTTAAAGGGACAGAGGACAGGGTGAATTTAGGTCTCGTTTTGTGGATAGTGAGCTACATATGCAGCGAGACAAACATTTCTTTTCTCTTAACCAGTACCTTTAAAATCTAGTTAAAGATTTTAATTAACTCCATTCTCTAGATACAGATTGAACATTGTAATATGGGCATTAAGTGAAAGTTGAATTAAGTATACAAATGAGCTTTTGGGGGGCAATATCCATGTGTTCAGTATTACACCCCTGGGAAGAGGACCAGAGCCTGTGGCGAGGCCGGGACTGAGGCTTGTCTGCAGAGTTGTTCCTGCTGTGGAGCAGCAGTTCCCTGGCTGGACTCCCCAGACACAGGCACGTCTGTGAAGGCAGTCGCTGGCAACGTGAGCTCTTTCCAGTCATTCTGAATTGAAGGGTGACAGCAACTCACTGTGTCAGTAACTGAATTCTTTTCTGGTAAGACTTTGATGGACATTTTACAAGATTCAATTTTAAATTGGGAAGACGAGTCATTTTGAAATGATGCAGTTTGGTAGATAAAAGTTTTCAATACCTGGAATCCATGGGGACAAAGTAATAAAAAAAAAATAAAATAAAAAAATCACTGTAGTACAATGTTGTAACACATACCCAGACCTTTTTTCTCAGGCTCAGATCCAGCACTCAGTTTCTAACTCTGAATTCTAGCGAAGAAACCTGGAGATTGGGAACTGGAGATAAGGTTGGGAGAAGAGTTTAAGAAAGTCTATCTAATGCTTTAATGCTGTAATGTAATTTCCTATTTGGAAGTCAAAAAAAGTACTTATTTTCCTAATACAAACTGCAGAAAGTTAAGATGTGTAATATCTTGGCTGATGAAACTGTGTAGAAGACAGGACAGAGCTTTGGGGGTGAGGCCACTAAGAAACAATTGTTGGTCATTCCTGATAGTTGTTTTGCATGGATGGTCTAGTTTATATATTAGAAGTTTCTTACATGTCATAAATACATGGTGGATACTTTCCTTAGAAAAGTGGATTTATGTTTTATTGTAAAATCAAGTTTGATTTTGTTAACTAAAATTAGCTACTATGAACCTAAAAAATCTTGTCTGCTACGTTTTTCTGCCTTGGAAGTTAGTTGGTTCTAACTCTGAAAGTTAGAGTAGAGAGGACTATAAAAATACAGTTGCTTTGATCCAGCCTCAAGTGCCGTTAAATAAATGGTTATAGGTATTAGGCCCTTGTATTGTTCAGAACTCTATTGGTTACAAGTGACATAAACCCAACTTGAATTAAGTTAAAAAAATAAAAGGGGGTTCATTGGCTTACAGAATCAGAGCCAGGAAGTTAAGGATCCCACCTGAGTGCTTCATCTGTAACCCTTCCCGGCACCTCCCTGGGGGTCAGCTCCATTCGTTGCAACCGCTTTTACACTCAAGGTTAAATTGTGGCTGCCTGCAGCAGTGGGCTCACAGCTGTAAGACCTAGGAGGGATGAGATTTATTTTCCTACCCACTCCTGCCAAACATTCCCTTTTTTTTTTTAAAGGAAGGACTCCCACATTGGGCTGGCTGGGTCATTTGCCCATCCCTAGACCAGTCACTGGGGAAAAAGGAATAGGATCCCATAGCCCAGCCTCACCTTCTGCTCACTCTCGTAACCTGGGGGATCAGTGTTGGTGTATGGTGTAAAAAGCAACAGGCTGTGAGTCAGACAACAGCGTGCCGGCCTCTGCTCCACTGCTGCCTTCGGGGCCTTTGCTGCTTTGAAACCTGTTTCTTCACCTGGAATATGAGTCTTGTTTGCCCTGGCTCCCTCATGGAATTGTGGTTTTAACAGTTAAATGAAACTCAGAACCCAGAAGTGCTTTGTAGAATATAAATAAATTGCTATACAATTTTCTTAGTGAGAAGCCGCATAACATGAGATAAATATTCCTGTGAAAATTTAGCATCTTTCTGAATTGGTTCACCGGAGTCTCCTGTCTTGAACTGATAAGAAGTAGAACTTTTGCTTCCCCCCACCCTCTTACCCCCCACTTAAAGAGTACAAGGCTCTTGTTATAATAAAAAGTTTAGTGCTCTAAATGGCAGGACCCCTTTCATTTCCTCAGGTTGGACCAAAATAATTTTCATAAAGAACTTTCCTGACAGGCAGGGAGGCCAGCCAGTCTTGAGCCTCGGGAATCGGGGGTGGGCGGAGTTTGTGCTGACCTGACTGGGGATCCTTGAGGGGGAAAGGGTGTGCAGGAGAGCGGCAGGCTGATGGAGCAGTCCGCACTGTGGTATTTCTGCCGCGAGCTCATGCTGGATCTCCCTTCTCTACACAAGGCCCTCGGTTCTCCTCTCTTCCCCCACACCTTCCAGAACTCACCTGATGGAAAAGACCCGTAATTTGGGGTCTTGGTCCTCATCCTTCACATTGTCATTTGCCAAGACTCACTGGTTTTACTTTAGCTGGATCTTGCAAATCATTTTCTCCTTTGAGTATTGGTTGATTCCACGTCCAGCCTAGTCTTCATTTCCTCTTGCCTGGGCTTCCCATCATGCCCCGCTCACACAGAATGAAGTCTGAACTCTCTGGGCAGGTGTACCCCTGACTTCTTTCCACTTCTGCCACTTAGGACTTCTGTTCACTGCCCTATCATCCAGCCACACAGACTGGCTTTTACTAAACGAGCCCTTAACACTCTGCCCTTCTCCAAGAATGCCTTGGTGGTGAAAAGCAGGCCTGGGTTCAGATCCTTTCCCTGCCATTTCCTAGCCATGTTACCCTGGAAATCTAACTGAGCTTCACTGTGCCTCCTGATAAAATGGGGATAATAATACTATCTGCCTTTGAAGGTTGCGAAGGGTAAAGAAGATAATCCATGTGAAGGATTTAGAGAACTGTGCCTGCATGTATTAAGTGCTATATATAAGTATTAGCTATAATAACAATCATTATAATTGTAATAATTGTAATAATTATAATCACTATTATCTTTCCTATTTTCTGTCTGTTGAAATTTTATGTACATCCCCACTCAAATGCATTTTCCCAAATCTCCCCAGCGATAAGGAATGTAATCCATCCATTGATGCATCCATCTTCCCATCTATATATTCAATAAATATTTACTGAATACTTAACCATGTAGAAGGCATAAGACTACTCATTGTGAGGAATGTGAAACTTAATCTTAAGTACACATTGATCTTTAGGAACTGTAGAGTCTGGTAGGAGAGATCAGAGAAGTATAAAATATTCATCCCCTCCGCAGATGTTTATTGAACAATTGCAGAGGATCCAGGCACGGTGTGGTTCCGAGCCTGGTGTCATGGTTACTGACTGACTTTGGTGAAAGATCAGAGTTTGCACATGCTACGCCGGGCACAGCGGGAGTGCTTTGGGAATGTAGGAAAGAGGTTCTGCCAACTGGGAGGGTGTTTGAGGAGAGGTGGGCATCTTAGCAGGGCCTTCCAGGATGGATGGACTTTGCCCATCTCCACCTCTCTCAGGAAGCATTCGTCTACTGCTCGGGGCTGTGGCTCTAGGCGGGCTGTAGGATTTTCATAATTATAACCTCCTCAAGGGCAGGGACAGTGTTGCCTTCATTTTGAGTTTCTAGTACTCACTCTGAGTCTTATACATAGACCATTCTCAATAGAGGAGGATGATTGATTAGGGAGATATCTCTTCCTGTGTAACTTAAAGGGCAATTGAATTGTGATGGTTCTCAATACCTACAAAGCAATTAAACATCCTAGAGAAGACATTTATATAAACTGAAAGGGAGCTTTTTGGAGATGTTCATACTATTTTATTTCTTATCACATCAATTATAGTCTTAGTAGTCATGATAGGGGTATAAAAAAGTGAATTCTGCATCAATCCATGTAGATATTTCTTCCCATTATTCTGTATATTTCTGGGGAGAAACTTACAGATTCTCCATTAAAGTCTATCCTGGTTCAAGAATTCCAGGATGTGATATCATAACTTTGATCTCATGAGATATCTTAGTTTTAAAAACTGCCCAACAGTTTTAATTCTGAATTTCTCCTTGTAGCAAGGAGCAAGGACCAACCCCTGTGGAGAAAAAGAAGAAAGGAAAAAGGAAAAGTGACACCACAGTGGAGAGTTTAGAGCTGGATCAGGGCCTGCGGAGCCCACCCCTGCGGAGTCCTGAGGAATCCACTGAGTCTGCAGACAGCCAGGTACAGCTATGACCGGGAGCCCTGGTGGAGGTTACGGCCACCAGATAGGGTCGTGCTGACGCTGAGCCTGTTGCTTCTCCCTCCCGTTCTCAAGCCGACATCTCTTGTGCACAGGCCCGGGCTGGGTGTCTCTGTTTTGGTGGGTGAGCACCAAAAGACCACAGGCCTTCTCCCCAGCATCGGGATCTTTTTGTGCTAATAACTTCCCAGTGTTTTAGTGCTGTTCGCTTCCTTCTTGGAAAGTAGCATGTTTGGCATCAGCGAGAGTGAATGTGGAAATGGAGTTGTGAGCCAAGCTGGGTAAGGCTCCTGGGCCTCTTTCGTCTTGTAGGTAGTCCCTGTAGTGTTACCTCTGTGCAGAGAGCTAGGCCAGTCTGCACAAGGACGTTTTCATGATCCCAGATGCTGGAAAAATCAGCGATGTGTTCATTATGCCAAAATAGGGAAGTTTGGCCCAACATGAAAACCAGGAGTTGGTTGGCTAAATGAGATTCCTACAAATATGCCAAAGTATGCCCATGACATTGGTGGGAATTTTCTCCCTGAGTTGAGGCAACCTCTCTTGGACCTGAGTTCTCATATTTGAAAGTGCTCTTTCCTCTGATACCCACAGCAGTTTATCTGGGCTGTGTGCTGCAAGGGGACGATTTAGAAGAAGACCAATTCCATGCACCTTCAAGTATCATCTGGACCCTCAGAGATTTCTAGGTGATCTTCATGGTAGGAAGGTGTCAGCTCCTCAGGTCACAGTGGTAGTAAGTAGTAGTGTCTGAGGTCAGAGCCAAAACACCCTACTACTCCCCTACCCCACTGCCTATAAACTCGGGCTTGTGGCTGTTAGGTATCCTGAATGGCAGAGAAACAAACATGTCAGGTTGATGGGAGTTGGCGGGGTGGGGTGGGGTGATCACGTGTTTCTAGGATGGTGATCTGTACATGAGATGGGGGGGTATGTGGAATCCCTCATGTAAAATGAAACATCACAGAGGTGACATAGTGAAGAAATGATGGGAATACAGAGAGAGGCCCAGGAGATACCTTTTTAGAAAATAAGGAAGGTGGGGTTTTGCTTTTGTTTTTGTTTTTTTAAGGTATACATATTTGAGAGGGAGCTAGCTGGTAAATGGTCCCCAGAAGTGTTTCTACTGCTTGAATATGACGTGTACTTAGAGATGGACCATGTGTTTTTCTGTTGGCGGAAAGCCACTAGGCTGCTTTGTTGCAGAAGTTGTTCTAAAAGGTCACAAGCTACTTAATTATAGACGAGTCCTCAGATGGTGACTCACGAGTCTTGTTTTGTCACACTTAAGATGTCTCCCTGCATTTCACGGGGTATTGTGAGATTTTAATAAAATTGGTATTATTCAGTTCTTTAGGAGTTACGTGGTATGAATTCAAGCAAAAACAAAAACAGCTCTATCATTGTCATAAAATCAGAGTTCCCAAGCTGTGCTCGAAGGGGCCTCAAAGATGCTGGAGTGTACCTCCCTTCTCTGTTTTACTGGAATAGAAATCCGTTCTAGAAAGGAGGGAAAAAGTCACTGCCATTGATGAATAAAATACATCTCACTGGATTCTGAGACAGCTCAGTGCTGCTGGCAGTTTGGAACCCCTCCCCCAGCTAGATCTCATTTTGAGTATAAAGTTTTTAAAAGAGTTGTATTTAAGGAAGATTCCTTTTATAAAGTAAGAAAGATCTCCTTTGCATGTTGGTGAGTGTGATTGCGGGTATTCTTGTACACGCTGTTTGCCTTTGCCTCACAGAGCTGCTCTCTCTGACGGGTGTGTTTGCCCTGCAGAAACGGCGCTCGGGCCGCCAAGTGAAGCGCAGAAAATACAACGAGGATCTGGACTTCAAAGTGGTGGACGACGATGGGGAAACGATCGCTGTGCTCGGGGCTGGCCGAACGTCCGCCCTCTCGGCTTCTACCCTGGCTTGGCAGGCGGAGGTATGGCCTTTGGATTGGGTGCTGGCCTTGGCTGGTCAGTTGTTTTGTCCTACTTGACTGAGTTTTCCCAGGGCTCTTTGCTAAAGCATTAGTTAGATCATTTTAACTGCTGCGTTTAACCTTCAGATGGCTTCCTGTTTCACTTAGAATAAAATTCAGACCCTTTGCTGTGCCAAGCAGGACCCTCTACCATTACATGCTATTTCACCAAATTCATTTTTCCAATAAACGGCTTCTCGTCTCTCATTACTCTTCAGCCAAAAGCCTTGCTGTCTTTTAATGCTTGAACCAGCAGTTCTTTTCCCACTCACTGGCCTTGGCCTGTGTTGTTGCTTCTCTGCCTGGAATGCTCTTTACATGCTTTGCATGACTGGTTCACCATCTTTTAAGTCAAAGTAGGTCCCTGCCCCTCACCCCAATGGTTCTCTGTTTCACTCTGTTTCCTTCATAGCACTTACCACAACTTGTAATTGTGTTCAGATTTCTAGTTTCATTTTATTTTTTGTCTCTCATTAGAATGTAAAAGTCTGATACAGACTAAATAGTTGTTCAGTGAATAAAATCCCATGAACTAGTAAATTACAATTGGAACTTGGATTCAGCAAACGTTTATTAAGAGTCCACTGCCAAGCCAGGTCCTGGGATACAAGGATGAGTATCAAGGGACGGTCCCCGCCCCCGAGGAGCTGCATGTCGGAGAAGCAGCATACAGCTCCACTAATATAGTGATAAGTGCTGCCCTAGAAGTGTGTGCTACAGAGAGTGGCTACACGGAAGGAGGTGTGGACAGAAAAAGGAGGGCGGTCAAGGGTAATTTCAGACATGAAATAAAGCCCCACAGCCTGAATCAGCCTGGTTTGATAGCTAGACCAGCTCTGCTGGGCATGGGGTCTGATTTGAGGAGTGGTAGGAGATGATGAGCCCTGAGTGGTAGGAAAAGTCCCATAATGCAGGTCCTGGAAGTCAGCTAAGGTATTTGGCCTGTATTCTGTAGATCAGAGAGGGGTCAAGGGTATTGAGGGATTCAAGCAGAGAAGCAGGATGGCCATGTTTGCACTTCAGAACTTTCCACTGGCAGCAGTTGCAGAGAGGAAGAGGATAGCATTAGGACCTGGTACTCAGATGCTAGAAAGGAAGAGGGGTAAATGCTGAAAAGGAGGAGGTCTGTGCCACAGAGCCTGACGGAGAAGAAATGAGAAGCCAAAGGAGGAGCAGGCTGAGCATGGAGGAGGGGCCTCATTGCCAGCAGCACATTCTGGGACACAGGCTGTCTGTCTGTTAGGGCGGCACCGTCGCTGACTTGGCGGAATTCATACTCCACATGTGTGGCCGCAGCACGAATACCTGTCCTTTCCCCTGGGCGCCAGTGTGGCTCACTGAAGCTGATAATTCTTTATCTGTTTAAGCCACCTGGCCTCCAACGTGAAGCATTTTTATGTAATTCCACATATCCCTTCACTCTGTTTGCATGGAAGGTAGCTAAGAGCAGGGGTCATTGTCCCTTTTTTAACAATCAAGAAACAGGCTCATAATGATCCAGGTCATACTTATAGAAAGAGGGTGCCAAAAAAAAAGTATACACATTTTAAGAAAGGAAAAAACTGTATTAAAATTGTAATACTCAATATATTCCGATAATAAAAGATGAGTACAAGTCACGTTTGACTTCTGCAATTGCAAGAGGTGCTCAAAGTGGTTCCCATCAGCGTAATTTTAATACGGTTTTTTCCTGTCTTAAAATATGTGGACATGTTTTTGGCCTCCTTCGTAGCGGGGTTGATCAGTGATCAGCACATTAAGAGTTGATAGCATGTCTCTAAGCTAAGGGTTATCCACCTAATGCGTAGAATACTTAATAGGAATAGTAATTGACGTGCTGTCGTTGCAGTACTTTTCGAGCAAAATAGTTAAGAGTAGCCCTTGCAGACTGTCCTGAGGTGATAGGATTATATGGCTTTATAATGGGTTTTCCTTCCTCAGAGATTTTATGGTTGGTTTGGTATTTGAAACATTGTAAGGGATTTTATTTTCTCCTAGTAGCCATTTTGCCTAAGTCATTTCCCATATTTCAGTTGTTACGGCTTCTCCCCTATCACCTGAAGGGCAGAATTAGCTGCTCTGACAGAAACAATTCAGGAAACTTGATTTATCGAGTCCCTTTGTATTCGCCTAAGGATACGGTAAAGAGAGGGTTTATAAGAATGGTGAAACATAATATCAAATCTGAATTTGCACTAATTATGCCTCAAAAATTATTACTAAATTTCAACAAGAAGGAGGCCTGACATGTGGGTTTGGCACTGATGTTCAGAAAGGCAGCCCCGCCACAGGCCGGGCCCAGCATGCAGGGCACACTAGAGAGCCTGCCTGTGAGGGGATCCAGGGGCTTTCAAAAGCAGTGCTCCCGAGAGCCTTAGCTGCTGCAGAACCAACACAGCTTCACTTTCATCTCGTCTACATATTGGGCTTCCCGGTGAGGTGTGAACAAAGATTTTCCAGGCTAATGCAAAGCTTGAAAGCCTTGGAATCTCATCTTGGATTCCAGGCAATCCTCAAAGCATCCAGGGGCACAGAAAATCTGAAGAAGAGGATGAGGCCTTTTTTCATCTTTCTCTTTTAAGGCCCTTCTGGATGGGTGTGTGCCTGCTTGCTGGCTTTAGTTTGGGGCTGAGAAGGGTGTAGCATGGACATAAAAATGGCCCTGCTGGTCCCTCTTTGCATTTCTGTGCAGTCTCTTATCGGTATGCTCAGCCCAGTTCTGTGGCTTCTGGCCCCTGTCCCAGCCCCAAACTGCAGCCTCAGCATGGGTTACTTAGTGGTGAGTTGCTAAAAACATCTTTACACATGATTCAGTGTAGCTCGAGATTGGCAGATTAGCACAGCTCTGCTCTGAGTCCTGAGGACAGTGCCCTGACAGGGATCTGGGATTCAGGCCTGGAGATGAGTTTCCATCCTGACTCAGACTCCTCGCTTTTCTTATTTGTCACCCTGATGTTGGTGCTTGGAGCAGAGGCAGGCTTCGCAGTTGTGGTACATTTACAGTGCATAGATTTTTACAAGGTTGTCTCACTGTTTGCCTCCTCCAGTTTGTGTGGTTCATATGATTTTGCCTTTTGGAACAAAAGGACTTTCATTTAAAGGAGGCTTCCCCAATGCCTTTGCAGATAGGACCTTCTGCTTTGGCCCTTTCCTGTGCCTGCAGGCTGAGCTCAGTTAGTATCCCCCCCCCCAGCCCCCCCCCCAGGCAGCTGCTTACCCCCCCTGAGCTGGGGGTAAGTTCTTCCCCTCTGTGCTCCTGTAGCACCCTAATATGATTCACTCCGTCATTGTCCTTTAAAGACCTGCCAACTTTGGTTTCCTTCTTTGAAGCCACAGGCTACTTTAGGATAAAGCTTGTATCTGTTTTTCTGTGTACCTCTTGGGCATGAAAGAGTTACAGGAAAGTAAAATTTAGATTAACTCCCAGGAACTATTCAGATGAAGACTCACTTCTGGCACTTTCAGTCCTCAGTGTGGTATTCTAACTGTTGTATTTATTATTCCCAAAGTCGAGTCAGCTGAAACCCTGGCCCCTCGTGTTCAAGGTCTGTGACTGTTCTAATTTGTCAGTGCCTCTGCCATACTGTTCTGAATGTCACGCCTGACTATTCCCTCAATCAGAAGTTCCCTATTAAGTAAACTTCTGCAAAACAAGGGCCGCTTTTTAGTATAGTGTGATGTTTACCTAACATAGGTAGTACTTTATGTTCGGTAGTAGCTAACATAAAGACTTGCATTCAGTTGTACTTCTACATTTATTTACTATATGAATGATGAATAAATATGCTTAAAACCCTCTAAACAGGTATGATTTTTTAACTCCTAGATTAGAAAGACAAGAATGAGATGCTTTTTTTTCCTCAGGCTCTTGTTTTCTCCATTTCTTTATGCAGGCATATTTTTCCCTCTGGTATTCATTTATCTCTCGCTCCAAGTAGGCACTTCAGCCTGGCAAAGCTTACTTGGTGGTGTTGGGCATTTGGCATCGCTCTAGCTTTGTACCTGCTTCTGTGATTCAGTGCTTACGCTCCTGTCCTTTTGGCCTGCGTGGATGATCTTTAGTCTTCCCTTTTCTACGTTGGCTACAACCATTTCCCACCTTGTAGCTTCTTTCACATCGTCACCTGTATGTGTTTCCCCTTAGTTTCTGCTGCCCCTGGTGCTTGAGGCCAGTGTTCAGATCATTGCCGTATGCAGTTCTGTAGTTCCCTGCTGCATGCAGCCTCTGTCCTTCCGAATCCATCAGCAGACTAATTTTCCCATAGGACCAGAGAAAGTTCTGGTATTTCTGTGTCCTGCTCAAGAATCTAAGCCGGTTCCTCCTCAACTTCTCTATGAGGTTGAAACTCCTGACTGATTTTTTTTTTTCCCCCTAATGTGGCTACACACTACCTGTTTACCCTCATTGATTTTCACTCCTCATTGTATAAAATGCTTTTGTTCTACTGTGAATGGTTACTGGGTATTCCAAATATGTGCCCTCCTTCCCATTGACTCACTCTTTCATTTTTCGGGTTCATTCCGGCTTTCCTTCCTGTTTGCTGTCCTCTTGGGACCACCATTCTTTCAGGCCCAACTAAAATCTCACGTGTTCTGTGACGTCCAAGCTATTCTTGCCTTTTGCGCTCTGGTGGGAACTTATGGTTACTGTCACACCAATTAGCTTTACCCTGGGACATTTCTAAGGAAAATAGGTTTTGCTTTGCTTTCCCTGAGGAGTGTAAGGCCCTGCGAGATGAGTTGGCATCTCGTTGGATGTTACTTTTGTGCCCTCCTTGGCACTCAGGAAATACTTGGTGATTTGAATGGTTTGCTTCTTACTCGAGCCTCTCCGTATGGCGAGCTAAGTAGAAGTAAATCAGGTGGGTGGGTGGTTTGGGAGCAACTTGGGTTGAAAAGTTTTGAAATTTTCCCTAAAAAAAAGATGTTGAATTAAATGAGCCCCTGACATGAAAGTGAATGAGTTAAAATTGTCTTCTTTGAAGGATAATTTGAGAAAATTCCAAGCAGTTGAGAACAGATGGCTGTTATGGAATTGTGTTTGGCAAGCAGATTTAGTTTATATCTGTGTGTATCTGTATATACTGAGTGTTTATACACACATGATCGTGCTTTTATGCACAATCTCAGCTTAGGGAAAGAAAACCCTGATTTTCCAGTTTCCTTCCTACTTTGATGTGTATTTTGGAAATGCTACTCTCCTTTCCTTTCATTAGGATAGAGTAAAAACCTGTTCTCAGTAGTTTGATGACAACCATTGATATATTTTTTTTAACACTTGTGTTCGTTCCCCATTCTTTACCCAGTACCAAAAAATAAATTGAAATTTTATTTCAAATTCTTTAATTTTTTACTTAAAAAATTTCTCTAATGAAGAATGTTTTAAGCCCTCTTCCTTTTAATACTCAGAGTAAAGTCCTGTGCCTTCTTCATCCATATGTTAATGCTTCCTTGGATTTGGTCCTAGTTAAAAACTCTGAATAGCAATCAAAATCCTATCATCAGAAACCTTTTTGCTCTTCGTGGTAGGTAAGAATAAGAATATTTGAAGCAATCTGGTAGTGATGGAGAGATGGTTGTTCCTTTCAGCATGTGTGTACACGTATGAATGCTTGCTTGCCAGTCTGGGTTACACAAACTTGGGAGTAGGTAAAAAGGTAGCCAGAAATTATGAAAGTTTAATTCTGGCTAACAGAGATCTAACTCAGATATCACTTCATTTCCAAAGCCTCTTCTAATTCGCCCACGTGCTCTGGCTTCTGTGGTCCCATGTCACTTGCTGTATATTATTACTTTGCAAAATTTCTTTTTTTTATTTTTTATTGGGGAATATTGAGGAACAGTGTGTTTTTCCAGGACCCATCAGCTCCAGGTCAAGTTGTTGTTTTCACTCTAGTTGTGAAGGGCGCAGCTCACTGGTCCATGTGGGAATCAAACCGGCGACCTTGGTGTTGTGAGCACTGTGCTCTAACCAACTGAGCCAGCTGTAAATTTTTTGACATTATTTATTCAGAAACATTTATTGAGAACCTACTGTATACCAAGGACTATTCAGAGTCTGCCCTTGTTGGGGGAGCCTACAAATGGAGAAGAGATATAACTCAGGTATCACTTCATTTCCAAAGCCTCTCCTAATTTGCCGGCGTGCTCTGGCTTCTGTGGTCTTAGCCAATGCTCAACCAATCTCTCCCTCCAGATATTTGCCAGATTTTGAACATACATGGGATGGGATACCAAAGGGATAAGCCCAAAACTTCCAAAGGATAGAAATATCGACGGAGAGGCTGACAATAAAGCTGAAAATAATAAAATTGTGTAGTATATCAATGGTGGTAAGTGCTATGGGAAAAAAGTGTCAGAATAAGAGGGATATGGAATTCAGGAATAAGGATTGCAATTTTAAATAGGGTGGTCAGTATTGGCCTTACAAAGGTAACATTTGAGCAAAGAATTAATTGGAGGAAGTAACTGAACAAAAGAGTCATGTAGGGGAGAAGAGCATTTCAGGCAGAGGGAATAGCCTATGCAAAGTCCCTGAGGTGGAAGCACGCCTGGTACTACGTATGCCGAACAGGCAGGAAGACCTGAAAGGTAACAGATGAGATGGGAGGTAGGGCAGATACCGAAGGTGGTGTAGATCTGTGGCTTCATTCTGAGTCAGAAGAGAAACATTTCAAGCAGTTTAAGTAAAAGATGACATAATGAAAAAGGACCAATCTGAAGGTTGTTTTGAGAACAGCGTAGCGGGGCAAGAATGGAAAGCAGGCGCTAGTGAGGAGGCTCTTGGGAATAATCTAGGTGAGAAATTAAGGTGGTTTGGATCAGGGTAGAAGCAGGGGAAGTAGTGAGAAATGGCTGGATTCTAGACATACTTTGAAGGTACAGCACGAAGATTTCTTCGTCAGTTAGCTGTGGTGTATGGAGAGAAGAAAGAGGAGTCAAGGATTACACCAAGATTTTTGTTTTGAACACCTAGAAGGATAGAATTCCCTTTAACTCAAATGGGGGGAAACTGTAGCTAGAAGGGCTAGGATTGGGCGGTTGCTTAGGAGACCAGGAGTTTATTTTGTGGACATTTTAAGTGTGAAACATCTCTGAGATATTCAAGTGGAGATGGCAGGTAACAATTAGATATATGAGTCTATAACTGGGAGAGGTTCTGAGCTGAATATATAAATTTGGCAGGCATGACAGTGTAGCTAGTGTTTATAACCGTGAGACTTAAGAAGATCACCAAGAGAATCAGTATAGATAGAAAACAGGAGGAAATCCAAAAACTTGTCCCTAGGGAAGTCCAGAAGTAAGAGTTAAAATTTTTCTCCAGTTGCATTGCTTCTACCCTGTTCCAAACTTCCAGCTAAGATGTAACAGGTCATGGCAGGCCAGCACTCACTGTAAGAAGCAAGCAATTAAAAATAATAAATTGCAAAGAACATTTTTAAAAGCATAGATAGCCACGGTATCAATAAAAATTGGATGAGCTGAAATTCCAGACAGTGAAGAGCTATTCCTAGATGTGCTGACAGTTGCTGACTGTTTCTTCTCTGGAGACATTCCACAATACTGGACATGGATTGAGGATCAGGCTTGGCCCAAACACAGACTGGGTTGAAGAGGAACCATCTCTCCCTGCTGGTGATTGGTTACACAGGGCTGGTGAAATGTTTGGGAACTAAAGGAATCTCCAAAGCAAAGGGGTTTTCCTTAGGAGACTTCTGCTGAGCTCTTGGGTAGCCCAAGAACCTACAGGCTCAACCAAAAGGCAGATTGAAATCTCAGTCTCACGATACTTAGGAGACAAAATCTCACTGTAGAGATGGGCCCACCACAAAAACTGGCTCTTCCTTAAGAGAGATTTTAACTTGCTGGGGATTGGAGACTTCAGGGCTCAGGTGTAAAAAGACCTTGCAGACTCTGTCAGTGACCTTGGACATTCATGCTCGAGGAACAGGGTAACCAAGAGATCGACTGAATCTTAAAAGATCAGTAACCTAATTCTGACCCAGCTCAATCCCTGATTGTACCAAAAGGACTACCCCCTGTTCCTGTTGGTCTAAGAGAATAGGAATCACTTGTGGTGGAAGATATTGTTTGGAGCTGCTGTGATTCTTTTATCCACATTATCCAACATATGGTAAAAAATTTGAGACCCCGGAAGAGGCTGGAAAATATGATAAAAAATAAAGGAAATAAACATATAATAGAAGCATACCCCAGATGATCCAGATATTGGAGTTAGCAGAAAAGAACTTTAAAATAACTGACTGATATATAAAAGAAAATGGAAGAAATGATGGGCAAAATAAGTTTTTAAGTGAATTCCAACAGAATTAAATCAGTAAAGAGAAGTCAGTAGTCTCAAAGTGAGTATTTCAATTTATAACATTCAGAACACTGAGGATGAGTTTAAAAGCAGATTGTGTATAGCAGAAGATAAGATTAGTGACTTTGAAAACAGATCAGTGGAAAATTTCTAAACTGAAGCACAGGAAAAAAAAGAATGGATAGCACAGAGGAAGACAAAGGCATTAAAGGCAGTTGGGATGCAGTTTAAAGGTCTAATCTATATCTGATTCTAGACTTGGAGGAGAGTGGAGCATAGAGGAGTGTTTGAAGATCAAATTAATGGCCAACAATTCCTATAAACTGATGGGACATATCAACCAGTAAATTCAACATCAGGTAACACCCAAGCAGGGAAAATACAAAAAAAGAAAACCATACCTAGGCATACCTTAAACTGTAGAAAATGAAAGACTGAAAGAACATCTTAAAAGCCTCTAGATAAAAACTGACAGCTAACATTGTATTAAATGGTGCAATATCGAATGCTTTCCCCCTGAATTTGGGAATAAAAAAAGATTCCACTATTATCATTTATATTTAGAAATATATTGGAGGTCTTGGCTACTGCAATAAGGAAAAAGAAGAAAAAAGTTTAAAGATTGGAAAGGAAGAAGACTCATTTGCAGATGACAATTGTATGTAGAAAATTCAACAGAATCGCCAAACCGTTGGAATGAAATACATGTGGATTTAGCTTAATTGTTAGCTACAAAGACAATATACAGGAAATGATTTTTATAAACTAGCAACATGGTATCAGGAAAGGAAAATTGTAAAATGTCATTTATAATAACATCAAAGTAGTCGATACCTTGGAATTACTCTCAAAAGATATACAAGCCCTCTATATGGAAAACATTGCTGAAAGAAAGAAGACATAAATAAATGGAGCAATGTACGATGTACATGTATTCAAATTGTTAAGATGTCTATAATTCAGTCCCAGTCAAAAATCAAAAGGTGTTTTGGGGTGGAAATCGATAATAGAAATGCAAAAGACTGAGAATATCCAAGGCGACGTTGAAAAGCCAAGAACTAAGTGGAAGCGTGACTGTAATCCAGACTTTGTGATCGAGCTACACTAATGAAGTCAAGGACATGTTGCCGTAAGCACAAACAGGCCAGTATAGAGCTGCAGCGCCCGGTAGGGCTGCTACCGGTCTGAACGGAGACGTGCTGGTAAGTGTACAGCACACAGTGGATTTTAAAGACTTGGTATGAAAAAAAGGGTATGAAATATTAATAATTTTATGCAGGTTACATATTAAAATAATATGTTGCACATGTTGGTTTAAATAAAATATATTATTAAAACCAATTTCATCTGTTTATTGTTACTTCTTTAACGTGGCTACAAGGACATTTAAAATTACCTCTGTGGGTTAATGAATGACCACAGTGGCAGCAAATATTCCTTAAATAGGACACAAAAATACATGACAGAAAAGATTGATAAGGTGGATTATTCAGAACTTCATCAAAAGACACATTTACAGATTGAAAAGGCAAACCATACATTGGTAGAAAATGTTTGTAATCTGTATATTTGACTGAGAACCCTTATTTAGAAATATAAAGAACTCCTGCAAATAAAAAATGGGGGACAGCTTTAAAAATAGGCAAATAACTTGAATGGAAGCTTCACAAAGAGATACCCCACATGGCCTATAAGCATATGGAAAGGTACTCGGCCTCCTCAGTTATCAGGGAAATGCGAATTAAAGATACAATAAATACTACACATCCACTAGAAAGGCTACAATTTTAAAGACTGACAATATCAAGTCAACTGGAATATCCATACATTGGGGGAAGAGAGGGTCTAAAAATTACTACAATCACTTTGAAAAAAAGTTTTGACAACATCCATTAAAACCAAACGCAACCTACCTCATAACCTAGCAGTTCCACTCCTACATATATATCCAAGATAAATGAGTGCATCTGTCCAGCAAAAGACATAAAATTTACATGAACATTGCTAGCAACCAAAACATTCCTCAATAGCAGTGTGTGTTTATACAAAATGCTACACAGTGATAACAGAAAAATGAGCCACATATTATATGAGTCCATTTACATGAAGTTTTAATAATAGGCAAAACGAATCAAAAGTGGTAGAAGTCTGAATAGTGGTTACTTCCAATGGGGGCATGAGGGTCTTCCAAGTATGTTGGGAATATTATATAACTTGATAAGGGTGGTACTTATACAAGTGTGTATGTGGATATGTGGAAATCCATCAGTTGTACACTTGAGGTCTCAGCATACTGTCTGTATGCCGTGCCTCAATAACTTTTAAAGCATCCTGTTAACATGTCTGGTAGTTCCTTTGTGATGAAGCTCACTTCTGTGAGACCAGTGCATACACAAGAAAGGCACTCAGTGGATAATGTGGAAGAAATTTAGGAAGGAAATGAAGTAGATAGGCTCATTGTCTAGTTTCTTGTAACCTGGCACCTGTTCGTGGGCTCACTGCTCACTTGTAATAGGCAGAGCTCTGTCTGTTGGCTGCACAGTCTGTTTGGCGATCGTTCCCACTCAAGAAAGTACACCTAGCTTTGGTCCTTTGCCGTTAGCCGTCCTGACAGTATAAGATACTGTGTTTCCCCAAAGATAAGACCCAGACGGACAATCTGTTCTAATGCGTCTTTTGGAGCAAAAATTAATATAAGACCGGGTATTATGTTATTTTATACCTGGTCTTATAGTAAAATAAGACCAGGTCTTATATTAATTTTTGCTCCAAAAGATGCATTAGAGCTGATTGTCCAGCTGGGTCTTATTTTTGGGAAAACACGGTGGGTCCAAGTGGATGGAGGAGAGGGGTAGACTTTAATTATGTGATGTAGGTTAAGAATAATAACTGTCTCCACTTTGTGGTCTGCTGAGTTTGATGCTATATTTCCTTCTCTTCATCATTTCTTCTTCCTTGTTTTTTAGCATTCAACAAATATATGTCAGTCACCCACTGTTGCCTGGCCATTTTGAGGCATTTAGCCACATCAGTGAATAAAACAAATAAGGATCTCTGCCCTCAGTAGGTTTGTGTCAAATGGGAGAAGATAGGCAATAAACAGTTAGTTACCTGCCTCCTTCTCCTTCCCTAACTCCTGCTTAAGAATCAAGCAGAACAAATTACAGTAGTACCTCAGTTTTCCAACGTCTCCACTGATGAACATTTCGGTTTACGAACGCCGTAAACTCAGAAGTAAATGCTTCGGTTTTCGAACACGCCTCAGAAGTCGAACATGTCATGTGGCTTCTGCTGAGTGCAAGATCCTAAGGCCTAGCTGTCGGCTGTTTTCAAACGTTTCAGAACTCGAATGGACTTCTGGAATGGATTACATTCGAAAACTGAGGTACCACTGTACTTAAAAAGAGAAATAAAAGCTTAGTCTGTTCCCACCCCTTCCTCCTTAGAACTTGTCACAACAACCCTGACTGTCACAATAACTATTTGGGTGCTTGATCAGAACTTCCCAAAAAGGAAGCTGTGGTTAGGTACAGTTCTAAATCTCATCTTGTGATGTATACTAAATCTGGAAAGGTCATAGAGTGCATAGGAAACCACTGAAATAAGACTTGTTAAATGCGAGAGTGTTCTGACTCAATGGATCATTTTTTAAGTTTGTCATTTTTAATGCAGATTTTTAAAAATCAAATACTCTAGAAAGAGTTCATGGAGATTAGGAGCCTAGAAATGTTAATGTGTGTGTAGATGGTAGGAAGGAAAGAAGGAAGGGATTAATTTGTTTTCAGTTGGGATTTGTAGTCAGATGATGAGGAAAACAAAACCATTTCCAGGTACAGAGGGGGAAAGTAGTACTTAGTAAGTAGGGTGTATTGACACCTTGCATTGACATCATGCTTACTGTCCAAAAAGTTTTCCCCATGCATTTTATCCTCCCAGTAACCCAGTAGGATGGGTATGTATTTTTAGCTCCTATTTTAATAGATTTGGATACTAAGAGGTGTTAAGCTGGTAGGTGTTAGAATTGGGACCTTTGGATTCTAAAGCCCCCAGATTCTTTTACATTAACGCCTTTCTGAAAATTATATGCAGCAACATGTAGGCAGTTTTGGCAGAGAAGGGAAGTCCTAGGACAAAGTTTAGTGATGCTAAAGGAGCTGCAATTAAGAATCTGAAAAGCAGAATAATTTCTGTGCTTGTGTGGGAGGGAAAGGTGATAGGATTGTGCCCAGAGGTTGGAATGTTTTGGATTTTTTGATCACCCTGTTGGCTGATAGGAAGGAGGTCTTGGTGCTCAAAGGTGAAGTTTTGGGTGCAGTAGTATCTGTTGTCGTATTTCTTACAGAATTATTTCCTGTGTTCCGTGGTGCCAGTGATTCTCTTTCTTTTTAACCTCCATCTCCAGGAGCCTCCAGAAGATGATGCAAACATCATTGAGAAGATTCTGGCATCTAAGACCGTCCAGGAGGTCGGTGACTGATGTTTCTGGCTTTTATATCGCTTGCACCGATTACATCCTCTGTGACGTGATGTTGGCCTAGAGAACCTGGAATGGTTCTCCTGGCTGGAATGAGAGCTGGACATGAACATTGGCTAGTCAACACTTACTTTGACCCCCACGGAAGATTTAGGACATGAAATTCTTAAATGTTTGAGTATTGGCCCAATTCAGTATGGCCCAATCTGATTTTTTTCTCCATTGTGATGCTTGCAAAAGGTCTTTATCCTTAGTTGCTATAGCCCATTGAAAGTCATCAGAAGGCCAAAAGAAGAGATGGCAGAAGAGTCCTAATAAAAACACATAGGGTTTTTTCCCCTTAGCTATCTCAGTGCCACTGTAGGAATCCTCTAGAGAATCCTGGAGGAAAAGAGTATGTTGGTGCCAGTGCGAGCATACTCGTAGTTTTATCTTTACTTCAAATATTTATGAACATGAGCTTCATTGCTTTGAGCAGGAACGCCACTGGTGTTTTGGGGTGATGGTCAGGAGGGACTCCAGAGATATACACTCTTACTTCTCCACCAGGCTCTTGTCCTGACAGCCCTCAGAGCCCTGGGCCAGTTTGGGCTTATCAGCTGATCACTGTCCCAGCCTGGACCTTAGAAGGGCACAGGAGGGTTTGTTTTATTTTAACCCGATAGCTAGCTGTATATCTAACTTTTGAGAAACCTCAATAGCTGTCAGAGAAAGAGATGGGAAAATGAAAATACTCTTGAGACGTAAGTAATAAAACCAAGCAGAGGTCTTGATTTACCTGTTTTCTTTTGTCGCATAAAGGTGATACGCAGGGTCTGGGCTGATAACTTCTTTCTCTTGGTTACAGGTTCACCCAGGAGAACCCCCATTTGACTTGGAGCTATTCTACGTTAAGTATAGAAATTTGTACGTCCACTTAATGTATTATTTGTATTTGAATTTTATATGACTAAAAGTTCCTTTCCGTCATCACATCATCTCCATTTTCCAAGAATGGCCCCTAACGCATGACCCACAGATGTTGGTTGAATCGGGCTCACCTTAGGCAGTAGTGCTCAACACAGAAAATCACCTGGAGAGCTTTTAAACTACTGGAGCCCTTCTTCCACTCAGGACCTGTTGACTCAGACTCTGGGAGTAGGTCCTGAGGATGGATGTTTTGTAAAAACTCCCTGTGCAGTTCTCTTTTGTACCCAGGGTAGAAAACCCTTGTCCTTATAGCCTATACCTTTCCCCTCTTACATTTTTCTTTCTTTGTCTGCTACCTGCCCACTTTCACTAACATGTTTTAATGATAGCCTGCCTATGTCTGCCCGCCCTCTGCTCTGAGCCAGTTTCTATAGAAGCTGCAGAGTGATCTACTGCTTGGAATTGCTGCATTCTTTTATTTTCTGGTTTTGCCCTTAAGGGCGAAGCCCTTCCAAGGCCAATCTCCAGCAATTTCACAACAAACCACTCCATTGCTTCCGTGTTAGGTGGTCACCCTGTTCATTGAAACACTTTAAAGCTCAATGATTGGCTGGTTTATGTGCTTGTCTCACAATTTATGTGTCATTGGATAGTTCCTACTTACACTGTAAATGGGCCACAATGGAAGAGCTCGAAAAGGATCCTCGCATCGCACAGAAGATCAAGCGATTTAGGAATAAACAAGCCCAGATGAAGCACATTTTTACTGAGGTGAAGTAGTATTTACTGACTCATTTGACCACTGCTTTTCTTGCAGTACTAAGTACTGGGTGTGAATCCCTTAAAGTTGAAGTCCTGTGCAGATCCATTGCTTAAGTCAAATTGCTAATTGTGCACTGTTTTGCAACAAAAACTAGTCCAGATTTAAGCCACAGAAAACAAATTACCCACCAAGGTATGAAGATCAAACCTTACATACTGATTGATACTCATAAGAGCGAGCGTCTTGCTTGGAGTACTGATAAGTGGTAGCTGGGGCAAGAGGAACCTGCACACCATTCTTTCATCCCCCTCCCCAGAGGGCAGTTCCAAAACCCTAAAGTTTGAATGTAAATAAACACAAAGCTAAAATGATAGAAAATAAGTAAATTTACATAAACTTGGGACTTTCTAAGTATGGTGCCTACAGCAAAAGGAAGGATTGATGGATTTGAATATTAAACAAATCTATAATATGTCCACCTTAGAAAATACCACAAACAGATCTTAAAGTAAACAATTAGAAAATATGAATATACATTACGTACATGTACATATTTTCTAATTATATACATGCACACATACATATATACAGCATATATTTTTCTTAATCTAGTATGAGAACCTTCCTATTTATACACATACACATGTTACACACACACATATATAACAAATAGTTTAATAAGAAATGCCCTTACAGCTCAATAAGAAAAATATATAACACCAAATAGAAAAAAATGGATATATTAACAGGGGAGTTAGAAAAGAAGGAAACTTTGATCATTAACCATACAGAAATGTAGTCAGAATCGGAAAAACCAGTTAGTAGTCAAAGGCATGCAGATTAGGAATTTTTTCTTTCTCTTTTTTTTTTTTAGTTATCAAATATTTGAATGTTTTAAAAATAAGGATTATCTATTGCTGGCGAGGAGGTAAGGAAGAGACAACCACTTGTATACCTCTGGGTCGGGGCATAACTTAGTATTACCTGTAGGGAAAACAGTATGACAGCAAACATCAGGTGTCTGAAAATTTGCATATCCTTTGTCCCAGCAATTCTAATTCTGTCATTTGTTGTAAGGAAACTATCAAGTCTTTGTGCAAAGAATTAACAATGATAAACAGTTGTTTGTATGGGTGAAAAATTGAAAACAAAGTGTTAGACAATAGACATTTGTTAAATTATGATACATCCCACAGAATGGAATACGCTGCAGCTAGTAAAAATACTGGAGAACAGTTATTAATGACATAGAAAGTCTCTTCTCTGGTTGATGGGATTGTGGTGCTTTTCATTTTCATTTTTTAAAAGTTTTTATTGGGGAACAGTGTGTTTTTCCAGGACCCACACAGCTCCAAGTCAAGTCATTGTTTTCACTCTAGTTGTGGAGGGCGCCGCTCAAACCTTAGTGTTATTTATGAGCACTGCACTCCAACCAACTGAGCCAACCCGCCGCCCCTATTTTCTTATTTTATTAACATGTAATTTTTCAATTTTATTTAGATAACTTGAAGCAATAAAAATTATTCTTAAACTGTAGTCACAAGTATTAGACTTTAAGAGTGCACTCACATGCTGTCAAATTATAGTAGATGCTGCACATACTTACCACTTAATTACACATTCTGTACTCCTTTTCCTCCAGTGACAAAAAATTGTTTTAGGATAATGTCAGTAAGCATTCTTCTTGTCCCAAATGGGGTCTTTCCTTTTCAGCCTTACCGTTTAGCCCTCGCCCTTTCCGTAATTATTCATAAGCCTGTGAGAACTACTTTTCATGGCATTGTTCTTCTGATAGAGAATCTAGGAAAGGAAGGTTACGACTAGAATCGGAAAAACCATCTTGAAGCCCCGTTGGATGCTCTCCCTCTATTCCTGGAACAGTTTTTCACACCTCTATTTCAGCCAGTATTTGCAGTGCAGGAACTTGTTTACATATCTGTATCTTCCATTTTGAGCCCTGTGAGACAGACGGCCCATGTCTTCTTCATATTTCTGTCCCTGGTTCCAGGTAGGCACAGGATCAGTGCTCAAGTGATTATTTGGTAAGGGAGGAGGGCTTGCCTTATGCTGCGGAACCTTTCGCTTTTCCCATTTTCTTGGAATAAAATCCAGATTCCTCAGTATAGCTTCCAAAGCCTCCTGTGTCTATTTTCTGATTTATTCCCAAGGGAGTGATTTTTCCTTGGTTGGGAATAGAGGAAATTGTGTTAGGGTGTATAGAAATAACGTAACACCGTGTTTTCCCGAAAGTTAAGATCTAACTGGAAAATAAGCCCTAGCATGATGTTTCAGGATGACATCCCCTGAACATAAGCCCTAATGCGTCTTTTGGAGCAAAAATTAATATAAGACCCAGTCTCATTTTTGGGAAAACACGGTAGGAGTTCATATTCTTGTCAGAAGGAAAGGCTTTTGAGAAGATTGGAGGGCCTCATGAAATCAAGGAGTAATAGTGGGGAGTACTCTCTATAACACTGTCATTGATCTTGACCTCTTTAACGTTTTTATTAATACCTTGGATAAATGATATTCTTAGGACATAAATAATAACTTAGTTTTGGACAGAGCTGCTTCCTGTCCGTTATTTCCAGATGCCTTATGAGGTAGCCTGGGGAGAGGGTAGCCATGTGAAGGGCGCTCAGGCTCGAGAGGCTGCGAGTTCCCACACTCTGCAGAGGTGGAGGCCTTCTGACCAAACCCTGAGTCTTTCTGAAAACCAGACCCCAAGCGGGGAGAATAAATGACAAAATCAAAGTTTAAGTTTTCCTGCACAGGCCAAGATGAATGAAATATAATGACCATAAATAAATGTAATGTCATGCATTTGTATTTTAATGACTTTTTACAACTTTGGAGTGGGGAATATGACTGGATAGCAGTTCTAGGGAGAAAGGATATTGCCAATTTAATTACAAGTTTACTGTTTGCCAAGAGTAGGAGATGGCTGCTTAGAAAGTAACATTAATCCTAGACTGCGCCCATAGAACAGTCCTGCTATGCCTTGCTCCTTTCATTCCTAAGTTTATTTCTGTTTCTTTTTGGGTACCAGGACTCAGCGAGGGACTTTGCAAAACCTGAGGGCAACTGCAGAACTGTAAAAGTCAGTGGTAAAGGGGTAGAAGAAGCATAGCTGAATGACTGAGAGCAAAGGTGAAAAGCAGACTACACAGTGCTAGGAGCCTGGGCTCTGGGGCCAAACTACCCTCCCAGCACGTGCACACATGCGCACACACCGCCCCCACCTCCAGCTCCTTCAGACTCTATCCTCATCTATGTAAAGCAGAACTAACAGTATCGACCTCACAGACTACCTGGGCGGATTAAATGGCACCGTGTTTATAGAAATGCTTAGCATGGTGCCTGACCCATAGGGACTATTCCATAAATGTTAGCTCTCTCTATCATAAGGGATCTGGAAACATGGCATCTGAAGAACAGTTGAACACCCAGGGTTATTTAACCCAGATAGGGAGGAGATTGTTGAAGAGCCAACACAGAGGAGAGAATGAGCTGCGTTACTGCTGCTTGTAGAGGAAGCAGTTTACACCAATGAGTCACAGTTCCAGGATGGAAATTAGGCTGTAATTGAATATGAATAATGATGAAGATCACTCTGCTACTACGGAGTCGGCAGAGGTAAAACTGTTGGCAGTGGGTCACGTCGTATAGTGCAGTATATTTCTGAACATGGGAATAATTGAATCTGAGGGTGGGTTTGCCAGGGATGCTATAAAAAGTATTTCTGAATTGATTAGAAGATGAATATAGACAGCACCTAAGGTACCTTCCAACTTAAGGGGCAATAAGAACATTCCAGCAGTCCAGGCGCAGGCTTCTGGGTGAGAAAGACCTGGGTAAATGTAGCAGTTCCCACAGCTCTGGGCCCTTAGCCACATTACTTATTCAGCCTCTCTGAGTCAGTTTTCTCATCTGTAAAGTGATGATAGCATCTATTCCATAAAGTAGTTTTGAGACTTTAAATGAAAGCACTTAGCGTAACTCTGGCCACATATGTAATATTTCTGAATGTTGTTTATTATTTTGTAAGTACCCTTTTTTGAAGCGTAATGTACATAAACATAAATAAATCCTAAGGGTATTTAGCTCAGTGAATTTTTACAAAATAAACACACCTGCGTAACTACCACCTAGATCCGGAAATTATCGATACCTCGAAAGTGCCCCTCATGCCTTCTTCCAACGTTAGCCGTTATTGGTGTTGATCTTAAGAAAAAAACTAGGGGGCAGCCAGTTAGCTCAGTTGGTTAGAGCGAGCTGCCCTTAACAGCAAGGTGGCCGAACCGGTCCCCACATGGGTCATGTGAGCTGCTCCCTCCAAAACTAGATGGAAACAACTACTTGACTTGGAGCTGATGGCTCCTGGAAAAACATATTTAAATAAATAAAAGTTTTAAAAAAGAAAAACAGGAAGAAACCGTAATTCTGAGTTTCCAAGGGTTATCTTTGGAACGAGGAGCAGCGAGCAAAAGGGAGTCCTCCTCGTGCTGATTTCTGTGGTGCCGGGTGACCACCAGGGAAGTCCTTCCCTGGCCGTGATGTGGTCCATACGACTCGGGGGACTCCTTTCAATTTAGTCCTGCCGCGCAGGACTTGGGGGCGGTGAGGAAACATCTGGGAGGTGGCGTTTCGTCCCAAGTGAACCTCTCCTGTGTTTCCTGGCGGGTCCTGCGAAGGGGGCCCGTTTTAACTCCTCTCCTCTGTGTGCATTAGCCTGATGAAGACTTGTTCAACCCAGACTACGTGGAAGTGGACCGCATCCTGGAGGTGGCGCACACCACGGACGCCGAAACCGGGGAGGTGCGCGTTCTGCCACGTCCGCCCGCCCTCCTGACCTCGTCCTGTGCTTGTCTGGTTACCGTGCGGCCTCTGTTTTAACGGCGTCCGTGTGTTGTGTTGTAGGCTGGTCTTGCAGAGGCCGGCCAGAGCATGGTCACCTCCTCTAACCCGGTAGAAACACAAGTGTCTCTCCTGTTCCCACAGGAAGTGACACATTACCTGGTGAAGTGGTGCTCACTGCCTTATGAAGAAAGCACATGGGAGCTAGAGGAAGACGTGGATCCTGCAAAAGTGAAAGAATTTGAATCTCTTCAAGTTCTCCCTGAAATTAAGCACGTGGTACTGTATCCATATATCTCTGACTCCTCTCCTAACATGCGGTTTCTTGAACTTGGTAATCCTGGATGTCCACTGGGCTGTTTTCTACGGTGTCTTACCTCTGGCCATTCCCCCTTGCAACCTGCATTTCAGGGTGTTTCTCTCCCCAAATCAAACTTTGCTAGCACTCAGGTCAGCATTAGGTCTCACTCTGTTTTCGTGTATGTGACATTTAAGAAGCTTGGATGTGAGCTTCGATTTCGTGGTGTGTGGCTGTTGATGGAGTCAGTAAAGCAGAAGGTGTGAGAAATGCCTGGCTTGGGAAGGAAGCTCAGTAAATTCTTAGTAGCTGTCTTTTTTCCTAGTTCTTATCTCTTGCTCCATCAATGATCTCTTTTCTTTGGTTTTATCCTTTGCCTTTACTCAACTGGAATATTCTTAAGGGGAAGAACTGTCCTTTATCTATAGATCCCTGGGACTTTGCAGAGAGAATGCAGGTTTTCAATGTACGTTTATTGAATTGGTTTGTTTTTCTGATTCAGGGTTATTACCACCAAAATGCGAAAAAGTTCCAGAGTACCTGACAAGTAGTTATATACAGAGTATCAACAATTAAAAGGAGATGGAATTGGGATAGAGCCTGGTTAAGATATAACTAACATGGGAAGTGAATCAAATTATTCAAGAATATGGATATAGGATGGAATGATCAGTTTCTATTTTTAAAAAATCACCATTTTTATATGAAAAACTCTTATCCAGTTCCTTATTAGTATTATTTGTTTTTACATCACTGGAAAGTTAGGATTCTGAAGACAAGACCTCAGCATTGAACTTAGATCCCTGTCAGAGTCCATCCAAAAGCAGTGTTTTGTTTTTGGGTTTTTTTGGTATATAAAGTACATAAAGGTACATGGAGACGCGAAACTGTGATTAGAAACCTACATGTTTTATAGTGTTTTGTCTACATGACTGATGAATAAATTTCTCTTTCAACCCTCTCCTGTAACTATTACCTGTTTTTAATTCAACTTGTCAGTCATTTATTAACCATCTGCTATAGGTTGTTTCTTGTGTGAGATCTAGTAAGAAAGAAGGTACAGGCCCTGCCCCCAGGAGCTCACAGTGTAATGGGAAAAGCATGTGTGTATGTGGACTAATAGGGCACCAGGCTAATTGGGATGTGGGAAGCGCAGAGACACACCAATGTGGAAGCAGAGAGCAGAGAGGATTTCATTCTGAAACTGATTGTAAGTTATCGTTTAGAAGTAATGAAGATTCTTATTCTCTCAGCCTGAATCCCACTCATTTCTTCAGATTAACTCCATGAATTTGGCAAGAGTCTGCATACTCAGGTGTTCTCAGGCAATTTCACTTTTCCTTTTTTGCTCTTGTGATGCTGCTCTCTTTATCTCTCAGTGAGCAAGGATGTCATTGCACGCTTGTCTTTTTGTTTCTGATCTATTTGTCCTCATTTAAAATGCCCCTTTTGAAACGTTATCTCAAAAATTCTAAATTGGAATGGTAGCAAAAAGTGTAATTAAAGTTGTCGTCTTACGTTAAGAAAAGGTATGGCTCCAAATGATACTTTACCTGAATAAATTTTTTAGGTGTTTTATTCTGGCCTTTGAAGGTTAGAGGTAACCCTACCAGTCTTGATGCATAGAACATTCTACGTACCTAAAAGCTTTTTGGTAAAAATTGGTTACTTACAAGTAAAATACAGAATTTTGAGAAAGCAAGAAATAAAAGTGTCAATAATGATTGTACAAAGAGAGAAGCAGTCTTTTAATAGGCAGAACTCACCTTGGAGACTCCAAGAATCACTTGTCTTCTTTTGAACTTCACTCAGTAGCCAGTGAAGGTTGTGGAGCCCTGGGACAGGTTGTTTCTTGTAGCCTATGTGACTGGCGAGCCAACCAGACTAAGCACTCGAAACTTCTAGCCAATTTCAGGTCTTAGGTGTTTAGGTGACTGAAATTTCTGGCCAGTGGGCTGTTAAACTGAAACCTTTAGCACTGGGGAATGAGGGAAAACCTTGAGGAATGACAGGATTACCTCACATCTAGAGTGCTACCAAGGCAACAGTGTAGAAATCTGCAGTGAAATTCTTTCCTACAATATCTATAATGCCGAGAGAGAGCCACATAAGTCACTAGAGATGAGGAACATTCCAGAAAGTTTCTCAATAGTATCTGGTAGAGTAGGGCCAGTTAAGTGGCTTGCATGGACTTAAGGGATCCAGGACAAATGGTTCCTGTAGGTTAAGAAGATGTAATTTCCTTAAGGGAGCAGACCAAGAGATTTCATATGGAAAATAATGTTGCTTAAAAGTTTTTCCTTTAAAATGAATTGTTTTGACATAATAAATTATTTCCTCCTTTATTTCTAAAAACGCCTATACCTATGTGCTGGTAATAATATTCAACAAAGTCCCATTCCAAAGGGCTTAGCCTAACTACAGCTGTAGTAATTTTGTAGGTTAGTAGTGATGTGTATTTCTCTGGAAGACCATGGACAGATTATACTTATCTCCAAATATCAGTGATATATTTGGGAATATTTAATTAAATTTCATATGCAAATGGTTTTGTTTTAGTTAATAACATATTTCAGGTATAAAGTTTATCGTAGCACCCCAAAGTAGAATTACCAAAGACTACAATTGCTGTTTAGAAAAAGCTACAATCTCAAAATTATCATTTATAACTGCAGGCATAGCTAAGAATGTTTTTCATTTTTAAGACCTAACTTCAGGTCTTTATGAACTCAATTTGTATATAAGCAAAATAACCAAGTCTATGTACAAATGACATAATACCCAAACGAGCAAAATTTTTGGATGGGAAAACTCAATACGTAAAGATTTAAATTTCCCCAGATTAATTGAAATTCCAGTGGGATTTTAAGAGAACTTGACAAATTGATTCTTAAGTTATATGGAATAGTACATAAGATAGAATGGCTAAGACATTTAAAAAAAAAGAATTCCCCATCAGATGTAAAACTATAGTAATTAAAAAATGTGGTTTTATTGTAGTAATAGTCTAGTGCAGGGGTGTCCAAACTGCGGCCCGCCGGCCAACTGCGGCCCGCAATCCATTGTTAATTGGCCCGCAGCAAATTCCAAAAATATATTTAGTTTACTTAAATAAACCAGGTGAAGCAATACGTACTTCACCTCGAGTGAGTGGCCCGGCTGTTTGTGTATTTTACTGCATATGGCCCTTGGTAGAAAACGTTGAAAAAAGTTTGGACACCCCTGGTCTAGTGGAACAGAATGAAGAATCTAGGTACAGCTTCATTGATATATTGGAACTTAGTATATGATAAATATGTCATTTCATATCAGCAAGGAAAAGATTATATTTAGAAGTTGGTGTTTAATATGCAAAAATAAAATAATAAGATTGCTATTGTCTTCTTTGCAGTTTTGATTATACAGGCTTTTTGCCTGGTATGCTGACTCTGGAAACTAATCTGTAAAATATTTGACCCACTGGACTCCACTGTGTTGATACCACAGGCACAAAGAAATAAAAAGAAATTCTGTCTATAGAAACCAAAAAACCTGACTAATACTGGCTTGCAGGAAAATGAAAGTGTAAATGGAAGTGACATCTAAGAGTCTAAGTAATACAATATAACACCAAGGTTTTAGGTTGGTCTGTTTCTCTTCATTAATTACTTGCAAATTTTACAGAGGTGTTCTTAGTTTAATCTGGTAAAATCCAGAAAATAGTAACAGCAGTTTGAAGTCAGCTTTAGGGCAGTATTTTGAGATTTACCGTCTTCCCCATTAGTATTCTGTGTCCCTACTGGCGTTATTCTCCTAAAACCCCATTCTTTACATATTGTGCTCTCTGCTTTCTTCCACTAGGAGCGGCCTGCTTCAGACTCCTGGCAGAAACTTGAGAAGTCTCGCGAGTATAAGAATAGTAACCAGCTCCGGGAGTACCAGCTCGAGGGAATGAACTGGCTTCTTTTTAACTGGTATAATAGGTAAGGGACCAGAACATTCCTGTCTTCATGGATGCTTTTCTTACCAAATGTGTAAGATCCTCCCTCCCTGGGGGAGGATCGCAGCCTTAGCACTTAGAGTAGCAGTAGTGGAGCAGTGAGAGAGTGCCTGGCCGCCGTTGATACAGACTAGTGATCTTTATACATTAGTCACACCAAGGCTTGATTTTTGTTAGGTATTTCTCTAACCAAAAGGAACGATCTTTAGATATCACTGGCTTAGTGCTTCCCCTCCGCCCCCACCCTTTGTCAGTATAGCCAAAAGGTTCAGCTAAACTTAGGTTAGACTCAAAAGATCCTTTAAACATGTTTCCTGTCTCTAAGTCTTTAGCGAGAATTGGCTCTAAAGGGAAGTGGATTTGGATTCTAGCCCCAAGCCTGCTGCTGGGGTGTGAGCCGTGGATGTTTTGGATTTGTGCTGTAACGCTCAGTTGTGGACTGTTTGCGCGGTAGTTCCTGTCAGAATTTGATGAAACGTGCAGTTTGAGAAAAATGGGTTGAGATTTTAACATTCTGGAATGTGCCCCTTAGGATTGATTTTAAAGACAGCATGTTGTGATGGAAAACACACCAAAGTGGGACTCTGAAGACCTGTGTTCTAGCGTAGTCTCTGCCACTTACAGCACCACCCAGCACAGCTCCGAGGTTGGCTTTCCAGGTCTTGGGCTGCCCATGGGTTACATGAGCTGTGAGACGGGATGGGGACCATATCTGTTGGAGTGTCACAGCTCTGTGCAGTCTGATTCTGGATCACCAGAAGAGACCAATATTTTTACTCTGATAAGGATTTATTATGTGGGTTAAGTCTGTCCTCTGATAACAAATGAAGACAATGAGAATCGTGTAACTTATTTTATTTTTGCCTTGGCTTCCGTGAAGTTTGTCACGTATAGAAACTGGCTTCGCTTTGAGGCCTATTGTTTTTTCTCCTGGTCTCACTATTTTAATGTTTAATATTTTTAGTTTATATTTAAATGGACCTTACTTCACGTATTTTCTTGCAAGTTGCCGTAGTTCCTTTTTGGAAGTGAGCAGGGTATGAATAATAATAACTCACCTCAGGCGCATCTCTGGAAAATGCTGATAAGGTCTTCACCGATGACCTTAGAGGTCAGGGTGTGCTCCTGAAATATCTTTTTAGTTAGAAACGACGTCCACCTCTTTCCTATATTGATGACGAATTATCTGTATTTCTTACTATCTGCAGAAAAAACTGCATTTTGGCTGATGAGATGGGCCTAGGGAAAACCATCCAGTCCATCACGTTCCTTTCAGAAATATTCCTCAGGGGAATCCATGGCCCTTTCCTCATCATCGCTCCTCTCTCCACCATCACTAACTGGGAGCGAGAGTTCCGGACGTGGACAGAGATGAACGCCATTGTGTACCACGGCAGCCAGATCAGCAGGCAGATGATCCAGCAGTATGAGATGGTGTACAGAGATGCGCAGGTGAGCCTTCCACGAGTCCCAGAGACCCAGGGACAGCCTTCCTGTCACTTGTCTCCAGGAGTTTCAGTGCCCTGTCCCTTGGGTTACCGTCGACTGACTTTGTAGTCATCTGTGTATTGAAGCAGACTGCTTGCCCCTCCCTCGTAGTTTAATTTATGATAAAATAGAATTGTAGGGCATGCCTTCCACTCTCTAGATACCCCAGAGGCTCTTTTTAGGACACCGAGAGCTTGGCTTCTTGGTTGGTTTATGAAGTTGCTTTTACATGCAAAAGATTTTATCCGAATTAAATGCTCAGTGAAGAAAGTGAGCAGAAGAATTAGTATACAGAGAATGGGTTCCCAGCAAGGGAATTCAGAGAGGAGGTTAACAGATTTGACAGGGAAGGATACAAAGAAGACAGGATTCACAAGAGAATGTTTTAAGCTTTTTTTTTTTCTTTTTTTTTTTTTTAAGTATAATCACGCTTCTGCGTGAGTATGCTTATATGCTTGTCTTGGGCACCAGGTTTTATGATTAAGGAAAGTGAAAATTAAGTGAACCCAAGCAGAGGAAAGCCAGTGCTCTCGTCAGGAGTTTTGTAGACAGCAGGCGACACTTGGAGGAAACTGAAGATGTGCTCTAATAGGTGCCGCTGTGCTTCCTAAATGTGATGGCAGCCCTGGGACAGGCTAAGAAACAAAGATGTGTCCTGCCTGGTAGCACTCGTCCCAGGTGAATCAGGAGCATGACTTTGAATCTGTGCTAGAACCCAAGTTACAAGTTGAAATTAATTACATCTGAAAAGTAGCAAAGAAGGTTTCCTGGAGCATTCAAGCTATGCATGGTTTAGACTGGCTCATGACTAGGAGCGTGTGAGTCAACACTCATCTGCTTTCCTTGTTGTGACAATTAATAAATAAAATGTTTCCTTGCTGGGCCTTCCAGACTACTCATCCGTCTCACCTTTGTAATGAGGTCTGTCTCGTCTAAATATTAGCTGGTTCATTCTTACGTTCTCTCTTTTCTCAAATGAGGAAGAGCAGTGCTTCTTGGCTTCTCACCTCAGTCCTAGTGCTTAAATTGTCGTGCCGTCTCCTCTAATCCACTGTTTGCCGAATGCTCTAGCCTTGGCGTAAAGCTTTGCCTTCTGTGGTGTCATCCCCAGGGAAACCCCCTCTCAGGGGTCTTCAAGTTCCATGTCGTCATCACAACGTTTGAGATGATCCTGGCGGATTGTCCCGAGCTAAAGAAGATTCACTGGAGCTGTGTGATCATTGATGAAGCCCACAGATTGAAGAACAGGAATTGCAAACTTCTGGAGGGTCTCAAGCTCATGGCCCTGGTGAGCCTTGCAGGCTTTTACGCGAACAGTTTCCTTCCGTTGACGGTGGCGGAAGCATTCTGCAGGCAGCTTACTTGTGCATAGTCTATTTACTCTAGATTTTCTTTTTGCCCTCTGTAGCTGTGATAGTATAGGAATCAAATGTGTTTTAGTTATGAACTAGGTTAACAGTGCGACCTTTGCCACAGATTGACTCCCAGAGGGACCCAGGGGAATCTTAAATACCATGAAATTTGTGACCTGGAAATGTAAGGTATTTTGGTTTGTTTCCAGGTCCGTGAATGATCTGGTACCTCCTACTGGCAGAGTGCCCAGTAAGTGGTGGGTTGGCACTCCATAATATTGAGTGAATGAATGAATGGTGGCTTTAATTAACATGAAATTGCTGCTGGAATCAGTGACGTGAAAGGAAGAGTGAGTTGTTTATTGACTGTACTCCCATGAAATGTTGGCACCCTATCTTTTCATAAAAGTGAAACGGAATTGCCCCCAGTTGAGCACAGAATGCCCTGGCTGCATTTTCCTACCCAGACATACTACTTGGGGGCCCACGCACCCACCCACCCTTCATCTCGTGGTGTTCGTCTGTGCAGGAACACAAAGTGCTGCTCACCGGGACGCCCTTGCAGAACTCTGTGGAGGAGCTCTTCAGTTTGCTCAATTTTCTGGAGCCGTCACAGTTTCCTTCAGAGACGGCTTTCTTGGAGGAGTTTGGGGATCTCAAAACGGAGGAACAGGTAAATAGGGCCCTGAAGAAGTGAAGAGACAGTGTGGTGATTACCTTCACCAGTAAGGAAAGACCAAGCCGTTAGCAAGTTCTAATGTCCTTTATTTAGCAATTTGTTTATGTTGAAGAGAGGAAACTGATTACTAGTAGTTCTGATGACTCCAAAGAATAAAGGAATCAGCATCCAGAATATCGAGTGTTAACGTATCAGGCCTCTTGCCTTCACCAGTCTCACATGTATGTTCCATGGTTTTGCCCTCTGGCTCAGGATCCTGGTGCTTTCTTCCCTCCTCCTTCACCCCTCCTCCTCCAAAATTGGCAACATAGTCCCAGGCTCATCTTTTTGAGTACAACAAAATACTCAAGAGTAGTGAGGAAAAGAAGGCAGTCATATACTAGAGTAGTCGGTAAATCCAGTTTTGTCCATGTCAACTAAATTTCCTCAGTTTTCAAAGGTCTAGTCCCGAGTCTAGCTTGTTGGACTCAAAGCTGATTCAAAGCAGCCGGCATTAATAAGGAGCTACTATCTACTGCGACTAGAAATCTCTACTAGAGATTACAAAAATGAGCCACACAAGTTTAAATGCGACAAGAGGAACAAATAATAGAGTTCGAGACTTTAAAGGAGGGAAGGGTCACATCTGTTTGGGAATCAGGAAAGATTTCATGGAGAGATTGCAATTTGAAAATGGTCTTAGAAGAATGGGTAAGTTTTCAGTAGGTGGAGAGAGAAGAGATGGTGACTATTTTACACCCCTTTGGGCTCCTGTGCCTACCGAGATGACCTTTTGGTTGTGCCTTTTTTGGAGCTAATCTGGCAGTGCTCTGTTTTTGTCTGAAGATGGCCTCTGGGTGTGTTGGTTCTGGGGCCTCTTGAAGAGGCTCCCATGAAGCCGAAGGTCATCTGCTGCCTGTGACTGGCCCTTGGCTAGCTGGTAGGAGTCATAAAGCTACCCAGGTTGGATACTATCTGTGCTGGACCTAGAGGTACATGGGGGAGGCCATGCTGAGAACCTAGGCTGGCTGCCACCAGTATCAGGCCTGGGGTAGTTTAGCAAAAGGTTCAGGGAAGGCCTGACACCACCTGCCAGCTGCCTATAAGGCTCAGCCACTGAAAGGGCTTCAGTCCGTATGTGGGTTGGGTGAGTCAGAGTGCCAGGTAGTAGGAAAAAACATGGAATTTATTATTTTATTACATGGAATTTATTCAGTATTAGGGAATTATCTGATTGAGCTAGAAATAGGATGGATGATGCTTATGAGGCCAGAGGGGTTTGGGGTTATATTTTGGGAAGATTTTGAAAGACAGGTTGAAGGATTTGGTAGGGGTTAGAGAAGCAGTGCAAAGCTCTGATGGCAGGGATGACATAGTTCTGCTAAATTAATCTGGCAGTGGTGTGTTACTGGGCTGGGGCCGAGAACTTGGGGCCTGAGGAGGGTTGGGAATTTCACTGACAGATGTCAAGAGTACACTCTGTGGTTCCAATCTGTTTGTTCCTACTTCTGTGGCAAGTCAGACCTTGAGAGCAGTGAATAATCAAACTGGATTCCACTTCCCTGCGTTTGCAGTATCTCTCGATCCTTCCAAAGCCAGCTCCAACCCTCCCTCCATTTTTGGATCATTAGAAATGTATCCTCTTCTCCCGCTTATTTTGTGGTGTGCATTTTTTCTTCTTCTAGACAATGACTTTCCTGAGGAACAGGCCCACATCTTCTCCAAAGCTGTGTTTGTTGTATTGAGCAGCACAGTGTCTGGCATGTAGTATACTCTAAATGCTTCAAGGTATGAACTGAGTGAAGGGCAAAGGCTGAACCCAGCCTGTGGCAGGCAGCCTGGTTGGCATTTGTGCCTATCTTTAACAGTTACCTAGCTGTGCCTTTTCTCTTTGGGTTCTTACATCGTAATTCCTTACCCATTTGGGGGATTAGATTCCTAAGAACCATGGTTGGTAAAATACATGGATTAGATTTAAGATTGGAGTTAGCAGAAAACCACAAAAATGGCATCAAATGTCTATATTTTAAGTCACAGTAAATAAATGTTCTAGAAAGCATCTGCTTTCATTCTGCTTTCATTGTTTAAAACCTGCTCCACTAAGTAACTCTTCTAAACCACTCTGTACAAACCTGTGTTTCTTCAGGAAGTGCTGGCACAGTGTACCGCTAACTTACGTAGACTCTACCCTGTTAAGAATTTTTGAACGGCCCTTTGTGACTTGCAACTTGATCGTTTGCGCTTGCGGTTTCCCTCATTTTCCCAGCAGGATTAGTCTGTTTGGTATCGTGTTTTAGCTCAGAGTTAACTCAGGAGGCTTGACTTTGAATCCCTTCTCTGTCACTGTCTTCTTGGGAGAGGGAGCCAGTCACCTTGCCGGTGCAGTCAAGTGAGTAGAGATCTGCTGTGCAGGCCTGGGCTGTGGGAAGAAGAGACAAATCACAGCAGAGAATACTGTCAGCTCAGAGTGCTCCTGATATGACGGCTCGCAGGATGAAATAAATAGGAGATGTCACCTCCCAGCGTCAGCTTTCTACATACTGCTACCCCCAAACGTGCTGCTGCTGCTGTTATTTACAACACGTGGGAAGACTGTTTCCAGATTGCCTCTACATTTTTTAAATTCAGATCGAATCGCCATGTTAGTTTGGGATGTACATCATAATGACCTAACGAACGTATATATTGTGAAATGGTCACCACAGTAAGTGCAGTCTAGTTAGCATCCATCACCACACAGGTACCAGTTTATTCCTAGTGAGGGGAACTTGTAAAAGCTCCTCTCAGCAACTTTCAAATATGCAGTTTGGTATTATTAGCTGTAGTCACCATGCCGTACCTTACATCCCCAGGACTTAGTTGTTTTATGACTGGAAGTGTGTACTTTTGACCCCTTGCATCCATTTCGCCCAGCCCAGATTCCCTCTACTTCTCCCTTTGTTCTTTCAGCATCTAAGTCTTCCCTTTATAACATCACTTGTACCTCTTAACATGGCTTAAATAGTCCTCAGGTAATTGGTGCATAGGTGTGCGTGTTAGAGAGAGAGGGAGGGAGCTGTTTTGTCCATTCTAGAGAATGGGTACTGTCTTTTGTATTTTTCTTTATATCTTGTGAGGCCACCACGGAGTTTCCCAGTAGTGACTTGTGAATTAGAGCCACATCCCCTTTTCCTCCATTCCGTCCTCATGTTCAGGGATCTGTCATGACCTTTCATGGAGTCTACTCCCACAGTACTGTGTTACAAGAGACTGTAGTGAAGCTGGGCGTCCCCCAGGAATCATTAAATCAGGATTTCCCTGGACAGGTGAAGAAACTGCAGTCTATCCTAAAACCTATGATGCTTCGACGGCTAAAAGATGATGTGGAAAAGAACCTGGCTCCCAAACAAGAGACAATTATTGAAGTAGAGTTGACTAATATCCAGAAAAAGTACTACCGTGCCATTCTGGAGAAGAACTTCTCCTTCCTGACCAAGGGGGCAAATCAGCACAACATGCCCAACCTCATCAACACCATGATGGAGCTGAGAAAGTGCTGTAACCATCCCTACCTGATCAATGGTGAGTGGCAGTGGGGAGCAGCGTGGGCTGGGTATGTGCCTCTGCTACAAGCTAGTGCTGACCCACGAGCTGATGTATTGAGTTCCCATTAAATGCTAGGATGTGTGTTTGCTCCCCTTCCTTACCGAGTGTTAAGCTGAGGTTCAGAGAGGTTGATGGACCTACCTAAGCCATCTAACTAGTGGGGATAGAGAGCCATGTGTTGCAAGTACCTCTGCCATCTTTCTGCCTGTCAGAAGATGGGATGTTACTCTTCAGTCTGCTGTCCTTTTTCTACGTGCGGGTTAGCCCACACTGTCCACTTTGGGACAGGGAAATGTGTTACTTGGTTGAGTAAATGGTCATGATTCAGTGAGACTAAAACTCTCTGCAGATAAATGAATAGTTAGCTATACTAATTAGAGAACATGTTGGAAACCTTTTTTAATAATAAAACTTTTTGATAAAATTTTAAAACCAAATGTGGCTTGGATTTTCTCATAGCCAGTTTTTATGACATTCGGCGCCGTCTTTGTCAGCTCTCTGAAGGTTTCTGTACTTGCATGAGTCAGCTTGATATCTCAGATCCTTCCCTACTTGGTGAGACTTCCCGGGAAAGCAAAGCACCTGTGTTCTCTGCACCCGCTGCCCCTGCAGAGCCCTCTGCTGAGGGCATGGACGAGGGATACACACACAGCATTGCTTCTCTGCACCGTCGGGCCGGAACCTAAAGATTCACTTCCTCTCTCCTAGGATCTGTAAAGCGGAGAGCAGCTTTTACCCTTCTAACTTTGTTCAAGGAATAGTTTTGTTCCATTCCTTTTTAGGGGCAGAGGAGAAAATTCTGGAAGATTTCCGAAAAACCCACAGCTCTGATGCCCCCGACTTTCAGCTGCAGGCCATGATTCAGGCAGCGGGGAAGCTGGTGCTCATTGACAAGCTGCTCCCTAAGCTGATCGCAGGTGGCCACAAAGTACTCATCTTCTCCCAGATGGTGCGCTGTCTCGATATCCTGGAAGATTATCTCATCCAGAGAAGGTGAGACTTGGGTCAAAGCTGGGCGCCAAAGGCTGCAGACAGTTCCTTTTCTCTGATACCTTTTTGATTCGTTCAGAAATTATGCTTTAACAACCACAAAGCATTCAAAAATGGAGACAAGGAATCGCCTCTTAAAGATTCACCAGAATTCAGAGTGAAATCTTATAACCACATATGCCCACGTTTAACTTTCTAGAGTGAATTTCATAACCTGTAATATAGCGCAAGAGAGGCCTTCCTTTGCTTGAAAAAGGAGTTCTACGTGTTTATTTATATTCTCCATAGTTGGAAGAAGCAATTCAAATAGTGTTAGAAAAGGTTAAGAAAATAATATATTTACATTTTTTCCTTTCCTTCTTTTTTCTTTTTTTTTTGCCTAATGATGAGAGAAATACATTCTTGGAAGCATCACTACAGAGGGTGCCAAAAAATGTATACACATTTTAAGAAAGGAAAACTGTATTAAAATTGTAATACACGATATATACCGATAACAAAAGATGAATACAAGTCATATTTTTCTTCTGCAATTACAAGAGATGCTCAAAGTGGTTACCATCAGCGTGCAGACACTTCTGATTACGGAGCACTACTGCTCGAGCAACGTTGACCAGTGTACGTTTTTGGCACCCCCGGTATGTGTCCGGCTGCTAAAAGAGTATAATCTATCAACTCACAGAAAAATAGTTTGGGGATATTTTATATCTTTTTCATCAAATCATCTAAGATTTTATGATACATTAGCTATGGCTTCCCAATTTATTTTCTTGTTCATTCTTCTATAATTTCTTGAACCTAAATTTGGTTACTTATGCAGGTAAAAAGTCTATAGTTTTACATGGATTATTTGGATTCTGTGTGGGTACTACATTTGTTAATTATGCACTGGACCTTACACCAGTGATCTGAAGATATAAATGGATTTTTCAAAATTTACTCTTCATGATAAAAGACTTTTCAAGATCACAGAAACTGTTGGCTTAGGCATTGCTAAGTTTGAAGGAAATCTTTGTTTTCCTAAAGTAAAATCATAGCAAATCTTACTTGTCTTTTACGTATTATTGTCCTTGAACATTCCGTTTGCTCTTATAACATGTAATTTATAAAAAGAGTATTAAATGACAAATTTAACTATGGGATATGCTGACATTTCATGTTACATAAATAATTCTCTGAAATCGAATGAGACAATGAAAGAATTTCTTTGAGCCCTGTAGTGGAGTTTTTTAGGTAAAGAATTCTTAAGACTTGTATTATTTTTTCTTTGAGGAAGTTGTAATGAATAAATCAAAACTCGTAAATTAGTTTCATATTTTACGAATTTGCTATAGATTAGGAACCCGTTGCCAGAACACTTGCTTCTCATAAATATATTATCTTACTCTTCAAAATATACCACTCATAGTTTGCAGTTTTATTAAAGAAGCCCTCCCCCCACCAAATGAGTAAATGTAATTAACACACTTTTGTTAAACACAGGTGTCTGTTGAGCTCCCTTTATGCTATTTTGCTTATCATTTATTGATCATTTTGTTTTCAAATTACTTGAGTATCATAGTATCTCTTAAAAATATGGGTGCATGTAATACCACCCCTGCTCAAAGCCCTCATTCGTACTTGGGGCATTTATCCTTTTAGTCTTTTTGGGTGTGCATGCCTGCATACATTTAGTTTTGTTGTTTATTTGTTTACATATTCTACATTCTGCTTTGTAACACATTTTTATTTAATAAGAAATTTTTTCTTTTATTTTTCTGCAACGTAATTTTGATGATCTGCATGATATTCTATCCTAGGTTTTTAATTTTTTCAGCATTTTAAGGAACTCTGAATATCCCATTATATTCATTGTGACTGTTTCCATTTATTTCCGTAGGATAAATTCTGACGTACAATTTTAAAAGCATTTGGTAAATATTTCCAAAACACCCTCTAGAAAGGTATTTAAATTATGGTCTCCTGTTTTAGCTTGTATTTGATTATTAATGAGAGTGAATATTTTTTCATATATAATAGCTACTTATATTTCTTCTTTTGTGAATTGCTTATTCATGTTCTTTCTCCATTTTCGGTTGCTCTTTGCCTTTTTGTTTGTTAATTTATAAGAACTGTTTACTTAAGAATATGGTGCAAATACTTCCCCAGTTTTGTTTTTGACTGTTAGTTTATGGGTGTGGGTTTTTGTTTATTTTTAGAAGTTTTAAATTTTATAATAGTCAAATCTCTCTTAAAAACAGCTTTAAATAAATTTGAATGCTTAAATCAATGTACTTTAAAAGGCTTACTTTCCCCACCTCTCATCCATTGCAATCGTATAAATATTCTGAAGTATTTTCTTTTATGGTTTCTTCACCCTCATAGCATCTAACAGGGATCTTCTGGGCTTAATATCATCAATCCTTTTCTCTTTTTAATTAAGTTTTCATTTTCATTAAAGTTATACCTGTACATAATGTAAAGAGCCACATGAACTTAAGAAAAATTGTATTTCCTAATTCATACCCTCTTCTCCCCTGAGTTTTCCTGCCCCCAGAAACAATTACTTTAAACTCTTAGACTATTTCTTTGGTATTTATAGGTATATCTAAAAAATGTTAGTAGTTATAATTTCTTGATTTTTTTTTTCAGTTTTAGGTATTATCTGTTCTCACTATGGAACATGAGTATTTCTCTTCTTTCACTGCCCTCATGAAAATCATGTATGCAACTTCCTGTCCTCCCACCTTCCCAATGTGCCATGTAATACTTTGGGTTAGATTTTTATTCAGTGTCTATTAGAACTTACATAAAAGCTAAATTATAGCTTAGTCGTGCAGTACCCTGTTGACTATTTCTTTATTGCACAATTTTTTGTTTTCTCTGAAGCTAACCATTATTTTTACTTAATTGCTTATTTTTCTAAATACTTATGTATAATTGAGCTCCAAAATTCGCCCTGGTTGTCTGCGTCTCCTCTTGTTGTTTTCAAGCACATCAGTTTCATCTTCTCAGAGCTGTCTCTCATAAAACCTTCTAACATGCCTCTCTCTGTCCATTTGTTCTTCCTGCCTAGTACACAGCTGTTATCTGTGCTCTCCCTTCATCATGCCGACAAGTTTCTTTTTTTTTTTCACTTGAATCAAATCTTTTTGTTGGTAGACATGGGATCGTACCTCTTCCGGGAGCTTCTAAGAAAGGGTGAATGATGAGTGAATTTTGAGACTTTGAAATATCTGTAGTCTGTTCTCATTCTTGAGTAATAGTTTTGCTGGGTTTGAGATTCTAGATTAGAAATCATTTTCCCACAGAATTTTGAAGGGTTGCTTCATTGGCTTCTAGCTTCCAGGGTTGCTGTTTAGAAGTTCAAAGCCCTTATGATTCCCAGTCTATGTATGTGACAGTTCTTTTTTCTTCTATTTAGAAACTTTGATGTATTCTCTTTGTTCCGGTGCTGTAAAAGTTTACAATGAACTGTTTTTTGTATGGGGTACATTGAATTGGATACTAAGTCATTTTTTCCCATCTGAAATCTAAATTCCTTCAGCTCTGGGGAATTTTCTTGAATTTCATCTTTCCTTATTTCTTTTTGTTTTATCTTTGTGGGACTCTTGTTACTTGTATGTCAGACCTTCTGGAATGATCGCATGATTTTCTCTTTACTCTCCATCTCATTATATTTTGCTCTATCTTCTGATAGAATTCCTTTACTCTGTCTTCCAACCTTAATCCTACGTTTTCTTTGTGTAATTATATTTTAATTTCCTAGAACATTTTCTTCGCTAATTTTTCAATTTTCATAGCATTCGACTGGTTATTCCACAAATGTGGTGTGTTCATTTGTCTTTCTGAAATTAATCGAAATAGAATTTTTTAAAAAATCTTCCTACAATGTCTGTTTTCTCCAAGTCATAATTTTGTTTTTGTTTATTTATATCTCTGTCTTTCATATTAGAATTCTGGGTTGGCTTTTTTGTTTGTTTTTCTTTCATCACTTTAAATTGTTAATCACCTGTGTTTTGGCCCCATGATTTCTGATAGAAGTTCTGTAGTCATTTAAGTGACTCTTCCCCTTGTGGGTAATGTGTTGTTTTACTCTCTCGAGTGAGATTTTTCTTTTGATTTTCAGCACTTTGATTGTGATGGATGGAATTCATCCTGTGCAGAGTTCACTGAGCTTCTGGAATATGTAAATGTATGTTATCAAATTGGGAAGATTTGGGTCAATATTTCTTCAGTTTTTGTTTCTTTTCCCCTTTTGCCCTATCCTCTTATTTCTTTTTGAGATTCCAGGTAACCTGTATGTTTGACCTTTTGATATTGTCCCACAGGTCCTTAGGCTCCATTCCCCCCCCCCCACCCCCCCCGATTCTTTTTCTCTCTCCTTTGATTTATCTGTCTTCAGGTTCTCTCTTTTCTCTGTTGTTTCCATCATGCTTATTAAGCCCATTCAGTGCTTTTTCTTTTTTGTATTTTAGTTCTAGAATTTCTTTTTGGCTCTTAGTTTGATGTTTCTCTGCTGTGATTTGTTATCTTTTCATTCATTACATACATTCCTTTACTTCCATCGAGGATAATTGTAATGGCAGTTTTAAAGTTCTTCATTGATAATTACAACATTTTGGATTTGATATCTGGCGATTGTTTCTTCTCTTGAAAATGGACCACATTTTTCCTGTTTATTCATATGTTACATGATTTTGAGTTTTTTCCCCCTGGACATTGTGAGTGTTTTGTTGTGGAGATTTAGGATTCTGCTATGTTGCTGTGCAGATGTTGACGGCTTTTGTTTAGAGGCATTTAACTAGGTGAGATTCAAAATGCAAATTCTATCAAGGTCTGGTAGGTAGCAGCTCCAGTCTTAGCTCAGACTACTTTTAGTATGCTCCACTCATGTGTGAGTCAGGTCAGCTAGAGACTTCGGTAGCATTTATACCCAGAGTTTGGAATATACCTTCTCTGTCTTTCTACTTTCTGGAGATCCCCTCTCATCCTCTGGCAGTCCTGGTGGCCCCAGACTTCTTCCTCTTGTGCCTCTGGTTAAAAAGACAGTGGCTTTTTATCAGATTTGTAGCAGCCCTGCACTTCTGCGGCTTTTTCTCTGGCCAAAACCACAATCTGCGTGCTCTCCATAATCTGCCTGCTTTCCTTAACTCTCCAGTCCCCTCAGAGAAGTTTTTCTGTTCATCTGTTTTGTTTTTTATGTTTCATTTGGATTTTGTGGTAGTTATTTGCCAAGGGCTGATGTGTTAGGACCTTTTCCCTCTATACCAGAAGCAGAACCTCCGTGTTTCCGGTCAAAGCCTTTTTTCCACCGTCTGGTCTTAGCCATCAGACGGCGGGCACTGTCGAGCTGATTGACAGCTCTGGGTATGTGGGCTAGGCTTGTTGGTTCTGGGCTTCACTTGTCATGGTGAACACTAGCCATCTAGCTGCACTGTTTCATTGGGGAACCTCCTGTGTCAGTATTTTTGCGTGTTTCTCTTCCCCTCTCCAGCCTAGAGGATGGGAACTTGATAGTGCTGAGAGCTGATTGTAGGAAAGTGGGGTGCAGAGAGCTAGGGAGGTCTCAATTTTCCCTTTTTTCAGTATAGTACTTCTATCCTTAACTGTGATTGGTCTCTCCTAGGGTAAAAGGGGGTACAAAGTCTTTACCCTCAAGGCTGAGGTGAGTGATCTGTAGCCTGAATGGTATTCAGCCAGTTCCCCTGGTTTTTAGACTCTTTGCATCCCCATTTTCAAGGGTACCTGTTGCCACCAATGCCTGATCCCTTTGGATAGTCTGCGGTATTGAATTAGGTTATTTCTCACCTGGTATTCTGCTTTCTTCAAATTAAATACTGCTTGGCTGGCTGTCCAGCTTCCAGAATTTTTTGTGATTCTGTTTGTGGGTTTATTTGGGGAGGGGGGGCATTATTATACATTTTTTAGAAATCCTTTTACTGTAATTTTATTAGTGGTTTGGGAAGATAAAAGGATTAAATGTGCATGTGAACTCATAATCTTTAACTGATTTCTTTGGGGGTTTTTTGTTTACATTTCAGTCTTCAATCCTGTAATTTTAGTAAATGGTATAAAATAGGCATTTATTTAATTTATTTGCAAATATGTCTAATTTTCTATATTAAATAGTCCACCTTTTCTCCATTCATCTAAAACACTATCTATAAAATATACTGAGATGTTATATATGCAGGGTGTATGACTAATTTTTTTATTCTTTTGATCAGTATTTCTATTGCTTTGCTCATATGTTATTGGAGGTGAACTTCATAATTATTTTTTAATCTACTCCTACTTCAGCCCCTCACTATAAAAACTTATTTATATATGTATATACATATGTGTATATATATATGTATATGTATGTATGTGTATACACACACATTTACACATCAGTATTTATCTATAGATACATATATCCAGCTTTTGGGATTTTGATTGCTTTTTATACATTTAATACAGTACAGTTGACATCTTCGCAAAGTTGAAAAACCTGATATTCACTGCACTTACCGAAGTCCTTCATATACATTTGATGGTTCAGTAAGTATGTACTTTGCCTGGACAAGCCTACCTTGTTCAGAACCTCTGCAGGTGTCAGGGAGGTGGTGAGCAAACCAGCATGGCCCCGAGTTTCATATCGCCCAGTCCTTCTTATTTCTTACTGAGTTTAATCCCAAGTACTTTATATTTTCATGGCTGTTGTGAATGGGAGTGTTTTCACTCCTTATATTTTCCAGCTGGTTATTGCTGGGAGATAAGAAACTTGTTCGTTTTTCCTTAAGCCTTCTGAGAACAGCATTTCCTGTTGTGCCAAAAACGTGTCACTCTTCCCCTTGCTCCCCCCAAAACAAAGCACAGGGAGGTTTTCCAGAATGCCACCTGCTTCTTGTTGATACATGACAGTGACTAAGAATTACAGTTTGATGAACCACATCAACTCTTAAGGATTTTGTTCAAAATACAGTTGACACAGAGGGTTAATTGCTGTACTGTTTGGTGTGGCAAATTTTATGATGTCTGATTTCTTCATTCAGACTTATTAGCCCTCAAAATTTTCTTTGTCCTCTTACTGAGCCTCATTGCCTCTCCAGCTGTCGGTTTGGTTGTGTTCCCATTTAATTTCATGCCATATTCTCATACAGGGGTGAGGGCATGGAAGTGAGGGAGGTGAAGAACAATTTAAAAGAATGCCAGTAATTGGATTTTTATTTTAGTGTTACGTTCTTTGAGACTACTTCTTCAAAAGTGAACAAGTGATGGAAATGAGAATTAATGTTCCAATTATCCTACACAATTTCTAAAACCACGGTTACATCATAGCTGGCAAAACGCTACCTAATTTTATGGAAATTTTTTCTGTGGATCATGGCCAAGCTATAGCATCACTATTCATTGATTTCTCCTCCTCCTAAGGCTGTGCTGATTCCCTGCCTCATTCAGATCCCTGGGCACCTAGCTCCTCTCTGATGGCTGGGGGTGTCTGATTAAAGAATACTGAGTCCTCTGCGCTTGTAGCGGTAATCGGTCACATGTGTGATGGTGGGGGTGGTCACAGCTATTGTTTAATTTTGTCTTCTGACTCCAAATCCTGTGCTGCTTGCACTGCGTCGCGCACATGGCCAAACTTCTGTGAGAACCCAGCACAGATCCTTGGTGCATTGATTTATCAAAACCATTTTGATACCTACAGTTTCCTCTTTCACCTTCCACTAGAATTTCAAGTTTCTTAAGTTCACTAGTGTCCCTTATTTATCTTTCTCTTTCTCATTTAAGTTCTTGGGGAAATCTTCCTTTCCTACTGCATTGAGATGTAGGGTAGAGATGAAGAACATAGAGCGAACTGGTTAAGAGTGTGAACATTGAGTCAAATGGATCTGAGTTCAACTCACTCACCAGCCAGGTGACTAAGCAAGTTATTTTGCTTGTGTTTTTATTTTTGAAGTTTCTTCAAGTGTAAAACGGGGATGATAACAGTAAAACTACCTCATAGGACTGTTGTGAGATACGATATATACAAATCAGGTATCACAGAGCCTGCCACTTCCGTTGCTGCTGATATTGCTGCCTCGGCCGTGATTAATAATAATGATCCTTCTATCTAATGACCTGATAGTTTTGTGGAACTCTAACCCTTCGCTTTTCTCTCATGACACAAGATCTTAGCCTGCCTTTATGGTACTCCTGTCATCACCACTTGTCTTATTTGCTATCACTGTCCCATGTATTATCACTAAGTTTGTTACATTATAAAAGAAGAAAGGAAAAATCTACCCCTGTAATTCCAGGTATGGGTGCACTACAGCTTTGTAAAATGAAGGCGGTCTTTTCGAACTTGGTTCTTTGCTGTCTTACATGTCCTTTAGGAGTCTGAGTTGGCCTGGTTTATTCACGTGTATTTATTTCCTTTGTTGGTTTCTTTACTTGGGCTTTCCTTTTCCTCAAGGAAATAAGCATTATATCGCCAAATTTAGTCTTCTAGAACCATCCCCACACAGTCATTTACCCCTGGACTGTCCATCCTTACTCTCTTACCAGTTATGTATCTGAATTTTTAGAGATCAGGTTTTCCCAATTCTGGGCTACTGATAAGATTTTTGTCAGGATTCATGTTCTTGGCTGTTGTCAGGTCTAGGATGACTTACTTTGTCCTTATCTCACAAGGTTCCTATTACTTCCACTTTACCAAATAGTTCTTGCTTATTGGTCAGATTGGGCCCAGGGTAACATCCCCTTGTTAATTCATTTGTTGTTAGGGGGTAAATAAGAGAAGGAAAGATAAGACTCAGCAGCTGTCCAGATTGCTACAATATTGGAATTCTGTGCTAATTACACGATCTCCATCATAAAGTTACCTTCTGTGTTTTCTGGTGGAACGGATGGACAGTAATATGCTCCTCTAGCATTTTTCATTTCTTATTTTCTTTCCTTTTCCTCTTTCCTCCACCATGCTTTCCACCCTTATTTCTTGACTTAACACACAGGTATATGCCTTTTTAAGGATATTCAGCTTTACTTCCTCACTTTATTTTCCTTTAAAAATTTTAGTTCCCTCTACCCCTGACACAGCACAGAAACGTTTCCTGTGATTTATCCCCATTTGGCTTGGCAATACAATGCCTAAAAGATCTTGGTTTCAGCTATAAACTTGGAGGCTTTGTTGTGCACCTCTAAAGCTTTGAGGATCTGTTAGGTTCGAGATGTCTAGCCCGGGCATAAAAGAACTGCCTCTCAATATCATCATCTTCCAATTCTCAGTTCACCACAAAGCAGCTAGAGACTGATTTGAACTCTGAGTCTTTCTTACAGGCACTACTGAAAGTAGACATTTGAGGCTTTTATTTGTTTTTTCTGGTCTTACAATTAGATTCACTGTTAGTGAAAAACTGGGAAATAACTTGAGAATAAGTTGCTTGGGCACTAAGGATTGGTTTTTTTCCCCCACAGTTTTTCTAGTCCTCTAGTTTGTGCCTGTGTGTGTGTGTGTGTGTGTGTGTGTGTGTGTGTGTTTGGGGGAGTAGGGGACACTTTGCAATGCAGTTTAGGTGTCTGCTCTGTTTCATATGGGGAGGGATTCCTTCTAGACTGCTGACATTTGATCTGAATTTACAAGTGAGGGATTTAAGACCCGCGGTCACAGCTTCCTGCATTGTTTACTGTTCTCCACTGAAGTCATGATTAACGCCTGGGCTTTCGTTCGTTTGGGTCCCCTCAGATACACCTATGAGCGAATTGATGGGCGAGTACGGGGAAACCTGCGCCAGGCAGCCATCGACCGGTTCTGTAAGCCAGACTCAGACCGCTTTGTCTTTCTTCTGTGCACCAGAGCGGGAGGCCTGGGGATCAATCTCACAGCTGCTGATACCTGCATCATATTTGATTCAGACTGGAACCCACAAAATGACTTGCAGGTAACCACTAGGATGATTGCTGTTTGCCTTAGCTGCCCCTGAATCCAACTACATCACGACCGGACCGGGCTTGGCTTTAGCGTGGCTGTCATGCTCCATGCTACGCTGTCAACCAGATGGCAGGCTTAGGGCCTCGGTCAGGCTTTGCAGCCGAATGAAAAGTAAATGTCCCCCCTTCCTACCAATTGGAGTGGTTTCTTTCCTTTTACTTGAAATCAAATGGTATTTCACAGTGGCAGCCTCCAAGTACAGAATAGAACTCCTGTATTTTTATTATTGCTGTTAATATCATCCTCATCAGATGTGAAGAAAGTTTTTAAGCTTGACTAATCCCCTAATTCGTGATATATGGATTGATTCTCGCTTTTTGCTCGGCTTGTTTGTTAAATGGCCGTATGTCATATACAGTCAGTGAGCTAACCCAACGGGGTGGGGAAGGTCCATGGTGTGGCAGCTGACAGAGGGCGGCGTCCCCACTCGTTCATTTGCTCCCCACGTAATGCAGCACCTTAGAGTTTATGTATTCCCAGTGAAGTGGATTTGCAGGTTAACTTTTCTAGTTTTAACCAAACTAAATAATGGTGGCTTTAAAAGGTTATTGCAAAGATTGGAGTTAATATGTTTAAAAAGCAAGCGTGACCAAACAAGAAAATGGCAGAGCTAGCACTTCCGGTTTAGAGTTTTTCATCAACCCTGTTTGGAAGTAAAGCAGTGACTTTTTAGCCAGATTATACAATAAGTCAGCCAAGAAGGTTCTAACTTACAAGAAGCCCATTTAGAATGTAGATTTACATGCATTATCATTAACGACGCACTTCATCCTAAGTGTATATTGTATCTTGGGATATTTGCTAATACTCAGAGTCTGAGTGTACGTGGGAGGGAGTGTAGTGGGTGCCTCACATTTTTTTTCATGATGCAGGTAATTGATAAATCTGGAGGCTGCTGTTTTCATAAAACTGAGGAGGTGCCCGAGGGGACACCACAAGGGAAGGAGGCAGGAAAAGGGAGCTAGCTGATGAGTGTCTGGGCTTCTTTCCTGGTCACCACTTCACACAGAGTCACTCTGCTTTGTATTTTTCATTTAATGAGTTTCCAAATAACCTTTTATTTGAAGAAAGCAGTCTACTAATTGAAAAACCCATCCTTTAGATGATTAAATTTAATAATTTAATATTAAATTATTGACAAGTGGCAAAAACTCAGGGGGGAAAAGTCATTGTAAAAGAGTTGTATGGCACTGTGCTCAGTAAACAAAGAAAAGTATATGAGAGTTAACAGAAAGCAATACTTCTTACAAAGAAAGAAAACAGTACAAGAGGATAAGAATGATGGGGGTTAGGTGCCCTGATTTAGAGAGTGGTCTGGGAAGGCTTTTTTAAGAAGGTGACATCTGAGCAAAGGAAGCGTGTCCCAGACAGAGGGAATACAAAGTGTGACCACTTACAGTGGGGTGAGCATAGGTGACACCCCTGAAGCAGTCGGGACAGGCACTTATTGTACTGCATCAGTCCCAAAGAAAGTGCCTCGAGTTTCTTTTGAGTACTCTCCTTTTTAAAGTCCTCTCCTTTTCACTCTCTGTTCCTTTCTTCTCCTGCCCCAAAGCTTCCTTTTCCCATTCAATCCGCTCCTTTCTCTTTCCCATTCTCAGCCAGCTCTTAACTGACTTACTAACACATTTATTGAGCTCTAGACACGAGACCAGGCCCTGGGGAGACAGGGGTGCTTAGGACTTTGGTTTGGGGTAATTGAACTGAACCACAGAGTAGAAATAGAGTGCAGTGGTCACAGATCTGTGCTATTTCCCAAAGACGTGTACATTTTAAGAGGGGAAGAGACCTTTCCTCAAGGAGCAAACCTGGAGTTGGGAATTTCAGATTCCAAACGTAGGTCTGCCACCCAGTGCCCCCTGATTCATACTGCATAGGGGCCCCTCATTCCTCTTCTGCAGGAGTTGGTGACCTGTGGATGCAGACTTTTAGAGTGCCAAGAGAAACGTAAAATTGCTGGGCTTGAAATAAAATACTTGTGCATAGAAAATGGGCTGGGACACTGTACCAGCATGCTAAAAATGGTAGAGTTCAGAGGGGACTGTAGTAATTTTTTTAATTCTCTGATTATGCAGATTTTCATCGAGGAACAAGTAGTATTTTAAATTATTAAAGAAAACATACTTTTTAAGTTCAATAGAACCAGTGACTTGGAGAAGTAATATAAAGGTCAAGAGCAGAATCAACATTACGCTTAATTCTTTATACCAGCTATTTCCTTTTCATATGACTGTATATAAAGACACGGTATAAAGTTTTGCTAAATCCTGGACTTGGAAGTGACAGTAGTAAATTGAAGGTCGGAATCAATTTGAAATCTTGTACTGTTTGGCCAACTAAGTCTCACACACCCCCCTTTCTTCCCATTGCAGTCACTGGGAACTGGAGCAGTTTTTTGTTTTTCTGTTTTTGTTTTAATTTTTCTGAACATCACTACTTGTTTCTTGTAGGCCTTGTTCACCTCAAATATAGTAAAAAGTAAAGAACAAACTATGAGCCTCCAAATCATGCAGGAGAGCATTGGAGCCCTATAATCTTCCCTGGGTGGGCGTATAGCACCACTGCCCCCAACTTGTGGTCTACCCCAAAGGTTCTGTGTACCTTTGCTGATGTATCTTATTTGGACTTCATCTTAGAACTAGCTGCCCTAGTTCTGAATGTTTCTGTCTCTACCACATTTTTGTATGTGAGTTCTGTTTCGGAAAACAAGGAATAATGTTTGAGATTTGACTGTAAAATGACGAATCTCTTAAATGTGGCAAGACTCATCCCGTTAATCTTTCAGGTAAGTCATCTTGGCAGAACGTATGTTTATCTCCTGGTCTCCTTAGCTGCTTATGACAGTGGCCCCTGAAACAGAGCTTTGTTTTTCTCAGTGAACGAGAAGTCCAGGACTAGTGAGATGGCTGTGTAGTGTCACCAGAGTCCCAGGTTCCTTCCGTCTTTCTGCTCCACCATCCTCAGTGAGTGGATTTATATGCTTTTGGTTCCAAGGTGGATACTTCATGTCCCCAGCAAGAAAAATAATGAAGGAAGGCGGGGTCCTTTTCTCAGGAAAGCTGAACTTTGCCATATCACCCCAGTAGACTTCTGGAGATCTCATTGTCACTGTGCTGTTACCTTGCCATCCCCAGGACACAGTTAAACATATTGCTGCCCTTTGCAAGAATCAGGGTTCCCGTAGTGAAGAAGAAAGGGAATGTGGATACCAAGCAGGTAATTAGCAGTGTGCAGTGCTCCCCTATCAGACTGTTGCTCAGAATATTTCTTAAACTGCTTCTTACAATTTACTCTCAACACAGGATGAATCAGAGAAAAATCAGTGTCAGTACTTAGGGCCAAATGTTATCACTGCCTTATAGGTTCCATAAACCATATTACTTACTTTGATCCCTTCCTTTGTGTACCACAGTTATCCATCGAATCTTCTCCTAATAATAATGATTTACTACCAGGTAAGATACAGAAAAAAGGTATGGCAACTAATTGTAATAGCCAAAGACTAGACAACTTAGTTGTCTGGCAATAGAAGACTGACTGACTAAACTAAACCATAGTATATTCAGCTTTGATAAAAGAATGAGGACTGTTTCTGCAGACTGCTATGGAGACATCTCTTGAATACAGTGTTGGGTGAGAAAAAAAAAGTGGAAAAAATATGTATAGTATGCTAGCATTTATCTAAAAAGGCTGTGTGTCTGCCTGTCACTTCTTCTCCCCCCCAACCCCCGCCCCGCAAAGATAAAACAAACAAACAAAACTTTATGTTTAAGTGATTACCTAAGGGGCAGTGATGGAACAGGATGAAAGTGGCAGGGATAGCAACTAGTTTTTCCAAATAGATCTGTTTATATATTCGACTTTGGAACCATCCGAAGTATTTTATGGCATTATAAAACAATAATAAATTAATTTTAAAAACTTTGTATTCTGAAATCACTTTAAATTTTTTAAATGTTGCAAAATAAGTACAGACTTCTAGGACCCTTCACCCAGATTCTCTTAATGTTAATATTTTATATAACCATAGTGTAATGTTGAAACCAGGAAATTATCAGTGATAGAGTAATCTATGGACCTTATTCATATTCCTTCCAGTTTTCTACAAAAGTTCTTTTTCTGGTCTGGGATCCAATCTCGGATCTCACATTTCCTTTAGATGTCATGACTCCTTAGCCTACTGTAGTGTGTAACGGCTCCTATCTTTCCTTGTCTTTTATGATCCTGGCACTTTTGAAGGGTACTGACCAGCTGTTTTGTGGAATGTCTCTTAATTTGTGTTTGCTCGATGTTTTCTAATGATCAGATTTTAAAGTTACGCATTTTGGGCAAGAATGGCAAAGAAGTGATGTTTTCAGTACATCCCAGCAGGTACATGATGTCAATATGACTTACTGCTTGTGATGTTAACCTTGATTACTTGGTCGAGGTGGTGCCTGTCAGGTTTCTCCATTGTAAGGTAACCATTTGTTTCACCGTTAATGTCAGTCAGTGTCTTAGGAGGAAATATTTTGAGACGGTAAATACCGTGTTTCTCATCATCCTTTTTTGCATATGCATTTTTGCTTCCATTAGTGATTCTTGCCTTCAGCAATTACTATTATGGTGTTTGGCTAATGGTAATTTTCTGCTTCAGTCAGTCCTTCTGTAATGCATTTATTAATTGGAATTCTGTAAAGAACAGTTGACCTTTGCCCCGTTTATTTATATCAGTCATGGACTCAAGGATATTTATTTCATGGGCTATCATACCTCACTCTCATTATTTATTTTGTTGTTCTGATTAGGTCATTTGGAGAGCCTTCAAGTTGGCTCCTGTGTGCTTTTGACATGCTCCCATTAGTTTTTGAGCACTTCTTTACTTTCTGTCACCACAAGATGTTCAGGTTCATGTTCCATTTTTCGTGCCATAGCCATGGAATTGACAGTTTCTCTAAGGATCCCTGGTTCCTTTTATTCAAGATGGCACTTAGAAACTAAGATTTGGCTGCTAGGTCTGCTGTTTGCTACTGCAGTGTTATTGCTTCTAGACTCTCTGAGCAGACAGCTAGGAAATACATAGACTAACACATAAGTAACACTAACACAAACACTCACGCTGCGCTTATTCCGTATCTGTCCATCCATAGTGACATTTCTGATTCTAGTCCGGCACCACAGAATTAATTCTAGTCTTCCTCTCTTACTTATTTGTATCTCCTTTCCCTGGCTATGAGAAATCTGAATCTCATTATCATAACACAGAATATTTACTCATTTGTTCAATCCTAGTGTATGCATAAGTAGTGTCAGAATTGCTAACCCATATTCTGTGAAAAGTAAATTTACCAGCATATAATATTGGAGGATAGTGGGGTTTTTTGGTCATTAGTCTTATAGTACATAATCAAAACCCCATTTTCCAAAGGTACTGGGTTTAGTGTTTTTCTTTCCCGTCCTCTTCATTGTAGTTCAATTAATGTAGGGAAAAGTTAATTCCTGAAATTTTAAAGTAAAATGAAAGAATATAATCCACCTCTATAGCAAGTGGACAGCATAATCCCCAAAGAGAAATTACTTCAAATGTCTATATTCAATATTTTTTACATTGTCATTTTGATAGTTTCAGTTGGCAAGTCCTATATACCCTTTATCTAGACTCAACAACTGTTTACATTTTGTCCCATTTACTTGATCATTTTTGCCCTCTGTCACCCTCTCCTATGTGTCTCTTGAGTACATGTACAGACACACACATGCACGTGCACACGTACACCCTGTCTTTTGTCTGAACCATTTGACAGTAAGTTGCCCCCTAAGTACTTTAGCGTGTATTTCCCAAGTGCAAGGACCTCTCTTACATAAGAACAGTTCAGTTCTCAGAATCAGGAAATGAGAATATTGTCTCCAATCCATAGTCCATATTTTATAATTTTATAATTCCTTTCCACATCTTTATAGCTGTTACTCCCCAGTCTGAGATCCAATCCAGGATCACCCAATACAAAATTCTCATACCTCTTTAGTCTCCTTTAATCTGGACCAGTTTCTTGATTTTTCTTTCTCTTTTATGACCTTGATGTTTTTGAAGAGTACAGGCCAGTTGTTTTATAGATTATCCCTCAGTTTGTGTTTGTATCTCCTCAGGATTGGACTCAGGTTTCGTAATACCCTGAAGTGATATGTTCTTATCAATATACCACATGGAGAGGAACATGATGCCTATTCGTCTGATAATACAGACTTTGGTCTCTTAATTAAGTGGTGTCTGTCAGATTTCTCCACTATAATTTGGTGTTTTTCCCTTAGAAATTAATAAGCAATTTTGGAGAGATGCTTTGAGACTGTGTGAATATCCTGTTCCTCATTAAAGTTTCACCCATTGATTTTAGTTTCCATTGATTATTTTTGCTTAAATCATTCATCACTATGGTGGTTGCAAAGTGGTGATTTTCTAACTGTCACCCTACATTTGTTGGTTAACTTTCTGTAAGGAAGAGTTTTCCCTTTTCTCCAATTTATTTATGTCAGTACGTACTCATGGGTTCTTTTTTTGTTCAGTGGATTATAGTCCATTACGGTCTTTATTTATTTTGATGTTCAAATAGTCCTAGCCTTAGCCAGTGGAAGCCTCCTCAAGTTTCAAATGTTATTTTGATATGTCTCCATCATTCTCTGAGTACTTCCTTGCCGTCAGTCTGGCCCAGTAATAATGTTTCAGGCTCATCCTTTACTTGGTCTGCTGCAGGCCTGGAGTTAACCATTTCTCTAACATGCTTTGGTTGTGTCTTACAGAGAATGGTATTTAGAAACCAAGATCTGAGAGTTAGTTGTATCCTTTACCACTGGGTGTCACCGCTTCTGGTCCCTCTTAGTGAATATAGCTAGAATACATACACGCAGAGAATATAAACGTACACGTATACATAGCATGCATTCATATGTATGTATATAAACGTGTATACAAACATGAATACACGCATATCCACATCTATTTCTATGCTTGTATATATGCTTGTTTGTATACACGCATGTGCACACCTAACCTCTAGTCTTCCTCCTTTCCATATTTGACTGGATCATGTCAAAAGAACTCCGGAGCCAACTTGAAGAGGTTTCTCACAGGCCATATTTGAACAGCAATAAGAATAACAACAGCAATGCAATAAAGCAGCACATAATTAAATGCATAACTTCTTTGTGTTCCTCAAAATACTAATTATGAAAATCTTCATTGGTCACTTTTAGAGGATGTTATTTTGGAAACTTATTAAATGAAGAGAAAGAATTAAACATTTAGCTTGTTTCTCCTATTAATATATAAACTGTACATCAGGGTAACCAAAAAATTGATGAAGGGAATTGTAATCCCTAATGAAATTATCTAGGCAACTCTCATCAATTCAAAAGAAAGACAACCAGACATCATGTGCCTCTTGATGGAAATTCAACACCACCTATGAAATACACTTGCCAAAAATGAAATGTTAGCTGAAGTCCCAAGATATAACTCCCAGTATAAAGGAAATACAGGGACCTATTCTGTGATGGCAAAATGCAGACTGTGACAAACTATAGGACAGATAACTGCTCTCTTCAAAAAAATAGCATTTGACAAAAGAGAGATCAAAGGCAGGGAATCTCTAGAGTAAGAGACTTGAGACATATCAACCAATCACAATGAATGGGCTTTGTTTGGATCTTGCGAGCTTTAAAAAATTTATGAGATAAGCAGGGAAATTGGAACACTGACTAGATAGTACTTAGTATTCATTTTTTGAAGTATGGCAATGTGATGTTTTATAAGAGTCCTTATCTTTAGAAATACATATGGAAACATATAAGGATGAAGCAATGCAGTGCGTAGGATTTGCTTCGTAATAATTTTGGAGGGTAGAGGCATAATAGAGATGAACCAGGATTGTCTATAAGAGGTTATATGCTTTTTCTACTTTAGTCTAGTTGTGAAATTTTCTGTAGTAAATGAAAAAAATTAAAAAGGGGTGCTGCCAGCTTGGAGGCATTTCCCAAAACAGCAGGACAGCGTCCTGGGAATGTGTGCCTATGCTGTGATCACAGGCTAGGGAGGGGAGTAGGCCATGTTTTTCTCATCACCTTATCCCAGCACACGGCAGTCACTCAATAAATAATGGGTGATAAAATGAGTGACCTTGAAAGGGCAGCTGCCATTTGGGTAAATTCTGTTCCTAAATCAGTCCCATGCCTCCACCATGAGACCTGGCCACTCAGACCACATGGAATTTAAGCATTTCCCTATGCCTTGGACTGCTGCCATTATAACTGGTGACATGATGTATGTAACCCTCTTTCCTTCCCAGGCTCAGGCCCGATGTCACCGGATAGGCCAGAGTAAAGCCGTGAAGGTGTATCGCCTCATTACTCGAAACTCCTATGAGCGGGAAATGTTTGACAAGGCCAGTCTAAAGCTGGGTCTGGACAAAGCCGTTCTTCAGGACATCAACCGGAAGGGCAGCACCAATGGAGTGAGTATGATGGTGCCGGCCCTGGAGCCTTCAGCATTTGTCACACAGCTGGGAGTCTTTCTGGCTACAGCTGTCTGAAGCTTCACTTTCACTGAATTGAGTCAGGCCACACGACTCGGTTGGCTAATACCCTACAGTAGAAGCTAATTCAGGGTCAGATCTCTGCATCCTATAGATGAATCAAGAAAATCTGTAGGAGCAATTATGTGGTAGGATTGCCCAACGTACAGGAACATGTCAGTAAACAGAGTTTTTAACAGTGCCCATTAGAAGTCAGTAGATCTTAACACTCTTAACTCTAAATTATCTGTCGTCCCCGTACTTTAGCTCATACTCCAGACTTTGAGCTCCCTGAGGGTAGAATGGAAACCTTTTTATCTGTATCCCCCAAGGCCCCTGACAGTACTTCGTGTATTAAAGATGTTCAATGCTTGATGGTCAGTGAATAAATGAATAGATGAGCAGCTTGAAATGTGGTGGTTAATAAAATATTTTTCCCCCTTTAGGGGGGATAAAAATTGCAGCTAAGATTCTTAAATTGTATTGAAGTATAGGCAAACAGAGCATAGTATCTCCTTAATCTCAGGGCTCCGGGCATCAAAGGTTGGGAATGAAAACCTTCTAAATGAGTTATCTTTAATCCATATGTTCCATATCCTTTTAGCTATGCACATGTGGCTAAATATGATACTTCAAGTTACCAGTGCTGCGAGTTGTGGAATTCCTTCTTGTGATTGATATAAAGAGAACCAGATTCTTAATTAGAACCAGGAAAGGGTGTTTTGAACTCCCATTTCCTGTTTTCAACAAGCAATTGAGAAGATCACACTTGGCACGGGATCCTCTCTTTAGTTAAGGAATGACATCATTTCCAATACTAATGTATTTTTTTTTAATAATGAAGAAATCATTATTCTTTAGCTCGTTTGGTACATCTGGAGGTTTTTAAAGATGCAGATTCAAACTAAAATATACAATAAACATTAAATACATCCTCTTCAGTGGTGCATAGTGTTAATGGCTGGTGACATTTGACAATAACCAATGTCCGGAAGAATGCTGGGGCCACTCGGTCATGTGCTGGTTTTATTCCAGAGCTCCCTGTAGAGGATTGTCTGCCTGCCCTCCCATAGTTCTCTTGAGTGTCTTTATTTGTGTTTTCATTTCCTAAAGCTTATCCATGTCTTTATTCTTCTGACATGTTCAATTAGTGGAGGAACTGTGTCCTGAATCATGAAGGCCAGATTCAAGGATATTTTTCTCCTGTGCATTTTCCACTTTACGAGTAACCTTTGGTGACCTCTCCAGGTACAGCAGCTTTCAAAAATGGAGGTAGAGGACTTGCTCCGGAAAGGTGCTTATGGAGCCTTGATGGATGAGGAAGACGAAGGCTCCAAGTTCTGTGAAGAAGACATAGACCAGATTCTGCAGAGGAGAACCCACACCATCACCATCCAGTCTGAAGGAAAAGGGTCCACGTTTGCCAAGGTACAGGGTCCGTGTTGCAGGGAGTGAAAAGAAAATTGTTTATCTTCTGACTCCCGTTAGCCATGCTCTTGTTTCTCTAAATGAACACCGTTGAGATTGTCTGGCTACACATTCATGCTGTGTGACACTCTGAAGATACGGGTTCTTAGAGGGAGTGTCAAGGATGAGTCAGAGGCGACAGAGAAAACATCACTCCCAACCTTTGGGAGCTGATCTTCAGCGGGTGCCATAGACGCCTTAGTTTGCGGTTGGCACTCCTCACTCTTCATAGACGGCTCTGAAACCCCTGAGTGGTCACCTGGGTTCCCTTGCCGAGCACTCCTTGATCAATATTCCAGTGACACTCCATTCCTCAGGCTCAAGCAAGTATTCTGTTCATCCCCTGAGAAGAGAGATTTTACTCAGGACTCCCAGCTTCTGGTCTAGGTGCTTCTTGCCTCTGCCCTTCAGGTCACTGAGTTTAGAATTCAGCTAATCAGACCACTTATCAGATCCCTCTCGGGTTTCCCTGACCACAAGCTCTGTGATCTTGGTGACCTCTCTGATTAGATCTCTTGTTCGGTGACTTAGGTAGGACGTTTTCAGTAGGACACTTTGTGCTTTACAGCCATTGCTTATTAGTACACCTCCTACTGCCCATGCCCAGATCAGTGCCTTTTTCCTGGAACAGACATTCGGTAACTGGTGAACTAAAATAAAAATTATATCTAGGGAAGTTGTAAGAATTAACCCTTTCCCAGGGAACTAGACATCACATAACATGTTGCCGTTCTCTTCCTGCTTCCAAGTTTAAGTTCCAAAAAATGATCCTGTAGGTTGAAATTGTAATTTCCTCACCCAATCATTACAATTAAAAAAATTAGCTTTGAGATTTTCATATTTCATGTTTGGAGGCTCTATTTGAGTTTCTGGTGCATTTAAAATAACACAGGTATTTTATTAATTTATATTGTATTCAAACACAGCTTATTGACTCTTGTTTTCTTCACAGGCTAGCTTTGTGGCTTCAGGAAACAGAACAGATATTTCCTTAGATGACCCAAATTTTTGGCAGAAGTGGGCCAAAATAGCTGAACTGGACACTGAAGCAAAGAATGAAAAGGTACAACATTAAGCATATTTTATTCCATGGACATTTCACAGGTGCCTTAGAGGACCATAAATTCCTACACAGCTCCTGAGCCTTAATTCTTAAATGAGGTGCTAGATGTAACACTTAAAATGTGCCTACCACATAGAGCTTGATAAACGTTAACTGCAGAATGTAAAAATGACCTAATGGTACATACAGACTACCGGGCACCCGGTAATTAGACCTGGATCTGGCCAAACAGGTCAAGGGCAGCCTTTTGACCTAAGCCAACATCCCTTCCTTGGCATGTGGCTATTTTACCTCTGTTTCAACACTTCCTGTGAAAGAAACTTCATCTCTGATGAATACTACATAAAAAGAGGAAAAAAGCACAATGAGGAAAAGTTTGTTGGCCTCATTTCCGTTCTGTCAGTATCTGGAATTTTCCTATTTCTGTACATGAGAAAGAGAATGGTCTTGGAATAAAACCAGAGTGTGAATACTGGCTCTGCCCCTGACTAGCCATTTGCCTTTGGGCAAGGTGCTTGACCTCACTGAGACAGGAGATAAAAGGCAGGTGAAAAAAGGAGGTGGTGATGCCCAGTTTGCAGAGTTGGACATCGCGTTTGTGAATAGAACCGCCCAGCCCATTGTGAGGCGCACCTTCAATGTTAGTTTCCCTCCTCTCCATCTCTGACCCTATCCCCTCATTTCAGGATGAGCACACATCACTTTTCACCTGTCTTCTCAGGTGAGTGTTGAACTCTTGTGGACCCACAAACCCAGGAGACAGTCTCAGCTTGTATCTAGCTGATTCAGTCACCAGCACCCAGCCTTAACTCTTCTGTAGGATTGCCAGAGGTTGCTTAATCCAACCTCTTCTCTCCAAATAGGAAGATTCCGCAGTCTTACAGGGTCACAGTCAAGAAGTTAGTGTGTGTGCAGGATAGTGGGTGAGGGGGGAAGAAACGCTCTTGCCCTATAGTCAGTAAGAAGCAGTTGGAGCATTTCAAGGTGGGAAATAGGTGACTGAAGGAGGGATGGCATTAGAAATTCATCTGGGCTATATAGAGGAGTATTCAGGAGCTTAGCCCAGTTTTGGGGAGAGGTGGAAGGGGGTGGGGAAAAGCATGAAATGATGGAGACTAGAATAGAGGCAATGGTTATGGCCCCGGGAGCCACCAAAATGAGTAAGGTTCCTGAGCTAAGAATTATGTTTTTGGCGAAAGACCAAAGGTTAGTAGTTAGTGCCAGTGGAAGGCAGAGTATGTATGAAACAGCAGGAATATGTGTTTGTCTTCAGAAAGTTGCTGAGCGGATGGAATTCTCCTCCTCTCCTGTCTCCAGCGTGCAGACGGCTCCTGCATGCTGGGCAGAGCAGCTGCGGGGCAGCGCTGCAGTCTTTCTTGGCCAGAGCAGACTGCCACTCTGGGCATTGGGAGCCTTGCCTGCCCAGACCCCTTAGAACGACTGCAGAGAGCAGATGGTGGTGGACAGCACTGGGGCCTGGGGAGCACGTCCACTTCAGCAATTCCCAGAGCAGCCCCTCTGCTTGTTGTGGACACAGCAGGTGTGCTGGCAAGAGCCTTTCCTGCTGGAGGATGAGACCGGGTGTGTTTCTTTCCCTAGTGTGCCCTGAGGAACGGCAACAGGATATCCTTGTGCATTGGGATGGGGTAGAGAGAGGGGCTTTCCCCCCAGCAGTCTTCTCTGTTTCTAGGAGAGCTTAGTGATCGACCGGCCTCGTGTGAGAAAGCAGACCAAACACTACAACTCCTTTGAGGAGGATGAGCTCATGGAGTTCTCCGAGTTAGACAGCGACTCCGACGAAAGGCCCACCAGATCCAGGCGTCTCAATGACAAAACCAGGCGCTATCTCCGAGCTGAATGCTTCCGGGTAGAGAAGAACCTGCTCATCTTTGGGTGGGTTTTGGCTTTGCCTGTTTGTCGTTGTTTTTCAGTCACTGAGATTTGTCCAGTGTGTCTCTCCAGTCACCTCTGGAGTCATGGGCTGGTAGAGGCTCTGTGCTTTCTGCCCATGACCCCCTCCCCAAGTTCATTGTACGCTCTGCTGCCATATTGTAGACATGCCATGATTTTCTCATAAGCTTGTCACAGCAAATCTCTGTATCTAATTTGCTGCCTGGTACTAATTTCCTGCTTTTTCCCCCCAAGGATATATAAGGAGTCAGTGCAACAGATGTTACCGTTAAGGCATGATTCGTGCAGGCCTCTGGTTCTGGTAGAAATAGAAGGTTTAGCTTCTAGGAGCTCCACTGCTTTTGAATACTGCAGCTGGACTCTGCTTAATTCCAAATTTTTATTCGCCACTCCAAATATTTTCGTCTCTTCTTAAAATTCTAGTGACCATATGAAGTTCACAGTGTCCAAAGTCCAAGTCACCTTAGTGACATTTGGTGGCTACAGCCTGCAGTCCTGAAAGCATTTCAGGTCAAAGCCCTCGAGGCGATTAATAGACCCAGCAGAGGCCGAGAAGCCCTCTTGGCTCCTGTTTGTCCAGCAGCATTGAGGGCGTGCATGGCCCTTCCTTTCTCCAATGCCCTTCTGTATTTCTACTGTCAGCTGGGGCCGATGGAAGGACATCCTGACCCATGGGCGGTTCAAATGGCATCTGAATGAGAAGGACATGGAGATGATTTGCCGTGCCCTGCTGGTGTACTGCGTCAAGCATTACAAGGGGGACGAGAAGATCAAGAGTTTCATTTGGGAGTTGATCACACCTACCAAAGATGGGCAGGCCCAGACCCTCCAGAACCACTCAGGTGAGAGGCAGGGCCACCCCTGAGAAGCACGGGCTCTCCTGTACTTCCATCCGCCATCTGTCTCCCTGTGTTGGTCCATGTTGCGGGGGCGGAGGTGGCTTCTATTCCTCAGATGCATTTCAGAATGTGACTTGTGGGAAAGGATGGTGATTCTTTGAGTTTTCCCTCAGAATCGTACAGTGTTACCTGTGATACTTTGTTTAAGTACAATGGGACCTTTAGAAGTTTCCTACATGCCAGTCCTGCCCACTAACCTGAGCGTCCCAGGACCCTCCTCTGAGGAGGGGACTGACCCTCGTGCTGGGTGGTCTGACTTTCGCATTTCACTGTTCTCATGCTGTGCTCCTCCTTTCCTGGGCTTGGCCGTGGCTCACCTTCAAGTTTCAGGTCGAGTGTCCTTTTTTTCCCTGGCTGTGTTGTAAGTTCCCAAAAGGCACAGGTTATGGAACACCTTTCTCCATCCTCTCAGGGTGCTAAGTGAAGTCATGCTGTCTGACTGAACGGTACTGGGCTTCACTAAATTGGCGACCAGGCATCTCCTCACCACCGTCACTCCTTGGTGGGGTCTGTCGACCAGGGCCACCATGCCCAGTCTGGCTGCCTCTTGGCAAGCCCAGCCCAGCTCTGTTTTAAGCCCCATGTTGAAGCCTCCTTGTCTCATGTACCTGCCTTTGTTTCAGGGTTGTCTGCTCCAGTCCCCAGGGGGAGGAAGGGGAAGAAGACAAAGAACCAGCTGCTGCTTCCGGAGTTAAAGAACGCGGATTGGCTGGCCACCTGCAACCCTGACGTGGTCTTGCATGATGATGGCTACAAGAAACACCTCAAGCAACACTGCAACAAGTGAGTGAGCCCCCTGCCCATCCCCTGGGGGCCGCTCCACTCACTGACCCGATTCCTAGGACCCCTACAGGACCACCTGATGCTCCTGTACTCCCCACGCAAGGTCTGCAAAAGCAGGATACGTAGTCTTAAGCTGGGTCTTGGTTCATTCACCTCCAGCCTTCCTAACTCCTTTCATAATCTCTTCTCCCCGCAGAACCTCACATCCCTACCAGTGCAGTTTACGCCCCGAGGGTTTTTCTGACCTGACTCTCAAAATCCAGTTAGGACACTGTGGTGACTTCACTGTCCTCTCTCCTTTTCCTTTCCCTCCCTCTGCCCCTGTCATCACATTAGCAAGAGCAGAAGACCGCCCTCGGTGGCCAGGACTTTCAGGACAATCTCTCTGCCAAGTTGCTTCCTCTCTTTATATCCCTAGACTGGCAGCTGGGGTGGGGCGGGGCAGGGAGAAACAGGAAAAAGTGATAGAAACTGTTTTGCACATGGATATTTTCATCCCTGTACAGTGTTATATATTAGAATTAAAAGGACTGTTGGAAACCATCTAATCCAGCTTCCTAGATCATGCACGAGTTCTAGGCCCGGCATTCCTGGTAGGCAGCAAGAAAGCCTCTGCTTGCAAATCCTCTGGTATAAAGAGTTTATTACCTTATAAATTAGGTGTTTGGGTAGGTTTTTCCCTCCTTTCCTGTAACATCATTGTGATGATTCTATAGTTGTTGGGTTGTATTTTTCTTTAATAGATGCAGTCTAATCCTTTCCCTTCATCCCTCCAAATATTTGAAAATAGGTTTCATGCCCAATACTGTAATAAAAGCTACTGTACACCTAAGTACAAGCTCTTTGGACACAATAGGTCTCACTCCGAGACTTAAGGGTCACACACTGTTAATAGTTGAGCCTGACTGGGGCAGGACCCTCTAGCACAGGGGTGTCCAAACTTTTTTCAGCGTTTTTTACCAAGGGCCATAGGCGGTAAAATAAACAGCCAGGCCACTCACTCGAGGTAAAGTACATATTGCCTCACCTGATTTATTTAAGTAAACTAAATATGTTTTTGGAATTTGCTGCAGGCCAATTAACAATGAATTGCGGGCCGCAGTTGGCCCGCAGGACACAGTTTGGACACCCCTGCTCTAGCATGTTCGATGTGAGTGAATCAGAGTCACCATATGGTAGACAGAGAGGAAGCTAGCTGGGCAAGAGGACTTGGACTCGTTGATGGGAGACCTTGTATGGAAGACTAGCGGGGACTCGATTGTAAATATTAAGCAACCATATTTCTTGAACAGTGAGATGTGATAAGAAATGATACTTGGGGAGAAAAATTAATCTGGCAACAGTTTGCAAGATGAAGTAAGTAAACCTACAGCTGAATGGCCAACTAGGAGAGTTCTGTCGTAATTTTTGATCATGAGGACCTAGATTAGGGTGCTGACTGTAGAATTGGAAAGAAAGTGTCAAATATGAGAGACATGACTAAGGACGGATCCACGTGTGATAAAGAATGCAAAAAGCAGGTAACTTCATGACTGCAAGCTTTATAGGCTGTGAAACTGTTAATGCCTTTAGCCATAACAGAATCAGAATTGTTACAGTCACAGAAAGATGAAGAACAAAACGAAGGACTGAGGTTTTGCCTCGTTAAGTTACAGCAACATTTGGCTGTCCCATCCACAGCTGCAGATGTGGGTCTGGAGCGCGGCAAATAGGCTGAGCTGGAGAGGTTGACCTAGAACTCCCCCCTACACCTGCAGAGATGATCACAGATGATAACCAGAACTGTTTTTGACCTTGGAGGAATTTCTTAACATGTCTAACCACTGCTGCTCCAACCACCCCCCAACACACACACACCCCAACACCTCTCCTGAGTGTATGCCTGACCCTGGGGATCAAAGAATAATGCAGTAAAGCGTGTCCTTCGAGTTAGAACGAGTTAGAACATGCCGACTGGTGCTTATTATTCTGAATCTAATGGCGACCACTGTCATCATTAGTTGTGGCCCAGCAAGAGCCAGAGACTCAGAGCCCGCAGGGACCTTGCAGCTCCTCCCATTCAGTGGGGTTCTGCAGGCAGTATCCTGAACACGGCATCTTCCAGCCTCTGCTTGAGCCTTCCTAGTGATGGGAGTTTACCATTTCTCAGCAAGGTTCGTTTAATTAGCAGATGATTCTAATTAATTGTGCTTCTGTATATCGAATCTAAAATCTGCTTCCTTGAAACTTCCATCCTTTGATTGTGGGTCCTGGTTCTGTCCTGAGACGTAATGGAAAACAGGCAGAATTTCTTCAGCATAACTGGACTGTGAGCTTCTAGACTGTGGGCTCTCTTAATTAGCAAATTTACCGCCACCCCATTGCCAGGTAAGGGGTAAGACAGGCTGTGGGGTCAGAATGGTCTAATTTCAGTCCTGGTTCCGTTGCTTACCAGCAGGTGAATTCCTCTGTTTGCCTTCTTTCCATCATCTAGAAAAATAAGCATAATAATAGTTCCTTTCTGTTGGCATTGTTATGAGGCTTAAGCGAGCTGGCACATAGTAAGTACTCAAAGGATTGTTTATTAGGCTAGCATTTCAGGACATGAAATTGTCATCTCAAGGACTTTAAGAAGTTAAAAAACAACTGCTTCAAATCTAAGCTATAGGAGGTCAGGATGGAAGGCGGCCGGTTAGCTCAGTTGGTTAGAGCGTGGTGCCAATAACACCAAGCTTGTCGGTTCCATCCCCAATCCCTGCATGGGCCATGAGCTGTGCGCTCCTTAAAAAAAAAAAAGTCAGAATGGTGACTGTCCTTTCGGGGTGGGGTAGTGACTGGAAGGGCATACCAAGGGGCCTTCTGGGGAAATGTTCTTCTTCCTAATCTGGACACTGCATGCATGTGTATGTTCAGTTTGTGGAAATATAGCAAACTTTACATTGGTGCAAAGTGTACTTTCTGGAAGTATATTTCATAGCAATTAAATATTTTCTTAGAGAAGAAAGAAAAAGCAATACTGCCACCTAAAATATTAATGGATTTTGTTTGGCTAGACTAAGGGTGTTACAACCTTCCCTTTGAGCTCAGTTGCCAGCTGGGATTATCATCTCACCCTGAAAGGAGGAGATGGCTCTCTAAGCAGAGTTGTCAGTCTGTGCTCTGAATTCATTCACTTCTCACATGGAAAAGAAGTGAATACTACTGACTGAATTCTCTTGTGCCATAGATACTGCCAGATATTTTAACACCTTGGCGTTTCTTTAGAGAAATAGAGACAGCTCTGTGTATCTTACATCTTCAGTAAAGCCTTACTCTGGCTGAGCTAGATCTAAGCAAGCAGGAATTCTATACTTAGGACACCCTCGTTCCGGTTCTTACTGAGGTGTCCGTCAGCTACTGCCAGCCAGGTAGGAGGATTAGCGATGATGATAAATTCTTTTTTTCCCCTCTCTTTCTTCCACCTACACCCCCCCACCCCCTCCACACACACACACACTCCGGGTCAAGCTGTTGTTTCTCAGTCTAGCTGTGTAGGACACAGCTCCCTAGCCCATGCTGGTATTATGAGCCTTACCTCCCCTCCCCGCTTTACGCGCCCCCCCCCCCCCCCCCCGCTGAGGTAGTCAGTCACCCGCTTATGGCAGCTCTCGCCAGCTGCCGGCTCCTTGCCACTCACATTGGCTGCTGGCCACCGCCCAATCATGGCTGCACACAGTAGCCCATGGCAGTACTCAACAGCCCGCGGCAGCTCACGCCAGCCTCCAGCTGGCTGCTCACGACAGCCCAGCTCCAGGGAGAGCAGTTGTTGACAATCTTAGCTGTGAGGGCGCAGCTCACTGGCACATATGGGAATCGAACCGGCGACCTCAGCATTAGGAGCACGGTGCTCAAACCACCTGAGCCACCGGGCCAGGAGAAATACTGAATAGGCCCTATAAATTCTGACAAGTTCTTATTCTGTGAGCTTAACAAAACAAAACAAAAAATCTCAAAATTATTTGAGTTGATTGACAGCTAAGGTAAGGAATGGTGTACCAGAAAAGTAAGGGTTCTTTCCAATCTAAAAATTTTAACTTGAGCCCATAGTGGCGCTTTGTAACCTCATCTAAGAAAGTATGCTTTTTTAGAGGCTTCAACCCTTAATTGTTAACATCTTTTGAATAGGTAATACATACACACGTTAAAAATTTTTTGTCAAAAGTAAGGTTTCATCCCACCTCCAAAGGCAACCACTGTTAACCTGATTCTTCAGAGATACTCTGCATGGACCAGCAATAGGTGAATGTACAGCCTCCTTTTACCTTCCCTAAAATAATACATACTTTACACACTGCTTTCTTTCTGTGTCTCTCTTTTTTTTTTTTGAACAACTTATATGATCGGTTCTTATGTAAGTGAGCTTTTACTTTTAATAGCTAGCCTTTCCTCTTGACTGGCATTGAGCAAGTGACAAGTACTCTTCTAAACCTCGTTAGACATGACTATGAAGCATCTCCTTAAACATGGTCAGCTTCTCGGGGCCTGCCCTCATTTTGACCTTGTCTTTGTATCGTCAAGCGCTCCACTCCCTCAGCCCCCCACTGTTGTTCTCGTTCTCATTCTTTCTTGGTTGGTGTCATTTCACAATTGGACTGCTGTGCGCTCCTCAGGATCAGGGTTGAATTGTGTACTTCTGTTATGTACCTCACAGTACCCAGCATGGTGCAGGGCACACAGTAGTTGCCTAGCAAATACTTCCTTAACTGATTTGTCTCATACATGTTCAGTGCATTCCTGTGGAGCCTGAGTGTGGTCCAATCAGAATCACAGTGAATCGAGCATCTTAGGAGAGAAGACATGGCTGTTGTCTGGCAGTATTGCCATGAAAAGGACTTTAAAATAGTCCTTTAACTATGTGCAAGTGAAACGGTTTGAAAACAGCATCAATGAACGTGACTTACTCTTCAGTAAGCTAGTCAACTGGTCCCTACCCTCCTGGAGGGCAGCTCTGCCTCAGAGGTCATTGCAGCCACATTATGGGAGGGGTGAGTAGTCTTTCAAGGACCAGGAGGGTCGCCGTTTATGCTGCCCCCACATGGCTCACAGGGCAACCTCACAGATGACTGATGAGGATACATTTTATAACAATAACATCTGCCATCGGTACCTAGTTTGTTTTTTTCTAGCGTTTTCTCATGTATTTATTTCGTATCACTAACGACATGGGAATGCCCAGAATTTCCCTGTGTCAGCTGGGGGACAGCAGTTCACAGGCTGCTCCTGGGTTCTGATGTATCTGCGTTGCTGTGTTCACCTCTCCCAGGGTACTTCTGCGAGTCCGGATGCTCTACTACCTAAAAGCTGAAATACTGGGAGAAGCCGCTGACAAAGCATTTGAAGGAACTCCTGCCAGGTAAAACGAGTCAACCTTAGCCCCCAGTGTGAACGAGTTCCCATGAGGTGCCTGTTCCGGAAAGAGGCAAACCTGCCTGTGCTTAAAAAGACCCATGTTCCCGTCCCACCGGTCAGTTTCCTAGATGGAAGAGCAGGCAGTTTCCTTCCTAGAGTAAGGACAGTTCAGCCAGGCCATCTACAAGGAAACAAAGGCAAAAATGCTCTTAGGAACACAGCTTTTGGTGAGGTTTTAAATTAGTTTCTAGTCCCAGCAGTGTTGTAAAATTGCTTTTAAAATGGTCATTTCTGTACCTTAACTAATCATGGTTGAATGACTACCATTTCCCCAAAATAAGACCTAGTCGGACCATCAGCTCTACTGTGTCTTTTGGAGCAAAAATTAACATAAGACCTGGTATTATATGATATGATATGATATGATATGATATGATATGATATTATACCTGGTATTATACTATAATTATATTACATTATATTATGTTACTTTATATTATGTTATACTATACCCGGTCTTATATAAGACCCAGTCTTATATTAAAATAAGACCAGGTGCTATATTAATTTTTGCTCCAAAAGACGCATTAGAGCTGATGGTCCTACTAGGTCTTATTTTCGGGGAAACACGATATTAATTACTTGGATACACTCGATCCGATAGATATACACAAGAAGTTTTACTCAGAACCCCCACTCTTGGCCTTAGTACTCTAATGCATATGAGTGGCTCTCCTTTATTTGCTAATCCTCAGACATCTGACCTGTTTGACTTACTGCCCCTTAGTTTTATAAATTCCTGTTTCCGAAACTGTAGAATCCTGTGGGGAATAGGCTGCCAAGCTCCCAGCTCCCACCTGCTAAAGCTGTCAGATTGTCACAATTTATAGGGGGATCGCCAGGCAGCCCCCTTCACCTTCCCCACATCTGTGGTTTGCTCCAGCCCTCTACAATGCCTGTTATTCTCAGAGGACACTAGAAGTGTTCTAGGGATTACCTGGGCCATGGTGTCTTCTTTCTCTTTCTTTCCATTGGGCACTGCTAATGGCTTTAGTGGTCATAGGAGCACAAAAGGAGGAGAGGGGTGAAGGACATTGACAGTCCTATCTGTGGGGCAGTTTGTAATCAGGAGCAGCGATCACCCCAGAAAAGTCAGTCATTCAGCCCATGGCACCACGCAGGCAGAGCAGCTGGCCTTGCAGTGGAGCCAGGTTAGGAGCGCTGCCTGGGAAGGTGGGGCCGGGGAGCACCATCCCTACAGAGGGAGGTAGGACAGAGGAGCCAGGCAGGTAGATGTTGTCCCTCAGACCCCAAAGCCTTCACAGAGTAAGGACTGTGCTGAGATATGAAGACAGTGAGCTGAGGGTCCATGTGAGCTCAGAACATGGACAGAAACTCAGAGGGGCTGATGGCCGGGCCTGCTGATCCTTGCATGTCTGCCCACGAGGGCGCGTTATGGTCATCACTTTGGCCAGGAGCAGTGCAATTTGTGATCACTTTTGACCCAGCGGACCGTTAGCAGACCACTGTCAGGAGGTACCACCTGTTGTGGCACCTGTCCTCTGAAAGGCTCTCTTCATAGCCCCACAGGGACCAGCCCAGACTGTCTTGTTCTCAAATACTGCTTACGATCCCTACATGTTGAACCAAGATGATTTAGACACTTAATCTTTTCCGCATTTGATCATGTATAATAAATTCAACCATGGGGGGGGTGATCTACCATCAGATGAGTAATGTGTTGATAGCTTTTGCTGTGGTTCTCAACTGAAGGTGCACATGAGAACTACCTATAGATCTCCAGGCCCCATCCAGGACAACTGACGATGAATTTCCAGTCGGTGCTTCAAGATTCTGTGTCAGTCTGAGGTGGAGCCTGGGCTGGCAGCCACATGCAGACATAGTTCGCGATGAACCTGATGGAAAGCCCTGGTGAAGAAACCTTGGCCCACAGCCTTCTGCTTCCTTGTTACTTTAGTGCCTAAGCATACACCGAGGGATGTGGCTGAACCCCAGGGTTCAGCCGGTAGCTTGCGCGTTATTTTCTGTGTGTGTCACAGGACTCAGTCCATGCTGTTCCTTCCACAGGGAGCTGGACGTGCCTCTGCCCGACATCGACTACATGGAGATTCCAGTGGATTGGTGGGATGCTGAGGCTGATAAGTCCCTTCTGATCGGTGTATTCAAACATGGTGTGTGTTTCAATGAATGTTTTCCCTTTCCTGAAAACCCCATAGTCCGGTTCCATGTCTATTCTAGAAAGCAGAGCTTCCCCTCTCTCCTCTCAGAAATTAAACCAGATGAATGTGCGAGTCATGAAAAGACAGTGAATGTTCGCATGAGCACGGAACTTCGAGTGGGTCACTGGCCGCAAAGAGCTTGTTCAGTGTGTGTCCTCCTCACACTTGCCTGTCCACTCTCGGGCTTGGGGCCGCCTCACTTTCGTTCACTCCTGTAGTCTCAACATATGGCCTAGTGCCTGGCGCATAGTAGGCACCTAGTGTGTCTCGAGTGAAGGAATAAGTGAATGGGGAAAATGTCAGATTTTAGCATTTCATGTGTATGCAGAATTCTAAGGTCATTTTAGATAGTCTGTGTATTTCTAGTGTGCATCTCTTGCCCTATTGGGTATAAAAGTTAAAGAGTAAAAGATGGCGTGGACATCCCCGCCCCCCTTTTTTTTCAAATGTGGTAACCAAGAGACTAAAGGGGAATAGCGGTTTTTTAGTAGCTTGGAAAACCTGAAATAACTGCCCCCTTCCTTCACTCCTGGCATAGTGCTCAGCACCTGCCCTTGCTTTCCTCTAGCGGTTAAAATGAATGCTGAGAATGCCAGATGCAGTCACTGGTGTGCCTGACACACACCTTCCCTGCCAGGTGAATGAACGGAAATTTTAAGCCGGAGAACAGGGTTTAAAGTGGGAAGAGTTAGTGACACCTGGCCTTCACTGTCACCTCTCCCTCTCCCTAAACGTTTGACCTTGGGCACGTCACAACCTTCTGACCTATTTCCTCACCTGTACAGTGGGAATACTACCAAAGCCACCTGCCAGGAAGGTTGTTTGAAGATTAAACGGGACAATATATGTAGACTGCCTAGCACAGTGCTTGGTACGTAATAGATGCTTGGCGCTTCCACCATCACTTGTTACTCTGCCTTTGGAAGGTAAACTCTCTAACACATGTCCTGTGCATAGAATTCTTCCACATTTACAGGCCAACCAGTTACATTTCCTCCAGATGTGTGGGTTTCCCATTCGTGGGTTCAGTCAAATGCAGATCAAAAGTATTCCCTTCCCCCCCAAATAAATCCCAGAAAGTTCCAAAAAACAAAACTTGAATTTGCCACACGTCAAGCACTGCACTGAACCCATGCGAATGAAGTCATGTGTAGGCTCACCCTGCTGTGGCGTCTGTGCAAATACAGGTTATAGGCGAATGCACCGCTTTATGTAAGGGACTTGGCATGCTCAGGAGCATCCTGGAACCAGTCCCCAGTCCCGCTTCTGTGCTGTCCACTACGGAAGCCACACGTGGCTATTGAGCACTTGAACTGTGACTAGTACAACTGAGCAACTGTATTTTTAATTTTACATAATTTTACTTAACATAGCCACATGTGGCTCCTCTGCTGGACAGTAGTACAGGCTAGAACTCAGCTGTGAAGTGAGAACAAGAAGCACGTGACCTCCTTGTTAAGCACAAGGAGCCACAAAGCAACCGAAACTTGGTTTAATCTAATTTTGGAAAGAACCCAGAAGTAGACAGACTGCTGAAGGCAGCCCCGTTCCAGGGCATCTGAACTTGAGTGCAGGACAGTCTGCTGAGCCTGCATCTCCTTTCAGTGGCGGCTTTAGGGCACACTGCCAAATCCAGATGGAGTCAGTACGGCCTCAAAAGAGGACAGAAACCTCAAGTCCCAGCAGTTGATGTCTTTCCTCTCCCTCCCCCAAGCCAGCACACATTCCACAGGCATACAGAAAGCCTGGTGAATTATGACAGCAGTGTTAAACTACCTAGCTGAACTTGAAAGAAAGAAATTTAGAGGTCACTTATAGCCAAAGCTGAACGCTCGGGCTGACAACAGCAGACCAGGGGGGCTGGGTTTTAAATACCCACATAGAAGTGGGAAGTGGGCCGCTCCGGGAAAGCAGGTCAAGAAAAGACTGCCTGACTTGCCTGTGGTTGGCTTCATGGGCCCATCCTCCTTGGAGTTTCCTAGAATCCAAATCAGATCAGATCTTGGCTGGATGTTGCCCATCAGACATTCCATGAGCATAGGCCTGTACCTGTCCTCACCTGCGTAACACATCTGACCATCCCTGTACAATTTCGCCTTTACCACAGTATCATCAAGCCCACAGGACATGTCTTACCTGGTCACAGCCAAACTCTCAGATACCCGGCAGCTAGTAGAGAGGTGACAAGTTCAGAAAGCCAAGCTGCCTTTTCAGGACTCTCCATCAGGAATCATTCTGCCTCACCTCCGTGTCCTGGAAACAGAACTATGAGCTATAGTGCTGCAACCACTTTCTTGGTTAAAAAACACACAGCTGCCTTTTTTTTCAGCCGGAACTGCCATCTTGTAGTAATTCATGAAAATGACCAACACAAAGGGAAAGAGGAGAGGCCCCCGCTCTATGTTCTCTAGGACTTTTAGAAAACATGGAGTTGTCTCTTTGGCCACATACATGTGAATCTACAAGAAAGGTGATATTGTAGACATCAGGGGAATGGGCACTGTTCAAAAAGGATTCCCCCACCAGTTTCACCACGGCAAACCTGGAGGGGGCTACCCTGTTACCCAGCACGCGATTGGCGTTGTTATAAACATACAAGTTAAGGGCGAGATCCTTGCCGAGAAAATTAATGTTCGAATTAAGCATATGAAGCACACTGTAAGAGCCGAGATAGCTTCCTGAAACGGGTGAAGAAAAATGATCACAAAAAGAAGGAAGCCTAAGAGAAAGGTGCCTGTGTTCAACTGAAACGCCAACCTGCCCCACCCAGAGCAGCACACTTTATGAGAACCAATGGAAAGAAGCCTGAGCTGCTGGAACCCATTCCCTATGAATTCATGGCAGGATACGTGTAAAAAAAGAAAAGAAAAGAAAAGAAAAAGACCTTTACTGTTCAAAAAGAAAAAAGAAAAACAGCTGTTCATTGTCTGAGGTCTTGTGGATGTTTTAGTCCACACCAGACATAGCCAGCTACAGCCCTGCTTAGATCAGAACACAGCGCCGGTTCTATCTCCACGCTGACCCCGTGGGAGAGTCGGCGGAATCTTAGGTTGCCTGCAGCAAAGAGGGACCTGGAGCAAACCTATTCTGGGTGATGCTCTTGACATTCTTAGTTGCATTCAGTGACTTCCACCCCTCCGGGGCAGCCTGGGTTTATGAAATTTCCATCAAGATCCAGAGTTTATTTCTATTTCTATTCTTAGGAGTTTTTTTAGACTATGTTAAGAGACCAGCAGTCTGCACCCCCTAAAAGGCCTGTCATTTTCCTTCCTCTTTGCACTGCTGTGATAGCTCCGACGGCTCTCTTCAGGACAGCTGTTAGAGTTTGCTAGGGAACTGACTCAGTCAGTCTTCCTCGCCTCCAGCTTCATAGCAGCTTGAGAACTAGAAATGCAGAATCTGTCTAGATGGCAGGCCCACACATGATGAGACAAAGTATGGAGAGGGGCCACCTACAGGGACCTGGCCAGCCTCATGCTGTCCAGTACCAAGTTCACAAAGGCAGGACACTCATGGGCTGTTCACCTCTTGCAATAGTGAAGGTTCAGTGGAGGAAACGTTCACCATCTCACCTGTCAGGTAAAGTGCTCCTCCTTTCAGGGGGAGGAGACAGTGGCAGGAAATTCCTTAAGGCAGCAGAAGCATCGAGGCCATTTCCGTTCTGCTGTGAGCTGAGGGAGAACGTGGGGAGAGAGTGACGATGGTTCTTCCTACAGTGATTACTGGAAGAGAATCTGGGCGATACTGACTCATTCAGTCAATTGTTTGTCAGACCTTGTGTTAATACTGGATACATAACGAGACGTAAAAACAGATTGTTTTCTTTGGAGCCCACACTCTCAGGAGAGAGAGACACTCACCAAATAATCGACCGAGGGAATAAGTGACTAAAGAAGAGCGCAAGGCACCCCAGGTTCTGCCTCTCGCTTCCTGCGGGCAGCACCTGTCATTGAGATGGAAGAGTCACTTTGTAGCTCCTCAGAGAAAAAGTACTAGATGCTGCCTACAGGGTGAAGGATAGAACTGCATCAACAGTCATCCAAGATCCAAAACAATGTAGAAATGAAATACCCAACAAAGTGAAATCAAGTCTGTTATCAGCAGCCAGCTGATTCTCATTTTAGGTACGGCGTTTTCCATCACCTCTGACGGGGTCTCTGTACACACTACCAAGCTAGAAATTGACTTTGTTTGCTAGGAGCAACTTAGAAAAGGTTTTGATGACGATGAAGGAGTTTTCCCCAAGGTACTTGGATAAACTAGATTGGATCTTATACATAACCAAAACCTGTCTCATGATAAGGTTACATTAGATTTAATAAAATAATAACATTCTTATGCATGGGCTTTATGAAAGTAAAAGTGATGGTTTTTCATTGTCTTGCCTCCCTTTTGAAGTCTCGTCTGAGTCGAAAAATGCTCCATCTGTTCTTTGGAGATGTGGTGAGGGGCAATTTTAAAGCCCTATCCAGTGAATTTAGGATTTTGTACTGAGTTTGAATGCAGAGGCAGCAGATCCATTTTAATCCTCACAGTCTTCCTTATATTTCATCCCTGGCATCCGTCACTTTGTTCAGCTTCTGTTTCTAACACATGGGATATAACTGGACTATAAGAAAACGAGGCCCACTCGAGAGGTAACGAGGTGTCCAGAGTTGAGGGGGTGTTCTAGGAGAAGAAATTGTAAAACCAACTTGCCTGATTCCCTTTGGTGTTCAAAAGCAGCAAGCATGTGAGAATGGTATCAGAACCTGTCTCGGACACAAGAGCATTTATATAAGCTTTCATTTTGGGTCAGGCACTGCTCAGAGGTGTCCACTTCAGCTCAAGGCTCTTTCCCTGATGAGAAATCTTAACGGGTCCAGTAAATCTTAAATGAACATTTGTTGTTTTGTTTTTACTTGATAAGGGAAACAAAGTGACTGTCCGGGTCCCGGGGCAGAAACTGAGTGCTGACGTGACTTCTGACCTCTCTCATTACTCCTGCTCAGGGTACGAGCGGTACAACGCCATGCGAGCAGACCCAGCACTCTGCTTCCTGGAGAAAGTTGGGATGCCAGATGAGAAGTCCCTCTCTGCAGAACAGGGTGTGACAGACGGGACTTCAGACATTCCCGAAAGGTGAGAAGCTGCATAGGACAGCTGTGATGTGACACGTCATGCCACGAAATGATGGCCCCTTCCGCACCGTGCAGCACACTCAGCCTCTTCTCTACAGTCTGGCTCCCCCTTAAACTTTGCCGTGCTGGAACGGCCTTCCCGAGGTGCTGCTTTGGGTACATCCTGTTACACTTCAGGCCTTTTCTATGACTTCTAAACACTTTGAACCAGATACTAGCTCCTGTTCTTCATGGGTTCCCCAGGCCGCCCATATCTCTGTATCTTATCTGGTCAGAGGATTCTGGAACTCAGACCTCTCATACCTGGCGGAAAGTTCAGAAGAGGCACAGCAAATACAGGCTTCTTGACCTTGGAATTCCTCAGATAAAGTTCCAGCATTATTTAAGGATTGCATGGTCTGCGAGTAAGGTGGGTTTAGGAGCCACCGCTTGACAGCCATGGCATTTAGGCCTTTTCCCTGGGTGTGTGCACAAAAGAATGGAAGCATCCTCAGTGACTGAATTTTATTTACTATTGACATAATCTCCCAATGTGCGAATTCATAGGAAAGCTAAACTAACAGCCAAAAACTGGTTCTTGAAAAAAAACCCATATATATGTATACATATATATATGTATACATATATATGTATACATATGTATATGGAAAATGTAACATGTATCTCTTAGCCTGTGTTTGAGAAGCTTTTCCCCAAAAGTAGCAGATATGCTTTGCATTGCCTAGGGCTGTGGCCAGGCTTGGACACGAGGACATGGCACTGCCAGGAGCCCTCACCATCTGCTAAGGCCAAGAAAAGAGCGAGATGCCTTTTTCATCTGTCCTTAACCCCAATGAACATTTTAGCTACCAAAGGTGTTTCCTGTGGATGGATACTAACGATGCATTCAGAGAGACGTTAATAAGTGCCCAAGTGAGCCGTGCTGGTGGTGGTAGATTCACTGGGTCAGAGAAAACATTACCTGCAGGAGGTGCCTCATTGTGGTCTAAAGGTTGTACGTTTGTGGGGCAGCTATTCTCTCTGGTGAAGCAGTGAAGGTAGGAGTTTTTCATAGAATCTGAGCAGCAAAGATAAGAATCTGAGCAGCAAAGATAAGAATATTTGAGGCAGGACTACTTCAAAGTCAATTTTAAAAGGAGTCATGAAAAACGTAAACATCAGCAATAGTTAAGCTCACAAGAGAGAAGACATTAGGAGCCAACCTAGAGTCAAGTGCGATTGTCAGTAAAGGGGGCAAAGTGTCCTTCTCGACAATTTTGGCAGATCTCCCTTTGGAGGAAGGGACTGCTGCCAAATGTAAGTGATCATGTGTGAAGATTCATCTGATGTGATTGGTGATGGCACATCAGGACTTGCTCGGTTTGCAAGCCTTCAGTCTCTGGAGTCTTTTTTTTTTCACCAAAGCCACATATTCAGGTAACTTTTGATGTGTAGTGATTACTTTTTTATGACAGTATCGCTGTTGAATAGCTGGCCTCTCCACTTGACTGAGTAGATGCTGAAGTCCTAATTCAGTGGAGATCCTTGCCCATAGAAGATAGGACACTTGGAAAATCCAAGATTTTGAGGCCTGTGGGGAAAGGGACCGACTAAGAGTCCTTATTCTCAGTGATTTAGGGGGTTTTCTTGCAAGTGTCCTGATTTGCTAAATAACTCCTACATGGTGTGTGATGCTTTTTTATTTTTCACTTTTATTTAGAGGCAACACGGATAAAGAAGACAGCACTGAGGACAAATTAGATGGCCTCCAGAAACAAATGGTGAGTCGGATGTGCTGTGTGGCAGTCCCAATCTTGAATATGAAGAGAGAAATCCCCATTTTAGTAGTGGTCTTGGGAACTTGACTGCATTGCTTCAATGACATTGCATTTCCCCCAACATTTTATTATAAAAATTGTCAACATACAGACTGCATTGCACTTTTATTCTAATGAAACTTGATTTTGAGATCACTGGATTTTAGGTGCAGTTGTAGGATACAGAATGATTCCACGTACCTTTTATCCCGTTTCCCACCGGAGGAACATCTTGCAAAATTTAGTGCAGTGTCAGAACCAGGATGTTGACGTTGATAGAGTCAGAGTACAGGACATTTCCATGACCACAAAGAGGCATCCTGTTGCCCTTGAATAGCCATCTACACTTCCCTCCTGTCTTCACATACCTGTTAATCCCTGGCAACCACTCACCTGTTCTCCATTTCTATAATTTTGTCATTTTAAGAATTTATACAAATGTGTAAGTTGTATAACATGCAACCTTTGGGAATCGGCTTTTGTCACTCAGCACAATTCTCTGTAGGTGGATCCAGATGATTGTCTGTAGCAATAATTCACCCCTTTTGATTGCCTAGTAGTCGTCGGTAGTGTGGATGTACCGCAACGTGTTTCACCATTCATCCACTGCAGGACATCTGGGTGGTTTCCAGTTTTTGACTATTACGAATACCTCTACAAACATTTGCATATAGATTGGGTATGGACATACATTTCCATTTCTCTGGGATAAATATCCAGGAGTATAATTGCTGGGTCATATGATATAGTTATTATTACGTGTTTAATTTTTCTTAGAAACTGCCATACTTTTCCAGAGTGGCTGTACAGTTTTACCTTCCCACCAGCGATGCGTGAGGGATCTCCGTTTTCCTCATTTTCACTAGGGTGTTGTCACCCTTTTTTAGTTGACCCATTCTGATAGGAATGGAGTGATATTTTGTGGTTTTAATTTGCATTTCCCTAATGGCTAATGATGTTTAACATTTTTTTTATGCTTAACTGCCCTATGTATACCTCTTCAGTGAAATGTTTCTTCGAGTCATTTGTCCATTTTCTTTTTTTTTTTTGTCCATTTTCTAATTGAGTCGTTTCTTTGTTTTACTGTTGATATTTGAGAGTTTTTCATATATTCCAGATACTCGTCTTTTGTCAGATAAGTGGTTTGCAAATGTTTTCTCCCACTTTGTATTTTGTTCTTTTTATCCTATTCATATTATCTTTCACAAAAGTTTTTAATTTTGATCAAGTCAAGCTTATCAGTTTTTCCTTTCATGGATCATATTTTTGGTGTCAAATCTAAGAATTGTGCCTGCCTATAGATCCTGAAGGTTTTCTTCTGTTGTTGTTTTTACCCCTAAAAGTGTTTGATTTACATTTAAGTCTATGATCTATTTTAAGTTAATTTTCACGTAAATGGAGAGAATTGTATTACGGTTCTTTTTTTGACATGTTGATGTCCAATTACCCTGGAACCTTTTGTTTTAAAAATCTTTCTTTCATTGAATTGCATTTGCACCTTTGTCAAGAAAGATCCACATATTTGTGTGGATCTGTTTCTGGGTTCTCTGTTCTGTTCCATTGATCTATTTGTATATTCCTCTGCCAATGGCATATATATTGATTTCTGTACCTATATAGTAAGTTTTAAAGTTGGATCGACTGGTTCCTTTCTTTGGAGTGATTGCAAATGATGTTGTATTTATGTTTATCTTATATCCTTCAACCTTGCTGAACTCAATTACCACTTAGTTCTAGGTTTTTGTAGGGTTTCTTGAGGATTTTTTTTTTTACATCAACAGATTGTTTGCAAATAGGGATAGTTTTAGTTTTTCTTTTCTGATCTAAAAGCCGTGTGTGTCCTTTTCCTGTTTTATTGCATTGTCTAAAACTTCCAGCATCGTGTGAATAAGAGTGATGAGAGCAGACATCCCTTGTTCCTGATATTAGAGGGAAAACATTCAGTTTTTCATCGTTGAGTATAATGTTAGCTCTAGGATTTTTGTAGATGCTCTTTATTGAAGATGAGGACATTTCCCTGTATTCCTCCTTTTCTGAGAATTTTTATCATGAATGGATATCAAATGCATTTTTTGTACCAGTTAATACAATGTGAAAAATTGTATGGTTTTTCTTATTTAGCCTGTTAATATTGTAGATTACATTGATTGATTTTCAAATATTGAACCAGTGTTACATCCCTGGTTAAACTTTACTTGGTCATGGTGTATGATTCTTATTGTTGAATACTATTTGCTAATATTTTCTTAAGGATTTTTACATCTATATTCACAAGGGATATTGGTCTGCAGTTGTCTTTCAGTGCTATATTTGTCTAATTTTTTTTTGTTTTTTTTTTCCTTTTATTTCAGGTGTACAAAATAATGTAATAGTTAGGCATTTAATGTCTGGTTTTGATATTGGGGTAATGTTAGCCTCATAAAATGAATTAGATGGTCCCTCCTCTCCTATTTTTTGATAGAGTTTGCCTAGAATTGGTATTAATTCTTTACATGTTTAGTAGAATTCTCCAATGAAACCATCTGGACCTAGAGATTGCCTTTTATGGCGAGTTTTTAAATTATGAATCCAGTTGTCTTTTATATTGGGTAAGTTGTGGTAGTTGGTGTTTTTCAAGAAATTGGTCCATTTCACCTGAGTTGTCAAATGTACGTGTGTTGAGTTGTTCATAACATCCGCTTACTGTCCTTTTGGTATCTGCAGAATTGGTAGTGAAATTCTGTTTCATTCCTGCTTTGGTAATTTTTCTTCTCTTTTCCTTTATCATCTTGCTAGAGATTTGTCTACTTTATCTTTTTGAAGAATCAGCTCTTTATTTTCTTGATTTTTCTCTATTTTTCTGTTTTAAATGTCATCGATTTCTGCTCTTTAGCATTCCCTTCTTCCTGCTTGCTTTGGTTTTATTTTCCTACATTTTTGGGGTGGCGGATTTGATTACTGATTTTTGAGACTTTCCTGCTTGTTTAATGTATGCATTTGGTACTATAAATTTACCTCACAGCTTCAGTTATGTTCCACAAGTTTTGCTATGTTATATTTTCATTTTCATTCAATTTAATATATTTCTTTAAAATTTCTCTCACGACTTCCTTTTTGAGCCATGGATATTTACACATGTATCATTTAATTTCCAAGTGGAGACTTACCTATTATTTTTCTGTTTTTGAATTTTAGTTTGATTCCATTGTGTTCGGAGCACACATGTGTATATTTCAATTGTTTTAAATTTGTTAAGGTTTGTTTTATGGCCCAGGATGTGGTCTATCTTGGTATATATTCTATTGACACTTTGAAAAAAATGTGTTGTGCTGTTGTTGGGTGGAGTGTTGCATAAGGTCACTTAGAGTCTGTTGGTTGATAGTGTTGAGTTCTTCTGTACCCTTGCTGATTTTCTGTCTAGGTATTTTCATCAGATTTTGAGAGAGGAGTATAAAGTCTCCAGCTATAATTATGGATTTGTCTACCAGTTTTATTAGTTTTTGCTTCATGTATTTTGCAGCTCTGTTGTTTGGTATATATACATTTAGGATTATGTCTTAGTGGATTAACTCTGCTGTCATTGTATAATGTCCCTCTGTGTCTCTCAGACTTTAATCTGATATTATTATACCTACTCCTGATTTCCTTTGATTAATGTTTTCATTCTATAATTTTTGCTATCCTTTGACTTTCAGCCTTTCTTTATCACTGTATTTGAAGTGAGTTTCTTTTAGACATCATATAGTTGGATCATATTTTTTTAATGCACTTTGCCAATCTCTGTCTTATAATTGGTGTATTTGGATTTTTGCGTTTAATGTAATTATTGATACATAAAGGTTTAAGTCTAATGTTTTATTGTTTTCTTGGCTTTTTGATTCTGTTTTCTTTTTTCTGCCTTCCACTGGGTTATTTGAATATTTTTTTATTTATCATTACTGGGGTTTTTAATTTAAATAGCTTTTAGTGGTTATTCTAGATATTTCGTTATATATACATAGTGTGTCACAACCCACTGGTATCATTTTCCCAGTTCAAGTGAGGTGTAGAAACCATACTTCATTTCGTCCCTTTACCCTTCCCCATTTATAATATAATTAATTGTGTTAAATATTTCTTCTACATATATTTAGAACCATATTAGACAATGTTACAATTGTTGCTACAACTGACAAATATAATTTAGAAAATTTGAGAGAAGGAAAGGCTACTGTATTTACCCCTATATTTGTTTACTGTGTTCTTTCTTCTTCCTGGTGTTCCAAGGTTTCTTTCTATTTTAAGAAATTGTTTTAGCCATTCGTTTAGAGTAGGTTTGCTGGTGACAGTTCTTCATCTGAGAATGTCTTAATATCCCCCTTCATTCCTGAAGGATGTTTTCACTGGATATAGGATTCTGGGTTGACAGTTCTTTTCTTTCAGCTCTTCAAAAATGTTGTGCCACTTCCTTCTGGCTTCCATGGTTTCTGATGAGAAATCCACTGTCATTCAAGTTGTTTTTCTCCTATAAGTGAGGTGTCTTTTCTCTCTTGCTGCTTTCAAGATTTTTTCTTTGTCTTTAGTTTTCAAGAAGTTTAACTAGGATTTTTAAAGTGGCTTTCTTTGAGTTCATCCTGTTTGCTCAGCTTCCTGAATATTTTGTAGGTTTATGTCTTCTGCCAATTTGGGGAAGTTTTCAGCCATTATTTCTTCAAGCCCTTTTTCCTCCCCTTTTGAGACTCTGGTGATATGAATGTTAGATCTTTTCTTATAGTCCCACAGGTCCCTAAGGTTCTGTTTAATTTTTTTAAATCTATTTCTCTCTTGTTCACACTGGGTACTTCCTGTTTTTCTGTCTTCTGGTTCTTTAATTCTTTTCTGTATTCTGCCATTGAGTTTGTTCACTGAGAATTTTTTTGGTTATTTTATTTTCAAATCTAAAATTTCCCTTTGGTTCTTCTTTGGCTATTTATTTCTTTGCAGGAACTTTGTTTTGTTCGTTGATGACTACTTTAAATTCTGATGTCAGATAATTCTAAGATCTCATCATTTTGGTGTTATTAGTATCTATTGGTTCTTTTGTCCTTCAGTTTGAGGTCTTCCTAGTTTTTAGTATAATTAATTTTTGAGTGAAATCTGAACATTTGAGTATTATATTGTGAGACTTATTTAAAAGGATCTTATTTAAAACTTCTGTTTTAGCAGACTACCTCTGACAACTCTCTCACAGGGGAATAGTGAACAGGTCTACGCCACCTTATCACCATGTGGGGGTAGAAGTTCATGTTATCAGTCAGCCCCCAGTGACACCCAAGGCGGGTGTTTCTTCTACTGATGGTCAGGAGTGGAAGTTTAGCTCATATGGTCTTTGCTGACACTATGGGTAGGGGTGGGTACCTCATTACTGTCAGGGACTCCATACTGGCTTTTGACACTACCCCAGAAGGGGAATGAGGCCCTATTACAGCCTGATAAAGGTGGATGTCTAGATTCCCCACTCAGCCTTTGCTAGTATGGGTGTTGTGAGCCACAATGTTTGATTTGTCATTACACTGGGATATAGTGGGTACTAACATTTTGTGTATTTCTGAACTGCTCTTTTCCTGGTTTTTTACTAGAGCAGCTTTTATTGGGGCTTTCTTTTTTTTTTCTTCTTTTTTGTTTCCTTTTTTTTTTGTCTGCAACATTTTGTCTATCCTGGCAGCCAGCTTCTTTACCTCTAAACCTAGGGTATATAAGGCAGTAAAACCTAGGGAACTCACCACTGTTTCATACCTTGGGTCCCAAGGTCACTAATTAGTCTGCTTTCTTCTCTTCAGTTTTCAGAGTTTTCTTGTGTTTTCTTTATGTAAATGTCCAGGGGTTTTAGTTGTACTTAGAGTGAGGAATAGGGGAAATGTGCATCTTCCCAGAAGCAGAAGTCTATACTGCATTTTACAAATGAGTTTCTGGTACTTTGCATAAGCAGACTGAAACCTTAACCAGGACCCAAGCACCATTTGATTATGTTTTCTCTGGCTTTGAGGAGTGGAGCAAATGAATCTGTTAGAATTTCAGGGATTCTGGGTCCTAGAGGTTACTGTAGCATTGTCCCCAACTGATTCCATTGCCAGGATAATCTCTCCTCGTTTGCTGATCACCACCTAAAAGTTAACCAATTCCTTTTGGTTCTAGTTTGGAGAATGTGTGGTATTTACTTTGACTCCCCTCACCTCTGATTCTTGTAACAGTAACAATGACATCACTTTCCCAAAGTGGAAAATAATTATTTTTCGAAGATATGTTTCCTTATCTCCCCCAAGGTTTGAGAAGCAATAAATCGAAGCAAATCAGCATGAAGCTTCAGACCCTGGACCTGGAAGAAGTTGGGTTTTGGTCTTGACAATGAAAATCCCAAGTTCTGCCATTCCGGTCCCTGGCTTATACTGTTAACTTCTTTTGTCTGGAATTTGGGATGTGTTTTCCCATAGAAAACAACTCAAGTACCAAAGAAATGAAAGGAATACCAAATACTCATGTGGAACTTGACTCTTTCCAAAGCACTATTTGCATTTGTTTCAGTTGATTCTCACCTCAGCCATGTGAAGTTAACACTAAAGATGTTATTACCCTCATTTGAGAGCTGAGGAAACGGAGGCCCAGGAAGTTAAAGAGCTCTGCCAAGTTCTCACAGCTTTACTCAATGGCAGAGTTCAGATTAGGTATTCTCTCGATATTCCGGTATTCTTTTTTCCAATCAAGTATTCTTTGCATAGTCAAGAAAGTAGAATGTTTATATATACACAATGGAATACTATTCGGCGGTAAGAAAGATGATATAGGACTATTTGTGACAACATGGATGGATCTTGAGAGTATAATGCTAAGTGAAATAAGTCAGACAGAAAAAGCAGAGAATCATATGATTTCACTCATATGTGGTATATAAACCAAAAACAATAAAAGAACAAGACAAAGGAAGTAGACTGTATTTCATTTCTACATACATGTGCCTTCCTCCAGGTAGCAGCTTCTATGCAAAGGCAGCTACCAGCCCAACTGCAGGCCAGGCCCAGCTGAACGCTGTTCACAATCAAGTTTACGTGCTTAACCATCAGCCTTTGATCTTGGAGTGTTCTGGACACTGAACGGCTTCCGGCAGAATTGATAAAATAATTTAAGTTTCCTTACATAGAGCAGGGTAAAAGTTCTCTGGAACTACGTTTTTATTCTTTTATAAAATTAATACCTCTTTTTCATTTTGCTCTTCAAACCCCTAAAATCTGGGCTATAGAATAATCAAAAGCAGATGGAATGGAGAGTGCTTACCCCAGATTTTGAGGTGGACAGATTATATAACAGATTAAGCTTGACTTCTAGTTCACGTGCTGAAATAACAAAAGGAAAAGAGCAGCCAACATCTGAACCAGGCCTTGTTCCCTCCCACCCCACACCTCCTGCACTGAAGACGCTGATTAGGTGTTTCCCTTCTCCCAGTTCTGTTCTCAGGCAGATCAGCAAGCAGGGTTAAAGAAGCACAAAGAGCCTGTCATCCAGGATTAGGGTCTTTTCTCTGAATTAAACAGACATGGCAGTAGAAAGATGAACAGTGAATACATTGGCAGAATCTTAGCATTGCAAGGAGCCCTACCACGGGTGTTGAGTGGTCTCTAAGTGTTCCATCCTCTCTACAACTTTGCTGTCAGGGGGGTCGTTCCAGGTAGGTTCAGGTACTTCCAGGAGCCTCTGGGAAGAAGAGGAGGAGTGTGCTGCCTTCCAAGGAAGCCCATTTCATTTGGGGGTGATATTTCCCTTATATTGACCCAGAAATCTGGCTAGCAGTTGGTTCCGTAGATTCTGTCTAGTTTTCTTCTGGTACTGCAAAGAACAAAACTGTACTTTCTTTTCTCTCTGATGGGATTTTAAATTCTTGAGGCTGGCTAGGTACCTTAATCCCTTTAAATCTCTTTTCAGGTGAAGTATCCCTAGCTCTTCTGCTTTTCTTCGTATCACTTCGGGTCCAGACCCCACACTACTCTGGTGCCTTCCAGAGCACACTGCAGCATTTGTCCTCTTAAAATGTGGCGGGAGAGAATCATAGAATGTTCAAGTTAAAAAGGACATTTGATCTACTCGATTCCCTTCCCCGACACTCTCTGTTTTAATACCAATAGAACTTTGGTAAACGGACTTCAGATGCAGCTGGAGTCAGTGAACCCATAGGGAAGTTCTTTCTTTTTCTTTTCTTTTTCTTTGTTTTTTTTTTTTTTGTTAAGGAGGGCACTGCTCGCAGTGGCCTATGTGCGATCGAACTGGCAACCTTGGTGTTAGTAGCACCGTGCTCTAACCAACTGAGCTAACCGGCCACCCCCCATAGGGAACTTCTCTAGCAGTTTGAAAGTTGACTTGCGTTTGGAATGGTCTGGAGCCTAGAATTATAAATGAAATCTTTCTCTGTATCAGTCCTCATATGTCGGAAAATAAACAACCATCTCTTAACAGAAGGAGGAGTAAGTAGTGGCACAGCCGTCACTCATACAGTCAGGCTGTAATCAGCGTGTTTGTCCTTGCTCCGCAGCAGTTCCTACTCCAGGTGCCTCTGAAACAAGGTCTAAATAAGTGGAGGATGAAGTCATAGCCAACATGTGCGCAGAAAAAATTCTTAACAGGGAAATTGAATGGCGAAAGTGGTTTGATTTCATTGTAGGAAAAATTCATCTAGGAGCTGAAAAGTCACCCTTACCAGTTTAAGAGTTTGAGGGTTCTCTGAACTGCAGTAATGATATTTGACTGGAGAGTAAAAAGTATTACTGGCTGAGGACACAAGAGCAGTGTCTCCCCTGCTCACACCTTTTTATAAATCCTGTGATCTTTACATAATAGGATCGTTGAGTTTTATGTTAAAGACATTTGATGTGTACTTACTTTCCAGGTGAAGTTTATGCAAGAGTAGTGGGGTGCTTTGTTTTCCTGCAAGACGAAAATCACTGTGGGATCTTTTTGACTCCACCTTAGTACCTCCTGTTACCTCTACACAGAGAGCTTTCACGTCTTCTTCCTGCGAACACCTTGTCCTTCAAAATGAGGCTCAGACATCACCTCTTGGGTGTCTTTTCCCCTTCCCAATTTGGGTCTGGTAGAGAGGGTGACTCTTCCTTGTGTTTTCACTGTGCAGAGGGGCAATTGTCGCACTGAATGGCCAGTCTTATTTTTTTTTTGAATGGCCAGTCTTTATTGACGTGTCCTACATAACCACCAGACTGTGGGCTCTAAAAGGATAAAGATTCCATTTTTTCCACTGTTTTAGCACCTAAACCTAGCACGCAGTTCCTGGCACTCACGAGACACTCACTGTTTATTAAATGAGACGACAGCTCATTGCAGTTGTGTTGGCCCTAGGATTTCCGAAGAGCATAGAGGAAATTCCCTGGGTCCGCAGGTTCCACAGGGTCTGTGCTGCCTCGGCCACCACCTCCAGGTAGAGGAGCAGCCACAAGAGAGACTAGACCTTATGTTTTCAGATAAGGAAACAGAACCCCACGCCCCCCGTAGAGAAGCGATGTGTGTGGAGGTAAGTTACTCTTAGTACTGGCAGTGCGTTTGATTCAGCCAGTGTGTCTCCCACCGGCCAGAGGCAGCATGGCACCGTGGTTAGAGATTGTCCTCTGGAGTCAGACTTTCTGGGTTTGAAGTCCGTTTTCACCACCTCATAACTGTGTGTAATATTAGACAAGATTAGCAATCTCCCCATTTCGCAGTTTCCTCTTGTCTAGAATCCTCATTATACCAGTAAATGAAATATGCACATAAGTACTCAGTGGAGACTGTACTCAGTACTCAAAGATCTTAATAGACATTTGTTGCTGATACACGCAGCCTCCCTTAGAGTACACATTTTAGTTAGAAGATAGAAATACTGAGTGATTATCTAATCATTGGGACTAATATTTAGTATTTCCTCAGTCCCAGCTACCATTTGTTGGGCGTTTGCTTTGTACCAGCATTTGATTAAACAGTTCACATAATCAACTCATTTGTGTCTCCCAGTCGCCCTATAAAGTAGTATATTACCTCCATTTTTGCAAATGAACAAATGAGGCTGAGAGAGATTGAACAACTTGCCCAGGGCTAGGGAACAGTGGACTGTCAGACTGCCAACCACATGCGTGTTCAAGATGGGGAAATTGCATGTTGTCATCAGTTTCTTTTGTTTTGACGATCTTGTCATCAGCACTCTCTGGGGTCCTTCACTCTGAAATGATCGATTCACACTCCTTCCAAGGAGAGCATTTCTTTCCGATTGTTTCACGTAGGCAGAACTTGAGATACTACAATAAACATTAAACTACATACCTCAGTGCTGGGCTTCCTGTGACCCCAGTCTCACTGTGGTAGGACACCACACACTTACATTCATGGCTGGAAGCTAGGAGTGTGACATCTCTTTCACTTGGGCTACTCATAAGCCAGGTCATCTCCATTCTGTCATTTCTATTGAACAGAAGTGCTCCCGAGAGAGGGCAGGATTCAGAAAAAGGCACTTGCTGATACCAGAATCTTTCCTTACCCGAGAGACTGCCCGCGGCCATTCATGTTTACTAACTGTGTACCAACAGCAACTATTGGGTAGACTGGCCAGGAAACTTGGGTGTCATGTGTGTCTGCCTCACACCGTGCTGGGAGCCGTGGATCTGGGGTATGGTGATGCCCGCAGCGGCCAGCCACATGTCCTAATGAGCCTGATCACTCCAGCGCCTGGCTTCCACGTTTCGCAGGCTGTGGAACATTTCTCAGTCTGGCAGTGTCTGTAATTAGAAATTCCAGCGTCCAAAGGATCTCCATGAATTCTGTGAGGCTACTCAAAAGTGTTCTCTCTGGCAGGAAAGGACATAAGGCATGGCCGGTTAGTTTTTGCTTATTTTTTACCACCTAAACAATGAGAGATGAGACGGTATACTTACGTGCCACTTCAAAATGGTATGGTAGCTCAGCCTAAGGATTCCACTCTTTGCTGACATTAGATGGCAGGAAGCAGTTTGGGCCGAGGAAGAGCTTAAACTTGAATTCCTCGATTCTAAATAGGTTTCATTCTCCAAAACAAATGTGCAACGTGGACTTTGTTTTTGCTCTTTTGTCATGATTTAGTGGTTGAAAGTATAGGCTCTCATCAGACTATTGTGTTTGAAACCCAGCTCTGCCACTTGCTAGCCATGTGACCTTGGGCAAGTTACAGAACCTTTCCATGGCTTGTTTTGTGCATCTATAAGATGAGGGTGGTAACAGTTTCTACCTCGTGAAGCAGCTCTGAGATGTCATGGAAAGGATTTTGCACAGTGCTTAAGTAACACGTCCAGTAATGTTAGCTATTTTCACCATTCTAGCAAAACAGAAACACAGTCAGAGAATGCACCCCAGTTTCCCTTTGCCCTCAAAGTCCATCCTTGATATGAGGGGCCCAAAAAAGTTTGAATTGTAACTACTGCCTGTCGTAGGTGTCTGTCCATTCCTACTGGATCTAGGTCTTTGTGCTGGGTGCTAGTCCAGGAGGCAGCAAACCGAAAGGACCAGTAAATACCTTAGGCCCGGGGGCCACAAACAGTCTGTCATATATTCTTCTCCCTCTCCCCCTTTCTTCTTCCTCCTCTTCTACTTCTCCTCCTCCTCTTTCTACTCTTCCTCCTTTTCTCCTCCCTTTAAAAATGCAAAACCCATTCTTTGAGGGCTAACACTCTCGGGGTCACAGTTTGCTCACCTGGCTTTCTCATCTGACCTGTGCTCTAAAATGGCCAAAGTCTTGAATCCTGGAGTTATTTTCTCCCATCATTCAGGTCAAAAGATACTAATCAAAAACAGAAGATGTGTTAAAAATGGAGTCCAGTTGAAAAATAGCACTATCTCTTTTCCCATCCTCAAACTCCCATGTGCCTTAAAGTAAGGAGCTTTGAAAGTTCTGTTCCTGAGACCAAGAAGGGGTTTGTGAAGGAATCCATTAGAGCCAGTTTGACAAATGCTCCAACTTGGATAAGCTCTGTAATATGGCTCCAGATTCACTTGAAGCCTCAGATTGTGGTTTTAATTTTAAATTCTTGAGATTTTGCACCATCAGGTTTCATGCCTGGAGCAGTCAGTCATGTTTTAGGAAATAGCGTCTGTTGCTGTGCAGTAAGAAAACCATAACGAACATGAGCGTGATACTTTCTCACAACCAAAATGCAAGCACAGCTTTTGTGAAATGGCTATTAAATTGCGAGTGACACTGGTAAAGCAAATATTTAAATTCACAGCTGAAATAGTGCTTGTAAAATATAATTGCCGGGGAAAACATTCAAGTTCATCTCTCTTTAAGCTGTAATTCTCTACAGGCAGAATCATTCCACACAGTTCCAGGGGGGAAATGCATATTTTAAATAAACCATTCTCTGGCTCCCTTGAAACTTGTGTGAATAAACTGTTTCTCAGGGACCATTTTGGTCTTTGTGATATTTGCAGGCAGGAGATGCTTCTTGAGCATGTTTACTCCTGTGCAGGGCTACCTGAGGTGGCTTCTGAGCTGCAGGTTTACTGATGGCATGGCTTCATTTATCCCTAGGAGAGTTCCACTGATGGAGGTGATGGCAATTTTGGTGAAAAGAAGGATGACAGCCGGGCAGGTGAGACTGTGTCCTTCTGAAGGCAAAGAAAAGTAAGGTCCAGGTTTATAGTTATTGTGGAGTTCACATGTACTAAAAATGCTATTTGTTATAAGGAGCTCTTGTGAAAAGCCAAGTAAGTTGACCTTCAGCAATCTCTCCTGGTGTCACACAAGGAGCTTTAACGTGGCTCTGGCAAGCTTCCTCCACCTGGCATTGACATTCAAATGTGAATTCAATGTTAATATATGAAGTCAGGATGGAGTCTGAGAGAAAAAAAAGGAATTGTGGTTTCATTGATTTTTTTTTTTTTTAACTTAATTGAATTTGGGGGAGGAGAGTGAAGGGGGTTGGTTTTTTTTTTTTCAGTTTGTTTTTCTGAATATACGCTTAATAGATGCTTTGGCAGTTGGAAGGCCCAGCTACACATTTTTGCTCCAAAAGACACATTAGAGCTGATGGTCCAGTTAGGTCTTATTTTCGGGGAAACAGAGAAGTTCTCTATGGAGAAGACCACACAGAGTCTGCTTGTTACCGGCCTTAAAGCAGGGTCCTCGAATTAGTTCTGGGTTTGAGAGACAGCAGCCAACCACAACCTCAGACTATTTCTGAAGCAAAATTGCAGCCCTTCCAGCTATTCCTAGATCCTGGGCTGATTAGGTTATTGAGCCACCACTGTTTTGGTTCTGTTTGTAAATACTAATGTCCTCACTGATGTTTGAAGCCCAGGATGGCTCTGACCCAGACAAATCGCCCTGGCCAGTTTCATCTGCGCTCACTGCTCGTCTCAGGCGGCTGGTCACTGTTTACCAGCGCTGCAACCGCAAGGAACTCTGCCGACCTGAAATTCTGGGACCAGGTAACCAAGGATACTGGGTTCAGGAAGAGATGTTCAGGAGAACCTCCGAAATGGACCTCATCAACAAGGAAGCTCAAAAGAGGTAAAAGCCAATGGCAGAAGGGCTGGGTAAAGGTGACAAGAGAGGAAGCTGATAGCCAGAGGGCAAGTGTACTGAATGTTCTCGTGTGAAGTTAGGTAGTCTCAGAATTAATGAAATCCACTGTGATGGTGTTCTCATGCTGACCGGGGAGCCTGCTGAGATCTAGGACACCCTCTGCCCACAGTCCCAGACTTTCACATTTTCCAACTTAACCCTCTTTCCTAAGTTGGGCCCTAGTCTCTGGGGTTGTGGTTTAAAAACACCACGTTGGGTAAAGGTGACAAAGGGCATATATCACACTATGTTCTGTTAGCAGCAAAGGGAATAGTGTGCACAGAAGCTGTCTTATTACAGCTACCAGTCCTTAGCCTTTGAGAACAATAAATACCATAACGTGCCAACCTTAGAGGGAAGATATAAATTGCTAGGAGTTACTTGCCCATCTGAGAATTGAGCTGAAGATGGCTACAGAAGGCCAGCACAGGCCAGGAATGATGCCACCAGAAAAATGAACAAAGCTGTAATTCTTTGAGTCTTTATATCTCTCCAGAAGGATATAACAAACAGTGGATTAAATGAGCACCACAGAGCAAATTTAGTTACCTCTTTGCACTCCTTCTGGCTTTATGAACTTTGGTAATCAGAGGAAGTATTTTTCCCATCTTCCTTTCACAGCACCAAAGAGGAGAGTCGAATCAGAGCCCCTTGTTCCCTGCTTCTCACTCTTCATTGACCCCCTCGTTATCTCATTCCTTTGGGGTGGAGGTTATCTCTTCATTGACCCCCTCCTTATCTCATTCCTTTGGGGTGGAAGGTACGGTGCCCCTCATAAAGACTGGTGGAGTATAATAATTCAACTCCCTTAAGTCATTATCTTAATATTGCAGGATTTAAAGACTAGAGAACCCTAGTGTCCTAGAGAAGATAATCAAAATGGGAACCCTGCCTACATAACCGGGTAGAAAGCCCATATGCAATAGGGGGTCAAAGAAGGTGTGCGGCTCAGGGAGGCGCCTCCCTTCTGGACCAGTTTCCTGATCTATAAAATGAAGGAGGTGAATTTAATGGTCTGGAAGTGCCCTCCAGGTTTCTGTGATTCTGGGTTGTACAGGGGGACAAAAAAATAAGGCAAAATATTTAAGCATCAATAGTTTTTTAAAAATCTTATCTCTCGCGAGAGGAAATTAACAAGGTAACTTCTAAAGTTGCTGAATCAGGATCACAAGTATGCACACATGATTTAGAAATTGAGAGGTAAATACCAGAGGAAAGAGCTGGAAGGTTTGGAAGTGCTGGTAGGATGATAGGCTAGTTTTGTTACAAGCCTTTCAGCCCAACTTTAACTTAAATGAGAATAAACAAAATAGACAAACCAGCTCTACCTGCTTTCTTGACTTCATGGGCTCTTCTGGTAGGCGCTCAATAAGTTAGTTGCTGGTTTTTTAAAAAAGAAGGAAAGAACAGCTCACTCTCCCTTTCTGGTTAAATCGCAGGTGGACAAGGAGAGAACAAGCAGACTTCTGCAGAACAGTGTCTGCCTTTGGTGTCGTTTATGATCAAGAAAAGAAAACTTTTGACTGGACTCAGTTCCGCCTCATTTCTCGTTTGGACAAGAAGTCGGATGAGAGCCTAGAACACTATTTTTATAGTTTTGTAGCCATGTGCCGGAATGTTTGTCGTCTGCCCACGTGGAAAGATGGTGGTGAGAAAACTGTGTCATTATATTCCAGATAAGATAAGGAAAGAGCATGCTTATTTTCAAGGTTCAGAATTACTTTGGGTGTAATTAGAAAAGTGGAGTCTACCTGAAGAGTTCAGGTAGAGACAAGAGGTTTTTCACAAATTGATGAACTTCACATTAGATTCACCCTCATAAAATCTTTCTCGCAAAACGATGTAACTCCAGCAAAAACTGAAATTCAGATTAAAACCTCATAGAAACATTAAGTCTCATAGATTTATCTTATTCTAAACTTTGTAGCTTCCTTACATTAAACCTTAATAACTCTTTGTTCTCATGTGTTGACTTATAGCTGTGGAAAGGAAGTGGCTGTCATTTAAACATCCCCTGATACGATAGAGACTTTTTCTGAGAAATTTCTTCCCAGTTGGAATTATTTGCAGCAGCTTTCTCTGAGACCCTCTTCAGCCTCAGACTTATAGATAAACTTGCTATGGACCATATTTCAATATTTTAGGAAAGCTGACACATACATTGAGCCTACCCGGCATGGGTAGGGTGTTTTCATTCAAGCCAGGGAGCGGGATAGATTGGAAAAATCTGGACCTTGGAGCCACACTGACAGGACCTGGAATTGAATCCTGGTTCTGCCATCTTGAGCGAGTTAGCTTATCTGAACCTGTTTCCTCATCTGTAAACCAAGGACGATGTTGGCATATCATAGAATTTTTCTGAGAACTAAATATCCTGTATGACACTCCCAGCGTACAGGGCAAACAGTGCATGCTTATTGAATGGGAACTCATATTATTTCCAGAACTGAAGTTCTCATGCTCTCCTTTTACCCTCATTGGTCTGTCCTTGTTTCATAAACACCTTGCATTCTCTTCTAGCTTTTCATTTTAGCAGGGACACACACACCTGAGATTGCTGTGCTGAGGAACCAGGGAACTAAACCGTAAGAGCAAAGAGCAGGCACTCAGGTGGGCGGCGAGCACCCGAGGGCTACCTGAAGTGATCGCTCTGTGTTTGCCTTGCAGGTCCCCCAGATCCCACCATCTACATTGAACCCATCACTGAGGAACGGGCTGCAAGAACTTTGTACCGCATTGAACTGTTACGGAAGGTCCGAGAGCAGGTGCTGAGGTGTCCGCAGCTGCACGAACGCCTCCAGCTGTGCAGGCCCAGCCTGTACCTCCCAGTGTGGTGGGAGTGTGGGAAGCATGATCGTGACCTGCTCATCGGTACCGCCAAACACGGGCTCAACCGCACCGATTACCACGTCATGACTGACCCCCAGCTGTCCTTCCTGGACGCCTATAGAAACTATGCCCAGCATAAAAGACCTGACACCCAGGCACCAGAAAGCCTCTGTTGCCTTTACCAGACCAACTCCAAACTATATGAATCTCTTGCATATACTCAAATGAGCAGGACTTCAGAGGCCCTTGAAAATGAACCTGAGAATCTCGGGAAAATAGAAGGTAGAGATGATCATCTCGGCCCACCTGGGGGCAGCTTATCTGATATGACTTGTGAAAACTTTATTTCTAAAGTGCAGGATGTCATTTCCATCACCCATGATGAAAGTCTGCTGCCTGAGTCCTTGGAGAACATGATATATGGGAGGAAGAGACTCAGCCGAGAGCCAGGCTCTTTTCCAGAGAGCCCAAGGACCAATCCAGAATCCAGTAGAGACGCCGTTGCCATCTCAGCAAGCAAAGATGGGCACTGCCAGCCTGGCGGCCCCGAGGCACAAATAGCTACCGGCCCCTCACTTATGGATAGTTTAGAAGCAGGAGTAGCCCAAATGAACATCAAAAATGGAAAACATTTGTTGATGTCTCTTCCAAAGGAAGGGGACCTGTGCTGCAGTGAGGCAGGGCAGAGACCTGACAGCATCGGGCAGTTAGAAGCCACGTGCTTGGCTGCTGCTTCCTTGGATCAAGGAAATGAAAGTGGGTTTGTAGATATGTGTAATCTTAGTGTCTGTGACGCCAAAAGAAACCTGTCATCAGAGCAGCAGTTGATTGACTTATTAGAAAACAAAAGGTTAGAAAGTCATTTGATTTTGAGTCAGAACCACAGTGATGAGGACGAGGAAGAGGAGGAAGCTGAGGAGGAAAGCTTGGACGTGGCAGCAGGCGTGAGGGGAACGCCGCAGGGTTTGCCTCTGACCGAGCCCGCTGCTAATACCCCAAGGGCACAGCGCCGAGGCCTCCATGTCGATGGAAGCAGGGGAGGCAGCCTGGAGGCTGGGAGCCAGAACCCCAGGCTGCAGGGGGCTTTTCCTCAGGCAGTCTGTCCGTGCCACTGCAAACACACGGAGAGGTGGGCGCGTGGCCTCGACAAGGATGAGTTTGAAGTGGAGAAGCCCAAGGGTTACAACCCAGACCTGTACAAAAGCAAAACTAACAACATCACACTGGAGGGTGAGCTCACTGCTATTCCCTCAGATCCGTTTCAAGTAAAGCATGAACTTTTAAGAGAACCTTGGAAAGAAAGTACAGAAGGGAAAAAAGGTTTCCCTACATATCCTCCAGAAGGAAATGAGCTCAAGTCAGAAGACACGGATTTTGAAAGTAAAGATGATTATGATAGAGATGGAAACTGCCATAGTCAAGGTACAGTATGTGGGATCTTGCATTTTGGGTAAGCCAGTTCTTACGTGACAGAGTGGGAGTGGGAGGGGAAGTTCTAAGAGTTTCATGGCTTCTGAAATGGACCTGCCTACACAGCGTGTGTTTCAAACCAAAGATCCCAGGCCCTTGTCTGAAAACGAGCCAGAGTCGCTTAACTCTGGTCATTCCAGAAAATTGAGGAGGATTGTAGACAATCATTGCACCTTTGCTGCATTGGTGTGACTGGGGCAGGCACTGTGTGCTTTTTATACGATGGATGGCGTCGAGGGGAAGTAATTTGTTCTTCCACTAGATAAAGCGCTTCAAACTCGGAGTACAACAGCAGAACCCAGGGAACCTCAGAATCCTGCAACGTGACATAGGTGTGATTTCTCAGGAATCCCACAAAAACATGAATAAATGTGATCTTTATTAAGGTGAACAAAGTTAGCACCATTTATTCACGTTATTGTCAAAACCCTGTGATGTAATTAATGTTGGTGCATTTGGTTTCGATTCCTTGTAGTAACTCAAGAGAAATTAAAATAAAATTACAGGTAACTCAACAGAAATACAAATAGATTTGATCTTTTTATCAACAGGGAAATCTTACATAAAGATTCAAGTTAGAAGGAATTTTAAAATGTTAAGAATCTAGATGACCCTGAGGTTTTTATTTGCTTTGCAGGGATATAAATACAATGATTACCTAACCTTTGGTTTTAGTCGTTGTGATGACAAGACTTCTTGGGAAGTCTTCGGAACCCAAATTAAACTGTACACACGAGCTAGGATAAGAACAGAGAAGCTGAGCTGAGGGTAGCTTGTAACACCAGCTGACCCAGAAGGAGCCCGCCTACTGCCCTGCCCCTCGTCGTCCTCACCCCAGGCCGTGAAGGACGGCTGCCGTGTGCTGAATTATAAAACCCGCTTTGCTTTTTGAACCCTGGAGTAGAGAAACATGACCAAACAATCAGTTCTTGGAAACCCAGAGTACAGGAGTACAAGTCAGATGAGTACAGGCTGTAGAAGAGTGTGGTTCAGAAAAGAACTGATCTTTCCCTGATGTCGTTTGGTGGCAGTGTCAGCCCTGCCAAGTTGGGATGGAAGGTGGCAGTGAACTTGATAAGCTTTGGAGAGTTTGCACATACTTGTGGATAGGTATCCCTTGCAGCAGTGCTTTTAAAATCACCTCTGAAGGGATCCCCCACACATATGCGATGTGGAGGAGGGAGGGCAGGGAGGCCCTCTCTGTGTCTGAGATTAGAAATCTACAGCTGAGGGAGCAGTAATTGGCACAGCTCAGTGCCAGCCCCCAGATCTCCTGGCTCCTTTTCCAGGGTTGTCTCTCACACAGCGTTTTGCTTTTTCTGAAAACTTAAATCCAACTCCTCTGCTTAAAACCTTTCAGTGGTGCTCCCCCTCGGGTCTAGACTGAACCTTTCAGTGGTGCTCCCCCTCGGGTCTAGACAATCTTTCATTGGTGCTCCCCATCGTCTCCAGACTGAACCTTTCATTGGTGCTCCCCATCGGGTCTAGACTGAACCTTTCAGTGGTGCTCCCCCTCGGGTCTAGACAATCTTTCAGTGGTGCTCCCCATCAGCTCCAGACTGAACCTTTCAGTGGTGCTCCCCATAATTGTTTTTGTGGGGTGTGGATGCAAACTCTTACCGGATGACTTGTGTTGGTGGCCCTAGAGCAGGATCCACCTTTATGGATTAACTGTTGTGGTTGTTCTGGAAATAGAAGGTATGGTAATTAATACTCGATTTAAAATGAATTAGCACGGAAATCAGATGTCCTGACCTTTCATATCACAACTGTCTCTCAAGTATTTTATTTCATTTTTTTAACCTTTCTTCCCAGAGTATCCAGGGAAATACTCTGAGGAGGAGAGCAAGAGCTCACCCCCGGGCGTCGCGGGAGACCTTGGGGATGAGCTGCAGGAGCCCCGCGCCCCCACCATTGCTCAGCTGCTCCAGGAGAAAACCCTTTATTCCTTCTCTGAGTGGCCAAAGGTACCTCCCGGAGCTTTCATTCTTCACCCAAACCAGTCTCAGATTTGAATCTTTTATTTTCACTTTTCAGAGTATTTCTGAGTAACGTTTCAGAGAAATGTTTACTATCTTTAAAAGGTATTAGTATTGTAACCTTTGAACGTTAAAGCTATATGCACAATGGACAGGCGTGTCCATTGTCTTCACATTTATAGCACTGTGGCTTTCATTTTCATTGTCCACACTACGGAAATTTATCTTAAGGCTTATAAAAGTAGTACATTTGAATGTGCTCTTTTCTGTCGGCTGCTTCTGGTTAGAAAACTAGACCCTTGATGTCAAGGGACTTTGTGAGTTTGGGTAACTTGGTACATATCCCTCCGAGCTTTTGTCCTTATTTTATAGGACCGGGTGATAATCAACCGCCTCGATAACATCTGCCACGTGGTGTTAGAGGGGAAGTGGCCCTCCAGCCAGCAGTACGAGCCCTCGGGCACACTGCCCACCCCTGTGTTGGCCAGCAGTGCTGGTTCTCGGAGCAGCCTCTCGGAGCCAGACGCATCGGAGCACGGCTTCAGCAGTGGAGCAGCGCTGGCGGCCCAGATCCAGAAGGTGAGGCCGTGACAGTGGTGCTGACCATGGAACACAGGATGGGGGACACTTGGTTCTTCTCATCTGAGTCATTCATTCCAACAAATATTTACTGTATGGATAGGACTGGTTGGTTTTGGGGGGTTTTTTTGGTAGTGCCATTAGTGTTAGTTGAGGAATTGGGATTTTATCCTGTACAGGGCAGAGAGCTGTTCAACATTTTAGAGCAGGGAACTGCATGATGAAAGCAGGGTGTTGTTGGAGTGGTATGCAGGTTCGTGGGAGAGGAGAGTCAGGAAAGAAGAGTGCCTCAAAAGCTGGGGGGCCAAGTGGGCATCTGATGAAGGGATAAGGTTCTCGACTAGGTTAGTGGCAGAGTGGATAAGAGAGGGGAGGAGTTGGCAGCCATAAGTTGATGACTGATTAATATATAAGGAAAGGGAGGCAAAAAGGGACCGTATGTTCCACAGTTGGCGGGCTGAGAGAATGATGGCAGCTGATAGAAATCAGGGAAATCAAAGCAGGAATGAGTTGTATAAACTCCAACTTGAAAGTCAAGATTAATTGAGATACGTTGTTAACACACTGACCCTCAACTTGACTGGACATTGGAATCCACTAGGGATCTTAAAAAGCTGTTGATTTTGATTGAAGGGGTCTGGGGTGTGGACTGAGTATTGGAATTTTGTTTTTTTAACTTCCAAATTGATTCTGATGTACAGCTGACCTTGAGATTCCCTAAATTATAATCTTACAATTCTTAAGTGTAGTTTGTGGAACAGCATCTTACATAGCGTGTGGAAATCTGTTAGAAATGCAGAATCTCAGGCCCACTGAAGTAGAATCTGCATTTTTAACAAGCTGTCAAGCTGATGGGGTACTAAAGTTTGAGAAGGCCTGAGTTAGAAGAACTTGTAAGAAGATGATTAGAAGTCATACTCGGCCCAAGGAAGTCAGGACTGGAGAAAGAGCTGGCATTCAGCCACAGAAGTGGCTTTCCAACCTCTCTTGCCACGTGTGTGTTCACAGGACAGCTTCTTGGCTCCCGTATTCACAAAGGATGAACAGAAGCACAGGCGTCCTTACGAGTTCGAGGTGGAGAGGGATACAAAGGCTCGGAGCCTGGAACAGTTCTCTGCCACCCATGGGCACCCTCCCATCGTCCTCAATGGCTGGCATGGGGAGTCAGCGATAGACCTCTCCTGCACATCTGAGGGGTCCCCAGGAGCTACATCCCCTTTCCCAGTGAGTGCCAGCACCCCTAAGATTGGGGCCATCAGTTCACTTCAAGGAGCCCTTGGCATGGACTTGTCTGGGATTCTACAAGCTGGCCTGATCCATCCGGTGACCGGGCAGATCGTGAACGGAAGCCTGAGAAGAGATGACGCTGCCACGAGGAGGCGGAGAGGGAGACGGAAACATGTGGAAGGAGGGATGGACCTCATCTTTTTGAAGGATCAAACACTTCAGGCAGGAATCTTGGTGGGTATATGAGGCCATTAAGTAAAAATATTGACCTTTCTGCATGGAGCAACAAACACCTCTTCCTCAGTCACACAATTTTTTGGTTTGTGGAACTTCTATCCCTATTTCAATTGTCCTACTTATTTTCGTTATGTTTTCATTATGTTCTCGTTATAAGTTGCCCTCAATCTTTTCTAGAAGTATAGGTAATATTAACCCATGAAGGGCCCTACTTGGCGTGCAGTCTGGAAAAATGACAGGAGGTCTTGCCATTTCTAATAGACACGACCGAAATCCTCCATTGTTTTGGAGGAGCCCCTGGTGACTGAAGGAGCCAAGCAACACGTGATTTTGTGACAGGGTCAGCAGGCTTTCCAGCAGCTGGGGTTTGGGCGGAGCAACAGGAGCCAGGACTTCGGAATGTTGATCCTGGCTCTGCTGGGTGGCACTGGGCACGCCACGGAGCCTCCCTGTGCTCCTGGAAGGTGGGGGGGTGGGAGGGGGCACAGCATCTGCTGCAGAGGGTGCTGTGAGGATTCATCAAGGTCACACTATGACATTCTAAACTCAGAGGACATCATTATAACAACAGAAAAGGTGCACCAGCCAAGAGAAATCCCCTTAGACTTTGCTTCAGGTGTCAAAGACCGCTGACTTTTTTTTTTTTTTTGGTTTTTCACACTGACTGATATTTGAGCTCTAAAACAGGAATCACATTTCACGTTTCTTGTTTTAAAAGGAATAGTAATGACCAGTATTTGTTGAGTGCTTATGTGTGCCAGGCACTGTGTTTTGGCTTTTATGTGATTGTCCTGTGTGAGCCTCACCACGACCCTGTGAAGGTGTCCTTGTTATTCCCATTTTATAGATGAGGAAACTGAGGCTTACAAGCATTAAATAAGATGCCGAAGATAGTCCAGCTAGTAAGTGCAAATCAGGGAACCAAACCAAGGATTTTGTTCTCTAGAACTTGAGAGCTTTAGGACTAGGCTGTATTGCTTGGGATATGTCTTCCTCTTAGACTTTATGTATAATTTGGGAAGCTGACGTGGCCGGTTCTTGCCCTGCCTGATTCTGCAGGATTTAAGAAGGTTTGTCTCATTTTTCAGAGGTCTGAAGCCATAGCTTCTCTGTAATGATCATAGAATTCCATTGAAATGACTGATAAAAATTTTTCCTTGGCCTCAGGGTATTTTTTTTTAATGGGTTACACAAACACTTATTTAGCATTGACAATGTACTTCAACAGCAGGCCTGGTTATAGGGTTTGGGATCACGGAGACGAGTAAGACAGGCATTCAAACTGTAGAGGGAAATAGGTAAGTCAATTGCAGTGAGGCATTTTTTGTTCAATGAAAAACCTGTGAAGAGTGCTATGGGGAACCCGACATGGGGTGGCCAGTGTTGCCTGGGGCTGTCAGTGACAACGGAGGTGACACCAGACCTGAGTAGATATGATGGCGTTCAAGTCTGCCGAGTAGACAGGAAGGGGAGAGGAGCACTCAGGTCGGGGGAACACCCAGCACACGCAGAGCTTCTGTGTGGGCCACTGGCGTGTGTGGAATTCTTCCTCAAGCAGAGTCCTCTGCAGCTGCAAGTAGACAGGAAGATTCAAAGAACACCTGAGGTGTTTTCCTTCTAGAAACTAGTTTTCATTCTGTCGTGATTAACTGCACGTCCTTGTTTTCCCTTCGTCCAGGAAGTCCATGAAGACCCAGGGCAGGCCCCCCTGGGCACCTCCCAACCTGAAGGGCCAGTGCCAGCCCCTTCGGCCCCCGAGCCCACTTCAGCAGCCGGCAGCCAGGCTAAGGCTATTCCTAGCAAGAGTCTGCTTGACTGGCTGAGGCAGCAGGCCGACTACTCCTTAGAAGTTCCTGCCTTTGGAGCAGTAAGTGATTGTTGGGGCTACCTGAGACTGCTGTTTACTTCCTGCTAACTTGCTGCCATTTTTTGACACAGAACGTGTTCAGGAAGGCCGGGAAGTTGGGAGAATTCTATCAACTGAGAACATCATTTGAAAGTTTAAAAAAAAAAAAAAAATTACAGCCCATGTCAGAACACTGTGCCAAGAAATAGACATGTGAAATCTTAGGAGGACAGAACTGGCCTAAACTCAGCCCCCTTTTCCCCCAGAATTACCTACAATGTCATAGGCTCACAGAGAAATCTTAAGGTTGCATCAACACTGCCACTTCATCACAATATCCCTATGTGTTTTCAAGTTAACACATTAGCTCTTTGCTGGCAGGGATGTCTATTCTTAGTTGTACAGTTGACTGCGTTGGGACTTTCCCTCAAGCCCTCTTACTGCCTTTGTCCTAAGTCCTTCCGATTAGAAATCGGTAGGAGAGGGCTGCTGAGCTCAGATGCCTTTCTTGGCTTTCTTTCCTCATTTGCTCGTCTGCCCACCGCCATCTCTGTCCTGGGTACATCTAGCTAATGCAAAATGGAGGTCGAGAGCTCACAAGAAAAGGAGGGGAATGTACTCACAGAAACACATAATCTAACAACAGAGCCCGCCGGGTGGGTTCCAGTGGAAGGAAAAGAGAGAAAGTGATGAAGAAAAGGCTAGGGATTAAGCAGTGCGCTGAGAAAGTGCTGGGTCAGCCCAGAGTTCCCGTCGGGAGGCTCAGGAAGCCCACACAGTGTGTTTTCCAGCTGCTACAGAAATGCTGTTGCTTCAAGGAGAGCGCGTAGGTGAGAGGCAGGTGGCTATTTCCTTCGGCATAACCTGACCAGATCATGTCAGAGGGCCATGAATGAGGGAAGAGCAAAACCAGCTGAAAAGCACTACCCTTATCAGAAGAATCAGTGCCAGAATGTTTTGTAATGTCGGTTTCCATTTGCCTCCTAGAATTTTTCAGACAAACCAAAGCAGAGGAGACCACGCTGTAAGGAACCTGGAAAATTAGATGTCAATTCCCTGAGCACAGAAGAGAGGGTTCCTGCTGTCCCCAAGGAGCCAGGACTGAGGGTAAGGAAGAGGGACGTGTCCCTGTGGAGCCCAGCCTTGTACTCGAGAGGAAAGTCCACTGGGAAGTGGGTTTCCCAGACGTTTCCAGGAGGACGAGTGGCCATCATGGGAAGTTTTAGGTGGTGATAAGTGGGGCTGGGGCGTCTTGAGCAGCCGTATGACTTCCTGTAGTCATTTGCTTTCAACCTAACCTCAAGAACTTCTGGTTTGTTTGTACTTAAACCATTCCCAAAAGCTTGATATTTTCCCCCCCTTTGTGTTGAGTTCAGGGGAAAGCTACCTCACCTCATCAGGAGTCTGTTGCCAGTGTTTAACAAACTTCATTATTGGAAATTTTCATTTTCTAATCTCAGCTTTTCTGGCTACCATTTAAGACATTTCCTCCTAGCCCATCCTCACTAGCAATGGAAAACAGCTGAGTCCAAACAGAGCTCTTTTCCTATTACAGAATCATGAGCCTGGAAGAGACTTCAAAGTCATCTGCAAAATACTTCTGTTATAACAAGTAGGGGTTAATTATAGTTTACAGATGAGTACATTTGGAATAGAAAATTCATAACCTCTAGGGGGCAGTAATCACATTTCAACCTGAAGATGTGTTGAGCTTGGGCAAATTATACATAAATATGTTTTTAACCTCCTGAAAGTGCGTTCTGCCCAAATGGGGAGCTTCTGAGGCTCTGCATGGGACTCTGCTCTCCTGGGTCGCCCCCTGAACTCGTAGGCTTTCCTGAATGCCTTCTCGCTAGTGCTCTGCCAGCTGCGGCTTGTCCTGGGGTATGAGTTCCCTTTTAGTGAAACTGCCTGGATGTGATTTCTCTTCTTTGCTCCAAAAGACCACCCACCCTAGTCATTTCCTCCTTCTCCTCCTCCTCCTCCTCCTCCTCATGAGGAAGGAAGTTTTTATTTAATGTTCTCAAGGAACTTGTTACTGATTTTGTCACCTGGCTGATTACTCTTTTTTCTAGCAGCTCTACAGAGTTGCTCTCCCATCTCCATCCACTGCAGCCACTGTGGGAGCGAGGCCTGGCCCAGTCCTGGTGGGGAGGGCGGCTTATTGAAGGTTTATCACATTGGGAAAGCTGCCCCCTCCAACTCTTTATTCTCAGAAAGTATTCCCCCTACCCCTTTGCTGAGACCCACTGTATTCTACGACCTGGTTTCCTCTTCGGGTTTTGTCCCGTCTGTCTTTCTCAACCCCTCATGCGCCATCCCACTTTTGCTCTTGTCTTTGCACTCGGCATCAGCCCGTAGAGACCTCCATCTCTTGCTTTGTTGCAGGCTCTGAGCTCTTGGTTTAAAGACTTGTCAGAAAAACCGTGTGGTTTCCCCCTTGGCTTTCTCATGTCTTTCTGCACATCTAACAATTTCCCTCATGTTCTCTGGAAATTAATGTGCAGAAGTCCCCACAGACACTGACCCCTTGCCAGAAAACCCATTTCTAAGCTGTTCTTGCGAGTCAGCCTCTTACCAGAGATGCACTTTCCCTCCTTCGTTAAATAAACACAGCCCCTGCCTCGGAGGTCCTTTTCCCGCCGGAAGGCGAGAACAGGAAGGGCTCATCCACTTGGTTAGACGACCAGTCATCCGTGACGTCCACTCATCACGGCAGCTGGGCCTTCCCTACCAGGCAGAGCCGGCACGGCCCTGACAGCAACGCTCTGCTTGGCTCCGGGAGAGCCCTTCTCGACTGTGTAACCATGTCTCCCCAGGCTCCTCCGGGGACAGGAGCCCTCTAGGTGTGCTGTACTGTCTCCCATAGAGACCCCAACTCTTCTTCTGGAAACAGACTCAGATCCCACCAGGAACCTCTTCCTTCTTTCTGCCCCTTCTGTTCTGTGTGCCATGGCTCAGCTGCGGCCACAGACGCGGCCTCACACACGCTGCAGTAGGCCGGGGCTTCGCCTCTCAGAAGGCACAGTGCAGAGTGGTAGCTCATTCAATGTATGTATGCACACATGCACACTTCTTGTGTTTCATATGTGTAAGTTACATTTGTTTTACATTATAGACAAACGTGTGTGTATAGTTTTTTGTTCGTTTCTTACTGAGCCATTTGAAAGTAAATTACAGACATGACACATCACCCCTAAAGACTTCAGCGTGCGTTTCGTGTTTTTCCATAGAACCATTACATTATCGCACGTGTGAATATTAATAATATCTACTATCAAGTCCACATTCAGATTTCCCCAGTTGTCCCAAAAATGTTTTTTAGAGCTAGTTTTTGTTTTGTTTTGTTTTGTTGTGTTTTTAGGATGTTTTTCAGTTAGGATCCACGTACTGCATTTGGTTGTTAGGTCTCTTGCCACTCAGTGGCTGTCTGTCAGTCAACCTACTAACCTTCCTGGGAGGAATAGGGACATTTCAGTTACTACCTTCTTCTCCACCTTTGCCCAGGAGTTAAGTTTTAGAGTTAGTATTCACAAGCTTTGGAATAAATGCTACCAGGCATTAATGAAGAAAGATGTCCTTATCGGGTTGGAATGCCCATGTAATCATCTGGAAAAGCAACTTTGCCTCCAGGGTTGCTTAATGTCTGCCTGTCCTTTTCCTTGCTCTCCTTGCCCTCTCCCCAGGCCTCCCCTGGAAGAGGAAGCAGGTTTGCTCCCAGGGTATAATTACCAGGAGGGAGAGCTGCCAAAGCCCGAGTTGGCCGCTGTGTGTGGTCTCAGAGCTGCTGGGAGGGGCATCTGACAAGGGTGGGCAGCAGCTGGGTGGCTAGAGCAACTCCCTCCCACCTCCCACAGGAAGTGGTGAGAGCCGACTTCCTCTGCCAGCACACCTCTTGCTTTGCTGTAGATGAAGAACTGTTCTCTTCACGCCTAGGGCCCTTGCTGCTGCTCTCCCAGGCTGAAGGGGAGAAGGCAGCCAGCCTGTGCCTTCTTGGCAAGTTCCCAGTTCTGAAAGGGCTCAGCATTCTCTCTGCTTCAGTGGCTCCCAACAAGGGCAGGAAAGGGATATTTTTGGATATCCTGATGCCTGAGGAGTGCAACTTGAACTCAGTGGGCAGGGCCAGAGAGACCACAGGTCCCGCAGGATGCAGGTTGTCTGAAGTGCGGTGTCCAGTCCTGATGCCCCGATGAGCTCAAAATAAAGTATGTTCAAGAACGTCGGATTTATAGAAAGTTGTTTGGAAATAAGGTGGAGGCATTATTCATCAAGCTCTGGGTTTGTTTTCTTCCCAACAGAAAGACTTCTAAGATCGAACATGCCCTCCCACCACAGAGTTATGAGGGACATTTGTGGGTATAAAGGAAGAAGACTGCTCATCCCCACCCCCCGCCCCCCAGCACCTTTCCCTGGCTCTTGCTGTGGGTGGGCTGCTGGAAGGAGGGCTTGGAAAGCTTTGTGGTCGAGCTGTGGTTGGCCTGGCCAGGGCCCTGGGCTGAGGTGGTATACCCAACAGGGGCCCGAGACTGAGTGGTATAGTCCAGAATGAGGCGATTTTCCTTAATGGGCTCAAATAGACTGGTGAGAAATTATGCTTTAGCCTCGCCCCAATCCATCAAGGCCTACTACCTATCTGGTTGAGAAACAGGAACCAGGCAGGAATTGCTCCCCAAGGAATTATCCCGAGAACCAGAGTGAGGAGTGAGCAGTTGCCCTGCACACTCTGGGACAATCCAGCCACGCAGATCACAGGTGGCTGGTCACGTGTGAGAACAAAAGGCAGGTGTGGTGTGGTACATGCAAAGAGCCCGAGGCTGGGGCCACGGGCCTGGCCACCTGTGCCCCCGGCGCAAATCCCTGCCCCTCTCAATTTGTAAGAAAGGAGGAGGACTAAACATGAGAGTATCAGAGATTTCTCCCTCTTCTGCTCTTTTGAGAAGAGTTTTCTCCTCAGGCAAACAGAGTTGACCATCACAATGCTTTTTGCCTATGGTGACCTGGTTTTTCGTTAACATCCTTTGGGAAACAAATGTAAGCCTTCAAAAACGACATTATTTCTGGGGACTTGGAAACATTCAAATGTGAGTTCTGCACGTGTCTGAATCTGTAACTCCCTGTAAAATGGCTGTGATGATAGTGAGTCTGCAGATCGGTGTGGTGGTGACTTGCAGTAACGCAGTGCCTGACGTGGCTAAGTGCTTACTCGATGGCACGGTCACTCCTGCTCCTCTTCCTGTTACCACCACCCCCTTCATGAGCACCGCTGACAGCATTCCCCCTGCCGCTGACAGTCCCCACTGCCCTGGGCACCAGAGCCTCTGCTGTTCTCCCTTGGGAGCCCACCACAACACGTGTGTACTCACAGCTCCCTGAGAACCTGAACCAGTGTCACCCATGATCCCCGTCTCCACGACTGCCCCGTAAGCAAAGATCTGTTGGGTTTTCTAAGGATTTGGCATAACAGTTAAGGGAGAACAGAGGTAGTGGACGAAATGGAAACGCCAGAACAACTGCATTCAAGTTCAAAGTAGGCGTCCTTGGGAAGGGTGAAAAGAGGTTTCTTAACTGCTTTCATGCCTGGTTGCGAGTCTCAGCCCTTAAACAGCCTTAGCTTCCCTGACTTCTTTCTCCACATTCTCTAGGACTCGTGGCCCTAATAAAAGGGTTTATCTGGCTCTTCTTGTGTCTCTTGGTGAGCCCTGTACTTTCTTTCTTGCTCCGAGTGTGCTTTCCTGAGGAGTGGGTCCCTGCCTCTGAGCCTCGGACGCAGGAGGCTGTGGGCTGGTGGCGTCTCAGCTGCTTCTTGCCAATTCCTGCTCCCTACTCACTCCAGACTTGCAGGAAGGGAAGGTGTTTACACAGATGCCTGAGAATCCTGAAAAGGCAGCAGAAGCAGCCAGAGAGAAGCGTGGGCTCCTCCAGCATCCCAGAGGCCAGGCCACAGATCCCCCGAGGCTGCTCTGAATGTTTGTAGCCTCACCATTGCTCTGATCAGAGAAGGTGGTAGAAGAACACCAGCTTTGTGACAGAACCGCAGGGAGGAGAAGCCGGGCCAGTTAGAGCTGCTTCCCTTCAGTGTGGCTCGGAAAGGGTGATGGCTCCCCAGGGACCCACCCGCAAACGGCTTTTTCTTTGTGCTCCTCTGTACCAAAAGGCTGAGGCTGCTTCACAACAGAGGCAGAATTATCTTGGTGCATGGACATGCATCACCTTGATAAGCTAAACAATAGCAGTGAGGTGGGGGCCTGGGGGCGTTTCAGACACTGAGGCCTGAAAGAAATGTCCCCTCCTTTCTGTGGGGAAAACCTTTCTTTATATGGGGATTATTCTTGCCATTTTTGAAGCACAAGCAGAGTTAGATACATCATAATTGCACTGGTTGGTTTAATTCTCTCTGCAACCACACTGAGCTCCAGGAGAGCAGGCTCTCGCTGCATCCTCCTTGCCCCCCGCGGAGCCCCTGAGCCAGTCACAGGAAGGAGTGTGTGGCGACAGCAAGCACTCCCAGGAGGACGCTTTCTAACCACCACGCTGCCTGCCACTCACTGATACATTAAAGCAGGAGTCTCTCCTCTGAGCTGCTCTGTGCTCGGTCATTCAGATGTGTCGTGGTGAAGTGTTCAGATGTGTGGTGCCAGGTGAGCTGTGCTCTGCACGTGCAGCTGCACGTCTCAGCTACCGTCAGTCAGGTCATTACACACAGAACAGAAATGCTTAATTCTAATGCTCCACTGAGGAAGAAAACTGGAGAGCCAACCTCTAAACAGGAAAAGTAGATGGTCTCCCTCGAGGGAAACCGGATCATCACTTATTTTTGATGCATTTCCCCAATGATATTCAAGAATACTTTCATTTCCTCAACAAACACGTAGGCGTGTCAGACTCCTTGCCCTCCAGGAGCTCATGATCCGGAGGGGAGTTTTAATAGTGTCCCTTCAGTGGGACTTCTTCCTGTGGGTCAGGTAATGTATTAAACACTTCACTTTCAGTATCCCTGCCAGACAGATGTCGTCCTTTCTCACCAGTTCTGACGTTAACTGACTCGGCCCGAGTCCCACAGCTAGGGGGTTACAGAGTCAGGGTGGAAAGTCAGGTTTGCTGCTCCCAAACCCTGTCTTACCTACTCTGCTTCATGGCTGCAGTTGAAAACCTTCCCGTGTCACGAGAAAGACAGATGTTGGGATCTGGTCAAGGGATTGCAGCCACAAGTCTTAACTGCTCGCTTCAGCAGTACGAATACTCGAATACTAAAGTTGGAACGATTCAGAGGTTACATGACCCCTACACAAGAATGACTCGCAAATTCGTGAAGCGTTCCATATGTTTTTTACATTGTATAGCCAAACCCGATAAAATGTTATGTCAATTATCACACCTCAGTCAGGTTTTTTAAGAATCTTGCCTAAGACCTGGGCGTCTTTAGCTCTGGTCTCCCGTTCCCAGCACTCTGGCAGCTTCTCCACAGGCTGGACACACCTTCGCACGATAGCATGTTGGAGGCTCTATCGGTGGCGACAGGCTCTCGGCCTCTGAGGGAGAAACCTTTAGGTGCAGTTAGAGCTGTCACTCCGGGCGGGTGGGCAGGAGGCGTCCTTCGAGGAGCTGGGACAGGGCGGCCAGGGCAGGACCCCTGGCTGATGGCCTGCCATCCCGTAACCTTCAGCATTTTGTGTTTCTTTGTCCTTTGTCAGGGCTTTCTCCCAGAAAACAAGTTCAATCACACCCTGACTGAGCCCGTTCTTCGCGATGCGGGTCCTCGCAGGAGGGGGAGGAGGCCTCGGAGCGAGCTCCTGAAAGCTCCCGCCATTGTGGCGGACTCTCCCTCTGGAATGGGGCCACTGTTCATGAATGGACTGATTGCTGGGATGGACCTGGTAGGACTTCAGAACATGAGAAATATGCCAGGCATCCCCCTCACGGGGCTGGTGGGGTTCCCGGCCGGCTTTGCCACAATGCCCACAGGTGAAGAGGTCAAAAGCACCTTGAGCATGCTGCCCATGATGCTGCCGGGAATGGCCGCCGTGCCCCAGATGTTTGGTGTTGGGGGACTCCTCAATGCCCCCATGGCAACTACCTGCACTTCGACTGCTCCAGCGCCTCTGTCAAGCACAACGAAAAGTGGTACTTCAGTGACCGAAAAGACTGCAGAAGACAAGCCAAGTAGCCATGATGTCAAAACAGACACTTTAGCTGAAGACAAGCCTGGTCCTAGTCCATATTCTGACCAGTCCGAACCTGCAATAACTACAAGTAGTCCTGTGGCTTTTAACCCATTTCTCATCCCAGGAGTGTCTCCCGGACTCATTTACCCATCTATGTTTCTCTCCCCTGGCATGGGCATGGCTCTGCCAGCCATGCAGCACGCCAGACACTCTGAAATAGCAGCGCTGGAGAACCAGAAGAGGAAGAAGAAGAAAACAAAAGGGGACAACCCGAACCCCAACCCGGAGCCTGCTCCTGGGTCAGAAAGGGAGCCCGGCAGTGATGAGAACTGCCCCGAGCCCAGGGCACCTGTGCCCTCAGATAGAGAACATGCGGCACTGGACGGGGGCCTCAAAGACTCCAACAGTGACACCAATTAGAACTTTTTCATTTAAGAAATGATGTGACTTGTAAGTTTCTTATCCCATAAAGGTTTGTTACTTCCCTCACTTCACCTTCATAAGAACCTGTGTTTCTTTCCATAAGTAATATCCCTTCCCTAGTTTCCTGTCTGAGAACTATGGTAACAGATGTCGATAGTTGCAGGGTCTTGCCACTTCATTAGCTAAGTGTCGACCTACTCGAGGAGGCACAGATTTCTCGTTCTGTTATCCAGTTGTTCATTCCAGCAGTCGTAGTTAATACAGTACTTGGTGACACGCCCTACCCCCTTCTCTTCCAAGTTTCCCACTTATTTGAGGAGGAAAAATGGCATAAGAAAGCTGTCTAGGGATTTACCATTGAAGGGCCGAAGAGCAGACGTAGAGTAGCTCTTTTTTTCCATGAGCTTTGTTGAATGGGAAGAATGTAACGGGAACCAAAAAGCACAGAAAAAGGAAGTGCTGGTGCATCTTTTTTAGTTAAAGTATGTCCCTATTTTATCATAATTACTAAATGAGTAGTATAGACAGAAGTATATAACTAATGGTTGAAAATGCATATATTCATTTCTTTATAAAACAAAAACCTTACTTGTAGTAATATAACTTCCCCCTTCATGGTTTTTCAGACACTTGCAGCAAGAATACTGACTAGGCATTATTTTCTACGTAGGTATTCTCTCTCTCCCAAGTTAGAAGATGATTCTCGGTACGAGAAAGCTTTACACACCTCGAGTTGTTGCCGGCGACGAGTGGACGAGGGGCTCACCCTCGTGGATCTGCACGCCTCACAAGCACACAACGAGCATTCCGCTCACCTCATTCTCTTAAGAATTGCTCTAGCCACTCCCGGGGCCTTGGTGGGTTTTTATTTTGTGCTTTCCTTCACCAAGAATCGAGCTCTTTCTGGAGCCTGCAAGAAAAGAGTCACTCAACACTTTTACACTAGGTCCTTTTGTCAAAGTTATTTGAGGTTGTCAAAACATGTATGCCACCTTTTATAACACAACTGTGAAAAGTTTTTTTTTCCTTCTCTCTGTTTTTTTTCTCCATTCGGCTTATATTTTCCAGTTGGACCCCGATTCCAAATCATCGTTAGTCGAGACTGTTGTAAGTTAACCTATTGCTCCCTTCTCCCTCAGCTTCCCGAGCGGGGAAGAACCTGCCCGAGTGGCACTTCAGCCCATTTTTTTTTGGCCTTCCCACTCGTGTTCCATTCCTTCTGGTGATCTTACTCGTTCCTGACAGTTCATACTCTGAGACTTGAAATAAGCTCATGGTTCAGTACTCCGGGGGCACAGGGCTGTGCAGGACCGTTGGACACGTTAGAAGTGTTACTAGTACCAGTTTCACATTTTTGTTGTCACAATTTACTGTATTTTTTACTTTTTCTGTTAAAGTTTTGCTAATTTATCAGAAGGTCCAAACGTTTGACATAACTATTTCAGTTTGCATTATTTATTTATGATGCTTTTGTCATTGTCTTTTATACATTTGGGATTATAAATTATGTAAATGTTAAAATGAGCATCTCAAAGAAGTCTGTTAAATCGTAACTGAAAAAAAAAATCAATCAGATGTATTGTCAAAAAAGTGGAGTCCCCGTTTTATGAATCAGAGAGATAAATCAGAAATTCTATAACTGATCATATGAGAAGAAAGAATCCAGTAATTGAACAAATCCTATTTAATGACATCTTTGTAGCATAGATGGTCTGTAATGCTGACAACAGATTTCTTAGAAATGCTGCTCTCTCTATTTAACTAACATTTTGTTCAGTTTTGCCTCCAGTGGAAGCAGAAAGGGTTTTTTCAGCTGTTAAATCCTAAAAATCAATATAATTTATTTATGTAAAAAAAAAATCACTCAATCGATATATTTTTGAACCTTTTAAGTACTAATTTTCTTTTTATCGAGTAGAAAAAAAAGATGTATTTGCCCTAAATCCTTAAAATACAAATGCTATAAAAATTCATGTATCTTGAAAGCCTTACTGCAAATGAGTATTATAGACATCCAGCAGAGCCTGGGTTTTCTTTGTCGTCGTCATTGTTGTTTTGTATGGAAAAGCTGCTTTCCCCAGGTTCCACTTAGAACCTCCAGTAGGTCACAGGGTTCAATATGGATATGATTTAAAAACCCACCAGCATGTTAAATCTCTTGTTATAGCTTATCGAACCTGTATGTTAACTCTCTGGGTGTTTAGGCTTCTATTGGACTGCTATTGTGTCCCTGTTTGCGAATGAAAATGACACTTTGTGGATTATTTGCTCTGTAAGGCATAAGTGCTTCTTAATGATTATTTTGACGTTTCCAAGAGCAAAAGCCAAATTTAAACTCTCTTCAGCAAACTTGAGCCTTTTCATCGAATTCCATGTCACTCACAGCCATCACTTCCCCTGATCGTTCTTCACCCCATGTCTTACATAATAAATTGTCTGTGGTCTTGATCCTGGATTGAAAAACAAAAAACAAAAAACTGAAAAGTCACATTTGTACGTGAGGACGTCAGTGGCACTTGGATGTCTGTTGCAGCCTGGGCATTTTCTGAATGAATCATCTGCACACAGGAATCCAGTCTTTCTTAGGTGCACCCATTGGGGGCTTGTTAACTATTCATTCAGAACGGTTGACTGGACCTGTCTCTCGACCTACCAGAGCACCTGGTTAAAGCAGGTGCCATAAAAGGGAATGCAGCACAGCTTCCCAGACTCAGAGCCTCGTCCCTAAGCCCATTCCAGAAGTCCACCTCCAGTCACACACCTGGGACAGCAGAGGGCAACTAGACTTCTGTGGGTTGGAGCAGGTCCGTAAAACAGGTGCCTCTGGATCCGACATCCTTAAGACCTGTTCAGAGCTTCGGGTCCTTAGCTTTGGGAAGCATCGCTGCTCAGACCCCAGAAGGGCTGTGTCAGAAATTATCAGTGAGGCTGGCAGGACAGTGCTGAAGTCGCCGTAGGACTGAGAGCAGCAGATGTCCCCCTCTTCATTACTGGGTCCCTAGTAGGTACCAATAGATGGTGGATGAATAGCCTGGAGGATGGGTGGGGTATTTTTCGATAAAGCCCTCGAGTTCTCTGCTACAGCTTTTGGATGTATTACAGGCTTTGGAGAGCTCTCATCAAGACTTGGAGAGCCCGCCTCCTGCATAGAGGAATAATTTGTGCAGAGTAAGTAGGAAAGTCTTGGTTTCACTCTTGACCTCAAAGCCCCAGTAAATGCTACCTCCTTGGATGAAGGCAAAGGAGTGTAGGTAGCCCTAGTACATTAAGCCAGTGTTTTGTGTGTGTTTGCCATAAGTGACCTCATTTGTCCTCAGAGTGTCTTGATTGCTGGGTGCAGAAGGACGCTGGCATCCAGTCTGCCTAAAGTCAACGGAAGGCTGCAAAGCTATCTCATCAATCACAGAGAGCAGAGCTGGGGGTGGACCCCTTGGTCCCACCGGCCCGAGGTTGGAACACTCCAGCCTTTGTGATACTTGTCTGGGACCCCTCCACCTCAGAAAGCAGATCTGACTGAGTTACGCTCAGAAAAATTGGCACTGGGGAGAACCCAACAGTCGGGTCACACCCTCTGGAAAACTTGAGGCTTAATTCATTGACACCAAGTTCTTTAAAATGGTTTCTTGAGCAAGAATTATTGTTAAGCCAAGAATTACTGTACATTTGGCCTGGAAATCACGAAAGGATCTCTTTGTTGGGTCAGCAGTGGAGGGGGTCAGTGGGGGACTTCACACAGCCCAGTTGCCCGCCCCCTGGCTGTTGGCCGGCTCCTGAAAAGCCAGTCTCTGAGGTACAGGGGCCAGAGGGCAGCTCCTCAGGACGTGCGGCGCATGCTGCTGACTGGCCAACTTTGTGGTCACCCTCGTGTTCCAAACTCGACGGGGTATCTGTGGGGTAAGATGGAAATGAGGGCTGATTGCGGTAGTGACTCCTACAAGGTAGGTGTTCCATGAGATCAACTTGGAAATGACCTAGGGTGGTGGTGAGTGAATTAGGTACCCTAGAGACCATCCTGTTGTCTGAACTCTGGCCCAGCCCCAGCTCAAAGCATGGAGGACGAAGGTGAGAACTAGAATGGGGAGGAGCAAGGAAAGGAGTGGAGGAGCCTGGGAAGAAGGATGGCTTCCCTGGGGGTGAGGGGAGCAACATCCCTACCTCCCACAAGCCTCAGTTTGCTCATTTGCAGAACAGGGATTATAACTTACAACTTGTACCTACCCATAGGGTTGTGGGGCTGACGGAAAAGATCAATGTCAGATGTTTAAAGTTGTGCTTGTTATATTTGAGAACTGGGTATCAATTCCTTTGGAGTAGCCGTGGATTACCAGACCGCTGGAAAGATAAGGTAATCAAATCAAGCCTAAGGAAGATCTTGCTCCAAGCCCCAAGGCAAGTACAGAGTGAATCTGGGATTGGAGTCAATGTACCACAAGAAACAGGCCTTCTGGCCTGACTGTCCCCAGGTCTTAGTGAACTAAGGGCTGGGGAGCAGGGAGGCGGGAGGCTCCCTCAGTGTAGGGTTGCCAGATTTGGGGTGGGGAGGGGAATGAGCCCTAGTTAAACTTGAATTTCAGATAAACGAATTTTCTTGGTATAAGTATATCCATGTGATATTTGGTATATAACTATAATAAAAAAAAGTTTTCTAGGCATCCTGCATTTCTGGTAATCTGATTACTCAAATGTAGTAATATTTCAAGTGTGGTTTGTCCTAAATGCTCTGTGGCCATGTCCTTAATCCCCACAATAACTGAGGTTATCCCCATTTTGCAGATGAGACAACTGAGGCCCAGAGGCTAAGTGACTTACCCAATCACCCAGGTGGTAAGTGGTGGAGCTGAGATTTGGGGGTTCAGAAAAATTCCAGAGCCGTAAACTGACCAATAGCAGAGTCAGAATAAGCATCTAGTCTTGAAGCCTGGGGCAGGCTTCCCCTCAGGTGCAGCTTCAAAAAAATAGCAGGAATAGAGTGATGACAATGGGAGGGGCTCCAGCTCCCAGCCCTGAGGCTGTCTTCTTAGAGTGGAGTGGGCAAACACCGCCCGTGGCCCTTCTTTCTACAGTGCCCAGGGGAGAAGGTATTTCCTTCCTAACCTGCTGTGCAAGCCCAGGAATGGTCTTGGTGTCAGGATTTACCAGCCAAGGTCCAAGGGGCCATATGAGAAGGAGCTTCCAATCTTGGAAGTTGGAAAAGAAGGAAGGTTTGGGGGTGGGGAGGGATGCGTAACTGCTCAGCTAGGAGGGCCTGAGGGCAGGGGGAGCAGGAGAAATCCTCTGGGACTGAAAAGAGAGGCAAATTGCAAATGATGTGAATGAGCCTCGCTGATCATCTCTTCAGGCCAGAGCCTAATTTCAGGTTTGCATCATGGAAGCAGGACCAGAAAACTGGTGTGAAAACTGCTCACCTGTCGCGCTAGGATGTCTCACCCACTACCACTGTCCTGGGCCCGACAGGAGCTGTCAGGAGAGAGGCCCTGGCTGTGACCCTCCACCCTGGGTGCCCTCTCTCCTGCTTACTGTGCCTGGCTTCCCAATGCATGAGCTCATTCCAGAACGTCTTCTCCAAATGAGGATGAGGCTCAGGTAGGTTGTCACCTGCCTTCAGTGGCACAGTGACTGGAAGAACAAGAATTTAGAGGTGGGGGGCCGGCCTGGTGGCTCAGGCGGTTGGAGCTCCATGCTGCTGACTCAGAAGGCTGCCGGTTCGATTCCCACATGGGCCAGTGGGCTCTCAACCACAACGTTGCCAGTTCAATTCCTGGAGTGAACACAGCACCTTGAGCTGAGCTGCCGCTGAGCTACCGGATGGCTCAGTTGGTTGGAGCGTGTCCTCTCAACCGCAAGGTTGCTGGTTCGACTCCTGCAGGGGATGGTGGGCTGCGCCCCCTGCAACTGGCAACGGCAGGTGGACCTGGAGCTGGGCTGCGCCCTCTACAACTAGGATTGAGGGAACAACAACTTGACTTGGAATAAAGGCCTGGAAGAACACACTGTTCCCCTTCCCCAATAAAATTAAAAAAAAAAAAAAAAAAAAAAAGAATTTAGAGGTGGGTCTGCTCCCCAAAGTGCTGTCCCAGTACACTGTCTTCTTAGAGTGGAGTGGGCAAACACGGCCCGTGGCCCTTCTTTCTACAGCCTACAAGCCAAGAATGGACGTTACGTTTTTAAATAATGGAAAAATCAAAAGAAGCATAGTATTTCATGACACATGAAAATCATACCAAATTCAAATTTCAGAGACCATGAACGAAAGTTGATTGGAGCACAGCCACACCCATTCCTTTTTGTATTGTATGTGACTGCTTTCACACCACAGCCGCAGCTGCATATGTCATAGAACCACATGGCCTGCAAAGCCTAAAATATTTACTGTCTGGTCCTTCACAGAGTCATTTAAAATATGGTTACATTAACTGAAACATGGTTTTGTATAAATATGAATCATAGACTAGTATGTAGGAGTGACATCTACTTTTAAGATAAAACAGACTTCAAGGACGAACTGGGCGCCGGGCACACTTGTTGGTCGCCTCCAGACCCGCAGGGCATACTTTCACTTTGGAGGGCAAGTCCGAGCTGCCCTGCCCTGCCTGGCCCTCTCCTCTTTATACTACATCCGGTTTGGGGTGACAAAGAAGGGAGCCAGAGGACAGATTTGAAGCCACCAGTGAGAGAGAAGATGAAAATGTTAGAGAGGACTCCAAAACAGGCAGGAGGAGAGTCAGGAAGACACAGGCAGAATGAGACGATATGGGTTTAAGGACCAGAAGGCAAAACTGCCCAGGCCTTTGGGAAGGGGCCAGCGAGACAGTCTTTGGTCAGGGGCTGTGGGCTCCTTACCTGCACATGGGCGAAGAGAGGTCTCCCAGGAAATGGTCCTGGAGGATGAGTGGACATTGGCCAGGCCCCACCTGGAGCTCAGGCAACGGGAAGACCAGCTGAGTGCAAGGAAGCAGCAGCCCTGGCCCAGGCTGACAGGCGGCCACACCCTGGAAACAGAATTCAGAGGAAGACAGGACAAAGCAGCTGGAACCAAGTCTATGCAGGGAGAAGTAAGTTCCCATCTCACATCTTCCCGCACCACATTTAAGGGCAGCGGGCACACGATCACGCCTCAACCCATGGCCTCCCAAAGGTACTGAGTTCTTGGACACTACCTGGGGACTTCCAGTCTCCTGTGTGTCAAGCTATGCTGTGCTCAGGGAGACAGATCAGACACCACCCTGCTGTTGGGGACCTCCGAGTCTGGGGGACAGGACTGTCCCACGGAACCACTAAATCTGCTAGATGTTCTTCTCTGTGACTCAACACCAGGCAGAGGGACTTGCGACTTGAATGGGTTGCTGTTCTGCATTCAGGTCTCCAGTGGCCAGTGTGGATTATGCACAGGGAGCAAGAGCAGCATTGATGGAGCAGCTTTGGGTCTCGGAGAAGTCGTGGGGGATGGCAGACATGTGGGAGACAGGCGGGAGGAAGTGCTGCCATTTTCAGGACGGGAAGATGCGAGAGTCAACCCTAGTGGAAAACATTGTGGAAAGGATTTTTAAAGATGTGCTGAGGGTTTACCAAGAGCACGGGAAGCCACACTCACCTCCATCCTTTTTGGGGATCACTGTTAGGTGAAGAGAGCAGCTCTGGGTGTTTTTCATAGTGATGGGAAAAGTGGAGAGCTGTGGGCATTTGTCTCTGCCTGAATGGCCGTACCCAAACGGAACTAAGAAATGGGTTGGTCACCATCTGAGCAGGCCGCGGTTGCTCATGGGCCCTTTTCTTAGTACCGTGTTTCCCCCAAAATAAGACCAGGTTTTTTATTAATTTTTGTTCCAAAAGACGCCATTAGGGCTTATGTTCAGGGGATGTCATCCTGAAAAATCATGCGAGGGCTTATTTTCCAGCTAGGTCTTATTTTCGGGGAAACGTGGTGTGTAGCAGTGTTTGTCAAATCACATGCTTACTAGGTGAGGCAGCTGACATACATGAGTGTCTTGGGCCAGATTTAAGACACTTAAGAAGTGGTGGGGACCATGGAAACTAGAAACTTGTTGCCCAGACTAAAAGGGACAGCTGGGACCAGCTACAGCCAAGTAGGCCGTGCAGGAATGTGCACTCTGTGTTTCCTGACGCCCCGATATTTTTTTCAACAGGATGCAAATTCAGGTACTTATGTAAAAATCCCGATTTTTGAATGTATGCAATAAATTCAAATTAAAAAAGAAAAACACCACTGGGCAGACAAATACCTGTCTGCAGGATGAATCTAGTGCTCAGAACACGTTTGCTACTTGTGTAGTTGCAGAGCCATGGGCATTGGCAGGCTCCTGCTACAACCAGCAGGTGACAGGTGAGAAGACAGAATCAGGATGCATTTGAAAGGAGGTGGTTATCCTGCTCCGCACTGGGATGTTCAGCCCTCTCCCAGAAGCGGGACACTAGGAAAGGCTCAGGAGTTCAGGTCAGAGCAATGCTGGCAGCTGGCAGCCCCCAGAGCGGTGAACTGTCCCCCCAGGGAGAGGGTGTCCAGGAAGGTGCCGCAGTCCTATGTGGGGGCGAGCCTGGGCAATGGCCAACCTCAGGTGGGAGACGGGACAGAAGCAGCTTTGCAAAGTCACCTTAGTCTGATCGTTAGGCCACTTGACTCTGGTCCTTGTTTGTTTGTGTGAGCCTGTGGTACCATCCCCTCAGGATGACACTTGGGCCTCACCCTTTCCCGTCCCTAGCACATGTGTGTTCCCTGAGAATCCTCAGGGACTTCTAAAGTGTGAGTGATGGCCCCTGTGGCCACTCCTCAGGTGTGAGTCGGAGGAGAGCAGGATCTGAGAGGGGCCAGGCCTAGCACGACTGCTGAGGTTTTAAGCCTCTTCCTGGCTCGCCGAGAGGAGCCAGAGCAGGAAAATTCAACGACACTGCTCCTACCCACGCCCCTTACCCCATTCCCACTGCAGCTCTGATCCAGGCTTTTCCATTCACAGATCCCAAACTTTCCAGGCCAGCAAAGAGACAGGGGCTGCCAAGGCCCTGGTGAATGCCTTCAGCGGGAGCTAGGGAGACGTGCAGGCCTGTCGGGTGGGTCATAGGGGCCTGAGGAAAGCCCCAACCCCAGCCCCCGGGGCCCACCTGTTGGAAAACCCTCCTACTCTCACCCCAGTCCTTTGTCAAATCTCCCCATCAGGAAGCAGTCTATATGCGTATGAGGAACGGGGCCCTCAATTCAGGTACTCCTGATGAGAGTGGGCATCTGAGAGATGAGAGAGAGAGAGAGAGCTGGAGAGCCGTGGGCATGGGGGAGCAGGTACTCTTGCTGGCTAAGACCCTGCAGCTACTTCCTTCCTTTCCCCAGATCAGTTAGAGAGAACTCATTCAGGGAGGGGATAGAGAGGCAACCCCCTACCCTGGACGTGGGCAGGAGGATTGGGGGCCCCCTCCAACAGCACAGTCAGTGTACAACCCAGAACCTACAACAGACCCAAGGCGCTGGGGCCACATTCCACTGCCAGACCCCAGCAGCCTAGCTCCCCCGCCCCCTGCCCCGCCTCTGTAAGGGGCCTGGGGTAAAAGATGAAACATCCCTGCAAAGTGGTACTCTCTCTGCAGAGCCAGCGGTGGTGGCGTAGTGTGCTGGAAATGCTGACCTTGTGTTTTTTAGCTTTTAGTTATTCCTTATACCCTCTGCTTCCACTCTCCCTTTCAGCCCGTCAGCCAGTCTGTGCTCATCTCTCAGGGGCAGTGAGCCCTGAAGAAGAAGAAAAAAAAAAAAAGGCAAGAGTCTCTGTCTGGTTTTTGAGTTTCCCAAGAAGCCCCTGGTCTGGACACAACATGACAGGTAAGAGCAAAGCTTTGCACTACCGTCTCTCCCCGTCTAGAAAAGGGGATTCCTGGAATTCCTGGAAGGGAGATGTGAGGGGACAGTTGGTGGCGGGTGTGGGGATTGGAAGGAACCAGGCTTCTGCAACATTCTGTTCATTCCAGCGCCCACTGTGCCCACGGGCCTGCCCTCCTCATCAGGCTGTGTCACCTCCTTCACCAGCAGCTCCCATGTCCCATGAACAGACCAGTGAGAATGGCTACCACCTGTTCCCTGAGCTTCACTTGGGGTCAGATCTTCTTACCCCATTGGACAGTCCTCCTTCCAACACCCTAGGACACCTGCAAGACCCCTGTGCCGTTAGAGGTGGAGCCCTGAATATCTGGGAGGAGAGCAGTGTGGAAAGCCCTCACCCCTGTGCCTCAGGGGGACTGGTAGAAAGCAGCCAGAGGGCCCCACAGCCCAAGTCAGATGGGTGCTGGGTAAACCCTGCTGCATGAGATCAGCGCTGCTCAAACACTGACTTTCTGATTTGGAGTCTGGAGGCTTTGGGCTCTGAGGCAGCCGTGCCTCAGAGTCTCCTGGGAGACTGTGAGACGCAGCAGCACCCACCTCGCTGAAGGTGGGCAGACCCAGCACTCTCCATGGAGGGGTCGCCAGGGGCAGGGGCAGCAGGATACCCAGAAGGGGCTCAGCTCCCTGAATGGCCTGAAGCACCTGCCTGGGCCTCACCTTCCCTGTGCTCAGTCCCTCCCAGCTCTGCTCCCCTGGGCATGAGACCTGGAGATGCTGTGTCCCCTCCTTGGGTGGGGGAGGTCCTCAGACTGAGCTCAACCTCGGGACACAGAACCCCTCTCTGGCTGCAGCGTCACTAAGAGATGTTCCCATTTCATCTTGGGGCTTGGAGCGGGGGTCCTGAGCCCCCTCTACAGGGTCCCCACCTTCCTGTTAGCCTACTCCCCATGAGCCTTTTTGTAAAGAGTTCGGCTGGGAGCCAGGGAACTTTTGGAAAGTGTATGGGCCAAGGCAAGCTGTACAAACCTGTCTCCCTCCCAGAGCTGAAAGGGGCCAGGTTGTTCTCAGACAAATGCAGAGGCGGGGGGTTGGGGGTAGGGGGCGGTTGAGAAGAAAGGGACTACTTTAAGAGGCCTTGCACACCGCAGAGCAGCAGCCGGGGGTGGGTAGGATGGAGGGGCACAGCCAGAGGCAGCAGAGGTGGACACACACATGAAACATGTGCACACACCCAAAAGCACCTGGATGCAGAAGTGGCTACACAGATATGTAGGTGTGTAAGCATGTATAGGTATGTGCTGGTGTATACATACATATATCTAGGTGGTCACTCATGCTAAAACATGCCTACACACACACGCGCGCGCACACCCTGGGAGGGAACCACTTCCTTTATAGGAGCTTTTGGATCCAGGGCAACATGCATTCGAGACCTTGTGCTGGGAAAGAAAGCACCTTTGTCTGCTGGGAGCAGGACAGCGGGACCAGCTGCAGCTTTCTCCAGGCGAAGGGCCAGGCCAGTTCCTCACCCCAGGGAGGAAGGTCAGCTGGGGTCAGGGATGGGGATTGAGGCAGCTGGGGGCTCCGTCAGGCCCTGCCACCAACTCCGGACACTGTCTCTGGCTGGCGGCATAGAGGCCAGAAAGCCAGTTGTTCCTGGGCCTGGCTGCTCTGCCCCTGGGCCCTGGTCTGGCTCTGTCCCCAGAAGGACCGTGGTTCTGACCCCAACCCTGGTGCTATGCTGACCCAGACTAAGACCCAGCTCTGGCCCCGGACACCACGCCTGTCTTGTGCCAATGACCTTGCTTGTTCTTCAGCAGAGTGAGAAAGGTCAGTCTCTGGAATTACAAAGATGTGAGACTCAGCCCTGCTCTGGCACTTGCTAGCTGTGTGACTGAGAACGGACCTGACTTTTTAAGCCCTACGTGTGAGCCCCTGTTACAGTGCTCGGAGCAGGGAGGCCAATCCTCTTTACTGAGCCCACAACACACAGCGGCCTTCTCTTTGTACACACGTCTTCTCTGGGCTTGGCCGATACAGCATTCTGTTGTCTCAGGGAGGAAGGTGGAGCCCAGGCCCAGTCCCGGGGCTGCCATCTCTGGAACTCCCCGCCTCCCTTTTGCCCCTTCCTCCCACCTCATGGGGGGGCCTGCAGGTGCCCAGTGCCCTCTGAGCGTCCTCATCACGTTCTGGAGGCAACTCTCCCACCTTCCCACATCCCCTGCCCCAGACCCAGCCTCACCTCTGCTCCCTCAGAGCTGGGTCCTCTACAGGTCGAACTTCCAGGGAGAACAGCCCCATTTTCTACCTCGAGTGTTCAGCCTAGGGAGACCCTCCAGAGTGACCCCGGCACCTTCTCCAGACACTGTTCCTGATGAACTGGATTCGTTCATCATTTAGTCAGCACATGTTTACTGAAGACCTACTGTGCACCAGAGTCTGTTCTAGATGCTGGACATTTAGGAATGAACCAAGAGACAAAAACATCTGCCTTGTGGGCTCACGTCCTGATGGCCACACCGCACACTATTGGGGGGCCTCAAGCATCACACATCCCCCCACATCTGCCCGAGAGCTATAATCATCCTTCAGGCACAGACATCACTTCCTTCTTTGTGTCACCACCAAACTTGGGAATGTGACTGTTGCAGCTCTTTCTCCCCCACCCCCCACCCGCCCCTCCCTGACCGTGCGTATCTCAAGGGCATGGGTGGCTGCCTCACCAGCCACGGCAGACTCAGCCATGGCCATAGTGCAAGTGCATTCAGCTACCACTGCCTCTTGGTGGGTTTCTTTCTTTTGCTCTTACTGTAACTTGGCACATCTCTTTTAATGTATTTCCCATAATTACACAATAGTCAAATAACTTGTGACCGATGGAATTAATATGGTTTTAGGAACCAATTGACTGAAGCTCAACCAACAAGCGTGGTAGTGTCAGCTCACGTGCTGTGCTCTGTCACTTACAGTACAATTTGTTTGTCTATATGCTATTGGTGAACACTGCCCCATTTCAGACCTGGAGCAGGGGAGGGGAGCCCATGGAGACCCCTGTCTAGAGATGCCCATATCTAGCAGGTAAGGAGATAAGTGCAATTGAGTGATAGCATGATGGGCAGGTACTGCAGGAGCCTGAGGGAAGTTCCTTGCAGGGGCTGGGTGGATCAAAGCTGGTTTTGCAGAGCCTTCAAGCTGAAGGCTTTGAGCTGAGCCTTCAAGGAGCAGTTGGACTTTTTTCTGATACCGATGAGAGAGGGTGAGCCAGGCGGAGAGACCAGCATTTGCAAAAAGTCATGGAAATGGGAAGTGCCTGATGTGTGTGAAGGAATGGGGAAATGTTAGATGTGCTGGTCAGGCCATGTGTCTGGCTGAAGAAAGAGCTGGCACCAGACAGGATGGTGGGTGCCAGGGAGACGGGGGAATCCCTGCCACATGGAGGGTACCCAGCCCTGGCCTGGGAGTTGCCCCACAGAACTCTCTGCTCCCATTCTGAGCCCTCTGGGCAGCTCCTCCTCCACCCTCAGCGTGCCCTAAGAAACTCAGGGTTCCTTGTGGTCCAACTCCTCTCTATTCTTGTCTTTGGAAAAAAAGCAGGGACAGGACTTTTTGTAAGAGCTCTATATATATTGAAATTGTGATTCTTTGTTACATAGCTATCTTGTCATTTTTTTTTTCTTGTTTTTGGACGTTTGACCTTTATTTTATTTTGTTTTGATGGAAAGGAAGAGCCTTATATATTTTTGTTATCAAATCCATCAGTCTGTTCATTTAATGCCTTCTTAGAAAATTGTTACCTGTCCTAAAATTGTACGTGTTTTAAGATTCTTTTATGGTTTTCCTTCTAACATTTTCAGTCTTTAAGCCATCTGAGGTTATTTTGGTGTAAGGTAGGAATCTAACTTTATTTTTTCCAAATTGTTAGCCAGTTGCTCAGCTCCATTTAGTGAGTAATCCATCATTTCTGTACTCGTTTGTTTATTTTGTTCAAAATTCATTCCTCCTCTTTTCTATGTTAAAGTCATGCTTGCAATCGAGAGGCAGACAGACAGACAGACAGACAGGCAAGCAGACAGAGACAGAGAGACAGAGAGAAAAAAGGAAGAAAGAGTAGTCCAAATGTCATGGAAATATATGGTGTAGAAGGTGAAAACCCTCCCTGGGCCCACCTCCCCAAGATAACGCCATCAACAGTTTTTTACATATCTTTTTATTATTATTAGTGTAATACCTATTAGGTTTCTCTTAAACGTACACTGCAGAAATCTCTAGGTAACATATCAACATAGAAACATGTAGGCATTTAAAAAACAGAGTAATGCATATATAAGTTTGGAAAAGTCAAACAATCCTGAAAGATACAAAATGAAAACTAAGCCTTCTCTTTCACTCACTACCCTCCCACATCAAGTCCCTTGCCCCCCCCCCAAGGTACACTTTGCTATTTGCTTGAGTTTGAAATGCATCTCTTTACCACATCCCACATTCTCATCTGTAGATGGGTCTATTTCTGGACTTTCAATTTTCTGTACCATTTGTCTCTCTGCTGGTCTGGTGCTCCTACCATACTGTTTAAAGCATGAGAATTGCACCATATGTTTTAACAGCTGGGAGGGTAAGACTTCCCGTATTGTTCTTCATTCTTGGATATATCATGACTTCCTTAGTTCCTTAGGGCTGCCATAACAAAGGACCACAGACTGGGGCGCTTCAACAACAGAAATTTCTTCCTTATGGTTCCGGAGGCTAGAAGTCCGAGGTCAGGGTGGTGCCATCGTTGGGTTCTGGTGAAGACCCTCTTCTGGGTGGTAGACTGCCAACTTCTCACTGTGTCCTCACGTGCCAGAGAAGGGGCGAGAAGGGCTCTCTGGGGTCTCTTCCACGAGGGCACCCATCCCATTCCTGAGGGCTCTGCCCTGCTTTCTCATCACCTCCCAAAGACCCCACCTCCTAGTACCATCATAGTAAGGGTTAGGATTTCAACATAGGAATTTGGGGGAACACATACATTCAGTCCATGACAATAATGCGTCTACACTTACTTTCCATGTCAACTTTGTATTGTATCCTACCCCTCCAAACTCCCAGTTTGATTGGGATTTTGCTGGAACTGCATTGTTTCTATGGATGATTTGGGGGACAGTTATCTTCTTTTCGGTAGTGAGTGTTCCTGTTGGGGGTAAGGACTTGTCTGTCTTCTATGACTACATTTAGGTTCTTTCTCGTTCATCACCTTGAACCTCCCTCCTCAGGGTACCTTCCTTTTAATCCATCGGATGTTATAGCTGCAGCCACCTGAGAGGAGGATCAGGATACTTGGTCATTGTCCTCCTGTACCCTGAGGGCCACCAGATAGAAGAGCAAGGGAACGCGCTCAGCAAGGCTGCAGACAGCAGACTCTGAGCAGCTGGGGGTCACCCGGGGTCCCCTTTGGCTCCGCAAAGGGAAGACTGTTCTATATGTTGGCACCGCATGGCCATGGAGCAAGGTTGGGAGAGGTGCTGAGCGCTCCACCATTGGCTTTTCCAGTGTTCCATGGAAAATATCGTCTGTGCTGCCCAGGGACATTCCTGCTTGGCAGGGGGTCATCAGGAGCGTGCCGGGTCTCCAGGGCCCAGACCTTCCATTGACCAAGGGGAAGGGCCCAAGTCTTCCTAATACCTCTGTACCCCTCACCTCGCTGCCCTCCTCACAGTGACCCTTAGAGGTGGAATGGTGTTAATCCGCTTTACAGCCGAGCACAACGAGGATCAGCAAGGCCAAGACACCTAACCAAGGTCACCCAGCAGCATGGTACAACCCGATTCCCCCGCACATGCCCCTCAGGCCGCCATTCTGTGATTGTCCCCTGGGAGCCCTGCTCAGAGTTAGGACTGACCAACAGGAGGCTGAAACCGCCTCCCTGTTCCCCCAGGCAGAGGACTGGGCAGGGGAGTGGCCCAGTGGGCAGCAGGACAGCACCACCAGCTCCTCTCCCATGCCTGGTGTGCACGTATGTCTGCCTCTCTCCCCCGGGCGGCTCTCGGCTTGGCTCACAGTGTCCCCAGGGAGCCAGTGGGCTTCTTGATTCCAGGCTGCACATCTGGAAGTTGACGCTATTAAAACAAACCCCATTATATAACAAACGGACATCTGGAACCCGTTAACGCTGAGTTTTTAGAAAAAGAAATTGTTTTGGATGTGCTCTCTCCTAAAAATGTGGCAAGACGCCCTCACCCTGGCTGTCCAGGAACCCAGAGACCAGGCAGCCTCTCCTGGGCCCATTTCTCAAGGTATCTCAGGCCAGGCCAGGGGTGGTCTCAGGCAGAGACAGAGGCAGGCTCCCCCCGCCGGACAGGCAAGTTCCCTGTCTCCTGAGGACTACGTCTGGGGAAGGCTTCTTTCCACTTCCACTAAATATGTCTTCAGCACTTGTGTGCCTGCTATGTGTTGCCAACTCCATATCATTCACCTGCCCACCCCAACACCCGCACTGAGCCTAATCACTCTATCATGGCTGAAGAAAACAGATCATGCGCTGCCCTGGATTCTGACCCACAATGCTTAAACAACTCTGACTCACCTGCCACCACCCAGACTGCCACCTTAGCTAGTCCCTGGAGCTCCCTAGCACCCTCCAACCTCTCCCTGAATTGTCTTCCTACCCTTCCTCCCTGGACACAGGTGTCCTGGGGCTAAACACGGTGAGGCACTGACTCACAAATCACTTGGCAAGGCTCATGGTCATTCCCTCTATGAGTGGACCTTGAACCAGCAATGAAGAGGCTTTATGAGAAATGTCTGGCTAACATTTTCAAGTAGAAATTTTAATTTTTAAAATAATTCCCCCCATCCCCAACATTTTATGATGAAAAATTTCAAACGCACAGAAACAGTGGAAGAATTGTACAATGAATGCCCACATCAACCCACCACTTAGATTCTGCCTTTGTTAACATGCAGCTGTATCTGTTCACCTAGTAACCGATCCACCAATTCAAAAGCAAGTCGCAGGCGTCACTACACTTCACCCCTAAACACTATGCATGCATATCATTAACTAGAGTTTAATATTTGTTTCTGGTTTTCTTCCCTCCCCCCCGCACCTCCCCCAACTCTGTTCAAGCCATTGTTCTCAGTCTAGTCGTGGAGAACACAGCTCACTGGCCCAGGTGGGAATCGAACTGGCGACTTCGGTGTTGTGAGCACAGCGCTCCAACCACCTGAGCTACCCGGTTGCCCTGTTGCTGGTTTTCTTGGAAATCAAATGAACATACAATGAAATGCACAAGTTTTAAGTATAGTGTTCCAGTAAGTTTCACAATCACAGATACCTGTGTAACCCAAACGCTTGTCACCATATACAATTTACCATCAATGCCAGGAAGTTCACTGTGGTCCTTCCCAGTCAATCTCCACCCCCCACTCCGAGAAGCAGTTACCGTTCCGATTATTTTCACTGTAGAGTAGGTGTTATGGGTTGAATTGTGGTCTCCCAAACTTCCTATGCTGAAGTCCTAGCCCCAGGATCTTAGAATGTGACTGTATTTGGAAAGAAACTTTAAAGAGTTGATTAAGGTAAAAATGACGTCAGATGGGTAGACCCTAATCCCATATGACTGGTGTCCTTACGAGAAGAGATTAGGACACAGATACCCACAGGCATAGAGGAAAGGCTATGGAAGGACACAGGGAGAAGACTGCCATCCACAAGCCAAGGGGAGAGGTCTCAGGAGAAATCAAGCCTGCCCATACCTTGATCTTGAACTTGTAGCCTCCAAACTGTGAGAAAATAAATTTCTCTTCTTTAAGACCCCTCCCCGTGCCCCAGTCTGTGGCAGTCCTAACAAACTAATAGGGTTTCTCTTTTCTAGGATTTCATATAGATAAAACCATGCAATATGTATTCTTTTCTGTGTGGCATACTTTACCCAGCATAAGGCTTTTGGGATTCATCTGTTTGGCGACATATATCAATACTGAGCTCCTTTACGTTGCTGAGTACTGTTCCAGTGTATACATATTCCACAGTTTGTTTAGCTGGGACAACTTATTTTTTTTAAGACTTTTTTTTTTTAGAGATTTTATTGGGGAAGGGGAATAGGACTTTACTGGGGAACAGTGTGTACTTCCAGGACTTTTTTCCAAGTCAAGTTGTCCTTTCAATCTTAGATGTGGAGGGTGCCATTCAGCTTCAAGTTGTTGTCCTTTCAGTCTTAGTTGTGGAGGGCACAGCTCAGCTCCAGGTCCAGTTGCTGTTGCTAGTTGCAGGGGGCGCAGCCCACCATCCCTTGCGGGAGTCCAACCGGCAACCTTGTGGTTGAGAGCCCACTGGCCCATGTGGGAATCGAACCGGCAGCCTTCGGAGTTAGGAGCACGGAGCTCTAACCACCTGAGCCACCGGGCAGGCCCAGGACAACTTATTTTTTTAATGACAGAGAAATTGTTTCATAACATTTCACTCAAATGGATGTTCTTTATGTCCTCCCCACAACAGAAAAGACATTCCACGGCCAGCCCTACTTAGTAGAGAGCTTCATAACTAAACGAGTGTCTAATCATCCAGAAATACACATAGAACACATTATACCTCCTGAAATGAAACGTTCTTAGAGATGAAAGTAGTAGCGCATTTGAACATCAGCTAATGCAGACGACCCCATGATGTCACTGAGGCATCCGCTCTTCATCTGTGTGGTTACAAATAACATAGTGATTATCCTGCCTTTGGGGACTGGGGCTTTGGGTTTGCGTCTTCCCTGGCTACGGGACCTTGGGAACTCACTGAACCTCGCCAAGCCTCATTTTCCTCACCTGAGAAATGAGGCAGTAATCCCTTCCCTAAGGGTTGCTTGAAGACTGAAGGAGCTAATGAATTCAGGGTGTTCCCATTGGCTGGAGAAAGTAAGGACTCGGGAAGTGTTCACTGTTTTGATGTGTCCTACTCGGCAGCCCTCAGAGTCAGAACCTCCCTCCTGCCAGGCAGGGCAGCGAAAGTGGCTTTTCAGTTCACAAAGAGTAGAAAATGAGCTTTCTGCATTGCCATGTATGATAGCTGAGACGAAGGAGCAGGGTGGTGATGGTTGCGGCAGCACCAAACCACCAAGATCAGTTAGGCTGATGCAGATGGTGCTTTTGGAGTTTCACGAAACACGCTCTGAATTGTGGGAGCAAAAGCTGCATGTGTTTGACCATGTCTCTTTATTAAATATTTTGTTCTGTCTGAATGGGGTGGTTTCAAAATTTTGTTTCACTTTGTCATGGTCGTTTCTAGGAAAGGGTAAATTTACCTCGGGGTAACCTCAGGACCATCCTGTAGAATAGATATTAACTTAGTACTTTTCTTCAGACAAAGCAGAAGAAGTGCATGATTCGAATTGCCACCATTTATTTTATTTCAGAAATTCTTCTCTTTTGAAAGAAATACTTTTCAACTTTGAAGTCCTTAGGAATTGTTTTTTTGGCATAATTTATCCACTCTGTCCCAAGTGGCTTTGCAATGTCCATAATTTCTCTCAGATGATGATCTCTGTTGGCTTTTCAAGACAAAGAAAATGCCTATAGTTTCACTTTGAAGCTCTGTAGAAAAAATTCCCATGACACTTACCATGTGGTAAATAAATGTAAAACGAAAGATAGATCCAAATTTGGAAACAGGGCAATCGAGGGCACCCACGGATAGCCTGCGGGTTGAGAAGAATCATTTACTACCATTTCCCGTGGGCTGACGGCACGTGAACATGGTCCATTGAAGCTGCAGGTGTCTTAAAGAAATGACCTTGCGTCCTGCACACTTCATCGGCGCCCCGCTTCCAAAGGCTGGGAAAGCTCTTTTAGTGGGTTTATCATGTTGTGCCAGGAACAGAACTGAGAGCTTTGAGGTCCTTTCCTTTCCTCGCAAAACTTCATGATTATTAGAACCAAAAGATATGCAGAACTCCTCAAACTTCCTTCAGTTTTATTCAAGTCAATTCCCCTCTGCTCCTATCTTTTTGTTTTCTGATATTTGTGTAACCCTGAAGGAGATGATTGATCCCAGTCATGTCTTCAACATCCATGAAACCCGAGAATCTCTCTTCGACTAAACCTTCTGGGTCAGGGCTGCCCTGTTTCCCAACTCCAAACGTGCAACTGCCGCAGAGCTCCAGGGTCAGCCAGCAGCAGGCCTGGCGGATTGGGCAGCGCCTCTGGAATGAGAGGGCTGGCCAGACAGTAGCGACCAGCGGCAGAGAGAGCCTTGGGCAGCAATCAGATCTACTAGGTTTCAGGAGAGAGCTTGGCACAGGCATCCACCAGAGAACTGGGTTAGCAGTCTTGGGAGGTCCTGGGAGGATCTGTAGAACCCGCCACCCACATTGTCCCTGGGAGATGGGGACCCAGAACACTCCCTTCTGGGGTACCACAGGGCACGAGCCAGCCTGTCAGCTGGACCTGAACCTTGGGGGTGACTAGAGCTGCAAGAAGGCAAAAGGATAAACTCTCTTAGCACTGCTTTTGCTGCATCCCATAAGTTTTGGTATGCGGTGTTTTCATTTTCGTTTGTCTCAAGATATTTTTTAAATTTCCTTTTGAGTTCCTATTTGACCCAATAGTTGTTCAAGAGTGCTTGCTGTTCACTTTCCACGCGTTTGTGAGTCTTCCCGTTTCCTTATTGTTAAACTGATTTCCAGTTTCATTCCATTGTGGTTGGAAAAGAGACTTGGAATGATTTCAGATGAATGATTAAAGAAAATGTATTACATATATATATATAATGGAATATTATTCAGCCTCTAAAAAGAAAGAAATTCTGCCATTTGCAGGAATGTGGATGGACCCAGAGGACATTATGCTGAGTGAAATAAACCAGACACAGAAAGACAAATACTGCATGATTTCATTTATATGTGGAATCTAAAATAGGCAAACTCATAGAAGCAGAGAGTAGCGTGGTGATTGCCAGGGGTGGGGAAGAAGAGGGAGGGCAGGGGGAGGGAGACATTGGACAAAGAGTACAAAGTTTCAGTTGTGCAGGATGAATAAATCCTGGGGAGCTAATGTACAACAACATGACTGTAGTTAATAATACTATATTGTATACTTGAAACTTGTTAAGAGAATTGATCTTAAGTGTTGTCACCAGAAAAAAAAAAAAGGTAACTGTATGAGGTGAAAGATGTGTTAATTAGTTGGATTGTGATAGTCATTTCACAGCGTATACTTACACCGAAACATTATATTGTACACCTGAAATGTATACAGCTTTTTAACTCTGTCAGTTATACCACAATAAAGCTGGGGGAAAAATGGGAACTTAATAAAACTTATATTGAAGTTCTGGAAAATAAAAAAAGGACAGAGAGAAGAAAATAGGCACCTGAGGGAACCTAACAGTCAGGAGAAAGCCTGCAATGCACTCAGAACTGCAGGAAGAAACAAACCGCATCCTGCACAACAACCGGAGAAAGAAAACAAAACAAAAAGAGCATTTTAAAAAATCAGATGCAAAAGAAAATACTTTCCTGAACTCAAAAACGTGATTTCAAATTTAAAATAAATTGGAGAGACTGGAGAAGTGGGAAACCAAGTGGAAGAGAAAATGCAAAACCCAAAGCAAACATAGAAGACGACAGAAACAATGCAGAGAAAAAGAAGAGCCTAGGAGGAGAGAGACTCAGGAGACATGATAAGTGAATAATAAACCTAGAAGGGGGAAAAAATAACAACAACAACAAACAGAGGAGAAGTAATAACTTTCAAACGGGAAAGAAAATTTTCCGTGGCTTGAAGAAAGACTTGGGTTTGAAAGGGCTCGTTGAGTTCCAGGCAGGAATGATGGAAAAAAACAGGCAGTTAGGCATAGCCGGGGAAGATTCCTGAATTCCATGATTAAAGGGAAAACTCTTACGAGCTTCCCAAATGAGAGAACAAGTTCCATGGGAAGAAAAGAGAAACAGACTGAAACCACACATCTTACTTGCTAGAAGGAGAAAAGAATCCTATGCCAGCCAAGGTTCTGTTCACCTACCCAGGACAGAAAAAAATACAAGGGCCCAGTGAATTTCCCTGGATGGGGAAAACACCCAAGAACAAATCGAATCAGGCAATAAATGAATCAGACTGGAGACAAGGAAGGTGAAGATTAGAGGAAGCCATGGTGAGTCGGGAACCTACCAATTCATGTGTAGTTAGTTCCAAGTGGATAATGATAGATTAGGTGGAATTTGTAATAGAAGCACTAAATGAGCTGTTTTTCTGTTTTGTTTTGTTTTTTAAACAGAGGAGAGATGCAGTCAGACCTTTTGGGTAGTAGACAAATGGGACACCTCCACGAGCTGCATATGCTGGCACTCCATCCAGACTATCTGTAGGGCACTTCCAATTTAGCATGGTTTCCTTTCATACACGTGCCTCCCTTCTTTCCTTGTCACAGCAAAAAGGACCCCAAGCTGGAAACCTGAAGTCATCCTGGAGCCCCTCAAAAGTCACCAAGGCTTACCGGTTCTCCTCCTAATCTTTCTGGACGCTTTCCTGCAGAGTGACTTGTTTATAACCCACAGCTCATCTGTTTAGCTAACACAGGCAGGAGGTGGTCCCCGCATCAAGCAAGCCCTGTCCGTCAGGAGGGGAGCTCAATGCAGAAAGGCAGTGACCGTGGCCTGTGGGAAGTGGCAGGTGAGTGGACTCATGGGGTCTGAAGACCGAGGGTGTCTGTGCACCTCCTCCCCAGCCCTCAGCCTGTACCTGGAGGAGGTGTGAGGGAAGGAGGAGCCGAGACTTAGGATAATATGGGGATGAGACGTACTGTGGGGGTGGGGGGCAGGATGCCCTAATCCCTGTGCAGCACCCAGGGTGGGGGAGGGGAAAGGAGGGGGGATAAAGTCCCACTGCAGGAGCCTTCTGCCTGCCCTTTCCCCAAGGAACTGGGGCTGCTGGCCAGCGCCAGTGTAGCCAGGAATGTCGGAGTCACCAGCTGCAGAGACTCGACCTGGGGGGGCCTCATTGGTTAGGGTGGGCAGCAAGAGCAGGTGGGTGGGCTGCTGGGGGCGTCAGAGTGGTTAGGCCCTGGCAGGGAGCCCTTTGAAAAGCTGCCAAATATATCATCTGGCCCTAAGCACGAGATGGATGGGGAGACAGAGCCCTGCGACCCTGCCAGGGTGTGTGCCCATGACTCTGACCTTGTCCTTGACCTATCTCTCCAGCCAGTTCACGGAAGCCTGGCAGCCCTCCCTCTGAATGCCTGCTCTCTCTCATTTCCAGCATCTGTGGCCTGGATCCTGGCACCAGCCCTGTCAGTGCCCCATCCTCACGGCTACAGAGTGACTTGTTTATAACCCACAGTTCATCTGTTTAGCAAACACAGGCAGGAGGTGGCCCCGGCATCAAGCAAGCCCTGTCCGTCAGGAGGGGAGCTCAATGCAGAAAGGCAGTGCCTGTGGCCTGTGGGAAGAGGCAGGTGAGTGGACTCATGGCGTCTGAAGATGGAGAAATGTAGGTGCGCTACCTCCCAAGTCCTCAGCTTGTACATGGCCCTCCCGGCTCCAGCAAACCCCCTCCTAAGCCATGGCATTCTCACGGGAGCAGTCTCCCCCCACCCGAGGGAGTCTCTTGACCCTCTCCCCTCCCCAGGCCCTTTTCCTGACCCCTCCTGGGATTTCTCCCAACTCGCAGCCACCTCTGCCCACCCCTTATCTCGGTGCCTGTGAAGCTTCTTGCACTGAGCGGGTGCCCAGCAAACGTCCGAGAGAATTAAGGAATTAGGGCAGAGCAGGTCTGAGACAAGGGCAGTGTCTGGGTGGAGGTCAGGTCCTGCCTAGCCAAGCATGAGTTTCCATGGCAACGGCCTCACCCGACCGTTGCCCTCCCCCTCCACCCCCAGTGGAGGGTAGCCTCCTGCACGGCTTGGCTTGGCCTCTCTGCGCAGCCCATGGTCTGCCTGCCTCCTCTGTCACCAGCGGTAATCCTGTGCGGTTTTTACTCTGGTGCCCATGAATAGAAGAGTTAGAGGAGGGCGGGCCTGAGCTCTTCCCAGGGCCTTGCACCCAGCCCCGCCAGCAGGGAGCAGCTCCCGGGCCCCGCTGGACTCAGGCCAGCTGTACCACCCACTCTTGTCAGCATCTGCCTTCACGGAGGCCTCCCCACTCAAGGCTCAGCGTCGTTGGCCTGGCCCGCACCGGGAATGCAGACCCGGCCCTGTACAGTTCATTAAACCGTCCCCTCTCCTCACACTTAGCCACATATGGTCTCCCCTGTCCCAGTCCTGATGTTTTGTCTCCCCTCAGCCTGGCACCTTCCAGAATCCTTCCCACACCCACAGCCCCCAAATCAGCCACCAAGGCCTGTCAGCTCTCTGTCCTAAAAGCCTCTGGGACCCACCCTCTGTCCCTGGGCCCCTCGCCTGTCAGCCTAATGGCTGACATTGCAGCCACCTCCTCCCTGGAACCCTCCCCCAGTGCCTGCTCCATGCAGCAGCAACCCTCAGAGCTAAGGGGACAGGACATTTTTTGAGAGAGGTCTGTATGCATTGTCGCCCTGCTGTAAACTCCAGGCTCTTCTCTGAAGTATCCAAGGCCCCTCTTATCTGGCCCCTGCTAATCCCTATTGGGGCCTGGCCTCCCCAGAGATCTGCAGGGCTCCCCGAACACAGCAGGCTGTCTCCTGCCTCCTGGCCTAGCACACACTGCACCCACTCCCTGGGATGCTCTCTCCCCACGGGTGGACTCTATGTTGCCTATTTGGGGAGACAAATTCTTATCCGCCCCAGGCACTTCTTCCTTAGTGACCCCGCGCGTCCCCATGGTCCTTGATCATAGTGAGTGTCATGCACATTGTCCCTTTCTGCTTGCAGTCTGTCTCCCTGTCTGGGGTCGGGTTCCCAGAAGCAGAGCTGGAGAGAGATTCAGGAACATACCATTTCCTAGGAAGGGTTCTCAGGAGACACACAGAAGGGAGGGTGGGAAGCAGGGGAGGGAAAGGGCAGAGCAAGAATGGGGTCTCGGGTGGAGTCTAGATGTGGCCTGATCCAGGGGGGCCTAGAACATAAACCCGTGAGGGGAGGAGGCCCGTATTTGTACCCCTGTATCAGCCGTGGCGTGGGAGGCTTTGTGACTTCCCAGGGGAGATTGCTCTTATCAGCCAAGGGCAACTCGCAGGAAGGGCAGCTGTGAGCAAAAGCAGTCAGCACTCCTGAAGTGGGGGGTGGGGGTGATGGGTGCACTCGGTAAAGGGGGTCTGGCAGGGCACCGCGCCCCTGTCGAGTGGGACCTGTGACACCTTTCGGAATGAATGAAAAGCATGGCGCTCCTCGGGCTGTCAGCTCTGACCGTCCCCAAGCCCACAGCTGCACTGCTCCCCTTGGAGAAGGTCGTGCGATGGCAGTCACCACTTTAGTGGGCAGAAAGAAGCCCAGACACCCACTCCCCAGGGAAGGACTCAGCCCTGCTTCCTCACTGAGTGTCTCTTGTGTGCCCAGTCATGCAGATGGGAGCTTAAGCCAATGTTCTCCTAGTAACCATTTTACAGGTGGGAAGATAGAGGCGCAGCGGGGTGACAATACTCCATGAAGGGCATGCAATTTCTGAGTGGAGGAGCTGGGATTCAAAGCCAGGTCCAGTCGGCTCTGCCTGGTTCCTTCCCCCAGGGTGCGTGAACGGCCTCAGTGAGCCCTTCCTGCCCACCGTAGGAGACTGACTGGTGAGTCAGGGTCACTTCTGTGCATCACAACAGGGCTCAGCTAAACTCAGGGTCCCCAAGGGCCACATCTGGTGTTTGCAATAGTTGGAAGGCCCATGCATGTATTTTGCATGTGATTTGCATAATGATTGCATCTGGTTTGCATGTGTCCACACTGAGAGCCTGTCAGTGCTGCACAATTTTTAAGTTGCTTGTTAGTACCTCTCATTCAATGGAAGTCTGTCCCGGCTCCCAGAGTCCAGTGTCCGTGATTTCTGGACCTTCGGGCTGCATGTCTACACACCCGAGGGTCCTGGAGAAGCCACACTTCTGCCCAGCTGGAAGAGGTCACCCCAAACCCCTGTGTGTGGATTTGACAGTAACCTTTTTTGATGGCGTGGGTGTAATCAAAATACCGACTGGGCTTTGAGCGTGCTGATGTTTATGTTGAGGAGAGAGTGAGCCAGGCAAAGAGCCTTGCTCACTTTCAATGGTGTCCCCGCGTGCAGGGAGGCCGAGCTTCTCAGGCTCAGAAGAAAGAAGATGGGGGGTGGGGCTGGGCAGGGACAAAGGGCTAGTGGAGAAGGAGTAGGGGGCTGGTATCCTAGGGGGTGCACCCCCAATTGGCTGGCGGTGGGGGGTGTGAGTTTCTCCCAATAGCAGGGGTTCTCATCCGTGGTAGGAAGGGCCTGTGCCAGAAAGCTGTCAGTGTCAGTGCTTTCTATTTCTGTCTCTTTAAGGGGACCTACATTCCATAAAACTGAGGCTTTCAATGACCTTATGTGGTGGGCCTCCATAGAAAAGCAGGTAACATCCTGGGTGAGGTGGAAGGAGCCTGAAGATGGGAGAGGAAGCTCCTGGGATTCTCAGAAGTGCGTGGAGGCCTGGAAGGACTGTCCCAGGTGAGTGGGTCACCGCCAAGCAAATCTGCCCCCCAGGAGCCCATGGACGAAGGAGGCAGAGGTTCCTGCTCATGTCCCCCATATGTGCCACTTACTGATGGACCCTAAATGCAAGACTTTATGCTCCCTGTCCAGGGTTATTGTCATCCTGATGGCATTCTCTGTTCTTCCTGAGGAGAGAGGTGGCGTATCTCTCACCAGGGCCTCATGAAGGTTGGGGAAGTATGCTTCTGAGTGTGTGTGTAGGGAAGTGGCATGGGGTGGACCAAGTGTCTGGATATGGCCGTGCAGGTCCCCACAAACAGAAAGCGTGATCCTATGTGTGGCCCCTCAGCCCGCCTCCATCCAGGTGTGGAAACTCCAGTGTGAGTGGGGGGAGGACATACTGTCTCCCCTCCTCCCCTGCCCTGGCTTGCCTATGCTTCCTGTCTGGCAGATACAAAGTGGCCTCATTGTCTGCGGGGGAGACCCCAGCCTCTGGCTAGATGCAGCCAAGACCCTGAGCGTCTCCTCCACCAGGAAGGGGCCCCAGTGCTGTATCCCAAAACTGTTCCCGTTAAAGAGGGAATATGGTGTTTGATGTCTGCCACCTGGGGAAGGGGGAAACGGGGTCCAACTGTCCTTTCAGCCCCGTTATGTGGGTTTTTCCATGTAAAGACAAGGATCTAGCCTCCTCCCTGTGAGTTATGGGCCCCACATCTGGGCTGGGGAAAGGAGTGAGAGGAAGGGGCGGGACCCCTTGGAAAAGGATCACAGTTTCTGGGACGGGGAGGGGGGTTTCTCCCAGAGCTGCTAGGCAGCGCTGCCAGGCAGTCAGGAGCCAGCCTAGGGTGTGGAGTGGGGCTCTGTTTATCTCCCACTCAGATGCTTCTCACTTTCCGAGAAGTAGAAATTCAGTGCTTACCAGATCAAGAGCATGTGATGGACACTGTGTATCCTGCCCTCAGCAAAATGGCTCATGACATCTCTGTTATAGGCCGGAGATTATAATAGCACATTGGGTGGACTTGTGGCAGAGGATGAAAGGCTGTCTTAGACAGGCAACAGTTGGATGCTGGGATCAGAGGCCCACTCGAGCTAGCTCCAGTGAAGTGGGTTATTGGAAGCAGACGGGAAGACAGTCACCAGATGGCCACTCATTGCACTTCTCCCTGAATCCAGAGCCTCTCGACTTTGCGCCACTCTCCTCTGGCAAATTCTCTTCTTCAGCTTCCCTGTAACTCCAGTAGAGCTAAGGCTGCCGCGTAGCTACGGCAGATCTGCAGCCATGATCTGTCCTCTCACCACCCCTCAAGGTCCCTGTCCTGGGTTGAATAGTGTCTGTTCTCTCAAAATTTATGTCCACCGAGAACCTTGGAATGTGAATTTAAGAGTAAATAGCATCTTGGCAGTTTTAATTACTTCAGATGAGGTCATACTGGATTAGACTGGGCCCTAAATTCAATGACTGGTCCTTATAAGAAGAGGAGAGGACACAGAGACACCCACAGAGACAAGGCCACGTGAAGAAGGCCACGGGGAGGAGACCCTGGGAAGACAGATGGAGACATTGGAATGATGACGTTACAAGACAGAGAATGCCAAGGAATGCCAGGAGCCCTCAGAAGCTGGAAGAGGCAAGGAAGGATCCTTTCCTAGAGCCTCTGGAAGGAGAATAGCTATGATGACACCTTGATTTCAGATTTCCAGTCTCCAGGATTGGGGGAGAATAGATTTCTATTGTTTTCAGCCACAAAGTTTGTGGTAATTTGTTATGGCAGCCCTAGGAAACTAGTACAGCCCCCATCTTGAAGCTGGATTCCATCAGCCTCTGTATTCCAATTCCCAAGCCCAGGACAAAGAACAGTTAGCTTGGCTGGCTCAGGTGTCTGCCTCGCAGGACCCACAAGCCACTGTGCTGGGAGAGGGCAGAGGCATACTTGTGGGTTGCAGAGCTGCCCCCTTCCAGATCCTCGATATCATCCCTTTACCTGAAGGGATGTGGATTTGCATCTCAAAGTCAGGTTGGAATGACGTGTCTCCAAGTGCCTCAGAGTTCCTCACCTTGTGCACGCCTATCAGCTACTTGGGTAAAGGCACAGAAAGCTGTGGTCACCTGTGTGCATGAGACAAAGCCAGGAAGATGTGCCACTCTGTTGGATGACAGTACCAGGATTCAAAAGGCTCTGTGCAGGTCAGAACGTCAACGAGATGATTTTGAATGAGGTTGACTATGAGGGCCAACTCTTGGGTTCCAAGAGTCAACTTCCCAAGGGAAATATGGAGGCAGCCTGGCTTAACAGCAGCTCTTTGTGAGAAAGACCTAAAGGTTTTCTTTGACCAGATGCTACTAAGGAGCCAGTGCTGTGTGGTCCAGCGGGCTAAGAGCTTTAGATGCCCAAAGAGAATCAGAGCATCACTGGCTGGGCTGGAGAGGTGACAGGCATTTGGGGCTCCATGCAGCCCGTACCTGAGACACAGGGATAACACGGACCCCATCAGGACACCAGAGGGACAGCCTGACCACCAGACTGGGTTGCAGAGGGTTAGGGAACAGGGAGGAGTTAAGATGCCTGGGGAGGGGACAGCAGACTTATCAGATGTCCTGGGCACTTCCAGACAATGACAATGACAGTGCAAGGAGGCAGAGCTAGCCAACAGGGACGGTCTGGGGCCTGTTCCAAGGAGGGGGCTGCGGAGGTGGTGCTGGCGCTACCCAAACTACGGTCATCTCCGCTCCGAAGTCGTGGGCCGCCGTCCCCAGGTGCACACTGGCTTTGAAGAGCAGTGTGTCCGGCGGGTGGGCCGCTCCGGAGAGCCCCAGGCCCACGCGGGTCCCGGGGGTCTGGCTCTGTTCTCACCCGTGCACGCGGGCTCCGGCCGTGGCTGGGCGTGTTTGGGGGCACCCCTGGGCGCCACGGCCTGCGTGCGCCCCTGCCACCCCGGGGTCGCTCCCTCCTTAACCTCTTGCTTGCGGGCGGCCCCTCGGGCGTCAGCTCGGAGTCAGGGCGGGGGTCTGGCGGCAGAGAGGGGGCCGGCGGAGGAGAGCGACGCGGCCCCAAGTTTATGCTAATCCGCGCAGAGCCCGCCTCCCGCCTCCCCTCCGCGGCCCCAGCCGCGAGAAGCGCCGGCCACTCCGCGGGACGCAGCCGCTGCGAAGCGCCAGGCGGCCGGGCCAGCGAGCTGCGGGGGCCGCGAGCGGCGGCGGGACGCGGGCGGGCGGGCACCGGCGGGGGCCCCGCATGGGGCCAGGTGGGGACCCGGGGGCGGCGGCGATGGGCCGCCGCCTGCCGGTGTGGCTGTGCGCCGTCGCGGCGCTGCTCTCCGGGGCGCAGGCCAGGGGCACCCCGCTCCTCTCGCGGCCCGCGCCGCCCGCCGCGTCCCGCTACAGCCTCTACACGACGGGATGGCACCCGCGCCTGCGTCCGGGGCCGCACAAGTAAGCGCGGGCCGCGCGGCGGGCGGGGGGCGGGGGGGGGCGGCCCCGCGGGCGGCGCCCACCTGCCCCGATCGCGCGCGGGCGGCGGGGCGCCGGGCACCCGAGGCCGCGGCGCGGAGGGGGCGGCTCCCGGGGCCAAGCCCCTGCCCAGCGGGCGCCCCACGCCGCAGGAGGCTGAGGGGCTGGTGAGGAAACACAAGCCGAGGGGGCCTGGCGCGGCGGCGGGGATCCTGGCAGTGCCCGCGGAAACCTTTCCAGAGAAGTAACATTTTCCAGCTGCGCTGTGTGCACACCCCGGGCGCAGCGGACCAGGTGGAGGGAGCGGAGGGAGGGCGGTCCGCGCGCGGAGCACGCGGGGCTCCCCCCGCACACACACACCACGCGGGGCCGCCCCTCGGTCCCCTGCCCCAGGAGGGAGGGGAGGGATCCCTGCGCCCAGCGGCCTGCGCTCCCTTGGGCAGCCCGGCCCCAGCCAGCCCTTGGCAGCCGCGATGTGGCTGGGCCTCAGCTGCTGGGGGCGCCTGGGTCCTGGGTTCCTGGGCTCCAGAGTCTAACAACAGACTACAGGTGGCCAGTTTATGTCAGGCAGCTGCCTCCCCCACATTTGTGGCCTGTAAGGAGGAGCTGCTGTCCGGCCCCTGCCTCAGCTTCTGGTCTTTAGCGGCAGTGGCTTGAGAACTGGCCTAGCTCAGGTGGGTTAGGGGCTCTGCCTGGGGTGGAGCTGAAGTTGAACTCTAGCTGCATGTGAGAGGTACTGTAGAAGGAGAGCGTCCAGCCCAAAGCTGACACTCAATGTGCCTGGGCACATCAGAGTAGGCTTCCTGGAGGAGGTGGTAGAAATGATGTGAGAATGAGGAACCAGGATCAGAGGCAGGGGCCCCAAAGCTACAAGGCGGGGTGCATTTCCCCAGGAGTCAGTCAGGGGAGGAAGGGAGAAGTGTGGTCTCGAAGACACTCAGGCACTAAATTGGGATCTCGGAAGCATCAAATGCTGAGATGAGGAATTGAGAACCAGTGGAGGAGTTGGGGAAGGGTGGGGAATGTGGAAAGGTCCTTGATGGGGAATCTGGGGGGAGGGGCTTCTTCTCCGGGCAGGGAGAGCAGAGGTCAGACTGAGGAAATGCGGCCACACCAGGCTCCGGGTTCAGTGCAGAGCTTAGCCCAGTGACCAACTCATTAGGGAGGCTGGGATCAAAGAGACTAGCAGCAGGGCTGGACCCCAGGCCGAGGGCGCTGGCTCCCAGGATCAAGGACAAGGGGTAGAAGAAAGATGGAGGTCTCTTCTGCTGAGGTCCACAGTTGGGGGGAAGGGCTAAGGAGCCTCAGAGGGCCTGGCCCAGGACAGATATTCCAAGGATGCCATTCTCCCCTGCAGGGCCCTCTGCGCCTACGTGGTGCACAGGAATGTGACCTGTGTCCTCCAGGAGGGAGCAGAGAGCTACATAAAGGCTGAGTACCGGCAGTGTGGATGGGGGCCCAAGTGCCCCGGGACAGTCACGTGAGTGCACCCTCATCCCACCCACTCGGGGTCCCTGGGCACACGCCCCACCCAGGCCTGCCTTCAGCTGAGAGCAGCAGCCAACTCTACAAGGGCTGTAACTCCTTGGACTTCAGAGAGCCTACCGCAGCCCCCACCCCAGCTGGATGCTCGAGGGGGCCAGGGAGGAGTCAGGGGCAGGCTCAGGTCGGAGCCCACAGGGGACCAGGGGAGGGTTCCTGGGGGAGAGGCAGCACCAGGCAAGGAAGAAGCAGCATGGGGCTGGGGGGACAGGGGAAAGCAGAGGGTCACATTGGCATGGTTGATGCCAAAGGACCTGGTCAGACTCAAGGAGGCCTGTGCTGACAGTGGAGAAGGTAGGCCCGGTGTGGGGCTCAGGCTGGACACATGGGGCCATGTGAGGACGTGTCATATTGCACACAGGTCTGTGCTCGGAGAGGTTCAAATGCAGGTTTGAAAACAAATCTGTTTGCTTCCATGTGTCAGTGGATGAATGGGGACAGGTACACTGCTGACCAGGTGAGGGAGTGGCCCCTGTGCTGCCTTCCACCCTGGGCCTTCCTCTCTGTGCTCAAAATCAAAGGTGTCCTGTCACTCGCCTCTGCGATCAGAGCTGAGTTCTCGGAGTCAGCTAGGGAGAAGTGGAAAGGCCTAAGGGGAGCCGATGGGAGTCCAGAATGGCCCCCAGGCAGTGAGAGGGGTTGCCTGCCCCAGCTCCAGGGCAGTACCCCTCACCTACCCACAGGGGTGGGGGGCTGGGGTGGGGGCTGAGGCTTTGTCAGAATTATTCAAGGTACCACCAAAGCCAGAGTGGAATTTCTGATGGCAGTATAAGCTCAAGTGGGTCCAAGTGATCTTGGGAGCGTTGGGGCCAAATTCCTGCTTGTCTTCTCCCCAGGCAAACCAGAGGGGGTGGGGCTTCTTCCTACACGCTTCCCTAATGCATCTGAGCCTTGGCAAGGCCTACTTCCACCCTCCAGCCCTGTCACCTTAAGCATAGAAAAAGGAAACCCCTGGGGGTGTTGTGGAGTTGGGAAGACTTCTAGGCTGTATGCACGTGTCTGAGAGTGGCCCTGAATACCAGCCAGGGCACAAGGCCACCTGCCAGGAGGCAGGCACCTCAGACCACAGGTACAGGACCCTGCCCTCTCCCCATCCCTGGCCCAGGTACCGCACGGTGCTCAGACCCAAATACAAAGTCGGCTACAAGACTGTGACGGAGCTCTCCTGGCGTTGCTGCCCCGGGCTCACTGGACAAAGCTGCCCTGAGCACCTCACAGACCCTCGGGCCACCCCGCCCCATTCAGAGCCTGAGTCCCAGATTCCCTCTGGGCAGCTGGGACCAGGCCCCAGGCCCCCTCCTTCTAGCAGAGCGGCGCCCAGCCCCTACGGTGAGTCTGCCTGTAGAGACCCTACCAAGGTAGTTGGGTTTCTTGGGGGGAGGGATGTGGGAAAAGGACTGACCCAGGCTGGCTGAGCTCAGGCAGAGCTGGCAGGGTGCATCTCATGCTGGGCAGAAGGGTGAGCCCCTGGGCCTCCTCCAAAAGCTGGTGGAGCTATGCCCCGCGAGGTTGACTTAGAGTAGAAAATCTCTCAGGTGGCCGGGCAACAGGACCAGCTGAGCCAGCCAGGCCAACGACACCCCTGCAGTTCTCTCCTCCTCTTTCCCAGGAAGGAAAGGCCCAGGGCTGTTTGGAGAGCGGCTGGAACGCCTGGAGGGTGATGTCCAGCGCCTGGCACAAGCATATGGTACTCTCAGTGGCCTGCTGACCAGCCACGAGGACCCCAGCAGGATTACTGGTGGCCCCAGAGCTCCTACTGCCCCAGTGGGCTTTGAGGTCATCCCCGAGGGGTTTGTGAACCCTGGAGACAGAGCTGGAAGGCCGCTTACACCTCCCCTGGACGAGATCTTGAGCAAGGTGACAGAGGTGAGCAACACGCTCCAGAGCAAAGTGCAGCTGCTGCATGAGGTGCACGGGCTGGCCCTTGGCCACGAGGCCCACCTGCAGCAGCTGCGGGAGGCCCCCCCATCTCCACTCACCTCCCTGGCCCTGTTGGATGAGTATGTGGACCGACGGCTGCACCGACTCTGGGGGAGCCTGCTGGATGGCTTCGAGCAGAAGCTGCAAGGCGTCCAGAGCACATGTGATCTGCGGGTGCAGGAGGTTCGGCAGCAGTGTGAGGAGGGCCAGGCCGCCAGCCGAAGGCTGCACCAGAGCCTGGATGGCCGGGAGCTGGCCCTGCGCCGGGAGCTCTCACAGCTTGGCACCCGGCTGCAAGGCCTAAGTGTGGCTGGCGCTGGGAGCTGCTGCAGCGAGCTGGCCCTGGTCAGTGCCCGCATGGACAGCCTCGAGAGGAATCTACAGGTAGTCACTGAGGCCCAAAGGGGCCATGGCCCCACCTCCAGGGATGAGCTCACACGGCTGTCTGCGGCCATGCTTGATGGGGGTGTTGATGGACTTCTTGAGGGCCTGGAGACCCTCAATGGGACGGAGAGTGGCATGAGGGGCTGCTGTCTGGGGATGAAGGAGGGGGGATGGGGTGTGGGCGGCTTCAGGACCATGCTGGAAGAGCGTGTGCAGGGCCTGGAGGAGCGCCTGGTGGCACTGGCTGGGGAGCTAAGCCATGACAGCACTCCACCGGGGAGGTCGGCATGGCCCCTGGTGCAGACAGAGCTGGCCGTGCTGGAACAACGGCTGGTTTCGCTGGAGACCTCATGCACCCCCAGCACCACCTCAGCCCTCCTGGACAACCTCATGGCAGAGGTGAAGGCCTGGCAGAGCCAGATTGCGGTCCTTCTACGCCAGGTAGCCAGCCACACGGCCCTGCTCCAGCAGCTCAATGGCACCGTGGCCGAGGTCCAGGGGCAGCTGGCCGGAGCGACAGGCAGCTCACTCCAGGGGGAGATTACCCTGCTCAAGGTCAATCTGAACTCGGTGAGCAAGTCGCTCACAGGCCTCAGTGACTCCGTCAGCCAGTACTCTGATGCCTTCTTGGCCGCCAACACATCCCTGGATGAGCGGGAGCGCAAGGTGGAGGCCGAGGTCCACGCCATCCAGGAGCAGGTCAGCAGCCAAGGCTCGCGGCTTCGGGCTGGCCACAGGCAGGTCCTGAGCCTGCGGGGGGAGCTGGAGCAACTCAAGGCCGGTGTGGCCGGTGTGGCTGGCGGGCTGAGCCGCTGCCAGGACACAGCCCAGGAACTCCAGCACGCAATGGGCCACTTCGACCAGAGGGTAGCACAAGTGGAGGATGCATGTGGGAAGCTGGGCCTGATGGCTGCAGACCTGGACAGCTTGCCCACCAAGTCGCTCAGGTCCCGGGAGGGTCTATGGGACCATGTGGACCAGCTGAATCGCACGCTGGCCCAGCACGCACAGGACATCGCCCGCCTCCGGGACGACCTGTTGGACTGCCGGGCCCAGCTGGCCGAGCAGGCACGGCCAGGGCAGGCCGACTAGGCGGGCCGGACAGGACCCAACCCCAGATCCCATCAGCCCTAGGGACCTCAACCCAGAGCTCACGCCATGCCTCCCAGCCACGCCTGGCCAGTGCAGATGCCAGTCTTGGTCCAGCTCCAAGAGTGTCCCAGGCTCCAGCTCACCCACGCTCAGGGCTGCACCAACTGGACAACTCAGGATAGCAGTCAAGGCAAGCACGTGATGCCTGAAGGCCAGGGTGGACCTAAGAGACCTCACAATCCTGTCTGCAAATCGCTCTTCTGCGGACACATAAGTTGGCCTCTGTGCAAAGACCTGCAGAGCCATTCTCTCAAGACAGGGGCCTGTCCACAGCTGGGGCCCCAGCCCATGGAGGCTTCTGGTTCCTTTGTCCCCTCAGCATGCCTCCCCAGGATTCTGGGCTCAGTTTCTGCAGGAAGGTGATGCCCACTGGTACTGTCCTCATGCCTAGCAGCTTCACGGGTGCTGTTTCTGAACCAAGGACCAGAGGTTCCCACCACCCCGAGGTTCCCACCACCCCGAGGTCCTTCAGGGTGGAACAGAAACACGAAGATTCAGCCAGAGTTCTCTTTATTCCTTTTGATTCTCCCCAAGGTGAGGGCTTAGGCAGCTGTAGATTCTTGAGGAAGATTGGGTCCAGGCGATCTGTTTGGAGACACCACTTCAATTTATCCTTTTTCTTCCCCAAAGATGTGTTCAGGGCACTCTGGTTCACACACAGTCCTCTCCTTTCCATTTGGGGGCGGGGGTGGTTCTTTCCCCCCAGCTTAGGGCCTCTCTCCAGAGAGCAGCCCTTCTTGTACGTCATGGCCTGAATGAGGTCAGACCCTGGGCAAGAGGCCACAGCTGGAGGGAGAGGGCTCCAGGCCTAGTTTCCAATATCCCTGTAAACCCAACCCCGCCTGGATGTTCCGTTCACAAAGTCCTAAGAAATTCAGGTATGACACCACCAACGGACAATCTGAAAACACAAGTGTTCAGCCTGCACAATTCCAAGACCCTGATGCCTGTCTGCTGAGGCTCCAGGCCTCAGTTTCCCCACAGCAGCACGAGCCCTCCCGTGCTGTTTTGTAGGTCCCTGTAGCCCTGCCTTCTGGTGTCTCAACATTGGGTACCCTGCCCTCCACTGTGGTGCTATCGGGGAAGGGCAGGCCTGGATTAAAGCTTTCAGCCCATCTAAAGGTATTTTCTTCCCCGAAGACGGAGAGAGGGAAGGCTACAGTGGGGTGCCAGCCCTCCTTCCCACAGCTCCTCAGGCAACGGCCCACTCAGCAGCTGTGTAGGCACTGAACTGACCAGGCTAGAGGAGGGCAGACCAACCCCACCTGCCTGTGTCCCCAGGGGAGCTGCTGGGAGGAGCAGGAGCAGCTGCTGGGGGCAGGCTAGGCCAAGTGAGAGTCATATTCTCTTGGTCCTTGCATTGCCCTGGGCTCCCCGTTTCCTGATTTCAGAGGACACTGCAGCATCTGAGCTTGGGATGTGCTGCAACGTCTGGCTCAAGAGCTGTGGGGAGGGGCCAGGGCTATGCGAGGCTCTGGCCTCAGAGGGTACGGACGGTCCAGGCTCCCAAAAGGCAGTGGGGGAGCACTGCGTTCTTCCCAGATGCTATTCAACTACTGCCCACTGCTGCCACCCACCTGCCCTGTGCTTCCAACTCTGAAGCCTCAGTGGGAGCTCTATTCTCTCTGTCCTAATTAGGAGATGAGGCAGAGTCTCAGGGTGATAGGGACAGAGATGTCAAGGGCACAGAATGCTGCTGCAAGGGCCCAGGTGACAATCATTTAATTGCTACCAGCCAGGGCCATGCTGAGGCCTGGAGCAGCTGCCCTGCCCCCTGCAGCTTAGCTGGCAGGAGACAGGAGAACAGGACCGGAAGGAGAGAGGCTGCCAGCCAGCCCACGGTGCCCGTCCTCCCCACCCAGCTTCCAACCCCATGCCCTGGACACCCAGTCAGTTCTGGGCCAGGCCAGAGAGGACGAGGCAGCCTGGGCGGGTTCAGGCCAGGGCATCAAGGTCCACAGAGGTCAGTGGCTCCCGCCAGTAGCAGAAGTTGCTGTATTCAGGGTTGGCTAGGTCTGTGCTTGGGCCACGGGCCACCGGCGGGAAAAGGAGCTCAACCACCTCACCCAGCCGTTCGTATCTATGGACAGAAAAGGGTCGTCACTAAGAACCTGCGCTGCCACCAGTCCACAGCCTCTGAGAGCCCTGGGCAAGGAACAGAGGCCCTGGTAGGGAGGTGGAACTGGGGCCCAGGGACAGGCTGGGGCATGGGGACATGGCAGGGCGTGGGGGACAGGTGGCAGGGTTTGGCCTCACGTGGATTTGTGGTTCTTCATGGGCTCCTGGGTGAGCTCTCCCCGGGGATTGACTGTAAAGATGCGAGATTCAGGTAGGCCCACGTGTCGGTAGGCAGTGATGTCCTGTGGGGGACAGGAAAGGGCCGGTGGGCTGGGAAGTGGGGAGGAGGTGGCTCAGCCCTCGCGGAGAGGACATACTCACGTTGGGTCTGTTCCCGAAGGCGGCATAGAAGGGCTGGCCGTGGGGCAGAAACAGCTGTTGGATGTCACTCAGGCAGGCGATCTTAAAGACCTCTGGCTTCTTCTCAATCACCTCCCTGGGGAGCAGGGGCAACGGCAGGGAAGGGAGCCGAGGAGGGGTAGCAGTCAGAGGATGGCAGGGTCAGGTGACACAGGCCTGGGCTGGCAAAGGGCCTGTGCTCCCCCCCACCACCGGGGGTAGGGGAGTTACCTGTGCAGGGCGGAGAAGAGGCTGCTGGGAGACAGCAGGATGGGGCCCTTGGGGAGGCCATAGCCGCGCTCGCTCACCCACTGAAGGTACGCCTTGGTGAGGTCAGCCATGCCGATGGCCCGTGCCGAGCAGTACAGGAACTTGTACCCATTTCTGGGGGTGGCACAGAGCCATCAGGGACCAGCCATCCCCCATCCCGCCCTCTTGGCTTTAGCCACCGCAGCCCAACCCTGGGGTTCTGGCCTCCAAACCCAGAGGCTTTTGCAGGGAAGGGACTTAGGACAGCTGAGCTGGGTCTGAGGTGGCTGTCCCCGGTAGAAGGAGCATGGCCAGAGTCCTGAGGCCCAAGTGGACCAGGATGGACAAGGGTCTGTAGACTTCCTGCTGTAGCAGGAAGGCCAGCAGTTAGATCCCAGGCCACAGGAGAACCAAGGACCAGCAGGTAGGTCTCAGCATTCCAGGGACATGCCCTGGCTTCTTCCCTTGTGGGCTCTGCTGGTCCCCAAGCTTGGCTTCCCAGGGCCGAGGCCACGGTAGCTTAAGAGGTCCCGTCAGCCCCTCCCTGGGGCCCTGCCCTCGCCCCGCACTCACAGGTGGATTTTGTGGTAGAGACTTGTGATGCCCTGGTGTGTCCAGTCTTTCCCCAGCTGGGGCAGAATGTGGCCCAGAGCATCCGACCTAGAGCCCAAAGGAGGGGTCACTCCAAGGCAGCCCACGTGACCCGCATGGGGCCTACCCCGCAGCCCCAAGATGGTGCAGACAGGCCTCTCTCCCTGTCTGCCCACCCCCAGAACAGAGAGCTGAGTTTTCAGAACGCCCCTCTCTTCCCCTGGCCAACCCGGCCTCACTTGGTGATGGTGCCATCGATGTCTGAGATCACCACTTTGTCGTCCCATTTCCACAGGTAGATGGTGGCCCTGCAGCGGCAGGTGCCCTGGTACTGGGTTGTCACACTGAAGACCACGTCGTTGGCACCTTCTTGCAGGTTCAGCTGCCGCTGGGGCCGGGCAAAGGGGGTGAGCTGTGATCTGCGACAGCCGGGCACGATCCACCCTGTGCCCCCCAAACTGTGGCCTTTGATCCCCCAGGCCTCTCATTCTCCTCTCCTTCCCAACTCAGAGAACCTGCTAGAACTCATCAGAGACAAGCACACACAGACACACCCACGTGGGCCGAGGGTGGCCACGAGGAGGAAGTGAGGGAGTGCTGGCGTTGCCCACAAAGTGCCAGGCACAGGAACTGTACCCTCCTTTTGTGTTCCTTTGGGGTGCAGTTCAGGGACAAAGCCTGGCCCATGGCTCCCAGTCAGGTTTCTCAGGTCAGCCCCAAGGCTGGCACTGCTCTTGGCAGGGGACACCCCACTCCATAGATGGCCCTGAGGGGATCCCCACAGGCGGCCCCCTGACTAAGGCTAGGGTACCTGTGATATCCCCCTAAAGAGAGACCCAGCCCTGTGCTTGGTCCATAGAGAAGGATCAGGGAAGCTCAGCCAACTGGTGACCAAGGCTGCCAGGCCCTGGCTGACGTGAGCGGTGTGTGAGCCCCAGGGTACCACAAAGGTGGCACCTTCTCTGCACAGGCTGGCCAAGTACCCCCCGGGGCACCTCTCTGACCACAGAGTCATACTCAGAGAAGACATTCTTATTACAGGAGCCACGAGTTACAGAGCTTGAAAACATGACTCGGGGCGGGGGGAGGGGGGACTGGGGTTGCCAAAATCTGAAGGGCTGTCATCAGCATTTGATTACTTTAGCGTGGCTTCCAAGGGCAGACCCAGAGCCAGCTGAGCCACTGCAGGTAGGGATTTTAGGATGGCATAGAGCTTTTCCACTGACAGCATCTGACAGGGAAATGGGCTGGCATACAAGGAAGTGAGCCCCTTGCCCCTGGAGGTGTTCAAGCAGAGGCTGTTAGGGAGGTGGCCAAGGGGACAGATTCTGGGCTTTGGTGACTGTGGCTTTGTGGAACCATTCCTTAGCCGAGACCTGTCGGGTTCTGGGACAGAGTTCTCACCGCCCTCCCACCCCTCCACGATACTTACAATCTGATCAGAGGAGAGGCGGAGGGACTTCTTGTAGGTAGGCATGTAGACGGGAGGTGAGGGTGGCAGGGAGGGAGCCTCAAGGATCACAGGGCTGTCTGGGGCGTCATCCTCACTGCTCAGGACATCAGTCTTGTCCCTGTGGGCAGCCCAGCTCTCAGGCCACCTCCCCCAGCTGGAGGCCCTGCACTCCCAGGAGATGCTTGCCCCGCAGGCCAGACCACGAGGGGCTTGGGACCTGTCCCTGCGCCTCTGGAGACTACCTAGGGGATCAGAAACCCCTCCCTCGAGGTACCACCCACTGTGGGGCTGGCAGCAGAATAAGGATGCAGGCTAGCAGTAAACAACCAGAAAGGTGACAGCACATCTAGAGCTGAGAGCCCGGGCTCTCAGCCCTCAGCGCCTCGCCAGCTAGGATGCCAGGGCCTGCCTTGGAGATATTTACCTGAAAAACCTAGTGTGTATTTTAGGGTTTATTCCCAACCCCACCTGCTTTGGCTTTAGTTGACTCATCTTTGGTCACCCTCCCACCCAACCCTGGGCGTTCTGGGTCACTTCAAATGTAAAAAAGGAAGCAAGGCCAGCTGGCCTCTGGTGGAGAGGGGAGGCCCTGCCCCTCCTTAATACAGTAGCCCCTTGTCTGGGCTGGGAGTCCGGGCACCCATTCCAGCTCTGCTATTTCCTGGCTGTGAGGCCTTTGCTGCATCTCTGTCTCAGTTTTCCTATCTGTGAAATGGGGGCATTTCTCAGGAAAAAGAAAGGGTGTAGGAGTGACTGGGGAGTGACAAAGAACCATGGCTGGGGGAGGGGTGCTGGCTCCATCCCTGTCCTCCAGGTGACCCTTCCCAGACTCCTCCCCAGGCTCCAGCTCCACCCAGGAAGTCAACTCACCGCCCTGGCTCCCTGGCTGTGTTCTTCTCCCTCTGTGCATTGCGCTGTGGGAAGAAGATCCATCCAGTGAAGTGTGGCTCCTGCCTGCGCTGGCCCTGCCCTGGGACTCTGACCACCCACCTCCTCGGCTGAGAAATCCCGGCGTCGCCAGGAAAACCACCACCGCCCACCCTTCCGGGGCATCTTCTCCTTCTCCAGCTTGTCCACGGTGCCCTGTGAGCAGATGAAGGTCATGGCATTTTCCCCCGGCACCATACAAACCCACCTTAGATTGCCCTTGGGGTCACACTGAGCCCAGAGTCTGGGGCTGACCCTCGAGCAAAGTGCTGTCAATGTCTGGATACGTGCGGAAGAAGCACGTTCACCTCCACTCTAGGACTCATGGAGCTAAGCCCAGGAGACCAAGGGCCACTTCTGTCTGTCCCCACTCCACCCCAGCCCTGACCCGCTAGCTCTAGCCCAGCCTCGGCCTGGCCTCCAAATAGTGTGGGTCAGTCTCTGTACTACAGTAGCTTGGGGAGTTTCTAAGCTCTGGTACTCCCTGCGTGATGCCACCAAGTGGCAGCAGGAAGTCTATGGTCATTACCGCCTTCAACTTCCAAGACCAACACAGCCAACTCCTAAGGTCAGTGATTCTGCCCCATGAACAGCCTCCCTCTCTGTCTACTCCCATCACTGTCTGGTGGGGGCAACATGACCTTGTGAAAAACGCTAGAGAGTTGTGCTAGGTATCCCCAGGGAGGGCCCAGGTCCACCTGGGAGACATATCAGCTTCCTACAAGCACAGAATGGCACACCCAAGTCAGGAGGACGTGGGCTCGGGATGGGTTGGCCAGGGTGCCCATTTGAGCTGGGAGCAGGCTGAGGGAATCTCCCAGGGGCCTCCGTGTGGGTCTGTCTGGGTAAGGTGAGGAGAGCCAGGCAGGAGAGGGCCCTCCTCCTCCCCACACGCTGTGGTCCTCGCTCAGACCCAGAGCCAGCCAGAGGATGGAGCTGAGCGTCACCAAAGGGAGGCATCAGCTGTCACCATCTGGTTACTGATGTTCTTTGGGCAATTCGAACCCCGTGAAGAACAGACCAAGGTCAGGCCCTGGACCATTCTGAGGGGCAGAAAGGGCAGGTGCAGGTCAGACAGGGTGGACGCTCTGGCAGGAACTGAAGAGTCTGGGTTCCTCCCCCTCTCTGAGCATCTGCACACGCTGTTCCCACCCCTCACCAGCTTAAGACTTACTCATCCTTCCGATCTCTGCCCAGTGGGCACTTGCTCAGCCAACCTCCCTGTTGTAGGCTCTCAATGCAACCCAGACCTCTCCTGCCCAATATTCACATTCATCTGAATTTCACATTCATCTGACAGAGTCTTTGATTAATTGTCTGTCTAGGAAGGTATGACTGTCCCTGGCACGTAGTAGGTACACGGCAAATGTGTGCTGATAAAGCAAGCCAGCCCCGCAGCCTGCCTGGAGAGGGTCTCCAGGTAAGGTGAGGATGGGGAGCTCCATCTCCCTAGCCTCGTCTCTCAGATCCAAAATCTCTCGTTGGAGGCAAATATTTATCTCCCTCTGGTTTCTCCTGAGCTCCTCTGAAGTCAAGTCCAAATCCACGAGGATTCAGCCATGCCAGGAAACCAGGGAAGGGTGGAGCTTTGTCCCCACACCACAGGTGAGGCTTCAGGGGCCCTCGGTCTCCTCTCCCAGGGTGGGTCTTGCAGCCGGTCAGCCCCAGGCCCATCTCTGCCCACGCTCCACTTCCTGGCCAAGGCCTCTACCCCGAGGCTATGGCTTCTTTCCCCAGGAGGCCCAGGGGTGCTCTAAGCATTACCTTGGGTAAGTTCTTCTGGAAGGCTTGCAGGGAGAGGATCATGGGGGCAGCTACAGCCCAGTTATAATGCCTGGGGAGACAGACAGGGTGTCAGGGCTACAGTAGCTACAGAGCCATGAAGGTGAGGGTGGGGGTGACTTCTGGGGCTGCTGGCAGCCCAACCTCGGTACGTACTTCTCATTGATTTTTACCACCAGGTTCTGGTCTTCCAGGAGGCCAGGGTTTTTGGTGAGATCCTGATAGGAGACGATGTGCTGGTTGAATTTCTCTGGGCACAGAGGCAGAGAGTGAGGGGCAGACTGACACATCCCACGACCCCCTGCCCCACGCCTCCTGGCTCCCCTGCACTCCACCACTCAGGCCTCCTGCAGGTGGGGGCTTTGACCCAGCAGGGCTCCTCCCTACCTGTGGTTTTCGCCCCTGCTGTTCCCACCCCAGGCTCTGGCCATTGTGGATTCACAGGATCACTCACAACTTGGTATCAAGCATTTGCTTCACGGGGCTGCCCTGCTCTTGCTGGCTGAACGTGGGCTCCACAGGGCACAGAATGGCAGGGGCTCCAGGCCCAGCCTCACAGTTCTGCTGCCCCACCCTCTGGGGTCCCCCCGGCCCCAGCTTCCAGCCTCAGTGCCAGTCCTCAGAAGGGTCAAACATACCCAGGGAAATGTCCCGGCTGTCAGCCAGTCCACCACAAAGGGACAGTACTACAGTGTCCACTGTGTCCGGAGTGGGTTCTGGCTCCTGTTTGGGGTTGGGGTCCTCCAAGAGCTTCTGGCTGCTGGGCTCACTCCACCTCCTGGCCCCCATGCCCCAGTCACTGAGGGCAAACGGGCCATCAGTGACGTGAAGAGGAGGCAGCTGGGAGGAGGGCGCTCACCCCACCCAGGCCCGTGGCAGCCAACCCCTGGTCCCGCGGGCTCCGATCCCAAGACACCCTGGCACCCAGAACCCGGGCACCTCTGGGGGAAGTAAAGGGCTGCGTTCTTAGAATCCAGAGAGGGCAAGTCATCCAGGTAGATGTCACTGGGGCCCAGGTGCTGGCTTCTCTTCAGGGGGCCTGAGGGCAGAGGAGGGGACACCTGTAGACCTAACGTGCTCAGCAGTGTGAGCAGTACGTGTCCCCCTGGCCTCTGAACACTCTAAAGCAGCGCTGTCCAGTAGACTTTTTACGGTGATAGAAATGCCCTATGTCTGCTGGCCCAATACAGTAGCCAATAGCCACAGGTGACTGTCAGCACACTTAAAATGTGGTGTGATGAAGAAATGGAATTTTCAATGTTATTTAATTTTAATTCACTTTAAGTAGCTAGTGACTGCTGATTTGGGCAGTGCAGGCTGCATGCCTCGTCCCGTTCTTGGGATAAACCGCCTGCTCGTGAGCCGAATTTCCAGCTTTCTTCATCAACTCAGCTTCATTTCCCAACCTCCCCACTGCCTCACTTTCGACACATCAGCTGCCTCAGTCCCTAGACATGAAACTCTCTCCTTCCTCACGGCCTTGACACATGCTGTTCCTTCTGCCTAGAATTCTCTTCGCTTTGATCCTCACTGGGCCACCTCTCCATCGGTGATGTCTCAGCTCAGACATCACCCACTCGGACCACATGACTTAAATAGCCCCGCTCCCACCCACTGATCACCCATGTCACATGCTTCCTGGTTTACGCATGTGTCATCTGTCTGCCCCACTGGACTGGGAGCCCCACAGGCTAGTGCCAAACACAGTACCTGGCCCATAGTAGGTACTCAAAACATGCTTGAAGTCACAGAATCCACCCAGGAGGTAACAGCGGGGTATCCAGCCATCACTCACCTTTCCCCCTGGAGGACCCTTCTGGCTGCCCGGTGGGAGCTGGACCCTCCAGAGCGGCCCAGCTCCATGATTTCGAGGCAGGAGGGTGACCCGTACCCCTGGACTTCTGAGTCTTGGTTTCTGTTCTCTCAGGGATGGTAAGAAGGGGGTCCGCCAGAGCAGGCACGTCCATGTCAGGCTGAAGGAGGTCAGTGCCAGCCCCCGTTGGCAGGAGCAGGGCTCCAGAAGGGTCCACACCAGCCACAGAGGTGGAGGCGGTGCTGGGCTCTCCTTGAGGAGCAGAGGCTGCCCCAGTGCTGCCATCAGGGACCGTCGAGGACACAGGCCACTCAGCCTTGCCCACCTTCATTCAAACAGAGGGGAGAGGATGTGGGCCAGTGCAGAGTCTGCCTCCCACACCGCACAAGGCTTTGGGGAGGTGGCCCACGGAGGCCACGGAGCCCCTGAAAGGCAGAGATGGGGGCTGACATGAGGAACTCACCTTAGGCAGCCTCCCCCAGGCCCACTGCATGTGGGACTCAGCCCTCAGGGCGCGGGGCTCGGGCGTCTGCACCTCCAGCTCCGAGTCGCTTTTAGGGGATGTCAGCCCACCTGACGAGAGGCTGCAGGAAATAAGAACTCAGAGGCCCCCGAGCCAGCCTGCCACCCCACTGCCGCCCACCCTAGCCTGGGAAGAAATATTTGTAACACAGTTATGCCTGTGTCGGAGCCAGAATATATGAAGAATATATAAATATATAGAGGACGCCAGCAAATCAACAATAAGAAGGCAGACCCGTAAAAGAAGTGAAAAACTGGGTAAGGTTGTGATTCCTTAATGGGTACTCGGTGTCCAGGTGGGGTGACGAGAAAATTCTGCAACTAGATAGAGGCTGTACTAGATGGTGGCACAACACTGTGAATATACTAAATGCCCCTGAATGGTATGCTTTCAAATGGTTAAAATGGTAAACATTGCGTTACGTACATTTTACCACAGTTTTAAAAAAATGGGCCAAAGACTTGTACAAACGCTTTACGAAGAAGGTACACAAATGGCTGGTAAACACAGTAAAAGTGTTCTAAGTCATTATGCATCAGAAAAATGGAAATCATTCTGAGACCTTGGCCTTGAGTCCCTGCCTGCAGCCCACCTAGACTCTCACCTGGCCTGCGGGGACCACTCTCCATCAGAGTAGGGATAGATGTCTTTGGGCTGCGGCGAGGACTCCCCTTCTGACAGGACACTGCTGAGGGGCCACAGGGAAAGAAATGATTACTGATAGCCCAGGGCGCTCCGGGCAGGGCACGGGAGCTGGACAGCAGGGACTCGGGGAGGTGGAGCCATGGCCCAGGGTCACAGCACCAGCAGAAGAAACTGCTTCGAGCCCAGCTGGCATCCTCATACCCATTAGTTCCCACCTGGTCCCCACACACCCTGGAGACTCTGGCTTGGGCTTTTCCAGCAGGGACAGCTCACTCTCAGCGCCTGCCTCCAGCTCCTCAGAACTAGAATCGGCTGCCACTGTGTCCTCCTTCCGCCTGGGTTTCCTCCTACGAAGCCTCTTCTTCCGCCCCGTGGAGGGCACACCGGTGATGATGGGCTCTGCTTCACTGGCTGTACCCAGCTGGGAGTCCGAGGGGAACCCAGACAGGCCCCCCCAGGGGATGGGTGACGTGCACAGGCGGGGAGGCACGGGTTCCTGAGGAACAGACCAGGGGCAGGACTGAGGGGCTACAGTTTAGGGGGGCCGCTCCTGTCCCCCCGTTACTCTGAGCCCTGCTGGAGTCCCAGGCTTTGGAGTGAGCTCATCTGGGGTCAGGCAAACAGGATGGAGGCTGGACAGAGGCGGCAGCCGCATGGCCTTGAACGGCTGCTGGCCTCAGAACGCCCTCACAGGGATGAGGCAGGCCAGGGTGCTATCCCAGAAACCTGGGTATCAGCCTCTCATCTCTCCACACCGACCACAGTACACACCTACTTCCCTTTTAAGTCTCGGCCAGGCGTCACCTCCTCCAGGACGTTCACCCTGACCACCCTCAGCCTCGGTTCCAACCCCAATCATTGCAACAAACAGTTTCATCATCCATTGTTTATGTGTCTGTCTCCCAGCCTAGTCTGGGAATCTTCTTCGAAAGCAGGGGTCTACCCTTACCCAAGTCCACTGCAGTGTCTGGCATAAAGTAGGGACTGTTAGAGTTTGTCCAACTCAAACTATTTAAACACCTCTGCTGGCTTGTGCTGGGCCTGCCTCCCATCTGCAAACACCCCTCTCTGTACCCAGCACCCACACATTTCCATGTTCCAGCTGCACTGAGCTAGCCCCAGATCCAGAACAAGTCGTCTTATGCTTTCCAGTCCCCAGCCATTCCTCAGCAGGCTCCCCCTAGCCAAGCTGCCCAAGGAAGTCCTCCTTCCTAGCCTTCAGGGGACCAGCTCAAGTGTCCTCTTCTGAGACACCTTTCCCAGCTTCCCCTGGGAAGTGAGTCAGCCCTCGCCCCCACCGCCCCCCAGGCTCTCACAGCGTATCCCGTGTGCCAGCACCAACCCATCCCCTGCCGTCAGACCCTTGATGATGCAGTATTCCCCACAGTGGGGACAGTGACACACCCACGACCCCATCCACAGCGGGTTCTAGGGAAGGGAAGAGGCAGGTAGTGTGAAGGACACAGGTACTTACCTCATCACTCTCCAGCTCCTGGACGAAGAAGGCCTCCCCGCTGTCCCCCAGCTTCATGTGCAAGTCCACTGGCTCCCCATTGATTTCAATGTCTACCTGTAACAAGGTGTGATGGGGCAGGGGACGCGTGGTCCCCCCCGTTGGCCTTACTCACTGCCACATTCCAGTCCACTGGCCTCCCAGCTGGTCCTGGACACGGGGGATCCCGGCTCCTTGAGTCCTGCACTTTCTGGAACTCTCTCCTTGAGACCTTGACATGCCTGGCTGCTCCCCACTCGGAGGGGCATGCTTCTTCTGAGAGTTCCCCTTCTCAGAGAGGCTCTGTGCCCCCTGACATTTCCCCATTCTCGGGGCTCAGTTGCAGGTGTCCTGGTCACGGTATTCCTGTTTGTGCCTTGGTTTCTGTGTTCCTCTCTCTTCCACACCCCATAAGAACAAGGACCTGATCCATCTCGTTACTGTTGTGGCCCCAGCCCCGGGACAGTGCTCAAACATTTGTGGAGTACACCAGCCATGGTAAGAATGACCATTTCCTATTCACTTTGTACAGTGTTTTATTGCGACTATGCTGTTTAACATTTACAACAAGCTGTTGCAGCCCTATCATTATTCTCACTTTATAAATGAGGAAACTGAGGCTCAGAGGGTGAAGCCATTCACTGGGAAGTAGCCCAATGAGGCTATGAACCTAGAAAGTCTGAGCCTACAAGCCAAGCCCTTAACCGCTTAGCTACATGGTCTCCCACAAGGTTATACTTTCCTAGTAGGATTCTAGAAAGCTCACCTCAGTGTGAAAGGGATCTGGGCCCACCAAACCTCTTTTCACACACCAGGCCTTGGTGCGAACAACAATCTGTCACGTTTGCCCAAGCCCAGTGAAGACAGTGCAGGTTCCCTGAGGGAGAGGAACTAACCTTTGCACAGTCCTGGCCCTGGGGCGTGTTATCAGCTCCTATCTAATCACCAGGCAGATGAGACCTTATCCATTTGCACAGGTGAAGTGACTTACCAGGAACACACAGGTAAGGTCTTAGCAAGCTGGAGCCAGGTCTGATGGCTCCAGCACCGGGGACTGCCCCACCATGCTGCTTCCAGTGGAAACAGAAACCCTCTTGGACCAAAACCCCCAAACTAAACCAAAACCTTCCAAGAAAATACAGAAGGGAAGTCTGTCCAGAGGACAGATCCCCAACTAAGGAGGGCCCAAGTCCTCTCCTGGGACAAGAGGGGCTGCCCTGGCTTCAACAGCCCACCCAGCATTGGCCCTTGGCCAGCTATCAGCACTCACCACCTTCTCCCGTGACCGCAGGACACCCAGCTTGCCGAAACGCACGTGGAAGGGCGAGCAGCGGAAGGAGCCGTCCACCTGCTTTACCACCAGCACGTCAATTCCACCGCTCAGCGTAGCTGGGTTCAGGCCCTGGTACAGCTCCTTCACCGTCCCAAACACTGTCTCCGCCAGCTGCCCCACGTAGTTCATGGCTGGGGCTGGCAAAGGGAGGTGGTGGTGGGACTAAGGCCTGCTCCCCCTTCCTCCGTGGGGAAGCTCCGCAGCCTGACCTCTGGGTCCCCAGCTTACCCCTGGAACACCTTTGAACACAGGCAGCAGTCTCAGGATGGGAGGTATGCCGGTAGATGGGGGTTCTAGCTGTGGCTCACCCCGACCAAAGTGGCCCTCCTGGACAGCTGCCTCCCTTCGCCAGGAGCCAATCCCCACATCTGTAAAATGAGGGCACTGAGTAAGGCGGTTGGGGGTGCTCTGAGCCTCTAAATGCCATGAGTCATGATAATGAGCATGGTACTGAGTGGCAGGGCTCATTTCATCTTCACAACAACCCGCGAGGCTGGTCGAGTGGGTGTCATTACTCCTGTTTACAGACACACCAGCTGAGGCGTAGAGAGGTGGAGTGACTTGCCTGGAATATCACAAGTAAAGAGAGGAATCGAACCCAGGCCTGTGTGGCTGCAGAACCCTAGGTGTGGACCACTGGGATGGCTCAACTGTGGGAACAGCAGGAGGTAGGCACCCCTCACTGGGGTCAATGAGGGGCAGCCTCATGACATATCAGACCCTGGACCCTACTGGGTAATGCCCCAAAGGCTGATATCTTCCCAGGAAGTGGGGAGGAGAAAGTCTCGGTTTTCCCTTCTGAGAAATGGGTTCAGATATCAGCTTTCTGCCTCCTGGTCCTAGAAGTTGGAAGGGGTCTTGCTGGTCCACTGTGGCTGATTTGTGGGGAACCAGAGGTGGGGGTACCCCAGGTACCGTAGGCTCTGCCCAACTCTACTCCTAGGGTCAAATCCCCTACAGCTGCAGGTGGAGGGAGCTCTCAGTTGAAGGCCCCAAGCTCCAAAGTCCTTCCCAATTTCCTTGGGAGGATGGGAAGTGCATCTGTGGCCCACAGTTGACCCCAGTATCTCTAGGCTATAGTTCTCAGCCCCGACCCACATCCAGGCTTTGGCCTAGCTCTTGGCGCGTCAAAGCTGCTCCTCCTTCCCACAGCCAGACCGGTCCCTCCAGCTTTCCCATACCAGGCACAGCTAGGTGAGCCAGAGGCAGGAGGCTGCCACGGCCGTGGAGAAGAGCCAGGGCTATAATGAGAGCCACCTCCACGCTGGCACAGTGCCTGCCTGCCAGCTTCAGCTCATTGCCCTCACGCTGGCTGGCAGGCAGGACCCAGGCCATCCCACCTCGGCAGAGCACTTCCCCCTCGCAGACCTTGCATCAGAACCCCTGGAGGACCAGCTGCCATGTAAGACCATCCCTCAAAGATGTGAAGTGGCTTATCCAAACTCTATTACGCTAAGAGGCCATGGGGTGGGGGGAGGGAGTGATGACTCATATCTTGGTTTCCTGACTCCATACCATGGTTCCTTCTACTCTGCGGTCCCCAAACTGCACCACAGTTGTCTGCAGAGAGGGCAGCCCAGCCCACAGCCCCTCTCTGCACAGCGCTGGAATGCCCTGCCCCTCAAAGTGTGGTCCAGGCCCAGCAGCACCAGTGTCACCTGGGAACGTATTAGAAACATGGAGCTTCACACGCATAAGGTACAATTTGAATTGCTAAAATGAAAACTGGATTAAAATGAAGCTTTTTGGACTCCAAATACGTCACTCAAATTTAATAAATATTTTATCTGCAAGGCACCTACTCTGTGTTGGGTGAAACTTTCCACTTTGGTTTCTCCCTGCTTAGCTAACACCCAACTCTGTGACTTTAGGTCTGGAAACAGACAGACTGACAAGGACAGACATGTAGTGGGCCGGGCTCTAGACCACTGTGTTCAGGAAAATCAGAGAGGACTTTAGAAGCTTCCAGGAATAAAGGAGCAAGCATGGGAGGGGCAGACCAGGGGTAAGGGCAAAGGTCTGCCCAGTGGGAGGCCCGAGCTAAGCTATCTGCCCTGCTGAGGGCAAAAGAGCTTGATGTGTGTGTCTGTGACATGCTCAGCTCGCCCTAGTACAAGGGTTCCCAACTTGGGAATCACTGACGTTTGGGACTTTGTTATGGGGGGATTGTAGGATGTTCAGCAGTATCCCTGGTCTCTACCCACTAGATGCCAACAGTACCCCTCCTCCAGTTGTGACAAATCGTCTCCAAACATTGACAGAATTGGCTCAGATTGAGAGCCACTGAGGTAGCAGAAAGAGTTGAATGGCAGAGATGGCAGCCAGGGAGCACTGGGTCCTACTCTGATCCACCCATAAAGTGTCCTCAGACAAGTACCTCGCTGGCCTCAGTTTCCCCCTCTATGAAACAAGTCCTCAAGTTTTCAAACCGTTCTCAGCCTAGGATTCCTTCCTCTCCCTGTTCCCTCCACCCCCATGAGCAGATGTCCACATGTGCCTGCTCAGCATTTGGGGAGACTCCTGTGAGCCAGGCCTTGGGCTCCCCTCCTCTACCTGTACCCATCCCGGAAGGCATCGCCTCTCCCCAGGACCCAGCTCTGCCTCCTTGGTCCTCTCCAGAGGCAGGGAGGCTCTGCTTGGCTCTCCTACGCCACCCTTCATCCCCAACTAACATGTCGAAAATCAAACACTTCATCTCCCCCACTCCCGAACCCTAGTCAGCTGAATTCCTCTCGGGACTCATGGGTAACCCTCTCCAAGCCCTCTGAATCCTATTCCCCAATTTCCTGCTCATCTAACCCCTCCTTTCTTCTCCTACTGGCCTAGGTCAAGGCTTCATAAGCGGATGCCTAGTTCCCGGGTGGCAACAGGACATTGTGGGTGAGGCACCGGAGACTGGGTTCTAATCCCCTCCCTGCCACTTACTAGCTCTTGCCTTCGATAAGTCACTTCACCTCTTTGAGCCTCAGTTTCAGCCTCTGAAATGGGGATAAGGGGATGCATGAGTAGTTAATGACATAATTCATGTAAAGCACAAGAACACAATAAATGCCTGTATATGCCATTTATCAGCAGCAGCATCTTTTTGGCGTCGTGACAGCACCACCTACCCAGGCTGGTCCTGATGACACTACAGGTCAGACTCCAATGCACTGTCCCAGCCTGCAGCTGAGAGTTTAGACTTCTTAACTAGCATTCAAAGCCCACACAGCGGTGGCCCCACTGTTTGTAAAGTGATCAGGTGGGCTCCAGGCAGGCTTCACAGGGGGGGCCAAGCCTCAGCGCCCACTCTGGGAACATCCACAGCCCTCCCAGGCCAGCACACAACTACCGCACAGGGAAGCCAGAACAAGCTGCTTTGGGTGGGAGCTTTCAGCCTTTCTGGGCTCCCAGATTTGGGAAGGGGTGGGGGCAGGGCTGTCCACCTAGGACCAGAGGGAGCAGGAGGACAAGCATCCCTCTAGCTCTGGAAGGGAGATAACCAACCCCAGCTCCCAGCGTCTTTCACGGCTGCCCCATCAGACCCAGCTAGTCCCAAAGCGGACCTGACAAGGGTTAGACCCAACTGTGCAACTGAAGATACTTAGTACCAGAGAGGATGGGTGTTCTCCCCAAGGTCAGGCAGTCTGCCTGGGGTGACGCTGGGCCAGCCTCCCCTGAGAGGTTTCTGAATCTCCTTATCTCCAGAAACCCCGTTCTGTATGTCCCGGGGGCCTGCAGCCTCTGGGCCAGATCCAAGGACGGAGTGAGTTCCTCCACCCTGGAGTTCCCTTCTGATGGCTACAGATGGGTCGGATTCAGGCCCGCGAACAGGAAAGAACGAGGGTCGGATGGCAGGACGGAAGGACCGGGCAAAGGCGGACAGGAAGAGGGGCATCAATTCTCAGGCCCGGGTTGGGCCCTACCTGGGGAGCTGCCCACGGGACTTCCGGGACCCGAGCCGCCGCCTCTACCTGCGTGCACAGGGTCCGCAGGTGGGTGTCCTCGGCCCCGCACTCGGCGCTTCCTGCTCCTCCAGGACGGGCCAAGCTCCCGGGGCCGCCCCTTCCACGAGCCCAGGGCGTCTCCGCCGGCACCGACGCGTCCAGGCTCCGCCCGCCCCCAAGACCCCGCCCCCGCCCCGTCCCCACGCCCAGGGCTGGCCTTTCACCTACAGAGGCTGGGCGGGGCCAGGCTCAGGCTCCACCCCCGTCCCTTCCCGCACCCCAGAGGGGCTTGGTGGGAGTTGCAGGTGGCCCGCCACCTGACCCACTGCCAGGACAGGCGGAAAACCCGGGACCTCCGTACTCTTGGCTCGCTATGTGACTTTGGGTAAGTTCCCCCAGTCTGAGCCCGTTTTCTGCTTTGTCAGAGGGAATACGGTGGCTTATCCCGTTTGTCAAAGCCACCTCGTAGGATTTTCGATATTACGTGAAGTGACGCTCAAACATCCCCTCCTCGGGGGCAGCTTTCCCTGACGTCCCTTATCCCCCAGGCCGGACAGGACCCTCGTATCACGTGCTTCATATTTGCTCGAATGACTGCATGCTTATTGTCTGCCTGCTCGTTTGAATTTGGCCTCCGTGAGAGTACGCGGCGTCCATCCTTACACCGTAGCGCCCAGTTCAGTGCCTGACACGCAGCGGGAGAGCAGTAACCGCCGCTGCCTTCATTCCATCTGTCCGACGCTGGTGGAGCGGCAGCCGTCGCAATACCGCCACTGGCCAGCAGAGGGCAGGGGATGACCGGCCTTCCTGCCCAGCTGAGCAACCTCCCCGCCCGCAGGCGCCCCGGGGCTGGGACAGGTGAGCCCAGGTGCGCGCACTTCTAAAACCATCAGTCGGCCGGTGAGCCACGGGCCGAAGCTCCCGGGCCAGGGAATGGTTTTTCCTTTTGGATCTGTGGTTCGTGGCCTGTCCTGTATCGAAGACCTCTCCGAGAGCCTGTGAGGATGTACGGCCCCTGCAAAGAAGGTGTACTGAGAAGGCTCAGGAGGTGAGGGAATTTGTCGTAAAGGGGGAAGGCACGGAGGAAAGGCTTGGAGGGGTGGGGTGCAATGGCAAAGCGCCAGACTTAGAAAGTACTGGGCGGTGGAGAGTGAGCGGTGACCGCCATTGCTCTGTGACCCAAGATGACAGGACCTGCTTGGAACCTCAGTTGTCTTTGCTTTAGCAAAAATCAGTCCTGAACCCAGGCAGTGTCTGGCTGGTATCTCAGAAGAGAGCCCTGTTGGGAGCAGGGTTATCTATCTCAAAGTGGCCAGAGAGCAGCCCCAGGCTGCAAACATGTCTGTAAAAGCATCATACATAACTATTCTATTTAACAATGAAACACTTGGAAACATCGGGAATCGCTCCAGCCAGGGCATCGCTCCAGCGAGCGAAGGAAGGAAGGAAGGAAAGAAGGAAGGAAGGAAGGAGAGATCATAGGTTGGGGCTACAGATATCACAGTCACTCCTTTTTGAGCCTCAATGTCCTCATCTGCAAAATGGAGATGAAACCTACCTTGCACGAATGTATTGTGAGGATGAAACAGGATGATCTAACTCAGTGGTTCTTAACTGTGGCTTCACATTGGAATCACGGTATCCTGGGCACATACTGGGGTACTGGCAATAGAAACAAACACAAAACAAAAACTTCTCTAGGTGATTGTTAATGTGTGGCCAAGACTAGAACTACTGAGCTAAATAAAATGCTGAACACGGTGCAGGGCACACACTGGGCATTCGATAATGTTTATTGCGTATATATAAATATATATATATATATATATATTTTTAAATGGAGCACAAATTGTTTTCATTGTTACTTGTTAGAGAAAAAGAAGTTGATATAAAGGTTGTTGCAGAAATTGGATTTTGGACAGGCTTCTTTCTGGAACTATGAATCTGAGATTTGGTGACTATGGGGGAGGGGGAGACAGGGGCAGCTTCTGATAGTATAATTTGTCCTAACACCCAAATGAGCTGAACGAGGCAGGGCCCACCCTGGTCCAGCTTGTGGTTTACATCACCACCTCCAACACGTCCTTGGAACTTGCACGCAGCGTGGATGCTTGTGTTTGCCCATTTCTGGGGTTAAGCGTACAGGCTATTTTCTCCTCTCCATGGCTACACTCACCAGGCAGACCTATACCACTGGCCACTGTTTGTTTCTTGATGAATCCGCGAGTATAGGTAGCACTTCCTTCTTTATGGAACTAGATAGGCTTCTGTGCTTCCTTAAGTCACAGACCCCGTGATTATTTACTGTGTCTCACTGCTTTCTTGCTGGCACCCAGGCCTGCAGCTGTGACCGCTTGTCACAGGCAGCAAGACTGGCTGTGGGAACAGTTCTTCAACCACTCCTGGTGGCTTCATTGAAAGTGGAAAGGGAGGTAAAGGAACCTGGGGCTCACTCTCTCCAGCACGTAGGCTTGGGGGTGGAAGGGTAGGCAGCGGGTATCTGGCTAGGGTTGTCAGATTTAGCAAATAAAAATAAAGGATGCCCAGTTGAATTTGAATTTCAGATAAATAACATAAGGTGTGTGTGTGTGTGTGTGTGTGTGTGTGTGTTTCCATGCAATATGTGGGAGATACTTATACTAAAAGAATCATTTGTTTATCTGAAATTCAAATTTAACCAAATATCCTTTATTTTTATTTGCTAAATCTGGCACCCCAGTGCTTGGCCAGCCAGCCAAGGAGAACCCAGTATGCGGGATTTACTGCCGGCGACGGCCTCCTGCCCGGTATTGCCACATCCAGCTTCCACCTGTCACTGCCCTGCTCCAGAACTGTGTGTGGCTCCCAGCTGCTTCCGTAGCACAACGGGCTCCCTGGCTGCTGTGCTGGGTCTTGGCTCTTCTGTCAGCCCAGCTGCCCTGCTTGGACTCTTTCCCGCCTCTGCTCTTGCTTTCCCTGCTTGGCATGTCTGCTGCCCATTCCCAGTAGCAATTGCAAGCACTTATTGTGCCCCTACTGGGTGCAGGCATGTTGCTGAGTTCTTTATTTGCATTGGTTCATTGGATTCTCACACAACCTAGTATGGTAGGGACAGCACTTATCCTACCTTACCAAGGAAGACACTGATGTTCTAAGAAAGTGATTCTTAAAGTTGGTCCCTGGGCTAGCAGCAGCAGCAGCAGCTCCTGGGAACGTGTTAGAAATGCAAACCCTTAGGCCCCACTCCAGACTTACTGAATCAGAAACTCGGGGGTGGGCCCAGCCATCTGTATTTTATAGCCCCATCCATACCCCAACTAGGCGATTCTGATAGGCGATTCTGATGCATGCTGGAGTTTGAGACCTGCTGTTCTAAGAGACGAGGTGACTGCAAGTATAGAGGACCACCAGACAGGATGTTTATAATCTCACCCAGCATCGTGCCCGGGGCCAGGCACCGGAGATGCTGCAGCAACAGCACAGTCTGGGAGGTGGGAGCGGAGGAAGGAGGGAAAGAAAGAGAAGAACACACAGGCCACTGGGATGTAAGATGACGAGGCTGAGATGAGGTAGGCCAAGCCCTGGAGCCCGTAGCAGGATGTGAGGGGTCAAGGAGAGCTTTCCCAAGGTAGAGCTCTAAGCCTGAAAAATAAGTTGGCGTTTGTTAGGTGAAATAGAGTAGCAACAGTGTTCCAGGTGTCAGGATTAGTTTGTACAAAGGGCCTGGGGGCATTTCACTCTTGGGGATAGAAAGTGAGGCAAGGTGAGTGGGGGATGGGGGAGGAATCTGATTGTGCCAGAGTCCTCTGCCCTCAGAGCAAAGGAAGAAGTTTTAAAGGCTGTTGAGAAAAAGCCCTCTGGCTTCCAGGTAGAACAGGTCCTAGGGAAGATGAGGGTTTGGGGGTGGGGAGTGGGCAGCAAGGAGAGACACAGTGGTGCTAGGCCTTACCCCAAGCCCTGGATCCAGGCTGCTTCCGTCCTCCAATGTATCTGCAGAGATTCAGCCCCCTGTCACAGCAGTGGGCACGTGTGTGGGTCCAAGGCTGGAGTCGCAGGGTGCAAGGCCAATATGTAATATAATATTCTGGGCCTAAGAAGTGGGTTTGAGGAAGCAGCGCCCTCCCTGTACCCCCTCTGCAGGCACCAACCACACTGCCGGCCCCACCCTGCTGGCCCCAGCCTCTGCCACTGGCCCAAGTTCTTTTCCCTTGCATGTTCCTTTTCCATGCTGATGTGGCTAAGGCTGAGCCTTTCAGGGACAAGCCCTGGATGGGGTCAGGGAACCCTAGGCTGGAGGGCAGGAGACTTCTGCCGTTATCCCCTACTCCTGCCAAAGAAGCCTTTGGTGCCAGCCAAAAACTGAGCCAGCCAGGCCAGGTTGCCTGGCAGCATGGGTTTCTGCTGGGCAGTTCCCGGTTCCAACTGTCCTTTCCGGAAAAATGTCAGTTTGACCGAATCCTTTTGGAACCTGCTTGCCATTTCTAGCCTAGGGAAGAATAGTGAAAGATCACTGAGCATTGTATAAAGTGGAGCTTTCTGTGTGTCTAAAATCCCTACAGGATTTACCAACTGCCCCGTGAACTTGACCTTCAGCAAGGGGACCTCCTATTCTTCCTCTTTTTATGTGCTCCCCACCCTCCATCTGGCATCCAAGACTAAGGAAGGTCTAGCATGGAGCCCTCCACTTAAATGGATGTTCAGAGATATTGTTTAGGGGAGATCAATTTATGCTCAGCCTTGAATAATATATAGATGGAGTGTGTATGGGATGGGCAGGGGCAGTCTAAGTGGATGGAAGTGGTTGAATGAAGGCACGGATACTGGAGAGAGAAAGTGAGTACAAGGAGATAGCCTGTCTGGCCTGAAATATGGGGCAAAACCATGGGCATTAAGGAACAATTGATGGTTGCTGAGCAGGAGAGTGACACAATATTGCTAGTCATTGTACCAGATTCTTTGCAAATGTTACATGTACTGTCTGGCGTATATTGTTTTCTCTGCCTGACAGTTCCCTCCTCCCCCTGTGCATATAGTTAATGCCAGCTCATTTTTCAGATCCTTGCTCCACTTCCTCAGGGAAGCCTTCAGTGGCAGACAGACTCTAAAGTGACCCCCTGTATCCTTGCCTCCTGGGGTTCATGCCTCTGGGTATGTAATCCTTTCCTCTTGACTGTGGGTGTGACCCGTGACTTGATTTTAATCAAAGCAGAAGACCCAACTAAGACATGCCCAGACTGCTGACTCACAGAAACTGTGAGATAATACACATATGTCGTTCAAAACCTCTAAGTTTGTAGTGACTTGTTACACAGCAATAGCTAACTAATACACCTTCTCGCTAGGTTGACTCTCCCTTACATAGGCTCTCACAGCGTCACGTATCTTTTCATCTTAGTGCTTTATGTGACACCTTCCATATACTATTTGATGAAGGCTGTCTTCATGAGGGTACTTTTTGCTTACCACTGTATCCCGGAGCTTCACTTGGTGCCTGGTACACAAAAGAAAACCCACAATAAGTATCAGTTACATGTGTTAGTGAGTGAAGGCTCTTATTTTATCTTTATAACAACCTGTTAGAGTAGCAACCATTGTTCCATATGAAGAAAAGGGAACCAATCATTAACTTATGCTTAAGTATACTGATCAAAATTTTATACTTAGTAAAATTTTGGTTATGCATGCCACCCTAGCCTAATTTTTAGTGTGACCCAAGAATAAATTATTTCAGTGCAGGGCATGAATCACATCATTGCATGGTATGACATTGTTTATGTAGCATTGTATTTTCCAAAAAGCACAGCTATCCAAAAGATAATTCTGGGTTCCTTTGGGTTTCCTAATGGCTTCTCTTACACTTTACTTAAATCATTCTTTTGAAACTCCTGCCCTGAGACTGTCCTTTTCTACCACTGCCAGACCCTCGTCTGCCAATACCTTTTATGATTCCAGCTGTTCCCAACCTCATTCTTATCAATTTCATAAAATTCTACATCTTCAGCAAGACTTCTTTCTACACAGAAGTGAGAAGCTATGAATTAGACATGCATACAGTAGCCTGGATGGAACTTACAGTGTTAGGTGGGGAAAACAGTAAAAGAGATTTAAAACAGTTTAACTGAGGTTTGACTGACGTACAATAAACCACACATATTTAAACTGTACATTTGAGTTTTGACATGTGTAGATGGATACCCATGAAACCATCACCACAATCAATGGTTTTATTTTGTACTCCTCTTGCATTGAACTCTCAGAGTTCAAAGCCATGTGACAGCAGGATGCTGTTAAAACCAAAGTCAGTTCTGGTTGGCTCTCTTCTCAAAACCTTCCAGTGGCTCAGTCTCATACCTCCCACTCCTCTGCTCTCTTCTTCCACTCAGCTCCCCATCACTCACTGCACCTGCCACATTCGCCTCCTCCTGGGTCCTCAAGCACACCAGATACACTCCCCCACTTTGCCCTGGGGGTTTCCTCTGCCTAGAATGCTGTTTCCCCAGACACCCACATGGCTCACTCTCTCACCCACCTCAAGACAACTCAGATGTCACCTTTCTACCCTGAACCCTCCCAGCTACCTTTCCCTGTTCTAATCTTTTCCAGTAGCACTAATCACCTTCTCATATGCTATATAATTGACTCATGTGTAATATTTGGTGTTTGTCTCCCCCCACGAGAATGTAGCCCCAGGACGACAAGACATTTGATCTGTCTTCACCGATCTATCCCAAGAATGGCGTCTGGCACATAGTAGGTCTCCAATCGAGATTAGTGACTGTCTGCATTGCCTCTACTTTGAAGTCTCTAGCCCTTGCTGCTGTATGTCTCCCTCTGACCACTTTCTCCAGTATTCTCTCCAGGTTATACGACTGGTGGTATCTGCCCCACTCACTAGGTTGCCAGTGTTTTGACCTTACTGTGTGTTTGCCAAGCCTCCAGCAGTGGCGAAATACTAAATTCAAGCTTCTTCTTTTTTTTTTTTTTAAGGACAAGAGGATAAAAGAGGAAGGAGCAAAGAGAATGAAGGGAGATGATGGGGGAAGCAATGGGCAGAGCAGAGAGGGTGGAGACAGAAGACAGTCACAGATTTTCCTGGGGTCCCCACCCAATCAGCTTTCCAAGCGGCTCAGAGGACCAGCCAGCAGTGGCTGAGGGTTATGTGCCACATATCCAGAGCTGTGTGCCACATGGCAGAAGCAGTCCCGTTGAGTCATGGGACACCCAGCCACCGTAGAGTTTGGTGTGTGGAGTATTTTTGTTTTTTACAGCCCAGCTGTCTGTGTAATGACTTCCTTCCCTGCGGCGTTATTCATGGAGGTGTCCCTGAGCGACCAGCTGAGTCACTGCATTCCTTGCAGCTTAAAACACTGGCTAAGCACCCAGGCCCAGTTCCTTCATGTAGGTGGGACCCGTGAAGGCAGCCAGGGAGTGCCCCGGAAAGACAGGCTTTTGGGTTCCCGTCTCTAACCTGCACCCATCCCCAAAAGCATGATTGAAAAAACAACAACACGGTAAAAGTAGAAATTCCCTCTGTTAAGCACTGAGGGAATGGCCGCAGTCATGTACCACAGCCTGAAGAATCACATGTCACAACCATGACATCAATGCCACGTCGAAGGGGGCACGAGGAACCAGAGTCCATGCCCTCTGTGTTGTTGCAGCGTGAAGGGTCAGAAACCCAAGTGAAGAGACTGGGAATGCTCATACCCAACTGGCAGCCATGGAAACATGCTCAGCCCTTCTGTAAAGTAAGCATGAAGTTCTCAGTAAAATGACGTCTGCCTATGGCACGGCGATCAGCAGTGTCCTTGAAATGTGTCTTGAAGGAAGTTTGCTCAGATACATAAGAAGAGAAGGAGGGGGTTGTTTATTGACAGGGTTGTTCATGCATCAGTGAATGGGAGGTGAGACTGCTGCAGGATTGTCCCAGGCAGACTTCATTTTGCTGAGAACTACCTGCTTGTTTTACAGTTTATTTCTACACGGCAATGAGAGGCTACGCATGAGATGTACACACAACAGTCTGGATGGAACTTACTGTGTTAAGTGGGGAAAATAGTAAGAGAGAGTGAAAGCACAATACTTTTCCTGTTTTACTGTGGTATGACTGACATAAAATCAACCAGACACATTTGAAATGTACATTTGAGTTTTGACATGTGTGGACACCCATGAAACCATCACCACAGTAAAGAGAACACATATATCCATCACCCCCCAACGTGTGAAGTAGATCTAGGTGTGTTAAAATTTTAACTTAACATTAAGTTGGTTTTTTTTTAAAGTTTAACTGTATGTGCAATATAATCCCATATTTATAACAACAAAAAATGTTCAGATACCCTGACAAAACTGGAGGAACATATACCAAACTTATGTTTGTTGTTGGGAATCTTGTGAAAACTGCGTGGCCCCACTTTGCCTGGCACCACAGAAACGGTTGTGCCCATACCTGTTGTTCCATATCATGGTCTCCAAGTCTCTGAAGAAGGTTTAACACACTAGAAATTTGTTATTATGGTCCCCTTACTTTGAGTGACTTTATTAAAATGTCACAGAGGTCATCACAATGGACTCCCACAGAAGGGGTGTCTGACTCTTCTATTTTCCTTTCAGCTCACCTCCAGGACCATTTTCTTATCACCCCTCCAAACAGGAACTATTTCAGCAGGGGGCTGGCTGTGGCTGGGGACAAAAGAGTGCTTCCCCAACTTGTTTTCAAATCCATCTTTTATTACCACTCTTCACGTTAGCTCATGAGAACAGGAAGTGGTGAAAGATTGTGGGGGTTGGGGTATGTTTAGTTTTGTCTGGTTATGGGTTTTATATAAAGGCAGTCATTAAGTGTTTTGTGTCTGGCTTCTTTCACTGCACGTTATTTATAAGAGTTGCGTGCAACTGTAGTCCATTCACTTTTAGTGCGATATATAGCATTCTGTTGAGTGACTATACCCCCATTAATTTATCCCTTCTACTACTGATTGACCTTTGGGTTGTTTCCAACTTGAGGCTATCATAAATAACGCTGCTGTGAACATTCTTGTACAGGTCTACCTGGGCATTTATTTCTCTTAGGTATATACTTTGGAGCAGATTTGCTGGGTAATAGGAATGCTCATGCTTAACTTTAAATAGTAATTCCAAACTGTTTTCCAAAATGAGTATAACTTTCCGCCCCCAGCAATGTGTTAAGAGCTCCCCTTGTCCATTCAGCAACAGTTCTCCTCAGCAGTTGGCACTGTCAGACTTTGTATTTTTAGCCATCTGTTGCGTCTGTAGTAGTTGTTCACTCTGGTTCATTTCCTTGATTACTAATGAGGCTAAGCACCTTTCATATGTTTATTAGCCATTTGGATTCTCTTTGTGTGAAGAGTGTGTTCTTGCCCATTTTTCTATTGCTCTTTTTTTTTTTTTTTTGTATATTCTGGATATAAACCCTTTGTCAGTTATGTGCATTGCAAATCTTTCTCATCTGTGACTTGCCTCTTCACTCTGTTAATGGTATTTCTTTTTCTTTTTCTTTTTTTTTTTTTTAAAGATTTTTTATTGGGGAAAGGGAACAGGACTCTACTGGGGAACAGTGTGTGCTTCCAGGACTTTTTTCCAAGTCAAGTTGTCCCTTCAATCCTAGTTGTGGAGGGTGCCGTTCAGTTTCAAGTTGTCCTTTCAGTCTTAGTTGTGGAGGGCACAGCTCAGCTCCAGGTCCAGTTGGCGTTGCTAGTTGCAGGGGGCGCAGCCCACCATCCCTTGCGGGAGTCAAACCGGCAACCTTGTGGTTGAGAGGACGCGCTCCAACCAACTGAGCCATCCGGGAGCTCAGCGGCGGCTCAGCTCAAGGTGCCCTGTTCAATCTTAGTTGCAGGGGACACTGCCCACCATCCCTTGTGGGAGTCGAGGAATTGAACTGGCAACCTTGTAGTTGAGAGCCCACTGGCCCATGTGGGAATCGAACAGGCAGCCTTCGGAGTTAGGAGCACGGAGCTCCAACCACTTGAGCCACTGGGCCGGCCCCATAAAGCTTTATTGTTTTGCCTTTCATATTTAAGTCCATAATCCAACAGAAATTGGTTTGTTGTTTGTTAAATACATGAAGTTAAATTGGAACAACACATCTCATAGACACCCATTCATTCAAGACATATTTATTGAGTATCTCCTGTGTGTCTGGCCACGTTTATTATTTTCCTTTTCATATTCAGGTCCATAGTTCATCAGAAATTGGCTTTTGAGTATGGTGTGAGGTAGGGTTCCAATGTCATTTTTCCCAGATGAATAGTCAATTGACTCAACATCATTTATTCAAGAGATCATTTCCCCACACTATTCTACAATGCTATCTTTATCATTAATCTGTTTTGGGGGTCTTCTTTTCTGTCTGTTGGTTTTTCTCTACTCTTGTGCCAATACCGTATTGTCCAAACCTTTAGAGCTGTATTATAACTCTAATTAGCTGATAGAGCAAATTCTCCCACCTGGTATTTCTTTGAGAGTACGTTGGCTATTCGTGGCCTTCTATAGTATCACATAAATTTGATATTAGAATTATCTTGTAATGTTCCATATGAAAATCAACTGGGATGGCTTTGAATCTATATACCAATTAGAGAGAATAACAACTTTATAATGTTGAGTCTTCCAATTTATTAACATGGTGTCTCTCTCCATTGTTCATTTATTCTTTGATGTCCATTAAAATGTTCATGGCTTCCTCTACAGAGGTCTTACATGTCTTTTGTTACATTCATTTATAGGTACTTGGTATTTTTTGACTATTGCAAAACTATGTTGACTATTCTTTTAAGAAACTATTTTTTCTGACATTTGCTAGAATATATAAATAAGATTGATTTTGGTGTAGTATCGATTTTGAAACCCAGAAGTGATCCTTCATCAATCAGTACCCAACCATGAAGGCACCCTGCTCTCAGGCTTTTACCCTCCAGAATGGTGAGAAATACATTTCTATTGTTTATAAGCTACCTAGTCTGTGGCATTTTATCATAGCAGCCAGATTAAGACAACTATTTATTGGTCCTAAAAGTTTTTTGAGATTCCTTAGGATTTTCTATCTACGCAATCATGTCATCTTTGAATAAAGACAGTTTTAGTTTTTTTTTTTCTTTCATTTCTATTCTTAGGTGGCTAAGAGTTTTTATTGTGAAGAGTGTTGAATTTTATCAAATGCTTTTTCATCACATATTCAGATGATCAAATTATTTTTCTATTTTATTCTGTTAATGTGGTTGTTTGATTTTTAAATGTTAAACCAATTTGCATTTCTGGGGTAAATTCCATTTGGTTATGATTTCTTACTCTTTTTATTTATAGCTGGATTTGATTTGGTAACATTTAGTTTTGGGTTGTCGCATTTTGGTCATGAGGGATATTGATCTGTCGTATATTCTCTTGCTGTGTTCTTGCCAGGTTTTGGTAGTAGTATTGTGCTGACCTTATAAAATAAGTTGGGAAATATAATTTCTTATTTAAATATTAGCTAGAATATTTCCAATCTTTTATCTTTTTACTCTGTATGCCCTTAAGGTGTGTCTCTTATAAACATTATATAGTTGAGTCTTCTAGTTTGGTTAAATTCAACCTGTCAACCTTTTTCTTTTTATTAAAATATTTAGTCCATTTATATTTGATGGAATTAAAGGTATGGTTCCAAACCATTTATTTCTACAATCTTATTTGTCTTCTCTTTTTCCTACCTGGTTTTTGTTCCTGTTTTCCTTTTTTTTCTTCCTTCTTTTGGATTTTTTATTATTCCATTTTATTTTTTTTAAATTGTGGTAAAATACATATAACATAAAATTAATCATTGTAGCCATTTTAAGTGTACAGTTTACTAGTTCACATTTTTGTGCAGCTAATCTCCAGAATTCTTTTCATCTTGCAAAACTGAATCTCTGCCTCCATTAAACAATGACTTCCCATTCCTTCCCCTCCCCCCGACCCTATTCCCGGCAATCACCATTCTACTTTCTGTCTCTATGAATTTTACTTTTCTAGGTACAGGTATACCTCACTTTATTGTACTTCACTTTATTGGGCTTTGCAAATATTGCATGTCTTACAAATTAAAGGTAAGACTCTCCACCAGAAAAAAAGATTATGACTTGCTGACAGCTAAGATGACCATCAGCATTTTTTTAGCAATAAAGTATTTTTTAATGAAGGTATGGTCATTGCATTTTTAGATAAAATGCTGTTGTATGTCTATTGCACATTTGGTAGATTACAGGATAGTATAAACATAACTCTTATATGCACTGGGAAACCAGAATTTTTGTGTGACTCACTTTACTGTGATATTTATTTTACTACTGTGGTCTGGAACTGAATCTGCGGTATCTCCGAGGTATGCCAGTACTTCATATCAGTGGAGTTATACAGTATTTCTGTTTCGTGACTGGCTTATTTCACTTAACATTATGTCCTCAAGGTTCATCTATGCTGTAGCATGTGTCAGACTTTTCTCCCTTTTTAAAGCTGAATAATATTTCACTGTATGAATATGTTACGTTTTGTTTTTCCATTCATCTGTCAATTGTTATCTGGGTTGCTTCCACCATTGTGGGTTGCTTTGGCCATTGTGAATAATGCTGCTATGAACATGAATGTATAAATATCTCTTTGAGACTCTGCTTTCAATGTTTTTCCACTGGAGTTTTAGGTAAACCACTTTTTTATATTTTTAGTGGTTACATTGGAGATTATGATATACATCCTTAACTTATTGCAGTATAACTTGAGTTAGTACTTTACAATTCTCCAAACAATGTAAGAACCTTACAACAATGTAATTCCCTTTACTGCTCCTACCCTCTATATTATTTTTGTCACATATTTTGCTTTTACATATTACAAATCTCAAAATACATGTCGTTATTGCTTTAAATAGTAATTTATCTTAAATTTAAAGTTGTTATTATGTTTACCCACATGTATACCCTTTCCTGCGATCTTCATTTTGTCCTATAGCTCTGTATTCCCACCTAGAATTGTTTTTCTTTGACTTGAAAAACTTTTAGTATTTCTTGTAATTCAGACTTGCTGGCATTGAATTCTCCAAGTTTTTCTTTTTTCTTTTTTCCTGGCCTGGAAATGTTTTTATTTCACCTCATTTTTTTGAAGGGTGTTTTCACTAAGTTCTGAATTTCTTGGTTGGCAGTTTTCTTCCCGCTGTAGATTTTAAAGATGCCATTTTAGCCTTCTTTCTTCTTTCTCATGAGAAGCAGGTTGTTATTATAATTGTTGTTTCTCTGAATTGTCTTTTTTTCCTTCTGCCTGCTTTTAAGATTTTATCTTTGATTTTTAATAGTTTAACTATGTTGTGTCTAAGATATGGTTTTCTTTATATTTATTATATTTCATGTATTTATTATCTGAGCTTGAATTTGTGTATATCTTTCATTAATTTTGAAAAAATTTTAACTATAATCTCTTCATATATCTTTTTCTTTCCACTCTCTCCTTTTCTGGGACTCAAATTACTTTTGTATTAGACCAATTTGATAGGTCTTTGGTTTTCTATGGTTTTGCCATAATGTATCTGGGTGTAGATTTATTTGACATCTTCAACTTATGAGTTGATGTCTTTCCTAAGTTCTAGAAAATTCTCAGACATTGTCTTTTCAAATATTGCTTCTGTCTCATTCTCTCTCTTTTCTCTTTCTGGGACTCTAATGAAACTGTATGTTAACCCTCACTGTATCCTGTATGTCTCTTATCTTCTTCTATATTTTCTATCTCTTTGTCTCTCCATACTTCATTCTGGGAGTTTTCGTCTTACCTATAATGGTAATTGTCATTTGCATTGCTTTCACCTTTTGGCTATTGTGAATAATGCTGCTATGAACATGGGTGTACAAATGTCTGTTCGAGTTCCTACTTTAGATTCTTTTGGGTATAGGAGTTTGGAAAATTAAGTTTGTGAACTCATCCTAGAAAAAGTGCTACATACCTCATTGCTGAGTGTCACTATGGTCACCTTCGAAGTACTCTTCTTTGGAAGCTATGCACCGACACCAGCACCTAGTCCATCTTTCAAAGCAGTGTTGGAACTCTTTTTCTGGAATGGCCATCAGAGCTGTCGTCATATTACCCTTGATGTCCTGAATGTCATCCAAATATCTTCCTTTCAATGTTTTCTTTATCTTTGGGTAAAGAAAGAAGTCATTGGGAGCCAGATCAGGTGAGTAGGGAGGGTGTTCCAATACAGTTATTTGTTTACTGGATAAAAACTCCGTCACAGGCAGTGCTGTGTGAGCTGGTGCATTGTCGTGATGCAAGAGCCATGAATTGTTGGTGAAAAGTTCAGGTCGTCTAACTTTCACGCAGACTTTTCAACACTTCCAAATAGTAAACTTGGTTAACTGTTGGTACAAATTCATAATGAATAATCCCTTTGACATCAAAAAAAAGGTTAGCAACATTGTTGCAACAAGTTTGCAAACTTAATTGTCGGACCTCGTACACCTAGAAGTAGAAATCCTGGATCATTTGATAAGTCTAAATTTAATTTTTTTTTGTTGCATTTTTTCCGTTTTTATTTAAAGTTATTGGGGTAACCTTGGTTAATAACATCATTTAAGTTTCAGATGTATAACTTTATAATACATCATCTGTATACTCCATGGTGTGCCCACCAGCTAAAGTCTAGTCTCCTTCCATAACCATATATTTGAACCCCTTTACCCTCTTCATCCTTCCCTTCCCCCTTTTCCCTTCTGGTAACCACCATACTCTTGTCTGTGTCTATGAGTTTGTTTGTTTTGTTTGAATGTTTGCTTTTTTGAAGAGCCATCATACTTTTTTCTACAGCAGTTGCATTATTTTATATTCTCACAAATAATGCACAAGGGTTCCAATTTCTGCACATCTAGTACCTGTTATTTTTCTTTTCTTTTTTGGATAATAGCCATTCTAATGGTTGTGAAGAATTAGCTCATGATTTTGATTTGTCAAAGCTTGGCTCTTATCTCTTGCAATGTAATAAGTTTGGTTGGTTTTTGGTCTGTGTCTGATAATTTCCTACATTTAGCATCGCTATGAATCTGTTTCTTTGTTGTTTTACTCAGTTTTTCTTTTGGTGTCTCGTCTCCATTTGTGTCTGGCTATATTTGACTGTCCATTAGACATTGCAGCACATTTGAGACAATTGTAGAAACATTTTAAGGTTAGACTGATGTAAACTTTTCCCAAAGAGATTTGAAAAAAACGTTTAAAAAAATTTTCGTTTTTTACTTGCCCCCTTGGGAATGCTCACAGTTCAGGATCCCTTTAATCTGTGTTCAGAGTGTGACGTTATCTAGAACATTCAGAGGACTTGAAACCAGGCTGCAACTGTGAAAGGAACAGACCACTTCCAGTTCACATCTCTTCTGAAAGCTCTTCGGAACCCTTGATTAAAGTAAAGTATAAAGAGTTTTGTTGGCTGAAGACTTGAATGTCTCACGGAGGAGTCTGGAGAAGGGATGGGCAGTTGTTGGATTGGGATTGGGTCAGGGGGCAGCTTGTTGAACTTTATATTGTGGTTCTTCATGGGAAAAGGAGGAAGGCCGGCTGGGCCAGACTAGGGCTAGGGAAACCGAACCTGCCTCAGGGATGGGCTGTCCCTGCGGAGGCCCATCCCTATATGGTGCAGGGTCTACCAGGTAGAGTACAGCAGGGGAGAAGCCAGGACTACAGAGAAGCTGAGAATGTGACCGGGGGTGACTCAGCAGGCCAAGGCTTCTGTTCGCCTGGGCCAGAAGTAGGTTCTCTTCCTTGGGCCTATACCGTGGCCTTCGCCAGGCCAACCAGTACCTACGTATGTGGGCTGGGCTGAGCCTGGACACTTGAGGCAGCTTCATCATTGTTCTCCCTGCATCATTCTGAGCCTACCCAGTCTGTTCTCCACGTAGCATGTTGTCCCTACTCAGGTCACTTCCATAAAGTCCTATTGCTCTTAGGATGTCTCAAATTATTACCATGACTTGATCTGGCCCTGGCCACTTCTCCAACCTCATCTCCTCCCATTACCGACCTCATTGTTCATGTTTCTTCTGATTTAAAGAAGAAAATCGCCATGTACCCTTGACTGCCACCCAGTTTAAATCGCCATGTACCCTTGACTGCCACCCAGTCTATGCATGTGCTGTTCCTTCTACAGAGAGCGCGCTTCTTTTCCCTATCTACCTAATGGTTTGGACTCAATGTATGTGTCCCTGAAAAATTCATACAGTGAAGCCCTAACCCTCATTGTGACTGTGTTTGGAGTAAGGAAATAATTAAGGTTAAATGAGGTCATGAGGGTTGTGCCCTGAGCCAGTAGGATTAGTGTCGTAAGAAGAGACACAGGGAGCTCACTCTTCCTCTCTCTGCACACACACGTACTGAGGAAAGGCCATATGAGGACAAAGCAAGAAGGTGGCCTCACCAGAAACCAAGTTGGCTGTAACCTTGATCTTGTATTTCCAGCCTCAAAAACTGAGAAAATTAACTGCTGTTGTTTAACCCACCTGGTCTATGTTATTTTGTTATGGCAGTCCAAGCAGACTAATACGTCTAATTTCACCCCAATTTTCCCCTTTAGATCTCACACTTACTGTTTCCCTAAATATCTTTAGGCCAGAGCTTCCTATTTCTGGATCTCATGGTACCAGCGCCATGTAAGATTTATGGTTTTGATTACTTGACCAATGTCTGCCTGACTTATTAGATTGAAGCTCTATGAGGGTCTCTGGTTTTATTCGCTGCTGCATACCCAGAACCTAACAGAAGGCCAGGTACACGGTAGGTGCACAATACAAATTTACTGGGAATGAGAGTGGTGGGTAGGGACAGACAATGCATTGAGCTGGACACTCAAGCTCATCTCTGGTCCAGGAGAAACTGCATATTTATAAAACAAGATGTGACTCTAAGCCCCACCCTGTGAAGGATTGGGGCTCCTGCCCATCATGCCTGGCTCAGGTCCTGGGCTGGCCTGGCCTGGCCTACGCCTGCTCATGGAAGCAGCAGAACCCCAGCTGTGAGGACTGGCAGAAGACAGGCTCTGACATCAGGCCACATCCTGTTCCTTCTCTGAGCTCTGCCTGCATTATGCTACTCATTCTTAAAAAAGAGCTGGCATATCAATTGGGTAGAATTTTTAGTTTCTCTTCCTGTAGTTCAAAGCTCAGACTTGTTCCCACCTATGAGTCTATAGCCCTGTCTACTACCCAGAGCTGTGCAGTAAACAGCCATTGTTAGAATGCTTTCGGTTTCAAGTATAATAGAGAATCCTACTCAAATTAAAATCAACGATAATGATTTATTGATTCATGTAACTGTATTTGGTAGATAGATTCAGGTAGGCATTGATCAGTGTTCCAGCTCTGTTTCTCTTCAATTCTCTCTGCCTTTCCCAATTCCATATGTTAGGTTCATCTTTAGGCTGGCTCTCCTCATGGTTACAAAACAGCTGCCAACAGCAAATGGTTCCTTCCTGACATCCCAAGAGACAGTGAGGGTTTTATGCAATCATTGTGCTGAGATAAATGTTGGGTATTAGTAGATGTAGGCTGGGGTAATAGGGCTATCTCTGAAGCAGTCAATACAAGGTGGATTAGATTACTTCAACTGGCTTAGAACAGTCAGGGTCCACACCCACATGTGGGAGATGGGGTCCATCCCTCTCAAATTGTCTCAATGCTGTACAATGGGGAGATGGAGTGGATGTCAGGAAGATACATCTGTCGAGATAGGCTAGATGTTGCTGAGGTGAAAAATAAGCCCCGATCTTGTTTATATAACAGCAAAACTTTATGTCTTACTTATACTGCAGGTCTACAGTGGGTCACCTAGGGGCATTATTCCGTGTTTTCTCTCTTCAGGACCCAGACTGATGGAGCTATCACTATCTCAAACATCGTCTATTGCTGTTACTGATGGAAAGAGGATAGAAAATTGTCTACTAGTTCTTAAAATTTGGACCTGGGAGTGACATACTTCTACTCATCCTTTATTGACTACAATAAAAGCAAGTAACATGGTCATTCCTGACTCCAAGCTGTAATGAAGTATAACACAATCCTGTCATGTATCTGGGAAGCAAACCTGAAATCGTTGGCTAGCATTCATGTCAACTACCACAGGAGGTCATCAGAATACCCACTACCGAGGGCTCATGGAGACCACCCCAGTTTTTGTCCCCTTTTTGTTGAGGAAAAAACAACTTCCTGTTTTGATTGCTACCTAAAAATAGGCCTCCCAATTACACAGAAACTCAATCATCATCTCCTGTGTCACAACCAAATGTTTCTCAGGTTTTGTCCCATAAGTGAAATCAGTGGTTCTATTTTCCCATTAAATGAGATCAATGGTTAAGATATCTCCTCAACTCACAACAATTTCCTTTTTTGTGGTCTTGATCCACAGAGGTGGGTTCCTGGTGAACTACATCACCTGTAAGCTGGACATAATTATCGGTGGTGGGGAGTGGGGTGGCACCTGACTCAAGTTGCATCAATGAGAGCCTCTTCTCTGGGATTTGGAAATTGGAATGATTAGGGATTTTAGTCTTTCTCTGGGTACCTGGAATTGTGTCATGTACTTGAGAATGGTTGGCAGACATATTTCCCATTGTGTTATCTAGAAGCAAAGAAAACAAGTTTGCAGAGAGAATCTTACAGGTAAACCTTGCTCTGCTTCCAGTTCGTCCAGAAGTCCAGCTGGGTTCTCCCCCTTGGCCTGAGAGACTCCTCCTCTTCTTCCCCAAAAGTTTAAGGTAAGTCCCCCTTTTATTTTCCTTAAATTGGCCTGATGGGTTACTGGCACTTGCAGCCAACAAACTCCTAACTGATACATGTTCTTTACCTCTGGACCCTGACCTAAATAGGTCACAGGTGTAGCTCATTCCAATAAAATAAAGCTCAGGTTGTAATTCTGTTGCATCAACTGTACTTCTGGCAGTTTCTTTCCTGCTTGAGAAAGCTCATCAGAATGTGAGTGCAGATGACATTATTATAGGGAACACCTGGAATCTACTTAAATTGTTTTTTTTTAAAGAAAAATATTTTTCATCCTCAGGTAAGCATGATTTGTGACATACCTCCTAACACTGGTATTAAGTGCATGCTGCTTCCTCTGCCTGGAGTCTCCTTATTAATTTTTTAGACCCAACCTAATGTGACCTCCTCTTGGAAGCCTTTCCACACTCTCCTATATAGTATTAATTATGTCTCTCTCGCTGCTTCCCAAAGCAGTTGGCACATCTATCTGGTGTTATGTGTTTTCCTCCAGAAGTAATTTATTATCTGGGTGTCTTCTCTGAAATACTGAGTCTCTCAGTGGTCAGGAGAGTGCCTTGTCTATCTCTGTGTCCCATAGTACCTGCATTGGAATAGATGCTCAGAAATTTGAGTAAATTTCTGTTAATTGGAATATATCCCATATCTACTTTGATTCATTCAAGAAATATTTATTGAGTACCTGAGTATGTCAGGCCATGTTCCAGATGCTAGAACACTAAGTTTCTGCCCTTGGGACATTACAGATGATATTCAGGTCATAAAGGTTATGAGGGAAAATAAAGCAGCACGAAGGGAGAGCAAGTGATTGGGGTTGGGATTTGATATTTTAGTAGAGTTGTCTGAGAAGGTCTTCCTGAGGAGGTGACTTTTGAGTAGATATTTGGAGTAAGGACACATACCTTTCTTGGGGGAAGAAACACCAAGTGCAAAAGTGAGCCTGCATGTTCCAGGAGCAGGAAGACAGCTGGTGTGGCTGGAATGGAGTGAGGGGGTAGAGTGGAAGGAGATGCAGTTAAAGTGGTGAGGGAAAGGAGGGGTGCAGATGATATAGAACCTTGGAGGCCCTTGAAAAAAAAGCCTTTGGTTTTTGCTGTGAGTGAGGTGGGAAGCCACTGAAGGCTTTAGAGAAGAAATATGTTTTGACTTAGGCGGCTTGAGAACAAGCTCTGTGAGAGCAAAATGGATTCAGGGAGCAGAGGTAGCAGGTCATTGCAATATTCTAGGAAAGAGAAGATGAGGGCTCAAATGAGGCTACTGTAAAGGCAGAGCTGACAATCTTTGCTGCTAGATTGCATGTGGGATATGACAGGAAGAGAGGGATCAAGGATGATTCCAGTGGTTTGTCCTGAGCCACCAGAAGGATGGAATAGACATTAACTGAGGTGCGGAAGGCGGGAGAGGAGCAAGCCGAGGGGCAATTCCAGTTTGGCTTTGGACATGTGAAGTTTGACATATTGCTCAGTACTTATGTACGCGTATATACACATGTTCACTGGTTTTCAGGATCTGAAGGTTACAGGCAACCCGAAGTTAAAGTCAGCCTTGCTTATTGAACAGCAGGCACCGTGCAGACAACTTCATGTGTGCTGTCATCGAATCCTTTCAATCATTCCTATTGCCTTGGTTACTAATATTTTCATAGCCCTTTTATGGATGAGAGATTAAGTAGCATGTACAAAGTCACTCGGCCAATTGTTAATCTGCCAGTATAAGGCAGATCTGGGATTCCAACGCAGTTATGTCAGACTGCAGAGGTCTTGCTGTTGAGTAATCACTGAATTCTAAACGTGGGGACCACTGAGCGTATTTGCTGTAGGTTTGGGCTCCATAACGAAAACGGTGCCTGGAACGGATGACACACTCAGAAAAGGGCCCGCTCCCAGCCCAGGTGTTACAGGTTCCAGATAGAGCCCGTGGAGAAAGCACAGCATTATTTATTGGACCTGAGAGGGCTAAGTGATACTTTCAAGTTCTCAAATACCTGAAGATTTAATGTTAGGAAAGCAGTTGTCAGAAGTTGTTGTTAAGTTGTTGGGAAATAGGAAAGCTTCACACCTGCAGGGAAGCGCTGGTGGGATAACAGAAAGGCTGCCTCCCAGGTGATGCCTCCTGGGACACACTAGCCTGGGGTAGGGGGTGCGAGGGGGTGGCCTCGGGCCCCTGGTCCCTGTCCTGCCTACATCCTTTTGAAAGCGTAGCCTGGCGTGGCCTTCCTTAGGTGGTCCTCTAGGACGACCAGGATATGGAGTCCAAAAGCCGGGAACCTCCGGGGCCCCCGCATCCGCCCCTGTCCCCTTCTCCCCCACCCCCTTCAGGCTCCACGTGGGTAAAAGCCTGACCGGCGCCCGCGCATGCGCCCGGGACGAGGTCCGCTCTCCGCGACGTCAGGGGGCTCGCGCCCGCGCGAAAGCCCCGCCCCCCGGGCGCCAGAGGCCACTTGGGCGGGGGGCCCCGGGCCACGCCCCAGCCGAGCCGAACGGGGCCGAGCGGAGCCGAGCGCTGCCGAGCGCCGCCGAGCCGAGCCGAGCGGAGCGGCCCGGAGTCGGTTGGTGCAGCTGCGTCCCCGCCGCTCAGCAGTCCGCGGCTCCGGCGTCGCCGCCGCCGCCGCCGCCTCAGCGGGGCCTGCGCCGGCCGGCCGGCCCCCCGCCGGGAGGGAGGCTCGGAGCGCGGGGAGAGCGGCCCAGCTACTGGGGCCGCCGCCGCTGCAGCTGCCAGGTGAGCGCCCGCCGCGGCCCGTCAGCCCCGTGGGCCCCCGCCGCTGTCAGCCCCGCGTCGGTGTGTGTCTCTGCCTGGCAGCCCCCCGTGTGAGCGCGAGCCGCGTCCCGCCGCGCCCGACCCCCGGGCCGCCCGCGGGGCGCGCAGCCCCTCCCGCCCGCTGCCCCGGGTCTCTCTGTCAGCCGCCAGCACCCCCCTGCCGGCAGGCCCCGCCCCTTCCCCCCGAGGCCCCGCCTTCCGCCCGTCTGTCATCACCCCCGCCCCCAGCTCGGGGCGCGGGCGGCCTGGGGGCGTGTGGTGCCGCGGAGCGCGGGGGTCCGCGTAGCCCTCCCGGGGCCACCCAGCTGCGAGAAGCGCACCGCGGGGGTTGTGGAGGGGCCGTGGGGGTCCGCAGACGCCCGCCCGACCGCGGGAGCGTGCGCGTCCTGGGGTCGGCCGGCCGGGAAGCGCGGCGTGAGCGCCCGGGAGCCTGGAGGGGCGCGCGGAGGCCGGGCCGACTGACGCGGGGGGAGGGGCCGGGCGGCCGGGGCCGCTGGCGCTCAGTCCGCGGGCCGGCGCGGTCCTGCGCGTGCTCTGCGGGGCGGCCGCCCGAGCGGCGAGGCGGCTGAAGCCGGACCCGACCCGCCGGGGTGCCGGACGCTCCTGCGTCCCGGGACCCCTCCTGCCCGCGCGAGCACAGTAGCCCCGGGCGCTGCGTCCCCGGCTGCCGCGGGCGGCGTGTGAGCGGAGTGGGGGGCTTGTCAGACCTCCCCAGTTTGGGATTTTGCATTCCGGGAAGCCTGTTGGAAGTACTCGGGGTAGAAAGGATTTGAGACTTGGAGGCGTTTTGCGTGGCGCGGTTTTGCATTTCCGAGCAGAGATTGCCCTGAGCCTGTGCCCTGTGCGAAACGGTTCTGGGATGGGGAGGGGAGGTATGCCCCTTGCTGTTCGCATCTGTGTTACGGGAACACACAGTGTGTTTATTCACGAGACCTCCACACCCCCTCAATTTAGAACAGGATTACAGTAGTTCCCATTTTACACATTTTTTTAAAAATGTTGTTCTCTTGGTGCTCGTTACTTGTAGTAACTTAGTATTGCAGTATTTCAAAACTAAGAGAAAATGCGCCCTAACACAATTTTTGTCGGGTAATTCTGAACCACGGGGAAAGAGCCCAAAGCACACTTCATTAGCTGGAACAATTTATTCGGGCTTACTTTGTTTCTAAGAGACATACGGTGGAAAAATCCAGAAGCAGCAAGGTAGTATCCAAGAGTCTTAGGAAATTAATGAAAAGGGCCTTCTATTGCTGCCTTGGAAAGATGGTATCAAACTTGCTTTAGAGGACAGAGCTACTATGTAATGATAAACATATTAACCAAGTTGGTGTTTTGACCTTGATACCTTGAACAGCGCTTGATTTGTGCCGTGCTTCCCAACAGGCAAACATTGCAGGGGCAGCGGGGTAATTTTTGGAGAAAAATGTTTCCCCTGTTTCATGTTTTGTTTTGTTTTCTTTTTCGTAAGTAAGATTTCAGACTAAGGCAGTCTCATGGTGGGAATGTTGTGTGTTTTTTCTTTTTTTTCCTTTAAGATAACATTAAAAAATTACAAAAGTAATTCATGTTTAAGGCAGAAAACTAGAAAAACAAAGAAAAGCCTAAGAAAAAAACCCCACAATCCCACAAACTGTAGTAGACCAGTTTGGTATTTATCTTTTTAGTCTTCTGTTCCCATGTACAGAAGTATTGTTTCCTACAAAAATGCTACCATAGCATAAGATTGTTTAATTGTATTTTTTCACGTATAAATAGATTATGAGAGATATATTTGTTTTATTTTTACGAGTAGGAACTTGTGTTCCCTTTGTGATCTTTTTAAAAAGTAAGTTAGATCCCCTGCTTAGAGCGCTCCAATATCTTCTTGTTTTAAAGTAAAATCTGAAGTCCCTGCCATGGCCTGCGAGACTAGCTCCTTCTCCTCACCCCCAGCTGTGCTGGGTGGAGCTCTTCGCTGTGCCCTACAAACTTCACGCATCTGCTAGCCTCAGTGCCTTTGCCTTTGCCTGGCACTCTGTTCCCTGGATATCAGGGTTCTGGCCTCAGGTCTCTGCTCAGACATAACCTTATCAGGCTTTTCCTGACCACTCTGTGTAAAATACACTCCATTCCCCCTGTCCTCCTCACCCAGCTTACTTGTCTTCATAGCACTTACCACAACTTGGTAAATACAGACTTATTTATTGGTTGGCTTATTGTCTCTCCCCCGCTCCTGCCCCATTAACCCAGAAGTGTGAGACTTTTTCACTGATGTAATAACCTCAGGGCCCAGAGAAGCACCTGACACATGTATGGGTGCTTAATCAATATTGGTTAAATGGACGAATGAATGAATGCTCATTATCCATCCATCCATTCATGTGACCTTCCTGGTGGCCTCGTGGTATTTTAGATAGGCGAGTACCATGAAACGGGGTGACAGTCCCTTAAAAGTCAGGACAGCCCTCTCCTGTACATATCTGAGAAGAATTTTACAAAGTGAGTCTTATGATCCTAAAAAGAACTACAGTCTTGATTTAACTTCACAATTGAGGGAAGGAACATTTTTGGCAAATGTTACTGACTTTCCTTCTTATGCATATTCCCTAGTGTCACATTGGAAATCTTTGAAACATATAAAGTATCCCAGTTATGTTTACAGCTGTGATTTCAATTTGGTAGTTCTCAGTGATAGTTTAAGCTTCAAGAGCATAGTGAGTTTTTTGTGTCAACAGATACCTAGAGATATAATTACAGCTTTAATGTGTTTTCATTTGAGGAGTAGCTGTTATGTTTACTTATTTTCCTGGCAATTCTATCCTTTTCAACTCCTTGCTTATCAGTTTTTGGATGGCCTAGCAGGTATACTTAAGTGTTTTGTTTTTGTTTTTAACATTTTAAAATAAATCCTTGATCTTTTGAGCATTTTACATCTCTCATGTGACTCTTGAACTGTTTGAAGGTACCAGTTTCATCTTTCAGGATGAAATGACATCTGTAATAAAACATAGTTGCATTTTCATTATAAAGATGGGGAAAATTGTATCTTAAGGTTGAATGTTTACAGGCAGGACACTATGAGAGTAAGTTTTCTAAAAGCTTGAATTTCAAGTAGACTACTTTTAATTTTTGTGAGTTTTTAAAAAAATATCCTTGCTTTTGCTCTTAAGGAAGAAAATCCCTCTGAACACGATCCAAACACGATTTCAAAAAATTTTCTCATGCCCCAAATATACAGAACTTGGGGGGGGAATCCTGATGAAACTTTTGTTCTTTTAAAGGCCTAAAGAGAATGTGTTAAGGATTTATTTTTAATTTTTCTACAGGCATTTCTTGAGCACATATTTGAGGCAGTGTTTTTTTTATGAGCTCCATGACCCTGTTCAGTTTTAGGTTACCAACCTGATTTCTTATTGTTTCTTCTCTTTTCTCACTCCATTACCTCCCTTCTCTCATCATATTCTCTCCCTAAGTGATCTCATCTATTCCCAGGAGTTTAATACCCTCTGGATGCAGATGACGCCCTCAGCTACACCGCCCACCTGGCCCTTTCTCTGGTTCCAGACTTGCATTCCCAGCTGCCTCCTTCCTGTTATCTCTACTTGCTGCCTCACAGGGATCTCAAACGTCACAGGTCCAAGATGGGTCTCTCAGTCTTCTTTTTAAACTTCCAGATTTGTATTCCCCCTGCCTGCCTCCCCTTGGCCCCCCCCCCTTTCGTCATTACCGTCCACTCACTGTTCAGGGCAGATGCCTGAAAGTCGTCTCTGATTCTTCCTGATTCCTCACCCCACATCCAAGCCTAGCCTCCAGAATCCCACAAATCCTCTATTTCCTCCTCCCTCCTAATCTAACCACCATCCTCTCTCGGCTAGATGACTGACCTTACCGGTGACCTAGTCTCCCAGCTTTCACTCTTGCCTTCTTCTGACCTATTCTCCCCCCTGTAACCAAAGTGACCCTACCAAAAACGTAAGCCAGAACACACCACCTCCCTGCTGGTGTCTTCCCACTGCACTTAGCCCCACACCCACTTCTTATTCTGAGGTGTCCAGCCTCTGCCTCCCTCTCCAACCTCCGCTCCTTGCTCACCATGCTTCTGTCAGGTTGGAGCACCGCCAAGTTCTTCTCCTCTGTAGGGACCCATCCCTCTGCCTGCCCCTCACGCTTACCCTCCTCATAGGAAGATCCTTCTCAAACATCTGGTCTCAGCTAAAATGTCGCTCCTCAGAGGGGCCCTCCCTGATCACCCATCCACAGTAGCTTCCTCCCCAATGTCCCCTCCCCAATGTTGCTTAGCGTTTCACCAACATTCCAAGTGTTTCATTTATGTTAGCTTCCTTCTGTAATGTCTACTCCCCCAGCAGACTGCAAGACCTGTGGGGGCAGGGCCGGCCTTGTCCTGTTGATGGGACAGTCCTGGCACCCGGTGCTCTGCCTACAGTCCAGTAGGTACAGGGCTTCGCTGTGCTTTGGATAATCATTGTTGTAACAGCTAATTTTTTTTTCGAGACTGACTTTGTGCCAGGTCCATTGCTAAGTGCATTCACGCATTATCTCTGAATACCTGGGAGAACCCTTAATAAGGTGGCGATGGTTATTACATGATCATTTCTACTTTTAGTTGGGAAAATTGCACTTAGAGAAGTTAAGCAATTTTTAAGGTTTCACAGCTAAGAAAGTGGTGGAGCTGAGATTTGATCTGAGTGTAGAAACGTTCCTTTTACTCATTACTGTCTTCTGATACGAACGTAGGAATGAATGTGAAATATGCAGTAATATTATTATTTGATAATTCCTCATGTTTGTGTTTCTAAACATATATCGGAGTATAAAAACTAAGAATGCTTGGGTTAAGATTTTGCATTTCCAGGGAAGTTTCTGATCATAACCAGTGTGCAAAGCACACAGATTAGGTTGTGTTCAGGCTTTGGTTTTGCTTTTACTTTTGTCACTTTTTAGCTACAAGCCCTTGGACAAATTATTTAACATGTCTAAGTTCATTTTTTCAGCTGTAAATGGAGAAAATGAATAGTTCTTATCTCACAGGGTCATTGTGAGGAACATAATTATACACCAAAAAAAATCCATGTTAGCTATTAGTATTATAAGGAAGAAAACAAATCCCTCAGGAAAAGACTTGTAGACCCACCAATAAATGAGTTCGGGTAAGAGTGAAAGATAGCATAACAGTACTGCTTCACTGACTTTGCTTTTGAATTTATAAAAATCATCTGGGAATTCACTATTTGGCTTGGAATTTATAATCTATTGATGTATGTATGGCAGCTTTATGTTTAGATGTAAGCTTGTTAAATGCTTGGAGGTAAGACACCTTTCTTCTTTTTAAAACTCTGTCTCATCTTAAAGATTCTCAGGGTGGAGAGATCTTTTGAAAGTTTGGCTATTTTTATACTTTTCACCAAAAAGGTGCTCACCACCATTATTGCTTACTTCAGTAGATTGTCACTGGGGAGCTTACTTCAAATAACTGAGCGAACAGTAGACCTCGTAGTACAAGTGCAGAGGGCTTGGTCTTATGATAAATGTCTGGGCACAGTTGCTTTTTCTGGTGGAATGGCTTATAAGCAAGGACCAGTCTGGTGGCTTCCATCATCTCTGTGAAATAGAGAGTGAGGTTGTCTGCTAAAAGTGGGAAGAAGTTAGAGCTAAAACAAGGAGATTTGACATACACTTGAGAGCAGGAAGAGGACGAGTGACCGTCGGGCAACGTCCATGATCTCCAGGCAGTAGGAAGGGCCTTGTTGAGGGAGAAGACCATGGCTTGATTGAGATACCAGTAGCAATCATCTGCTTGGTTTTAGGAGCAAAGAAGGCATATAGTTGGACTGAGCCAGGGTTGGAGTTTATGGGGAGAGGCAGCAGAAGGCCAGTGGGACCGAGGAGCTGAGGTATTGACCAGACAGTGACGACATGGTAGGTAAAGGTGTCTAGGCTGAGTGGGAAGAGAGAAGGACCAGACGTGTGGATGAAATCAAGAATGGGTGTGTTGGGTTGATGGAGTAATAATAGGAGGGTGTGGTTAGGGAGGGACATGTGAGTGGAAGATGTCAGAGTTGGAGCAACTAATTATTGATTGGACGTGTCCTGCTCCTGGGTTTTGCCTCCTGAATGGCTGAAGTGAATGCATTCAGTGGAAAGGAGTGAAGTCAAGGTCAAGTAACGGAGAGGCTGGAGAGTTCTTTGGGCCATCTATATGGTCGATCAGAGAAGGCATCAGAAAGATGGCAGGACATTTGGGGTGGCGAGAAGGAAGGTGTGCTAGGTCTTCAATAAATGAAGTACCAGCAATAAGAAGAGGTGTTATGGTCAGCCGGCAGGAGCCTCAGATTAGGGAGTTTTGGAAAATGCAACTGTAGTGGATTAAAACATGGTCTGGAAGTCAACTGCCTGTGTCTGAAGGTGAGACTGGTGGGAATGAGCCTTTGCCCATGCCCTTTAATAGATTGCTTTTCCAGGTCTGTCCGACATCAGAATTAAGGGAGCCTCTATTAGAGGCAAATATATTGACAAAAACAAGAAGAGACAGCTGGTAATGACAGAGGCAGAAATGCTATACAAAATAATTCAAAGGATGGCAGTTGGGGGACATTCATTGTAGAGGAAACAGTCTTGTTAGCCTCAGTGGTCTCTGAATACAGTAATTAATCATAATTATCTTGTTCAACAGGAATAGGTCAAATTATGGTTTAGTTAGTTCAGAAAGGCTAAGAAGGAAGTAATGCAATTTAGAAAGCTTTCCTTCATAAGCTTGCATGTTTTAGTGCTTCGGTTATCCCTAAAATTAACTTATGTGACACAATTCTGTCTCTGAAGATACTGGATTTAAAAAACCATTTACTCCCTTCTCTCTCCAACCGAGCTCAGGATCGGGTGTTGCCTGTCCTTCACAGCCCTGGTGGCTGTGTCGTCGCCTCTCGCCGTGATCTACATAGGAACCCAGAAAATCTAGAAATGAAGTTATATGGTAGAGAGAGTGTGTGGTGGAAAAGAGGGGAGTCAAGATGAAGAAAACTTCGGCCTTGTTTCACATCTTAATCTGAACAAGAAAACTTCCTGGAGTAAAACCATGGGAATACAGTGTGTATGGAAAAATCTTTCTGCATCATTCATCCCAAGATATGCATATCAGATACCAAACTGGACACAAGCCGTATGAGTATCCGAATTATGGAGCGAAGCCAGACAAATGTAATGAGTGTGGGAGAGCCTTCTGTGATCTCCAGTGTTTTGAAAAACATAAAAGAAATTACAATGGACAGAAAACCTATAAAGTAGGGAATGTGGGGAAACATTCAGTTCTTCAATTTCACTTTATATACATGAAAGAGCCCACAATGGAGAGAAGCTCTATCAATGTAAACAATGTGGCAAAGCCTATAGATATCAAACTTTTCAAACACATGAAAGGACTCACACAGGAGAGAAACCCTATGCATGTAGAAAATGTAAAGCCTTCACTTGTCTTAGATCTTTTTGAGAACATAAAAGAACTCACATTGCAGAGAAACCTAATGTATGGAAACATACATATATTATGTGGTATGTATGTGGTATGTGATGTGGTAAAGCCTAATGGATTAGAGTGCCTTACAAACACACTAGACGACTCCCACAGGTGAGAAACCCTGCGAACATAAGCCGCATGGTAAAGCATGCAGTTCTCATCTAGGTTCCCAAACGTGAAAGAGTTCACACCGGAGAGAAGCCCTGTGCATGTAAAGAATGTGGAAGAGCCTTCACATGGTACCAAAGTTTTGAAGACATGAAAGAAAATTTGCTGGAGAGAAGGCCTTTGAATGTAATGAATGTGGGAAAGATGTTACCCAAGTATTCAAACACGTGAAAGAAATCCTATGGGGAAACCCTATGAATGTGAGGAGTGTGGGTTAGCCTGCAGACATTACAGTGCCTTACAAAGACACGAAAGCACTCACCCTGGAGAGAAACCCTGAACGTAAGGAATGTGGAAAAGCCTACATAGAGAGATCACAGTTCCTTAATAACACAAAATAATTCAGACCGGAGAAAAATCACATGTATGTAAACAATGTAGTGAAGCATTTAGTTGTCTCACTCATCTTCAAAAACATGCAAGGAATCTCACTAGAGAGAAACTGTAAACAGTGTAGGGAAGCCTGGAGAGATCCTCGTTTCTTACAAACACGTGAGAGAACTCATTGGAGAGAAACCCTGTAACTGTAAGGCATGTGGGAAAGCCTTCATTTATCACACAACTTTTCGAAGACATACGACATTGCCCACTGCAGAGAAACCATATAAAATTGCAGAATTTGGGAAAAGCTTCAGATAATTCTGGTTCCTTTTCAACACATGAAAGGACTCACTGGATAAAACTTTTCAAATATAAACAGCATGGGAAAGACTTGAATTGGCCCACACACCATTTCATGTGAAGACTCCTAATGGAAATTAAATGGAAATATAAGTAATGTGAGAAAACTTAATAGACATTAATCCATGTATATTGTGCCAGAAAACTTTCAGCACAAAAGAGTTCTTCTTCATGTTGTAAATATATTGTATTTATTGAAGTTCTGTTTATAGTACATCATTGGACTGCGGGTTTCTACTAATTACTTTCAGAAGTGAGTATTCATGGGAGAATTCTGAGAGTTGTCTTTCAACAATAGTACATAAGATTAATAGGCAGTGTCTTTTCCTTAAAACGTTTAATATTTTTCCCCATTTTGAAGCCTGTTAGATCCATGGGTGAATTGAAGTGTATTTTTATGTGCAGTTAAGTTAAATATCTCTTTAAAACTTGTATTTGTTCTGTGTTAAGGGGCCATTGGAAAAGGATAGTTTGGTGTTTGGATTTTTCTAGTGACCTTGTGGCAGTCTTTTATATCCCTGGTCCATTATATATGTTCTGTCTTTCGCTCTGACAAAGCTCCTTTGTGGGGGTAAAGGGTATAAGGGTCTTTTTCTATTTTCCAGACAAATAGTTGGAATAAGTTTTATGTATGGCAAGTTTATGAAAGAATATCATTTCATGTAAATTATTATTTTCATATTTGGCCCTTTGCTTTTTGTCCTTCCTGCTGACTAGCACTTGGTGGATAGATTTTGGTTTAAGATGAGGGCAACAAAATCTAGAGTTGGAGATATTCTCCCCCATCGGTAATGTTAGGAACTTGATTTTCTAAAATCCGCCTTCTTTATAGTTCCATGTTAGAATTCATTAATAGCCACACTTGCATGAGATTTTAGAAGGTAAAAATTAAAAAGGCATTAGTCAGATTTTGAAGCCACCATTCAGACAGACACACAGACACATAGTAGCCAGGGGAACACCATCTTCCAACCCATAATCTGGATTCTTTGACCTTCCAATCAAGACCACCCTAAAACCACTACCAACTGTCTGGTATTTATTGTCTGAGAGGTGTAGCTTTGCACTGATTTCTTCGCAAGTTCCACATCAAAGATCCATCAGAGTTTGTATTTTTCTGTAAGCCCTCTGAAGCTTGTTCAGACTCTTATGCCTCTGTCAGATTCCCCTCTTTTCTAGGTGATATGCATGTAAGGTCTAATTCGTATAGGAAACCCCTTTATGCACTAACAGTGCTAGTGAGGATGCTTTCTTGATTCACCATGGCCCCCACAGTGCTGCACTCAACAAGGAAAACGGTGGGGTGGGGGGGAATGTAGGGGGGCTGTCGGCTGCATGTGCAGTGGCTGCCTCGACCAGCCCTGCCTCCTGTCAGGAAGACTCTGGATGTCCCGTTACTTGTAGCTGAATGTCATCCCTCGGTATGTTTTCAGTGATATTTGATTGTGATTAAAAGTATGCGGGATTTTTTTGGTCAAATGTACACTTCTGTAGGTGTTTCGCAAAAATACTGTTTTCTAAGCTTTTGTTTGCCAACAAATATTGTTTTTCATTTCCTGAGAAAATACGTAAGAATGTCCCATTATAATTACAGATTTTCAAATAAACTTTGTGACTCTCTTCATTTAAAAAAAAATTTACTCAATGACAAGCCAAAGACAAGAGCAGTTATTATCCCATGGGACAGTGTACATGATCATATACTTAATATCACGGTACCAGTAGCCCCACCATCTCATTCCCCTATTTTCACCAAGAAAATTCTGTTCCATTTCATGGCAAGGAAGAGGAATCCTGCAAAAGAATAGCTGCTGGAGGCGGGGAACTTTGGAGTTAGCCTTTCTTGGCTTAGAATCCCCTATTGCTAGGAAGGAGGTTTTGAGTTTGACTGGCAGTGTTTCGAATGTTTAAACTATACTTACCACCGGGCTTGTCATACCCAAACACTAAATAAAGCATTGGGAAAAGGAAGTTGCAGAAGTGGTTGCTATGGACCTTGTGCCTAAAACTTGATTTGCTTTAGCATGTGCTCCATTTCTTATTTCCTTTTAGCACTGCTGGTCCTGAGAAGCCTGACGTTCAAGCTGGTGAACTGGGTGCCAAACATGGCATAACATCTTGGTTATATTCCTGTCACTTTCCACTTCCCTCCACGCGCTATCCCATCTCCTTGGTGAATGGCAGGGAGCCACATGAACGCACATCTTGAGACCTATTAGGTTGGTGCAAAAGTAATTGCGGTTTTTACAGTTATTTTTCACCCTTTTAAATCGCAATTACTTTTGTACCAACCTAACAGAAAAAATGGCAGTGGAAATTTAGCAATGAACTCCACCAGAACTTTCAGTTTGCAAGCTGAGATTTTTAACACGTATTTCTATTTTAGAAGAAAATAGGAATTCAGAGTATATTTCCCTCTTAGTAAAACATTTTCTTCTAAAGCTGAGAAATACTGAGCCAGAGGCCCCCGAGTATTTTAATGGTAATACCATGGTCTCTAATATCAGACTTTCTCACCCTACGGAGATCAGGAACCCTCGAAGGCTTTGCTGTGTTAACGGTGTTCTTTCTAATGCTTGAATCGCTAAGAGTATTCCATTAGTGAAGTATTTGTATGCCTGCTGTGAACTAGGCCCCTTGGGGTTAAGAAAGCCGGTCCCTGGTCTCAAGGAACTTATTTTCTTTAAAAGTTAGACTAGGTGTATTTAAATCTCTAACCTCAAGTAGACTATGCTCTGTGCTGCGAAGGAGGTACCGTGTTTCCCCGAAAATAAGACCTAGCCGGACCATCAGCTCTAATGCACCTTTTGGAGCAAAAATTAACATAAGACTTGGTCTTATTTTACTATAAGACCTGGCATAATATAATATGATATAATATAATACAATGTAATGTAATATAACACCGGGTCTTATATTAATTTTTGCTCCAAAAGACGCATTAGAGCTGATGGTACGGCTAGGTCTCATTTTCGGGGAAACAGCGTAGAATCAAAGTGTAGGATCACAGACAACAGAGAGGTTACGTCTGGTGGTGGGTGGAAGTGACAAGAGGGCATTGGAGCACGCTTTCAGGGAGTGTGTGTAATCAGACTGCATCTTGAAAGGGGGGTAGAATTTTGAACCATTATATTTGGTATTCTCTGTTTGCTAAGGCATTTATTTTAGCAAGACTACAGAAGTCTTTTGGTGCTTAATGAATTAGCTTTGAGTGATCTAAATGGCTCGCTTGTCCAGCGTGCCTCATTCCCCAATTGTTTTGGATAGATTGTCTCTGTAATTACCATATGAAGTATTAGGAATGTATGGTGGAGAAGGGCTTTCATGGAAGCCCTTAAAAATCATCTCGGGATCATAGTGAATGTCTCAAATCCCAAGAGAATTGGAAATATAATGCTGTGGTGATGACAGAAAATCAGAATGATAATGGAAGGTATAGGTGTGGGTATATGATTTAGGAATTGGGGAAAGATGGAGTTCTACGTGTTGTGGTGAGGCCTTTGATAGGAAAAGAATGTTCTGCCCGGTTAGGAGGCTCTTGAACACTCACCGTCTCATTTCTGAGTCTCTGTCTCAGGGATGGTGGGCAGTGAAGGTAGGAGAGTCCTGTGGGCTGGGGCCGTAATACACTGAAGGAGGCCGGCTCTTCCTGTTCTTTCTCCCTTACTCGAGCTAAGCAAGAGCGTTTTCCATTTTTACAGGAAGGCTGCAAAGCCCGGCCCAGGGTTTCTCTTTCTGCCGGAAGCCTCTGTATGTTTGTTTCTGGGCTTCTCCTACCTCAGAGCTGTGTGTCACTGCCACAGAGTGGCTTCTCTCTCGCTGCCGTGTGGCCCTCCGGGTGTATCCTCACTTCTCCAGCGACCCCGAGTCTCGCTGTGGTAGGTTAGTTATCGCTGCATCGTTGGGCCAGCCTTGCAAATGCTGGTTGTATACCTGCCACCTTGCTGTTTCTCCTTTCCCGTGTTAAGGCTCTATTTTCAGTCTTCCAATGGCCCCATCAAAATAACACTTAATTTTCCAAGAAGCTGAAAAACATACCACTTGCTACCTTTTGTGCTGAAATGGGGCCCTGGCTCAGAATTCTGATCTCCTTGGGAACCAACACATGCAGTTATGAAAAGATAGTATTTCCTTTTTTGTTTATTCCCGATAATGCCAATAGCATTTAAAAGCCAAGATATTTGGCAATGCTGTATGCCTCATATAACCATGGAGGTGACTAAAGCAGCTCTAATAAAAAGAATTCAGCTTCTCACCAGTAATGCACTTACATTATATGCCGACTGTGTGTCACGTAGGGTTTCCAGGCGGGAACTCCTGCCTGTTCTCAGGAATATCTTTCGCTTTCCTGCTCCCGAATCCCGAGAAAAGTTGGTCGGGAAATTGGGAAAATCGGCTCATTGAACCCAGGTGGTTGGTAGCATCAGCCGTCACTTTGTGGAAACGATTCATCGTGGAGAACAGGAAACAGTTTATATCTCAGGATTTGGCAACGGGAAAGTGAAAATTCCTGAGAATGGGCGGGAATTCCCACCTGGAAACCCTAGTGTCAGGTGCTATGCTAGACACCAGTGGGAGCAAGTAAGATGTGGGTATGTACTTTAGGAATTGGGGGCAGATGGAGCCCTAAGTGACGGTGAGGCCTGGATAGGAAAGGAATAGTCCGCCAGGTTAGGGGGTCTCTTGAACACGCACCGTCTCATTTCTGACTCTCTCTGGCCCGGTGCCACGTACAGTCTGGTAGCTCCATGGCCAGGGAGCCACGATAGATTTATAGAATAACGGGGCCCTAGGCAAAAAGGCCTGGTGTCTAGTTCTGCTTTTGCCTTTTATCAATTACATGACCTCAGCCACTTGCCTCTGTTTTCCGTCAAGTGGGATGAAACACCTTTAAAAAAGTTTCATAAGACTTTTATAATACTTAAATAACACTACACAGAAAAGAGCTTTGAAAGGTCAAGTTACTATATATGCAAATATAGGTGGGTGATCAGCTCCTGCCTTGTTTAATAGGAATAGCTAATGGAGAGCGTCCAGTAAGCCGTGGCTTCCGAGTCACCAAATACAATACTTGGACTAAATATTATTAATATTTAGTTGTAATGTTTATTAATAAATAAGGAAACTAGCTACATTTTGGTGCCTGGGGTTAATATAGGCAACTTAGTCATCCCTAAAGAACTGTAGATTTAATACATACTGGCATTATTTCAAAAAATAGTGCTTCTAGGTATTTACTATATAAACAGAAATTTATTACTACAACACTGGGTATGTGGTAATGCTAATAATCTAATTCATACAATGGAATTAGAATGCAGTAAGACAAAACATGATCTGAGCCATAATTATAACACAATAAAAAGCATGCTTTGTAAATACTAGAAGATAACCTGTAGTTTTTGCAGATTTAGGTACATAAGGAGCTTTGAATTTCATGGTTCCTTTTTGGTTCCGACTTTCTGTTGTTTTTGTGGTCTCTCTAACGTGCATATTGCTGAGGAATTAAGACCTTTCATTGTAGCTATTTCCTCTAGAAACCTGGACAAGGTTTGGTCTTTCTGACCCTCAATTTACTCATAAAATGTGGCCTTTTCTTTCTTATGCCAACCTCACAGCGTTGTTGAGACATTCCAATAAAGTGCTAGAATGGATATGCTCCTATGTGTGTGACGGTCCTCATTCCATCACAGTGTAGTGGCTGTGGCCACCAAACACCACAGAATGTCGATTTATAGCGCAGCCCTTGTTCAAGTTTCCTGGTTCTTCTCACAATTCAGTGCCTTTCACATCCTTTTGTCCCATTGTCATTCAACAGCATTTCACTTTATATCTGCTTGGCAGTTAGCCAGCATTTATTGACCTTCTGCTGCGTGTCAGGCATTGGATACAGTGCTGAAGATATTGAGGTGAGAGGGCCAGACCCTGATTCCTGAGTTCCCATTTGAGTGGGGGGCGGGGGGATGAGCCCAAGACTGCAGCATTAATTCTTCCCTGAATTTCCAGCTTGCTGGTCTTCCCTACAGATTTCAGACTTGTCAGTCCCTGCAGTTGCATGAGCCAATTGCTTAAAATAAGTCTCTTAATTTGTGTGTATACATACATACATACATACATACATACCAGTACACATGTTCATTCTATTGGTTCTGTTTCTCTGGAGAATCCAGACTGATGTAGTACTCACCAAATGCTGCCGTTAGCAGTGAAGAGGAGGAACAAGCGGGGTGAGCAGGATGCTCTGTGTGGTTGCAGCCATGCAGAGTTGGAGGTGCCCGTGGAACCCACATGGAGACACCGGCGGGTCACGGTAACTGGGGGATGGAGAGTTCCCACGAGTGGTCTGGACGGTGGGGATGTGTTTTCAGGTCACCAGTGTGCAGCTGTCTGTTGAAGCTACGTTTGTGGATGATTTCAGAGAGAGTAGATATGTAAAGTAAGAGGAAATACCAAGATGGAACCTCAAGAAACACCAACATTTAGGGGAGAAGTGGAGGAAGAGAGGCCAGTAAAGGAAACCAAGGAGTAGACGGGAGGCTCAGGAGAGTGGGGGCGTGGACATCAAGGCAGGGGAGAATTTCAAGAAGGAGGGAGTGCAGCCATAAAGAGTAAAGAGAAATGTGGATGTATGTCAATTGAACTTAGCTCCTACGTAGTATCATTAGAGGTGACAGTTTTAGTGTCATAATACATTACAGAGAGTGGAATAGGGAGAATCCATGGAGATGCGTGTTTGCTCCTGTTGTTTCTTAAGGAGCTCAGTTAGGAAGTATGAGGATAAGACGTGGTGGGCTTCCTGGGGAGGGGTGATTTTAGGGCTGAAGGGACTCGAGCATGTTCAGAGGCTGAAGAGATGGAGCCCGAAGAAAGGAAGAAGGCAGAGATTCAAGGGAGAGCGAGGACAGTGATTGATCATGTTCTCCTCCGTGGATGGACGGGCTTGCACAGGGTGGGCAGTAACATTGCCAGAGGAGGGCTGCCTCTCACGTGCTGTGGGGCGCGGGGGCTGTTTGGGGATGCATATATGTCTATAGGAGACAGGCGCCGGAAGTTTTGCCCTCATTAAAGCTTCTGTTTTCTTTGTGAAGGGAAGCTTTGGCAATAACTGCTAGCCAAGGGGAGATGGAGCAGTCTGGTCTTTGCAGACAGAGGGGAAGGTATAAAATTACTGCTGTGAGGCATGAAAGTGGAGGCTGGTTACTGTTCCCCATTGTCTATTGAATGAAAGTTGCCCTCCACGGTCTGATGTTTATAAAGCCCTCCACAACCTGCCTGTAACCAGTTCTGTCAGTCTGCCTAGCTTTTCTGTTTCATCCCAGCACCCTTGTACTTCAGCCGAGAGTAGCTCTGCTGTAGCACTAGAACATGGCTTTGAGAGACCGGATGTGAAAATGCCCCTGGGCTCTGAGTCAGGGGTCCTGTGGTCCAGGCTAGGCTCCTCCGTTTACTGGCTGTGGGACCTTGCACGTACCTTAACTTCTCTAAGTCCGTTTCTTCATTTGTAAACTGGTAATTACAACACTAGCAACAACAGAATGATGATGATGATGGTTGTGTTAGATGATAAAGTGCTTTTTTAAGTACTTTGAAGAGGATAGTGCATATAAATGGAGCTGGTGTCATCAGGCCATGAGTGATCCTAGTGCCGGCGTTTGTGTGAATTTTCTTCTTTACCACTGAAGTCCTTCCCCTTTCTCTCCAACGATCCAAATCGAGCCTGTATTACTGAGAGAAATGCTAGCTTCTGTAACAGATAAACCTTGCTGAAATCTTAGTGGCTTAAAACAGTAGCGTTTTCATGCTTATTTCAAATGCAGTCAGCAGTGGGAGTGGTGGGGGCCCAGGCTGCTGGGTGCTTTGTCATCTTCAAGCCGAGGTTTCTGAGGTTGCTCTGGGTGTCAGTGTCTGGCCAGCAGCGTGGCGGAGAGAAGGAGTAGAGGATTGCCTGGGAGGCTTTTCTGCACCAGGCCTAGGAGGGGAGCTGATGACTAAGGTGAAAGGTGTGATGGTTGAGAGGAGGCGTTCACTGGGTGGGAGATGCATTTGGGGTGTTTGGGGTTTAGAGTGCTCAGGATGGTGGAGGGGGCTCAGAAGAGTGAGGCAGGACCTGCGCAGCCCTAGAACAGAACAGAAGAGGCCACTTCTCCAGCCTTAATGGACAGAGCTGGGAAGGGCCGAGGGGCCTAAGGGAAGGACTGGTTCCCAGTGAAGGCAAGTTTACAAATGTGGGAGAGAGCCCCGGCTCAGGGCAGATAGGTGGGCGAGAACTGGGCTGTTTATACACCTTCTGAGATGAGCTTCTTATCACTGTGGGAGGCAGACACTGGTTATCTTTTTCAAGATAAGAAAACTGATGAGGTGGTGCCTTGATAAAAGCAGCACAACTAATAGGCAGCAGAGAAGTGAGCTAGGTCTTGAGTCTTGCTAGGTCAGAGGCCCTCGTGGTGAGAGCCAGGAGCTGTCCCACCTGGAGAGCTGGAAACCTGAACTCTGAAGTAGGTTTGAGGTGAACCCCTGAGCATGGGGGGGACAGAGATCTCTGTGGTGACTGTTCTTTGACAGGTGACTCACCCTTTGGTAGCTTCCATAGGAGGAGGGAGGGCAAGAGAGCATTTCAGGTGTAAGGAGCAGCCCGAGCAAAGACCCTAAGGCAGAAACATGCTTAACGAGCTTGGGGACTGAAAGCGGAGCAGGCTGGTCCGTGACAAGCAGGAGGGAGAGGTACAAGAGAGGAGTCTGGGGAAGGAAGCAGGGCCAGGTCCCACAGGACCAAACAGGCCGCGGCGGGCGGTTAAGCTGTTACTCCAAGGGCAGTGCAAAACCGTTGTACATTTTGAGTAAGATGGGGTAAGATGGTCCAGTTTATCTGTTAAAAAGACCACTCTGGCTGTTGTGTGGAGAAGGGGTTGAGGGGGGGCCACAGTGTATACTGAGTGTAGTGGGTGAGAGAGAAGGAGGAATTCAAGAGAAGTGAGTCTGGAGCTCAGGGCAGACGTTCAGGCCGGTGAAGAAAATTTGATCCTGTATTTCCTGTTAGCTCACTCCCTGTCCTCAGCCAAGCTTCCTGCAAGTAGCCTTATCCACAGTTGTCTACTTCCTCAGCTCCTCAACTCAACCCTCTGTGCTGTGGCCTCTGTCACCGCCACTTCCCTGAAATGTCTCGGGTAAAGGGCACCCGAGGCCCTTCATGGTTCGCCAAGTCTAGGCCTTTGGCCCTCGCCTGGCTTGACTGGCATCCAGGCACACTGTGAGCCATTCCTGCCTTGAGATGCTCTCCTCCTTAGCCCTCTGTGTCTCTGCTCCCTCATTCAGTGACCCCTGGTAGTCCCCAAGTCCTCAGGCCAGCCCTGAAATGATAGCATTCCCCAGGCTCTGACCTTGGTCCTCCTGGGTGTTCTTTGTGCCTCTCGGAATAGAAAGAGCCCGCCCCTCTTCATCAGGCCAGTGCCTACTTGCCTTTCCAGCTTCATCTCAGGTGCCCCCTCCTCCAGGAAGCCTTCCCTGACCCTTCAGGCTAGGTTAGGCGCCGCTTCTCCTCCTTTTCCATTTCTCCTGGAGCATAAAGAGGATATGATAGCACTTAGCACCCTGCTTACTTATTTACCTCCCCAGTCTAATAGTACTTGAAGGATAGGATTACCACAAAATACTTTGTGATCTAGGACAAAGATTGCTTTCTCTAGTTCAGGTGAAAGCCACACTTTATAATGAAGGTATCTACACCTGATTGTATGTCCTTTAGTAGAGCATTCATTTCTCACTGAGTCTGAGGGCTGTGAATACTGGTATAATATCTTCTGTGAACAGAAGGAATTAATTTAACTCAAAAGAATTAGTAATTGTCTCCATATTCTGAAAGGAAAAATTGGAGAATTTAAGAATAGGAATAGCTTTGGAAGAACTTCCAAAGACCCACACTGCCTAGTGACTCGGTTCTTCTCCACTCTCTCGCGCCGCCCCCCCCCACACGTTACATGGCCCTCATGTTTGTGGTTCCACAGCTCTGGCTCTGACAGCACAGTTGCGCCCATGGTGACGAGCGCTAACATTCTGCGGGGCTGGATTGCGAGCGCCCTCCAAGGCAGCCAACAGGCTGAAGGAACGCTGAGCTTCTGCCTGGAGAGCCTTCCCCCTTGCTAACCCGCTCGCTGTGTGAATGACAAAGACGAGATGGGTGGAGGCAGTGCCGTGTATGCTTAGGTATGTATGTCACACGTCTGGGATTTCAGTGAGGTTCTGGGCAGTTAGTGTCAGGAAACTCGCAGGCTTCTCTTTTAAATGTCTTTTTGTACTCTTTCGAATTGTTTATTTTTGTCTTTCTCTCAGTTCCAAACCCACTTTATCTTTTTTGGCAGGTGGAACAAAGAAAATAAAATGTTGAATCACTTTCTTCCTAGTGGCTCGGTTTTTAGAATCTTTCTTGATTTTTACCCCCAGTGTTTAGTTTTCTGAGTCTAACAGAGCACAAAGCAGAGATGCCTTTGACATAACAAAACTCTTAGCTTCATTAATCAGAATGATGCTACAGGTTGTACTTGTGCCTTTCTGATGTAGTGTTGGGCTGATTATTTTTTAAGAAAAAACTATGGGGTTGTTGTTATTTATTTTTAACTGTAAACATCAAAGGAAGCAAGACTGTCTAAGGATGTGTAATAGCAGACTAAATTTGAGCCCCCATTTTACTCCCTCAAGGGTTTATTGTTATCAGGGTGAGAAGTGTGTGCGCACAAGTCACACTCTCTTGATTCCACTTATGTTTATTTCTGGTGTCTAAGCAAGACGTTCGGATTGTAGACTCTCAGACAGGAAATGACGTAGGGCCTTCCAGTATGCCCACTGGTAAGGTGCCAACTCCCCTTCTTAGGAGGCGGACCTCTTTGTTAGCCCGAGAACGTTCTTCCTCACAGGAAGCTGCGGTCCATATCTTGTGACCTTTGATCCTTTGGCTTTACTAAGTGAATCTTTCCCACCATATACAACGTGCACATCCTTTCAAGTACTTGAAGACAGCTATCATCTTCCCTTGTGTCCTCCATGCCTTTCTCAGATGTAACCTCCTTCTTCTGTATCCCGAGGTTTTGTTAGCTTTGTCTGGTGGCTCAGTCTCTTGTTGAACTTACTGTCAGCTGAAACCCACCCGCATGGAACCCACTCTGAGTGGAGGTTCTAAAACGTCTATGTAATGGAATATTTTTATCTCGGTACTCTTACTTAACGGTAAAGCATTTCGTACATGCGATAATATTGTAAGAAAACACAGGCATTGAAGTCCTGAGGTGCAGGTAAAATGCCGGTGAGGCTGTGGAATTTGGTTTCTGGCCAGAGCAGACTTATGCACTGACTGAGTCTGACAGTAATAAGCGCCGGCTTGGACCGAGCCCTCAGAGCACACCGCCGCTGTGCCAAGGACCGTTACGTGTGCCATGTGTTCAGTCCTCACAGTGACCCTGGTAAGGAAGATGTCATCCATAGCAGGTGTGTTACTGACCTCATCTCTACCGCGAAGAAACTGAGGCTTAGAAAGGTCGGGGCTCGCGCCGTGTTTCCCATGTGGCAGTGTGACCCAGACTTGGAGCTCCTAATGCACCACGACATCGCTTCTCTAACCCCTGGGCACACAGAGCTGACTTGGGCCTCCTATTTAGCTGTCTGGTCTTTTAAATTAACATTTAAATTTAAAAGAAGAAAGAATCGGATAATTTTTTGCAACTTACCAGGGTGCCTGGAAGCGTGTTCTCCACGTGGTGGGTGCTGACAGAACGGAGGTCCCTGGTTCTCTGTCTCCAGACCCAACAAAAAAAGATTAAGTCCCTGTGAGTTCTTTCATCTTGAGTCGGCTAGGGCCACTGCATACACTATTAAGTCTATCTTAAACCAGTAAAAGTCTGATGCCATCATGGGAGGCTAAGGACTGAACCTTCGATTTGCATTTGGGCAGCTGGCTTGCACAGAGCGATGGGAGAGAGTATGGCCGTTGCAGTGGAAGCTGGGCTGGTAGCCAGGCACCTCTGTTGGGTCCTGGCTCTGCCTCACATGCACACTTATCCTCTGTGGGCCTCCGTGTCCTCGTCTCCTGGGAGTCGCAAGGGAGAGAAAGGCATGAGGGCAGAGGGCAGTTGGTTAGCCCTTGTCCTTTCCCCAGTCTTTCAGAGGTTAAAACAGCCCTTTAGGGGTTGGAGAGGCAGTCCTGTGCCCTATTTCCCAACTCCACACTTGAACCTGTGGCACAGTTGGAAGTTGGAACTTGGGGAAGCTGTCTGCTGTCTCCCCTCCCCCGTCCCTAAGAGACTGGTGACTTGGACACCATTACTAACTTGGGGTAAAAGTAGCACTTGTTAACTGAGCCTGACTGAGCAGTTAACATATGGGACTGCCTGGAACTTCTCCCCCAAGAGTTTAGGAATGGTTGTTAATTCCCCTATGGTCTGAGGAGGTGGCGTTCAGTCATGGGCCTTCCTCAGGCCTGTTGGGGGAACACAGCTGGTCTTTTGAGTCTGGTGTTGTAGAATCATCCAGTCCTGCCTGGGTGCACCTCCCGGCACTCCCGGCCTGAGATGAACCCTGGCGCTGTCCATTCTCCCTGTGGCTCTGGAATGCTATAGATGCGGCTTTATCAGTCAGAGTCCCAACAGGAAAAGTCGGCCTTCTCAATTTAGGATAATTCCAGGAGAGTTAGCTAAAAGAGGTGTGGGTGGGCTGTAGAGGAAATCAGAAGCGACAGAACCAGAACCCCAGGTTATGGTCATTGTGGAGCTGATACCACCTCCAGCTCCAGTGGGACGAGTGGATAAAGTGGTCCTTAGAAGCCAGAAGGGATTGTCATTTACAAGAGGCCACCTGGAGAGGAGCGGTAACTTTTGGTTGGGGCATACACAAGTGAAATAAATTTCCTAACCTCACCACTTCCCTCACCCCAACTTCCACCCCATTTCCTTTCTCAAATCTCTTTCTGGGACTCAGTATTAGACAAGCTCAGTCAGAAGTCAGAGGCACGGGGCCTGTGGATGTGATCAGAAAAGATCGGCCCCCGCTGGGACCGAGAGCAAGGTAGAGAAGGGTGGAGAGTGCATCTGGGGAGCCATAGGAAGATATTAGACAAGAACCATGCAGTTCATAAGGGGCAGAAGTGTGTGTGTGTGTGTGTGTGTGTGTGTGTGTGTGTGTGTGTAGCAGAAGGAGAGCAAGAGGATGAGGTAAGCATTTCTTGAGCATCACCATGTGCTAGGGACTTGCTTAAGACACAGTCGTGTTTTGGGGGTAAGTGGCATTGTTTACATGTTATAGATGTGGAAAACTTGACCCAAGTCACCTGCCTTTAAGTCATTTCAGTCCTGGTGACCCCTGTGGTGACAAATGGTAGCCAGATGTCCCTCACGCCTGACCTTCAGGAGCCCCTTCCAAAAAGCCACAGTCCACGGCCTCGCTGGGAGAACAGGGGACAACTGTAAAAGAGCTTCTGGGTTTTTTTTCCCCCCCTTCACGTCTATGAACTTGAAGAGAAGGGGAAAGAGGAGGAAAAAAACCAAGTTGGCATGAATGATGTTAAGCGAGATCAAATAAGGTGAAAAGCAAAATAGAATCCAGAAATTTAGTTTTGCTTTTACCCGAAGTTCATGGGCGGCTGCTGTACAAAGTCCTTTTTACTTTCCACAAATGTTGAGTACTTTTCAGAACATGAATCTCATTACCTTTTACTTTTGGTTGTTTATGAACTTAAATTGCTCCATAAAAGACAAAGAACCAATTGAGCATTAAGATCAAGCTATGCTTCCTGTTATTTCACTTCTTGCTAATGTACAAATTATTATACTTAGGAGTTAAAATTATCTTTAATACATTCATTGTAAATGTATTTATTGAGCCATCAACAGTGAAATAGAAATTTTAAATAGAGAAAGAGGGGAATTGTAACATGCTAGAAAATAAACACCAAAGTTTTCTGTTCTAGTTTTTGTTGCATGCATGCTTAAATTTTGCGTGGTTAGAATTGTACAAGTTTATATTATTTTCTTGTCATTGTATTTTTCCATGTTGCTATAATTATTTATAGTAGTTTATCGGTTTACCTTAAATGTTCTCCTACTTGTTGGATATTATTATTTCTTTATTCTGCTGCATGACACGAAAAAGACTGGCAGTTTTGTTGAACATTTAAGCGGTTTATTATTTTTCTTTGTAAGCATTGTTCACATCTAGTTTCACCATCCCCTCACTCTTTTGTTCTTTCTCGCAAAGGGAAAGGAATTATTATTATTATTATTTTTACTTCTTCAGTGTAGCATTTATTAAATGATATGTCTGTCTCCCCTACTAGAATGTAAGCTCCAGGAATTATTTTTTAAGGATAATTTCTCAGAGGTAAAATGAGCATCTCTGAAGGTATATCAAGGAACATTAAAATAGTTTTCGGGGTTGCTGAAAGAAGCGAGATTATAATTAAAATGAGTCACTAAAGCAGAGTTAGTGCTTAAAATGTTGATTTCTATTAAATCCCAGGTTTTAAAAATTATTGTTAAAAGAGAACTTGAATGTCACTTACGTTTACACATGAAACTTAGCTGAAACCCTAATGTGATTAAGTTTTCAAAAATGTGTTCTTGGCTAAATCGAATGTAGTGTAATTCTGAACAGACCTTGTTTTTGATGAACGATATTGGCCCCGTTGTCCTGCAACCCTGGGCTATTCGTATTGGCTTGGTGGTCCCCTGGGCTGCTGGGAGGTGGTCGTCCCTAAACCGCTCTGCTCAGACCTAGGCAGCCTGGCCCCTTCTGTCTGCTCACTTCTTTACAAAGCTGGAGGCTTCAGGCCAGAGGGGCTTCCTTGTAATGTGCTCTTCTTGCCCTTCCACTTGCCTCCCAGCGGCCATAGTTCCGCTTTCTGGAACAACAGACGAGTTTCTTCCAGTCATCAGGAAACTTGAGAAAATCAGAGATCAGTTGTGGTTTCCAGTCGCTGTGTCCTTTGCTCTGGCATAGCACCTGGCACAGAGCAGAGGCACAAAGACTCATCTGCAGAATGAAATGTCTAGAGACAGTTCTTCCAATGTGTGAATATGTGAATACAACCATGGTGTCCCCACTTAGTCACCTCTTCTTCAGGTTTCATGTTCTCCGGGTCAGCCATTCCTTTTGACAGAGTCTCCCTCCCAGTTTCTCACCATGGTCTGTGACCACAGTTTGTTGTTAGTCACCATTAGAAAATGTGGCCAGATTTGCAGCAAGGTCTCTAGAAATGGTCTGATTTGCAGTAATTCATTCAAGTGAGCTTTTTTTTCCCCCTTTAGTACGTCCCTGGTTGCTTGTATTTTTTCATATGACCTGCTGTCAAGCCTGCTCTCTTCCACGGGGTGGCTTGTGCAGTTGAATGTTTCCTTGTCGATTAGTGTCACTTGGGATTTGATGAGGGCTCTTCAGTATCCTCATGTGAGTGATCAGTAAAAATGAGGAGCAGGGAGGGCCCTGGAATAGCTCTGTGGAAACCTCCCTCCAAATTGACCATAATTCCCTAATCCCATGCTTTTCAAACTGTCATGTGCACATAGATTACCTGGGAATTTGGTTAAAATGCAGATTCTGATTTAATAGGTCTGAGGACAGCCTGCGACTCTGTCTTTCTGACAGGTTGCCAGGTGGCGCCGATGCCGTGGGTCTGTCAGATCACACCTGATACCTGGAGTCGCCAGGCACAGAGCGGGCAGAGCTGTTCATGGGAACGAGACCTGCAGTGTTTGGATCGCGGTGCTGTCCTGTCAGAGCCCCCAGGAGATACTGTGTGCTGCAGATACTTGATCCCATCCTCAGAGCTTCATCTCCTGTGTCACGAGGTAAATGAAGAAAACAAGTGGTTGTGGACCTCTCTGCGTGTTTGATTGGACCCTTTATTCCAACCTGACAAGTTGTTCCCTCGCATATTTGTTATTTTCAAGTTTCTTGTCATCTGGACATTTGATAAAGTGCTCATGTATACTGAGTACTTTTTAAAAAAGTTATTAACCTGGTATACTTTCATATACCAGAAAGTTACCCAAAGAGAAACGAAAAAGATACTTAGTTTTTAAAACATTGGTTAGAAAGTACAGTGTTACTGATAACATTCTTTTACAAGAAATGTTATGGAGCATCCAGATTTTTTTCACTCCATTGGAATTTGGAGAAAATGGATGCATTGTTGAAATAACATTCCTAAAGTGAAAGATACTCTTTTGGCTGGCAGCCTTTCAGTAACAGATTAGCAAGTGAGTTCTGGAGCACAGGGTGGGGAGGTCACGAGCACCTGATCCCCCTTTCCTCCAGGCTTTTCATCTGTTAGCTTACGGGATCGGTGCTTGTCTTTTGCTCTTTGTACAAGGCAGGTAACAGGTGACCAAGACTCTTTTGGTCATTTCAAGGGATTGTTATTAGGTCAAAATGTAGGTAACAAAGCATTTACACTAGAGCTCGTGACCTGGTCAACAGGGCATGTGTCTGCATTAGGAATTCCCTACGTCATTGTGAGATGAGCTCTTATTTCCTCAAAGCAATAGGATGAATAGCAAGAAGTATTCAGCTAACGTTCTTGAGAAAGAAGTTTTGATCATTCTGCAGCCCTTAGGGGTGGGCTTTCTAAGCTCAGAGATGGGCTTAGAAACTCCCCAGCATTCTCCTTCCCCAAGTAGGCCTTGGGGGTGCAGTGTTCTTGAGGGGGGAGGACATTAAAATCACTTTTAAAGTGCGTTCTACCCAGTGCCCTAGTTATGGCATTTTATGGTGTAGTTTTTGCAGTTATCAACACACACACACACACACACACACACACACGAGTCTTACAATCCCTTAAGTTTTACCTGAGTAGGTCACCTTTTTGTTTGTATGTGGTAGATGTGGCCATCACCCTGGAAGGTATGCTGCCCACTGAATATCAAAATAGCCTCTCTCTCTCTCTCTGCACTCTTGAGCTCTTACAACCCCAGGTGTGTCTTTTGAGCATATGGGGAACAGGTAAAAAGTGACGTGTTGCTGCTGTAGTTCAACCATTGATTTCTTCCCTTTCAGTGACTATGGTTTTCCATGGTCAACCAGATGTTTCCCTGTCCTTTCGGTTGCTCATAGGCAAGCACAGTTGCAGCAGCAATTATGCATTTCCTTTAACAATTTTTTTATTATAGTAATTTTCAAATATGTATTATGAACATCCATGAACCCACAACATAATCTCAGCAATATCAGTGTCTTTCTAACCTTGTTTCATTTGTTTTCCACCCCTCTGTATCCTCTTCCCTACCCACCACCATACATGTCTTCCCCTGACCCCCCATCTGCTGGTCTTTTAAAGCAAATTCCAGGTATCCTATCATTTCATCTGTATATTTCAGTATATAACTTAATAGACAAAAGAAAAAAATTTGTTTCAAATTTTTTTATTGAATTATACATAAAGAAAAATGAACATAAGTGTAGAATCTGGTGAATTTTCACAAACCGGGTGGACTCATATAACCAGCACCCAGATCAAGAAACAGAACATTACCAGCTCTAAGCAGTGGAGTTTTCTAGATGAATTCAATGTTAATTTCCAGTTTGTTCTTTACTAAATATTCTGAATCCATTCTGGTGCATAATTTAAGCTTTTATGGTATGTCCACAGTTTAATTAGGACAAATAATAAGTTTTCATTCCAAACACATAAATACAATTTGACTCTTAACTCTTAACTCTGTTAAAGAAAACCCCCAAATCAAGTATTATTAGTCTCAATGAGTTGATTACTTCACCATTGTTCATTAATATGTTTAGATAACAATGACTCTTAAATTCTAAAGACAGTGTCTTCCAAACATGTCACAAAAATGAGTACTGTAACTAAACATTAAATTAGGAAACCCCAATCAGAGGAGAAAGACAACAGCAGCAAAAATTAAGCCTTGACTTTAAAAATAATTAGGCTGTTTTAGTTTCAGTGAAAAACAATAATACTCATATTCAATCCAAGTTGAAAAGAATGACTTGAATGTATTAACAATGATTAAATAATGGAACTTAAAAAAACACACACACACACATAACTAGTGCAGTTAACACACCTAAAAACGGCAACAAGTTCTTTAGTATCACCTAATACTCAGTATATGAAAAATTTCCTGAGCACTCAAAAATGTCTATAAGATTTGTAGGTTTAGAAGACATATTTTTTAGTCTATCTTACAGTTTTTACATAACCGCAGCTCTTATACAGTACTTATGCCTGTGCTTGCTAAGTTATTAACCAAGAAAATGTCGTCAGTTGTATCATAATTATTGCATCTTTGGTTAGGAAAGATATTTTTAAGTTGATCCAGTCAACCTTTCCAAACCTGTACTCACTTGATTTAGGACAACGTGTACTTAGAGATGCTGCTGTCGCCTTCCTTCTGCCAAGTATTTGTGTTATTCTGGATTTGCCTTTCTCTGCCAGCATCTCTCATCTATTTCCACATATTCGTAAAGTTTTATGTGAATTCTATTCTCTGATCTCCCGTTTTTCATATAATCCCCTTGAGGTTATATGACTGCCCTTTCAATAGTGGAAGAAACACTACGAGGGGAAGAAGAAAAAAAAAGCCTGGGTTCAGATCTCAGCTGTACCACTTATTAACTCCATGACCTGAGGCAGTGTACTTAACTTCCCCAATTATGAGTAATAGGTTTCATTCCTTTTCAGTGGCCTGCATCAAACAATACCACAAATTGTTCGAAAAATCCTAAAGCTCCCCAAACTTGTAGACAGGGAGGCAGGGAGGAAGCAAATTATTGGGTCACTGCATATCTTTCCAAATTACAACTTAGGGAGCATTGCCTAAGGAGCCAGGGCGGGAGGCCCCTAGATGAAGGAAGTGGGAGAAGAGACACAGGAAGAAAGATGATAACTAATATTTACTGGGGGCCTGTCACTACTTTTCCACGTGTTCATTTGGACCTCACAGTGGCCCTGGTGATATAATGATTAGAGAAACTTTGCTAGCGTAGCCACGTGATTCAGAGCAACAGTCTGGGTTGAAATCCCTGCTTTGCCACTGTGTGACCTATGGCAGGGTCCTTTGCCTCTCTGGGTTTGATGCCTTATCTGTAACATGGAGATAACAAGCCCCTGCTCCACAGGGTGTTGGTAAGGATTGCGTGAAATACGAGTGTAAGATGCTAAGCCCAGCACCTGGGATGTCGTCAGCATTCAGTAAAGCTAACTTGTTTATCCACCACTTCTTTTTAGACTTACAGTCTTTTTAAAGAAAGGCTGTGGAGTTTTAGTAGCTTAGTAAGAGAATTGTGACTACAGAGTTAGCAGATTTTCCAACAGCCACAGCAGAACTTCGTCAAACCCGAGTGCTGGCCTTTGAAACTGGTCATCTTGAAACACTTACTGATTCCATTGTTGCCCTTGCTCGAAATGTGTTTGGACTTCTTATTACTGGGTTGTAGTCAATAAGTATGTTTTGGACAAAATTACAACCAGAATAGAGGTGAATACGTACATAATTAAATTTAGTTGTTTGTTTATTCAACAAACTGTTATTGACCACCTACTGTTTTGTCAGCCGTAGGACAGCGAAGCACTAGGAATATAGCAGTGAACAAGTAAGGGTCGTGGCCCCGTGGCATTTGTAATCTGGGGGCAGAAAGCTTTCATCAGTATCGTGGATTGTGTTAAAAATGTGACAGTACTAAATAACATTGTTGAAACTGCTGAAAGGAAAAATGCAAATTTTGAAATGTTTCATAGATATATCCACTACTTTTATTGGTACAAGAGCACATCTTTGATATGTTACCCAAAAGAAGACAGGTGCCTTCTTTCTGAATAAGATGAGATGTTCCGAGGGAAACACCATGAATCTATAGCCGGTGCGATGATATAATCAGCCCTTTAAATTCAAATTGGGAATAAAACAGGATCTCCTTTATTTTCTCTCTGTTTAACTGTGACTTTGGAGTCATTCATGAACTTGAAATAGGAAGCACATTTAACATAGGAAGCACAGTTAAAATTGGAAGCACAGTTGAACAACACAATTGGAACTAAATTATTCACCAGTGGCCTGGGGATGATTGAAAATGGCTGTACATTCAAAAACATTTGTTAAGTTCTGTTACTATGTCTAAGAAGTGTGTTGATTTCTTCTTAAACTTGGCAAATATTTGTGTCCATTCAATTTAACACTTTAATGTTAAATAACTGCAAAATATATACAGTTAAACAAAATTACAGAGTCTCAAAATTCAAAGGGGCTTTAAAGAACATTTAGGATTCGCCCTTACAGTATAAAAAATACTATTTTTGACAATTAAGTTCATGAACTTGCCACTGTGCGCTTCCATTGGCAGCACTGTACAAACAGCTCGGTAAGGTTTCCAAACCTTGGTATATCAGTGTCTCACAGCTGTGTTCCTGTCGACGTGTGGTGGTGTCTTGCTGAGTGGCGTTCATCATTATTGTTGTATATTATTGTGTGCCATCGCGAGAATGTCTGAGCTTGAATTAGAGCGATGAACAAACATTCAATTTCTTGTTAAACTTGGCAAGAGTGAAAATGAAATCAGGGACATGTTAGTCCAGCTTTAGGGGGATAATGCCATGAAGAAAACGGCAGTGTACAAATGGATTAAATGCTTTTCTGAGGGGAGAGAACACGTCACTGATGAAGAGAGGTCAGGGTGGCCAGTAATGAGCAGAACTGATGAAAACATTGCAGAAATTCGTTGAATTGTGCTTCAAAATCGGCTGACTGTGAGAAGCATAGTAGACCAAGTAACCATCAATGAGAAATAGTTAGGAAAATCTTAACTGAAAATCTAGGCATGAGAAAGGTGTGTGCAAAAATGGTCCTGAATGAGCTCACGGATGAACAAAAGCAAAGGAGAGCTGAAGTTTGCCGAGACCTTTTGGAGACACAAGATGATGTTTTGGGCCATGTTGTCACTGGTGGTGAAACACGGGTGAAACAAAGCATCAAAGTGCACAATGGAAGTCAGCCAGTTCTCCATGACCAAAAAAATGCCATCAATACAAATCAAGAGTCAAAACGATGTTGCTAACCTTTTTGATATCAGAGGGATTACGCATAATAAATTTGTACCAACAGGACAGTTAACCAAATTTATTAACTGGAAGTGCTGAAAAGGCTACATGAAACAGACGAAAACGACCTGAACTTTTCGCCAATTCATGGCTCTTGCATCATGACAATGCACCAGCTCACATGGCACTGTCTGTGAGGGAGTTTTCAGCCAGTAAACAAATAACTGTATTGGAACACCCTCTCTACTCACTTGATCTGGCCCCCAGTGACTTCTTTCTTTACCCTGAGATAAAGGAAATATTGAAAGGAAGACATTTTGATGACATTCAGGGCATCAAGGGCAATACAATGACAATTCTGATGGCCATTCCAGAAAAATAGTTCCAACACTGCTTTGAAAGATGGACTAGGTGATGGCATTGGTGCATAGCTTCCCAAGGAGAGTACTTCGAAGGTGACCATAGTGATATTCAGCAATGAGGTATGTGGCACTCCTTCTAGGATGAGTGTGTGTACTTAATTGTCAGACCTCATACCTTCAGATTATGCCCAACACCTCTGGTGAAGGAGAATGTTTAACTGCAGACCAGGAGTCGCAGGCATATAATATAAAGGTGGGACTTTGTCTCTTATAAGACAGGAGTGGTATTAATAGTTACTTATGGAAAATTTGGGGCTGCCTCTGTAAGTACAGTTCCCCCCTCCCCCAAATATTACTCTGGTCAGCTAAGACTTGTCTTTTGCAGTCTAGTTTCTCTGCCTGTGGACCTCCAATTTGTCACTCTTCTGGCAAACTTTGGCATTGGCTGGGGAAACATCCCAAGATCTTTTAGTTTTCTAAATTAGTAATTAACATTAAGGCACACAATTTTAACCATGTATTTATTTAGCAAATATTTAGTGTCTATTGTGTGCGAGTTACTACTGTTCTAGCAAAAGGGATGATAGCACTGAGCAGAAAGTCACTGCCATCAGGGAGATTTCAAATTCACGAAGGAGTGGCTGTAAAGTTGCCGTCAAACATGAAGTAAAGGAAATGAATCAGGTCTGAGGGAGATGATGAGTCTGGTTTGCACATGTTGAGCTTGGGAGGCAACGGGCCATCCAAGAACAGAGATCCAGTGGGCAGCTAGCTGGCTCTGTGGTTGAGAGGAAGCTGCTTTGGGGATTGTTGGCGTAGAAGGTGGGACCTGAAGCAACTGGAACAGAGGTCATCGGGGAAGTGAGTAGTCTGAGAGCAGGAGAGAATCTAGGATGGCATGACTCTTGGCACCTTGTTAGGACCAAATAAAAGTTTATTAATTCATTTATTTGATCAACAGATGTATTTCTTTTAGAGTAATTATGTAATAAGCATTCCTTATTCAGTAATTGTAATATTACAGAGCAAGTACAATTTTCTCGTTACTTTGGGAGAACTAATTCTTTTCTGTTACAAGGATTTGAGATGTGGAGGTTTTTGTGTAATAACCTTTTTTAAGAATTATATAAGTAATACGCAAACACACAGATGCTTGTAACAGCCAAAATATACGCAAGTATAAAGTTTGTCCCTTTTACCTCTCTCCTCACCCTTTGTTTTTTATGACTCTGAGTGTACAGTTCACCTTGAGAGAAGCTGTGTTCTGTGCAGAGTCTAGGTTGGAGATTGGAGAATGTGATTCCTCGTGTTTGTCTTTGACTCTCAGTGACCGTAGATAGTTCCATTTATGTCCAGTGAATACCTCCCTGGAGGTGTAGGTGCCTTTGCTCTCAGAGGTGGGCGACCTTGCCTTTATAGGAAGTCATTCAACGGCATAGTTAGTGGTAGCTGAAGCTCCTGGGGAAGCTGTACCATAGCTGGACAGATGCAGAGGGTGGGGGCGGAGCTCATTACCAGGGTACAGAAATCATTGGCGTGTGAACGCATGCAAGTTTGTGCTGAGAGGAGGAATTATGTGATTGCACTTGGCGTTGACAGGAAATCACAGAATTTAGAATTTAAATGAAAAATTCATCCAGAGCAAAAGCACAGAAAGAGTAGTTGGTATTTTTTTGACAACTTGCTGATCTCCGGTCTTCCCTGTCTTGGTAAAATGGTACCCTCATGGACTTAATTATTATGGTCAGAAACCTGGACGTCATCGTTAAGAACTCTGTCCTCACACCCACTCCGCCGGCAGGCCTGCTGATCCTACCTCCATCACATAGAAAACCCGCTTCTGATGCCCGCACCCGACTGCAGGCCCCGGTCCCCACTGCCCAGGACTCGTGCAGGAACCTTCTGCCTTCTCTTTCGGTTTCCACTCTTGCCTTTCTCCCATGCATTCTACACTTCAGCCAGAGTCATCTTTTTGGAAACGTAAATCAAATATGGATTTACTCCCCTGCTTAAAACTCTTAAATGGCTTCCTATTGCCCTTAGATAAAAATGTAAATATCTGGGCAGTGGAGAAACATCACGGCCCCAATATTTACCACTGGGAGGTTGTACTCCCTGCTGTTCCTCCTCTGCCTTTACCTTCACCGTGGGCGCCCCGTTCTTCCAGTATGCCTTCAGTCAAGGTGCGACGGGATCTACGAACACACCAACCAGGGGAAGCTGTGGAACCACATCAAGCATAGGTATGAGAACCGCTAGTTTCTCGGAGGGCCCCATCCAGGCCAGAAGGACCAGATTCCCATCCAGGCCCCCACCCGGGCCAGAAGGACCAGGTTCCCATCCAGGCCCCCACCCGGGCCAGAAGGACCAGGTTCCCATCCAGGCCCCCACCCGGGCCAGAAGGACCAGGTTCCCATCCAGGTCCCCACCCGGGCCAGAAGGACCAGGTTCCCATCCAGGCCCCCACCCGGGCCAGAAGGACCAGGTTCCCATCCAGGCCCCCACCCGGGCCAGAAGGACCAGGTTCCCATCCAGGCCCCCACCCGGGCCAGAAGGACCAGGTTCCCATCCAGGCCCCCACCCGGGCCAGAAGGACCAGGTTCCCATCCAGGCCCCCACCCGGGCCAGAAGGACCAGGTTCCCATCCAGGCCCCCACCCGGGCCAGAAGGACCAGGTTCCCATCCAGGCTCCCACCCGGGCCAGAAGGACCAGGTTCCCATCCAGGCCCCCACCCGGGCCAGAAGGACCAGGTTCCCATCCAGGCCCCCACCCGGGCCAGAAGGACCAGGTTCCCATCCAGGCCCCCATCCGGGCCAGAAGGACCAGCTTCTCATCCAGGCCATTCCGGGCCAGAAGGACCAGGTCACCCGCCAGCTGTGTGCCCAGAGCCAGGGCCTCAGCTTGCAGATGACGCTCACAGCACTCTCCATGGACCACCTTTAGCTGTTGGCAAGAAATGGCTTCATCTGATAGACTCTTTAACCTCTGCTCTGTTAGAAGTATGTTTAGTCCGTCGTCAACAAATAAATGTAAATTGTCCTTGAGAAAAAAACCTTTTCATTCCCCATCTTGGTCTGCAAGGCTGTGCGTGACATACCCTGGACTAACTAACATCATCTTGAACCCTCTCACCTCCACTCAGCACTGTCCATCAAGTTCCTGGAGCAGGCCATCCTTTTATTTGAATCTAACATTTTCTGTAGGCATCAAAATAGAAATAGCACCTAAGAAGACTTTCAAACTGTGTCTGCTTTTTCCTACTCTTGGTTCCCAGATTTTTTTCAAAGTTTCTGATTAATTTTCTACATTATGCCTGTTTTCTTTCAAGAATTCTTCTTACCAATTGCATTGCACTTCACATTCTATTTGGTCAATAATTGTCCAGATTTAACTATAAGCTTTACTTATTTCTTTGATGAACACTGCTTCTTATATCCCAAGAAAGAATTTCTGAAATTCAGATTTAATTCTGCTACAATACAACTTTGAATCTCTTCTCCACACCTGTCTTCCTCGCCCACCCCCACCCCACTGCTCCGAAATGCATGGATGGTGAACTTCATGGATCCCTTGCATACGCCAACATATCTTTCTTTTGCCTTTGTACTTAAATGATAGTATTGGGAGGAGGGGTATGGGATTCTAAGTCTAAAATTATCTTTCCTTCCAAACTTTGTAGAAATTGTTTCATTTGTGTTTCAGCATCTGGTGTTGTAGATAAGGTGTGTGATGTAAATCCAGTTTTCCTTTTGCTATGGTTAGTGCTCCTGCTATCTTCCCCACCTTAGATGGCAAGAGTTTCTTTATTTTCTGCAATTTAAAAAATTTGCCAAGTTGTATTTAGGTGTTTGTTTTTTTTAAAATATTATAAATATTATAAACCATTGGCAGACCCTTCAACCTAGTACAGGTCCCTTTTCAACTCAGAGAAATTTGGTCCTTGAATTTCTTTGGTAATTTCTTTTCTTCCATCCTACCTCTTAAAAAAATTAGACCTATATTAGATATATACTGGGTCACCTAAATTTATCCTCCTTTCTCCCCTCATATTTCCTGTCTCTTGGTTTGGGAAAATTTATCAGTTCAATCTTTCAGGTCACTACTTGTATCTTTTGTAATGCTCCTTTTGCTTTTCAGACCTCTGTTGAGGCATTCAAAAAATAATTTTGTTTGCAGTTTTGCTTCTTTAGTCCCCAGAAGTAACTTTTAGTATTGTTTTCCCCCACCCTTAGTGTTTCATAATCTTTGAAATGGTACCTTCAAAGTCTTTCAGAGAATACTGAAATTATTTTGTTTCCTTTGTTAACCCTGTGCCTCTGGGCATGGCTCCTCTATTCAATTTGGTGTCACTTTTTAAAAGATTTTTATTAAAATATAGCTAACATACAATATTATGTTATTATATTATTGTGTACACACTAGCTCAACATTTATATACCTAAAGAAGTGATCACCATGATAAATCCAGCAACTGTCCCGCACGATCACAATATTATTGACTATATTTCCCATGCTGTACATTACATCCTTATGACTTAATTTGTTTTTTACTTGGAAATCTGAACCTCTTATTCCTTTCTAAAAATTTTTAAATTATAATTGACATTCAATATTATTTTATATTAATTTCAGATGTATAACATAGTGGTTAGACATTTATATAATTTAAGAAGTGATCTCCCTGACTAGTTCGAGCAATATCCCATTGTATATATGTACCACCTCTTCTTTATCCATTCATCCATCGACAGACACCCAGGCTGCCTCCACATCTTGGCCACTGTAAACAATGCTGCAATGAACATACGGATGCACATGTCCCCTTGAAGTAGAGTTTTGGGTTTCTTCGGATAAATACCCTGAAGTGGGATTACTGGGTCCTTGTTTGTCTCTTGTTATGGCCTTTGTTTTAAAGTCTATTTTGTGCGGTATAAGTATTGCTACTCCAGATTTTTGTGGGTTTTTTTTTTTCATTTTCATAAAATATCTTTTTCCATCCCTTTACTTTCAGTCTGTATGTGTCTTTCAATCTGAAGTGAGTCTCTTGTAGATGGCATATGTAAGGGTCTTATTTTCTTTTCCATTCACTCTATCTTTCGATTGGAGCATTTAATCCATTTACATTAAAAGTAATTGTTGATAGACAATATATAGTAGTTATTGCCATTTTATTCATATTTTTTATCCCCCCCCCATTTTAAGTGCCTCTGAGATTCCTTGTAATTTGGGTTTGATGTTGATGAACTCTGATAGTTTTTTCCGTCTGGGAAGCTCTTTCTCTGTCCTTTGATTCTAAATGATAGCTTTTCTAAGTAATCTTGGTGGTAGGTCCTTGCTTTTCATTACTTTGAATATTTTGTGCCAATCCCCTCTGGCCTGCAAAATATCTGTTGAGAAATCATCTGATAGTCTTGTTGAAAAATCATCTGATAGTCTTATGGGAGCTCCCTTGTATGTAACTGTTATTCCCGTGCTGTTTTTAAGATTCTTTCTTTGTCATCAACCTTTGGCATTTTAATTATTATGTATCTTGGTGTGGGGCTCTTTGGGTTCATCTTGTTTAGGACTCTCTGTGCTTCCTGGGCTTGTATATTTATTTCTATTGACAGATTAAGGAAGTTTTCTGTCATTTCTTCAAAAAGGTTTTCAATTCCTTGCTCTCTCTCTTCTCCTTCTGGTACCCCTATGATGTGAATGTTGGTATGCTTGATGTTGTCCCAGAGGCCCCTTAAACTATTCTCATTTTTTCAGATTATTATTATTTATTTTTTTTGCTATTCTGTTTGGGTGTTTTTTGCTACATTATCTTCCAAATTGCTGATTTGAACCTCTGCTTTATCTAATCTAACTAGATCTTGTTTCCCTCTAATATATTCTTCATTTCAGTTATTGTATTTCTTTATTTCTGATGGATTCTTTTTGGTTTTCTATCTCCATTTTAATTTTTTCTTGTCTCTTTATTGAAGTTCTCCCTGAGTTCATTGAGCATCCTTATAACCAAAGTTTTGAACTCTGCATCTGGTAGATTGCTTATCTCCATTTTGTTTATTTTTTTTAATGGAGCTTTGTTCTGTTGTTTCATTTGGGACATGTTTCTTTGTCTCCCTATTTTGGCTGTGTTCCTGTGTTTGTTTCTATGTATTAGGTAGGGCTGCTATGTCTCCTGGTCTTAGTAGAGAGGCCTTATGTAGTAGGTGTCCTGTGGGGCTCAGTGGCACAGTCTCCCTGGTCATCTGAGCCGGGTGCTCCAGGTGTGTCCCCTGTGTGGGTTGTGTGTGCCCTCCTGTTGTAGTTGAGCCTTAGTTGCTATTTGCATATCAATGAGAGGGATTGGTCCTTGGGCTGATTGTTCGTGAGGACTGGCCGTAAGGACAGTGAAGGAGTTGTAGTGCAGGGGCTGACCCTACAGAGCAGGATTCGCTTTAGCAGGGTTCTGGTGCCTGCCCCGTGTGCTCTTTGGGTGTGTCGTCCCCAGAAGTGTCTGGGTGATGCTTCAGCTGGGTCTGAAGCTGGCCACTGGGCATACCATCCCTGGGGCCTTCTTGGAGAAGGTCCACCACAGGCCAAGTTTAGCCCCAGTGTGTGCCCTGCCCAGGGCCACCTGGCATGAGCCACAAAGCAATCCAGAGATGGCCACAACCCACAGTGGGCTTGGAAGTGCCTTTAGAGGCCAAGCCACAAATTGAGGCTGGCTCTTGCTAGTGCTGGGCTTAGGGCTGCTCAGCCAGAGGTATGGGACACACTGAAGTCAGATGTGCTTGTTTGGGTTTTGTGAACCTTTGAGAGATTTTAGGACAGTCCGCAGCATGTGCTGAGGCAGGTTGTTTATACAGATAAGCCACTGGATGCAGCTTGAGTGGGTCTGAAAGTTGGGTGGGGTGGGGTCGGGTCTCAGGGAACCAGGGCGAATGAATGGTGTTAGACAGGTTGATGGAGACTCAGGTATGGCAGCTGCCTGCGTTCACATGCCAGGATGGGGGAGAGCTCAATACAGAAAAAAAAACAATGGCTTCCATCAGCTCCTCCATCTGGGAGCAAACTACCCCTCCACCCCTCAGCCTGAAGCCAGATAATTCAGTTCCTCCTCATATGTCCCTGATGCCTTTTGAGCTGCTGCCCCAGCACTGGAGCTCAGAGTGAAAGACACCCTCTGAGAGTAAGGCCATGCACGGGCCCTTTAAGAGGAGTGCCTGTGATTGCAGCCACCCTAGTTTCACTCAGCCACAATCTCCATTTGTTTTCACAACCAAAAGTTATGGGGACTTCACTCCCTGGCACTGAAACCCTGAACTGGGGAGCCTAGTGTGGGGCTGGGACTCCTTGCTCCTCTGGAGTTGGGGGTGGGGACTCAGCAGCCAAGATAACCCTCCAGATTTTTAATGGTCACACGTGGGTGTGGGACCAGCCCGTTTTGCATCTCTCCCCTTTCTACCAGGCTTCTTCTGTATGTCTTTAGTTGTAGGACTTCTGTTCAACTAGATTTCAGGCAATTCTGAATAATGGTTTTGTGTAATTTAGTTGTAATTTTGATATGTTCCTGAGAGGAAGTAAGTACAGCATTTACCTACTCTGCCATCTTGACCAGGTTTTGGTGTCACTTTTCAATCTACTGTTTTTCTTAGTTGGATTTCTGTTCACATTTATAAATGATGATCCCAATCATTGTTTTTCAATCCTAAGTGTGTATTAAAATATCTGGAAAGCATATAAATACTAATTTCCCATCCCTCTATAAATGCTGATTCAGTTGGATTGGGGTGGGGCCCAGGCAATTGGTATTTTTTAAATTTTATTTTTTACCACAATCCAGTTTTATTTTTATTTGTTTTTATTGAGGTATAATTCATATATAACAGTTTCAGGTGTACAATATAATGATTTGATATTTGTATCTATTGCAAAATTATCACCATAGTAAGTCACCATGCAGTTATAAAGTTGTTTCTTTCTTTTTTTTAAGATTTTACTGGGGAAGGGGAACAGGACTTTATTGGGGAACAGTGTGTACTTCCAGGATTTTTCCAAGTCAAGTTGTTGTCCTTTCAATCTTAGTTATGGAGGGCGCAGCTCAGCTCCAGGTCCAGTTGCCGTTGCTAGTTGCAGGGGGCGCAGCCCACCATCCCCTGCAGGAGTCGAACCAGCAACCTTGTGGTTGAGAGGACACGCTCCAACCAACTGAGCCATCTGGCCATCCAAGTTGTTTCTTTCTTGTGATGAGGACTTTTAAGATGTAATCTCTTAGCAACTTTCAAATATGCAATGTAGTACTATTAACTATAGTCACCTTGCTAAACATTACATCTTTGTGACTTGTTTATTTTATAACTGGAAGTTTGTACCTTTTGACCCCCTTCAGCCATTTCACCCCCCTCCTCCAACTCTGGCAACCTGTCAGTCTGTTCTCTGTATCTATGAGCTTCTTGTTTGTTTGTTTCTTTTTAGATTCCACAGGTAAGTCAGATTATACAGTGTTTGTCTTTCTCTGACTTATTTCACTTAGCATAATGCCTTCAAGGTCCATTCGTGTTGTCACAAATGGCAAGTTTCATTCTTTTTTATGGCTGCTTAATGTTACTTCACACACACACACACACACACACACACACACACACAGAGCACATTTTCTTTATTCTTCAGCCATCAGTGGACACTTAGGTTGTTTCCATATCTTGCTTATTGTAAATAATGATGCAGTAAATATGGGGGTGTCTACGAGGTCTGACAATTAAGTTCACGAACTTGTTGCAATGATGTTACTAACCTTTTTTGGTATCAGAGGGATTATTCATTATGAATTTGTACCAACTGGACAAACAGTTAACGAAGTTTACTATTTGGAAGTGCTGAAAAGGCTGCGTGAAAAAGTTAGACGACCTGAACTTTTTGCCAACAATTCATGACTCTTGCATCTCGACAATGCACCAGCTCACACGGCACTGTCTGTGAGGGAGTTTTTAGCCAGTAAACAAATAACTGTATTGGAACACCCTACCTACTCACCTGATCTGGCCCCCAATGACTTCTTTCTTTACCCGAAGAGAAAGGAAATATTGAAAGGAAGTCATTTTGATGACATTCAAGACATTAAGGGTAATATGATGACAGCTCTGGTGGCTGTTCCAGAAAAAGAGTTCCAAAATTGCTTTGAAGGGCGGACTAGGCAGTGGCGTCAGTGCATAGCCTCCCAAGGGGAGTGCTTCGAAGGTGACCATAGTGACATTCAGCAGAGGTATGTAGCACTTTTTCTAGGATGAGATCGCGAACTTAATAATCTGACCTGGTATATCTTTTTGAGTTACTGTTTTCTTTTCTTTTCTTTTTTTGGATAAATATCCAGAAGTGGAATTTTTCAAATGTTTTGAAGAACCTCTGTATTGTTTTCCATAGTGACTGCACCAATTTCCCTTCCCACCCAGCAGTGCACAAGGGTTCTCCACATCCTCACCAGTCCTTGTTATTTCTTTTTGATAACATCATGCATAATATAACATAAGACTGGGTTGTATATTAATTTTTGCTCCAAAAGATGCAGAGCTGATTGTCCGGCTAGGTAGCATGACTATTATCAAAAAGAAATAACAAGGACTGGTGAGGATGTGGGTGGGAAGGGAAACTAGTGCCTTAAAGCAAGTGCATTACATTAATTTCTGCTCCAAAAGACGCATTAGAGCTGATTGTCCGGCCAGGTCTTATTTTCGGGGAAACACAGTAACAGGTTTGAGGCAATACCACGTTGTGGTTTTGATTTGCATTTGCCCGATGATTAGTGATGTTGAGCATCTTTTCATGTACCTGTTGGCCATTTGTATGTCAGTGGATATTTTTAAAAGCTCCCCAGATGATTCGGATATGCAACGTGAGTTGAGAATCTTGGTTGTGTGATGAGAGTGGTAACTGTAGCAGGTTTCCTGAGCACAAGTAGGAATTGTTTTCCAGGAGTAAATTCAGAGTACAGGAGCCCTGCTCCTGCTCTACTACGTTACCAGGCTATCCCTCCAGGGCTCTGGGAGGGTGTGTGCCTTGTCCTATGAGGTGCTGTTTCTCCATCCACTAGTCCTGCCACTTATGTGGGTGGTCCCTACTGCCAACCCCCCACTTTCTTATAGAGAGCTATTCTTACACTTTCACCTCTTTCAGAACACTGAAGGAGGCAGCTGTCACCCAGACCTTTAATTATCCTCCTGACAATCCCTGGACAACATCCACTGCCATATACAGCTTTCACTGTTGCCGCGTTTGGGTATGTTTCCACCCAAGGTTCTCTTGGGAACACTCACATTTTTAGGAATCTCTGCTTTTGCTTGGTTCAAGTTGAAGGTTCTTCTGTGGTTAGCACCGCCATCATTCAGTTCTGATGGCTTTTTTTTTTTTTTTTTGCCGAGAATTCCTCACTGTTCTTCTGATGGCATCTTTCCTGTTTATCCTGTGCTACTGTGGACTTATTCTTACTTTTATATTTTTATAATATATATTCTTACTGTTATAATAAATAATTGAATAGTCTTTTATATTTGTCATTTTAAGGAAGGGGAGAAGCACATTCAAATGATCCGTCATTTGTCATGAACCAGAAGTTCCCCAAACACTTTTTGGTTACCTCTGAAAAGTGTCAGATAGCCAAGGAATTTAGAAGACTGTTCATAGAAGAGGAACTACTAATATAAGTGGTTTAACCAAATGAAAAACTACTTATTCCATTAATAGAAAATGCGTTTAAAGTTGTAAGATACCATTTTCACGTATCAAATTAGCAAAGTGTGTGTTTTGTGGAGAGCTATAGTGGGAGATGTGGTGGGAAACTTATGAGGGGTGGGGAGTGCGTGTATGTGAGAGACAGAGGAAGAGAATTTAATGCCGGTGAGGATGTAGACGTTCAGACATTCTTCCACACTGCTTGTGGATTGCACATTGATGCAGCTCTCCGTGCAGTTTGGCAGGATGGGCTTGGAAAATAGTCATACTTTTTGACCTAGGGATTCAAATACTGGCAGTCTATCCCATGGAAATAATCTTAGGTTAAGACAATAATTTCTATGCAGAGATGTTTGTTTCCACATTATAAAGGAAATAAAAACAAAACCAAAATGAACATGTTCAAGTGACGGACACTAAGCAGCTATTAAATTATGGTACATCTATGTAGCTAACAAAATTCTACAAATAAAATGAAGCTAACAAAAATAAATGTTTAGAGAGACTTTTAATGACAGAGGGGAAATGCTCATGTAGTTTTTAATGATGCTAAGTGGAAAAAAAAGACATACTCTAAATCATTTAAACAGAATATCAATTCTATAAGAAAAATGTATGTGCAAAGAAAAGTAAAAATTAACAGTAGTGACTGTTTTTATCGACTGGATTATGTGAGGTTTTCCCCCTATAGTCTTATATTCTTCTGTATTTTCCACATTTCTGCAATAAGTATATTATGATCGGGGTGGGGGGGATTAATATATTTTAATTGCCAAGCTGTCTCACAGAGAATAAAAACGGCCAATAATTTCATGAACGTATTTAACCTCACTAGTTATTTAAAAATGTGAAGAAAGCTGAGTGACATGGAAAATGTTTGTTACATATATTTAAGTGAGAAAAAAAGAACAATACATACACTGTGATCCCAATTTGTTAAACTTGTGTGTACAGGCATGTGTGTGTATCAAAATGTTGACAGTGCTTATTTCTTAGTGGTGGATATTTTTCAGATGTCTTTTAATTTTCTTCTTTATGCTTATGATTTGGATTATGTGAGTTTTCTCCCCTTATAATCTTATCTACTCTTCTGTAGTTTTCAGTTTTCCTATAATGAATGCATATTGCTCTGAAAATCATGGGAATTTCTTTCATACATTAAAAAATGTCAAATTACTTTTCCATCCTCTATACTATACTTTCTACTCTTAAAACATACTTAAAATATTTAACTTGGATGTTAGAGTAAGAGAAATTTTAAGGAATTCTTTATGTAATTCAGTCTTAAGAATGAAATGAATACATTAATATAAATTTCTATAGTGCTTTAAAGAGATCTTTGTTTTGTCTAAAGACGTATATTTGATTCCTTCAAATATTTTGCCTCTTTCTCAAAATATTAGGCACATAGGTGCAACGTGATGGATAATTGCCTTTTTGCCTCTTCTTATAAAGACTTCTGAACTTCTTTATTTCTAAAAATTGAGATATAATTTACATGCAGCAAAACGTGCAGATTTTAAATGTACAGTTCAGTAAGTTTTAACAAATTTTTATACCCATGTAAATACTACACCAATCAATACATAGAATAGTTTTGACTCCAGAAAAGTTCCCTTATGCTCCCTTCCTGTCAGTCTTTACCACCCAAAGGTAATCTCTGTTCTGATTTTTACCACCATAGATTAATTTTGATTTTTCTAGAACTTCATATAAACAGAATCATATAATATGTTCTTTTATGTCCAGCTTCTTTTGCTCAACGTGATTTTGAGATTCATCCATATTGTGTGTATCAGAAACGTATTCTTTCTTTTTAATTGCCCAGTAGTATTCCATTGTATGAACCACCATTTCTTTATCCATTCTCATGCTGATAAACGTGTAGGATGTGTCCAGGTTTGGACTATTTGAAAATCAGGGATGGTTAGTTTGGAGCTGTGCATGCCACCCTGCTCCTCTTTTCCTGTCTAGCAGTGCTTCTAAATTAGGCATTTGCCAACAGTTAAGGGCCTGTTTCCAGGAGCTTATAACTCAGACCACCACAAAGAGAGCAGAGAACAAAACTCAAGTGGGCCCCGCCAAGTCCAGGGCAGATGCCGCAGGAGTTTAGCTCCTGGATGCAGAGTGGCAGGCCTACAAATGAACAGGAAGCTCTTTTTACAGAGAGAAACAAAAGAAAGAAAAACTAAGCAGTGAAAGAGCTACGGGTGCCCAGTCAGGACAAGAGAGCTACTAATGTGAATACACTGGAACCAAACGCCAGCAGGTGTTTGAGGAGACTCCATGCTGGGTGCTGCCTACACTGGGAGGGGTGGGGGTGCTTCCTCACCCGGCTGGCCCTGCAGTGCCCATCGGGGCTCCTTCTGCTAGAGCTTCTGGAGTAAGGACTGCCAGGATGGCCTGCAGCACTTGCTCTGCTCTGCGGCCCCTGGCTCCTCTTCCAATGTAGGCTACATAAAAAACCCACAGCCTCTTGGAGCACAGGCTTTGATAACTGGAAAAAAACTCTGCCTAGACTCAAGTGGCTATCCTACCTTCAGGTATTCAGTGTGTTCCCCAAGAGCAGACATTGTGAGTTCTGGGTTTGAGAAGTCAAGGATGTCTGTCTGTCTGTCTGTCTGTCTGTCTGTCTCTCTCTCTCTCTCTCTCTGATGGAATAGAGCACAGCACCCTTCCCCCCCCCACCGCCACCTCATTCCTTGTAGACTGCATTTCCCTTTTGCCACCACCAGCCAAGGAGAAGAAGGCCTTTATCCCATTTCCTCGGGCACTGCCCCTTTATCCCACCTGTCCCCTGAATCGTGACACAGCGTTCATGGTGACTGCATGCAAACAGAGCTGAGGAAGTGTGGAGGGAGAGGTACATTTGTTCAGTTAGCTTGCTGAAAACTCTTAGACGATGGGAAATAGTGCGGACGCTGAAGACAGGGCCGTCGTCAGGCGGTGGCAGGGTTACAGAACAGGGCGCCCTCTCCAGCTGCCATGTCATTAGGGCCTTCCAGTTCTGGAAGAATTCATGGCAAAACTCATGCCACGACAGCGGCTACCACACATGTCACACTGACCAGCTTTACTGACGACTGTCCGAAAAGGCACTCTGACACTCGGCGGAGGGCTCAGCCAGCACAGTCCACTGCACTGTTTCTTCCCCGGACTGCTGTTGGCTGCTACCTTACTGCCTCAGGGTCTTACCTGCTTATCTTCTGGCCCCTTTGCTTGCCCAGGTCTGTTTTTTCCCTTGTCTCTTTTCCTTGCCCCCTTCAACAGACTTTGTGGTTAAAAAACAAAACAAATACAGACCTTCTAACTTTGCATTAGCGAACATTCCTGCCAAGGCACTGACCTTGAGCACCTGCCAGAAGATATTTTTATTGTCTTTGGTTTCATTATAGATGATAAAAATACATGGAATTGGATTTCTTTTTCCCGGGATTTTGACTGTTAAAGTTGTTTGTTTCAACACCAGGTAGTATTTTCTGATTGAAGTTATTTATAAGCAGTTTGATTCTTAAAACGCTTTTTGATGTTGCTGGATCACCTTGCACCGAGAGTCTCACGTGACACATAGGTTGGGAGGAGGTCTGAGCTGGAGCTTTGGAAAGTTTCCACCGAACATGGGGACTGAAGCAATCACTGCCCCTCAGACTAATAATCTCCTGGTCTCAAAATGACTTTTAGTTTGGGGGAATATATAATTTCCTTGAAATTGCTAGTCTTAGAAAAAGCCACAGTTATTTTTCCTGGGTTACTTATGTTGTCTTCAGTTCTAATTTTGATGTGAGAGCAAAGAACAGATTGTGTCCAGCCAAGTTACATTTATAACTTCAAACAATTGTTCTCTTATAGACTAGCAAAAAAATGTATAGAAAAAAAGACTTTAAAAGTCTTCTTCCCTTCCCTCCCAATTATAGTTGACACTTCAGGCTAACACTAAGAAGTGTGTTTGAGCACAGTCTTTGGGAAAGTAGCTAGTGTTTCCTATCAATTTTGGGGAATTTGAACTATATGAAAGAGAATTCATGATACCATTCTATGAAGGCTGTTCAACAAGTTACTCTTTTCAGTGAAAATATAAGACTCATGAGTATCAATTCCTTTACTAGGAACTGAAGATGATAAAAATCCTTGAGTTCTGACCTTTTCCATAGATAAAATCAAAGAGTAAGACCCGGAATAATTGACACTCTGGAATATAAATATTGGACTCTATGGCAAGTGTAAACTTCGTATTTGTGAATTACGCCTGGGTGTTTGTAGATTACCACAGAGATACATACAACTATAAGAAGTTATGGCATAACTTTATCAAGTACATTTTGAGGTAACTTAAAATTACACCATGGAATGGAAAGCTATCCCATGTTCATGGTTTGGAAGACTTGATATTATAAAGATGGCAATATTACCCAAAGCAATCTACAGATTCACTGTAATCGCTACCAAAATCCTGGCAGCCTCTTTTGCAGAAATGGAAAAGTTGATCCTAAAATCCATATGGAATTGCAAGGAACTCTGAATAGTAAAAACAGTCTTGAAAAATAATGCTGGAGGACTCATGCTTCCCAATTTTAAAAAGCTACAATAATCAAAGTAGTGTGGTACTGGCATAAAGATAGATATATGGATTAATAATGGAATGGAACTGAGAGTCTAGAAATAAACCCACACAGCTAAGCAATTGATTTTTGACAAGGATGCCAAGACCATTTAATGGCGGAAAGGACAATTTCTTTAACAAATGGTACTGGGACAACTAGATGTCCACATACAAAAGGGTAAAGTTAGATGCCAATCTCATACCATATACTAAAATTAACTCAAAATGGATCAATTGTAAAACCCAAAACTCTTAGAAGAAAACATAAGCCTAAATATTCATGACCTTGGATTTGGTAATGGATTCTTAGAAATGACCTCAAAGGCACAAGCAGCTACAGCAATAAAAATAGATCAGTTGGACTTCATCAAAGTTTAAAATTTTTGTACAGCAAAGGACACTATTAAAAAAGTGGAAAGGCAATCTACAGAATGGGAGAAAGTGATTTTCAAATCTGATAAGGGCCCAGTATTCATAATACATCTTTTTAAAAAAAACTCTTACAACTCGAAGACAGAAGACAAACAACCCAATTAAAATATAGGCAAAGACTTGATTGGACATTTCTCTAAAGGAGATACGCGTATACAAATGGGCAACAAACATGAAAATATGCTCAGCATCATTGGTCGTAAGGAAATGCAAATCAGAAATGCTGTGCGATACCTCCTCACACCCACAGGATGGCTAAAATTTTAAAACACTCAAAAAAACAGAAAATAAAAAGTGTTGGTGAGGATGTAGAAAAATTGGAACCCTCTTGCTTTGTTGGTGAGAATGTAAAATGCCGTAGTCACTGGAAAATAGTTTGGCAGTTCCTCAAAAACTTGAATATTGAATTACCATATGTTGCAGCAATTCTATGTCTATACCCAAAATAATTGAAGACAGGTATTCAAACATGCACTTGTACACCACTGTTCATCGCAGCACTATTCACAGTTGCCAAAAGGTGGAAAACACCCAAATGTCCATCAGTGGATGAGTGGATGGACAAAATGTGATGTATCCATACAATGGAAGATTTTTCATCCATCAAAAGGAAAGAAGTAAAAAAAAAAAAGAAAAAAGAAATGACCGTAGGAGAACTTCAGAACATCATGCCAAGTAAAAGAAGGTTGACACAAAAGGTCACATATTGTATGATTGCATTTACATGAAATATCCAAAATGGTAAATCCATGGAAACAATAAAACATAGTGCTTGCCAGGGGCTAGAGCAGGGGAATGGCAGTGACTGCTTTAATGAGGTCAAGATTTCAGTATGGGGTGACTGAAATGGTTTGGAACTAGGTAGAGGTGACAGTTACACAACATCGTGAATATACTAAATGCCACTGAATTGTATCCTTTAAAATGGTTAATTTTGTGTGATGTGAATTCCACCTCAGTTTTAAAAAATTACATCATCTAGTTTTTGTGATATCATAAATAACTGTGGTTTTGTTGTCATAGTTACCTGTGACTGTTGGACCCAAGTGCTTTGTAGCATTAATTCATTGGGAAAGTTCTTTGCACCCATGGGCAGGAAACGAAGATGGATGATCCCATGTGGGTTTCTTTCTTAAATAACAATTAAGGAATATAGTTTTGCTTTTTCATCTTGATAGTGTAGAAGCTGGTAAGACTTCTACCTTAAATGCGTTATTTTAAAATATGATCTAGACTGATATTGGTTGGTTTCTTTCAATTTGAAAAAGCCTGTTTTAAATAACTTCATATTATTTGGAGATGGAGCAGCTTTTAGTTTCATGAAAATTAATAGTAATTTTTAAAGAATCTAGGATATACCTATGGAATTGCAGTAAGGTTTTTCTGATAGTTTGCTGTGTTGCACTGTTAGAGATTTTTGTGACACTTTCGAAAACCACTACAAGTGCCTTTTATTGACAATGGAATTGCTGTCAGGAATAAAAATTCGGTTTAGATCAGTCAAGCAAGTTTGTGCAAAAACTGAAAACCTTAGTTTCTTAATTTTATCTTACACCTCTTTTGTTTTTTGAAGGAGGGACTTTAGGTTCGATTCTGGCTACAGATCTGAGACTGAGAAGTACTTCAGAAAGGTAGAAGTGATTTGCCAATGATCAGGAAGCTTTTCTTTATGAATGAAGTTCATGTTTCTGCCCCTGTGTTATATGTGGCCTTGTTTTTCCAGCAGGTGTTATCTATGCTAGTTTTCTTGCACACTCCCACCTGGTTTCTCTTGTGATCCAAAATATGCCATCCAGGCTGAGAGTTTGTAGACATGAAGCAAACAAAGCAAACGGGTTTGTAGTGGAGTGAACCCACAGCTTTTGTCCTTGTTAATGTGTGCTGGTCCACCGAACTGGAGAGTAAGGGAAGAAATGCCTTGCTTGAGTGAGGGTCTTGTGATTTGAAAGCTAGAAGGAATCTGGTAAGCATAGCCAAATATCTGGAGTAAGTATAATAAACTGAAGTAGTGGGTGATCAGCTTAAAGTACTTATTGCCTCCGACTTCTGTAAAATTAAGATTTCCTTTTTGTGATGTGTACTGGATAACTTTTTAAAATAAGAAAAGGTCAGTTTTTAAGTTGTGAAGAATTAAAAGTCAAGCTTTTCGGTAAAGTATTAACTAGGGAAATTTTCCAACAAGGGTTAATTTTACTAGACACTGAGCTACTTACTATCCCATGACAGAAGCAAGTGCAGTAGTAGTTGGATGAGACTTCAGCTTGCTGCAAGATTCCATTTGCCCAGAACCCCTGCGTACATTTCCTCGCATGATTTACTTAACCTTTCTGTGCGTTGGTTTCCTCACCTGGACAATTAGAATAATAGAATCTACCTCACAGGGTTGTTATAAAGATTGAATTAGTTAATTAATGTAGTTAAAGCTTAGAACAGTGGCTGACAGAGTCGAAGCTGGCTGTGTCTATATTAAAGACATAGGAATGCTGGTGAGAGATAACCCGGAGGTGCTTTGGTGAGGGGTGCTTTTCTGAGGGGCACCCCTGTTCACATTCACAGATGCTCGTACTCCCCAGCCTTTCTAGTGTACTGATGCACTGTTCTGTCTGAGGTGCTGAGCCCTCTGGTACACTCTCTTTAGGGCTATTGTACTGCTAATGGGCGTCTCAGCCAAGCAGAATGCTTTGGGAAAGAAGTAAAGAATTCGAAAGCAGTGGTTTTTCAACTGCTTCACAAGTAATTTTAAGATCTCATGAAGCATCTCTGGTGGTTTGTTGAAAACACAATTACTGTCTCATTCACTCACCAGGAGTTACTGTGTGCCCATCATTGGCACTGGGCAGAAGTGCACGACATAGGAGTAAGGGTCAGAGACAGAGGTGAAGATAGCATATGGTTCTTTGGCCTAGAACTCACAGCCTAGACCATTTTTGGTACCCCTAGAATCCATGCCAGGAGCCCCAGGGCTTAGAATGGAAGAGCTTCAGAAAATAGCTCCTCCTTAATGGTGTGCGTCCTCGAAGGTGTGTGTTACGTACACATCGGTTAGTGTATGGTTTCTGCTCAGGCATCTCAAACTTAGCTAGGAGAGACAGGGAGCTCTCGGGTGGAAAGAGTGTTAAAGCTCTTAATGAATCATCTGGCTGTGATCTATTATCAGAGACAACTGAGTTGGCTTTATTTCCGTTTATATTTTTCAGTTTCAACGAGCATTTTTAATAGTTTTAAATTGCTAGTTTGTGTTTTAATGACTTCTTTTTACTCTCCCCACCCCCTTTCTTTTCTATTTGTGTATAGTTCTGGTGAAAATGAATGAGGAAAGGAGATTGATGAGATTGGATAACTCAGCTTCCTAGAATATACTTTGCTCTTTTCTCCGTAAGTGATGACATGCGGTTTCTTTTATAGGACTGAATTGCAACTGCTGAAGCAACAAGTGAACCTTTAGAGATGCGTACAGGCCTGCATAAAGTGAAGAGGGAAACTGGAGCAACCAATGAAGTAAAGAAGAAGTATGTTCCCCAGGTGAATAGCATGCTTCTGAATTTTAGCAAGTTTCTTGTCATAACAATTACCATATCTTCAAAATGCCTAACTTTTTAGAGCCATGTTTAGTTTCTGTATTCCTGTTAAACATTCTTTATTCTCCTCTCTGTTTTTATTGCTGAGCGCTTTGATTAAATGATTCTCTTTTTGGATTAATCTAAAAATCTGCATTAAATATGCAACTTAGGAGATTTCTTAGATCCCTTGATAGGAACCTGTTCTATGTTAGGTTGACCGTTCGGTATTATAAAAGTAGGATTGTCTGTTGGGTCTGTTATGTGCCATTTGCTACAAGTCAGCTTTTAGTAAAAAACTTACACTTCGGCTTAATTAAATGACTGACTTGAAAAATTAGAACACTAATTTGAATATCAATTTACACTAATTTGAATATCAATTTTCCAAGCTATATTCTACAAGATATGTGACACTGCCCTCAGGAATAGGAAACATTTTTCAATGCTAAATTTAATACTCAAGACAAAGCAGACTGGCAACTAATCAATATAAATAGACAGTCTTTACTTGGTGTGCCCTAGTAAAGTTTTACTTATTTATTTGAGTTGGGAACTCAGTTTAGTCTTAGCCACTCACAAGCTTAGACTTTGGGGGTTTTGGGGTTGTTGTTAAAGTTTTTTAAATAAAGCAAATCAATTACATTACATGGTTCCTGCTATCTTCCTTCTTCAGGTTTCTGCTGTGGGGGCAAAGGTAATGGGAAGGGCAAAGCCAAATTGGAATCATCAGGAATTTTCTGTATGTCAGTCTCTGTACCTACTAAAACTTGGCAACACTGAGCCATCTTTTCTGCCTCTAGCTTACCTCATTTCGCCCACTCCACTCCTACCTATTAAATATGATGTTCTATTTATTATCTACACATCATGCTTCTTCTGTTTCACCTTTAGGATCTTTAAAAAAATGTTCACTTTTAAAGGGACATACTATTTGACTCAGCAGTTGCATTTCTAGAAATTATATAACCTCAAACAAGTATGCAGGTAATCCCTGTACTACCTCAGCCTCTATTAAATCCTCGTGCATGCTTTCTATTTCAGTAGCACTTGGACAGAGACTAATTATCTCTTGCTGGCATTATTTTGTTGTGGCCATGGGTCATGTCCCCTTCTAATAACTTGGGCAACTGCTCACTACTTTGCCTAAACTGCGGCGGACTAGAGACATTTGTGCAGTAGCTACCTACGGTATTTTCCCTTTCAGATTTCTTCTTTTGAACTTCTGTTCTCTTACAGCAATCTTTCTCTTCCCGTTTGCGAATATCACAAATGGTTACACTTTTTGCATTACAATATTTCGATATTTAAATGACTAAACATGTAGTGGTGGTATTTCTACTTGGCTGTACATTAGAATCACCTCAAAAGCTTTATAAAATACTAATACGTGGTCCCACTCCCAGAAGATTCTGAGGCAATTTTTCTGGGGTGAGGTGTAGTTATCAGCATTTTAAAAAGCTGCATGGGTGATTTTCATGTGTGGTCAAGTTTGAGGACTAGAAATACTATTGATTTTTTCTGTATTGGTGATGACTCTGATCACTTTAAACGCATCATAACCGTTTACGTGATTCCTTCGGGTTTATAAGTATACAGTAGTGTTATGTATAAAAACATTTTTCCTCTGCCTTTACCATATTTGTATTTCTTATTCGTTTTCATGTTTCTTTGTATTGGAAGGAACTTCTGATACTATATTAACTAACAGTGATAAAATGCTTCTTCGTTTTGAGCCGGTTTTTAATGACTGCATGGCTCACTTATTCGTCAAAGCATATTGAAAGTTAATTTTAAATAAATACTTTAATAATGTAAGAAAGTATACCTTTATTATTAGTTTTAGAATTTTTAAATTAAGAATAGGTGCTGAATTTTAACAAATGATTTTTTGGTGTCTGTTGACATGACACTACAAAAAATTTCAACCTATTTCTAGGTTCTGTTTACTATTATTTTCTTTTAAATTTTTGAGCATGAATTCTAAGTAAGCTTTGTCTATAGTTTTCTGTTTTCATTTTCTTTAGCCAGTTCTTTTTTTTATAAATAATGCATTTTATTTATTTACTTTTTTAAAGATTTTTTATTGGGGAAGGGGAACAGGATTTTATTGGGGAACAGTGTGTACTTCCAGGACTTTTTTCAAGTCGAGTTTTGTCGTTTCAATCTTACTTGTGGAGGATGCTGTTCAGCTTCAAGTTGTTGTCCTTTCAGTCTTAGTTGTGGAGGGCGCAGCTCAGCTCCAGGTCCAGTTGCCATTGTTAGTTGCATGGGGCACAGCCCACCATCCCTTGCAGGAGTCAAACCGGCAACCTTGTGGTTGAGAGCACATGCTCCAACCAGCTGAGCCATCTGGGAGCTCAGCGGCAGCTCAAGGTGCTGTGTTCAATCTTAGTTGCAGGTGCAGCTCACCATCTCTTGTAGGAGTTGAGGAATTGAACCAGCAACCTTGTGGTTGAGAGCCTACTGGTCCTTGTGGGAATCGAATCAGCAAACTTCAGCATTAGGAACACGGAGCTCCAACCGCCTGAGCCACCAGGCCGGCCCTCTTTAGCCAGTTTTAGGAGCAGGTTAGTAGAATAAACTAGTAACCTATATCTTGACCTATTTTAGGCATGATTTTTATGATGTGAATTGTGTGTTTCCGGAAGGTTTGAAAGGATTCACTAATAAACAGTAAGAGACTTGTTTTTGTGAGGGTATAGTTTTTTTATTTTATTTTAAAGATGTTGGTCTAGTTAGGTATTTTATTTTGCCAATGTTATAATTTTACATTTTTAATAGAAAATCCATCCATTTAGTTTTATCCAAATTTATTAACACATACATAGTATTCCCCTACAATTTTATTGCCTCTTTTTATTTTATTTTTTTTAATTAAAGTTTATTGGAGTGACAATTGTTAGTAAAGTTACATAGGTTTCAGGTGTACAATTCTGTAATACATCTATATATCACATTGTATATTTGATCCCATATATTTGATCCCTTTTACCCTCATCTACTACCCCCCTCCCCACTTACCCGCTGGTAACCACTAAACTATTGTCTGTGTCTATGAGTTTTTGTTTCTTCATTTGTTTGTCTTGTTCTTTGTTGTTTTCAGTTTTATATCCCACATATCAGTGAAATCACGGTTCTCGACTTTTTTCTATCTGACTTATTTCGCTTAGCATAATAATCTCAAGATCTATCCATGTTGTCGCAAATGGCACTATTTCATCTTTTTTATGGCAGAATAGTATTCCATTGTGTATATGTACCACAGTCTTCTTTATCCAATCATCTATCGAAGGACACTTTGGTTGTTTCCATGTCTTGGCCAACGTAAAAAAAGCTGCAGTGAACATCAGAGCACATATATCTTTACAGATAAAGGTTTTCAGATTTTTCGGGTAGATACCCAGGAGAGGGATTGCTGGGTCATATGGTAATTCTGTTTTTTAATTTTTATTATTTTATTATTGCCTCTTTTAATGTCCTATTTTTCCAATTACATTTCCTCCTTTTTTTGTAGTTAAATTTACCAGTACCATCACTTTTAGTCTCTTCACAAAAACTTTTAATTGAAATACAAAACTTTAAAAGGACCAAAGGAGGTTGTGAAAAGTTAGTTTCCCATTCCTGTTCCTCAGGCAATCCGTCCCTCTTTCATAGGCAGCACCTCCTGCCAGTTCCTTTTCTTGTGGTTCTTCCAAAATATTTCGGTTTTTGTTTTCAAATATCTAATTCCTTTCTTTTTAAAAAAAGTTCCTCTAGGTTTCTTTCTTTCTTCCTTCCTTCCTTCCTTCCTTCCTTCCTTCCTTCCTTCCTTCCTTCCTTCCTTCCTTCCTTCCTTCCTTCCTTTTTGTCGTTTGTTTCTCAAGATTATTTGCTGCATGTTTAGGTTTTGTTTTTTTTGACAATACTTAAAGCAATGCTTGTCCTCTATTCTTTTTTTCAGTCTGTAGATTTCTTGTGTAGTGATTTTGGTACATTTTCTAACTTCATTATATCTTGCAAGCAAAATACTGTTGATTTTGTCTTCTGTTCAACTAATCTTGAAGATTCTATAACTTATGTGTAAATTTATCCTCTTTAATTTATGGTTGATATTGCATTTGTTATGTTTTCTATGTATAATTTATTTCTTAATTTTTATAATTCTTGTCTCTTTCTATTATACCTTCTGTTTTATAGAATGTTTTCCCCTTCCTTTTCACTTTTAAACAAATTTTAAAGGTGAACAAACTTTAGAATTCTCCCATTGCTAAAAATAACATATGTTTCTATATTTATTTACTATCATTAAAGCAAAAACAGGAACTTTCCTTTCCTTCCATATAAGGAAACTCAGTTTCTCCCTGTTTTGGCATTCCCTCTTCCTATTCCATAGCTACCCCCATTATTTTTTCCTTTCACATTTTACCGTTGTTTGATGCAGTGTACTAATTATTTTTGGCTTCAGCCTGTTATTTATAAGTATTTTGCTCTTGATTAAGTTAACAGCTACCCAGGCCTTCCTCTGAGGGGACAGACGCTGTGCCAGATTCAGGAGATACAGAGATAAAGGCCATTCTGTCTTCAAGATCCCCTTTCTGGCTGAGGAGGTATCTTTCATGCATATCAACAATGGCAAAAGATTGATGTGTCAGGTGTGCTGGAGACACACAGGGAGGGACTGATGTTTGTTGAATCAGCGAAGGCATCCTGGGAGCTGAGTGTTACTGTAACAGTAGGGCTTTGAGGTAATGGATAAAGCAAAAAGGCGAATGTGTGAAGGTACCCAAATTCATTGCCTACGTTCATCAAAGGCCAAAGGTACCCAAGTGGCTGGAGATGAGACTGGACAAAGGAATGTTGGGGCCAGATGGTGAAGCGTCTTGAGTGCTTGGCCAGCAAGTTTCAGTGTGTCTCCTGTGGGCTGCACCGCTAGGCTTCAACGCAGGTGAGCACCAGGCTCAAGGCTGTTTTTAGGACGATAACTCTGTCTGTCACAGAAAGTGGGAACTCCAGGGAGGAAGTCAGTCAGGCAGCTGTGGCAGTCATCCAGGCGAGAGACGATGGGCGCTTGAACAGGTGGTAGCAATAGTGCTGGAGAAGAGAAGATGAGGTGTTTGGAGGCAGAATCTAAAGATACCAGCTAGTGTCTGATTCGGGTGAGATTAGGAATTAGAGGATGACTCAGAAAAGTTTTTTGTTTGTTTTAGGGCAGGTGATAATAGATGGTGGAAATATTGACCAGCTTGTGGAGTGGGGTAAAGTTTGTGTGTGTGGGGGGGGGCTGGTTAGCAGAAACTGATTTGGAGAGAGACAGAAGAGAGTTTATTTTAGGACTTGTTGAATTTAAGAAATCTTCAAGAGATCTAGAAAAACGTATCTAGAAACCGTGGGCAACATGGGTCGGAAACTCAGGTGAGATGTAGGGGCTGGAGATAAAGGTGTGAGACACACTTGCCCAAAAGAGGATGTCAAAGCCATAAGTGCAATCCCCTTCCCGCAGGCAGAACATGAAGACAGAAAATCAAAGGGCTCAGGATGGCTTCTTGGCAAACACCAGTCTTTTATGTATAGGAAATCGAAATGTCCTGAGCACTGTAATATGTGCCCAGCATGAAGTAACGAGAGCTTTTTCAGATGGCTTACTTTATCTTCTCAATAGCCCTGTGTATGGAAATTATTACTACCCTACTTTGTGGGCCAGGAAACTAAGGCCCCAAGGCATTGTTACCAAGCTAGTAAGTGGGAGTGCAGGCCAGGCCTGGATGCGTGTCCATGCCAGAGGAAGCGCTAGGGGAGAAGTAGAACGACTTTCTACAGGGCCAGTGGCCAGCAGTGGCCGTTCACCCAGAGGTCCAGTAGGAAAAGGAGCAGCTTAGCCACTGGTTTTTCTCAACTAGAAAACTGACAGGGATCCCAGCATGCTCAGTTCCCACTGAGGACCAAAGTCAGCTCACACTGAAGTCAGAGAAGCTGAGGAAATGCAGCTTTTGGAGACAGCTTGGTGGTGGTAGAGGAATGAATGACTAGGGCACCTGGTCTGGGGCTTGGGGGAGGGGGTGGCATCATTTTGTTTGTTTAAAAATGACAGCTTGAAGTATTCTGATCATCTTTTTTTTCTTTTAGGTCATTATCTTAGTCTTGTCTTGACTCTGGGCTTCTGTTACTAAAAAGAAAAAGAAATTAAAAGGAACTCTGCTGGATTCTCTTTCACATAGTCTGCTTGTTGAACTTGTTTACTTGGAGTTCTTTTCTTTTTCTCTCTTTCTTTTCCTTCTACACATTGTTTTCTGATGTTTCTAAGCTGTGTCTTAGTGACCCTCTTTGATTGCTAAATACATGTGAGACCCTGAGAGCTCCTCTTTGGTTCTTCTTTTAGGTCTTTCCATTTTGGAAGTGGTTTTCTTCTGTCATTTGAATCTTTTGTTCAATGCAGCTTCCTCCAGAACTCTTAATTCAGAAACTGTTTCTCCTCCAGATGATAACTTGTTCTTGCATTCTTTGACAATAGGAGAGTCCAGAGTGCTAAGAGCGTGCACTCTGGAACTAGACTGCCTGGGTTTAAATCCTGGTTGTACTAGCCACTAGCTGAGTGACCTTGGGCAAGTTATTTAGCTGCTTTGTGCTTCAGTCTCTTCATCTGTAAACGGGAGGCAAGACTAATGCCTATTAGCAAGGGTTGTGATGAGGGTTAAATGAACTACTGCCCGTGAAGAGCTTAGACTGAGCAGTGTCCAATGCCCGTGTTCCATCCTCGTTAGCTGTTCTTGTTGTTCTGGGGGAAAAACAGTAGGAGAGGTGACCTTTTCCTGATTGTCATTTGGACCACACAAATAAGTGATACATTTACAGATTATGGGAGCTTTACTTGGTAAACTAGAAATAGGCAAATCCTGGAAACCAGGTAACATTCCCTCAGGTTTTTAAGCAGTTCAGCAACGAACAATTTTAATTTCAGTCCAGATGTGGCATGTGGACTTGCAGATGTCCACTGTGTGACCTCACCTTCCCCATGGCAAGTGCTTTTCTCTTAAATACAGGCCATAAAATTTTAAATTTCTCCCTTACTGAATAGTTCTTCCACAAAACTATTTAATTTTGCTCATCCCATGTGCAAATAACAGCTGCTGGTGAATCAGCACTCAAAATTAAGTAACTTGCCTGAAGTCCATGGTGGGCTTGGAATTTAATTAAGCCCATGGTATCTGACTCCAGTGATATTAAAAGGAGAAGAGGTTTGCTGGAATACATATACATCAAACTATAGTGCTGTTTTAGTTCAAGCTACCAAGACAAACTACCATAGACTGGGAGGCTTATAAAGAACAGAAATTTCTTTCTCACAGTTCTAGTGGCTAGAAGTTGAAATTAGGGTGCCAGCATGCTTAGGTTCTGGTGAGGGCTCTCTTCTGGGTTGAAACAGCCTTGTTCTTGTTGTATCTCCTCATTTGATGGGGGGAGAGAGAGCTCTCTGCGGTCACAAAGTGCTCGCAAGACAGCAAATAGTAAGGGGAAATCATATCAACCCAACCTTTTGGAGTTTTTAAGGAAAGTGAGGAGGCTTGTACATGAAGGAGCCAGTCATTTTTTAAGAACCCTTTGACAGAATTTGCATGGTTTCAAATAAATTCCTTCAACATGTTTATTAACTATAAAAGGAAAGAAAAGGTAGTAACTTTGCAGTGGAGAAACCACGTTAACCGAGCGGTCATGGTCGACATCACCAGTAAGAAGACATCGTACCGTCATGAACCCCATGATAGGACGCGCTCAGAACACAACATCATTTCCAGGGTATTTTTGCCCCAAATACATAACTTCAGTGTAAAATCATGAGAAAACATCAGACAGACCCAAATCAAGGGACATTCAATAAAATAACTGATTAATACTCTTAAAGGGTATCAAGGACATGAATGGCGAGGACAGACTGAGAAACTGTCACAGACTACAAGATAACTAAGAAACAGCAACTCAGTATAGTGGGGATCCTGGACAGGCTCCTGGAACAGCAAAGGGACATCAGGAGAAAAACTGGTGAAATCTGAGTAAGGCCTTTGTTGTAGTGAACAGTTCTGTGCCAATGATAAGATCTGGTCCTGTCCCGCATACCGTAGCTACTCATATGGAAGGTGGTAGCACTAGGCGAGCTGGGTCAGGGGTAACGGACACTGTCTGTACTTTTCTTTTTTAATTTTTTTTTATTGGGGAATATTGGGGAACAGTTTTTCTAGGACCCATCAGCTACAAGTCAAATTGTCCTTTAATCTAGTAGTGAAGGGCACAGCTCAGCTCCAAGTCCAGTCAGCATTTTCAATCTTAGTTGCAGGGGGCACAACCCACCATCCCATGTGGGAATTGAACCTGCAACCTTGTTGTTGAGAGCTCATCCTCTAACCAACTGAGGCATCTGGCCACCCTCTCTGTACTCTTTTTCAACTGTTTTGCAAGTTCTAAAATTAGCTCAAAATTAAAAACTTGTTAAAAAATAAAGCTTTGACAAGATTCCGTACAAATGTTTTCTGTTTTGTCTCTATCTCATTTTTCTGTTAAGTAAAAAGCCATCAAGGGTTAGAGAAACTCTTTGGTCCTGGGTAGAAACTGGTGTAAGAATAGGAAAGAAAGCGTAGTGCTCAGTCTCCTTCTCTGAGTGGGTAAATGTTAATGAGAGCCTTCTACAGTATTGCTCATTTCCTGATATGTTGAATTTCCTAGACCTTTCTGAAGGGTATAGTAGCTGTGTTGGTGGGAGATTTTTCTGAAAATTTTGTGAGGCCAAGTGGGCAGAATTAGCAAGATACTGCACTTAGGTTTAAAAAAAATTCCAAATCAGACTTCTGCAGGGTCATGTGTCTAAAGCTAGCACTTCATACCCAGAGTTCTCTGAAGTGTTTGCTGCTGAGACCAGAATGGCCTGAAAACTGGTGCATGTCCATGCAGAGGTGTGCAGACCCAAGTGCTCTTCGGGAGGTATATGTAGATGAAGGGCCCTTCTGGTCCTTAGGGACCAGCCACGTTACAGCCCTGAACACAGAAAGATCTTAAAAGCTAGGGTTTTCTAACGTGTTCAGTTGAAAAATGCTGCACAGTGACAGCAGTGGGAGTCTGCATAGAGTCCAGGAGGATTTGGAGGGCGGGACGTCTTGCTCTGCCCATAGGGCGGGAGCGGCTGCCCTGGCCTGGTTTGCTGCAAAGCTGGGCTTGCTGCACGAGCAGACTGCAAACCTTCTCAGAAGTTGTTCCTGAGGCAACAACCTAATCAGGGATTTTGTTTCCCAAATGCAAATACCCTGTTAGGAAAGGACAGCTCTGGCTGGATGACAGGAACAGCGAGGCTCCTGGAAAACTATACCTTCTCTGAAATGGTTGTAAAAATCTAGTGTGTCTCCTCCTCCATTGAGTTTGGTGGGTATTAAACCAGTTCTGCCCCACCAATTAAGAATAATCTCAGTAAACTAAAAAACATCATATTTCTGAACTTACAAAAGACACTTTGGCAAGGCTTAGTGGGTTTGCTCAGTGCCTACAGCAATCAGAAATGTGTTTACCAAGGCATAGCGAGCTCTGAGAGGTGCAGCGTGGCCAGCTGGCAGCATCCAGAGGGAGCCAGCTCTTCACGGCTGCTGTGTGGACGTCTCTTCCTTCCTGAAGTTAATCCCTTGGGTCAGATTCCAAGTTGAACCTCAAGGCAGTGAACCAACTACAGTGGTGCTAACTCGAATCCACGACACTGTTACGAAGCTCTTCCCTGGCCCGCACTCCACAGGCTCTGGGCCTTCTTGTTCAGTAGAGATATGTCCTCATGCCTTGAGTTGGTAAAATGGTTATGGTGATGCATTTTTAGTTATTCTCTACAATGAGTGCAGTGGATAAATGAGATAGGAAAATCAAGGATAAGTTCTTAGTTGACAATTAATTTGGAAGACTCAGCTCTGCTAACTCAGTGGAGTATGAGAAATGGATGACCGTTTTTTTTCAGAATACTTTTGCAGAACAAAATCTGCATTCATCAGTAGAGCTTTCCACCATCTGACCATGATCCCTTTCCACCACAAATCTATCCTGCCCCTACTTGCCTTTGATTAGCTCTGGTAGGCTGGCGATACCATGTACTCTAACATTGCCAAAGTTTTTCTTCCCCTTCTCTGCTTTCAGGTCCCGTATCATCAAATGCCACCCTCTTGAAACCTTCTTTGGTCTTCCTCAGTCATTATTATCAGTCTGCTTTTCCGTACCCCAAGCTCATCGTAGCATGTTTCCTATGGCACGTGTCACACACCACTTTGTGATGTTTCTGTTGACGTGGCTTTCTCCTCTCCTGGATTATCACCTCCTTGAGGTGTCAGGGACTTAGGCGTTCATCTTCACACCCTCTGAGTGTTCAGCATAGTAAATTTGCTGACATTGATCGAGTGTTTATACTGTTTCAGCCATTGTCTAAGCATTTTCTATTTATTATCATGTTTAATGATCATAGTAACCTCATGAGAGAGAGAGAGATTTATCCTCCCCCATATTTTTACAGATGAAGAAACAGAAAGGGTAAGAATTTTGTCCGAAGCTGCAAAATGGTGGAGCTGAGATTTGAACCCAGGCAGTCATTCAGGGGTCAGGGCTTCTAACCAGTACTTGATACTGGACTACTACGCTGTAATGCCCATGCTCTTTCTGCATGCTATACTGGTATTTGTTGAATACCAGCTGTGTGCTGGCAGGAACTGGGCTGATCCTCCCAAATATGCCAGGAGGCATATGAGTTGCTGTTCTGTAGCTGAGGAAACTGAGATTCAGAGGGCTTGAGGTTAAGCCACCTGTACTAGTCAGTAGTACAGTATGTGCCTCGTGTGTGCGGGTAAATGAACAAGGGGATGAATAACAACTGAAAGCGGCTGTGGGAAGAGAACCACCATGGACTGAGTGCCTTCCATTTTTTTCTGTAGGAAATTCTTCCCCCACATTTTATTATGAAAAATTTCCAACGTGCTGCAACGTTGAAAGAATTTTACAGTGAGCAGCCATACACCCACTGCCCAGTTCTGACTATTAACATTTTACACAGTGTGCTTCTTATTCCTCTGTCCAGCCATCTGTTCATCATATTTTTTTACGTATTCCCCCAGTGCTTCAGCATGCATATCACTAAGTAGAGGCCACTATTTGTTTTACAGTTTTTTTATTTTGAGGTAAGATTTGTACATTTGCAGTTAAATTTTAATTGTACATCGGCGTTTTGACAAATGTATACCCCTGTGTAACCCAAAATCTTACCAAGATATCGTTACCCAGAAAGTTGCTTCATGTCCTTTCCCAGTAAATGCCTGTCCCTACTTCCCAGAGGAGTGTTTACTATTTTTATGTTGAATATTTATGGGTTTTTTTTGTTGTTGTTCCAAAAGAATTTAAGGTGACTCATTCAGGTCCATAAAATACAGCAAGAAAACATAAATGAGAAGTAGGTGGAGAAAAGAAACTAAGTTAGGAATATTAAATGGAGCCAGGAGAGCACCTATGATATGCCAGGCACTTTTATATGTAATATATTACTTAATCCTCACAAGAGGTATGCATAATTATTTCCATTTTATAAGTGGAGAGGCTACAAAGTGGTGTAGCTAATAAGTAATGGGGACACTTCAACGCCAAAGTCTTTTTCTATTCTATCACCCCAAAAGCAAGACAATAGGTAAAATAGCTTATTTGAAAATTAATATGGTCTCAAATAATATTTGCTCAAGTATTTGTAAATTTGTGTAACCTCACAAATTTGGTAGTTTAACTAAGGGAGATGGCAGAAGTGGGGGCACTAAATTAGTCCTGCAGTATTTGTACCTCAAGGTCAAGGTTGGCTTTGAGTTATCTCATATGGCCCTAGAGATGGCATTCTATGTCCTCAGTAAGAGAAAAAGTCACCTTTGCCAGAAATGGTGATAAAAACGGAAAGTCTAGAAATGGCTCCATTGACTGTTAAATGTGGCCTTAGCAATATCAGCAAGGAAGCATCTTATGCATGGAAGAGCCTTGGTCAGAGCTTTCCTCATTATAGGAGATCTTAGAAATCATTGTATCTGCGACCTTCTGCATTCTGTGTTGAATCTCCTTTATGTTAATAGATTGTATATAACAAAGAAGGGCAAGGAAAAACTGAATATTACTGAGAGGTTTCTTACTTGAAATGCCAGAAAAAGATTGAGCCTGTGGTAGTAGGAAGGTTGTCACGGGACTCCTGGATAAAGTTAGGGACAGACTTTGAAAAATAAAGGAAGCTGGGAGTGTTAAATTGATACTGACGTGGCGATATGAAGCAGGAGAATTTCCTCTCTCGACTGTGGCCTCCAACATGGTACGATGATCATTGCATTAGGCTCTGTTGGGCTGTGAGGACCACGGCGTGCTCATGCGGTCCTGGGTGATGCAGTGAGGAAACGCAGGAGCCAGCCCCGTGGGCAGACCTGTGTGGACCTAGCATCGTGACGCTGGACCCCCCTGGGAGCGACACAGGGGTCAGCAGCCCTGCTCTGCTGTCCTCGCTGCCCCACACCCCGTGTGTCTGCTTCCTCACCACTCCCTACCCCCACTCCTCCACCCACCGAATACCATGCCCGAAGCTTGCAAAGCGAGCATTTTCTGCACCTTCCAGGCCTTCTGCCTGTGTCTGTGGTCTCCGGGGGAGCAGGGAAGGGGTGGGCAGCCAAGTAGAAAGGTCACCAGTAGAAAGATCCATGTGAATGGAGGACACCAATGATAAATACCGGTTTCTCCTCCCCTGACAGCAGTGCAATGATCTTTAATAGATTGCTTTAATTGAAGGGAATTTTTTTAAAAAAATTACATTGTTTTCTCACTGTAAAAGCCATTCATTCTTATGGTAGATAATCTGGAAAATATAGGAAAGCATAATGAAGATAACTGAGATTCCTGTTAATGATATCTTGACAGCCTTCTTTTTAGGCATTTACTTCAAAATTGTTTACTTACAGTTGAAGCCATTCTATATATACATTTTGTATCTTGCTTTGAAAATATTTAATTGTCATATAAAATGTAATATTCAAAATACTTTACTGTATCATTAAAATTATTCATAAGCATGCTTTTAAATAGCTGTTTACATTTTCTATCTATTGTATGGACAGTACTCTATTTTCTGCCTACCTTTTTCATTGAATTTGAAGTGAGTTTCTTGTGAACAGCATATATGTGGTTGGGTTGTATTTTTCTCCACTCTGCCAATCACTACTTTTTAATTGGTGCATTTAGACCATTTACATGTCAGGTAAGTATTGATGTATTCGGGCTTTATTCTGCCATTTTATTATTTATTTTGTTTCCTGTTTCTCTTTTCTTGCCTTTTCTGAATTGCTTGAACATTTTTTAGGATTTTTATCTTGACGCATTCATTTGTACTGTTTTTGAGTGTATCTCTTTGTGTCATTTTCTTGGTGGTTACTGTGGGTATTAAAATATGCATAGGTGACTTATAACAGACTTACGGTTATCAATATTTTATCACTTTGAGTGAAATGTGGAAACCTTGCTTTCATCTAAGTGTCCCTTTACTTCCTCTTTCCCCCTTTTAAATATAATTCTTGAGTGTCAGATTGAGTTATGATTGTTTCAGTCATTAAATATGATTTATAAAACTCATGAGGAGAAGGATAGTCTATTGTATATATTCATATTCTTTTTCTATTCTTTCTTCCTTCCTGTTGCTCCAAGATTTCTTCTGTTATTCATTTCCATTCTGTAAGGGGAGATTTTCTAGCGACACATTCTTTTAGTTTATGTCTTGTCCCCTCCAGTCTTGAAGTATAGTTTCTCCAGATACAGAATTTGTGGTTGACATTCCTTTTTTCAGCACTGAAAATGTTGTGCTACTTCCTTCTGGCCTACATGGTTTTAAATGAAAAGACTGTTGTCATTTGAATTGGTGTTTTCTTATAGGCAATAGGTTCTTTTTCTCTTCTTCCAAGAGTTTTTCTTTGTTTTTAATTATCAGAAATTTAGTTATCTTGTGTTTTGGCATGGATTACTTTGGGTTTATCCTATTTGAGTTTTTTCCTAGCTTCTTGAATCTGTAGGTTTGTGTCTTTCACCAGGTTTAGGAAATGCTCAGCCGTTATCTTTTGAATACTTTTTCAGCCCCTCTCTTTCTACTCTTCTTCTGATGATGTGAACATTGGATCTTTTGTTATTGTCTCACAAGTGCCTGAAGCTCTGTCAATTTGTTTTCAGTATACTCTCTTTTATTCATATTAGAAAAGTTTTATTGATCTATCTTCAAGTTCACTGATTCTGTGCTCTGTCATCTATGCTTCATTATTAAACCCATCTGGTAAGTGTTTATTTCTGTTATTCTATCTTTCAGTTCTATAATTTTCACTGTTTTTAAAAATAACTTCTATTTCTTTGATGAGTTTTCTGTGTTTTCATTTGTTTCAAGAGAATTTCTAATTGCTTTTTCCCACATTTTTATGATGACTGCTTTAAAATCCTTTGTAAGCTGATTTCGTCATCAGATCATCGTAGTGTTGATATTAGTTGATTATCTTTTTTTCATTCTAGTCATAGTTTTTCTGGTTCTTGATATGATGGTGATTTTCAGTTTCATTCTGGACGTTTTGTCTGTTATGTTAGGATACTCTGAGTCCTATCATTCCACGATAATTTCTTTATTTTACCAGGAAGTCACCCTGATTAAGTCTAGCACACAGGTTGGGTCTGCTTTTGTGGTCTGTGGTTCCAATGAAGGTTTGCTTTTCAGAACCTTTGCTGTTACTGTTTTGGTCTGCTTGGCTTATCTGGTGCAGCTGGGGCTCTCACTGGTTCCTGCTGGTGTTGTCTGATGGGGGGAGTTTCTCCAGGAGAAACTTCCTGGGTGACCTGCAGGGAGGGCTTTCTTAACCTCTTTTATTATCTCTCCTTCTTCTTGGTGCTGCCAGCTGGCCTGATATTGATAGCAGAATTCCCATTCTATCATGGTGAAGGATATGCCTACCTGGGTTGCCTTCTGTTGGTAGTCTGGGGCTTGGGAAACATTGGGCCTGGGCCACCTTCTTCAGTTGGATGGAGGTGGGGGCTGGGTCATAAGATGCCCTGCTGCTGTGTTGTCCCTAAGCTGTTTGCTTTCCTTTTTCCATCTTTTAGACTTCTCCTTTGGTTACCTCTTGTGTTATTTCCAGTGTTTATAGTTAGTTCTACGTAGCAAGGAGGCTGGGGGAGAAATGAGTTATGCCATCTTGTCTGGACTGTTACAGTGTTCTATTTAACTATTTGTCTTTTGGATGATTAAGTTGTTTTAAATGTTGAGTACTGTAGACATCATGACAAGGGACCTTCCAGCAGCCTTGGAATCTGAAAGGCTTCCTTACTCCACAGACCCAAGGGCCTGAGCCTGGTTGGCTGCCTAGTACAGGCTGTTACTCATCTGTCTTCTGCTTGCTTGGCTGATGATGTCAGTTCTTCATGTCTGCTTTAAAGGCAGGCATTTCTTGTTCTTATGGTTCTTGAATAATGCAGTAGTTTGTCACATTTCTAACATGATTAAAACAGATAAACTTTCGCCTTTGTAGAGCCTTTTCTTAGCCTTTCGTTTTGGTCAATTTTCTCTCTCTTTTGGCAAAGATTTTATATTAAATTCAGCAGTGTAAATTGTATTTAACTGTGAGTTAACTATGAGATATTGAATTTTTTTATGTGAACATTTTTATTTCAGGGCTGTAAGACAATGACCAAGCTTTTTTTGTGTTTTTTGTTTTTTTTTTTGTAAATTAGTGTGAAAAGTTTTTGAATTTTCCACTTGTGAATGAGAAATTCGAGGTCATTTCAGTTCTTCCCCATAAATGTGCCTTAAAAAAGTCAGAGGGGGAAATCCTTTATATTGGAAGCCATGGGTCCCTTTGTATAGTTTACAATAATAGTTTTGCACAAATAATTTCAGGTTAAAATTGCATACTATTTATTCCCACCCATTTCCTTTATTGGCTGTGACACACAGGAATTACGCCCATTGCTTGACTAACCTTTTTGACCTTTTGTTACTTGGCTATAAATTGACTTGGGTCTTTTGCAAAAACACTGTCAGGGGGGAAAAATCTTTTTGTTAGAACCCAGCCAATTCCTGCTTCAGTGTAGAACAGTTTGTTCTCCTGAAGAAATGAGCCAGTTCAGTGAACAGAAAAACATAGCCGTAAACTGGCATCACCAAAAACTGCAAAAGCAATTGCCCATGATCATTCCACAGACCAGGGAACTTTATAAAAACAAAAATGAGGCTTTCAGGAGAAACATACCGTTCTGAGTTCCACGGTAAATGTTTAGGACTTGTTAGAATTATAATCACATAAAAAGGGTTTGGTGTTGGTTTGGGGTTTTTGTGTGTGTGTGTGTTTTACGTTCTAGCTATCACCAACATTGTAACATTTTAAATGGGGATGTTGTAGAATTCTCTCTCTGCCTTCTCTCACATTCACAGACTGTTATTGTAGCATGTACCCCTGCCTTTCAGTGGATCTTCCTGCCAGGTGAAAAGCTTCTTCTGTTCAACAAGATAACTATTTCCTGAGTGACTGCTCTGTGCAAGACTGTCTTGGGTCACCCCCCAAAGAAGACATTTATACTGACTGGTCTAGTGAATTATAAGAAAACATGAAAAATATCTATAGCATGGCAGGTGCAGTAACAGCAAAATGTACAAGACACAGTGTCAATAGTTGACAGAGTGCCCCGGAAGTGGGGGCATTAGAGTGAAGTTTGAAGACTGTCTGGGAGTTTGCCAGCTACCGCGTTTCCCTGAAAATAAGACCTAGCTGGACAATCAGCTCTAATGCATCTTTTGGAGCAAAAATTAATATAAGACCCGGTCTTATATTATAACATAATATATTATATAAGACTGGGTATTAGATTAGATTATACCTGGTCTTATTTTGGTCTTATAAGACCGGGTCTTATATTAATTTTTGCACCAAAAATTAATTAGAGCTGATTGTCCGGCTAGGTCTTATTTTCGGGGAAACACGGTACTTGAGAGGACAAGGGTATTCTGGGAAAAGAGAGAAGTATATATAAACTTGAAGAGTGATGAGATAGCACAGGGGTTCCAGGTGCTGTAAGTAGAATTGCTTGGGTATTAAGTATGGAGGGAAAGGAGTGGTGGACAGTGAAACTGGAGAGGAACAGGGACCAGATAACATGCGTCTCAAATGCCATGTGAAGCAGCTTGGAGTCTATGCTGTAAGTCACGGGGCTTTGTAAGGGCTTGAAATGGGAATGGCCTGGACAGAGTTGGACAGGGAAGATGTGGGTTTGCAAGGAACCTTGAGCTCAGTAAGGGTGGGTTGGACCAGACTAAGGACCATGATGGCGGGCTAAAGTGGGTAGGCTTTGTTTTGCAGGGAATCGCTGAGGACAATGCCCTGTGTGTTTTGAAAAGGCAAATATAGTCTACGGCCATACCACCCTGAACGCACCCGATCTTGTCTGATCTCGGAAGCTAAGCAGGGTCAGGCCTGGTTAGTACTTGGATGGGAAAAGGCAAATATAGTTGTGATGAAGACTGTATGGGGGAGGGTGTGTGTGTGTGTGTTACGTGTGTGTGCACGCACAGGGAATATAGGTCACTGAAATCACTGCAGTCTACATGCCAGAGGAGAGGGACGGCACTCAGAAGCCTTGCACAGGGGCCACCGTGGTGACAGGGGAATGCAGGGAGCCAGGAAGAAGGCAGGAAGCCAAGACTTTGCTTAACTCTGCGCCTGCCCCGCAAGGATGCTCTCAGTGGACTGTCATTCAGTTTTCATAGTGAGCCTTATACTGTATGCACTGACACCATTCCAGATTTGTAAAGGAGAAAACTGAGGTTTGGGAGACGACATACTTCACCAAAGACCCAAGGGACCTGCACTAGGCAGTTGCCGAGTCAGGGTCGGAACTTAGTTTTATCTGACTTCGATCATAGTGACACGCCACCTTGGAATAATACTTACTCTGACTTGCCCAGTGTTAGCAAGTCTCAAAGTGTCTTACATACTCAGTATAAGAGCTGTGCCTGTAAATGCTACTAACACTTAGATTTGGGTATTAATGCTGATACAATTCATATTTTGAAAGCCTATTTTTATTTTTCTTCTTAATCTGCCATCCCATGAAAACATAAAATACATGGTTTTATTTTTTAAAATCTTACCATTTTGGAAAAATTGGTGTGGGGGAAGGCCCAACAAAATTGGCAAAAAGTATAAATGACTGAATATGCTTTAACAAATACGATTTTTTAATGTTCAAGTGAGTGTGTATATATAACAATTTATATTAGAATAACTGTGACTTTCAGTAAGTAGAGAACCTTTTAGGACTAACGCGAAGTTAACACAGTAATTTTTGGTAAATGTATGTTTTTAAAAGACTCAGAAAACAGTTTTCAAGTAACTGTACTGTAGCTGAAGAAGGTTCACTAAGCAAAAACCATCTTCAATCAAGTCCCAGGAAAAATGAATGATTCTTTCTATGAAACATTCATTCCGTGGTCACTGGGTCATGGAATTCAGGCTTAGAGGGAAGGTGGGGAAGGACCCAAAACAAACCTGGCTTCCTCTGTATGAAGAATATATCAGCCCCTATTTAGTTACCGAAGGGAAGTACTGGCCCATTTGGGAGTGGAGCCTTGAGGTTCCGGTATGAAAGTCTGTACTTATGGAATGTGGCAAGCTGTCTCTTCAGCATCTCATTTCTACCCCTCCTTTGCTTCTCAAAATGGAACTAGAAAAAAAATGAATGTTTTTGAGATAGAAAAATGCTGGAAATGTGGAGAAAGGATCTAAATCTTAAGCTAAGTCTGAATTATTTTGTGGCATCAGTAGTAAAAGAAAATTTGCTGGGTTTTTAAGAAAAAATTAATATCTAATGTGACAGTGGAACCGTAGCCCGCTCCCCTGCCAAAACAGAGATTATATATAGCACAGCAAAAGAAAGACAGCCCTGCTTTCCTCCAGCGGCTGCTGAGCGTAGAGGGAGAAGCACTTACGTAACTGGGTGTGCTCATTCCTCGCACTGTATGCTCACACAGCTGGGCCTCGCCGGGCCTTTGTTCTCCTCAGCCTTAACTCTTGCTCGTATCCTCCATGGCTCTGGGACCTGTGCCTGGCACAGGAGGAAATGCTGCAGATACAGAACCCAAATCATGTCCCCCTAGTCTGGTCTAGTGGAGCCGACAGGCCAGTGGCTGCAGCTCACCTGGAGCAAGAAACTGGGGGCTGTGGAGTCTGGGGAGACGCAGCCTGGAGGATCCTGGCAGCCACCCCTGGGGGTGTGTTCCTGCAGTCAGCAGAGAAGCTACCTGCCTCCCTGCACCTCAGATTCCTCTGCTCTAGACAGGTGGCAATATCCACGCCATTCATAGGTATGGCAGGATGCTGTGAAATCGAATGTGGGAACTCATGCAGTGCGCCTACTTACCCGGAGCTGACACTCAGTGGGCATTTGGTAAATACACATACGCATTTCTCTGCCTCTTTCCTTTTCTCAAAGCCCCAGACTCAGTTCTCCTTTTTTTTTACTCTTTACTGAGAAATATGGTCCCTTTGGTGAACTCGGTCAGTGTATATATATCTCTTAAACCTCAAAATTCTCTCACTTTCACCCCCTTCTCCTTTTTCCTTCCTGCCTCCTATGAGTAAGTATCCCAATTCCTTTCTACTTTTCCTGGGCAACAGCAAGCAGTGTGAGGGTGAGAGGTGCAGGAGTGGGACGTGGCCTGTGAAGGTAAGGATGACATTGCAGTCATACGAGTAGACACATCACAACTCAGAATTTGTCCTAATCCAGGTCCCCTCAAGTCTTCCCAAATAGGTTTGGGAATTACTGGCTCCTGTAGCATTCCCTGTATCTTCCTCTCTTGCTTCTGTTTCCTGAAAAGAAAGAAGACAATAAAAGTTTGTCCTTTCCAAGCTGCCTAGGCCTAGAATCCTTTCTCTCCTCCCAGCCGGGGACCTGATGGGCGTTCTCCAAAGGGATCCCATCCATTATGGAATCATGTTTGTCTTCATTTGTCCTAATGTCATCAGAGTCCATACCTGAGGGAATTAGCTGAGAGGACATCGGGGCACACATCAGCTCCCTTTCCTGTCTTGTTCATGACCTCCCCTTCTTATTCTGCTTCTCCCCAACTTCCCCTCCAGACAGGCTCCCATTGCTAGCATATCTTCATCTAAGGTAGTGGTTCTCAACAATGGGTATTTGGCAATGTCCAGAGACTTTTCTGATTGTCACAACAAGGGGGCGGGGTGGGAGGTGCTGTTGGCACCTAGTGGGTAAAGGTCAGGGTTGTTGCTAAATATCCTACAATGCACAGGACGGCCCCCCAGAAAAAAAAATTATCTGGTCTAAAATGTCAATACCAAGATTGAGACCCTGGTCTACAGGGTTTCCCACACGAGCCCCCTGCTTTATGCTTGCCTGCCTCTGTGTCTGTGTCAGTAGGGGCTTTTGTGAACCTCAAAGCTGGTCCTCCCAGTGGATGGCCTCCCCTCTCTGGAGTCCCCCCCCATCCCTGCTCCAGTCACAGCTCATCCTTACCCAGGGTTTCCCAACTGCTCGTGTCCATTCATTGCAACACTTACCACCTTTTGCCTCTGATAGCCCCCTTGAACATGATATATATTTTTCTGTTTTGAGAGCAGAGTAAGAGTTTGGCTATAATGAGGATGACCATCCACACCCCAGTTTACATAATAATAATATTCCAAGGTCCCAAACCTTGCACTGGGAGAGGCAGTGGCACAGCATGGAATGAACACCAGACTTGGCATCAAGAGATTGTCTGGTACTCAACTATAACATTCCCGTTCTGTGACAATAGACATCATTTCTCTGAACTTTCGCTTTCACACAGGTAACAGAGATAATAACATCCATTTCCTAGGATTGTTTGAGGCTGTGAGGAGATGTTAGCCCAGGACCTGGTACGCAGTGGTCAAAGGCGGGTTGAAGCTTAAACATGAATCCAAGATCCCAGCTGTGACCCTGAAAACAGGATTGTTTCCCATTGCCTTGATAGCTGTGATCGTAATTCCAGCTAGCACGTGACCAGTATACCTTATGAAACGAGGAGAGCCCTCCCAGCACCGGGCCAGCAGCGCATCTTGCTTACTGGAGAAGTACTGGAGGGTTGATACTTCCCCTAACCTCATCGAAGCAGAGGAATTCCCACACACTTCTGACTCCCCCATTTTATAAGGAGACATTTCTCCCCATTCTGGAACATTGGGGCCCAAGAACCATGCCCTGAAGTTTGGAAGGTCTGCCTAACCGGCGGTAACCGGAAGTCAGCTGCTTTGTAAGGGGGTTGCTGAGGCCTGAGAGGGGTGCTGCATCCATTCACTGCCACGACTGTCTGGTGCATGGAGACCAGCATCTTGTTCAGACGCTGTATTACATTTACCTTTTCTGTAGTGCTAAGAGCTTAGTGACAATTGATCCCGTGGGCAAAGGCAATTTTCATATACTCCTAGAACTGGGGTTATAAAAACCATATAACTATCCAACAGTGCAAACACCATCCTGTATTTGCCCAGAGAATTTCAAACTTACTTCCTCTAAATGTGGCCTTATCTTTAGAACAGAGAGGAAGTCTGTGCACATCAAAGAAAAAACTGATTCCATCTTTGGGATAGCTATGAAATGTCCTGCGGGCTGCAGAAATATCGTGGGCCTTCCATTTTTTATCAGCAGCCAAAGAATGAAGAAATACTACATGACTAGGTTGTGGGTCAGAGGCCAGGGGACAGATGGGGTATGATCAGTTGAACATGAGTATCTACAGGGCTCCCAGGGCTAACAGCAGCGAATTATGGCTCCTCCTCACACGATGGGCCTTGTTAGGTTTTCTCAGAATCCTCAGGCACTTGCTCTCCACCCCAGGGCTTAGCTCTCCAATCGGATACACTCTGTTGTGCTGTTCATGCTTAAGGCATGTTCGTGTCTTTTTCGGTTTTGTTTTGTTTTTTTTTGCCAACCAAATGGGCTGTGGGTTAAGAGTTAAGAGCATAGTTTTGGAGGCAGGAAGACTTGGGTTTGAATCCTAGCTGCTGCCTGTTGCTTGTGTGACCTGTCGCGTTACTTAGCCATATACCTTTGGTTTCCCAGTTTGGAAAATTGGTTGATGATACTTAGCTCACAGGAGTGTGGTGAAGATTAAATTAAATGAGGAAATAAATGTAAAGCAGTTGGCACAGTGCCTGACGTCTTGTCATTGTACAGTGAGTGGTGGTGGTGATGGTTGTACTCTGAGAGCAGAGACATTGTGGCTTTGAATTCTCCCATTTAAACCCTGTTCCTTAGCAAAGAGCTGACCATCTAGTGGCACTCAAATAGTTTTTACTTGAAATGAATTACAGGCACACACATGCACATACAAACACATGCTTGGAGGAAAATCTGATAATGACAACAACTTGAAAAACGTAAGAGGTCATGCTTTTAAAGTATTTTAGCTCATTTTTAGAAATGTGATCCATAAGAAGTCTAAGGTCAGTCAGTCCCTACTCTTTGCAGTAAATTAGATCAGTTGAAGGGAAAGCATCTGGACCATTTCATCTCAGCTCTCCGCTGAGCTAACTTCACTTGGTTATGATATACTGTCATGTCCTCTGCCTTCTGGAGGATCGAAGTAGGGATGGCCTGTTTGAGTGTGTTTCAACGTGTTTTTCCAAACATAGCCTGCTCTCCTCACCTTTACCCATTGTCCCTTTCATAGAATTCCAAGACATCTTTCTCCTTGAGTTTACCTCCGAGAGAATTCTTCTCTGTATAAGAATAAACATTAGTCTTTGTTAAATGATCAAATGTTACTTAAAATGTACTTCCACGTTTGCCCTTGATACTGGGGATCTCAGAGTCAGATTCAGTACCAGATGAGGTGTGGAGGACATTGTAATTGTCCCCTCACAGCAGTCTCTCTGCTGCTTCCCCACCCCCTTCCTTAGCAAACAGACCACATTTGTACTTTTGTCGTCTGGTGGAGGGGACTGGCTACCCCTCAGTCCTTCCCAACCTCAGGGCTGGGTCTGGATTGTTTAAACCCAGTCAGATAACGCCTCACCTGCTGCCATAGTGATGAACCCAGTGGCACTCAGTGCCGGGGGCTAGTTCTGTGCTGGCTGTGGGCCCCAGTGGAGGCCATGAGAACGTTCCCTGAGGACCTTGCGAAGAAGGCTCCGCAGTGTTGTGGGAAGCCCTCCCCAAAGCCAGCCCTCTCTCTGTCCCGGATGGTGTGAGGCCTTGAAGCCTGGGACTGCTGTCGCCACCTTGCAGTGATTGGGGAAGCTACCCCTAGGATGCAGCCAGCAAAATAGAGAGAAAGAAAACAAGCCCTTGCTTTCATCATACGAGAGCAACTCAATGAAACCCAACCTCTGGACTTTCCACTTACACGTGCCAGTAAACCCACTTTATTATGTAAGCCCTTTTGAATTGGGTTTCATTAATTGTACCTTAGAATCCAAATGGAGATAAATTTCCTTTTATTTTGTGTATTTTAGTGATTCTAATCTGTGGACCAAACCTTTACCTTGGAGGAGGGGGAAAAGGGGTTGGAGGGCTCCATTTTGATAAAGCATGCACGAATTGCTTACATATTTCTGCAAATTAAAGAAATTTCTTGCCTATATATTATTAATATTTTTCAAATTTATCTGATGGTTTTGGTTAATGAAATACAAATTTAGGTAAAACTACTGAATGTGCAGGTTTCTGTTAGTGTTTTTACAATGAACAGAGATTAAAGGCATCATGTAAATTTCTGCAAAAATGTTTTTTGGTCGTGAAGCCATTACTTCGGTGTTTCCTTCTTCCCTCCCTCCCTTTCTCTGGTTCTTTCTCTAAATGCTTTATCACCCAGTTTCCTTCCTATTTAGTCTTATTAGTTATCTCAGTCTCTGTTAAAAATAGTTGAGATCTAAATTCTAATTAATTTTATTGAGATGGCTACGTTAAGATTCAGCTAAACTTTTCAAACCCTGCATCTATGAGTTCTATACACACGCAAACCAATACTGGGTATCGAGTGCTTTAGTATCAAGGGGCCCAAACTGAAGTTCAGTCCCATGCAACAGATTGGGTGTTGGATGGGAACACTTGTAACTTCAACCTTCCTTCTTTTGCTGGTAAAGCAGAACACTGCCGGCGAACTCCTGTAATTGACGTATTTAATGCCCCCCGTGTACTTATCACCATTACTAAGGTGGAGTAGTCCAGCGCTGAGCCCTTACTTCAGAGATTTTGCAGTTCTTTGGAAAGGAAAGACATGTATGTATACCAGACCCTAACTGAGCGAGGGCTACATCGGTAGACCATTCCGGAGCCTCTTTCTTAGAATTACTCTCCCAGAGCACTCTGGAACCTTGTGTTTAATAAACGTCAGTCACTACTGTTGTGAAATATGCTGTTTGCTAATAAAACATATTGCTCAAGTGCCCTTTCCTTTACCTTCTCTCTTCTAGCACTGATTCTTGATCAATAATTCTCAGCCTATTTTTTTTCGAGCAGTTGTTTTTTTCACATAGAAGCAAAATGTTGACACCCCCTCCCAGCCACGCACGCACAGACAGAATTTACTGCAAATACAGCAGTATAATGATTCATAATGGTAACTCCCTCAAGGAAAAGAGGCTGTCGCTGGCCCTACGCAGGTGTAAGCGAGGGAGCTGAACTCTATTCATTTCTTTCCTATAAAATAATACAGCTGAATGTGAGGGAGAGAGACTTCTTGTAAGGACAACCTTGAATTGTCTCCCAATTGGTTCAAAACAGAACAAAACTTATGAACTCTGGTATTTCATGTCAGCAGTGACAAAGGCTCACTGAGCTGCCCAGTCCTTGCTCGGCCCTGTGTGCTGCTTCTAGAATGCCAGCGGGAAGGCCAGGCCGAGGTGGCCAGCTGGCTGTGGAACCCTTATTCTAAGGCTGTGCTGCCACTTTCCTGTGACACTGGAATCAGAAGCAAAAGGGGCTTGCTGCCAGTAACCCAAAGGGCTGCATTCAAGCAGTGACCTATTTTTACACTGTAATCGGGTTGGGTTTCTCTTTTTCTCTCGCGAGGCAGCAATCTCACATTCTTGTGAGCGTGTGAGAAGCTAATTCCTTGTTACCTCTTGGGCTTGGTTGTTTCAGTTTAACATCGGTCACTCTTAACTGGGGACAAGAGTGTCTGCCCCTGCCCCCAATCAGGGTGGGAGTTGATTTAGGAGAAAATGAAAGGGTAGGAAAGTATGAACCAGGGGAGGATGGATAGCTGACGAGCAAGAACAAAACAAAGGGAAGGAGATAGAGGAAGGTTTTCGGGATTACAGGTCCAGGGCTCTGCTCTTTTAAATGCTAGTCATGCCTATGAACTAGGCACTTAGCCTGTTCATTCCATTTTGTCTAAGCTCCCTATATGCTGGGTGATAGCGGCATAGTGATAAAAAAGATGCAATTCTTGCCTCCGTGCACAGTCTTGTGGGGGAGGAAGCTTGTACCCACAGTTACAATGCACTGTCTCCAGTGCTGCAGGGAGCTAGGCATGAGTGAGGTTGGGAAGGAGGGGGACTGAGAAGGCCACTAGGACTTTCTGCTTGACTGTCCCAGCCAGCTGTGCTGTCTGCTCCAGCCTGTTCTCACCGCCATCAGACCAGTGCCTGGTCTGCGTTGTTTTTGTTCGTTGCCACTTCGGTATGTGTTGTGTATAATGTGTAGGGCTCGGGTTATTTAGGTGTGTTTCTCATGTCTACTCAAGGAGACCTTTGAGACATGAGGGAACATGTGTTACATGTCTCCATTCTCCAAATGGTGATGTGTGTGGGGGTGGGTGGGGAGATACTTTAATTTTTTAGGCCTTAAGGTCTTTACACCTAGGGTGATATGTGCTCCTATCTCCTCGGCCTGGACAGCGACGCCTTTTCACCCTTGAAGACCTCCCACAGGACTGAAGTCCTGCTCTGATGTCCCGAGAAGCACCCAGAGAGCTCTTCTCTGGTGTTTTCATTGCCTTTTACTTTCCCTCTGTTAGTGCTTACAGCTTTGAGCTTCCCTTTATCTGTTTGCACCTGTATCTGTCTGCCTCCCCCACTGGACTGTGACTCTTCGACACAAGGCCCGTGTTGTGTTTATCTAGGACACGCTAGCTGCTTAGCAGTAGTGAGTCACATGAACAAAGTATGTGTATCACGGAAATGAAGTTCCCATCCAGCACCGAGATGGCTAAAGATAGGGAGAGGAGCTCGAAACATTCTTCGTTGGTTGTCGGACTTTTTAGCTCACAGAATGTCTCTTGTACTTAAAAATAAGAGGAAGGGATATGGAGAAAGTTTTCAAGCATATAGCCTAGGAGGATGTAAAAAGTGGCCTGTTGGCTTTCCGGACAAAGAGGGATCGGTAAGGAAGGGCTGTGTACACCACGACAGAGAGGGGACCTGTCGGAAGGACAACCCGTTCAGCTGTTCCCTAACTTTTGTGTCTAATATCCTCCTGAAAGCAAGGCAGAATTGAAACTGACTGGTAGACAGCATTGTCATGTCTCAGCATGAAATGTTCATGTGCCGACTGATGTAACAAAGTCTGAATTCAGCATCGAAGAGATGATCAGGAGGCAGCCATGTTTAGCGTTGACAGACATGGTGTTGCTGTGTACGAGCCATCCTGTTATCAAATGGGGAAGGACAGAGTAGGTACTTGGTAAAGATGGATGTAGCGACTAAGTGAACGCTAGGACCAGCCTCTACTCTATCATGGTTTGGACCTTAGATTTTGGGAACTACTGACATATGTCAGGAATCTTCCTTCATTGAAAGACGGTTATGTACACCAGAGGGTGCTGTGTTTCAATTTTCATATCTGTTTCTTTTCCATTCCTGTGGTTGTACATTAGTTGATTCATTTGAAGATCTGCCAGTTGAGGATTTGCCCTCCACAAAGGCTTGTGAAGGCCTGACCACACCTACCCATTTGCTGCTTTCTTAGCGTGATAAAGGCGTTTGGAAGTGGCTGTACCACACACTCCTTGGGCCTGCTTTGATGTCTACTAGTTCTTAGCCATTAAGTTCTTTCTTTAAAACTAGACAACTTTTCTTATGCTACAGATCAAGTCCATGTTCAGTATTCTTTCTTTGGCGGAAATGGAGACCATCTGGTCACCATCATCTGTGTAATAACAATGATTGAAGATGGTTATTAAGTCACCCTTCAGCCTTTTCTCTTGTCTAGGCAAAATTGTCTCTTGTTCCTGTGGCCATTCCCCATAAATCTCATTTTCCAACTCTTTAATCATCTTGGTGGCTTTCTTTGGAAACTACATCAAAGGCTCAGTTTCAGTGCCTCTATTCTGGTGGGGTCTGGGCTGTCAGCTAATGGGTATGGAATGTGGTTGTTTTTAACCATCCAGTTTCCATAGCCAGGCCCCACATTTCCAAGGCAATCAGAATCCACTAACCATTAAGGGGCTGATTACCATCTCTTCATTGTGACACGCTTACACATATTAAGGTGTTGATTTGATATAAAACAAATTTTCACTTGTGAATAATTCTAGCTATTGATTGATGTACTTTTGCAGCCTGGTTTGTTGCATTTAAGAAACTTTTCTGAGCTGTCTGATTGTTAAGTGGATATGTTCTCTCTTATTGGAGGATAATCTCCATTCTGTTGTGTTTCTTTCATTCATTCATTTATTCAGCCAACATCTGTGTCTACTGAGTGTCAGGCTCTGTGCTAGGGGTTGAGGTCCTAAAGATGAACGGAAAATGGTCCCTAACTTCAGGGAGCTCACAATCCACAATCTAGAGGGAAACTCAATGTAATCAAAAAACAATTTACGATAGAAAGTGCAAAGTAGTATAAAAGATGACTTAAGTGCAGTGGACCTTTAGAAAGGCTACACTGGCGATGTCATATTTAAGCTGGGTCTGAATGTGAGTCAGTCTTCAGAGATAAGGGAGGTAAAGAAGGCTCTAGTGGGGGGGATTCTGGCACTGTGAAGGCAAGGAGGCAGGCGGGCCAGGGTGCATGCAGAGAACTGGGTGTGTCCAGGCTTGAACTTGAGTGGCAGAGAGGCAGGCAAATGCCAAACTGAAACACTGCCCGTGTGAAGCCAGCAAGTATCCAACCGAAACATAATGTGAGCTGCATGTGTCATCTGAAAATTCTCGGAGCAACATTTTAAAAAGTAAGAATAAACAGGAAATAAGCTGTCAAGCCTTGAAAAGACATGGAGGAAACTTAAATGCTAAGTGACATATTGCTAAGTGACAGAAGCCAATCCAAAAAGTCTGTATACTATGTGACTCAAACTATATGACATTCTGGAAAAGGCCAAACTGTGGAGACAGTAAAAAGACCAGTGGTTGCCATGGGGTTATGGGGGAGAGAGGGAGGGAGAGAGGAACAGGTGGAGCACAGAGGCTTTTTAGGGCAGTAAAGCTACTCTGTATGATACCATCATAATGGATGAAGGTCACTATGGATTTGTGGAACCCGTAGAATGTACAACATCAAGAGTGAATTGTAGTGTCAGCTATGGACTTTGGGTGACAGTGATGCTTCCTTGTAGGTTACTCAGTTGTAACAAATGGGACGCCGTGGTGGGGGATGATCACAGTGGGAGACGCTGCGCATGTGTGGGACAGGGGTGTACCGTGCACTCAGTTTTGCTATGAACCTAAAACTACTCTGAAAAAAAATATTAAAAATGAATAAACAAGCTTAATTTTATTTAACACTATCTATCAAAAATGTTAATATTTTAGCATGTAACAAAGACTATTAATGAGATATTTTACATCACTTTTTCGTACTAAGTGTTTGAGATCTAGGCTGAGTGTTGGACTTGTAGCACTGGCCACATTTGAGGTGCTCAGTAGGCATATGTGGCCAGTGGCTGCTGCACTGGACAGAGCGGGTCTTGAAGAGTGAAACTGGAGCTTGCCTGAGTCAGAAACCTCAGTTCTCAGCCATACTGCTCTCCTGCTCCCTAAGCACTGTCATGGTAACACAGAAGGAAGGGAGCTTCAGACTATCATTTAATCCCACGGTATCAGCCGTTGTCTTCTACACTGCCTGGTGGCCCAAGTTCAGAGCGTTAGAGCAGCACTGTCCAATAGAAATATAATGCGAGCCACATGTGTGATTTAAAATGCTTTAGAAACCACCCTGAAAAACCTAAAAAGAAACAGATGGAATTAATTTTAAGAATGTATTTAACCTAATAATCCAAAATACTGTTTCAACATATATTTAATATTAGAAGACATATAGACCAATGAAATAGAATTGAAAGCCCAGAAATAAACCCTCACACATATGGTCAAATGATTTTTGACTAGTGTCAAGACCATTCGGTGGGAAAAGAACAGGTCTTTTCATTAACTGGTCCTGGGAAAACTGGATATCCACATGCAAAAGAATGATGTTGACCCTTTACCTTACACTGTATACAAAAATTAATTTAAAATGGATCAAAGACCTAAATATGAGAGCTAAAACTATAAAACTCTTAGAAGAAAACATAAGAGAAAAGCGTCATGGCGTTGGATTTGGCAATGATTTCTTGGATATAATACCCAAAAGCATAGACAATAAAGGAAAAAAATAGATATATTGTATTATATCAAAATTAAAAACTTCTGTGCTTCAAAGAACACATTCAGCAGTGGAAAGCCAGCCCATGGAATGGAAGAAATTATTTACAAATCATATGTCTAATAAAGGGTTAATATCCAAAATATATAAAGAACTCATACAACTCAACAACAGTAAAAACACAACTTGATTTAAAAATGAACAAAGGAATTGAATAGACATTTCTCCAGAGAACTTTTATAAATAGCCAATAAGCACATGAAAAGATGTTCAATATAGCTAATCTTAGGGAAATACAAATCAAAACCACAATGAGATACCACTCCGCACCCATTAAGATGGCTACTACCAAAAAACCAGAAACTAACACATAGGGTCATGGATGTGGGGAAATTGGAACACTTGTCAGTGTTGGTAGGAATGTAAAATGATGCCGCTCCTGTGGAAAATAGTGTGACAGTTACTCAAAAGGTTGAAGATAGAATTACCATATGGTCCAGCAATTCCACTTCTGGGTATATACCCAAAAGGTTGAAAGCAAGGACTCAAAGAGATATTTGTACACCCATGTAGCAGTATTTTTCACAATAGCTAAAGATGGAAGCAACTGAAGTGTCCATTGATGGATGAATGGATAAATAAAATGTGATATATACATACAAAGGAATATCATCCAGCCTTAAAAAGGAAGGAAATTCTGACACATGATACAATATGGATGAACCTTGAAGACATTATGCTAAGTAAAATAAGCCAGTCACAAAAGGACGAGTAGTATATTATTCCACTCATATGAAGTACCTAGAGTAGTCAAATTCATAGAGACAGAAAGTAGAATGGTGGTTTCCAGGGTCTGGGGTGGGGAGGGAATGAAATACTGTTTAATGGGTACAGAATTTCTTTTTTGCAAGATGAAAAGAGGTCTGGTGATGGATGGTGGTGGTGATCACACAACAATGTGAACGTACTTAATTTCCCTGAATTGGACACTTAAAAATGGTTAAGAGAGTAGATTTTACATTATCTGTATTTTAGCACAATATTTTTTTTAAATCCCCCTCCTTCCAAAAGAGATGTAATTGCTTCTGAGACAATAAAATTTAAGACGGGAAAAGAGAAAAAGAAAGGAGACATGAGTAAAGGGACTTAGAAAAATGAGAAACTACCAAAAAACATTAGCATGTTGATTCAAAAAGGTAATTTAAAGCTTTTTTTAAAAGATACTATATCCGCATTTGTTCTGTCTCTGCTTTAAATAAAGAACTCTGCCCTATTAAAAAAATTATTAATGAGCTACTTTGCATTCTTTTTCACACCAAGTCTTCAAATCTAATGTGTATTTGACCCTTACCATACATCGCAGTTTGGACAGGCCACAGGTGAAGTGCTGAATAGCCACGTGTGGCTCGTGGCCATGGTATCAAGCAGGACGTACGTGTAGAGTATAGAGTCTTCAGATTGGAAGTAAGAAGACAGCAGGAATGCTTTAATAAATCAAGGAGCGATGTGAACAGATTTGTTTTTCAGGATGTTGATCCTGGTGGCAATGTTAGAGGTGGACGAAAGGGGAGAAAGAACTAAGGACTGGGAGTTGGAAGGGTTGTGATAAGACTCCCAGCCAGAACAGACAAGGGACGGAATTATGGTAAAAGACACAAGGGTGATGCCGGTAGCCATTGTTTATGGTGCACTTGCTATGTGTTGGACATGGTGTTGCACCCCTTACACCCATACTCTTAATTTTTACAACAACTCAGAGATTGAGGCTATTATCCCCACTCACAGAAGGGGAGCTGGAGACTTAGAAAGCACAAGCACCAAAGCTTCTAGGCAGCAGAATCAAGACATAAACTAGGCCTATCTGGCTCCAGAGCTTAAGTCCTCAATCATCGGACTGTGTCTCGCAAGGATGGAGATAAGAGGTCAGATTTGAAACATTGTTAGATTTATAGGATTTGATGGCAGCCGGATAAGGGGAAGATGGGCCAGGGCTGCATAAAGGATGCAGGAGTGATTTTTGAGATCAGATCTTTTGCTTGGAACTCTGGATCTGGATGTGAGATGAAAATCTAGGCAGTGGGACATGGTGGCTGAATTTTGGGTTTGCTTATTTTGTTTAGATTTGTTTTGGGTTTGTTTTTTGAGGGGTGACTGCCAAGGTAAGGAGAGGCAGAAACTATGTGTGTGGACTTTTTACAAACCTCCAGGGACCAATGGAACTGGAAGTAATGGATTTAGAGCATGGCAGATAGGTCAGGGCTGGCAAGGGTGATGTGGAAATCACGTGGGTAAAGGAGATTGCAAAGTCCTGGGCAGGCGTGAGTTTGCTCCCTTGTGAAGAGCTTGTAGAGACATGGGTACCTCCTCTGGGGCCTGAATGGCTTTGAGACTCGCCAAAGAGTAGGAAAGAGCCACTTGACTGGTGACCTTAGTGCAGGCGTTTGGGCAGAATGGGAGGAATGAATGTGCCAAAGACTGACAGAGCGAGGAAGTTGAATAAGTGGAAGGATGGATGGAGGCCGGCTCCGTGGGGGAGGGGGGACGTGAAAGGGCCAATTAAGGGGATGATTTCTATTCTTATGAGAGTTAAGTGGTATTTTAAGTAAAGTCAGATAAAATTTTGTTGTCCAAGACCATCATAGAAACAACAGTATCAAACCAACACCTAATAGTAAAGCACCCCTTTAGTTTACAAACAGTTAAAGAAATAAAACTTTCACGTAACTTATGATGGCAAGTACATCACGTCAGTCCTCATTTATGACATCAAGAGAAGTTCTTAGAAACGTTTTATTTAGGCTCCTGAAATTACATGGAAAGAAAATAAATATGCTTACCAGTTTGCATCAGAAGATACATCTCCCCAAGCACCCTCCTGAGTGTATCAGTGGTGAGTGTGTGTGTGTGCACGTGCGTGCCGGTGTGTGTGCCCTCATGTATCCTAGGGAGAGGTGGGAATAGGGACATAACGTGTACTTTATTTCCGCTTTGACAATGGTTGTGAAGAAATAGTTGTTGGAATTTCACATTTGGCACACAGTCACTCTTACTTTCCTGGTTTATAATTGACTGCTTTATAGACTAGAGAAGGCTCAGGTGTTGAGTCCTGTCGTTCCTCCTTACCCCTGGGTGACCTCGGCACCCTAAGGTTCCTCAAGACAGAGCCAAATGTCCCCAGAGGCCCCCAATGTGTCTTCCGTCTGGTGCTCAATGCCTCTGTTTTGCCACCCCTCAGGACAAGGCTCTGAAAGTGACCATGATCCTGAAGCTTTCTGGGAAAACGTGGCAGAACTTTGTCCATCAAATCCAGTTGGTCCCTTGGTTGCGCATTGTAAGATTGGAAGTAGATTTGCACAGACATATCCTGGCTCTAAGTCATAAGACTGATAAACCCAATGAATGTTATTTAATGTTACTTGTCATGGGAAACTCATAAATCCCTGATGAAATACCAGCAGCATTCAAAACATTACTCATAAAGTGAACGTTATTAAAACTGTCGTGGGCTAATGACTGAGGCGGTGCCACAGCCCGGAACTGGCGCTGGAGGGCTGGGAAGTGGCTCCTGCAGCTCCATTCTGCCCAGACCTGGGGCACTGCCCTACTCTGGACGAGGGACCTGGAGGTTTTCCAACAGGGATGGAGAAGGAAAGGGTTAGTAGCTACCTTTTCTTCTTGACAAGGAAATAAATTCGACATTTGACCTGTGGAATTCACTTAAAAATAGAGGAAGCTGGAGGACATCAGAAAGGACTAGGGAGTGAGCTTGCGAGGGAGATAATTTGGTGACAAGAGCCAAAAGGTGAAGACACCTGTGACCACTATGACTGGTGCTGCTCTGCTGGCACCATTGGATTGTTCGCAGCTTAAAGGAAAGCAGTATTTATCCAAAACAATCGAAAGCAGGGTCTCGAGATATTTGCACCCCCATGTTCGTAGCAGCACTGTTCACAATAACCAAAAGGTAGAAGCAACCTAAATGTCCATCGACGGCTGAGTGGATGAAAAAATGTGGTCGATACAGCGATGGGATATTCTTCAGCCTTAAAAAGGAAGGAAACCCTGGCCCACGCGACAACATGGATGAACCTGCAGGGCATTCTGCTAAGTGAAATAAACCAGACACAGAAACACAAACGCTGCGTGCTTCCACTCACCTGAGGTACCTAACACAGTCAGACTCTTAGAAGCAGAAAGTAGAGTGGTGGTTGCCGGGGACAGGGGAGGGGAAAAGAGAGTTGTTCAGTGGGTACAGTTTCAGTTTTGCAAGATGAAAAAGTCCTGGATCTGTTGTACATCAACAATGTGCATAGAGTGAGCACTACTGTACTGTATAGTTAAAAACCGTTTAAAACGGTACATGTTATGTGTGTATGTTTTACCACAATTTTTTTTAAAAGTGAGCAGGCTAGAATAGTTGAGGTACCTTTTGCTGTTAACAGTCAGTTGTTGTCTGAGTGAGAGGTGGTAGAAGGAGAGCAGCAGCAATCGCTGCGGTAACTATGATTTATTGAGCACTCACCACATCCAGGAGGCATGCGAAATCCTGTCACTGAACATCATGTCAGCTCTGTCAAGTAGGCACGACTGTCTCTGTTTCAGCACTGAGGAATCTGATCAGGAGGAATGAAGTCGTTTGCTCAGGAATACACGGTGCATAACGGCAGGGCACAGCCAGCTCTGTCTGGTATTTGAGTTCTTAACTCCATCCTCAGCTCCCGTTCATTCAGGGAAGATCATTATTTTGTGCCAAGCAGTATGCTGGGTGCTGAGGATACTGTGGATGTAGGTCCTGACTGGACAGAGCTTCAAGCCAAGTCAGGGTACAAGACAATGAGCAGGAGAAGGAGTCAGTAAAGATCCAGTGACACTAATAATAATAATAATGAGGAGGAGGAGGGGGAGGGGGAGGGGAAGAAAAGGAGGAAGAGGAGGGGAAGGGGAGGGGGAGGGGAGGAGAGGGGGAGGAGGGAGGAGGGAGTGCGGGGAGGAGGGGAAGGGGGAGAGATCCAGTGACGCATTTTGATCAATGTAGAGAAACTGTAGGCTGCTGTGATAGAGGACTCATTAGTGTGGACGTTGCAGACAGAGTTAGGTCACTTGACAGGGGTGTTCAGAGAAGGTCTCACAGGGCTGCGATACTGAGGGACGTGATGGTCCCAGACGCCATCACCACAGAGGCCCCCGCAGTGTGCTAGAGCCGCACTGGCCACAGAGCTGTGATCCCAGGTGGCATGGCTATAATAAAGGACTAGAAACGGACATTCCCTCTTTAAGTCAAGAAGGAAGAATTCAAAGAGGCAAAGGGGAAGGACGCCCAGCACTCCTCTATCAGAACTGTAAATGAGTGTGTGAAAATGTGTACCCACAAGGCCTTGTGATGAAAGAACCCCACTGCTGCCAAGTCCCAGCAGTGTTCCCTTGTCCCACTGGTCACCAGCACTCTGGGCCTCCAACTCCCCATCTGTGTCGGGAGAGAAAGAAGGTAGAACTCAGACCCAGATCGGGTTCTGGTCATACTAGTAGTGGTAGCAGAAGGATTAAAAAGCACTGCCTCCGTTCACATCTCTCTGGTTGTGCTACGTCGTGAGTGCTTGTCCAGTTCTTCTAATTGCCTGCCACGTTTTGAGACACATGGACAAATGAGAATGTATTCACAGAGCAGGTCACTGGAGGGTGGGGGATAAATTCGAGATGCTTACTCTGCAGACTGCTAAAGGATGGAATGCCGATCTCCAACTGTGTGTGTGAAAGACTGATCAATAGAAAAAGAGTGGACTGACTGCATAGTGAGGAGTGTTGCCTTGCTCTGCATAGGTTCAAAAGTTAGATCTAAAACCTGGGAATCCGGTCCGGCTAAGAAAGGAACTTTGGCATCAATTGTTACAAGTGATTATGAGCTCTCAGACCTTGGAGGTACCCCAATGGGGACTGGACATCAGGTCGCTATAGGAGTTTTCAACTGGGACAGGGGTTGCTCTGCACGTATGCTCCCGTTCCTCCGTCTTGGAATGTCTAGTTATTTTAGAACTATGGCTGTAAGCTGGAGGCGGATGGAGTACGTTTAGTTGTAGATGAAGTGCCCATGTAACCACCACGGGAGTTAAACCTAAAGCCCATCTGTGTTTATTAGAAACTTGGAAGTAAAGGAGTTCTGTCTGGTATTTGACTCCAGTCAAATGTTTTTAAAGGACTTCTGCTTCAACCCTGTTAACCACTCACTTTTTCACTCGTTACTTGTAACAACCCACACACTTTGGGAAACGTGCTAACATTTTTTCCATTTATATATTAATCACATTTTGAGTTTTTGTTTAGAATACAGGGCACGTTCACATTGTTCAGAATTTAAGAGTTCACAGGAACAAAGTTCCCTGTCTCTCTGTTCCCTTCCTCAGAGGTGACCACTAGTTCCATGTGTTTGCCTAGAGATATTTTAAGAGTGTGTACACAGAAGTATACCTTTCTTCTGCACTTGGCTTTTTAAAAAGGGAACACATATCAAGATATCTTGACTATTAACCCACAGCAGTATAAAGAGTGCTTGCTTGTTCTTTTTCACAGCCTATTATTCCCCTCCCCTATTTGTGGACAATTAGGTTATTTCCAGTCCTTTGCTGTTACAGTGTTTACAGTGGATTACCGTATACATGCATTGCTACACACGTATCTATATACATTCCTAGAGGCAGACTTGCTGAATCAAAGGGCATGAGCATTTGTAAGTTTGTTAGCTATTGTTAAATAGTTCTCAGTAGAGGTTTTACCAGTTTTCACTCCTGCAAGCAGTTTTCTCAAACCCTTGCTAGCTAAGTATACTGTCAAATCTTTCAAGCTTTTCTGAAGTAAGTGAAAGAAAGAGAATCAGAATGATTTTAATTAGTGTTTCTCTTACTGTGGGTGAAGTTGGGCATTCTTTCTTGTGTGAAAGATCTTGATGGGCTTTGTAGTGAGGCCATTGAAGAAGGTCATCAGTGCGGACTGAGCCTAGAAGGAGGGGGAGAGCCAGAGAGTTCCTTTTTAAATGAATATTCTGGAGAGATTCAGCCTTCAAGCTATTTAGCCTGTAAACTCTCTGGCCCACACTGGAAAAATTAAAACAAAACAAATGTAATTCAGAAGTAAAACCACATCCAGAACAAACCATTTATATTGCATCTTTTAATTTTTAGTTTTAAATTCAATAAAGTAATTTGCTTTTGTGTTTGAAACCAGATTTCGGATGCAAGGACATTTTAATCTAACATGTTTAACTTGGGAAGGAGCTGTCCCACACCTCCGAGGACGCAGGTTGTGAGGAGTTGGCTCTCATGGTACCCTAGGTTTGCTCCCAGCCTCCCCCAGCCACTGCCCCTCACTCTTCCCACCCCCTACCCAGTCCTGCAGTTTCTCTGTGGGTTCAAGCAAGTTTTGATAAAGACCAGACTCTTCACTGGGAACATTGCCATTGCACAGCTTCCCCACTCATTAGCAGCCTGAGCCATTAGTTCTCTGAAATGCTTATGACCAAACCAGCTCAATCCAGTTTTTCACCTGTAAGGCACTGTCCAGTCTTAGCAGCACAGCTTTGCTTTTGCTTCCCGCAGTAAGCCTATAGGTTCAAACCTATCTTGGTGGATGGCTGTGCCATCCTCCCAGTTGCTTAGGTCAGAACTATCCGAGTCACCCCTGATTCCTGTGGATACAATGCTCGTACTTCATCAAGTCCCTTAGGAAATCTTGTTGGCTCTATTTTCAAGATGTACCCAGAACCCAACCACTGCTCTCTCCCTCCATCTGCCATCCTGCTCCCAGCTGCTGTCATCTTCTGCCTGGATTGCTGCCATAATCTCTTGACAGGTGTCCTGCTTCTCCACTGGTTTTCCCTTCAGTCTGTTCTCAATACAGCCAGCTGGGGTGTCCTGTAGGACAAGGGTCCATCGGGCCTCTGGCCCCAGCCCTCCCAGGGTGCGCCCATGTCAGAGAAACCCATCATCACAGTGGCTCGCTCCACATGATGGCCTCCTCACCAACCGATCTTGTCTTCTCCTGCTCTCCCTCGGACTCCTCGGCAATCCTGGCTCCTTGCTCTTCTTGAACACACCAGGCACGCTGCCACCGCAAGGTCCTTGCACGAGCTTGTGCCTCTTTTAGGAACATTCTTCCCTCACTCCCTCACCTCTCAGTCTCTGCTCCGTGTCCCATTCTCAGCGCAGCCATTCTGACCACCATGTTTAAAACTTCAGCCTCATCCCCGCCCCGCCCACCATGCTCCTTGCCCCCTTCTCTGCCTATTTTTCTCCATTGCACTTACTACTCTTGAACACACAGTTCCATTTACTTATTTGGTTTATTGTCTCTCCCCCAGACACACAGAGATTTTTATAGCTCTGTTTTATCTCACCCATGCAGAATGGTGCCTGGCACAGGGCAGACACGTAGTAAACATTTGTTAAGTGAATTATCTTCTTTTCTCTATGAAACTTGTTCCTCACAGTCTGCCAAACCTAAACTGAAACAACACGTGATATGGTTTGGTACTGGTACTGGTGATGTGAATGAAATCTAAGAGCACTGATCCACGTTTTTCTGGGGAATATCACAGGATAACTAATCTGGCATCATTTGGGTACCAAATCTCATGGAAGGATGAAGTATGACAGTAGAAACTTCATTAAGGACAATGATAAACACATTCAGACTACATCTGGAGAATGAGACTGAGATTCACTCCTAGAGGGCTAGAGACAGACAAGAGCGCGTTCAGGGAAACGCAGACATTCCCACCCATGACACAAAGTGCAGGGATGAGGACAATTGGGCGGAAAGAAGACTCTTACGGAACATGATTCCTGTTTTCAAATGTTGAACAAGGTGTCACGTGGAAGATTAATAGGTCTGCAAATCTGCTGTGTAGACCTGTAATCACCTCCTTTTCCCCCTCCACCTCGTCAAAAGCAGATCCAGCTTTTGTGGAACCTGCACATTAGGAGGGAGGCTGTCCTAAAGAAAACAAGTATAAAGAATATGAGTATGGATTTATAAAAGTATAGATACCTTGGAAGGTACCTGTGCAAGTGAGGGTCCTGGAAGCTTCCGCTCCGTTAGCTTCATGATAAATTCACCACATTCAGACTTCCTGGGCGCAAAACTGAACTTGTAGTTCCCCAGACACACCATGTTTTTCCTTCCCTGTGTGGCTTGCATCAAGTGTTCCGTCTAGAAACCCTTTTCTCAACATGTCTACGTGGCAGTATCTGCTCTTCCTTCCACTGCTAATTCAAGGCTGCCCGCTCTCTGGGGCCATGCCCAGGTCCTCCAGAAAACTTAGGTGGGTGCTAAGCTTTCTGTACACCCACAGGAATCTTGTGCAAGCCGCTACTACAACGCTCGGCTTAGTGTTTGAGTTTGGTAATGTGTTTGTCTGGCTTCCCTTATACTGGGTATCAGTCAGGATGGGCTGGGTTATGCTGTAGTAAAAAGCAACTCCAAACACCTCTGTGGCTTAAAACAACAGAGGTTATTTCTTGCTCATGCTGTGTGTACGTTGTGGGTCAGCTTTAGTTCTCCCTTTAGGGCTCAGGCTAAGAGAGTAGCCACAGTCTGGAACATTGCCAGAAAGTAAATAGTGAACCAAAGGATGTACTTTCTCCTAAAGTTTTCCCCTGGAGATGACACATTTTCTTACATTTCACTGGTTACACCGACCTTCACGTGGGCAGGGTAATCCAGTGTGTCAGAAGGAGAGCCAGCCCCAGAATACTGCTGAACAGCCTAATAACCACAACAAACTATTAGCTTCTTGAGTAAAGGATGGCATCTGTTAAAAAAATCTTTGTGTGTCCAGTACCTACCATGTAGTACTTTAGAACATACTAAGTCCTCACTATTTTTTAAAATTATTATTTTTTTCAGTTACAGTTGACATTCAATATTATTTTATATTAGTTTCAGGTGTACAACATAGTGGTTAGACATTTATATTTATGCACTGATTCCTCCAATTATTCTAGTACCCACCTGGCACTATACATAGCTGCTGCAACATTACTGATTATATTCTTCTCTGTGCTGTCCTTTACATCCCTGTGACTATTTTGTAACTACCATTTTGTATTTTTTAATCCCTTCATCTTTTTCATCCAGCTCCTTTGCCCCCCGCTCTGGCAACCATCAATTTGTTCTCTTTATCTATGAGTGTGTTTCTGTTTTGTTTGTTTATTTTGTGTTTTAGATTCCCCATATTAGTGAGATCATATGGTTTGTCTCTCTCTGTCTGACTTGTTTCACTTAGCATAATACCTTCCATGTTGTCACAAATGATAAGATTTCATTCTTTTTTATGGCCAAGTGATATTCCATTGTATGCATGTACCACATCTTTTTTATCCAGTCGTCCATTGACAGGCACTTGGGTTGCTTCTATATCTTGGCTATTGTAAATAGCACTGCAGTGAACATAGGGGTGCATATATCTTTTAAACTTAGTGTTTTGGATTTCTTCAGATAAATACCCAGATGGAATTTCTGGGCCATATGGTAGTTCAATTTTTAATTTTTTCAGGAACCTCCAAACCATTTTCCACACTGGCTGCACCAATTTGCAATCCTACCAACAGCACATGAGGATTCCCTTTTCTCCACCTCCTCGCCAGCACTTGTTGTTTGTTGAGTTATTGATGATAGCCATTCTGACAGGTGTGAAGTGATATCTTGTGGTTTTTATTTGTACTTCTCTGATAATTAGAGACATTGAGCATCTTTTCATATGTCTGTTGGCCATCTGTATGTTCTCCTTGGAGAAATGTCTATTCAGATCCTCTGCCCATTTTTTAATTGGATTGTTTATGTTTTTCTGGTGTTGAGTTACATGAGTTCTTTATAAATTTGGGGTATTAACTCTTTATCAGATGTATCATTGTCGAATATCTTCTCCCATTCAGTAGGTTGTCTTTTTGTTTTGTTAATGGTTACCTTTGCTGTACAAAAACTTTTTAGTTTGATGTAGTCCCACTTGTTTAATTTTTCTTTTGTCTCCCTTGCCCTAGGGGAGATATTGGGGAAAAAATATTACTAAGAGCAATGTCACAGAGTCTACTGCCTATGTTTTCTTTTAGGAGTTTTATGGTTTTGGGTCTTACATTTAAGTCTTTAATCCATTTTGACTTTTTTCTTGTATATGGTGTGAGAAGGTGGTCCAGTTTCTTTTGTTTTGTATGTATCTGTCCAGTTTTTCTAACACCATTTATTGAATAGACTTTCTTTACCCCATTGTATATTCTTGCCTCCTTTGTCATAGGTTAAATGACCATATAGGCATGAGTTTATTTCTGGGCTCTGTATTCTGTTCCTTTGATCTATGTGTCTGTTTTTAGACTAGTACCATGCTGTTTTGATTACTATAGCTTTGTAGTATAGTTTGATATCAGGTAGTGTGATATTTCTAATTTTGTTCTTCTTTCTCAAGATTGCTGTGGCTCTTTGAGGTCATGGTTCCATGTGAATTTGAAGATTATTTGTTCTAGTTCTGTGAAAAAGGGTATTGGTATTTTGATAGGGATTGCACTGAATCTATAGATTGCTTTGGGGAGTATGGACATTTTAACAATGTTAATTCTTCCTATCCATGAACATGGTATATGCTTCCATATATTTGTATCTTCTTCAGTTTCCTTTGTCAGTGTCTCATAGTTTTCTGAGTACAGGTCTTTTCCCTCCTTAGTGAAATTCATTCTTAGGGTTTTTTGTTTGTTTTTGATACAATTGTAAGTGAGATTGTTTTCTTAATTTTTCTTTCTGACAGTTCATTATTGGTGTATACAAATGCAATCTATTTCTGAATATTAATTTTGTATCCTGTTTTACTAAATTACTTTATCAGTTCTAATATTTTTTGGTGGAATATTTAGGGTTCTCAATATATAGTATCATGTCATCTGCAAATAATGACAGTTTTACTTCTTCCTTTCCAATTTGGATGCCTTTTATTTCTTTTGTTTTTCTCTGATTGCTGTGGCTGGGACTTCCAGTACTATGTTGAATAAAAGTGGTAAAAGTAGACATCCTTGTCTTGTTCCTCATCTTAAGGAGGACACTTTCAGCTTTTCCCTGTTGAGTATGATGTTAGCTGTGGGTTTGTCGTATATGAGCTTTATTATGTTGAGGTACATTCCCTCTATTCCCACTTTACTGAGAGTTTATCATAAATGGATGCTGGATTTTTTTCAAACACTTTTTTCCTACATCAATTGATAGAATCATGTGATTTTTATCTTTCATTTTATTTATGTGGTGTAGCACATTAATTGATTTGCAGCTATTGAACCAAACTTGCATCCCAAGAATAAATTGTACTTGATTGTGGTGTATTATCTTTTTAATGTATTGCTGAATTCAGTTTGCTAATATTTTGTTGAGGATTTTTGCATCTATGTTCATCAGGCATATTGGTCTATAATTTTCTTTTTTTGTAATATCTTTGTCTAGTTTGGGAATCAAGGTAATGGTGGCCTCATAAAATGAGCTTGGGAGCTTTCCCTTCTCTTGTGTTTTTTGGAATAATCTGAGAAGGATCAGTGTTAATTATTCTTTGGCTGTTTAGTAAAATTCACCTGCGAAGCCATCCAGTCCAGGACTTTTGCTTGTTGTTTTTTGTTTACTGATTAGATTTCATTAGTAGTAAACGGTCAGTTCACAGTTTTTGTTGCTTCTTGATTCAGTCTTGGAAGATAGTATGTTCCTAGAAATTTATCCATTTTCCTAGATTCACTGATTTGTTGGCATATAATTTTCATAATATTTTCTTATAATCTTTTGTATTTCTGTGGTGTCAGTTGTCACTTTTCTTTCATTTCTGATTTTATTGATTTGGATCCTTTCCTTTTTTTTCTTGGTTAAGGGTTTATCAATTTTATCTTTTCATAGAAGCAGCTCTTGGTTTCATCAATCTTTTGTATTGTATTTTTAGACTCTATTCTGGTCTGATCTTTATTCTTTCCTTCCTCCTACTCACTTTGGACTTTGCTATTCTGTTTTTTTAGTGTCTTTAAGTGTAAGGTTAGATTGTATATTTGAGATTGTTCTTTTTTCTTCAGGTAGGCCTGTATTGCTATGAATTTCCCTCTTAGGACTGCTTTTTCTGTGTCCTATAGATTTTGGGTCATCATGTTTTCATTTCCATTTGCCTCGGTATCTTTTGACTTTTTCCCCTTGATCTCATTGTTGATTCATTCATTATTTAGTAGCGTGTTATTTAGCCTCCAGGCGTTTGTGTGTTTTTCAGTTTTTTCATGTAATTAATTTCTATTTTCATATCATTGTGGTCAGAGAAGATGCTCGATATGATTTCAATCTTCTTAAATGTGTTGAGACTTGTTTTGTGGCTTAACATATGGTGTATTTTGGAAAATGTTCTATGTGCGCTTGAAAAGAATGTATATTCTGCTTTGGGTGAGTCCTTAACTATTTTTTTAGTAAATAATTAAATTTAGTGAGTAAAACTTACAGGGAGAGGTAATTTTGGGGGGTGCTTACTACAAGGAACCATTTCCAACATCTTTTTAACCTCAGAAGATGCTGACTTTCCAGTCTTCAGAGATATTCACGTATAGGCTATCCTAAACACCCAGTGATGCTTTCAAGATGATTCACACAAAGACCAGTGGTTGAAATATGTGGTCTCTAAAGTTCCTTTAATTCTAAGGCCTCTGTATTTATATCATCATCATCTTTCTGAGTTTGAGAAAGAATAAATTAGTGTTCATTAAAGAGGTGATAACATCTGACTGGAGCAGGATATTTCTATTAGTGACTTGACAGAAACAAGATTTGTTTGAGGGGGGAAAACAAGTAGAGAGCTCTGGCCCTGATCCCTCAGCTGAATGGTGATTACTAAGTGTAGAAAGTATTGTGACCCTTACGTATTCAGAGAGCAAAACGAGGCCAGCTCTCGACTGGATGTTGCTTTGACACTTGAGGATTCAGGCTTAGAAACAGATGAATTCTTTGTGACTCTCTTGTTTCAGCAGAAATCTAATGATTCTAGCCAGCAGATCTGCTGGACTGCCAGGGTCCTGCCCACACACATTCCTGAGGATGGACGGTTTCTCTTGTGTTGGTTTTGCTGTAGATTCCTGCTGACCTAACCTTGATCTAATCACTGAGTCCCACTGTAACAGTTCTCTAGTCATATGTAAGTGTAAATAATACATTCCCTTTTCTGACTATGTAAAACTGTTATAAATATTATGGATCCTGATAGCCCTGTCATTTTAATTTAAAAAAATAACACTGGAGTAATTCAGTTTGTAAAATCTTTGAGCTCTCTGTAAAAAGGCTCAAAATAATGTAATTAATAATGTAAATAGGGCCAGCCCAGTGGCTCAGGCGGTTAGACCTCCATGCTCCTGACTCTGAAGGCTGCTGGTTCAATTCCCACATGGGCCAGTGGGCTCTCAACCACAAGGTTGCCAGTTCACCTCCTCAAGTCCTGCAAGGGATGGTGGGCTGCGCCCCCTGCAACTAGCAACTGCAACTGGACCTGGAGCTGAGCTGCGCCCTCCACAACTAAGACTGAAAGGACAGCAACTTGAAGCTGAACGGCACCCTCCACAACTAAGATTGAAAGGTCAACAACTTGACTTGGAAAAAAGTCCTGGAAGTACACACTGTTCCCCAGGAAAGTCCTGTTCCCTTTCCCCAATAAAATCTAAAACAGAAAAAACAATGTAAAAATAAAGGTAGTGGGTTATTTTTCAGTTGAATGTGGCCTGAAAAAGAACATAGGATTTAGAATCAGAGCACCAGGCCCACACACAAATCTGTGTGGCTTTGGTCATATCACCTCCCCTTTCTTGCTCAGTAACTCCTCAATGCTAAAATGGGGGGAGGGGTGGTAATAACTAATTCAGGAGGCTATAGAGATGGATCAAGAGAGATGAAAGCACTTTGCAGGCTCTGAAGCACTGTGAGTAATGGAATTAAAGTAAATCCAGTGTCCTGGTTGGTCATGGAAATGTCTCAGATTTTCTTTCTAGCATAGCAGTGGCGCCATTGGTGCAAATAGACCCATCTGTATGTGGTGTTATCTTATACTTCAGAAATCTCTTGAGATGCAACCCATTGATTTAATTCAGAGTGTATGTCCGTGGTTCACAGGACCAGCTACTACTACTATTGGGATCACTTGACTCATGCCAAACATAGACTCTAAAAGGTACTCATGCATTGTCACTTTCAGCCTGGATTAAATTCACATGAGAACTTGCTGGGTTCTTTGTTTTGTTTTGTTTGCACATCTGGCCCCAGGACAACTTTTTGTCACTTCCAGTGCTGTTGTGTGTAACTTCACACAAATGTGCAATTTTCAGGATGTTTGTAACTAGGTTTATTTTTAAGTGTCAAAACTACATTTCCTAAAGATTCTGCCTCAATAAAATTGCATCTTCATGGATTCCAGGGTCCATTGAAGTGGTAAAAGCTGTTGATAGTTTGAAATTGATACCGTTGTCTTTTGGTATTGGGGGCTAATTGGTTCTTGGACCCCCCCACCCTTGGATACCAAAATTTGTGGATGCTTGAGTCCCTTATGTAAAATGGTATAATATTCACATGTAAGCTACACACATCTTCCTGTATACTTTAAATCATTACTGATTACTTATAATAATACAATGTAAATGTTGTATAAATACTACCTTGTATTGTTTAGGGAATAATGACAAGAAAAAAAGTCTGTACATGTTTAGTACAGAGGCAACTATCATAGGTCTAACTACTAGGTACACATCAGCAACAATATAACATTTTTCTTTTTAATAGTTTCGATCTATGATTGGTTGAATCTGTGGATGCAGAACCTTCAGATATGGAGGCCTGACTTTATTTGAAAACAATGAGTAGTCAGATTCCCTCCACCTCCCCAGTACAGGTAAATCCATGACAGTTATCATTTATTGTTCCAATTGAATGATAAGGTAGTGATACCAATTAGGGGCTCCATTTGGACAAAGCCAAGGCACCTGTGGGTATATCAGGACCCCACCTCCTGCCCTCTCCACACACAGGATGGTTCATATCACACTAAAATCTCTCAACTCTAAATGAGCAACTCACTATCATGCCATATACTGGCCACTCAATTTGCAGGGTATACTGCTCCCTGACACTATTAATTTTATTTATTTTAACCCTTACTGCTATTTTTAAACTAAAAGTAACACATGATTGTAACAAATTCAAATAATATAGAAGGCATAAAGTTAAAAAAAAAGTAAATGTTCTTCATCTTGCTTAATAAAATCACTTATTATTTAATGAATCAGTCTTTATCCTTTGTTCTTTTAAATTCTGTTCATAGTCAAACAAATACAAGTGTACATAGATTGGTCTTTATACAATGAAATCATGTATTTTATTATGCAACACATTATATGTTTTATTATTTAAATATGCCTGGGAGATGTATTCACATCAGTTCAGTTAGGTCTTAATCTTTTTAGATGGCTGCATTTCATTTTCTAGTATGTTCTATTTTTTTGTTTTATCACTACCTTACTGCACATTGTTCATGCTAGCAAATTATGCATTGAATGACCTTACTAATATCTTTGTGATTATGTGCATGTATTTTTGTACTTTATCAGACTATATGGGTTCTTAGAAATGAAATGGCTAGATAAAAGGATATGCCTGTTTAAATATTGATGAATGTTGCTAAATTGAACTTCATAAAATTTCACCAATTGATACTCTCACCAATGATGCATGATGAATACTACATGGTCTATCTTTCTGATATCTGCCAATTTATAAAGAAGGGGAGAAAAATCTCATTTTTAATTTAATTTTTATTTCCTTAATTACTAGTGAGGTTGAGCATCTTTTCTAGTTTATAGCTTGTATATTTTGCTTGTTCATTTTCCCCTTTTTCTAATATTTTTGTCTTATTTACATGAGCTTTTATATGTCTGTAATATATTTTTAAAAATTATAATGTTTTGTAAATTTTCTTCCAGGATGTCTTTTAGTATTCAAAAGTTTGTAATACTTGTGTAGTCAAATCAATCAACCTTTTATTTTGAGGTTTCTAGATTTTGAGTTTTGTGTAGGAAGAACTTTCTCAGCACAATCTAAAAAAAAGCTTCTCCTATATTTTTTCCAATATGTTTGTAATTTTGCTTGTTAAACTTCTCTGTTAAATTCACTTGGAAATTATTGTTCTTTATAATGTGAGTTAGGGATTGAACTCAGTTGTCCTAATACTTATTTGTTTGTCTCTTTCTTTCCCAACTGATTTAAAAATAGCACAGCTTTCATATTTTGAAAACCCCATATATACAAAATATATCTAGATGATTCATTCATCCCTTTATCAATTCTTATGCTAATAATACATTATTTTAATTATTCAGGCTTTAAATTATATTTTGATATCTGATAAAGCAAATTCCTCTAAATAGCTCTGTTTCAAAACTTTTAAATCTATTTTGCACTTTTTACCTTCCAGAGAATTTCATATTCAGCTTTTCAAATTCCATAAAAAATCCTTATGGCATTTCCCCCAACATTTTTTAAATAAAATGTTTCAAACATACAGAAAAATTGAAAGAATTTTATAGTGAACATCCATATACTCACCACTTAGATTTTACCACTAACATTTTAAATATTTGCTTTATCTGATGGCATTTCAATTGTGATGATAATCATACTAAATGTAGAGATTAATTTAGAAAGAAATGACATTTGTATAATTCTAAATCTTTACCCACAAGATATGCTATGACTCTCCATTTATTTAGGTCTTTTTGTTCTTATTAAAGTTGGTAGTTATTCTATAGATTTTGCACATGTCTTATAAGGTTTATTCTGAGATATTTTCCAGATTTGGTTGTTCATGTGAATGGGCTCTTCCCCCCACACCCTATTTTCTTTTCTAATTAATTATTTATGATATATGGGAAAGTTAATTATTTGTGTGTTGCAAATGTATCTCATCATCTTACTTAGTTCTCTTATTAGTTATAATACCTTTTGGGGGGATTTTTCTCACTAGACAGTCCCCTCATATGCAAATAACACTGGTTTGTCTCATCATTTTTCACTGTCTATTCCTTTCATTTCTTTCTCTTATATTTTACTGTCTTGGATCCCATTATAATGTTAAATAATGATAGTGGGAATCCTTATTTTGTTTCTGACTTGAATATTTCACTATTACGTATAGTATTTGCTGTGTTTCTGGTAGAGATTATATATCTAAGGACATTTTCTTCTTTTTTCCTTCATTTCCTTCATTTGCTAAATCTTTTCAATCATGAGAGTTTAGACTTGAACAACACCAAGGAACAATTGGACCTAACAGACATATACAGAATACTCCACCCAACAGAATATACACCTTTTTCTCAAGTACACATGGAACATTCTCTAGAATAGATTATATGTTAGGTTACTAGTCAAGTCTTAACAAATTTAAAAAGATTAAAACCATACCAAGTATCCTTTCCAACCACAACGGAATGAAACTAGAAATCAGTAGCAAAAGGAAAACTGGAAAATTCACAGATATGTGGAAATTAAAACACACACTCTTGAACAACCAGTGGGTCAATGAAAAAATCACAAGGAAAATCAGAAAATATCTTAAAACAAATGAAAATAAAACTCAACATACCAAAACTTATGGATACAACAAAAGCATAGTAAGAATATTTATAGCAGTAAATGCCTACATTTAAAAAAAGAAGAAAGATCTCAAATCAACAACCTAACTTTACACCTCAAGGAACTAGAAAAAGAAGAAAAAACTAAACCCAAACTTAGCAGAAGGAAAGAAATAATAAAGATTAGAGCAAAAATAAACAAAATAGGAAAACAATAGAAAAAACTTAACAAAAGAGTTGGGTTTTTTGAAAAGATCAACAAAATCGACAAACTGTTAGCCAAACTAAGAAAAAAGAGAGAAGACCCAATAATAAAATTAAGAAATGAAAGAGGCAGCAGTCCGAATCCACAAAAATAAAAAAGTATCATAAGAGACTATTGTGAACAATTATACATTGACAGATTGGATAACTAGAAGAAATGGATAAATTCCTGGAAACATACAATTTACCAAGACTGAATCATGAATAAAAAATCTGGCCAGACATATAACTAGTAAGGAGATTGAATCAGTAATCAAAAACCTTCCAACAAAGAAAAGCCAAGGACCAGATGGCTTCACTGGAAATTTCTACCAAACATTTAAAGAATTATTAACATAAAATCTTCTCAAACTCTTCCAAAAATTGAAGAAGGAACAGTTCCAAACTCATTTTATGAGGTCAGCATTACTATGATACCAAAACCAGACAAATATTCTACAAGAAAAGAAAAAAACTGATGAGTACTGATACAAACATGTTCAACAAAAATACTCAACAAAATACTAGCAAAGCAAATTCAACAGCGCATTAAAAGGATTATATACTATGACCAAGGGAGATTATTCCTGGAATGCAAGGATGGTTCAACAAATGAAAATCAATCAATGTAATACGATACACCAGAGTAACAGGATGAAGGACAGAAGACATGCAATCATCTCAACTGATATGGAAAAGGTATTTGATAAAATTAAACATCCTTTAATGATTAAAACACTTTCAACCAACTAGAAATAGACGGTAATTACCTCAACATAATAAAGGCCATATATGAAAAGCCCACAGCTAACATTATTGTTTAACAGTGAAAAACTGAAAGCTTTTTTTCTAAGATCAAGAACAAGGCAAGGATGCCCATTCTCACCTCTTCTATTCAACATACTACTGGGAGTCTTAGCAGAGCAATTAGTCAAGAAAAGGAAATAAAAGGCATCTAACTTGGAAAGGAAGAAATAAAATTATCTCTGTTCACAGATGAACTGATCATATATGTAGAAAACCCTAAAATTTCCACACAAAAAAAAAGAGAAAAAAAATTCAACAAAAGTTGCAGGACACAAAATCAGTACACAGGAATTTTTTTTCTATATACTGTGTTTCCCTGAAAATAAGACCTACCCTGAAAATAAGCCCCAGTTAAGATCATCAGCCAGACGGACGCATTTAATATGTTATGGCGACATTCCAAAAGAAGATGACATGACTATATTTGAATAAATGTAAATTATTGTACATGAAAAAATAAAACATCCCCTGAAAATATGCCATAATGCATCTTGTGGAGCAAAAGTTAATATAAGACCTGGTCTTATTTTGGGGGAAATATGGTATAAGACCCTGCCTTATTTTTGGGGAAACACAGTACTAACAGTGAAATATCCAAAAAGTAAATTAGGAAAACATTCTCATTTACAGTAGCATCGAAAAGAATAAAATACTTAAGAGTAAATTTAATCAAGGAGTCAAAAGACTTGTACACTAAAAAATACAAAACAGTGGTGATAAAATTAAAGAAGACACAAATAAATGGACATCTCATGTTCATGGATTGGAGATTTAATATTGTTAAATTATCCATACTACCCCAAGTGATCAATGGGTTTAATGCATCCGTATCAAAATCCCAGTGGCCTTTTCTTGCAGAAATACAAAAAAAGTCCTAAAATTCATATGGACTTTCAAAGGACCCTGAATAGCAAAAGCAATCTAGAGAAAGGAAAACAAAGCTGGAGGCCTCAAACATCCTGATTTCAAAGTACATTACAAAGGTACAATAATCAAAACTGTATGGTACTGACAGAAAGTCTCCATCAAGATGGTGCAGTAAGTAAACGCTGTGCTCACCTCCTTCCATGACCACATCAAAATTACAAATAAACTATAGAACAACCATCATTGAGAATTGCCTGAAGTCTAGCTGAACAGAAATCCTGAGACTAAGGATATGCAGAAGAAACCACTCTGAGACCAGTAGGAGGGGCAGAGATATGGAATGGGCTGGTCCCACACCCACATATGGTGGTTGAAAATCAGGAGGGATATCTGGGCTGCAGAGGTCCACCCTTGGAGTGAGGGGTTCCAGCTCCACACCAGGCTCCCCAGCTCAGGGCTCCAGTGCCGCAAAGAGAAGCCCTCATAACTTCTGGCTTTGAAAACCAGCAGAGATTGTGGCTGAGTGAGACAGAGGGCTGCTGGAGTCCCAGATGTTCCTCTTAAAGAATCTGCACCCACACTTACTCACTGACAGACTCACTCACTGTGAGCTCCAGCACTGGGGCAGCAGCTCAAAAGGCACTAGGGACATATGGGGAGAAACTGAATCATGTGGCTTCAGGGCCAGGACTGGAGGAGCAGCTTTCTCCCAGACACAATGGAAGAAGCCATTGTTCCTTTGCTGAGCCCTCCCCAACCCAGCCTACACACGCGGGTGGGCGCCGTATCTGAGTCTCCATCAACCTGGCTATCACTGTTGGCTCTGCCCTGGTGATTCCCTGAGACCCTCCTCCACCCAACTTGTGGGCCCACCCAAGCCACTTCCAGTGGCCTTTCCATACAAATGGTCTGTCTTGGCTCATGCTGCAGACTTTTCTAAAATCTCTCAAAGGTTCACAAACCCCAAACAAGCAACATCTGGCCTCAGTATGCCCTGTACCTCTTGCTAAGCAGCCCCAAGCCCAGCACTAGAGGTTGCTGGCCTCATTTTGCAGCTTAGCCTTTTCCAGGTACCTCCAAGCCCAGCACAGATCACTTTGAAGCTCATACCAAGTGGTTTCAGGCAGGGCATAGGCAGTGACTGACCTTGACTGCACCAGAGCTCCTCCCAAGAGGCCCCAGAACCAACATACCTGATGACCAGCTTCAGACCACACCAGAGCACCACCCAACCACTTCCACAAATGACACACCCAAAGGGAAGATTCGGCAGGCACCAGAGCCCTGCTAAAGCGAATTCTGATCCATAGGGTCAGTCCCTGCACAACAGCTCCTCCATCGTAGTCACAGCCAGTCCTCACAACCAATAAGCCTGACGGTCAACCCCTCCCATTGATGTGCCAAGAGCAATCAAAGCTCAACTATAACAGGAGGGCACACACAATCCACACAAGGGACACACCTGGAGCACCCAGTGCAGGTGACCAGGGAGACTGCACTACTGAGCCCCACAGCACACCTACTACATAAGGACACCCTACCAAGACTGGGAGACAAAGCAGCCCCACCTAATACATAGAAACAGACACAGGGAGGCAGCCAAAATGAGGCGACAAAGAAACATCTCCCAAATGACAGAACAGAACCAAAATCCAGAAAAAGAAACATGTTGGAGACGAGCAATCTACCAGATGCAGAGTTCAAAACTCTGGTTATAAGTATGCTCAATTCAGTGAGAGCTTCAGCAAAGAGATAGGAAACATAAAAAAGAATCAGTCAGAAATAAAGAACACAATTACTAAAATGAAGAATGCATTAGAGGGAGTCAACAGTAGATTAGATAAAACAGAGGATCGAATCAGCAATTTGGAAGGTAAGGTAGCAGGAAAAGACCCAATCAGAACAGCAAAAAGAAAAAAGAATCCCCCAAAATGAAGATGGTTTAAGAGGCCTGTGGGACAACATCAAGCATTTCAATGTTCACATCATAGGGGTACCAGAAGGAGAAGGGAGAGAGCGAGGGATTGAAAACCTATTTGAAGAAATAATGATGGAAAACTTCTCTAACCTGGCAAAAGAAATGGATATTCAAGCCCTGGAAGTGTAGAGAGTCCCAAATAAGATGAACCCAAAAAAGCCCACAACTGGACACATCATAATCAAATTTCCAAAGACTAAAGACAGAGAATCTTAAAAGCAGCAAGAGAAAAGCAGTTAGTTAACTACAAGGCAACTCTCATAAGACTCAGCTGATTTCTCAACAGAAACTTTGCAGGCCTAAAGGGATTGGCATGAAATACTCAAAGTGATGAAAAGCAAGGGCCTACAACCAAGATTACTCTACACAGCAAAGCTATCTCTTAGAACTGAAGGACAGATAAAGAGCTTCCCAGACAAGAAAAACCTAAGGAAAGTCATCACCACCAAACCAGTATTACAAGAAATGTTAAGGGGACTTCTTTACAAGAAGAAGAAGAAAAAGAAAACATCAAAAATATGAATAATAAAATGTCAGTAACTACACATCTATCAACAATTACTTTCAATGTAAATGGATTAATGCTCCAATCAAAATACATAGGAGGGCTGAATGGATAAGAAAACAAAACCATTACATATGCTGCCTAAAAGAAACTCACTTTAGATTGAAAGACACACAGACTGAATGTAAAGGGATGGAAAAACATATTTCATAAAAATGGAAACAAACAAACAAACCTGGGGTAGTAATACTTATACCAGACAAAATAGACTTTAAAACAAAGGCTATAATAAGAGACAAGAAGGACCCCATAATTCCACTTCTGGATATTTATCCGAAGAGACACAAAACACTAATTGAAAAGACATGCGTCCATATGTTCATTGCAGGATCATTTACAATAGCCAAGATATGGAAAGCAAGCTAAATGTCCATCAACAGACGAATGGATAAAGAAGTGCTACATATATTTAATGAAACATTACTCAGCCATAAAAAAGAATGAAATCTTGCCATCTGCAAGAACATGGATGGACCTAAAGGATACCATACTAAGTGAAGTAAGTCAGACAGAGAAAGACAAGTGCCATATGATTTCACTTATATGTGGAATCTAAAGAATAAAATAAATGAACAAACAAAACAGAAAGAAACTCATAGATATAGAGAACATTTTGATGGTTGTCAGATGGGAGGGGGTTTGGGGAAATGGGTGAAAGGGGGGAAGGGATTAAGAAGTACATATTGGTAGTTATAAAATAGTCATTGGGATGTAAAGTATAACAGAAAATATAGTCAATAATATTGTAAGAACTATGTATAGTGTCAAATGGGTGCTAGATTTATCGGGATGATTACTTCGTAAGTTATATAAATGTCTAATCACTATGTTGTACACGTGAAACTAATATATGTCAACTGTAATTGAAAAATAAAAAATTATTTTAAAACAACTGTATGGTATTGGCATAAACACAGACATAGACCAATGGAACAGGACAGAAAAATCCAGAAATAAACTCATTTGATCTCAAAAAGGGTGCCAAGGCTACACAGTGGAGAAAGGACATCACTTCAATAAATGATGCTGGAGAAACTGGATAACCACATGCAAAGAATGAAGCAGGACTGTTACCTTACACCATATACAAAAATTAACTCAAAATAGATTAAAGACCTAAATATAAGACCTGAAACTATAAAACTTCTAACAGAAAACATAGGGAAAAAGCTTCATGACATGGGTTTGCTAGTAATTTCTTGGATCTCACATGAAAAATACAGGCAACAAAGGAAAATATACAAATGGGACTACATCAAACCTAAAAACTTCTGTGCATCAAAGGGAACAATCAACAGAGTGAAAAGACCATAATGTTTCCATAGCAGTTATGCAATTTTACATTCCCACCAACAGTGACGAGAGTTCTAATTTCTCCACATCCTCACCAACACTTTTTGTGTTCTGTTTTAATAGTAACCATCCTAACCAGTTGTGAGGTGATTTCTCACTGTGGTTTTGATTTGCACTTCCCTAATGACTAATGACGTTGAGCACCTTTTCATGTTTACTGGCCATTTGTATATATTTTTTGGAGAAATGTATTTTCAAATCCTTTACTTATTTTTTAGTTATTTTTTTGTCCCTCTGTTGTTGAGTTGTAAGAGTTCTTTATTCTGAATACAAGGCCCTTATCAAATGTATGAATTGGAAATATTTTCTCCCATTCTGCAGATTGTCTTTTTCTCTTTTTTGATGGTGACCTTTGAAGCACAAAAGTTTTTAATTTTGATGAAGTCTAATTTATCTGTCGTTTTCTTATGTCATTTGCACTTTGAGATATTCTATTTGATGTCTTTAATGATGTATCTGAAAATCTGATTTGCTCACTGGAAACACAACTGTATTATTCTTAGCTTTCCTGATTTGGAACTGTAAAGCGTTTGATTTAAAATGTTTGCCAATAGCATATAAAGGAGCTTAGAAATGTTGATATCCATTGAGATGGTCAACCCATTTCTATGAACTTAGCCTCTGAAAATAGTTTAATAGAAATACATCCTATACATCCAGAGGTCATTTCATTGTCACCTGTCAGAGAGGGATGCTGGAAGCATGTTTAGTAGCAGAGGAGGATGAGCTAAGTCCATAGTGGCGTATTATCAGGCAGCTGTTGAATATTATAATTATGAAACGTATTTAATGAAAATATAATGTTCAGTGGAAAAAAACACGTTTGTACCCATCATGATTAAAAATATGTATAAAATATTTGCACTAGATGGAAAGGTATACAAAATTATAGGTGGTTTTATTTTTTACAATTTAACTTAATATTGATATTTTATCTTTACAATTAAAAATTAAGTAAAAAAATATGTGCATGACATTTCACATTGGTTGGGGAAATAGTTAGATCTGGGCATTTGTTTATCCTTATGTCACCCTATTTTTTAATAGTAACTGTGTCTTATGATCATCAGGGTTAGATTTACAAACAGAAAAACAGTTTGCTCTGTTTATTTACTAAGAATTTGAATAGAGATATTTTAATTTTCTTTACATTTTTATTAAGTTGGTGCAAAAGTATTTGCGGTTTAAAAGATTAAAAATAATTGCAATTACTTTTGCACCAATCTAATATATCAAATCCAAACACTGATGATAACATGATTTGGGTATTAGAATTAGTATTATTTTAGTCATTATCAGTATTATAATTTGCTACAAGAAAGATAGTGGTGATTAATAATAGGTATGACAAAAACTTTCTCAGGCATCTCATGAAAGAATTATTATAATTATTTTACATGTAAACAAATCAGTCACCCCAGCTTTTGAAATGCATTTCAAATGGACCAAAGATTTAATAGTTGTTTTTCCTTTTACGGAACTATACAGGCCTCGAAAGAAATAAAAAAGTAAGGGGTCTGTGGATTCCCCTGACCCGCTGACCTTTGACTTCACTTGAGTGACAGCGATCTGGGGTACAGCCAGTACCTGTGAGGTGATCACTCTTCTGTAACTGGGAATGGGTTTGACAGGGCAGCAGGCAGGGAAACATGCCCGAGAGAGGCCTGGCTCCTAGAGCGAGCCTGTGCCCCCTGCCACCCTTCCCTCTGACTTGGCCTCTGGGCCTAGCTTGGTTCAGGCAGAGGCGTCATCTTGTTCTCATGTGTGGGAAGGCTATGAAAAGAAAACCCTGCTTGGCCCAAACATTAAACAAGAATTACACTAGGATCTTTTGTTCTTACTCGGACATGGTCAGAATTAATTTGGAGGTCCAAAACAGGATTATTTTGTTGTTGTCGTTTTTGTTTTTGAATCCGAGTTACTTAATGCAAGGATACAGAGGGAAGTACAAAACAAAAACACATGGCTGAAGTCTGTCGAATGGTATTGAAACATCCCCAGGTCATTCTTCTTTGTTAGTGTTTGGGGGGCTCCTGACTCAAATTCTACATCCCAGCTGCCGCTGAACCTCCTGTGAAAAGGCCCCAGTGATAGAAGTCAAGCAGTGGAGTGTGTCTGGGTTTCTGAGACATACCCAGACAGAGCTTCAGAGATCCTAATCATTTTTCTTCTTTCCCCTCAGGTTTAATAGGGAAAACTTGCTTTCTGCAAACAACTGAAAAAGCTGCCCTTGAAAACTGTTTCTTTGGCCCTCATGGCGCAGCTGGAACTTGTACAGTGAGGCCCTTGATGGGACAAGCTCTCAGTCACTGAGCCCTCAGAGTGGCTGTCGCCATGGCCAGCAAGAGGAAGTCCACCACCCCGTGCATGATCCCGGTGAAGACGGTGGTGCTGCAGGACCCCGGGGGTGCGGAGGCCCCGGCCGCCGAGCCTTCGCCTGAAGGACCCCAGCAGGATCTGCCCGCAGACGCGCCCGCGCCGAGCGGCGAGGCCGCCCAGAGCCCCGGCAGCACCGACGGCGCCGCGCTGGCCAACGGGCACCGGGCCGCGCTGGATGGCTATTCGTATTCCTGTAAGTACTGCGATTTCAGGTCCCAGGACATGACCCGGTTTGTGGGACACATGAACTCGGAGCACACAGACTTTCACAAAGACCCGTCTTTTGTCTGCACTGAGTGCAGTTTTCCAGCAAAAACTCCCGAGGGCCTTTCTCTGCACAATGCCAAGTGTCACTCGGGGGAAGCCAGCTTTGTGTGGAACGTGGCCAAGCCAGACAATCATGTCGTCGTGGAGCAGAACGTCCCCGAGGGCACCGGCACTGCCGACCTACTGTGCGAGCCCAGCGCCGAAGGGGCCGACGGGCAGGCGGAGATCATCATCACCAAAACTCCAATCATGAAGATAATGAAAGGCAAAGCTGAAGCCAAAAAAATTCATATGCTCAAGGAAAACGTCCCCAGCCAGCCGGTCGGCGAGGCCGTGCCCGCCCCGTCCGCGGGGGAGCCGGCGGCGAAGGAGGGCGGCCACCCCTGTGTCAACGGGGCGGCCCCGCTCAGCCAGGCGTCGGCCGCGGCCGCCAAGGCCCCGCACGCGGCCAACGGGCCTGTGGTCGGGGCGGTGCCGGTGCTGCCGGCCGGGGTGGCGCACTTCCTGCCGCTGCCGCCGCCGCCGCCCGCGCGCGCGCAGCCCCACGCGCCCCCGCCGCCCGGCTGCAAGGCCCTGCCCAGGGTGATGATCCCGCTGAGCAGCATCCCCACCTACAACGCCGCCATGGACTCCAACAGCTTCCTCAAGAACTCCTTCCACAAGTTCCCCTACCCCACCAAGGCCGAGCTCTGCTACCTGACGGTGGTCACCAAGTACCCGGAGGAGCAGCTCAAGATCTGGTTCACGGCGCAGAGGCTCAAACAGGGCATCAGCTGGTCCCCGGAGGAGATCGAGGACGCGCGCAAGAAGATGTTCAACACGGTCATCCAGTCGGCGCCGCCGCCCCCCGTCGCCGTGCTCAGCACCCCGCTGGCGGCCGGCGCCGGCCACGTGCAGCAGCTCGTCCAGGCGGCGCTGCCGGGCCCCGCCGTGGGGCAGCCGGAGGGCGCGGCGGGGGCGCTGCTGGTCCCCCCGCCGCCCACGGCCAACGGGCTGCCGCCCGCGCTCACGTCGCCGCCCAGGCCGCCGGCCGCGGCGCCCACGAACACGGGGTGCTCGGGCGCGGCGGCGGCCGTGAAGGTGGTGAACGCGGCGCAGTCGCTGCTCACCGCGTGCCCCAGCATCACCTCGCAGGCCTTCCTGGACGCCAGCATCTACAAGAACAAGAAGTCTCACGAGCAGCTGTCGGCGCTGAAAGGGAGCTTCTGTCGGAACCAGTTCCCGGGGCAGAGCGAGGTGGAGCACCTCACCAGGGTGACGGGCCTCAGCACGCGGGAGGTGCGGAAGTGGTTCAGCGACCGCAGGTACCACTGCCGGAACCTCAAGGGCCCGCGCGCCGTGATGCCCGGGGACGCCGGCGCCGCGCTCGTGGGCGCCGCGCTCGTGGACCCCGCGCTCGTGGACCCCGCGCCGGACGCGCCCTTCCCCCCGGCGCCCAAGGCCCCGGAGCCGACCTGCGTCCCGCCCGCAGCCGCGCCGGCCGCCCACCCCCCCGCCAGACGGCAGTCCTGGCACCACATCCCTGACTTCACACCAACCAAATACCGGGAGCGCGCCCCCGAGCAGCTGCGGGCGCTGGAGAGCAGTTTCGCACAAAACCCCCTCCCCCTGGACGAGGAACTGGACCGCCTGAGGACCGAGACCAAAATGACCCGCAGAGAGATCGACAGCTGGTTTTCCGAGAGGAGGAGAAAAGTGAACGCGGAAGAGACCCCGCAGGCCGCCGGGCTTAGCTCTCTGGAGGAGGGGGAGGCGGTGGCGGACGAGGGTGGGGCAGACGGTCCCTTGGGTGACCTGAGGGTCCCCGGGGAGAGTGGCTCCCCGGAAGTGCCCAGCAGCTACGCGTCAGCCGAGCGCAGAGTCAGCCCCATCAAAATCAACCTCAAGAACCTGCGGGTCACCGAAGCCAACGGCAAAAGTGAGCTGCCGGGGCTGGGCCCCTGCGAGCCCGAAGACGACGGGCCAAGCAAGCTGGCCGAGCAGCCCCCTGGCAAGGTGAGCTGCAAGAAGACAGCACAGCAGCGGCACCTACTTCGCCAGCTCTTTGTGCAGACACAGTGGCCCAGCGCCCAGGACTATGACTCCATCGTGGCCCAGACCGGTCTGCCGCGGCCGGAGGTGGTGCGCTGGTTCGGAGACAGCAGGTACGCCCTGAAGAACGGCCAGCTCAGGTGGTACGAAGACTACAAGCGGGGCAACTTCCCACCGGGGCTGCTGGTTGTCGCCCCTGGCAGCCGGGAGCTGCTGCAGGACTATTGCGTGACACACAAGACGCTGTGCGAGGAGGACCTGCAGAGCCTCTGCGACAAGACCCAGATGAGCTCCCAGCAGGTCAAGCAGTGGTTTGCGGAGAAAGTGGGCGAGGAGATCCGGGCTGTGGCAGACACAGGCGGCGAGGACCAGGGCGCTGGAGACCCTGCAGCGGTTCACAGAGGGCTGGGTGACGCCTATTCAGAGGTGTCGGAAAACAGTGAGTCCTGGGAGCCCAGTGCCCCTGAGGCCAGCTCAGAGCCCTGTGACACACCGAGTCCCCAAGCTGGACATCAGCTAGGTAAGGAGCCCCCCGGGAGCCATGGCTCTCCTCTGTGGGTGTGGGGAGGAGGCACCCATGGGTGGGACTGAATTTACTGCATGGGGGCATCTGCTGTTCTGAAGGCTGCCTGGCAGCAGGACTAAACTGCCTGTCTGCTTCAAGTACAACTAGCCGCACGTGTCGTTGGAGCATAACGTGGTAAAGGCTTGAGAGCTGGTTTTTCATTTCGTTTCATGTTCTTTTAAACCTGTGCAGGGGAAGGAACATAGTGAACCTACAAGGGGCCAAACTTTTCTCACCCTTTCTTAGCAAAAGGAAAATAGGTCCAAACGTCACGGAATCAGACAGAACCACACCACTGGTAGGAGAGAGAAGTCGCACTTGTGAGGCAATTCAGCTCAGATTGGTGAACAAAGGGAAAGAGTCTTTCATTGTCCTTGGATACATGAGTATTTTTTTTTCCCAATGATGAAAATATTATGATTTACATGTCTGTTGTTCTTTGTGATGTAGAAGTAATGGAAAATCATCTTCCCGCATAGCTATATATGGAATCAAAACCTTGAATTTTATTCCTCACTTTCTCTGGATCATGGTATTCGTACTTGACAGAAAACTTTAGATTATTTTAGTGAAGACAGTTTTGAAGCTACAGGGAAGTCACATCATGAGGTATTGATTTTCTAGGCTCTGGGTCCTGGAGTTCCCAGCCTCCCCCCTCCCGTCCCCTCCCCTCCCCTCCCCTGCCTTCCTCCCCTTAGGCATTCTCATCCCCAGGATGACTGGGAGCATTGTAACTCAGCTCCTCACAGGAGTCTAGGACCTGGAGAAGTGTCTGGATCTTCAGCTTCTCTGATTCGTGGAGCTTCACAAGTTGGTTCTGGGACCCGGTGTTTCTGAACTTGGCGTTGTTTCCCTCCAGGGCCCCAGGACTCAGTGAGGGCCTCACTGGGCGCCTCCTGAGCAGCAGGGGACAGGTGTGGCCTCCCAGCGCTGGCAGCGCTGGTTGCCTTGGGCGTCTTCTCCAGCTCGGGGCCTGCCCCCGGGGAGATGCCCACCCAGGCTTTGGCTTTGCCAGCGAAACAACATAGATTGCTGGAAACTAGAAAAAACTAGTTTCTTTTGCTTTTATAAATTAAATTTTATTCTAAGTTATATTCTCGGGTAGCTGGAAATAGCGTAGTGCTTACAAAGCATTGTGAACATACTAATACCACTTCATGCACACTTGAAATGGTTAAAACGGTAGGTTTTATGTTATGTATACTATTTTATCGCAATGTTTTTTTTAAAAAGCTGACCTGGAATTGGGATGAATGGGTTTGAATCGCAAGCGTTGACTCCCCTCAGCTACTAAATTCAACACAAAATGAAGTGTTGATGTCGTGGGCGGGGCAGAGCCCGAGTGGCAGGGGTTGTGGCATGCCGTTGTCGCATTGTGCTCTTCTGTCCGAGGACGGTTACCATGAGTGCAGGAAGGGCTTGTCTGCGTATCTGTCCACGATTCTCACGGCTTTGTCGGCAGCCGCTGTACAAGGGCCACTTCTGTAAGCAGCACAGATAACGGCCCTCTCTGAACAGACCCACTGACTCTGACTTCAGGGTTGGAAGTTCTAAACGAAGTGAAGACACACATGTGGAAACTAGAGCCAGCTGCTGTTCTGTTAGAACAGTATGTTCTGGAGAGCCGGAAGGAGAGGGCAGGACAAGGCGGATTAGGACAGGACCCAGAGGTGGCGGTGGCCTGGGGAGCGGGGCCGAGGAGTGCAGTGAGGGCCCAGAGATGAGCTCCTGCCCGGCTGCGAGGCCCGGGGTTTGGCGGTGGTTCCTTAGAGTGTCTGTGCCCACACCAGATGTAGCCGCGTCCCGTCCGTAACCCACATCCCTTCTTCACATTCCCTCAGGCTGCAGAGTAGGGAGTGGCTGGCAAGAAGGCATGGCTCATGGAATTAAGAGGTCCCCAAAGCCAGTGGTGCCACCCTGGCATGGCAAAAATGGCACGCTGCCCTGGGGGCTATGCCAGCGACAGCTGACATGGAGGTGACAGGCATGTGTTTTCTCCTCAGAAACAGACTGAATTTGAACCAATGACTGTGAAGGAGTGGCCAGTCTGGGACGCCGTGTGCCACGTGGAAGGGCCCCACCTACTCTCTGCTGCCACATGCTGTTCCCATGCCTGGCCGCTGGGAGCGCACAGAGCTTCTGGAAGCCTCACAGAGAGCCCAGAGCCCTCCATCACCTTCGGCCTGCCACCACCGAGCAAGCGGGGAGAGCGAGTTCTCGCAAGTTCTTCCCCCCACAATGTAGGACCTTTTCTTTGCCTTCCAGTGGATAAAGTAGTTCAGATTTCATATTCATAGACACGGAATCAAAGTTTTAACATATAAATCCGCCTATACACATTTAATAAAACATCGTATTATAAACACTTTTATTACATAGAAACTTTGGTTAGCAAAGCAGTACATTGTCTTTTACATCATCTCTGAAAATGCCCTGTATCTGTTCTCTGGAGATGGCTGGGGCCCCATGTCCCCTCACCGTCCAGGTGCAGGCAGGGGTTACGGGCAGACTCAGACTCCATCTGGAGCCCCTGTGCCCACTTGGTTCTTGAAGGAAGGCTGTACCTGTGAAGAGATTCCCGTTGGCTCACTAAGCGATGACCAGCAGTTTCCTGCCGGGCTTGCCTCGCCTGATGGGATGATCAGTGCAGAGCCCACTGTTACCGCATTTAAAAATCGGGCTGGTTCTGTGATTAGCGTGTGAAGCTCACCGCTCTCTTAAGTGGTTGCAGGAATTCTGCTTTTTCACGGAAGTTTGAATCATGGACCATAACTTTTCAGTTATCAGATCAACTGAAGAAACATTTGTTGTCAAGCCTAATGTACTGACCTAGGTGCCCGCATTTTTTAAAAACCTAGACATGTTTAGAGCGAGAGGAAAATTGAAAACAGAAACGGGTGGGGCTGAAAGAATGCACAGCCACAGCGTGGGGGTGTTCTGAGCCCTTCACCCTGTCTCCAGAGCCGCCTGTGTTTTAGGAAGGAAGACCCACACTTGCCTGGAAGTGCGAGTGAGCATTGATGGGATTCAGGACTTCTTAGAATGAGCCGAGCTGGGTGGTCTTCGGCACTAAGACCTGCATGCAGGGGTTCCTGGCAGAACACCCAGAGGCTCCTGGCACCCTCTCCAAGGGTCCGGCTGGCATGCTGGGCACTCGCCCCAGGGCTGCTAGCCACCACTGGACAGGTCCTTGTGAGGATTTATATTTTGACGGTTCAGTATTTATATCCACAAACTTGGAAACAAGTTCTCTGTCTACTTTAGCTTAACCCTCATATCCATTTTTTTCAATTGAGAAAGATCACAGGAAAAGGTGCCTTTGCAACATTGGCAGACTTGCTTCCAAAGCTGTACTAAATGGTAAATCCCTATTTCCCCAAGACTGGCTGCTCTGAGAGTGGCAGGGGGATGAGTAGGGTGGGCAAAAGAAGCATCACATGCAGCTCTGCTCAGCTCCAGAAAACCACCTGCTTCCCAAAGCATCAAGGCCTCGGGGACTTGGCTCTCCTGGGCCTAGGCTGGGTGGGCAGCACTAGGAGACTCCAGAGCGAGGGCAGGGGCTTTGGGCAAGAAAACTATCAGTGGGTCAGCCGCAGTCCTTCTCCCCACCCCGCCAGGGAACTGGACTGGGCGGGGCCCCTCACGGGCTTGCCTGGGAGGACGAAGACACTGGTAGCACCTTCTGCTTCCAGGAGAGGGTTCGGTTGGAAACCGGAAGCCCCCGAACCATCGTCGTTCTTCAGAAGTGTCTTCTCCTGCCCTCTCTGTCTCAGTAGGGACCACCTCTTATGTGTTTCAAACAGGTGACTTGTGAGTACTTGGCAAGTTTTGCAGCCTGTTTTTGTATCCTTTCCATTTTGGGTGTAAAGCCCAAAGGCCTCTCTGCGGAATCGCCAAGAATGGCGAGTTACTGTCTTCCTTCAGAGAACAGACACCTGGAATTTTCCCTGTAGTGTTTATGTACATGCAGATTAATTTATAGGTACACATATACAGTACAGATATCCATTTGATACTTTGCTCATGCAATGGACATCTGACATGTACCCTTGAGGACCTTAGTGGCTGGCACATGGGTTTTGGGGAAAGTAGCCTGTGTTGGAGGGAATGCTGGTATGTGGGGTGCACTGGGCGGCCCGACACGAAGCCACCTCCAAGTATTGGGGAGACACCCTCCCGGCATCACCCCCAGGGCACTGCACGCACTGGCCAAAGGGGTGTGTCTTCAGAGAGGGTTTTCTTGGTTATTTGTATTCACATTTCATTTACAACCCAAACAGCAAGACAGAAAAAATAAATCTCATGGTGGACAAGTTCATGTAGGACATAGAGAGCGATCCACCCTCGGCACCAGCTTGTCGTTAAAAGCTGGAAAAGTTGGCCTGTTTTCCTCACAGATGTTGTCCACCCCAGCAGCCAGGGCCATGCAAACGAATGGCGAGACGGCCCAGGTAAGGAAGCCAGCGAGTGGCCAGACCCTTCCCTTGCGTGTGCTCTGGGACAGGAGTGAATAAGTGGGTGTGGGCCTCATGCTTGGAAAGAATAAGATGATCAAAGGCGACAGTGGGAGAGATGGTTGGGTCATCGAGCAGGTGCCTAACGGGGCATTGCAGCAGGTACCCAGGGCTTTGATGTGGGTGCGAAACCGTGAACACAGCTAACCGGGCACAGAGGGAAAACCCACACAGGCCCGGAAATCGGGACTGCACCCACCGTGCCGTGGGCCTGTGGGACAGCAGCCGCCAGCCCTGTGGCCCTGGCACAAGGCGGCTCCCTGACAGGTTGGATGGATTCTGTGATGTCCGCGATGTCGCCTACGGTGGAAGGCAGTGTGGGCTGCAGAGTAGAGGGGTGGGGGCGGGGCTAGTCTGTCCCGAAGAAAAAGCCTGTTTTGTAAGGTGACTAATCTTTCCCCACTCCCTGCATGCTCCTGGACTTACCAGAGACAGTACCATATTTTGGTGTTTCTCGTTACCTAGGGCTTATCCATGTTTGGTTTATTGTTTTTTTACATGGGATTATAGATCCAGTTTTAGTAGGTGAGACCAGATCACCATTCTAATACAGGAATTCTGGATTTATGATACACATACTTTGCATATTTTGATTACTTGTTTTATTTCTTGATTCTTGAGGAGCTTTTTGATTTGGGAGGAGGTCCTCATTTCCGGGAGTTGCAGGTTCCCGAAATAGAATGCTCGAGTGGGATGACTGCCAGCGCTTTGGACTTTGGCAGATCCCGGGGGTTAGGGCTCCTTGCTTGGCCGAGTGACTGGCAGCTGTTCAGGTGGACCAAAGCGCCTCGACTCCAGAAGCAAAAGGTGGGAGCTGGGCAGAGTGTCGGGTGGTACCTTGTAGGCTCCCACGTGGAGGGATGGCCTCGTCCCAGCTGGCCGTGGGGGCTGTCCCTCCAGGAAGTTTCAGTGTGTTCTCCAGGCTGAGATGTGGCTCTTGTGGGTTTTATCCCGCTCAGTCAGTGGCCCAGTGACAGATCCCGTGTCACCTCCTTCTGGCCTCTGACGTGGGGACACCTGGCAGGCTGCTTGCCATGCAGGGCGCTCGCATTTCTATGCACGCACTCTCCCATGGCGTCCTGCTTGTGCTGCCCTGTCTGGGACCCCGTTGCCTCTTACCTCCCTGTTCTCTTCTCGGACCAAAATGTTGGGATTAGAGCAGCTTTGTCAGTTCAGACATCACAGCCCAAGTGGATAAAGGACTTTGCATAAGAGAACCAGCCAAGAAGAAACTCTTAAAACCAATCCTGCAGTTTGGGCCTTTCCTTGTGTTTTTTCCTCCCCTTTTTCCTTGCTCAGAGTTTACCTGAGGCAGGTTATCTGTTTGACTCACCTTTTCTGTGAAGTTTAAATTTTCACGAATCCCATTGATTTGCAAGGCTCAGTTGTATGCTCGAGAAGAAACAGCCTCGAGACAAGGAAAGGTCCACACAGCCAGCTCTTCCAGGCCACAGCCCAGCGGCCTGCCCGGGTCAGGACAGTGACACAGTAACGGGGCTCAGGTCTCTCCTCACTCCAGACGGGAGCCCCTCCCTCTGCAGAGTCTCCCGAATCAGCTTCCTTTGCCGTCTTTCCCGAGGAGCATGGGCCCTCCCCGCCTTCCTGCCCAGAACTGGGCAGCATCTCCACGTGGCTGGGGGGGCACCTGCCCTCAGAAAAGCCCCAGAACCTGAGAAAGGAGGTCATGGCGTCTCCTGCTTAATCCCCTCCCCGAGCGAGGCTTCCATCGGGGTACCCACCATGCTGCTCTCTCTGGCCCCTTTATAGCTGGGGAGACCATGAAATGGTGCGATTTGGTTTGGGCTCAGGAGATGGAAGCGGCTATCACAGGTGCTGCGTGGCTCACTGCCCAGCGCAATGCTAAGCCCAATGGAACTGACAGGCCTCTGCTTGAATTCGTTTCTGCTGGAATCTGACGGTGCTCCCAGAGGGTAGGGGGATGAGCCCCCGCTTTCCTGTAGGTGACCCGGGGTCTGTAAGTAGCTGTGAGGACCACAGAGGGTCTGCTTGTTGGTTCTTCAGTTCTGAGCTCATTGTCAAGACTGGCCGTGCTGTGACCTGCCTGCAAAGCTGGCCTCTCCTTTGAATGGGGCTAGTCCTTCAGCAGACTGGGGCCATGACAGCCTGGACCCAACAGGAACCAGGTGTTCTACTTGCTCCAAAACCTGGACAAGGGGCGGAGATCCCAAGTCTGCGATGGACTGGGCAGGCCCTGGTTACCATACAGACAAGTACGGGCTGCCTTGATTTTGAAAAATTCAGATCATTTGGTTTGCAGGACGGCAAGGATTCATGAAGAACATATAGTTAACTGCTTTGCTGTCACCAGCCTTCAGGCATTGTCACCAGCCCCCAGGCTTTTGCAGGCCACAGGACCTGGCCCTTGCTGCTGCTCAGGCCTGAGCCATGGTCGCCCAGCGGAGCGAGGGGCGGGCAGTGAGCAGGGCTGTTGGGGTGAGGGGGGGAGTCTTCTCTTCCGGCTGCGTAGTATCCTGCTGGCCCCTCGGGGCAGGTGGCAAGCCAGGGTTCCTGAGAGGAGTCCCGAGTGTTTACCTGAAACATGCCGTTAGTGCCTCTTCCTTCCGGAGAAGGGCTCTGTGGTGAGCATGTGTGCACACAGGAGCACTGGAGTGTGTTAATGAATAGCTCTTCTTGGCTAATGCTTTATAACTTCTGTTCCCTTCCATGATAAATGGAGCGTTTAAAAGTACTCAGTGTGACTGGAGCTGAAGGTGAAATGTCTAGGATGAGAAAGGCTGTTCAGAGTCACTGAATATAAAAAGCTACAAGTGCTTGGTCTTTCCCCAAGAGTCAAACCCCAGCGTAGACACACTGTTAGGGGCCGAATCTACCCATGTGGTGCCTGTTAGTCCTGTAATTTGTGTTTAAAGAGATTGTCACTCATGCCTGGCTCCTGCCCATACAGCTGTCTTATTCGTGCAGTTTGCTGGAAATGTGGGCGGGGCCCGAGGTTGAGCGACTAGGGGAGAGGGGACAGCCAGCACCGCCCCCGCGGCCCAACAGGGATCCAGCATGGTAATGGGCCACAGTGAAACTGGGCCAGTGCCAGGGGAGGGAGAAGTGGGCACTCCTGTGCAGAGGAGTTCCCACCAGGCTTCTGTAGAGCCGCTTTGTTCAGCTGTGTCAGGAGGGCCAGACTGTGCCATAATTGTTATCAAAAGGGAAAACATGCCAACCTCCCCTCTGCCCTGCCGGCCATTGTTCATTGACAGTTTACTGAGCAGTCTTTGTGGGAGTTGCCAGAGCTGCAGATCCCTTCCTCCTGGTCCTGATTCCTGGTTTTCTACCACCCGACCCACCGTGTCTGTTCTGGTCTCCATGCAAACCTTTGTTCCCGAGGGCCACACTGCTGCGAAGTGACACAGGAATGACTGCTGAGCAGTTTGCTTTGGGTGCGCTTCCTGTCTTCCAGAGATGGCTGAAGAAATGACCGTCTTGGTGCTAAGAGGCGACTGCCCGTTTTTGTCCGGAGGCAAATCAGAACTTTACCAAGCTATGAAAGAGGGGCCCATCTCCTGCGGTGGCCAAGTGAGAGACACCACACACAGGCATGCTCGGACTGTCACGTAGGCCTGGGTGGAAGGGATTCTTTACCTGGGTAAATGTTTCTAACAGAGATGGAACTTGCCTCTGGACAGTGGCTGTGCCGAGGTAGGAGGAGGGGACGGCCCCCTCGGCTGTCTGCAGGCATCACAAGGTCCCCTGTGGGGATGCTGCTATTTCTAAGATGCAAATTGCACATTTCCTAGATTTTGTATCTGTGGATTTGGATAAGGGAGGGGAACAGGGACAAACTGCTTGTACAATTTGAAATGGGCCGAAATGGTACTTCAGATCTTTTTGATTGTTCCTAAATAAAAACGTAAATACATTTCACATCTGCTGACTTTATTTTGTGGGGGAGTCAAAAACATAAAAAGCTAAAAACCCTTTAGATTTATTCTGTGGGCAAGACCGACCTTAACCTTGGGTGGATGATGTCCGTTTTCCTCAGCCCACTTCAGAGAAGTTCCAACTTGCCGTCTCCTGTGCTGCTTGATCCACTGGAATGGCGTCTACGTGCCAGAACTACGATGTTTTTAGAAATTACGCTAAATGCAAACAGTCAACCCGGGATTCATCAGGTATCCGGTGAGAGGACACTGGCCAGACTTTTCCTTTTCCTGTGAGGCAGGTATTGATAAACAGCGCTTGTCATTTGCTGGGGGGAGGGGGAAAAGTGAAGGGGACATGCATAAGGACCCAGGAATAGGAAGCAGCTTAGTGCGGAGTCTAAAAAGCAAGCCCTTGGGAGCCAGACCACACTGGTGTGGAGCCTGAAGCCAATCAGCTGACCCCCACGGTGGGTGCAGACTTGGGCAGTGGCTGCCGTAAGACACAGCTGTGGCCGGGGCTGGCAGTAGTGGCCTGCAAGGGGTCACTGGGGGCTTCCGGGCAGGGAACAGCCGGAGTGCCACAGGGACTATCAGAGGCTGACCCAGTGTGGGGGGTAGGACTGAAATGTGGGAGGAGCATGATTTGATTTTGTTCCAGGAGCTAGTTTGGTGGGATAACCCGTTAAGACAACGGTTGTTTCTACCGCAACAGAACTGAAATGGTGAGAGCTCCTGTTGAAAGACGAGAGTTTCTAGCCCCAGGCCCCGCCTCCGGGTGATGTGCAGGCTATGCCTGGTCAGGCGGGGAGACCCTGCCCTCTCCGCTGGTGGCTGCGGGGCCTCATTCATGGCGGTGACCTCAGCTGAGGTCAGCTACTGCTCCCGCCTTCTCTTCCGGAGTCCTCTGATCAGGCTGCAGTCCCTGACCACGGAGGGAGGCGTGCTGTGCGTGTGCAGACGTCCATGGGGTGAACGTCAAGGCCTGCTGCTTGGCACCGCTCTCCTCGTCCCTGGTGTGCCTGCCGGCAGCCAGGAACAGAGGACCCTGCGAGGGAGCCAGGCCAATTCCCCTGGTTTGCCCCTGGTGCCATCGACTTCCTGTCCTAGCTCTGCTTTTGGTTTCCTCTGCCCAAACTGCCCCCCAAGCACCGGTTTTTCCGAAGCTTCCCAGGTGATGCGTGATCCCGTGGGTGGAGGGCACGCAGCCCACATGTCACACTGGGTGTATGGTGCACCGTGGGCTAAGACACAACCTGCCATCCTAAGTGAGGATCTCCTGGGTCAATCAAGAGCGTCAGGTCTGGTGGAACATGAAGTGTGTGTACTTGACTGAGAGCTGTCATGTTTCCTACCAGGAAGAAGGACCAAGACCTTTGCAGACAAAGGCAGAGTTGTGGCAGCGCCCCGGGGACCCCAGGTCATGCTGCAGAAAGACTTGTTCAGGAAGTGGAGGTATGTCATGCTAGAAATCAAAGTCCCATTAGCGAGGAGGTCACCATGTCTCCTGGCCACAAGAATCTGGAGTGGGAAAACATGGATCAGGAGCGCCCAGGTTAATTCCCACCCACCTTCTTGTCCGCGGGAAAGGCCCACACTCCTCTCTGAGTAGGGCCGTGGAGCCCTGAGAGCCAAGGCCAGCAAGCACCTGAGCAGTGGCTGTTTGAGCCTGGCTGTCCTACCTAGTTCAGTGGGTGACAGGACATATTTTAAACGATGCCCCCAGTCCGCCAAATGCGTGGTACTCAGAGGGGCCCACACTGACCCAGTACTGGCCCCAAACCTGTGAACTTGGGAAATGTGAACTTTGGTCTGATTTCTCATGTAGGAAAGGACGCTCTGCACCTACAACTCTAAGTCTGCCTTGGGCTTCTCTTAAAATAACCTTGGTCTGAAGCCAATGACCATGCTTTGGTACGTGCATTATCGGACCAGGGGTGTTCTAATTACCATCTCAGGATCCAACCAATTACACTGACATGCGTCTCTTCAATGACATCTAATCTCAGCTCCCTGGGGTGGTTTTTTATGCCTGTCCCCACCCACCTACCCACCCATCCATCAGGCAGCCCCTCTGGTCTGGATGGCATCACTTCCGATCCACACAGCACAGACCACTATGAAAACAGCCACGGGAAGGGTCTCGTCAGCCATGTTCTGGGCAGAGGTTTAGGTTGCAAGCTACAGAGGCAACCAGAGTGGCACCCAGCACCCTACAGTTTTTTTGAAAGGTGGTTTCTGTGGAACTAGGAAGGGACTCTGCTTGCTTCTGCTTGCCGCCATAGCTGGCTGGCCATGGAAGCCTGGGCTTGCTCCCAGACAGGCCACACTCTCCAGCCACACCCTCGGAGGACAGGCTGGAGGACAGTGTGGCCTCACACTTCCTCACACCTCCTCGTAGCCCAGAGGAGGGAAGATCTGCTTGACCTGGGAAATTACCAAAAACTTCTCACCTGCTTCTATTGCAGAACTAGCACCGGGCGACTGTCCCTAGTTAACAAGGCTCCAGACAACAGGCTCTCCTGAGCCCACAAAAGAACACACAAGTTAAAGGGACACAAGGATGATTTATTTGGCAGTCAGATCTTAAGAGAGCAGAACTAGCAAGTGGCTGGGCTAACCCTAATGCTGGCTACGCTATGTGCCCACGGGCCTGTCCTTAGAGGTGGGGCTGCTTTCTCATCTCTTTCCTGGATCTTTTACCCGCTAGACAGAAACCGTCATAGGCACAGCAGCTTCAGTCAGCACCTGGTGCCTGTCCATCCCCCCACCTACCCACAAAGCAGGCAACTCCTTAATCCCTGTTCCATTCCTAAGGGAAAGCATATCGAGTCTTCTTTGCTTTAAAAAACAACCTACCTCACCAGAACAGGCTTTGCTATTTCTTCTCTTCCCACCCTGTTCCTGATGGTGCTTTAACACCCAGCAGGGCAGGCTACACACCGGCTGCTCTCCTCTCCAAGGATCTGCTCCAAGGTCCCCCCAAGGGGCAGGAGCAAGAGGAAGTTAGTTACAATACTATTGAGAAGAAAAAAATACCGCTGCTTTTTAGAAGTCCTTTTTAGAAGGAAAGCTTTTCTGATAAAATTTAAAATTTTTAATATTTAAATTATAAACCAAACGCTGGCAACCATATATAGACATGTTTGCTATGGACAAATTAAGATTGTGAGGTCATACTTTCAAATACAATTTCAGAATTAGTTTAAATAAATCAATACACTTCCTCAGAAATTGCATGATTTCCTTCGGTTTACAATTCATGATATGGAAAGTTTAATATAATGTTAAATAATTTACCATCTACCCTAAAAGTAAGCTATAGAAAACTGAATCACTATTAGGACCGAATAATAACAAGGCTTTTAACGGCTCAGTGGTTTTTCTTAAGAGTATATATAAATCTTGAAAAGGTAACACTGTTAGCTGAGCTGAAAATCCATAAAAATAACAGTTCTGCCACAGTGCACAGATGAGTTCTTTCATTTTGCTTCCCCCCAATCCCCTCACCAAGCAGCTTTCAGGTTAGAAATGGAAGACATAGAAAATCATACATCCTACATGAAATAATGAAGATAGTGAGAAATAGAGTGTGCAAAAAATAAACTTTAAAATTCCACCCTCCAACGTCATGTATGTCTAGTATAGGATTTTCAGTTGATTTAATACTTGAGATCATCTCAGACAGTGTCCTCTCGCAGTGTTGTCTGCAGACTCATGCCAGGCCTTCCACTGCAACAGGCAAAGTGGTCTTCGGTCCAAAACAGGATGGGGGTCGTAGCTGGTCTGCCAGGGCCTCTGGAGGCGCCTTGCTGGAGGGCATGTGATCTGTGTGCAGGAGTTTCCTGAATGTACTGGGCAAAGTCCCCAGCTCGGCCTCGGCGACTTGGTCCTCCCTTCTGGCCCCACTGGCCCTGATCTCCCCGACGAAGGCCTCGGGGCTGTTGCTGCCGAGCTGCCACGTCTCGGTGGCACAGCCTTGCTGATGACGCAGCACATACACCCTGGCGAGCAGGTCCCCATGGCTCATGTCCAAGGCCCCAGCCATGGGCAGTGGCAGGTGTAGCCCAGGGTGTGGCGCGTCCAGCTCAGGGCCCCGGTCCTCCATCGCACTGAGGCACTGCTGTGGCTCTGGGACTCGTTGCCACCGTTCCTGCTCCAGGTGGTGCCCTGGGGCTCAGTCTCCTCCACTGGCCCCTCGCAGGGCGACCCTCCATGGCTTCCGATGCCCAATGCTACTATTTTAAACCTGATCCCCTGTATCTTTCAGGCTGGGCAGTGTTCCCAGCCGTGGGCAGTGTGCCCTTGTGCTGTGTCCTTCTCGGGCAGGCCCCGGCTCCAGGGCCAAACTGCGGGGCATCTACCCTCCCACCTTGCCCCGCTATGGTTTTAAAGCTGCAGGACAGTGTAAACTTGGTTCCTCTGGCCCAGCAAGGCTGTTACTCCATGCTCAGGAGTGTCATCGGCTCCTCAGTGCCTCCTGTGCTGCCGGCTGAGGCAGCCCTCCAAGGGGCTGCAGCCATGGTCCTGGCCCCACCAGATGGAAGGCTCCACCTCCAGGAGTCAGGTCAGATGTGTGTGCTTAATGTGAGACAGTACAGTTTGGCCTTCACCCAGGCTGGGGCGTCGAGGCCCCAACAGTAATACTCATTAATGGCTTGGTTTTGTCTAGCAGTTACCACTGGAATCCAGGTCCAGGCTGCGAGACCAGGAAGGCTGCCGCTTCCAGAGAACCCAGTTCACGGCATTCCAAGAGGCGCGCAGCAGCTGCTGCTCCCACCGAGGCTGGGGCACAACTAGAGGCGGTTGTCTCCGTTGACCCGAGTCCTTCGTGGGGCCCTGGACAGAAGGGACGTGTGTCCTTCCCAGCAGGGGGGCCATGCAGCCCAGTGGGACAACCCAAAGCCAGACAATTCTAACTCCTGGACTTAGGAGGTACCAGAGGGCGGCCGGGCCCCTCCGCCCCGTCTGCCCAGCACCCCTCCGAGCTGCACTGGCCTCTACTCCCCATCCCCTCACCTTCGCTCCCGACTGTCAAAATGGTCTGCGAGATGCTCCTGGGAGATGCGAAAATCCTCAAATGGCTGCTGGTAGCGGGCTTCAAAGGAGCCTTCCCGGGCCCGGCCGTGAAACAGCTGGCTCGAAGCCTCGGAGCCCCGCTCCCTCAGGGACATCCCGCTGAAGGGGCTGAGGTCGCCATTCTCCTGCTTCAACAAAGGCAAGTGCACAAGGTCAGGGTGTCCCCACTCCTCGTAAGGATGCAGCAGTTCCCATCCCACCCGCGGGCGGCCCTTACCTTGGCGGGGAAAATGTCTATCTTGACCAGCAGGGAGGCCAACTCGAGGTCCTCACTGTAGTTGTTCTTCAAAGGCACTGCTCTGTACCCTAGAGGAGGAGAGCTTGGCCCTCAGCCCGGGGGGGAGCCGAGCGAGGGCCCCCGTCATGTGGCACTGTCTGCAAGAAGGGTTCTCACCTGTCTTTAGGCCTTTCACCGGGAAGGTAGCCTGAGCCAGAAAGTTCTGGTCACTAAACATGTCCTCTTCATACACCACAAAGCGCAGGAAGGCGAATTCGGGGTTACTGATCTGGAAGTGGAAGGGCTTGGCCGGCCACACGGGGTTCAGGCCATTGTCCACTAAAAAGCAAGGGCAAAAGGCCTTAGGCCACCGCGGGAGAAGGTGGGGGGCACTGGTACAGTGAGTGGGGAAGGCGGACTCACCCACAAACTCTGTCTTCTGCTTGGTGCTGTCGTACTCCGCTCCGGCCACCTCAATCTCCACAAAGGGACACACAATGCCGCGGCCATTCTTCGGCAGATGCCGGGCTCCCAACACCTGTAGGGCAGGCAGAGATGGATGGGCGCAGGACTGTCCTTCCTGCTCCCTCCCAGTCTCCACTACGCAGTGGAGGCAGTGCGCCCTCTGCTGGGCCCCAAGGACACTGCTGACGTCCCTAGGAGCAGCTGCTGCCAGCAAAAATTCTTTTGAAGACGTCTTAGCTTTAGGCAAAATTTTCATGTGAGATTTTGTAATCCACTTCACGTTAAATTCATGTCTGTATTAACGTGGAAGTCTTTTTTAAATGACTTAAATGACTTGACCCTAGGAAATAGTCCAGTTCTCCTAAGTGCTGTCTAGCTTGCCCTGGGGGCTGGGCCCCTGGCCCCCCACTGGCTCCAGCTTCCTGCCTGTCATCTGCGTACGCCTTCCATGCGGTGGCCACCAGCAGCTTGGCCTCACTGGACAGCCTGACTCCTCAGTGCCGAAAACCAGCCACGGTTAGCCCACTGCCTGTGCCACGCGGAGCCCGGCTCCATAGTGGAGGCTCCCAGCTGCGTTTCCACCTCAGCGGCAGCTGTGCGTCCTCCAGCTCCAGGACCGTCCACTGCCCCTGCCCCATCCAGTCTTATTAACCGGCACCCCCTCCTCAACTCCCGAACCGAACCCTGCAGCCCACCTCGATGCAGATGGCGCATGGCTCCAGCCCACGGAGGCTGCTCTTGTCAAAGGGGTCGAAGGCCTCGTCCCGCATGGTGCTGGGCTGCAGCACGTAGCCGCAGTGCCCGCCGGTCATGAACAGGGCCTGGTTCATTTGCATAGGCTTGTCTGCAAGAGCCAGGGTACAGGCCTCCAGTCCCAGGCCCAGGGCTGCCCCACCCGCCCGCCGCCCAGCCCCACAGGGCACCCCCTCACCGGGGGTCTGGAAGTTGAGGGCCACCAGCTGACTGCCACAGATCCACATGGGCAAGGGGTCGTAGTTGGAGGAGTCCAGCCGCTGGCCCTTGGGGTAGATGCGTGACAGCTGCAGCCGATTGTACTGGAGGAACTTCTTGCCTTTGGCCTTGTTCACGTATTTCTCAGCCTTGGTCTCCGGGAAGGACGACATGTCCCGGTAGCAGGCCCGCTCTGTACCAATCTCTGGACCAAATAGAGAAAACACTTACAGAGCCCACCTACCCAGGCGGGCTGGGGGCTAGCTCCCCAACCCCCACATCCAGGGACCTGACACTTCCCTTGCTCTCACTCCCATGGAGGGCACCCAAACACACGTACACCCCACTGGGCCTTGGTCCTTACTCTCTTCATCGAAGGGAACAGGCCGGCAGTAGACGACAAGTTCCGAGAGCTCCAGGGCAATCTTCTTCCTCCGTTCCATCATCTTCCCCTCTGTGAGCTGGTGACACACACAAAGGCCCCATAGCTCCAGGCTGGAGCCCCACCCAGGACAAAGACGCTCCTCCAGCCTTGGGCAGTCCACACTATAGGTGCTCTGGGTCCTTCCCCTCCCTTGAACCTTCCAGACCCCACAGGACAGGAAATGGGAGCCCTCTATGCTCAGCCTCACCCCAAAATCATCCTCTTCTCTGCCCCTGAGGACACACTTGCCCTCCAGGACTCAGGGTGGGACCCTCGCCACCAACCATGCCCTGGTGTTGGCTGCACACCCAGTGATGCTTTGTGACCACTCAGTACCCAGCCTCCCTCAGGCAAAAAGGCCCCCTCCTGGTTTCCCTGTGACTTCACTGGGGCCTCTGGCTCAGTCTTCTGTACCCTAAAGACCATCCTTCCAACACCCTGGCCTAAAAGCCTCACCATCGCAGCTCCCCCGACTCCAGTGCGGCCATCTACTTGCCACGCCATATCTCAGCAACAGAAGCCCACTCACAAGTACCCCATCCAGTCGCCTTAGGCCTGGAGGTCCACTTCCTTCCATCAAGAGCTCCTACACTCACACTCTATCTTCCCTTTTCGGCCTAAACCCCGGCATCACCCCTTCAACCACCTGGTCTGCCAGTACCTTGTCCATCCTTCCCGGCCACAGCTCTGGCAAACCCTCAGCACCCATCCCTTCTCTGCTTGGTTCAGAGGTGCCCCCTCTCTAAAGCAGCTATGGGTCTGTTCTGTAGCCCCTCCACCCCACGCCCAGTGACTGGAGGAAATGGCCACCTGACCCTTGTGACTGCTTCCCCCTCCTGGTTGCCCAGGCTCAGTGGAAGGGGCCTCCCTGCTCTAGGAGGCTGCTGCGGCCGCCCAGGCCTGGGCTCCATCGCGCATGTGCCACTGGCTCCTTCAGCTGCTGGCACGGACACCTCCTTGAGTCCCGGCCCTGCGTACCCACCGCTCTTCCCCACAGCCAGGCCCCACAGAGCTTGGCCATGCCACTGCCTGATGCCCACTGCCCTCCAACCCCAGCCGTGACACTGACACGGCTCTTGGTGCTATCACCAGGGCCACATGCTACTGCCACCTCTAGGGGGACTTTCAGTGTCGTACTCACTGGGCCTGTGTTCCCAGCCCTGCACACGCCAGACCCCGCTGCACCCAAGCGCCTCTTCCTGCTCTCTCCTCTGCACCCCTCTGGAGTCTCTGGGCACCTGCCCCTGCCGCCGCCCGACTTCTCCTCTTACGTCCGCCCTCTTATGTGCCTAGCTGCGCACTAAGCAGACCCACGCATATCTCCACGCATCCTAACCGTGGCACATTGCTGCCTACATGTCTGTTTCCTCTGGGAGCCTGCCTGGAGGCGGGGGGCTGGGGCTGGAGCTCGGCCTCCCGACAGGCCCCCAAGCTGCCCACCTGGCACCCCAAGGGCTCCAGAAGGTGCTCACCCTGGCGTCTGCGGTCTGGGCCACTTCGCGGATCTTTTTCACCCAGTCCTGCAGGTCCTCCTGTGAATCAGCAGCGACATCCAGGGACCACTGTGCCACCGACGCCATGCTGATGGAGAAGACGAAGAGCCGGTTGTTCTTGCCCTCGGGACGGATGGCTGGGGGGCGAGAGCGGGCGAGAGCTGGAACACACATGTCTCGTCCCTGGCACCAGCTGCACTGAGTTCTCGTCCCCTGGCTCTTCCCCACACCCCGGAGGGAGGCGGCTGCTTTGCCAGGCCCGTTTTACAGCCGAGGACGCTGCCGCTCAGCAACAAGTCACGGCCAGGAGGCACAGGCCAGGGCTCGAACCTGGGCCCTGGAGCCCACCTGCACCCAAGCCCCGTCACACCCTGTGCCCCAACACAAGACTGTGGCTGGCAGCGAGCCAGCAGCATCACCCACGGTGCCTGGCCCGTGAGCATGCAGGTGAGCATGCAGGGTCAGAGCTGGCGGTGTCATGGGGGTGTCCGAGTACGGGGAGAGCTCAATGAAGGCAGCCTCTGGGGTCCAGCCAGCGGCCTCCCCCCTTGGAGCACAGAGGGAGCCACAAAGGAGAGCCCAACCCTAAGGAACCGTGGGCAAGAGAAAGGGATGGGGGCTCACCAATCTGACAAGCTGGCACATCCAAGACTCCCCGCAGCAGGTCCCCTAGGGGGCTGTTCTCGTCCAAGTGCTGTGGGAAGCAAAGCCCACGGACTCGTCAGCGTGTCTCCGTACACACGCATGGGAGGGGCTGTGTGTGTGCAGGTGATCTCACAAGTGTGCGCATAACTACACAAACGTGGGACGTGTATGGTGGAGGCCATGGACACCTGGGGTGTGACAGTCACGTGCTGGGTGGCTGTGCACGCACAGGCACGCCTGACACTAGGTGACGGGTGTGTGCACACAAGAGTCTGGGGATGGGAACCTGGACCCGCCGACGTGGGTCTGGTCTCACCTCCCTCTCAGGCTCCAGGGCCGCAGGGCTGACCAGCTCTTCCACGTAATTTGATGGGAACCACAGCTGCTTCTTCCCACCATAGTCTCCCCGCCACCTATGGAAGTCATGGGGTGCTGACTTCAGCAACAACTCCAAACTCCCACAAGGAGGGTCCTTTGTCAGGGGCCCCCAACCCAAGCCGGCCGAAGCAGGTACTGCTGGTACACACGTGGGACAGACGCTGCTCACACGTCTATCACTGGGGGCACACACAGCGCCCCGTGTGTCACGGAACCCTCAGTGTCAGCCCCTGCTGGAGCTCCAGACGCCTGGCTCACCCACCACAGCTCTCTGGTCCGGGAACCTGGCTTACCAGCCTCCATCCTGCTTCTCCACATTCTGGATGATGGCGCTTTTGGTGAAAGTCAGCTCGTCGTCTCTCTGGGCCTTGTAGTCAAAGAGGGCTTTGACTGCACACTGCAGAGGAGAGAAGCACTAGTGAGAGCAGTTCCTCCTGCCACTGCTGACGGGGCCACACGTGTGTACATGCATGGGCTAGGGCTTCCCGCAGGGGCTCCAGTGGCAGCAGGTGGCACTGCCGCAGCCCGCGCTAGTCATAGTCCTCACCCTCACCACTGCCCTGCAGGAGGCACCCGGACAGATGTGACTGGGGACAGAGCCAAGCCTTGGCCAGGAAGCGCCTCAGGGTCTGGGCAGAACCTTGCAAGCTGGGAAGGCAGTGTCTATGGGGCCCCGAGTGCCTGCCTCGGGACCTGGCAGCCTGTGGGCATCGCTGGGACCCCATCATCCCTCTGGAAAGAGGAGAAGGAAACTTCTCCCAGACTCCCTGGCTGCTGAGGGAAGGGGGTGAGGAACAGAGCGCAGCTCCTTACCCCTTAGAGAAAAAGGCAAAAAGAGGAAGATCCTGCCTGACGGATTTCCACGAGGTGAGAGACTGAGTGGCAAAGGCAGTTTTCTGGCAGGTGGGCCCTGCCCCCACCCCGCTTCTGCCCAAGGAGGAAATGGGGTTACCCTGGGGAGCAGTCTGAAGGGTCAATGCTGACCCCCAGGGACAGGGGCTGGGCCAGGGGTCGGCCCTGAGACAGCTGCGGTCGTACACCAACCACACACCTCTCACAACCTCTCGGGCCTCGGAAAACCACAAACACCACTTCTCCACAAAGACCACAGACGGGCCTGAGCAGGGAAGTGCAGGCCCTGAGCAGCTGCGGGCCCTCTCCAGCTTCCTGTGCCGAGGCCCGAGGCTGTACCTTAAAAGTCGGCATAGGGTTTGCCTCCACATAGAAGCCGGGATTGCGTCCCTCGTACAGGGCACCATAGTCAGGCTCCTGGAAATGGGACAGAATACAGTGTGTTAACTCCCAGAGGTGAAAGCAGTGCTGGCTTCCACCATGTCTTCTTTCCCCAGTGCAGCTGGCCACCAAGCTCACACCCAACACTGGCACACAGTCCACCGCCGTCCCCTACCTCAGTGGGGCTGGCTATGGGGAACTGGCCTCCCCCCTTCCTCTCTCCCCATTCTTGGCCTTGAGGCCCACCCACCCCATGATTCCGCAACCTCCCAGGTCCTGAAGGCCCACACTGGCCCTGGGATCTCGGCAGCATGGTCCCCGCAGAAACCCCTCCTCAGTGCTCTCGTTCAGTGGCTCATTCGTGCACCGCTGACTCCATCCCACCCCAGCCCCCAGCAGATGGCAGTCCTCCCTGGCCACCCATGTCCACTGATGACAAGAGTCTCAGTGGCTGTCCGTCCCAGACCGCTTCCTTCTGTCCGAGGCCATGACCCGGGTCCAGAGCTCTCATCACCACTGCGCCACCAGTCCTGTCCCTTTTCACTAGTCTCACCCCTGTGGCTCTACCCTCCATACCCCACTCTGCAGCCTCTCCTGCCCCAGGGACAGTCCAGCCCATGCCCGCTGGGTGAGCCCCTCTGCGTGGGCTCCAGGATCACCTCACCCCACCTCGGCTCACAGGGACCTCTCTGCTTCAATGCCTGGCCCCCACCTCTTCACCGGCCAACTCACGCCCATCCTTATAGACACACTTAGATGTCACTCCCTCTAGGACACCTTTCTGACACCCCCACCAGTTCCCAGCTGGGCTAAGTGGCGCCCCAGGAGCTCCAACAACAGCCAGCCCTCTCTGTCCCACACATCTGGATTATCCCATGCCTGCCCCGCGGCCGGCCCAGGAGTGTGTGGAGAGTTACGCCGCTGTCCCCTGCCCCAGCCCCAGCGCCAGGCCTCACAGCGGTGCCGATCTTCTCCAGCGCCTCCTCGTTGATGGGGTAGCGCAGCTTCATCTTGCGGTATAGGGGGTGCTTCTCGTAGTAGCTGATGAGGTCCACCAGGCTGTCAAACTCCGAGTTGCCCAGCATCACTGTCTGGCCCTCCTGCTGGACGCGACAGTGCTTGATCTTGCCCTCAGCCCTGGACGAAGAGAGCAGTCACACAGGGTCAGGGCGGCCCAGCCCCAGGTGCGGCCCAGCCCCACCACCAGCACCCCAGGGCCACACCCCTCACCGGAAGGAGATGGCGTAGGAGTTGGGCTCGTTCCGTTTCCGCACCAGGAAGGCCCCATCACGGGGAACACGCATCAGCATGTGCTCGGCCTGCGCTCTTGTCAGGCTTGCGTGGTACCACCTGAGGAGCGGCCGAGTCAGGTCCCCGCTGTCACCACCCAGGTCCTGTCCCCGGCCCTGGCCCTGTCCCGGCCCCGCCCTCACTCTTTGCTCTCGTGGGCATTGGTCTGCGGGACAGGCTCCGAGAGGCGCATCTCAAATTCGTTGCAGCGCAGGGGCACCTGCTGGTAGTGCGTGATGAGGTCATAGAGGGAGTCAAAGACGAGGTTGTCTGTCAAGAAGAACTTGGGGGTCCCAGCATCTTGCCGGGAGTGGATCCGGCAGTGTTGGACTTTCCCGTTCCGCCTGAGGGAAGATGGTGAGGCAGTGAGAAGCAGGCCCGAGTCCTGAACACCACGCACCAAGTCTCAAAGAGGGATGCGGACCTCCTGAGGCGCTCAGATACAGGGCAGCCCCGCAGCAGCAGCCATGCTGACTATAAAACTGTGTGTGAGCATGTGCGTAAGCATACATGTCATAGAATACCGTTTCACCTGAAAACCTAGGACAGAAGACAAACTGGATCATAGCTACCTCTGGGCGGTGCTGTCCGCATGTGCACAAGCACTGGGAGTGGCTTACCAGAAAGAGAGGGTGTAGTCGCCCACGAAGGTCTCGCTCTCGCGCACCAGGAAGGAGCCGTCAGGGGCCCCTGTCTCGATGCAGTATTCGGTGAGCAGGCGTTCGGCGATGTGCCGCCCGTCCCGTCCGGCTCCGAGCTTCCCGTGGAACCACTTCTCGTTGGAGTGCAGCTCGGTGCTGCCACTGGCCTGCGAGGGGGGAGGACAGCAAGGCCACTCAGTGACTGAGCCCAGCCCAGCTCCCGGCCCTGGGCCGGTGGCCCCTCACCTCTTTGGGCTCTTCCTCATCCTCGTTGCCCTGGTCACTGCTGGTCTCCTCGGAGTAGTAGATCTTGCTGCTGGTCAGAACGAAGTAGTGGGGATACCACTCCTGGAAGAGACCGAAGCGGGGCGGTCACAGAGCCCTGGCACCGCACTGTCCCCCCGCCCAGCCCTGCCCGGCCCGGCCTGGCTCGTACATGGTTCACGGGGTCCTCCAGGTAGAGGATGCCGTTCTTGATGGAGTTGCTGATGTCGTTCTCGGAGTACATCACAGACGTTGGCACCTCCTCATAGGCACTGCCCTCAGCCAGCTTCTTGTGCTGTGGGGGGAAGGCCAGACATGGCAGTGCCAGCCGCAGTCCCAGAGCCCCAGCTCGTCACTCAGGTCTAGACGACAGCCGGAACAATGACCAGGGACAGGCGCTGGGAAGTGGGGGCCCAGCTCACTGCCCACCTTGATAAGGATCTTCCTCTTGAGCTGGTTGGGGGATGGGAGCCCGTCGGCGGCGATGTCCACGGGCTTCGTGAGGAGTGTGTCCCCCAGCACCTTCTTGAAGTACTGGGCCATGTTCCTCTGCTGGGCAATACTGCAGTGGTCCTCGATGGACAGGATGACCGGGTACCTGCAGGGGTGGGGACCAGTGTGGTGGCACAGACCCTATGGTTCTGCGGAGTCAAGGCCCAGTCCAAACAGCCCCTCAGAGGGAGGTATCAGTAGCCAAGGGCCTGAGGGTCCTGTCCACGGGGAAGCTGTCCCAGAGAGGGGGTGGGCCCTGGCCATTAGAAAGGGCAACTGTGGGTGCAGCAGAAACAAAGGAGTGGGACTGCTGCAGATGGGAGACCCGGAGTTGGTCCCATCATGGAGGCTGCCCTGGCGTGCAGGAGAGACGTCCCACACCAGAGAGGTCGGGAACAAGGAGAAGCAGCCTCTAGATTCAGCTACTGGGGGGGCCCTGATGAGCCCTTCAATGCGGTGGCAGAGACTAGTGAGCACAGGTTAGGGTGAAAGGAGTTGTAGAATGGGACACAGGACATACAATTCTCTGGGCTGTGAAGGAAAAGGGGTTGGCAGGACCTACAGAGGTCAGGGAGGGTTAAAGAAGTAATTTTTTTGAGGATGGGAACATCTTGACTGTATTCTCCAAGCTAAAGAAAAGGACCCATGAAGAGGGTGGGCCAAGGATGCAGGAAAGAGGGTAACTTGGGAAGCAATGGCTCAAGCAAGCAGGAGGGGAAAGGAAGGATGAAGATGAAACCAGTAGAATAGGGACAGGGCAGTTGAGGGGACCCTCTGTTTTCTGTTACAGGGGAGAGCTGGAGCCAAGCCAACCCTGGGTCCCCCACCCCCCACTCACTCTGAGGCCACAAAGGCATGCTCCTTGATGGTATGCAGGACATCTGAGAACTTGATCTTGGTGGTAAGGGTGTGTCCATGGTAAATGACGGGCATCCCATCTGGGCCGTCCCAGCAGTCCACTGGGGAGCACATGCAGAGTCAAGCAGGCAGGCCTCCCATCGTCCCTCCCCCAGCCCCGGCCCCAACGCACACTCAATGCAGCGACAACCCATGCGCAGGCAGCGAGCATAGGCTTCCAGGGAGGACTCGCTGGAGAACTGGTCCCCGGTCAGGTACCTGGACAGGGAAGGAAGGCAAGGTGGTCAGCCAGCCCCTCCCTCCCATGGATGGGTCGGGTGGGGCCAAGGGAGCAGCTCACGTATTGTGCGAGGAGGAGATCCAGTAGTGGGAGAGCGGGTTGTTCATGGCGTCCGGGCACACTGCATCCAGCTGTGAGTTCCATACGCTGTTCTCTTTGGAGAACAGGAAGGTGACAAACTGTCCAGAAACAGATGTGGAAGGAAAGAGAAATTGAGCCCCTGCCCTAGCCCACTAGCGTGGGGATGGTGGGAAGCGGAGAGTAGGGTGCTCAGTCTTGACCGGGGTGGGCAAGGTAAACAGTGTGTGTGTGTGGGGGAGGGGGGGACAAGGTGGCACCCTTAAGGCAAATCTGGCTCCTGGAAAGCAGATGGGGTTCTGGTCAGCGCACTCATTCTCTCTGACAAGGGGTGAGAGGTAGGGCTCACCTCATCCAGGAAGAAGTATGGCTCCTCGATTTCTCGCAAGGGGTCTCGGAGGAAGCTGAGCATGAAGTCCTGCACCTGGGGCTGGTCGACAGCCCACAGCTCCTGATGGGGGTGGGCAGAGCAGGGGCATTTGTGAGCCCCAGTTAGGGATGAGCCCAGCCCCCGCAGTCGGGCACCCTGGCGCAGTCCCAGCTAAGCCATACCCCTTGGTACTCGAGGAGGAATTGCTGGAACACAGGCAGAGACACTCGGCAGAGCTCTGGCCGCTCCCCCGCCCTGCAGAAGAGAAGGGAAGTGCTGGCGGCCAGCTGGCTAGCATGGCCCACAGACAATGAGGGGCCCCTTAGAAGGCAGAGCCCAGCTTCCGGCCAGCACAGCTGCCCAGAAGGGTCCAGCATGGCTCCCCTCCTCCCACTAAACAGGGAATCAGCCAGTGGGGAACCCCACCTCCCCACTTCAAACCAAACCTCAGGGCACTGGCTTCCAAGAAGGGGAGCTCCATCTGCAGGAGACAGAACCTGGTCAGAGCGAGAGCCCCTGGGAGGCCACATGGGAAAGGGGCTCTCAGGAAGAAAGGCTGGGGCAACAGACGGGGGGAGGCCTCAAGAGCAGAAGAGCTGGAGAAATAGCACCCCAAAGCCCCCAAGCAGGGCAGCAGGGCGGAGACAAGCGGGGCTGGGGCGGGAGAGCAGGGGCGAGGGCGGTGGGAGGACAGGTGGCTCATGCACCGTCTTCTGGGCGCTGTACATGAGGCTGCGGTACAGTTGAGCAAACTGCCCGTATGTGATGTCGCCGCTGCGCTGCTCCAGGTCCTGCAAGGTGCATGGCAGGACCTGGTCAGGCCCACTGGCCAGGGCTCCGGGCCTGGCCGGCCCCACCCGCGGACAGCCCAGGAGGTCCTTACCGTCAGGCGCTCTCGCAGGAAACGCATGTTGGGGACGCGGTAGTTGACCTGGGATAGCATGTTCTTCAGGTCCTTGGCTGATATACTGAGGAGGCAGGGACACCAGCAGCCTCGCACCGCTTCTCATGACCTCTGACCCGTAAGCTAAGCCCACCACCCAGGCTGGACAGGAGAACAAGACTGCTCCGGGACCGAGGGCAAGGCTGGCCAAGAAGCCCCTTCTTTGCTTTGCACTCATCTGAGCAAAAAGCCCATGATTGTGGCAAGGAAGGCTTAATAAATGAGGTCGGACATGTGGGAGGGGGGCCCATCTCAGGCCCCCCCACCAGCACTGCTCAAGCCCACAGCCCGGGCCCCCCGGCTTCCGTGGTGGCAACTGGCCCATCTGTTGCTCCTGCAGGGCTCACTCACAAGCTCTCTGCAAGGGCAGCTCTGCAGAGACGGCACCCACCGCCCCTGGGACGCGGGAGTTCAGGCCTCAGCACGGGCATTGGGGGAGGAGGGGGAGGCCACTCTCAGCCAAATACCACTGCTGGAGACGGGGCACTTTCTGGGAGTCTGACAAGGACTCCTGCGTCCCCTGCCCCCCGGAGGTGCCCTGCCCAGGATGTGGGGCCCTACTGGGCCTAGCAACACGATGGAAAAAATGGGGGGAAAGGCTTTCTCTCCTGGAAGGTGGTGCCAGGTAAGGGAGTGTGGGAGCCCCCGACTCCTGCCCAGCAGTCTGGCAGACAGTACCCAGCATCCAAGCAGCCCGGAGTCAGCCTGCAGCCCCCTTCCCTTTTTTTGCTGCACCCACCCCCAGCCTTATGGCCTTTCGTATCATCTAAATGCTCCCCAGGTAGCATCTCCACCCCTGCCCTTCTGCCCTGAACTATATCTACCCACCCGCCTACTCAATGTACGCCTCCACCTGGACCTCTAAGGGCATCATAAAACTTAACGCGCTCCAAATGAACTCCTAAGTTCCCCGAAATGTACTGCTCCAGTCATCGGCAGCTCCACCTTTCCAGATGCTCAAGCCAAAAAGCTGTCATCCTTGAGTCCTCTCTTTCACTCACACCCCAAAATCAATCTGTTAAGAAATGCTACTGGGCTCCATCTTTGAAACACAGTACAGCCGAAGTCCAACGCTTCCTACTGCCCCCACGCTGACCCAAACCCTCTCGGCTCCCACTGGAATGCTGAAGTTACTTCTGAACTGGGCTCCCTGGCTCTGCTCCGCCCCACTGTCTCCCGGCGCCAGTGATCCGTGTCACTGCAGTCAGGTCACGTCACACCTCTCTGACAGGCCGTCTGTCTCTTTCACAGCACAGCCCAAGGTCCTTCCCAGGACTGGGTCTGTCCCCCGTCTCTCCTTGGCGCCTGGTTGTTACTCCGTATTTTCAAATCCAGGAGCTTCAAGGTACCCCCGCCACACGCACTAAAAGGCACCCTGACCCTCTTTCGAGGACACACAGCCAGTTCTGTGCTTCCTGTCTCTGCCTCCGGTGGCAGGGCACACAGCCTCTCACGCCAGCTTGCACCGTGGCCACTGAGGGCTTTCTGCGGGAAGCTATTGTGCCAGAACCACTTGCCCTCCTCTAGCCCCCTTGAAACAGGTCCCCTGGGTCCTCCCTCGGAGGCCTGGCTACTGCCGTGGACACCCCAGCTCACCCTGCTCAGCACCTACCGGTCCTCGCGATTCCGATCCACAGAGTAGAACTGCTTCCGCAGCCACCTGTGGGGACAGAAGCCTACAGTGAGGGCCACTTCTCCAGCAGGGCCCGGCCTGCCGAGGTGGTCAGCAGGCAGTGTCTGGCACACAGAGCTTGCTGCCATGCCCCTGCTCCCTAGACCTCAATGCCCCCAGTCCTACCCACAGGGTCAGAGGTGGTTCTTACCTTTCGATCTGCAAGGGGGTGGCCGCCTGCAGCGTATCCTCCATCAGCCACGTCAAGCCCTTTATCCACATGTTCACTTCATCCTCAGATGTAGCTGAGTGAGGGATGAACGGCTGAGCGGAGGGCACGCACCTCCCGCTGAGTTGGGGCCCCGGGGGACATGCCCCTTCACTCCCCTGCCTCCTCCTGTCCCTTGGCCCTCACCTTGCAGACTCAGGGTCTTCAGACGGAATTCCATTCCATACAGGATGACAAAGCAGTGTGATTGGTCCGGTCGGAAAGCAGGGTCCTCTTGGTAGCGATCAAAGTCCCGTGAGGTTTTCCCCGGGCGGATCTCTTTGATTTCACGAATGTCAACTAGGAAGGTGGAGAAGCGGCCAAGGTCAGGCTGGGGAACCCGAGACTCAGCACCGCAGCGAGGGCAGCCTGGTTTCCTCACTCATTCCCACACTCTCCCTCAGGGAGGGACCACACAGAGAGATCCCTCTCGAGGGGCAAAGACCACTCACAGGCCCACTGGGTGACCAAAAAGAGCCGGGCTGCCCTCAGCATAGACCTCTGCTAAAAGCTGAGAGGTCTGGGGAAGCAGCCAGCTCTGACCGGTGTACCTTCCGTCGCTGACGACACAGGCAGGTCACTTTGACTTGAAAAAAAGCTGGACTCTTTCTAGAAAGAGAAATGGGGACCCCAGGCTGTTCTGGAAGGAAAATTTCCTGACACAAAATACATACACAAACCAAATCATTCGGTCCTGAGCGGGGTTGGAGGGGGCAGGCCCAAATGGCGGAGTCTCAGGATCCCTGGGAGGAAACAGGGATCAGGCCCCGAGGACGGGTGCACCCTGGAAACGGCCCACTCCCCGAAGTCATCCACAAGCAAGTCTTAGCAAGAGGCCTGGTCCCCCGAGGCAGCGGCTGTCCCTGGGATGTTTCCCATCCTGGCTGTCAAAGGCCTGCACACGCCCCTGCCCTCACAGAGCACACAGCATGGGGAGCACGTAGGACTGAGTGGCAGACCCCTGCCCCGGCCGCTAACTCCAGAGATGACGCAAAGTCACTCATCTGACTCCTCAGTCTCGGTTTCACCATCTACAGAGCAAAGGGCTTGAGGGAATTTCTCCAGAAGGCAGGTGGTAGAAAAACCATGCCGGGCTCTGGGGCGAGCATGCCTGGACCAGAACCCCAGCTCAGGTCACTGCTATGTGACCTCAGCAGAGTGACAACCACGCTGACCCCACTTCGTCTGTGAACACAAGTCAGCAGCAGCAGCGTCATAAGGGTGATGGTAAGACCACGAGTCCTAACAGCCAAAGAGGCCAGCCCGGGCCCTGCAACAGCATGCTGGGAAGTCTACTCAGGCACACAGGTTCTGAACCCGGCCCGGAAAGGGCTGCCCCGGCCACAGGGCCTCTCACTCTCTCCCCTGGTGCTGGCTGGGACTCTGGACAGAAGGCAGACTTTCCAGGCGGGATAAAGAGAGAGTTAGGGAAAAGTCAAACGGAAGAAGCCTGGCTTAGCCACCAGAGACAACTCTATCTGGGCACTCCCTTAGCTCGAGAGCCTCTCTTTCCAAATGCCCTCATCTCAGACCAGCCCGGAAGATAGGGAGCCGGGAGCAGTGCCAAGTTGCTGCCTGGGCAGCCTCCACCCCAGGAGCCCTCCCAGCCCAAACTGCACACCAGACTGGCTGGAATGTCCGAAGGGGCCCAGATCCCCAGGTTCCCTTCCTGTCCTTCTGGCCGCAGCTGTGTCCCATCCATCCCGCCTCGAGCAGCGGCATGGCTTCTGGCCCCAACTCCAGCTCCCCCACCGCACATTACTGGTTCTACTGGGCCTGCTTCATTGCCCTCAGCAAACCCCTTGGGCCTGGCTGTCCAGCTGAAAGCCCCGACTCTCCTGCCGGCTGCCCTGCCCCCCAGTTCTCCCCATCAATCAGCCATCCTTTCGGAGTCTTCCGAATCTTTATAGAACATTGTTCAGATCCCTCCCTAGGTTGTCACTAAGCAGACATGTGCCTTTTCTGGCCTTCCAAGCCCTTTATGATGGGGCTCAGTCCCCCAGCTTCCGTCCTCCCATCTTCTCTGCTCTATACAAACTAAGCTGGATCAACGGCAATAGGCAGTACTCCCAGTTCCCCATTTCATCCTGCTTCTGCGTTCCCCATTTCATCCTGCTTCTGCGCCGGGGACAACCTACCTCCTGGACTCCATTCTATCAACAACCCACCAGGGCAGCGCCCTCCTGCAGTCGTCACACCCTTGACAGCGAGCGGCACTACATGTGTTTACATGGCTCACCCCGCCAGGCCAGGCGCGGCCCTTCCAGTGCCTGCTCAATGACAGTGAACAAATGAAAAGGGCAGGTACATGGGTGGGCGGGGGGGGGGGCAACAAACTGGGAGTGGAGTCGTAAAAATGGGGAGTTACACTCAGGTGGAAACAGGGAGGGGGGAAACTGAGTCACAAGGACCCAGCCTGGAAAGACAGTCTCCAAGGATGGAAGGAGGAGCTGAACAGGGGAAATGCCCAGATGAGAAACTGCAGAATAACCACAAACTCTGCTCTTTAAACAGAAACCAGCATGTTTTTCCGGTGCAGCGCTGCTGTCACCCCCAACCACATCTCACACAGGCATACAACTCACACACACAAACGCTTATGGCCTTCGTGGTCCATAGCCCAGGGGGAGCCTTCCTCCCAGCCATCCCTGCCCACCCCCCACCCCGTCCTGTCATTAGAGGTAGGCCACAACATGGCCACCACTCAGCAGGCAGCTGGAGGGGCAGTAAAACCTGCTGCCCGGCCGCAGGCAGCCACCCCACAGGTGCTGCCACTGCCAGCAGGTCCTAGGGGAGGCTCTGGCATGGCCTGTGCTCCTGGGCACATTTCCCCCGAGGCCAGGCTGGGGGCAGACAGCCTCCCTTTGCAAGACAGGGACCAGGCAGACACAGGGCAGCTCCAGGCCAGGGGGCGAGTCACTCAAGCTCCTGCTGGCTACCTGGTCTCTTTACGTCCCCCATAGGGAGGTGCCAGCCTGGCCCCGATGCCCTCCAAGTCCATCAAGCCAACAGCAGGCTGAAAAGGACGTGACACCAGAGTGAGACTCTACTATTCTTAAAAGCCATATCCTATGCAACTTCCTACCCACCCACTCCATCTTCTTGCCTCCCAGAACAAATAGAGCAGGGTCCCTTTTCCTGACAGAGCCAGGCCTGGTTCCCCAGGGATTGCCATCATGGGAAGGAGACGCCTGGGACAGGCACGGCCTTGACCTTGTTGGGGGGGAGGGCAGGGGCGGCTGATCACCCAGCATGGTCTGCAGTGGGGCAGGAAGGGCAGAAGGAGAGACCCTCCCGGGGGAGAAGTGCTCAGAGGAGCAGGAGAGTAGCACCCTATTCCCAGAGACCCATAACCCTGCTTCACCCTCACTTAGAAACCATGGGAGAACAGCGTTCAGGGGAACACTGGGAAAAAGAAAAGCCAAAGGGACTGAGGTCTTTGCTAGGCTGGAGACGGGGGGTGAGCGGGGGGCTCTCTGAGGCAGGGGCAGGATCCCCCAAACAGGGTTCCTGTGGCCAGGCCAGCCTGATGTGCAGGGAGGGCAGGGCTTTCGCTGATGCCAAAGCTCATCCCCAAGCTCACCACAAGCGGAGAGGGCCTGGGGTTCTGTCAGCATAACAGCCAGCTCAGCCCAGCAGCAGCCACGGCGTGCTCAATTCCTCCATGGACCAGGCCCTGGGGGCCACGAAGGCGGCCCAGGCTTCAGGAATGGCATGGGTGTCACCGTTCCAGCATGGCCATGGTACACAGTTGACAGATAAGCTGCCTGGGTGACGAGGGGGACTCAGCCCCAGGCATTTAATCACCCACAAATGCTCGGGAAGAGATGGAGACTAGCCCTCCGTGAGAGGCTTTGGGGTCGAGGGACCACCTGCGCCTGGGCGAGGCCCTGGCACCCCATGCCGGCGCCCCATGCCGGCGCTTAGGGCTAAGGGCCAGCTCAGAGACCAGGCTGCCCGGTGCCCTGGGCAGAAGAAGGAGGGTCCTGGTGGTGGCCTGCCTCCTCCCACTCCAGGAAGCCTGGCTGACCACCCTTTGCTAAAGGTTGCCCAGGCCTAGCAGAGACAAACCAGAGGTCTTACACTATGCGGCCCTGGGCAGTCCCTCAGTCATTCAGCCTCAGTTTCCCCATCAGTCAACTGGGAATTCCTTCTACCTCCCAGGAATGCAGTCAGTGCCCTGCCAGGGATCACTGGTCCCAGTGAAGTCTGCAGAAGTCTGTCCCCTGCCTGTGTTGCGTGCTGAGTGCCACAAACACCAGTCCTACGTAACCTGGCAGTAGAGGAGACAACTGGGGGCAAACCCAAACCTAGGAGAGACGAGTTGGCCACAGCTATCTCGGCCCAAGGAAAGGAATCCAAGTGGCCAGTTCCCAGCTCAGAAAGGGGCCTGGCAGGAATGGAACACCGTGGACAGGAGTGGGACTCCAGGGGCTGAGTTCAGATCAGTGCGCGCAGACGTGCTCTAGGCCAGAGGCCACTGCCTGAGCCTGCAGCAGCCGCCTGTCGCAAGCGCAGCACCCATGGGCACCCCCCCCAACAGTCTGAGGCATGTGCTCCTCACCACCTCACACCAGTGGGTACCAGAATGGAGACTAACAGGTATGAAATCACAAAGATCAAGTTTTGAATCCTGTTTCCCAGAGTATAACTGTGGTCTTGAGCAAGTGAGCTTTCCCCTCTGGTGCGTCACGGATAAAGGGAACGCTGCAGATAAAGGGAAGGATGGACCTGTCGAAAACCCTGCACATGCAGAGAGCCGCAGGGGAGACGTCAGCCTTGGCCTGTCCTGAGAGCCCCCAGCCTTCGACTGGATTTTGGGGTGGTCTTTATGCAGAAGGAAATGGGCTCTCTGCCTGGCAGCAGGGGCCAGCCCTAAGCTCTAAGGCAGGATGTATGGCCAGGCACAGAGACCCTCCCTCCTGTCCTCTCTTGGCCCAGGGACACACTCCTTGCCTGAGACCACAGAGACCAGAGACCAGCAGTTACTCACAGCACAGTGCCCTCCCTGGTCATGCAGACCTGAGAGCAACTGCCTTCCGGACATACCTGTAATGGCAGTCACTTTCTCTCTAGGAGCCTCAGTTTCCTCCTCTGAGCCACAGAACTGATCCCAAGCACTCTGGGAGCTGTACAGCTAGACAGCAGCAAAGGGTACTGCTGCTCTCAGGGCCAGCTTAGAACCTGCATCTGCGGCAGCATAGGCCCCCACCCCAGGACAGCACCCACTGCCTTAGGTAGGGGAGGAAAGGGTACTGTGAAGGGGACATACTAACTGGCAGGCAGCCAGTCTGGAGCCTGGGAAGGGGGAAGAGGATTGGCCTGTGCTCAGCGCCTCTGAAGGGAGGACTGCTTTCTGTCTTGGAATGCTACTCCCCACCCCTCCCAAACATCGGGCCAAGCTATGAGGCCCCCATCAGCCCTCCTCCTGCCCGGCGCATCAGGACAGCCCCATGCAGGGGTGCTCTAGGGGCAGCATTCCTATTGACCAGGCAGAGTCCCAGGACAACGAGAATCCCAGGGAAGAGAAAAAGGCAGCAAGGGTGGGGCACCAAGACCTTTTCAGGGTTCCTTAATGAGCACAGCCAAAGAGAGCCAGACAATCCTGCCCTGGGAGTAGAAACACGGCTTTATCCTGACCACGGTGGGCCCTGGAAGTGGGAGAGGGAGCCCATGCATTAAATCTAAGACCCTAAATTAGACCCAAGCTTCTTGGTCAGGAGCCGGTGTCTCAGAGTCTATTGCCCTCAATGAAGCCACTTTCCAAATGGCCCTACACAGGTAGAAGTCCCCCAGACCTGCTGGACCATTAACCACCCATCAAGCAAGGAAGACATGCAGAAAAGAACCGTGAGCAAAAGCACTGGCAAGCCGGGGAGGAGGCAGCGCCTTTGAGCCTCACTTTCATCATCTGCCAAATGGGATCACCACTCCTGGTACCTCCTCCACTGGGCTACTGCGAGATGTCAATGAGTTGAGAAATACAAAAGTGATTTTACCAGAAAGGGGCAGGAGGACATACTGAAAATTAAAACCCCCAAATGAAGATATGGCCAAGAAAACCACCACCGCCATCACAACAACAACAAAAAAGGAAATGGCATGTATCACAAACTTCTGGACATGAAATGTGCTTTGACCAAAATATTTCTCTTAAGAGTTTTCCCTTTACAAAGTAAAGTATAAGTTAACTGATGTAAACTACAATAGAAAATATTCATATGTAATGCACGTAAATACATTTTGAAACTTAAAAAAAACCCTGCAACTCATGATAAATATGAAAGGTCTTTCCAAAATCTCAACAGCTTGAGAGAGTTAAGTGCATATTACCTAGACAGGCCCCTTCGCTCGGGGGTTTTCAGTGCTCCCACCTGTGGGATGTAAACACCCAGATCCCGCAGGCCCACACGGCTCCCAGCCCTCCTTCCTGCCTCTAAGCAGGCACACGCAGGGCCACCTTCTCTCTTGACTCTCCATCAGGCCCCCCCCCCAAGTGGCATACGTGTGCTCCAGGACTCTCGTCACACTGTCTAGTGCTTCCTGGTGTCTAGGCCACCGGCCTGTGAGCTCCCCAGGGAGGAAACCTCTTTGGACTCTTCCCTCCATTCCCCCAACCCAGGACCTGGGGAAGCCTCAAATGTTTAGGGTGTTTAGGAGCAGGAATGAACACATGCGACTTAGACCCCAGAGCTGTTATCTAAAAGCGGCAGCGAGGACCAGAGGGGCTCACAGACAATATCAGGGATGGAAGAAGTGGTGCACTGGGGCAACAACGGCTGAGGAGCTACAACAAATACGCAAATGCACTGGTCAGTGAGGCGACCGTGGGGACAGAGAAAAGGACCAGGCACAGCAGTGGAATATGGAGACCAGTGCAATCTGCAAACAGTGGGAGGTCCTGCACAGAGGCTCCTGCAGCCAGGGGGAACCATGGGGAGCTAATGGAGTTTGGAGAGATGTTACAGTAGAAGAGGCAGGGCTCCCTAGTACCACGCCCTTCCTGGCTCTAAGCTAAGGCCACCAGGACATTCAGGGGAGTGGGTCCCAGGAGGCAGAGAGGTGTGCAGATCTTCCCAGAAATGATCTCAGCAGTCACCCTCTCCACGCACAGCCTGCGCAAACAGATGGGCCATTCCCAGTCCCCCCATCCTTCAACTCAACAACACCCCCAGGGCCTGAGGGAGCACAAATGGAGCTGAGCCGTCTCCCCCAGAGGATGTTGAGATGGAGTAAGGAAGCCCCCAGGGGAAGCGACTGCCATCCGGCCAATCCCCAGCCCTGCACGTCTGCCACTCCTACACAGGTTCCTGCACGGTGCAGCCAGGGTGGGGCAGGCACTGTACGCCCCCTTCACAGGGAGCCCGAGGCAAAGGGGCTCGGCCCCCAGGGAGTCTGTCCCAGCCAGGAGCACGCAGCCTCGACAGAGGCTTCACAGCTCTGAGGCAAAGGCAGGAGGTGGAGGAGGAGGAGACAGGCAGAAGCTGGGCACCCGTGAGCAGGAGGAACCTCATGCAGCACCAGCCCGGCGCACGGGCGGCCAGCAGTTTCCACGCTGGCTGCCTGCTGCCCAAGGCCTCTGCGAGGAGCCAGCTTCCCCTCCCTCTCCATTCTCCTCTCTGTTCTGAGGCTGTAACTCTTGCCCCCCGACCTTCCAACAGAAACAGCCAGGAGCAGCTCCCAGCTCCCACCAGAGGAAGGCAAAAGCAGAAGGGTGGGCAGCTATCCTCCTCCATTTGACAGATGAGGGTCCAGGCTCGGAGACCAGTGAGGCTCATGCTTAGCTCCTTCCCCTTCCTGGATGGCAGCTGCCTTCAAACCAGACCAGCCGGGGAGAGAGGAACAGGGCCGCCTTTCCAGGATGCGTACAGGGAAAGCCTGGCCCAACCCTGGAGTCTAGGTAGACCGAGGTCAGAGCTCAGCATCTATCCCCAGCTGGGATTTCGTCAGCTGTTGGCCCCCAAACACCTGACCCAGAAGGGCAGCCAGGCCGGACTCGGCATCCGGCCCCTCTCCCACCTTGATAAACAGGAAAAGGCCATTCGGTCAGCGCATGTGGGTCTGTGGCTCCTCCTCCCGGGACCCTGCACCCCTCCTTGCTAACTGCTTCAGGTCCCAGCGGTGAAGGATCCTCACCAGCACGTGGTGAGCCATCTACAGTCTAGATTCTAGAGGAATCTCCTCTTTGGAGAGATGAGGAAACAGAGGCTCCAAACGATCTCATCATGCTCACATGTAGTTCATGGCAGAACTGGGACCCTCTGCGGTGGCCCCACTGCAGCCACCATCCCTGACAAGGGTATGCAGAGAAGCAGGGCAGGCCCTGTGAGCCTTTACACCTTCCAGGCAGGCAGCCTCTTTGCTAGGACGCTAGACTAAGCCCACCCACTTTGGAGATGGGAAAAGCATGCCGAGGCCCCAAAGGAAGGAAGGGACAGAAGGCTCCACCCGCCCAGAAAACTCAAAGCTGGGAGAGGGCTGAGCAGGTGTCTATCAGGCTTATTCATTAATTCCATCACCCCATCAAACATGTATTAGGCACCTACCCGTCCGTGGGAAGCCCTGCGCTGGGTCCTGGCTAAGCAGGACCCAGAAGGCACTGGAGTTCCTGCCCGAGAAGCCCCTGCCCGGTGGAGGAAACAGATGGGGAAGCAGGTAAGTAGGAGGTCGTGCCAAGAGTGGAACTACAGGGCATACGTGTCTGTGTGCTGAGAGCGTGGAGAAAGTGAGCAGTTCCACTTGGAAAGTCTCGGGCTGCTCCACAGGAGGCAGGGCCGGAGGGCTGACTTGCCCACACCAGGCAAAGGGGACCACAGAAGCCAAAGCCTGGATGCAGTAGCTTGGTTGTTTGGGGAACAAGGGCGTTTGTTCAGTTTCGTGGATGAGAAGTGAGGGAAGAGTGGCCTATGCCTGCCTTCGATGCCACAGTAAGTGGAAGTCGCAACAAGGAGAGGGTGTTGCCCCAATTTTTCTGCTCCAACCTAGATGACGGCAGGCGGCCCACAGGTCCGCCTCCGGGGCAGAGGTCCTATGCACTGTGACCTCTGCCTCCCCTGCAGGCGGATGCTGCCCCAGTTCTAGATGGCCTGTGTCCGCCAGTCCCCCCGCTACAGCAGAGGGCTGAGGGCCCAGCAGCTCCAGGTCCCAGAGGTGCCCAGGATCTAGAAAGGCCCCATGATATGCCCCCCATAGTATAGTCAGGCCACCTGGAGAACCAGACTAATGAGCATAGGTTACTTTTTATCTTCTTTCCTGACCCTCAGAGCAATCAACAAGGTCGACCACACCCTCTGTCCTGCGTCGTCCTGTGTGAAGCTCTGCCCTTCACTTCTTCCGCACAAGCTCTCCCAGTTTTCCTGCTACCCCTCGGGCCCACGCCTCCCCCCATTACACGTTAGCCTCCCACAAGGCCCAGGCCAAGGCCCTCTCCTCTCCTGTGCTCTCCGTCTCCCTAGCCAGTGTACTCCACACACACGGCTTCAACGGCCTCACAAACACAGCTCTGGCCTCGTCCCTGACTCTTAAGCTTCAGACTCTTCCATCCAATTGCCTACTTGCCATCTCCACCTTGACATCTGTTCAACTGAAAAACACCTCGGGGTCAACCCCTCAAAACCAAATACTGTCTTCTCCCACTGAAACCCATGCCTCTCGCCACATGGCTTGGGCCAGCTACCAGCAGCACCTCCAAACAGGAACTAGAGACTTTAGAACCATCCTTAACATCTCCTCCCCACCCCAATCTAATCCTTGAACAAACCCTATTGGCTTTATTATTCGCAGCCATCGCTAGCGATGAGTGGGAGCCGGCTGCGTATCTAAGGCCATCTGACTGACAGGCAGCACCCCCACTGGAGTGTCAGCTCCTTGAGCACGGATGCTGCCCTCAGCTTCAGTTCTCCAGAGCCCAGCAGGAACCGGGATAAGTTGGAAAGAAAAATCTGGGGCCTCCCTCCCCCAAGGAAACACCAGGGGCCTCTGACGGGGGTCTGAGTGACAGGGGCTGAAGTGTGGGGATAGCAGAGGCCTCCCCTTGTGGAGCTCGCTGAGCCCCGTGCCTTCTCACCACCCAGCCCCGGCTCTTTGGTTTCCTGGTTACTGCCACCGCAGGAGCTGCTCCCTCTGGGGCAGGAGGGCGTTAAACTGTGGGGCCAGCCCTTAAACCCCAACAGAGTGAACCCTGACTAGGAGGTTGGAGACATTCTAAGTAATGAAAAGAGCCATCGAGTCAGTGGCCTGCTGGCTGAGACACCCTCTTCCGACACCCGACTAGCCTCTCCCGTTTTAGAGCTGCCTGGCCCAGCCTCTCCTCAGCATCTGGCCACATTCCCTGTGGGCCATGCCAGCCCACGCCAAGCCACTCTCCTTGTCCTTTTGCTTCCTGGGGAGGCAAGGCCCCAGTGCGTGTCTAGACTCTGACCTCACTCTGAGGTGATAGGGAACTCACTCACTCACTGCCTCCCTCCCTGGGAAGCCCTGATTCTTAGAGATGGCCTCCCCGACTGAGAGGGATGACTGCCTTGCCTTGGGACTTCCCTTCCTGATTTGAATTCCCTCATTCTCCCCTCTTAAGATAGCTTCTTGCCTCCCCCTGCGCTAGCACACACCCTAGGACAGCTGCCTCCCGCCTCCCACCCCAGCCTGCAGAGACGCACCCATCCAAGGAGGGCCCATTCTCAGGCCAGGGACATGGACGTCCTGGACACAGCGGTCCAGGCACCAGACATTCTGTTCTCACTGAAGAGCACGCTCTATGGATTTCACTGCTGGCCTCAAGAGACCCTGAGGAAAATCCCTGACCAAGTGACATAGGGTCCCCTTTCTAACCTCCTGGCTGAATACTCCAAGAGCTCCCAAGAAAAGCCACAGTCCCCGTTAAGAACCGACAAGCAAACGCAGGCATCTGATACTTACTGCTGGGTAAGAAGAGCACTACTTCCAAACAGGTGGAATAAGGGGACATGGTCTGCAGAGCCTCGGGGGGACCCCCCCCACCCTTGTCGCTGCCCAACCTCCCAGATGACCTCCTGCCCCTCAGAGGACTGAGAAGCCTTTGGGCCCTGTGGTCACTGCTTCCCTCACCTGGGGTGAGCCGCTCTGTGAACACGCTGGGCCCGAGCTGAAGTCCCTCAATCCCATGGGGTTAAGCTCCCCCACCACACCCCACACCACCACAGGCAGGGCCCGTGTTGTCAATGCCCTATGCCCCCCACAGGCAGGGCCAAGCCAGGGACACTGTGACCTGGGGACAGCCCTTAAACAACTTCCCTCAGGCCATGTCAGCTCAGCCATGTCCCCAGGTGTCCAAGAAAACAGGAAGCCAACCTCAAAGCGAACATCCCACCCCCATGAGTTAGAATTAGATCTCACACAAACAAGCGGTCAAACGCTGTGGCCCAAACCTTCACCAGACGGGTCAGTTGTTTGCTGCCAGGGCCGGAGCTGTGCTCAGACCGCCCACTCTTCACTGTGCCCACACCTGGCTCCCAGGCCCCTCACAGCCTTTGCACACGTCCTCTAACCAACAGGGGCATGCTAGCCAGTAGGGGAGGGAGCCGACAGGGGCAGGATGGGCTGCTACAGAGAGAAGGCTGGTTGCATGTGGACCCTCAGCCTGTAGCACTTTACACACAACTGTCCGCGGCCAGCCCTGGCTTTCATGGTTTTCTCCATGTCCCAGGTCACAAGCTCCTCAGGATCAAGGACTGGGTCACCTCCTTTTCTTGCTTCCTAACCCCAGCCTTCTGTGCCAGGCCTGGGCTCAGCAAAGGAGATGCCAGTCTTCTGCAAGAGAAAGTCCCGCCCTGTTTATTCTGTATCCTGAGTCTCGCTGAAGCCAGGGCCACCCGCCAACACCGGGAAGGGCCCGGAAGGAAGCAGCAGAGCCTATACACAAAGTGTACATGTGGGCTATAGAAAGGAGCCCTCCCCGCTTCCCCCAGGAGGGGCCCGGTTCCTAGGAGGTGACGAGTGGGGAGAGCTAGGACTTGTGCCTCGGTACACGGCACTGTAGCCTCTCAAAGGCTGGCCAAGCGCCACCGCGAAAGGAAGTAGTCCTGCAAGGAGTGAGGGGGACATGAAGAACTGAGCCCTCAATGCAAGCAGAGGCTCTCAGAGCCCCACCTCCTGGGACCACAATGGCCCCCAAAGCAACGAACTCCACTTTCCTTACTGCCCCACCCCAAACACCAGAATATTCAGGGACCACCGCCTTCTCACACCACTTTCCCTCTTCTCTGGGGACTGCGGGCATTCCCTACTCTGAGGCCTCAGCCCACCCGCAAAGGAGCTCTAGGGAGCTGTGATGAGAGGGTCTTACTGTGGGGTGACAGCAGGAGCTGTGGCCATAACAGACTAGGCTCCGGAGCAGCTCAAATGAGGGCACGAGTGTCGGGGTGAGTATAGGGAGATGACAGGCAAGGGAACAGCTATACCTCCAAGTCTGAACACAAGACACCTCTTCAAAGACCCCAGCCAAAGCAGCCTCTTGACCCACACAGATAGCCGCGTCCTCTGCCTCATGGCGCCTTGGCCCAAGTCACAGAAGTCAGTTCCTCCCAGTCGCCATTCTCCAAATCCTTCTCCAGCCTATTCTGCCCAGTGTTCAGGCTCTGCACCAGAGGGCTAACCCAGAGCCACTGAGACCACTCTCCAGGGACAGAGGACTGGCTCACCATGGACATGCACATGTAGCTAACGGGAGAAATGAGTCTTGGTGGTCGTCAGCCACTGAAATGTGGGGTCAGGAGTTACCTACCACGGCACACCCTCCCCTCTCCTGACAGACACAGCCCCCTCTGGCTTGTTTTCTTCACAGCACTCCCCAGGCCCCAGAATTATTTTTACTTCCTGGCTGTTTACGTCCTTTCTGGCTGAATCTACCTTAAACTTTATGTTCGCTACTGGGCTCCACAGTGTTTGGCACATTAGCCAATGCCGTCGTCCCACGCCGGGGAAGCACAAGTGGGGTCTCACTTGCTCAGTATGCCACAGAGACCCAAGAGAGCTGGCTTTTTTCTTTTTTAAGGAAAGAATAGCTCTGGTGATACGGAAAGCACACCAGGTTAGAGCTCTACGGAACAAGTCAGAAGTTAGAGTAATCACGTCCAGTTCAGCAGGCCTCACACAGCAGCTCGGCCCACAATAAGTGAGAGACAACTAAAGGAGCACATGGATGAAGGCAGGCACGGGAGCTTGTCTGCAGGGGTCCTGGGAAGGCCCTTCTCGGAGCTCCTAGAGCATGGCGCCCCAGGTGCCCGGTTCCCTGGCAGAGACTTGGGTACAGCTGCTGTCATGAGCCAGTGAGAGCAAGTCAGATGAGGCTCCTCTGTTACTCCACCTCAAAACAGCTGCTCCTACCTCCCACCCCAATAGGAGTGTGGGAAAGAATCTTGATGAGGGCCCTGTAGCAAGACGAGGGCAGCAGAGGCTCTAGATGGAAGCACTGAGTCAGTCCAGTTTGTCCACAGACAGAAACCTGGAGGGCAAGGGTAGGGATCAGATAGCAATGTCCTCGTTAAAGAAAACAGTACCAAAACTCTGGTCCTACAGAGGAGTCCATATTATTGTCATTTTCTCCAGAGTGGAAGAATGAACTGAATATTGTAGTGAGAATCAGAAATGCCAGGCTCTGGTCGAGTTCACTGCCATGAACTTGCTGTGTGACCTTACCCGTGGGGCCTTGGTTTCCTCATCTGTCAGACAGGGCTAATCACTCTTGCCCACCCTCGATTCACGGAACTGTGGTAGAGCGCAAACAACACAATAGATGAGAAAATACTCCATGAACTGCAACACACTATTCAAATACCCAGATTTTTCTCATGCCCCCAGGCCTCTGTGTACAGACTCGAGGGAACAAAGAAAACAAGAAGGAAACAGACTTCCAGCCTAAGCTGTCAGGGCAGCACTGGTGGCTAAGCTTGGGGGTGGCACTGGAGCTCTGTCATTAGTTAAGGTGAGACCAAAGGAAACAAATACTTATTAAGAGCCCACAGGTGCCAAATACTGTGCTGATGTCATATATAAAATCTCTTACTCTCATTTGACTATTGTTAGTATACAGCTCTGTGAGGAAGGAATTATTTTTACAGCTAAAGATTCATTTCAGATAGGTTAAAGTTACTTGCCCAAGGCCACAGGAAAAGCTGAGGCTCGAACCCAAATCTGACTGACTCTACCCTCAAATCTCTGGTCACTGCAGCCCAATTACCAACCACTGCTGGAGGTCACGCTTCACCCTTGGCTCTGCTTTGCCTAGAGTCTTGTCACCTGCACCACGCTGCTCTCAAAGATCCCCCCCCAGGGAAATACAGGCGCCACGCTTCTCTGAACAAAGCACTCAAGGAGCACCAGAACATTCGTCTGCCCCATCCACCCCCGTTTCTCCTAGAACTCTCGTCCAAGTCCCCACAGACATCTCCAGTTCTCAGAGAGGGAATGGAGAAGGGAAAAAGTCCTAACAGCAGGCCTTTCGACATTAGCCATCTCTGGCCGCCTTGAAGCTACGTCCCAGAGGAAAAGAGCACAGAGTGGGAAGAGATGCCATTAGTTAATGAAGACTGACATGGAGGGTGACAGTAGGGACAGAGGCAGGCCCTGCCACTCTGAGGCCGTGGCATTAAAACACTTCCTGGAAGACGGAGTTCTCCTACCAGGGTGCTCAGATAGCATTTCTGTGGTCTAGGCACTCTGAAATAGACCAGTCTGTTACCTTCCTACGACACCAAAGCAGATACTTCCAGTCAAGTGCCCTGTCACCCTGCGAAAGGCAGCTGTGGGAAACAATCCTGACAACAGAGGGGTGGCTGAGAGCTTCAAGGGAGAAGATGGGTGGGCCTCCTTGTCCCTTGAATCAAAGGGCTTGGTGGCCAGGCAGCAGCCCCCTCATATAACAGGGGTGTTTGCGCCCATCTGCTATCAGGTCCTCCTGGGACCTCATCTTCCTCATCGTCAGAGCTCCCACGGACACTGAGCCACGCTCAATGTAAAGCACTTTACACAGATTCTCATCAAATCCTCACAAAATCCTCATGAGACAAATGTAGTTTGTACCTATCCCCCTTTTATAAATGAGGAGCCCAGAGAGGGAAAGTCACATAGTCAAGGTCACAGAGCAAGTTGCAGAACAGGATTTTTAATCTAAGAAGTCCAAGTTCAGAGCCCAAATGCTAAACTACAGTTGACCCTTGAACAATGACAGGGGCACTGCCCCACCTCACCCCACGCAGTCCAAAATCCGTGCCTAACTTCTGACTCTCCAGTCGACCCTTAGTATCTGCAGGGGATTGTTTCTAGGACCCCCCCCCCCATACAAAAACCTGCAGATGCGCAGGTCCATTATATAAAATGGCCCAGACCAATGCAGACGGTCAGCCCTCCACATCCATAGGCTCCCAGCTGTGGATCAAACTATTGGTAAAATGCACGTGTAAGTGGGGCAGCACAGCTCACCTGCACCGCATCCCTCCAGACCCAACCCCACCCTCCACCACCACTGCGTCCGCACCCTCCACAGCGAGGAGGTCTTGCCCTGCTCGTCAGCTCTCTCCTGCAAACTGCCACTCACCAGTCTCCCTCCTCAACCTCTCCCAAACCCACGGGATGGCCCCAATGTAGCCATTGCTGACACGCACTGAGTGTAGCCCGTGAGCAGGGCACACGGGGCCCTCCCTAAGCTGCCATCAACCAGTCCCAGCCTCATCTCCACCACACTGCACACATTCCAGACGCCTGCAGCGACCCCCACCCCGCCCTTCAGCCACAGTTCCCCCATCATTCCAGGCCCCGCTCCCAGCTCGCCTCTCCTAGCTCTCTCCTCTCAACCCCAACTCGCTAAGCAAAGCTCGTTCCTCTGCACTCCCAGTGCTCTCGGTGCAGACCTTTATCCTGGTGTGTAACACATGGGATTATAATTACATGTTCCCAAGTCTGTCTCCTCCAAGGGCCTGGCAGTTCCTCAATGGCACAGATCATGTCTTATTTATCTTTTGAACCCTCAGTGGGCAAACAGGAGGTCTTCAAACACTACTTCTTGAACAACTACATGCCCCTCATTTCAAAGGGCCACCCCAAAAGAAGGCTAGTGGCCACTATCCCTCACCAGTGACGCAAGCCTGTACATCTGTGTATGACACACACCGTATTTGGGTGTTGGGGGACCCAGTGCTGCGTGCACTCAGCTCCTCCAGTCACCTGTGCTGCAGGCCCCTTTCCAAGGTTCACAGGAAACAGAGAGCCCCAGGTGGACAGGGGGTCCTGCCAGGCCTGGTCTGAAACCTACACATCAGGGCAAGCCTCGGGTGCTGAGGAAACACTAAGAGGTCTGACTTCCCCTGGAAAAAACTACGTATAGTCAGACAGGAAACACACAGGCAGGGATGGCTAGCTCTGGAGAGCCTGACATGTGTTCTTGCCCCTCTCCCACTGGGAGCAGCCAGCCAGTACAAAGAAAACCCCTGATGACACCCTGCCTGCCGCCCTGAGAACAGGCCTCGTGGTCTGCCTCCTCACCAGTCTGACAGCCAGAGGGGTAAAGCCCCTATGTCCCAACCCCACCTCCTCTCTGAGCCTGACTGCCGTGTCCACGTGATGTGCTTTCTTCGGCCACTCCCCACCCCTTGTCATCAAGGGCACCACTTGGAATTGTCTATTTCAGTTTCCCTGAGGGTAAGGACCTGTTTTCATTCACCACCTCTGGGGGCCCAGCATCATCTAGAAGAGAATCTACAGAAGAATCAGAAGGAAAGCCTAGGGCTCCAAAATCCCCGGTGGGTGCGTGGCTGGCATGCAGAGCCCTCCGTGGAGCCTCCACCTGGGCCCTTGCCCACAATGACCCTTGACTGAACCATCTCATCCCAAGAGGCACCAGAAGGAAAAGTGTGGCGCCAGAGCCTAGGGAGGCTGAGGCTGTCTGTACTGTACAGTCTGAGCACAAAGGTTTCTCCTCAGAGGAGCAACGGGCCTGGGGCCCACTCGCAGCACAACCCCAAGGCTTAGAGCCTCCTGGGATTGGCCAGCCAGCCATGACTGTCCCACACCAGCACTATGACCCGTGACATAATTCACTCCCTGGATTTCCATTTCCTCATCTGCAAAATGGGACGCTACTCTGGACTATCCCCCAGGGCCCTTGTGAGGATCAGCCAAGAAAACATGATGAAAAGCCTTTGTAGCACTCAGCAGGAAGTCTATAATTGCTTTATATTCACTTATGTCAGTATCTGCAAAAATAAAAAATAAAAAAAATAGTGGTTCCTGTCATACCACTACAACGGGTACCAAAGCATTTCCCCACCCCTCTTCTAAGCCAAACTACCACTCTACACATCAGCAGGCCTACTTCACAAGTGGTAAAGTGAGAGGAAACAGCTCTTACACACGAGTGCTGTGCACTTTCCCTGAACTACATGCACCATCTCTCCTCCAGGGCTGCGGGCACCATGAGGGTAGCACAAGTGTCCCTCTCTCTCTTTGGCCAGGCTACAGGCACTGCATGGTACCCTGGCAGGGCCAGCAGGAAAAGGCCAGGCACCTGGGCAAGAGGCCAGATGGCAGGGGACCCAGCTGGCAGCCCAACCTTCCTCAGAGCTTGCAGAGCGGGGCTTCAGGAGTCAGAACCCACCAACAAGGTAAACCCACGAATGGGCAGAAGTGGGCCAGTTTCAGTGGGGGCTCCATTTGCACAATCTGAACTCTAGCTGGACCATCTGTTCTAATGTGTCTTTTGGAGGAAAAATTAATAAGACCAGGTATTATATTATATTATATTATATTATATTAGACCTGGTCTTATATTAAAATAAGACTGAGTCCTATATTAATTTTGCTCCAAAATACGCATTAGAGCTGATGGTCTGGCTAAGTCTTATTTTTGGGGAAACACAGTAGCCTACTAACCTTGTTACCGAGACTCTTTCAATCGGGTCTCCAAAATCAAAGGGCCAGGGCCCTTTCTACACATTTTACCTATGCTCCAGGTCTCTCAAATCCCAGCTAACTAGTAAAATCACTGAATATGCACCTCTCTGGCTGACCCACCCTTGGGGGCTGGGGTCATCAGGTCCTCTGCATTCCTGCATCCATCCCCCAGAGACCTGTGACACCAGGGACTAAACCCTTCCCTCTCCACACCTCTTCCTTCTGTTCAGGCCCCAACTTACAAACAAGAAAATCAGGTGTCAGATGTGCAAATCTCCATATATTTACTCTACACACTGTTCTACATGGTAAGTGGGTGGGTAGGTAGATGGGTTGGGGCAAAAAAAAAACCCCATTTCCTACCCTTTTCCGGGTAGTAATCTAAGTGAAATGTGAACTCAGTTCCCACCCTCCCGCCTTCCTGCACTCTCAGACTCTCCTCCACCCACGCTCCCCCTCCACAATATTCACAGTCCAGGGTCTAGGAGGGCAGTCATAATCTGTTATCGTTATTATTAACAACAGCTCACATTTATTAAGTATTTATCACGTGTCAGGCACTGTGCTAGATGTTTTCACATCGATTTTCTCATTGAATCTCCAGAGCAACCACATATAGCGGATATGTTATTATTCCTACTTTACAGATGAAAACTAAGGATAGGAGAAGATAAGTAACTGACTGGGGGACACACAACTGATACACAGGCCTCAAATCGAGCCTCGCCTTCAACCGCTGTGCTGCACTTACTACCTGCTGGTTACATGCATGGTTTGAAATGCAGCCTGTTGTTACTCAGGAGATTTCTATCTGGGAACCTCCAGCCAGGGACCCCACTTAAGCACAGCATCGGGATCACCACAGAAGCAAGAAGGGGGCTGTGTCTGGACTCTGATATGTGGGTGACGTTCCCAGGACTATCTCAGCTTTCTGCAGGGTCTATACTTCCTCCACTTTGAAATCCAGTGTCTCAAATCACTAACATTTTCTCACAATGGCTGACAGGGCCAATGGGGGCATGGAGAGGGAGGAAGACAGCTGCCATTTCTCAGGTCAGTGGCTGTGTCAGATCTGGGGTTTGTAGTTGAGGATGGCTGCCTCACCACAAGGTCTTCCTTCCTCCCAATCTCCTCACCCATCTACATGCATATACAGCATGATCAAGGAAGTCTGTAGGACCTTCCCTTGGGGGTGTCAGTCCCCGACCACCCTCCTATACGTGGACCGAGTTCTGAGCCTGGCTCTGACACCTGTCTCTGGAGGGGGTGGGGGGCAGTCCTTGCAGGAAGCGACCTACAGCCTGGGGTTGTGACACATCATCTCTCACACTTGGAGGCGGGGGAATGCAGGGCAGAGCTGGGTGCCCATCCGGCCACAGCACAGGCATGTGCTAAGTGGAATAACACTGAGAGATCTGGGTTTTTTTCAAAATCCCCAACTCCTTCCTCCCAACTCAGACCTGCACCAAAGCCGCCATGCTCAGGCCCGGGAGAGCACGGAGGTAAGAAATGGAGAGTAGTTGCTCGTGGCTCCCTACAGCCACAGGACATAAAGGGCTCGACCCCACACTGGCTGCCCGCTCATGAAGAGAGTATCTGACTCCAGGGCACTGAGGCTGGCCTTTCTGGGACCAAGCTGTTGAGACTGAGCTTCCAAGGGAAGGGGGAGCCTGGATCTCTACCGAGAGTGCCTGCCCTGGCTTTGGGTGTCTGCCCACCCACACAGACGTCCAGAATTCAGCTTCAGGACAAAAGCAGCAGTAGGAAAAAGCAGCCACTGCCTGCTCTCAGGCTTTTCCAAGCCACACAGGACCACCGTCCTCCCCAAGAGGGAGACGAGTAGGCCCGGCTCGGCTCCAAAGCCAGCCCTACTCCAACATCTGCCTAAGTTCTGCTAAGAACCCAAAGGTTCCTCTGCAAATAAAAGCGCAGCCCAGGGGCCCAAACAGTTTCACCAAGACTGCTCTTTTCGGAGAAACGTGGGGAGCGGAGACCATCTGGCCTCGCCCCGGGTTCAGGGGCCGGAGGGGGCGCTGCCGGGGGTCCCCTCGCCTCTGTGGACCCCACCCGCGGCGTGTGCGAGACCCGACGCCTGCCCCGCTGGTCTCCCACTCACTAGAATTTTGAGGCCTCTGGGCCACGCGCCAGGACACTCCCCGCGCTGGGGAGGGGGTGTCCTGTGCGGTGACCGAGGACCCGGATGCCCCCCGCCCCTGGTGACCACCGGGCCGAGGCGGGGGCGGGGTCCGGAGCGTGCGGGGAGGGACGGAAAGTTTGTCCAAGTCGCTCGGCGGCCGCGGATCTCTGCCGCCCCCGCGCGCGCCGCGGGCCCCGGGGAGGGGTCGCACTTACTGGCCCCCTCGATCTTGTCGGCGCCGCGGCTCCACGTGATCTGCCGCGTCTCCAGCTTGACCTGGAAGGTCTTCCGCTCCGGCCGCTGCGACTTCTTGGAGTAGAACAAAGTCATGACGGTGCCCACCTCGAGGCTGCGGCAAAGGTGCAGCACCTCGGCGTCCGAGGGCGCGCCGGGCCCGCAGCCATTGGCGCAGGGGGACGCGGCGCCCGCCATGGCTCCGGTGCTGGGGGCGCCAGAGGCTACGACGGCGACGCAGGCCCGGCTGGAGGGAGCAGGCGGCGGCGGCGGCGGCGGAGGCTGCCGGCGAGCGGGCCCCCGCGGCGGCTCCTGCGGGCGGAGACGGGGCGGGGCGGGGCCTGAGCGGGGGGCGGGGCGGCCCTGCAGGCCCCGCCCCGGCCCGCGCGCCGGGAACAAAGACGCCCGCGCGCCCGTGGGGAGGACCCCCGCCTGCCGCCCTGCGCGCCTGCGCCCCGCGACCCCCGGCGAGGCCCCGGGCGGGGGCGCGATGGCGGCGGGAGCGCGCGTGCCGCTCGCCGTCAAGCCCTCACTCCTCCGTCCCGCAGAGCTTCCTCACGCGACCCCGTACACAGCTGCGTGGCCACAGTCGACCCCGTCACGCGCGGTAGCCGCTCGGCGGCCCCGCGGTGAGTCGCACACGCACCGGCGGCCGCCCAGCCCAGTGTCCCGCACAGGCCCAGTCGTAGCTGTTTCCTCACCCCTACTCCCCGAGCACCGCCCGCGCAGCAACCGGGTAGGGAGGTGAGGGCGCGGAGCGGCCCCCGGGCCCGCCAGCCAAACCCAGTTACCTGGGCGGGCTGCCCGGCGGAGGGAGCCAGGCCGGGCCGCCTCACCCCGGCGGCGGCGGCGGGTCTTCTGCGCGCCCGCTCCGGGGAGGGGCGGGGGCGGGGCCGTCTGCGGATTGGCCTGCGGGCTCTGATGGACAGGCGATGTAGCCCGCCCCTCCTCTCTGGCCGCGCAGGGCTGGCCCGCAGGCCGCAGACCCACGTCTGTCCTGCTCCTGCGGCCAGTGTAGCCTTCCAGGGCCCTGTAACTCGGAGAAGCCCACCAGATCTGAGCATCCTTGCAGGGCCTTTAGATCTACGGCTCGCAGTGTGGCCTTTGTCTCTGTCACCTCACCTCACACTCCGTGTCACGGTCACCCTCCTGTAAATGCTCTCCTGAGCTTTGGTTTTCACAGCCTGACTCCTCTTGCTTCCCTCCTCCCTCTCTGGCTGCTGCCGTTCGGCCTCAGAAGCTTCTCTTCCTCTCGGCTGGGTCCTGAGCCAGTTCCCAAGGCGACCTGTCACCCCCAACCCAGGCACCTGCAACGTCAAATCTGTCTCTCCCCTGCACCCCACTACCTACTCCGCGTCCACGCTTAACACAGGCATTTCACTTCTTCCTCGAACTGCTCTTCCCACCGTCTTCACTTTCTCAGAACATGGCACTAAATGCTACGGGGCTTGGGCCAAAACCCTTGGACATATTCTTGATTCCTCTCGGCCTCAATGCCCCACACAGTAATCCATCAGATCCAGTTCACTCTGCCCTCAGACATCGCCACTCCGTCCGCAAGCCCAAGGCCCATCTTTTCTCACTCACACTGTTTACCCTCCTTGCTCTCGCCTGCATCTATTCTCCACGCTTTAATCTTTAAAATGAAATTACATCATGGTCCCCTACCTCCAGCCTCAAGCCCTCCATGACTTCCCATTACACATAAAATCCACACTCCCTCCCTGGCCCAGCAGGTCCTGTATGGTCTGGCCCCTTTCTCTTCTACTTCATCTCTCACCACCTCCCCTTCACGCCCCATTCTCCAGCCGCAAGGCCTTTTTGTGGTCACGGGCTGACTTTGTTTTAGTGCGCCTCATTTGTTGGGCTTCACAGGTGTTGTCTTTAACAAACTGAAGGCAAGACCCGCCATTTGCAAAAAGATTACAGCTCCCTTTATCACCATATGAGCTTTATTATGGTGATCTGGAACTGAGCCTCTAATATCTCTGAGATATGCCTGTATGTGAATAATGCACACTCTTTTGCCTTCCTGAAGCCATTCTCTAAGACTCGTCCCTGCAATCTAGCTGCCTGTCACAAAGAACCGCCAAAACCGAAGACACCTGTGGTCACAGGGGAACCGGTCAGACAGATATCGAGTCGGGCAGAGCAGAGAAACTTACTGCAATTCAGAGGTGAGAGGCCCAGTGGAGCACCCAGCTGATGCCCGAGAAAGATCCCGGCTTCCTGGAATTTGTGCTCAGGCAACCCACCCAGCTGGGTGGTGACTAGTGTCTGGGGTTGCCTCTTGCGGTAGTGGTGTGTGTTTTGTGTGTGTTTTGATTCCCTCTCAAGTGCAGCCCCTAAGAAGCTGAGAATTCAGCCTGAAGTTGAGTCGCCTGTCCTAGGAGGCTTCAGTCACCTGAGCGGAGGTGGAGTGGCTGAGATGGACTGCCACCTAGTGACAGGCTTTTAAAATGGAAGGGAACTAAAGTTGATCTAATGCCCTGCCCAGTGATACAGTGCTTACATATGTGGTCACACCTGATCCTCATAATTACCCTCTAATCAGGGATTATTTTCCCTAATTTACTTACGAGGAAACTCAGATTCAGAGAAGTTCTGTAACTTGCCCCAAGGCCACAAAACTAAAAAGTGGGGATTTGAACCCAAGTCTGTCTGACTCCATGCATTTTCTGCCTCACAAGAGAGACACTGGCTTAAGTAGGACAACAGTCAGTGGGCATGGAGGCTAATTGGGATGGGTGAGGGGAAGACTTGGGCATGCGTGGCCCTGGGCACAGGGAACCCAGAAAACACAAGCCCTCATAAAGTGTGGCTTGGGCGTAAAATGGTGCTTCCCCTGTCTGCAGCCCCTGAGCTTTCCTGTGCTAGGCATTGGTGCCATGGGTTGGAAGAACAAGAGAAACCCTGCACCGGCCCTCCAGGAATTCACAGACATTAAACAGATAAACACTCTCTAATGTAGGCACAATTGTGATGAGGTCTACAAAGGAAAATAACTGAGGGCTATGAGATAAAACATTAGAGAACGCTACTTCAGGTCTGGTAGACAAGGAAGACCTCTTTTAGACTCAACAGAGACTTAAAGGATGTGAGTAGATGGCCAGGTGAATTATTAAGGGTGGTTTGAAGGAAAGGAAAGTGTTTTCCAGACAGAAGTAACAGCATGTACAAAGGCCCTGAGGCCGGAAAGAGCTTAGTGAGTTTAGGAATAGAAAGAAGGCTAGAGTTTATCTAGTGCAGTGGAACATGTGGGGTAATGAGGCCAGGAAGACCGGTGGGGCCTGAATGGGGCTCCTCCCTGCCTTTCTGATCTTGTCCGTTTTTCTAGGAGGGCCCCTCCCAACTCCTATAGCCTTCCTTGAGCTTCTTGTGCCAACTTGGGCAGCCTGTGGGCTGTGATGCACTTTTAAAATCTGTTTTTCTATTTTCTGAGAGCTTCCCAACATGCAGCCCATGCTTCCTTGCTTTTGCTTGTGTTTTTGATTCTCAGGCTGGGCCCCCAGGAGCTCCAGAAATCCTTGCCAACACGAGCTCATATTTTCAGTCTGCTGCCAGGCCCTTCATCAGGAAACAGGGCCCGATTTCCTCCTGGGATTCCTGAGCCAGCATCCCAGGACTCAGGTGCCTCCCTCCACCACAGGATGTTCAGGGAAAGCAGGGCACACAGAGGACGTGGCTGGGATGGGTTTCCCCCATCTCAGCATATATATGGGTATGTGGGTGTCACTGGCAATGCATGCAGCTGCACTGGCTAGGAGGGAGCAGCCCAGCACCCACACAAGGCACATGTCTGTGACATCACCCAGGCTAGTCTTGCCTGGGCCTATTTCTAGCAACACTCATGCTTCCACATGCCCGGTCTACCCTAATACCTGTGCCTGGAGTCTGGGGAGGAGTCCCAGCCCAGTTGCCCCTCCAATCCTGTGGGCCTGACATCACAGGTGTTTATTTACCAAACACTTAGAACAGCACTTAGCATAAAGTAAGTCCTATATAGCTGCTTTACTCACATTGGCTCATTTATTCCTCATTACAGCACTGAAAGTATGTTCTTTTTTTTCTTTTCCCCCTTCTTCCACCTACCCCCCAACACCGATTCAAGCCATTGTTTCTCAGTCTAGTTGTGTAGGACGCAGCTCCCTGACCCATGCTGGTATTATGAGCTCCCCCAGGGCTGAGGCAGTCGGTTGCTGGTCGTGGGTCGGCCGCTCACAGCAGCTCATGACAGCTCTCGCTGGTTGCCGGCAGCTCACAATGGCTGCTGGCCACTCATGCTGGCCACCGGCCACTCCAGGCAGCACATAGCAGCCTGCGGCAGCACACGGTAGCCCACAGCAGCACATGGTAGCCCACGGCAGCACACAGCAGCCCGCAGCAGCTCACGCCATCCTTTGGCTGCTCACGGCAGTCCAGCTCCAGGGAGAGCTGTTGTTCACAATGTTAGCTGTAGAGGGTGCAGCTGGGAATCGGCCCATGTGGGAATCGAACCAGCGACGAACCAACGACCTAAGCTTTAGGAGTACAGAGCTCCAACCACCTGAGCCACTGGACTGGCCCCAAAGTATTGTTCTTATCCCCATTTTACAGGGGAAAAACTGAGGCATGAAGAGATTAAGGACATGGTCATGGACATATAGCCAAGAGGTAGCAGAGATGGATTCAAACCTAAGCAGCCTGGCTCCAGAGTCAATGCTATGTTGCCTCCCATGCAGGTATGAACGTTTTATTGTGTATCCTCACCCCTTTCCATAATACCCCTACCTAATGTTTTCTATTTTTAGTTATTTTGTTAATGTTGTCAAAGGTTGGGGGTGTTTTGGAAGCAGACTCTGACAGAGGTTAGTGTGCAGAATGTGTTCTTAGGGAGTGCCCTTGGGATCAACACTGTGCAAGAGAGAGGACGGAAACAGGAGGAGGTACAGGGGGAAGTTAAGCTGTGACACAGGCCAACCCCCAGGGAGCCCACGTCAATCAGCCACTGGATATGGACTGTCCTGGGAAAAGCAAGCCTTGGCCAGATGGCTTTCCACAGCTGAGGTGACTTTGGGGGACTGACAGCTTTCCCAGCAGTGGGGCAACAAGTGCTTCCTTAAAGGGGAACCTGGATGGCACATCACTATGCTTACCACAATGTATTCTTTTCAATCCATTGAAAAAAGTTTAGGCCAGTTAGCTCAGTTGGTTACAGCATGGTGCTAATAACACCAAGGTTGTGGGTTCCATCCTCACATGGGCCAACGTGAGCTGCGCCCTCCTTAAAATAAATAAATTAATGAAAATAAAATGGCTTTTATAAAAAAAAGTTTAGGGTACTTAAAACAAACATTGTATGGGACATACAATGATAAAAGAAGGAATATAATATGGTTAATATGGGTTAACATCAAATGTAGCTGAGCTTCCTGGTAGCCAAAGCAAAAACTATTTTGATAACTGACAACTTAGGGGAGAAAAATTTTCCTAGGGATAAATTATACAAGAAGTTTCTCATATGGACACTTGCTTGACTGAAATAATGGAGAATGTTCTCAACAAACTGACAGCAAATGCTGATAGTTTTCATTAGTTCCTAATAATGACCTTGAGTGAATATAGAAGGTATAATATACTGTGTTTCCCCGAAAATAAGACCTAACCGAAAGATAAGCCCTAGCATGATTTTTCAGGATGACATCCCCTGAACATAAGCCCTAATGCGTCTTTTGGAGCAAAAATTAATACAAGACCCGGTCTTATTTTGGGGAAAACATGGTAAAAGTATAGCTCAGTGAAGCCTCTTCCACGATTAAAGGCAGGCACATTGATAGACAGAGTGGCAGTGTCTAATCTGATCCATGCATAAAACTTTATCCTTTTTAACTATTCTTTAAATTCTACTCAGTAGTTTATGTTAGATGTCTCAAGAGATTATGAGCCAGCCAGCCAGTCTGCACCTCAGCATACAGCTAGTACTTAATAATTACCTTAAAGCATCTGGAGCTCCAGCCCACAACCTGTGGTCTAGGCTCTTGATCTCTGGTCCCAATACCGGTATCTACCTGGTCCTCACACATCTTAGGTCACATCGTCCTGCTTTCCTCCTCACCTGGGATGTACTGTTGGCCCCTCAAGAACCTCATGTTTTCTATCACTCAAGGCAAAGCCAGGCCTGGCCCAGCCACTCCCAGGGACTCAGCTGTCTTTGCAGACCCTGCTTCCCCTTTGCTGATGAGCCCCTATATTGGGACCCAGAGGCAGGAGAGCTGGGCTCCAGACATACCTCTTCAGGGAGGTGGCAGGGATATGTAATTGCTTCACTGAAAGAAGAGAAGGGGAGAGCCCTTGCTAGCCACTGGCCCAGGCCAGGACAGACCTCCTATTTTCCCCCGTTCTCTCTTTCTTCTAACAAACAGTCCTGATGTCTTCTCTATAGCAGCAGTAAGACAGCAGAGATGAATCAGACCAAGTATCCACTCCAGCAGTGGATACAGAAATGCCAACGGAGGACTGACAAGTCAGTGTGACATGGGTCCCATGAGCCCTGAGAAGGGACCCCCGGCCTTACCTAGGACCTTTGGTGGATGTGTATATAGAGCAAAGTGAGAGAGAGTGTATGTGCTAGAAGAGACAGCAGCTCCAAATACAAGGCGATCATTAGTTTTCACAACAAGGTCACTCCAGGTGTTATGGCTTTTTTTGCAACTAAAATATAAACATTTTTAGAGATGCATGATTCAAAAGTCCACATATAACAGTTTATTTAGTTACACATACATATTTAAAATCACATATTATTTGAAACAATATAACTTATGAATATTGGTTTTTCCTACTCTCACCTTTCCAGAAATCATATGTTCAGTCTTTACATGAATCTTTGATTTCTCTGTAGTTGTCATCATTAGAGCTACTTTGTGAGTTACCTAATATATTATTTCTGAAAGCACATTACCTTCACTGCCACCTACAGTGTCCCCGAAAATAAGACCTAGCCGGACAATCAGCTCTAATTAGAGGGAAACACGGTAAGTTGTTTGAGAGAGGGTGCTTTTGAAAAACCAACTTTATTTAGGAATAATTTACATATAAAACGCACCCATTTGAAGTATAAAGTTTGGTGAGCTTTGACAAACATATGCCATTATATAACCTACACCCAATCAGGATATAGAACATTTCCATCACCCCCCAAAGTTTCTTGGTGCTTTTTTGCAGTCTGTCTCCCCTACCCCTATCCGGCAATCACTAATCTACTTTCCATCACTACAGACTAGTTTTGCCTAGCCGAGAATTTCATATAAATGAAATCATGGTGTGTCATTGTGCCTGAGTTCAGCATGTTGTTTTTGAGATTCATCCATGTTGCTAAGGAAGAATGCTTTTTGAATCAGTATGTGAGGCTATTACTGGATATTTTGAATACATTTTTGTATAACATTAAAACAGGTTTCTTTTCAATTCTCACATATGTATATTAGTATTCAGTGGGTTGGGTGACCCACTGACTCCTTCCATATTGACACAAATCTTTAATGTTATCCATAAATATTTAAGTGTTTTTTCTAAGACTTAAAAAAAACAAACATACACATACCTATAGTACCATTATCAAACCTAAAAAAAAAAAATCAACACTATTGCTATTTAAAGTGATCGTTAAGAGGCTTGTTTGTATGTAACACTTGGGATTGTGAAAAAATTACTAAGTCTGTGGTAAATTTCTTTGCCTCCTTGTTTACTGATTTTGTCAGGAAACTACTTACAATCATCCAAAACTAGCTTGACTGAGGTCATTTCAGGGTAATGTGCTTTCTCCAAAAAGTGCTTTTTGGTTTAAAAGAAGTTGAGAGAACATCCCATTATATGAGGGATTTTGTAACAACCAAAATATAAACTTGCTTTTCTCAGAAGAAAACAAAAATTGAAGTTTCCTGTTAAGAAATACCTATATTCTGTGTATATGGTATTTAGGAGGTGATGTGAGTCACTAGTTTACTGGATATGGAAGTGAGAGAAAGGAGAGGAGGATGATGGCTACCCTGGGTTCCGCTTGCGGGACAAGAGGGGATGGTGGTGCCACTCGCTGCGATGTGAAACTCAGCCCAATGGGCGTGGACTAGTAGGTTCTAAGCTCAGCTCCAGAGATTTGAGACTGAGTAGTCTTTGGCATTCCCCACAGAGATGTAGTTGGCAGTTTGTGTCTGGAACTCAGGAAAGGGGTCTAGGCTGGAGATGAGAGATATGGGAGCTGTCATGTTAGGGTGTGAATGAAATCAGGCCACTCACCATGGCAGTTAAGGACCCGAGAAGGAGATAACTGAGAAGCAACAGCCTGATAGAGATAGTAGCAAAACCAGAAGGTGGCATCGTGGAAGCCCGAGAGAAGTGCTTTAAGAAGGGAGGTGGTTTCATACAGGTGTGATCCAAAGATACGGAGAATGTTTAAACTAAAAAACAGTGTCTTACAGCGAAAGACACATTGTCATTATTCCCCCTCAAAATAGACCCCCTTACGTCAAACACACTTATCCCATCGTTCCTGCCACTTTCCGAAGCCGTTCTAGAAGTCCTCTTTCGTGTCTTTACTTCATCCTCCATCATGACAACGCTCCATGTTACCCATCGCTTCTGGTATGGCAATTTCTGTCAAATAAAAATATTAGTGTGTCCTCATCCACAGGATTTGGCACTGTGTGACTTCTGGCTCTTCCCCAAAGTCAAAATGATTCAGGACATCAAGGCAGCCACAACAGGGCAACTAAAGACACGAAAGAGGACTTCCAGAACTGCTTCAGAAAGTGGCAAGAACGATGAGATGAATGTGTTCGAAGTGGGAGTATTTTGAGGGGGATTAATGGCAATGTCTTTTACTATAATTTTTTAAACATTCACCGTATTTTTTGATCACACCTCGTACTGTATGATTTTATGTGAGACATCCAGAAAAGGCAATTTATAAATGAGTGAAGGCTGGAGATGGAGTGGGGATTAAGTTTGAGCATGAGGGAATCTTCCTGGGCGGATGATTTCTGGTAACTGACTTACGGTGACGGCTGCACCACTCAGTCATTACTGAAATTTATTATATGCTTGAAATGGTGGATTTTGACATGTAAAATATACTCCAACAGAGCTGTCAGGGAAGAAGGGAGTGGTTAAGTGTCCAAAGAGCTTAAGTAGGATGCAGAATGCAAAGCTCATTTCCTGGTTTGGTCACTCACTCATTGCTGAAATGTGGTCAGAACAGAGAGGGGGAATTGGGGGCAAGATGCCACAGAAGCTCGTTGCAGTGGGTGGGGGAAATGACTGGGCGGTGTCAATGACTCATTCCAGGTGCTTGTTTGTGAAATGGAGAGGGAGAGGGGTGCTTGCTGGGAAGGGCTGGGAGTTGTGAGGTTACTTTCTTCATGTTTTAAATGTGTCAGAGGCCTAATACAGATTTGACAGGGAGAACAGACATGACCTGGGGACGAGTTGTGGGGGGTGAGGGAGAGAGAGGAGCAAGGAAGCACCCAGATGTCTGGTGTGGGTAGCACGGGGAAGCCATCTCCCTTTGCCCACAGCTTGACTAAAGCATCACAGAAAGGCCTGACAGGAGTTATTCAGACCCTGCACATCTGGCCTCAGCTCCTGGACATGACTGGAAGGGGGAGAAGGGAACCAACCTACTTACTGGCTGCATAGGCAAGGGGATGGGTCTCCTGACTCCATGCTCAAGCGTCCTTCAGGGCCCTTCATATCTGGCCCTCACCTACCTGTCCAAACCCTCTCCTCATGCCCACTGGTCCGGCCAGCTTCCCATTCTCTGGCTTCCTCCAAGGCCTGTTGCCACCATCTAGGATTCCCTTCACAACATTCCTGACCAACATCTAATTGCCCTGCACCTGCCCTCCGAAGACTTGTAGGAAGGTCCTTGTTGGAAAAGGTCGACTCAAGTCCCTGCTCATTAATAAAATGTTCTATCTACAAGGCCTCCTGTCCCCGACTTCTAGTTGTGGACCAACATTTGTCTCCTAGTTGTAGCAAGTCCGGCTTAAATCCCAAACCTGAGGTCCACTTTCTCGTCACGCACCTACCAGCCACAAAGCTTATCTAATGGGCACGGGAAGAGCCTCTTTGGTGCTATTCCTCACACTCAGTGGTCTAGCTACACCACCATAGAATTCAAAACGCTCTTGCTCCAAAGCAATGATGGCTACACGACCTCCTTTACTCATTGGGGTGAATACTACCGCCCTCACTGGCCAATGAAACACAGGCTGTCAAAGTCTCCCCAGGACTGTCTGCAGGGGGCACAGCACCAGCCCAGCCCCCAGCCCCAGGGAGTTTAGAGACCCTCAAAGAGATGGCTCTCCTTCCAGAAAATATCTGCACATGGTAACAAGTAGAGGACCTAAGGCTAAGTGACCAATTCTGACCACTCTGGCCTTCCTGCTCCATTTGACTGGGAAACCTCACTCTTCACCTGAATTCTAGGTTTCGCTGTAACCTAGATGAGAAAAGAACAATTTTTGCAGGAACCCTGGCCAGCCTGGGTACCAGAGCACTGGGAAGCGGTCACAGACCACTCCCTCTTTCAATCAACCAATCAGTGGGAAAGGGTTTCTGGGATCCAGTTTCCTAACTGGTTTAAGTACCCTTAATTCCTGCCATCCTGACTGTTACGCTTAGCCATATAAGCAAACCCAAAGACGCTCCCTACTGCTTCTGGCTAGCACACATGGAAAGCGCTCCCGAACTCTGCCTCCCAAATACACTTGCTCCTTAAACATCACCCACGCAAGGCTTCTAATACAGTTCCCGTCCCACCATCTGTTCTTGATTTTCTGCACCCTCCCTCAGTTCCTGGGCCTGCCTCTATCTAAGGGTGTGGACTTTGGCTCCCCTTTGACTCACACCCACAACAGCAGGACAGAGGTACCCCTCCCAGGCCCAGCCTGGGCTCCTGGGGAGGGAGCCACTCTTCCTGACCTGAGCAGCCAGACCACATCCCACACCAAGGCCCAGCCCGAGCCTGCGGCCCTGGGGAACAAAGAGGCAGACACTAAGATTCTGTTAGGTTGTAGGAATTTATTTTAAATAACCTACAGTTGATTAAAAGGGAATTCATGATAAAAATAGAAGATACTTGAGGAAAGATGTGGGAAATGGACTCTGCACACACACTAAACTAACATTGCCTCTAAAACTAATGATTATAGCAAAAAATGTTTTCACATTAAAATTCTGCTTTTTATGTTTTTTCCCCCATTTTTTACACAATTACAAAAGAAAAAAAAATAAAAGCCCTAAAATCTTGATTACTTTTTCTTTTTTGGACCAAATACTCATTTTCCTCTAAATTTATTGACCTGTGGAACTTTTTATACAGTAAAATCTTTCAAGTGAAAGACTGAGTTTTAAAATGAAAAAGATGGATATCTGAGAGGGTACAGGGAATGCTCAGAACAAAGGATGATGGGAAAATGGTTTCAGTCACTGATTATTTCATTATTCTTAGACTCACTCACCCCTCATCCCTCCCCAACCCCAATCTACACGATCTTTAAGATCAAGAAAAAGGTTTAAATATTTTAAAATAATTAAAAAGAAATAAAAATTCACATTTAAAAAGGAACACTCAAGTCAGGAAATATTTTCCCATCATGCTTTTCTGCGAATAGGTGTCTGAACCAAAACACTGCCGATGTCACAACTGCTTCAAGTTTAATGAAAACTGATTCCCATGACAATAGATAGTGACGACTCTAACAGGTGCGCTGGGTTTTTGTTCTACTTAATTTTTAATTCCTGAAATGGGGGAGAGGGAAGGGAGTTTAGGGATTCATTTCTATTAAAATATAGAAGTTATTGCAAAACCCTAACTGTAAAAACGCACCAATATAATCGGACTTCGTATACAGTAGCTAAGAGAATCCAAATGCTGCAGTGAAACAGTGAATTTGCCTGGCAGATCTCTGACAAATTCCCATCCACTTGCCCTCTTGAAAATAAAAACAAAATTCAAAACAAATCATACAGCTAGAATTTTGATATCTGAAATATTTTTAAATAAGTTGTCCATAGGACAACTGGCTCAGCTCTCCCTTATAATATCTTCAGGTTTATCTTTTCTCAAAAGATGTTGGTTTGTTAAGACTTGCCGCCTCTCTCCCTCAGATGTGAGGGCAAGCGAGGCTCACAGTTCATCCATCTTCCCCAAACCACGCTGTTCCTTTTCCACCAAACTCTGCCCCTGGAAACCGGCTAGAACTCGTAGTCATCGTCAGCCATGTCGATGGCCCAAGCGAACTTCTCTCGTTGGGTTTTGTTGTAAATTTTCTCAATTGGGACCCCCCACTTCTTGCACCTGCAAACAAATGAGAGAGGAGGATTAGTGTGTCTTGGGGAGCAATGGCCCAGACCTGGGGCAAGTGACGTGTTACCTTCACCTTCACATCCCTCTGGTGAGAATGAGAATTAATTCATGTGCTCAACTTACTTCACCTTGACAGTGACCTCCGTATGAGGTGGGTGCTACTACAGAGGTACAAATAAAAAGGTACGGAGGGAAAAACTAAAACAGAGCAGTTAAGTCATTTGCTCACGTTCTCATGCAGCTAGTGAGCATGGAGGTGAAAATGACCCAAGCAGTCTGGTGCCTTTCAAACTAACCAATTCTCTAGCACCACACAGGGCAAAAAGAATAGAAAGGGAACAAGAGTGGGGTGGAAACCTTGGCCCAGAAGAGCAGGTGCCAGAGAGGATGCGTCCTCCAAGGCTCAGAATGCAGTTACGCAAGGTAATTAATAAGCATCTTCAAAAAAGCTACTTATTCTGGAAGTTATGTTTTGACTGGGCGGGGGGGGGGTGTCGAGGGGGTGTGGGGAGTGAGCAAACAATAGAGAATGTGTCTGCCTTAGTTAAATGGTCCCTCTAACTCTTTGGGTCGGTTGCTCAGATGTGTTCTCGTGTTTTTCTTCTTGTTCCTATGTTTCTTCCTTCACTTGCGAAAATTTTCATTGAAAAGTTTTGTTAAAGTGAGGGGTTCTTATGTGTTTTTCCTTCATTAAGGGCTACGAGCTTTCATTCTTGTCCTAAAGTTCCATGAAGGATGGGGACTGCACCTGCCTTTTGAAAACCAACGTAACCCACTCAAAGGCAGTGTCATAGCACTGACCATTTAGGCCCATCCAGGACGTTGCAATGCGTCTGCAGCACGCACAGCAGAATGCCGGCACAGGTTTCCCAGAGGACAGTGTGGCGTGTAGATGGCGTGTGAAGGCTGCCGTGCTCCCACAACCCCGTCACCCTGCTCGGCCACAGCCACTTACCACGCCACTGAGATCCGCGGGTCGAGGTAATTGAGTTTGGAGGTTCCCAGAGCAATTTGTTTATTCTCCTCTCGGTCTGTGGCCTGAACTTCAAGCTTCATCAACTGCTCCTCCAGTCTCTGCACAGCCTTCTTCTTTGACTCTACCACCCTGGGACAATGGATGTCATCAAGAACCAGGCCTGGCCTCTAGACAAGCACATTGTAACCCCCACCCTGAAACTTAGGGGGCAGTAAAAGCCCCGAGTACCGAGCCTTCCAAAAGATACCACTCAGAGAGCCTGGGAAAGCCGGCCCCAGGGCACCCGGCTGGGGTTGCTCCTGCTTTTCTCCCTCCAGCGACCCCAGCTTCCCGCACGACCAGCACGTACTTCTTGGTCTTTGCGTCCTTCATGACCTTGGCGTCGGCTTTAGCACTTTTCAGGTCTCTCCGGGCATCTGCCAGCTGTTCCTTCTTGGCATCAATCTGGTGAGGAAGAACGTCAGCAAGTTTTAGGAATAAAAGAAGCCCAGAGAGAAGAAAAGAAAGGCTTCGTTAGAGAAGGTGAAGCCTAGACAGTGTAGGCTGTCTCTCGAGGCAGTCTGCTGGGTGAAAACACCCGGGCTGGCTTCATGAAAGCAGAGTAGGTGCACAGTGACTGCTGGATTCAGCTACTTGGTCATTTATGTTCTGTGACCCATCAAGAAAAGAATGTTCTATAGGCAGTGACCCAGGGCCCCATTAATCCAGAAGCTCAGAGGAAAGAACCCGCTGGGACTGGGCAAGTGGGTGCTAATCTTCCAGAGATCACTCTGGCCTCAGACACCTGGGAAGAGAGCTACACATGAGAGCTGTCCATCAAGTGGAAACTGTGCCAGGCTGTAACCTTCATTCCAAGAATACTGCAAAAGATGCTCTTTATGAAGCTGAGACAGGATCCTTGCATCTACTGAGCCCAGAGCATTCCTCAGAGTCTGCCAGCACTCTGGGAAGAAGGTGCCAGCTTCTCAAGAAAAAAGGGTGCACGAAGAAAATATCCAAGGGACTAAAAAATAGCAATTAAAAAGTCAGCTAGTCTGTGCCAAGCCAACACATGGCATGGCCTGGCTTTGACAATGTTTTCAAAAGGAGAGGGAGCTGAGATGGGGAGAAAATTAAAGTCGTTATCCTCAAAAATAGAGGTTTGAAAACATTTTTAGCTGTGGAGCTCTTTTTCCAAATGAAACTCATGGAGTCCCAGACAAGGGGCAAGGGCAGTTCCAGCCTTTCTTGCTTGATAGAACTTCCCAAGCACCTCTGGAGAACCTATATGCTTCTTAGTTCCTCCTTAAGGACAGCAGCGGGCAACACCAGGGAGCTGGAGCCCAGACCAGTCAGCTCATGCTGCTGGAGGGCACTAGAAGCCGGGACCTGTTCTCACCTTGCTAACTGGTGAGGTCAAGGGGACCTCTGCAGACCAAATACATGCCTGACTCCCACACTGGGCTGTTGCTCTGAGCCTAGAATTATCTGTTAGGCACACACACAGCCCAAGATTGGAAACAGAGGCTGCCATTGTGACACAATCATTAAATGCATTTTACTACGAATGGCTTACTTCCAACATCTATGCTGTCCAAAGGCAAGCTGAAGGAACCGAATTCTATATACAAAAGCATCACAGACACCACTAGCCAGATTCTTCTTAGGCTAGAAATACAACAAACCACAATCTTTTAACCATTTCTGCGAATGCTCTACTGGCAGGCTATGTCAAATTCTCTCAAAGCACCAAAGACTCCATTGATTCCCTTGGCAAACATGGGCGTGTGTTTGCTTTTTGGGCACACAGGAGAGGGTTCCTGGGCTCGTCTGGCAGGCAGGCCGGGCTGCTCAAACAGTGGTTCCAGAGTGAGGTCAACAAAAAAACCTCCTCATGCTCCAGGGAGGGGTCTCCTGAATTAGGCAAACACCACCTGAATATTCACACTTTTATTTCTGGCTTAGAACAACACAAGGAGAGTAAACCATACCAGGTGACTGCCATGTAACAGAATGGTAGCAAATGGGAGGTGCCAGGAGGGGCAGTCTATAGGGTTCTCTGCCTGCCCACCATATGGTCCAAGGATTTGAGAGTTCTGTGGACACCTATGCATGTATTGTGGACGTGTGCAGCCCTTCAGGAAAGCCAGCTGGCATCTGTGGCATGAACTGTAGGTTGTATTTTTTTACCCAGATGTTCTATTCCTGGGTATTTATTTTGAAGAAATTTTAACAGAGCAAAATTTCAACATGGGCCCAAACATGTGTACGCAGCCTCACTCTACAGCAGTTTTTAAACTCCAATTGTCCAAGGACAGAATTCTGTGAATGTGGGTGGGAAAGAATCACATCTGTAGTTTCATTAACCTCTAGTTGAAATTTATCATTTCTTCTTCAATTATGAATGTGGGCAACAAACCACAGCAATGCCAGCAGTCCCTCTGACTTTATCACCAACACAGAGTACAGGTATTTTCATATCAAAACTGTTGCAGAAATCTTGAAGTATCATTTATATTTATTACTACCTTGAAATTTAGAGGTTATTAGACCCACCTTCAGATCTTACTTAGTAGGTAAATAAGGAAGGCATATTTATTACCAGATCAGACTTTAAAATACATTTGCTAAGTGTATTTGAAGATAATTGCTTTCCTTTGTAACGCTGTGTATCTGTGCTGTAATGAAGTATCTGCAAATCCTCATTGTGGGTTTAGTACATTAAAACGGACTGGTTCTGTAGCCATTGCTCCCACAAAAATGCTCATCCTCAAATGTTAAGTGCCTGGTGGCTTAGCAGCTCAGTACCAGGCAGAGTCAGAGGGAGGAGAGGCACGTGAAGAGCGGCAGCATCAACTTGTTTGCATGTCAGTCTCTCCCGCGAGGGCAGCAACTCCAGCACACAGCCAGTATCCAACAGATGTTTGAATGAAGAGCTATATGAAAATATGATTTGTGTGGAATGTGTGAAAATAAAAACAGCTGTGCTAAGATTTGGGGGAAATAAGTATCATTGTTTCCTCATCTTTTCAATTTGGAACAATCTAATTTGGAAATAGTTGTATTTGTGGGCTGTGGCAAGGAGCTGTGAAGGCTCCCTTTGTATCCATTTTCCTCACGTATAATAAGAACAACTAGAAATATTCAAGGAGGGTACATCAAATCAGATGTTCAAAATGGCAAGTGGCCAATGTGGAACCTCAGTCCACAGAATGAAGACCTCCTAAACGATGGGTACCTGATATTCAGTATCTTGATTAGGGAGAACCTCTATCATAGTTCCGTTTCTTTATCTTTACCATAGACCTTTCTTCCAGAACAGACCTGGAACTGGCCTTCTGATATCCCAGCTCAGAAGGCTGGATTATAAATGCCTCTCGTCTTCAGAGTATATGCCCACAGCAGACATGGCTCCCTTCATTCTGCTACCCCCACCACCCAGATCCAAGATACCTTAGATTGCAAATTCATCATGGACTTCTCAAAAGTTTTTGGTGGTGCCCTCTGATGGTTACAAAGAATTGCAACAGCTCGGTTGGCACGGTTGTAAGATAGGATCTTTGCCGGGATGTTCTCATCCGCTGTAAAGAAAGAAACATGATAGTGAAAGAGTCCGGTTGTGGAACAAAAGACAACACACAATGTATCTATCCCAGTCCTTCCTCCTCAGGATTTTACTGGCCCTCATCTCACTTCGATGATCAATGCAAGTTTGCCAAGCCATAAGTTCAAAATCTGAGTCAAGTCATCTGCTTGCTGCAGTACCCACACATCTACCCACACGACGAAGCCTGAAGAAAATAGGAATTGGGACAGAAGAAGCCTGCAGCGGAGGGTATGACAAAGGGACTGTAAGTTTTACATTTTAAAACCACAAGACAGCATATTTTTAAAAAAGAAAGTGTTAACCAAGTAATTTTTTCACTTGTGTCATTCTTCTTTTTTTTTTAAAAAAACATTATTCCTTTACTTGAACAACCTCTACACACAAAATAGTTTAAGATTTTTGAGTAGAAAGGATTTAGGTCTCAAAAGGTTTTATGAGTCTGCTACATGTTTCCTGGAAACGTTTAACTGAGCCTTTTAAGAACCCTGATGGCTGTGGCCAGACGGAAAGGCACTTGTGTCACTTTATCTCACCCTAAAACATCGACCCCCTAACATACCCATCTTTGGCTTTTCTGGCTAATATTATAAAGCCATTTGACCTTTTTATAGAGAACAGTGGGAATTTAGCAGTGACTGGACTCCAGGAAAAAAAGCGTTTCGATCTTGGTGATATCTTTGCAGCTAGTTTTTAGGAGAATACTAACCTCTTAAGGGGGAAAAAAAAGGACAGAAACCTCAAAGAAAGGATTTGCTGCTGTATTTTTTAGTATCCATGACAACCTTACTCTCCCCAATTTAACAGAACATCACAGCACTATGTCTTCATTCTATGAGCTTTTAAATAACAGACATGTAAAACACAAAATGCAGGCATTTTCAGAACTGAGAGAAAGCCTCTGTCAGCATTCCCTAAATCGAATCTAGAAGCTGGGGTAGGAATGGGGGAAACAGCAACGATCTTACATCTATACAAACTAAGCCTTAGCTCTCTATTAGAGGTATGGAGGGAAAAAGTTTCCAGTCACAATGTTAGGGAGAAAAAGTGGAACAGAGCCAGGACTAAGCTGGGCAAGGACATCGGACAGCATCAATAGGCTGTGGCCCTGGCTGGCCAAGCAGTACTTACGGGCTGTTAGTTCTTTTAGCTGCTGTTGTAGCGTGATGGAGGCATTGTATGTACGGAACACCTTGGCTGTCAAGCCTTCCATGAGATCCTGAAGATGCTTATTTAAAATAGCAGTCTGGAGGAGACAAAGCAACAGAGAAGATGTTGGGACTTAGGTAAAAGCCACACCGCCCTGCCCTCTCTGGAAAGCTCTAGGACACGTATGCCAGTGCGATCACAACCCTGCCAAGTTTTACTGCTCTGCCAGAGGGAAGTTAGGAAAAGAGGGAAGACAATTCCAGGATATAGGGTTGCATGATACCACCTTAAGAAGTACTTCAATCTTAAGCAGGCCAATAAAGCAAATTTGTCCTTCTCTGTTAAAATCTTCTCTGAGATATCCAGGTCTCCAGCAGAGGTGGCTGGCATCCAGCCAGGGGAAGGCTCTGCAGGAGCCAGAGGAGGATAAAAGGCAGGGTCTGTCTACCCCGTCTCAGGGCTTTGGCCACGGATTCACTGTGTGCCCCGAGGGAGGAAGAGAGTACAGGACGCCATGGGACGGGCTGAAGGGAGAGCCCAAGCACACTCAGGCAAACCTCTCCTTAAGGAGCGCGTGAGGCTCTGGCAAGGCCCCTCTTCAACCCAGTGCACCTTGTCTACTCACATTGAGTCTGTCAAAAAGATCGTCCTCAGGCTGTTTGTTCTCCATAAATAGTTGTAAGTTCTTAAAAACCTAAAAGAAATAGGCAGAGCCTGATTTTACTATTTTTAAAACCTTTACTGTGGAAATGCTTGCAACTATAAAAAACCTGTGTGTGTATACACACACACACACACACACAAAACCCACAAAGCACGAGACACCTGTATCCTTTACCCAGACAGATTCCCCTACCATTAAGATTTGACCTCATTTACCGTTTGTGCAATGTGCATGCCTGCACACTCCTCTACTGTGTGTGTGTGTGTGTGTGTGTGTGTGTGTGTGTGTGTGTGTGTACACATAATTGCTCTGAACCATTTGTGGGTAATTACATAGGATAGAGATATTCACTTACATACGCGTGGTTCTTACTGGCTTCATAAATTTACATCTATACCTACTTTTATCTAATCTACTGTCCATATTCCAATTTTGTCAGTTGACCTAATGATGTTTTTTACCTCACCAGTATGGAATCCATCCTTAAGTATTTCATTAACTGTCAGGTCTCTTTAGCTTCGTTTAATCTGGAGCATTTCCACAGTCAGAAAAAACTAGGTACTGATTAAACATCAGACTGCTTAAGGGTTGGGTTACTGGGGTCCCCTGGTTCAAGTCCAATACTTTGGGGTGGGGGAGCACCATGGAGCTGCGACAGTCTCTATAGCTACAGGCTCAGAGACCTGAGGGCCAAACAGCTACCTTTTCGCTTTATCAGCTGAGGTTAAGCAAAGCTACAAAGTAACAAATTACACTGACCAGGGGATACAGAAATGTGGTCAAATCATTAAAACAATGCAGTGGGTTAAATCTTGTGTTGTGAGGGCCAACCTCTCCAAAGCATACTGTGTTGAATCTATTGCTATGGGAAACGGCCCACCATTCCAGGAAGGGCGCACCAGGGTGGGAGGTGAGGGCAGGGACTAAAAGGAGGTACATAGACACCAAACAATACCTCTCCCCTCTCTTTCAAGTCATTTTTTTTTTCCCTAGTGCCACACAGAGAACACAAAAATCACGCAACTCATGCTTGCTGAATGAATGAATGAATGAAAAGAAACAGGCCCCATTAACTTACTCGTTTCTCCACAGGGACTTTGTTATAGTATCTGATGGAGTCCTTCCCAAGGAAGTCAAACTCAACCACGTATTCCTGGCCGTCCAGCTCTGGATGCAGGTTGATGTGCTCCACGCGAAGCGAGCAGCAGCCCACAGTGTCTGCTGTTTCTCCTTCCTCCTTCTCGTTGCCTGCTCTCAGAGCAAGCTGTCCAGGGAGGGCAAAGAGAGACAAGGAGGAGCATGAAGAAACTTGAATCTCATAGGATCTCCAGGAAACCCAATTTTCTTTGGGGACGGAGTGTTCGTCTGCAAGGCCTGGGAATTCTGGACTCTGCATTGTTGCTTCTTCCCTATTCCACTAAGTATGGAGAGTCAAGGGGATAACTAAACTTTCCTATAAATCCATGCTTCTCTTTACTCTGCCCTCTTACATGGGGATAGAGGAGAGGAAGAACATTTTTAAAAAACCAGCAACTGAAGGGGTGTTTCTCGTCTGGGCAATCAGACTCAAAAAGCTTGTCTCTTAATTTTGCTGAATTTTTGAGACAATTCAAAATTTGGCTAAAATATGAGCAATGTAATATTGGTGGGGAAAAAAATTTTTTTTCTTGTAAAGAGTACAGGTACTGAGGAACTAATCTCCAGAGCACTCTTTCAAACTGTAGTTATGATACTTCAGCCGATTATTTTCCCAATTTATTTAAGGGTTATAATCATCTTTTTTAGAAATAAGAATGTCATAGTATTTCCGGCACATTCAGATTCCTGCAGACCCTCCTATCAGGCAGACTGTGTTCAGACAGCAGCAGACACTGAATACCTCTGTCTCCACATCTACTGTCCTTACTGGGACAGAGACTAGATGAACAGGACCACGGAAGCTGCTTGTCACTGCCTCTCCAGTACTCAGCATGGGGCCCGGAGGTATAAACCCCCACATTAGGCGGTGAGACAGGAAGACACACACCTTGTCGATGAAGTATAGGGCTACAGCTCTCTGCCGGACTTTCATCTCTTTAGACTTCCAGTCTTCTCGATATTGGTTCCGGATCTTGTCCACACATTTTTTCAGCCTCCGAGCAGTCTCATATTTCTGCCAGTCTTTCTCACCCTGCAAAGACCCAACCCCAACGGTGGACTGCTTAGGGATGGTAGGGTAAAGATAGACTTTGAATATCCAAGTTTAGAGCTTAGAACCAAAGAGAAGGAACTTGAGCTTAAGGAAGATAGAAAGAGTACTGAAGAGAAATTTTAGGGCATTTAATTTGATGAGAACTCATGCTGTCCCATTTGCACTGTCAAGCACAACTGGCTCCTGCTAATTGCTAGGAAAGCCTCTGGCTTTCATTCTGTAAAATGTTTATGTTGTTGGGAAAAGCCCACATGGCATGTCCCCAAAACTGACTTCTGTCAACACAAAAGCTATGAAGATCCCCAGCCCAGCTCTACTGCTGAATCTGTGACCCAACACTTTTCTGCCAAGACTGAATTTCATTAAATTTAAGACAACCATTTACAGATTGATGGAAGGAACTGTCAAGGAAGCAGAACCAAAAATGACAACATATAATTACGAGGGAACACAATGACTTCCAGGAACAGCCGTAATTATTCACCATTTTCTAACTTCTGCATTTAAAAGTATTCTTGATTAGATGGAGGGAAACACTGTTACTGGGAAGTTTTTTGTTTTTTTTTTAAACATTAGAGCTTTGGGTGGAAGGTTTAAAAATTTATTTGAAAACCAATTAAAGGTTTTTAAAAAGGTGTGAAAAAGACAATGTAACCAACAGTGATGGAAGATTTTTGCTAGCAAGGACTGATAATAAGTGAGAAAGGTAAAGAAGGAAAAAAAATCCAAAAAAATATACGAGGGCCAGGGATATTATTACAAGGCCTAAAAGAAACTGTATGACATGAACCCCAGGACGGAATTTAAGGACCCAAGAATCACTCACTGCTCTTAACTCCCCCACCCTGCAACAAAAGAGATGGGGAGTGATTTCTACCCACATATGCCTGGAGCCCGCCTATGACAGGGACACGTGGTCCACGAGGCATTAAGAACTGTGGCAAGGTAAGTGGCCTTCTGAGCATGCGGGAGTGTGGGGTACCTGGGGTAAGAAATGCCTTCTACTTGGAACAAACACTCAGAAATGAGGCTTACCCGGCATGCTAAGGAGTCATCGGCACTCTCCCACAGCTGTGTGTGGACGAGCTGTACTACTTGTTTGGCTACAAAACAAGAGGTTCAGTAACTACGTGTTGTTGTGGGTGGGTGACTTAGTAGCTGGTGATACAGAAGAAATATCTAAGTTCTATGTCCTGACAATGGGAAGCTGAAAATTTATTAGTGATTTTTCTAAGTACATTTTGACATTCACGACAGTGAATAAGAAAAGGTGTGATACGTACAAGTTGTCCTCATGTACCAGTTAGTAGTAATAAATCTCCATGGCAACGGTTCTTATTTACACAAAGACAGAGACGACGAGAAGAGGGAGAGAGGGACGGGGGGGGGGGGGGGGGGGACAGGGAGGAGGGCAGGGAGAGAGCAAGGACACGAAAGGCTTGTCTCTAACAGTACAGTCTCCAGCTCAAGACTGGGCTCTCCCTTCTCGAAGGCATGTGGGCCTACCAAAGCTTGACTCTGGCTCTTCAAAGTCCTATAGAATTCTACTTCCTCGGTCCCTTAGTCATGCCACTGAAACAAGGAAACTCAACAAATAATTCATTCACGGAGGATACCACAAAGACCAACTTTTCTTCACAGGCTGGCTGGGCTGCTGGCACAAGGATCCAGGATTCTCTCAAAAAGGACAGAGATGGGGGTGGGGTGGGTGCAGAAGCCACCTTGTCTCGGTCCAGCAGGGGAGGGCTGGCCTCCAGGAAGTATGCTTATCCCTGCTGCCTTGAGCTTCCCCGAACAGAATCCACAGAGGAAAATGCACTTGAACAAGCTTTCTCAGACTACTTCTAGAAAATGAGATACCCATTTGGGTCTTCCAGGCAAGGTCTTCATCAAAAGTAAAACCAGGTGTCCACCGAGGGGGGCTGCCTTTTAACCCTAGTCCTCTTCCCCTACTCAGTCAACCCTCTGTAATGGGTAAGAATCTAACTGGATTAGTGACATACAACATTCTTTGGGTGACTTTTTTTTTTTTTAATTAGTAGACCCACGGTATTTTCTCTCTTTCTAATATACCTGCCTACCCATTAGGCAAAGTAGGTAAGTAGGTAAGGGGATTCAGGATAGCAAAGTGGGAGGTGAGCTAATCCTGTTCCCTAATCCCTTCTCAGAACTTTGTATTGACCAGTGGCTCTTAGTGGCTCTTTACTTCTCACTTAGCTGATGATCCCTATGTGAAGCTGCCACTGTGTAGAACACTAAAGAGGCAGTGAATAGCATTCTAAACTCCAAACATGTATCACTTAACACAAGATGTAACAAACTGGCCATGTTTATACCATGTTTAAAGAGAAAATTCAACCAGCTTTCTATACGTACCCATTAAAAAATATGTATGTCAGGGCTAAAAAAAATATGTCGGTTCGATTATCACATGGGCCAGTGGGCTCTCAACCACAAGGTTGTCAGTTCAACTCCTCGACTCCCACAAGGGATGGTGGGCTGCACCCCCTTGCAACTAGCAACGGCAACTGGACCTGGAGCTGAGGTGCGCCCTCCACAACTAAGACTGAAAGGACAACAACTTGAAGCTGAACATCACCCTCCACAACTAAGATTGACACACTGTTCCCCAATAAAGTCCTGTTCCCCTTCCCCAATAAAAATCTTTAAAAATATATATACATATATATATGTCTTTTTATGATTGATTTGTAGAGAATTTATAGTCTTTTTACTAAAATCCTTTTTCAGATATAAGTAGCATTACTTCCTTCCAGTACTTTCTATTCACCTTTTATTCTGAGGAAATCTTTACAAGTTTTTGTTATACATGTTTAAGTGTACAGTTTGATCAGTTTTGACCCACTACACCCACCCATCAAGAAAGAGAATATTTTTGTCATTCCGGAAGTTCCCTCATGCCCCTTCCCAGTTAATCACCAACTAAGCAACTACTGATCCTTTAATCTGATTGCTATCATCCTAGTTTAGTTTTGCCTAATCTAGAATATTATATAAATGACATCATACAGTGCAGGCTGTTATGTGTGGCTTCTCAACATGTTTTAAAGATTCATCTGTGTTGTTGCACTTTTCAGTAGTTCCCTCTTTTTAACTGCTGATATATAAGGTATATTCTATGATTATCTCTAGTGTGTTTGGCTATACCATAATGTGGTTATCTGTATGTTGATGGACCCCGGGTAGATGTTTTCGGTTCTGGACTCTCAGGAATATAGTACTGCTATTAATATTCTTGTACAAGTATGTTTATGGACACGTTTTCACTTCATTCAGGGCAAAAATACCTAGAATTGGAATTAGTATCTCACTGTGGTTTACGTAGGCATTCCACTGATAATCAGTTATGTTGAACACTCATGTGTTTATTTATTGGCCATTCCTCTAGCTTCTTTTGTCAAGCATCTATTTAAGTCTTTTGCTCTTTTTTATGGGGATGTTTGTCTTTTTATTATTGAGTTGTAAGAATTCTTTGTATATTCTGGATACAAGTTTTCTGTCAGATGGATAAACATATTGCAAAAATTTTCTCCCAATCTGCAACTTGAATACTTATTTTTTTAACAGTGTCTTTTGTTGAATCTAAGTTTTTAATTTTAATGAAGTCCACTTTATCAATTGTTTCTTTAATCATTAGTGTTTATTTTGTGTCCTAAGGTCATACAGATATTCTACTCTGATATTATCTAGAAGCTTTAATGTTTTAGTTCTTACATTTGAAATCAGGTTCAAAATATAGTTTTAAAGAAATAAGCATATGTCTTATTTTGTTTTTCTAATAAAACTCACCAAAATCAGAGCTTCCTAAGACTACAAAGTTTTATACAGACATTCTCCTTCAATCCAGCCCTCTGATCCCCAGATGGTTGTATTTCAAAGGTTATAGCCATATACATCTTTGAAACCCCAGAGCATTACAGGTTCTAAAGAGAAAAGGCAGCAAAGTTTATTTGGCATTAAGAATATTTTTACAGGTTTGAAGGTAATGTGATGTCAACATTGGTTCTAAAGTTTGCTGTACTTAATCTGAAAGTAAAATCATGATGATAAATTTTGGTTGCAAAGTTAAGACTGGTTTAAAGAACCTTACCTTTACTAGCGGCTAGTTTCCCAGGTTATGAGACTACATAATGCTTCCCCAGCTGGCAGTGCCCTAGACTTAGCAGTGAGTCCCTACAAGCAGTCCTTCTGTAATCTCCTAGATCCATGGTTTATCTGGGATCAGAGAGCTTTGTTTAAACTACAGGATCCAGAAGGCTGACTGTCATTCCCCTGCTATTTCAGATTCTGTGGGCACCAGGTACAAAGTAGAAGAGGAAGGGAATGGAAACACTTGCAAAAGGATGTCTGTATAATGGAAATCCTGGGAGGAAAAGCAGAACAAACTAGCACGAGCACAGAAAGATGCACATGAGTTCAGGACAATATTTTCAGTACCTGGAGCAAATGTTACTATGGCTCTCAAAAGCCCTAATCCTTTCAATGACCTGTGAGGCTGGAAACAGTATAACCCTGGCTATGACTCCAAATTGGCTAATCCAAGTTTCCAGAAAGGGGCAAAAACAGGGTACATCAAAGGGAACCCACACTTCAGCTGTGCTTTTTTTTTACCTTTGCTCAAATTTTTTAAATTGTCAAAAATTTATTAAGTCACATGCTTTAGCTAAATTATCTTGACAGAGCAGAGATGGAGCAGAACAGTACAATACTACATGGAGAAAGTGAATGAGTAAAATATACATATGAGACCAAGCAAAGAATCCCAGAATAGGAGCAATCTGTAGGGGCTGAGCAGAAAGATACAGAATCAAGCCCCATGACGGCAACCTCCCCTAAGGTGGGCCTAAGTCTACCAAGAAGTAAAATCACCGATCGCCATCCTTCACACTCGCATATAAAAACAATTTTATAGACTTTTGGGTCAGATCAGGTCAGTGAAATCATGCTTTGATCATCTATAACAAGGAAAGTGTTCCATGCAACAAGGGAGTTCTGAACCCAGGGGCTGTGTTAGCTGGGGCTGACAGAGGCTAGAGACGTGCTCTAAGGCAGGAGGAATGAATAGAGAAGTGGAGGGAAAGGGGGAGGAAAAGGGAATGATAAATAGACGAAACCCCCCTCAAAAAGATTATAACAAATAGAGGAAAATGGTTAGAAAAACTGCCCAAACAATAATTAGTACATGAAGTCATCTCAGGAAACATTTTAAAGAACAATCTGACAAAGTAAAAGGTGTATAAAGAGAAAAAAATAAAACATCCACTAAAAAAGACAAGAAATTATAAACCAACAGAAATAACATGAAATAAAATCAGGTAGATAAGATAAAAATTAGACATCCTGAAAACAAAAAATAACTGAAATAAAGAAATTACAGATGGCATAAACTTTATATTGGATATAATTAAAAAAATGAATTAGTGAATTGGAAATGAGCCCTACTACAGAACTGCCCCCAAATGAAGACCAGACCTAAAGAGAGAAAGAATATGAAAATATAGTTAAAAAACATGTATAGATTGAAAAGCTCCAACATTCATCTAACAGGACTCTATAAGAAGCAAATGAAAGGAATGGCCTAGCAGCTGTGGAAGAAATAAAGGCTGAGAGATTTTCAGAATAAAAATACATTAGTCCTGAGACTGAAAGTCTAGTCTGAGTATCTATAAAAATATATCTATACTTAGAAACAGCATAAATAAATGCATAATAAAGATGCATCCTTTATTTAAGAAAAGACAGATCATAAGGATGAAAATAAAGAAATTTTCAGGTAAACAAAGGGAGAATTTGCCACCCATGGATCCTCACTAAATAAACAGTAACAGACGTATTTCAACAAGAAAAGTAAATCCAGTGGGGAAGTATGGAGCACAGAAATTAATGAAATATCTGACTGTCCCAATTGTTGATTGGAGAGAGGGTTAAGGTTTAATGTAAATGAAGAGTTAAGACTGTCTTCATTTACAGTTAATTATCTATATAGAAACCCCCCAAAACACTGACACTTTTAGAATGAGTTCAGCAATATCGTCAGATATAAGATCAGTATTCAAAAATCAACAGTGTTACAACTCCAGTAATAACCAACAGAAATGTAATAGAAAAAAATATAGTTCAACAGCACTAAAAACTGTAAGGTCTCTAAGAAAAAAAGGTTTTTAAAATGTGTAAAACCTCTATGGAGAAAATTACAAAACAATATTGGAGGAAATATTCAAAGACATGAATTAATGGAGAGGTATAACACGTTCATGGACTGGAAAGACAATTAAGATAATGAAATAATGTTAATATTTTACGCCTATTAATCTACAAATTCAACGCAATTCTAATAAAAATCTCAAGTCTTCATTGGAACTCGACAAATTTATCTAAAAATTAATACAAAACAGCACAGAGCTAAGAATAGCCAAGAAGACAGTGTTGAAGAATGAGATGAAGGAAACTTGTTCTACTTAATAGTAAAATTTTACAAAGCTACAGTAGTTAAGAAAGTATGTTACTGATGAAGAAACAGATAAGCAGACAAATAGGACAGAGGGTCCAGAAACGGTCTGACACATATATAGAAATCTGATTTATGAGAGAGTGGGTAATACAACTAAATACTTCTGGGACAACCGGTTATTCATTTGGAAAAAATATATTAGATCTCAACCTCATATCGTACACAAGAATACATTCTAGTGGATCAAAAATATATTCTAGTGGATCAAAGATCAAAATTTAAAAAGCAAAACTTCAGAAGTGTTGGCAAGGATGTGGAAAATGAACTTGTACTCCCTGTTGGGGGGATGGTGGTGATATAAACTAGTTCGAATACTTTAGAGAACAATTCGGAAATAGAAAGACTCTTTGAGGGAAATTTTCATCCATATACACACGGAAAATGTGTTTATTCCAGCACTGTTTATAATAGCCAAAGATTATAAATGACCCTAAATGTCTCTTGACAAGAGGATAATTTTTTATATAATAGAACTCCATATCGCAAACAAAAATGGATAAATTAGAAGTGTGTGTCAAGATAATAAAATCTCAAAACCAAAGCTGGGTGAAATAAATATGTGGCAGTATGATCTCAATAACATATACCTCATTTAAAATTAAACCTTGTAAAACAATACCACATGTTGTTTATGCACACATAAATATACTGTAAAAATACAAACACACACACGAGAATGAAAACATTAAGTTCATTATAGTAATCTCCAGGGAAGGAGATGAATGGTACACAGCGGGGCTTCAACTGTGTTTATATTAGAATACTTTTTACGCAACGAAAGAGTTGAATAGGACATGATGTTAAGGTCTGACACATTCAGATGGTGGGCGTGAATGTTCGTTATATTATTATCTCTTCTTGTGTATTTGAAGTATTTTATTGAAAATAAAACCTCTAATGCTTGTACCTATTTTTATCCAAAAGAGAATGCTTCTTCTGCTGGCAGTACAGTTAAAAACTATACAAAGCACCGTCAAACTCCAGCCTCTGAAGATCTCACTCTTCTGTCGAGTGGGAAATAGCCAAGGAGGATTGGCAGAAAGCTGAAGAAATCACATTTCTTTTTCCCTCAACAGTACCACTTGCCAAGCCTTTAACTATCTTCATGACTCTTAGGATCCCAAACCAGCTGACTAGTGTCAGCCATTCTGTCCTGGGCATAAGTTTCTAAGCAGGGCCTACATCTAGATGATTTGTAGGTTCACTGCCATAACCATCATCCAAAAAACTGCACAAATCCCTGTGGCACACAAGAGTTATCTGGATATTGTGCACAATAAATGGAGTGAGTATGTCTCTGCCCCTGAGGTACTCCACCTGGCTTTTCTAACAAGAACCACTACCCCCAGAGACTCTCCTACAACCATCTCTAATACTGCCTGTAAGCATACACCGAATACATCACTTTGCAATCTGTTCAGCTCTCTCCATCCCCACTGCCATCATCTTGTTTAGGCATCACCGCTTCTTGTCTGGAGTATTACGATAGCCTCCAACTGGTCCTCCTACTTCTTGTTTGTGTCCAACCCAGTCTCCACAGAGCGGCAGTCAGAAGGATCAACGTGTCACAGGTTTCTCAAACACAAATCTGGTATTAAGCCCCTCCTCACCCCTGAAAACCTAGTGGCTTCCTATTGGATTGAGGCTAACATAAAAAAATTTTTCGGAAGCTTCTAAAGATGTGGCCTGCTCCCTATCTAGCCTCCTCTGAATTTTCTTCATAAAATTGTTCCTGGTCTCTATCTGTTGGAAATAACTGCTCTATTTATCTAAAGCATTTGGCATTTTTCTTTCTTCTATTTAATAAAATTGAATTCTTACTCGATTTTCTCACCAGCCCATAAATTCTTTGAGGGCTAAAATTATTGTTTATTCACCTTTGCAGCCTACAACTTTGTGGTATTTCAGAGGGGGAATGTGACATGTTTCTTTAAATGACTTGACTTCTGCTCTCCATGAGGGTTCTCTTTCTGATTCTATTACTCTGAGGCAGAAAAAGTGACATTTTCGAATTGAAGAAAACAGATATTTTTCTCATCAGAACACAGAACTATAGACTAGAAAATGTGCACTTTAGTCTCAATAAGACATATAACCTTTTGAGCTATGGCTTTTGTATCTTAACAAATATTTAATAACTTATAAACCAAAATCACAAAGGTCTTTAGTCCCAGTCCCTTGCATGTAAACACTCTTAGTCTATGCAGAACTAACTCCTTGACTGTTTTCTTGTGAAACCCATCTCTCTCTTTTAGGCTGCTGTTCACATTTCCACAGTATATCTCAGGGAGGAAGTCCGTGGGACTCTCCCAAGCAGGGTATGCATAGCAGACTAACGAGAACTGACTGCCCTTCCAAAACAGTTTTCCCATTTCAATAATAGTATCAATAACTAACAATACAGGGGGAATACAACAGTTGATAGTGTGCTTTCACATACATTATCCCATTTGTTCCTGATGGAATCTACTCAGATGAAACCTTAGAAAGCCCAAAGTATGTAAGACTCTAGATCTTACACCTTCTTTCTGGATTCAGAGCAATGATACTGCGTTCCTCAGAGCCAGAAGAAGTGAGGAAGAGAAAGGGTACTGCAGAAGCCAATATACATTTACCACATTCTGACCACTGGAGGGGAAGCGGTGTGAAGGCAGAGACTGCATCTGTCCTGTTTACCTGCAGTTCCTAGCACCATGCATACACTGTGCCAGGCACATATCAGCATTCCAGCAAATGTCTGTGAATTAGCAAATGAGTAACATCGCAATGTAATGCAGAAGACGGATCCCTCAGAGGCAGGTCACCAGATAATGCTAACCAGGAAAAGTACTTGCCTTCTTTTTTGGGGGAGGGTTTTTAATTTGTCAAAGTTGATTCTAGAGGCCAAAATATCACATTTCAACAAAAAGAGACTACCAGTCCCGAGAACTGTTGCCGCTCTTAGCTACCCCTTACCTTGATTCGTGAACTGGGATTCAACATGATGTATTTAATGGAACCTTGGATGTTCTCTGTCCAAGAAACTAGCCAAGTAACTTTGTTATCATGTCGGACCTCTTTCCATTTATGTCCTGGAGGAGGAGAAGGAACCTTGGCATCTCTGTGGAAATAGCAAAGCAGGAGGGCAGTCAAATCAGGAGGAGAGAGGCACAATTTCACCTTTCATGACCCGAAGTGGATAAATCTACAGAGCATTTATAAGTCTCCTCCTCACCAGTCAATACATAAAAAGCACTTGAAGATCTATACTGGAAATACTGTACTGCCCCCTAAACAGTGGGAAATGTCCCCAACTACTGAGAGCCAAGGAAGCCCCGCAATCCATTTCTGGCCCAAAGGGTGAACTGTGCTCACTTGCTACAGTTGATGATTATGTCCTCAGGCAGGATCCGTCTCTTCAGCATGCCCATCTTGGGGTGGTTGCCACGGCCCCGAAAAAGCCCCGGAGGTTCTATCTTGAAGTTGGCAATCCTCTCTTTGTGGTTATCCATAATACAGAAGCCATATTCTTTCAGTAATTTTTCATTCTCCTCTTTGATTTTCTGGAAAACAGCAAGGAAGTACTCAGAATAGATTCAAATGGCTGTTCTCTACTCAGATACTCTTCTTATCTCTTGTGTGACAATAGGTCAAGGTAAAGTCTAAAAAATACTAAGAAATGAATTCAAATAAGGGAAAACCTCTCATATAGTTTTCAAACTTAAATACAGTAAAATTCCCCCAAAGATCTATCTGTAAGGATTAACTTCAACTATAAATTCAAAACTGATTCTCTCATCTTTAAGGATATATGTTTATGAATATGTTACCTAGGTATTTTAAAATGTAACTTTAAAAATCAACACCATTTTTGTTCAGTGTGTCAACATGGGGGTGGGGAAGAGCCTCTGACAGGGCCTCATTCTCTAATAGGTTCCAACATTAACAGCGTTTCACATGGGTTTTCAAACTCAAACAAACCTGTTATGGATTCTTTCCTAGGTATATAGGTACATACACCGTGCATTCTGTGACCCTTGTTCCGAAAAGGCAGGGGAAAGGATCTGGGGCCTCGTTACCCTCTGCAGCCTCTTCATTCATATTATACTTAGCAATTCAGTTTAAGTTCTGCTGCCTTGTGGGTAGAAACAGGTTCAGAACTTGCTGGCAGCAGGTGTCCTTGGCTGGGCTCTGACAAGGGGATACTTAAGAAAACTCCCTATCTTTGGATCATTACTCCAAGAACAAAGCTTCAAAGTGGTTTTTAAGTTTAAAAACACCCCTGAAATAAATAATAAACCAAATTTCACTAATTTGGAGTAGTGAGAAAAAAGACTAAGCTGAGACTGAAAAATCTGATGCAGTTATCATTCTTATAGTAATTCACAATTTTTAAGCTAAAGGTCAGATAGGCACAATCAAATAATGACTTACACAAACACAACGGCCTAAAAACATGCAAGTCTTATAAAATGCTGAAACTACAGGGCTTTGAAGTACAAAGAATTTCTTAAATTCCTTAACACCTAGACCTCCGATTTGGAAAAAAACGAAACTCCAGCCTGAATTCCTCTAGATCGGGGTTGGGAAACTTTTTCTAGACAGAAAATACTTTAGGCTTGAGGGCCACCTGGTTTCTGTTGTGACTATTCAGCTCTGCCACTGTCGCACAAAGGCAGCCATAGATAACGTGTACACAAGTACATGTGGCTGTGTTCCAATAAAAGCATTTTTACCAAACAGGAAACCTATAGTTTGCCTCCCAGTACTCTAGAAGAAAATGACATCCCAGCTGGATACTGGAAATATCCTTCAGGAATGACGATGGCCAAGGCTGGAAGATGGATACGAATGATCCTGGCTAGATTCCAGTGTCACACAGGTCAAAGAACAGGGAGGTACACGGCCCTATTATTTTATCTGTGATAAATATCCAGGAACCAGTGTGGGGCAGGTCTGTACATCCTTAACAAACTGTATTTGAGTTACTGACTGGTTTTTAAGTAAGTAGAGCACCAGGGTTCTTATATTGAGCCATTAAACAAACTGCTTATTCACAATTTTAAGCCTACATAAAACCCTGAAGAAAATTTAGATTTTACTAGGTTGAGACTCCTAAATCTTTAGCAGAGAGCCATGTAAAATGACTAAAGTCAAAGGTGTGTCATAAGAACCAAAAAGAAACTTGGATGGACTAATCACTATTCCAAAATCCTCCAGAGGTTTAAAAAATGGTACCAGTTTTTCTTCCTTGCTCATCTGTTTCCGAGCTTCCGCCTGGGCTTTGAAATACTGGCTCATCTGGGTAAAATCACATTTGCTAAGGTTGCTGATAACATTCTTCTCTTCATTAGTCATTTCCTAGTCAAAAGAAAAAGGGGGGATAGAAGAAGAAAGTAAATACACTAATTAAGCCCCCAGGTTTCCTTGCAATGACAGCAAAGCAACATTTTTTCAGTTAAAGATGTCTGGACAGGTAGTCAATCTAAATGAGTGAGTTTTGAAAAAAAGAAGTAATTTTATTACTTTGTTCTATTATATATTATGTTTTTGACAGAAAAATGTTTAAAATGATTTATCATTTAAAAAGGTAACTCTTACATAACGTCTTGGATTCCTTGGCACACTGCCGCAATCCCCCAGGCATATGAATACCACAGTTGGAGAAACATGAACACATGTCATTTGTTTCAGTAATGAGAAAAATAGTCCCATACTCATTCTCTCTCGTTCTCTTACTATCCCTGCCCCATTCACTTATTAAATTTTATTCCAGAACTATTCAGAATATAAACTTCAGCTCAGCCTCTGTCCACATTATTCAAATTGAGAATCATGAGATTGAAGAATCAAGGGGACTGGGAGGGAAATCACTTTACGATCTCCCTTGGCAACAGCAGACACAGGGTGGCCCTGCAGACACAAACTTTCTCTTGCTCAACTGGAGCTGAGGGTTTTCCGTTTGGCCTCATCTGATAAATTCCCTGCTGCAGCCATATGACAGCTGGGAGGGAAGAAACGTAAGCATTCTTGTTGGCTAGAAACCTTATGTAATGTGGTAAATGAGCAAAAAATAATAATAATAACTTTTACTACAATTAAATTAATAAAACTCAAATTTTACATTAGGGAATTTTTTGTCAAATTATAGTTTATTACTTAGTAGTTGATCAATATTTCTGCAAAGTGCTAGGATATCAATACATGCGCCACATATAATACCTTTCTCCAGTCTTTAAAGAAATTTTTCCTAAATATTTCCTTAGTAGTATATTCATGATCGAGCATTTTTGCAAAGAACGTAGCTACTTCTTCTGCTTTGGGGCTCAGCTTCATGACTTTACCTAGAAGAAAAAATTGTTCCAAAAAATGAGATGTAGTGTTCATGTCCTGAGTATAAATACTGAGCTCTGGAGAAATCTGCTTTAATCATGGTACCTTCCCAAGATATACGAAGGTCTGGTCACACATGGCAACAACAATAACAAAGACAATATTCTGATTTATATCTACTTGTATAAATGCTCCTTCTCTTTAGCAGATATTTACCTGGGTCATTCTCTGGAGACTATGCCAGTAAATTGTTCCCAGGTGCCTGCTCAGGACAGGGATGACCTGGGGGAGGCCCAGTCACTCTTCCTTTTCCTTTCAGCAAGCAGGGTCCTTTACACCTCTTCAATGGTTTTTAAAAATCAAATCCTCAGAGGGACTCCTGCCACTGCTAAGCTAAGCAGCTTCTGTTCAAGAAGGGGAGGAAAGGATAGGGCAGGGAGTGGAAGAAAGGAATTGTGGGGAAAAGAAATAGGCATCTTTCTTCTTTAGAGTTAGGTGGGTGGAATATGAATAAAATATATATATATATATCCATAGCAGGCAAGCCCAGATATCCCGTATGGAAAGTCTAAATAAGACCTTCCTCTAGAATCTTGCCACTCAAGGACCAGCAGGATCGGCATCACGTGGGCGCCTGTGAGAAATGCAGCATCTCAGGCCCCGCCCCAGTGCTAGGGAATCAGTGGGTACATTTTAACAAGACCCCCAAGTGGCCTACGTGCACACTCGAGTTTGAGACGCACTGCCCTGGAATACAAACATTAGCCTCTTTCAGGAAAAACGGACTCGTCTAGAGCACAAAGGATGACTGATGCCCCCATTTATGTGTTTAGTAAAAGCCATTCTAACAGAATTCTGATGTCACACAGTGTAAAGTAAATCTGAATGGGGCCTAGGGGTTTTGTGTCCCGTAAGTAGTTGATAAAGCAATAAAAGACAAGTACTTGGGAATTTAATTTACTTTTCAAATAGAGTACTTTTAAAAGTACTTTTAAGGGCAATGTCCATTTTTTTTCTTAAAACTTTACAACAACACCTGGCACTAATTCATGGCATAATAATTTGGCTATACTTAAAATGAGGTTAAATACTATTCCACTACCTTACTAGTATTACATAGGTACTGATAATTCACCAGACTTTCACATTTACTATAGAAAACTATAACTTAACCAGAAATCCATTCATTTGCAACCTCAGAAGACATCGCCTCTCATGATGGTTGGGAGGTTACTGTCCCTGATTGTAGGGATGCAGGGAATTGAAACACAAAAATGAAACTGTCAAGGTAGGCAAAAAGAACCTGCTTGGAATCCGTAACTTAAAAGGCCAGTAGGTGGCGCTCCTTCCCCCTCTCAATCTCTCAAACTACAGACACTGGGGAATAGGCAGCCTTTCAAGGGTTTCCTGAACTTCGGAATGTCCCCATTCAGATCTGAACGAGTTGCCAATATAGTTGTAACATGCTTACAATATAAAGGAAAACATTAAGTCACTAGAATGAAATAAATTAAATGGCAAGAAAGAATGTACACTGTTCTCAGGTCTGTTTGGTATACACTAAATAATAGTCGTATTATTTTCTTTTAATGGAGACTCTGGGCAATTTGACTGAATTCTGTCCCAACACTGGAAGCCATTTTGACACTTCCTACTTTAGACGAGCTGTCAAAGACGAAACGACAGCTCCCAGCAGCAGTGGTGGGAGATGGCTTGAAGGTCCCTGGCAACGGCAGCACTTTGGGGGAAAAGGCTGAGCTCCAGGAAGAGGAAACTGCTGCGTCAGAGCTGAAAACTGGACGTTCTTAGAAGCCATTCACTGCTTCCGCCAGCTCGTGCCCCACTTCCCTGGCAGGTTCTAAAGGAGTCTGAGAATTCACTTCCCTAGAGAGTAGGCAGGACTTACAGTGGTTATCAATTTGGACTAATAAGACAAATACAGCTTCTTGACTTACTGCAGAGTGGGAGTTTACATGCAAAGGAAAGACATTCCAGAGAAAAGACCATCAGAAAATGTACCAGAGCCGGGGAGCTGGAGCTCTAGGATGGAGGACTGGGGAAGAATGGGAAAGGGAACGTGGCAACCAGTGATGACTGTTCAGGCTTTGGCTTCCCATCTTGAAAAGTAAGAAAACCCCAAAGACTAGGGAATCTAGCTTTCCGTCAAATCACTTTGAACCTCCAAGTGAAGCTTTACCAGTTGAGCTTTCTAAAGCTCTTGGTAAACCCAGATTAGGGCTACAGAATACCTGCAGAATACTTTAAGGACTCTCTTTTTCAAGGTCCTACACTCTTTCTTTTCACTGAAGTGTTGGCTGTGAGTCCCATTCAAGAGCCTCCAGGAATGACCCATTGTGAAGGCTAACAGTAGAACTGTCCTGTGGTCCCTGGTGAACACAGGTCAGAATGTTTCTTTTGAGGCAAGCGTGTGTCACTGAGGCTACAGGGTCCTGCCAGACTGCAAACACCATGAGATAAGAGATTCGTCAATACTGACCACTGCTGGGTCTTGGTATCTGAAGACAGACACACTGAACATAGTTTTAAAAAACAAATTCCAGTTTGCCAAGTTCGACATGCCCCTTGCTTGTACGACTCAGCCTTTCAGTATACACTACCGTGCTGGCCTCTAAGCATTCATGGCCTTGGGGTCATTGCTGCTAGACAAAGATGCAGAACTCGTGAGTGTTCACCACCGATGCTTTTCAGCAGTTCACCTGCTGAGTGTTTCTCAAAGTATGGTTCAGAAGCACCCAATACTACTGCACTCCTATTAAATGGGCCCAGATCCACCTGGGGAATCTTAGGCACATAAAGGTTTGAGGAACAATATAATATACCCTAGCCATTTCTGGATAGAACTCTGGGAATGAGGGAAATCAGTCGATCATTACCATCTCCCAAGGACAGAAATACCAGTAATAGTTAACGGACAATTCTGAGGGTTCTAAGAGAAGTCGGCAGGGCATATCTTTAGAACGGCTCATCAGACCTGACTGCACATACAGCAAAGGCATAATGTTCTGCTATGTGGAGTGAGTGACAGACACGTACCAGGCCTACCCAGCGCTGGATGGCAGACTAATCCTCAACCAAATACTCGTACTGTTTCTAGTGATGAGAGTTTGTCAGTTTGCATTGTATCACTAAAATAAAACACTACCATTCAAGTACGGCTTTTCTAAGAATTCCTGCAAAGAATAACTCCTTAGAAATGAAGTTCAGATGAAAACATTTAGCTTGTAAGACCAAGTGCTGTGAGCTACGTGCTCACAGGACCTTTTTGAGACCATGTAGATAAAACATTAAGAGCCCCTTTCTCATGGTACTTTTTCAGCACCAAATGGGCCTTTAAGAGTTAAATAAATAACTGATGACCCTTCCCCCCAACCACATGATGATAATAAAATAAAATGAAATAAACAGAAAAGATTATACAGCGTAAGATCCTTCCTCACTTTCTATTCCTAAATAGAAACAGACTCTTTTCTTGGCCAAGAACTGGACAACTTTGGAAGAACTCACCATCATAGTAAAACTTGACACTCTCTGGAAGAGGCTCATACGGTGGAGCAAACACAGGACCTTTATGTTCTAGGAATTTCCACTTGATGCCTTCAGGATAGCGCTCTTCTTCCCACCTTTCAAAGACAAGGTACAACCTCATTTAGTGGTCACTTTACCTGATGTAGAGATTATCTATCACCTATTAAATGCCAAAATTATCATATGCTCAACTGACCAGTGGGTGCTCTGGAATGACTCTGAGTCCCACATTCAAGGCCTGGATCAAAATAACCAGTGTCTTTCATTTTGAAAAAGCCAGCACTCACAACAAATAAGATGGAATGGAGGAAAATACACGTCAACAGTTCAGTTCAAAGATACTGGATACATAAGGTCATTACTCAAGGAACTCGGCAACAAGTGAGGATATGGAAATGGAAACAGTTGTTTCACCACAATGGTATAATAGTAAACCACAACGGAATACATGACAGAGGTATTGTTTATGAGATTGATACGTAAGAAAAGTCCTCCTGGGAATGGAGATGCCCTGTGAAGGTATAGGGGAAACAACCCTATGAGAAAGTACATAATGGAACAGAAGACTGGGAAATAATAGTTCAGTTGGGTTATATTGAGTTCAAGGTATTTGTGGGCTGTCTAGAGGTATCTAGCGGACACTGATAAGGGAATGTAAAGCTCAGTGGAAACAGCTTTTAAAAAACCTTTTTGTTTAAAATAATGATCAAACATACAGAAAAAAAAGAGTACATAGAGCCATATACCCATCACCTATGTACAACTATCGTTAATGTTATGTTAAATTTCCTATTTTTTGCCGAGCCATTTCAAAGTAAATTGCAGCTGTAAATAAATGTTGCAGTAAACATATCTATAAAAATAAGAATATTTTCTCACATACATATATTATTATACGTAACAAAAGAATTCCCCAGTATCATTTTAAAACCCAGACCATATTACAAACTTCCCAATTGTATCCAAAATGTACTTTGTAGAGTAGGACCCAGTTAAGGACCGCGTGCTGCAATTGGTTGATATGTCTCAGTCTTTCGTTCTCTGGAATTACACAGACCTCTCACCACTACCTTCATTTTAAGAGTCAGCCAGTTGTCTTACAGGAGAATATTTAAAAACGTCACCGATTTTAATCTTTACTATTTCTACCTTAAAATAAAAAGCCCTACAGTTCTACAGAATCATTTTGAAGGCCAATTATGTACACTCTATTACTTCCCATTATCTTCCAACTCCAATATTTTAAACAAAGTTCACAAATATCAAATAAAATTACATACTATAAAACCAAGTCAGCATATGTAGTCAAATGATTTTTGACAAGGACACCAAGACCATTCAATGGAGAAAAGGACAGTCTTTTCAGCAAATGGTGTTGGGAAAACTGGATATTCATATGCAAAAAGATTGAGATTGGCTTATCTTACATTATATACAAAAATAAACTCAAAATGTATCAAAGACCCAAAGAAAGAGCTAAAATTATAAAACTCTTAGAAGAAAACATAGGGCAAAAGCTTCATAACCCTGGATTTAGCAATAATTTCTTAGATGATTCCAAAAGCATAGGCAATGAGAGAAAATTTAGATAAATTAGATTATAAAATTTGAAACTATGCATCAAAGGACACGATCAACAGAGTGAAAAAGCACCCCATGAGCTAAGAGACATTTGCAAAGCATTTGTTTGATAAAGGGTTAAGATCTAGAATATATAAACTACTCGGCAGCAACAAAAAACCCAACTGAAAAACAGGCAAAGGACTTGGACAGACATTTCTCCAAAGACACACAAATGGCCAATAAGCATCTGAAAAAATGCTCAACATCACCAATCATTAGGAAAATGTAAGTGAAGGCCATAAGATCCCATTCACACCCATTAGAATAGCTATTATTAAAAACAAAACAGAAACCAGAAATAACAACTGTTGAGGAGGAATGTGGACAATATAAAACTCTTGGGCACTGCTGGTGGGAACGTAAATGGGTGCAGCTGTATGGAAAACAGCATGACGGGTGCTCAAAAGTTAAACACAGAATTGCCGTATGATCTAGCAATTTCACTCCTAGGAATATACTCAAAAGAATTGAAAGCAAGCATTCAAATACTTGTATAAGAATGTTGACAGCAGAACTATTCACAATTGCCAAAAGGTGGAAACAACCTAAGTCACCATCAACAGATGAACGGACAAACAAAATGTGATCTATACATACAATTTATTATTATTCAGCCTTATAAAGGAAAGAAATTCTGACACATGCTACAACATGGATGAATCTTGAAGACATTTTCTTAATAACCCAGTTACAAAAGGACAGATATTGTATGATTCCACTTCCATGAGGTACCTAAAGTAGGCAAACTCATAGAGACTAAGTGGAACAGTGGTTACCAAGAGCTAGGGGAAAGGGGAATGAGGGAGAGTTACTGTTTTAGTTTCAGTTTTGTAAGATGAAGAGAGTTCTAGAGATGGATGGTGGTGGTTCTGGCTGTACGGTTATGTGAATATACTTAATGCTTAATACTTAATGGTTATGATCGTAAATTTTGCTATTTTACCACAACTAAACATAATTAATAAAAAGAAACCTCAAAGTCAAGATTTAATGAAACCTTGGATCTGGAAGAACCTTAAAGATCCTCTATAACCAACCTACCACAGATACGACAGATATAATACTGGCAGGATCTCCCAACCAGGTGCTGGCCTAAGGTCTGGATGCAGGAACCCACCCAAGTCCCCGAGTCTACTATTACTCTCCAAATCAGAGAAAATATGTGCATACGCATGTATGCATGTGAGAGCAACTGCAAGAAGTCCATCTATAGCAGTCACAGCGTAACGGTGAGGGGACATGGTGCCCTTCTTCTCAACTCCAGTGTTTTTAAATTAAGACTCCAAACTGTTTTCAATAATTCCTTCTATTCCAACATGTTCACCTGAGGACTCACAGTGAACTTCTTTACCATTTAAGCAAATTAAGAGACAGTGAGTCCCTCAACCCTAAACCTCAGTTTAAAAAGAAAACTAGAACACACCCTCCAAAAGGCTGGCTGTTATCACTGGATCACATGTACCATTGTACATGTCTCTGACAGCAGTGCTGCCCTTTCAGTGCCCATCAGTGGTTCACCAACAGAATTAAGAAAAACACGTATTTCAACATCAAAATGACTTCTCTACGGCAGGCTTGACTGACCTACTAATTCGAGTAAGGTATCAATTTGACAATAAAATGTGCTTGACAAGGGGAAGGTAGAAGAATGCGAGAAATGTGTGTAAAAAGGAAATATCCATGTGCTCTTTGAAATTAAGCTCCCTTGCAGTTAACAAATACCTCACAGTACACTGTAAAATGCATATTTAATTTTTTAAATTTCAGAAATAAAAGTCATATGCTACAGCTTTCTAGAAGTTAATCTCTCGAGTCAAGGACAGTTTCTCTGGTTTGAGGAGAATGTCTCCCTACATTCCTTAAATTTCTTATCACTATTACTGATTGTATTCGTGAGTCCTGGTTTATCAACACTAATTCCTTACATTATAATCCTAACTCCTTACAGCATTTTACCTGTGCCAAAGGAGACTTAAAACTCCATTTAAAAGTCATACCTAAGACCAGCAACAAACTCCCTCGTTTCTACATCTTTTTGTGCAGAATCATCTGTTTAGAATAAACATGGGACTTATGATCCAACAGGTCAGCCCTGAAACAAAGGTGTATTTAACTCAAGGCAGAGCTGAAACCCTATACAGCTATAGTGGGTAACAGTTAAAACACGGAGATCTGGGTTAAATAGGTTTTCATGGAACTGAATCTGGGCATATTGCGGCCACTTGTAACACTGTTTCTATGGGGAAAACGTGATAAAGAAACTCAGAGGGATCTGGACCATTTTCCCATCTCCACAATAACCAGAGAGGGAGATACGGTCCAAGGTTGTTTTTGGCAGGATGAACAAGTCCATAGACTCTTTTTTGGGGGGAAGGAGGGGAGAGCAAAAGATCTGCATGTCTGCCAAGCTGGTAAAAGTGTGTAATTCTTTTAGTGGGATAGCAAGAGGCACAGTAAAAATGAGAGTGAGAATCTACCCTTTAAGTTGACTAGGTCATCAGTGGTAGTCACAACTGGAACACTGACTTCCGAGTATAAGAGGCAGCTGACAGTGACAGAAGGAAAGGACAAGCTCTGTTATGAGGCCAATCGTTCCTGTTCTCTACCTCTAAAGACTTACAGTGTACCATCAAGCATTGTGCTTAAGACCACATAAAATTTAACAGTCAGGCTTGAGAAAAGCACGCATTGGAGGCTGTAGCAAAGACTGCTTACCCCCAACCCAACCATCTTCCGTTAAAGACTTACCAGTCCCACTTAAACCACAAGAATAAAAACGAAAGGTCACAGTCCCTCAGAACTGATGTGTGGCAATACCAATAAGGATTTCAACCACAGAAGCAAAATTAGGCTGTTAGACCCTTCCAGGGTACCTAATTCCACACACACAAGGCTGGGCCAGGAAAAGAGCGTATCCACTTCAGGGCCCAGTAAGAGCCAAGACTCCAAAGGAAGGAGGGAGAAGACAGCAAGGAGTTAGTGAAGACGAGGAAATGAACATGTTCATTCCACACTTACTGAGTTCCCACCACAGAACCCTGAGAGACGTAACCGACTGATGAAACTACTAACTCACTATTCTCATGACTCCCAATAACAACCCAGTTTACACAATCATTTTCGTTTTATCTAAAAAGACCATTTTATTGAAAGTCATGAAAACCTTTCAATATTCTATCACTGAAAAACTTCGATTAGTTACAAAGAAAACATGAAATACAAATGAAAAACAAACAAAAAACAAAAATGTATCTTGTTTTCTGACTCTGATCTCTGGAGAGGCCCAGGATTTCTTTGGTCTGTGATTTTCCTTTCCTTTTAACTCATGTATGTTCACACCAACAATGCCAGTTACAGCTGTGCAGGGCATTTCAGCCACGCAGCTCTGCTCCTTTCAGCTACCTCCCTGATCTTTCCCTTTCCTCAGAGGTACTAGGGAGATTATTTTTCTGAGTTATAAAAGCCACAGAGTAAATGCATACAAGTGGGTCTGGAACTCTACACACCAAACTGCGAGTAATGGTTACTTCAAAGCTGGCAAGAAAATATGGGAATGGGAGAGAGAGGGAAAGGGTACTGTCATTTTTTTCTAGCTCCTATACCTCTGACCATTTGAATTTTTCCAACCTAAATACAAATCATTGGTATTATTGGTGTAGTAGTTATTAATAAAAAATAAAGTTTAAAGTAATGTCAGTATTAAAAAATACATGTTTATTTCAAAATTCTGAACACCAAAATTTATTAACTGGAATACAAAACTTAAGATGGAATACATCTAAACACACTTCTCAAAAGTAACCTGTTATTGCTAAATTGCTCTCAATTAGACTGCCTGACTCTTCATTCCCATAGTCAAGGAAAACGCGTTTTCTCATTTTCATAACTCTAGATATTTTAATACTTACTGATCTTTCCCAGTCTGAGAGACATTAAACAAAAAAGACGTATCATTTATTATTTTTCTTTGTGTAATCGTTATTTGTGAGGTTGACCATATTTTAAGATGTTTACTAATCATTTATTTTCTTTAATGAATTGCATTTTTCTCACTTTTCTATTAGATTGCTCCTTTCATATTTGTTTCAAAAGACCTTTTTTCAAATTAGGACTCTTAGCCCTTTGTACTGCGAATATTTTCCCTTAAGATTTTTTTTTAATGGCACAAGTTTGTTTGCCATATAAAAAACTTTAACTTTGATGTACCATATTTATAAATATTTTCCTTATGGCCCTGGTTATGTAGCTTGCGTCAAAGAGTATTCACTATTCTACAATTATAAAACTATTCACCTAGGTTTTCTTATGGAGATTCATTTTTAAAAAACAAACAAGCACTATTTCCATAAGTATGGATGGAATAATCCACCTTATTTAAAATAATCCCTATCATTTTAAATGCAATGCTCTTCATATACTGAATTCCCATATATACATAGGTCTATTTCTATAGTTCATCCTGTTCTACTCTGTTGCTCCAAAAATAAGACCTAGCCAGACAATCAGCTCTAATGCGTCTTTTGGAGCAAAAATTAATATAAGATCTGGTATTATATATCATATCATATCATGCCCAGTCTTACATTATAGTAAAATAAGACCGGGTCTTATATTAATTTTTGCTCCAAAAGACACATTAGAGCTGATTGTTGGCTTGGTCTTATTTTTGGGGAAATATACGCTGGGGCCTAGTATTGGGATCCAACAGGTTAAGAGCTAGTTAATGCTTTCACTAGGACCTGGAAAACTTCAGAATATTATTCTAGAGAGATTCTTTTAAGTACCTCCCTCCTCGCCCAAAGATCAAGTTATGAATTTTAAGAACTCAACACTATTGCTGAATCAGGTTGTGGAATCAAAGAGCTGACATTTTAACCCAGTGCTGGATGTTACCATTTCCACTTCTGCTCCTCTTCTTTCTTCGGCTTCTTTTTCTTGCTGTCTGGCTCAGGAACTTTTTTATCTTTATCTTTATCTTTATTCTTGGGTTTTTTCAATTTACCATCCTACAAAGAAACATGGTGAGAAAGCACTTAAATGAGGACCAATAGCATTTCCAGAAGTAGTTTTGGGGGGGCCATTAGGAGGAAAAACTGGAATCATAGAACATTACAACTGGAGATGATCCGAGGTCCAAGCCTCTCTGTCTGACAGATGAATAATAAACTAACTAGTACTTTTCTCTAGAGCAGTATTTCCCAAAACTCCCTGACAAATGATTACTTGAGAAAGCAGTAAAAAACACTCATTCTGCAGAGGAAGAGCCTGGGAAACTGTACTTTATTAGCTTCAGATAAGTTTGGGAAAGCACTGAGATAGAGCGTCACCTCAGTGTACTATCCTCACTGATTCTTAAATCTACTCATCTTTAAACCTCTTCTAATACCATCAAATAATGAGTAGATGAGGCTTTGTATTAGATATTTGACATACAATTTGAAAGGGAATTCCGGACTGAATCTGGCAAGGAACACTTTCTATCACTGCTGTTTGTATGCAAACAAGTCACCCAGGAAGCAGTGAGCCAAGTATCTGGTGGGCGGTCCTAAAATGATTACTGATTTTTATGGTGGCATTTCTTTATGGCTCTTCGTTGAACTGGGACCCTAGATGAGCTGTCACAGTGGCAGACAAAAAGAGCATCAAACATAAACAAGTGCAATTCACCAATACAGGAGATAAATCTCGAAACATACACACACCCAGGCAAAAACATGCTATTCAACAGGTGGGGGTTCCACTCAAGAGAATCAAAACTCTTTTGAAGAATATTTCCCTTTGTTCTAACTATTTAGGATGATTAAAGTCTTTATTCAACCAGTTTCATATAGTGGTTTTGAGTTATCTTAGAATCAATTACAGAATGGCAGAACTTGAAAGAACTTTATAGACAGTTTGGTTTGACTTCTTCCAGTTACAATCCAGGAAACTCTGAAACAAAGGTTCTGTCACTTCCTCAAAGACATATAGCTGATACTGCCATGAGGAAAACCCAAGTTTACCAGAAAAATAACATAATGTGACTCATGAGAATGACTGGAATAGATAAACGTTGTAGGACTACATGATAGGTTGGCAATCAAGATAAGCTTAGGGTCTTTAAGCAAATGATCTTTGGGGTAAAAGAAAGAGGAAACACTATAATCCCACATATATTAATATTTAGCAATAGGAATGGAGAATATAAATGTGTAAATATGTTTGGGAGAAGAAAGTACTGGAAGATCACATTAATTCAGATGTTTACTATTTAGGCTAAAACACACCACAGGAAAGAGAAACGTTTTTCAGTTAAGATAGTCTCTGAACAGCTTCTGAACAGGCACGCAGATGGTCCCATCAGGAAACTACTGGCTACACTGTATGTTTTCAAGCCTTAAAATGGGATAATCAGTCACTGAGAGACTTCGGAACAATTCCCAGAAATGAAAAACACCACAGCCAGCCAGTGAGGTTTAATGACCAACCCTGCCATCTGGGGTCCCTGCCATAATAAGACTGTATTAATTCAGTCTTTCCGCCTGAATTTTTTTTCTCCCCTGTAGAGAGAGGGGTTGCTAAACAGAATAACAAAAACAGGGGGCGGGGGAGTCAACTGTTCTTTTTCCCAAATGGCTTTATAGTTATAACTAACCTCTTCCAAACTCTGAGAAAGGTATTATTGCATAAATGCAACATAAGCATGAAGGCGATATAGAAAGCATGGAAAACTAAAGTTTCACATTCTTTATTGACTAGTCTACTGATGATCTACATCAAAGGGGAGTGACTGACCACCATAATCACTACATGACACTTCACTCCCAAGCCTTTGAGTTGGCTCTCCCAAACTTGAACTTCTGCCAAGAGTAGACTAGTTGTCAAAAAAACTACAATTCTCTAAATCCAGGACCTAATCATGTCTCTATGGCTCCCCCACTCATTAATATTCTTACTATGAACTCATTCAAGGCCCTTCCCCCTTATGGAATTAAAGGATCAGCAACGTCCCCAACAGCCAGGGAAATACGGCAGCTATTTATTGTGTGGCCCTGGAATCATACTGATGGGCTCAAACCCCAGCCTCACCACTTAGTAGCTGTGTGACCTTGGGCAAATTATATGATCTCTCTATATTCCAGTTACTGCATCTGTAAAATGGCGATAATAGTAGCAATATTTACCTCTAAGGGTTGTTCTAAGGATTCAGTAAAATGATACATATACAGTGTGAAGAATAGTGTCTGGCACACAGTAAGCATCTATTACATTTAATTTTAATTATTAGTAGTATTCTTACCACTACGATAGACTACACCCTTAAGACTCACTGTCTTTACTGCTGATATTTCAAGCAATCGTCTTTACACTGTGACTCCACTGTGCCCAAGACAGTGGCTAAACCTCAAATGCAGCATTAGCATAACAGCTAAAATCCAATCAACCCCATCCCTTAGGAGAATGCACAAGATTAAGACCCCTGTGAATTTCTGGCATGTTTTTCTTGAATTACTTGCTAAGAACTCTTTAGTATAAGAAGTACAAAGCATCAGAAGGAGGTATCGTGTTTTTGTATTTTAAGTCTGCCGCAAACATCAAATAGAGCCCTTTGGAAAGTACTTGAATTGAACCGAGATTTTAAGGAAGGTTATAAACCAGGAGAAAAAAGAAGGGAGGAACAACATGTGAGTTCCAGACGTAGGGAACAACATGTGCTACAGAACGTTCTAATGCACAAAAGACTCTGGTGTGGAAAAGAAATACAGGAGGTCAGTGTGGCAGGAACAAAGTAAATGAGAGAAGAGGCACAGAATGAATAGAGACACGCGATGCAGGCACCAGACTGCGAGGAATTGTGGCAAAGAGCTAGGATTTCATCCTATGTCCAAAGAGCACCCATTAAAGGACATTAAATGGGAATGGTTACCCAAAGTGGGTGATGAGCAAGCTTTGTTAGATATGAGAGGGCACTAAAAACATTCTTAGGGAAAACTCTTCCGGATTGTAAGCCAAGTATGACTTCTTGTTAACACTTGCTCTGTATGTATGAAGACGACGTAGTTTCTCTAAGAACATCAGTTGGCAACACAGCTATGGGTAGACACCCAGGAAGGTAAGAGAGATCTTAAAACTAACAGTGCCACAGCCACTGTACACAGGTACGTTCTTGCTCTACAACAGACCCATTAAATTCCCTAACCCCATTTGCTTCACAAGTTGTTTTATAGAAAACTCCCTATTCCAAACTCCAGCCCCAAAAGGCCTAAGTCTCTTTACTAACCTCTTCTTCCTCTAGTTTTCGTTTCTTCTCTTTCTTGATATCTTCCGTTTTAATTTTCTTAGGTTTATAATCAGCACTAGAAAGGGAACATGAACATGCAGTTAACACATCTGTGACTCAGTAGTTGTCACCAACAGGACTAGGACCTCCCAACTCCTCTCGGAGGCCTCCCAGGCAGACGTGGCTGCTGCTGCTTCTTGGCTGGGTATTCTACAGTCAAGAACAGGAATGGAGAAAGTAAAGAAGGCCAGACAAAGGCCCACTCGTTATCACCCTATATAGAACAAAACAAACAACTTTATACTGCACCGAGGCCTGGAGGGGAAGTGGAATGGAGGGATATATATGTCAACGACACCAGTAGAAGACAGAAATGTGGGAAGCTACCGTGCAACAATAGTTACTACAAAGTAGTAACTGGTTCAAAAGGGGAGGAAAGAAATTCTGTATGAATTCTGAATGAATACAAATGAATTCACTACGTAGTTCCCTCCTCTCTTCCCACCCCCTTTCTACCATAAATCCATTGCAGATTCCTGGAGCTTAAGCTATACAAGATTGAAAGTAATGAACAGAATCTCACCTTCTGACTGAATCTGAGAAAGAGGTACATATAAGCCTCAAATAACTGTTTTAATTAAGAGCAATTTTATTACTTCTATACACTGAAACTTCACTTAGAATGTACTGACGTGACACAGATCCTAGGAGAAATTGCTTTAACAGTGAAAACTTATGTGTGGTAAGTGATGATAAACTTAGAACTTAAATAATTTAACTATTCTTCACGAATCAGTATTATTTGAAATTCCTACAATAAATATGTATTACCTTTTTGATAAGAAAAATGTAGATTTTTTAAGCCTCAGGACCCTACTTATTTGCTTAGCAAACCTTACGTCTCATAATTCATAGAGAAATCAGTCGCCCAGTCCGTTAAATCATAAACTCCAAATGAGTAAAAGTCAATTAGTGCAGTTTTTCCGTGTATTATAGAGGCATACATCACATTTAATTTTTAAACAACTGCTTTTTGTTTTCAAAAATTAAAGTAATAAGAAATACTCACTCATCCTCATCTCGAGGTCTCTTTAATGACTTTATATCCTCTTTAGGAGAAGCAAAATAGCCATCATCTTCAGGTTCATCTTTAATTCGTGGCGGACTAGAGAAACAAATTGTTAATGAGTGTTGGAATGTCTGCCTTAAGTAATCCAAAGTCAGGATAAATTATCTCACTGAGAAGCGGTGAGCAGAAAGAGAACAACATACATCTGTATGTATTACAAAGGTTTCCCATGAGCACTTTCATTCACTCGTTCTCACCACAACCCTGGGAAGTAGACAGCACTGCCCTCGTTTCACAGATGAACGGGCACGTCAAGGCTCGGAGTAAGGACTCCTTATTCAAAGTCAGTATTGTTTCCCCCTATATCTGAGCTGCCTTTGCCAACATGACCCAAACCATACAGGAACAAACTTCAATTGTCTCTTCACCTCACATGAGGGATATACTATGTATCTGACCCCACCAATGATCTGAACTGATTATTCTAATGCTCCAAAAGCTAACATATAGTTTTTACAAGGAAAGGAGTAAAGTTTTATTTCCCAAACTTCGTACTTTAAAGTTCTAAGGGAAAATAACCTTAGTTACATGGGAAAATAACCAAGCTGACGATAAAATAAAAGAAGGGCATGTGATGAGAGGCTGGGGACAAACTGAATTTATTCTACATCAAATCTATTCATTGTTCAATTTCCTCCTTAGGTTTACTTTATACACAGAAGAATGCCTTGCCCTATTTTTATTAAGATTTTGCCTTCTGAATATAAAAAGATGATTCTGTTAGACAACTACCTTGAGCCAAAAAAGAGGAAAGAACAAGTGAAAAACCATAGGACCAGCCATCACCACAGCCGTGGGAATGTTCCCTGGCATGGCACATCCCATCAGAACCTCACTGCTTACAGCCAGAAGCACTTACAGAGCTAATTAACTCAGTACAGGGAATGGCCCCTGAAGCTTCCCATCTCTAAGGGGTCCCAAGGATAAACTTCCAGACTCGGCTGCAAAGGAGTCCCGGATAGTCACGGGATGTCAAATGTAGATAATGCCATCTCCTCAAGCACACTGGATCCCCTTCCTTGTGACAGAATTCGAATCCTTAGAGAAATCAGCTTTCCTTCCATCTTTCTGCACAGTTGCCAAATGCTGGTCTCTAAAGCTGTGTCCCTCACTAGAGATGTGACTGACACAGACCCAAGGGTCCAAAATCTCCAAAAGCTTAGCACCAGAAAGAAACACTGCCATTTACTCAGCTAGTTAAGTAAATGCTAGCTCTTAGTACTGTCGCAGGTAAAGTTTAAAATGTGGGAAGGCCTGAAGTTGTTCTAGCAGTGTACCAGAAAACGGGGTCCCATCCAGAGAAGCATCTAGATTCTCTGCAGAATCTAGCAAAGTGAAGACAGAAAGTCTGAAACTGAACCCAGGACTACAGCAAGCACGAAGAGTCTATTAATATCTTAGTATTAGTTTAATGTAAGTCCCAGGCAGTCTCTTGGCAGAAAACAGCCTCCCTGTGCTCAGTCACTTTATCTTGGAAATCAGAATGCCTAAGTAGCTAATGCTTCTTGAATTTTATTATTCTGCATTCCTAGAACAGTTACAAAACACGCCTGAAGAGGGCGCCTGCTTCTCCTAGTCTAAGGGACCCAGAGACATGGCACAATTTTCAAAAATGTTCTCAAACGAAACTGAAAGTTCAAAGTTTCAAGGAAGCAAACTCTCAAAACACTTTGTCCTAGTCAGTAATGCAAACACTCCCAACAACTCCTTGTAAATCCATTCTCTCATTTGGTGGAGGCGAATGAAAATATACGATCATAAATTTCTCGTTGTTGAAACCAGAGGGGACCCGCAGGCTTATTTTAGGGAGTTGAGACTGATGAGGAAAACAGAATCATAATGGCAAAAATAGCGCGGGTAAAGCAACATCTAGATTGTGCACATTTTCCTCTCCTTCTAGCAGAGATAACATATTCCTATTCAAATCTGCACCTATCCCTAAAATATAGGTCATCTATATATGAGCCTCAGAATATTACTAAGGAGAAATTCAGAGTACAGGTGTTTTTTTGTTTTTTGGTTTTTTTTTAAGGGAATTCCATAATTACTGCTGTTGAGTATGGAGCTGTTTATTGGGATGATGAAAATATTCTGATATTAGTGCAGCAATGGGGGGGCGTTACATAATCTTGTGAAATATATTAGAAACCAATAAACCGTACACTTTAAAAGGGTGAAATTTGTGATATGTAAATTACACCTCAATTTTTAAGAACTTCTTGTTGACCTCCTCTATTCAAAATAACATCTGGAAAACCGCTGGTCGGCCTCTCTGAATGTCATTCTAGAAATGCTCAGGTTGGCTCAGACCAAGTCCTCTGACTGCCTTGGGAACCAGGAGGTGGCAGCTCAGTGAGGTTTAAATAAGCTGAGGCGACAACACGACATGGGCAGCTGGCCCGCTGGCCACCACAGAGAGAGGACGAGGGGTCTTACCTAGAGAAACCATTCTCCTTCTCCTTCTTTATTTTTGCATCCCCAGAGGCTCTAATCTGAAAGGTAAAACAACAGTAACTGGTGAGTGCCTGGAAACGAGCACCTTGGAAAAAGCCTCTCTTATTTGAGAATATTTGGCCTCAACTCTTGGGACATCTTGATCACAGGCTGACTCTTAAACAGGTGAACCGAAGGTCTTCATATTTCTCTAAGACTCATTCTTTACAATTCTTAAGGATGAACTGTCCAATTCACTGAGAAATGTTTCCCTTCAAAGTAACAGCTTTTTACCTTTAAATTATGGCAGAGCCCCCTCCCTCAGTAAATATACTCCACCTCTCAAGGATTTGCCCTTGGCAGTGCAGAGACGGAATAACAAAACTAAAAGAAATAGTCTTATTTTCTTGCCTTCTCTCATTTAGGCAAAGTATATTCACATTCCCCTCCCTCAACTTCCCATTTTCTCGATCTGTCAGACACTTCAGGTCTTTCAAAAATCTTCACACATACATACACACACACAGTATCTCTGGAAGAAAACAAAAAATAGTGTATAATGCTACCTCTAAAAGGGAAAGATAGAGGCCAGTGAGTCGGGGATAATGGGTAGATGTATTTTTTTTTTCACTGTATTCTCTATTGTATATGTCTGAATTTACCAAGTATCAATGTTAGTTTTTCAAAAACTAAAATAAAAATAAAAAGTCTCTGCACAGCACTACTCATTCGCAGCCAGGTGAGCTGAGCCATTCTGAGGCGGCTTGTACTGGTTATGCTGGAATCAAACTCCAGAAAAGGCATCAGCATCACCAAATTTTCACTCAAGAAGAACCTTCATTCAACAGAGGACCAACACAGCATTCAGCCTTCTCCACCCAAAATAATTCATAAAAGAAAACTGACATTTCCAGAAACGCTACATCCTCAATTTATCCATTTTTCATATAAAGTAAGATAATGATATGGATAGATTTGGTACTGTAATTACAGTGGTAAAGAGCTTTGTTTTTCATAATTTAAAACTAGTCGGCTCTAAAGTCTCCTGACAGAGACCTTTTCAAAGACCAAGGGATCTTACTATGCAACGAAGGTACTTTCATTACTTGCTTTAAAAGGTAAATAAAATGAAAAGTACATCCCACATATCTTCACATATCTTCCTTCCCCACCGGAAAGTTCTGTACCTTCTCCTCCTTTCGCTTTTCCTTGTCTCTGTCTTTATGTTTATCTTTATGTTTTTCTGAACTTCCATCTTTATGTTTGGTTTTCTCCTTCTCTTTGTGTTTCTTTTCAGAATCTTTATGTTCACTGTGAAAAACAAGACACAAAGGGTTAGTGCAGAGTAGGGACCACAAGTGTTCATTTCACAAGATCAACTCACAAGATACCCTAAGATAACACGAACCATGGAAACTTACAATGCTTTAGATAAACAGTCCTGACAGAGGTTCAAGTAGAGGCTTTTGGCTACACCAGACTTTGTTTATCTTGTTTGATGTTTTTCATTTTTTTGAAGGAGCAAAGGAACCAAATAGAGAAACATAATCATTCTAAACAAACCGGGACATTTTTTAAAAGTGACTAAGAATATAAAGCAAACCCCACTCTATTTCTACAATATTCTACCAGCAAAAAACTATAATGAAAGCTCCAATTTGAGCATTCACATCTGATGTGAAGGGGGTAAAAACAATTCACCAAAAATGTAATTTGGTGGCTCTGTGCCAGACTTGAGACATATCATAAATGTAGCCAAGCCGGGGCTCTGTGTAGTGAGGGTAGATGTTTCCTGCTCGCTAGCTACTTCTAAATGAGGCTTATAATTCCTGCTTGGTCCTTTCCTCACAGTAAGAAAATACCTATCTGAAAGCAAAGAAAGGCATGTCCTGTGCTAAATGTTTAAAAGTCTTGCTTTTAAAGGGGTTTGTGGACATACTGGTAGCAGTAAAATGGTATTGTCCCTCTGCAAAACAATATACGACATTACAAAGCCAACAGCCATTAAAATATTCATACCCTGAGATCCAGCTACTGGAAACATCTCTTTGGGAAACAGTATTACATAAAGATATTAATTTTTATGCTTCCCATAACAAGAAGCAAACCAAAATGAACAAACTACCACCAAGAAACTAGATACAACCTTAGTGAGTAACAAGAGGAAGACACTGTAAAACGTGTATCAAATTAGGTAGCTAATATGCTATAATTTATGAGTCTACAAATATACCTGGAAAATGTTTATGACACAAATGCAAAAAGTCTTCCCTTGTATGCGAGGGGGACTAGTTCCAGGACAAACCACCCGCTCCCTGTGCAGGTACCAAATCCACAGATGCTCAAGTCCCTTATATAAAATGTTGCAGAACAATGCATAGATATATGAAATGACTGCAACTATTGAAAACATGCATGTGGACAAAGACTAAAAGGGCAACGAGCAAAAATCACACGCTTGTCTTCTTCAGTGCCCCGGACAGACGGTCTAGGAACCTTTTTCACGTCACTAACCAGTATATTCCACAAATTAACAAAAGGGCGCTGGAAATCAAGTGCTAGGAATCAGGGGTCCCCCCAGATGCAGAACAGCTGACGGCAACCCCAGCTGACAGGGACAGTCAGGCCACCAGGCAGCATTGGCCATGGTCTTTCCGCCCATAGACTGCATTTCCCATCTGTCACATTTAACACCTTTAGCCCAGAAAACACCGATTTTACCACCAATGAGCTCACTGGGCTACATCCACCCCATAAAGTTTGTCCTAAAGAGATCTGGCCAGCATAACTGGCTACATCAAAGGTCAAAAAGGGAGAAACGAACGATGGCAACCAGTTAGGTGAAAGCCACAGAACCTGGATCAAGAGAGCATCTGTTGTCACATGCATTTCTGTACACAAAAGGGGCTCCAACTCGAGCTGGGAGTTTGGGTAATAAATAAGCAGACATTCTATAAAATCTAGCCAGGAGGGTATGTCCAGGAGGGAGACCTAGCAGAAGAAGCAGGACTACAGATTAGGGAAGATCTAGGAACTGCCACAGACTGGGAGCGGGGGAGGAGGGGGTGGGGGGGGGCAAGAGGGGGACGGACGACATTCACTTTACCTTGTTTATATATTCCTCCTTATGTTGCTCTCATTAGGTTATTTAGATGTGCCACACATAGAAATAACAAGTTTCTACATGAGCAAACTTTTCTTTTTAACTCATATGGGCTGAGCCTAGTTCCAGTGTGTTTGGAGGCACATGGTGACCTATTACTATGCTTTTTATTCTCAGCACTGTTTATGATGCCACTCTACTCAATGTGCTCTCATGTTTTTACCAAAATACAATGTTTTATCAAAAAATTTATTCTTCACTTTGTACAAAAATGGCTCCCAATTGCATTAACACTCCAGCTTTACTCGTAGAATGATGGGTGAAAAGGCTACGTTGCTGAGATTGTAACTGATCCTTCAGGAGTTGACAAACATGAGCTTGCAGGCACATGGTTTTGATATTACCAGCAACATGTATGGTGACATCACTATCATTACACAAGCATTGTAGTTTTAGTTGTTTTTTTTGAACATTAACTGTAAGAGAAATTAATGGTCATCTATACAAGCTTTGCCTACAAGCAAAAAATTCGGAACAATTACAGCCATAATATTGATGGACAAATATACTTTTCCCCCCAAAGTAAGTAAAAAACAAAACCCTTAATTTTTTGTTAAGCATTATGCGTGGTGTTTTCATATACATTATTTCATTCAATCCTTGCAACTGGTGAGGTAGGTTTTATTATCCCTTTAGACTGATTTAGAAACAGAGGAGCCAGTGCTTCAGTTTCATTCAAAGTTACATGTTAGAAAGAAGCCAAGTTAAGAGTTAAAGTCAGCATTTCCATCTCCAAGTTCAGAGCACCTCCAACTAAATCAATACCATTACATTTCCATGAAATTGATACCTAGCACTTAAAGTAGACTGGTGTTAGAGCAAATGCAGAGCCAGTCTGAGATTTGATATTAAGGTCAAAACTTTATTTTACCATCAAGCAGAAAATTTCTAGAACAGAGATCTTATATTTCTGAAATGTTAAAACCTTTGGGATAGCTGCTCCTCATTCTGTCTTCCCACAAACTATAAATGGGTGATTCGGGAATCTAAGTTTAGAAACACTCTATCTTCCTTTATGTTCCACCTTCCCCAATTCTCTTTCTCAATGAAAGCAATTCTTAGAACATTAATTTGTTTCACTACAAAACTGGCTTTCTGGCCTTTTAGCAATCACAGTGCAGGTACATGTAAATGTACATATACCCTCCAGTTTTCAGCTTTGCTATTATCACTCCAAACAGAGATCAGGGAAAAGCAGTCAACTAATGACAAGGCAATGAGATAGTACCCAGGCCACCCTAGGAAGGTATGTGGGGGGAAGGGGATGTCAAACATATTTCTGCTGCTTGCTAACCAGAGGGAAATCTATTCAGGAAATTCAAAGTTCCTGCTACAGTAGTAACCCCTTTGTGGGTCATAATTAATCAGAAAGACCAGAATGCGATGAAACTACCAACTTGGCTTTCCAAAGGAAACTCTCCCCTAATTGTTTAGATGTTAGGAGAGCAAGTCTGGATTTTTATGCTAAGTGAACTCAGATGTTTCAGGGTTAAGGATATGTTTTGGTACATGGTGTTCCACTGAGGACTGTTAGAAATTCGGGTCCAAGGCACCGTCTTAGGCCTCTGACACAATGCTAACCACATCCTACCTATTTGTCAGGTGCTGTTCCTGCCCAGGCCTCCAGAAATAAGAGCAGAGTACGGGGAATCCTACCCCTCCCTCCATAACCCCCATAGGGGCAGTAGTGCTGGCAGAGAGCAAGCCCCAGTGCCAGTCTTTCCTACGAATCTACCTAAAGTAAGTAGCAAACGCATCTGCGGGAAAGTCCTGTGATACAGACGCACGTCTAAGGCTGTGCATGCAAATTAGGAGGATTTAGCCAGTGGTAGAAAATGGAGCCCGTGGGCTCATCATCATTCAGGACTTCCTAACATGTACCTCTTTTTCCAACATATTCAAAACTAGCTTGACTTTTATGGTGGCTTAAAGAGCAGCAACACCTTTTCCACCAACAGAGAGAGGACGGAAATTCTGACCAGTGCAGAAGGGGAGTTCGTGTGCTGACTGCCTGTTTTAAGAGATGTTACTCTTGTGTTTATACTGATTCTACTACTTTTCTACACACAACAGGCACAGTAGGTCAAAGTCACAAAAAAGGCTTTAAACACAACTGAAGGTCACCATGCTGGCCAGACTGGAGGCTGCAGAACAGACGATTGAGGTACTGAAGAACCTTCAGTGGGGCTGGGCTAAACAAAAAAGTAAACTGAAAGAAAGTCTTAAAACTGACCATAGTAAGGAATAAAAAAGTGTGAAGAACAAATACATTTTAAGAATGAGTTTAGTCTGGGATACACTGAAGGCCAAACTACAGACACGAGCTAGCATTCCGGACCCTCTTAACGGTCACCCTTTGGGATGAAATACGAATTTCACCGGAACTCTGAGAGAGAAAACACCCCATTACTGGCTGCGCACAGATGCCGACTGCTGGGGCTCAGGGCTTGTGTCTGCCCAGGGGTAAGATCCACCACAACTGCAGAGTGTGGACAAGCAGACGTCAATGCCAAAGAGAACAAATGGGAAGATTCAAAGCCACCTTTCCAGAGCGTTCATGCCTATCTTATGCTTCAATTAGCTAAATTCCACTAAGGAAAAAAGTAACCTACACTGTTTTTAAAGCAAAGATGGCGAAACCTTTGGTCTGTGACTCTGGTTGGAGCTGAGAAGACAACAGAGAAGCCAGGCCAGGGTTCCTCTAAGGCACTTAGGCAGAAAGGTGGGAGAAAGGGTGGGAGCAGGGAAATGCCAGGAGGGGAACATATTTCCTTCTGCCCAGGGAATGCATTTGCTGCTTCTTTAGGGAGAAAACAAAACAAAAAAACATGTCTGATATTCTGGGATGCTAGAATGTTGGCTATGGGAAACTATTTAAATCTCGTAAAGAAAAAAAAAACCAGTCTGCCCTCTATCACCAACAAAAGTATTTAACAGATACTTGAATACCACTAAGCGCCTGGCACTCTTCTAAGCCCTTTAATCTCTATAACAAAACTGACATAAGTACTAGTATCTCCATTTTACAGATGTGGAAACTGAGACAGGTGAAATAACTCACCCAAGGAAACACATCTAATGAGAGATAAATCGGATTTAAACTCAGGAAGTCTGGTTCCAGAATCGTGCACTAGACCACTGTTAAACTTCCCAAACAAAGCAAAAATAAACAATAAATAATCACTGCTAGGGGTCGAATGAGTCTCTTTATCTTCTGACAATAGGACTTAGCCACTAATGGCGAAGGGCACAAGCTCATCCCAACTATCTGCCCCCTCCTCCAGGCAGCAGACCCCTGCAGGGTGCAGTCAACAGAATCATAAGGGATTCCTATGGGAGAGCAGAGAGAGCTTCAAAGCTGAGGAAGGAGGAAAGCAGACAAAGCTTAAATGTTTGTTAAATAGAAAAATTCTAGGTAAATTCAAAAGTTGCCTCTGGGAAAAGAATGCAGGAGCCAGTTTCTCAAAGGCTCTAAGAAATAAAGATTTCTTAGTATTTATCACTTAATGCTCAAAATTACAAGAATTATCAGAACTTTGAGTTGAATGGAATCTCAGAAATGATTTAATTCTTTGTTTGCAGACCAGAGAGGATAAAGGGATGTGCCCAGAGATACCAAAACCAATACATATTCTGAACTCCCATTCCTCCCCTTATCTAAGTTCCCTATCTCTATTAATAGGGCAAACAACCACCCAGTTGTCTAAGCTAAGGAGCTCTTTTTCTTAGACCACTCACACCATTTGTGGTTAAATTATGTATCTCCCTTTCTCAATTATTTTCCATGGCTTCTTGCTCCTTTCAGAATTAAGTCCCAACTTTTTTTTTTTTAAATGTCCCAACTTCTTGAAATAGCTCTTAATAGTTTTGCCGCAAGCCACATTTTTTGGCCTCATTTTCTATGATCCCATCATCTGTCAATCCAGGCATCTACCTAACGGGGGCCTTCCCAGAGCAAAGTACATTACACAATGTTTCCATGTTTTGTTTACACTTTTCTCATAGCCTGAAATGCCCCTTTCTAGCCATCACCTTCCTTTGTCATGATCTTAACCATCTTTCAGTGGCTATCTCAAAGGCTATTTCCACCATGAAATCTTTTAAAAACTGGTTACAGTTCACTATAATAGGGCTAGGTATAATTGAAAAACTAGGGCTCCAAATCAGATGTTATCAGTAAATACTAAATTAGAGTCAACTACCATCATGGACAGCTCTCCTTTCTCTGAATGATACTCAGGTTTGTGGGGATCACCATCACCGTCACCACTATCATCTCACTGGTTTGGTATGTGACAGCTTCCAACTGAATTCTCCCCCAACAAACTTAAAAGCTTGACCAGGCCATTGTTGCTGTCAACACTTGAACAAAATGGCAAATGAGACCCAGAAGTTAACTGGCTTGGATTAGGACACACAGGTAATCAATGTAGGGCACACAGCTAGTGAATGATAGAACCTGGCCTCCCGATTTCTATTTTAGTGTGCTTTTCACTACATCACAGCGGTTCCCACGTGAATGGGGATAGAGTCCTCATTTCTAAACTATCCAGCCTTCTCTACCTACCTATGTTAATTGTCCATTTCCCCTAGACAGGTTGATGTGTAGATAAATGAAACACTTTAGCAATCAGCTTATAAAAAAAGGAGTAAACATATCTTTTAAAGTTGATTACGTTCAGAAAAATTTCCCCTAATCTGAGAACTGGTTGTTTAACTCGTGTATTTTCCTAAAAACCCTACATTCTCTCGATTCTAATTCAGGTAGAATTTGGAGCTGAAGGGAAAGCAGAAACCAAAAGCATCCTTCTTCTCAGATATTTCTCACACTGACTGTATAGATCAGCACTGCCAACATGGCTGGAAAAGCACTTTCCTTTCTATTTCACAGCAGTGCTTTTCTGTCATCCCTGGTGTTCCACAAATTTGTCACTCTAGCCTGAGTGCCAGGTTTAAAATTGGCGAGAGATGCAGAGTCAAAAACTAGCAGGAGGAATCTTGTTTTTTACATGTGATAGTCCTTTATTTTCTAAAATCACCCCCCTCCAATTGCTTTGAATAATGTTGTTTATAGAAGAGGTCTAGTATTAAAGATAATTTATAGCTAAGAATGCAACCTTTTAAGAGAAATATCTGGTGAGATCCTATAAGCCCGGTGATTCTTTAGCATCTAATAAGAGTATTCCTTTTGTTTCTTGAGGAGATATAGATACATATATATTTTTTAAAAGGACCTAAAGTGCTAAATATTAATGCTAACAGAAAGAAGCAGTGTCAGACGTAAACAGAAGAAATTATTTTTATTTGACTTTTGTTTAAACTCTTCCTGTGATGTTACAAGTCAAATAGGACAGAGTCACCGACTGGGTTTCCATAGGGTCACACGTTAATGAGCTTAACACTTCCAGTGCCAAAAACTTGAGGAATTTGAGGCCCAAAGAGAACGAGTCAGTGCCTGAAATGATTCGCTTTTTAAAACTTGGGCTGCCTAGCACATGCGTATGAGAAAGATGCTTCTATTTAAACACGGAGTTTAGCTTCGCCACACAACTAATCTTCCTTAAGGAGGGATATATTTTTATTTTTTACTGGAAGGAATCATGTAGTGGGAGAAAAACATACTAGGACTTCATCCTCGCTCTGCTACCACGTTGCCTTGTGACTGAGCATTTCACCTCCACCTCTTGCCCAAGCAAAGAGATAAGGTAGAATGATCTTTAGTGCCCTCTCTCTTATTTTGAACCTTGAGTGAGAACAATGAAGGACTGAGCATAAGAGTAAGATGGGACCCCGAGGGGTGGCTCTACGTCCCATTCTCTCTCAGCTGAAAAGCTGGTTTCCCACCCTCTGACACTCCATGTATGCAGTACATGTTACTATGCAGGAGAAAGATGCCTCCTGGATTTGGGTCCTAAGTGTAGCCTACCAAGAAATGACTGATGCTAATACCTAGCAGAGAAGGAAGGACTATAGGAACACATTACTGTCAGCAAGGTGTTGGAGTGAAGTGAAGCATTTTCAAACAGAACATGCTAAATATTAATTATTCTGGGCTTCAGAGATGATTAAACTATCAAGGTTTCCTTAATTTGCTACTGAAAAAAAATAAAGAAACCCAAAACTTCTAGAAAGATCAGAAGTCACTTAGGAAAAGAACATTGTGTACAGGACTTTACTGGACTTTGTTGAAAAGAGGCAGGTGTCAGCAGAGGTCAAACAGGAAGTCCTTGAAGCCCGTACAACGCATCATCTGCTTAAACTGTTTTAAACTTACTCACATGTGAATTAGAGATCCAGGGCTACATGTAGTCATGTATGAACAGAAACTGAGGCCAGGTTTTTCCAATGCCTCTTGGCAAACAGGCTATCATTAAGTATTTTGATTAGAAATGAAGAAAATATTAAAAGGTACAAAATTGCACAGAACAAATGCTTGAATTTGCCTGTGCTGTAATTCTGGAAAAGCATGCTTTGATAAATGTATAAAATATCATCTCCCACATTTGTGGAGCAGTTCACCGCTAAAGAGCTTTTATGTTTACTGACTCCCGTGGATACCCTCTGAAGCACGGATTAATATAAAGAAACTGAGAAAGATGAGAAAGCTGAGTTAAGAAAGGTTTCCTAACCTAGCCTAGATCACCTGAGACCTAGGTCTAGGCCTTCTCCTAGATACAGTGATTAAGCTATTGTGGACTTTTCCAGAAGAATGACACCAAAATCACAGCCTTTATTTTTTAAAAGGAGATTCTGGTAAAACGGCAGGGCCAAACTTATGTCCCAAAGCCTTTATGCCACTTCTACCTAATCTTTTCTCCCACAACTGTAAATTACGGTTAGTGAAATAAATGTCCAGAGAAGAAGGGATCAATTTTTAAAACCTCATGTTTTCTATATAAACCGCTATCTTTTAAAACTCTTTTTGGACAGATTGCTGGCAACATAAAAGTTAGCCTTTCTTCATCTGATCTATAAGCATTTTCCTCAGACGATGAGGTTCTTCATGGTCAAAGATTATCTCATGTTTTGGCACTTCACATCAACTAGCAAAGCATAAACATGGCAGGCAGGATAAAAATGTTTGACATGATCCAGCAATTCTTCTAAGAATAAACTCAAAAGAATTGAGATCAGGGACTCTAACAGATATTTGTACACCCATGTTCACAGCAGATTTATTCACAATAGCCAAAAGGTGAAAACCCCCAAAATATCCATCAACAGATGAAGGGTATAGACATACAATGGAATATTGTTCAGCCATAAAAAGAAATATAAATCTGATATGCAACAGTATGAACCTTGAAATCATTATGCTAAGGGAAATAAGCCAGACACAAAAAGGACAATAGTTTATGATTCCATTTATATGAGATACCTAAAATAGGCAAATTCAGAGGTAGAATGTAGAATAGAAGTTGCCAAGGATGGGGCGAGGACAGAACGAGGAGGTATTGCTCAACGGGTTTAGAGATTATTTGGGATGATGACAAGTTCTGAAGATGAATACTGGTGATGGCTGTATAACATTGTGAATGTATTAATGCCACTTCAAAATGGCAAACTTTGTGTGTTATGTGTATTTCACCACAAACACAAAAAACTTGTTTGAAAAATCAATGGCCAAAGGGAATTATCCTATAGAATAAACACTGTGATTATGTGAAAAGAAGAGAAGATAGTAACTGTTATATCCAGAGGTCATCCACTCACTGACTCAATAAACATGTACTAAGTGCCACCTACCTATCTATACTAAGCCTTGAGGGTGTAAAATGAATACAACAGACCCCAACACTGCTCTCAGACCTTAAGAGTCTAGTGGGGCATACAGAAAAGTAAAGAGACAATTATATCACCAACACTACGTGCTAATTACTATGATAGGGAAATATTCAAGGTGCCAGAGAGCACACAGAAGTGACACTTAGTATGAGGGGGTGGACAGAAAGCATACCTGGAAAGAAGCAAAGTCTAAGCTGCAACTAAAAGAAGGATACTACTAAGAGGGTAACAGAGTATTCCAGAACCAGTAACAGCATGTTTTAAGACCTAGAGATACTAGAAAACACGTTGTGTTTGAGGAACTGAAAAGAACTCCAGGAAGACTGGATATAGAATGTGAAAGAAGGGTAAATGGCAACAGAAGTGGCAGAGGAAGACAGCCAAAGACTGTTACAAAAATCACTATGTACATTAATTAGAAGATAAAAACGGTGGCCAGAAAGGTGGAAGAGGATGGAGGCATGAAAGCCAAGAGAAGTTGGTTTTAAGGAGGAGGGCTGGCCAGAGAATACGCTGTATCTTGGCAAATGTTCCATGTGTTTCTGCTGTTGAGTGGAATATTCTATAAATGCCAGTTAAATCAAGTTGATTGATAATATTCAAGTATTCAAGTATTCTGTATTCTGTATCCGATGTTTCTCTCTGCTTATACTATCTATCAATTGAGAACACAGTAAAATCTGACTATAATTATGAATTGTCTATTTCTCTTTGCAGTACTATAAGTTTTTACTTCATGTACTTGGAGGATCTCTTAGTGTATACACATTTATAACTACTATATGTCCTCCTGATTAATTAGTCCCTTTTATCATTATGAAATGAACTTCTTTATTCTTGGCAACATTCTTTGCTCTCAGATCTCCTTTGGTAGGTACTAACATGGGTTGGACAACTATAAACAGGAGAAGATGCATCTGAATTGAGACTGGATTCAACTACTGAGGTTAAATTCATCAGAGTAATAAAAATGGAAACTCGATGATCAAGTGGTAGGAAATGAGTGAGTGATGGAGGAAAAAAGACCATAGGAGTGGCAGATGATTCGTTAAGAAATGTTCCCACTAGAGAAAATGCCATCGCGTATCACAATGAATCCATAGCTCACTTAAAAATTCTATTTTTAATGAGGTGTATATTGAAAGAAAATTCACCCTACTTGCTTCATACACCCTGATTTGAACAATGGCATCCCCAGTAAGGCCTGAATTATCAAGGTCATCATCTTAGCAACTCCGGAAGCAAATACAGTCTCTGCTTCCTTTGCTATCCAGCTATTTACCTGCGACTTAAGTTAAGGCCTCTTCTAGGTGACCCCAGCCCCAGCCAGCCCGCTGCTGAATGAAGGACTTGCTGGTTCCACCCTTACCTGTTGCTATGTTTGGACTTTTCTCGGTCCTTCTCCTTGTCCTTCTTGTGCTCTTTGTGCCGGTGTTCCCGATCTTTGTGTTTATCTTTATGTTTATGAGAATCTGCAACCATAAGAGATGAGTCAGTTAAGGGCAATCGTAGGCTATCTCCTGCCCGCCTACCCTGACGAGCTGGTGGAGAAGTACAATGACAGGATTCAAACGGTGTGACAGCCATAAGAGCACATTCCATTGGAAGGAAATATTTCACAGAACAGCCCAGACAAGGCATCCCATTACCCTGCCTCTAAAACTAAGACGTGTTACAAATGTGTGTGTGTGTGTGGGGGGGTAGTGTGTGTGTGTGGGGGGGTAAGCAGCACATCTCTTCATGTGTTTATTGGCCACTCATGTATCTTCTTTGGTGAAGTATCTCTTCAAATAAATATCTGTTTGTCTTATTACTGAGTTGTAAGAGTTCTTTATACATTCTGGATTACAAATTTTTTGTTATAGAGTGTGTGTGTATACTGAATACTTTTTTTTCCCTAGGAGTTTTATAGAGGGAAGGGACAGGATACATTTTTAAATCTATAACAATGTCCAGTTATTCTATCACCATTTTTTGAAAACACAGCTCTTTCCCTATTGAATTGCCTCGACTTCTGCACTGCAAATGAGGTGACCTTATAATCACAGGTCTATTTCTGAACTCTATTCTATGCTTACACAAACAGACACTATCTTGACTACTACGTATAGCTTCACAGTAAGGTTTTCTTTTTCATAGTAAGTTTTGAAATCAGATAATGTAGCTTTACTCTTTTTTTAAAATAGTTTTGGCTATTCTACATCTTTTGTAATTCCATACAAGTTTGAGATTCAGTTTGTCAATTTCTTAAACACGAAAAAGTAAAAGCCAGCTGGGAGTTTGTGTTTATAGGAACGTTTGGAAATATTCTTGTGTCTTTTGATCCGTGAACATGGTTATCTTTCTCCACTTATTCAAGTTAGTGACTCTCAAAATTTTAAGTGTGGATCAGAATTAACCCAAGGGCCTATCGAAAAAACACTGTTCAAGTGAGGTCAGGTCAAAGTTGAACAGGAATCAACTAGAAGTTTATGTATGGAACACATGTGTGGTGGTTTTAGAATATGTCCAACAGATTCTTTGATACTCTTTCTTTCAAGAGGGGTGGCCTAATTTCCTTCTCCTTGAATATAGACTGGACTTAAGTGACGCACTCCTAAAAACAGGGTAAAGTGGAAATGTCCCCAGGTCACAAAAGGCATTGGATCTTTCTGCTTGCTCTGAGGGAAGACAACTTCATGTTGTTAGGACACTCAAGCAGCCATTCGGAGAAGCCCATGTGGTGGGGAACTGAGACTCGCCGGCAAGAGCCCTGTGAGTCAACCACCTTGGAAGTAGGTCCTCCAGTCTCAGGTAAGCCTTCAGATGACTGCAGTCCCACGACAGACCGTGAGCCAGAACTACGCAGCTAAGCTGCTCCTGGATTCCCGGCTCACAGAAACTGTGTGAGAAAACAAACGTTTGTCATTTTAAACTGCTGAATTTTGAGGTAACATGTTTCATAGGAATGGATAACTAATAAACATGTATGAAAAAGACTAGGAGACAGACACCAAAATGTTAAAAATAGTTATCTTTGGGTGTTAAATTTATGAGCAACTTGATTTTTTGTGTATATACTTCGCCTTGTTTTCCAATGTTTTCCCATGTAAATCACTTCTATAATAAAAAATAAGTTACTTTTAAAAAATTACCAAGTTTCAACAATTTACTTTGACAAATATTGGTGTACACAAGGAAAAAGCTTAATTCACTAAAAAGCACTAAATTTAAAGAAAAAGGAAACTCAGTAAAAGATAAATTGAAAGTAATTCCAAGTAGGTTTCAGATAACCAGTCTGCCAATAACATTCTTTTTCAATGTACAAAACTTCAAAATTAATTTTAAAGCCAAGTCTTCAAGTCTTCTAAAGCAATTGCTAATCTAAAAATGCAAAACCAAAATATCTGATCAGAAACTTAAGGCTGTAGCTAAATAATCCACTGATACAAATAAGACCTAGGTCAAAAATCTAAACCCCAAGTGTCCCTAATTTAAAAAGAAGTTATTAATATTGAATGCCAACTATAAGCAAATACACACATACAGTGACAGCAAGTGGAGTACAGCATAGAGAATAGAGTCATTGGAATTGTAATAGCTGTATACTGGGAGGGGAATTATGACTTTGTAAGGGGTGTATATGTCTATTACATTGTTTTGTACACCTGAAACTAATAATAAAAAAGATATTCAGAGAAATAATCAGAAAAATAAATAGTTATTATATGTCTACTATATACTCAAATTGTGCTATGCATGCTGTGACAGGTAGCAAAAAGTATAATATATGGCAATTTCTTCAAATATCTGAATGGCTATAGCATAGCTGCTAAATTTTCCCACATGGCAGGCTGGGGGGGCCTTCTGAGGAAAAATGAGAGAGGAGGCAAAACAGAATGGGGTGCCTCCTGAACACCAAAAGTATGTAAACAAATCAAATTATCAACTGACAAGGAAACTAGAGATGATCTACTCTAGGTAAATTGATACATAACCTCTAAAAATGTACATGAAGGTACTGACATCTGGAACTTGCATTCAAAATACCCTCAGGTAAAAAAAAAGGGAGGGGGGAGGATATAGGATAAAAAGGGAGTGGGGAGGATATAAGATTGGCAAAGGATTGAGAGTTACATATGCTTGAAACTTTTCATAATAAAAAGTTAAACACTATCTTTAAGTGTCTTCACTCCTGATCCCTTCTTTGTTCTTATTATATAAGGGTACAGCAAGGAGAAGACTAGCCTACTCCAATAAAGGATTAGGTTAAGGGGAGTAAGAGATAAAGTTTGATAGATAAAATTAACCCAAAAGTCAGGGTGTCCTACTCCACAGATAACGGAGCCACTTCAAGCAGAAAAGGAATAAAATAAAAGCCATATTTAAGGAATATTAACTGAAGGGCAGTGTGGGCAGAAAGGTAAAAGCAGAGTGAGTATTTAGTGGTTTTTGAAGCAGTCTAGAAAAAAGTGATAGCAACAGGACTGAGAAGGAAGGAAAAAATATGAAAGCATGTTGAGGAAAATGGAAGACGAACTCAGTTCCAGGAACTCACTGGCTATGTGTAATAAATAAATGCAGGAGAAGAATCGAAGAAGACGCAGAATCAAAGAAAACTCAGAACAACAACGAAGTGGCTTTGAAAACACAGGAAGCTGTGCAGAACAAAGGTTGGGAGAAGGAAAAGGCCTGGAGAAATGATGAAACTAACTGGAGTCATACTGTATTTAAGGTAACAGTGGGGCATCTGACTAAAGATCAAAGATGTTGGTCCGAAGAGAAGCCAGTAAGTGAAAAAGTGAAGTTAGAAGGGCATACTGATCTATGTCCCTCATGGTGAAAATGTTTGCAGGCAGCTTACCAATGGCCTTGAAAATGACTTTTACGACATACCCTTTCCCCTTAACTGGAATCCACCTAAGAACAGACACTATTAAAATGTTTTGGAGAAGGATTTTGCCACTTCAAGCATCTGCTTAAATGCAGAAAGAACCTATAGCTTAGAAATGAAAGATGCAAACCACTGCATATTAATAATCACCAGAAAAATCTCATTCCGTGTGAATTCAGCTCACCCAATAACCTCCTGATAACAACTGTTTCGATCCCTAGCATTCAAAAATCTGAGATGAAGACATGGCAAGAAGACCCCTGAAATAAGGCAGCCTTGAGAAGATGCAAGACATGTAACAACTAATTCCTTTCACTCTAACTGAACTGGAGTTACTCCATAGGATAGATGAGTAAATAATGGAATAGCACATCAACACCTTTTGTCATCTAATAATGTATTCCTTGAAGTTAAGAAAGATTTTTAAGTTAGAGACTTCCAAATGATGCAAAGGAACATATCTTTGTCTTCTCTGATTGCAGAATAGTTGCTGGCTAGCGTTACACAAGGACTTGACAGTTAATACGCAAAAGAAAAGGAAACCTTTTACGACTGGATTCAGAATTATATTCTGAGGTCTAATTCAGTTTACAACCATTTAAAATATATTCTTAAATCGAAAGCACCCTGCTAAAGGCTCATCAGACATGGACTCTGCCCTCAAGGAGTATACAATCCAGTAAGGTGGTAATTAAGATATGAAATCCAAACAGCCAGGGCCCAAGGAGTAAGGGTACTACGATAGGTGCCAGAACCATGCTAGAGTACTTATTGTCTCATTCAACTTTCTTACCACTCTCATAAGGAAATATAAGCCCCATTTCACAAAAGATAATAGCTAATAGCTATCCTTTACTTAGAGTGTACTCTGCAAAAGGTAGTATGCTTTAAGTATCCAACCCTAGTTTTCACAACTCTCTCTGGGTGGTACCAATTTCATCAAATCTAAGACACATTTTTGCTTCTTAGCATCTCTGAAAAAGGGCATGTAGTTCATATAATCCTTATGGAGGAGGAACTTGACACTATCCAACAAAACTAATTTACACACTCTCTTTTGACTCAGCAGTCCATATCTACAAATTTAGCTTGAAGATATAGTTCCAAAGCAGAAAATTCATTCTGGTTTATGTATACATGAAAGCAGAGAAAATTAAGTCAGCAGAGAGGAAACCTTTTTTAATTTTAGACTTGCTGGACTGGATTAAAATTCCTTCCCTACCCCCAAAATCTCAAATGTCAATGACTGACATTAAAGTAACAGTGTTTTAATTGCATCCTGATGCTCCTATATTTAGAACAACAAACACTTTTTATAGAGGTGAAAGACATGTTCCCAAATGTCTATACCTGAAACATGTGGGTGTCATTACCACCATCTCTTACACGATGGCAGCATTTTCTACTCTTCTGCCCTGCTACTTTTCTGCAAGGGTAGTAGGGCAGTAGGAGAACTTATATTTATGGGCATTTTGAAACAAGTCTTAAGAGTAAAAAATGCTGAATCTGGGTGAACTGCCTCCTTTGTTTCCAAGTGAAAAATAATATAATGAAGGGAAACAGCCTGGATCCAAGAGGGCAGTGAGGAGTCAACATGAGTTTCCTCCTGGTGGAGGCATTATTTGAGCTAAGTCTTACTAAAGGTTAAGAGGGAGTTAACAAAGTGAAGGAACATGGCATTCTTGGCACAGAAGCCATGAAAATCATCGATTCATTATTATTAGTAGTATTACTATTGCTGAAAAATTCATCTTCTGATGATTGAACAAAATTGAGATACACTTCCTACCAGCTGGGAAATGGTAGAGTTGATTTTTATCAGGTGCATATTAAAAAATAAAATCCTAGAGTTATTTTAATCTGCTTCTTTAACGTCATGTATCCCAAAAGCAGTTTCTTAAAAGATACAGATAAATTTCTGTATCTTGTAGCTTCAGAGTCCTAATCCTCTGCTAGATAGAAGGGAAACAGAACACCTAAGGAATAAGAAACTTCAGTGTCAAATAAGTCCAGCAAAATTTGATCCAACTGTTATAAAGACCCTGAAAGCTGGCATAATCCCAGGATAACAATAAAACTGTCCTGTTGGAAACCAGGTGTACAGTCAGCCCCAAGTAGCCAAATCAGTGTCAAACCAGGCATAAGATGAAGAGTTCACTCCCACAGGGGAACCAGACACAAATTAAAGGAAGTCAAGCCATGAAACACTGTTACATATGTTCAAGAATGATGCAGCTAGGGATTGGTTCGTTGGCAGCGACGGGGGTGGCGGATTAAAAAAGAAAAAGGATGCAGTTAGCACAAAAGATCATGGCTAAATCCTAATGCCGATTAGAGACATAACAAGAGTAGCACAAAACTGACTGGTTCGACAGAATGAAAAAGATGTGATTCAAATCCTTGTTCTACCACTTACTTACGACCTTAGGCAAAAGTCCCTTAACTACTGGGTCTACACGAAAGCACCACAGGTAGTGATTAGAAGCTTCAATCTGTTGACCATCGACTTGATACCTGTGATCGCTCTTACAGATGAAGAAACGGGTTCAGAAAATTTAAGTGATCTTGCAGAATTTTATTTCAAAAGGCAATCAAATTCTTTGTGTATGGCTGTAGAATTCCTGACTTATCTCCACAAAATGACAAACATGTTGACAACTGTCAATGAAGTACAATTATTTCTGAACCCTCTTCGTGATTAATTTATAGAACTGAACTGAGCCTACCAAATCATTCCAAATAACTTAGGGTCCAGGTTTTTAAGGCAGCAACCATGCCCATTCACCTGGCTTGACCCGCCAACAATGATAAAAGGCTATCTGATTGTCTTTCCTGTACAGACCTAGGAAAGAAAACCATTTGTGAAGTAAAACTTCAGCCTGCTCTAACAATCCTATACGCAGAAGCCTAAAAAACCTACAGGTTTTAAGGGATACACTGATAACACCAGTTAACCTCCCCCACTCTTTCCCCCCTCCATGTAGAAAAACACTTGAATTCGTTTAGCTGCAATCAGCAGGTGGCTAACAATGTTGCCAAACCTATTCCACCCCCCCCAGCCCCAGAGTCTCTAATGCAATCACAATTCACCCCAGGCGGGAACTTCATTCTTAAAACAGAAAAGGCTAAAGAATGGCAACTTTTAAGGATCATTTTTATCAACTATTCTGTGATCTTAAGGCATTTTGCCACTCCACCATTCTTCTAAACTATTAGGGTAATCAGATGGGAACAAGAACGAGCAGAGTCCTTTGCCTCCTTATAGACAAAGGCAGAGAGAAACTTGTCTGGTATAAAGGAAAGTATAAAGCCAGACCTCCTTACACTGACTTTTGATGACAGAATTTAAGACTTAAAAGCAGCTGTGTAACATGATGGGCTCCTTCTTCCAAGACAGTCTTCGAGTCATGTGTGTGGAGGATGGGGAATAAAAGTGTTCAACCAAAGGGGCTCTCAAAATACAATTCTGTCGAAGATAACCTCTGCTCATCTCTGACACACACACATACGATCAGTGCACTATTAGGAAAGTGAACACTGGAACCATTTGGGTGAAAACACTGGGGGAAGAAATTAACTTTCTAAAGAAGATATTTATTACCCGTTCATTTATTAAATCACTTCTACTAGGACAAATGCTTGCATCTTCTCCTTCCCCCGACCTTCAAAAACCCATGGATACCGCACATCCACCGAAGCTAGTTTAAACAAAATCGACATTTCTACTTAACACTCTATCCCCAGTATGTCCTAACACTTTAAAAGAAGACTTTTTGTCTAGGACAGATAACCAGCTGGTCTCGGTGATAAAGACTGACATCGGGAGTGTGGTCAGTATCAGGGGTGTGTGAATCTCCCCAGGAACTTAATGCCAAACTAAAAGCAGTCGGGAAGCCTGAAAGCCCGTAACTGGCAAGGGGATGGTTTGAGGGGTCAAAGAATTCTACCCTTCCCTTTCCCCCTACACAAGACACAGCTGTCTAAATTCAGACTTTACCAACGTTGGTCCAGTTTCCATCCAGGAAACCCAGTCTGTGATCCACCTTAACGGCAGCTGCTTTTCATTTGTAGCCCAGAGAAGAGCCCTTATCACTATTTTACAGCGATTCTCAATGAGAACATTTCCAAAATTCTAGGGCATAGTTAATAGCCTTTCAAAGTAAGCAGGACAGAGGCTGTTCTGGTTAAAAGCTCAAAGACCGCCAGAACTTAAAAGTAAAATGTTGGGGGGATTCAGCTCTCAAAAAAATCCTTAAAAACTCAAGAATGAGAAAACGAAATAATAGCATTTCCATTTTTCAAAGTCCAAACTATCATCTGTCCTCCACAAATGTGTATTGTATATAAACAAGACCTTTTGTCATGGACAGACTTGTTCATTACTGAAACTAATGGGGTTCACCCATTAAGGACCTAGTACTCTCAAGCTAATAAAAGAAAACAACAACCAAAAAAAACCCTCCAGTTGAGAAGATGGCATCTGGAAGTATAAATATTTCTTCTTTCCTTAAGGGAGTTGGGGTACACAATATTCATTCCTTCAAGTATTTGTTGGGTGACAATGCTGTGTCAGGCATTGTTCTTAGTACAGGAATACAGCAGGAAACAATACCAAGTCTCTGCCCTCATGAACTTCCATAACAAGCGTAATACCCACCCCCCAACCTTTCCCAACGGAAGCAACTGTTCAGTGAGTAATTTTGAAAGGGAGGGAAAAAGGGTCTCCATAACTGCCCAAGTTTCCCTAGGAGTTTCAGAACCAGGCTTTAATATGGCAGCTGGTAAAGACTTTAAGAAGTTACTGAGGCCAAGTCAAAGGGTCAAACTTGATCAAATGAAAGTTACCAATTATTTTTCAAAGTGCTTAAGTCCTCCTACATATTCAGTATTGGTAAAAATTTCATCATCAGAAACTTAGAAGTACACTGCATTAAAAGACAGGTGCCCAGCATTTTCAATTGTTTTTATCAGCTCAACATTACCACTTCAAATTGGTAAAACCTGTCATACATACTGTCCAAAGTGTCTACATATTCAGAAATGCCACAAATTGACTTGAAAACACTTCAGAGACCCTACCCTGGTTCTTAAACATCAGCAACTGAGCTCACTGGCCAGATGTCCTTAAGGTCCTTGCCATGCAAAAGACACGAAGCAGCCAAGTTATTTGCCTCAGGGCTCAATCCCACACAAAAAGGGCTTAAATGGTCAGAGGATGTTTTCTCTTCCTGTCTACTTCCATATTTAAATTTCTTTGGCTCCTTTTATGCTTTTACAACACTACAATTAACTTAATCTGTCTTTTCAGCTCCTTCCGGTCTATGTACCCTACTTTAACTTATTTTACAACCTTCTCTGCCACCCTACTCCATTATTCTCCGTAAATTCAAGTTCATTTTCCTCTGGCTCGCATTCCCAGGAACCAATTAATTACACTAAAAAAAAAAAAAAGTTCAGATTTAAGTGATGGGACCACCAAATTGTCTTCAAAAAAAGTATATGTCACTTAATTAACTAACTATAAGAAAGTCTTCTGAGCTGGCGTTTCTAGACACCATTATGGGCCAAAACAGGCTGCTCACGGTTATGTAATTACACCAAAAACTAAATGACATGTTTCCACCTTCTAATAGTAAAAAGATGTCCTCAGAGCAAATCCAAGTCTCTTCTGTAACATCCTCATGGGGTCCTAGGTAATTTATTTCTCTGCTCTGTTCTCTCAGCTTTCTAATCTATAAAATGATCTCTATTGGCCCCTTACACTCCCAGTCACAAGAATTCTATGACCTTTAAAAACTGTTTTAGTTCAAATGGATTAAGGTAAAAAAAAAAAAAATTTATGCTTCAGAGCAGTGGTTCTCAAACTTTCCTGTGTTGAGACCTAGGACTTATCAGATAGTGTATTTTACCACAAATTCCAAGTGACCAGAATCTACACTGTCCACAATCATATTCTGAAAACACTGCCTTGTTGTTTCTTGGTTCTTGAGCAATAATTAATACCAAATACCAGGCATCTGCAATAATACACGTACTACTAATTTTTTCAGTTTCTAGTTCAATGATGTCTCTCTGTTCCTTTAAAAGGCAGGCACAAGGTGCTGAGTCAGTCCCTGAGGACCTTTTTTTTTTTTTTTTCAATTTACAGTTGAGACTACTGAGTCTCTACCATTGCGGAAGAAGAAATTGTTTTCACCTGCTACTCTCCCAGTCCCTATTAGAGGAAGAGCTACATAAGGGGTGACACAGTTACCTCAACTGAGGGAAGGAATAGGGTGGTCAGACTCAAACAAGAACAGAAATTTTGTTTGTTATTTGGACATCAGTGGGCAGACCCATACTGAGAGAGCGACAGATAACCTGACTCCTGCTAGTGGGACTCAAGTTGGGTAAATGAATGACTACAAAAAAGATGGATTAAGACAATGAAAATATATCCGCCGGGTTCAGATGAGGTCAGGTGCTGCTTGTTCAGTATCTCAAGCCCAGAAAGATGAGTTAATTCTTGAAGGAAATGACATTGAACTTGTATCGAATTCAGCTGCTTTGATTCAGCAAGCCACAACAGTTAAAACAAGGATATCAGAACATTTTTGGATAGCATCTGTTTCTGAAAAAGGAACAGTTCAGCAGGCTGATGAATAAGATCTAAGTTGTCCAGCTATAGAAATGCCAAGATGTCAGTGAAGTGATTCCTCAGACTTGTTTGTGATATTTTAAAGATGCAATACGCGTAAAAGTTGTACATTGATTTGGGGGGGAAAACAAGACTTCATGAAGCCGCAAGCTCACGGTGACTTCTGACACTTGGCTTACAGATGCTTTGGGAGCTGGAGGATACAACGCAGTACGGAAACGAGTCCTGTGAGCTTCCTGTGATACACACAGCACCACTCACGTTGGGTAAGCAACTGGCACTACTTACCAATCCAGGGGTCAGTGAAATTTTTCTGTAAAGGGACAGGCAGTAAATAATTTAGGCTTTGCAGCCCATTTGATCTCTGTTGCAGGTACTCAACTCTGCCAGTGTGGAACAAAAGCAGCCACAGATTATATGTAAATGAGTGAGCATGGCTGCATTCCAACAAAATTTTATTTATAGACATTGGAATGTGAATTTCATGTAATTTTCCTGTGCCATGAAATAAGTCTTTTTTTAAGAAATTGAGGTATAACTGACATTTAACATTAGTTTCAGGTATGTTTAATAGTTTTCTTGATTTTTTTTCCTCCAACCAGTAAAAAACATAAAAACCATTTTTAGTTCATGGGCCATACAAAGCAAGGCTTTGCAGAACTCTGCACTGCTGAACAGTGCCTAGAAACTATCCGCTATGCCCCCTGTAGAGAGAGGTGCCTTTCTCGGCTCAGTGTGTGAGTCAAGAATATCCTCCCTGCTTTATTGACAACTCCTCTCTGACTCCTAAGCTTTCTCCTGATATCCAGGCTAAAGCTGGCTCCCACCTTTCTCCTTCCTTCAAACTCATGAACAGCCATTTATCAACTTGACTTAAAAGTGGTTAAAAATCTACTCCTGCTCTGCAGAACTAGACCAAGTAGGTCGCATGACTGAGAACTCTGACGGGAAGCCAAGGCTGAGCCCATCGCTCATTCTGCGTCTTAAGCAGCAAGCTGCATACATGTGTTTATTCCTCTCGACGTGGAAACACCGTACTTGTCCACATACTGCTGCTCACCACCTCCGATGAAATGCCTTCGTAAATAAGCAGACTTCACAGATCTGTCTAAAATGGGGGAGGGAGGTTGGTTCTAGTTAATCCTTGGATGTTAACAAAAAGATCCTTTTTCTTGAGTACTCAAATAGAGGTTTCACTGATTTCTGGAATAACAGGCTCCAAGCACAAGCTGAACTGCTAAACAAATAAATTATCCAGGGGTCTCTGCTTTCCTTCACAGGGAAAGATCACACAGTAAAGCGCAGCAGAGCCTGCTAGTCAGTGATACTAGTCTGGTGAGGATCCACTGTAAATAAAGGTGAGTGCGCTATGAAATGAGAGCCTTTCGTCTGATACCCAAGGGCAGTACCTCTACTACAGCCCAGAATTCCCAGGAGGCACCTGAGTCATCTAGGGTCCCTTCACCTTGTTTTGTGTCACATTTAAGTACTCAAGCTGTGGCATCAGACAGGCCTAGATGAGCCTTCTTTGTGGATTACTTACAAACTACACAGCCTTGAGCCTCAGTTTCTTCAAAAGTAAACCCAATAAACCTCTGAGCCTGTTTCTTCAAAAGTAACTAGGACACAGTACATGTTCAAGTTTCCAGCTTTTTATTTCGTCCCTATTCCATTTCTTCTTCCCACCCCAAAAAGAAGTGATAGCTGGAAGCTGAAGCCAGAGGAAACCACATCGGTTCCTGGGTCTTGACACGACTTCCTCAAGGTGTTCTCTGAGACCTCCTATGCCCGCTGCTGTCAGTGGTCCTCACGGTAACCAAGGCTACAATCCCACTTTGTTCCATCGGACTAATACTGTGTGGTTCACTGTGGGCCAGATTACTTGAAAGTAAGTAAGATGAGGGTGGCCGGCTGGCTCAGTTGGTTAGAGCACGAACTCTTAACAGGGTTGCGGGTTTGATTCCCACATGGGCCAGTGAGCTGCACCCTCCACAACTAGATTGAAGACAACAAGCTGCCAGAGGGATGGCTGGGTGGCTCAGCTGGTTAGAGCTCAAGCTCCAGTTCAATTCCCGCATGGGATGGGGGGCTGCCCCCTGCAACTAAGACTGAAAACGGCAACTGGACTTGGAGCTGAGCTGTGCCCTCCACAATAAGACTGAAAAACATTTACTTGACTTGGAGCTGATGGGGACTGGAAAAACACACTGTTCCTCAATAAAAAAAAATAATAATAAAAATAAAAAGGAAGTAAGATGCGGCCTACACTGGCTGAGCATGCAAATGAGCGGAAGACCCTAACAGAAGACCCCAGGTGGGGTGTAAATGGTAAGTTCTGATCTGCTTTTACTATAAGCAACATCTTGGGTGAGTTAACCTCTAGTGCTGTTTGCTTGCTGATACAATCTTAGGTTCTCTATCTTATCATCAGCCATCGACTTATTATTGAGTACAATCTAATACAAATTTAACTTCTTGTTATAGCAAGATGCTAAAAACTTGCAATTTAAAATGAAGTTGTGCGCTCACACCCACCATTTTAAAGAATAATGATCTATAAAGGTGCAAATGAATTTAAGTTAATCTGTTTTGTCAACTACAAGATACACATGACCCACCTCATGGGGCTGCTGAGATAAAATGAGAATTTCTTCAACCCAAAGGACCATTTTTAAATGTTCATCTTTGTGCAGCACTAACGGGGTCGGTAAAATGGAGAACTGACTGCTCTGGTAAACACAACTTCACTTGCCAGGCATAATTCCTTATAGCATGTCACCCAGGATAAGGCCATGTCTACGTACAGAAGAAAGACTGTCATTCAAACTGGTAACACACCGAATTCATACCTGTGTTGGATTTTTAAGCTCCAAGAGCCCCGGCCACCCGTATTCCAAGCAAAATCTAAACCTGAGTCTCTTGGCTCTTACTCAAATTTTATCTAGAGCCGTGCTGTCCAGTATGGTAGCCACCAGGCACATGGAGCTACTTTAATTTTAAGTAAAATAAAATTTAAAACTTAAGTTGTTCCGCCACACTCGCCACATTTCAAAGGCTCAATAGTCTCAATGGCCAGCCGCTACCATCTGGGGCACCGGGATACAGAACATTTCCATCTTAACACGAAGTTCTGCTTCAATCAGTGTGGACTGAAAAGCATCTCGGCTCCAAGTTGTGTAACACCTTCCTTTCTGTGGTAGGGAGCACCATACAGTGTGAGTTTCACTGGTCACGGCTGACAAAGCCAGGACTGGCTGGGCTTCCTTGGTTCTGGACTCCTTGCCTAGCACTGTCCACTCCACCAGACTCCCCTGCTGGAAGCCAGTCAGGGGCCGTTTCCCGACCAGGCACTATGCTGAGTTTGCCTGGCTAAATTGGCCATCTCTCAAGCAGGCCCCTGTTGCACAGAGCCTCTGGAGAATCAGAGCCGCAATGAGTGCTGCTCGGAGAACATTTCAGCTTAGGTCTAAGAAGGCCGCTTAGACCTAGATGCAGCAATTACTTTAAGCTTCAGCAGTATAACAAACAAATCCCATTTTACTAACTCATCTTTGTTCTCCAAATCCAAGACAAAGTTGGAATGTTGTACTCTGGCCTCCAAAAGTAATTAACCAGTACAAGACCCTTAAGGTGGGCATTTGCATTCCATATACTCTTCTCTAGTGAATCACGTTTTCACAAGGACATCCCTGCACTGAAAATGCTTCTCCTTTCCCAGGAGGCGAAACTTAAAAGGGAAACGGACTTGTCTAACCTGAAAATGTACCTTCTCAGGCCAGCTCAATTAGGACAGGCCCATTCCTGCTGGCCTGCGCTCCTTTGCTTCTGCTAAGTGAGCCCTTAATGCCTGGGAAGTAGTGAAAGTGATTACAAACGTCCTGTCTGGGCAGAGGAATCCTCGGTGCAGCCTAAGCTGCCTTTGTTTCCAGCGGGCATGGGCCTCAAAACGCCCCCAAGTCCACAACTTTTCTGGCCATAGAGGTGTCAGATGTGTTGCTGTGTTGCTTCATACATCCTATTACTAATTCAACAAGGGGCCCCTGTGCTTGAAATACACAGAACATTCTTTGGGCTGTTGAAACAGTAGCGTGAACACAGGTATGTTCTTTAGAAGCCTTTCTGGTGCTAATTATAAAATGGCTCCTTTTTATGCTCCACAAGACCCTCCTCCCATTATGAATGAATTATTCCAACCTCGGAACTATAAGTATTGAACAAGTACTGAAGCCCAACCATGGGCCTTGTGACAAAACAAGGGACACTGTTTAAGAGGTTGAATCACTAAGAAACTAGCTCCAGGCATCATCTAAATGTCAAGACTAAAGAATTTGACCAGAAGTTTATTCCGATCAGTCAACTTACCTTATTCTTGTCAATTATTTGACTTTGGGGAAAATGCAGTATCAGGTACTATTAGGCGCTCTTTTACATGACTCTGAGGACATTAACCCTCCTTTCACAGATGAGAAGTGTAGGATCCGAGTTGTGACTTGCTCCAGGCCACTCAGCTAACAAGAGCTGAACCCAAGTTTATCTAACTCCAAAGTCTGTATTTCACTGGACTTTGTCAACTGTCTTTCATTCTGCCTAAAACTGTGAGGTTCGACAGGAGAAAGTGAACTTCAAATCTCACTCTATTCGATTGGTTCTGAAACTTTAGTGGTGCATCAGATCACCTGCTTGATTTATTAAAACCTAGACGGCTGAGCCCCCACTCCCAGAGTTAGAGCCAGTAGGTCTGGATGAGGCTCAAAAATGTGCATTTCCAACAAGTTCTCAGACAATGCTGCTGCTGCTGCTGCTCAGGAAACCACACTTTAAAACCACTGCTCTATTCGAATCCTCCATTTCAATCACAGTCATCAGTAGCTAAAAAACTCTGATCTAATCTTCAGGTTAGTGACCTCCAAAGATTAGATCCTCAGCATTCCACTACACTATGCCGGTACCTCCAGTACCTTCTAAAGCCCCGCCCTAACCATCCAAGGACTATTAGCATGAAAACAACCTCTCACTCTTTGTGCTCCGCTTAGTCACCCAATCCTAAAAGATGACATCAGGATCAAATAATGGCTTGTTAACCGTGGAAGTAGGAAAAAGGATTAGGGTTCCGACGTGACACGTAGTAGAACAGCAGCGAAGGCAGTTATCTCTGCTATTTAGGTAAATGCTCATTGAAAGGTAGAAAATGTTTATTTAAATTAGAGTACAATAAATATCAAGCTTTTATAAACATATATCGGAAAACATTGTTCTGATTCTTTTTTCAAAATCCTGTAAGCTGGACCAATGGAGTACCCTAATCTGATGAAGCAAAACACATCTTAGCTAAATAAGACATAAAGTTCAGATAGATCAGTTTCTCCAAAAGTGATTTATGGGTCATCTGTATTTATCAGAATCATTTGAGGTTGTTAAAGATATATTTAAAATGCAGATTGCTCAGTACGCTTCACTAATCAACTAGGGATATGTATTTTTACCAAACACTCCCAGGTGATTCTTACACATATTAGCTGGAGAACAATGAAAATTTAGTGTACAGCTCTCAATGTTTGTCACTTGATTCAACCAGCTGGCAAGCTAGGAGAGCGAGGGGGTCCCATTTCACAACTTAAAGTTGGTAAAATCTGTACTGACCATGTAGGATGAGACAGTGCTCTTGCCCACTTTCTAGTAAGCAACTGAACATGTAAAATTTCTCCAGACTAGTATGAAAAATGGGAACAGGACAGCTGCAAGGGCTCAGTGAAAGCCAGAGAAAAGTGGTTACTTCTGGCTTGGGGTCAAGTGGTGATTGCCGACAGACTCACTAGAAAGGAAACAGATCTGTGACTATGGTTTCATTTGACTATGGTTTCAATACTGAATGAAGCCCGCTGAGATGTTTCTGACCCTCAAGGAGTTTACAATACTTAATGCCTTCCTAAAAATTAGGTAACAAAATGGAGATGTACTGAGTATATTTATCTAAGCCGTACCAACTTCTAAAGACTAACAGGCATTCCGGGGTGAAAAAAGAATACTTGAATAGAACAAAACATGATCGTAGAGTTGTGGGAGAAGAATGAAAACTGAACTTTATTTCTGGGAAACAGAATTGCTGCAGAGGCTCTAAAAAATTAAGTTTTCCATAAAAGTCCTAGGCAAAATATCTTCACTTTTGTACCATAAACACCTACTGGCATGCATATTTCCATACGTGCAATCAGTATGCAATTCTGCTTGATATTTTCCTACTCTTACGTATGCAAACACTTTTACTATGTTTTCAGTCACTTACGGGCACATTTCATCATATTGTGTTACAACTTTAAACTAGTCCCCTAAAAATTTGAGCTCAACATAAATACTACCTGACATCTACATTCTAGAGGTCAGTTCCAGTCCTCCAGGAGGTCTTAGTATTTTTGGGACTGTAAGGAGAAAAATTTTGGCTTCTCATTTGCCCAACTAGAATTTTTTTCCCCACAGAAAAAACAAGTATACTTCTGCTGCTAATAGACAACTTTCCTGACATTCTGAGATTAGGGTGGTGTTAATATCGATAAAGGACTATAAAGTTCTGCTGAAGTGCTTATTTTTATATCACATTGCACTCAAGAAAGAAGGTGATTTGATATTTAAAGGGAAAAAATATAACTATGATCGAACTATCATCAGCTGAAACTTCACTCAGCTCACCCCATCTGCCCTGGAGTTTCGTACTGTTTAAGGGAAATGACTGGGAGACTTCTCAGAGCTGGGGTGTCGGGCCTTGGAGATCTTTCGTTAGGAAGTATAACAAGCCAGCAGTTATCAAGACTAGTCAATCTGTGTTCCTCCTCCTTTTTGTTTCCTTTCCTGGTTAACCAGAACCAGGAAAATTTTAAGAAATAGCGTATTTTGCCATATATAATGCGCACTTTTTGGCCCAAATTTGTGAGGGAAAACTAAGGATGCACATTATACATGGGTAGCACTAATTCTGCATCTTTATAAATGTTTTTAATTCTTTTATTTATGCTTGTGAGTTAAAAGTGTAACTCCAGAAATCAATAACGATATCCATATGCTAAAAACCCTGGAAAATGATAACCGGTTTATGATAAACTTGCAACGATGATGAGTTCTTGGCCTTCTATGATGCGTAAATATTGTAAATTTGTTACCGGTACATAAAGTTTCTTGTACCTTGTATCTGTTCTTGTGTTTTATAGTTGTTTGTTACATACAATTTCTTGTACCATAATACGTTAAAAAATAAATCCTGGAATTCCTTTATAATACAAAAAACAAACACCTAACTGTAAACAAATAAAAATTTGAATTAAAATATTAAAACGAGACATTTTTTTCCCCCCTGAAAGCTTGGGCCAAAAACATGGACGCACATTATACCTGGGAGCACATTATACACAGCAAAATACAGTACGTCCTGAGGTCTGATCAATGACCGAGGAGGCTCTTGTTCATTTCTGATCTTAAATATTAAAAAGTAAGAACTGCTGACACTGCATCCATTCCTGTGAAAATGCACTGATTTTAAGAACAAGGCACAATAAATCTAACATTTAGTCTCAATCACTTTCTTAGTATTCAAGTCACTGTAAGTGATACCACTAGGAAGTACGACTCTTCCTCTGAGCTACTGAACAGTGACAGTGTGTTGCCCATACCAAGACCCTGGATGGATTAGGAAGGAGTAACAATCGTAATATATTCAAACTGTTTCATGAAATTCGTTTCCCAGGACTTTAAGTACTCTAAGAATTTAGCTCTTCACATTGACGAGGATGATGATGTCACACTTTATTACATTTCTAGTCACTCTGACAAATTTACCTGTGCAGGAAAACCTGAGAACTACTTTTCTAAAATCCATGCAATACTGGTGTCTGACACGAAAAGATAACAAGAAATAAATTCACAGAACTTGATTCTTCTTCCATTACAGGTGGAAAAGTTTAATGAGCTTATAGGTATCCTAAAAAAAACAAAAAAACACACATTTGCTAGATGTTATGAGTTGGACATCCTTAGAAATATAAGGGCCTAGGTTTACAATCATTAAAAAAACAAACAAACAAACAAAAAACCTCCTAGGACTGGGAATAAATGGAGACATCACGCTCTTCCACTAATAGTGAAGTATTAACTGCCAGAAAGTACCTTCCATCCCCATTCATCCTGGCATGACAGGAGCCTTTGTACTGAGGCCCAATGAAAAACATGGAATCTTAACAGAAGAAATGACTGTACAGACCTGCAACATACTGACTTCAAAATGTTCGCCCTGAGAGCCATATGGATTTGTCTTGTTCATCTGTGCCTAGTGGTTACTGGTATTTACTTCTGAATGTTTGAATTAATGAATGTGGCAACTTAAAATTTCCATTTGCAATTAAACATGAAATTTTTAGCTTCCTAAGTAGAGCTATAAATATTGCACCATCCCAAGTGCAAACGGGGAAAAGTTATTTGCTGCCAAAAGATTCTTAAACTGCAATTTAATTTATGAGAAACAAAGTGCTTTCTTTATACACGGCCACAAAGTCAAAGGAAGTCTGGACGCTCCTGAGCCAGCCTGTCTCCCATTCACAGCAACGGTATCGTATTCAAGGCTCCCTAGTGATCCTCCCCCTTAAGTAAATCCCCGCAATACCCAAATTTAAAGAAATTAAAGATGTTCCCTTTGTACAAGAGACGAATGAAACGATCTCTGAAAGAGCTGTTTGGGTTTTAAGGATTGGCAAGAACCTAAAAATGTTGCTCTAAGCTTTAACTTTCCTAACGCGATCCTCCCGTGCTTTCCAATCCTCAATCTTGTATTAGACCTAGTTCACAGGCAAAGAACTAAGGGTCTGAGATTAGCTGTTCGAAGACCTGGCTAGTGAGCAGAAGCTCAAGAACTCAAATCCCCATCGCCTCGGCTCAGAGTCTCTGTCCTTTCCACAGTATCATGGTTACCTGATTAGGGGGTGGAGGGGACGGGGGTGAACACACCCTCGACCAAGACTATTCACATTCTGAATCAGAGAAAAATGATATAATAGAAAGAGGCCAATGTTTTGAAGACTTTTAAATCCAATCCTATTTTGGACACTCTCACATACTGAGGACAATAGAATGCCATGCAGTATTAACAAACATACACTTTCCCGCAGGTTATTTTCCCATGTACTGGAAGAATAATATGTTTCTGAGATGTTTATATTTTCAAGACTTTATCTTTGAAGACTCTTTAAAATTAGACCCTATATTCTGTAGTTTCTACTCTACAAAATTAATTTATCTGGCCTACCTTTAATTATTAGTTTTGAAGTCTGCTCGTATTGTGATGCTTCTCTGACAATCCTTTGATCAATGGTATAAGATCTCTACCAAGACCCATTTGGCTTAATCTGATGGACATTAGTGCCTGACTTTGGTTTCTGTAAGGAGCACTTTCAAAATAACAAATTCAAGGCAATTCAATAATCAGCATTAGCTAGACAGACTTGGGAGCCTTACAGAAATTTCTATGGACTGGATATATTTTGTCACGGAATCTCCCCAATGCGATACTCATGCACAACTGTTAATATGAAGTTTACTACTTCAATTCTCATACCTAAGCTTTATAATTTTAGGCGTGCTTATTCCCAAGAATTACTATTTCACAGGAAGCTGAGTTGGTCACTTTAAGCACCAATCTGGAAAAATGAAAAATTAAGGTAACTCTCAGGTGCTCTGAGTCTTCTCAGCTTAAAAATGTTTTGGGAAGAAGTAAAATAATGAAAAAACATGCTGACACAATTATATACTGCGTTTTGTGGTTTTTAAATAAAATTACAAATAATGAACTTGGCATTTTACTTATTACATGCGCCTAAAAAGTAAAGCTCTGGTTATCTTCTATAGAAAAGCCATAGCTCTTTAAAAGGGCTAAGAAATTAGCCACATCAATATACTTCCTTCATTTCTAAGCCCATCTTCTCTATGCTGGAAGGACTTCCTAGTCCTAAACTTGTTCTTAGGAACCAGACATACATTTGGCTTCTACTTCACCCAAACCTAGATAGAGATATACACCACCTTTCATTGTACAGTGACTGCTTGATAGTCGGAAGAGATTGGTGTAGGCTTCGCAGTTCAGTTAGGTAAAGACTCAGCCGATTCTCGTTCTATGCTACTGTTCACTTGTAAATGTCAGGCTGAAAACATTAACAGGGCATACCCATGAAGGAAGGAAAGTCGCCAATGTCACTCACTACTTCAAACCTAACACTTAAACTACAGATCCATTTCATAGTAGAAGCTGTCTGATCAAAGTTTAAATTTTAAAATGTGAGCAGAGAGGCACTTTTATATACTCATTTCATTCTCAATAGGTTGTGAAGCATCGAACTATCATCCTTGTGTACAGATGAGAAAACAAGGTATAGTGGCCAGGTCAAGATTGATAGTAAAAAACAGGGACTTACCTAGATTTCTATAGGTAGCAATAGAAATAGAAAACTTCGACTCCAATTTTCTATTCTACCACAGTGGCTCAGGAGCACACTCTCCCCACAGCCTCCCTCTTCATCACATATGCTCCTCAACAGTAATCTGGTTCCAGCCTTAACACCAAAGCATCTCTTGAAGACCTAACATCCCAGGTGCAAGGGGTCTCAGCTATCTCCACCAGCAGATAATTAAGGGCAGTCTATGACATCTGTATTAGAAGCTTACAAATTACAGCCTGAGGGAGGTTTCTGGAATCTGAAAGGCAATATACTACCAAAAAGGGCAGGTGAGAAGGTGTAAAAAGAAAAAAAATTTTCCTTTCTTGGTCTGGTTCTCTTACAAACCTATACAATCTGTACTATTCCCATTAAATTCAGATTTAATAAGTACAAAAAATGTGGTGTCTACTGAGCTCTCAAAATGAGTTCCCTTCCTCTCACTTCCCCTCCTGCTACAGCAATCCAAGAGCTCAGATAACTACAAAGAAATAAAGGGGGTTCTAGGAGTTGGGTAAAAATGAAAGGTCAGCCAATGAGCTACCCTAATCCACTGATCCTGAAACATGCTGGATACGTCTTTTGCCTATGAAACTTTCTATATCAGGGCATTCACATATGGTAGCAAGATAAAAATCTGAAACTTTTACTAAGCAGGAAAAGGGTGCATTTCTAGTGTATACTTCTGGTGTAGGACTAACCTTCAACTTAAAACTTTATTTTTGTAAGCTCCAAACAGCCAAGGATAACTTTTCCAAGAAAGCTTCCCGGCATCTACCTTTGCAAGGCTGTGCTAAGAAAAATACAAAGAATATTGGGACCAAGGGTTGGCTGATTTGTTTTTGTTCTTAAAATACATATAGGAAACCATCAGAATACCCAGGGATCTACTAAACTTGTTCTCAACATCAACAACAAAGACAAGAGAATTAAAATCCCCAATAACTCTGATTGCTTTAATACTTTTTGTTGGAGCTCATGTAGGTGTATCTCAGGAATGCTCATGAACTGAGTTCTTTGGTTTCTTAAATCCACTGAAACAAAGTTAACTTCAAAGGCTCAGAGAGGAATTAACAGCTTGATAGACACGCACCTCACCCCAAATCGAATGGGGAGGGCAAAAGGGAGATGTAAATAAAGATATTCACTATACATTTCAGAAAAATTCTCAAGAAGAGTACAGAGGTAAATGTGGCAGGGATAACTGAATGGGTCTAAAAACTTAAGAGAAATTTAAAAATAAATAACTATGTAAGAGCTTAAATTAAAAATGAATACCTACCAAAAATTTTAAAACTTAAAATGGCCTAGCTCCCTTGGAATTTCTTTCTTTGCTAAAATATAAACACATAAATGATAAAGACACTTAATAAGGACTTTGATAATGTTGAATGGTCTAGCTTGATGACATCACAATCTATACAATCTATACTTGACATAATCAGCAAAGTCACTCTCTCCCAGTTTAAAATTCAGAATCTTTCTTGAACATACAGAATAAAAACCATTTTAAACAATATCTATTTACTGTTAAGCTATTTCAGCAAACTATTAGTCATTTCGTATAACACTACCAAAAATACCATTAATATCTAACAGATAATTCCACTATAAGCTTCTCCCCACCTAATAAATTCGAGGCTACCACTCCCCCACCTTTATTCCCCTCCACAGTTCGGGCTCTTACGCTACCAACACACAGCACACCGCGCACGCCTACAGAGGCAGGTTGTGGAGAAAGAGTGGGGGTTGGCAAAACGCTAATTATTCCATGAGATGGTCTCTATTTTAGATTTCCTACTTCACGTACTGGCCTGGAGCCATGTGGATGGAAAGCGGCTTCTCAAACTTCAGATTTACCAGGCATAGACACAGAAAAGACCTGTTCCAGCTATTACTACTCAAAGTGTAAACACAATCAAAAGCTTCCCATAAACAAAATACCTCATTCATTTCTTAAGGGCCAGCTAGGAACTTCTCCCATCCTAAACTTTTTACCTTTAAAAGCCAAATTCTCAACTGTTTACCCAATGCCTTTATTACGTGAAGTTAATGGTTTGAAAATATTTAAGGAGTAGTCAGATAAACTAAACCACAGGACACAGAACAGTCACTCAACTGACTCTTCTACCTCCAAATGCAATGGATTATATTTTACCTTTCTTTCAAGAGGGTTTAACTCCGGGTCCTACATCAAATAATCATTTCAATCATTTCCATAACCTCATTCAAATGCAAATAATTACAACTGCATCCATTTTCCCAAGAGAACCCAAAACTTTACTGGAGTTCAACAGTTTCACATGAAAAGGATACAATCCCTTACAAAACACCCTTCTGGGTAAACAACTTTGGATTTGAAGAAAAACAGTTTTATTTTGCACTGGGTGGCAGGTTAGCTCAGTTTGTTATTTTGCCGCTGAAAGTTGTTCAAGATCTGTAACATACATGGATTCACACCCAACTCATATGAAATAACAATTTCAATATAATCTGAAGGCTCCTAAAATGATACATCTAGAAAGTACAACAGAATTCTTTTCCATACCATTAGCAATAGAGGATAATTGTTACTATAATTAATATACAACATTAAACTTTCTCTAACATATTTACAGACTCAAAAGGCAAGACATTTTTTGGTACCCCCCCACACACACACACATATCAAAAACAAACAATAAAACCCAACAGCTCAATTTTGGAATATAAGCTTTAAGATATGTTAAGAATCCCTGGCACGGTATAATGTACTGTGTTTCACAAACAATAAAACCCAACAGCTCAATTTTGGAATATAAGCTTTAAGATATGTTAAGAATCCCTGGCACGGTATAATGTACTGTGTTTCCCTGAAAATAGCGGGTCTCACATTAATTTTTGCTCCAAAAGACGCCATTAGGGCTTATGTTCAGGGGATGTCATCTTGAAAAATCATGCTAGGGCTTATTTTCCGGTTAGGTCTTATTTTCGGGGGCAACAGTATAAATGGATACTAAATTCACTAAGACCCAGAACAAATTAACAAGTCTCTTTTTCAAACTCTCACAATTCTCCTTTTTTATGCTCATGTTAAAGAAAAAAGTCAGACTCAATTCGTTTTGTGCTACTATTGGTTAAAATGAGATTTGGGGACCGACCCTGAATTCCTACTTTCCATTTTACTTTACTTACCAAAGAAAATATGAGTTGGCGACAGCAATATTATCATCTAGTGTTCACCTTTCAAACCATGAGGTAGTTTGGATTCCTTTTAGTAACTCCTGGATTTTCTTGTTTTACCAGGAACACTGGAATCTAAACTTTGTTTGTGACTTCTGATATGCTGGTAATATAAAAAGCACATGTTGACAGGCAACTTTGTTTCATGGCTAAATGTAGTAGAAAGATTCTACAGCAGCTCCCTAAGTCTGAGAAGGTGACCCAAGGAGTCTGGCTACAGTGCTTAGGAAAGACAATACTGGAGCCCAATGTTTAAGTGTTTTTGGATTGAATAGGAAAATGTGCCAGATTTCATCTGAAGGTACCATCAGTTTGCAGTTTTAAACATGTCATGGGAATTTTCAGATAGTCACGTCATCAGCCTTCCCATCCCCCACCCCAACCCTGGCCCAACAGCACAGAGGTACAGCTATCAGTTAGCATCAGGAACAATTTATACTCAATTCCCCATTCGATTTGAATCAATTATACTAACCAGAATCAACAAAAGATGATGTCAAACTACAATCCCATATAACATTTTTCAGAATCACTGATGGAATCAAGCATTATACTTTGCTCATGCTAGGGAGGGAAGAACCCAACTCCGAAATACAGAGGGTGCCAAAAAAATGCATACACATTTTAAGAAAGGAAAACTGTATTAAAATTGTTATACTCAATACAGACCAATAACAAAATATATACACAAGTCATGTTTGACTTCTGCAATTACAAGAGGTGCTCAAAGTGGTTACCATCAGCGTCCAGACAAAAGTGGTTACCATCAATCAGCATCCAGACACTTCTGATTACGGCAAACTACTGCTTGAGCAACGTTGACCAAAGTGTCCACTTGCATACATTTTTCTGGCACCCCCGGCAGACAGGGAAAAACTTCAAGTCTTTGAAATGACAAAAGATCTTATTTTCGGGGAAACACGGTAGCACAGCTTGTGAGCTTTGGAGTGCCCCACTCACTGTCTTTGGGCAAGCTAGTAAATATGCCTAAGCCTCAGTTTCCTCATCTGTAAAACAGAGATAATAGTACCTAAAACTCAGAAGAATCCTTCTGAGGGTTACCCCCCAACTTGATGTTGTTATTATTAACTCTACAGATAGCTCGGCAGTTTGCACAGTACTGTAACTGACTAGCCCATCTATACACCTAGTGCTACCAGCACTTAGAAAGGAAGTCTTTTCACTTAAGAGATTATAGTTTCTGCTCCTGAAACTCACAGCTCACGATCAATATTTTAAATATAAATACATCTCACAGACAACAGCATTTTCCCAGCAGTTGAGTACGGGCCAGAATATTCTAAATTCTGAAAGAACAGCAACAGTTTTAACTATTGTAAAGAATGAGCTCCAGAGAGCAAAACATCTTTTAGATCTTAGAGGATGATGGCAGGCAAAATGAGAGATTTTTGTTTTAACAAAATATAAACCTGCAGTTAATCTGTAAGATGGGTTAGTTAGGTCCACTTAAAACCAAGCTTAAGCAAACTCTTAATACGAAGATCAATAAGGACATGTCTGAGCATAATTAAACATTTATTTTTATTTTTTTAAAACTGTCTTTTGTAGTTACATAAATCAATCACTAATTACCAGTGTATTACTTAATAGAGCAAGCACAGTTACTAACGCTACGTATTCTACACACTATGTACAAAGATAATCACTCCAGTGTCAGCCCTTAGCGTGGTAGGGAGACAGAGTGCCTCTTCTCTTGAAGGAGCAGGTTTAGATTATAAGCAGGCAAATGACAAACTATCAAATCCTTCCCTCTTGCCCTTTTCAGCTTTGTAAGAAAGCAAAGATGTGCAGGTTCCAACTTCTTCACACTAGAATGGCATACATACCGTGTTTCCCAGAAGATAAGACCTAGCTGGACCATCAGATCTAATGCACCTTTTGGAGCAAAAATTAATACAATACTTGGTCTTATATTACATAAGACCCAGTCTTATATTATAGTAAAATAATACAGTAAAAAAAAACCGGGTCTTATATTACTTTTTGCTCCAAAAGATGCATTAGAGCTGATGGTCTGGCTAGATCTTATTTTCGGGGAAACACGGTAGCACAGCTTGTGAGCTTTGGAGTGCCCCACTCACTGTCTTTGGGCAAGCTAGTAAATATGCCTAAGCCTCAGTTTCCTCATCTGTAAAACAGAGATAATAGTACCTAAAACTCAGAAGAATCCTTCTGAGGGTTAAATTAAATTAGATGATCCATGGAAAGAGCTAAGATTTGTGCCTGGCAGACAGGATTCAATAAATATTAGCAATGATTGCCATTACACGTGAACACACACATTCTAAAAGTCAATATAGCCAGTTTACTTCAGTCTATTAAAAACAGCACTAAAGATCAATAACCTATCCAGCCCACAACCATTCAAATATTCAACAGTTTCTTTGTGTCATTTAGATGAAAACCATGAATGGAGGTTAACTTTCTGAGGAGAATGGCCTAAACTTGATTTCATTACTAAATACATTACCTACTCAGCCCAGTCTTAAAGTCAAAAGAACACTTTTTTTCGGTAGTAAGATCCTACCTTCCTTCAAGAGAGACCAAAAGGACTTCTTACATCCTCACCTGCCACATCCGCTCTCTGCTTCCACATCCCAGGAAAACTTATTTATACTCTTCGCAGTTGTCTTACTGCAGGAGCCCCATCTCCCTCTCTTACAACCCTGACAGGTTGGCTACACATAGTTAAGAAATACTCCAATCCCTGACACTTAGCACCTATTCTTGCATAACACCCAGCTCAGAAGTCACCTCCTGGGACATTTCCCCACCCCCCCCCAGACAAAATTAAAGTCCCCTAGTCTCCCAAAGCACTTTGGGTATACATATGCCCCAGCACCTACCTTGTAATTAACTAATTGTGCCTCCCCCAGTAGACTGGACTGAAGGCAAGAGCAGCACTGCAGCCAAAGGTCTGCTCTAGCCCTAAACACGTGTTTGGCACATATTAGGTGCTCAAGAAATGCTCCACTTTTCTTGAACCAGATTCCCTCATCACAGAGTACCATCTCATGCTGGATGCCCCACTTCAAAATCTGAACATCAGGCTGCTCCTTCCGTAGAGCAGGCTAACATGCTATACTGCTGAGTACAACATGAAAACCTACTCATCAGCTTCTCCCACTGGAGAGGTTCCCAGAACCCAAACTCAACCGAGCAGGATTATGTACCGTCAGAACCAGTGGGAATTCCCAGCACCCTACAGAGGGTAACTTCTCCTTCAGCCAGGTTACGGAAAAGCCTGCAGCGTGAGCTTTTTCTTGGAGGAATTTTTGCTGGGTAACTGGAGTGGACACACTCAAGAGAATCAACGCCTTGACTTGGCGGAAAACGGGTTCAAAAACATAAAGATCTGGGAAAAGCGAGCTCTGGAGTCCTGAAACGGGTGGCTTCTCTGAAAAAGAAGGCACAGGAAGCAGGGGTGGGCGCCGGCCACTCTTTGTTGTAATAAATGAAATCCTTTTTTCCTTCCCCCGCAGCCCCCAAAGAAAGGGCCGGGACAGCAGGTCCAGAGGAGATGCCCAGCAACCTTTCCTCCTGACAAGTACAGTGCACTGGGTTTCTCATAAAACCTCGTCTTAGGAACCTCAGCCACATTGAAAAGTTTCTACTCAGTGACACTTTAATTTGTTTTTGTTTTTTTTTAATGAATATGCCCGAGTGCAAGATTTACACTGGATGGCCCACAGAGAACTTGCAAACTTTGTGAAGGGAGGTACTACTACCTATGCAAAGGACACAACTTAGGGAAAAACAATCTCTAGATTCGAAGAGCTCCACCAAGGGGGGCGTTAGGGTTAGAGTTATCCTTCCTACCACCAACATCTTACTTACCCAAAAAAAAAAAAAAAAAAATCAACAGCTGCCCAAGGGTAGCTCGCCTTCTGGAAGCAGAAAAGGAAAACAAGCAGCAGCAGCAAGGGACTAACCCCCCAAATAAAGTTCTCTTTGGGGAAAAAAAAAATGACCACCAATTCGGTCGCCCCCCCCCGCCCCGTCCGGCGAGGCCCGCGGTTTCCACGGCTCCGCTCGGCACAAAGCTCGTTCCGGGCAGCTCGGGGAAGGAGCCGAGGGAGGGAGAGAAGGAGACACAGGCACGGGAAGGAGAGGAGCGAGAAAAAGAAAATGGCGCAGAGACTAAGTCCCGACTGTCGACAAGGCGACTTTCCCGGGAGAAAGCCGGGCCCGGAAAGGCGGCCCGAGGCCCGGCGGCGCGCGAGCCGGGGTCTCCGCTGCCCCCTCTCGGGGGAGCCGCGGTCTGGGGGGGCTGGGAGCCCCGGAAGGGGGGCGCAGAGGCCGCCCGATGGGAACAATGGGGCCGGTGAGCGAGGAGCCGGGACTTAGTCTCCGGGACGCCATGTCTGTCCTCGGCCCGGCTCGGGCCGCGCGCGGGGTAGGCGGCCGGCAGCCGGGGCCCCGGGGCCGCGCGGGGGGCACACTCACCATTCAATCGGAAATCCGCTTCGATCTGGGGAGAGAAAAAGAAGGGCCATGAAACACCAGGCACGTTCACCCCGCCGGCGGCGAGCGCGCGCGGCCGGCGGCCTAGCCCGCGGGGCGCCCCCGGGGATGCAGGGGGCCCCGGGAACGGCCCGCACGGGCAGCCATCCCCCCCGAACTGCAACTTCGGGGCTTCCGCCCGGGGCCTGGCGAGCTGATGTCCTCCGGCCGGCCGCCCCTGGCCGGCGGCTCCGGCCTGTCAAGGCGGCGGGGCCGGGGCCGGGGCCGGGGTGGCGGCGCGCCGAGGCGGGGCCGGGAGGTCGGGCTGTACCTGGGAATCGTTGTGGAGATGGTCCCCACTCATGTCTGCCCGAGCGCCGAGCGAGGCGGGCGGCAAGGGGCGCCGAGGAGACGCGGAGCGTCGGGACCGGCCTGTGCGGGAGCACGGGAGCTCTCGGGGGCTCCCGGGGACGCGGGGACGCGGCGGCGGCGGCGAGTCTGACACTCCCGGAGCCGCAGAGGCAGCGACCGCGGCGGCGACGCTCACTGACTGCCAGGCGGGCGGCGAGAGCAGACCCCAGCAGTTGTGTAACAGCCTAAGTTCGCATTTCGGCTCACTGCGCCTGCGCCACCGGTTTTAAACGGGACGTCGGCGACGTCAGAGACTCCCAGAAAGAAGCCGAGGGTGGCGGGGCCCGCCCCCTCGCGTTTGCAAAGGCGGACCTGGCTTTGCCTCGGAAGCCCCGCCCCCAGCCCACGCGCGACGCTGGCATTTGCATAGGGAGCTGACTCCTCCCGAGGCCGCCCACCCCGAGCAACCTCCCCTTCCTCTCGCGGCTCCTTTTCTCGGAACCCAGGTCGCCTCTGCTGCGCAGAACGCAGGCGCAGTCTGGGCGCCGCCCCCGAACCCGGGCTGGGAGCGCGGCCACGTGGTGGGCCTTTAAAGGCGGCGGCGGGCCCGGGCCCAGGCGGAGCTGGGCTTCTGCCCCTGCGTCTCCCCGGGGCTGCGGATACCTTGGCGGCCGAGGCCCCAGAGCCCTCACCAGCGAGTCCTCGCTCGCCAGCCGAACCGAGACCGCTTTGCAGGGGGGAGCCTCCGCCCCAGCCTTTGTCCTGGCCTTCCAACTTCTGTGATTATGTCCTGCCCATTTCCTAAAATTTATCTTCATTTTACAACTAACCCGAGGTCTGGTTCAGCTCTACTTTTCTGCTGCGTATAGGTAACCCTGGCTCAGCTCAAGAGGCCTCATTTCATTCGTTCCTTCTACACTGAGCATCTAATGTGAGCCAGGAACGGTGCTGAGAAAGGGGGAGGAGGCGCAAGGGGCCAAAGGGAACCAGACCTTGGGGGAAACACGGCTTGGCTCTGTCTCCCGCTGGATCACTAACAGGCTGTGGGGCAAAGGGGAACAAACTGCCGTGTATGGAACGTCTGTGCTGAACGTACTCCAGTCTGAATAGACGCCCTAGCTCTGTGAGGTCACCTATTTTACTAAAGATAAACTGTGTCAGACATAAGTGACCTACAACCACCTACCTGACATCTACACTTGGATACCTCTCAAGCTTCTGCAGGGCTGAACTCACCATCTTCCTCCTCCTCCGCCCAGCCAGAAAAGCTCCACCCTGGACACCTCCGGCTCCCTCATTTCTCATTAGTCCAGATGATTGCACCTTTTCAACCCATCTACCTTTCTTCCCTGCCCACACACCTGTCCAAGTAGGCATTATTTCTTGCTTAGATTATTAAAATATACCCTTCACAGGGGTGCCTGCTTCTGTTCTGGCCCTCTCACAAATGGCTGGCCAACAGTACCCAAAGTGATCTTTTCAACACACAGATCTAACCATCATACCTTCCCACAATACTTCCCCTCACTTAGTATAAAGTTCAAAATTCTTACAGCGGCCACCAAGGCCCAGCATAACATGCTTAATTCAAGTGTGACCGTTGTGAATTTTGCCATATCTAGTACCACTTCCACTGGCATTATTACTTATTTTAATTACTCTCCTTCTTCATCCCAAATAATAATATCTATGAAATAATGTCTATGAAATCATTTACAAATAAATACAGAAAGTGTTCATCCGTGGACCGTCGAAATAATTTCTATCACATCTAGTAGTAAACACTTTGGGGTTAATCTCTGTGAATACTTCAAAATTCAACCTTATTATCACTTTCTCAAAGTGACACCCCCCTACACCCAAATAAAGTGCCCCTCATAGAGTGTCCTTTTCCTTTGTAACATTTATTACAATTAAGTTATTAATGGGGGTAATTAGAGATTTTTGTGTCTGTCTCCATTACTGAAGGGTGGGGACCTTGTCTATCTTGCTTAGTTAGCACTTGATTCTCAGCACTCAGCAACAGAGCCTACAGAAGAGATGTGCGAACAGCAAGTGAAGGAAAAAAGAGAACAGAGGCCCTGATGGAGTTCAGGGTCCTGGTGGCTAGGTAGTATCCCCTGAAGCCTTATTTCACTCCTTTTCCTGTGCCTTTAAAGAAATCCCCCCTTTTGCTTAATGGAGTTCTGATGGGTCGCTTAAGACCAAGAGCTCTAAATGACACTCAGTTCTAAGCTACACTTGATTCCTGGGCAGTCTCAAGGCTTCTATTACCCCTGTGGCCCTGCCCCCGTGTCTCTCATGTTATGACACCTGGACGCCCCTCCTGGCGTTTAGACCCTGGATACTGGCACAGTCTCTGCTTTGCCAGTTTGGGGGCAGCAGTGTCTTCTGGTGGTTCTCCCTGCCTGTGGTACCTTGCCTAAGGAACTGCCGCTCTTTCAAGATTTGGACACTCTCAGAAAAGAACCTGTTTGACACCCCAGAAAGGGGAAGCAGACTAGCAACCCCAGTAACAACCAGAAACACCCTTTGCCTGCTGGTAATTAAACAGCTGAGCAAAGGTTGAGATCTGTAAAATAAAAGGAAAAGAACCAGCAGGAAAGCTGGCGACCCTTGAGTCATGGAATAAGAACACAGGCAACAAGGATGTAGGAGCCTCGCCATGTGGCCTGGGGCAAGGAGGGGAGTCCACTTTCATGTACTTCTTCTGTCTTCCTTCCAGAAGACATCCTTTCTGTGATGAGGACATTTATTTATTCCACCCGTATCCCCTGAGGAATGAGGGAGTGGGAACTATTGTGGTAGATAGGTGCTATCTACCCAGGGGATACAGATATTAATAAGATCTAATCATCATATTAGAGGAGCTCCTAGTCTGATAACAACACAGACATTTCCCAACTGCTACCATAAGGTACAAGGAATAACAGGGAAGGGGTGGCCAGCTACCAGTTGCTATGGGAACACTGGGATGGAGGAGGCACATCCAACTCACCAGCGGTGGTGGCGGGGGCAATATTAGGGAAGGCTTCTAGTTCGATGCTATTCTGGAAAGATGAGGAGGGTCTGGCCCGCGGAAAGAAAGGCAAGGCACTGCAAGAAGAAGAGCGACAGATGCGAAGGCCGAGTCATGGGCATGAATAGCTTTGGTCAGGATAGAGCAGAGGGAACTGTGAAGACACACCAGAGAAGGAGGCTGGGAAGGCGGAGAGCAGCTGCTGCAGGATGAGCTCTGCCGGGGTTTTGAGCAGGTCTGAGGACACCCATGGGCAGCAGAGCCAGGACAGGTTTGTCAGAGCTCACATTGGAGACGCAGATTCGTCAGGAGGCCCATGGAGACCATTACAAGTAGTGCAGAAGCATCATTAACCATGGAATGACTGTGAAGATGCAGGCTGTCAAGGGGACAGAGGATATTGTCCAGAGTCCCGGGTACAGCCCAAGGACAAGTTATGACAGCAGCTCTCTCTGAATCTCCCTCTCACAGGGTATGCTGCTGGCATGTCCTGCTGCTGCTCACATCCAGCTGCCTTCACTTCGAGAACCAGTAGGCAGGGGAGGCAAAGAGGCAGGAATTGAGGCTCCAAGAAATACTGGAAAATTCTGGGAGTGAGAGAAACCCCAAACTGACTCAGCATGACTCCCCAAGAAAATGGAACAGACTCACTTAATAACCAGTAGGTGACAGATTAGCCAAGTGCAGGTTTTGAAAAGATCTACCTCGTTGTGTCCCCAACAAGCCCTCTGTGTCCTTAATCCCATCCTCTTCACCTCCCCAGAGCCTGGCTCATGCCAGCCTCTTTCTTCTCTTCCTCCTGCATAGCAACTTCAGCACTCGCTCCCTCTCCCAATGTCCCCCCTTGACCTTATTAAAAATAACATTTCACATTAATTGATTACTTACCATCTGCTCTGCCTTGTCCTAAGAGCTTCACGTACATTATTTCACAATAACCATATGAAGCAGGTACTACTAGTTCCACCGTTTCACAGACCAGAAAACTGAGATCCAAGAAGCCTGAGTAAGTAAACTTGCCCAAAGTCACACAGCTATTGAGTGTTGGGGCTATGATTTGAACCCAAGCAGTTGGACTATGGAGCCCAGTCTCTGAATGTCTGTGCTGCCTCCCAAATTGTCCTTCAGCCAGTTTCCCTCACCTTGTTTGAAATATTTGGAAAGGATAGTCACATTTGCTGCCTTTCCTGCCTAATGTGCTATCCTTTGATCACAGTTGATGTAGCTTCCATTCTTATTTTCTTTTATTGAGGAATATTGGGGAAGCGTGTTTTTCCAAGACCCATCAGCTCCATGTCATTTTTTGTTGTTGCTTTTTTCAATCTAGCTGTGGGGAGCGCAGCTCAGCTCCAAGTCAAGTTGTTGTTTTCAATCTAATGATGGTCCACATGGGAATCGAATCGGCAACCTTGGTGTTAGGAGCAATGCGCGCCAACCATTGAGCCAACTGGCCACCTGTGACTTCCATGCTAACCAGAGACTGCCCAGTTTCCAAAGAGAGTAGCCTTATTCTCCTCCACCTTTCTGCAGCACTTAGTGATGTGCATAGGGACATTCCTTGGGTCCTTTTCATTTGACTCCAATCACCACGAATTCTCTAGGTTTTCCTCCTACCTCTGCGAAAGCCATTTTTTCTGCCTCCTCCTCTTTCTCCCGGCACAATGTAAGCATTCCCAAAGCTTATCTCATCCACCTTCTCTCTCTACACCCTCCTCTTGGAAGCTTTATGGATTCTCCATTGACTTCTGTAGATATAGCCTCTCAAATGCATGTCTCTAGCCTTGACTTATTTTTGGAGATACAGAAATATCTACCCCTCTGCCCAATGTGTATGTCTACTTGATGGCCCTCACAGTCCTCTGCTCCTGAGTTCAAGTTTGTCCTTGAACCTACCTTTCCCTTCTACCATTTTTGCTTGGTGAATAGATCTACCCGCTCCCAGTCACACTGGCTCAAAGCCTTGGAGCCTCTTGAATTGCTCTGTCCTTCATATCCCTGCGATGGCTGCTACCTCTGAGAGTCTGTGTCCTTCCCCAAGATTCTCATTGCGTCTGCCCCTTCAATGGCTTCTACACACACACACACACACACACACACACACACACACCATGTGCCAAGTACTATGCCTTTACTAGGGATTCAACAGCGAATTAGACAAAGTCCCCGCCGTCAAGGGCCTGATAGGGGGGACAGACACGAGAACAAGGAATCGCCACTTACTATGACAAGTGCTTTGGGATAAAGGATAGTATGTTTGCTCTAGCAGCCCTTCAGAGGAGCTGCCATCCCAGAATTGAGGAGCCTGACAAGGCTACCAAATGGAAATAACATTTAAATTGAGACCTGAAAGTAGGAACAGAAGTTGGCCAGGGGAAGGTTAGGGAGGAAAAGAAGGCAAATGAGGGAGGTGAGCGCTAGAGGCCGAGGGAACAGATGGGCAAAGACTTGGAAATTGGGGAGAGTAGGGTTCACTGCGGGAACTAGTGGTAACTCAGAACGGCTGAGGGGTAAAGTGTGAGGAGGGGTGGCGAGAAATGAGGCTGGAGGAGTAAGCAGGGCCCAGTTCATGTAGAGTTTTTCGGGTAAGGAGTTTGGAATTATCCTGAGAACAATGGGGAGTCATTGATGAGTTTTCAGCAACGGAAGCACATAATATGCATTTTAGTACATATTACCTACAGTGTAGAAAATCGACTCGAGGTAGTCAGGTCTGGAGATTAAGAAGCACGGTTGAGCAGGTTGTTAGAGCACGGTTAAGAAGGTTGATGTCATCTGGGTGAACATGAAGGTGATGGATGGAGAAGAATGTGTGCATTTGAGGGATGTTCATGACATAGGGTTGCTGTATTAGTGACTGCGACATTCGTACGTATGTCGGAGAAAGCAAGAGGGGAGGAATCAAGGTTATGGATGGACATGCCCTTCACAAAGGAGGGAACACTTGGGGACGACCTGTTTTAGGAAAAGGTGATGAGTTCAGCTCTGTATATTTCCGTCTGATGTGTCTGTGGGTCAGCCACGTCAAGATGTTCAGCTGGTGTCAGGTGGGGGCAAAAGTAATTGCAGTTTAACAGGTTAAAAATAATTGCAAAAACCGCAATTACTTTTGCACTAACCTAATAGTTGGATACATGGGTTCGCGCTCAGGAGAGGAACTAGAAATCATCGGCATCGGATGATACCTGAAATAGTTAGACCAGATGAGGTCATGTGGGAGGGCCTGGAAGGAAAGCCTTATTTCAGGGATGGGCCTGAGTTAGGAAGCAAACAGGAGGTGGGGAACTGGAGGACGCAAGTTTAGACAAGTCGTTCAAAGGTTTAGCTATAAACAGGAGGAGGAACATAAGGCAGTAACTAGAGGACCCTGGGTTTTTGTTTACTTGCTTATTTGTTTGTTCTACGAGGGACACAACACGCTAATAAGAGGGTCTGCCAATTTCTAGTTCAGGGCCTTTTAGGTCAACCCAATCCCTTTGACAAAGTGCTAACACAGTTGGGCTGATATTCCAGGAATTAGGCGTCAGATAACGAGACCTTGCCTCTAAGAGGCCACAGGCTGCTTCAAACCTCATCTCCAGGATAAGGATTGACTCAGAGAACTCGTTTTTCAGGATGGCTTATCCAGGTCCCTGGGGATATTCTCCTCCCAAAGGACAGAGTCCAGACCTACGGAAGGTGTCTCTACCTTTACAGGACTCAGCTGCCAGTGCCAGGGAAGGAATTCAGCAGAATAGACATTAGCTCTGGTGGTAGAGCTGCAATGAGCTCCTGTGGTATCATGTGACAAGCAGAGGCCTAGAATGTGCCAGGAAACTCCTGGGAATGACACGATTCCCATTTTGCAGATAGGAGACTGAAGCTAGGAGAAGTAGGAGAGCTCTGCCTCTCTGTTCCCATAGCAACCAGTGCATGTCCCTGTCATTTTGCACTGTCGTTGTCAATTTATTCAACTAGATGTAAGACTTGTGAGCTCAAGGACCATCTCTTACTAATTGTTGCCTGTGGAAAGCTGGGCACATAGTTGGTGCTTAGGAAATATTTGTTTCGTGAATAAATGGCCAAATCAGGATGCAATCCCACAATTGTTAGCAAAGTCTCTGCTCACCCCACTCCACCCTGGGGTGTCCCTATGACAGCCACAGAACAACAGTTGAGAGTTCCTCCCCCTGGCAGAATGCCCTTCTTGCACACCCTCACCCACAGAGCCAGAAATTTTTCAGGTGGAGAACACTGTACACTGGCTGACCGTTTTTCCCATCACACCAGGCAAATGGAAAGAATTTTTCCACTCATTCCCTTCACAGTTCCCCAGACACAGTCAAGATCTCTTAATTCCTCTCCCCCTCCCCATCTGCAGTTGGTGTCACTCACCCAGCCTTCTCTGGACCACAGTGATTATTAAGCTGAACCCCCAACCTCACTCTTTCCCCTCCCCCACTGTGAGTTGGCTTGGTTCTCTGAGTCTTCATTCCAACAAACTCTCTCTCCTTTGCCTCTTCTTTCTAGACTCTCCTCCATCCCCCACACCCATGACTTAGGGTCATGGAAGTGGCTCTCTCCATCTGTGGGTGATTGTGGGCCTCTTGTCTCATTAGCTTCCATCTCTCAGCCTTGGCTCTTCATTGCTCCAGATCAGTAATTTTTAAACTACGGGGTTGAGTGGGGAGGGGTCATAGACCCCTTTGAGAAACTGGGCTATGGGCCTTCTCCCTCCAAAAAAATACATATCCTTGAAAATACAGCATTTTGCTTTGAAAATTGAGTGCACCCCAATAAAGAACTCCTTCTCTAGTTGGTCTTTCTCTTTCTCCTCTCCCTCTAGAGTTCTGGTTGTTGTTGGCTCCCAGATCAATCCATCTGGTCTCCTTTCAGAAACAGAAGCTTCTCCCTACCATATTGTTACCCATATTATTAACAGCAGCTGCAAGATTTGTACCACATTTTTCTCGCATCAACTGATTTCATCCTCTCAACAACCTTAAGAGGAAGGAACTATTATTGCCCCATTTTTACAGATGAAAGAACTGTTTGGTTAGGTGTTTTGCCAATATCACATAGCTTTAAGTCCAGGGTCTCTTTCACGGGCATCATGGTGTGTTGCTTATTATAAACTGCTGTTTTCTTTAAACTTTCCCACTTCAATTCTACCTCAGCCCCCTCACCACCAAGGTGTTTATTCTGTTATTCTTAACTGCTGTTTTTTTGTTTGTTTTTTTACCTCCCCTCCTCTATCGCCTGAAATGTAACTCCTGTGTCACCTCCCCCACTTCTCTAAAGCCCTCTGTTTCTCCCCCATCCACGCCTTCAACTGACCACAGGTGGCTTCTTTGCAGTTACTTGAGCACATGTGAGCCGTGCAAGGGTTTCATTTCCCTTTCCACTCTCAGCCCAGCTGTGCCAGCCCCTGAGACCTTTGCTGGCCCAAAGTGGGGCACTCCAGCCCCTTCTGACAGAAGCATGAAAACCCTGTTTCCCTTTGTCAATGTTTTCAAGACTTATTTGACTTAGAATCCTGTTTTTTTCTATAGATTGCCTATAACTCTTTCTCAGTCCCCATTTCTGGGACTGCCATACCTGAAATCCAGGTAAGAGGAAGGGAGGAGACACCTAGTTGAGCACCTACTTTGTGCTAGGTCCCATGCATGGCATGGGGACACAAAACTCAACTTTTAAAGGCTCCAGCTTCCAGGTACTTCCAGGTAGCTTACTGATTGGACACCTGGAAGCTCTAAGAGGATTGATCCAAATCCATCTACTGCCAGTCTATTGATAGTTAGGAGCCCCTCTGAAGCGTGGCTAACCTTGAGCTGCCCTCTGAGGCAGCAAAACTGCTGCTCAGAAGCGACATGAGAAACACCTGGCTGTTGGTTAACCTCTTCCTCCTCAGCTCAAATCTCAGACCAGCCTGATAATTTTAGTTCAGTTAATCACAATCATACTTTTGTTCTCAGTGTGATACAGTTGTATATCCTCACAAAAGCCATTTCTAAAACAGTGAAGTGTCCTATACATACAGAAAAATGCACATATCAAAAGTAAGCAGCTTGATTCCTTTTCATCAACTGAACGTATCTGTGTAACCTGCACCTAATCAAGAAGCAGAGTTTGCCAGGCCCCCCAAAAACCCCCTTTGTCCTTCCTGTCTTACCCTGAAGGTAACCACTATCCTGATGACTTCTAATAGTACAGATTGGTCTTGCCTGGTTTCGTCACACAAAAACAATTTTAGAAGAAACAGACCAACCTCTTGTCCATCTCCCAGACATACATTTTGATTGATTAATGATTGATGGATTCAATTAGTCATTCACCAGATGTTGACTGCATATAAAATGGACCAAAAATCTTCTGAATTGAACGAAGGACCTGCAGCCTGAAAGGGGCTTTGGTTGTAAACTGACCTTCCATTGGGCCACCAGAATCCCAAAGTATGTTCTTAATAAAGAGCCCAGAACACGTCTGCATGCACATCTGATCACTTCCTCTAAGATTCAAGTTCATGCCCACTGCTCTTTTCCTCTCCTTTTCCCTTTCCTTCCCTTTCCTTCCTTTCCCTTTCCTTCCTTTCCCTTCCCTTCCCTTCCCTTCCCTTCCCTTCCCTTCCCTTCCCTTCCCTTCCCTTCCCTTCCCTTCCCTTCCCTTCCCATCTTATCCTATCTTATCGTATCCCATCCTATCCTATCCTCCCATTCGTTTTCTGAAGAAAGGAGATTAGAGACTCTGGGGAAGACCCTGCCCCACCACCCAGAACTCCAGCCTTGATTACTCCTTGTGATGGAGAAATCATCATCTTATAAGGCTATCTATTGCATTTTACAGACAGATCTGGAAAGTTATCTTTAAACTGTTAAATACACACACACACACACACACACACACACAACCAAAAAACTTTCTTGTTTGAGCTCAAATCTGCTGCAGTTTTCACTTACTAATTCTAGTCCTGTTCTCTGCAACTTCCCAGAATTAGTCAATTCAATAATCAGGTTTTGGGTGCTTCCTCTCTGCCAGACTCAGATGCACGTGTGGTGGGCTCCCTGAACCCCACAGTGCTTCCTGTGGGGAACCGGGATTGACCACGTCAGGGATATAACTAAACCAGCATCTACCAAGAAACATACCACTGGATACTAATCCCCAGCAATACTTTATGAAAATAGAGCTCTGAGCTCAAATGAGTTGCACAAATGCTGCAAGCTCTGTGGTCAGTTTCTAGTATCAACTTGTACATTACCACAGATAAAACTCTGGGAGGTTCTGAAGCATGAAAACGCTGTTTCACTTTGTCAATGTTTACAAGACTTATTTGACTTAGAATCCTTTTTTCTACAGAATGCCTACAACTCTCAGAATCAATGTCCCCCAGAACAGGACACAGGCCAGTTAGCTTCAAGCATCCTCCAAAGCTCACTGTCCAATCTCGTAGCCATTAGCACATAGTGATACTGAGTACTTGAAACGTGGTTAGTCCAAACTGAGACGTGCCGTAAAATGCACAGCGGACTTTGAAGCCTTAGTGAACAAAATATTGAAAGAAGAAAACAAAACATTGATAATTTTTATATTGACTATGTATTGAAATAATACTATTTTTGAAATATTGAGCTAAAACACATTATTAAAATTGTATTTCTTTTTACTTTTTAAAATGTGGCTACTACAAAATTTATAGTTACGCATGTGGCATGCATTATGTTTCCTCTGATGCGTGTTGTTCCAACATTCCAGGCCTGTTGTGAAAGCTTTGTTAGCCTACACAGGGGCATGTGAGAGGAAGGGGGCGGGTAGCTCAGAGGAGGAAGTGCGGGGGAACTGTGGGAATTCATAGCTCCTTAACTTAACAGAGGGTGGTCAGGAAGTGGTGACTAAGCTGAGACCTGAAGATGAGAAGGAGTTAGCCAGGGAAAGGCAGAGACAATAGCATGTGCCAAAGAAGAACTGTGAGTATTCCAGGCTGTCCGGGATAGATGGTAGGGAGTGACCCAACCTGAGACCAGAGTAGGCAGCAAGGGCCAAGATTTGGGGGGGCCCGGTAAGTCCAGGTAAGGGGTTTCTTCTGAGGGCATGGAGAAGCCACTGAAGCATTTTCAATTGGGTGAGACTTGGAAGATTTGCAATTTAGAAAAACTACCCTAACGTTTGGGTGGGGCATAGATGAGTGTGGGACTAAGCTAGAGGTAGAATGGCCTATTCACAAGCTGTGGGAGTCTCTTGGTGTGAGATGATAAAAGTCTGCACTGTTACAAGCCCTGGAATTAAGGAAATCCAGTGTCTGGGAAATAGAGTTGAAGGTGGGTTCCATGGTCCCGGCTGCTACTTGGAGATAGGACCAGGCAAGAAGGTCATGTCAAGGTTGATATCCTGGTTGCTGAGCAGTAAGCTGTGATGGGAAAGCAGAGGTCTGTGGTTAGGGGAAGGCGATTAGTTTAGAATCGTTCAGTTTGCGAAGTACGTGGGGCATACAAATGGGGATGCCCAAAACGAAGCGGATGGCCAGGTCTGGAGCTCAGAAGAGAGCTATGGGGTGGAGGTAGAGTCGGCAGGAAACCTCTCCTATCAGCCCCAGGTTCCTCATCTGCAAAATGGGAATGCCATCTACTTCTCAGAGTTAGTGTGCTGCTTAGATGATGTAGCGTGTGGAATGTACCTGGCCCTGTGTACGCACACGGTAGGGGCTCAGGGAATCTTGGCTCTTTGTTTCAGAGGGTCTGTCATCCTCATTTCCTACATGGGCAAACTCACCAAGATCTTTACAGTACCCACACCTGTGTTTTCTAACGTTCCAGGGCAGTGATGTAGAGATGTTGCTAGAAAAAGTTGTGGATAAGGGGCAGTGAAGACAGCTCCCTCTACCTGGGTAGTCCTAGAGTAGGAAGGGGGTGAGCACTTGGTACTGTGTTGTGGAGAAAACTCTGGATTGGAAGGCAGGAGTATACAGTAAGTCCTCACTTAACATCCTTGATAGGTTCTTGGAATAGTGGTGAAATGACGTATAATGAAATCAATATACCATATGCTGATTGATATAAACAAGAGTAAAGTCCTATGATATCAACATTATAACAAGCAATGCCGAACGAAATGAAATTATTTGAGGACCTGCTGTAGGCTATTTGTCCCAACCCTGCCAACAGCAAATTAATAAACCGTGCCTGTTCTAAGCCTCAGTTTCTCCACTGGTTCAAGGAGGGGACTGCCCGCTGAGCCCTCCTCTTGTTGTGTCCTTGCCGTGTCCTCGCTCCCAGAAAGCCTCTTCCCTTCTCTTGACCCACAGAAAACATCACTTCCTTGAAGACTTGGCTCACTCTGGGCCTCCTGGCAGCTCCTTCCTGGGGCGGAGGGCCAAAATCCTGACAAGATTAAGAAGAGGCTTTGGGATGAGGCCAGTCTGGGAAAACAGGAAAGATGACGAACCAAGCTCCCCCCATCCTCCCGGGGTTGTTTATTCCAGTGTTCCCTCAGCTGAATTTTCTGGATACACAGTAACCCTTGACTTTTCATCCCATGCCTAGCCTCTGCCCCTACAGCACCTAGTCCACTCCTATGACATAGAACTCATGGGCTGGGCCTGTTCTCATGTCCACTTGGCCACCTGCACCGAACTCCTGGAAAGCAGGAAGGGCACAGGTGTGTCCTAACTGAGTACCTCCCACGTTCCGTGGGAGGAACTGGGCTGTCACACCAGCCTCCTCAGCTCCCTGGGATCAGCAATGTTCTTCCCATTTTCAGCCATGGAAACTGAGGTTCAGAGCGGTGACCCAGGTCACCAGTGTGCTGGTGTAGAATCCAGAAATGGGGAGGGGTAGAAAGGAGAAGGACATTTTCTTATCCATTAGGAACATATTCTTTGGAAGCTGATGAACCTTGCTTGATTTGAATTCTGATTCTGCCACTTCCTGCCTGTGGAATTTGGGCAGATTCCTAGTGGGGGGTTCTGGGGGGTAGCGGTCAAGAGCACAGGCTCTAGGATGGATCAAATGTCAGTTCCACCGTCTGCTAATATGTGACCTTGGGCAAGTTCCTTCATCTCTCTGCACTTCAGTTTCCACAGCTGTAAAACAGGATAATTATAGCTCCTACCACATCAACTTGTTGTGCGGATTAAACGTGTTAATCCATGTGGAACACTTAGCACAGTGTCTGGCCCATGGGCCAGCTCCATCTATGTCAGCTATGGTTTGAATGCAGACCTCACTGACTCTGATTACCACCTGTTCCCCAGCTTGTCACTCATCACCATGGTGGCTCACTTAGCTCTTGGCGGATGGTAGGTGCTCACAGGCTTGCTGTCTGAAGGAGTGGTTGGGAATTAACTCGGTGTTTCTGAAAACAGGCTTCTAACAACACGTGGGAGTAGGATTCTGAAGCAAGATGATTTTCAGGGTTTCCCAACTAACCAGCATGTGATTGTTTTCTGCATGCTAGTATGAACTTTAAAATATTTCCAGACTGATTTTTCCTTTCTGACTACAGAAGCAACTTATGCTCATTGTGAATGGTTCGAAATGTTACCTACAGCTAGAAAGCAGAGAGTTGAACTAAATAATCCTGTTTCGAAAGAGGGGCCTCTGTTTCTCTGAGGCGTGTCTTCCCAGACTTCTCCTAGACCTAGTTTTTGAGCTCCACGGTGTGCCTCACGCTGCAGAAGTAGACATGACCGTCTGTACCTTAGGGGAGGGCACACTTGGGGTGGGACACAGAATTTGACGGAACACTTAATCAGCAATTAAACTCACCGTAGTTCCAATGACTCATTCGCTCTGCACGCACTTAACATTCAGGTTTCTGGGACCCGGAAATGACAAATCAAAGTCCTACTTGGCTTTGGAGGGAGACCTGAGGTTGAATCACCAAAGAGACCCTCTGGTGCATTTGCCCTCTGATTATGTGCATGTCAACCAAGCCTCAGACAAAGGGCAGAATGGATGATAGAGGGCCCCCAACCTCGGCCCAGAGAATAACATTTCCCCACCTCACTCACCGTGTGTAGGAATCAGACAGGCTGGGCACACATGGTTCCTGTGACCTTGAGCAAGTCACTTCCCTTCTCTGAGCCTCAGGTTCCTTATTTGAAGAAAGCAGAATCTTCTTGCCTTGAAAAGTACATTCCCTCATTCATTCATTCATTTATACAAGATGGTGTCTCCTAAGAGTGTGGGGGGAGTACTGAATAAACGTGGCCATCTAGGAAAAAAAGAATTAGGTCCTGTGGTAGACTGTATTTTGTTCAGCAAATGTTTACTTCCCCCAGCCCTCCTCACCGTGGGAGGAATATACTTCCTCACTCTGTTGATATTGGACTTAGCCATGTGACTTGCTTTGGCCAAAAGAATATGTGTGGAAATGACAGGGGCCAGCTCCAAGACACCGAGTGCTTCCATTTACCCTTCTTGAGCAACTGTCCTTGGCCTTGAGAATCACGAGTACCCAACAGTGGGGCTCTTTCAGCCTGGATTCAGAATGGAAGATGCATGCGGCAGCCCTGCACTCCACCTGGAGCCTGGAGCCCAGCCGGCCCGGCCCAGCCCAGTTCAGGTGAGCCCTGATGAACCCTAGCTGACCCACAGACTTCTGGGTAAAAAATGAATGTTTGCTGTTTTAAGCACTGAGTTTCTAGAAGTTGTTTTGTATGCAGTATTGTTGTAGCAAAATCTGACCAACGTGGGTCCCTAACTCACTCCTTTATGTTGTCTTTAGCTTGGGTGGAAGGAGTCTCTGATTAGGTGATATTTGACCTGAGATCTGTAGGTTAATAAGGAGTTAGTTATGTGGCCAACTGGGGGAAAAGTGTTCCAGGCAGAGGGAACAGCAATGTTTTGGCCCTGAGGCTGGAGAAAACTTGGCCTGTTCAGGAATAGAATTAAGGCCAGTGGGGTGGATTGTTTGGTAAGCGAGGGGAAAGAGGTCTGAGGTCCAGATACATATGTTCCATGGGGCACTTCACATTTTCAGACACTTCAAACTCAAAACATCAGATCCACAGCTGAACTTGTGGTCTTCTCCTAGACCTCCCCTTCTGTTTTCATTTCTCCATCTCAGTCGATGACACCGATATCTACATACCCAGTCACCCAAGCTACAAAGCTGGGCCTGATGCTTAACTCCTCCCTCTCCCTCCACACTCACATCTAATCTGTCTTCAAGTCTTGCCAGTTCTAGTCCACTCATTCTCTCATATTTTCCTCCTTTTCTCCATTGCCCTGAGATTACCTCAGTTGAAGCTGCTATTACCTCTTGCATGGATGACAGTATTAGCCACCTCCCCAGCTTCCCTGCCTGTTCTCTTAGCCCTCCTCCAATTAGTCCTCCACATGGTAGCTGATGGTCTTATTTAAAAACAAATCATCTCTGGGGCAGCCAGTTAGCTCAGTTGGTTAGAGTGTGGTGCTTTTTACAAGGTTGCTGGTTCGATCCCTACATGGGCCACTGTGAGCTGCACCCTCCACAACTAGATGGAAACAACTACTTGACTTGGAGCTGATGGGTCCTGGAAAAACACACTTAAAACAAATAAAAGTTTAAAAACAAAACGAAAACCAAATCATCCCTCAAGCAGTGAATGGATAAACAAACTGGTACATCCGTACGATGGAATATTATTCAGTGATAAAAAGGGATAAGCTAAGTTTTGGAGATGGATGGTGGTGATGGTTGCACAACAATGTAAATATACTTAATTCCACTGAACTGTGCATTTAGACATGATAAAAATGGTAAAATTTATGTGATGTATATTTTATAACCCCCCCCACATACACACACGAAGAATGAGCTATGAAGCTATGAAATATGAAGCTAAGAAGAGACATGGAAAACCCTTAAATGCATATTGCTAAATGAAAGAAACCAGTCTTAAGAGGCCACATACTGTATGATTCCCAGTTTATGACATTCTAGAATAGGCTAAACTACAGGAAACAGTAAAACGATCAGTAGATTGCCAGCTATCAAGGAGTACAGGGGGCGAATGAATAGGTGAAGCACAAGGTAATTTTAGGGCAGTGGAACTATTCTCTATGACACTCTGATGGTGAATTCATGTCATTGTACATATACCAACACCCATTGAGCTGTACAACACAAAGAGTGAACCCTAATGTAAACTATGGACTTTAGTCAATAAAAATACAACAAAAACAAATCAAGTTTCATGACTCCTCTGATTAGATCTTCCACTGTCCCTACCCCACAACCTGGCCAAGAAAGGTTGTTTTTCCTTTTTTCTGTGGCTTACCTCCAATCATTCTTTAAGGCTCAGTTTAAATAGCACCTCTTTAGAGAAGCTTTCTCTCACTCCCCAAACTAGATCAGACCCTGTTTTATTTTACCTTCCCCATAGATTGTGTTCTTCAACTCTGCAGCATTTGCACATTTGTAATTAGATAGTTAATTGTTTGTATTTATTTGCACAATTGCTGTCGCATAAGCCCCATGAAGACCGTGGTCACATCTGTCTTCTTCACAATCTTACCTTGAGCACTTAGCTAGCCTAGTGCCTGTTAACATAATCGAGCTCAGTAAATGTGTGGTTGGACATAGTTTGAAATAATAGGTCACGTAATTGCACGATTCCATTTATGTGAAATGTCCAGAATAGGTAAATCCATAGCGACAGAAAGCAGACAGGTTGTTGCCAGGGGCTGAGGACGTGAGGGAATGAGGAGTGACTTCTTAATGACTATGGGTTTTCCTTTTGGGGGAATAAAAATGTTTTGGAACCTACAGAGGTGGTGGTTGTACAACCTTGTGAGTGTACTAAATGCCACTGAACTGTGTACTTTAAAACGGCACATTTTATACTATGTGAATGTCACCCCAGATTTAAAAAATAGTTTGAAGTATTAAGCAGTGTATTTCTTTTTCTTGTACAAAGACTTTTATCCCATCACTTTCTCAGGTTCAGACTAGTACCTTTGGCTTTGGGGGTGGTCTTTACAGCAGAAATGCAGAAAAAATAGAAATAATGTTAATTTTTTTCCTTAAAACTTTTTATTATGGAAAATTTTAAGTATATACAAAAATAGAGAATAATATAATGAACCTGCATGTACCCATCATGTAGCTTTCACAGTTATTGACTTGTGGATGAACTTATTTCATCGTGTGCCCCACTTACCTCCCTCTTCTATTGGATTATTTTGATGCAAATATTGGACATCATATCATTTCATCTGTAAACATTTCCTTATGTCTCTCTAAACGATAAGAACTTTAACCGTGTAACCACAATACCGGCATGACATGTAAAAAGACAACAACAAGTTCTTAATATTATCAAACATCCAGTCAGTGTTCAAATATACCCAAGTTTTTGCATAATTTAAAAGCATATAATGTGATTGTTTGAATCAAGATCCAAACAAGATCCATACATTGCACTGACTAATAGGTCTCATATGTCTTTTTTAATCTATAGGTTTTCCCTCTGTATCTCTCTTTTTCTAAGCGTGGGAGCTGGAATAGACGGGACTTGGAGAAAGTCTCCCTTTCTGTTTTCAATTTATTTATTGAAGAAATGAAGTATCTGTCTTATAGGAGTTCCCATCTTCTGGATTTTGCTGACTGTATCCCTGTGGTGTCATGTAACATATTCCCTGATCCTTTTATTTCATGTGACTCATATCTTTTTTTTTTTTAATTTATTGGGGTGACAATTGTCAGTAAAATTACATAGATTTCAGGTGTACAATTCTGTATTACATCATCTGTAAATCCCATTGTGTGTTCACCACCCAGAGTCAGTTCTCCTTCCATCACCATATGTTTGATCCCCCTTACCCTCATCTCCCACCCCCCACCCCCTTACCCTCTGGTAACCACTAAATTATTGTCTGTGTCTATGAGTTTTTGTTTAAATCACATCTTAATAGTCAGGTTAAATGCGTTTTTTAGCAAGAATACTTCACAGGTGACTTCATATATCTCTACCAGGAGGCATATCATGTATATTTGTCTCTTTGTGAAATTCCTAGGCATTGATGATTGTGGCCTAAATTTATTGTTTTGTTAAAGGTTGCAAAACACACACACACACACACACACACAAAAAAAGGTTGCAAAACACAAAATGTGAAACTCTGACTCTTTAAAACATCGTTTCATTTACTAGCAGAAGTATTCCTGTCAAGAGAAACATTCTCTAACCAATTATTTACTTAAGAGATTCAGTTCATATAGGAAAAGTAGAAAAAAAGGTTAATCCTTTCCCTTTATTTAGCAATTTTCAAAATGATGAGTCAGTTCCCTGACATGTTCAAAGGGAACCCATTGAGGTTTTTTCCTTCCTTCCTTCCTTCCTTCCTTCCTTCCTTCCTTCCTTCCTTCCTTCCTTCCTTCCTTCCTTCCTTCCTTCTTTCTTTCTTTCTTATATCATTATAAACTTATGGATTTTAAATCTGCTTGATTTATTGTTGCTCAAATTGTCTCATCTTTGGCCAGCTAGAGACTCTTCAAATTGGATTCTGAGTCCCCACCCTTTTTTTTTTTTAAAGATTTATTGGGGAAGGGGAACAGGACTTTATTGGGGAACAATGTGTACTTCCAGGACTTTTTTCCAAGTCAAGTTGTTGTCCTTTCAGTCTAAGTTGTGGAGGGCGCAGCTCAGCTCCAGATCCAGTTGCCATTGCTAGTTGCAGGGGGTGCTGCCCACCATCCCTTGGGGTTGAGAGCCCACTGGCCCATGTGGGAATCGAACTGGCAGCCTTCAGAGTTAGGAGAATGGAGATCTAACTGCCTGAGCCACCAGGCCGGCCCGGATTCTGAACCCTTTTGATATGACTCTGTACCTTCCTTACTTTCTGAAATGGCAAGATGTTCCAAGTTCATCTTGTACATTTTTTTTTTGCTCCAGATCTTGAATCAGCCACTCTCTAAGGAACCCTGATCCTTTCATGAGAAATGGTATTTAGATCTTTCACAATCTTTTCTCTAATGGTGTGTGCTCATAGCTATTGCATTTGTAATTGTTTCTAGACCTCTTCAGCGGGTAGAAATCAGAATTTTCAAGAGGTCTTGAGTTTACACTCTCGCAGAGTTTTTACTTGACTTCTTCTATTTTATATTTGTATTTCTTTTCTTTAGGCCAAGAGTCTTGGTTTTTAATGGCAATAACATTCGATTTATTAGCTTTATCTTGTGATAGGTTAAAATAACAGATTTTACTAATAATGTGATTACCAAATGTTTTAAGATTAAACACTTTTTTTTTTTTTTGCAGTTCTTCTTGTTCTCTGAGTATATCCTGATGGGAATGTACAATCAAATGACTGTATCTAACATCATTTGAAATAATTATTCCCTGAGTGTTTACACTCTCAATTTAATTTATAGTTTGATACATCTGTTTCATTTCACTTTCAAGTTTTAGGGATTACTTTATTTAAAATTAAATTTTTCTTTAATAATTATGTAGACTTTAAAACCATCCCATAGCCAAATCTTCAAAATAAAGTATATTCAGGTTAATCTAACTTCTATATCTGTGTCCTCCACTCTCGTCTTTCCCTCTTCATAGGTATTCATTTATTTAAAAAGTATTTTTTGTTTTTCAAATTAAAACATATAAGCATATATGTATATTTATAGTATTTATATCCCCTTTTCCTTATATAAGTGGTAGCATACCATATACACTTCTTTCATTTAACAATGTATTCTGAAGTTCATTCTATGACAGTGTATAGAGCTCTCATTCCTTTTTACAGCTGCATAGTACTCCATTGTATAAATGTACCATGACTTATTCACTTAATCTCCTGTCGATGGACATTTGGGTAGTTTGTATCCATTTGCTATTACAAAGAGTGCTATAACAAATGATTTGGTGCATAAACTCTCAGACTTTTGCCAGCATATTTTGGGGATCGATTCCTAGACCGAGTATTGCGGCATGATGCGTATCTAATATTGGTTTTTGAAGTCCTAGCTTTCTGTGTGCGCTTGTTCACACTACCTCTCTATGCTTCAGTTTCTCATTTGAAAAAATGAGAATAATAACAGTATTTACCTCCGGGAGTCGTTGGGAAGACTAAATGGGCTAATGATTTTCAAGTGCTTAGAAGATGCCTGGTACTTAGGAGATGGTCAATAAATGTTAACAAGGGAAGGGAGTGTGGGAGTATGTGGCAGGTGGGGGCAGTAGAGTTAGATGACAAGATGGGTCTTTAAGAAGGGCGTCTGTACCTGCCCCTGCAGGAGTGGTAGGAATAGTAGAACCCAGAGATGAAGTTTGGAGATTAAAGAAGAGATTGAATGAATAGCATATGGACTAATAGCTGGATACCAGCATGGAAGCGGCCCCTCAGGAGCCAAATGTCCCCCCTCCCAATGCTTGGATGACACCTACATACTCTGAGCTGCCCTGAGACTTAGAGGTACTCTGAGAAAAAAGGAGAGAGAAAACCCTCACTTGACTGCCTGTGGACCTGAATTTATTTAAAGTAAATCTCTGCCCCCAGGCAGGATGGGCATTGCACTCAGTTTTAGAAACATTAAGTATTTTATATGTTCATTTTACATGAGTTTATAGCCTGTGAAATTCACACCCATTGTAACATAATTTTTGGCTGATAGCTGGAGGCATGAGTCAAAGAGTAGGACATAAGAGAATGGAAGGAGGGGAGGTGGCTTTGCACATTTTACACACGAGTCTAGAGCTGTGTTGTCCACTGTGGGAGCTACTGACCTGTGTGGCTAATGGCTATCATATGGGAAAACCTAGCTATAGAACATTGTCATCATTGCAGAAAATTCTAGTGGATAGGGCTGGACTGCTCTAACCCCCAGGGAATAGCATATGTAGAACATTGATCAGACGTGCCTAGGGCAGTAGGATGTAGACCCTGGGGCTAAAGGCCCCATCCTGGTCCCTCCATCTCTGGTGCCCAAGGAAATGGGATAAAACTTGTCCTCTGAAGGTCCAAGAGAGATGCCTGCATCCATGTGGCCATCCACATCGTAGTCTCAGGCTCTCAGTCCCTTCTCTCTTCTCCAGGGAGGACCTGCCTGCAGTTCCAGCTCTCCATCCCCTTCTCTCCAGCTGCTTTTCCCCAAAGTTATGCCCAGGTCTCTTTCCCAGGATACTAGCGGGCCCCAACCCAGCTGGTCTATTTACCCTTCATTATCTGCCAAGGCGGGATGGAGGTGGCTGGTAGGTTGCCTAAAGGTAGAGGCAAACAGGCCACCCCCTAGCTGGCTCCTACTTAATCTCTGCTGCCTCGTATTGCTATTCCTATAGCCAGGTCCCTGGGCCTGCCGGTGTGGTGTGGAAGCCTGCCTCTTCCCTCCCCCATCGTTTTTTACTTTTGAAAAAGGGGAAGTGGAACTTCCCTAGGGTCCGTCTGCTGAGCTAACAGCAAGTTCTTCTGCAGCCCTCCCAGCCGAAACTACTCAGATGTCCACAGCCACCCACACTGTCAGACGTTTCCTCCAGAATTATAAGGTCTGGGGAGTCTGGTGCCCCAGACCCAAAGGAACCCCTGCTCTCTTCTGCCTGGTTCTGCGGTGATGGTGTGACCAGCTCATTGCTATTCCACTGCCACTCCACAAATATTTATTGGTCATCTACTCTGGGCTAGACCCTGAGAAATCCAGGACCTAGAAGACAGGTGAGGACCCTACCCTTTGGACATTCATCCTAGTGGGAAGAACAGACAACAAACAAGAAAAGGGGGTTCCTGGCAGACGGGCTAGTTGGGAGGTGATTCTAATGATGGAGGTTCTTATGGGCTTGGAGGGCGCTGTGCATCTTGGGCAAGGAGATGGGCTCAGAAAGGCCGGAAAAAGAGCGAGGAGGTGTGAGTATGACACGAGCTCTGTGAAGATGGGGACTGTGGCGCATTTGCCCTCTTTGAATACTCAGCGCCTGGCCCAGAGCAGGAGCTTATTAAACAGTGAATAAATGAATGAATGAATGAATAAATGAGATAATGCTGACTGCGATAGGGGCAAAGTTGGGGGCTTCTGAGCTGGCCTTGCCTCTGTGGTCACCTCTGCTGCCTACTGTTCCACGAGGCCTGAACCCCAGTCCCAGAATGGTCAGCTCTGCTCCATGCAATTCACTCTCTGCCATTTCCCAGTCTTTTCCTGAGCTGTGATCTCCAACCAGTCTAGTGTTTCACAAGCTCATCAAGAGTCTAGCTCAAGGGTGTCCAAACTTTTTTCAACGGTTTTCACCAAGGGCCGTGTGTGGTAAAATACACAAACAGCTGGCCCACTCACTCGAGGTGAAGTACGTATTGCCTCAGCTGGTTTATTTAAGTAAACTAAATATGTTTTTGGAATTTGCTGCGGGCCAATTAACAATGGATTGCAGGCCGCAGTTGGCCTGCGGGCCACAGTTTGGACACCCCTGGTCTAGCTGAAGTGATCGAACCCAACTCTGATCAAGTCTCTGGATCCAGCTGCTAATGTTGCAGGAAGCACAGTGGCAAAATTTTATACATTTCTCAAACTCATAAAGGACGACTTTGATCATTTATTATTCTTAATAACCCTTATCCAAACAGGAATTTTGTAGCACTTAACCTTGGAGGACGCACCAGGGAGGAACTGTTTTTACTAAACTGGGTTTAAGCATCATACTGTGGCATTTCATCGAAAAGGATAAGAAACAGCCCTAGGAAACCAATTGCTGGATTTGCTGTTAGAATCTTACTGAGGACCGTGTTCCTTCATTCTCTTTATAGTGGCCTCTATGCAAGAATTCCTGAATACATTTCTTCCACATCTTAATACGTAATAGGAATAGCCCTTTTCCTGGGCGGGAAAAGGTATTTCTTTTAGCTGACAGGCCTTATTAATTATGTGGTGGAATTGTTTCCCATTTCACAGTGGTTGCTAGGAAGCTCAGAATCAGATCTGTGGCCCATGCTTTCCCTGTGCCTAGGATTCTATAAGCTGTGTTGTCTGCACTAACATTACCCCTGGTTCCTCTTAGCGTGCCTTCTCACATTTCTCTTTTGTCCCTCTCTCTTTACCTTCCTGTTATTTTTTTCCCAACCTTTACTCTTGATATGTCAGTTTTTGAAGGATGCAGTGAGGTGGCCACCTCGGGAATGTGGAAATGACAGTAACAGGGTTGCCTTTGAGAGTTAAACGCAGGGATGAGCTCAGTCTGTTTGGAGCAGAGAAGCGCAAAGGCATCAGGTGGAGACAGGACAGCATTTGATTGTAACCTGCAGCCCCAGCTCTCACCGTGGGTTTGTGGGGTCCCTAACAGGGTCTCCATCCCCCAACCAGGCCTCTTCTCCACACTTCTGCCCTGTGATTGACAGATTCGGTTCTGATCTTGGGATTTGACTGACTTTCCCTTCAGACTGTGGGGGTTGACAGTTCCCTATGTGTGTGTCTCCTGCAAGCAAAGGCAACAAACAATCAACCTGTCACTTAAACAAGAGGCAATTTACGACTTTCAGAGAAAAGAATCATTTTTACCAGAGGGAGGCTTGAGTGGTTTCCAGCTGTGGTGGCTTCCACGTTCCGGAGGGTTTCCTGAGTACCTATGTGTTGTCCTTGCCTCCGTGGCCGGAAGTCCAGACCCAGAGCAGGAAAGTCAGATAGAGCAGAAGAGGGAGGCCATGAATTTGGGACCCTGAGGATACCAATGCTTTTTGTGTTTGGGTCTGTTTAATATTTTCTTCAGAGCTGGAAGGCAGCTTCCCCAAATGGCTATTGCTTCTTTGGGCCATCTCAATTGTACAGAAATGTTCTTTCTAATCACAAGGGAGCAAGGAAGTGTGGCGAAGTCTTTCCTGGACTGGGTTTCCCCTCATATCAGGCAAATCTTGATACTGGCCACCGCCCCTTGACTGGTATCCCAGGTGAACATTGGGACCACATTGGGAAGTTAGCATAACGTCTTGTCCAAACTCTAGAAGGATTGAAAGGCATGTGTTACTTTATTTTCTGATAGAACATTTTACCAAAATTTCTTTGAACTGAGAAGCAGGGCTATTTTCCTGGTTCCAAAGTTCCCCTCCTGGTAGAGCAGAGAACTGGGGAGTCACAGCATCCTAGGAGTCTATAACACTAGTGTCTCCCCTCGCCCCGCCACTAGGCAGAATATGGTCTCCCAGGGATATCAGTATCTTAATCCTTGGAACCTGTGAATATTTTACCTCACAGGCAAAAGGGACTTTCTAGATGTGATTATGTTAAGGTTCTTGAGAAGATTATCCTGGATTATCAGGATACTGTAATTGACAGAGTCTTGATAAGAAGGAGGCAGGGTCAAAGTCAGAGGAGGAGATAGGAGGACAGGAAGCAGAATCATGTAATACCACAGTCGGTATTCCTGAAAGCTGCCTTGAGTCCTTCTGGAATAATGTGGGGATAAGTAAGCAAATAGATACTTTTTTTAAGGATGGTGCAGCTCACGATGGTCCATGTGGGGATTGAACCGGCAACCTTGGTGTTATGAGCACCGTGCTCTAACCAACTGAGCTAATGGGCCATCCCCAGCCCCCCTTTTTTTAAGATAGTTAATTTTAAAATCTAACTGCAAGCTGACCGCAAACTGATCCTCTAATACTAACCTCATACTAAACTAACTCTCTCTGCCCCCCTGACCTCTGACTGTGGTCCCATACTGACCCCTAATTCTACATTGACTGGGTCCCCTAGAAGTTGGACAAACTTCTCTTAGTTTACAGGAATAACTCACTGAGGATTCACTGTGTGCCAGACACTAATCTAAGGATTTTACATTCATTAACCAGTTCAATCTTCCCAATGACCCTTAGGGGTAGGCATTAGTGTAACTCCCATGTTACAGGACTTTGTGTGAAATAGATCAAAAGGGATATATCAAATTCATTTACTCATTCACTCAACAAACACCTATTGTGCTCCTGCTTTCTGAGACTGAAGGCTAAATGCTGGGACCAAGGCAGACCAATCAGAGACCAAGGCAGATGAGGGAGGGGCTCCAACCTGCAGAGCAGATAGCACAGTTTCATCTTCTCCCCTTCTGCCCCCACTCGTTGGTGACCTCCTCCCCAGGTGGGGTAGCAAGGTTGGTGGGGAGGGAGGTCAAGCTGACCTCTTAGTTTCAGGTCAGGACCCTTTCCCAGACCCTCCCTCCTCTCCAGGGGAAGAATAATCTAGGAGGTGTTGAGAAACAGAAGTGAAACTTCATGTCCAGAGTCTTGGGTGAGAAAGCGTGGGTGCAGCCTCTGAGAGCACCACTTGGCCCTGCCCTTGTGCAAGGATGTGCTGTTGCTATACCCAGCTAGGTACCAAGACCAGCAAATACCCCTTACACATGCTTCTACCCCCATTCCCTGGCAGGGCAGGTGGATCTGAAGTCAGGCTGTTTTAACTTAGTTATGTGCAATCAGTTCAGCAGATGTCAGGAACTGTTTGTTACAGACAGGTAGCCAACAGGTGGCAAATGAATAGATGAACCTCACTTGGGTTTCGAGCTCAACTGGGCTGTTTAGCAGCTGTGTGGCCTTGGGCACACTGCTTTCCTCTCTGAGTTTTCCCTTTGTCATTGATTGAAAGAGACCAGCGAGACCTATAGATTGTTCATTCATTCAGTCATTTCAGTCTTTTATTTTTTTAAACCTTTTTTCAAAAAATCATGAAGTAAACAGATACAGAAAACCACACCAAAAAAATTCATGTTTTAATGAGTTATCTTAAGGCAAACATCTCTGTAACCATTACCCAAGTTAATAAAACAGAATTCGCAACACCCACCTCCCCAACTCTCTGCCGCTGCCCCTTTCCAATCTGAGCCTCTCACTGCCCCTGCAATTAACTAGTAGTCTGACTTCATAATACTTTCTTATAATATTCTGTTTTCTCACCTAGGTGTGCATCTCCGGACCCTGTGGTTTAGACTTGCCCATTAAAAAAAAAAAGATACCTCTTTAAAGCCACTTTAACTAATAGGTCTCCCTCTACCCCTTCTTTTCCTTACAAGCTGTTTTTTGAAGGACCCAACCATTAGCCCGGTAGAGTTCCCCAGTCTGGGTTTTGCTGACTTCAAACTCACTGTGCAGTTCAACGTGACGTGACGCTCTGCTCTCCGTGCTTCCTGCAAGTTGGCAGCTGGATCCAGCGGCTTGATCAGATGTACAGTTTATTCCTCTGGCTAGATTCTCAGCGTTGTGTTCTTTCATCTGGTGGCACTTAATGACGTGGGAGCGGGGAGAAGGGTCCCTGTTTCTGTCTTAGCAGAGGTTGATGCTCATTATCAGTTAGGCCATTAATTCATGGGGGGGTTGCTAGTGCCCACATTCCTACCCTAGCCTTTCTTTTTCATTTACCAGTTGGAAAGGGCCTTTTAGAAAGAGATGCTTCCCCTCATTTACTCGTTGTTACTCGGTGGTACAGTTCATATAGGAAAGGCAAGATACATGCTTGATTCTTTCTATTTGACCAGTTTTCAAGAGAATGAATTGGTTCTTTGTCATCCTCTACAGGGGAGCAATTAATTTCTTTTCAATATCATTCTGGACTCGAGGGTTTAAACGTATTTCATAGGTTACAATCAATTACAAGTATTGTTCTTTTGGAAGGCCAATTGTCCCATTCCCTTATCCCATGCCAGTGACAGCCTCAAGTTGGCTCAAGTCCTTTTGCTATAACGGTGGTGGTCTCTGAAAACGGCCTTACTCTCTGTCTGACAAGATGTACCACATTCATCTTGTATATTTTCTGCTCCAGACCTATAATCAGCCTTTTCTCCAGGAAAGCCTTTTTTTCTTGAAGTGGGAAATGGTATTTCATGACCCGGGTCTGGGTGCTAGAGATAGCCTTTGCTACTTTTTGGTTACAAAGAAACATCTTTGATCACACACACACTTACCCCTCAGCCATAAACCAAACAGATAGCACCCTGAGTTTGTGCTGATAATTTTAATTCACATTTAGGATTTTTACTTAATCTGTTTTGTATTACATCTCTCCTTCCTTCTGTATGGGTTCTCAACGATATAGGAGATGATAGAATTAGAATATCTCATATTCTAATTAAACACACAACAGTCTCAAAATGATGGCAGAGATACCACCAACAACCTAATTACTGGGAACAGTTAAAAACCTTTTCTTCTTGACATATGCCTTCCCATTCTTCATATTTTATTAGTGGTCTTGTAAATACATTGTCAGAACACATAGCTGTCACATGCTATACTATCTCCTCTCAATCCCCATTTTGCATCAGTTGTTAACAGTAACTGTATATTTAATGCTCATTACCAGTCCATTTTTTTTTTTTTTTGGTTTTTCTAGTCATTTTGGTTGTCTGATACTTGGTCTCTAATGGATTCTGCAGGGAAGGCTGATCAGAACAATATTTCCTGAGTTCTATCCTATTAGAAATTTGTCTAAGCCCATTATACTTAAAAGTCCGTGTTGCTGGGCATGAAATTATTAACTTACATTCTCCTTTCTTGAATATCTTAACTATATTCAATTTTTTTCTGATATAAGGCATAACTCTTGAAAAACTTAATAATTTAATTTATGTTTCCTTATGCTAGTTATTATTGTTATTATTTGCATTGATGACTGAAGGATTTTTACCCCCCTTTCTACGAAGTCCAGTAATTGTATTAAAATGTCTTGAATATTTACGGTTATTCTTTGTTGATATTTTCAGGTATGCAGTAGAAACCTTCAATATGTCATTTCAATTCATAAAAATTTCAGTAAACTTTCTTGAATTATAGTTTTTAGTATTTGTTCTGTTCTCTTGCTTTGGTTTTCTTTCCAGGGACTCATCATTTGTATAATGTATTGGAACTCCTTTGCCTAATTTCAATATTTGTCATTTTCTCTAGAATATTAAAAAAAATCTCTTCATTTCTTGTTGATTTAAAATATTTTCCCCTTTGTCTCTTAAGGCATTACGTAAGGTTGGTTAATTTGCTCTGCGTTCCTTCTATTTTAGCCTTCATGTCTAAAATGATTTTTTTCTTGTATTTCTAATTCTTTCCTGAGTTCTGTCACCTCATTTATAAGATTTTTGAATTCCGATTTATGGCGTTTTTTGCTTCACATCTTCCATAATTGAAAAATGTCTTTTAGGTCATTTTGAAGTCGAAGGTTTTGGTTTCGACCCATTCTGGCATAGTATTACTCTCTTTATAGGGATGTTATTTCGCTCCTAATTCTCCTTTTGCTTACGTTAACTTTCTGTGGTATTTGACCTCAAGACTTCTCTGTTGCTCGTTTTTATGTGAAGTTCATTTTCCTAAACTTGAAGGCTATGTTCAGAAAGGCATGTCGAACTTCATGAGCTCTCCCCCGTCTTGTTTTCTTGTGGTTCACACAAATATGGTGGCCTGGGTTCTGAAGTTTTCAGCTTCCTCTCCTTCTGCTCCTTTGATCCAGAGCTTTCTCTTCCTTTGTCCTGATTGTCTTGACCCATCCTCCTCCATTTTGATCCTGCTCCAAGCAATTTCTCCTCAGCAGGGGAGGCTGTCCTGGAAGGGAACCCCAGCAGGTCAGTGTTGAGAGTTTGTTGGCTGTCCACTCGGCAGGAGAGCTCCAGTCGCTCTGTCATTCCCGAGGACTCGACCTGACTACTATGGGACTGGGCAAGACCCCTCCCAGTTTCAGTTGCTCTTCTCAAATTGTCCCTCCACATGTTCCGGTGAGGACTTCCTGGCTGTTTTTCTCTTCTCAAGTCCACCAGACACCCCATTGCTTCCCTATGCTGGCTGGTGGATGGGGCTTCAAAGGCCAGAAGCCAAGCTGAGAACAGCCTGGGTCGGGGTGTCCCAGGCCATCTGATAACATGCAGGGGGCTACTGCGTGTTGTGCCCCCCGCCCCCCACTTCGGTGTTCATGAGGATATCTACGTTGGCTAATTTTGAAGCAAATGTTGTCTGTGAGTTTTGCTTTTTGCCAGTTTTTCCTGTTTATTTTTATGTGGGAATTGGAAGAGATTTAAAAAATGATGCATTGCTACGATCTCCCCAGCCAGTTCACTATTTTTGATGCCAGGACCCATCCTGGGCCATAGGGAAGATAAGAAATACTCAGTGTGTGTAAATGTGTGTAAGGTTCCTGGCCTTCGTAAGCATCCTGTAAACGAGCTGCTCCTCCCTTCTGCTGCCCTGCAACCCGGCCTGACCGTCTCATGTAACTCATGCAGGTTTGACCTCTGGTCCTTGTGCCAGGCTCAGAGGATGGGGCCTGAGGTGGTGTAGGTCCCCAAACCGACTGCCCTGTGGCTGAGTGACTCTTGGACTTTATGCTCTTGCCTTGCCCTACTGGGACCCTTCTGGGCATTTCCTCCTAGAGCAGGATTTGGAGACGAGAAGAAGGTAAAGACCGCTTCTACCCCCGCACCCCATAAAAGGGGTGGTCCAGGCGGCTGAGAAGCCAGCTGTGAGCCTGCCGCGCCACCTGCTGGCTCTTTGTTTAATTGCAGAGAGGAGCGCCGTGCCCACTCTCCACTCAAGCCAATGAGGTGAGTTAATCCTTTCTCCCCCTACTTGGAAAACATGTATTTATGTTAAAACGATGACCATAAGGGGAATTAGAAAGTTTTTCCACATGCTTCCACTGCTTAGACAAGCATGATTTAAACAAATAAAGTCTATATTTACTCTAAGGGGGCTGGGCTGGTGTGTCCTGCCCTTCTGAAAAGGGGTCCAGAGACCCCCTGGGAATTTACACTAGCAACAAGGGGAGAAAAAGCTCAGTTGCTGCAGCCTGAAAGATTTGGGTTTGAATTCCCTTCACCAGTTACAATCTGGCGGCGGGGTGGGGGGGGGAAGTGAATTCACCTGTTTTTGAATCTGTCTGTGCTAGGTGCATTAGCACCCTCTGTGTCCTCCACCCCCTGGTCCCCAACAGATGTCCACGTCCTAATCCCTGGAACCTGTGAGTATGTTACCTCACATGGAAAAAAGGGCTTTGCAGATGTGATTAAGGTTACAGAACTTGAGATGGGGAGATTATCCTGGGCCCAATCTAATCACACGCAGCCTTAAAAGCAGAGAACGCTTCCTGGCATCAGTCAGAGCTATGGGACATTGCCAGCTTTGAAGATGGAGGAAAGGGCCATGAGCCAAGGAATGCAGGCAGCCTCTAGAAGACGGACAAGGCAAGGAAACATACTCCACAAGAGCCCCCGGAAGGTACCAGCCCTGCCGACACATTGATTTTAGCCTGTGGGACCCATGTTGGATTTCTGACCTCCAGAACGGTAAGATAATAAAGCTGTGTTGTCTTAATCACTAATTTTGTGGTAATTCGCTACTGGAATGATAGGAAATGAATACACTGTAACGTGGTGGTAATAACAGTACCTACTGTAGGTTGGTGGGTAGAATGAAATGAGATCACTGTGGAACGTGCCTTGTAAATTGTAAAACAATTTACAGGTGTTTTGAGGTCTTTTTCTGGGAAGACGGTCACTTATTCTTTTGCTTATTCCAGTTATTTTTCTGAGCACCTACTATGTGCTAGGCACTGTGCTCAATGCAAGAGTTACAGGTGTGAACATGGCCCCTTCTCTTATGGGGCTTCCAGGTTAGGAGGGTAGAAGGACATTAAAAGGTCACAGAAGCACACATGTCATGGAATTATAATCGCTATGCACGCAATGAAGGGGTTGTGCAGGGAACCATGAGTGTGGAGCTAGGAATCTATCAGACCTTAGGCTTCGGACCTTAGGCTTCGAACCTCAGGCTTCAGACAGGCTTTCCAGGTCATGTCTTGTTTCTGCTCACCCTTCCATGTAGGTTGGTTTATCCTGCCCAGGGAGTGGGGTGCCAGGGGCTGGACGCCAGGCCAGAGACAGCATGCTAGGCCCATTACATGGAACTGTGCTGGTCCAGAGATCTGGGGTCACCCCTGTGCTGAAACATACGATGTAGGGGGTCTGAGGCCAGTGAGGTTAGGGCTGCCTGGAATGGTGTCCAGCAAAGAAGGCTGGGCTTGGAATGTGGCCACAGACCACTGACCCTTGGGCCTCTATCTACCTTCTCAGGCTGGGCTGGGCCCAAGGCCATGGCTTCAGGGAGTGGAGCTGAGCTTGGGTTTAGGGTCTTATGGCTACTTGTGAAGGGACAGAAGCTGGGACAGGGAGCAGGGCTAGTTTATCAGGTTCTGGAAATCCTCTTTGTGATGCACACTGGCCCGAGTCTCCTTATGTCACCTCCTAGGTTTTCCAGGGCTGTCTGGTAGCCCTGTCCTATGCCTCCAGTGTGATGGAAACCACAGTGTCCTTTGGAAACAGAAGATTGTTTCTGCCTCAGCTGACAGCAGTATCTTATCTAAGGGTTTTCTGATTGGGACAGGGGGGGCCCAGAGGGAATCACAAAGCTGAGATAGACAGAAGAACTACAAGCAGGGATCTGGATACCGATCTGAGAGTCCGAGTGGACCCCCAAGCCAGTGAGAGAGCAGGGCCAGAGCCAGTGCTGTGTTGCCACCTGATGGCAGGTTTTGGAACTGCTGCTGGATCGGATGCCTTGTCTCTTCTGGTGTGACTTTCCAAGTTCACCCCTGCTCAGGTCAGCTCAGCTCCTGACAGAGTGGACCATCGAGAGTGCCCAGTGAATGAATACGGCAGAGAAGGTGGTAAGGCCTCGCCATGGAATCCCTTTCACCCTTCACTATCATAGCATTGCCCAGGCTTTACCATAGTTCTGAAAATCAGGGACAATTCCAGAAAAGGGGCTGTTGAGAACTGGGCAGTCATCCCTCACTTGACACACACACACACACACACACACACACACACACACACACACACACACCACTACGGGCCTCAGGGTCTGTGTCAATGGTATCTCCCTCAGACCCCATACTCTACTAACTTTGAATATGGCACTTACAGATGCACCTGGAGCCAGGTGTGGGGCCGTAACACGTTATGGGGATCAACAGGAAGTATTATCTGGCTAACTCAGGTTTTCCCACATAGCTCCTCCCAGAATGGTCCAACATGCAAGCACTTGAATAGAAAGAAATGTAAGCCCTTCCTCCCAGGCGCCACCTATCTAGGTATTGCACACTTGCTGGTCACGTGGTGTAACTACGGAGCTGCCACCTGCCCTGAGACCAGCCAGCTGAAGGCCACAGAGCCCTCAGCTGAAATCCTGAAATCAGGCTTGCAAAAGGTAGTCTTCCTTATGAAACAAGTGATTTAAAAAAAATCAATTTAAAACTCTCTAACTATGTCTCTTAAGAAGTTGTCTATCTTGGAAAAATTATAAAAGGAAAGAGAAGAAAGGACAATCTACAGAAATGTGTGAAACATTTTGTCAAATGTGTTTTAGAACCTTAATGTGGCTTCAGCCAGGGTACATGAATTTGTTTTTGCATACATTTTCTAATTAATAGAAACTTATTTCCCCCAGCCCCCACCAAAATGATGTTAAAAAGTATTTAGAAGAATATGGGCCACACCAGGGGAACTAGAACATACGTACACTCTGAGATGCATGTGCCTGGAGGATGTGGGCTGTAGCACTCTTTGTGGGAGTGAAAATTTGGAAAAAAACCCAAACATCATCAGCAGGGGCATGAAAAAAAAATTGCAGGACTTATGGGAGATGCCAGTGGTATGACTGCCTCCTTAGTAAAAACGAATGGTTCTAGGTGCTGACATGCAAAGATCTGAGGAACAATGTGGAGTTAGAAAGCAAGTAGCAAAAGCATATATTCAATTTAGTATTGATGGGTTTATGTATTTGTAGCAAAAAGTGAAAACATGGATGCCAGACCCACTGCTTTCATTTGCTAATGAACCAATGAATGCTTCTTTGCTTGGATAAGGCTTGGCCATCGTTCAGATCTCAACTCAATATGTCACTTTTCCAGGGAAGGCTTTCCCAACACTCAGGCCGGGTGGGCACCATGCTATCCTGTCTCAGAATCCATACCTTTCCTTCATATCTCTTATCATGGTTATATATTTATTTGTGCAATCATTTGGTTAATGTCTATCTTCCCCACAAGCTCCATTCTGGCAGGGACCCTGGCTACCTTCTTCCCATGCCATCCCCAGCACCTTGCCTAGTGCCTAAGGCACAGTGGACACCTACTAAATGAATGTGACTTCTGGTCCCCAATAAGACTGTAAGCTCCATGAGAAGGGGGGCGGGAGGTGTTGCCTGTTTTCTTTCTAACTGAATCCCTGAATCCCTCAAGGCTTAGCAATTAGGAGGAAAGGCTGTGGTGTCAGAGCTCAAATCCTGGCTCTGCCACTTGCAAGCTGTGTGACCTTGGGAAAGTAACTTTCTGTCTCTGAGCCTCAGTGTCATCATTTGTAAAAAGGATAATGATGGGTGGCCGGATGGCTCAATTGGTTAGAGTGCGAGCTCTTAATAACAAGGTTGTGGGTTTGATTCCCACATGGGCCAGTGAACCGCGCCCTCCACAACTAGATTGAAAACAACGGCTTGAGCGTGGAGCTGAGCTGCTAGTAGGCGTCCGGTTTGCTCACTAGTTAGAGCACGGTGCTCATAACACCAAGGTCGCCGGTTCGAGTCCCACATGGGCCAGTGAGCTGCACCCTGCACAACTAGATTGAAAAAAATGACTTGACATCCTGGAAAAACACACTGTTTCCCCATAGTCCCTAATAATAATAATGATAATGACACTTTCTTTAGAGTGTTGTTAGAATTCAGTGATATAATCTGTGAGAACAACCCAAGTGCTTTCTATTAGGACCTCTGTTAATGTTTGCAGAATGTCTAACGGCATACCAAAAACAAATCATAAGTGAATGAATGAATGAATGCAAGCCCATGCTGTGAGAAGCACCTGGCCTCCAGGCCATCAGGGCCAACTGGGCCATCTTCCACATTGCCATCAGGTGGCGCTGCGATCATTCGCAAGGACGATGCTCACTTAGCCCAGTAGCTCACTGGAAGCTTGGGTGATTTCCAGCCTCCCTTCCAGCGGTTATGCTGTCTGTAGGTCTCCTAGTGGCCATTCAGCCTTTGCTCTAAACGCTCAGTGATGGAGAGCGCACTGTTCCCAGGCTGGAGACCCTTGCAGGGCTGGTCTGAGAGCCTCCATTCTCTGTGTGGGGGCAGCCAGACATCAGGGGAGCCCTGATTTGGGCAGACTGGGGTCAAGGGCCTGCAGTAGAGGGAGGCAAACGAGGTGCCCAGAGTGCAAAGTTTAAGGGGTGCTCACTCTCAGGTTGGAGTCTGACCATCACTGGTGGCCTCATAAGGACGCCTGGGACCAGGCTGTGGGCCATTCCACAGCTTTAGCGCCGCCTGTCACCTACTCATCCACAATATGGTGCCAAGCTGTGTAGTAACAACTCATGGGTTCCTCTGAAGAACCCCAGCTGGTAAGAACCATTACGATAGTCATTTTTCAGATAAAAAAATAGACACAGAGACAAATTAAGAAGCTTGCACGTCAAAAGCGGCAAAGCTGGGATCTGAACCCAGGCAATTTGGCTTTGGGCACCACCTTTGACCATTATTCTCTGCCGCGGTTGTGGTCATCGGTCAGCTTTCCCTCTCACTAGCAACACCCCCTTCCGTCCAACACTTATTTATTCATCAGTTACTCTGTTCCAAGCACTCTGCCAGCAGGGCCCAGCGGGGAGCCAGGCTGGACTGCACCCGGTCCTTGCGGACTTCATAGCCCCTCAGGTGAGGTTCTGGCTCTGCCACATCCTATCCTGTGGCCTGGACAAGTCATTTAAAGTCTCTGTGCCTCAGTGTCTTCATTAGGAAATGCGTATGGTAGTCTCGGTCCAATCAAGCTGTGGGATGGTGAATGACCGAACCCTGTGGGAGCTGGGGCCACGCACACAGGAAGTGTGGGAAGTGTGAGCTGGAATCCTCACTGGTGTCACCACGGAGAAGAGCCTTTCAATCCACCCAGCCCCCACCTCTGGGAGCCAGCAACTGATCACCAATTGGAAGAATGGGAGAAGAATCAAGTCAGAGTCCAACATTTCTGGCCCTGAATCTTGGCTTTGGCACCAGGACTGTCCCAGACACAGGGTTTCGGACAAGCTGCTTGGTCTTCCAAGGTTTTCCTCTGGAAAAACAGGAGTGACTAATACCAACCTTGGGGTAGCTAGATGAAGTGACAAGATTGAGAGCTTGGCCCATGATAAGGACCTTTGTAAAATTTTGTTTCCTGTCCTGAAGGGGAATCAGACGGCCATAAAAACCCAGGGGTCAGCATATCTGGAATTTGGGCGTCTCCCCTTCTTCAAAGAAGGCGTGGACCTGACAGGCTGCAGGATTCTATTTTTTTCTGCTGCTTCCTGTCTATGTTCCTGTTTGAATTTTGTTCTTGGCGAAAGGGGTCGGGGGTTGCATTTCATCGCCGCCATGCATGGGGCTCCATGTTAGATGTCCTGGTGCCGGCAGAGGGCCACGTCTTGGTCTCTTGTCATCTGGGACAGTTGGACAGTCAGTTGGTGGGGGTGGGGTCCCCTGCCCCTGAGGCTTCTGGGAAACCAAACGGCAGGTGGGAGCTCAGGGCTGAGGGACTGATGGGGGCTGGGTAGCCCTGTTTGATCCAGCCTCCTCCAAGATGTCCTGGCCCTCCTCCCTCCCGTCATACACTGCTTCTGATGATTCTGCTGCTCCTGCCCAGAAACCAGAAGACGGGTCATGGCTGTGGCCCTGTCCTGGGGGTGCTGGGACTGGGGGAGGTGGTGTCCAGGGACAGAAGGGAGGGCAGCTGGGTCCTGAGAAGTGGCTGCTCAGGGACCTGGCCCAGCAAGGAGGCATCAATCATCCCTCTCCCCTTCCACTAATGCTCCTCTCCCAGGGTCATGATGCTGGGAACCTTGTATGAGGGTCATCCAACACTTATGCCTCTTGGCTAGGTGCTTCCATATATATTTTCTCTGACATTATTGTCACAACTGCTTTTCCATTTCAGAAATGGGGACACTGAGTCCCAGCAGCAAGAACTGATGTACCTGACCCAAGTTCCTAAGGCAAGGAAGTGTACGAGTTCTCAGAGGTATTCTCACCCAGCTCTGCCTGCCTGTCCCATGCCTCTCTCCCTTTCCCTTTCCCTCTCTCTTCCCCTCCCCCACTCCTCTAGCATTTAATTTTAATGGCCCTTTGATTGCATGCCTCTTCCAGAGGAGAGACTAATCATTATTAATGTATTTGGGCTATTCTGGTGTGAATGAGCCAATGGGGCCAGTGGATAGCTGGAAGAGCAAGGAGCAGACAGGGAGCATCTCCCTTTGGGCCACAGGGAGCCCTACACGCAACCTCTTGTTAGCCATTTATATCTCTTTCCAGTTAAACCAGACTCTGCTGGAAGGGGTGCGTGCTGTGGAGTCTTACTGCCCCTCTGCTGGCAAGGCTGGTGGGGCAGCTCACTGAAGACCAGGAGGTCCCAGCCTGACAGCAGAGCCCCCAGAACTGCCCTCCCCACCCCCCAGCATCCCCCGGGGTCTAGGCGGTGGGGACACTTCTCATTCCACACACTGCGCTGTTTTCTTGGCAGCAAGAGATCTTAGGAAGTCTCCCATGCTGCGTTTAGATTTGTTTTCCAAAATCGGAAGGAGAGAAATAATCCTAGTGGGGAAATAAAACCAACCAAACAAACAAAAAAAACAACAAACAAAAACCAAACAAAATCACTCTTGAGATGTTTCAGTCCTGAACCTTATTTTGACTCTGTGTTGACTTCCTGGCACGTGATTACCTTGGGCACCAGCCCCTAGTGGTGGCCCACAGACCTGGACCCCCCCCCCTCCCGCTGGGGCCTTGAACCAGCCCCAGATCTCTCTGAGCCTCAGTTTCCTCAGCTGTTGAATGAGGATTATGTTATACCCCCAGGTTTGGGAGATGAGAGCATGAGATGGGGGAGATGGATGTGTTCTGCTAATGAGCCCTTATGATGATAATTTTATCATCGGCAGGAGACAGACATACTCAGTCACACGCCCCCAAATCACTAATGGGGCCTCCCTCTGAAGGGGCTCCTTGCTTCTTGAGACTGCGTGATTACTCAGTAGGTTCTGTGTAATTATTTAATCAAGCCCCGACCACATCCTCAGCGTGGAGCTGGGAGGCTGACCAGCCCTGTTCTCTCTCCCTCCTTCCCCAGGAGGTGTAATCAGTTAGAGCTGGCAGAGGGGGTGCCAACTCCCAAGCCCTGCTTCTCTTTGTGTAACAGCGAGGCTGTGTGGGAGGGGCTGGCAGAGGGAGGGGACCGGGTCACCTTGGGGCTCGCCTGGGCTGAGGATAGGACAGCCCAGGAGAGGTTGTACAAACCTGTTTTGCTTTGTGGATGCCGAGGACCAGAGAGGAAAAGGCAGCATCGAGGCCCCACAGTTTCTCAGTCCAGACCTGATTTCCTTCCTTCCTTCCTTCCTTCCTTCCTTCCTTCCTTCCTTCCTTCCTTCCTTCCTTCCTTCCTTCCTTCCTTCCTTCCTTCCTTCCCTCCCTCCTCTTTCCTTCTTTCCCCTCTCACACTTCCCATCTCTCCTCTTCTCTTCCCTCCCATCTGCTTCCTTTTCCCACTTCGTTCCTCTTCCCTCTCTTTCCTTTCTCTCCTATTATACAAATCACGGACAAACACAGACACCCTCACTGGCAAACCTGCAGATAACACACATAAGGCCACAGTCTCCCTTGATTCTCCTCTCTCTCCCCCCAAACTCCCATCCCCGTCGCCTCCCAGACTTTTCTCTATGCACTCATAAACTTACCTAAGTTCCTATAGAAATACTCGTTTTGTTGTTTGCTTTTGTTCAGATAAACACCCCTGATGCTGTGTAGATCACTGGTTCTCACTTGGGGTGTGTGTGTGTGTGTGTGTGTGTGTGTGTGTGACTGTACCTCTCAGAGGACATTTGGCAAAATCTGAGACGAGACATATTTGATCATCATGACTTGTGGGGAGGCTGTTGCTGGCATCCAGTGGGTAGAGGTGAGGGGTGTGGTTAAATATCCTTCAGTGCCCAGGACAGTCCCTACAACAAAGAATTGTGGGGCCCAAATTGTTGGTAGTGCTGGGGTTTAGAAATGCTGGTCTAGAATGTTCCTGAACTTGCTTTTCTTTTCTTTTTTAAATCAAACAAACAAGGGCAGCCAGTTTGCTGAGTGGTTAGAGCGCCGTGCTCAGAACACCAAGGTCACAGGTTCGATTCCCACAGGGGCCAGTGAGCTGTGCCCTCCAAAAGCAGATTGAAGACAACAACTTGACATGGAGCTGAAGGGTCCTGGAAAAACACACTGTTCCCCAATATTCCCCAATAAAAAAAATTCAAAACAAAACAAAACAAAACAAAACAAAATCCCAGTATATCTTGGAAATCTTGGCTGGTTAGGAACTGTCTTACCCAGTGTATTTTCACTGCAACACTGTCCACCTATCTAATTCTCTCTTGATAGATTTCGGGTTGCTTCCAATTTTTTGAATTAACTGAAATGTTGCTGTGGCGCACGCTCTTGTTCCTATGGCAGGTGCATGAGCCCCACGGCTCCCTCCTTGGACATCTGGGAAGGGGAGGAAGAGCGCTGCATCCAAGGGGTGGTTGCTGTTCCATTGATTTGTTAGCGCTTCTGTGTGCCAGGCACTATTTTAAGCATGGCGTACACTTATTTTCAATTTTAATAGAGCCTGCATCAATGCTCTTCCACAAAGGCTGTGCCAACTTACCTTCTGACTTTTCCTATCACAAACCTAAGGTTTCAGGAAAGATGATAAGAGACAAAGTTTGGAATGATAGCTGTTAGTTTGGAATGATAGCTGGGACACCCCAGAGGATTAAAAGGAACCTGACCTTCAATGGGTGGGTGAAGGCTCAGCCATGATGGCCCCACCATGGACTCCCATTGCATAGCTGGTGAGGGACAGCCTTGCCCACTCCTACCAGCCCTGTGTGGCATGTGGGGGAAGGACAGGGGTGGGTGGGGTCCCCATTTTATAGATAAGGCTTAGTGAGATTGAGTGGCTTGCCCACCAGCTTTGGGAAATCATGTCCTCTGGGAGCCCCCAGTCGGACACCTCCAGGACACAGAGAGGGACAGAAGGTGGAGAACAGATGGTCAGAGGGAGACTGGTTGTGGTTACAGAGCCTGGCTGAATGTCCTACCAGGTCCCTCATTGCCCTGGGGCTGAGGTTGCCGGATTTTACAAGACACCCACACAATATTTGGAACATTGTTATACTAAAAAAATCATTGTCTTTCTGAGATTCAAACTTAACCGGTGTTCCCTGTTTTACTGCAACCGTGCCTAGGGCGGCAAGGAAGAGGAAGGGTTCCCACTGCGGGGGGTGGGGGGTCTCTTCTTTGGGCTGTTTGGCTTTTCATCTTTCCTTTCTCCAAACCATCCATACTCTTCTGATCTTCTTCCCTTAAGGTCTCCTTTAGTACTCAGGGGCGGGGGCCGCTGGGGGAAGCAGAGCTGCTTACTGCACTGTCTTTCTGCTGTAGGGACAAGGGCAGGAAGGAGTAGATGGCTGGGCAGCCCCTCCGTTTCTCCCCTCTCCCCCTTCTCTGAGATCCTGGACACACACATTTTAGAGCTCGGTCTTGCTTATGTGTGAGTGGCTAAGGCTGGGAGCAGAGGGCAGCACTGATGACCGCACTGAACCCCCGACAATGTCCCCCCTCTCCCGCCTCGCACTGTCGTCCATACTTAGAAACAGCGGCCACTGCAAGTGTAATTAGTTAATAAATCACCCCGAGTGATAAATAGAATGATAGATGCGGGTTTCACTTGATCACTTTTTTATTAAGGAGAAATAAATCAGCACCACATTGTTGCTATAAACCTTTCAAACCGGTCAGATCCTGGCTTGTAGAAGCTGATTAACATGGCCACATGTAGGGACCATTTGTAGCTGATCATTGAGATCAATCAATCCCTGTCATTTTCCCCTTTTGGGGGAGGTGTCAGAAGCCAGGTGCTGTTCCATCATCTGCTGCTCCCCTGGCTCCTTGCTGCATAGGTGGTGGTGGGGTGGTGGTGGTGGGACCAGTGTGTGTCCCTTGGTGCCAGACACCCCAGATTCGAATCCTAGCTGTGCCACTAGCCAGCAGTGTGAGCCCGGGAAGCTGTCACTGTCTCTGAGCCTCAGTGCCCTGTTCCCTAACAGGAGGTGGATAGCAATATCTTAGTCAGTTATTGTAGGCATCTGATGAGAGAGCAGTGCGTGCCAAACTTCTCAGTCTTAGGACCCCTTTCCACAACTAAAAATTGTTGAGGACCTCAAAGAGCTTTTGTTTATATCGGCTCTATCTACCAATATTTACCACATTAGAAATTAAAATAGAAAGTAAAAAAAAAAAAGAATTTATTTATTAATTCACTGAAAATAATAAGAATAAACCTATGGCATGTCAAAGCAAAAAGCACAACAAAATTTTTTTTTGACAGAAAGTATCTATATTTTTCAAAACAAGAAAAATGTGAGGAGTGGTTTCTTTCAAATCTTTTACATTTCTGGCTGAATGGGAGATGGCTGGGTTCTCCTCTCTGCTTTTGCAATCGATCTGTTGTGGTAAGTTGTTTCGGTTCAAACATATATAGGGAGACTGGCCTTGTTCAAACATGCAGTTGGAAAAGGGAGGAGACGTTTAATAACCTTTTCGGGTAACTGTGGCTCCCTGAGGTAGCCTCTGGAAAATCCCACTGTGTACTCATGACAGCAGGAGAGGAAAAGGGCAAATAACTTCTTGGTGTTATTATGAAAATAGTTTTGACCCTGTGGACCCCTAGGGGTTCCCAGGCCACACTTTGAGAACCACTGGAGTGAAGCCAGCACAGAGAAGGAGCTGGATGCAGGGATGGTGGTCCTGTCCCTGGTCTGTGTCACGTTAGCTCCTGGAGAGTCAGCCCTCTCCTCCTGAAGCCCCATATCCTCTATAGAGGTGGTGCTGGACGTCTTCCCTGTGTCCCCCAGGGCCACTCTGCACCTTTTCCACCCTGCTCTGGCCCTGGGTGGCCGACCTGTAAGGACTGCATCATGATCTTCTTTGCCATCCGCCTTCTGGATGTGCTCAGCCAATGGGAGGTTCTGGCTGGAGACTGGGGTATGGGAGGAGAGTGCGGTTGGGGGTATTGATTTCTCCAACTCCTTCCCTACCCAGTTGGTGACAGAAGCCACAGTTGCAGACAGTGGCCCTTCTCCCTTTGTGTCCCCATACCTGCTCCCTCCTTCAGGCCTCGGTGTGCTAAGGGCTCCCCCTTGCAGCTACCCCTGGGATGAGGCACCTACAGGTTGGTTTTCCTATATCACTTAAAAAACAACAACAAACTCTCCTCAATGGCCATCGATTTCCTGTGGGATTCTAACGGATGCACAGTTTTCTGGGAAAACCGCCTTTCCTGGATAAAACTGGAGGACATAGACAGAACGCAGTATGAAAATAACCCCACCCCATCCAAGTACATGGGCTCTGTGGTTTGCAAAGCACCGTCCCAGACTTCTTTCCTGATCTCCATGGTAGGACCTCTGAGAAGGCAGGCTGAGACTGTTACACCCACCTGGCTGTGGAGGAACCAGGCTCAGAGAGGACAGACCTGCCGAGGGCCACACAGCGGGGAAAATGCTATTGTCTTGTGCTCGATCCAGAGCACCTTTGTGACCCACATCACTTCCAGGGTCTGTGTGGCTCTCGTGGAGGAGCTGTGCTTCCTTCTTGGCCCTCCAGCCTTGACTCTGTCTATCCAAACCCACCCTATCCAAGCCCCTTGCTCATCTTTTCCAGCCACACCTGGTGTTTATACTCTTCTCCCTGCCTCCTCCGAGCAGGGTGCTCCTTACATGATTTTCCATCTCTAGCTCTGCCCACTCACATGTCCTGGGGGGAACCTGAAGCTCCCTGCTCTTGACCAAACCCCCTCTCTTTTCATGACTTCATGCTTTTGCCCATGTTCTTTCTTCTGTCGGGTGAGCTCCTCCCACCTGCCTTCCCTGGACAAACATGTGCTTATTTCTTCTCTTCTGGAAAGCCTCTTCTGACTGTGGCTCCTCTTTCTTCCTCGCAGAATAAGTGTTCCCTCCTAGATGCTCCCATCACTCTGTGCCCATCTTGGATGTGTCAGCATCACCCTGTGTTATAGCTTGTGCTCCCCCTACTCCTTTCTCACCATGCACCCCCTGCCACCTGGCTCAGTCTGTGTATCAGTTAGCTACTGCTGTGTAACAAACCATCCCAAAACTTAGTGGCTCAAAACAACAACTGTTTATCTAACTCGTAATTTTGCGGGCTGGCTCAGGGTTCTGCAGATCGTGGCTGGGCTTGGCTGAGCAGTTCTATTTCTCTAGGCTGGGGCTCTCTCCCATGTCAGCTGATTGTTGGTTGCTCTAGAATGTCCTTGGCTGGGATGACTCATTTCTGCTCTTTGTGGTTTCTCATCCTCCAGCAGGCTAGGCAAACTTGTTTTAATGGTGGCTGAGTAGAGTTCCAGGAGAACAAGCAGAAGCATGCAAAGCTGCTTGAGGCCTTGACTCAGAACTGGCACAATATCACTTCCAGCACGTTTTATTGGGCAAAGCAAGTCACAGGCCAGCCTGGATTCAAGGGATGACAATATACACTTTATCTCTTGATGGGAAGAGCTGCAAAGTCACATTGCAAGGGATGTGGATAAGGGAGGAGAAAAATTGGGGCCACATTTGCAGTAAATTGATTACAACTGAGGCTGGCTGAGAGATGAATATTTCTAAGACTCAAGTGCACATGGGTAATTTTTACAGTCCACGCACTTGTCCATGGCCTACAAGGTCCTACATAGACTGGGCCTGCCAACTTCCTCATCCTTAGCTTGTTGCGCCATGTTCCACCCACATGGTCTTTTGTTCAGTGTCTTACCCATAAAATGTTTCCTCCTGCACAGGGCCTTTGTACATGCTGCTTTCTCTGCTAAGACCATTCTGCTTTGGTGTTTCCCTTAATTAATGTCTCCCCTTCCTTCATATTTCGGTTCAAGCCCTTCCTGACTTTCCCGACTGGGTTGAATCTTCCTATTATAGGCTCTCAGAATTCTACATAGTCTGCTTCTTACAGTTGCAATTTTATATTTGTATTTATTTAACAAACACACGAAAATTACCAGGTATCAGGCACTGTTCCAAGTGTGTTATACATATTAAAACATCGCTTCCTCAACATGACTATGAGGTAAGTGCTAGTATTATCCCCATTTTACAGATGAGAAAGCCGAGGCACGAGGAGGTTGAGTGACTTAGCCAAGGTCACATAGCTATTCAGTGATGGAGCAGGGATTCAAACGCAGGAAGTCTGGGTCTCCTCCCCTTCTCGTCTCTCTCCCTTTACTGTGACTATTTGATTCAAATCTGTTTCTCCTACCACAGTGTGAATGCGATGAAGGCAGGGACCACAATTGTTTGCTCATTATTTTGCAGCCTTGGGGAGAACACAGTGTCTGGCACATACTAGGTGCTCAACAAATATTTGTATAATGAACAATCTGGAGACATCATTTGCTTAAATCCATGGATGATGGGAATTTTTGTAGCATCTTTGAGTGGCAGGGTCCTGCACTCTCTGAAACCAGATCACTCCCTGGGGGGGGGGGTCCTTTTCATGCCCTGGGGATCCTCCCATAGCCCACCACCTCCACTTGGCAGAATCACTGAACCCCAGGAATCTCCCTTTTCGTCTGTGTCTCTGGCAGCTGTTTTCCCTGCAGTGGCCCTAAGGATATCTCAACAATGCCAGTTTCCACCCGCATTCCAGCCACCCCGAATGAATAACCCTGCTAAGAGTGCAGTTTTCGCTCCCTCTCGCCCTCACTTTGATTTGATCAGGCCAAATCTGAAATGATGTGTGAAAGTAATGATATTTTGTAATTAAATCTCTAGTGACGGCCACCGCAATTTGTGCTACATGCATTGTTCATAAGGAAAAAAAACGCATCAATTCATTTTCTGACTGGCTACTCCAGGGACTGGCAATTAGGAGCAGCTCATCTCTCCTTGCCTCGCATATTAAAGAGCTACTGAAACGCAAAGAGAATTTGGGAGGGTTCCCCCCCAACCTTCTAATAATGTTAGCTTAATTAGGGAGGCTCAGTGATAAGGGGAAAGTTTTGGATGATTTGAGCATATTGTGGTGGAAGGGAAAGAAAGGGCAAATAAAGAGAAATGAAGATATTGGGTAGAGGCTGGGAGGGCTAGAATAGGAACGCTCCCTCCTAAAAGGCCTGGCTTTGCTGGCTGTGACTAGGACAGAAAAAACTCCAGGGCAGGCTGGGCTCGGGGATCTAAGCTAAGTGCTTCTTCCTTGGTGCTCTGGCTGGACATTTTCTATTACATCCTTATTTTTTTTCTGATTGAACCTTGGAATGTGTCTTTTTCCTTCGTGACCCCCGCCCCTCATATGATAGCCTTTTGTCTACGCTGGTTCCTGCTGTTGGCATCTGTTCTGGACCAAGGCACTGAAAGGCGGTTCCATCCTTAAATAGGCTTTATTTTTTCAGAGCTGTTTTAGGTTCACAGCAAAACTGAGCAGAAAGTACAGCGTTCCCGTATCCCCCTCCCCTGACGCAAAGAGACCCTCTCGCTGTCATCATCCCCCATTGCGGTGTCACATTTGTCACAAGAGATCAACCTACCTGGACACACCATTATCACCCAAAGTCCATCGTTTGCATTAGCGTTCCCTCTTCCTGTAGTACATTCTGTGGGCTTGGACACCTGTATAAGGCCATGTACCCACCCTTATGGTATCACGCAGACTAGTTTTACCGCCCTAAAAATCCCGTGCTCCACCTTTTCCTTCCTCCGTACCCCCAACCCCCTGGCAACCGCTCATCTTTTCACTGTCTCCATAGTTTTGCCTTTTCTAGAATGTTGCATAGTTGGAATCGTACAGTCTGCTGTCAATTCATGGTGGCTTGTTTTTGCTCAGTAATGTGCATTTAAGGCCGCCCCCTTTCTCAGGCTCACCTCCCAGAGCCCAGCAAAGCCGTTCTCCCTAATACCGCACCCCCATGTGTCTGAGCCTTCTCCCTGCAGGCCCCAGGGATTGTTTGAAGGTGTGGGCGGAGAGGTGGGTGCCAGGGGGAAGGGAGCACGTAGGATGGACTGGGGAGGGGCTGCAGCCAGGGCCCATGGATCTAAGAGGAAGAAAGGCAAACTAAACGCTGAAGGAAATTCGGTCAGCGTTGTGTGCACTTCTAGGGTCGGCCAGACAAGGTGCTGGTCTGAGTGGTTTCACACATAACTTTTACTTTGGTGCGTAGGATAACCTTGCTGCCCAGGGTGAGATGATCAAGACAGCCCATTTTACAGGAGAAGAAACAGGCTCAGGGAGGTCCGGTGCCCTGCCCAAACCTCACAGTAATAATGGCAATGCCAGGTATGAACCCAGGCCTGTCTGACTCTCGGTGAGGGCAGACCTTCCTGGGACGGTGGAAATATTTTCTAACTGTGCTGTTTAGTGTGGTAGTGTCTTAGCCTGTTTCGGCTGCTATAATAAAATATCGTGAATTGGGTGACTTACAAACAATAGAAATTATTTATCCTAGTGCTGGAGGCTGGTAAGTCCAAGATTAAGGCGCTGGCCTTGTGTGACGAGGGTCTGCTTTCTTGTTCATGGACAGATACCCTCTTTTTGTGTCCTCACATGGTGGAAGGAGCGAGGGAGCTCTCTGAGGCCCCTTTTATAAGGCACTAATCCCATTCATGAACGCTCCACCTTTGTGACCTCACACCTCCCAAATACCCCACTCCAAATACCATCACACTGAGGATTACGCTTCAATATATGAATTTTGAGGGGGGGGCACACACAAACATGATGTCTATAGCAGGTAGTCCCCAGCCCCATGGGGCTATTGACCACGTGAAATGTGGCCAGTGCAACGGAGGAACTGAGTTTTAATTGTACTTAACTTTAATTCATTTACATGTAAATAGCTACGTGTGGTTAGTGCTATCCTATTGGACAGCACAGCTCTAGGCCCTTGGGGTTCCAGCCTCCCCGCTGCCCCCAGCCCAGGGGCTTCCCCGCACAGTAAATGGCCACATTGTGACGGAGCTGGCTTCTTACATCGTATATTCCTGGGAGCCACTCTGCACATCCCACTGTGCCATGCTGCGAGCCTGTCATGGATGAAATCTTCCACCAACACTGGCTGGATACACACCTGCTTGTGCCAGGGGCTTACCCTGCAGGATTTCAGTGAGTCTTTTCAACAATACTCTGCAGTGGGGCCATTATTATCCCCATTTTACAGGAAAGAGAAGCTCAGTAAAGCTGTCTTCCTAAGATACACAGCTGGTAAACGTCCGGCCAGGTATCTCCGCTCCAAAAGCTGATACTCCTTCCTGGCAGCATGCTGGGGGTGGGGGGGGGGCATGATAGCTCCTAACACGATGACCCCAAAGACGTTGCTCTTACCTTGTATCTTAGGAAACTTGGAGTCAAATGCAAGTAGTTTATTTGGGTGGTGTGGGAAAGTGAGACAGGGAGAGGAAGGCAGCCAATAAAGCGTGCATGATCATTCGAATTCCCACCACAGGATGCAGGCTGAATCCTGCTGGGGAGCATGGGAGCCTCGATAGCTCCCTGGTTCCTTCCACCATGGAATGCCACAGAGTTGTTCCACCGAAGGGGCGAGGGAGGGGTATTTATCCAACAAGGCTTACCACTCTTTGGTTGAGAGCAGCTCTGAGGGTGAGAGTTGGCACTTCTGCCATGCAGGTGGTCAAAGTGGACTCAATGGCCAGAGACGGTCCTCCGGCAAAGAAGTGGCAGTTGGCAGCCAAAGCAGAATGTTGTAGAAGTCCCTCACACGTCAAAGGTCCTGGGGTCACCAGAAGCTCCGTTTCATCAGAAGGTGAAGTGGTGCTTTTCTTCTGGTTCCCAAGTTCTCCATCACCCTCAGAGATCTCAGGTTGCCTTTTAAGGGGATTAGCCATTAACCTGAAGCAGATGGGTGCTTTGCTGACGATCTTTGAAAATTGGCATCTATTTGCAATTCAGAAAAGGGGGGCTGGGGAATCTTTGCATATGTAAAAGAATGTTTTCTAAGAATCTTAATGGTGTAAATAAGGTTTAGGCGCATCTATAAACCTACTTTGCAAGGGTTCCCAAGGTCTTTAGAAATGCTTGTCAGCATATAAACAACTCATGGATTACAAATTATTCTTCTGTTTCATTAAAGCCTATCCCCTAATCACTGATCACAGGCAGCTCTTAACTTAGTTTGAGTCACTATAAGCACTTGAGGAAAAAAAATGTGGGTGTTTGTGTAGTATATTCAGTAATGCAGGTTTGGTTCTAAAGCCAGCATGACTTCTCCATTCAAGCTGGAAGGTAGCCCTTTGACTAGCTCCTCTTTATTGTTGTTAATAAATTGTCCAGATTTAGTTTTCTTCTCAGATTTTAATGAAGGCAGAAGCTGTTGTTAAGGCTTGCGAGACATTTTATCTTGGTTCTTACTGCTTGCTTCCCTCCATTCGGAAACTAACATTTATTTAGCATCTACTCTGTGCCCAGCTCCGAATTAGTCTCTCTTCACCCATTTCATCCTGGCGGCTACCTTGCCAAGGGAGGTGGTTGCATTGCCATTTTACTCCTAGGCCAAAACTTTCCAGGGCACATGGGCAGGAAGATGTCCGGGAATGTCCATGAGGGGAAGTGTGCCAGATGCCTGGGGGTTGACCGTGGTTCTCAGCCCTGGATACTTAGTAGAGTCACATGGGCAGCTTTTAAAAAATACTGACGCTCAGGCTGCCCCCAGACCAATGAAAACTGCATGTCTGGGATGGAGACTGGGGCGGGTTTTTCAAAGCTCCCATGTAGGGAGTCAGCTGAGAGTCAGCATCAGTGAGCCCAGAGCCTCTTTCCCAACGCTGACTCCTATCCTCCAGTGTAGTGAAATCAATGTGGACACCAGGGCCAGGTAGACCTAGGTTCAAATCTTGGCTCTGCTACCTCTGAGTAACTGGATAAGATTTTGGACAAGATATCTTATCACGGGGAATCCTTTTTTTGAACTGACAACGATAATATTATTAATCATTAATAAGACTTGACTTGCAGGATTGTTCTGAAGGCTCCTCCGGACACTCAGGCACTCAAGATGTGCCAGTAAGTGGTGCTTTTCTCATTAAGTGCCACGGCCCCAACCCCTGCCAACGGGGTCCCAGTTGGCCTGGTCCTCACCCCGCCTCGAAGCCCGTGTCTGACCCTGAGTCCCAGTGTTGGCCACCACTTTGGGAGCTGCCCCCTTCACCGATGCCTGCGACGTGCTCAGCTGTGCCCATCTCCTCCCGAGGAGGATGGTATCGACATTTCAAAACAGTTTAATTATTCTGCGGCTGCCTGGCTATTAGCTGCGACAAGAGAGCTCAGGGCTATTTTTCAGCATTAATTTTCCATTTGAAATGAATTCCTTTTGGTTACACTTTTTAAATGTTTCTTTTAATTAGACGCAATTACTTCAGAAGAATTGCTTTTATTCCTCAGCCTGAGATCCCAGTGATAAAGTCGCTATCTGGCCCCACCGAACGGCCGGGACGGCTCATTTAGTCGCTGCACTAAAGTATATTGAACTAGGAAATTATACAGCGAATCAACTATTAATTCCTTTTATGATCGCTCACTCTAACATCTTGAATGAGATCTTCAGGGGGACATTTAGTCACAATAGGGATCATTGTTTTCCACCTCCAGCCACTGGCCAGTGTGAGGGGGGCTGGCAGCCGGGGGCTGCCCTGGTGTGAGCCTGACACAGGGCAGGGTGACATGAGAGCGCCTGGCTTTCCTGAGGTTTGGGGGCTGGGGACAGTGTGGGGGCCATACAGCCAAAGCCCCTTGGCCAGGCTGGAAGGTGATGCCCCTCAGTCCCATGCAAGGGCAGGGGGCTGTGGCTATGCAAAGGAAGAAAGCAGACAATCGCTCACGTTGCAGGTTGCATATTTTGACGATTCCTTGGGTGGTTCGGTGTTCTGGATGGAGGCTGGGACTCAGTAGATGGCACTCTTCCCTCTGTGTTGGTAGCTTGGGCTGGGCGGATGGGAGGCCCCAGAACAGCTTTTGCAGCCAGAGTTGGAAGAATGCTTTCTTTAGAGGCTTTAGCTCAATCCATGTTTCACAGATGGAGAAACTAAGGCACAGAAGGGTGGTTGTCCGTAGAGACCAAGGCTGACCCAGGTCTCTTGGTCCCTGACCAGTTCTCTAAACGTGGCACCCGGGATTTTCTTGGGTGGGAAGCCTCCGTTCCACTCCTGTCTGGCTGATGGCTTCTCCTGGAAGGCGTGTTGGTGGCGAGGGCCACAGCTCTACCCACGTAGGGCTACTCTGCCACCCGTGCACCCAGAGGTGTTGCACTCCCAGCCTGCTGGATGAGGAAGGTGTAGGCAGGACCACAGGGCATCCCTTGGCACCTGAAAACCACAGGGCTTCTGGGGCTTGGAGCTGGGGTGGGGCAGAGAAGGCCCAGATGCTGGCATGACCTCAAGGGAGTCATCTCGGCCTTCACAAAGGCTGTTGCTCTAAGATAAGCTCTGGGTTGGTAGTTGGAGGGATGAGGTTGAAGAAAACATAGCCTCTGACCTCGAGGAGACAGTCACTCAAAATCATGACATGAAGGATGTATGGAATTTCTCTTAGCAGAGCTGGGCTTTGAAGGGTGGCTAGGAGATTTCAGGGCACAGGGCACTGCAAATGCAAAGGCATGGAGATATGAAAGCAAGAAGGTTGGGTGCTGGAGGGAAGTGGCTGGAGGTCTGCACGTGACTACCCACCTAGGCCTTTTGTGCCATGTGGGAAGTTTGGACTCTGTCCTGAGGACATGGGGACCCACCGAAGGTTTTCAGCAGGGAAGAGACATCAGATTTGTGCTTTTGACACATGGTGCTGGCTGCGTGTATAGATGGAAGTGGAGATGTATATATGAAGATTCGAGAGAATGGGCTGGGAGACCGGCTAGGACACTCTCCCCACTGTCCAGGAGAGAGGTGAACATGGCTCAAATCAGGGCAGGGGCAGGGTGAATGCAAAAAGGCCAGCACAGGTGAGGTTTCAGCAGGGCTGCCTTATGGCTTCCCTGGGCCTTAGATGCTTCTGCCTTTTGTGGGCCCTCCTGCAAGAAGAGATTGTTGTGGATCCCCAAAATCTCATTTGTTTCTGATGAGAGAAAAAAGGGAAACATTTTGCCTACTCTAAAAGATAGTTTTCCCCCCTAATTTTAAAAGAAATAAAAAATATGGCATCTACACACAATAAAATCCTACCTTCAAAAAGAGGGAAGTTCTGCAATACCTGACAGCATGGATGAATCTTGAGGACGTTATGCTAAATGAAATCAGCCAGTCACAGGAAGACGAATCTGCATGATTCCACTGACAGGAGGTGTCTAAAACAGTCACATTCATGGCATCAAAGAGTGGAATGGTGGTTGCCTGGGGCTGCGGGGGAAGGGGAAATGAGGAGTTACTAATCAATGGGCATAAAATTTCAGTTAAGTACACCTTAAATTTACACATGATGTTGTATGTCAAATATATTTTAATCAGAAAAGTTTCAGCTAAGTACGAAGAATAAGTCCTGGAGAACTGCTGTACGCCATTGTACCTACAGCCAACAGCACTGTATTGCACTCTTAACTATCTATTAAGAGGGTAGATCTCATGTTAAGAGCTATAAAATGAGATGAGAAGAAATTAAGACCTTTTAGGGTGTCCCTAAAATATTGTCCTTGGGTACAGTGCCCCTGTGCCTAGTGGAGAAGTCAGCACTGGCTTTTGAGGAAGAGCAGATAGGATTTGGAAGTCAGGTCTCCTGCTTCGTGGCTGAGGGAGAATGTGGGACCCTTCCCCTCTCCTCCTTCCTTCAGCCCGTCCCCACCGCCTGGGTGCCCTGGAGGATGAGAGTGACGACAGCAATGATCACTTATTGAGCATTACTGTGTCCCTGTTTCATTTCCTGCTCACCACCGTTCTTTGTGGTGGAGATGATTCTTCTTCTCACATTGTGGATGAGAAAATCAATGCTCAGAGAGGGTACCTTGGCCTGGGAGAGAGCTCTTGCCCTAGAATTGTCCCACCAAAATCTGTCTTGAGTTTATCAGGGGGAGCAGAGTATGGTCATTAGGAGGTACAGTCACTGCTCAGTCTCTGTTCTGTCCCCAAGTACCCTGCCATGGACTGAATACTTATGTCCCCCTAAATTTATATATTGATGCCTAAATTCTCAATATGATGATATTTGGAGGTGGGGGCTCTGGAAGGTAATTGGATCATGAGGGTGGAGCCCTCCTGAACGGGATTAGTGCCCTTATAAGGGGATGAAAGGACCAGAGCTCCCTCTCTACCACATTTACAATTCTTTATACGAGGAAAGCAGGGTAGCTAATGTAAATTCATCTAATTCAAACAAAGAATGATAAAAACCACGTGGCCTGATCATACTCTCATAACCTTCCAGGGAAAGCAGCCCTTGGTAGCCGCATTGCAGGTACCATCTCAGCCCTGCCCACACATTAAAATCACCTGGGGAATTAAAAAAAAATACAGGTGCCCGGGCCTCACCCTCAGAGATTTTGTTTTAATGTGCCTGGGGTGGAGTCTGGGCATGGTCCTTTTAAAAGCTCCCCTGGTGATTTAATGGACTGAGAACCATTGTTCTATGTAATCACAGATCCCTTCAGCATCTCTCTATCCCAAAGGGACTGTAAATATTCGTTGAATCAAAAATGAATAAGGGGGGCCAGCCTGGTGGCTCAGGTGGTTGGAGTGCCGTGCTCCTAATGCTGAGGTCACTGGTTCGATTCCCACATGGGCCACTGAGCTGTGCCCTCTACAGCAAAGATTATGAACAACAGCTCTCCCTGGAGCTGGGCTGCCGTGAGCAGGCGGAGGTCGTCGGGAGCTGCTGTGTGCTGTCATGGTCTACTGTGTGCTGCCATGAGTGGCCGGCAGCCAGCATGAGCGACAGGCAGCCGACGAGAGCTGCCATGAGCTGCTGTGAGCAGCCAACCGACCACTGGCGACCAACTGCCTCAGTTGGGGGGAGCGCAAGGCTCACAATACCAGCACGGGCCAGGGAGCTGTGTCCTACACAACTAGACTGAGAAACAATGGCTTGAACCAGAGTGCGGGCCTGGGGGGAGAGGCAGAAGAAAGGGGGGGAAGAATAACTGAAGGAGGCTATTGTAAGTAAGGTGTCTATAGGGTGCTGAGGAGGTGCTGGAACCCACTGGCCTGCCCTGGACTCCCGACTGATGAGAGGTGGCCTTCCCAGTAGAGAAAATGGCATTTCTGTGGGTGTGGAGGCTCAAGCATGCATCGGTGGGTCATAGAAAAATCTACCATCCCAGGCTGATAAGCATGGGTCCAGAGAGCAAGGAACAGCACCAGAGAGGGGCCTTGAATGCCAGGTAAGGAGTTTTTGGACTTCTTCTGTTGCTTTCTTCTTCTGGAATCATTGCTTCTGTTTGCACACCTCTCTCCTCTTGGAGCTCCGCTTCAGGGTGGAGAAGGCTTGGGGGCAATTTCTCCTATTGACACCTGCCCTGTTGTGTACTGAAGCCAGAGCCAGAGGGGAAACCCAGCCCTCCAGCTGGACTCCCCAGACCATATGGGCCTTGGAAATCATCATAAGAGGAAGCCATCTTCTTCATTAATTGATTAATGTAATTAAAGAAAGATAAGTACGTCGATGCCGACCACATTAGAGTTAATTTGTGCAGGCAATTAGCTGTGCTCCCTCCTTCATGCTAACTGCCTCAGATGTGCTCGTGCCCTGGGGGCATTAGTGGGTGCTTGGTTCAAACCTGGTCTCCGTGCCCAAAAGGAGTGTCCCAGCCCCCAGACATGGGTTAGATATGAGCCCTGTGACCTTGGGGGACATCTTTTAACTTCTCTGACCCTCGGTTTTCTTGTCCATCCAATGAGGATAATTATACTGATCTCAAGAGGAAATTGTGAGCCTTCAACATGGAGATGTTTGCACCAGGTCCTTGGAAGGAGCAGGACATCCCCTTCCATCCTGTCTCCTTCCAAGGACATCTTCATTTCCAGGTGTGTTGGCCAGCGCTGGGCTTTCCCTGCTCTGGACTCTTGGCCTGAGATGCTTTTGTAAGGCCTTTGGGGACTTTGTGGGTCTGGTTCTCACCTCACTTCTCCCCTACTCCAACCCTGTCTCCCCCATCCCCTGCTCTCTGGGGGCTGTCTCTGAGGCCTTCTGCTTCTCTCTTGGCCCAAACCCTCCCTCTGGACCAAGGACTCACTCCTCGGGAAACTCGAAATCCCTCTCTTCTTAATTTTAATGAGGTCCAATCCATCAATTGTTTTTCTTATATGAGTCATACCTTTGGTGCCAGATATAAAAAATATTTGCCTTCCTCAAAAGCACAAAAGTTCTTCTCTTGTATTTTCTTCTGAAGTTTTATTGTTTTGTTTTTTAAAGTTTTACATTTAGTTCTATTTCTTTTAACAGCTTTATTGAAATAAAATTCAAACAACATACAATTCACCCATGTTAAATGTTTAACAATTTAGTGGTTTTTAGTAAATTTAGAGTTGTGCAATCATCACCATTTTCTAATTCTAGAACATGATCATCACCCGAAAAAGAAATCTCATAGGCATTAGCAGTCACGTCCCATTCCCTTTTTTACCAGCCCCAGGAAACCACTAATCTACTTTTTGCCTCTATGGACTTTCCCCTTTTGGATGTGTCATTTTAATGGAATCATATAATATGTAGTCCTTTCACGTAGCATAATGTTTTTAAGGTTCATCCATGCTGCAGCATATATTAGCATTTCATTTTTTTGTTGCTGACTAATATTCCTTTGTATGGATATACCACATTTTGTTTATCCTTTAGTTGGTGGAGATTTGAGTTGTTTCTATGTTTTGGCTATTATGAACAGTGCTGTGATAAACATTTGTATACAAGTTTTTGGGAGGACTGTTTTGTGTGTGTGTGTGTGTCTGTTTCTTGTATATACATACCGAGGAACGCAATTGCTGGGTCATATGGTAACTCTCTGTTTAACTGTTTTTGAGGAACTTCCAAACTGTTTTCCAAAGGAGATTTACCAGTAATGCATGAGGTTCCAATTTCTTCACATCCTCACCAACAATGATTATTATTCATCTTTTTGAATATAGCTATCCCAGGGGGTGTGAAAAGGTATCTCGCTGTGGTTTTAATTCGCATTTGTCTAAGGACTAATGAGGCTGCGCATCTTTCCATGTACTGATTGGCTCTTTGTATATCTTCTTTGGGGACTGTCTTCTTGTGCAGCCTCTAGGTTGTAGTAATAAGTGAGGTAACTTCATTTCTGCCAGCCTCTTTTCCTGATCTGTGAAATGGGGATGGTAATCTTCAGATTACAGAGTTGTTGGAAGGATTCAATTTAAGTGAGCTTTTTTGTCATCTGGAAGGTCCTTAGGATTTGGTAGTTCAAGGTCCAGCTCAAGCTGAGGGTTCCATCCTGATCCAGGGAACCTTACCCTCCAAGGGTCCATCACGTCTTCCATCCGCACTCACCGGGGAGCACACCTTGTGCCTGACCTATAGAAGAAGCAATATTGATCACCTATGTGCCAGGTACAGTTCTAGGCATGGAGGAATACACCTGAATGGGCCAGGCAGTGCCCTGCCCACATGGAGCATACGGTCTAGGGGGAGACAAACAATTAACAAATAATCAAATAAAGAGATACATCATTATTAATTATTCAGTGCGATTGACCAAAAGATGTGGGGCAGGTTGAATGATTGGCTTCCAAGTCTCTACATTTCTCTACATCAAGACTTTACCATGTGACATTATAATCACTCCCACCCATGGGTTTTGGCCAATTTGGGCATCACTTTGGCTAATGGAATGGGAGTAATCACGACAGAAGCAGGAATTTGAAATGTGCTTGCACAAAGAGGCTTGTCCTCTTACACTTCTTCACTCATAACCAGGAGAACATGCCCTAGCTAGCCCCTCTTTCCTGCTGGGTAAGGTCAAGGGCCTGTCTGACCCAGGCAGTCCATCCCTGAGCCCTCCATCTGGGCTTCAGGGTCTTGTCTTCTTTGGCCTTTGCACCACGGGTGATCATTTCTCTTTCCTGTGGCTTGAAAATAATCATCAAAACTCACTTTCACTGGGAATTACTGGGATCCAGGCCCTGAATTAGGCCTTTTGACAAGCTTAATTCAATCCTCCCAACAGCCTCAGGAGGTAGACAGCAATATCACCTCCATTTTACAGATGGGGAAACTGAGGCTCAGAGAGGCTAAGTCACTTGTTTGAGGTTACAGAGCTCTTGGTTCCTTCCCATGGAGACTGACACATGTTTGGAGATCAGAACTCTCACGTGCACTATGAGCTGGTTGCCGAGTCCTTGCTCTCCTGGGCTCGCGCAACCAGCTTGGGACAAGATGGTCCTGGGGCATGCTTCTCCAGAATCTCGGGACTGCTCTAGCTGCAGGGCAAAAGGAGGCTCCCTGCCTCCAGGGACTGTTTCCAGGCAGGGAGCTTGAACTTACTTTATTCCTATGTCATAGAGGTGAAGACCCCAGCAGGCTGACAGACCCAGTCTGGGTTCTGGATCTCTCAGAAACACTCAGCCACCTCTATTGCTGTAAAACCCATGTTTTTAGAGGATTTTAGAAAAAATTCTGAATGTGGAAGAAAAAAAAGCTATGTGATTTAAAAAAAACACGCAAAACATACAAAAAAAAAAAAAACCCATCTGAGAGGCAGCCGTTACCATCTGCTGCCTGTGCAGCTGCTTCTAGGTTATAGACCACTCCCCTACTTCCCTTGATCTGTGTGGGGAGGCTCCAGGCCCGAGACTGGTGTATTGAGCTGGGACACAATACTTCTAAGCAGGAAGCCCAAGACACCCAAACAAAGTGTTTTGAGAACCCCCAATCTGAGCCTAGCCCACCTCTCAGCCCTCTCTCCCAGCTCCCTAACTGCATGCTCTTGACTTAACACAGTTAAGCCTCAGTTTTTCCATCTGTAAAATGGGATAATTTGTATGTACCGTTGACCCAGAGGACTCAGACATGGGGACCAGCTCTTGCTTTTGATTATAAAACCAAACCTTCACCTGCCTTCAGGTCTCTGGACATCACAGGTTCATCATTCATTCTCCTAATGTAAGTTACAGAAAGAGGGGTGATATATTTTTACAACCACGATTTGGGGGCTTCCTGTTGGAAGAAGAGGAGGTCACAGAGAGTGAACACAGTGATAACTTCTTCTAGGTGGACCTCTTCTGTCTGGAGGCGGCTCCTGATAGACTGCTCAGTTACAGAAGTGCTGCAGGGTACTCTACAAACAGGCTGAAGAGTACCCTTTTCAACAGGTCTAGAACCCAGGCCCAGCCCGTCAGCCTGCTGAGGTCTTAGTTTCTGCGACATACGATTAACATGAGCTCGAGCTCCTTTCGGCTGAATGAACTCTGTGTTCCTTCCTTAGGCTCTGGGGGCAGATAGCATGGTTGCTTGCATTGCATAGATGTGAGAGTTGACCATGGTAGTAAGGATGTCTACAGAGGGCAGGAGTGGAATGGGATCTGAACACAGAGCAGGAGTCTTCTAACCTCATAGGGAGGTTGGAGGACTGAGCAGAACGATACCTGGGAAGCTCTCAGCACTCTCTGGGCCAGAGGAAATATTTAATGAATGCTAGTTGTTATTATTATCTTTAGCATTGGTTATTATTCTTATTATTTACTATCATCATCATTAGGGTGGCAAGATGAGGTAGAGAAGGCTACCTGGCTTCCAAAAATTCATGCATCCTCTTTCATAGAATAGAGCTATCCAGACAGGAACTACATTTCCCAGACTCCCTTGCATCAAGGTGGGACTGTATGATTAGTTCTCATCAGTGGGCTACGAACTGGAATACTTTGTCAATTTTAGGGCCACTATGTTAAGGAGCAGTCTTCCTTCTCTAATCTCTTCCTCAGCTTCCTGGCTAGAAGCAGAGGACTTTTTCGTGCCATGGACCATTTGGCAGGCTAGTGAGGCTTATGGGCCCCTACTCAGCATAATAATTTAGACTGCATGAAATAAAATCCATAGGATTACAGAGGAAACCAATTATGTTGAAATAAAGTTATCTCTAAGGACTCCTTGGGGTTTGTGGACCTCAGGTTAAGACCTGCTAGAGCAGGGTCCCTGTGCGGCACCAACATTGACATGTTGGACTAGATATATTTTTATTGTAGGGAACTGTCCCGCACATTGTATGATGTTAAACAGCATCTCTGCCTTCTACCTACTAGATGCCAGTAGCATGCCCTTCTTCCCCAGTTGTGACAACCCAAAGTCTTTCTGGAATTGCAAATGTGCCCCCAGGGATGGGGGTGGGGGAAACAAAATCACGTCCAATTGAGAACCGCTATGCTAGAGGATGGTCAAGCCACAAGATGGAAGGAGCCTGGGTCCAAGATTCACTATGAGGAGGAAAGATTCACTGCTGCCCACTGAGCAGTGAAACCTGCACTGGGCTATTACAAGAGTGGGAAATAAACATTTACTGTGTTAAATCACTAAAATGTGGCAGAGAGATGTATACAGTGGACATCATACACCCACCACCTAGATTCTACAATTAACATTTTGTCTGTTTGCTTTTTCACATATCTAACCAGATGGATGAATTTTTATATATGTATATCTCTGATCAACATACAGAATGTTTCCATTATCTCTATAAGTTCTTTTTGCTCTTTCCCAGACAATACTCCTTCCCAAGTATCCGTTCTGACTTTTATCACCACAGACTAGTTTTGCCTGTTCTTGAATTTCATGTAAATTGAATCATACAGTATGTACTCTCTTACATCTGGCTTCTTTCACTCAGTGTAATGTTTCTGAGATCCATCCACATTAGCCGATTTTTTCTATTTTTTATTGCTGTGTAGTCTTTTATTGTGTGGATATACCACAATTTGTTCTTCCATTCTCTCACTGATGGATGTTTGAGTTGTCTCCAGTGTTTGGCTATTATGCATAAATACATTATGGACATCTGTGTACATGTCTTTTTATGGATACAGGCACTCCTTTCTCGTGGATAAGGAGTAGATTTGCTGGACCATATGGTCCACTTTACATTCTTGCCAGCCACGTGTGAGGGTTCCAGCTGTTCACATCCTTGCCAACACTTAGTGTTGTCAGTTATTTAAGTTTTAGCATAATGACCCATTGAATTGAAATGGTGGTACCAGTGCTACAAAGCTCAGGTGGGACAGGGGTTATTCTGGTAAAGGGATCAGGGAGGGAAATGGAAGCATGAGCAACAGCCTTAATAAAGGCCTGGAGATTGCACGGAGTGTGAGAATTTGGAGGAAGTGAGAGGATAGTGTGGCTGAAGAAAGAGCAAGAAGCAGTGAGGAGAGATAGGATCGCTGAGGTTGGCAGGAGCCAGATTACATAGGGCAATGATGCCAAGGCAAGGAGATTTGTCTTCATTGTAGAGTAAGGGCCTCATACACTGCTGGTGAGAACGTAATCCACTTTGGAAAACAGTTCCTCAAATGGTTAAACATACAGGTACCATAGGATCCAGCAATTTTATTCCTAGGTACATACCCAAGAGACATGAAAACATATCTTTACAAAAACTTGTGTACAAATATTTGTATCAGCCTTATTCATAATAGCCCCAAATGGAAGTTACCCCAAAGCCCATCAGCCAATGAACAGACAAATAAAATGTGATATATTCATAAAATGGAACATCATTCAGAAATACAAAGGAATGAAATACTGATACATGTATAACATGGATGGACCTTGAAAACATTATGCTAAGTGAAAGAAGCCAGTCATAAAAGACCACAGATTCCATGGTGACAGCTCAGCTGGCAGACACATGGAGCAGATTAGAGGGAAAAAGGGAGAGAGATCTCATTCTTGGGTGGAAGTACCTAGAGGCAGGCCCTGTTCATTGTCTGATGGAAGAGAAGGTTCTTCTTGATTTTTCTGCCATTGAGAGTAGAAATAACAGGAACCACAGATAGTGGTAAAGGCTCTGCTAAGAGTGGGAACAGAGAACAATTGCAGCTGAGTCTGAGAATTTCCTGCAGTTGGAGTTAAAAGACCTCATACAGGGTAGAGACTGTTCAATGTCACAGGTGGGATGGGACACCAACCAACGAACACAAGATCCCATGATGACACCTGAGATGGCAAACAAGAGCCAGTGAAATCTTGAACCAGGGTAAAGACTTTCTCTTTCCTCTACTTTTTAAGGAACCAGGTCTTTAGTAAGGAACAACTGGGCAATTAAACGGGGCCATGAAATCACAGACACGGGAAATTAACTCTCCTTGGGGAGGTCAAGGAAAGGCACTTTCTAGGAGTCATTTTGTTCTGGGTCTTAAAAGATGAGTAGGCTTGTGGAAGGCAAATGAGGGTGTGGGGGACGTTCTAGACAAAGAAAACAGCACATGCAAAGGTCCTGAGGTATGTAAAAGCTGGTGTGTTTGGGAGAAGTGAGAAATTCATGGTGCTTCGAGAGGAATGTGCTAGTGGTGGCATCAGGATATAAAGAAACCATGAAGATGAAGAGCCTTGGGTGTCAGGCAAAGAGGTTTGATTCTTAGGGAAAAGGAACCAACAAAGGCTTTAAAAACATTATTTCTAATCAATTAGAATAAGCTATACTTGCACATGGCAAACAGTGAACAATGAGTTTCTTTCGCAATTTGTCCTCAGACCCCAGAGCCTTTATCCCTCTACAGCACCAAGGATTGCAAAGATTGCCATCCTTCCAGAGGAATCCTCTGCATATAGAAGCGTAGATGTGTATGTGCCTCTATCCTTAAAAATCCTCATGAGTAGCAGCATTCTAATCACACTGTTCAGCACTTTGCTTTTTTCACTTAACAATATATCTTGGAGATTGTTTCATATCCGTACATAAAGAGCTGCCTCATTCTTTTTTAACAGCCATAAAGATTTCCATTGTATGGATGTATGGCAATTTATTTAAGCAGTCCCCTGTTGATGGACATTCCGGCTGTCTCCAATCTTCTGTTATTATAAACTGTGCTGCAGCGAATAGCCTGGTGCAGCCAACTTTGCATACATATATGCAAGTTTGTCTGTGGAATACATTCTACAGCAGTAGACTTTCTGGGTCAACGGGTACGTGCAGCGAACATTTTGATAGAGAGTGCCAAATTGCCATCCATGGAGACTGTGCCAATTTATGCTCTCCCCCACCTTTGGGAGCATGGGTTTCTCTACACTCTGGTCCGTTCAGTGTGTGATCAAACATTCTGATCTTTGTCAGTCCAGTAGGTAGAAAGGATATCTCACTGTCGTTTTCATTTGCAATTCCTTTTTATTAAGACTAAGGTTGAGCAATTCTTTTGTATGCTGAGAGGCTGAATTTCCTCCTCTGAGAACCGCTTGTTTGTATCCTTTGCCCATTTTTTTTTTATTGGATTGTTGGCCTTTTGTCCTAATTGAGTTGTTACAACACTAGTATCGTGGTTTAACTCTTGCCTATTGGTAAATTTCCTCTAGCTCATGACCCATCCCAGTGGTGACAGTGTGTGCATACAAATATCTCTTCTCTGAGCTGGGGCGACAGTCACAGTGGCCAGGAATGGCAGAGGTTAGAAGAATGGGGATTCTGGACAGCTCTTCCATGGAGACATGACTAATGGTCTGGAGCAATGCTACGCCTTGGCAGACGAGCAGACCCTCCCAGAGCCTTTGACTGGGGCAAAGACTCCTCCGTCTGCTCCCCACCAACAGTCTTCTTTTCTCCCTGGTTCAATACCACCCTCCCTCCCCACAACCCAAGAGTCCTCTCTGCGCAGCTTCCCCTTTCCTAATATTAGCACAGGCACAGCCCTGCCCCCCTGTCACACGCAGTGATTATATAGCAAATTAACCACAAGCTGTTCGGTCTTCGTCCGGTGGCGGTTGGGGAGACGCTACTCTGAGTAATGACTTGTGTAGTTGACGCTCTCATCTGCAATTTGCATGTGCAATAAATGCAGAAATAAAAACCCTATCCATATGAAAAAGGGACCAAGGAGAAGGAGCGGGGGTGGGGAAAGAAATCATGAATTTTGTGGACTGCATCTTACAGTCTGGCTTCAATTTCCTCTTGAGTAATGCAGTTTTTGTCTATATTTGATTGATGGTTGTGTTTGCCGAAAGGATGGAGGGAGGCAGAGGGAGAGTCAGAGAAGGACTTGACTCCTAACTCCTTAAAGTGTGTCTTTGAGAATGGGGCAGTTATTCCATGAGCCTCAGTTTTCTCATCTACAAAGTGGGGATAATAATATCTATCTCCAACCAGACTTTAAAGAGACTGGATTCTGGATCATGGTAAATCCATAGTAAATGTTACTGTTCTTCCCTCCTTCCCTCTTTCCCTCCAACCGCTGTCCCTCTCTCCCTTCCTTCTATCATATCAGGTAGGGGTTTTTAAACTTTTTATGTTGAGATAATCGTTGATTCATATGCAGTGGTAAGAAATAACACAGAGAGAGATCCTGTGTATCTTTTTATCCAGTTCCACCAGTGGCAACATCTTGTAAAACTGTAGTACAATATTACAACCAGGATATTGACACTGATATAATCCACAGACAGCTCTTACTAGTATTTCCCCACATGTACTTTTACTTACATGTGTGCTTGTGTATATTTACTGCTATACAATTTTATTACATGTGTAGGTTCATGTAGTCACCACCATCGTCAAGACAGATAAACAGTTTTATTACTACAACGATCTTCCTGTTGCCCTTAAACAACTATCCCCACCTCCCTCCCACCCCTGAGTCCCAGTCTCTGACTGCTGGCAACCACTAATCTGTACTTCATTTCTAAGCTTTGTCTTTTCAAAAATCTTATCTAAATGGAATCATACAGTACGCAACCTTTCGGCTTTTTAAACATTCAGCATAATTCCCTGGAGATTCATTGAGGTTGTGTTTATCAATAATCATTATTTTTTGTTGCTAAGTAGTGTTCCATGGTGTGGATGTACCAGAGGTTTTTCAATCATTCATCCATTGAAAGACATCTGGGTTGTTTCCAGTTTCTTGCTATTACTCATAAAGCTGTTCTGAACATTCATGTACAGGTTTTCATACAATTTCACTTATGTGTGAACATAAATCTTCATTTTCCTGGAGTACATACATTTGCATACATAGCATACAATTGCTAGGTCATATGGTAATTGTATGTTTAGTTTTTATAACAAACTGCCAAACTCTTTTCCAGGGTGGCTGTACCACATTACATGCCCACCAGCAAGATACATGAGGCGTCCAGTTTCTCCATGTCCTTGCCAGCATTTGGTGTTGTTACTGTTTTATAGTTTGTTCATTCTTTTATTTTCTGTTTCTCAATTAGTCTATTGATTTGGACTTGGTTATTCATATGAGAAATCTTCATTTCCATTTTGAATTATTCTTACCACATCTTTAAGAAAATGGCAAAGGAGAGTATGTATGCAAATTGTATAAAACATGAATAATGTAGGTGTGACACATTGAGGGTAATTGATAGTGATAAATATGAAGTTTCATAAAGTTTAATGATTTATGCCCAGTGAGAATGCTTTTAGAATGGATAGCTCCTGAAATTTGGATGTATATTTCCCTGATGATTAGTGATATTGGACATCTTTTCATGTACTTGTTGGGCATCTATATGTCCTCTTTGGAAAAATGTCTATTCAGATCCTCTGCCCATTTCTTAATTGGATTGTTTGTTCTTTTGCTATTGAGTTGTGAGTTCTTTATATATTTTATTAGTCTCTTATCAGATATATGATTTGCAAATATTTTCTCCCATTCATTACGTTGCCTTTTCATTTTGTCAATGGTTTTCTTTGCTGTGCAGAAGCTCTTTAGTTTGATATAGTCTCACTTGTTCATTTTTTAATTTTGTTGCCTTTGATTTTGGTGTCAAATCCAAAAAATCATTGCCAAGACCCATGTCAAGGAGATTACCACCTATATTTTCTTCTAGGAGTTTTCTGGCTTCAGGTTTTACATTCAAGTCTTTAATGCATTTTGAGTTAATTTTTGTGTATGGTTTAACATAGTGGTTTAGTTTCATTCTTTTGCATATAGCTGTCCCAACACCAATTATTGAAGAGACTGTTCTTTCCCCATTGTATAGTCTTGGTTTCTTCATTGTAAATTAATTGACCATGTAGGTATGGGTTTATTTCTGGGCTCTCTATTCCATTGATCTATATGTCTGTTTTTATGGCAATACCATAGTGTTTTGACCACCATAGCTTTGTAATATAATTTGAAATCTGTAGGCCTCTAGATGTATGTGAAACCTGAAGCCTGTTTCAGGCTGAAGCTCCAGGACAAGCAAATTGCCCTGTTTGACAGATGGACTGGGGGTGTGTCTTATTTGGTTGTCTGTGCCTTGGGGGCAATAGCCTGCCAAGAGCTATCTGACAGGTATAGTCCTAGGGACCCAGGAAGAAAAGCAGAGACAGGCAATCAAGGGGCGTCCCCTGGGAGGCAGCACCAAAGATTGGTTACGCAGGTATAAAAGCTCTTTCATGCAGATACTACGTAGGACTCTGGAGCAAGTCAGTGGGAAGCGTGGTCCCCGCCCCCTGCTGCCCCCGAGGATAGCACCCTGCTAGGGTTGCGTCTGCAGGAGACGTTAGCCAGGAAAGGATTAGTCAGCCCTCAGATATGTTTAATCAGAAGCCTGGCCCTCAGGCCGTAGCCATGATCAGAAGCTGGTGGCGTCTTTCCCAGAAAGACTGAGCCCCTGGGTCTGTTGCCTCTGGCTGTGCCCTAGCGGTGGTGGTGGTGGACATTTAGGAATCTTTCTCCACTGGTTGCAGTCCTGTGGGACCCGCAAGGGAAAGCCCCACTGGCCACCAGTGCCAGGCCATGGACAGGTGTCACTGGTGGCAGCAGCAAAAAACAGGGCAGCAGACGCGTGTCAGAGCTCCCGTCCAGGAGATATTGGAGCTCTGGAGCCTGGCAGAAAACCTAGACTTAAAAAGAAAAAAAAAATTGGTGCCCTCTGAAGGAGCAAGGTGAAGAGAGAGCATGACGATGACGCCTGGCAGTCTCCATCCCAGACAGCGTCCAGCAGGCCCCAAAGGTGTGTCAGACCAGATGTCTGTTCCTCACGCCCACGCTCCACGGACTGGCAGACGGGTCTCGTCCTCACCAATTCCGGCTGCCCCTCCATCGGTGCTGTACGCTGGGCCCTGGCCTGGTGAGTCCTTGCAGGCGTGCCAGTGCTCAGGTTGCTCCACCTGGTGAAACTTGCTGTTGGTTTTCATAGCTAGGTGTTTTGGGGGCTTGTCCCTCAGGGGCAGGTCTTAAAAGTTGAGGGTACCAGGTGTGGGGTTCAAACCCTTCGTTCCTCACGGAGCAGTTCTGGGTTTGAGTTTCCTCAAGCCTGTGCTCTACACTGGGGATGGGATTTGTGGTGGATTATGTCCCAGCCTCTCCTACCTGTTTCCAGGTGGGCCATCTTTCCTTCACCCAACTGGAAGGAGTCTAGGTGGCACCAGCCAGTTTTCAGTTTTGTGTTTTTTTTTTTCAAAGGAGTTGTTCCATGTGTACCTGTATATTTGGTGTATGCATTTGAGGGTAGGAGGTGAGCTCAGGATCCTCTTACCTTGCCGTCTTGAACCTGGACCCTTCCCCCTCCCTTCTTTTGGTCATTCTTCTAGGTGATTCCTTGTAGGTGATACCTTTGCATTTTCCTGATGGCTAATGATGTTGAGCATCTTTTCCTGTGTTTATTTGCCACCTGTATATCCTCTTCTGTGAAATGCCTCTTTGTATCTTTTGCACGTTTTCTAATTGGATTGTTTTTTATTTCTTTTTTTACTGTTAAAATTTTTTTGAGCTGTCTTAAAAAAAAAGCTTTATTGAGATATAATTCACATACCATAAAGTTTACCCTTTTAAAGTATACAACTGAGTGGTTTTTAGTATATTCACAAAGTTGTGCCTCAATCACCACTATCTAATTTCAGAACATTTCATCATCCCAGAATGAAATACCCATTAACAGTCACTTCCCATTCCTCTCTTTCCCCAGCTCCTGGTAGCCACTAACCTATTTTCTGTCTCTATAGATTTGCCTATTCTGGCCATTGTATATAAGTAGAATTATAAAATATATCACCTTTTGTGTCTGATTTCTTTCACTTGATATAACTTTTCAAGCTCCGTTCATGTTGTAAGCATGTTTCAGAATGTCATCCCTTTTTATGGGTCAGTAATAGTCTAAATATGTGGATATACCACACTTTGTTTATCCACACAACAGTGGATGGATATTTGTGTTGTTTTCATTTTTTGACTTATAAATAATGCTGATATGAACATCTTGTACACATTTTTGTGTGAACATGTTTTCAACTCTCTTGTGTATAGGTAGGAATGTAATTGGGTCTTATGGAATGGAATGGGTCTTACGGTAACTCTGCGTGGAGGAAATGCCACACTTTTTCAGAGTGGCTGCAATGTACTTGTACGAGAGCTCTAGTTTCTCTACATCTTTGCTGACAATTGTTATTTCATCTTTCTGATTATAGCCGTCTTTGTGGGCCATGAAATGGTGTCCCATTGTAGGGTTGATTTCCATTTCTCTAATGACTCACGATGTGCTTCTGTTCATGTACGTATTGGCTTGGAGAAGTGTCCATTCAAAATCTTTGCCCATTTTTAAATTGGGTTGTCTTTTTGTTGTTTTTGAGTTGTAAGTGTTTATGTATTCTGGATCAAGTCCGTTGTCAGATACATAATGTGCAAATATTTTTTCCCCATTCTGTGGAATGTCTTTTCACGAAAAGGATCGTGATTTTGGTGAACAAAAGTTTTTAATTCTGATGAAATCCAATTTATTTATTTTGTTGTTGTTTGTGCCTTTGGAGTTGTATCTAAGAAACCGTTGCCTACTTCAAGGACGTGAAGATTTACTCATATGTTTTCTTTTAAGACTTTTATGGATTTTTGCACTTATATTTAGTTCTCTGATTGATTTTGAGTTAATTTTCACATGGTGGGAAGTAAGGGCCCAACTTGATTCTTTTGCATGTGGATATCCAGTTGTCTCAGTACCATTTTTTGTAAAGATTATTCTTTCCCTATTAAATTGTTTTGGTGACCTTCTTGAAAATAATTTGCCCTAAAGGTAAGGATTTAGGTTTGGATTTTGAATTCTGTTCCATTAGTCGACATGGATCTATCTTTATGCCCTGATTACTGTAGGTGAATAGTAAGTTTTGAAATTGGGAAGTGTGAGTCCTCCTACCTTGTTCTTCCTTTTCAAGATTATTTTGGATATTCTGTCTCTTGTTTTCATTTATTCTTGCATTTCCATTTGTATTTTTAGGATCGACCTGTCAGTTTCTGCCAAAAAAAAAAAAAGGCAACTAATATTTTTGGTAGCGATACTACTGATCAGTCTGAGGAGTACTGCCATCTTAACAATATTAAATCTTACAACATTGGATAGCTTTCCATTTATTTAGGTCTTCTTTAACTTCTTTCAATGATATTTTGTAGTTTTTAGCATACATGTTGTACTTCTTTTGCTAAATTACTTCCGATGTTATTGTTTTTGATGCTATTGTAAATGGAGTTTTCTTAATTTCGTTTTTGGATTGTTCATTATAAGCACATAGAAAGACAACTGAGTTTTGTGTATTGATCTCGTATCCTGCAAGATTGCTGAGCTCATTGATTATTTCTAATAATTTTTCTAGTGGATTCTTTAGGGTTTTTATATCTAAGACTATGTCATCTGCTAATCAGTTAAGAAGATTGATAGGGAAAAAAATTGAATCATTTGAAACATAGTGTTGGAGGAGAGCTCTACAGATACCCTGAACCACCGGAAAGATGAACAAGTGGGTCCTAGAGCAAATTAAGTCTGACACATCATTGGAAGCAAAAATGACAAAATTGAAACTGTCCTACTTTGGGTACATGATGAGAAGGCAGGGTTCTTTGGCAAAGACAATAATGCTGGGGGAAACAGAAGGCAGCAGGAAAAGAGGAAGCCCAAGTAGGAGATGGACTGACTCCATATAAGAAGCTACAGGCGTGAGTCCACAGGAGCTGAGCAGGGCTGTTGAGGACAGGACACTATGGACGTCACTCATTCATAGGTTTGCCAGGAGTTGAAACTGGATCAGCAGAATTCACATCTGTGAATAGAGATAAATCTACTTCTTGTTTTTCAATCTGGATGCATTTTATTCCTTTTTCTTGTCAAACTATCCTGGCTAGAACTTCTAGCACAATGTTAAGTAGAGATGATGAGGGTGGACATCCTTATCTTGTTCCTAATCTTAGGAGGAAAACATCCAGTTTCTATCATGGAGTATGTTAGCTGTGAGTGTGATTTTTTTTTTTTTGTGTGTGTGTGTGTGGATGGCCTTTATCAGGTTGAGAAAATCACTTATATTTTTAGTTTGTTAAGTGTTTTTGTCGTGAAGGGATATGGGATTTTGTCAAATGCCTTGTGTGTATCTACTGAGATGATCATATGGTTTTTGTCCTTTATTCTAATATGGTGTATTACATTGATTGATTTTTATATGTTAAGCCAACCTTGCACTCAAGGGTAAATGCCACCTGATCACATGTTGCTGAATTTGGCTTGCTGAATTTTTATTTTGTTGAAGATTTTCATATGTTACTCTTGAATTTTGAGAGTTCTTTATTATATTCTAGATACTAGTTCTTTCAGGTAGGGTTAGGTTACAAACTAAATTGAGCAAACTCTGGCTAACCCAAACAAAACCAGGAATTTTTTGGAGCATGTGAGGTCAATAAAGTCAGCTCCAGTTATCAGGAATCAATGACCAGTTGGATCAAGGCGTCGTTGCCCTTTCCGTCCTTGTGTCACCCTTTTGAGACTCAAAGTCCTGGGAATGAGCATGATTGGCTAAGGTCGGGGTCATGTGACTAGGAGGGTTGGGACCCTTTGAATGACAGTCCCAGAAATGCTGCATGTGCTGAGGGCTGAGTGTTTCCTGAGGCAAAACTTGGTTGTTAATGTCAGGTGAAATGAATACTTCGTAGGGACTATTCAGTAGAAAAACTCTCTGGTTCTTAGATGGCACATCATAACAGAATTCAGCGTTTCATAGTAGTTGAGGATCTGGTCTTTGAAATCACTGAGCTGAGTGTGAGTCCTGGTGTTCTCCCATTATTGTCTGCAAGATCCTGAGTGAGGAACTGGGTCTCTGTGTGCCTCCATTTGCTCAGCTGTACAATTTGTAGAGGCTTCCTCATAGGGTTGTGTTGAAGGTTGAATGAGCTAATGAATGTAAAGGGTTTAGAACAGTGTGTGGTACAAAATGAAGTGCCAAATAAATGGTAGCTGTGATTAATAAACTAAAATATTTTTACATTACAGTAAATAACTGGGGACTGGAGGAGAAGTGTCCATACTATATTCTAAGAAAGCAAAGGAGGTGGTATCCAGGAGGGCTGCCTGGATGTGGTAGCCTTTGAAGGTATGATGGATTTGGAGATGCAGCTATAGCTTTCTGTTGGAAATAAAAGTAGTGGTTTTAGCCTAAAACATGTGGGCAAGATGATATCAAGGGGCCAGCACTTCTGTTTTCCCCTTCCCTCATCCTCATGTGAATTCCATGAGACATGGCCCTCCAACTGAGATGACAATCTTTCATCCAAGGTTAGACTGGTCCCCAAACAATCCCACACTAGAGCCCAAACTTTTTGTCTAATAAGGGCAGACCCAACCCCCATGGAAGGTCTAGAGAACTTGGTATCCATCTTAGTGGGAATTTATTGCTTTTTTATATGATATCAGTGGGTCAATAGGAGTTTATTTCTTTTTCATAAACTATTTAGTGTTTTTTAATTGTAAAATTAATATTCATGTGAAATGTATAGAAAGTATGAAGAAGAGAATACAAATTACCTGCAAACCTACCATTCAGAGAACACAGCTGCTAACGTTTGGGGAATATCCTTCTTATCTCATAAACATTTTTCTGTATATGTGTGCATGTATGTGTTTGAAAAAAATCAGGATCACACTGTACATATATTGTATCTGACTTTTTCACTTAATATATCATGATCATTTTCTCATATTCTAAGTCATTCTTTATGAATGTGATTTTTAATAGTTGTAAAATAGACTACTGTATGAATATCCCATAATTCATTAAAACCAATCTTCTATTATCAGGTACTGAGGTTGTTTCCAATCTTTCATTATTATAAGTAATATTATGAAAAATATTTTGGAGCCTAAATTTTAGCACCTATCTCTGGTTAATTCCATAAGATAAATTTCTTTAAGTGTAATCGGGCACTTTTAATTAAGTTTTTTAAGTGGTTGGTTTTTTTTTAAAGTTAATGCATACACATGATAAAAAAATTCAAACAGTTCAAAGGAGTATTCATTAAAAAGGAAGCCTTGTTTTCATCTTTCATTCTGGTTTCCTATATTCATTCCCCAGAGAAAATCAATGTGACCAGTTGTGCATAGCTACACAAGAATACAGATATGGATATGAAAGACATATTTGTACATATATCTCCTTTTTCTTATGATTCTCTACACATCTCTGGCACCTTCCTTTTTTCTCTTAACAATATATCTTGGAGATAATTCCTTATCACTGCATGTTTCACAGCCATCCTATAATTTTAAATTGCTGCATCGCATTTATTTTCACGAATGCACCATAATTAAGAAGTTGGTAGTGGTGGACATTTAGTTTATTCACAAACTTTTGTTTTAAAAAGAATGCTTTAATAAATAACCTTGTCCATACATATTTGCACCCAGATAAGAGAATATCTGTGGCATAAACACCAACAGTGGACTTAGACATTTAAAATTTAATACTGCCCAAAATGCTTTCCTACAGGGAGCACCAAAGCATATATTCCCAACAATACTGCCTGTCTGTTTCCTCCTACTCTTATGGACAACATACTATTAACCATTTTTGATCTTTGCCCATCTGAGAGATCAAAAGAGGTTTAAAATTGTGGTTTTAATTTGGATCTGAGTGAGGTTGACCACTCTCTCACGTGTTTAAAAGCCATTTGTATTTTTTTTTCTGGAACTTTCTGTTCATTTTTTTTAGCTTAGTTTTCTATTGTTTCCCCCTTTATTGATTTGTGAAAGCTTCTTTACGTAATGGAGAAATTAGTCCTCTATTTTATTTTTCTTATGGTTCCCCCTGAGTTTGTTGCTCTTTTTTTGTGTTTGCCTTGCCGAGAGTTAGATTTTTGAAATGTAGTTAGATCTTTCAATCTTTTCTTCTATCCACTGTCTCTTGGATCTTGTGTCCAGAAGGTGACCCCAAAAGCCTTTTCCCATTCTGAAATTCCAAAAGTTATCCCATCTTTTTCTAGTACTAGTCTGATTTCATTTTTATGTTTAAGATTTTTGTTATGTCTGGAATTTATTTTGGAGTGAAGAGTGAGAAAGTCATCCAACTTACTATTTTTCCAAATGCCCGGCCAGTTTTTATAATTGAAAAATCGAAGAATGGGTTATTTCTAAAGATGGCTTGAATCTATTCAGTAATACCAGTGACCACAGGAAGCCAGCTCTGGGTCATTCAGGGTCAGCAGGTGAAACTCCCCGGATGCCTTTTTGCAGAGGGATTCTGGGTAGCGAGGCCATGGCCAGGTTGCAATGAAGTGTCTCTAGGTTTTAACCTTACATCAAGAAGAAAACGGTGGGGAAGGATGATATTGTTTAGAATGCTGAAGAATTACTCTTTTAAAAGTTACACTGCAGAGTTCTGTCCTTGACTCCTTCTATTGATGCTACAAGAAACAGCCTGCTAGAACCCCCTGTCTGAAGGGCTATTTTGAGAGCATTAACACAGTCCTTAACAATCAGAGGGTATGTTTTTTTTGATGAAAAAATTTGTATAACTTATTTGCAAGATATTTCACAATTGACTTTACAGTTAAAAAAGATATGAAACAGAAGACAAACTGTTGGTTACATATAAATAATTAGAAGAACTGAAGAAAAAACATTTTCGCTATGAAAACACGTTAAAACACCTGGTGTAGGGAGTGGGCACCTTGCCGTGTATCAGATAGAAGAAAGGTTCCTGAGGATGCTTTTCTTACCAGAAGATGTTGTCTATCAGAAGCGGTTACTTGATAAAATATGGGATTCTCAGTTATATTTGAATTTCAGATAAACAATGAATGATTTTTTTTAGCATAACTATATCCCAAATATTGCATGGGACATACTTATACTTAAATATTTGTCATATTTATCTGAAGTTCAAATTTTATTGGGCATCTTGAATGTGTATTTGTTAAACCTAGCAACGCCACCCCCGGGGACTTGGACAATGTCTAGAGATGTATTTAGTTGTCTCAAGGGAGGATGGGGGGTGCTATGGATATCTAGAGGCCAGGTGTGTTGCTAAATATCCTACAACGCACAGGACAGACCGCCACAACAAAAACTGTCCAGCCAAAAATGTCGGTAGTGTTAAGGTTGAGAAACATTTAACACAATGCCTACAGCCTCAAAATAAGAATTCTCTGGTATGAAATTTCCTTTGGAATCAAAGTTGAAGAAACCTTAAGAGTCCCCTGAGGTACTGGCCTTTTTCATCCTTTTATCAATGACAGTAAGACTTGAGTAACTGATTTTATTTCCCTTTTCTCTTTGGCTGTCAGGAAACTCAGACCAAATTAAAGGGTCAAGCATCCAGACTTGGTGGGATCTTCCTGGCTGCACATACATTTTATTTTTTCCCTTTTGGTCTTGGCATTCTGGGTTGATTTGTATTTCCCTGGTCCTGATACTTATTCTTTATTCGCTTTTTCACCATTTCCTGTAAATCACTTAAATTTACGGGATAAGTAAAATCTACAGGAAAAACTATGATACACGCAAATAGACACGTTCGTATGAATATTTAAACATGGAGTTTATTAGACATTTGACGGGCCCTGTACTATGCCCACTGGAACCAAGTAGAAAAATGGGGGCTGCCTAGTCCCTTCCCAACATCCTGCAGGTCTCAGGAAACACTCCTGCTCTCTGGTTTTCTCTTTACCTTCCAGCCCAGGCCTTAGGTCCCCTGCGGTGGTTGGCTCTGGAAAACCAGACTTGCCATGAGACTGGACGTTGGGCCCCAGGAGAGCAGACAGTGGCTTCCTCCAACTTGATCTTGGGAGGTCCTTCCTGCTGCCCAGAAAGCGAGGGTCCCTACACAGAGCGCAAGCAGGCGGGGTCGTACAAGGAAGGCACTGCGACGGCCCACGCAGACACACACAGGGAAAGAGATTGCATCTTCCCCCAGACCAGCGAGATTCTATAAACATAATCAAAATGTAATAGAAACTTTTTGGAAATGCTGTTATGAGGAGAAAGCATCAATCTTGATGGAACTCCGCTCAACAGGCTTTGCGGAGCTAATCAATCATGGTCAGGACTCGGCCTCCCCATCTGTCTGCGCCGGGGACCGGAGGAGCTTGCTCACTCCCCGGCTGGGGCTGCGTCCCCTCACCAGGCAATCCATCATGCTGCAGGGGGATGGCGGGAGGGGAATAATAGCACGCTAATAAACTAGGGGCTTTTTTCATTCCCAACTAATTTTTAGTAAATGAGCCCAATCCAGACAGAGCAGGAAAAAGAGCCCGAGGAGATGGTGCTTCCGATGATGACTCGCCTGGCTGGCTGGGGACAATGGCTCCTGGGCCCGAGGGGAAGCAGAGAGCCGCCCGGCCCAGGGTAACTCTATTTTTAGCTGAGGCAGGGCCTGGCCCATGGACACACAGGGAAGAATGAGGCTGGAACCACTTCCAGACTGGTGTGTGGACTTCTGGGGCTGGCTCATAGAGCTGATGCCAAAGACGGGGCTACAATACCTGGGTCTGCTTGGGGTTTGAACTTTTGATGGAAGCCAGGCCAAAGCAATGGCACTGACTGCTGGTAACCAGGCATAAACCCAGGGGTCAGGAGCCAAGGAGTAAAATAAAGAGCAGAGTGCAGGACAGGCTCTGAATAATCAGAGGTGCATGGGACCCATTTACAGCTGCAGTAGCTGCCTTGGTGGGGAACCTTCCGGGCTGCAGAGCAGCACAGGGCTCAGAAGGGGATATTCTTAGGGGGGCCTGTAATTCGGGGTCCATATCTGTTTGTTCTCAGGCTTCTACTTGCAGCACTTTGCTTAGTGCCTGGCATATGGAAGGCACTCATACGTATTTGTTAAACGAATACATGTATGAGAATTGTCCCTGAGATAGCAGGTTTTGAAGATTTAGTCTGATAAATTCCTTAAATTCTTCAAGTTCCTGTCGTGAAATACATCATGGCCTCAGTGCCTGGTTTCTTCCCACCCAGGACCCTGTCTCTGATAGAAGAACAATTCGGAGAAGGTGTATATGTTCATAATCTATTGTGGTGTTAACAAATTATCCCCAAACTAAGTGGCTTTAAACAACAATAAACATATATTATCTCTCATGGTTGCTGTGGGTCAGGGATTCGGGTGTTGCTTTCTCTGGACCATTCCTGGGAAGTCGTTCTGGAGCCATGGTCATCAGCTCTGTACCAAGAACTGATGGATGGCTATAAATTTTTTGACACTCCCCTCATCAAAGGTATATTTCTTCTTTCCTTGAGTCTGGGCTGGCCTGTGACTATTTTGACCAATAGAAGAATAAAGAAATCCCACAGTCTGCCACGTGTAAGCTGGAGAACCAGGAAAGCTGGTGGTATAATTCAGTCCAAGACCGATGGCTGCTGGTGTAAGTCCTGGAGTCCTAAGACAAGACCCAAGAACCAGAAGCTCAGATGTCTAAGGGCGAGAAAAGATGGATGTCCCAGCTCAAGAAAAGAGAGACAGAATCTGTCCTTCCACCTTTTAGTTCTATTCAGCCCCCTAATGAATTGGCTGAGGCCTGCCTGCATTGGTGAGGGTGGGTCTTTTTACTCAGTCCACTGAATCAAATACTAATCTCTTCTGGAAACACCCTCATAGGCACACCCTAAAATAATGTTTTACCAGCTATCTTGGCATCCCTTAGTCCAGTCAAGTTGACACATGAAATTAACCATCACAGGAGGTGGTGCCTGAGCTGGGTCTGGATTGGGAGTGTAAGAATTGAGTAAGGCACACGGGACAGAGCTCATTCTAGGCGGGCTCGTGTTGAGAATGCTTGGTGTGGGGAGGGTGATAACGGTGGCCCTTGAAGTGAGAGGCACGGTTGTTGTGGCCTTAATGCCACGTAGGAGTTTAGACTTTATGGCCAGGCTGAGCAGGGAGATATTTTCCTTTCAGAAGCCACCTTCTGGTTGCTATGTGGGTGGTCAGTGTGACAGCAGGGGACGAGCTAAGAGATAGATCAGGTGAAACGGGCTTGGACTAAGTTGGAGGTGGTAGAGCTGCCGGAAAGTGGGTGGTTTGCAAAGTGTAACGTTTGCAGTATTCCTGGAGAATATGTAATTCTGTTACAAAAGACAAGAAAAACAAACAGGAAGCATGAGCTTCCTAAAAAAGGTTTGAGGCAAAACTTAGAGGATGTGTTAAGTATATAAAACGAGTAAGCTTGTGAGACTCAGGCAGAATTCATAAGACGTGTTAAATATAGATAGTAAGGATGTTAGTGACCTAATAATAGATAGATTAGATGGCTTATATGGTACAACAAACAAGAGTATTGTAAACAGAAATAGGTGGAAAGACCAACTAATGATTGTGCCACTCCTGGTCTGATCGTTAGGTCATCCCTAAACTGGCCACCGATTGGCATTACCCGTCCTGGACTCATTCTATCCACACATGTGCTCTGTCCAAGAAATGCAGATAAAACCCATGGCTGTTTGGTAGTCAAGTGGCCAAACCACAGTAGTGGTACGTACTTGCCTTTGTCTCTTTGATAGAGCAGGTGTGTGGTAACCGTGAGCACATTATGCCTGTTGGACTCCCTTCCTCAAACCTCACCTCTGGTCCTCTGAACCACACATTAGCAGGGCAGGCTGATATACTATATATATATTGTGTATCCCAGGGTTTCAGGGTCCTTCCACTCACTTGCACCCCATCTTAAATGTACCAACTAACCTTACCTCTTTTTTTCTTGAGTTTTTGCTTTGTGTCTTAATTGGTTTAATAAACTGTGATTTGAGCATCTCAGTTTAGTCTGTGAGCCTTCCTGTTCTATGGCCTGTGAGTTAGCTGCCTGGTCGTGTTCTTGTGGTGGGAGAAGGCAAACCTTTGGCAGGGACAAGATGGGCTATCCAGAGCGTTTTTAAGCTAAGAGCCTCCATCTCTGTTTGGGAAGTACACATTTAATGCACCCAGGTAGGGCTTTGGGCAGGGGTGGGGTTGCAGAGGGGTAGTCATCAGGGCCCCAGCCTCAGCTCTGTGGGTCTGTAACATCCTGAAACAAGTCCAAGATCAATGCCTGCTAACCAAACCCTCTCTTGTGGGTGCCTCCTCCACTCTCGCTTGGACCAATGTCCCAGCCTCCTGCCTATCTTTCTTCCCATAGCCTGCTCTCTTTAGCCCATCCTTCACCCACAGGATCATTCTAAAACACAGATCCAAGCTATGAGGTAAAGTCTGTGTGCTTGGAAGTGGGGTGGTCTTAGAGAGTGTGAACAGCATGAGGCTGGAAGAGTGAGTAACATACTTTGCATTAGTTAGTTTTTGCTGCATAACAAACAGTCCCAAACATTTATTTTTAGGCTCACAGGTCATCTGAGTTTTAGTTAACTTTGGGTTTGGCTGGGCCAGGCTGGACTCCAGGCTTCTAATGGGGCTCAAGTCTGCCCCATGTGTCTTTCCCAAAGGATCCAGGCTGAAGTCAGCAGATATCTGGGAGATGATCTTCTCATGGCGTTTCACTGAAACACATGAAGCCAAGCCAACCTATGCAAGCACATTTAAACCTCCTGCGTGCACCACATCCTTTTAATAACATTTCATTGGCCAAAGTCACATGGTTAAGCCTAACAACAAAAATATTATTCAGCCTTAAAAAGCAAGGAGATTCTGACACATGCTACAACATGGATGAAACTTGATGACATTATGCCAAATGAAATAAACCGGTCACAAAAAGACAAATACTATCTGATTCCACTTATATGAGGTACCTAGAATAGTCAAATTCATAGAGATAGAAAGCAGAATGGTGGTTGCTAGAAACTGGTAAGAGGGAGGAATGGGGAGTTGTTGGTTAACTGATAGAGTTTCAACCTCACAAGATGCAAAGAGCCCTGGAGATTCGTTGCACAATGTGAATGTATTTAACACTATTAAACTCTACAGTTAAAAATGGTTAGGGTGGTAAAATTTTTTGTTGTTGTTTAAAGAACATTAATTCAAATAAAAAAGAAAATTCCATTTAAACACCAAATAAAAGTAATATATTGTCCATAATCTCACCACACAAGGATAGATACTATTAACCCTGCCCGACATTTCTCTATTTGAATATCCAATGGAAGCATGTGTTAATTTTCCTTAACAGAAAGAATGCTGCTATACATGCTCTATTCTAACTTTTTTCAAGCAAAATTGCCTTGTTGACTTGTTCTGGAGTCAATACTAGAGAGCCCCCATTATCATTTTTAATGGCTGGATAGTCTTCCATGTTTTATGTGCTCTAATTGTATTAGTTCATAATGCCATGTAACAAAACACCTCAACACTCAATGGCTTAAGACAACAACCATTTATTATTGCGCATAAGGATTAATGTGAAAATGTTTTACTGGGGACTGACTGCTCTCAGGCGAAGGGAAGTCAAGGAAGCAAGATAAAACAGAGGAAGAAAATTAAGATATGCTGTTAGCTCCAGATAAGTTTCAACCTGGATGAAGGGAGAGCCGTGGAGCAAAAAGTGTACCCCTGCCCCAATGGTCCCACCTTAAGGCCCTTTGATACATCCCTCCCTTGTCAATCATCCATCGGTCATACACTGACAGATCATGTTTAGCCCATGGTAATTCTCCAGAGAAGGGTGGAGGTGAAAGCTATTAGCAGCCAATATTGATAGCAGCGTGGTGAAAGGGAAGGTGGTAAATTTTATGTACATTTTACCACAATTAAAAAAACCACAACAACCCAAAATCAACAGAGTGGGGAAGGGAAGGACACTGTATCTACAGTGGGAGGCCCTGTAAATTCACAAGGCAAAGGGTGTGGATGGGTAATCCTGATACAGTGGAGTAAGAATTGGGGCCAATTATCCAGTCCAGCACATGCTCGGATTGCCATGGTGGGAACATTTCTCTGGCAGTCACAGTGGGGGGTGGTCCGGCCCTCAGTGAGAAGGCAACAATCCAGGTGAGAGAGGAAGAGCCCTGAGCCAGGGTAGGGGCAGTGTACATGGAGCTAGGATAGAAAATGGAATAATAGCTCTGTCGTTGAGGACTTAATGTGTCTGAAATACCATGTTCAAGGCTTTGCTATTGTCAACCCCTCTCAAGAACCTGACGTCATAAGTCTACTATGAGTCCCATTTTACAGATTAGGTAGGTAGTGGGAGGGGAAGTGTCTTACTTAAGGTCATACAATTGGGAAGAATTCAAACTGGCCTCGAAACCCACTTCTGCCTGCCTCCAGGACCTAAGTCTTTAACCACCTTGCCTGACTGCCTGGGCGAGGGAGAGAGGCATCTGATTTGACCTTTAGATTTGGGTGACAGGTAGATGGTGACCCCATCAGCTAAGGCTGAACACCACAATTCTGAGGTCAACTGGGGACAGCAACGTGGGAGAGAAAAGTGGTGGGAGACCGATTTTGCAAGGAAAAGGAAAACGCTTGACTCCAAGAAACAGCAGTGTTTTCCTCTGGCCTTGCTTTTCTTCTCCACTGTTTACCTGTAACTTCTTCCAACTCTGGTGCCAGGCACAGAGAGACGGGGAGGACGCGAATCCTCCAGGGGCTCCTGCTGCTCAGCTCACAGTGTAGCCTGACAAATCAAGTGGGTAAAACCCATTAATTAGCAGTTTTGGAAACAGTTGCAAAGTTAATTATTCCGTTTTCTGATGAAAGAAAGCTAATTTTTGGCATTTACACCGACAGTGACATGAACTAACATTTTTCGAGTTGACATCCCTCAAGATAAATGATGCTGTGAGGCTTTGTGCAAACACCCTGACCCATAGCTCGCTGTCGAAGACTGTCTGCATTGGGTGCCTTTGCATAGTTTTTTGCATTGGCAAGTTTGGGGGTGGGGTGGGTGAGCCCAGAAAGGGGGTTTATCTGGGAGGTGGGGGAGTGAAGAGGAGAGAGATGGTGACATACAGAGAAGATTCAAAGCTGGAGAGACATGTGCATATTCAGAAGGTTTTGCCGTGACAGAGCAGGGGAGTACATTCACATGTCTGTTCTCCTGTCTGTCTATCTGTCTGTCTATGATGAGATTCATACCAAGGAGGCACCTCGTTTTTCCAAGTGGTTGCTTCTAAATTTAGATCTCTCCAGACTTTGCTTCTGAGTACTAGGTCTGTGTATCCAATGCTCTGCTTGACATTTCCATTTGGCGTGTTCAGGTATCTCAAACTCTCTGTGTCCCAAAGGAACTCCCATCTCCCCCCACAATGTTTTCTCTCTCCTATCTCGCCATTCAAGGAAATGACACACCATCCTCCATCCAAAGGCTCCAGCCAGAACTAAGGCCGTCAACTCTGATATCGCCCTTTCCCCCACTGATTCCCGACATTCAGGTCCTCAGCCAGTGCTGCCTCTGAAACACATCTCAGCTGTGTCTCCTCCTGTCACATGTACCACCGCTATCCTAGTCTAAATACCCGTCATCCCTCTACCCCTGTGCTAACTTGTAGAAACATAATGAGAGCCTCACATGGAAGTTTACACTTCCTTGTGGCCACGTTAAAACACTGAACAGAAACAGCTGAATTTATTGTTTTGTAACCGATGAACTTTATTTTCTAGAGCGGTGTTCGGTTGATAGCAACATTGAGAGCAAAGTTCGTGCAGAGATTTCCCATGTTCCCCGTGTCCCCCCACACGTGCACAGCCTCCTCCACTTTCCACATCCCCAACCAGTGGCACACTGGTTCCAATCGATGAATTCATGGTTACACATCATCACCCAAAGTCCGCAGTTTCTATTAGGCTTTACTCCTGGTGTCGTACCTTCTCCTGGTGTTGACAATGTCATTTGTATCATCACCATTATAGTATTACACAGAATAGTCTCACCATCGAGAAAGCCTCTGTGTTCCACCTCTCCATCATCTCTTTCTCCCCCCTCCAGCCCCTGGAAACCGCTGATATTTTTACTGTCTCCATAGTTTTGCCTTTTCCAGTGCCGTTTGAAATGTCCCCTCCCACGCTTGCCTCTGTCCAACCCATTCTCCAAGGAGCAGCCAGAGAGATCTCTTAAACATGCGATTAGACCCATGTCATTTTCTGCCAGACCTGGAATGAAAAATGGATCTCCTTCCTTCCGCCGATAAGGCCTTGTGTGATCTAGCCTCTTTCTGTGTGCGCCCCCACTTCATGCCACTGTCCTCCACTCAGTACAGCCAGTAACCTTGGCGTTGTTTCTGTTCTTCAAACATGTCACGCGTGGTATCGATGAAGTGTAAATCGTGAAGGAGGTGTGTGTATGGAGTAGGTCCTCAGGCACCTTGCAGGTCAGGTCGTCTTGGGGGGCACATGGGAGCCCCCTGGGGGTACAGTGGAAGGGGGTGGTGGACCAGGGTCCTCGCTAACCCTTTGTGGCTCCTCCCTCTGTCTCTCCAGAACGGAGCTTGAATCCCATGCTCCGGGCAGCATCTTCTTCACACAGGCGGATTAATTGGAAACAGATGTCAAGTGGTGGGAGTTAAATACAGACATTTCACCAAATGTCAGCCCTTCCCCTGGGCCATGATAAAGTCCTCGCTTCTCATCTTCACCAAGGAATTGGGAAAAAGAGTCTTAGATATGCTGGTGGAATTCACGGACTCACAGTCTTTCAGCCCTTCTCCAAAACTTGAAGCAGAGCATGACTCTGAAAATCAGAACGTGCTCAATGAATTTATGTGTATCACATGCATACAACAGAGAGGTACTCTCAGAACCGCTGACTCTTAAAATAACCACAGAATCCTCAGAGTGTAAGAACTGGTGGGGATAGTCTCATCCCCCTACTTCAAAGGGGGTAAAACTGAGGGCCAGAGCATGGAAGGGACGAGTCCAAGGTCACTTCGCCTGGGTTTACCCTTCTACCTCTCTAGCTGTTCTGCCTCAGTATCCTTTATGGATGTTCTCTCTGTCCATCTGTTCTAAGCTGTGGTTGTTCAAAGATTTGTCTTGCCCCCCTTCTCTCCTCCTCTGGATAGCCTTCTTTGCCGGGATTAAGTGTCATGGGATTCAGGGCCTTTGCCCACACTGTTTCGTCTCTCTGGGATACTCTGCCCCTCATTTCTGGCATGACCAGCTTCTTCTCAACCTTTAGGTAGCAGCCTAAACGTTGCCCTCTAAGACAGTTCTTCGCTGACCACCTGAGGACCCAGCCTGGGGCTGGGCACTGAGCAGCTGGCAGGATTGATGGGTGAATGGAAGAGTGAAGGGATGGGCAGGACCTGGGCAGAGCAGAGCATGGGGAAAGTGGAGTGCAGGCATCTTTAGCACAAATGCTAACAGCTCATTCATAATCATCAGCTGGGCATTCCACCCGTCCTCAATCCAGAGACAGGCAGGCCCCAGTGTTTTTGGGTTATTAACTCTCCTCAGTAAACTTCCAGCGAGTGTGATAAAACACTCAACAGAATGCCGCCAGAGCTCATAAAAGCAGAATTTAGTGCCATTTTATAGGTGTCAGGGCCGACTTCTACACTCAAGCTAGTATATATTTAAAATTCAGTCCTGACTCATTGCCTTTGGGGTAGGAGGCTTGAGGTCTGGGAAAAGGAGATGACATGGCTCCATGTTCACCTCCCAGGTGTGGCACACTTGGAATGGGTGCTAGAGTGTGAGGCCTTCCAGCAGGGTGTAGGCCAAGCTAAACTGGGCCTCCTATGACCTCCTTCCTAAAGGGCAGCGAGAATGGGCTTTGTCGCCAGACAGACCTATGCTTGAGTTCTGGCTGGGTAACCGGCTGGTCCTGTTTCCCCCATGACAGAGGTGTTTCCTAGGATTCAGGACTTTGAAGCACTAAAACCAGGAAAGTTCTGGCAAATGAGGGTGAGTTGGTCATCCTAGATCTGTTCATTATTTTTGGCTTTGGAGACTTGGGTGGTGGATCACTTCTCTCTCTGAACCTCATTTCTCTCAGCTGTCAAAAAGGAACAATTAAACCTACTTTGTTAGGTTAATTCGCAGGGGCTGTTATAACACAATCCCCAAATCTCTGTGGCTTAACACAATGCAAGTCATTTCTTGCTACCATCAATTTGGGTTCGGTGGCCCCCTTAAAGCAGTGACTCAGGGACCTAGGGTCTTCTTTTTTGTGGATCTGTCATCCCCAAATATGACCTGAGGGTTCTCTGCAGGATCCTCTGTATGAAGCCAGCTGAGAGCAAGGATTTAGTGGGATGGTTTAGGACAGTGGTTGGCAAACTACACTCCTGAGCCAAATTTAGTCAGTTTTTGTAAATACAACTTTATTGGAAGAGGCACACCCATTTGGTTACTTATTGTCTAGGGCTGCTTTTGCTCTGCAGTGGCAGAGTTGAGTAGTTGTGACAGAGACCATAAGGCCTGCAAAGCCGAAAATATTTACCCCCTGGCCCTTTACAGAAAATGTTTCCTGACCTCCGTTTTGTGGCTTAGGCCCGATGAGTGGCGTTCATCATGTCCACCTATAGTCCACTGGCTACAACTCAGTCTGATGACTCCAAACTAGCTACAAGGGAGTCTGGGAAATGCAGAGGAGCACCTGGATATTGGCACTCAGTGACTAACCCCACCATACCTATCTCTCTGATTCTTTAAGAAAATGGTATAAAATAATGCCTGGAAAGGATTTCTTAGAGGGTCTGGCACATAGTAACTCTTCCATAATGACACCAGGTCTCAGGGATGTACTAAGTGGCTGGGAGGCAGCATTGTGTGAGAGGGCCCCTCCCGCCCTTGAGGAGAAAGAAGAACTGGGCTGCTCAGGCCTCCTGGTGCTAGGACATGAGCTGAATGCCTGGTTCCTTCTGATCTGGATTTGGGGCTCTGGATATTTCCATGTGGCCAGATGGGGCAGGTATCAGGAAGAACTCAGGGATGCTTTTCTGGGCCCGAAACCCTTGTAAGATGTCCTAACTAGATTTTTTTCCTGCTGGAAAAGCAGGGGGCTCCTTGCATGTACCAGATTCAGCCCTCAGGATGTTGCCCAGTCTCAGTGTAACATGACTGGACATTTGTGATTGACTTCTGCTTGCCCCCACCTTCCCCAACCTTAATAACATTTAAAAAAACAGCAAGTTTGGAAAATTAAAAAACACAACAACCCACTTTCTATTAATCACAGTATGTGAAAGATATATAACATTGAATGTATGTTATTAATGATATTTTTACTTTGGAAAGTAACTATAATAAAACATATTTAAAGCATCGATTAAAGGTTAATTAGTATTTAAGCTTAATATTTTAAAGTTAATTCACTAATGGGAGGACGATTATTCACTAGTAATAATGAGGTAATTCCCATTTTAGATTCAAGTTTGCTAAGTTTCCCCCTTTCTGCGTTTGACTATTTCATTTCGAGGCCATAGTCTGGAAATAAAAGTCGATTCTTTTTGTAAAAGAAAGCCCAACTCAGCAATACCAGCACCCCAATCCTGACGGCATTTGCATGGTGCCTCACAGAGCCTGTAAAAGCACTCATAATCATCAGCCTAAGCATAGGCTCACCGTTCAGCAGCGAGCACCCTCTGAGGAGACCCATCTGCTGTCCTGCTCTGGAATCCTCAGAAGGAGGAGACGTTCTTATCTAACCCGGCCAGGACCCGTCTGCCTGGTGCCTGAAAGCTGACCCACTCTGCAACTCACTGCTCCCAACTCCCCTCAAGGATGATGCAGTCCCGATGGTTGATGGGCTTCAATGCAGCAATGTCTACCCTCAGCCTGAGAGAGACGGTCGGCCTGTGGCAACCTTGACTCTCCGTCCAGATCCCTTCAGGACCCATTTTACTGTTTCACTGCCTGTCCCACCTCCTGCCCTGGCTTTGGCTGTGTTTCCAATGACCAGCACTTGTGTCTCCTCTCTTCTTTAGAGAATTGCCTTTAGGCTACTGGCGGCGCTTAGCCCTGTGAACAGAAAGCTAGCACATTCCTGGGAGTCTTCAGTATACAGCCCCACCCATTCTCCTGATGGAGCTCTCCTGCCTTGGGTCAGGACCAGAGGACCCCCTGCAGAATTAGGCTGAGGGTCCCCTCCGTGAGACTTGTGCTGCAGCCACACCCTTGTGTGGCTTCCTCCCCTTCCCTGACCTGCTCCTTTCAGTCTTTTACTGGTCTCTCCTGGGAACACGTCTTGCACTCCAATTCTTGTCTCAAGCTCCGTTTGTGTGAACCTAAGATGTGAACGTCCGTAGAAGGTTAGTGCTGCTTCTGTGAAGAGTTTGGGTTATTTGAGAAGCAGGTACAGCCCTGGGGAAGTTCAGGGCTCAATTTCCAATCATGGAAAAATTTAGACAATAGAGCCTTATTTTAGTGTCAGACAGACCTGTGTTGCTGTCCCACCTGTGTCACTTACATGCTTCCTGTGGCCTTGGGTAGTTTGCTTAACCTCTCTGGGTCGGAGTTGTCTCGTTTGCAATAGCGATAATGGTGATATTTACTCGTGGGATGGTTATGAGGCTGAAGAAAACATGCATGTCAAGTGCTTGGCAGGGTCCTGGTACGTGACAAGTACCCAGTGACTGTCAGCTGTGACTATTGTTTGGCTCAAGCTGTTACAATTTTTTGCCTCGAGTCTATCTCAGACTTCTAATCGGGATACGAGCATCATTGGCTCCCCCAGTGGCCAGTTTTCATTTCTAAATGGCCAATCTATAGTTTGGGAGCTAGAATTCCCTTCCTTCCTCAGCCATAGAGAAAATATTTAAGCAATATTGACTACATTTAGGCCTTCTGTCAGTTAGTACAGATTGTGATGACACAATGTGGCACGTGTTAGAGTCAGAGTCTTCACCCAGGGTTCGCCAAGTGAGGTATGTACTGAGCCGTCCGTCGTGTAGAACTCATCTTTAGTTTCTTTGGCGACCAGACTGATGGATGTCAGCGGAAGAGGGCGCTGACAAAGATACAACAGCATTCGGCCATGTCCCATGTAAGGCTTGCGGCGAGATAATGAAGCTAAGAGAGTCAGGCGGGTTGAGAAAGGCGAGTGCTTTATTCTGCGCTCCCAGGCGAGGTTCACCGGTCCGCAGAAGGGGCAGGTGAAGTCGTGCCCAGGGCACAGCGAGGGAGACATATATGCGATTTTTGGGGTGGGGGTTGCTGAGTGAGGTGGCAGATGGACAGGCCCCCCAGCGCAGATTGGGCACGAGTGGCTGCATCTGGAGTTGTTTATCGCACCAAAGGTCTGCTGCCTCTTCGGGGAAACACCAGGGGCCCCAGTTTCCGTCATGCGAGGAGGGGTCTGACTTGGCAGAGGGCTCCTGGCCAGGACTTGGCTCCTGGCCGCTTTGACCATGCCCGTAGCTGACCTAACATCCCACTTCCGGAGAAAAGAGCAGTTTCTCCTGACTTCAAGAATGTGATGCAGTGCTCTTTTCCGAGGTGGCTTCTGGCCCCTGCGTGTCCTTGGTGGTGTGGGCGTGGCTCCCTCTTAGGCAGATAAAGTTGTTGGGGATGGAGGGGAAACCACATGGGCTGAGGCCTCAGGCTGAGAGCCTCTGAGTGGCTTGTGGTCCTTGTTGGGAGATCTGATGGATCTTTGGTTCCTCTTCCCAGAGTAACACAAGCCAGATTCACACAGATATAATGTCCCTGGCATTTGGGATAACAGAGAGCCCTGGCATTAGGGCTCTGTGTGTCTGTCCTCTTCTCATTTACATTTTGGGGCCCTATTTGTTTTTGCCTTTCTTCCCTTTAGGGTGGATTTGTGGTGCTGATGACAGTGGAACTCCATCGTGGAGAGTGATGGGGAGACACAGGGATAGTGAGTTCCCGTGTCTGCGATCAGCAGTCCTGGTGGCGACAGCATGGGTGATGAGAATAAGCGTATGCGCTTCCCCAGTACGAAGCCTGGGACCAAACAAATCATGGCTAGAGGAAGGGCGATAGAGGAAGAGAGGAAGGAGACGGGAAGGGAAGAGGAGAGAATCTGGGAAGGAGGAAGAGGGAAGCAGAAGATGGAGGAGGGGAAGAAGGAGACCTTAGAGGAAGTGGGGGAGGGGAAGGTGGGAGGCCAGGGGCAGAGGGAGCAAGGGTCCCTGACTGGGGGGCATTCAGGACAGGGTGACATGTGAGTGATGCCCAGTGACTTAAGCGAGAAGAAGTTGGCAGCCTGAATGGGAGGGAGACAGAAAGCACGGCTTTTCAATATGAGCATTCATGTCGTGGTGACAGCAGTCATTTATCATGCCCTGAATGGGAGTGTAGGGTCCAGTGCTGCCGCCAAAGGCCTCTGGTTAAAGTTTTACCTGAGTGTGAAAGGGGCTGGGGCCTGGCCAAAGGCGGCCCTTCTGAGACTGCGGGGGTGGCTCCCGGGGCCCATCCATTTGGAGCAGAAAGACTCTGGCACCAGAGGAGGGGCCACGGGATGGGACGTTTCCGGGTACAGGGACCCCTCCAGGCATCTCAGGCAAGCCTCACATAGGGGCCTGGGAAGGCCTGCTTCAGGCACTGAATGAGCAGTCTATCCCCAAATCAAACTTGTGAGCCTGCCAGGGGGCGTGGGATGGGGCACGTGGGGGACACATTTTGGCAAGTAATGTCACTTGTGCCCAGCTCAAGTTTTAAAAAAATACAGTGGTTAGTACTTACCATGTCAGCCACTATATACGTATATATTTAATTAGGGTGACAATCCCCATTTACTGTCTGGGGACTGAGGGCTTTCCTGAGATGCAGGAATTTTAGTGCTAAATCTGGGATAATTCTGGCCAAAACAGGGCAGTTAGTCACCCTAATATTAATTCATTTGATCTTACAGTTGCTCTAGGAAAGTGACTACACTTACCTCCATTTACAAATAGGGATACAGGCAGGGAGAATGAAATAATGTGCCTGAGGTCACAAAGCCAGGGAGTGAGAGAGCCATAAGCAGCCTGGTTTCCAATCTGAGCTCCCAGCCACTCCGTTTTGCTGCCTGGAACCTGGAGAAAACACCAATGTGGTGAACAGGTTTTCTGAACTGAGAACCAGGATGATGTGGTCTGATGTGTTTACTGGTGTTTCGTCTCGGTCTGTCTGGTTCATAGAGGGGTCTGCCTAGGGGAAGCCAGTTTGTCCTTAAGGTGTGCAGTGCTTCTGTTCAGGGACGTAGCTGTTGACCCTGAGGTCCTTCCCCAAACTCCCAGGCCCATGAGGACCAGAGAGAGAGGACAGCAAAGGGACACACATGCTGGAACTTGAAACCCCAGAAGGTAAGAGGGACCCACTTGGTCCCCAGGCCAGAGGGAAGCTTTCCTCTGACTTGTTTTCATCCATTTGTTTCATGCTAGGAGCTAGCCTCCTCTGTGGCTCTGAGGAAGGGTCTGGATTAATCTTTATTAATGAGTTATTAATAAAGGGCTCAGAGAGCTGGGGCATGGGGGGAGCAGCCCAGGATGCTTTGCCGTGAGGCCCTATGCCCCAGTCATGAGCAGGCATCTGGGTGATGGTGGACGGGTGAGGGCAGCGGGTGAAGGTAGTGTTCCTGGGCCAGCACCACTCGGGCCTGCTTTCCATCCTGGGCCATGGGACAGCTTGGTCGTCCCTGTGACAGGCTCCTTCCAGACAGAGGCTGCTGATCGAATCTTGTGAGTCAGATCTGCTGCTGAGAGGCCATTTGAGAGAAAAGTGAAATCTTCCCAGATTCTCACTTTTGGGGGAACTCAGGCTCTCTCTCCGGTGGGCTGTGCTGCTGGAGATTTTCAATGCAAGTTCACACCCAGCTCTGTGGGCCGAGGTCTTAGTCCTGGGAAAACAGGTGTGTGTGTGTGTGTGTGTGTGTGTGTGTGTGTGTGTGTGTGTGTTGGGGGTAGCTGGTGAGGGGGCTGGAGCACTACTCATTTTGGCTAAGAGAACTGCACAGTTAGGGTCATGGAAACATTAGCAGGTTCTCTGCTGATCCCCTCCAAAAGCTCAGTCACCGAGGCGTGACTGGCCCGAGCTTCCACCCTAAGCTGTGACTTCTGTCTCCTGTCATCCCATCTCAGCTCCTGCCCGAAACCCTGGCTCATTGGCCCAGACCAGCCCCAGCTCTGACCCCTCCCCTCTCTGCGCCACGGTAGGACTTGGCTGTCAAGTAGTCACATTTGGAGACTCAAGATGCCACATTGTAACATCCTAGAGTTGACTAATGGGGAATGAGTGATGGGAACGCAGAGGTCTTGGGTGGCAGAGAGAAAGGCCACCAGGAGGAAGCGTGAACCTTCTCAAGGACCAGGTGTTGGGGGATTCAGAGAAACGTGATGGGAGAGGCTGTGTGGAGAGGCAGTAAGAGGAAACAGGGGGCCCGATGCTGCTCACCACTTCTCTCTCTCCCATCCATTCAATACAGCAAAGCAGATTCACTGATACCTACTGTGTGCTTGTCCTGTGGTAGACTCAGGCCGTACAGGAGAAAATACGACGTGGTCCCTGCCCTGCTGGGCTTATATTCCTAGGCAGGAGGCAGACATGAATCAAGTAAGTTTCATATTATGGTTAGTATTGCGAAGTATGAGAAGATAAATGGGAAACTGGGATAGTGAACGACAGGGGGTGTCTGGTAAGGCCTCTCGGAGGAGGTGATGTGTTAAATGAGCCTGAAGGATGGATCAAGGCCAGCCAGGGAGGAGTAAAGGCAGTGTCCAAGCAAAGGGCACAGCATATGCAAAGCCCCTGAGCGTGTAAGTGTTTGAAGAACTAAAAGACGGCTTGTGAGGTTAGAGCTCGGTGAGTGGCATGTGGCCCGAAATGGAAATGTACACGGAGACCAGGTCCTTTGAAGCCTCCAGGGCCGAGCCGAGCAAATGCATTGATGGACTGATTCTTCTACTAGAACAAGGCCCGTGAGTCTATTACTAGATCTCAGTGTTAGGATGAAACAGTCGGTGCCCAATAAGTGTGTGCTGGAGACTGAGTGGAGGCATTCTGAGGGAGCCAGGTCAGAAATGAGGACTGAAGACATGGAAACAACCAAAGTGTCCTTTGATAGATGAATGGATAAAGTTGTGGTATATATACACTATGGAATACTATTCAGCGGTAAGAAAAGATGAAATAGGACCATTTGTGACAACATGGATGGATCTTGAGATTATCATGCTAAGTGAAATAAGTCAGAAAAAGCAGAGAACCATATGATTTCACTAATATGTGGAATATAAACTGAAAACAACAAAAGAGCAAGACAAACAAATGAGAAACAAAAACTCATAGACACAGACAATAGTTTAATGGCTACCAGAGGGTAAGGGGGCCAGGGGGCGGTAGATGAGGGTAAAAGGAATCAAACATAGGATGATGGAAGGAGAACTGTCTCTGGGTGGTGAATACACAATGGGATTTATAGATGATGTAATACAGAATTGTTCACCTGAAATCTATGTAACTTTACTAACAATTGTCACCCCAATAAACTTTAATTGAAAAAAAAGAGAAGTGAGGGCTGGTGAGATATGAAAATGTCTGTTTTGGTGGGTGGGGGCAGAGGCAGGCTTTGGACCAGTTGAGTCCCCTTGGAGCTGCCCCTGCTATTCTCCCCACCCCATCCTTTCCCTCTGCTTGTCTTTATTGCCTCAGAGGAACTGCATAGGGAGCCTGCGAGGGGCCTGCATTTGTGCCCTGCACAGGGGACATTAGGTGAACAGAGTCCCTCTCGGTTTTTCATGTCATTAATTGGTGATCTTCAGACTCTGAAATAGCATTTTCCCTCTCCCATCCCTTATTTCATTAGCCTCAGTTCAATACACATCAGTGCCGCACAAGGCAGCCTGCTTGGATATATTAGGAATTATTTAAATGAGATGGGGATGTATGGGTAGTTAAAAACACAGTCTTCTATTCTGCCCTAATTATGTATCAAATTACGATACAATTATTCCCAAATATAAACTTGCTGAGAACCTCAAAAGGGAAGGTTCTGGGAGCGTCAGGAGAAAAGTGAAACAGGGCAGAGTGGGGGCGATGGACCCTAGGTCCTAACCAGGTTCTGAAATCCAGGCAGTGTCTGTCTGTCTGTATCTCAGCCTGTGTCTGTGTTATCACCTCCACTGCTGTGCTCTGTCCGTTTTAGGTGTTACTGGCTCAGGCCTTGGCAGCCGTGAATGGGCAGAAAAGTGTCTGGTCTCTGTGCCATGTGATCTGCTAAGATTCTACCCTTCCCCAGCTGTGTGATCTGGGAGAACTCATGTAACCTCCTGGAGCCACACTTTCTTTCTCTGTAAAGTGGAGGTGACACTAGCAGCTATATTCTATGGCTCTTGGCATATAGGAGACTCCTGGGAAATGGGATAAGCTACCATTTGTACAGTTGCCTGCTAACCAATTGGGTCCATCGTCAGATTGTCTAAGGAGTGGGAGCCTCTGAGGCGGCCCTCCCCTTCTGGCTCTCGCTTCCTCTGCCTAGCTGGTCAGGTTGAGCTAAGGCTGGGTTGCCATGACTCAGGGCTCAGGCTTCAGCAAGCCTCCAGCTTCAGGCCTTCCCTGGAAGACTCGACAAACACAGAGCACACACTCTGCATGGGCACTTTGCAGATGCCCCTTATGCAAAGCTCACTCAGTCCTGGGAGGGAGGGATAGACCTGCCCAAGGTGTTTCAGCTCACTCAGGTGTGCTTCTGAGACCACCTGCCCCAGGAGGTGAGAGGGACCCGCTTGGTCCCCAGGCCAGCAGGCAGGTTTCCTCTGAGTTATTTTTATCCATTTCTTTCATGCTAGGAGCCAGCCTCCTCTGCGGCTCTGAGGAAGGGTCTGGATTAATCTTTATTAATCAGTTATTAATAATTATTAATCATCATGAGGCTACTGATGTTGCAGGGCTCTGAGTTTGGCTGCTTCCATTCCTCTTCTCCTAGGCCTGCCACCCATAGCCGCTCGAATTTCAGGTCTAGGAGTAGGGGAGGAGTGGGCGTATTCCCATCAGAGGAGCCCTTCTTCCTCATTCTGGTTATTAGGCAAGTGGGGTTGTCCAGAGCTGTTAAAGCAATTTCAGCTAAGACTTCAAAGCATGCTGGGACCATGTTGAATTGTGTCCCTCAAAAGATGTTGAAGTCCTAATCCTTAGTACCTGTGAATTTGACCTTATTTGGAAATCGGGTCTCTGTAGATAATCAAGTTAAAATAAGATAATTGGGGGTAGGCCCTAATCCAGTAAGACTCTGTCTTTCTAAAAGGGAAGAAATTGGACACAGAGACAGATATGCATAGATGGAAGACGGTGAGACGGGAAACAGAATGCCACGTGAAGCTGAGGGCAGAGGTCAGGGTGACGCTTCTACAAGCCAAGGTACACCAAAGGTTGCCAGCAAATCACCAGAACCTAGGGATGAACCGTGGGACAGATTCTTCTCCCTCAGAGCTCCAGAGGGAACCAGCCCTGCTGATACCTGGATCGTGGACTTTAGAAATCTGAAACAATACATGTCTGTTGTTTGAGCCCCTCAGTTTGTGGTAGCCCTAGGTAATGAATACAGAGCTCAATGGTGGGATACAGGCAGGGCAGAGGGAGTGGTGAGCTGCCTGGGTGGCAGCCCAGAGCCTCGTCTTCCCAAGTGGCCAAACGGTGGGAATAGGCATGGCTGGAGCCAACTTGGCAGCCATCTTTGTGGATGGGTGAATGTGGTTTTGTGGCAGCCAGAGTCCCTAAATAGAAATGACATGTCTTCCTAAGTACTCAGGTGTGCTTCTGAGACCTAAGCAGATGGCCACCTGAGGAGTTCTTTTTGTGTCTGGACCAGGTGTACAGCCAATGGTTGAGGGGAGAGGGAGCCAATTTCAGTCTATGGGGGAGGACCTGGGTTTTATGGTGGAATTTGGAGATGTCTGGGGCTCACCAGTGTTCATCTCTTGTGCTTATCAAGAACTTACCAAGTGTCACTGGGAATGTTCTGGCACTGTCCCCAGTGCCACTTGGTTCTGACTAGTTCTTGTCAATTGTATGTAAGAGAAGTGATGGGAACTAACTCTGGGCCCAGGAGTTAAGGGGGAGTGTGCCCGCTCCACAATTCTTCCCTGTCTGTTGCCTGAATGAGGGGACTCAGAGGATGGAGCCTTGGCATGAAAGGGCCTGGGTCCTGGAGTCCTTGCTAGGAGGATAACTGCCTTGGAGGAGGCCCTGGAGAGGGCTGCATTAGCCATGGCGGGGCAGGGTGGGGGGTTGAGCCCAGCACATGGTGCTTGGCATAAAAGATATGTGGCAGCCTGGTCACTATTTATATCTGATTTCCTTCTGGGGTACAACTCCCCAGCTCTAGTGGTCCGGTCACCTTGAGTGACACTGTCTGTCCCAAATAAGAAACCTCTTCCCAATGAGATCTGTCCTCCAAGCACCAGGATTTCCCAGGAGAAGCTGGGGTCCCCACGTTTGACCTTGGAGATGCTTTGATTTGCAAGATTGCTTATTTCCATTTTAAAGGAAGCATTTCTAATTAAGGTAACCAAAGCCCATGTGGTTTTTTTTTTTTTTTTTGGATGCAAATTCCTTTTTTTTTGGTAAGACAATTTGTGCTAATTAGATGTAAAAATAATTTCTGAGAAAATTATATAATTTACATGCAATTTACAAAATAGACCTTTGATATTGTTTGTGCTGCTGCTTTGCTGTGAAATTAGGAAACAGCATAAATACTGGACCTGAACATGTGCTCAAGAAAGGAGGCCTTTTGGGTGCACTAGTTCTCACGGTGGAAGCCAGTGGTCCCCAGAGACAGCCCAGGCAGTGCCAGCTGACACCAGCCATGCCCCATTGGTGCTGGATTGCAGTTTCAGGACGATTCATGTATGGCTTGCTCTGTGTCTCACCTCCGGTGTGATTCAGGAGCACACAGGTGTGAGGAAGGCCTCTTGGGTGATGCTTTAGGGGCAAAGGAGAGAGGTGTTCGGCGGTCCACAGACGCCTCCGTCCTGGGTGACGTTTGGATGAGGGCTTTTGGTCAGTTGATCCTACGTACTAATAGATCACATGAAACTCAAAGGGTCTGAAGATGGTCAGAATCTGACTTCAAACCTAACAGAAGGGATCTAACAGGTCTCTCTAGAGCAATCACTTATTAGGTACACGGTGGGAGAAGATGAGACAGAGCAGCAGCCTTACTAGTTGAGGTCCCATCAGGAGACAGAAACCACTTTTAACAGAAAGTACTTTGTAGACAGAACAGTTAGTCATCAGAAAGCTGAAAGGGTAAAAGGAGAACGCTAAGGTATCAGGAGGAGAAACTGTAGGATGCAGGCATCTAGGGCTGAGAGAGCACGGGGAAGAGGTTGAGATAATTAAAAGTTAGAAGCTGGGAGGAGGCACCCAGGAAGCTGGGACTCAGACCTCCAAGGAGGCAGTGCCAGCTGGCAAGTGCTGGTGTCTCTCAGGGGACATGATGGGGCTGGTTCTGCAAGCGTTGGAAAAAAAGACGAACAGGATACAGTTTCTGTTACTGGGAAGAAATGCTGCTGCCGCCGGGGTGAAGGAGTGTGCTGGGGTCGTGCACTCAGAACAAGGACTAAAACAAGAACAGAGAAAACTTGAAGGAGCGTATTCATTCTTCCTCCTCCAGCCTTCTGGTCTTCCTCTAGGGTCCCTATTGTCAGAGTCAAACGTGGACCTTTCTGACCAAGGAGAAATGTAGTTTGCAGAGTCCCAGCTTGAGTATCAAACTCAGAATATATAATTTTGAAAATGATAGACAATAGCTTAATAAATGACACAACATAAGGCAACAAAAGTTTAATGTAGCTATAGGCTGCATTATTAGAAGTATAGAGCCTAGATTGAGGGAGGTGATAATACCTTTTACCTTGAACCGGTCAGACCCATATGTTCAGGGTGTGTAGTACAATTTAAGCAGGATCTAGGCCTCCTAGAGCCCACCTAGAGAAGGGGGCTTAACCTGGGGAGGAGATTTACCAAGGCAATATCAGGGACACATGTGAGAGGAATTCCGGTCGATAGAGGAAGTGAATGCCAGCTTCACACCCCGAGGCTGACTTGATCTAGAGGGTTCCAGGTGGGTAACAATAGGGGGTGCCCCCAGAAAGGCAGGTTCCAGCTTGGGATAAAGATTTTGTTTTCTTTAAAAAATAAAAATAAAACATTTTCCCCTCTAATTATAGAAGCAGTGCCTGTTATTGCAGAGCAGTTGGAACATACAAGTGATCCAGATGGCAGTTGGGGAGCAAGGAGAGGGACATTCTCAGAGTTACAGGGGAAATGAGCTAGACCTTTCTATTCCGTGAGTAGAGGGCGCTCAAAACACTTGCCAGGAGCTCTGTATTCCTGGCCGGTTTATGTTCTCCAAGCATCCTCTGCTTCTTAGACCCCTGCCTGCCTTGCCCTGAGATGAAACTTGTCTGGCATCAGTTTCCCCCTCGGGCCAGGCCCTCAGGAATTCAGCTTGTAGCCCACGTGTGTATCAAGGCAGCTCTCCAAAGTCAGAATATTTCCTAAGAGGAATTTCGGTACCAGCTCTTAAGATAATTACATTTTTCCACCTTGTTGCATATAGAAAAGTTTAAAGAAGCAAATAAAAATCATTTGTAATTATACCTACCCAAGATGACTACTGTTAACAAATAAAAATCATTTGTAATTATACCTACCCAAGATGACTACTGTTAACATTTTGGCCTTTTCCCCATATGCACATATATTCCTTTTTAAGAGAATTGGGATCACAGTGAAAACATAGTTTTGTATCTTGCTTCCCCTCCCCCCTCACATATTCAAAGGCCAATATGTGTTTTTACAAAATCTTTACAATAGTGCCCAATATTGGGCTCTTTGGCTGTATCATAACTTGTTATGGGATATTTTGCTTTAACTGATTTTTTTCCTTTTATGACCAGTTTTATTGTTGATACATTTATATATAAATCTTTGGACACATCGTTGATAATTTCCTCTGGATAGAATCTCAAAGACGGATGACTGGTTCAAGTGATATAAACCTTTATAATTTTATGAAGTGATAAAACACCTTTTATTATGGAAAAATTTCAAATACACACAAGAGAGAATAGTATAATGGACACCCCTGTATGATCCAGCTTCCACAATTACTGGCATTCTGACAATCTTGTTTTATCTATCCTTACCCATTTTTTTTTTTGAAAAATTTAAAGCAAGTCTCAGACGTATTATTTCCCCTATAAAACTTAAGTTTTACTTCTCCAATAGGTAAAATAGCTTCTTAAATCATAACCAGAATGTCATTCGACACACACCTAAAAAAAAGTGAACAATAAATTCCTAAATATCATCTAATATCTGGCTAGGTCCAGTTTTCTCTAATTATTTCAAATGTCTTAGTTGAATGTCTTATTATTTCAAATGTCAACTCATTTGAGTGAGGATCCGAAATAAAGTCCACATTTTGCATTTGGTTGGTACATCTTATAAATCTCTCTTAGTTGATACCTCCATTCCCTCCTTTAGAAACGATGTTCCTTGTGTATTGAAGAATCCGGAGTAAAGAATTTTACAGTTCTCTGGGGGTGGCCAGTTAGCTCAGTTGATTAGAGCGTGGTGCTAATACCACTAAGGTTGCTGGTTTGATCCTTGGGCCACTGTGAGCTGCGCTGGCCTTAAAAAAAAAAAAAAAAGAAAGAAAAGAAAAAAAAGAAAAAGAATTTTACAGTTCTCTATATCTCCTAGAAAACTGATTTCCAGGAGGGTTGTAACAATTTGTGCCATGTGAGCGAGTGTACTTCTCATCCTGAACATTGAATATCATTAAACTTTTTAAAAATCAATTTGATAGGTGAAAGATGACACCTTATGGCTGCTTTAACTTGCATTTCTATGATTATGAGCATAATTGAACATCTTTAATCATATGCATATTAGCTGTTTGTATTTCTTCTTTTGTGAATTATCTCCTGTGACCTTTTGCTCCTTTTAAAAAGTGGTATTGATTATCATGCTCGAGTCTATAACACAGAGAATTTAAAATTTTTATGTAGTCATTATATTTTCCTTTGTGAATCTTTCCATTGCTCTTTACACTTAGAAAATTCTTTCCCTGCCCCCAAATTCCATTCATCTATATTTTTTTTCTAGTTTTCTTGTTTTGAGTTTTACTGAGATTTAAAATTCATGTGAGATCTCATATACTGGGGGTGCCCCAAAAATGCATACGCATGACTTGTATTCATCTTTTGTTACTGGTATATATTGAGTATTATAATTTTAATACAGTTTTTTCTTTTCTTAAAATGTGTATACTTTTTTTGACATCCTCTGTAGTTAGACCATTGACCTAGTACCATGATTGAATAATCCTTTATTTCTTTACTAGGCCTTTTACTTGTGATAGGCCTTTATCATGCTCTAATTTCATTTACACACACACCAAACCCACACAGGCTGGTCTGTTCCAGAAGAACTTGCAGTTACCAGCTTTCCAGGGCCTCGAGTGGTGGTAAGTGTCCCATCGTGGGAGGTGTGCAAGTAGGGACAGGTCAAGCATCAGATCAGGTGGGGGTCTGTGTCCCTGGCCTTTTAGGACTTTCCGATTTCCCTGTCCCGGAAGGCCAGTGCCTCCCACCGCTGCCCCTCAGCAGCTCTGGGAGGCAGTGACAGTTTCCCTTCCCTTCCCCTTCTTTTCCTGTTCCTCCTGCTTCCAGGCCAGACCTGCAGACTCCTATTTCTGTCAGTGCTCAGGGCGGGAGTGTGGAGCCTGGACCTCATCAGAGAGGCCTGGTCCTAAGGACCTGGCGGCCTCTTGGCTGGTGGCCTGCGGCTCACTCTGTGGACCCCCTCGGTGACTGGTATCTGGGCTCAGCTCTACAGAGAAGGGGGGTTTATCCACTTTTCCAGAAAGTCTTTGTCCTCATCTCATTCCCCCCAATTGGTAATTACCACCAGTTTTGTTGTTTGCATCTCCCCTGGATTAGGAACCTCCAAGGAGAGGCCTGTATTCTCATGTCTGGCACATGTAGGCTCCCAGGAGGTGAAGGAATGAATGATCATCCTTTGGAACTCGAGGGTGAGGTCTACGGAGACTTAATAATCTAAGCAACAACGAGAGGCTGTCCTCTGACCACAACAAAAGCTCTTTTGGGAACAAAGGGACAGAGTATCTGAAGTTGAGGTCCATCCCAGAAAATCCAGAACAGCTGGTTATCACAGAGAAGGCTGTCTTCTGAATCTCAGGTCTGTGTGGAGCCGTGAAAGTCACCCATTTTGACCCTGAGATGACATCTGACCTCTAGAGCTGATTATTTCTCTTCTCCACGAGCACATTCCCGACAAAATGGGGCCGGGAGACATTTGCATCCAAACCACCAAGCTCTTTAAATGCTGGGGCCCAGAGGCCCGATGGGTTTATTAGATTATCATTGCGGAAGTTAATAAAGAATTAATTTCTCTTCATGTGACATCCAAAGGCAGTTATTTCAGGAGCCTGTCCATTTACACAAAGCCAAGTATTTGTCAAGTGTCAGAGGCAATTCCCAGGTCCCAGCCCCCCCTCAATAATTCTGGATTAGGGACAGCCTGAAATGACATTACACAAATTTTCTTTCAAGATGCATTGAGCTCTGGGGACCACTCAGGAATTTCAGGTTCCTGAAGGTTATACTGTCAGCAAAAGGGCTTGGGGGTGGTGTGGTGGGGGTGGGGGGAGCTGGAGCAACTGCAGCTTTCCAGCTGGGCCAGCTCTGGAGGGGGGGAAGCTTGTGGGGGTGATGGCAGGGAGGACATAGTCGGCCATTAGTCTGTGGGGGTTCATCTGCCTCCTGAAAACAACGTACTGCCATTTGTATTGCGTCCAGCTTGATGGTTTTTCCTTGTTCTTTGCTGAGGCCCAGGGAGGGGCTGTGGTCTGATGGACAACAGGACTGGCCCATGTCACTTTGTGGCAATAAATTAGGGAGGGTCAGGACATCATCAATATTGGCTTGGAGTTAAGTGCTGGGAAAGCGGGGCACTGTAGTGATAGACTCACTACTACTAGACCCTAAAAGCAAGTGGTCGAATAGCCAGGTGCCCCTCAGATGACACAAGTTGCCGCGGTTGGACTGGTGGGAAGGGGGCCTGAGCCAGGTCCAGGCCGGGCCCCCTGGCGCGGCATCAGGCAGCTGCACGTGCCAGACTGAACTCCTCATGTCTGACTTTTCTCTCCTGTACCCCCTGCCCCATATCTGATGCTCCAGCCAGGTGGAACTTCCTCTTTCTCCAAGAGTACCAGGCCCCTTCAGCCTTCTGTGCTGTTCTCTTTCTTTGCGATGCCGCCCCCTTCCTTCCACATGTGCTGTTTAGGATCAAGCTCAGATGTCATCTCCTCTGTGAACGCCTTCCTGACTACCGTAGGAAGAGTCAAAATCTCTTGCCAGGGCCACAGTTCCATATGCAGCCCCTTTGTGCAATGTAAGGAGCTAACTCCCCTTGTCCCACCTATTCCCTGGTGATCACATTCTTTGACAAATGGAAAGTGTCTATGTGTCAGTTAGGAAAAGGTGTTCTTTTCCCCCCCTCAGCCATGGTCCTCACAAGGGCTCGCTCGTGGTTAGAGGAGTGTGGGCTTCATTTCTGCCCCAGTGACCTCCTTAGCCGGCTATTTTGGGGTAGTACGCAACCTGGACAACCAGACGTGGCAGCCCTGCTCCTTCCTCTGAGAGCCTCCAATCCCCTGCGCATAGCTATGTGACTGTGTGTATTGATTTCTCATTGCTTCTATAACAAATTACCACCAACTAAGTGGCTTAAAATGACGCAAGTTTCTTATCCTAACATTCTGGAGTTCAGAAGTTTGAGTTGGGTCCTACTGGGCTCACATGAAGGTGTCGGCAGGGATGTGTTTCTCGTGCAGGATCGAGGGGCAAATCTGTTTCCTTGCTTTTTCCAGCATCTAGAGGCCTCCTGTATTCCTTGGCGCGTGGTCCTCTCCTGCATCTTCAAAGCAAGTGGTGTAGCAACTGCATCTCTCTCTCACTCTGACCACTACTTCTGTCAACACATCTCCGTTTCTTTCTTTTATTAAAATAATTTTTTATTTTTCAATTACGGTTGACATTCGGTATTCTGTTAGTTACAGATGTACACCATGGTGATTAGATATTTATATAATTTACAAAGTGATCCCCCCGATAAGTCCAGGACCCATTTGGTACCATATATAGTTATGACGATATTATTGACTATATTCCCTGTGCTGTACTTTACATCCCTGTGACACTTTTGTAACTACCAAGTTGTACTTCTTAATCCTTTCTCCCTTTTCGCCAGACCACTCATACCTCCTTTTCTGATTCTGACTCTCCTGCCTCCCTCTTTCACTTAGAAGGAGGTTTGTTGTTCTGTTGGGCCCATTGGCATAATACAGAATATGCTCCCATCTGAAGATCCTAAGCATATTTGCAAAAAAGAAAAAAAAATGTCTTGGTTGTCATGTGAAGCAACATATCCACAGGTTTCAGGGATTAGGGCATGGATCTCTTTGGGGGCCATTATCTTTCCTGCTCTACCATGTGATCTCCTTGTGTCAAAATTGTTTCTTCCACTCAGTGTAAAATCAGTGATAGCAGAATCACCATGCTATTCAGTGCTCTTCTTAGGGCCCATCGCAAGTCTGGCACAGCATATGTGTTCAAAGGATGCTGGTTGATGAAATGCATAAGGGCATAGACCCACAGGGCCTCCCTTGGGAGACAGAGGCGGAGGAGACACTCGCCCACAGCTTTTCTCCAAGACTTGCTTACAGATCTGCCTGGTTTCCTCAACGGCAGCAGTCTTGCCCTGCAGGGGACAGTTGGCAATATCTGGATACAGTTTTGCTTCCCAGAGATGCTGCTAAACATCCTACAATGCATGGGGACATTAAAGACAGGTAGCCCCCAAAGTTTACAGTGCTGAGGTTTAGACGTCGCGGTTTACACCAGGACCCAGTGGCTGGACAACCTAGGAGGCAGCTGTGTGCTGGGACCTGCACTAGATATATGAAGGTGTCATGTACCTTATTGCTCAACAGCTTGGGTTTATCCAACTCCAATTTGTAGACAAGAAAACAGACCACTGGAGGTGTAGCAGCTTGCTAAGGTTATACAGTTGGGCCCTGGTGAGGTCAGGTTTTGAAATCAGGTGCCCCCCGAGCCACACAATGGGCAGAGAATGACATGAGCGAAGTGGCACCTCCTTCTGTGCCTACTGGGCCTGCCTCGCTTTCCTCCTCCCTCGGATCCCTCTCTGATCCCTCCTTCTCTGCTGTCCTGATCATGCTGCTTTCCGGAACCCCGCTTCCCTGTACTGTTGGTGTCCCCAGATTCTACGTAACTTACGTCCTCTTTCTGCTCTCCCTCAGTGATCTCAGTTGCCCTCCCTGTGGGACAGCTCTTGAACCTTTGCTTTAGCAAAACTCTCTGTGCTGAGCTCCAGTCCCACCTTTTGCTCTGTTGTGTGGACTGACCTGCTCTCCGTATCAGCACAGGCCAGCTCTGGTCATGCCACCAGCACTCAGAAGCCCTCTGTGGCACCTAGGACCATCACCCAAGCCCAGCACTCAGGCCCTGTTCTGGCCAAACCAAAATGCTCGCTGTTCTGCAAACCCACTTTGCACTCCCTCGCTCTCTTCTCTTGGCCCAATCTCTTCCCTGCACCCTGGATACCATCCCTCGTGTTGCTCATCTTTGTTCTCCTGGTGCCCTGCGGAGTGACAGACTCGAATCCAGCCCGCAGGTCCTTGTGTGTGTGGTTTGGGGAGAAGGAGGAGGTTGATTAGATACTTATTTTGTTTATTGCCTCTGTAAGCCAGGGTTTACAGAACACTACAATGTCACAGGCTCGGGGTTGGGTGAGCAAATCATCTTAGTCGTGAAGCTTGCAGCCTCCAGGGCGGATGGGCATGGAACAGCTGTTTTTGTAATCCAATATTAAGTTTCTGTTGTGGTGAGGGTTGTGAGGAGATGTTCTGGGGTGGGAGTGGGGGGCTTGTGGGAGTCCAGGCAGCAGAGATTCCCGAGGAGGTGATATTTGGGCAGGACCTGCTGGTCATTTTCTGCACCCAGTGGTAGCTTAAGATGCAAGCTCCTGGAATGCTGAAAGAGGGGCCCTCTGCTGAGAGGGCAGCACAGCCGGGGGCGGTATAAATCAAGGAGACCTCTGCCAGGCCCCTGGGTTCTGTGGAAAGGTTACCCTGAGCTGTGGTCCCTGGCCAGACTTGCTCAGATGCCATTAATCCTACTTCCAGGAAAGACATCAGGCAGGGCGGGGGCCGGGGGTAACAAAGGGCCCTACAGCCCGGATGGAAGGATATGAGGATGGGGTTGGCTGGACTGAAGAAGAGACAAGGAAAACCAGGAATGGCTCTGCCATTGCCATGCCAGCCCCAGCTTGGCTTCTTACTGGAGTGTGCCCTGCTTACTCATGCGTCTAGCTGCTCACCCTTCTACTTCGAAACACCCACCGCAGTTTGTAATGGAACATTGCTTGTGTGATTGACTCAGGCCTGCTTCCCCTGCTCTCTCTTCACGTTGGGGGCAGACACAGCTCTTCACTGTACCCCAGCACCTGTGCTGGGCCTGGTGGGTGCTCCGTACACATCTGCCATGTGAATCGGGATCAGGGGGGTTGCCTCTTCTGTGGTTCAAAGAGGGATTTTTTGTGGGCTGAATTATTCCCCTTCCACCCGCCAAGTCCTAACCTCCAGGACCTCAGAGGTGATGAAGTTAAGATGAGGTCATGAGGGTGGGCCCGATTCCAGTATGACTGGTGTCTTTATGAAAAGGGGACATTTGGACACAGACACGCGCACACTGAGAACGCTACGTGAAGACTGGAGTTCTGCTGCCACCCGCCAAGGAACTACCAGAGTCTTGGAGAGAGGCTTGGAACACATCCTTCCCTTGTGCCTTCGGAGGGAGCGTGGCCCTGCTGACACCTTGATCGCGGACATCTAGCTTTCAGAACTAAGGGACAATGAGCTGTTGTTTAAGCCGCTCTGGTTGTGGTACTTCATTCACTGTGGCAGCCTGGTGAATTCCTCTTGCCCCTCTGGGAATCCTGTGTCCAGCGATGTGGCATGTGCGCCTGGCTTAGGGTGGCAGAGGCTGTATGTGTGATGGAGGCTGAGCCCCTGCCCTGGGGAAGCCAAGAAGTCTCCTTCCTTCTGCCAAGCTTCTGCCAGGCGCGCTGTCCCAGGCAAGGCAGGGCAAGGCAGGGCATAGTACTCTCTCATTCCTAGAGTCTGGATTTGCAAATCAAAGGGCCTATTCCAGGCAGGTCGCTGGGCCACAGGGGGCTAAAGTGACAGTGTCATTCTCTAAGCCCCTGTAGGCCTTGCATGGATGGATTTCAGGCTCCAGGGAGGTGGTCAGGAAGGGAAGCTCTGCTAGCAGACAGAAGCCAGGTGCACGTGAAAGGGGTCCGCTCAGGGCCTTTCGTTCCCTGAATGGTGGCTGAGGCCCCCACAGACAGACATCCTGGAACAGGTTAACCTTTAACCAGCCGTCTCTGGGCCTTAGCTGCTGGGCCTGGGCTCCTGCCGGCCCATGAGCAGGCCTGCTTTTCTGCTCTTGTCTCCAGCAAACCAGAGTCTCTGATGAATTGCCTGCAGACCCCCGCCCTAAGTCCTGCCACCATGTTGAGTGCTGGTGTCCCCAGCAAAGATGAATGGGCCCCACTAATGAGCCTGCGGTGGTGGCGCTGTGACCCCTGACCCCACGCACTCAGAGCCAGCGGCCTGGGGAATGGCTGCCCCAAGCCTGCTTAATGTGCCGGGCTGGCCTCTGAAAGGAAAACACATTTATTGCTACTTAGAGAAAATTGATCTAATTGGGCTGGAAGCATTCTGCTGATGGAACATGGAATTTTTATTAGGGGGGTGACTCAAGTTCAGCCAAGGTATCCCAGCTGGGAGGAGGCAAGAGCGTGTTTCTAGGGATTTCACCTCAAAACCTCTTTCCAGCTGATACCGACTATCTGGGGAGGCCTGGCTTGGACTTCCAGCTGTGCTGCCTGCAGACAGCATCCTGGAAGCTTCTCCCAGGCCTGATGCCTTCACTGCAAAATGAAAAACATAATTATAACATTCTCGCAGCCTTGTTGTGAGAGGGAAATGAGATTATGCATGCAGCAGGGCCGTGGCGCTGCCCTTCGCAGGAGACTGGGTCCAACGGGGACCTGTCTGAGCCAAGACTGCATGTGGTTTAGTCTCTTTGGCCAAATCCCGTGTAATTCAGTAACAAACCAGCCAAAGCCTTGTTGGCTGCAACTGAAGTGACTCATTTGAGAGCTATTTTTAGACAGAGCTTTGGTCTCTGAAATGTGGGGGCCCCAGCTCTCATAGCCTCAGGATCATCGCTAAGTTTCTCCCCATCTCTCTCTGCAGACAAGTCTGTTGAATATCTCCTCCGTTTTTCTCAACTTACCCGGACGCCCTTACCACTGTTTTGGCCTCAGCGCAGGCTGTCATGTCGCTGACCTGTCCGGCCACGGGCCACTGTCCCCGTCTCCTCCCTGGCCTCCCATCTGTCCCACTCCGGTCAGGCCTCCACGCTCACCCTCCAAACAAGTTCATCCGGCACTCCAGTGCCTTCTGTGCAACTGGGTCTTTCTAAAACACAGTTTGGGTCAGGTCATTCCCAGCTTAAAACCCCTCCCTGGTTCCTGGTCGCCTCCAGGGTAACGTCCAAATGCCTTAGCTTATGCCTCAGGCTTATCAACAGGGCAACCATATCGAACGTAATCATCATCTAAATTGAGACCATTTTATCTAGGACACAAAGGAAATTGCACGTGATGCCTGGTCAGCAGACATAGGGCAGGACCATCCTGGGCAGACTGGGGTATACGGTCACACTGTCCATCACAACGTGTCCCCTGCCCCACCTCTAGCCACTTACGGTGCCTCCTGTGCTTCCAGAAAAGCCCCCAGATATGAGCTCCCTTCACCCACCTATGCCAGAGCACATGCCGTCCCCTCGACCTAGAATGAATGCCCTCTCTCCCCATTTTGGCCTGTGTGCTTGCAGCCCTGGCTCAGCTGTCATTTCTGCAGCTTTTCCTGACTCCCACCCACAGTGAAAGTTGTTCCCTTGTGTGTTAGTCATGTATTGTAGCATAATAAATGCCCCCAAATGCAGTGGCTTAAAACAACAAACACTTATTATCTGACAGTTTTTGTGGATCAGGAATTTGGGAGTAGCTTGACTGGGAGTGGCGTAGGAGCTCTCATGCCTTTGCACCAAAGATGTCTGTTGGGACTGCAGGGTCAGATTTCAAGATGGCACACTCACCTGCCGGTGCTGGCTGTTGGCAGGAGGACTCAGTTCCTCCCCACATGAGTGTCCTCTGGCGGCAGCTGGTTTCCCCCAGAATGAGTCATCGAAGAGTGCAAGGAGGAAGCTGCCTTGCTCTGGGGGCCTGCCTGGTGTCTCTTGACTTCCGGTATCACACCTGCTTAAAGGGCCAGCCCTGTCCTGCCTCATCCTGCCCTTTCTTTTTGGAAGTCAGACATCACGTACCATCATTTCTGCTTGATTCTGTTGGTTAGAAGCAAGTCATTAAATGCAGCCCATTCTCAAGGGGAGGGAAATTAGTTCCCTCCTCCTAAATGGAAGTGTATCGCAGAATTTATGGGCACATTTTAAAATCCCCACACCTTGGTTAATCAGAGAGTTCCTCAGAGGGCAGTCTTCAGGACACCTGCATCTGAATCACCTGGGACATGGAAACCAATGTAGGTTCCCAGGTTTCACCTCATCTGATTGAACAGGAATCTGAGGGTGGTGGAGAGGGGGTAGTCGTGAATATGGACAAGAATCTGTGTTTCTGTACAAATCCCCCTAAGATTTGGGAACCCCTGCTTTCAGAGAACAGTGGTTAGAAGCATGAAGTCCGATTCTCTGGGTGTGAATCCTTGTTTGGCTATTTCTTAGATGTAACATTACACAAGTTCCTTGAGCCCTCTGGGTCTCAGTTTCCTCATCTAGAAAATGGGGCCAACAAAGTACCTTTCTCACTGTTGCTGTGAGGTCTAAATGAGTTCAATTTGTATAGTGCTTAGATCATTGCCTAGCAACTGGTAAGTGATAGAAATAGAATGAACAAAACAAATGCCTGGAAAGTAGCTCATTTTAATAATCTATTTACCTTCCTAGTTCCCATATTAGGTAGAAGCTTCCAGAATGCATATCCCTCGCCCTCCACCATCTCCCCCTATGTGTTTGTGGATCAACTCTTAGTGGTTCTCAACTGTGGCAACCTTGTAGAATCACCTGATCATTTAAAAAATCAGAAAGTATCAAAGCCCAGTCAACTACAAGCCATGAGAATCACAGTCTTTGGGTATGGTCTCTCCAGAAGATTCTTAGGTGCAGCCAGGGTTGAGAAGGACCAGAATGAGCAAGTGAAATAGGAGCTCCATTGGATGAGCTCAAAATAAGGCTTTGGTTTAGATGAGACTCTTCCAAAACAAAGTGATTGGGCGTGGCTGCTGGACGGAATGATGGGTGCTAAGGATTGTCCAAACTCACGCTGGGAATCAGTGGCCGACGAAGAATTTCTGTCTTCCCAGAGTTACCCGGAAGCTGTCATCTGGGTGCTAGCCTAGTGGGATTTCTGACTCCTCTTATGGGGATAATGAGCATGCTTATTTCATGTAGTCACTATAGGCGGTAGGTGGTGGGAATAGGGTCCTATAGTTTTAACTGTGTCCCAGAGGCCTTGTTCTGTCCCAGTGCAGCCCCCACCTGTGTGTGGCTGGAGGTATCAGACCGGTCCCCTGGGCTTGGTGAAAGAGTCATGACAGTAACACCCCTGGAGACTCTCTGTAGGCTGTAAGGGGAACCACAGAGGCAAGGAGTTACGTTGTTATTGTTATTATTCGTGAAAGTGAAAATGATGGGTAATCAGCAGTTAGGATGTGCTGTGCTCTGAGTGGCACGGGCTCCCTCCTCCCAGCATGCAGAGCGCGCAGGGGGCAGGCCGGCCCCTGGATTGCTGCAGGGCCCAAGATGCAGCCCTGAGGCACTCAACACCCCCCCCCCCACAGGACTTGATCATCTTCCACCATCCTCTCTATTGACTTATTTATTACGTTCCCAGGTGAATGCAGAAAGTGAGCTCCATAAAGAGAGGACTCTGTTACTGTGTCCACTTCGACCAGCACTAGCACGTCAGACACATTCATTAAATCTTTGCCAACAAGTGAACATTTATTTGGTACCTATTATATACCAAGCACCACAGGCACTGGGCTAGGCCCTGGGAATCCAGCAGAGAACAAGGCAGGCGAGGCCTCTGCCTTCACAGGGCTCCCAGGACCGTGTGTGAGATGGGCAACGAACGTGACAAGTGAATCAAGATAATTATCAGTGGTTATCTCCGGCATGAAGGAGGACGAAAGGAAGATGTGTGATGGAGAACACAGGGAGACCTAACTTAGCTAAGGAGTACAGCAGTTTCCTAGAGCTGCTAGACAAAGTATCACAGACGGCGTGACTTAAAACAACAGAAATTTATTCTCTCCGTGCTAGAAGCTAAAAGGCTGAAATCAAGGTGTCGGCACGCTCTCTTCGAAGGCTCTAGGGGAGAATCCTTCCTTGCCTCTTCCAGCGTTTGCTGGTCCCAGGCCTCCCTTGGTTTGTGGCCACGTCATTCCAATCTCTGACTCCATCATCACATGGCATCCTTCTCTGTGCCCAATTTCCCCTGTTCTTATAAGAAGTCACTGGATGAGGGCCCACCCCTATCCAGTAATATCCATTTTAACTTGATTACACCTTCAAAGACCCTATATCCAATTGAGGTCGCAGTCCCAGACTCCAGGGGTTAGGACTTGAACCTATCTATTTGGGGGACACAATTCAACCCACACCGTGGGTGGGAGGTGGAGGGTCAGGGAAGCGCTCTCCAGGGAGTTGGCACTTAAGGTGATACCAGTACTTGACAAGGGGCCGGCTCCAGGAAAAGGAGGCTAAGAGCGGAGGAAGAGTGCTCAGACAGGAGTCCCCGTGAGAGCCGTTATGCAGCAGGAAGAGTGGAGCAGGGCCATGCATCCTAGTGACAACCGCTGTGGGCCTCCAGCCGTCAGCCCAGAGCCTGGCTCGACCAGGGCAGGGGTGAGGGGTGGGTAGGTCCTCACGGACCCCAGCCTGGCAGTACTGGTGACAAGGGTGAGATGCAGCCCTGCCCTTGTCCCTTCCCTGCTTTCTATTCTCCCATGGCTCCCCATGGTCCTTAGGGCAAAATCCAAAAGTGGCTTCTCCTTTTAGTCCCAGCCTACAGAGGTGGGAAGAAGACATGACTCCCATGTCATATCTAGCTGAGTAGCTTTGAGCAAGTCACTGAATCCCTTTGAGACTCAGTTTCCTCACCTGTAAAATGGAAGGAAACCCAGCCACTACACAAGGTTGTTGGGGGGGATTAAAGGAGATCACGGAGCTAAAATGCCAGGCCTGGTATTTAGTAGGTTCTCAATCGCGTTAACTTCCTATCCTCCTGATCCTGGTAAGTGATAGAAATAGAATGGTATTTCCCTCTGCCCCCAGGCCCTGGGACCCCCTCAGCTGCTCTGTCCCTAATGGGCACTGTAGCCCAAAGCAGGACTGACACCTGGGAGCGTGCCTTTGGTCAGTGTTTTGGGATGGAACACTCACTTCCTGGCCCCACCCTCATGCCTTTCACTTCTTCTGGGGCCCCTGATAGCTAGAGGTCACCAGGGAAAGAAAGAGAAGGAGGAGGCAAGCTGGAAAATAACACAAACATGACTGAGAAGTTCTCTGTCCATGGTTGAATGTGGTGGTCAGTATGCACATTCTCTCAGGAGCCAGTGTTTCCACTAAGGAGTGAGCTGAGATGACAGGGCGACTTTATCTTCAGGATGGCATCACTTAGGCAGCTTTGCTGGGCTGGGGGTGATGGTAGTGAGAGCTGACCACATTGCACCGTGGTTAGCATCTCATGATTGTGTCCTCATGGGGTGCAGGAGCCGGATCCTAGGGGTCCTTGCTGTGTCCCCAGCACAGGGCCTGGCCCTGAACAGGCAGGTGCTCAATGGAAGAATAAACAGATGCCCAAAACTTCCATTCTGTGTTCTCTGGTGGAATCAGCCAAGGCATTGCCTTAGTTTTGGTCTCTGCAGAAGCAGCCCTGACACAAGGATTCGAGTGCAGGGAGTTTGTTTGCGAGGCAATCCCAGGGTGCACAAGTAAGGGAGAGGGGACACGAGACAGAGAGGAAAAGGAAGACCATAAGGCTGTGTTATTGAGCAGGTGACTGCTGTGGGCAGCAAGAGCCCAGTCCTACTGGGGACCTCTGGGAGATGGGCAGAACATGCACCCCTGAGCTAGCCCCCATCAGGGCGAGGAAGCTGGGCCTTTTATGCACCAATGCCTGGTCTGTCATCGGTGGAAGTTTGCTCCAGGGGCATTTGCTCCCTGGCACTTGTAGTTCACCGTATGCCAGGTGAGCAGGCTACTGCAGCCAGAGGAGCCTCTGGCAGAGATGTAGGTGGGGCGGGGAGTAACTGCAGGTGGTGGACAACACAGAAGTGCATGTGGCGGAGAGATGGGCGGGCGCTGTGAAGGCTCCTAGGCTTCTGTGGCAGGTGACCCTTAAGTTTTTGGATGAGGGGCATTGCTTCCCCCTCATTCTTAGACAGCCACTTACCCCCGAGGATGGAGGACCTTCCCAAGGCTCACCTGGGCCTCAGCTGCAAGAGTGCCTGGCATGGGTCCTTGTCACTTTCCCAGCCCAACCTGTGTCTGGCCCCATGCCCTGGTGAGAGGGGAGGGGGGAGGGATGGCGTCAGGGTGTCAGGCGGGCAGATGTTGGCTCTCCCCCAGACCGGAGCTGACTGGAGTGCTGAAGTGAGGATGAAAAACGAGCAGCCTGGTGTGCATTAAATATTTAATATTCTCTCCCTGGGAGGTGTCAGGGAAAGGACCCTATAATAAATACCGCACGGGACAATTCCATCACACAGCTCGTCAGTTAATGGCCTCGTTTGCTCTGACAGAAGCTTTACAGATGCCAGGTCTGTGGTGTGTTTTAGGCGTGTGCCTCCCTCAAGCCTTGGTTGGACCTGGGAAGGCAGGGGACAGGCTGGGGCAGAGGATCCTCCAGGTGCCAGGTTTCACTCTAATATGTACAGAATTAGTGGAGTTAGGGTTGTGCAGACGAAAGATTCATCTAACAAACATACGACACTTGGCGCCTGCCAGGGTCTGCTATACGTGTTCCAGGGGTATCAACTATTTAGTCCTCACTGCTACTATATTATGATGATGATTTCCATTTTATAGATAGGGAAACTAAGATGCAGAGGGTGTGCTGAAGAGCTCATCCAAAGCCACAGTGCTAGTGAACGGAAAAGGCGGGATTTGAAGCCAGGCAGGCTGGCTCCAGAGTCTGTGCCATGCTGCCAGGGCTGATAGAGCCATGGAGCTGGGATTCCGGCTCCATCACTTCCCAGCTCTGTGGTCCTGGACACTGTGGCCTAAGCCCACTGGGCTTCAGTTGTTTTGTGGTCAAAACTGGGACAATACAAGTCTTATCTCATCGAAGTTGCGCGAATTGTATGAGGAATTACATGTAAAGCTTTAATGATCACATTGATAAAATTTAGCTCGTCACTGCTTGCACCTGAACGCTGTCATTTACTGGCTGTGTGACCTCCTGGCAAGGGACTTGACCTCTCTGAGCCTGTCTGTTTCCTCATCCATAAATGGAATTAAAAGTCCCCTCTCCCAGGGAATACTCCGAGTGTCCTTTGACCCCTAAGCCTTACGGTTAGCTGTCAATCCGTGCTTCCATTAGTCATGCCTGAGTCAGGAGTATGGTGGCCACCCATAAGTTCTCGGCTCTGTGCCCCTTGCTTGTACCAAACTGCCCTGTGCTACCTGAGGGCTGTTTACATCCCCTGAATTACAACTGAACTGCTGTGGTTGAGGAAGGGGCAGCCTGACTTAGGCTCCTTGCAGGGAGAGAATTCACAGCCTCGCGTGTTCAAATAAACATGCTAGAGTCCTGCACAGCCTACGGTCCCAAGCAACATTCTGGGGACTCTGGGTGGCCCAGGGCCGCTGTGCTGACTCCAGGCATTGTTCTGTTTGTGACCTCGGCTCTGGGCACAGACCAGTAGGTCTACTGCCTCTGTGGGCTAGGATGAAAGTGTGGGATGGAGAAGGCAGACATCTGGTCTACAGCTAAGCCCAGGATGCCGTCCTTCTCCTAATGGCCCTGATTCTCCGGATGGCAATGTGCCAAAGGTTGTTCCAAAGGTCACAGGCTCTGGGGGGCTGTCCCTCATCCCAGGGGTGTCATCCACAGCCTTTTTGATACCTCAGGAGCCTGGGGCCGCTGGTGAGGACAGGGAGGGAAGGAGGGAGCAGGAGGAAGGGGAGTGCACGGTCAGCAGCAGCGTTATGGATGGCTGCGTGAATGTGAGGTGAAAGGGACCTCCAGGCTGTTCCCCACAGCCCCGTGCTCTGCCTGACTGGGAGCAGCCAAGATGAGCTCGACTAATTTATATTAATTCAAGACCATTAATGATGAGCTATCGTCTCTCGTCTCTGTTCTCTCTCCTCTCCCTTTCCTAGTGGGAAGACAATACTCAGATTCAAGTGCTGAGTTTTGCTGCCCCCCAATTCCTTGCAGATTAACCTCAGGCTGGGAGTCCAAATCAGGCAGGCCCTGACTCCCACCTCATCCCTCATGAGCACCCCAAGAAACGAGTCCCTAGGGTTCTTTTCTTCTCTAAGTTTGACCAACTCTTTAATGAAGAACAAGAGCCCCCAAACTGTTGTGAAAAGTCGAATGCTGCTGTCAGGGCCGGGGAGGGGTTGGTGCAAGGCTTCCAAGGGACTCAGGTGGATTTCCAACAACCACACTGTCCAGCCTGCAGGACCACCTCCTTCCTTCTTCTTACTTGGGCCTGAAACCTGCTGCTCTGCTCTTTGGACTGTCTGCCCACAGCTTGTATTCCTGACCTAACCGGAATTAGAGCAGAGGGAATTATCCTCATTTTACAGAGGCAGGAAGTGAGGCCCAAAGGAAAACACCAGGCTGAGCCTAGGTCCCGAGACTCCTGAACCCAGGCACCCTGCCTCTTGAAGCCACAGGGGGAGTATTCGGACTACAGCAGTCCCATTTCATCCCCAGGGGACACGTTTCAAGATCCCCAGTGGATACCTGACACTCTACATGGTACTGAGCCCTACATATGCTACGTTTTTTCCTATCTGTTCACACCTTTTCCCTTAAGGGAGCACTTTACAGCTTCCCTTAGGCATATCCGAATTGCCAGCATCACTGCTCTTGTACTTTGGGCCCATTATTAAGCAAAATAAGAGTGACTGGCACACAAGCACTGCCATACCTTAACAGTGGATCTGATAACCCAGCCGGCTACTAAGTGACTAATGAGCGGGGAGCCTGTACCGCGTGGAGCTGCTGGACAAAAGGACGATTCACTTCCCGGGCAGGACAAAGCGGGAAGGTGCGAGATTTCATCTCTCCTCAGAATGGCATGTGATTTCAAACTTATGACTTGCTGATTTCTGGCATTTTCCTTTTAATACTTTTAGATGGCGACTGACCGCAGGTAACCAAAACAGTGGGACGTGAAAACGCGGATGGCGGAGGACTGCTGTGAGTATCTGACGGCTGTTCAGTTCCCATAGGATCTGGGACAAGGCCAAGCCACAGAGCTGCCTGTCCCCAGGTCTGGGAGTGACAGGTACCTTGTTTGTAGGGAGTGTCTAGAGGCTGTGGATAGAGGTGTGATAGTTGTCCAGGGGCAGGCCAGATGATGGGTGTGCAGGGGCAGGGCCCAGCGGGGTGCGGACGCCTGTAGGGGTTGTGAGTTGAGAGCCCTGACCAGCACAACTCCTTTGGTAGCCCTTCCCTTTCAGGTCTCAGTCTTCCCATCTGGACACTGGAAACCGTCTGGGAGACCTCTGTGGGATCTGGGTGGGGGACTCCCGGCTGTCTGAGTCTCAGTCCCCAGACCCAGCTGGCTGAAGGCCAGGGAGGTTGCAGAGCCCCCTCCCCCCCATGCACCCTCAGCCCCCAGCACCCTCAAGCCTTGAACAGAGGGACTGAATTCCACTGCTTTTGCCTTTTTGCTCCTGGTTGATGATGTTAAATTCAGGGGTGGCTGAAATACTCACACACAAACCCACACAAATGATTTCCCCCGACATTAACATATTTCCTTTTGAAACCCTGTGAGGCTTTTCTCCAAAGTAATGGATTCCCCCCCACCCCCTTGTCTGGGCCAAATGTATTTAAATCTGGTCAGGTGATTTCTATCAGCTCAGCAGGGCTTCCCTCCTGTTTCCTGGGTAAACCAGCATTCTTTTGTATTCTCCCCTTCAGATCTCTAGGTAAAAGGGAGGCTTTCTATGCGAAAGTTTTACTGGGACAGACAGACCGACTCAATGTTGCTGGGAGTCTTTGATAGCCGGGAGCACAAGCTCTGACTTCAGGGGCTCAGAAACGTCATCAGCTGAGGAGGGGGATAGGAGAACAGGATCCTGCTGAAACAGCCCTTTGAAATCCCCTAAATGATGTCTCATGTGCCGGCGCCTTTTCAGCCCAAGCCATACCTTTGGCATGAAAAGCACCTTTGGAAAAAAAAAAAAATTAGCTATTTTTTAAGGCATAGAAGGAGTAAATTTAATATTAAGTCCTAATGGTAGAAATCTTTGAAAAGGCATTTCTGGACTTGGGAATCATTTAACACTCCCCCTGATCTAGCAGCACAGGTTCCCCCGCCCCCCTTCCCTTTAATTCTTAATCTTCCTCTTTCCAAACACTGGGCCTTTGTGATGGCAGGTCAGGGCCTGGCATCCCATCAGGGTGCAGTGACTTCTAGCGAATGGAGCACGTCTCATTCTACCCAGATCCCCCAGCTTTTAAAGCACTAGCCAACCCCTGAGATTTTCTCCTAGCTTTTAAAGTGCTAGTTTAGGTGTGAAGAGGAGATACTGAAGGAATTGCTAGTGCTGGAAGCTGGAGCGACAGCCTGGCTCCCCGTGATGAGAGCACCTACCACCCAAGGGCCTGCAGCCTAGAGGGACTGGAGGGAGGGCGAGATGCAAAACCAGCCCTAGTGGATCCTGGACCACCCACAGCCCAGGGCCTCACCCAGCTCAGCCCGTCCTGGCTCTCCCAGCTCCGACTGGGAAGTGACTTGCCAAGCTTTGATTCTTGAAGGGAGCTCCTCTGAACCCACACAAGGGTTTCCGACCTGCCTTGGGGAGCCCCTTTCCCTACCCCTTCCCCAGACCAAGGCAACCAGGACCACGGACAGCTCTGGTGCGTCCTGGCCTGGTTGCAAGGACACTTTGCACCCTGGCCTCTCTGTCAGCGTGTTAAAGGGGCTTTTTGGACTCAAGTGAATTTACCTTTTGGGATAGGACATCATGTTTTTCCACACAGGATCCAGAATTGAGGCAGATGGTTTCTGAGGGAATCCTAGGGGTTGTGAGGAATGAAAAAGGAAAATGTGCAGAAGGACTCCTAGGTTTCCTGCCTGGTGGCAAGGGGACACTACTGTAGAACCAGGGAGGTGGAGGTGGGTATGTTCAGTGTGGGGAGAGGGCAGTTGGGGGTATTCCTGGGTGAGCAGGGCTGTGTGGGAGACCACTGAGGCCGCCATTGTGTCTCATTTAAATCATTCTGACTGTCCCATCTCCAATAGCCCATCCCTTCCATGGTTAGCTGAATGAACTTTCTCAAGTGCAATTCTCATATCAATCCCCTCCTTAAGACCTTCCATGGCTCCCCATTTTCCTCAGAATAAAGGACGATCTCATCATCCTGGCAAATGAGAGACCTTTGAAGATCTGCCTGATCAACCAGCCCCATTCCATTTCCTGACTGTTTCAGGCCTGCTGTGCCCCTCGCATGCGCCATTCCTTGTCATGCCTCCATATGTCTGCCCCTGCGGTCCTCTCAGCCCAGAGCCTCTACCCTTCTATCCTCCGGCAAATATCTGCTCTTTGGTCAAGACCCAGATCAAGGGTCACTGCGTGGTGAAGCCTCCTGCCCCACCTTCCCTCAGGCACTGTGTTTCCAGCACTAGGTTAAGATATCCCAACAGCATTCGTTTCTGGTATTGTGGCTATTTGTATTATACCTATCTCTCCCCAGTGCCTGGGAGCTCTTTAAAGATAGAGCTAGGTCTTATTACTCTTTGTGTCCTTTTTACCTAGAAATCCAACCCAAACTCTTTCCTCCAAGCTTCAATAAATGCTATCATCCCCATTTTACAGGTGAAGAAACTAAAGCACAGAGACCTTAAGTAACTTGCTTAAGATCACATGGAGAGTAAGTTGAAGACCCCCAAGAAAGAGAGGAGATCGGTAGGAGAAAACGGGTTTCTTACAGCTCCAAGACCGTTTTTGAAGCTAGAGCTTTCAGAGATGATCATGTGGGAGCTCTTCCAAGTAAAGCCTCCTTCCCTTGGACATTTTCTCCAATAGGGTGGCTGCCCCAAATTCCTTGAGTGTGGTCACCTGGGTCCGGGGCATTCCAGGTGTCTGGCTGGTGCAGTTGGGCAACCTGAGACTGTAGAGGGGAGAAGAACCTGCAGACAAGAAGAAATGAGGGAGTGTACTCAGCATTCCCTGGGTCCTGAAAATACTGCCCATGCCTAGTTTTGAGAAGGTGTGGAAGCTCCAGGCCACGGCTCCTACTGATTCAGCCCCCTCCCAAGGCATTAGCCCTTTATGACTTCATATTAATCTGCAGGCACTTATTGCTCTGCAAGGCTGTTTTGACAAAAGTTCATTATCAAGACTGCTAAATGCTTTTAAAGCATTGATTGGGGGAATTATTACATCACTGGGGTAGACACTGTGTTTGAAGATGGATGGTGTTGCTCAGACCATCTGAAATTTTCCTTCTTTTAATTGGATCGATCCCCAGAATAAACGTAGTTTAATTGAATTTTGAGGAAAATTGAGCAGTTGTTTGTGAGTCTCTGTCGATAGGCATTATTTCAATTACACGGTGATAAGTGAGCGGGGGTGGGGTGGTGGTGGTGGGATGGTGTAGGCAGGATTGAACTCTGCTGTGCGCCCGACTGGACGAAAATTTCCCTGAAGTGAATCCCACCTCTGGTCCTGCTCATTCAGTAAATATTAGTGAATGTCAACTTCGTGCCCCAGTCTAGCTCTCTGTGGATTTCTTTCTAGGGGGTCAGAACCACAGGCTGCGAAATCTCATTGTGCCTGTATCCAGTTTCTGACTCAGTCACTCACTGGTGATGTGGCTTTGGGCAAGTTACGTGCATTTTCTAAGCCTCAGCTTCCCCACCTGTGAAATAGAGCTATGACGGCCCCCATTTCTTGAAGTTGATATAAACGTGAAATTAGATTATGCAGTTACTCTTCCTTAGTGGTATCTGGAAGGTTGTGCGAATCTAGCGCCATTCCAGAAGGAAAGCAACGGTGAACATACAGAGATGTCAGAGAATGGGGAAAACCTTACCATTATCATTGACCTGTTTTAATCGCTACAGTTTTTATTTATCGTGGAGTTCTTTCTCTCCCTTTTTCTCTGTCTCCTTGTCTTTTCTCTGTCTCTTTCTTGGGCATGCTCTCTCAGGCTTACTTCCTTTTCTATTTTAACACCTTTCCCTCAGTGCCACCACCCTTAGTTATTTAATTGTGCATAGTACAGGGTGCTGTACAGTGTACACTACGAGAACCTAAAAGTCCAGGGCATCAGGAAAAACACCTGTGAAGAGGCAACATTTAATCTGAGACCCAGAGAAAGAACAGGGTGAGTGAGCAAACGCTCTCTCTCTCTCTCTCTCTCTCTCTCTCTCTCTCTCTCTCTCTGTTGTGTTCTAGGCAGAGGTAACAGCACGTACAAAGGCCCTGAGGTTGAGTGTGAGATGTATGAGGAGCTGCCAGGAGACCAGTGTGGCTCTAGTATGGTAAGAAAGGGAGGGCCAGGTCCGTGAAAGACCACATGTGACAAACTGAGAAGCCTGGGCTCCAACCCAGCCCCATTGAGCTCTCAATCCACACGCGCCCCATTGAGCTCTCAATCCACACGCACCCCATTACTACGTGTCATCTGATCAGTTCTTCTTCAGTCTTTTTGGAAATCCCAGACAGATCAAAGCTAAGGGACTCTGTGTCCCCTGCTGCCAGGGTCTGGGAGGGCAGCAGTGGGCTTCATTGAGGTAAGCTGAGAATCTTTAGATTCTTCACCATAGAGCATTTCTAAACGATCAAACCTTTCTCTCTGAACACTGTACCTCTTCCAGCTTAACCAAGATTCAGAACTGGTAATCAACGTCTGGGCCAGGGGAGCCTCCCCTGGGGGCAGTTTGTCCCCGCGGGAACATTTGCCAGTGTCTGGACACACTTTTGATAGTTATCACTGGAGGGGAGTGCTGCTGGCATCTAGTAGGCGGAGGTCAAGGATGCTGCTCACCATCCCTCAGTGCTGTACTGAGCATTATCTGAGCCAAAGAATTATCAACTCAAAATGTCAGTAGTGTTGAGGCTGAAAACTCCGCCCTAGGCAATGCTGGACAGTGGCCATCAGCCCTTTACCGCTCACAGCTGCTGAGCGGAGAAGTCAGAGGGCCTCTCTTTTGCCAGCCATAGCAGGTTTCTTGCTAAAGCTACTTCCTCTTGGTGGCTGGCTTGGGCTCCCGAGACCCCCACCTTGTCCTGTCCTTGGAGAGAATTTCCTTCACTGGTTTCCTCTACATGCCAGTATTCAGCTGTCCTTGACTTTAAGTAACACTTTTGCTCTTGTTAAGAGCTTGAAGATGCCATGTCTTTCATCTCCTTTCTGGGGCTCAAGTTCTTCGCGGCTGAATCCCTCAACCCCCATCCTCTCATCAGAGCTAAGTACTTGGATAACACACACCCTGTGTGATGTGGCGTAATTTGGATATTTTTCTCACTTGTCACTAATTGCAAACAATAAAATAAAACATCAGATTGCTGCCAAGACTGCATTGCCATAGAAATCAAGTCCATTTCCATTTAAACAAGTTTGAAAAACACACTCATTGAAAACAAATGTGTTCCCTGCACATGAATTCAGATGATGACAAATGTTTGTTTCTTTCTTTCTTTCTTTTTTTTAATTTCCCGGAGTACATCTTTCTCGTCATTGGGAACTGTGAACTTCTTACAAGTGCCTTTGTAACCTCTGGAGTCAGCCTGAGGCCTGACTCTGTTTCCCCTGGTCACTCTCCTGGGGATGGGGTCCAGAAGAGGGCAGATTTTAGGCGCTGCGGCCTCCCTGGCAAGACGGTTGAGTGAATGTATCACCACAGATGAGCCACGCCATGTCCAAAGCCATGGCTCTGTGCTGACCACAGAATAAAGGCTGAAGTTCTCCTGATGACACTTGAGGCCTGTCCTCATGGGGCTCCTGTCGACCCATTGAGCTTTCAGCCTCTCCTTTGCCCCACTAGACTTTCCACATTGCCCTGAACACCATATATCTTTGCAGAGATTATTTCCTCTACCAGAAATGCCCTTGCAGCTCATGCCTGGAAGGTGATCACTTCCTTCTAGATCCGACTCAGAGATTTGGCTTCCTCTTCGGGGAGGCCCCATTCTCTGTATTCTGCAAGTGCCATGTCCGCCCCTCTATTGGAACATGTTCCACAGGCTATCCTGAATGCGTATTTACTCAGATAACCCGAATAAAACCAAGCCCCCATGTGGTCCAGTCTCAGCATGGCGTCATACCCAAAGAATCACGTATTACAGTCAGAGGAATTTAAAGCAATTTAAATCTTTTGTTGGTGTGGCTTACACAATGTCAGAGAGGATCCAAATCACAGTTCATAGCAACATTTACCATTCTCTTTCCTTACTCGTAACGCTGGCTTTTAACTTCGTCTGCCTTCCACAGCAGCCGTCATAATTCCCTCCCTACTAAAATTCTTTCTAAGCTAAACCACTCATGACTCTTGATTTCCTGGTTACTCCTCTTCTATTTCAAGTCCTTCTTTTCTCCTAAGTGAGTTTTCCTTACATTTTTTCCCCCCAAATGAGAGTAAAAAGGTCCCAGGGAACTTACTGGCAGACTCAGAATCTCCCTGATATAGTAGGAGAAAGAGGGTCAGAATGGCCAAAGATGAGCTTCTCTCTAGCAGTCTGGAGGTGGGGGAGTGCCTGTTTGTCTCTGCTGCTCCACTTCTGTCTCTGGTGCCCGTAATGCAGGTTGGATCTGCATTACATTCATCTGGGGTCTCCAGCCCTGTGCTGAGGGCTTCTTACCAAATAGTCCCTCAGTGTTTGTTCTCACAACTCCCCTCCCCCAGGAAAACTGAAGCATCAACTTGGGCAGACGAGAAAGGATGCAGGCTCAGCCCAAACCCTTTGGATTGCATATTGGAGGACGTGGGACACGTGTGTACGGTGACACCAGTTCTTGTCACCACCCACGAGGGCCTGCATTCTGATGGCGTTTGTTTTCTTTCATTTCTTTCTTTTCCATGGCTCACCCTTGTGTTTATTTTTCATCTGTGAATGGATACGTTATTTTTACATGTTCTCTGCCTTTTGCAACAGATTTTTAATTATCCATTTTCAATTGTTTTAACGTGAACATATGAGCAGCTACCGAAAAGTGCAGATAAAGGCAACACGTTTCCAATTGTCTGTCACAATATTTGCTTTTTGTGAAACATTCTGGGGATGTGGCCTCCTACATCTATATTTTGTAGGCTGTTTTGGAATTTCTTCCAACGGCATGTCCAGGGGTGTGAATGTCAAGAGAGAGTCTGGAGCCTGTACAGTCATTTTTTTGGGGGGTGGGGTGGAGGGGGTTCCCTGGCCAAGCTGTGTGTATGGCAGGAATGGAGGTAGCATCGAGTTTAGGTAGAGGGCATCCAGCATCCAATGACTGGTGTCCAAGGGGTGGGCTGGAGATTCGTTCATTAATTCATTAAACGATTCTTACATATATACTATGTGCTTGGAAGCCCAGATCAGGCCTAGGATTTTCTGCAGTGACTGTATAAGCCTGGAAACAAGTACTGACTAGGGGCTTTGGGACATGGCCAACTTGAGTTTGCATGGGAGTCAGGCGGTGTGCAAAAAGGCTTGCGCACACACAGAATGGAGTTCTGAGGCCTAGACTTGTGAATGGAGTGAAGGGACATCTTTAGACCTTCCACACTATCCCAAGGAGAGAGGAGTATTCCATATCCCCAGACAGGATTTTAGGCATGTGATGGATTTCATGGTGGTTAGGCAAATATTTCTTCCTTCTCTTCCTTCCTCCCACCCTCCTTCTCATGTCCGTGGGAGGAGTGTACTTATTTGTTCCATTGAATTGGACTTTGCCATATGTGTTGCTTTGGAATCATGAAGAGTGGAATGCCCTTCTTTCTTCCTAGACTTTGGGCTTGGCTATGTGACTTTGGTCAGTGGAATATCAGCAGAACGCAGTATCTGGCCTGGAACCCAGCCCAGCCAATTGTAGCATAGAGCAGCCAGATCCCAGATGATCTGTAGACTGTAAGTGAAACATAAATGATTATTATTGTATGCTACTGAGACTTTGAGGTTGTTTGTTACACAGCAGTAGCAGGCTGATACAAGGGTCTGGCAGGCACAGCAGGCTCCTTGAAAAGATATACCAAAATGCTTTGCAATGATTTTAAACCAATGCCTCTTTGATAAATACACAAATCTCCTACTCCTCACCGACTCTAGGTTAGAGATGAAGACACACTCCCAAGGGACCGCACCCTCTTATTCCTTATGAGCATGGCTGTCTTCTGGACATCTTCACTGGCCAGGATGTTTTTATCAAGCTTTACTTCTTATAGTTTGTGCTATGAAAGGAATGGGTGGGATTTTAAATTTCCAAGAAATCAAATAATATTAGGAGATTGAGGATACTTCTGAAACGAGGCAAGTCCCCTGACCTGAACTCCTTGAAGTCAGGCTGAGCCCAGGAATGGGCTGGAGGGCAGCTCTACCCCAAGTTGACCACTGCAGGCCAAGGTGTTTGTGGTCCAGTCCACTTCTTCCAGCTGGGGCCTGTGCATTCAGAGGTTGTGTCTAACTACAAGGTCTGGCCTGATATTTGGAGTCAAATAAGAGCCCAGCATCCCAGAGATAGACTGATTCCCAAATAGCTCAGAACCACACTTGATTATGCTACCTCCTATTTGGACTTCCTGTGGCCTCTTTTCATTCCCAGGATCCTGCACGGTGGGCATCTATAGTTTCTATACTTGAACAAGTATAAGGACTATAGCTCCTTTCAGGTATCCCAGAGGCCTGAGCATGCCCTCAGAGGCATAGGCAGAGGCATAGAGTCCTTCCTCCCACAGCTCAGAAGTGTCCATACTCTTGTGGTTCCTAAGGACTAAATACGCTCAAACATCTGAGGTCAGCTTCCTCCAGGAAGTCCTCCCTTACCCTCCCCGATGGGACATATCTCTCCGTTCTATACTTCTTTAGCACCTTTCAATCTTAATGCTTGTTTGGGGGATTGCTCAATATAAATGTAATATAATAATTAAAATATTATAACATATAATAGAATCTACTCATGAAATCTGGTCCATCTCTCCTTCTATATTACAAACTGCGTGAGAGTAGGGGCTGGGTCTCTCTATGCTTGCTGTTGTATTCCCAGCACCTGGCATCGTAGTTCACCTACAGAACATGATCGACAAATATTTGATGAATAAATTAATCTTTAGTTTGGTGGTACGTGTCTTACCAGTTTTATCCTCACTGACAAAGTCTCAGGACAATCACCATGGACAGCAATGACAACCACGGCCACCACAAGTGCTATTTATTGAGCTCTGGCTACGCGCTGGGCACTGAGCAAAGCCTTTTTCAGACTTTGCTCATTGAATGTCCACAACAGCCCCAGGAAGTGGGTGTTATCACTCCTATTTTAGAGACGAAGGACTTGAGGCCAAGAGAAGTTCAGTCACCCATTGTTACACAGCCAGGATGTGGGGAGGCCAGGCTGAGAACACTCGGGACTCTGCATCAGGTTCCTATTGCTGCTGTAACAAATTACTTACTGACTTAAAACAAACAGATTTATTGTTTTACAGTTGTGGAGATCAGAAGTCCAAAATGGGTTTCACTGGGCTAATATCAGGGTGTCGGCAGGGCTGCATTCCTTTTGGAGGCTCTAGGGGAGAACCTGTTTCCTGGCCTCTTCCAGCTTTCCCAGGCTGCTTACATTCCTTCGCTTGTGGCCCCACCTCCATCTTCAAAGCCAACCATTTTACATCTTCAAATCTCTCTCCCCCCACCCGCCCTCCACTGCCACACACAGACATATACTGCTGCCTCCCTCTTACAAGGACCTTGTGATTCCACTAGGCTCACCACAATAATCCAGGATAATATCCTCATCTCAAAATCCTTAATCATATCTGCAAAGTCCCTTTTGTCATGCAAGGTTTCTGGGATTAGAATGTGGACATCTTTGGGCAGCCCATTATCCTGCTGACCACAGATTCTTCTGTGTTACTTTCCTTGTTCAAGGGCCTCAAACAAATCCCAAAGGGCCCTCCCTCTCTCTGTCTGGGTCCATAAGACTTAAGTGTCAGAGCAGAAATCCTTGACCCTGCTGCTAGGATGGTGTAGAGGTCACACGGCCACCCTCACCCCTTTCTTGGGAACAGAGGGGTGGTGGCAGCGAACCAAAAGGTAGTGGACCTTGCCTTTCTGCACCAGCCCAGCGCTGAGACCCCAGCCCTGGGATGACAGATTCCTCTTTATGCCAAGCTGATCTTCAAGGTAACATCTGATATTTGCTGGCTGGCCCCGCCGGGCTGTAAGTCTTCTCGTGTATTTTAGGACCATTAAAACGATGTTTCCGCACAGGCAGTGTGTTTCCGCACGATGAGGAGTCTCTAGCATTGTGGGTAGCTGAGCAGCTGGGTCCCTTGATCCATCAGAGGCAGCCAATGCTGGCCTCCAAGCTCATGGCTGATCTCCCACGCAGGATGAATTAACATGGCAGATACAATTTTCCTGGGTCAACGTGCTTCACCTTGCATATCTGTCTCCGTTCAAGCTCGGAGAAGGCTGACTGTAGTCACCTGCTTGCCTGGCCTTGGAGACCTTGTCTGGGCCTGTCTGGTTCCCCCCCGCACCCCCACCCCATACACACAGCTTCTATTTCTAGCTGAGAGTCCCTCTTTCTATCTAGTCTAATCACCAAGGGGAGGGGAACACAATCAACTTGGGTGTAAAATTCTAAAGTCCTTTGGAAGATGCAATTGGAACATAATCCTGTCTGTTAACATTTCCCAGTTAATTATCATCGGCTGTATTTTTGGCATTAGGGCTGAGCTGGTGGGAGGGGGGGTGAGAGGGGTGGCGGGTGGCATCTTTGTCACAATACCAGTTTTAGGAGTCGTTTATCTTGTCTTTTAGACTAATTATCCCAAACTCACCACTAGGCTGTCACACTTACATGCTCCAATAAATGTAGTTTTAAATCAGCCGCTGACTTTGCGGCAGGGGTAGCAGCGTCCCTGGCTTGTGTCTAACTAGGGCCATCCATCTGTAATCATGGCACTGAGGGGAGGTGGCACTATTCGGGCCTCCATGAATGATCACGCTTATTTATATGCAAATACATTTGACAAATCAATAATGTATGATTTAGCTGTATGCAGGCTGGCCATCACAGGTGGGGGTTCCACAGAGGGTCTGTGTGGCATTCCCTTCCCCACTGCCACCCCCTTTCAAGGTTTCCAAGTTCAAGATTTCTTTGTCCAGATTAAGTAACTTGTTCTTGTGAGGGACTTCGTCCCTATCTCAGGCTCTGCCCCAGTTAGGACTTTGTCCCTTTCTTAAACTTAGCACATTATTAATTCAGCAAATATTTATTGAGCATCTACTATTATATTTCTGTCTCTCTATCTCTACATCTATTTCTATTTGTATACAAAAAAGCCCTTGTGTACCATTTACTATGTTCCAGCACTGGTCTTAAGTGCTTTGCATACACTGTCATTTAATCCTGCTAATGAAATAGATGCTATTCTTGGCCCCATATTACAGAGGGAAAAACTGAGGCCATATATTGTCCAAAGCTGATACAGCTAGAGAGTACCATTCTGGAATTCAAACCCAGGCAATTTGGCCCATATTCTCCACTTTTACCTGCTGGGCTTTGTCGTCAAGTGCTGTGCTAGCACTGGAGCCACAGCAAAAGCTAAAGCAGACAGTCCCTGATGTCATGGAACTTTCATTCTGGTGGATAAGAGTAAGAGCAAAAATAAAATATCAAATTCTATGAAAGAACAACAAAGCCCATCAACGTACATGACTAAGATTCACATGTTGTGATAATTGCTTATGGAGGAAAATGACAGAATGAAGAGAATAACGGAGTCAGGAAACCCACCTAGCTGAGCACAGTGCTGTCGAAGTGTGGTCAGTCCAAATGGAGGGTGTTTGTCTGGCTTTGCCCACTTGTGGGGGCTTCTGATCTGGTGGGGGAGCCTGGCAGTAAGATGTTCAGGAGCAGAATGTTAGGTAGTGTTTAAAAGCTGGGGAGGAGGTTGATGGTAGGAAGAGGTAAAGGAGGCATTTAGGTCCCAGAGAGAAGACCTTTGACACAGGTGAAGGCCTCCTTCACTCCACAGGGATTTACTGAGTAGATAATATGTGCCAGCTGCCTTATCTCAATTAACATCCCCAGAAACCTTATGAAGCATGGGCTACAATTATCCTCACTTTACAGATGAGAAAACTGAGGCCCACTGAAGGTAAGTGACTTTGCCAAGATCACATAGCCAGTAAGTGAGTTGGGGGGCTGGCATTTGAGACAGAACCTCTGTCCAGTTCTCCAGTTCTAACCCTAACTCTAACTTAACTCTAACCCTAAACTGAATCCTCTAGAGTATGCTACATCCTGGGGCTCTTTCTCCATCTCTTCAGAGCAGCTTCCCAAACCCACCCAGACTCACCCACCCACCATTTCTTGAATGCAGCAGACCTGGGACCCACCCCATCCAGAGGGGAGTCTTAAACCCCTTAAAATCTCCCCAGGGCCCTCAGGATGAAGCCTGGCATTCAGTGCCCTCTCTGGGCTCCAGCCAAACTGAACTTCATGTTTTAGTTCCCTGGGTTCCCCATACCCCTGGCCGTGGGCCATTGCCCAGGGTATTCCCTCTGCTGAATGCTTTACCTCTTTTTCTTTGCTGAGACAACTGTCTTTCAAGTCTCTCATCAGTTGTCGTTTCCTCTAGGAAGCCTTACCGCATTCCCGTATACCAGACTGGCTGCCCCTCTTTATGTTTCTATTAATACTCGCCCCAAGTGGTAACCATCCTCCTAGATGGCCGCCAACTGTCCCCGCCCCCTGGTGCCCATGCGTTTGTGTAGTGCCCTCCCACATGGTACCAGGGTTTATCCATGTGACCAACAGAATATGGTGGAATAATGTTTTGCAATTTCTGAAGGTGGGTCCTAAAAACACTTCCGCTTTCATCTTGCTCTCTTGGATTGCTCACTCTAGGAAAAGCCAGGTGCCATGTTGTGAGGGCACTCAAGCAGCTTCCAGAGAGGTCAGTGTGGTGAGGAACTGGTGCCAACAGCCAGCACCATTTTTCCATACACGAGTGAGTTTCCTTGAATCAGATCCTTTAGCCCCAATTAAATCTTCAAATGACTGCAGCCCCAGCCAACGTCTTGACTGCAACCTCATGAGAAAGTCCGAGCAAAAAATACTACCCAGCTAAACCACTTCCAAATTCCTGACCTACAGAAACTGTGATTGAAAATAAATGCTTATGGTTTTAGGCCACTAAATTTTGGGGGTAATTTGCTAAGCAGTAACAGATAGCTAATACATCTGACGAATATAATTTTCCGTTTTGTTTTCTGTCTTTTATACACTGTGAGTTCCATGAGGACAGAGACTGTGTGTCTTTTTCATAGTTGTGTCCTCAGCACTTAGCAAGGAGCCTGGCCCATAGCGGAGAACTGTAAGATAATTGGTCAGTGAATGACTACCGAGGTGGGAATTCCCATAGACATTTCAGAGGGGGTAGGGTCTAGGCTGGGCTTCCCAATTCATCTCTCAGGAGAGAGCCTTCCTGGGTGGACATGGCCGTTTCCCACCCTCTGCTTACTTCTGTGCCACCCACATGGTGTGGTGGCTTGAATAAGCTCCCTTCTTGGTAGAAGTTTCCGGGAACCAGAAGGGAGAGGCAGGGAGCAGATATTTTGCTGACTTGAAAAAGCAGTGGTGGGCTGTGTCCAGATGATAGTGGGCTCATCAATTCCAGTTAGTGGCTCCCCTCCTGGCTCGGGAGATGGTTCTTGCCTCATCTCCTGGTCTATTAATGCCAGCTCTCCCTAGCACAGGTGGCCAGGCCCAGCTCTGGGCTGGGGACACTCGCTTCCTGCGGGGCGCTCACAGCCTTGAAATATTTAGTGCCAGGGACTTCCCCTCTCATATTTCTTCATATTCAGAGTGGTCACTCAATTGATATGTAAATAAAGCACACCCGCACCGAGCCTGTCCTGCACTGCATTATTTAAGCCGAAAACCCATGCCTCATCTGTCATGGGGCCCATTGGCGGGACCCTGCTGGGCGCCAGGCAGTAAAGCCCGCAAGAGCCTCATCAGAAGCAGCGGGTGGTCTAGTGGAAGTTCATTTATGCATGAAATATTCAGCCAGTACCAGTGCCAGCCTTAAACATCAGTAATTGGGGGGTTTCTATTGCTCCTAACTAGTGCCTCTAAATTATTGCAAAAGACTGGCCAATTTTCAAATTACATATATTTGTCATGCTCTTATACCTTTCCTGAACTAACTGCAATGGCCCCTGTGTTGTAGCTGCTTGCACACTTACCACGGTGAGCCGTGCCCAGTGGAGCTGGGCTCCTCTGCAAAGCAGAAGCCAGTGGAGGCTGCAGCAGCCCAGCAAGCCCTGCTGTCCGTTTGCCTAACTCTCCTGATGGTGGGCAGCGCCCCTCACTCTGGTCACCTTAGTGGGGCCTTCTTGATGCTTCGGCCAGGCGTCTGAGGCCCTGGGTGCCTCAGGGCTCTCCTGAGAAGGGCTGGGTCCAGTGTCTGCCGTTGTAAAAACTTGCCGAGTTCTGGGAGGTCAAGCTCTCCTCCAACATGTATTGAGCATGTTCTGTGTCCCAGGCCCCGTGTGACATCCAACAATGAGCTGAAGGACGGGTTGCCCCAGCCTTTAAGGAGGTCACAGTTCGTAGCTCACCATCCCATTTAGGTTACTAAAGGATCCTTGAGCACTATCTTATGTTGGCTTCTGCCTGCCCTCCGAGGTGGGCCCTGAGATGTGAATGCAAATGCAGCTCATTTATTTGGGAGGGGATCCCAGCAGCCAGTGGTGGGAGTGGAGGTGCGACAGGGAAGAGAAGGAAGTTAATACAGGAAGTGTTCACGAGCTGGGTGAGTGGGGTTCAGTCCCACGGGGGACCCCTGAGAGACGGCATAGAGTACATCTCAGAGTTATTCCACCCAAGGGGCGAGGGAGCTGGGGTACTTATCCCACAACACCTGTCAGTCCTTTGGAGGGACATTTCAGAGAGATGCCCCCGGCTGTGGCTTGGGAGGGGTACAGATAAGCCAGTTTTCCTGTCATCCACCCTAGGGTGACCACTGGGAACTGGCAGCATCTTATAACCAGCTGGCAAGGGAGTTTCTCATTTTTCTCTCTGACTTTGGTGCAGCTCTCATGTGTGCAGGGACAGAGGAGGAGGTCCCTGGGGAGCTACCCGGGGGCTGCTGACCTTTTGGACAAAGTGGTCTTGCCCTTAGTTGAATAGCGGAGCATTGGTGAGAGTGGAAGGGGCACTCATCATCTCATGACCATTTCTGAATCGTTTCTAATTATCTCAAGAATGCCTTCTCACCCAGCTGGTACCTCTCAGCCTTCAGTGCTCAGTAAAGTACCTCCTCAGAGAAGCCTTCCCTGACCACCTAGCTAAGTAGAACACCACCCGCTTATTTTTTGTCATGGTCTGCATTGTTTCATCCACAGCACTTGCCACCATCTCTAAGGATCTCACTACTTACCTGCTTGCTTGCTTGCTGTCAGTCCCCTCCCACTAGTGGGTGAGTTCCAAGAGGGTGTGACTGGCTCTTCTCCATTCCCTCTTCTACTCCCAGGAACTCTCCCAGCATCTGGCTCATAGAGGGTCCTCAGTAATGCTGTGGAGTGAGTGACCAAGTGGACGAAAGCTGTGAGATAGGTGCTATGATTCCTCCTGTCACAGATGGGGAAAATGAGGCCAAGACATTCTTAGGGAATTGTTCAAGGGGTGGAGTAAAGGCTGGAACCCAGGTCCTGGCACCAGTGCCCTCCAGCAATAATTCCCCTTCCGCCCTTTTTCTAAATTGTTGGCATCCCCCCAATTTTCAACATTAGCACCCCCTTGAACCATACCTGGGGAACTTGGACGCCAAATTCAGCCTTGAGATTCCAAGAGCTGAAATGCCCATGCATGGGGCGGACAGGAAAGGTTGGGTTGAAATTCCATACTCCCAGTGATCATGTTGGCAGGCCCAGGGAGAGGCTGGCATGCCTGCCAGCTCTGTTTCCTGCCCCTTCAGGGACACGGTGTCAGGCGTTGATTCCCAAGGCTCGGCTGCCAAAGAATTTCTGATCCTGAGGAGAAGAAGGAAATATCTAAACATCCAGGAAACACTTCAGGGCCGAGACCCTTTTCTGATAAGCTCCTCAGAGGCATATCTGTGCTAGTAGTAACCATGTCCACGTTGCCCTTTGCAACGGACTGGACTCTTTTCTAATCTCTCTTTTGAAAAGTGATGCAGATAAGTCTCCGTGGGATTAGGCCCTTTTTAAAAACTTAAACAATTTTGATACAATTTCAGATTTATAGGAAAGTTACAAAAATAATTCAAATAATTGCTGTGTACCCTGTACCCAGATTCCCTGAAAGTCAGCATTCCACCACATTTATTTCATCAGTGTGTGTGTGTGTGTGTGTGTGTGTGTGTGTGTGTGTGTGTGTGTGTAACATTTTCTTCCTAAACTGTTTAACAGTAAGTTGTGGACATAATCTCCCTTTGCTTTTAATATATCAGTGTGTATTTTCTAAAAACCAGGAAATAGTCATATAGCCATAACTGCAATTGAATTTTCAAAATCAGGAAATTAGCATTCATACAGTACTGTCATCTAATCTACAAACTCTACTCTCCCCATTCATCATTTCAGGGACCACCTCCCAAGTAAACTACTTGCATTTAAGTTCTTGTCTTAAATTCTGCTTTTGGGGGAATTCAAACTAAGGCAGTAGCCCACTGGAGCTTTGAAAATGTCTGCTACGTCCCTTGTTTCTTTACCCACTCTTCCTGGACCTAGCTTCCAGCCCCAGGCTCATCAACTCTGTCCCTCAGACCCTTTTTCCTTTTATTTTTCTTCATCCTGTGGATGCATGGTCAGACAGGGGTGCCACACCCCAAGAGAGGCCTGACCCTTGAATCTCCAGATTGCCACTGGACTTCACGCCTTCTCTCTAACCTGGGACTTCACCCCACCCTTCTAACCCGGGACGTCACCCCTCCCCTCTGACCAGGGATGTCACCCCTCCCCTCTGACCTGGGACGTCACCCCCCACTCTGACCCGGGACGTCACCCTCCCCTCTAACCTGGGACGTCACCCCTCCTCTCTAACCTTGCAGCTTCTACCCTGGCTCAGGACTCATCTTCTCCTGAAAGGACTGTTGAAAGAGTCCCAGCTGCCTTCTGCCCTGATTCCCTCTCCTTCAATCCATTTGCACAAGGCTTCTCAGTAAAACAATATGCAGTTCTATTTTTATGTTTCTAATCTGCTTAAAGCACTTTTTGACCTACAGGATGAAGCCTCGTTCTACAGCCTGGCACACCAGGTTCTGCCAAACTTTTTCAGTCTTTCCCATCTCTTTTTTGTTCTGTGTGTTCCAGGATTCCCACGTTCCTACAGTTCCCAAACACACCAGTCTGTCTCGTGTACCATGTCTCTCCATGTGCTGTCTCTCTGCCATGCAAGTGCATCTACCTCAGTGGATTTGGAAAATTCCTATGGCTCCTCAAGTTCCATCCCAAGCAACACTGCCTCTTGGAAGCCCCTGACCATGTCCGCCCTTGCTTATTTCTAGCATAACATGTGTTGCCCCGAATTGAAACTGCTCGTTCCTTTTTCTGGACTGGAGCTCCTTAGGGGCAGGCTTGGTCTCACTCACACTGCATTCCCTAAGCCTAACACAGTGCTTGGCTCAGATGAGCACCTGGGAAAGGTTTCTGTGGGGTGAATTAGAAGGACAGTCTTTTTGATCCAGTTCAAAGATTTGGACTCCTTTTATGCAAACCACGTGCCTACGTTTTATGCTCATTGGTTTGCTAAGAGGTCTGGGGGCCGGCGGGGTCTCAGTCACATTGGTCTGCTCGGACAGCACCATTGGTTGTCATTTTCCTCCTCCCATATTTCCCCAATCTCCACATTTGCTTCCTTTTCGACTGTCCTCGCCTCAACCATGGATGCCTACTTCTCCTGGGTTCCTGAGCTTCTCAAACAAATTTGCCATTAATGCTCGCCTGATGCAAATGTCGAATGGTCCTATGTGGATGCTATTAAAATAATGAATGCAGAAGGGGATAGATGAACCAGGCTGGGAATCGATCTCGGACCCCCGATGAGATCATTAAGAACTGGGGGAAGGGCTGGAAGCGTCACTCGCACAGGTTGAGATTTCACCACTGCCTCGTCCTCCTCCATCAGCTCCTTTCCCCCTTCCCATCACCCCTTTGATTTATGAGCTGGAAGCTTCTCCCTCATCCATCCATTACCTTCAATGCAGCACTATCTCACCATGGAAAATCTATTCGAGTAAAATGGAATTTTTATCTTTGCCTGGGAATTAATGTATTTTGTACAAGATATTTTAATCATGCTTTCCTTATGGCAAGTATTATTGCATAAAAAAATATCTGCTCCAGAGACTCAACCAGGTGCAATGGAGAGCATGTATCTTGGCTCCTTGATGGGGGACACTTGGCAAGGAGTCTAGACTGGTCATACCTGAGGGCTAGATATTGTGGGGAGAAGAGGAGGCTGCATGGAGGGGGTTTTGGCTGGATGACGGAGAGGGACATGGAGAGCTCCTCAAACTCTTTAAGAACAATCTTTTATTATTGTCAATATGTTCTTCTTGGAGTCAAGTTCTCACATTCTTGTAAAAATAAAGAAGACTGTAAGTCTGCTGATATGATTCCATTAAAAAGAGGTTGAGGGGCAACCAAGATGGCTCAGTTGGTTAGAGCGCGAGCTCTGAATAATAGAGTTGCCGGTTCGATTCCCACATGGGCCAGCGAGCTGTGCCCTCCACAACTAGAATAAAGGACAACGACTTGGAGCTAATGGGCCCTGGAGAAACACACTGTTCCCCCATATTCCCCAATACAATTAAAAGAAAGAAAAAAAGAGGTTGAGGAGGGAGCATGATATGGGGATAAGGGCCACAACTGCATAGGTCTAAATCGTAGCCGTACCATTTTCTAGAAGTATGGGGATGACTACCTGAGCTGCAGGAAAATGGCAGTGCCCTTAGTTACTACTTCCCTGCTGCACTATGAGGATCAAGAGAAAATATGCATGAAATTTTACAGCTCATGTCTGGCACATAGTAAGTCCTCAATAAATGATGGTCTCCCTTTACTTCATTCTTTCCTTCCTCATTTGGAGCCAGAAAACATTAGGTCAAGTTTTAATGTTGCCACTGTATCACAGCCAGGCACATGTTAGGTACTCTGTAAATATATGTTGAGTGAAAGAATAATCTACTTTTTGGATCACTGACAAACTCAGCTCTTTCTTTGGCTTACAGAGATAAAACTTGTGCCAAACAGGCTTTCCAAGTGGGCTATAGATTTGCTATTCTCTCCACAGCCTACCTGGATTTTATTTTTCTATGCAGTCACTGTTTATTATGTCACTTTATTTAAATTTAATTCTTTTATTATATGAATATGATATTTTCTTTTTAAAATTACTTGTTTGCTCATTGCCTGCCTCTTCCACTGGATTATAAGCTTCGTGATAGCCTGTGTCTTTCTCACATGCCATTGTCTCCCCAGGACTTGGCACATAGTAGGTGCTTAATAAAAAATTTGTTGACTATATTTATAAATAAGTGGAAAAATAAATGAAGTTGCTTTTTTTCTTTTTTTTAAATTGAAGTTTATTGGGGTAACAATTGTTAGTAAAGTTACATAGGTTTCAGGTGTACAATTCTATAATGCATCATGTGTATATCACATTGTGTGTTCACCACCCAGAGTCTGTTCTCTTGCCATCACCAAATATTTGGTCCCCTTTACCCTCATCTACCACCCCTACCCCCCTTACCCACAGACTATTTTTTGTGTCTATGAGTTTTTGTTTCTTCATTTGTTTGTCTTGTTCTTTTGTTGTTTTCAGTTTTACATCCCACATATCAGTGAAACCATATGGTTCTCTATTTTTTCTGTGTGACTTATTTTGTGTAGCATGATAATCTCAAGATCCATCCATGTTGTCGCAAATGGCATTATTTCACCTTTTCTTATGGCAGAATTGTATTCCATTGTGTATATATACCACAACTTTTTATCCAATCATCTGTTGAAGGACACTTTGGTTGTTCCCATGTCTTGGACCTTAAATAAAGCTGCAATGAACATTGGAGCACATATATTTTTATGGATAAATGTTTTCAGATTTTTTTTGGTAGATATCCAGGAGAGGGATTGCTAGGTCATATGGTGCTTCTATTCTTAATTAATTAATTTTATTTTATTTATATTGATTATTTTTTTATTAATTTCAGGACAAGACTTTATTAGTACAAGACAATGTAACAGTTAGACATTTATCATTTATATCCCTCACAAAGTGATAACCCCTCTCCCCCAATCTACTACCCTTCTGACATCACATACAGCCATTACATTTCCACCGTCTCTATTCCTAATGCTGTACTCCGCTTCTTGTAAGTATATACATACATATATATACATATATATATATATATATATATATATATAAAATTATAGTTGACATTCATTATTTTTCAGCTTCAGCTTCAGGTGTACAGTGCAGTGATCAGGCATCTACATCATCCCTGAGGTGGTCTCCCTAATAAGACAAGTGTCCATTGGATACCCTACAAAATCTTTACAATATTATTGATTACATTCCCCACATTGACTTGCATATCCCCGTGGCCATCTTGTGGTTACCAACTGTGCTTTCTAATCCCCTCACCTTCCCCCTTATCCCCCTCAGTTTTTCCTCTATATCTCTGAGACTGTTTCTGATTAGTTCATTCATTTATTCTTTTCTTTAGATTCCACATATAGGTGAGATTATACAGTATTTGTCTTTCTCTTTCTGACATATTTCATTTAGCATAATGTTCTCTAGGTCCATCCACATTGTTGCAAATGGTAAGATTTCATTCTTCTTTTTGGCTGCGTAATACTCCATTGTATAAATGTACCACAGTTTATTAATCCAGTCGTCTACCGATGGGCATTTTGGTTGTTTCCATGTCTTGGCTATTGTGTATAGTGCTGCAACAAACATAGGGGTGCATACATTTTTTTGAATTAGAGTTTTGGATTTCTCTGGATAGATACCTAGGAGTGGAATTGCTGGGTCATAAGGTATCACAGTTTTTTGAGATACCTCCATACTGATTTCCATAGTGGCTGCACCAATCTGCAATCCCACCAACAGTGCACAAGGGTTCCCTTTTCTCCACATCCGCGCCAGCACTTGTTTGTTGATTTATTGATGATAGCCATTTTGACTGGAGTGATATTCTTAATTTTTTGAGGAACCTCCACACTGCCTTCCATAGCAGTTGCACCAATCTGCATTCGAAATTGGTTTTTTTCTTTGTTGATCCCTGCTTGATGGTATAGGTGCCAGGGAAACAATACTGGGTCAGTCCATTTGCAGAATAGCTCGTACAAAGGACTTAGAACTACAGTCAAAGAAGTTGGGGTGGCTGTGGAAAGAGGTGCCCTGTGATCCAATGTAAGTTCTCTGAACATTGCAAAAAATGCTTTTTGTCTCTTCTTTGATCTGGGAGGGGAGGAGGGTGGTTTGGTTTGCAAAACACAGTGGGAGTGGGAGGAGGGAAGGGAAAGGGATGACCTCTGGTAGCAAGGTAGGAAAGGGTGTTGCAGAGGCCTTCATCAGAGGGGTAGCCTACATACCCGCTTTGGGAGGATGGGAGAGAAGGGGTGCTCCTCTCCCATCTGCCCCTGGTCTGATGGTTGAAGGGGGGGCATGTACTGCTTCATTTCTCCTCCCTCCACTCACTAGAGCTGGTAGACTGGGGTGGCAGCCAAGGCTAAGGTGTGGCAAGGAGCCCTCTCTCAGATGGGCATAACTTGCAGAATCACAAAAGCTTGCGTCAGAGGCTCTCATTGGCTCACAGGGGTACAGGTTCTCATGGCTGATGGGTTCAAGGGGAAAGTATCAGCTGTTCTGACTTAATCTCTCTGTGTGAATTGCTTTGGAAAACAGCTCTGGCCTGGTTGTTAAGGAGAAAAGGGCTGCAGGAGGCATGATGGGGTGCATTCGTTTATTCATCCATTCAACGCCTCAATTAATTAATTCACTCAATTAATTTGTTTTGAGCACCTCCTCTGTGCCAGATACTATGTCAGACCAAGGAGTTCAGTAATGCAAAAGACATGCTATCTGCCAATATGAAGCTTATAGTCTAATGAAATAAAAACACTTGTAAGATAAATCCACAAATGAATATGTCATCGCAATTGTGACCTGCTGGGAAGGGAAATTTCATATATATATCAGTTCTCTATTGTCACACAATTCTGTGTAACAAACCATCCCCAAACTTGGTGTCTTAAAACAGTGAGTATTTGTTTAGCTCAGGATTCTTCAGGTCAGCCTGTTAGGGCTGCTCTTGGCTCAATCACTCACATGGCTGGTGGTTGGCTATGGGCTGGCTGATTTGGATGGCTTCAGGTGGGACGACTGGGGTGGTTCATTTCTGTCACACGTCTCATCTCCATATGGGGCACATTCTCACGATGAAGGTGGATGAGGAAGAGGGTACGTGAAAATATACAATGCTTCTTGAGGCCTCGGCTCGGTTCCAGGACATCATTACTCACGTCTGCTTCATCCCGTTGGCCAAAGCAAGTCCCAGGGCCCACCTAGATGTCCGTGGTGGGGAAATCGACTCCACCTCTGTATTGAGAGAGGCTGTGGATGATGGGAGGAAGGGGGTGGTGAAGCCCTGATGCAATCGATAAATTGTAGCACATCCTAATCGTGTAAAATAGGGCGCTTGATTTAAATCCGGTGGTCAGGGGAGGCCCCTCTGAGGGTGTCATTTCAGCTGAGCTATGCAAGATAAGTAGAAGTCAGCCAAGTGAAGAGAGAAGAAGGACATTGCAGGCTGAGAGCACGCTCTCTCTGTGCTCTGAGGTGGGCATGAACCGGACAAAATCAAGAAACTAGAAGTAGGGCCGCATGGCTGGAACCCGGTGAGGAAGGCTTTGGGTTGAGGTGAGGTCGAACGGGATGACCAAGGCCAGCCAAAGCTTGCTCTGGAGCTGCCCTGCCAGGAGCAGGGGCTCTCCGTGAACGGTAATCGGAATAGCAAATCACAAGAGCTCTAATTACTGAGCCTCTTCTATGAGCTGAGCCTGGGTGGGTGGATGGAGGATGAGACACTATCCTTATCCTCAAAGGACTCACAGAAAAGTGGGGACGTGGCAGGTCACATGAGTGAGTGACCATGCGTGAGTGACAAAGGAAAGTGCAAAGAGAATATGGGGTCCTGCAGAGGAAGCAGTCGCCTTGGTGGGTGGAGTCCTGGGGAGGGGAACTGGGTCAGAAAGATGAACAGAAGTCTTGGTGCCGAAGAGTAATGGCCTTCTGAATGGCGGGAAGTGTCTGAGTAGCCTCTGTGTGCGGGAGTGGCCTGAGGGGCAGTGTGGCTGGAGTGTGAGGGTAGGAGTTGGAGCTGAAAAGGGGACAGGCCAGGTTTTCAAAGGATGTTGGGCCGGCTGTGGGGTTTGGGCTTTATGTTGGGGACAGAGGAGCCCTGGCTGTGTCTGAGGGGTGGGACAGGATGGAGTTTGGGGTTTATGTCAGAACCACTCTGTTGTGTCTGTGCGTGGGTACGTACGAGTGTGTGGAAGCCAGAACTGCAGCAGGAGTCCAGACAGGCCTGGAAAAGAACCGGGCAGCAGCAGTGGTGTGAGAGATGCCTTCTGGGGATGGGGAGCTGTAAGTTCGCTCAGACCCTGAGGGATCCACAGAGGAGATTGTGTCTGGGGCAGTGGGAGGTGGTCATGGAGGCTGGAGGGGTTCCTGGGCGACCTCCGGAACAATACGAGTGGGCAGAGCCTTTCTCACTCTTGATGTCTCCTCTCTGGCCTCAGCCTCAGAGAGTGGAGGCCCCTAGAGCCAGCAGGTGTCCTGTTCAGTATGGGAGTGAGAAGGAGGTGGTTGGAGGGCCAGTGGGAAGGAGGAAAGGGGAGCAGTGGAAACAACCCCAAGGCCGGTCCTTTCTGCATAGTGTCTGGGACAAGGAGGGCCTGGAAGAGTTGAATAGACTTTGGTTCCAATTCCACAGAATGACCTTGGGCCAGTCAGTTCACCTCTCTGACCCTGAGTTTCCTCATCTCCAAAATGGGTCCTCAAAATAGTATTCCCATTATTCAGAGCTTGTGTGGAGAGGTCAATGCAATAAAGCCCGTGGAGTTCTCAGCATAGTTAGGCCGGTGGATCCCAGTGGAGCTGCTGCATTGCACAACTGCGGGAGGATCGGGGTGGGGGGCATCTGTGACATGGGAAACAAAGAGAATGCTGCCTTCTTCTGACTGATGCAATAAAACAGTAAGGATGGGAGACAAAGACAGTTGTTGGTCATTTGGGCCAGGTGACTTGGTGGTACTCAGCCTTACGGGGGTGGCTTGGCATTTGGACGGATGCCGGCCTGTCCCCACACTAGTCTCCCATTCCCATAGGAGCTGCCCATCTGTCAGGGGCTCAGGCTGTCAGGCAGGCCACTGAGGGGGCCTGCAGGCGAGGGACGCTTCCCCTGACAGGGGAGTCCTTCACTGTCAGCAGCCTCGCCTCTGTGGGTTAATAAACCCATCCATCACCTTTCTCCATGCCAGGTATTTAGATGCCTGCTTAATACCACCCTGGGGGTGGGAGTAGGCACACAGAAGTTCCTGTTTGCCATTTGACTCCCTGCAGAGGAAAATATTGGCGGGGGACCTAGAGCTGCCCACACCGCTCTGGCCCACACACCTGCCTTTGACACAGGGTCCCGGATGTGCAGAGAGTGTCACTGAGTGACTCATGCCTGGTTGCTCAAGGAAAAGCACTTGAGAGGCACTAGCGGTGCTGTGATGTTTGTGGGAATTTAATGCGTTTGGGCTCTTGGAGGGAAGGTGAGGGGACGTGAGTTGATGAGCATCAATCAAAGGACAGGCTCTTGTTTATGGGGCACTTACTCTGTGCACTTCACCTGCGTTACACCAGAAACTAGGTGCCGTTACTATCCACATGCGCAGATGGCAGACTGACCTCCAGAGAAGTGAGCTGCGTATAATTACACAGCCAGAAAGCACAGCGCTGGAATGTGACCCCAGGTCTGTCTAACGCCGCAGTCCCACTGGGAACTGCAGTACTTTGCTGGCTTTAGGGCTGGGTGCTTTCACAGTTCTAAAATCCTCCCAACAACTCTGTGAATCAGGGTTATTCTCCCCGTTTTATGTATGAAGAGAAGGAAGTTCAGAGGGGCGATGGAAGCAGTGCAAGGTCACACAGCCAGAAAGCTCAGAGAGCTGGGATTCAACCCAAGTCTGTTTGATTCCAAACTAGTGTGTGTGTGTGTGTGTGTGTGTGTGTGTGTGTGTGTGTGTTTCTCTCCCCATCAGACCCATGTGTTTTCAAACCTTTGTAGCCACAGACCCTCCTTTTTCTAAAAAAAAAGAAAAAAAGAAATCTGATGTGGAATCCCTATATAAAGAGCAGGTGAAAAAGGGTGCACCTCTGGCACAAATCATCCCCAAACGTAGTGACTTAAAACCCAGTAACCATGCGTGAGGTCGCATGTTTTATTGTGAGTCAGGAATTCAGACTGGGCACAGTGGGGCTAGATTGTTTCTGTTTCCTGATGTCTGTTGGAAGGCTTAAGGACTGGGGCTGGACTCGGAAGGGGCATTCACTCACGACTCTGGCAGCTGATCCTGGCTTTTGATGTGGGGCTTTATTTCCTCCCCATATAGTCTCTCTCCGTGAGCTAGTTTGGGCTTCCTCACAGCATGGAGGTTGGGTTCCAATGTCAGGCACCTGAAGACAGTGAGAGGCAGGCAGAAGCCTCACTACCTTTTATGCTGTAGCCCAGGAAGTCATGCAGCATGATGTCCCATCTGGGTTCAAGGGGAGGAGAAAGTCTGGAACAGCATGTGGGACTGGAAATATTGCTGGGGCTATTTTTGGAAAATGCCATCTGCCACAGAGCCAGAACCAGGAGCTAGGTCACTCACCCCCGTCTTCTTTCCTTAGCCCCTGAGCAACCCAGGGATCCCAAAAAGTAATTAGAAAACTGCCCCATAACGTGTGGCCTGCCACACAGGTGGCATTTTGAAGACCAATCAATTCATTAGTCAACAGTCAAATCACTTTTTAACTTGCCAGGCCTTATTGACGCAGAATTCAGCCTCATGACTAAGCTCAGTAGGCGATGTAGTTCATCATTCATTCATTCATTCATTCATTCATTCATTCATTCATTCATTCATTCATTCATGTATCAAGGTAGGCATGTCACAGCCTTTAGGGAACTTGTGGTCAGGTGGAAGAGACACATGCCAACAACTCATTCTAGGGAAAATGCTGAATAACTTATGGCTGCCCACTCAGTGGAGCCTGAGCAGGAATGAACATACCTGGGGGCCCCAGAAATGCCGAGGACCTTCTCCTTGGGTTAGCCTCTGTATTCTGGCCCTCCAGATTTCCTTCTCTATGGCCCCCACGACCTCTCTTGCATTGTTGTGGGGGTGGCGGCTTCCGCTGTGCCTGCCCTCTGGTATTGCCCCTGCTGGCCGGCTCAAAAAGAGCCCCTGACTCTAGTTTTCCTCAGGAGACCTCCGACTCCAATCCATCCACTTCCCTCTCTCTGGCTTTTTGACCAGCAGCTGTATTAGTTGAGATAATTCTGTCAGTGCACGCTTTTTTGTACCCAGAATGTGCCTGGTAAATTTGTTAAAGAATACCCCAAGCTAGCACATCATTACACTCCCAAACTCATCTATCTTTTACTCCGGATTAATTCTCTTTTTCCCTCTCTCTTCACCTCCTCCATAAATCCTGGTGCACTTAATTAATTTCAGTTCCACTATAAGGTCCATAATACAGAATTGTTCAAGCAAACACAAAATTAATTATTCTATTTACAGCCTTCTCATTGAGAGGAGCATTTCATCTTTCATAATTACATTTTGGAACGTCCAATTATGAATTCAGGCTCCTGCTGTTCTGCATACGGGGACAGTCCCTGAGTGTCCTCGAGGTAGAGGAGTCAGGCTGGTGGCCTCCTGTGCCTTCTGCCACTGACCCAGGAGTTGTTGGTTCAGCCCCTGAAGGACCTTTTAGGGAGACACTGAGGCAGGCGCAGGATGGCAAGGTGTAGAAGGGAGTGGAGCCCAGAGATGGGGTAAAGGGAAGGAGGAGGAGAAAGAGTGGGGGAATGTGCCAATTTAATTGGGATCTCATCATAGCAAGAGACTTCAAATGGGAGCAAACAGATCTCTTCATCCTGCCAGGTTGGCTTGGAAGATTCTCGGCTTTTTGACAAGTCAGTGAACCAGGCACATGAGAGCCATTTCATGCCTGGCTTTTGCCCTGCTCTCAGGCTTGGACCCTAGAGGCCTGGCTTTCCCTCCTTCTCTCTGCCTTTTGGCCACAGGAGACCACTTTCGTGGCATGAGTTCACCAAGCCATCAGGCTCTTGGTCAGACACTCCTACCAGAGTGGGGGAACCACTCTCTCTGCTCCCCAAGGGCTGCGCTCTGCTTCTCAGATGGGCTGGGAAGGACACTTGCTCTCTGTTCAGAGCTCTGCTCTGGGTACCCCGGGGCTGGCCCCCCGAGGGCAATTTCTTGGCTGTAGTATGGTGCTTGGCCTGTTGGAGTTTTAAGGTACTGCAAGAGTCCCTGTTTAAAGGTTTTAGAAGCTATCAGTTTCCAAGTGACCGGTATTTAGATGAAATTAAGCATATCTGTTTAAAAACAAGTCAAATAACTCCAATTGACATTTTTGAAAAGTAAGGTGAAATTTTTGGAGTAGGGTATGTTCCGCTGGTCCTCACTAGGGAATAGTGAGGGGATATGCTCCCTGCCTCCCATCCCATCCCCCAGGCCTCCCTTCACAGAGAATGGGGTTGACTTCAGTGTAAGTAGAGTGTTTTTCTTTTCTTTAAAAAAAATAAATCTATCGAGTTACTGCTAAATGGTAGGCATCACGCTGGAAATTGTGCTGGGTACTTTGCATAAGTTGCTTATTTAACCCGCACAGCCACCCTGTGACATTCAGAGGTGAATTCCTGGCACGTGGGAGCCTCACCTGGGACAGGTGTGTGCAGGTGACCATGAAGAGACTGGAGTTCCTGGCCTGAGTGGACCGTGAAATCTCAGGGAAATAATTTACACCAGGAAGGCAGTGAGGCGATGTCAGAACTAGACCTTGGACTCAGACTGCCTGTGTTTGAATCCCAGTTTATTTCTTAGGCAACTTACGTAACTTCTCTGTGCCTCTGTTTTCTCATGTGTTAAATTGGGATAATATTACCCATTGGGCTGTTATGGTTTCTACGAGACCATGCATGTAAAACCCTGGCTCATATTGTGAAGGTTCTCACTAAGAGGCCATGTTTCAGTTTATCCATCTGTGGAATAAGTAAAGTTTGAGTAGAAAGGGACAGAGATGCTTTTTGGAAATGACTGCTGTGTCATAGTTTACAAAGGCCAATGCCTGGGGTGCGCTAGGACTTTAGGGGTGGGGCAGGAGTTAACGTGCAGGGATATGAAAGGCCCTGAGTGTCTGCTGCACCTTCCACCTATATTTCTGTCATGTTGCTCCCTGATTAAACGCCTCTAACAGTTTCCCGGCTCACTTAGAATAAAAATACACCCTTTATATTGACGTGTGAGGCCCACCCAGCTCCTGTCTCTACCTGCTCTTGAAACTTATTACTTCTCACATCCCTCTCCTTGCTATGCTCCAGCTATGTGAGTCTGCTCCTTGTTCTCCCTGCTGATCTCTTTCCTACCTCAGGGCCTTTGCACTGGCTGACCCCCCCGCACCCCCATTCTTCCCTCTGCTCTTACGTAGCATGACTGGTTTGGTTCAAGTGTCATCTCTTCAGAGAACCTTCTCTGGTCAGCCTCCCCGTAAAGTAGCCCTTTGCCCATCATTCCTCATCCCATCCCCTATTAATTATCTTCATAGCCCGTGTAACTATCTGAAAGATCTCGATTGTTTTCTCATTTATGGTCTGTCTCCAAATCGCTAGAATATAAAGCTGCATGTCAGGAGGAGTCATGACTGTCTTCTCCATTCTTTATCCCCAGATTCAGGGGCGAAGCACAATAAATATTTTCTAAGTGAACACTTTACCTCCATCCCCAATGTCACCACAGCAAGCTTGGGAAAATGAAGACTTGGGTATATCTTGGTTTGCGATTAGCTGTAGAGGAAATGGGCGAGGCTTAATTTTTCTTTCAAATCAGTTCCCTGATCTTGAGGAGGCTCCCTCCCTCCTGCCAGACCCTGAAGACGGGGGAGAGCCATTGATTTATCTCATAAGTGAGTTTTTTCTGGACCTGCCCACACTGAATAATTACTTGCTTTTGTGGGCCGAGAATGCCTTTCTGCCGTTCCACCTGGTAGGTTTGTTTTGTTTGTTAATTAGCTATTAATTGCAAGGGCTCCTGGGGACTGGAGGTGAAGGGGAGGCCCCAGCATTGGGCTGGCGGGTCTGGGGCAAGTGAGGACTGCAGCCTGGAATGAGGATGACCTCACTGGGCACTGGGCTAATTCATTTCGAATGCGGTCATGTCCAGAGAGTCAGTGAGTTCCTGGGATGATGAGTGATTTTGTTAATTAAGTCCCGTAAACACTACAGCTTCATTTCTAGCAGTGGGGCTGCAGCTGGTGGGTGGGAGCTGCTAGCAGCTGTGACAGAGGTTGTCCTTGAAGGAATGGGCTGTAGATGGTGGGACGTCTGAGAGGGCAGGGCGGGCGTTCAAAGGCAGAAAGCTCACCCTGGGTGCATTATTTTCTCCCTCCTCCTTTTCTCCCTTTACTCTCTCTAGGCCAGGCCTTGTCTGTGGGAATATCCCAATAGGGTGAAAAGTTAATGCCTGTATGTTATTTGAAGGGAACTGCAGGGAGAGCACCCCTGTCCTTGCAAAAGTCCACCCTGGAAACTTCCATTTTGGTTTTCCTCTTCCTCTGTTTCACCTCTCCCCGGACCTCACTTCCGTCATCTCTTCCATCTCTAAGGCCTACACAATGGGTCTCTGAAGAAGCCTCTGCCCACGTCTCTCCATCTTCTCCAGCAACCCTCCTTAGCCCACCACCATCTCTCTTCTGGAACACCTCGATTATCATCTTTCGGGTCTCCTTGTTGCCACTCTTAGCCCCGTAATTGTTTCTCCACACAGCACCCTGCATAATCTTTCTGAAGTGAACATCTGATTATGTCCTTCCCTTGCCTAAAATTCTCCATGGCTTTCAGTTTCCTTCAGATAAAGGCAAAGTCCTTTCTGAGATCGATAAGACCCTGCGGAGCCCATAGCCCCATTTCTTCCCACTCTCAGTGCATACGTTTGGGACCAATTTCTTTTTTCTGCATTTTGTTATTTTTGGAACTAATAAGATTAAACAAAAAAACACTTCAGGTCTTTGAACAAGATGTCCCTCCCTTGAGGAACGTGTTCCACGGTCCCCATTAGCTATCCTCCAATGCCTTTGTTTGGCTCACTCCCCACCTCAGAGTCCCTTTGTCAGGTCTGGGGAGCCTCCCTGGCCCCCCTGGAGTGGCTGACAGCAGGGAGGACTTGACTGCATTAGAGTGCTCACGCTGTGTGTGATGATGTTTGTCGTCAGATTCTTGTTTGTACAGGGGCTGGGCCCATGGCTGTCTGCACAGGGCCTGCACCGAGTTGATGTCCCACACATATTTGTCGAGTGGCGTTAATTCAACATCGAATCGCTCTGATGGAAAGAGGGCAGTGGGGTGCAAAGGTGGGGAGTGGTTGTTTCCCTGGAGGGCTGTGAGGACCGGCTTCAGAGAGGAGGAGATATGGAGCTGAGTCCTGAAAGAAATGATAGCAGGGATGACTGGGTCCACATAACAAGGGGACACCTAGAGTAATGATTTCTCAGCAGAGTGAGGGGCGTTGGGAGCATGTGGCGGCAAAGTCACAGCACTGGGTCAGGGGCAGGCTAGATGGGTGGCCCAAGTAGGGAGGAACTATTTGAGGCTCATGCCAGACCTAGAAGCTAGGAATGGCCCGGCCTTGGGGAGCTGCCCCTCCCACCCCCACCCGCTGGATTCCCTAATGCCTCCTACCTTCACCGAGGACACACCTTGTCACTCACTCCTGGGTTGGATTGCCTGTTTTCTGAATCTTGGTGTACATTCTCATTTCGGTGCAACACCTTCTCTAGTTGTGGCTTACAAAAAGATACATAAGAAGTAAAAAACTAAAGACTTATCATATCTAAAAATGTCTTTATTTTATTCTCACATTTGATGAATATTTGGCTGGGAGTAAATTTTTTGTGTAGAATTCATTTTCTTTCATAATTTTGAAGCAAGTCTTTGGTAACCAGCTTTTAAACATACGCCCCGCCGCCCCTCCCCCCTCTAGCAATTCTCCGCTCTTGGTATTCATGCCCTGAAGAGTTCCTTCCCACATTCACTAAGGATGCCCTGTGTAACCATTGGGATACTGCAGAAAGGATAGTCATCAATGACACGTAGCTTCTGCCTTGCTCTCTTAGGATCACTCTTTCTGAGAGAAGCTAGCTGCTGTGTCATGAGGACACTCAAGCAGCCTTTTGGACAGATTCACATGGTGAGACACTGAGGCCTCTTGCCAACAGCCAATATCAACTTGCCTGCCATGGGAGTGAGCGAGGCATCTTGGAAGTAGATCCACCGGCCCCAGTCAAACCTTCAGATGACCTACAACTCTGGCCAACATTTTGACTAGAACCTCATAAAAGACCCTGAGCCCAAATCACCCAGCCAATCACTCCTGAATTCCTGATTCACAGAAACTGTGAAATACAAATGTCTATTATTGCTTTAAGCTGTTAAGTTTTGGGTTACTTTGTTATGTGCAATAGAGAACTGTTCCATTGTCTTCTAGTTGTTGAGAAATCCTAGGCATTTCTGATTTCTGATTCTTTATTTGATGTATTTTGTGTGTTTTTTTTTCTCTCTCTGCAAGCTTATAGGATCTTCTCTTTGTATCCAGAGTCCTGATCCTTTCCTAATATTTCGTTATAACATGCCTGGTGTGAGACTGTTTTCATCCTTTCTATAAACACAGAATAAGAGTTTTCAGTGGAAACTCTTATTCTTCAGTTCTCAGAAATTCTCTTGGATAATTTTAGTAACTTTCTGCCTCTATTGTCTCTGCTTTCTCTTTCTAGAATTCTTATCATTTGGAGTATGGATATCTTTGATTCTTTAATTTTCTCATCTTTTCTCTCCCATTTTACACTTTGTATTTTTGCTCTATTTTCTGGTGACTATCCCCCCCTCTTTATAGTCTAACTCTTCTTTTGAGTGTGTGTTTTTTTTTAAAACAGCTGCGTTTTAAATTTCTAACACCCTTTTTATGTGTCCTGAATGTTTCTTTTCATATTATTCTGCATTTGTTAGATGCAATCTTTTTTCTTATCTCTCTGAAGGTATTATATATACATAATTTTTTTGTTACAGCTTTGTTGAGCTATAATTCACACAACATACAATTCATCCATGTAGGTATACAATTCAAGGGATTTTAGTATAATCACAGAGTTGTACAATCATCACCACAGGCAATTTTAGAACATTTTCATCACCGTTGAAAGGAACTCCGTATCGGTTACTCATTACCCCTCAATCCTCTCGTCCCTACTCAGGCCGAGGCAATCACTAATCTACTTTCTGTCTCTGTATTTGTCTGTTCTGGACACTTCATATAAATGGGATAACATATATATTTTCGAATAGCATATTTTCTGATTTCTCCTAGTTGCTTCTCCCCCATTGGCCTTGGTCTCTATCTTCCATCTCTGGGGCCTTTCTCATATATCTGTTGATCCTTGGTTGTCAATTCTCATTGAAGAAAGGGGCACTAATTCACTGATCGGACACTTTGAGTGTGTGGGTGGGACTTGTTGATCTGAGCTTTCCCATTGGGTGACCTGTGGCTTATTTGGTAGAGCTATCTCAGAGGTCATCATTTTTAGGTCTCTTTTATTTTGGGATGGCTAGATTCCTAGAGAAGATTTTCTTCAGTCTCCGACCTGGAGGAAAAGTTTTGGCTGTCAGTGTTTTGAGGGCCAAGTGGGAAAACCGCATGGGGAGGTCTCAGCGTCTAATGTGTATAAGTTCATTTGATTCCCCAATTTCCAGTAAGGAACCCTGCTGTCAGCAGTGCCTGCTGTCCTTATTGCAGAGATCCTTTGTCTTACACTCTCTGGAGAAAAATTCTCCATTCATCTGCTGAGATAGGGCAGGGTCAATTTCTTCTCTGCGAAAAAGGAGGGGAGAAGATCTAAGGATCTGACTGCTTCTTAAAAATATTTTAAACCAACTTTATTTATATTTATTCAACAAACTTTTATATAACCACTACTATGGTCCAGATGCTTTTTTCATTTTTAAAATTTTGTTGTAAAAATACTTCACACGAGCTCTACCCTTTTAACAGATTTTAAAGTGTACACTATAGTATTGTTATCTGTAGGTACAGTGTTGTATAGAAGATCTCTAGAACTTACTCATCTTGTAGAACTGAAATTTTATACTCATTGATTAACAGTTTCCCATTTCCCGCTCCTTCCAGCCCCTGGCAACCACTGTTGTGTTCTCTGCTTCAATGAATTTGACTATTTTAGATACCTTATATAAGTGGGATCATGCACTATTTGTCTTTCTGTGCCTGACTTATTTCATTTCACTCAGCACACTCAGTTATCAAGGTTCATCCATGTTGTTGCATATTGCAAGTTTTTCTTGTCTTTTGAAGACTGAATAATATTCCATTGTATGTATCTACCACATTAAAAAATTCATTTTTCCATCGATGGATGCTTAGGGTGTTTCCATGTCACGGCTGTTGTGAATACTGCTGTAATGAACATGGGAAGGCAGAGATCTCTTCGAGATCCTGACTGCAATTCCTTTGGATAAATACCCCGAGTGGAATTGCTGGATCCTATGGTAGTTCTATTTTTAAGTTTTTGAGACACCTCCATATTGCTTTCCATAGCGGCTGAACCATTTTGCATTTCTAGCCAGGTACTTTCTAAGCTTTTTATAGATTCTCCTTTTATATCTTCTTTCACTCCCCACTTACAGTGGTATTTGATGCCTTCAATTCCTGAGCCTTTTGGAAATCCAAGGTGAATCAGGTTGGTTCTCAGCTTTCCCCACTGCTGGCTTAGGATCCAGTTTTCTCGGGTGTATTAGTGTAGGTCCTTCCAGAAGTAGACACCAAGACGGGCTTAAAAGTGCAAGAGATTTATTGGGGCAACACCTCTGAGGGGGAGGATCCTGGAGGCATCTGGGAGAGTCCTTAGACGATGATGCAGGTCTACCCACTTTGGGGGACAGAGGGAAAGAAGGAAGGTTGGGTAGAAAAAGGCCGTAGAATCTAAAGAACAAAATAAACAAAATAGAAACACACTCATAGACACAGAGAACATTTTGATGGTTGCCAGATGGGAGGTGGGTTGGGGGTGAGCGAAAAAGGTGAAGGGATTAAGAAGTACAAATTGGTTGTTACTCAGCCGTCATGGGTTGTAGGGGATAGCATAAGGAATCTAGTCAATAATATTGTACTAACTGTACGGTATCAGATGGGTACTGGATTTATCAGAGTAATAGGTGGGAGGGGTTGGGAGACAAGGGTGAAAAAGGTGAAGGCATTAAGTAGTACAGATTGGTAGTTACAAAGTAGTCCTGGAGATATAAAGTAAAGCATAGGGATTATAGTCAATAATAGGGTAATACCTATGCATAGTGCCAGGTGGGTACTAGTCAGGGGGATCACTTCTTAAATTATAAATGTCTAACCACTATGCTGTACACCTGAAATTAATATAAAATAATATTGAATGTCAAAATAAATGAAGTAGAAAAAAGAAAAAGACAAAAGCCAGTAGAATGCTGTGCAGTTCCAAGAAAGTTTCAACAAAGCCAGTGGGGAGTTCTTGAGCCTAAACCAACTGTCAAAGGAGCCTCATGTCTCCCAGAAATAGACCTGCCTTAGGATCTTCGCTGTGCTTAGCCAGTGGCTGGAAGTGAATGTGGTGATGGATTCAGGGCATAGCTGCTGGGGCAGTTGATCAATAATTACCCAAGTTGGAGATCTGAAAGGTACATTTTCAAGGCTGGCACATAGCCATGCGAGGGCTGCTAATTCCCTCCCGACCCCCCAGTAAAATAACAGCAAAGGGATTTTCTTAAGAGGTGTGACACCAAGGATGGAGAAGATAGGAACGACAATAGCAACAAAGTTTCGGAAGTCGGATATATGTTTTTAATCTGTCATATTTACCCAGAAGTCCTTCCAGATAATTTATTTTCAGTCCTCCTTCTCTCATAGATGCAATCAAGACTGTAAACTTCCTTCTGCTACCTGGGCTCCCTGCACCCCACCGCCGTGGTTAATATGGTTCTGTTTGTGACAAATATAGCCAGTGAGTGGCAATGGCGTGTAACAGCCTACAGAATCTCATGTTTTATATCTGAGTGTGGTGGTGTATAAATGTAATCTTCATGACAGGAGCTATTGTACACCTGCACAGAATGGCTGACCAGAACCAGTGGGTCATTTCAGTTCTGTTCAACAAATATTCACTGAGCCCTACCAAGTGCCTGGAGCTTGGAACATAGAAAGCATCAGAGAGATGTGTCCTGACTATAATCACGCAGGACAGTAAGTGCTACAATGAGGTGGCACAGGGTGCTGTGGCAGAATAAATGATGGGCACCCAACTTAGTCTCTCGGGTTCATGGAAGACTTCTTGGAGGAGGAAGTTGGGTCTCAGTGGAAAAGTACAAATAGGCCAGGAGCTGCAGGGAAGGGTATTTTAAATAGAGGAAACAACAGTGAAGAGGCCTAGTGTGAAATGTCAGAGTGCACTCTGGAAGCTCTGAGTAGTTCAGTGTTATTAGAGCATAGAGTGTAAGGAATAGGGGTGAGAGGTGGCAGACTGACCCCAAGGACTGTGGATGTATTTGGGAGTAGAGGGCTGATTCGGAAGGTGATGGTTTATCGTTCATTCCTGGGAGTTTGGGCAGTACCCTGAGCCTGTCATTATCCCACTCCCCAGTACCCCAGGTTTTTCTGGAGATCGCAGATGCATGGGGTGTAGGTCTTGGCTGACTGTGGACATCTTCCCACGATGGTGCTGCCCTAAAGTTTCACCCTGTCAGACGAAGCTTGTACCACCTCGCCTTGCCTCCCCTCCCTAATTAGAGAGCCCAGAAACATTATCCTTTTGCTGGTATCATCTCACTCTGAGGCCCCCACATCTGAGCTTGCTAAATTGCACTCTACACTTTCTACCTTGCAGGAAGCAGGCGACTGGGACCCCCTGCCGACCCCAGCTTCTGCTGTCTGGCTTTGAGGAGAAGATGCCTGCTTAGATTTTCCCAGGTACCCAGGGAATCACCTGCTTACCAGAGGGCTGTTGAAAAGGGAAGTGTGATGGGAGTCAGACAGATCTGGTGCTAATCCTGGCAGAGGCGCTTACCTGCTGGGTGACCTTGGGCAAATTCGTTCTTTCACGAGCAAGCATTGGCTGACGCCCTCTCTGTGCACAGCTATATGCCGGGTTCGAGAGAAACAAGATACTTGAGAGACAGATACTCCCCTGGAGACAGACAGACCAGGGGAGGGAGGTGCTGTGTGAGCCACAGAAGACTCAAGCCCTCCCCCTACTTGAGAAGGTAAGCATTATCGTGACTCTACAGTGGAGAAAACGGGCTTGAAGAAGTCACATAACTCACCTAAAGTCTCTGTAGCTTTATCCTCCTGTACAACTACCACCGTTTCCAAGGTTTGCCCAATAATGTCATAGTGACAGCAGCAGCCGCCCTCAGACCCACTTTCTACTGCCATTGCCCAATTCCTTCTGCCTGTGGAAGGACTGGAAGTTTCATTGAGCCTGGAGGGATGGAGAATGCCCCAGACCTTCAAGTGGAGCCACTCGGCCTGGGCAGGGAGACTGTGTTGGTGGCCTGAGATAATTCCAGCTCCTTTTCTTTCTTCACCCACAGGACAGTGGTTCCCATGTCCCTGGGGCCTGGGCAGATGGTACCCACAGTTAAGGTCTGTTGGTGGGGACCATTAGGGCTTCTCTTCTTGGCATATCTGACCAGGAGGGCTGGGCGTGTGCGCTGGGCTGTCAGGAAGAGTTATCTCCAGACAGCCCCTAGGCCTGCCTGCTTTCTCCTCCACATTCCCCTCCTAATTCATTTTCCGCCTTTAATGTACTGTTGTGGAGCTTCCTCTCCCATTAGGGCCTGTAATGTGCACCGATTCCCTTCAGCTTGACTGCCCTTAATAGGCAGCGTAAATAGAATTTAGTGTGGCGTGCACTAACATCTCTATCCATTGTCCGGAGATTAAATACTTGCCACCGATGGTTCATGCATCATCAGGCTCGAGCCCAGTTTCATAGCTCCCAACCAAAGGAGGATATTAAATTAATTTGCAGGTTGCTTTAGCAAAACCTAACAACAAAAAAAAAAACCCTCCAAGGGAGAAGAAAGGGGGCGGGGCTGATACATCTGCCCACCATCCATTATGGAGTAGGGGTGGGAGTTGTTAGACTCCAGGGATGGGCTTTTTGTCTGTCCGGGGCTGGGTCTTTCTGAGGACCAACATGCTCGTCTGTCTACTCCTGTCATGGTTCCCAAACATTAGTCCATGGCCAGCCCTTCTTTCAGCTTTGGAATCTTGTCTGAGGTGTGGGTGAGAGATGGAGAAAGGGACGTGGGAACTGTAGGGCCTGCATACCGAATGCAGGGGCTGCTTCCTCCTTCTTGCGGGTGTAACCGGAGCACGACATGTGAAATGCGCCCATGGTCTTGGTTAGGGAAATCCCTGCAATCTTCCTGCGGGATGGCAGGGATAGAGGTCCGCGCAGGCCCTGTCTGGGGTCTGGCTGGGGCATTTACTCCCTTTGTGTATTGGATGGTGGTTTGTGTCATGGACCAAGTCACATGAGGCAATGGACCTGCCAACAGACAGTGATGATCCAGGATCCCTGTCCCATTGGCTCTCTCTACCTGGAAGCAAGGCTCAGGGTGGGAGGAGGCAGGTAGGAGGGTTTGGCTCCCCTCAGCATAGTTGGAATTGAAGTTTTAGTCAGTGAACGGGCCAAAGAGGGTAACCACTCTTCCAACAGGAATGGTGGGGGGATACATGACAAGCATGCCACCTCTTCCACATCGTTGCCCTGGCAGACATCACTAATCAATTAAGCCACTTTCCCAGAGAGGGACAAAGGAGCCTTTGCAGCACAGCACACAAAGGCAGCTATCACCAATGGACTGGAGTTGGCACAGAAGTTTTGAATGGACTTTTGAGTTGGAAACAATTGTGTTTAACCTGGGGTGTCCCTGGCAGACTGGGCATAGCCACCCAGCATGACCTGAGCTTGGCCCATGTGGCCATTTTTCCTGATGAGAACTGATAGAACCGGCCAATTACTTGTTTAACTCCAAGCCAAGCTTTCATTTCTGCTCAGGGTTGAGCAGGCACGGAAGTTATGTGGAGCCCTCTCTTTTCTTAGATCTTAGTAGATGCTTCAGGTGCACGGTCCTGGCTTTTCCTGCATCACAGGAACGTGGTGGGTCCCTGTGGCTTTGGAGGCGAGGGAGCGGTCCTGCGTGGCGGCACAAGACTCCACTGCGGGCTGTCAGTTGCTCCCCGATGAACCCCTCCACCACTGGCCTCCCTCACGGTGGTTTATTAATAGCTTTTTACACGATCATTTGGACTAATTGAAAATGGGAGCAATGCTAATATGCCCCTTACATTTCATTCTTTTTTATTTAAAAAAGATGCTAAAAGCATTTATTGAGTAGTTTCTGGGCAAAAGAAATAAAAAGGTCTCCCCTCTGGCCATTGCAATGGTGTGATATCCTGCCAGCACCCCACGCAGGGCCTTCTCGTGTTCATTAGTATGATTTAAGGGATCCAGGTGACCCCGTTATAAAGCTATCAGTGTTTCTTGGAGACATCCTTGGTGGTGTGAGCTCTGCCTGGTCCTGAAGGCAGAGAATGGGTGGGACAGGATGAGGGCTCTTTGGCTGATGTCCCTTCACTGAGCCCCTCTGTGTGGTCTGGGTGTGATTGTGGTATGGGCACCACTACGGAAATAAATGGACTCCCCCCGCCCCATTCTTCTTTCTTTCTGGTTAGGATTTAAAGTCCTGGGAGCGTGAGGTCTGATTAGCATGGTTGGGGTGGGGTGCTGGTTAGCCTCCATTTGCCCATCCCTCTCCCATGTCCTGTCTCTGCCCTTCTCTGGGTCCCAAAAGGCTGACCCCCAGACTTGCTTATGGGCCTCCATTGGGTTTGCCTAATGGGGGGCATTGGCAGGAGATCAGAGAGTAGAAGAAGAGAGTGATTTGGGTCTTTCTTCCGCACTCCCTTCCTGCTCTGGTGTTTCTTTAGCTCTAGCAGTCTCTGTCCCTGTGGGACTCTGTCCTGCTGTACAGACCCTCTCCATGGTCCCAGCTCTCCCTTCAGCTCCAAGGGTGGGAACAATGTCCCACTGCTGCCTCTGCAAGCAGTCCCCTTCATCAGAGCTATGTCTCTGATTCCAGTTGTCACAGTGGAAGGTGATCACAGTCCCCTGAAAGGTGATCCTGATATCATTATCCAAGGAAAGGAGAATGAATGCTGGCTGGTCCCCAAATTGTCAACTGTCCTTCATATCCCGGCCCCAATCTGGGCCTTAGGCTGAGCCACGAATTTGGCTTCTTCCCTTTGGATGGGTGGTTTGGGGACTGGTTTTTGGCTTAGTCTGCCTCTGGCCATCTGGGTACTGACTCTGCTCAAAGAGTCCTCAACCCACTCCTGGTTCTCTGATCCTATCCCCAGCCTGGGGTTGCGTGCCTGCGGTTCCAGCGGTGGTGGCTCTGGCTCCCCCTCAGTCACCTCCAGAGCCACCTCACAAAACCTTCACCTCCGTATACGACACCCTCTTAGAACGCTCCTGAGATGGCCTGACCCAGCTGTTCTCCCGTTGAGCACACCAGAATGAGTACTGGTGGCCACAGGCTGTTTCCAAAATCATGTCTGCCCTCAAAGAATCAATGTTTGCCCTCACCAGGGCTTTCTGCAAAGCTCTGAAGGCCATAGGCAGTACTGTCAGAATAAGCGCAGGGTTTTCCAACGGATCCCTTTGAGGCCAGCACTGGATATGGATGAACTGGTGGCTGTTAACCAAGTAGCTACCGCTCGTGGGTTGTATGCACATGTACCTGAAAGTATGCGTGTGTGCGTGTGTGTGCATGAGTGTTCTTGACAAGAACCCTTATGGGGAGGGGAGAAAGCACCAAAGGAAAGCTCTCTGGACTCATCTTCGAGGGGAGGGAAGCCCCAGGACCCACTGTCCTAGGTCTTACCTCATCCTGGCTGGGGGGCAGTTAAGGACAAGTTGAGGACCCTGCCAGAGCAGCAAGAGACTGGGTCAAGTCAACAAGCATCCACCCAGGGCCGTGCCAGGCGCTGTGCTGGACTCTGGACGTGAAATGTTGACTTGGATTTGGAGACTGGCTCCTTCTAACTTGGCAGTGACTTTGAGGTCTTCTTGGATCCTCAGCATCTTTATCTATAATAGGACTAATGTCCTCTGAGAGTCCTGAGATTCCAGAGTTCTGGGAGTCGGGAAGAAGCCTGGGTTTCCCAACCTTGGCAGTACTGGGATTTTGGGTTGTATAATTTTTTTGTTGTGGATTGTCCTGTTCATTATGGGTTATTCAGCTTCATCACTGGCCTCTACCTACTAGATGCCGGAGCACCCCTACCCCCCTAATTCTGACCACCAGAAATGTTTTTAGACCTTGCCCAGTGTCTCCTAGAGGGTAAAATTGTCCTGGCTCAGAACCACGGGTCTAGAATGCTGATTGAAGCTCACATGTGCCTGGCCAGGGGTTTCTCCAGGATCCTCTTAATGAACACACTTGGGCTCCATCATGGCTCTTCTAATCCCGATTCTGAGGCATGGGGCCCCCGCTTCCATCAGCCTAGCTCCGTGAGGCAGTGGAATCTTGTCCGCATGCCTTCCCTGTTCCAGGAACTGAGGTCTCATTTATTCAATAATCAGAGACGTTCTGGACCTGATAGCTGGAAACCCAGTCTTGTGGGTTGAGACAGGGACCCAAGGGTATGGGGTGGGGGGGTGCGGTCAGGAGGGAACTGGGTCTATGGTGTCTAGGAGCGGTCACCTCTTCGTGTGCCCTTGGGCAAGTATGTCAGTTTTCTCATCTTTAGAAGGGGGAGATAATGGTAACTGTCTCCTAGGAATCTTAGATCAGTCAGGATTCTGGAAGGACATAAATGGCACACTCCAAAGGATTCTTCAAAATGTCCTGCTGAAGGGGTTATTTACATGGTAAGGCCACCTGGGCTAGCGAGAGCAGAAAACAATTACCCTCCTATCTTACCAGGTTGAAGGGGCAGGGAGGGAAAGTGAGAGTCTTGGAATCCCTCCTCCTTCCGCCATCTAGATCTGTAGTATAGAAAAAGGCAGCCATGGCTAGAATCCCCACGTCCCCTCTAATCTCGTACAAGTGCTTCCTATGGCCAGAAACCAGCCCAAGGCTGGAGGTCAAGGGAGTCCGGGTGACGCAGCAGGGAGAGATCAGCTTCCCGGGGGCACCAAAGTGTGCAAGAAGGTCGGAGATTAGATTGGGGCAGTGGGTGGGGGTGGCGAGCAGCCAGCACAGTTGTTAGGAAAACGAGCATGTGGATATTTGTAAAGTACCTAGGGGCTCCAGTGTGCAGCCCAGAATGTCTGCTAAATGATCTCCGCTAGACTCAAGGGCTACAATCCATTAAATCAGCTTCTGTAGCCCCTCCTGGGACCTAGGGCAGGGCTCTCTGGGAAGATCCCAGGCTTGTCCTTTTGGAGCTGGGAAGACTAGCCTGCTATGGCCCCCCATGGAAGATGTTAGCCCAGGCTGCCTCCTGCCCCCCAACTCCCAGACACGTCAGTGGAAGGTCACCCTGGGCCTCTCGACCCTGGCCTGACACAGCTGTCTGGCTTCACCATGCATTCCTCAGCCTTGCTCTTGTCACCTGCCTGGCCTGGTTCCCTTTGGCTGGGAGGCCTCTATGCCCTTTCTGGGAGAGAAGGTGTCAGGGCCTCTGTCCTGCCCTCAGAGTCCCCTGGGCACTGGAGTTTTCATGATATACTGGTGAGGTTCTCCTTCGCTTTTGTGAGTCGCTTTTGGGATGGTGAGCCCCAAAAGGGCTCCCATGGGGCCTGTGCTCCTAGCTGCCTAGCTGCCCCATCAAGGGACCGAGGTTCAGAGGGGGTGACACAGAAGGAGAGGCAGAGGGAGCCAAGGAGGCCACGTTGCAGGAGCTTTCATGCTTTGTCCATCGTGGCTGTCACTATGGGCTGCCTTACTGGTGGACGTTGAGCTCCCCTCAATCCCAGGGCCCATCCATCTGAAGCGATCTGGGAGTGCTGTGAGGGGTGCTGTGGGGTGGGCCTGGTTTCAGCTCCTCAGGGTTCCCAGCCCTCTCCCCAACCCACGCCTACCCCATTCATGGCTCCAGGGAGCCCTGGACATCGTCCCAGGTCCAGCTAGTCCTGACTCCACCTAGGGCTGCCAGATAAAATACAGGGCAGCTTCTGAAACTCAGATTTCACATAAACCGTGACGCATTGTGTAGCGTAAGTATGTCCCAGCTGTTGTGTGAGACATAATTAAGCTGAACAATGACTTGTTGTTTAACTTCTAAAATTCACATTTAACTAGGTGAATCCTGCATTCTTTTCTTTTATGTTTTTGGTTTGTTTGTTTGCTAAATCTGGTAACCCTGCCCCTGCACTATCTCTGGCCTATACCTCCTCCTTCCATGGCTCCCAGAAATAGGGGTTTCATTGCAACCTTCCCTTTCCTTCATGGTTCTCTCAAGTGAGGTCCAGGATCCAAGTTTGAAGAGCTCTGAGATGGGGGCATTTCAGACCCATGAAGCCCCCCCGTCCTGGTGGGTTGAGTCCTGGCTCCTACTGACCTTTGTCTGGGTTAGGGGTGATGGGGAGGTGCATGGAATGCGGATGGACACCCCACATGCTATGGAGCTATGACAGCACAACTCACCCTCATGCTGCAGCCTGCGCTGGAGATGTGTCCACATGCAGACTTTGTGTTCAGCATTTGACTTGCCTTATTTCATTCTACTCTCCCATGGCTCCTTAAGGCTGATGCCAGTAGTATCTTTGTGTAAATTAGGAAACCAAGGCACAGAGAGGGTAAGGGCTGGCCCAGGGTCACACAGCAGATCCGTGGTAGAGCTGGGTTTGAATTCAGGTCCAACTCCAAGACTGGGCTCTCAGCTGCTGGATTTCACTGCCTCCCTTTCCAGTTCCTGGCCTTCTCACTTCTGAGGGTGTCATCAGGCCTGGGGTCATTGTGTGGAGGGAGCTGCAGCTCAGGAAGGAGGCTTGTTGGGAACGTTTTCCACCCCCCACCCCCACCCCGTGCAGCTGTGTAATGAGCGCACATCTGTTACCACCACATGTTGCTCAGCACTACGCAGATGTAAAGTCTCAATTTTTCTAATTAGCAGCAACACGAAGTCTATCTTAATTTTCTCCTCCCCTCCCTCTAATAAACGTGATATTAACAAGGTTACACGTCTGCGTTTTGCTGGGTGTAATTGAATCAGGTTGCAGATTTGATTAGTGGGGGCGGGGTGCCGGGGTCTGGTCAGGCTGAGGGGCTGGGGGAAGGAAGGGGCCAGGTCCCAGGGATGGATAGGCCTCAGGATGGAGAGAAAAAAGAAGAAATAAGAAAGTGAGAGGAAAGAGAGGGACAGAGGGAGAAAGATGGAGGGAAATAGACAAGTAGAGGATGAGATAGAGACAAAGACAGAGAGGCAAAGATGGTTTTAGTAGATAGAGACAGAGGAAAAGACAGAATAATAGAGAGAGGGAGGCAGAAGAGAGAAAGAGACTAAGGGAGAGAGAGAAAGGGGGGAAGGCAGAGTGGGTAAGAGACAGACACCGTGAGTTGGGGGGGTGAAGACAGAGGGAGAGGAACAGGGAGAGAGAAAGACACACATACACACACACACACACACACACACGTCACAGGAGTGAGCAATAGACAAAGAAACAGGAAAACAAACAGGAAGACAGAAGGGTCACAAGCAGAGCGGAGAGGCAGTCAATGCCCGCCCCCTGCTCAGACCTTTCTGCAGAGCTACCTGGGCAGAGCCCCACCCAAAGGCTCTGGGAATGCCTGGATCAGGGTGGGACAGGCAGCCACTGAACCACCCCACCCCTGTGCAGCCGGTAGGCCTGAGTTCTGGTCCCGGCTCTAGGTGACCAAGAGTCAGTCAGCTCCCCTCCCTGGGTCTCACTCTCTCCCTCTGTAAAAAGGCGTTTCTAAGTCCCACTCCCTGCGCTTGAAAGTCTAAGGTTCTCTGGAGGCCGCCTACCCCAACCCAACCCACCCCACTTCAACTGGGAAACCTTGGAGGGGTAAATGGAAAAGGTTCTGTCACTTGCAAAAGCTTCATGGTTCTTGACTGCCGCTGAGATGACACCTAGCAGCATTCCTTGCCAAGAGGCACCCTGGACAGAATGCGTGTGTGTGTGTGTGTGTGTGTGTGTGTGTCTGTCTGTAGTGGGACCCTTTTGCCTCCAGTGGGCCTCTAAGCCCTCTGCACTGTGTGATGCCCATTTCAGCAATGGTGTTCCTCCGGGTACCCCCACACTTTCAGTGCCTTCCAACTGGGGAAACCCAAGGCTGTGGTCATCCAAGGCTCAGTGCTCCGTCCCTCTCCACCATCCACCATCCTCCTATCTCTCTATAGCCTGGATCACGACGGGACCCAGAGCAGCGCATGTCCTTTCCCACCTCTGCACGTTTGCTCCCTGCAGTTCCTTCAGCCTGGAATGACCTTCCCTGCCCTATCTACCTTGCTCTGTCACACCTTAACTCACATGTCATTTCCGAGCTGGGACCTGCCCTGGTGGACTGAGGAACTGGCTTCTTCCTGAGTGTGATCACACACTTCTGTCCTCGTTTTATAGTGTCAGGTATATATCTATGCATTTATGGGACCATCTCACTCGCTGTTTCTACCATTGTACCTGGCTGGCACCTGGTGGGTGCTCGGTGTGTGTGTGTGTGTGTGTGTGTGTGTGTGTGTGAAAGTGTGATCGGATGTGTGCGCACACAAGTGACGGTGTGAGCCGGAGGAGGGCCATGGTGGCTGCAGCAGTGTGGCAGTGCTGCATTCCTGCTGTGACAATTTCTCCCGCTGATGACTCAGTCCCCAGGGCCTTCAGAGGTGCTGAGCGGCTTCTGTCAAGGGGCAGTGGCTTTTCCCCCCTTGCTTAAATGAGATATGAATAATTGATTTGCCTCCTGAATAATTAATCAGATATTCAATAAGGAAAGTAATTGTTTGGCACATCCCCCATGGATGGCCTGGCTCAGTCGCTGCCCCACTCAGGCTAGGAGGCTGGCGGGGGTTATGGGCCCATAAGGAGCCCAGTGCCAGCTGGGGGAGGTCACCTTGTCCAACACTCTGGCACTGCCGTCTGATTCACCGTCCCCTGGGAGGCCACTGCCTACCTCCATATGCCAGCCAAGACTTGGGTCTACAGTCTATCTTGCCCAAGTTGTCTATCATGGCTCCTTTACCGCCCACCCCAGCTCTTCATCTGGTGCTGGCACCCCGTGCACGCCATCCCTTCCAAAGGATGCTCTGGCCCAGGTGCCAGCAGAGGGGCTGTGGGAGGCTGCATGTCCCCACGGGCACCCCTCTTCCCACTCCACACCAGTGCAAGCCTGAGTGGTGTCACCGCTCTCTGTGCTGCAGGGCCAGGCTCCTTAAAGGAATTACCCCTAAATGGGGGCACGAAAGGAGGTAACTAAGTATGGCTGTGTACTGAGCCCAGGAAAACCCCGAGAAGTGCCTCTCTCACGGGCCTCCTTGGGCTGGCCTGTCTTCCAGAGAGCCCTCTTCTTCTAGATTCCTGTGTGACTACCCACCACTTTTCAGGGACCCCCCTCCCCACCGCCCTCTATCTATAGGACCCATCCCTCTCCCCAGGAGTATATTTACCCCAGTCTGTTTCAAGTAACAGCTCCTTTGGGGGCTTCAGCCCAGAATGACGGCCTTGGATGCTGAACAATTTGGGGTGTCTTGAGGCCCCAGTTTTGTCCTCAGCAGGGGAGGGTATCCTAGTGGATTCCCCTTGTGATTGTCTTTATCAGTTGCAGGTACTTCTGTGTGTTAGACCAAGCAGGCGTACACATGTCACACATACCACACAAACACACACACAGACCCAAATGGAGCCCAGCAGCTCCATTTGCCATTCCTTGTCTCACTGCTCTCTGCGTTTCTGTGTTTCCTTCAGTGTAGGGTTGCCAAGGCCACTGGTGTCACCTGTGAGACCTCTGCATGTCCCCCAGCAAGTGCCTGGTTTGTGACTGCTCGCTCACCCTTGCTGGGCCAGCACACAGACGGCTAGTCAGGGCACTGACTGTGGGTGACTGGGGCTGGGCATGGGGTTCAGGCTGGAGATGGAGGGGCAGCTGGGAATCCACACATAGATGCCAGGCCCATGTTTGGGTCTGCAACGGAGTGGCCAGAGGTTCTGCATTTATTTATCTGACAGGTATTTACTGAGCGCCTTCTGTGTGCCAGGGACTGTTTAAGACACGAGGGATACAGGAGTGAGCAAGAAGAGGACACTCGGGCCTCTCGTTCAGTGAAGGAGGTAATGACGAGAGAAACGTATATAGCATATTAGATAGTGGTCATTGTTAAAGAGAGCAAAGAAAGGGGAGAAAGGGATATTGAGTGTTGGGGCAGGGGTAATATTTTAGATAGTGTTTTAGGTCAGTCATGGGCCAGGCAGAGGAATAGCGACCCCATTAGGTATTTCTAACCCTCTGGTTCAAAACCCTCTAGGAGGTTTAACTAGAGAATCGGTTACACTGTGGGGTGAGGTGAGACACTCAACAGGGAATTGTGAGGTCACCTGGAGATTAGCAACGGGGAAGCCACCATCCCCGAAACCTGGAGACGTACATCTTGGGTGATAGCCATCTCCAGGCGTGGCTTTCAGCGTCCAGGTCTGCAGGGGACTTTCAGCTCCAGGTCTGCAGGGGAGCAGCTTTAGGGTGCCCCCAGCTTCTGCTCAAAGGCCCCAAGGATGTGCCCTGCCATAAATCACCTCAGTGTCTTTCTTAGGGAAATGTGGAGTGAGATGCTAACTTCTCAAGGTGCCTGTGCAACGAAAATGGCACCATTTTTACCACTGGGAGAGCTCTACATACGTAATTAGGGATGTGTCCTCTCCGCAGCCACCGAGAATGTCCTGGAGTAAACTAAAAATCAACCTGCAGGGTGTGTGTGTCATATGTATGCCACTGAGTGGGCTCCAACTCCTGGTGACCCTATGAATGAGTGATGTCCCCAGTGTCCTGTCCTCAACAGCCCTGCTCAGCTCCTGTGGACCCACGCCTGTGGCTTCTTAAATGGAGTCAGTCCATCTCCTATTTGGGCTTCCTCTTTTCCTGCTGCCTTCTGTTTCCCCCAGCATTATTGTCTTTGCCAAAGAACCCTGCCTTCTCATCATGTGCCCGAAGTAGGACAGCTTCAGTTTTGACATTTTTGCCTCCAGCAATGTTTCAGGCTTAATTTATTGTAGGACCTACTTGTTCATCTTTCAGATGCTCCAGGGTGTCCGTAGGGTGTTCCTCCAGCCCCACATTTCAAATGAGTCCATTTTTTCCTGTCCGCCCTCTTCACTGTCCACCTTTTGCATCCGTACTTAGTAATTGGGAACACGAGGGTGTGGACGATCTTAGCCTCGGTCTCCAATGACACATCTTTGCTCTGGGTCATCTTCCCTGACTCTCCCATTGCTCCTCTTCTCAGTCACCCTTCTCGTGATTTCTTGGCTGCAGTCTCCATTTGAACTGATGCCTGAACCAAGGTCAGCAACGTTCAGGGTACCCCCGTTAAGTAGGACAGGTGTCCCCAAACCTGCCAATGTTGTGTATTGCTAGACAAAGGATCTTCCTTGGTATAAGCTTAGTGAAAAGCCCTCAGGGAACATTCAACTCCAATTCTAGATTCACCTGGCTCTTTCCATGGGAGATGGCAGCCTGTACACCTGAACAGAGAAGTGGTTTTCTGAGGCACTTGGTTTTTCTAAAAGAGAAGAATGGGGGTGGGCAGTGAGGCCGCCTGGCAGATGCTGAACTCAGAGCATAGAGAACATACTACTGATGTCCTGCCTTGTATCTCGTGGGCCTCCCAGAGGCCACCTGCAGCTGCAGACACTTCCCTTTGTCTCTTAGGCTTTATGCTTCTTTTTCCATGCCTGAGGATTCTCTCTGGTACCTGTTCAGCCTCCATCAGGAGCCCCTTTAAAGTGTGGGGGAGATAACACCCCAGGCGCAATCCTCAACCTGCCCTTACCCTAGTGCGGTGACTCTGAGGCATGCTCCACATGGTTTCTAGAGGCCCTGGTGGGACTGCACCCGGTTTCCCACAGCAGTAACTTGCTCAGTGACATGGCAGTGGTGGGTTTTTCTCCCTCACTTTTGCTTTCTTGGTTCCCCTCCCTGATAAACAACCTCTTTTCCAAGTCTTTGTCTCAGAGACTCTGTTTAGGGGAAACCGAGCTAAGACAGGCCTTATCTGAAGGATAGAGGGGGTCTTGAGCTTGCCCCCTCCTTGACTCCATCTCTTTGTGTTATTTTTGAATGTCCAGATGGCAAGTGTTCTGCTTCTGACCCAGGAACCATCTCAATGCCCCAGAGAGTAGGATGTTTTTGCATTCAAGCTTTTCGTCCCCATCAGTAGAACAAAATTCCTTAGCTAGACCTTGAGCCCGCATACTTGGTTTGAAAGATATGGTCCGCGTAGCTAAAGCAAAGGCTGCATTCTTTGAGGTGGCAGTTCTCACAGCCTTTTTCTCATCCAAGTATCAGCAGAAACAATTTTCTTCTCAATAGTCCAAGTTCTTAGGGTCTTTGAAAACCCTTCCAATTGTTTAGACCACCCATGCCTGGCTGCCTAGTTGTCCCCTCTGATTCTAGTTGGAATCTTCTGGAAAGGCTCTCATTGTTTGCGTCTGTTGATCGCTCTACCCTGCATTGCTCGCCATGGTGCTGCCTCTTTGTTAGGACTGCTGCATATGCCTTGCATGCCACACAACTCCAGAGAGTACCATTTATACAGATTGTAACATGAATGATAACCCCTAGACTTGCACAGTGTATAACCTGTGGCTACTGTCTCTACCTGCTCCTGGATTCCTGTTCTGCCACAGGTCCCGGCAATAGAGTTACCTGCATTCTGATGGGTGGATTTGGTCAGAAGTCCTCCCACCAGCCTTGGGGTCTAAAGCATTTGTTGTTAGTAAGCACAGGAAGTGGGAAGGTCCAAGGAATCAGGGACTGCAGAGTGATCAGGAAGGACCTCGAGAAGGCATCCCCAGACCCTAGACCCTGAGCTCAGGGAATGCTTCCTTTAGGACTGACCTTTCTGGGGTCTCTCCCCTGCCTGAATGCAGCCCCAGACCCTTGGACGCTTTCTGGGGTCTGGGCTCATTCCTGGCTCCCTAACTCTCCTTGGAGCCCAGAAGGAGATGTGGGGCCTTGATGCAGACTAGCTGCCTGGCCTTTTCCAAATCAGAAGGCCCTTGGGAAGATTTAGAGGAAACCTGGTTGCTGGAACACTCCGGAAGTGAAAGATGCAGGGAAAGGAGGGTGGCAGTATTTAAATAAGAGGCAGGAACTGCCACCAGAACCTAAGCTCTGAGTTATTTATGCGCGTTCAGAAATGGCTTCATGAATCCAGGCGCAATCCAATGATTTGTCAATGAAGGCCTCCTCGCGCCCCCTGCCCCCGCCCCTGCCTCTGATAACATTTACAGTAAATCTATTGCACTGACCATTAAATCCGAGGCCGCCTCGAGCGATCGCTTCAATGGGGTGCTGACAGAGAGTTAATAATGACGCAGACGCTAACCTGTTTATTGATTTGCTTTTTGTTCCCTTCATCTTCGCTCACTCCTCCTTTCTCTCGCAGGAGAAATCTTGGAATTAGTAATCAGGTGACAGCCTCGCCCCCCTCTTGTTCCCAGCCATGTCATCCTGCTTAAACTCTCTGAGATAAATTACTCCTACCTCCGCAGCCCCTGCCAGCCATTCACTCTCCAGTTACTCAGCACAAGATGCCGCATCTGTCACTGGAGCCAGCAGACAGAAAAAAAACATTAACACAGACATGAAAAGCTTTTAACTTTGACAAGAGGAGCGCAGCAAAGTTTTATATTTAGCCCCTCCAGCAAAGGCCGCAGTCAATCGATTAGGGTGGCTTGTCAGAGTGGGGACGAGGTGGCCGAGGGCTGGGACCACGGGGCTGGGTGGGCAGGGGCGTCGCCAGTTCTGGCCTGAGAAGCGTGGACATGGGCCCAGGGTGTCTCCTCTTCTGACATCGGGATAGTTAAGTCATTAGATGCTTTGGAAAGGACCCAAATGGGGGCCTCTGTTTCTGGGTTAAAACAGAGACTTTAACTTCCATTTTAAGGTTTGGCATAGCAAAAGGCTGACCCCGTTTTTGTGGTCGTGGTGTTGTCAATATCCACAACTAACATGGATCTTTATGGAAGCCTGAGAAAAATAGCAAAGAAACGTTAGTTTCACATGAGGTAAAATTTACAACTAAAATAAGGAAGAATCATTCATTTGTTCACTGACAGCCGATCATTTTAGGCTGAGAGTGGTCCCTGACTTCTCCCCCCCTCTCCACTGCTCCCTCTCTTTCTCTCTCCCTCTTTCTCCCTCTCCACTCCCTCCTCTTCCTCTTTCTTGTTTTTCCTTCTTCCTTTTCCCCCACTCCCCACCCCACATACCACACCTAGCTCTCTGAAACTGAGTCCTTGCTGGCTCTTGCCACTTCTAACCCTCTCCTGAATCCATCCTTTTCTCTTCCTTGAGAAAGGATTTCAGAAGTAAAGAAATTATGTATTTCTCAGCATTTTTCAGGAGTGGCTGGAACGGCTTTGTGGAAGAGACAGAACTCAAATTTGCCTTGGTGAAAATAAAGAATTCCTCTGAGCAGCATTTGGGTGTGGCACAGGGACTAGGTGAGATGGAGGTTCCGGGTCGAGTCCCTGCCATGGGCCAAGGTGGGAGCAGTGCCCTGGGTGTGTTTGAGGAGGAGGACATGGCCACCTGGGGCAGAGGGCTCCGGGGGTGGGGGTGGGGGGTGGGGAGTGGTCCAAGCAGGGACTTGTGAGGGGATCAGACATGGGCATGGCTTTGAATGATGTGTTAGTCTGGGCTTGTCCCAAAGCAGCTCTTGAAAGGATTCCAGAGCAAGGGGTCACTGTGGGAAGAAGCACTGGCTGGGAGTTGTGAGTAAGCTCGGAAAGGGAAGGCTGTGTTAACAAGCCAGTTGCTGCTTTGGGTAACTGGGACACGACCCTTCCAGAAGACCATGCAGAACACACCTCCAAGTGGCCCCCACCGCCACAGGGAGGGGGAAACTGGGGCATTTAGCCACCGACTCCCTCCATCACTGCTGCCCTGCCTGCCGGGGGCCCGGAGACCTCAATCAGCTCCTGGAGACTGAGAAGATGCTCTGGGAAAGCATGTCAAGTTCTTGCAGGAAGAAATCTTCTATGTTTAAAGACATGGATTGTGTACCAATAACACCTGCTACGAACTCCCTTCCATCCGAAAATATGTCCTCCATTCATCTGCCAGGTGAACCCCTGCAAGGTTTGGAGCAGGGGGTCGTTGCTATGGGGAGTTTCTTGGGATGAAGTTGCAGTGGAGTGAGAAATTGTGTGCTGCTCTTTCTTGTTCTCTTCCAGGGGCTGGGACCCTTTTTATCTTGTAGTGCCTGTTTAACAGGGTCTGGCTCATAGTAGGTGCTCAAAAAATGTTGAAAACTACCTTGTCATTGTCATTATTTTTATGCTTATTTCCTTTCTCTGTGAGTGGAAGAGCGTGTGGAGGGCAGAGAGGGGATGCCCGTCCATTTTTACTTCCAGAGCTGGGCATGGGGCTGTGTTTGGGGGTGTTCAGGGAGGGTTTGTCAAAGGAATGAAGGAAGGAGAAACCTCCAGGATTTCCCGGGGGACTGGTAACTGGGTTTCGCTGGCAGACCCTGTGGGTCATGGCCTGGGGGTATAAAAAGGAGGATGTCTCACCAACGGGAGCTGAGGGTCCTTCCTCAGGTTGTACAGGGACATTGGTGAGGACCTAGGGGAAGGGCGGATGACCCGAGTGGGGAGGGGTGGGGGCAAAGGTGAGCTGGACACGACACATGCACTGTTCAGGGAGCCCAGCAGTAGGCACCAGAGCCCGGCCCCAGCTTGAGGTGAAGTCCTGGGGGCAGGAGGCCTGCTGTGGACAGATGGTAGTCAGCAGCACCTCCTCCCTGTCTGTCTTCCTGATTCCCCATCCCCTTTCATCCAGCCGCAGAGTCCAAACCAGGCCTCGGAGGGGAACTTCTGGGAGGTTCTGGGTCAGCTCCTACGGGAGCCCTGCATTTTTAACATTGGCCCAAGAATTCCAAGTTTGGAGATAGGATCTCGCTCCCCAAGGCAGCAATTCTCCTCCACCCTGTTCAGTTGCCTCCTTCTCAGCAGCTGCTCAAATTCCCTGGGGGCTCTGGAGATGAGAGGAAGGAGCCAGAGGACAAGCCGTCCCTTCCTCCCTTCCCCTTTCTTAAAGCTCAGGCAAACGTGGAGGTGGGGTTTCAGTCTCCAGACACGTTATTCCCTGTCACAGCCTTCCCTGTGGGGTCCAAACCTAGCTGGGTTTCTGGAAGGGACTTGGTTCTCTGGGAAAGGGTCTGTCCTGGCTGGGAACAGCTTCCCTGGGGCAGGGCAGCAAGGAGCCCAGCAGTGTGAGCATGAGACGAAGGTGTCTGGCCACTCCGGAGGCCGGGGTATCATTTCACCAGCGGCAGACGAGGTGAGTCCTTGGCTGCCGGACAGGGTGTAATAGCTCCTGCTCTTTGTATGGCGATAAAGGCCGAGAGAAATCAAGCCGGTGCAGATCTGTGTCTCCTGGAGCAGCCACAGTTGCTGAATCTGCTGTTTCTGAGAAAGTGAAATTTCAGTCCCTCCGCTTCCCTACCAGCTGGGCTGTCAGGGCGCGCGGAGAGGGCGCCAGCCAACCTCCCAGGCCGCCTTGGAGAAAATGGGTGTTTTTGTGGAAGTAAAACCCAAATCTCTACTGACACAGCCAGTCTGGTGGTCTAGACACACCTGGACCTCGGTGTGAGGGAAGACGCAGACAACTTCCCCGTGTGCCCATCCTCTGGCTTGGCTGCATTGGGAGCAAAGGGCCAGAAGGAGCACAGGCCATGCCCCGCCCTCAAGGTCAACGATGCCACTGCCCCTCCCTGTCCTCCCACCTTGATTCTAAAGAGGAGACCAGATTTGCATGGGGAAGGGTCGAGAGGCAGAGAAAATGGGCTGGAGCCCTGAAAAGGAGTGGGAAGGGGAGACAAGAGTCCACTCGGGTGACATGTCAAAGAGATTTTGATGAACTTTGGAGAGTCCAGTGTTGACAGGAAACTCTAGGGCCTTACCAGAGCCTGCACAGCCTCTGCAATCCCATTTCCATGTTCTCCTAGGCTCACAGCTTTCCCTGCAGTCAGGTGGGCTGTCGTCTCATTCATGCCAGTGTTGTGCTGCCCTGCAAACTCCCATGCCCTTCTCCTCGCCCTCTCTCTTCATCTGCTGGCTGGGTGGAGGGGACTCTGGGAGTCTAGGGAAGGCCAGAGACACAGATGGAGGGTCTCTCAGCCCTAAGTCACCCCCTGGAGGAGAACTGTTACTCACATCACTCTGTTGCAATTCATTTATTTGTTCACTCATTTATTTATGCACCCAATGTCACCAAGTACCTTCTCTGTGCTAGGACCTGGGGGCCACAGTCTCTGTGCTTAGATGTAACTGGAGTGTGTGTATGTTTGTAAAACTGGGTGCAGAGAGAAAGAGAGAGGGAGAGAGAGAGGAGGCAGGGATTGGGTGTTGTGGAAATGGGAAAGAGCCTTGGAGGGAATGGTCAAGAGCATGGATTTTATTCCATAGAAGAGGCTCCAGGGAGCTCCCTAGCCCCTTTCATCAGAGACGACACAGAGAGAAGGGGCAGCCTATGAACTAGGAAGCGGGCTCTCGCTAGAGAATGCAACAGTGTTGTCGCCTTGATCTTGGACTTCCAGCATCCAGACATGTAAGAAATAAATTTTTGTTGTTTTTAAGCCACACAGTCCGTGGTATTTTCTTATAGCAGCCCGAATGGACTAAGACATCTCTGCTTTGGTACAAAAGTGTTGTGGAGGAGGAGGAAAATAGAATGACGGGAGAGAATGCTGTAGAAACTGTAGGATCAGTGCCTTTGTCATCTGCCCTGGGAAACCTTCCCTAATCCCTCCGGGTTGGCTTAGAACAGGCTTTAATCAGCACTTACCACCATGTCCTCCAGTGACAGTTTTCTGCTCTGCCTCCCCCTCTGGCCCGTGAGCTCTTCAAGGGTAGCTCCGAGTGAAGCATCTACTGCAGAGCACACATTAGCCAGTGTTTACTGAATAAGTACGTGAACCTGGGATTTGAGTCTGAATCTTTGCTCTAAACTGCCTCCTAGGGCTCAGCTCATTAACTCAAAGCTGCTAACAATTTTGCTCCAGCTTTTACCTTATTTGCTCATTGGATATTGAGCAGATGGAAGTAGTTTCCTTTTTACCCTTAAAAACTATCTTCCCTCCTGTTCTTCAACATAACATTTGATACATACAAATGAATATACCGGGGGTGCCAAAAACTGTATACAAGTGGACACTTTGGTCAACGTTGCTCAAGCAGTAGTTCACCATAATCAGAAGTGTCTGGACGCTGATGGTAACCACTTTGAGCCCCTCTTGTCATTGCAGAAGTCAAACATGACTTGTATTCATCTTTTGTTGTCGGTATATATTGAGTATTACAATTTTAATAGCGTTTTCCTTTCTTAAATTGTGTATACATTTTTTGGCACCCTCTGTATATGTGTATGTTACATTCAAGTTATAAAACATAGTGATAAAACAAACACCTATGGACTCACATCCAACTTAAAAACTAGACCTAAAGATATTTCTTCATCTTGTTTTCTCCCTAACTCCTCAAAAAAGAAGCAGACCTACCCAAATGTGGTCAATTTCTTTTGCCCTGTAAAATTTTTTCTGCACCCTTTTTAAGAATTAAAAACCCACACTTCCCAAGACCACCATATTTAGCATTTGAGTTCAACTCTTAGCAAAGCATGATTAGAAAGGGGGATATTTTCTACTTTGAATACAACAGTTGTTGTTTGGACTTACTCTGTCATTGTGCCAGCTCTGCCTTGGTGATTCAAGAGGCTCAAGTTGGGCAGGGATTCCAGCCAACAGGTGACTTTCATCCCCATGTTGGAGGCTTCCAGCCCACTTCCCTATTCCTGGAATGGAGCAAATTTTCTCAACTAAAGTCAGAAGACCAGAGGAGCAACTGGAGAATACTGTCATGTGAGAAAGGCTTGTGTTTAGGGCTTTTGTGATGATCTAGTTTGGATGAGAGCCAGATAGGTATGGGGCTTACATCACGTTCTATTGCCTTTCCCTCCAAAATATGGTCCAAATCCATCGACGTCTTTCCACCATCCATGACAAAGCCAACATTATCTCTTGCCTTGATGACTGCAGTGGTTTCCCAATGAGCCATTCACTACGCAGAAGCCAGAATCACCTCTTTCGAAAGTAAATCGATCTTGTCCCTCTGTTGCTCACATCCCTTCTATGGCTCCCCATTGCCTTCAGCCCCAAATTCAAACTTCTTACTTTGACAAGGCTCTGCACGATTGGGCTTCTACTTCTCTCCCCAGCCTTATCCCAAGTTCCTCTTCTCTTCCTGCACTCCATTCTCGCCTCTAGGGTTACTTTTCAGATCTAGACACACTGAGCTCTTTACTGCCATGAAAACTTGGCACATCTTTTCTGTGTGCCTGGGACTTTGAGTGCTTAGGATCCCTTCCCGTAGTTTTCACATCTGGCCCTTTCTCATCCTGCAGGTCTGATCCTGTTATCTTCTCCAATACTTCAGCTAAGTTCCTGCCATTACAATGCTGTGTTCGTCCTCACCACGTCTTTCTCAACTTATAATCACATATGTTTTTGTCTGTCTCTCTTATAGCAGCTATCTTTCCCCCCAGACTATAAGCTCCACGAGGGTGGAGACTATGTTTGCTTCCATTACTCCTTGCGTCCAGCAGTCCCTCAATAAGTGATTGGCAGCAGAATGTATATTTCTGGCAGCAGATGTATATTTGAAAGGCCAATCTGGTTTCAGAGTGTGATGAACAAACGTATGCACGGGAGAAAGAAAAGCATTCATTCACTCATTTATTCACACACTCAAATATTTATTGTCTGCCATTGTGCTAGGATCTAAGCGGTATGCTCAGGGTACAGAGGAAAATTAGATATTGTGTTCCTGCTTTTCAGAGGCTCACAGCAGAGCAATGAGGGCTTAATGGAGGAATGTAAAAGGTGCAGGGGGAGCATGGGAGAAAGAGCACTTAAGGCTACTAGGGGAGTCAAGGAAGGCTTCACAGGATTCATTCATGCGTTAGGTTTTGAGGGATGAATAGGAGTTTGCCATTTGGGCAGGTTGAGAGAAGCTGTTCTACGTAATTTGGAGTGAAAATGTGTGGTGGTATGAGAAAACATGGAGTGTCGGCGAAATAAAAGTAGTTCAGTACTGCTGGGGTTTAACATGTGAAGAAAGTGATAGGAGGTGAAGCTAGAGAGAGAAGCAGGAGTGGCTCACGAAGGGCTTTGCGTTTTGTGTGACTGGAAAATTAAAGGGTATTGAATTGGGGGATTAATGTGATCATATCTGTGTTAGACAGATCACTTTGGCAGCTTTATTAATGGGGTAATTTGAAGGGTAAGGGGAAAGGGGAGATTGAAGTTTAGGAGACCACTAAAGAGGCTTTCATAAGCCAAATTGCTTTCCTGCCTAAAGCAGATCTTACTAACAGAATCCTACACTCTTGGCCCCTGATCCTAGCCTCAGAATCTTTCTCAACACAGCCCTCCAGGCAGGGACAACCATTCAGTAGGACTTGGTTCATTAGATGTATGCTCTTCTTGGACTAGATAACAATGGGACCCTTTCCAGTTCTGATATTATGGATTACAAAAAAATATGTTAACTCAACCAGGAGTGTTTTCATTCTGACATGGGATAATGACTTAATTCAGGAATGTGTAGCTCTAATGGTAAAATTCCCGGCACTTAAAGCAGCGAGACGACGTATTTTGAAGGATCCTGTCAGCATCTTGTCAAAAGGCACACTTTTTATAGTGTTGACTTAATTTGTGCAGAGTATTATTTCTTTGCCTCCTGTATACACAAAAGGTCCACTTATCAATTTTCTTAAGGAAACTGGTTTCAGGGAGACTGATAAGGAGACAATTTCTGCAGAGGAGAAAAGTATGTATCTTAGAGTCAGCCAGACTTCTCTTCATATCCCTGATTTCAGGAAGGAAGCTAACCTTTCCTGAGCACCAACTCTGTGCCAGTCTTGGGCTGGTACTTTCAGATGCATTTTACAGATGGGGAAATGGAGGCTCCAAGAAATTAATTTGCAACTTTCAAGCTGTGGAGTTTTGAATAAGTTACTTCACCTCTCTAATTTTCCTGTTGCTTATTTGTAAAATGTGGCTGATAAAGAGTGCCTCCTGGCATCATTCCAAGGATGAAAGGCGACAGGAATTGCAAAAGCACCTAGTAGCTAGTAGACTCCCCGAAGCCAGCTCTTTCCTCCCTTTCTTCGGTAGAAAGGCTAGCTGCGCTTTCAGCAAAGAGAGAGTCACTTTAATGTCCTCAGAGAGAAACGCATCTTTGGTCCAGGCTTTGAAATCCCTGGTGCCCACAACTTAATAGACTTACAATTGGTTAATTTTCTCTTGACTTTGATCAGCAATGGGTCGCATCTGGCACCTGCTGGCCTGGCCCGGGGGGATGGGGGCGGGGGAGCCGCAAGATGCCTGGCCTGGTCTCCCTAACCAGAAATTCAATAACTTTTTCATATAAATTGTCCGTAAGAGAAAACTTCTTGTTTTCGGCATTTGTCGCTGTTTCAGCACTTTTCTGTACAAGATGAAAAACTTTTGCATTGAGCAAAATACAGATTTATGGTCAATAAAGTGAAGTTTAACAGTTTATAGGGGCCATACTTTCTTTCTTAAAAACTGATATTAAAAGCCATTTTTCCTAGTCTTTGTAAAAATGACTCCTCTATCAATCAGGGTCCCCGTTTGTTTAAATGATGGGAGAATTAGGAAAAACTCTCTCATCAGAGGGCCTCCACACATACGCCCGTCATCCCCTCCTGCCCTAGAGCTTCAGAGAGAACAAGGGTGATTTCTTGAAACCGAAGATGGTCAAGCTGCAAATCAGAAGTGTTTTGGAGCCAGAAGTGAGTTGAACGCCAAATGGGGTTTGAAGAGTGGATGAGTGTAGGCCGTTCCTCTTGTATCCAAGATCTGTCCAGTTCTACTCATTTATTCAGCAAGTGTGTACCGAGCACTTATTGTGTGTTAGAGCCTGAGCCGGGCTCTGGGATGATAAAGACACATCATATCAGTTTCCTGCCCTCAAGGCGCCAACTGTTGAGGAATTGAATCAAGCAACAGACAGTGGCAGTGGAGTCAGGAATGGGTGTTACAGGAAGGTTGAGGAAGCACACCTCGCCCAGACTGAGGGCATGTGTGAAGACTTCCTGGAGGAGGCGGTGCCTGAACTCAGTCCTGAAGACAAGTGAGGTGGCCGGGAGAGAAGCACAGCTCAGGAAGAAGGGGAAGCAGGATGGGGTAAGGGCAAGTCTCCCTTCCGGGATCATCTTCCTCCGGGGTGGATGGAGAGAAGGGGTTTTTCTCGCGGCTGCTCCTGAAGCCCCCATCAGTTTGCAGCTCCCTGCCTAGTGCCCCACCTAGCTGCTCCCAGTGCCACCTGCTCATCCCCCTGAATCCTCAGAGGTCTGGCCCCATCAGTGTGGGAGGTTGCTCCTCAGAGGATCGTGACAGGTAGACCATACTTCCCTTTCCTGCCTCCATCTCCCCATTCCCACCACGGGAGGCTGTTAGAGTGTGACAGACCTTGCAGTGTCGATGGGACCTGATGGAAATGACAGTGCAGGAGAAAACATTCAAAACTCTATAAGGTACGACTGTTCAGAAGGTCCCGGGAGGAATGCCAACAATGAAAGGAACTCAGAAGGGGCTTCTGAGCCTTGCTCCCTTCTGTTCTTCCTTCTCTCTTGAAGGAAGAGCCATTCGCTTTAGTCCTCGCTGCAGCCCCAGATCTGCTACTCCCCAAGTTCAGGCATCCCCATCCCCCCCATCTGTGAGGGTTGTTCCCCGTCTCCCTAATGCAATCTGCACCCATACCCACCTGACACTCATCTACCTGAACACGTAGTTCTCAGAGACAGACTGGCTAGGGTTTTCCACAGCCTTGCAGCTCCCAATGGGGACAGTCCTTGGCATTTTTATGCAGAACTCCGCAGAACTCTTGGTTCTTCTGTGTTTAGTTGGCTCATTACCAATACCTGAAAAACAAAGGCCCCACTCGGGGCTGCCTCTTAACTACGTCTTGAAAACAGAGGCTAAATTCTGAAATGATCATTTTCTTTACTTTGGTTGGTTGAAATTCAACATAGGGCGTGTTCCCTGAGAAAACTCCTGGGCATTGGGGCGATGGGAGGGTGTCCTTACATCTCCAGGGCCCAGAGCAACTCTGTCGAATGAAACAGAATGCAGATCCCATGAGGAATTTAAAATTGTCTAGTAGCCACATTTAAAATGTGGAAAGAAACAGGTGAAGCTAACTAATTAACCAAGTATTAATGTTAATTAACCAAAATATTATCACCTGAACATGTAATCAATACAAACTTCTCAGTGAGATATTTTATGTTCCTCTTTTTCATGCTAAGTGTTCAAAATCCGGTGTATATTTTACACATACCGCCTATCTCACTTTGGATTAGGGACATGCCAAAGTGCCCAACAGCTACCTGTGGCTAATGGCTACTGCCTTGGACAGCACAAGTGTAGAGTGTAAATGCATGTGTAGGGGGAGCGGTGGGAGGGGGAGGTGAGAAAGAGAGAGAGAATCTAGAGATGAGGCTTCAGAGAAATTCAGGAGCCATAAAAGATCAGGGAGTATGCTCAGTGGGAAGGCAGTCACTCTTTATCCTGATGATGAGGGAGGGGGGTGATGGAGAAGGGTTTGAGGTAGAAGAATTATGATCAGATTCACGTTTTAGAAAGATGCCCTGTATGTACAAAGAGAAGGTATTGGAGGGGGCAAGAAAGTCTGGAATCATGAAGACTTAACTAGGAGAATTGCCTCCTGGAGTTAAGGGGAGGAGGGGGCTTAAAGTAAGGCGGAGTAATGGGCGTGGAGAGAGGTGGATGGACTCTAGACTTCGGAAGGAGGTAGAACCCACAGGACCTGTTGGATGTGGGCGTGCGACGGGGAGCCGGGAGTCTGTGTCCTGCCCTGTCTGACTGGGTGAGTGCTGTGCCATTTACTGAAACATGGAACAGAACAGGACACCCAGGTTGGGGGTGGAAGATGAGGGCCATTGGAATATGTGGGTTTGGGTGTGCTGTGGACGTCCAAGCAGAGGTGTCCATCAGGGAAATGACCTGTGGGTTTGGAACTCAGGAGAGAGGTGTGGGCTGCAGGGGAGCTTGCGGGCTCCCTGATTATGGGGGCGCCCATCCATGCCTCTGACTGAAGTGGCCCTCGTTGAGGTTTCTAGCTCCTCAGTCTGCCTAGACGACATTACACTTACAGGGTTTAGCATGGAGCTCTGCACACACTGGGTGCAAATACCGAAAATAAGACCTAGTCAGACAATCAGCTCTAATGCATCTTTTGGAGCAAAAATTAATATGAGACCCGGTATTATGTTATATTGTCGTGCGGGAGACCCTGCTTGCTGTGCCATTTGTCGTGCGGGGCGGCCTGCAGGGTCTCTGGTCCCGCTCCTCACACAGGAACGCAGGATATGGTGAGGCCAGAAAGGAACACCCACGGAGCCATAGGTAGGGGAGTCAGACCACTATAGTCTCGCTGGCGGCCAGATTGGAGACACAGGAAGCAGGAGCCACACTGTTTGCAACACGCACTGCTCCGCTTCAGGCTCAGCCACCATCTTCTTGCCAGCCCCCATTTGCTGCTAGTGTAGCCACGGCAGTTATATTCGTGGCCAATGGCTCATTGGTTACAGCTGACGGCCAACTAGCCACAGCTGATGGCCATCCAATCACAGTTGATGGCCATTTACTACCTGAGTCTTATAAGACCGGGTCTTATATTAAGATTTTCTGCAAAAGACACATTAGAGCTGATGGACCAGCTAGGTCTTATTTTCGGGCAAACACAGTATGAGCCATCAGGAGAGCATGCTGGTTTTGTGGGGTCCCTCCTGCTCAGGCACCTGCCTTCTAGACTTTTGCTGTCACCCAGGTTTTGGCCATTTGGCAAAGATCCAAGACAGATGGTTGTTTTGGGGGGATTGGGGCTTGAAATTGAGGGACCCTAGCTGAGCCTGCTTCTGTCTTGAAAACCAGCAGCTCATTGGTCCACCCATCTTTCACACCTGCCTCAAGGCCCACAGCTGATTCTTTCTCACCTCAGGACAGTCGGTGGCTTCCACCCAGTTTTCGTTCTCGTTACTCTTAAATGCTTCACTTGGTGTTGGCAATGCTCTGCCATTCCGTTCAGGACGGAAGGACCGATTCCCCCCCCACTGCTGGGGAAGTGGTCTGCTGACAGTTCTCAGCTGTCAGACCTCTTCAGAAATTACCTTGGCTGGAAGAGCCACATGGTTCAAGGTCATACCCCTTCCCGGGGCACCCCAGCTCCAGTGACTGGTCAGTGCAGGGTATAAAGGCACAGCTCCTTTATCCCAACTCCGAATAGCTCTGAAGGGTTGTCCTAGCGTCAGAACTCCCTTGGGGGCAGCTGAGGCCCCAAAATAAGGTGCATTGTATCCCATTACTCTGTCTGCCCACTCTTGTTACCTTCCGTTCCCCACAGACATTGGTGCCAAGAGCAGTTCCTAATAAACCTCCTGCACACTGATGTCCACCTCAGTGTCTGCCTCCCGGGAACTCAGCCTGTGACACCTGGATTTGTGGGTAGTTTCAGCCATGAAATCACAGGTCAGATGGTGTGCAGTCTCAGCCTCTCTCTCTCTCTCTGCACCCCCTCACCCCCCTTCATACACACACACACACACAGACACACACACACAGACACACACACACACACACACAATCTCAGGCATTGACTTAATTGGCCACCAGATTTCATGCTTTAGTTTAAATACTAACTTAAAAATAAAAAGACTTTTCAAAGTGAGAGGTAACAAGCATTTCTTGAGATCAATGATAATAGTTATTTAGGCAGAAGCCCAAACAGTGTACTGATTAGGAGATAAAGGCAATGGGTATTTATGGGGAAGGGAAGGGGAACAATTATGTCAATAGAAGGAAGGCATTTCTATTGGTGCAGGTAGCATCACATAGTGACACCAATTCTAAACAATGTTTTTAATCTTTAGTTGATAGTCATGAATCTAATAGTCATAATATCTGCTTTCTTGTTATCTTTGCAAACAGCTCTTTGCAGTACAGTGTTGCCCTAGGCCCAGTCCAAAGGCTATTTTGCCCTGTTTTAACCTTCCAGAGGTTTGAGACATAAGACGTGAAAGGCAGTTCTCTGAGATGGTAGCTCCCACTTCATTGGAAAGTGGCTCTGTTTCTATTAATTGGACCAGATCTTCAGCATTGGTCTCCCCATTTGTTGCAGCTCCTTTAGGGCGCACTGAGCCAGTGAGGTGGAGAGGGCATTTGAGGGCTGTGTCCCTGTAGTTCCTCGAGACAGGCCTTGGAGGGTGGGCTACGATTTCTGCAAGAATCTCCAATCGGAAGAGCCTAAGTCGTAGCTCACGTCCCCACCGAACAATGAGGCTTGATGAACGGGGTATGATGTGCAATTGCTGATGAATATCTAGCTGATTCCCTAGGACTCTCAACATGTCAGAGCAAAGCTGTGTTGTCCCAGGAGGGCTCCAGAGGGGCTCTGAATTTCCCAACTTCCTGGCCTCAAAATTGATGTGTACAAAGGAAAAAGAAGAAGCGAAACCCGCAAAGCAATATTTCCCAAGGCAAAGCCTGACATGATGACTGTCTCTTGAAGCACTTGTACACACACACACACACACACACACACACGCACGAGCGCACATTTTTTTCTCAACTGCATCTTCTAACTGACAAAGCTCTTTCTTGCCAAAAGCAACCGTTATAAAATTATGACTTGCGCATCTATAATGTTCGCGTTCAACAAGAAAACAGAAATGCCACCTTATTTTGTGGTTACAGCTGCACAATTCACAGCCAGCAAGACTGATCATATTAAGGTCATGCAATCATCCAATCACAGAGACAAGCCGTGAGTAGTAACTCCAAATGTTCGCACGTCAGTCGGCACAGCAAGCATTGCCAAGTCCTGATGACCTCCTGGCAGTGTTTGGGCCCCATTATCCGCTGTGGCATCGTCTAAATCTCCATTTCAGCCGAAGCAATCTCCCCACTAACTGATCTATGACAAACAGGCCCATAACAACCCAGCTGTTTGGGTTGAAGACACATACTTAACAAAACGTGGCTCTTTGGGCTGTTTCCATCTCTTTGCCACAAAGTTTCTCCTTTCCCCAGGAGGAACCAGCCCCCACTCACTTCCCTTCCCTCATCTTGCTGTCAGGAGATTATAGATGACTGGACAAGGAATTTGTGAAATCTTCCCCAAATGACCTCCTACTCAGATCTCCAATTTTGGCTCTAAATTCACGTTTTTGGAGAGGCTGCCTCTCCATATTTACCCGTGACACACAAAATCCCTGTGCTTTTTTTTTGTAGTACTTAGAATAGTTTGCAACTGTACCTGCAAATCCTGTGGGCTCCAGCTTCAAGCTGTGTGCACACTGCAACCACTTTTCACCACCTCCATCACCTGGGCTCCAGCCACCAACATGTTTGCTCCAGATTATTGCATCCCTCTCCTCACTGGCCTCCTACTTCTGCACTCTTATCCTCTACACCTCCCTATCTGTCCTCAACTTAGCAGACAAAGTGCTTTTTACATGTTAGACAGATACTTTCTTCCTTCTATTCAAACCCCTGTTACGGTTCCCCATCTCACTCAGAGTAAAAGCCAAAGTCCTTGTAATGACTTTATAAGGCCCGACGTGATCTTGCAGAGTGATCTCATCTTCTATCGCTTTCTAACCTTCTTACTCTACTCCAGCCATACTAGTTTCCTTGCTCTTTCTTGAACACAGCAGGAACACTCTTACCTCAGGGCCTTTGCACTTCCGGTTCCCTTTGCCTGGACGCATCTTCTCTCAGATGATCTACATACATGATTTTCTTCTTCTCCTGTGGGTCACAGTGAAAACGTCACTTCATTAGAGATGTCTTCCCTGACTATCTTATCCAAATGGCAAACCCTCCCCACCCTGGAATTCCCTATCCCTCCTTACTCTGCTTTATCTTTTGCTCTGGCTTGTATTACCCGCTAACATTTATTTGACTTACGAATCTCATGAAGGGTCTTTCATCCTCTCTATAGTGTAGAGCAGCACCGTCCAACAGAACTTGCTGCAACAGTGGAAATGTCCTGCGTCTGTGCTGTGCAATATGGCCGCCTACCACTAACACATGTGGTTATGGAACACTTGAGATGTGGCTAGTGAGACTGAGGAACTGCATTTTGTATTGGGTTTAATTTTAATTAAATGTTAATAGTCACATATGGCCAGTGGCCACCATGTTGAACAGCACAGGCCTAGGCTGTCTGCTTCATGAGGGTGGGAGTCTTCTGAAAGGGTAATTTTGAAGCATGGTCATAAGTCCTAGAAATACTCATTCCCTTTGACCCAGTAATCTTGCTTTCAGAAACTTAGCCTAAGGATTAGTTATTTGTAGAAACATGTTCAATGCACGGTTATGGATAATAGTGAAAAACTGGAAATAATCTACATGTCCAGCAATAGGGGATTGAACAAATCAAATATGGTGCCCATGTAATTGAAACTGTGCAACTATTAAATTAATATACATTAATAATGACATGGATAAAATGTGACATAGTGTTAAATGGCAAAATAAAATAAAACCGTTTCTGTGTCATAATTTTAATTTTAGGGAAAATTGATATGTTTTATATATCGTGCTTAGAAAAAGAATAGAAGAAAATCTGCTGGTGGAATTACATGTGACTTATTTTCTTTGATGTGTTTTTTTGTATATTTCAAATCTTCTACGAATGAATATGCATCACTTAATTGTCAGAAAAATAAAGTGAATGTATTCCTTTTTCAAAAATTGGTCTCTTCCCCTACTCCTGATTTGATTTTGCCATTTATAGATATAGAATTTGGGAACAAAGCTGCTTTGGGCCCTTTGCCCTCATTTTCAGTGATTTTCAGTGATTTACAGTCCTCCCCTGGCTGCTACTGAGTGCTGATTTTCTCATTTAAGAGATTCTGTTTCCTTGGTCCTTCGTTCCTTTAGGGAGCATTGGATGACCATGAAATGGTTCTAATTCGTCCATCTCCTCCTATAATGTGGCCCTCTGGGAGGTTTGTGTACCCCAGGGCCCCCGCAGTGGTCGGTGATCACAGAAGCTTTTGGCTTTGGTCTTGTCATCTTTTCAGGATTTCAGCACCATGTCTCTTCCGCGCTTTGGTAACTTTGTTCTGGCCAGAAGCATCCTCTCCCACCCAGAGTCCTAATGGTTCCTCTGGGCCTATTGAAGCTTTTGGAAAAGTACTTCTGTGTGTGCTTATGGCAGCGCCATTCCTCAGCCTGGAAATCTGCGTGGTCTGGCCCCTGCTCACCTCTCCAGCTTCATCTCTCACCTCTCTCCACTTGGGGGTCTCTCAATGCCTACCTTTATGCCTTTGCACAACTGGTTCCCTCTACCTGGAATGCGCTCTCTCTATTGATTGACTGCCTCTTTCCTCCTCATGCATCTACACTAACTCTTTCTTCCTCTGGTAGGAAGACTGAGGACAGTTTTGTGTCTAGAGTTTCTTTGTTGTTCAGTGCAATTCAGTAAAGCACGTATGTGTCTCATGCACAGTGCTAGCTTTTGGTGATCCGAGGAGAGAGGGAACACACATTTGCTAAATTCCTGCAACATGCTGGGCACTTTCCATATGGCTCTCAGTGTATCAGAACAGACAGGTAAAGGGTCATCACAGCGTAACAAATGTCTTAACTGACAGTGTAGACAAGATACTATGGGAACAGTGATTCTGCTGGGGTGGGGTGAGCAGTGGAGAGTTTTAGGAAGAAGGTCCGTTCAAGTTAGGTCTTAGAAGAGAAATGATTTTCACTGGAAAGCAGCTGCCTAGCTGTATTACGGTAGACCAAACTCTCTGTCTCTCTGAGCCTCAGTGACCTTACTTCTAAGATGAGTGTAATAACTGGGGTCTTGGCCGTCTCTTGAGGCTGTTTTACAGATTGCCTGAGGGAGGGTCGAAGTGCTGTGGAGTTAATGCCCTAAGGGAGACCCTCAGCCAATGATGGATGGGAGCTGGGGTGTAAGTACCCGGCTCCCTTGTTCCTTAGGTGGAATAACTTAGAAATGCTTGTTCTACACTGGCCCCAGAGTTCCCATAGCATGGTCGACTATGCACCCTTACTGCCTTCCCTCCCCTTTTTGTCTCGCTTCTCCTTCCCTGATGGAGCTTCCTGGATCACCTTCTAAATGCACTACTTGCTGTTGAATCCTTGTCTCAGGGTCTGCTTCTGGGTGACTCCAACCAGGACATCTGGGTTCCCATGGAGACGTGAGGCATCGTTCCCCAGTGTCTCCCTCTGATGTCTCCTGCCCTCTCATACTTCCTCCCTCTTCCTCCAACCATACAGTGTTTGCACGCAGGCTTTGGTTCATGGTTATGACAAAACAAGCTTTCGGAGCATAAAACCCACAGACAATAGGAACCCGGAGAACACCTAGGCTCAGCAAAACGCAGAGAAAGGGTGGGTTTGATTTTATAGTGTGTGTGGGAGTGATTGTCAAGGGGCTGTCACCTAACGCCAATCCATCACCTCTGGAGGTTTCCAGCCCAGAGGCATTTGAAGTCGCTGCAATAGGGGCGGGTGGGAGGCTTGGGGGGTATGACGGGAGCCAGGTCTGTTGGTCCTTTGTCATTTCCCCCAGTCACTTCAGGCTGAGATGAAAGGAAAGTTTGTGCTTCTGGCCCTGCCCTTCCTAGCACCCTCCTCCCTCCCAGGCCCGGGTCCCCTCCTGGGTGGGACCTTAGTGACAAGGGGCCCAATCTGGCTATCACTCTTTGGGAGGGGGGAATTGCCAGCTCAGCTGTCCCCTTCAGCTCATCCCACGCAACCACCAGTTCCCACAGCCTGGCCTGCTCTCTGGGCCTGGATCTTAGGAGTTAGAATCAGCAAACAGGCACTGAGTATCTCCATGGCGCCCAGGCTCCAGTGTGAGTGCTGGCATGTGACACAGTATCTCTCTGGCATATGACAGCTTCAGATGAGGAAACTGAGGTTGGAAAAGAGGCTTCAAAGGTCCTGGCTGGCAAAGCTAGCCCCCAGAAGCAGCATCCCTCAGCCAGGGGGGAGCTGACAGTCCAAACCTGGCATCAACTTCCAGCTCCTGCTTATCGAAACCTCATTTGAGAGGTGGCAGCAGAATGTGTGGTGTTCCCAACAGCACCAACATCTGGGTCAGGGGCGGGGGTAGGGTGGGGTCTTCATTAAAATGCAGTGACTCCATTGGCACCAAAATAAACGTGACATTTATCCGAAACTGCTAAATCTATTCAGCGCTTGCTTCCTTCGGAAGTGCAGGGTTCGTGCCGTGGGCCAGGAGAGAAAAGGTCTTTTGCCTGTGAGAAAAATGGGGTGGTAAGATGGGAAAGAGGAAAAAAGAGGGAAGGCTGGAAAAGGCAGGCCAAGAAGGGGTGAGACACAGCTTCAGGCCACTGTCTCAAATGCTCATAAACCCTCTCCCAAGGGAAGGTACCTATTTTAAGGCAAAAATCAGTCAGGTTGAGATGGTTATCCAGTAAGGAGTAGGTTTCTGTCTCTTGATAAGGAAATAAAACAAAAGTAATCCCCCCAAACCTAAACCAGATTCAACTGAACTTAATGGAACCCCCAGCATGTTGCTGGCACTTTTATATAGATTGTTATTTCTCACAAGAATCTAGTAAATTCTGTTTCATCCCCATTCTACAGATGGAGAAACGGAGGCACAGAGAGGATAAGTAAGTCACTCAAGACCACTCATCTTGTGTGTGTGGCAGCTTGTGACCCAAGCTCTGCCAAACCACAAGGGAACCATGGTGATCTCTTTCATGTGGTTTGGAGGTGAGAGCATTTGGAAGAAAGGAGACTGAGATTTACCACTTGGCTTTGGAAAGTCTCTGCTTTTCCTAGGGCCTCATTTCCTGATTTGTAAACATGGTCCCTAGAATCCCCCTGGTTCTGATCACCTTGTGTATGTATTTGTGTGCTCTCGGTCATCTACCATGGAAAAATCCCAAGACCTCTGGTCTGGACTCAGATCTCTGGAGGGTAATGGGAAGCCAGTGATTGGGTACTTATCAGGTGGAAGAAACATAGGGTGGTGGCACTTTGGCTACCTGGGTTCGAATCCCAGCTTTGCTACTTACCAGCTGTGTGTCTTTGGGCAAGTTACTTAACCTCTCTGAACTCATACCTACATATTATTTTTGTTGTCGTGAGAATTATGAAAAATAATTACAGCAAACATTTGTCAAGAGGTTATTAAGTGTCAGGCACTGTTTGTTAAGGGCTTCACATGCATGATCTCATTTAATCTTCCTAACTACCCTGTGAGAAAGTTATTTTCATTCTTCCCACTTTAGAGATGAGTAAACTGAGACTTAGACTTTGTGATTTTAAATGTGCTCTATCATGATTCCTGGAAAACAGTAGAAACTCAAAAAAAGTCTTTATTCTTTGCTCCTTCTTGGTCTAACGAGTTAGTTGTAATTCCCAAGGGTCTCCCAAACAGGCAGAACCAGGAGAGTAGCCAGGAAATGTGAATAAAGAAAATAAAGTAACTTCATCTCAAGGACAAAGTTGTTTATTTTTCTTTTTAAAGAACTGATACACTGCCAGACCTGGAGTTAGCTAAAGCTGTTATTTTGAAGGGACTCTTTCTCAGAGTCCTTCTGGAACCTTTTGGGAAACTTTTCCTGGGCCATTGGGGGCCTTGGGTGGGTAGATGAGGCAAGAGTTTGCCCAAAGAAGAGTTGCCTGGTCTCATGAGCCTCATAAAGCTGGGCCTTCATCAGGCACCACAGAGGCAGACAGTTCATGGAGGGCAGTTGATTGCTCCTGTTAGAACCTGAATCCCCGATATTTGTGGGCTGCTTCATGCCTGGCACTGTGCTGCTTAGATGACCTCATTAGCTTCTGAGCCGGGCATTCCTTTCCCCGTTTCTCAGAGGAGGGAACTGAGGCTGGATCACGCCATCAGCAGTGGGCGGAGACATAAGAATACAGCTGATGATCTTGTTCTCTGCATCCTGCTGTCTTTTCTCCCTGTCCAGTTTCCTTTCTTAGTCTAAATAGTTAACGGTAAGGAGATTAAAAACCAGTGCTCACTGCAATTATCACAGAACAGTTAATACATAATTGCATATTTTTGTAAACAAGCTTAGAGGCTTTTTCAGTGACCTCTCCGTGGCTTTGTGGTTTTGCAGATAAATTCTCTTCCCTTTTATACTCTGATTTTAATTGGGCACAACAGCTCTGCCACTATTGCTCTCACAGCCCTCCGCGCTGTTTCTGGGGCGTGTGTGTGCATGCACGCGAGCTGCACAAGGGCTCTGTGTGTGTGTGTGTGTCCATGTGCTTCTCTGTGGCCACAGGGGAGTTAATGACGCAGACTCCTGATGGATTTTGCTATAATTCCTGGATAAGGACTGGGGTGCCCTTAAATGTAAGAGCTCATATCGGCAGTTGGCAGAAGTAAAGCCTCTGGAGTTTTCAGACCCTGAGATGACTGAAGATCTCATTCATTCATCCATTCATTCATTCATTCCACAATTATTTACTGAGGTCCTTTACTGTGCCAAGTTCCCTGGAGAAATAGCCCTGAACGAGGCAGATTCAGTGACAGACTGGCCAGGAAGTGTTCTCAAACTGCATTTAATATTTCAACAAGCTGCCATCAGGCCACCCAAGTCACCTAAAACACTGAGCTTTGCCCTGGGGGCGGAAATGATACCAGTATGTTGGGGTCACCCTGCTGGCCCGAGAACTTTGGATGGTTATGACTGGTTAAAACTGGAAATGAATGAATTATTAAAATATTTCGGGTGTTATTAGAGAAACTCTTCTGAAATATGGGTACCTTGGTGAGGGGCTCCAGTGGGTCCAGTTGTTTCCCAGAGAGGATGGATCCTGGTTGTTACTACTTTCCCTCATTCCCTGTCTCATCACTATATGCTTTCCTGCAGGTCTCGGGGAGGGGAGGAGGCTGGGTCTCCCCAATGTCCCTGCTGCTGCTGTGAGCAGCAGGCAGTGAGGGGCAGGGGGAATTCAGAAGCCTGTACTGCGGTCCAATTCTGCTGCTGGCTCTGGCAGCCTTTGCTGTGTCCTGCACTCCTCCTGCCGCCCTGTATCGCTGGGCCCTGCCCTCCCAGGTTGCTGGATCCGGGCCATGCTGAAGTCACTGCCTGCTTTTCTGTACTTCCATTTGGGGCCTCTGCTACGTTGCAAAAGAGATCCTCAGTTGGGAGCTCTTTGGGGTGGGCACCCCCTTGTAGCCTCTGTCCCCCCAGCCCTGTCTGTCCTCCTGCAAACTCTTCAGTCACTGTGGCAGGGGGAGGCCTCTCTCGCTGCTTTGCCTCTAATTTGCTAAATGCTGAAGCAAGCGAAAACCCTCTCCAGGAGCCCATGGCTGCAGAGTGCTGGGTGAAAAATCGAAGACTTGGGGGTGGGGTTGGGGGCGGAGTTGGGCCAGGTGTCTCAGGTATTAAGAGATCAGGATGAGGAGGGGCACTGGGGCTGTCAGCTGCCTCCTTGAAGACTGGGGACTTGGCTGGACTTGACAAGACCTGTCTCAGGATTCAGTGCAATGAAGCCCGGGCGTGAGCTCTGGATCTGGGATCTACAGGCTGGTATTAAGAATCCCAGCTCTGACACCCACTGGTCCTCGTGTCTCAATTGAGTCTTCTGTACAGAGGAAGTTACCCTACACCTACCCCATAGGATCATGGATGTGAACTTTGGGGAATGAAGTGTAAGGCCATGTCCACATGAAGGATTGTGACTATGATGCTGAGGTAGAATAGGAGAGTTCTGAAGTCAGACTTCCGGGACTAAAATCCTGGTTCCACCACTAGCCTGCTGTGTGACTATGTGCAAGTGACTTATCCTCTCTGTGCCATTGCTCCCCTGTGCAAGAGGGATAATAGTTCCTACTCCATAGGAACTGCGAGGATGAAAAGACTTGAGTTGATTCAGGGGAAGTGCTTCACACAGTGCCATATAGTACTTACTAAATGATGAGGATGATGGGCGACAGTGATAAGAGGAGGCTGTGTGGACCCTGCCATTGTCTTCCTTCACGATGAAGGGCACTCCACCATTCCAGATCTTCCTGAATGTTTGACCTTCACCTGGCTCTGACCGGGTGGGCAGCTCATTGTGAAGTGGATGCTGAGTCTGGCCCGTGGGGAGGGGGTGCGAGGCAGGCCCCGGCTGGGAGGTGTGGGGAGAAGCTGCCCCTGTGGGTCTGTTCTTCCTGGGTCCACTTGCAGGTCAGTGGTGGTGGTGGGTGCTGAGTCTGTGACGTGCGCCCAGACCCTCAGATGAGTCACTTTGCCTTTCAGAGCAGGCACGAAGCCCCCAGCACAGTGACCAGGCTGGGATAATTGGGATGTCACAGAGCCAAAGGGACGAAATAGGCACAATAGAGAATTCTTCTGCCTACTTGACAATAAAGAGCAGATCTGAGCTGACATCTGGGGAAGCATTCAAAGTGCTTTTGATTATGAAGTGTTTTAAGTGGCAGAGAAAAAGGGCGTCTGGGGCCCACAAAGCCAACACTCGCTAGGTGGTGTGCCCTGATTTCCATGGGGCCTCATTTCCTGAGGAAATGCCCCCAAGCTCTGCCTCCGGCCAAGGAGTGGCTGCCAGATTCCCAGGCCTGAGTGGTGTGGACAGGACAGAAGGAAGGGGCTGGGTGGGGGTCCTGGAGGGAGGAGGGGGGTCATGCCTGGAGTTCCAGGGACCCTGGAATACCACCCCGCCCTTCAGAGCTGCCCACCTGTGCTCTGACCCGCTCTTGTTCCGGGCATGCTTTTTGGAGTATCTCATCTTGGGTGTAGACACCTGCCACTCCCCAAAACAATGGACAGTGATGAGAGCCGTGCACTTAGTAGGAACTGTGTCCCGGGTTCTTAATTGACAGATGGCTCATCCCTCAGCCTCTTGCCAGTTTGGTTTGAGCATCAGAAGGTACTGATTACCCTCGGGTAGAGGCCAAAATTTTGTACCTACCAAGTTGGGGGCTTAGCTGTGGTTGGAGTGGCCACCCTAAGTCCCTTTGCTCCCCTTTCCTCTTCCCCTCAGGCCTGTAGCTCTCCATCCCAACCTCTCTTCTCCACGAAGCCCTGTTGGGCCTCTGTGTCTTTCCACTTCTGAGGTCTCTCCCTGTCTAGGGGGTCTCTGCCCTCTGCTGTCTCTGACTTCAGGCTGTTAGCCCTCTTTCTCCAGGGGTCAATTCCTGCCAGCTCCTCCCTTGGGTTCTCTGGAGGGACAGGAGACGCTCGGTCTGTTGGGATCAGCAGAAGCCTCCGACTCCCTCCACAAAACACCAGCTGTGGTTCCTGTCTCCCTCCTTGGAGGCCTTCAGTTGTCTCCTGCCAATTCCTGAGTTCCCGGCCCATGCAGGTTTCCTGAGAAAGTTGGTGTTGGGGTGGTCCTAGCTGGAGGGCTGGGTGGTAGCTGGGCTGGATTCCCATGGGAAAGCATATGCGTGTGCTTGTATGTGTCTGTGTGTTGTCAGCCTGTGGTGAAACAGCCCCCACCTCAAATGGGCTCCTCTGCTGGCTCAGCCTCCCCAGCCACAGACCACCTGGGTTGCCCCACGTGGAGAAGCTGGGACCTCAGAGCTAAGTGAAGAGGAAGGCTGTGGTCCAGGGCAGGACATGGGGGCGAAAACCACGCATTTCCTGGAGTGCCCTTTCCTGGCTCCCAGCGTGGCGTAGGACTCTGGGAGGGGATGAGAATCAGCGAGCTCCAGCTCTTCCACGGGGCAGGGAGAGCAGGACGTGGTCCTGGATGGCTGCCCTGGCTGGATGTCCTCTGGCCAGTTACCTCACCGCTCTGAGGCTCCTGCCTTCAGCTCCTGCCTGCAGTGGTAGTAAAAGTACTGGAAATATGAGGAGGCAAAGGTGTGGCTCCAGGTGGGTGCATAGGAAGGAGCAATATCCCATTTGTCCCACCTCACTCTTCTTCCCTCGTTTTCTCCTTCCCTCCTGCTTCCCATCAAATCATTATTAAGAACCGCCCAGGCCTTCCCCTGATACACATCACATGGGGAAAGTGTGCGTCCCTGTCTTTCTGCCGTCTCAGTTAGTAAAATACAACCATCACCACAACAAAATAATAACAATAATTAATAATAATAATAATAACAACAACACAGAATCTCAGGCCTCACCGCAGAGCCACTGAACCAGAACCTGCATTTAAGTAAGATCACTGGGTGATTCAAATGTGCATTAAAGTTCTGGTCTAGGGAACTAGTTCTAGTTCTAGGTTCAACCTGGCTCCACTGCTGAGCTGCTGGGTGATTTGGGGCAATTAAGTTCCCTGGGTCTTGATTTCCTAATCTGTACAATGAAGAGAATAATAAAAATTTGCCCCATGGGGTTGTTGTGAGAGTGAAATAAGATAATGTCCCTGAAAAGGTATGCTGGGCACATGGGAAGCACCCTGTCAACATGAATGTGACCAGGTTGTCTGGGTCTGAGATCCTTTGGCCTGTGGATTTATTCTGATATTTAAATAAGAACGGCTGAGTCTCCACTCATACACAGCAGAGATCCTAGGAGTGAAGTTCATGGGCCCAGGAGCCAGACATCCTGGGTTCAAATCCAGCCTCTGCCTTTTGCTAATGGGGTGACCTTAGGTAACTTCTCCAAGCCTTTGTTTGCCCACCTGAGCAATGGGCAGCTGCGAGGACTAACTGAGCTGGTACAGGCACCGGGAGTGCCAACACCTAGCAAGTGCTTGGTAACGTGTTTTCTAACCTGGAACTGGCACATTGTCATTTCCAGCACATTCTGTTGATTGAAACAAGTCCCAAGACCAGCCCAGATTCAAGGAGAGGGAAAGTAGATGCCTCTTCCTGATTGGGCGGGGGGTGGGCAGCGGGTGTGTATAGGGCAGGGAGGATGGCTGGCGGACAAATGACCACGTAGGAATTCTGCCACCAGCTTTTGAACTAAAAGTCTCTCCCTTCCCACCGGAGTATCTACTGTTGTTAGTAGTAGGATGTGTTGTAGTGTCTGGGTTACAGTAGAGTGGGCTATCAGACAAGGCAGAAATGGCTGACTCTATCTGGGGAAGCAAAGGAAGTTTCCACTGCGTAAGTAAAACGAGAAGCAAATGTGGCTGGGAAGTGGGGGGTGAGGAAAGAATCCAGGCAGAGGGATCAGTAGGAGCAAAGGCCCCGAGGCATGAAATTATTCACATCTACAGGAGTAAAAAGGCCACCTGTGCAGACCTGCTGGGCTTTCCAGGTGTCCGCAGGCCTGAGGCTCCAAGGACAATCTGGGTAGATGTGGCTCTATAGGAGCGTGCAGCGTGCCTGCCCCCATCACTGCACCCCAGCTCAGGCAGAGAGAGCGAGGCCTGAGGCCTCCCCACCCAGGGGTGTCCAATGGGTGGGGATCTCAGACATGGTGGGGCGAGGCCAGCTGACTCTGGTGCTCAAGGCTGAGCCATCACTCTTGAACTATTCAGGGCCAAGGCAGTTTCATTTTCAGTGGCGTTCTCCCCACTTTCATTTGAGAGACCAATTACAGAGCGTTTTGCACCACAATTACTGGCGTTAAAACCTCTCAGTTCCGTCTGATGAATTTTAGTAGTAATTGAACAGAGGAAGCCATCACACAGGAGATTGTCCAACTGAATCTGCCCACGCGCTGAACTGTGAATTCCAGCCCTCTGGAAGTGGCCACAGGGGGTGTCCAGGCGGCGGCTGCCAGCTTCCCTCCCACAAGGGTCTTGCCCAGGCCCATGCCAGTGACCAATTACGCATGGAAGGGTGATGGGTGATACCTCCACCTAAGGAGAGTCAACTCTTAGGACCTGGCATGGACATAGTGGACATAGGGCTGGGAGGGGCCTTCAAGGTTTGAGAACCTGTATCCTCTGATGTTTCAGAGCTGAGAGCTAGACTAGATTCATGCTTTCATTTATTATTTATTGAAGAAATACTGCTAAAGCATTTACTGTGTGCTGACCACTATTCCAAGTACATTGCAAATACTAACTTCTTTAATCCTCATAGCGACTCCAGAGTTAGGCATATTATTATTATTCCCATCTGATGGATGAGGAAACTAAAGCTCAGGGAGGTTAATTAAATTGCTCAAGGTCACACAGCTAGTAAGTGGTTGAGCAGTGCTCCAGAGTTTCTCTTCTTGGTTTCTTACTCTTCTGTGGTATCCTCCCTTGTTGTTTAGTAAAGCCTTCTAAGAATTCCTATTTTGGGGGCACTGAAAGAAGGGGTCTGGCCACTCCAGACTGGAGTGACAAAGGAGAGTGGGCCACAGAGCCTGGGAGCCTGCTCTGTGGTAGGAGGAGGGATCCAAGTGAAATCCCTAAAGAGGGCGAGAGACTCAGGGGACAGAGTCAGGTCTGAGTGCTCCAGAGTTACTCCTCACCGGCTGTCTGTATCCACACAAACCACTGAGTTCGGGTTCTGTTTTGAGCAAAGGAGCCATATACCCTCACCCTGTGCCACGTCTGGCTGCCCATCCCTCCAGCAGGTACTCTGCTAAATAATCTCTGCCTCCATAGATCCCGATTCCTTTGCAGCTTTTGAGTCAGATCAATCTGGGCACCAACTCTGCCTTGGACCTTTGCAGGTGAGGAAACTGAAGCTCAACCAGGAAATGCCATTTGCCCAGGATCATGTGGCCAGTGTGTCAGGCTGAGTCAGGCTTCCAACTCAGCTCCGTCTGACTCCCAAATCGCCGCTCTATCCATTGCACCCCCCTGCCTGTCCATCAGACAAAAGCGAACTATTCACACACCATGTGGGATGGGCCCCAAGACACTGTCTGTGTGCGCCTCCCCGACTTGCTATGGGAGTTTTCTGTTTGTCCTATTGTTGCCCCTCGACTGGAAGATCTGTTAGGGTCTGGACTGGGTCTGAGTTATCTTTCAATCCACCCCAGGGCTTGGCTCACTTTTGGTAAATGTCTGTTGGTGGGTCATTGGGATGAGGAGTTGGAATCTGGAAACCATCACTGGAGACAACTCCCTTTCCTTGAACTGGGAATTTCTGCTGAAACCTTACAGAAGGGTGTGAGGTCCTTACAGAACCTGTTGAGTGGCCTATGCTGGTCTCCAACTCCATAACTGCTCTGGGTACCCCTTCTGAGGTCAGTGGAGTGGTGGCTGAGCTGGTTTGGGTAGGAAGTAGCAGGGGGTTCTTTCCAGGAAGATCACTGTTACTTAAAGCTGGTGCTCCCATAATCCCACTTCTCTTTCTGGTAACTAGCAGGCCATCCTCAGGTCAGTAGTCCTCCTTAGGGCTTGCCCCGTGACGCAGGCAGGGGCTGGACCAGGGTCAGTGGCATAGGGGGGTGAGGTTCCAAAGGAAGAATAAATGTACATGCCAGAGGACAGAAGGGCTCCTGATGTCTTCAGATTCGTGGTTCTCAAACTTTAATAGCATTTGAGTCACCTGCAAAGCTTATTTAAACAGAGATTTCAGGGCCCTGTCCTCAGACACTCTGATTTAGGAGGTCTGGGTAGGGCCTGAGAGTTTGCATTTCTAACAGCCTCCCAGGGGGTGCAGATACTGCTGGCCCAGAGACCAGACTTTTCACTTTGACCCGGAAGATGCCTTTGAACGTTTCTACCTTGACTCCTCCCTTTTGGGGGTATTCCCAGCTGGCACTGGACGGTGCTCCTATCCTACCACCAGCTTGGGGTTGAAGGGGTGCAACCAGGGTTAGGTATCTCAGGCAGGAGCATCCAGCCCACAAGGACTTTGCAGAAAGGACCCTGAGGCAGGGCAAGGATGGCCATGGAGGGAACCATCATGCTCCGCACTGAGAAGTGACCACACCAGAGACGGGGGCCCCCACAGAGAGCTCTAGCAAACCCTTCTGATGCCAAGGTGGGAGGCCGTGTGAAGCGGTGGAAAGAGGACATGCTTGGAACGCTCATCCATGGTCTTGCTGTGTGTGTGTGTGTGTGTGTGTGTGTGTGTGTGTGTGTGTGAGAGAGAGAGAGAGAGAGAGAGAGAATGAGAGAGAGAGAGATTTTGAGCAAATTACATCCCTCTCTGCCTCAGTTTCTTTACCAGTAAAGTGGGGCTAATAATACTTTCCATGTCAGGATATAATTGAGATTGTAAATGAGAGAGATCCTAGCTAGATGTTGCCATTAAGGCAGGTTCTCTCTCCATTTTCTTCTCCCATCCCAGAGATTTCATTAGCTAGGGTTAGCTTGGCTCCCCTCTCTTTTCCAGCTTCTCTGCCTGTCCTCTCCAGCCACCGGACCATCAGCCTACATTATCATAAAAAAGAGGCTGGATTTTAATTTGTAGAATGTTTCTTTTTTTCTTCTTCTTCTTTTTTCTTTTTTTCTTTTAAAGAAAAGCCTAATTAGGAAGCCCGTTAAATGCCTGCAATTCCAATATAATTCTATTAAATTCTCCCTGTAAAGTTAATGTTACAGACTTTTTAACAGATGTTTTAATTAGGCATTGTTATTAAAGAGAATACTGTAGAAATTAAAACCAGACCCTAAATGGGGGGAGAAAAGCAGTTTTCTTGTGCTGGGTAAATGGTGGCAGTCGCCCAGCAAAGAGCTATTGGCAGTAGGTCATGAAAAACACTCACAAAAGGAGAGGAAATGCGTGGTGCGATCCACAGTACTCAGCAAGCAAGAGGGAAAAACGCACATGCCTGGTCCACTCGGCCAGTACCACCTCTGGCCCAGCTAGTGCAGAAAACGGGGGGAGTTGGGAGAAGCCAAGGCTCTCTGGCCTGAACTGACAGGTTTTTGGGGTCTCTTACTATTTGTGTCATCCCATTTAAGTCCATCTCACCTGACCTTTATGGCAGCCGTGACTCTTACCCATTTTACAGGTAAGGAAACTGAGGCTCGGAGACATCTGGTCATCTGTCCAGGTGACACAGAAGGGGGCTTCAGTGTCCTCCTGAGTTGGATTCTCAGAAATGGAACTCTGGTTTTCTGCTGTGTGGCGCCAGCTCATTCTGCCAACAGCAGTGTAATCTAGTAGTTATATAACATGGCATGAGCTTGGGACACAGAAAGACCCAAATTTAAGTCCAGGCTTTGCTACTCATTGGCTGTGTGTCTTTAGGCTATTTATTTCATCTCTCTGAGCCTCAATTTCCTCCTTTATAAAATGGGGGAAATAATAGGACCTAATAATTCCTGGAGTTAAAATGAGAAGTTGCAAATTAGGTCCTAAGCGCAGGGCGTGGCAAATGGCAAGTGTTCAGGGAGTGATAAGAGAAGTGATAAGGGCTTTCAGCTAGTAAGTGTCAGGACTGGGACTCCAATCTAGATGGCCCAGAGTTTGTCCTTTCCCTGACACTATGCTGCCCCATACCTGTTGGCTGCTATTGGCTGTGTCCTATTACCTGGAAAGTAATCTTACCTTTGATGCCAGCCAAGCAAGGGGTCCTCCAGACAGTGTGGCTGGCTCAGGTAAACCACCCTGCTACTGCGGCTAGGAGTCACTGGTTGCCATGGAAACCCCAAGTGAACCATCCAGCATCCTCAGCTATAGGCCACGGCGCTCCACACTGCTCCTCTAAGGCGGAAAGGAGGAGGGAGGTTGGAGACACCTGGATTCAAATCCGGCCTCCTTTGGTGGCCATAGTGAAGCCACCGGCACATTGGCTTCTGGAGCCCCACTCTTCAGTCTGCATCTTGCTATCTCCTCTCCTGGCATCGAGCCAAGGGCTTGGTGACAGCACTCCCAGGAGGCGCGGAGGTGACTGACACACCTTCTGTGGACACCCAGTGACATGCTCAGATTTACCTTTTCTAGGGGGTAGTTTTCCTATCCATTCTCCAAGGTTGTCAGCCTGAGATTATTCAAATAATGTTTATTTTGATCCTGTGACCTATATACATCTGTCACGAGCACTTTCTTGAGAGATTGAAAGAAAGAAGCAACTGAAAGGGGACCCACCACGTGAGTCTTCTCCCTTGGGCCCCCCTCCCAAGAGAGCTGGGCTGATTCTCACCAGTGTCCACTGGAGCTGACACAATTGCCCTCCCCTCTCACAGCCTGTCATCACCATTCCAGTCACCCTTCTGGGTCAACGGGGAGGCCCCATGGGTGACTCTTGCTTAGTTAATGGCCATTCTTGGAGTTGTCACCACGAGAGCCCTGAGGTACTAGGGACATACTGCCCGGAACTTAGTAGGTGCTTAATATCTGCCGGATGTTGAAGGATGCTTTAATCTTTACAACTCCAGGCCTCCTGGGCCTTTGTTTCAAGAATACAGAGCAGTTCTTGTTGGTGACCTCTCTTGGTAGGTGGGAGAGTGCTGTGGAAAAGCGTGGCCTCTGAAGTCAGCCAGCCTGGGCCCAAATTCCAGTTCTACCCCTTACTACGTAGCTGTGTGGGCCTGAGCAAGTCGTTTAGCCTCTGAGTCTCAGTTTCCTCATCTGTAAAGTGGGGGTGATAATAAAGTATCCAGGTCCTAGGATACTTTTTTTTTTATTAATTTTATTGGGGTGACAATTGTTAGTAAATTTACATAGATTTCAGGTGTACAATTCTGTATTATATCGTCTATAAATCCCATTGTGTGTTCACCACCCAGAGTCAGTTCTCCTTCCATTACCATATATTTGATCCCCTTTACCCTCATCACCCACCCCCCACCCCCTTACCCTCTGGTAACCACTAAATTATTGTCTGTGTCTATGAGTTTTTGTTTCTCATTTGTTTGTCTTGTTCTTTTTGGTTTATATACCACATATCAGTGAAATCATAGGGTTCTCTGCTTTTTCTGTCTGACTTATTTCACTTAGCATTATTCTCTCGAGATCCATCCATGTTGTCACAAATGCCCTAGGATACTTTTAAGTACAGTATAGGACAGTGTTCCTGAAAGCATCTGATGCATAGACAATTGTTATAAAAGGAGGTGGGCAGGTCAGTTATAATATGTGCGTACATACTCTCTCTCTCTCTCTCTTTCACACACACACACACACACACACACAAAATACATAGAAAATGTACACAATGACCTTAAGACTGGTCACACAAATTACCTCCAGACCTGAGGGTTTCTACTTTTCTGTCCAGTTTGAATAGTTTTTGAACCTTGAGCTTGTATTTTTTTCATTAATAAACGAAAATCAACAATAAAGCCAATACTGAAATCTGTCGTGGTATGGAGAGCTCTGGTGGGTGGGAGTCAGCTGATTTGCAAGCAGCAGTGTAGTTTGTTAGCCTATGGTGGGCCACGCCTCCAGCCAGGGCACGTGACCCAGCGTTGGGCCCCGAGCACCTGGGTTTGAACCCTGGCTCTGTGACTTCTCAGCCACGCGACTTCAGGTGATGACCTTGAGCCTCATTTCTTTGTCCATAAGTGGGAATAACAGAAGCTTCTTGCAGGGCTGTTTCAGGGGACATGAGAATGGGCGTGAGGCATTAGGACAAGGCTATCTGCCACACAAGTACCAATTCGGATGGCTCTTGGGTTTTCCTGTTGCTGTCTCTGACCCCGGAGGCTGGCATCACCCCTGATGTCAGGTGAGAGGACCTAGAAGTGACTCTGGGTCACTAAATCCGGCAGACATTGGCCAGTATTTATCTTACTAGACATCTCAGCCACATCACACTGTTGACCTCTCTTTGCTCCTCAGACACCTATTTCTTCCCTTAGTTTTTGTGCCCTGTACTATGCATGTGAGAAGAGAAGGAGTCGGGGGCTAGGTTGGCATACGCGGACCCCATGTGGCTGGTTTGGGGGTCTGGGAGCTTCCCTTCCCTCGAGAACCTGCAAGTGTAAATCATACAGAACCATCTGCATGCCCATCAAAAAGGATCTAGTTGAGTAAGTCTTTGTACATCTGTTCCCAGAACCCCACGCAGCCGTTACATAGGAGTGAGTCAGACCATGTCTTCTAGACAGGTGAACACTCCACAACAGATTAAGTAGGAAATGAACAATTCGAGAATAAAGTGTATAGTGTGATCTCATTTGTATGAGAAAAATAAGACCAGAAAAAGTCCTTGGAGGAGCAGGAAAGACAGGCTGACCTCATGAACTTGGGGTCACCAGGGGAGCTGGTCGAAGGCGCGGCCTGGGCCGCATCCAGAGCTTTCAGTTCTGGAGGTCTGAGACGGAATCTGGGATTCTGCGTCTTAAACCAGCTCCCCGGGTGATTCAATGCACGTGTCTATGGACCATTTTTTCGAGGGACACTAGTATAGTGCATATTTCGAGGCCTTAGTGCCAGGGAGACCTAAACCCAACTCCATCGTATCAGCTGTGTGACCTCAGCCGTGTTACTCTACCTCGCTGGATTCCACTTTCCTGTCTGTAAAATGTCCTTGTTTAAAACCAGCATGATGGAATGTCTTCTAAGTGCCAGGCATAATGCAAGCCCTTTGCATCACTCCATTTGGTCTTTGGTCATCAGGGGAGGAACTATTATTTTCAGACTCTGGAAGCCTCACTCAGGACCACCTCTGCCCTTGTTTTTAACTGTGATGCTGAGTTGAAGTGAAATGAAATGTCTAAAGTATACCTAGCACAGTGCTGGGCTCATCGCAGGTGGTCAATAAACACTCACTGCCCCCCCCACCCATTGCCCCAGCATTGGGTGGGCTAGGAGTTGTTGAGGGTCTGGGAATGGGGCTTGCAGGGCCTGGAGGGGCTCAGAGCCCAGGGGTGGACATTAATCCATCAGTGAGAATTCACGGAGGCTTGCTCAGACAGTTGGAGGTACACTCAGAGAAGGGAGCAAGGTGTGCGTTCTGTGCTGGTTTTGTTGGGATCATTGTCTGAGTGAATAAAGAGATAGAGGAGGAGCCCTCCAGATGGGAAGCCTTATACAGGAAGGGTTGGCAGGGAGCGGGGATGACTCCGCTAGAGACACTCAGGGTGCGTGATTCTCGTGGACTCTTCAGAAGTCATTCCCCCTCCTTGTGGAGCCTTCTTAGTCCCATTAAGCTTCTTTCTGGGAGAAACTGGCACCAACTTTGTGGATAAATGGAGTTAGGTTATTGACACAGATATAAAGCTAATTCACTTTATCAACAATAAAGCAAACCATACCAAAAAGAGCAGAGGGAAAATGAATGAATAGGTGAGGTTTATTGTTTTACTTTATCATTTTATAAAGTAAAGTTTTCACTTTCTCCCCCATCGCCTTTCCCAGCTGAGTTTTACATGATCTAAGTCCCATGGATTAACCAATGTTAAACATCTTCTATGGTTCTGTCAAGAACGTCAAGGTCAAAAGTCCAGTGTTGGCTTTTCTTTGAGCAGTTAGAATAGTCCTTTCACTCATCTGACAAATATTTATTGGGTGTTTACTGTGAGTGAGGCAATGTTTTGGGTACTAGAGATACATCAGTGAGCATAATAGATAAAAGTCCCTGCTCTCATGGAGCTTACATTCTAATGAGAGAAGAGAGAAAAAAAAATCCACAATACAAGAAATCAACCAGAAAAAACTTGAGAGAAACTGGGTTCAATGTATGAGAACTCTCTGTACTATCTTTGCTACTTTTCCGTAAATCTAAAATTAACTCGAAAAACAACATGTATATATTACTACATGATAAGTGCGATGAAGAACAGTAAATCAGGAAAGGAAATTAGAGAATGCTTGGAGGCAGGAGGGAGAGTTACAGTTTTTAAAACTCTGGTCTTTTTGAAAATGTGACGTTTGAACAAAGATTTGAAGGAGGAAAAAGAGCAAGCCACAGGCCATGGGGGCATCTGGGGAAAAAATGTACCAGTTAGAGAAGATGATACGTGCAAAGTTTCCGTGGTACCAGCCTCCAAGACAGCTCCCAGTAACCCCTGTGTTCACACCTGTGTGTGGTCCCCTCCCACATCGAATAGGGCTGACCTTGTGACTAATAAGAGTTTGAAGAAATGCTACTTCCATGGTTGGGTCATGAAAGAGATTGCGGTTTTGGCCTTGCCCTTCCTTAGATCACTTTAAAGGAAAGCCAGCCACCACGTTTTAAGGACACTCAAGCAGCCCTGCAGCGAGGTCCACCTGGGGAGGAACTGAGCTCTCCTGCTGGCAGCCACAACTAACTTGACGACCTATAAGTAAGCCATTGGAAGTAGATCCTGCAGACCTTAGAGGACTACGGCCCCGCTGACACCTTGACTACCATCTCGTAAGAGACGCTGAGGCAGAACCACCTACCTAAGCTGCTCCCAGATTCCTGATCCACAGGAACTCTATGAGATTAAAAAAAAAAAATTACTGTTTTAAATGGTTGCAAATTGGGTTGATTTGTTACACAGCAATAAAGAACCACTACAGGTCTTGAGGTAGGACCATGCCTGGTTGCTCGAGGAACAGTAAGTGGGTGCTGCAGTTGGAGTGGCAGGTGTAAGTTGGAGAACAGAAGGAGATATGGGTAGAGGGCCTGAGTCAGTCATCCTCCTGAAGAAAAAGTTTCCTCTCTGTGGGTGTTATTATTATATTTTTCAGCGATTAGCTTCTCTTGAGTGTTTCTCAGGCCCAGACTTTGGGAAAGAGTTTGTAGTGTCCGTTTTCTTCACTCCTCTGGTTTTCTGAGATGGATTTAAATCTCCGTTTCCCAGGAAGTCTGTGGTGGTGTCATCCTTCCTGAAGTGGTTTCAGTGAGACCTCATGCTGAAACTGGGCCAATGCCTCTTTGGGCATTTTCTTTTTTAAAGGCCAGGTTTATTTTGGTAGAGAAGTAACACAAATTGGAACAAAAGAAAAAGGGAGAAAGAGAATTTGATTAATTAAAAACAAGTTGTTCAGGGAAGAGTTCATAGAGGAGGTGAGATTTGAGGGAGGCTGAAAAGATGATTAAGGGTAGTAGGGAAAAGATGGTGGGTACAGGGCAGTGGAAATAGAAATATCAGAGATGAGGGGGTTTCAGGAGGCTCACCGCTCTCTGGGAAATTGACACTGCTGGTGTGGAGACTGGGGGATGGAAGAATGGAGTGGAGAGGGAGAAGGTGCTGGAAAGGGAGTTGGGTGTGTAGGACTGTGAGTCCAACTTGTGTCCTGCAGGCCAGAGTTTCTCCCCCTGGGGAGTTTCCAGTCCTTCAGAGGTGAGCTTCAAGTGGTGGCCTATCTGAGTCCCGTTTTGGTTGTAAGGATCATAAAATTTATTGCATGTTGGAGTTAGGAAAAAGGGAATTTATTAATTTACAAAAGTAAAAAGACCATGGTTTGATATAATCAAGACCTGTTTGCGCTCTTTCTTTTGTCCTATCTTCTGCCACGTTGGCAATATCCTCCCTTAGGCTCTCTTCTTGCAAGATGGTGACCAGCCTTTTTCTAGGGTTGAATCTAGCAGAAAAGAGTAACTGTATTTGTCCCAGCATACCCAGACAAATTCTTGATATTTACCTTGATTGATGATTCAACTCATGTAGGTCATGTGCCCACTCCTAGAGCTATCACTGCCACCACTAGATGTAGAACCTTGGCCAAACCTAGGTCATATGCCACCTTTGTCAGAACCCATAGACCGAGAAGGGGGGTAGGGTGATTGCTCAGATGGAAATCAGGGGCTGATGCTACTGGTGGAGGGATGGGTCATGTGACAAGATGCAAAAGGGCATATTTAGTAGAATAGTCAAGAATGTTGCTTCAGAAGTATATAAGAAAGCACAGTCAGGGCACCAAGTCTATTCAAAGTGATATGTGGTACTGACAAGTCTCCCATTAAACAGCCAGAAGGTGGCATGTGACTTTGTAGGTTCTATGAAGTATTGTTACACTGTAGCCATGATTATATCTTCATTATTATTGATCTGTTTCATGCTATTTTGAGTCTTTTCACCTCCTTGTGTTAGTTAGGGTAATACTAGTTGCTCTAACAGAAAAGTTCTAAAATATTGTTGGCTTGAAATAATTTTCCCTCGAGTCCCGAGTGTGAGTTCTTGATTGGCAGTGCTAGGCTCTGTTCCACAGAGTCATTCATGGATCGAAGCACCTTGCATTCTGTGACTCACCGTCTCCTTGTGTCCTTGTCTTTTATTCCAGCTAGCAGATAGGAAAAGAGAAGGGGAAGGGGAGGCAGCTGCTTCTTCAACACCTATGCCTGGAGGGGAGATGTGGATCACTTCCATATGAAGTAATCATGTGATCCCATTTCAGTGTAAGAGGAACTGGAAAATGCCATCCTAGCTAGGCAACCATGGTCCAGCAGCTCCACGTGGTGAAATGGGAGCATGCGACTTTGGTGGGCAGCTTGCCAGCCTTGCCACATCCTCCAAATTTGCTGCCCACTGAAGGGTTTTAGGTACAGGAGTGACACACTAGGTCAATCTGTGCTCCAGGGACATGAAGGAGATGGTGTGAAATGATGTGAAGGTGGTAGTGAATAAAAAATGGAGGAGGAGGGTTTGTGAAAACCTTAGTCAAGCCAGGTCCCTGTTGTTCACATTTCTGGCCCATTTTTAAATGGCACAATACCTGAGGTGCCTTACATTTATATTCCCACGATGTATTGAGGACTCACCACATGCCTCTTTGAAATAGTACCTATTGACAGCTTAGAGGTGCTGTAAAGCAGGCATTATTATTAATATTACCTATGATTTAAAACAATAAGAAAATTCAAGTTCATGGAAGGGAAGTGACTTGTCCAAAGTGTGTTGGTCTTGTGGTGGGTTGTCACTGAAGCTGCTGATCTGTATTTGGTCATTTTGGGAGGACTCCATGGTGTCAAACATTCATTTGCCCTGTGCCATGGTGCCCTCTTGCTTAGGGAACAAAGAGATCTGAGTATCCAGTGGTGATAGGGCCTGGCTGGCAGGTGGATTAGATAGCCCATTGTACCTGCACCTTCCCCAGCGACAAAGCTGCAAGCACTGCCCTTCCTGTCCCCTGCCTATCCCATTGACTCACCTCCAAGTCCCTAACAAAGAGGCTCTCTCTGTGAGTCCCCTCATCAGCTCCTGGCCTTGGTGGGGAGGGGGCCATAGACATGCTCCCCAGGCTGGAGGAGCTGGTTCTGCTGACTGGGCAGATGGGGCCCACGCACCGGGACCTGGGGAGATTGAGAGGAGAAAGTGGCTGAGCACAGCTCTGCGAGGCCTGGTGATTTATGAGGAGCAGCTTCCGCGGGCCATCTGGACCAGGAACTTCAGGAAGCACATCCTGTGTGGAGGCGCAGGCAGCGTGGGAGCCCTGCCAGGGAGGAGGAGGGCTGTGAGGGAGTGGGAGGAGGAAGGGGACAGAAAGGCAGGAATGGGGCACACTGAGCCCGGGTGGCGAAATCAGGCAGATCCAGGCTCTTCCCCTGCAGAAACTTTGGGCAGGACCCACTCGGGGCCTCAGTTTCATCAACTTGAAAATGGAATGAAATCATACTTGCTGTGCTGTTTAGTTTAAATGGATGGTTGCTTTTAAAGGTAGCTAACCCAAGGCCTTGAAGGAAGAAAGCTGACATACAGCAGCTTCCAGGTGCCAAGCATTCAGTGAGGTGCTAAAGTACCAAGATTCTCAAAGATTTTGCAGGCTAGTGGGAGAGGTAGACTATTTTGTAACGTGTGAAATATTTACAGTGACCTCTGGGAGAACAGAGGGGAGAACAACTCACTCTGCCTGGAGGTGAAATTTGGATGTGACCTTGAAGCTCTCAGTGGCCAGTGAAGAGGCGGCAAAGGGAACCGCCTGAGCAAAGGCATGCCACACTAAGGTCAAATGTTGGTTCATTCATTTACAACTCCAGTCCTGACTGAACCACTGAGCCCCAAAGCCATATATATCCAACTCTTCACATCTCTCTTTGGATGTCGAATGGACACCTCAAACTTTGCATGGCCAGGGCAGAGCGACTGGTGCCCCCACTCTCTGTCTGGAACACACTGCTCCCAGACCTTCACGTGACAGGCTCCTTCTTGCCATCAGGTCTCGGATGAAATGATTCTCCAAAGGCAGGTCTAGCGGTCGGTCTCAGGAGTCCATTTCTAACAAGATGTCTGCAGTTGATATCCGTGCTGATGTTCCTTGGACACATTTTCTGAGAAATACTCCTTTCCCAGGAGTTCTGGGAAAGACATGAAGGGCCTAAGTCTGTTGGGGTTCAAGGAAGGCTTTCAGAAGAGGCAGCCTCTGAGCCAAGGCTTGAAGGATGTGTAGAAGTTTGTCAGGCAGACAAGACTATAGGCTTTGGGGGTTCTCTACTAACTCTATGATTTTCCAAGTGACTTTCCCCAGACCGCTCACCCCATTCAGCCCAGGCCCTGCTGGCACTGCCTCCCACTAAGAGCTAGCACTGACAGCCTTATATATGACCACTCTCCAAGCTTCTTGAGACGACCAATTGCACAGGAAGTCTTCGAAAGCTTTTTCTCACTAAATGATCTTTTTTAGTGTCTGTCACCCAGAGTTGTAGAGATTTTATATCATCTATGAAATCCTATTAAGATTTTATTTCCTTATTTTGCTTTTATGATGACTGGGATTTCCTTCCTGAGAGAAGGCCTCAGGAAGTGGGCGTGCCTCGGTGGGAGTCAGGCCCTGGGGAGGGTGGGTGGGTTCCTGGGGCAGCTTCAGCCTAAGCAGCAGCACAGGCGTTCTGCACGGGCAGCATCCTTCAAGGTCCTGTGGCCCATTTTCCACGGAAGGTATCTTCTCTAGAGCATCTTATGACACAGGAGAGGCAGCCATGGGGCTGTGTAGGCAGAAGAACTGACCTAGGAATCACAGGATTTGGGTAAAGACATAGTACTTCTTGAAGGGCTGGCCTTTTGGGATGCTACTTATTTAGGTGACTTGAGGCGAGTCATTTGCCTTCTCTGAACCTTATTTGTACATGTGTGTACATTTGTTATGGTGAAATAAGTTGTGATCAGTGCTTTGTAGACAGGAGCTGTGTAAGGACTATGTATTGACTCTTTACTCAGTGTGGGGAACACATTACTTTGAAAAATAGGGTGTTGATATCTGGTTGGTTCTGGATGCCATTAGCCAGCACACTGGTGATCTTTTCTGACTTCAGATCATCTAAGATACGAACCTCAAACCTTGACAGGCTCATTGAAGCCACTGACTTCATATTGACCAGGAAAGAATTGAGGACGGAGGCCTACCACCTCTGCTGGGGACTTTTAGGCTACTGGTTCTCCACCCTGGCTGCTTAAGAACATCATCTGGGATGATAGTCTAACCTACCCAAGGCTCAGGCCTGATCCCAGATTCATTAACTACAAATCGTCAAGCGTAGAAGCAGGGCATTAGTGTGGTTACTGAAGTTCTCTGGGTGATTCTAATTACGCAACCAGGGTGAGAGTCTCGTTTTAGGTACATTCAGTCAGCCATGCCTCCACCACTAACACCAGCTTGTATTTTCCCTCTTGTCCACCAGGACAGCTCAAAAGCATGTATCGAAGGGAGGCCTGCTTCATTCCAGACATGAGATGTGGAAGCCACATGTATCTATATCACCCCAGGTTGAAGTGAACTCTGGGATCACATTCACAAAACTCACCCCTGTTTTACTGGCTCTGGCCCCACTTCAGTGCTCCTCTGAAAAGTACTCCCAAATTTTGGGGGGAGGGTGGTCCCTTTATGTTTAGGAATAGGTCTCAATTCCCCACGTAACAGGGTTTGCTAACTTCTTTCCCTTCTGTTCCTCCTTCCTTGCTGATACTTGCTGCCCACGAACCATGGCAGGGCATATCACTACTTCCGCCTCTGCTCGTACTCCCTGCAAGAATGCAGATGCCCATATCCAGTGTGCACTGTCCAGATATTGCCACCATTTCTTGGCATCCCCACTGATGAAGTGAGAAGTCTAACCTTTCCCTCTTGGGGTCACACTGTGTCACATGGGTCCCCCAGTAGGGCTGCTGGTGCACTAGGTCTCAGCAAGTCCCTTTTGAGTTCAGCCTCACCAGCTGCTTCCTGAAGCTTCTCCTTAGAGGACTTGGGCATGACTTCCTAATCTAGATCCGGGACCTGAACAGCCCATCATGGGCTCTCTAGTATATGTGTTTGCTCCTTTCATTCCAAACCAAAAAGACTTAACTGATTCCAATACAAATTGACTTGTACAGATCACCTCTTGGCTGGTCTACCCCAAAATTTGCATTATGAGCCTAGTCTACTCAGGAGTCTTAGAAACCCAGGTCCAACTCAACCCTGGATGTGGACTCAACTTAGGTCAATGCTGGGACTGCAAATTCCAAGTCTGTTTTATTCCCCTGGTCTCTCAATTTAGCTCCACCATCTGAGAAAATAATAATATTAACAGCTGCTATTTATTAAGTGCTTAGTCTGGGCTGGCATGATGCTAAGTGCTTTACATGGTTTTTCTCATGTAATTCTTGCAAAAATCTTGTAGAGTCAGTTTTTATGACCCCAGTTGACAGATTTGGAAACAAAGGTCAGAAAGGTTAAATAAATTTCTAATTGTCATGTAGTTAGAGGCGCTGAGATTTGAATCCTGATCTGTGTAACTCAGATGCCCCAACTCAAGGTCTGGCTGGGCTCTTCCTACAGAATTCATGTGGATTCCTGGTGTTCCTTTCTCTAGGGCTCATGGATCGTGCAAAAAAAAAAATAAAAAAATGGATCTTCAGACTTAGGAGGAGTGCAGGATTAATGATTCTGTTTCCATGTCTTTGATCATACATTTGCCCATCTCTCGTCTTTTAGTTTCCTCCATTCTCCATACTCCCTCAAGAGTCCAGTTAGACCAAGGACTCCGTGTTGAATGTCAGAATGTCGGAGCCAGCAGTGCCCGTAGGGACAGATCACCAGTCCAGCCCCTTCACCATACCCAGGAAATGGACTTGTCTAAGGTCACACAGTGAGTCCATAGCAAGCTGGGTCCAGGACCCAGGTCTTTCCCCGTAGCCTTGGACTCATTGTGTAACCTTGCATAAGTCACTCCTCTCTGAAAAATGAAACAGACAGATACCCAAAGAAGCTGTCCAAACACAGAGCTAAGCTTTTTGGCAGTGGAGCCCTTTGATGAAAGGGGAACTGAACTGGAAATGTACTCTAATTGCTCAAAGCCAAGGTGGACTGCTAAATTAGGGTGTGGATTTGGAAGATACGTTCTTCCCTGTCCTCTTTCCCTGCCTTGGGTACTTCTGAGAATGCTAGATACTTGCTGGTGCCAGTTATAAAATCGGGGCTTAAATAGTTTGGGACATTGAAAGAGATTTTGATTGAGCTAAATCTAGTCATCCTGCTGACTAATCCTCTTCAGAGGAAGAGTCCTCAGACCAATGGTGTTAGTAAATGGATAACAACCTGCTCTCTGGGGGAAAAATATGGCCCTGATTACAGCCTTGGCCCATTTCCATGGTGTAAATGTTCTTATGATGTCCATTTTCAAGATACCAACATAATGTTAACCAATTTGCAAATGTCCTGAAAATTTAACATTTGGCTCTTGTGAGCTGGTACAAGTTAACTCCAGCACATGTTGCTTTCAAGTCTTCAAATTCTTTGCTAGATTTGGATTATTAAATTTGGAATTTAGATTATTAAACAGGCTTCCATTGCCATGGGTATATGATGAAACAAATGGTGGGTAGGGGTGTGCAGATAACTTGGATGTCTCATTTGATAGGTCTTTTCCTGTGATACCACGGCCTGTTTCATATCTTGATGAAAATGTTGTAATTTCTACCCTGTTATAGAATAAACAGAAGTGTGATTTGTGGTTCACAATCTATGAAGCTGATTTCACGTAATTTTGACAGTTCTAATCGCATTTCTCACCATTTTTTTCCCCTCCTGGGATGGCAGAGTGTCATGTTGGGATACTGTACTGGGAAGTGTTTTCCTCCGAATTTTTCTGTCCAGCTACCTTCCTCTTTCTGGGTTTACACTTGCCTAAATTTAAGGCTTCGCCACACACACCTTATAAATATTCCCTGTCCCCAGCCTGGTAAACCTGGTGGAGATGGGATTCTGGTTCTAAATCTCTCCTTGGCACATATTCTCAGGCATGAATGAAGAATCAGTGATTCAGTTTGAAGAGAGAAACTGCAGACAGATGTACTGTTTTCACATCTGGCTACTTAGAGGTATAGCTGCATTTGGCCACCAACACTTTTTGCACTGGTGGGGGGAAGGAATCGGTTCCTTTATTGTGCTGGTGTTTTTGTCTTTATGGGGGAGGATGCGTAGGTCCATTCTCAGAGGTGCCAGGCAGACTCCAGGGGTGGGATGTATGTTTTCTTAAATCTGGGGGAGCTAGCAGAGCAGGCACCCCTGCATCTTTGGTCGGCGTGTCACACCACTGATGGTTCGTGAGAGAAAGCACAAACCCATTTTTATCCCAATGATTCCAGTGGCACCTCTGCTGGGGTTAGGTAAACCCATTCCCTGGATGGCACTGAGCCAGAAAATTAGCAGTGATCAATGAAAGGGGAAGGATGATGAAATAAAAGTGGAGTCTCAATGATGCTCTAAATGAGCAAGGCAATGTGAAGTCTTTAACAGAGGAGGGGCTGGGGACGGGAGGAAGGAAAAAACGATGACTTGGAAGAATTCAGCGCCCTAGTCTGGACTTAGCCATTGATTTCCTATTCCAGTTCCATAGATGGACCATAAAGGCCTATAGAGTGTACATCTCCATCTGCATAAAGGAAATGTAAGTTGCTCTGCTCTGCTTTTCTGTCCACCAACATTGGATCCTGGGTGGGTCCCAGGGAACAAATGTCTGTGGGCATTATGTTAGGGATTCAAACTTAGCAGCTGCTGGGAAGTTGGATTTGTGGTTTCAGGGCACAGGATGTTTCGGTGTGAACCATGGTTAAAGTTGCTTTTGTAAAATTACAGAAGTTATGTGTTGTGTTTGTATATGAAATGGAAGGCTGAAATGTTCCTGTGAAACCTCAATGATCTTTTCAAAGAAAACACAACTTCCGCCCCCCCCTAAACTCTGCTAAAAAGCAAAATAATTGATGTTGAATTTGGTGATTTGCCCTGAAAAATGCAGTGATTGGGACAGCCTGTAGCAGTCATTTAGAATGGAAACCAAATGCTTTCTTCCATATATGTCCATAACGTAAGACTTATCCCCCATCTGGCAAAATCTCTTTCTGTTGAAATGTTGAGAGTGGAATTGCATTAATAAGTAGACATCAAGTGAAATTTACTATTTATGCACTTTCAGTGGTGTCTATACACCGAGTTGCATGTAGGGCTTGTGTCAATAAACATCTCTACCTGTGGGTTTTCAAGACAGATTAACTGAGAAGAGCCATTATGGGATGAAAGAAGAGGGCGTGCTGGGAGAAAAGTGAAATCAAACATTCACCCGTGCAAACACTTCCTTCCTGGATACTATTCAGATTTTAATTTCTTTTTTTAAAAAAACAAATATAAAATAAAATACAAGATGTCAGTGCTGTTTGGAGATAGCCCACATCTGTACTGAAATGAGACAATTTTCCCAAGTGCAGCTGTCCATGAGGCATTTATTTAATTCGTATTGGTTTTGGACCACAGCCTGTAATGAGGAAAGATATGGGCAGAGGCAGGAGATGGCAGTTGGAAGTCTGTACCTTTTTGAACATGAAAGTACAAAAGGGCCGTGCCTGTATTTAGGTTTTAGTGAAAATTCAATAACTGTAGCCGCAGACACTTTGCTCCGGAACACTAATAAAGAGGGGAGAGCTCATAAAGGGTCTGAATTCGAGCTTCTCGTGTGATGGAAGGCTGGCGCAGTGCCAAGGAGCAGCTGCCCCAATGTGGAAGGATGTCCTGGTATGTTTTTGCACGCGGGCCAGTTGAGGAGTAGGCTGATTTTAAGGCATCTTCTAACAGCGTGTGAGCCCCAACGTTCTACAAACATCAAACAGGCTCTGCTGCAATGGAATTCACTGAGAGGGGCTTCAGGAATGCTCGAATTTCCTGCTGGCAAATGTCCTGACAAACAGATAGACCAAAGTTAAAAACGGGAGGGTCCTTCCTCAAACCAGACCATCCTCCGCCAGATCTTTTTTGTCATGGTGCAAGGCAGTGGTGTGAGAATTTTATTGATGAGCTCGTGTTTGAGTCAAAGGCGCAGAGGGCTGGAGGAAAGAGCCACCACCAACTAGCAAGGAGCTGTGGGAGGGAAGCTATGGGATTGGCCTCTGGAAAATTGAGGACTCTCCCTGAACTGTCTAATGTCATCCTCGTCACCGCCAGCCACTGTCACTTCCTCCCATTTTTGGATGCTCACTGGTCCACAATCTCTCCTTGGCAAATGGCAGAACCAGGACTTGAATCCAGCCTGAAGGCATGGTAGGCCTGCTCTTAGCCCAGCCAGGTCATCTGGGGCTCTGATCCTCCAGCCTCAGGAGGACATCAGAATTCTGGAAAGAGAAATTAGGGATCAGGTCCAACCTAGTGACTTGCTTTGGTCGTGGGTTTGACCATGTTTTCCGAGAGTTGTTTGAGAACCATCTTGAAATCACCCCTCAGCCTTCTCTGCTGCAGGCTGGATGCTCTCAGCTTACACCAGGGTTGATGCTTCAGAGATGGGTTTGCCCACATTTGCAGAAGGCTGCCTGAGAACCATCTGTTCCAGAAGCTCAGCCCTCTCCTCATCACGCAGAAGATTCTCAACCTGCACTAGCTTAGCCTGAGGTCTGAATGCTCACCAGCGTGGTTCTAATTAGCACTGATTATTGCTCCAGTGCCAGGCATGGTACATGGCCCATTACCTCCAGGTTGCTAGATGTGACAACTCCAGGAGGTTACTGCATCATTATTCTCACGTTGTAGATAAAGACAGTGATTTGGTCCCAGGTCTGTCTAAATTCCGGGCTCATGTATTTAATGCTGACCAGGGAGGCTGTGAGTTGGGTCCTTTCTGGGAGAATGTGGAAGAACCTCTTGGCATTTTTGCCAGACTCGTCCATCTCTGTGAGCTGAGACACACATGTGCAGGACCAAACAGCCTGTTCCCAGGAGGCGCCACCTGCACTCAGCGATTCCTCTCAGCCCACTCTTGCATTTCCAGGCTCTGCTCTGGGCCCTTTTTGTCGGCCTGAGTTACCTTCTCCTTCCCTGTGGAGTCCTGGAGCCTTTCACCCAGTAGAGCTGACCTGCCAGTGATAAATACCATTTAATTATAGAACAAGCTTTTCTGCCATTTCTCTCAGCACGGTTTCTATTGCCCAAGATTAAACTTCATTCCAATACCACTGAATTACCTTTTTAAACCTATTATTTCAATGTGATTAACTTCACTTCTTTTCATTTAGCTGTAAGCAAAATCTTGTTTACAAGGCAGAAAAAAGTCTTTGCCTTAATATCGGCAATAATAATACAAACGAACATTGCAAGAAAATAATTTATGTGAAAAACAGGAAAAAATGGCATTGATACATGAGGCTCCTCTTCAATTAATAAAAAGGAGGAAATATTTAAAAACAATTTATCAAAGAAATATATACCGTTCATACATCATGCATTTGCAAAGAATGTACTAATAATATTCATTCCACAAATAGCCACGTGACCTCAGAATTCTAATTCTTTTGTGTGTGATGGAATCTGGCTTGTGGTTGAAATCCAGAGCTGGGTTTGGTTAACGAAGTTCCAAGACAGGCAAGGTTACTGATGGACAAAGAACTTGTACTTGCTAGATACCTGCCATGCATTACACCAAGTTCTGTCTTTCGAATGCGTCCAATATGTATTGGAGGTTTTTAGAGAAGGTTGTTAACTGCAAGCCTGGGTGGGCAACCTAGATCCTAGGATCATTTTCAGGGCACACCTCCACCATTTCATTTCATCTGTGCCTCTTTTTTTCAGGACTAAAGTCCAAAGCACTAAAAAAAAAAACTAACAACAACAAAAAAAAACAACCACGTAATTGTATTAAGAATTGCAAAAGGGAGAATTGCTTGGTGATTTTTTTAAAAAATTGTTTTTGTTTGAAGCAAATCCTGGCAGACTATTTCCCAAAATTTGTCAAGGCCGGGTGGCCGCTGGGAAGTAGTGGCATCTGTCATTGCAGTTATGCAAATCTTCTCTCTCATTGGGGCCAGAGTGTGGAGAGGGGACACACGGCTGCGTGTTGGCAAAACAGATACCGTATGCTGCTACCCGCATTTCTCTCTATTTATTTTGACCATTTTCTTTTATGGCCTTCCACAAGGCGCGTTTCCCAGGGAGTTCCTTTACAAGGCGAGGCAGGGAAATTAGCATTTACATCATATTTAACAGTTTACAACAGAGTTCTTCTGCCCACACATAAAACAACGTGCTTTTGTAAGGAAAACATGGATATCAGAATGAATATTTCCACATATGGTGTCCGGCTGCGTTTAGCTAATGTTTAGACTCCTTGATGGTTCAAGAGGAAAAACGGAGAGCTGGCAAAAGATTTTTTAGCTCCATCCAGGGTGCCCAGCCCAGTGTGGCAGGCTACCGGTTGCCACCGGGAGAAGGCAGATCAGATGTACAGATCCCGGGCTTGGGCAGCAGTGGACAACTACTCTGCAACCCCCCCAACCCCCCCGCCCCAAAAGGGTCCTTGTCCTTGTTACCCAATCTTGGCAGGGAGCAGATTTTTTTGACATCTCCCTTCTTCTCTCCCCTTTCCCCCTTTCCTTCACCTGTTTGATTAAGCACATTTGCGGAGCACCTACACCAGTCTAGCTCTGATTTGGGGGCTGGCATGGCAGAGGAGACTCAGACACCCTAAAATGATCTAATCCTTAGAGATTTTGTAGGCATCTACTAAACACTCAGACATGCACAACCCTTCTGACCAACTTTTCCCTGTAACGTAATCATGTTGAAATCATTTAGGAACTTCCAGTGATGGTGACTGGCGAGGAGAAGGGGTAACGAACCCTGATCTGGATGGAGTACAGCCTGGCTCTCGCCATGGTTACCGGATCCTCTGCTTTCCCGGCGAGCTTTCTGTCTTGTTCTACCCGGAAACGGATGAATACTGATTGTCAGGAACTGTATTTACATATTCTCATCTCATCCTCAAAACAAGTCATATTTTAGGAGAGAAAACTGGGGCAGAAACAGATGTGGTCCCTGGCCCTGCAGGCACTGGTCCTGTTCCACGTTGGGATTTGCAGGACTGGAGCCGTTGGGGCTCTTCTGAGAGTTGTCCAGTGTGTCTGGGGATATTACCCCGTCAGAGGGGCACTGGTCAGAGGGGTGGACACTGGCAAAGCAGCAAAGCAGACTGACCAGCCACCCCAGGATACCCACCAATGGGGGCCAGGAACTGGTGAACCCAGGGAGAGCATGTTTCTTCCAGGGTAGGGGGAGCAGAGGCTCCAAAAGGCTGGGGGAAGTGCCAGAAATCATCAGGGCAGGCTGACAGATGTGTTTTCAGCATCTGCCTCGTTCCTGGTGCTTGGCAGATGGGGTGTGGGGACCAGGCAGCTGAAAACTTGGATAAGTTTCAAATAGCTCCATTTCCCAGGCTGAAAGCAGAGCATTTCCGGAGGGCAGCCACGGAGGAGCCAGCAGCCCCAGGGTGCCCCCAGACAGAGTACATTTTACTGGAACCGTGCACAAAGCCTGGTTTTGTTGGCTCAGGGAATTGTGGGCATTCCCTGCCATGAAATTCCTTACTTCTACACCTGCATTTGGAGCTCTGCATTTCACCTTTGGTGCTTTCAGACACTTGATAACCTTGCGATATGCCCACTCGCCAGATGGCACAGTCAAGCAGAAGGCTCACTTGACCTTCTAGAACTGTGCTGCCTCATGTAGAGTAGCCACGAGCCACACGTGGCTATTGAGCACTAAAAATATGACTAGTCCAAACAGAGATACATTGTAAGTGTAGAATACCCCCTGCATGTCAAAAAAGTGTAAAATAGCTCAATAATATTTTTATATTGGTTGCATGTTGAAACAATAATTATTTTGGATTTCTTGGGTTAAATAGGATATATGGGGGGGGTGTCAAAAAATGTGCACAAATAGACACTTTGGTCAGTGTTGCTCAAGCAGTAGTTCGCCGTAATCAGAAGTGTCTAGACGCTGGTCGTAACCGCTTTGAGCACCTCTTGTAATTGCAGAAGTCAAACGTGACTTGTATTCATCTTCTGTTATCAGTATATATTATTACAATTTTAATACAGTTTTCCTTTCTTTTGTTGGTACCTTCTGTATTATTAAAATTAATTCCACCTGTTTCTTTTCACTTTAAAAAAAATGAAATTGGAAATGATATATGGCACTTACATTCCACTTTTTTTGGACAGTGCTGTCTTAGAGGCAGGCTTGTAGACTCATTCTCAGTGACATTGTGCCTTGTCCCCAGCAAAATTCGCCCAGTAGCCCTTATTGCTGAGGACCGCCAGGTCCTAGAAGCATGAGCCATCTTTTTCTCTCTTGACCAGAATGTGAGTCAAATTGGGTCCTCAGGGACCCAGACCAGCTGTTTCTGAAGAGCAGTGGCTGCGGATGCTGTTTTGGTTACTCCGAGCAGTTTCTGCTGATTTGCTGCCGCCAGCATCTAGACACAGCTCCTGTGCTAGGACCTAAGGCTTGTAGTTTCTCCCTCTGGGCCCAAAGACAGGCTCCAGAGGGGCCTCTTGGGGCATCCAGTCGCCTTTCTTCCTGTTCTCTATGGTGGCTGGGCTCGTCCCTGGCTAACCCACGGACCCAGGCCCTCTCCTGCCTTGTACCTTCTCTACCTGGACAGGCTGGCAAGCTCCAAGCAGGAGCCCCTGAACCCTTGGGGAGCAGGAAGGACATCTTGCTGTAGCCACCTCTATCCCGGGTCACTCCATCTTCAGCCCCAGTCCCACACAGGGCACTTTTTCAGCTGGGGCGACAGGAGATACTTATCCCGAGGGATAGGGGACGTGGGGAGGGGATGCTATCTCTTTGCTCTGACCCTTAGCCAAGTCCACCCTGAAGCCCACGCAGCAAAGCCACCTTAGCCCTTTGCTCAGAGATATATCCTCTTTGGACACTGCCAAGGGCAGTTCAAATCCCCTGTCTTCCCAGGCTTTGTTTTGGGGGTGCTGCATCTGTATTCCTCCCTCGTTGAGTAGATATTTATTGAGTACCAGCTGTGACAGGCACCATGCTGAGTGCTGGCGATATAGTTGGAAACAAAAGCACTCACCGCCGCGGCCCCCAGAGCTCGCTCTAGCAGGGGAGGTGAGCTCATCAAGAAATCACAGAGGACACCTTTTAAGAGCTACTTGGCAAAGAATGCCAGGAACAGATCTGCTCTTTGGTGGAGGTAGCTAGGGTCAGAGAAGGCTTCTCTGAGGATGGAATATTTGAGCTGAAATAGTTGTCTTTCGAGAGCTTTGCTTTTGTCCCCATCCAGCTCCTATTAAAGAGCTGGGCTCCGGCTCCCCGCAGAGGGTCCTGAGGATCAGGTAAGACTGGAAAACAGGTATTAGTGTGGCCCGAGGCAGAATTATGTGGACGGAAATTTTCAATGAGAAGAAGTGATCGAGAACATCAGCAGTCCCGGCATTAGGTCTTAAGAGTGGACCAGGCTGCAAATGGGACAGGGAGACTGGACTGGAACCCATGGTGGGGGGAGGCGAGAGGTTCGCGGGTAAGGTAGTAAAGGGTGACGCCTCCCTCCCGTGTCAGACTCCCACTGCTGTATAGCAGTGACTTCATGGATAGGTGCAGGTGCACGTTGTGTAGTTGGTGTTTTGATGGACCTTATGTGTCACTGGATTTCGGAAAAGTATCAAATGATGGACTGTGCTTGATGGGACACCCCATGTTGGAAAGAGTCCTGAACCAGGAGCCCTGGTTCCAGCTCTGATTTTGCCCCCTGACCCACTGTGTGACCTTGGGCGAGCCCCTTGCTCTCTCTGGAATGTAGCCTCCTCATCTGTAAAATGAGGGGGCTGGGCTGGGTGACCTCCCAGCCCACATGCACATCTCAGACTCCAGGACCCTGGGAGTCAATGACGTGCTTGACTGAGCCATTCCCAGCTGTAGCTGAGAGGTCAAGGTTCAAGCCTGTTATGAAGCTGCCACTCAGATGCTGCCACTTCTGATATTAATTTCTTTTCTCCCCATGAGGCATGGAGGGCTTTATGAAAGACTCCAAGAATTGCCTCTGGCTTTGGGCATGGAAGCTGGCCCTGAAAGTAAATGGACCTAAAACCCTAAAGCGCCCCCACCCCCAGGCTTTCGGTGAATTGACCCAAATCATCTCTTCAATGAGCAATCTGTGGCTGAACTCGAGAGAACAGGGAGCTGGTGACAAAGTTTCATTCTGATTGTCCTCAGAGCCGTGCTCTGCTCCATTTGAATCCTGACTGCGCTGGCTTTCAGAGCAGAGAAAGCCCTGATTTCATCAGAAGTGCAAAGTCATGGACGTGGGGTTGATCTGTTGTGAGTTGGAATCCTGTAACTCACTGAGTGATTCCAGGCTGCCTCTGTGAGCCCCAGCTTCTTCAACCAAAAAGTGGGGAAAACGCAGTCATCCACCCTCACTAGTATAAGGAGGGTTAGAATGAGCTCACATTACATTACATTATATGTAAGCACCTGGTAAAATGGAAAGCTATGTGTAGATTATTATTATAAAATAATAACAATAATAAATATATGCCTTCCAGATGGAAAAAAAAGTAGAGCTTAGACATGTTATTGCTAATAAAGGTATCCTTCATGTGCACAGTGCTTTAACTTTGAAAATACCTCTCTATGTTCATTATCTGGTTTTATTCTCACCAAGATTTAGGAGGCAGGTATCATTACTCCTGTGTTTCCCCTGGCTCATAAAGGAGAAATGGAATGCCCGAGGTCACAGCTACCCAGAGGGACGTAAACCCTGATCGGATTGCCGCTAAGTAGAGACTTTTCCCACCATGTTACACTGTTTGGACTGGACACACAACTCTCAGATCCGTCCTCCCTTGCAACTCTTGGGATAACCACTGTCTCTTTACTGGTAGGCATTGGCCACTTAGCATGGTGCCCATTTAGCTAGGAGGGCCTTTGAGAGGGAGCATGCACCCCTTTCCTTTTGTGTGGCTGGCAGGACGGGAGTGGGCTTAGAAGAGTTTGGTGGGTGACCCGTGGGCCAGACAGCAAGAGCTTCAGTCTTAGGTAAGTGGGGACTAGACTCAGGGTGAGCTCATAGGTGGGCACAGACAGGGGCCGGCAGCCTGCAAAGGCAAGAAACGCTAGGGAACAAAGTCAACCGCTGGCTTCATAGACTCCTCAAACAGGACTAGTTCCATCCTACGGATACTCTGATACTTGCTCAGCCTTCTCCTACCACACCCCTGCCGGAGGTCCACACACGAATTCTTGCACAAACTTCTTTCCTGCCCGTAAGACCTCATAGTCAAGGCCTGGAAAAGTTGTTTGGGTGTCCACCAGATACATTAGTCAACACCCAAGTTTCGGATTCCTTTCCAGCTAAAAACGAAAATGCCTTTCCCGGGGAAAATAAATAAATAAATAAATAAATAAATAAATAAATAAATAAGCAAGCCAGCCCCCAGAAACAACACCTTATCAGAATAATGAAATTAAATTATAACAGGGCTGTCAGTGACACCATATCTGAGGGTGACAAGATGTAATCTCAGTAAAAACATCGGATCTGTCTGTTTATAGATCTAATAAATTATGTTAGAATTGTGCTCTTCTAAATCCGGGCTGTCGAGGAAACCCAACAACTAATTCATCAGTTGCTCGTCGAGAGGTCTGCGTCTCCGTTCCAATTGCTCACCATGCAGATAACAAGGAGCCTTACAGACCGGCTGGTTAAATGTCATTGGTTTCAGAGCTGTAACACGGCACGGATCATTGCTCACACATAGTCACCCAATTATATTAACCTGTGCAGCAATACGGTGTAATGACATGACATTAACGCAGCCGCTTCAGAGGGGTGCCCACTTCCCTCCGCTCCTTGCAGAGGACAGCCCAGCCAAGGCTTCTCCCCAGCAGCTCCCTTGTCATTTAACATGTAAAACAAAAGCTCTTGAATGGAAGGAGCAGGGAGTCACTTCTCTCTGGCAGCCTCTGAAATCTGAAATAGTCTAGGCTTTATCCTCTGTCAGTTCTGAGGTGCTTGCTGGCTGAGTTTTTCATATGGTCGCTCAATTTTCCCAAAGGACAGGTTTCTCTTCTCCCCTCCCCTCTCCGAAACTCACAATTTCTTGTCTTCCAGTGCAATTCTGGGATTGTCCCTAATACATGGAACACTGAGATGAACTGAAGAGGGGTGAGAGGTGCAGCGAGAGACCCTTATTTACAGAGGTCAGTTACAAGGCAGAGTCTTTCTGGACGATTATGGCATTTGGGGGTATCTAGTTTCCTTTGTCTTGTCAGAGGTACAAGGGGAAGCTGAATAGATCTAGTTGATTCCAGTGCTTTCTGTTTCTCTGTCTCGGCACTATTGACATGTGGGGCTGGATAATTCTTTGCCGTGGGGGTGCTGTTTCTCTGCATCGCTGAATCTTTAGCAGCATTCCAGCTCTCTAGATGCTAGGAGCATTCCCTACGGATGTCTCCAGGCTTTGCCAAATGTCTCCTGGGAGTCCAAATCGTCCCCCGGTTGAGAGTTATTGATCTAAGGCAAGACTTCTACTCTATAAACATTCAGCACATATCCACAGAGCACCATATCTGTGCTGGGTTTGGGGCCCTTTACGCTGCTCTGGCTCTTTCTTGATAATGGAGAGGGCTGTCTATGAACTCCCAAAGTCTCTGTCCTCTTCAGACAGAGAGGTACTTCTGCCTTCCAGGCTTTTCAGGTTTGAATCCAGCTTCTCTGCTTAATAGCAGTGAAACCACTTGCCCTCGGTTGCTTCATCTGTGCAATGGGGTAATATTAAAATAACAACCAGCCTCACATGGCTGTTGCGAGGAATAAATGATTTATGCAGGTAAAGTACTGAAGGCCTGCACACAGGAATCCCTTGCCACTTGGTGTTAATTATCATTAAGGCCATTCATGAGGGATCCTGGGGGTAAGGTGTTGGCTCTGACCTCAGGGACAGAGCCTGACCAGGGGTCAGGGCCAGGCAAAGCAGGTGCCCTTGAGCAGAGCTTCCATCGGAGCAAAGAAAGCAGCTCATGAGGATGGACGAGGCATAACCTGAGGGGCTCATCGGTTACTATTGCTGGCCGCTTTCAAACAAACAAGTACATAGCATGTTCTTATGTGCCAGGTGCTGTTGTTAACTGCTTTTCAAATATTATATCACTTACTCCTCAAAATATCCCAATGAGAGAGGGAGATTCTGTCATTACCTCCATTTTACAGGTGGGAAGATTGAGGCACAGAATCTTCCTTCCTTTCTTCGTCCCTTCCTCCTTTTCGTATAACTTGTCCAATGCCATTCATTTAATAAGTGGTAGAGCTGAGATTTGAACCTCAGCAGCCTGGTTCTGGACTCCCCATTCTCAATCATTACATTCTGCTGCTAACTCCAGCTTCCCTCACTAACAGGGATAAGAGACTCCTTGCTCTGCTCAGGGTTATTCTGGGGAATAAGGCAAGGCCAGAGGTCTTGAGAGGCCGGGCAGAGAGCTGCCTTTCTCCCATGCTGAGCTTGTTTTCCTGTTTCTAAGTTGGTCACACTTGTTTTGTCTTCTCCACCTTTCCGTTGAAATGCTTATGAAAACACACAGACACCGCCGTGTTTAGCAGCACTCGAATCCTGGACTATTAAATTAGTGATATGTACATTTCTACCAGCTAAATCTCAGATAAGGTCTTGAGGCAGAAAGTGGGGCTACAGGGGGGAAAGCGGGAGGCAGCCTCAATTTCCCCATCTCCATTCCATGGGAATTGTGTTCTGAGGAGTTCAGAGTTCTCCCTCACCCACCCCAGCAGTACTCTCCCACCAGTACTGTAATGCCACTGGGGTGAAAGTGCCTAAGGGTAGATGATGGATATCCTGGGATGTGATGTTTGTTTTGGGAGGGATTAATCCTGGGACAGACATAGGGGTTCAGGGATTGGAGTTTGAATTTACACTTTACACAGATTCTTCAGGAATATGTGACCTTTTCATTGTAACATGACCCGGTGGCTGGCTTATGAGATCGCCTCACTCTCTATAAGCCATCAGATTCACAGTAAATCTGAGACTGAAAAACACTGGAAAGTTGGAGAGAGAATTAGAGGATGTCATATGAGCCAGGTCTCTGGCATACATTTTGGGTCCAAGCATTCAAATAGCAGCCAGATGGACAGTGAAGGGGAACCAAAGAAATCTCATTTTGTTTACCAGAAAAATCTTATGACTGACACAGACTTTACCTCCCTCCCTCCTCCCTTCTTCTCTGATCAAGGATGAATGCAAGTAAATAGAAAAAAAAAAAAAAAAAAAAAAAAGAAGCCCTGAGAAAATCTTCACCACAAAACAAAGAACGTAGTACTCACAATGCATAGAAAACTTACTTTTGAAAAAGACTGATTATAGTAAACTGAAGAATATTTTAGAACATACCTAAATTTGTCTTTTCAGCAAAATTCAGGGAAACGTGCAATTTATGATACAGGAAGTGAAAAATGAGCCGATAATACACCGCTATAAGATTTGAAGGGAGCAAGTTGAGAGGAGTTAGAAATGCAATAAAAGATAGACTCCAAAAGGACTAAATATAAAGAAACAAAATTAACATCAACATAAGATGCAGCACAGAGCTGAACTGGCAGTGCAGAGAAAATAGAGTCAATCATCACTTACTCTCTATTTGCCTCAGTGTGATTATTGTCTGTTCAATGGAAATTAACAGTGGCACCTGCTTCAGGGAGTTTATTTGATCAGTAAATGAAATAAAAACATATAAAGCACTTGGAATAATATCTGGGATGAGGCATGTCTTTAACAAATATTAGCCAATATCTTTACAATTATAAACCTAATATAAAAAACTAATATGATCACAAAATAAATGGTTTTAATTGTGAATTTGAACTAATAACAGGTGAGGCAGACATTGGACTTGAAATCAGAAATCTTGGATAAATTTGAAAAGCTCCAGCAAAATATAAGAGAAAAAAAGCAAAGAGATTACATATATATAAGGCAGAAAATGGTGCTTCAACATAGAGATCATTGCTTTTCCCAAAGAAGAGATCCCTGGGTATACTCTTTCATGCATAGGAAATACTTTAAAATATTTCCAAAAAATTTTCCAAAATAAAAACAAAATTTTAGAAGACATGAGAACAACAGATGAAGTAACAATTGCAGATGAACTAGAAGAAAACTTTTCTCAACCCTCAGAAAAATCTAAGCATTTTAATGGGATTCCATAGACAATTTAATTTGGAAAACTTTGTTTATATCTCCCTCTTGGAGAATAGAAATGCGCAGTGCATATTTTCCTTGGAACCCCAGCTTGATAAAGACGGACCTGTACATATCCAGGTTCGCTAGAACCAGTTCATCTGGCTCTCCATTGCAACTCTAATCTCATCAGCTTCTTCTCATCCGCTTGCTCATCCTACTCCAGTCAGTGTCCTTCCTATTATTCCTTGGATATACCATGCATGCTCTCAGTTCAAGGTCTCTCCATATGTGGTTCCCTGTCTGGAACGCTCTTGGCCAGATAGCCACGTGACCAGCTCCCTCACTCCCTTCAGGTTTTTACTCAAATGTCACCTTACTAAAAGGTTCCTTGTGACCCTATTGAAATTGTCATGTCCAACTCCCTATACCCTTGCTCAGATTCATCCTCCTCCTTGCATGTGTCATCATCAGAAATCCTCTATTTTTTATTTATTCATTTTATTTATCATCTGTCTCTTCACTGGAATGTCAGCTCCATGAAGGCAGAATTTTTTTTCTGTTCCTTTCCCTGCTGTGCCTAGATCAGTGTGCTTTACGTACAGTAGGTAGTCAACAAATATTTGTTGAATACATGAATTAGTAAATGAGTGAACCCAGGCATACAGGAAGAAAAACAGCTTTCCTTAAAAGACAAAGATTAGATTGTTTTCAGACTTTGCCACAATTCTGAAAACTACAGGACAATGGGACAATATCTATGGAATTTTGAGAGGAGAAAAAGTATGACTCAAAAACACACTGTTCTCAGCCAAGTTGTTCATTTCTGAAGACAACAGAAAAATGTATATGCAAAGTGTACCATTTATGAGCCCAACCTGAAATACAAAAACAAAGCAAATAAAATCCTTGAAGGTATACTCCACATCAAAGTTGGAGACACAGCAGTGGGTAAATCAAGACATAAAGTCAGAGTAGTGAATATTAAAACAGACTAAACCTAGAACTGAGTCTATTATGTTAGTTTAATAACCATAAATATGGTTACTTAGCAGTGCAATTATCTAAAAACAATTATTGGAAAAGATGAGCATAATATAAATAAAATTAATAATCTGGGTCTAAAAATTCTAGGTTATATCAATAAAACCATGAAAGTGGGTTAGGAAGGAATTGGGGGTAAATTTTAAAATGCTTATTTACTCCTCTCATAGAAGAGGAGTCAACAAAAATGATTTAACTTATTGCACTGATGAACAAATACAGTTGCAAGTACAGTTTTTACAAGGAAAAGATAATCACTTAGAGGACTATAAGAAAGTTGTATAATCTTCAATTAACCAGAGGAGGAATAAAGTACAGATTTTATGGGAATGTTTTTGTATATTATTACTAGTGCTTTTTATATTTTAAAAGTTTTTCAATATTTAGGAATTAGGCATAGTGCTGATGGAAAACATAACTAATGGCAAACAAAACAAAACAAAACAAAACAAAACAAAACAAAACACCACAAAGAACAGAAAGTATAAAATAGCAATGTAGTAATACCTAGAATTATGGGTATTTATTTTTTTTGTTGTTTTGTTTTTTTGAATTCTGGGTATTTAAATCAAATAAACTTTAACACAAACTATAAAGATATTTAGATTGGATTAAAGCAAGCAAGTAAACAACAGAAATCAAGTGCAAATTTTGTACAAGATTTAAGCCCAAATCAAAATGACACAGAAAGACAAGATAGAATTTAATGTAAAAAGCATTAAACTAAAATAATTTTATTTTAATAAGGAAGCAGTCAATAATAAGAAAAGTAATAGTTATAAGTCTTGATGTGCCAAATAACATAATATTAAAATTCATAAAATGAACACTGTTAGAATACAAAGGAAAGTGATGAAACACACTAGTGGCAGAGACATTTAATATACCTCTCTCTGTCTTTGACAGATCATGTAGATAAAATATAAGTGAGGATCCTGATGAATTGAGCAATATGTATTTTTTTTTGTCTATATCTATCACATCAAGGGCTTCCTTGATACTTGGAGATTTAGATAAAAAATTTCTAGTTCCTGCTTCCGTGTTGTAGGACTGTCAGATGTTCCCTAACTAAAAGCTACTAACCTCACCTCCTCCTGCTCCTCTTGCCTTTCTTTCCTGTGATCTTTACACAGGTTTCCATGAAAAATCCACGGAAGCGATATTTCTGGGTTTTATTAACTCTATAGAATATTTTGGTGTGTGCCGCATGGCTCATTGTGCAGTGCTCTGCCCATCCCTCCACCTGCTACTTTCATTTTCTTTTCCACAAGCTTGTACCCCCATAAATGTTAGGATCCTTGGAAATAGATCTGGTCCCTCTAGCAGCAGCCCCTATGAATCCGAATTGCTTCCCTTCCCTTCCTTAGAATTCTGATAAATAAAACCTTTTCATGTCTTTAGAAAATTATTATTATTAATAATGTAATTGCCTTCAGATTTTTAAAATGTGAATTCCTCTATGTAAAACATTTTTGAGCATACAGTTTCAATATCAATATATTTTAAAATTATGTAGCCATACCACTGTACTAAAATATTGAACTCTATGCTCTTTAGACTAATAGTCTCTATCCTTTTTACTTATATATCTCTATGTTTAAAACCTTTTCAAGCATGTACTTCCAATATGTGCATATTGTTAATAATATTTTTCTACAATGTTAATATAACATAGAAACATACATAAAAATAGAGGTTAAAAGGGACAAGATAAAAATAAATACTAAATATGGGTTCTAATATGTTCTTCCTTAGATAATCCTGTCCTCTGTGAGGCACACCCTAATAGGGAGACTATGTGCTGGACAAAAAGCTTCTTTTCAAGAACTCTTGATATAGTAAGAATAATTGATCATATATTAGTAATTTGAATGAAAAGCATCAATAATTTTCCTAAAATAAAATTTGCGTAAGTCAAATTCTCTGGATACAATATAATAAAAGTAGGAAACAATAAGAAAAGAAGAGGTTAGAGGGAAAATATTTAATTAATGGAAAGGAAAACAAAACCTTAGAGAGAACCTAAAATAGCAGTCTGGGTATATTTAGATGAAAAGAATGAGAACTTTATTTAGCAAACTTAAGGAATATGGTTAAAGCGGTACTCAAAGGTAAATGCATTTCCTTAAGTGAATTCACTGTTAAAATAAGAAAGACTACAAAAATCTGAGAAGCATTTTATTAAAGAAATAAGGGGAAAATGTGCATTTTGGGAATATAGGTACAAAGTAATATTTAAGGCAAAAGCAGAAACTAGTAATTTAGAAAGTAAAGATACTGTAAAATTGACAACGAAACCCAAGAGAAGTCCCATAGATGTCAATAAAATCTCTTTCATAACTAATAAAAACTCAAAATACAGGTATAAAGCATTAGAAGTGAAAAAGGGTGTTTAAAGTCACAAAGATAGTCTTTAAGACTGATAAACCAATAACCAAACACAGGTGGTTTTATAGGTACATCTTTTCTTATTTATAATATAATTTTTTAATTTCATAATAAATTGTTTCAGAGCATAAAAAAAAGCAAAATTGGCTTTTTTCATGCCAAAATCATATAAAGACAGGAAGCTCAAGACCAATCTTACTTTTGAATGTAGTTATCAAAAAATATGAAATGCCAAGTCTAATATTAAGAAATAATACACTGTGATCATGTAAGGTTTATTTTAGCTTAAAATTAGGAAATCTATATTAAACAAATTAAATTTCTACCTGTCTGTTACTGTGTTATGTGAAAATGCCTGGGTGCCTTCTTCCTGAATGTGAAGAGTATGTTTGAGATTGTCTGCCCTAATATTGTCTGTCTCTGTGGTATGTGACAGATACACTTTCATATTCTCAGGGACTGAGAATCCTGAGATAGCCACAGAGAAGTTAGCAGTCATCCTTCAGGGGAGCTGAGTGCAATGAGAGGCTCATGGTATTTGTATTTAGCCATTATAACAGAAGAAGCCATGGCTTCATATGTGAGTCCCCATTGAAAGCCACAAAAGCAAACATTCCAAATTATTGGCATTGATTTTTAATGAAACTACTTCTCACAGGGCAACTCCTTATAGTGTGCTACAGGGGGAGAAGCAGCAGGGACTTGCTTATTTAACAATGGTCAGTGATTTTCTAAAGTAAGGTCAGTGGAGCCAAGAAGGCAATTATTATAATGTAAGAACCGGTCAAATATAAAACAAAACAAAACAAAACATAAAAACCAATATTGTTATCTTGATGAAGATTATGGAATAATTTGGTAAGATTCAATATCTTATTTCTAATTTAAAAATATCTTAGTTAACATCAGTTTAAAGACTCCTTATTCAACAGAATTTTGGCCTTAAACTCATATGAAGTCAATCCATATATAATGGTGAAGCACAAAAGGCATTTTTATTGAAATCAAGACTAAGATAAGAATGTACCTCTACCAGTAAAAGCCAGAAACATGTCCCTAATTGTGATAATCATAAATGTCTCCAGACATTGCCAAATATGCCTAAGTGGCAAAATTATCTCCAGTTGAGAATCATTGTTCTAGAAGTTCTAGTAAATGCAATAAGATAAGGAAGAAGAAGGGGAAAAAAAAAACTACTAAAGAAAAAATTGTCATATAAAATATTGTTTTAGAAGTTCTAGTAAATGCAATGAGACAATGTAATTTTTAAATATAAGTGGTAACTATTGAAAGAGAATTGTCATTACTTGCAAAAGAAAACTTAGGAAAACTTAAGAGAATTAACTAGAATATTTATTGGGAGTAATAAAGTATTCATTAAGGTGGCTGGATATGGAATAAATGTACAAAAAAAACCCAAAATTCTAACAACAACCAGTTAGAAAATATAATGCATGAAAATATTTCATTCCAGTCACAACAATAATAGAAAATCTTGAGTAATAAACTCACCATAATATGTATTGGAATACCTATGAAGGAAACATACAATTTTATTTAAGAGAGTGTCCTTGGACCCACTTCCAGAGTGATCCTTTAAAATTGAAAACATGTTATTTATTGATTAACACTGTCAATGGCTTCCCATTGCCTTTGAGATAAAGACCTAAGCCTGTAACATGCCCACTCTGGCCCTTGCTCATCCATGCACATTTATTCTTGCTCACTCTCTGGGCTTCAGGACAACCAGGATATTTGAATACAATATCACATGGTATCCAGATTTGCTCTTCTTCAGCCTGTACACCCCTAAACATTCATCTTATGTAACATAGTTTTCAGTCCCCTGACCACTTGCATTACTCTTCTCCATATAGTCCATTAGCCAAACAAACTCTCTCTTTACAGTGTGGGGTCTAGAATTGAGTGCAGTACTCTAAGTATGGTCTGACCAGAGTATAGTATTGTACCCTCCCTTGTCTTAATATTTTACTTATATATTCAATAACTTTTCTGGAATGCAGATGGACCTGCATTTAATTTCTGGCTCTCCCTATATTAGCAAGATACATAACCTCTTTGAGCCTCAGTTTCCCTTTTCAGAAGACAGTGGAATAACAGTGGTTTCTCACAGTGCTGTTAATAGTAGCATGTAGCTCTTATTCTTTTGCCGTTTTGTGTTCCAGGTAGTCATGTCCTAAGTCTCCCAGTATCCTTTCCCCTTCACCCCATAGCCACTGTACCCATGATGTCTTTGCTGAGCTGCTGCTGAAGCTGACTTGTTGGACCCCATGCCTCCATCTGTTCCCCCTCAAGTCCTCTTTGCAGAGCAATCTTTGTAAAACATGGGTTATATATGGCTCCTCTTCCCGTACCTTTGATGGCTCCCCACTGACTCCCAAAACTTCAAACTTTGTATCTGTAGTTGGGCTGTGTGTACCTTTGCAGAATCATCTCCTACTCTTTCCCTCGGGGCCTCCCACACCCCAGTCTGGCTCAGAACCTACTTGGCTTCTCTCTCAGAAGCTATTTCTACATGGGCCATCCTGCTAACTATCCTTCTGTAGGAGGATTTTTAACCAAGAGAGAAAAGATCATAACTGAATGTCTTGCTTTGGAGATGCACCAAACTGCTTCTTACCAGAGAGAGGGGCCAAGGTTAATGTTGATGGATTGGCTGGGAACCATACGGATTCCAGGAGGATTTCTCTCCCAGAGCCAGAGAACCAACCCTGGGGCTCTGGAAGCCCCTTTTTTGAACAACAGCCTCCCCCAACCCAACACCTCATTAGTCATGGCCACTTCCATTTCACGGTCAATTGGCCATAATTTCAATTATGTAGGAAGCTTTTATTTTACATGCAAATTCCAAAATGACTCAGAAATCTGTGGAGAGGCCTAGGTATAAAGGGCCAGGAGTTTAAACTTGGGAGGTGGGAGTATCCCCACATTCTACATAACTATTCCTACTGGTACAGTACGCTCAGAGGTTGTTTGTGAGCAATGATTATTGAGAAAACATGGGCAGTAAAATGTCTGGAACACAGCAGATGCTAAATATTATGTCGTCTAACTTTTAAAAATTTATTTTGTTAGCAATTCAGTTTGCTAAATATACATCTAAGACATCATGTTTCTATCTTAAAACACCTTCCTATCAATACAGTCACAAATATATATATATGTGTGTGTGTGTGTATATATATATATATATATATATATATATATATATATATATACACATTTTTTTTTTTGTCAGGCGAAGAATCTTGAGTTCTGATTTGGAAATCAAGACCCTGATTCAAGGGAGAGGGTTTTAGCCTCAGGTGGGATGAGCTCCTTCCTCCCGGTCTCTGCCTTTGACTTCAGCTGACAAAGCAAACACGAGGCAGAGTGGCTGTAAAGCAGGCTGTCCAAGGTTTGGCCCCCTGAGGAACTCAAATGAATGGCATTTGAGGACCTAGGGATGAGAGAGAGGTTCTCAACCTTGCACATTAGGATCACCCAGGCATCTTTTAAAAACCCTGATTCCCTGGCCACCTGCCAGGCCAATTGAATGAAAACTTCTGGGGGTGGAGCCCGGGCTTCAGGGAGTTTTCAAGCTCCCTAGGGACTCCCGTGTTCAGCAGAGGTGGAGAACCATCATCCTTCTCTCCCTTGAGAAGGATTCCATGAACACTGCTGTGATGCTATCTGCAATGAGAAGGAAGTGACCTCACATAAGCTGAGCGTCCAACATGCTTCAGACACTGTGCTGGGAAACTTTCCTTACACTGAAACTTCATAACAATGCTGTGAGGTATTAGCATCGCCATTTCCAGGTGAGGAATCAGCAGCTCACAGAGCAAAGTGACTTGCCCAGTGTCACTTAAACCCAAGGAAGTGGTGGGGTCAGGAGATAAAGCAGGTCTTTGTGGCTCCAAAGCCTGTGGACTTTCAGTGTCATCAAGGTACATGTATTAGGAGAACGGACCCAACCAGGCCATGCCTGGGGTGGATTTTCAGCTATCACTTCCCTGTCCTAAACTGATTGGAACAGTGTTTATGCTTTTTCCTGTCTTCAGAGAAAAAAAGCATGTGATGAAATAAGGGCTGAGATACAGGAAGTAAACATGCATTCTCATTCCTGATCTTACTGAATCTTCTACAATAACATTAGGACTCCACATATCTGAATTATGTGCAATTCTGCATGACACTAACATGCACAGACACTTTCACTGACATCCAGGCTCAAACACACACACATTTGCACTGGGCATTAAACAAATACTTATGGGGAGCTTGTACATGCCAGGCACTGGATGTGTGTACCTTATGCCTGATTGTACAGGGAGATGGTTTATTGAAGAAGTTACATGTATTAGCTCTGAAGATAGATGACCTGGATCTTGAGCCCAGTTTCCCAGCTGTGTAAACTTAGCCAAATCAGTTAGGTTGAAATTTTTTTCTTTTCCTGCCCTTACAAGAATTTATATACACACATCTCTCCAGGTGTAGAGCTAGAAGAGAGAGCTGGGGGACAGCTTGCAGGCCAGTGTCCTCAGAGTCTCTCTCTGCAGTTGGCTGAGGCTCCATGGAGGCAGCTGTGTCTGTCCTGAGCTCTCTCATGCTGAGGTGTCAGCTTCCACGGGGATCAGGTATCAAGCCAGGACTGGCCAAGGCCAGCCAGAGGAGACCTGGAGGCGAGGGGTGTCATGCGGGTGTGTAGCAGGTGCGGGCATAAGCTCGAGTTGCCCCCACCTTGACTCTCTCTGATGCCTTCAGCAGTGGGGGCAGGTGTGGGCATCCTTTCTCCCTCCTGGAATTTACCTGGCTGTCCCAAGGGTTGAGGTCTTGCCTGCACCTTCTCAGACAGACTGATGGACATCCCAGAGAGGTAGCTCAGTGCTGGGATAGAAAGCACGGGCTTTGGCCTTGGACCCATCGGGGTGACTCTTAGCCTGCACTATGCTTAGCTCATGGCCTGGTGCACAATTACAGATCTCAGATGTCGAATCAGATGTCAAATGAATCTACTCCTTTATTTCAATACTCAGGCTTGGTCATTTTTCTTGCTTTAGTCTTTTAAAAAGAAACACACTGATCTAGAGAATGCTTGGGCCTATCAGAAAGCCATTTTCTCCTTGATGTCACTTTACCAAGGCCCGACAGTGTAGACAAAGTGTGCCAGGTTGAACAGAGGGGCATAGACCCTTTGCCCAGAATGCCCAGACACCCTTAGGGAACCACTTTGGCAGAACAGCTGCCCCAACATGGGTCAAGGAGTCAATGGACCTGAATTTGAGTGTGGATTCCACTGCTGTACAAACCTGGGGAAGTTACTTAACCAAACTGAGCTTCTCCTTCCTCCCCTCTGCTTTGAGAAATGGTTTCAGATAAAGTGTGTTGTAAACCATTGATTTTTAAGTTGTCTAGTTCTTTCTGACACCCAAAACAAGGTCAAATTCTCCTATTAGAGATGTTCACAAAATAATGGTCTCTTCCCAGTAAGCCTCATCCCTGTATCATTGTATATTTATTTGTGCGATGAGTTGAACTACTGCACTTGAATATGGGCTCTGTGGAATAAGAACTTTGTCTAACTTGCTCATTGCAGTAAGGCCAGGTTAGCCCAGAGTCTGGCACATAATAGGTGTGCAGCAAACATTTGTTGAATGATGAACTCAGGAGTGGCCAAGCTCATGCAGTCACACTCAGTGATTTAAAAAGTGGTCTGCACCAAGAATTCCTGGGGTATCATGTCCACAGACATTCCAGTAAATTGACCCATTTCACAGATTAGGTAACAAGCCTCCTTGCCTCCCGACTGAGCTGCCTCAGCAGGAGGAAGTTAGTCTTCCTTCTACCCTGGAAGGGAGGCCCATTCATAGGGCTTGGAAGGGTGGTGGGAAAATCAGGGCTTGGAGAAACTGTATGTGGACTCCCGTCTCCCCAGAAGGGCCATTGAACCAACGGTGTGCTGCAGGGACAGCATTGTGTCCAGGGACAGCGCCTGGGGCTAAGAGTCAGGAAGCAGAGTCCTGGAGATGTAGCCGCAGGGCCACAGGTGAAAATCTGGACATCTCTGATGACCTCACCCAATTCTCATAAGGATGAAATGAGATCATGCCTTTTGAGTATCAAGTAACAGTAGCAGTGGATTAGAATACGTTGAATAGAAGAAGAATCTCCTATTTTTCTGAGTCCACAAGGTCAGAAAAAAATAAATGAAAATGGGAAGGGAAAGCTCTTTTCATGGTGTTCTTACAATAGAATGCTACCTGGGAAATGTACAAGACATGATAGATTTAGAAAAATCACCATTTACCCATCATCCCAGTAATAACTGATTTAGGCAAGACTCATTGATAGAGAGTATACCATGTGAGTGCAGGGGTATTTACATATCTCAAAGTATCTCTCCACACATGACTTACGGATAACGAAGGGAGAAGAATATCTTTACAGTGGAGAAACCCCGTCACCACGTTAACCACATGATTGAGGTCAACATCACCAATAATGGGACAGGTACGACACAAGGAGAAGGACACATCACTTCTGTGTTATTTCAGCCCCAAATTCACAACCTGAATCTAAACATGAAGCAACAGACTGAGGGTCCTTCTACAAAATAACTGGCCTGAACTCTTCAAAAAAAATTTCAAGGTCATGAGAGACAAAGAGAGGCGATCCTAAATTGAAGGAGTTTGGAGAGACATGACAAGTAAATACGATATGTGATCCTGAACCAGACTCTGAAATAAAGAAAATAAATGACTGTCAAGGGCATTAATGGGAGAACTGGCAAAATTTGAATATGGACCAGAAACTAGATAATAGTATTGCATCTATTAACTTCCTGATCTTGGCCGTTGTGTTGTGGTTATGTCAGAGAATGTCCTTGTTCTTAGGAAATACACCCTTGAAGTCTTCAGGAGACAGGGGGAAGTGAGATAACGTGTTGGAGGCCTTGGCTCCAGGCATAAGTGGAGGCTGGATACAAGGCTCTTTTCTTGGGTGTTCCCAGGAAACATTCTCCTGGCTGGAGGAAATCAGTCATGTGACTTGTGCTGCCATGCCCTGTGGATGGATATGAGCTGTCTAGAATTTGCCCTGAGGGCTACATCACCCACCTGACTGGGAAATGGGGGTTCTGGTCCATCCCAGTCCCCAGGTCTTCCCTCCCCCACGCCACCAGCTCCCTATCACTCAGAGAATGTGCTTCTGTTTATGTATTATCTATGCTCCCAGTCAAATCCCGCTAGAAAATACATCGAAACAAAATTAACTTGACAGGGAAATGGATATTTGAACGAAGCTTCTGCTTAAAGCAATAATTTATCATGTTCCATCGTACATCTCCACGCAACCAGGATCACGGGTGGTTTAGCTGAAATGAGGGAATTCATTACTCCCCGAAATGTCTCTGGGACTCATTTCACAGGGGTTAGGGATTGTGGGGAATGAACGAGGGAACAGATGTCGACCAAGCCCCCCAAACCTGTCGGACGCTATCAGGCTTTTTCCATGTACAGACCCATTAAATCCTCCGATACCCTGAGATAATTACCAGTGCCTGACTTCACAAATGAGGACACTGGGACTCTGGGAGTCTGAGGGCCAAGCCTGAGGTCACCCAGCTAGGAAGTGATGGGCCAATTTTTTTGAGTGGGGAAGAATCACCATCATCCTCATCAAGGCTAGAATGGGCTACCTCACTCCCTGCATAGCTTCCTGACCTACTGCGTGTTTCCCTGAAAATAAGACCTAGCTGGACCATTAGCTCTAATGCGTCTTTTGGAGCAAAAATTAATATAAGACCCAGTATTATATTATACCCAGTCTTATATTAGAATAAGACCGGGTCTTACATAAGATCGGGTCTTATATTAATATTTGCTCCAAAAGACGCATTAGAGCTGATGGTCCGGCTAGGTCTTATTTTCGGGGAAACACGGTAGGTGAACCAGGTCTGTTTCTGTGGGTGTGGGAAGCCACCGACCCTGTCTTGCAGTTGGGAGCCCTCATGCTGGTCCCAGGCTGTGTTCTCTTGCTGGGCACTCTTTTTTTTTTTTTTTTTTAACAATGAAAAATTTTTATATTTAGGATTAGCCAGCTGGACTCAGTTTAGATGGTCCCAGTTTTGCTGGCAACATCCAAAGCACCATAGTCAGGAGGCAGTGGAACCTGTGCCTTCTTCTCTCCATCAGGCCGATCAGGGTGCTGACCTTGGCCCCGTCAGTGTCACGGAGCTTCTTCCCAGCCTGTGTGATCTGGTGCTTGTTGGCCTTGACATCCACAATGAACACACGTGTACTGTTGGCTTCTATTTTCCTCATGCTGACTTGGCAGTTAGGGGACCTTGATGGTGGCGCAGTGGTCAAGCTTCTTCCTCCTGGGGGCGCTCTTCCCAGGATATTTGGGCTGCCTTTGGAGCCGCAGTGTCCTGGGCCTTCAGAAGGTGGGTGATGTGTGCTGATCTTCTTTTGTTTGTGGCTTTGGACGCCTTTCAGCCCGGCTTTCTTTGCCTCCAAAGCTTTTGCTTTGGCTTCGGCTTTGGGAGGGGCAGGGGCGTCCTTCTTTGCGTTTGGCACCATCTTGGTGAAATGTCTTGCTGGGCTCTCTTGTAGCTGTCTAGCAGACACTGGGTAATCACAGACAAAGTGTAGTAGAGTGAGGAGCCCCAGTTAGAGGGCTCGAGAAGGCAGTTCATATAATTTACTCAACAATATGCTTGCTCATTTGTTTATTTGTTTCTTTCATCCTGTAAACAGGAATTGTGCACCTACTATGTACTAGACACTGGGGAGATAACATGGGACTTAGAGTCTAGAGTCTCAGAATCTGGCCCCTGGATCAGCAGTATTACCTGGGAACTTGATAGAAATGCAAACTCTCGGGCCCCACCCCAAACCTACTGAGTCAGAAGGCTGAACAGTCTGTGTCTTAGCAAGCCCTCACGGTGAATGTAATGCATACTAAAGTTTGAGAACTGTACTCGAGGGTACATAAAATAATGGCTGTCTGTGATCACAGCAGCCAGGGACCAAGGTACTTGATAACTTCGGGGCTCTGACCACTGTAAACAGAGCCTAGGATGGCATAGAGATGCCATTTCACAGACATCCTTTCTGGAAGTCTGGTCTCTCCTTGCCCCCAGATGGAGCAGCTTTATGGCATATCTTGCAAATGACCCATGACACAGTTCAGCCTGAGCACACTGGTCCTGCTGGGAGAATCCGGGATGCCCTGAGGGACCCAGAGTGGGGGCAGTTGATGGGAAGAGAGCCACCTGGGCCTCCAGGTAGTGAACACCTTATTAGGTTGTGTCTCTCCTTCATAATTTGAGGGAGGCCCGAGAGTCAACCAGAATTTGCAGCAATCAATGATTCAATGTGATGGCATAGAAAACTGGACACAGAGGTTGGCAAGTATTCGGGACCATAGTTCACAAATTTTAGCATGCAAAAAAAATCATACAGGGATTTTTAATCATCGTTCAGATTGCTAGGCCACACCTCCAGATGATTCTGTGGCCGGTCTGGGGGAGGCCCAGAATTTGAATATTTTACAAGCCTCCGGGGTACTCTCAGTGCAAGGGGTTTGAGAAAGTCTTTATTTTTGTGAGATGTGCTGGCTCACAGGGGCCAGCTCTGAGCTCTAGTCACATGCCTAGACTTATAATCCAACCATCCCGGGCTTCTGGGCACCTGGAGACAGGTTTCTGATTGGGTGCAGGTTTGTGGAAGAGCATGAGTCACTGTTCTCTGATGGGTGGTGGTAGGGATTCGACGGCCCTTTGGCCTGGCTGGGGAGTAGCTAATGGCACCATAAGCACCAGAGAAATAATGAAGGCTTTCTCATTTTATAAAAGTTGCTTTGAAATCTAATTAGAATAGGAAAGTTGAGATCTCGGTCTATTTTTAAAGAAAGCATGAGTTCAGCAGGGATAATCAATATTGTAGCTGCGAGCTGCCTGTTAGCCTTCACTGGGGGAGGCAATGAGCTTCCTTTGGGAAGAAAGGGATGATTATGGGATGAGTGGAAGGAGAAGGAGGGGATGAGAGTTAGGGACAGACGGGACTCTACTGATGTGGAGAACAGTTAGGGGAAGAGATGGGGAAGGTCATGAAATCGCCAGACCCTCTGAAATGCCCCATCAGACACCAGAGTGGGTGGCTGCAGTGTGGATGGTGTGTGGCCTCTTCCATTAGATTAGAGGAAGCAAATACACCTTATTTTGACTGTCGAGGACAGAGAGCTGTGGGGGTAGCTTAGTATAAAAAAGCATGAGTGTTTGGAGCCAGCCCCTAAACTGAAGCTCAGTTCTACTCACTTAATCACTATGTGACTTGACAAATCTTGCAACCTTTCTAAGTCTCATTTTTCCCATCTATAAAATGGTGATAATAATACTGACCTTGAGAATGATCAAATGGCATTATAATAGCAATAATAGCTAACATGTATGGAGCATTTATTTACTATGAGCTTTATGTGCATGCATTATTTCAGTTGGTCTTACAACGACCCTATGAAGTTCAAGGAAAGAGCGGGACTTGCTGTATTAATTGTAAATAAAGCATTCAGGATAATGTCTGGTACAGAGTAGGTGCTCAATTAATACTTACTCCCTTGTCCTCCCGGGGAGGAGGGTGCATAAGGAGGCTGGTTTTTGTAGAACCGAACTTCCTATCTGTTGCACTTCCCCAGCAGGCAGTGAAAACAGATTGCTGAAGTCTCATGAGCCAGAGAGAGGCTTCCAGAACCACAGGTGGGGTACCTCAGATCCTGGGGCTGCCGAAGGCAGAGCAGGCAGATTTGGTAGTGCCTGCATGAGCCAGCATGCACAGAACCCGGAGACGCTCACGTGACAGCTATAGGGCCGCTTCCCAGGATCATCCCACCTCGATTTGCCTTCCCCGAAGAAAAGTAACGCCAAAGGCCATTTTTCACTTTTAAATAGCTTTCATTCTATGTCTTAATAAATGTGCGTTTGTTGATTTGTGTAAGCATGATGTGGGAAGTCTGCAAATGGATGTAATCTGCACGGAGGGCACGTGTAAGCACCAGTGAGCACTTTTGAATAATGAATCCCTCCCGTAAAAGACGGACGCTATTCATAATAATTCCTTGCTTTTCTCATTTTGCCCCGTACAGTAGCGATTAATCAATTTGCAATGTTATGTCACCCGCAACAAATTGCTAGCACCAAGACAAATTTATTGCTTTATGATAAAAGAACTTGTTTAGGTAGAAATAAATTAAATTTGTGGGGCTGTTTTTGGGTCCTGATGTTCACATGGGTTTGAGGTGACCCAATGAGAGTGGGCTGGGGAGGTGAGAGGTCCAGGGGACTCCTGCACTGCCCTGGCACCCCGGCGAGAAGGACCAAAGCGAGAGGGCGTTTGCTCAGGTACTGACCCCCCAGGCAGCTCTGAGGGAGGCAGGACTGTGGTGAGCTTGCTGTGGTTCTCCGGAACGTCTACTGGGCTCTCCGCGTAAGTTAAGTATAGTTGAGAGTTTTGCACAGAGAGGTTTGGACGACCGGCAAGGCTCCAGGAAATCACACCCTCTTCTCCTATACTTCACCTGAACAATAAGACCCTGATTTGCCTCGAATTGGCAGAAGGGAACCAACATTATAGGAACCCCGAAAATGGGGTTCAGAGATAGGGGGGACAGAGGCCCTGGTGCTTCGATTTCCTGGGACTGCTGGTATATTAAAATGTTGGGGGTGGGGGGAGAAAGGTCAAAATGCTGTCACCAAAATTATAGTGATGTAAATGTTACATTCAGCATATGAACGCTTTTAACACACACACAAGTTAATTCTGTAGAAGGGTGTCATTAACACAAACACTGTCAAAAACTTCAATTTGAGGCTTTCCATAGAATAAAGGCCAGGCTGGACGCGTCCCCCCCATGGAGAGAGTGCCTTGGGGACATGCAGTCCCATTCCTCTCTGTCACATTCATAGAAAAGCAGCTTAGGGAGGGGAAGCATTTTGCCCAAGGACAGAATAAGGGGGTGCTGAGAAGTATCTGACTTCCGGACATCACACGTTTGTCATCAAGTTATACTCCCGTTAATTTGGAATCTGAAGTAGAATCGGGCTGATGCGTTAATTCTGCTCCCCCCCAACTCACACTCTCTCTCTCTGTGTCTCTGTGTCTCTCTGTCTCTCTCTTTCTCTGTCTGTCTCTCTCTCTCCCCCCCCCTCTCTCCCTCTCTGTCTCTCTGGACAGGGTTTTTTTTTTTTCTTAAGCTATCTGATAGTCTAACGTGATTTGTGAAAAGTGGGTTTCAATGAGGAAGAACGTAAGTTCCATCGCCCATGAAAGTGAATTTCTCTGCCCCAGCTCATCAAAATCCATTCCTTTCTGCTCTCAAAGCAGGCGCTGGGACCCCTTCCTGGAACACCTTGACACACCCAGTCTGCTGCCAGGGAAAGCCCCCCAGTGACTTTCTTGGGCTATGGTCTCTGTCATCTTCATCTTATTTTAGCCTTTAGGGACGGGGCATAAAGGCCTCCTGCCTGCTCAGGCTTCTGCAGCCTTTCTGCAGTATCTGAGCAGTCTCTTGGAAGCCCCCCAACCTCAATGCCCACATCCAGAACCCTGAGAACAATGGGGAGCAGGCGACTCCAGCCCTTTACCAGGACCCCTTTTCACCACGTATGGCTGGAGGAGGCCAAGGTGGGCATGGCAGTCCCAGGGGGTGCTGGACTCACCTGGTGACGGCTCCTTTGTCTTCCACTGTGTCTGTTCGCCGGTCTGCAGGCGGCCCAGGTCCTGGCTCGGGCGGCCAGCACCCCTCATGCGCCTAGCCAGGACTTCCCGCTCCCTGGCACCTCCCGGCCTGGGGTCCTGTAGGGGCTTCCTACCCTGTGTGGGGCTGGGTTGCCCCTGCTCCCGCTGCGCGCCCGCTGGCTAATTCTGATTATTTCTCTTTCTCCTGCTCTCTTGGGTGCCTTTATTCCTGACCGTGCATTTTCTCTGGGCTCAGGATTAAAAAAAAAAATCCACACTGCTAATATCCTTGTCAGCCTTTTCCTGAATCATTGCTGTGTAGCAATGGAGCTACGGGCCAGTGCCTGCGGGCCAGCAGGCTCTGTTTCCGGGCCTGCCTGTCCTTGGGGTCCTGGAGCCCCTGTCTGGGTCTCCTGGCTCCCTGAAGGCAACACCAGAGACCCAGCTCCTCTGAGAAACGCCCAGCCAGGGGAAGCAGATGGGGTCGAGAACTGAGAACCGGCTGAGCTTTTCTGTCTCACAGGTGACTTCTCTCAAATGTTATTTAAAACAAAAAAATGTAAAGTGCTTTCCTCTATTTATCTGATTTGCTGTTATTATCCTTGTTTTACAGATGAGCAAACCGAACCTCAGAGGACTTGGTGATTTGCTGGAGGTCACACAGCCACTAAGGGTCAGGACGGCAGTCTCTACATGCGTGACTCAGGTATGGGGGGAATCATAGCCCCATTTGGCAGATGAGGAAACAGAGGTTCAGGTCTCTGGAAGGGCTTGTCTCAAATCATATAGTCATGAGAGGTGGCACTGGAAGTGGGATTCAGGCTTTCTAGTGTCCCGGCTAGAGATGCAGAGCCGAGCTCTGCTATCCACACCAGCCCAGGCCACAGGGACAGTGCCTAGTTCCGGGTAGGTGTCTGTCCTTCTGTTTTGTACTTGAAAACCCCAAGTCCAGGAGTCCAAGGCAGCCAAGGGGCTCCCCCGATGACCCCTGTTCCTCAGCTGCACACGAGGCCTGGCTGATAGCACGTGTTTCTATTTCCAGAGGGAAGGCTGATTAACTACCTAAGCTCGATAAGCTATGTGGCCTGGGCAGGGTCCTCATCTCAGTCTGCTCTGGGAACAGTAAACCAATATGACTCTGATTGGTAATAGAGGCTCCCACAAATTCAGGTTCAGGCCCATCTGATTAGAGCAGTGGTGTCCAAACTTTTTTCAACGGTTTTCACCAAGGGCCATATGTGGTAAAATACACAAACAGCTGGGCCACTCACTCGAGGTGAAGTACGTATTGCCTCACCTGGTTTATTTAAGTAAACTAAATATATTTTTGGAATTTGCTGTGGGCCAATTAACAATGAATTATGAGCCGCAGTTGGCCCTTGGGCCGCAGTTTGGACACCCCTGGATTAGAGACTCGGGAAGATGGTGTCATTAATCAAATGCCGCCCCCACCCCTTGCCACCTCCAGGCAGCCTTCCCTGTTTCTTCAAGATAAAACAGACCCTCCCTCCTAGATCCCATAGCAAATTCTTCTCCGAATGGCACATTCCTACTGATAGGGCCAACTGTTTTGCCGTCCTTCACAGCAGTGAGTGGCAGCCATGAAAACTCTCCTGCAGGCCGTGACCCCTTCACGTGCCCGTAGGTAGTCCCATGGACAGCGTGTGCCCAGACAGTGTGCACACAGTGAGTGTGCCAGCCACATGCCCACCCAGCCTCATCCTCTCCTGAAGACAATACTGTTCCACACACAGAAATACTGTTTCACACATCATACTCAGACACACGGTCGTGTGCTCTCTCTCTCTCTCTCTCTCTCTCTCTCTCTCTCTCTCTCTCTCTATGTCACACACACACACACACACACACACACACACACTCCCTGCTTAGAGCAGGCTGCTTAGAGACAAAGTGTCAGTCTGTGTCTGTACGGACCACTGCTTCCAGCACAATCATCTCCCCTACCCCTGGTAGTCTGTGTGTCTCCCCTAGAATAGAGACTGTAGCTGACTGGCCTATGGGGATTCGAAATTTCACCTGTTCAAGCGTGATGCTTGTTGGGCGGCCAGCTCTAATGCTAGGAACTTTCTGGAAAAATAGCCTATTGTATCCGGAGCCTCTCTTTGTGGTCTTTCTCAGATAGACCAGCCTCAACTATCTCCATAGCATCTGCCCGCAGCATACTCCTAATCAGATAGCGTCTTTCCTGTGAGCCCCTGGGGCTCTGTCACCACTTGGCCTTGCCACCTCAGCATTTTCTCAATAACTCACCAAGGTCAACTGTTGCTCACTCAGTGATTTTTTTCCCCCCCTTCACATCTGAAGCTCTGTTTTCCCTCTGGACAAATACCTTCTTTTTCCTTGCCTGCCCCTGGGCTGTTGGCCTAAGGGAATAGCAGGTGAGGAAGGGAAACAGAAGCCAGGGGCTCTGCTGAGCTCTGGTTTGTCCCCTGCTACAGATACCGCAAGTCCCGGGAAGGGGGGGACACAGTGATAGAACAGGATCCTGGAGTCTACGGACTCAGCCTTAAACGCCAGCTCTGCCCCTTTTCAGCTGTGTCACTATGGCCTGTGCAAGCCTCAGTTTCTGCTTCTGTAAAGTGGGCATAGCCATTTGAAGTTTACAGGTTGTTGAGAGGATTAGTTGAGGTTAAACACACGTAAAAAGCACTCGATAAATGAGTGCTCTAAAAATGTTAATGAATAAGATTGTTGTCTTAACAGTGACATTACCCCCCATCCTCATGGCCTCTTAGGTCCCTCTGAGACTTAGGCAGGGTCTGAGTGGAGATTCAAAGACTGCTCAGCCTGCAGCAGGCTGGACAGGAGTCTGGGCCTCTCTTACAAAGCAGGAGAGAACTGGGTAGGTAAGCAGTTCCCTTCACTGCTGTGGGCTGTCCCCAGCTACCTGTAATCGATCAATTATTCCTATAAGGCCCAGGGGATCACCCTTTACCTATGAAACCAGGAAGGCGGGAACTTACAGATACGGAGCCTTACATGGATAAGGTCCATAGCTGTGCTGGACATTTTCACACATATTATCCCATTTAATCACAAAACAATTGTCCAGGGAGGGATTATTATAAATGAAGACACTGAACTTAGAAGGATAACATGGTCCCTAAGTGACGTTCGCCCTTGATTACTGACTTCATATGAGGGGCTGCTCCCCAGCCTCCTGGCGTCTTGGAACATGACCAGCAGAAAAAGCGAACTGAATTGCAATGATGAAAGCAGCTCTCTGTCTTCAGAGTCAAAATGCTGAACAGATCCATCCTGTAAGCAGTACTTACAGTGAATCTCACTCCACAGGACAATTCAGACAAAGACCTAGTTTATGCAGCTGAATGTGAAATATGGTTCGTGTCTAAGAACATTTATATAAAAAGACTATTTCTTTGCTGTCGCAGCCCCAAAGCCACACCTCTCATGGGAGCACTGCCTTCTTACCGAGGGTGATTTGGAAGGTGGAACAGTGAGGACGTTTGTTCCATGAACTCACTGGAAAGCCTCAGGTCAGGTTCATTCTCTCTCTGGGCCTCTGTTTCCCCATCTTTAAAAGAACATGTTTTTTTCTGTAGTGGTTTCTCTGGGTAACTTCTAACTCTCCCAATTCCCAGCGATAGTCTCCAAGGTAGTTCAACAAAGTATGTTTTTCCAACTTGTGAATTCACTTACTAGAACATCCTTACCGAGGCAGCCCACTTAAATGGCGTTTGGTTAATGCCTTTGGAAAAGAATACACTCACCCAAGAATAAATTTGCGTTGTATGTAAAAGCCTAGGTAGAAATGGCTGCCCCAGTCTGATGCTATGATATTCAGGAAAGAGGAAGTTTTGGCCTTGGAAGCCTGTGTCCTTGTCACTGATGTAAGTCCTGGGCCTCCCTCTTTTAGAGAAAGCAGCCAAGTTCCTGGCCGAAGGTGAACTGTGAACCTTTGTCCCTGTCTGAGGTGACTGAAAACCTTTGTAGGACCCCCCTCCTTCTTCTCGAAACAGAAGAGCTGGGAGTGAGGAGTGGCTAGCAGTTTGGCCTCCTGGCTGTGGCGGGGGGGGGGGGGGGGGGGGGGGGGGGGGGGGGGCTTGTGCTAAGGAAGACACAGCCCAGAAGTGTATTCTCTTGGCAGCTCTGTTGGAGGGGGTGTGTGTGTGTGAGAAGCGTCAGCATCTGGGAACTGCCCCCAACAAATCAATATGTTGACAGAGCCTCTCTCCTCGTGTGTCCATTTAAACACCGATCCCCGCACGGGATTCTGGCTGACCGTCTTCATTTGCCAAATGCAAATGCATTAACCTTACAATTGGGTAATCTAATAAAAAAGGATCAATGGTCTGATACGGTGCTTATGGACTCATTTACTGCAAGTGAGAGCAATTTAGCCAGAACCCAGATGAGTGGCTTGGGGGAAGTGAGAGAAGGGCTCCAGCCGGTTGTCCTAGCTGACTTCCCAAGGCGAGGCCCGCTCTGCCTGGAGACGCTGGGCCGAGTGGGCGAGGGAACCAAAAGGGCGTTATTCATTCATTACTGCCACTTTAATCACTTAGAGGTTCAATTAAGTATAAATCATTAGTGGTATTTCAAGTTACTCTATCTAGGCCCACGCATAACACACTTGACTGGCGGTGGGGAGCTTTCTGCGACGAGATTTAGCGTGCGAGTGAACAAGGCAGTCATATGGGTTTTTCTGCTATGAAATTGATAAATGAAGCGGGCATTCGAGGTACAGCAGTAATTTCTGTGGCTCAGTCAAGTGCTCGCTCCCTTGTCTCCTCCAGCGATGAGGGCATGGGCCCCTTTAATACGGCAGCTTTCCCCTAGGGGCCCAAAGGCCAGGCTGGGCTGCAGGCCTAGGTTTATTTCCTTGTAGAACTTCCCAGAGAGAGCCCCGGTTCATTAGTGGGAATATACCTGGGGAGAAAAAAAAAGAGAAAAAGGGGGAAGTAAAGGTTCCTCCACCCTCATTCACCGACGCTGGGTTCTGTCACCATTTCTTTAGCGTAGCAAGCAGGCAATGGGGCAATGCAAGAAGGACGAAATCGGACTGTCTTGGCAGTTCCATCCCCTCTTCCCACAGATACCGTTGTCCCCGGCGGCCCGTGTCCCTGTCTGGAAAGCATATTTTCTCCTAATCGGTTTTACAGCTCTTTTAAAGTAATATGTCAGATCATTTTCCCCATATACATAGTTAATGAAAGTAACCCTACAAATTCATTTTAAATAGATGGAAGTTGTTATAACCCTGATTCAGAATTTATTACGTTCATTACAATCCTGCTGAAGTAGGTAATGTAATGGACTATTACTTTTATTATCTTTTTAATCCCTCAAAATTATTAGGAACTGACTAATATTTGGCATCACCCTGTTAATGTTTAAACAGAAATTGATACTTTAATTCGTCTAATAAATGACGGGGGCACTTTGCGTGGAAACAAAAGCCTGATGGGGTTTATCTCGATCAGTCCCAAAGACTTTTAAGTGGGACTCAGGGGTCTGAATGCAATTATTTCCAGGCAGGGTATCTTCATCAAGTACTCAGGAAGAAGAGTGGAGATGGAGATAGTGACACAGAGACCCAGACGGATGGCGACGAAAACCAGGCAGAAAAGTGAGAGGGAGAGAAATCCCATTCACACATTCAAGTTCTAATTCCGATTCACAAAAAGCTCTGATTGGGGCTGATAACCACACTCATGAGCTCTACTCTTTTCCTTCTTGCTTTCATCCTCCCCTCCCCGCCTTCCCAGATTAAAAAGATGTTTTCTCTCCCAGCGTTCCTGTGTTAGTAATCAGCTTTATGGCTAAGAATTCTCAAGTGCTCTAGAGTCTGTGCATTGCGGAGATGGATGATTAGGTCAATTCTCCTCGTGAGGGCTAGAGACCCTGCCTGCTCTGGGGGAAATAATGATGGCTGCTCAATTTGCAAATTACCAAATCTCACCATGAAATGGGAGGGGACGAGAGGGGCCATAGGATTGTTTCTCTTCCAGAAGCCGTGGGGCAATGTGTGCTTACCGTCCAGAGTTCCCTAAACCGTTACCTGCCCAGCGAGTGACAGTTGGGATTTAGAAGAAAGACATTGGTCTCTTGAACTTTGTAGTTTTTATGAGTCAGAACTGCAATGCTAGTTGCTTAAAAAAAATCTTTTTTGTTTTGTTTTGTTAGTTCTAATGAAGTGAGAGGAACAAAGTACTTCTCTTTCTGGCTTGATAATAAAAAACGAAGGCAGATACATTTGGGAGAGGCAAAGCGGGTACTTTGCGTCACTCCAAGGCAAGGGTATGCTTTCAAACAAAGAAAGCTTCCAGTTAGCAAAGTCACTAATTAGCACAGAGAAGCTCATTAGAATTTAAAGCTGCTTCACTGTGTATCATAGCTTTGCTCTCTTGAAATGCCCCGAGTTTCCAAAGCAAGGAAAGTATTGATTAAATTGACCCAGTATGAAATGCGTCTCATTTGTGCCAACACATAAAGAGGTGGCTTCCCATCTTGCTTGGCAAAAGAGCGTACCAGGTGCCTGTGAGCTGGGCCCAGGTGGGTGGGCTGGGGACAGCATGCTGCCTACTTGTGCACTCAGAGCTGAGTTGAGAAACTGGCTGCCCATCACTGTGCTAAAACCCGTTTTGATCAATGGAGGGGAAACCTGCCCTTAACTAAGTTTGTTCCTGACGCCTTATAAATCGTGCTGGCTGCTTTCGTCAATGCTGAGTTGACATAGGCTACACGCCATTTGGGGCTTGATAAAGAGACTAAAAGGCAGCTTCTCAGCATGTTTATTTTTAATAGACATAAAAAATGAAAACAGAGGATTTCTCAGTCCTCTAACCCTCGTTGATAGAAAAATACCGAGTGCATGGAAGTGTCGATCTACAGATGGAGATTCTGGGATAGAAGGTTTTGTATTTGTTTCTTTTTAACCAAAATATCCTTGTGAATGTGAGGGCCTCTTCAGAATTGAGAAAGACTCGGCTCCAGAAAGCTCCATTATTTCCTTCCCAAGCATGAAATGCCAGGCATCAGCATGTCGGAGCTGGGGTGACATTCTCTGTGTGTCCCCGCTCTGGCTCTGCTGTGTGGGTACAGTACACCCCATCCATTCCTACCTCATCTGTTAGAAGTGCAGCACTGTGAACGGAAGTCATATTTTCAGAGGTGCATCTGTGGAAATCAAACCCCCTTCGTATTTCTGCAACTTTACTTAATAGAAATTAACTTGTGCCTGCAGCTTTACTAGATGTGGATGGCACTAAAATAATTGCATGCAGACCCTCAAAGGAGAAAGAGTATGACTTTAAAAGCCACTTTAAAATTATTCACAACAAATGTGGCAAAGGACTAGTGTTCTTCCTATAAAAAAGAGCCCTTTCAAATTGATAAGAAAGATATTAAAATTCTAAGAGAAAAATGAAGACAGTGTAGGAAAAAAGAACTTAAAAAAGAAGAAATTCAGGTAGCTAATATTTACTGAATGTTTGCTCCACACCAGGTATAATATACATGGGAGCTCTTATGCCTTCTTTACAAAGATCCTATGGGGTCGGTGTTATTACGCTTATCCATATTAAAAGATGAGGGAAAGTAAAGCTTTGAAATGTTAAATAGTCCCCCCCCCCCCAATCACACAGATTATAAGTAGGGAGCCAGGGTTCAAGCAGACAGCTTGGTCTAGCAGGTTTCCCACAGATTCACAGATACCATCAGGTAATAAAGTTGAAAAAAAAAAGTTCTTGTTTACTAGTAAACACAAATATGTTAACTAAACCGGAGAAAAAATTCATTTATCAAATTAACAGGGAATTTTTAAAATGTGAATATTCATTGCTGGCAAGGATGGGTTGAAACAGACATTCTCAAATTTGAATTGCAATTTGACAGTCTCTGTCGAGAGTACTAAACATGTACAGGTCATTGGACCCAGCTATGCTATTGTAAATAATTTATCCCAAGAAAATAAAAAATGTAAGTGAAGCGTGAGGCACACATCTGCCCTAGCACACAGGAAATTGGCTAAATGCCCCACATTAGGGGAATGGTTAGGTAGATTATGGCCCACCCATTCAATGAAATATTGCAAACAACCGAAATGATGTCAGAGTGTTTCTAATGACATGGGGAAATGCTTACACCAAGTGCAAAAGAAAGCAGGGTATAAAATGCATGTATAATGTCAATCGTATAAAATACGGATAGAAATAAGAATGGTAGGAAACAGAATATGAACCAGGGGTGTTCTCTGTGCAATGGGATTGTCATACCTTTTTTAAATCAAGTATTTTCCAAATTTTCTGTAGGAGACCTGTTTTACTTGTCATCAGGGGTGGAAAACATCCTTTATGACTTTTGAAAGTCAACCTTCTTAACTTAAATCTCAGACCTCCTGGGGATGAATCTCTGGATGCCAGAACAAAAGTAACCTAAGACACTGGGTGCACCGCTCCCTGCATAAGCCTGGGACACCTTCAAGCAACACTGTGTGAGCTTCAACTCTCTGAGTCTCCATGCCATCTGTAACTTACCCACGGCTGGGGTTGATGCGAGGATGGAATATGTGTAAGGGTCTTAACAGTGCTGGCACAGTGTGGGCACTTGATAAACAGAAATAGTAATAGCAATACACGAATGATAGGTGGAAGGAAGGGATGAGCGTCTGGCAGGTATCAGAAAGTGTGGATAGACTGGCTTTTCCAGAGAGAGGGCTAAAGGCTCCTTTATTGGTACCCGCCGTTCCAGTCCTATATCTGGACTTCCGGTGCTGCCTGAGTCTTTAGTCAGCTGCGGCAGAGGCTAAGGGGGTACTCTTGGATGGGCCATGGACCTAAATGCAAACCCTCATTCAACCCCTACTTCCTGGGCACTTTCTTGGGGCCAGGCACTGTGCTGAACCTTTTCAGGTAAGGATTTTCTCCCCTACAGTGTGGAGAAGCAGTTTTCATTAGCATCTCTGCTTTATGGCCCAGAGACTAGAAGTCACTCTCCTGCATCACAAAGCCAGTAAATGGCAAAGCTGGAATTTGAATCTATGTTGATCTGGCTCCAGAGATGTTTGAGAAGAATGGTAATTTTGGCTGAGAACATAGGCTCTAGGATCTGAAAATTCGGGGTGGGGGGATGGGGGGGTTTGACTTCCTGTGTGGCTTCAAATAAGTAATGAACGTGCCTAATCCTCAGTTTGCTCATCTGCAAGATGGGACAGTCCTACATCTCAATTAGTCCAAGAAGCCAGTGGTTGTAAGTTGCAGCATTATTTTATGTAATGCTAAGAAAAATAGAATCATTGATAATTAAACTGCAATATAAGACTTTCTCATCCCTTAGAATTTTGATTTTATACTTATGGAAAGAACTAGGGTTTATTTAGATATAGATTTTTATCATATGGCCTTTGTAGATACATAGCAAGGAAAATTGAAGCGAAATAATTTGCTTAAGGTAAACTTTTTCATATTCAGAGATTGATTCGGAATTGTTGATGTCCATGTTTTTCTACACACTAACATCTTCTGTAACAGAACGAACATTAGTGGCAGCATTTCTTTAAAAACCACTCTGGTCTTTTTCTCAGGATCTTAACCCACAGATACCCATTCTGCAAGTTTTTTTTTTTTTTTTTATTGGGGAATATTGGGGAACAGTGTGTTTTTCCAGTACCCATCAGCTCCAAGTCGAGTCGTCGTTTTTTTGTTTGTTTGTTTTTCAATCTAGTTGTGGCAGGCGCAGCTCACTGGCCCATGTGGGAATCGAACCGGTGACCCTTGTGTTATGAGCACTGCAGTCTAACCAACTGAGCCAACTGGCCATCCCTCCCCCGCCCCTGTTCTGCAAGTTTTGATGTGTATTCCAAGATATGACAATGACATCAAGATGGCTGTCAGGCTGATAGTGATTGTAAAAAGCATCTCAGTTTTAGAGAGTTAAAATGGGGAAAAGAAAGTGTACATTCCGGAATCAATGAAATGTAGTAGCTACCTTGTGGGGTTGTTAGGAGAACTCGATGAGGTTGTGCTTGTAAAGTACTTAAACACAGGACTGGACGCTCGGTCAGTACCCAATATTATCACGTCAGCGCCGTCCTCATTGCTATTATATTCTGCTCCTGGAGAAGTGTTGCATATATATGTGGTTCCCGAGAATCCTCCTCCAGACTTGGAGCCAACGTGCAGTGCCGACGTCTGACAGTGTGCTTGGGTAAAACCTGTGTCATTTCCCTTTCTGTCTCTTTCTCTCTCTACCTGCTTTCGGAACCTTCTGCCGCTCCCTCATCTCCCCTTTCCTCCTCCTTCTTCTCCCTGCCTCTCCTTTCCACCCCCTCACCAGCTCCTCTGCAAATAAAGGGTCCTGTCACTCCAGCTCTCTTGTAGGTTTAGAGTGAAGGGAAGTGTCTTTTTGAAAAGCTTGTTCTATCTGACATCCCTGACCAGCTCAAGGAGCAGGGTCCTTTGCACTCCCCTCTCTTCCACTCAAAGATCGGCTCATTTGGTTAACGATTTACAGGACTGCCACTGGGCCCTGAGCGCTCCACCCCCCAGCAGAGGCAGCTGGGCTGTGCCCTCTATGGCGGGGTTGGAGGAGTGCTTTGGTCTTGGTGGCTGTGGGCAGACTGGCCCAGTGCCTGCCTAAAAAGAAACCATTTATTCTCACTTATGATTCTTTAAAAAAGGAGTTCACAGCTTTTATGAGGAGCCTTGTACATGCATTTGATGACATTACAGTATTTGATTATGTGCATTAAGAAGAGGTCTGAGAGCTCTCGGGTGTCCTTACTTTTAAGTGTATTTTAACTGCCTACAATGAAAGGAACAAGACAAAAAACGAGCTGTGGCAGCATCTTCATAAATCCTGAGCTGTAATTGACATACCTCTTGCTGGCACCAGGAGTGGTCCAGGCAGGTGGACACAAGGAAGAGAAACTGGCGTTCCTGTTTGCTTGTGGGCCTGGGTTCCAGAGGAAGGCAAAGCCAGCCAGCCCTGAATACTTTCTCTCTAGCTGGCATCCAAGCCAGGAATGAGCATGGCCTAGGACTAGTATCAATTGATGGTCTGTTTTGTACCCAGTACAGTGCTAGGCTCTTTATACATAGTGCTGTGTTCTGTCTTAGCAGGTAGGTGGTATTAGTCCCGTTTTCCAGACGAGGAAACTGAACCTCAGCTAAGTAAGGTGAATTGCTCCAAGTTTGCACATGTCAGAGCCATTACCTGAAAACAAGGCTTTCTGATTCTAAGTCTTTGCTCAGCCACTGGGTGCAGAGCTCAGAACGGCTCTCGTCTGAGGAATAGTTAATGGAGAAGGAGGAGGGGATAGGTGCTGAGGCCAAGGACACATAGGCCTTCAGAGAAAAGCTTCTTCCTCCCGCCCTCTGGGCCCCCAGCCCCTTGAAGGCGTGCATCGTGGTGGAAACGGAATCGGGACAGAAAAAGCCACTTGAAATGAACTGCGCCCAGACAGGCCGCCATGGTGGCGTGATTGATACTGGAGCATGTAGGTGTAATGAAACTGATGCCGGCTCCTCTGCACCTGTGATTTATTGAGGACAAATTTAAGATGAGAAAGGGCCCCATACCAGGAGCTGCATCTTCCCCTCCAAGGGAGGGTGGTCATCCATCACCAGCCATTGCAAGGGCCCATTGCAAGCGGCTCATCAGATGAGCCAATAGTCTCTTTGTTGGGGTTCCTAACAAGTGTTGGATCAGCAAAAGTCTATTTATGCTGGTGGACCTTTCAGGACCAATTTGTAGTGGGTCACTGATTCTGCTGGGGTATTATCTTCTTTACTACTCGGGCCAGTTGGGGAACGCGGCAAAGATTAATGGTTTTGGCTGCTGACTTGCCGCCGCAATCTACCGCTTCTGGACCAAAGATTAAGTTTTTTTGTGTTTTACCAGAAAGGGCCCACCTTGCGTACGAGATGTGCTTTGATTTACTGACTTGCTTATGAGGAAAGGAGTCGTGGAAATGTACTTGGTCGTGGTGAGGATTTGGCAGATGGCGGTTACGTCTGGCATCCACGCTTTCCTCCCTAGGGCCCTGGGCAGGTGCCATGGTGTGGCTCCCGCAGGCCCTGCGGGGCTCTCCTTGAGCTCACAGGATAGCAAAGCCCTCTCTGGTACCCAGCTGCTCTCTGGCTCTGGGATCAGAGAGGCAGGCCGAGCCCTAAACTTTATTATTTAAAACTATGTTACCAAAAAAAAAAAAAAATTATTTACGGCCTTTCCTTATTATTTGAAAAATCGCACGTGTTCCTTTAATACATTTTGGGAAACTAATTAAAGCAAATCAAACCATGTGTAAGCCAACTGCACAGTGATATGACGGTTAATATTTTGGTTTACATTTTCATCCAGGATTTTTGCTACGTGTGTTCTTTTGCACGATTAAAATTTATGTGGGCTGTTTTTTTGTTATATGGTTTTGTGTTCTGCTTTTCACAATAAACATTATACCATAAGCGTTTCCCCATTGCGTCATCATTTTATAAGCCATGATTTTTTCTTTCTCAAGTTGGGTTTGTGGCAGTGTTTCCAGTGCCAAAGGTCCATTCTTTGATGCAGCGAACATTTGCTGTGTGCCTGCTGTGGACCAGAGCCCGTGGTAGGATTGCAGAGCTGAGTTAGAGACGGTGGTCCTGAAGGGGGGTGCTGGGATCAGCTCACAGGGATGTGCTTGTGCCCTGCGGGGAACTGCTTCACTAGTGTCCCTCACAGTGGCCCAGAAAACTGTAGATGGTTTGGAGGCAGCAGACTGTCTCCCTGCTGAATCTTAGCTCCAGGGGAGGAAGTAAGCACCTGCTTCGGCAGGAGAGGAGGCCGCTCATGGCTTTGGATACTCCAGCCTGGTGTTTTAGGGTGAGTTGGGAGCCACGTCTTTCTGAATGGGCTCACAGGAGCCCAATCTAGCCCTCAAGGGAGCAGTCACTGCAGGCAGCTGCAGGAACTACCAGGAACACAGTAAGATATGACAAAAAAGAGTGTGGCTTTTGATCGAAGGGACCTGAATTGGAATCTCCTAGCTACTGATCTTGGAAAAGTCATCTTCCCCCCGAGCTTCATTTTCCTTGTCTGAGAAATGGGACTTACAGCCTTCCGCTCCCAGGCTTTTGTGCCCTTTCGCCACTTGGACAGTTGCATGTGAAAAGCCGATGCTCAGCCCATGCCAGCCCTGTCCCAAGCCCATTTTCCGGATACCATGCTGACTCAAATAGATGGATGGGCTCTAATTGTTCCAACAACACGTCTGAGTTTCACAGGGCCTTTCCTTGGGAGCTTTTGTCTCGGGGCCATAAATCACTGGGCGACTATCCCCAGGGTTGGCTGGGACTTCCTTCCCTTGGCTGGGCCGGCTGAAGGAGGGAGGGGCTGAGTGGGGCACAGGCCTGCTTTTCACTGTTGGTTTCAAAATCTCTAATTGGGAGTCTTCCTTACTCAGCGATTCCAGGGATTCCCTTTGTAGTGGCGTCTTCTCTGCCCTGGGGCGGGGGCCCTCCCTTCCTCTCCACTGTGCTTCCACATTAACATTCTTGAAGTAGAGCATTTTCACCAGACAACACGTACACAGACTTTCCCAACACTTGCCTTGATAACTCGCAGGAGCATTTGTCCGCTGGCCGAAAGCCCCTGTCTCTACATGACAAGTTCTGTTTATGGGGAAGAAGTTTTCCTTGGTTCAAGAGCAGCCGTTAGCAATCCCAGATGTTCCCCAGTTTCCAGGCCCTCATTTTATATGAGTCTCCTTGCTCCCTCACTCTGCTCGAGCAGCCCTTCTGGATTTACCCTGCCTGACAATGCCTCCTGCCCCAGGACATTTGCTCTTGCTGTTCTCGCAGCCTGAATGCCCTTCCCATGACCATCCTCACATCCTTCAAGTCTCCACTGAAATGTTACAGAGAGTCCTTCCCTGAGTATCCTTCATCCCAGACCAGGTCATGTTCCCCCATGTTAAGCTCCTTGGTGGCACACAATCCACTTCATTCCTCAGACTTTTCATGATGGATGAATTGTAGAGTGAGTGAGTGAATGAGTGAATGAGTGAATGAATGAGTGAACAAGTGAATGAATGAACTGGAACATGAATGAGTCAGTGAATGAATGAATTCCAGGGTGGTGTGCAAAGCTTGTTTTCCCTTGAGTGACCTGAAAAAGGGTAAGGGACACGCCACTTTTGAAGGCAGAGGGGTTGGGGGTATCACGAGTCCCTCTCGTCTCCATGGGGCCAAACCTCTCTCACAACCAATGTGTCTGAAACCTGTGCTTGTAACTCTTTCTACATAATGATCTGTCTCCATCCTCGGCCCTTTTTTTCCATTGGAACTTTTTATTATGAAAATTTCCAAACCTACTTAAAAGTACAGAGAATTATAATAAACTCTGGTGCACTCCTTGCCCAACCCCCTCACTGGAGTTTTTAAAATAAATCCCAGACATCATCTCATACATAAATATTTTAGGGGGTGTTGCTAATAGATAAGGACTTAAACATTTTTTTAAACATCACCACGATACTGTTATCACACCTAACAACAACAAAAAATCCCCAGTTCCCTTAATATCTAATATTTGGTAGATTTTCAAATATTCTTGACTGTCTTGAAAATGTATTTTTATCTTTAGGTTGTTCAAAATGAGGCCACAAGCGTTGCTTTTGGTTGATATGTCTCTTAAGTTTCTTTTAATTTATAGCAGCTCTCCCCTTCCTCCCCACATTTGAAAAACTCATTTCTCTCTTTTTAAAGTTTCATTTGTTTCTTGATGAATCTGGGTCATTTGTCCTGCAGACTGTTTCATGTTCTGGCTGATTGCCTCCCTGTGGTGTCATCTAACGTGTCCCTCTGTCCCCTGTGTTTCCTGGAAACTGACAGTTAGATCGAGAGGCCTGATCAGAGACGCATTTGCTTTTTGGCCAGCCGCTGTCGTGGAGGGTGGTGTGCACGTCTTATTGCATCACATCCTAACGTCTGGTCGTCTCTCTTTTAAAGATGTTAGGATTGATCAGTGGCTCACCCTGCCCTTCTTAATGAACTCCCTACCCCCATCTGTTTCCATTGCTATAAGAACTTGTTTTGCACAACCAGTCAGTTGAGAACATTGATCTTATCGAACAGCAAGGTCTGATGGCAAATGTACTGATTTAGAGCACTGGGCCCAGATTGAGGGTTTCATTTCTCTGCATCTCAGTTTCCTTGACTGTAAGGTAGGACTAATAATAGGAGCTTTGAGAACTAATCCCTGGGGGAAATGTTTGGTACATAGCGTCAACATACAGCACTAAGTGCTCACAGTATATTAGCTCACTTAATCTTCCCAACATTCCTATGAGGTACATGTACTATTAGCCCCATTAGACGAGTGGCGGAGAAGAGACACAGAGTGGTTGGGTAACTGGCCCAAGGACTGCACAGCTAGTAAGTGACAGAGCTGGGATGTGAACCCAGGCAGCTGGGCTCCAGAGCCTGTGCTGTTCAACACAATACTGTGTAACACACAAGTCAGTGAGAAATTCCCTCCTTTCCTCCCTGAAGATGCTTGTGAGTCACTGCAGGGAATTGGCACCTGTTAGCTCTAGCACTAAGGTAAGCGTGAGGGTGGAGTGGAGTAAGGCAGCCCCCAGTGGCCAGCCAGGGTTTGTTCTTTGATCTTTATAAAGTCATAATGCCGTGAGATGGGCCAGAATGAGCTTGACAAACTCACATACGGGAGAGGGGTCTGGAGATAGAAAGTCCCACCCTCATTTGGGTGGGATCTGATCTTCCTAGAAAAACATTTTTGAATGCCAGAGAGGTTGTGTGAGTTGAACAAGGTCACACAGAAAACATACCACTACGCTAGGATTAGAATTCTAGATTCTCTCAAGCCTTGGGCTGTTGTGCCTATATCCCTGGGTCTTTCCATGCTCAGGTCGAAGGGACTGTCCCTCTACTCCCCACCCCCAGGCCCCATGAGTCATGTTCATTTTGGAAAGAACCCTGACAGGAGTGAAAATGGGCAAACATGCCTTCCAAAGTCACTGTAGCCACTTAGGGATTGCCTGGACTATCATAGATATTCCCTCCTTTGTCACTATTGTTGTGGTCTAGGCCTGCTAACCTCACCCTCCCAAAGGCGTCCTGGGAACAGGGCTTTACTTCCCTTGGCCTCAATCTTAAAGCAAAAGCAAATAAAGATGCAGTGTCAGGATTGGAACCCAGTTCTTCTGACTTCCAGTTCAAAAGGGCTAAAAGTAATGCCAGCCTATCTGCCATGACGATAGCCCTGCTTCCAGAAAAGGGCAGTGACGGTCAGAGAGAGGCAGCCACTCAGCGAGCTCACACAGCCTCGTGGGCTGCAGTGAGAGATGGGCTGTTCTTCCTGTGACTGGGGAAGTTCACAGGGTGAACCTCAGAGGGTCAGGGCTGGTGGCTGAGAGGGCTCCTGAGCCGAGTGAGCCAGCCCACAGTCTGTGGGCCCAGTTCATCTGATTACGAAGGCCAAGACAATAATTGAAGGTGGCTTTGGGTTCCCTGGGCAGGATCCGGCGCCAGCGCTGGTGGGTCTGTTGGCGCCTTCTGCCCTGGGCACTCGCTAATGGACTGTGGCTGATCCTGGGACCGATTGGCAGCCAGCCCCAAGATCCTCAGGGGAAACCTGCAAATTGTGGCCTCTAGCCTGGAGACACTGTCCCTTCTGGGAGGCATGGGGGTGGGGTGGGGGACTTCTAGTTGGCCGAAGGCAGGAATGCCTCTGAGCCATGGAGTGAGGGCAGCTGAACTGTGTCCCCTACAACAGCTGAGACAGAACACTAGAGGAGCCTTCCAGACTGTAAAACACAGACAGCTGTCAACATCCTGACTGCCCATGTCCTCTCCCCTGCCGCCTCCCTGCCCTGCTCTCCTGGGATGGCTGGAGATACTCTCCATCCCATCACAGTGGTAATGGGACCAACAAGAGTGCTCCAAGGTCTCCTCACATACCACATTGGGCTGTGGTAGGATCCCGACATTGACTTGTCAGCCACCATCACTCCCAAGATAGAGGAGGGAGAAATGAATCCTTCAGGAGACCTCTGAGGGCACCCTTACTTTCCAGTCCCAGGCACAGTGCTGGCAAAGGCATGGCGTACCAGCAGGCAAGGACAGCACGGGGGAACTGAAAGGGAGAGCAGGAAGGAGGTGAGGCTGGAGGGGCAGGCCTTGAAAACAGCACAGAAACCTCAGACTTGGCATAGATGGCAGTAGGGAGCCACCGAAGGCTTCAAAGGGAGGGCAGAAGAGAGGAACTGGGGGTCTGTCCAGAGTCAGGATCTTTCTTAAACACATTCGGCAGAGTCAAAGGCAAAGACACAACGGAAACATCTGACCTTTTTCTGGGACACCCAATATTTATGCACTTTGCTCATCACCCAAATTTTATTCATTTACCCAAAGAATGTGAAAAAGGCGCTTTAGGAAACTGCTATAAATCCAGTGTAAATCACCATGGTAACCTGATTAGCAGCTAAATTAAGTTCATGATTAAGAAGAAATAAATAAAAATAACTCTTCTCCTTGGCTGGGGCTACCCCCTGGGCCAGTGGCAGCTGAGCAGTGCTGAGGCCTTGGAAAGCCAGGGCCTGGCGCCCTCACAGATGCTGGGGTGGAGGTGAGAGGCTTTGATTGGCTCAGAGAAGCCAGAAGCTGGGTGTTAGCACTGCCTGGGGGTTGATGAGGCCCCTGGTGGCCAGGCTGGGGAGTGCAGGCTGCACTTCAGAAGGCTACAGCTCCAGTTTTCACCCCGGATTTCAAGCCATCCAAGGGTATCTTCCTGATACCCTGGACCAGCCTTCATTCGTTAGAGTACCCCTTCTATTTATTGCCACCCTTTCAGTGCTAGGCTCCATGTGCTGGGTGCTAGGGACCCCAACGTGACTCAGAATTGGTTTTGGTCTTGGAGGGAGCCAGTTTAGTGAGCAGTGTAATAAATACACTGGTGGAGGTCAGTATAAGGTGCTATAGAAACATAGACCAGCCAAAGGGGGTTCCTGAAAGAGGTGATGCCTGAGAAAAAGACAGATGTGAGGCTGCCAGATACTGTCTACTTCAGGTGAACCCTCTGTTTGGCCCTGACTGTCAGGCTCTGGGTACCCCAAGGCCAGCCTGGCATGGGCTGGCATCGGCCCTGATGAGACCTGAGGGGTCTTCTTGGGGGCTGTGCTGTCAATTGCAGGGATCAGCAGCAGGAGAGATGGGCGCAAAGAGAGACATTACCCTTTCCAAGCCTCCTTCTCGCCCAAACAGTCGAGTGCAGTGGTTAGAGCCAAACAGGCTTTAAATCCTCCATCTGCCACTCGCTAACTGTGACCTCTGGCAAGTGACTTTGTTATTTGAGCCTCAGCCTCGTTGTCTATAAAATGGGGGTGATAATCAGGGTTCCGACCTCATAAGATATATGAGGACTCAGTGAGATGATGGAAGCTAAATGAGGCGCAGTCCCTCGCATGTAGAAAACACTCAGTAAGATGTTTGCTGCTGTTAATTTCCCTACCTGGGGACGTCTGCCACGATGGGTTGGAAGAAGGGTGGTGGCCGTGGAAATGCACTGCTTAAGTCTCCTTCAAGAGAAATGGCTGCGAGGAGCAGAATGGACCGACAGCTGCAGCTGCCACCCCTCTCATTCTCTCAGTGTGCTCGATCTGAGGCTGCATTTCCTCGCAGTTGCTCTGAAATAGTGACTGAGCATGGGGTGGGAGGGTGCTGCCAGTGCTGGCCCCTCCCTGCAAGATGTGGGGCTCCCAACAGGTGACTGGCCCAGGGGCCCAGAAACTTTCCTAGGACAGCGCTGTAGTCTGAGAGTCTTCCCTCCCACCCTCCTTCTTTCCCCCTCTCCTCTCATAGATGCCAGGCCTGCGTCTTGGTCTGCAAGGCTCTCCCTGCTTCTTCTTGCTCCCTCCTCTTTTATCCTTCACAGGTGTTTCCCTAGTAAACCCCTTGCACGTCTAATCTCGTTATGGCATTTGCTTGTCAGAAAACCCAAAATGACAGAGGCTCAGAGGAAGAGTCCCAGAGGTGGTGGCAGTGGAGATAGAAATGAGACCCAGCAGCAGGTCACACAGCTGCCTATAGCGGGGGTGTCAGCCTTCAAAGACTCTGCATGTCCTGTCTTCAAGTGTGTGTGCACACGGTGCGTGTGTGTGTATGTGTGTGTGTGTGTGCGCCCACAGCCCCCGTGCATGTCTCCATTACTGCATTGTCTTTACGGTAATGAAACAAATCTGTTTCCATCACAAGAAGTTGAGCTTCTCAGTCTGTTCCCAGCACTTGGCCCGCAAGCCTCGTGCATAGTAGACGTCAGTCAAAATGCCTGAGTGCCACTGGGGCCTGCATCTAGCTTCAGTTTTTCTTTGAACCAATTTTGTTTTCATTTTCTGGTATTGTGAATTGCATCACGTTAGCTTACTTAAGCTTTCTCGTTCTTTGTTTCTATGACAGACGTACACACATAGACAGATGTGTAAATCTACACCTACACAGAAGGGTGACAGCGGTTTTGCTTCCGAGAGGCCACACCTGCCAGCAGACTTTTGAGCGTGCTCCCAGTTCTGCTGAGCCCTCCGCCATTCCCTTTCTAGAAAGGAGCTTGGAGTCTCTCAGCTCAGCTGGACTGGATGACTCTCTGGGTCCCCTCCTCTCCTCCCACCTCCAGCTTCTCCCTCAATCTCTCCCTCCCTGCTCGGCAGGATCAGGGAAGCTGCAAACCCAACCCTTACATCAAACGGGAACTTGAAAAATACTTGGAGCAAAAATTGCTAACGGTGCATCCTTGCTCTGTGCTGCTCTGATATTAAATCAGGAAATGGCACTGAACAGCCGCTCCAAACACAGAAACAGGGGTTGTCAACAGAAACCAAAAGCAATCTCTAACAGGCAGAGGTGAAAGGGACCTGGCACGAGGCCGGATGCCGGGCTGGGACCCAGGAACAGATTCCTGAGCCCAGCTTGTCCCCACTGGATCTCCAGCATCCAGAATGGAGCCAGGCTCGCAGTCCCCGGCACTGAGTACACCTTGTCTGTGCGAGAGGTGAAAGAGAATTAAGCATGTTGCTCCACTACCTTCCAGATGCTCCCTTTCATTTCTGCACATATTTACTAAGCACCTGCCAGGTGCTGGACAGTGAACCAAACAAGATGCTGCCTGCCCACGTGGAGATGATCTTCTCACTCTCACGACAGGGGTCTGACTCTTCAGCACGACATCCCAGGCCCTTCAGGTGTTGGCTCCTGCAGGAGCCGGAAGCTCTATCTCTATCTTTAAAACACTCCCTGGGAGCCTGAGATGGTGTCTCTGCTCTGTGCTTTTGTTCGGGCTGGGCCGACTGCCAGGTTTTCCTGTACTTCTCTGTTTGATAAATTTCTGCTCAGCCTTCAGAGCCCTAGTTAAGTGTCACCTCCACTCGGAATCCTTAGTGGCCAACTCCCCGCCCCCCCCCTTCTCCCATCTCAGTAGAACCGAGGGCTCGTTTGATGGGAATGCATCATCGTGGCACCACTTCTCCATCTGCAGTGGGAAGGTTTGCAGTTCCCTGGATGGGAGGACCAAAGCTGTGCCTATCTCTGTGCCCGCCTCTCCCTGTACGGGTCGTAGAATGGACATAAATAGCCTGGATACAAAAATGAGAAACCTTGATAAAATCCATTGTATGGCTGTGGCGAAACAGGTTACTTTCATGTATTTCTGATGGGAAATTAAAGAGGGACAATCTTCTTAGAGGCTAATTGGACAGTATTAACATTACAAATGTGTTCATCTTTCAATTGAGCGATTTCATTTCTTGCTATCTAGTCTAGAGCAATACTTGCACACGTGCCAAAAAATAAAAGAGCATGTAAAAAGCTATTTGTTGCAGCGTTGTTTGCAATAGTGAAAGATTGGAAGTAGCTTAAATGTCCATAAATACACGACTGGATAAAAAACTACAGCGCATCCATTGGATGAATTGCCATGCATTCGTTAAAAAAAAAAAAAGGAAAAAAAAAAAAGATCGGGACATATTGACACAGAAGTTGCTGAGTAAAAATAAAAAGCAAGCTGTAGCTCTAGACATAGATGTTAAAACTATGTTGTTGCATTTTTTACAATGAGAAAGTAGGCCTGTATAATTCATTTTTAAAAGAAGAAAGGGAAGAAAGAGACAGAGTGACCACGGCGGCTCCTGGATGAAATGAGCTTAGGCTTGGGCACAGCAGCAGAACAAAATTATCCTCTCCATCAGTCCAGGCAATAGGTCCCAGCAGTGGGACGGTGCCACCCACTTACCCTGTACCCAGAGGCTTACTCCCAAAGCTGTGATGAGCATATGGTGGGAAACTGGATCCTTAGGCCCCTGAAGAGCATCCAGACAAAGAAGGAGGAAAGAGGGGAGGCCAGCGTGACAGGATCACTCAAATAGATCATCCTGATTTCCTCTGAGCTGGTCCTTGGTCTGAGGAGGAAGGACTAGATCGGTTCAGGTATGATAACTGAGAGAGAGGAGAGGGCTGGAGGGCATGCAGGAAAGGCTTGAGGCTTCCAACACCTCATCTTGCAAAGAAGCATCAGTGTTTGCCTAGTTGCTAACTTCATTCATTCATTCATTCATTCTTCCACAACTGTAACCGAGTTCCTCCTGGCTGCTAAGGACACAGGGACAACTCCATCACAGTGTCTTCCTCCGGGAGCTCATGGTCAAGTTCCATCTAGTTTCACAAAGGGTGTTTTTTGGACCCCAGACATCAAGTTACCTGGGGGAGCTTACTAAAATATAAGTTATTGGGCTCTGCTTAGACTTACCAAGACAGACTGTAGCTCAAAAAGCTGTATTTGTAACACATTTTCATAAATGGAAAACATTTGGACCAGCTGACCAAAGCCCGTCCTTGACCTTCCCTGTATTATCTCCTAAGCTTTCCCCAAACTCTGATCCAGCTTGGAGAGGGAAGGGATAGTGGTGTGAGCCCTGCCATGTGACTGCACTGTATGTGGTGTCGCTAGAGTGACTGGCTCCTGGGCTCGTCTCCCCACCTTTATCCCCAGATACACCCCAAGTCCCTCTGGGCCTGGGAAGAGCCACAGACCACCTCCTTTGTGTCAGTCCTCCAGAACCAAGAGGCTGACTCATTCTAGGCGGGGGGTGGAGTGCCATGTGCAAAGCGTGTCGGAAGAACACAGCGTGGCTGCGGGAAAACTCACAGAGGGCAGTGTCTGAGAGCTTCACGAGGTGGATGCAGTGAGAGGTAGAGGCAAAGGCCCTGCTCAGGACTTTGGTTCTTTGTCCGAGTGTCCAAGGAATCTGTGGTTAAGCCGGGGAGCAGGGGATTAAGGTAGAATGATGAGGGTCGTATGACATAAACACTGGCTTCACTGCCCTGTGGAGAAGAGAGGCCGAGTGAAGGCCTCTGTAGTCATCCAAGCAAAAGATGAGGGTGGCCTGGATGAGGGTGAAGGCAATGGATGGAGAAGCTGAGATCCTGAGGCTGAGGGATAGACAGGTGATGAAGCTGAGGGCCTCAGCCCTGGGGAGCACCCATAAGATTTTAGAGTCATGGGCGGTGAGAGTGGGAACGGAGTCCTGCTAGTCATCCCTCACGGGCTTTGAGTGGTAGTGAACTTCTCTTCAGCATCGAGCCATCTCGCCATCTTGCCTGCCCCTGCCCGCTCCTCCCCTGATATTTAAGAGCTGGATGAATGGGGGCTGAAGGTCAAACTCAGGCCAGGGGCAGGACCAAAGATCAAGGCCAAGATTAGAGAGCAGGCTGAGGCCAAGGGTAAAGGACAGGATGAGAGGACTGCAAAGTTTCTCTTCTTTGGCTTGTATCCTGCCTTGGTTTCTCTCTCACCCTCCAGCCCCACAGTCAGGGAAGAGGAAGAGAAGGAGGAGCCCAGGATGTTTGACTCCTATCAACAAGAAGGCCCATTAATCACTGCCCTTATGATTGAGCCCTCATCAGACACTTCAGACACTTGGCACTTCCTGGAGGCTCAGCCAGTGTCCTGACCGGAACCACTAAGTCTGTGGAGAGCTGGAAATCCTGACCCGGAGAGCAGCTGGAGAACTGTGCTGACACCTGGGTCCCCAGATACCCCCCAGTCAAGATAGAGACCACAGGCTTCACAGCGTTCATAGTACTGGGCTTGCGGGCAGCAGCTCCAGCTCATCGCCAGTGTGTAACTAAAGAAATCACTTAACCTCTCAGATCGTCCTCCTTTGTGTAAAATGATAATCCTACCCACTCAAAGGGCACTGGTGATGACTGAATGAGGTGATAAAACTCTAAGATATTGCCATCTATCTGTATTTACCTACCTACCTGTCTGCCTGCCTGCCTGCCTACCTATCTGTAAAATAAGGATAATAATAGTTTGCTACCTGTTAAGAGTTGTGAGAATTGGACGGAAAAGTGAATGACAAAGGCTTTGCAAATCTCCATACATACTGGAGTGAATATTATTATAAAATATCCTGTCTGTATTGGAGGCAACACTGTCCAGTGGTTCCAATAGGATGTAAACCAATATATAAAGAAATATTTTCTAATATTCACATGAAAACAAAGTTAAAAAGCAGGTGAAATAGTTTCAATAATAAATTCCCACTCCTGTGTATGTGTGTGTGGGGGGGAAGCAGGGGGTGGTCCTTGATTCCTCAGGGGAGGGAGCTGGGAAAGGGCTCTGCAGATTTGGGTAACTCTGGCTCCCTTCTAAGACCCCTGAGTCCTGTGGGTGCTGAAGGCCACCGGGACCCAAAAGCCCAAGGAGACCTTTTTGGAAGCACTGGGTTGGAATCTGATGGCCATTGTGTGTGGCAAGGGACAGTGGAAGTGACAGCTGCCTTTGGGAAAGAGGAAGAGGAAGGGAGAGAAGTCTCGTGCCTCTTCTTGGAGGCCACAGACCCTGGGAAGCTCAGAGGGAGTGGGAGCAACAGAATGCTCCCAGCCCCCTCCCCACTTCCCATACCTCACTCCCCCGCCCTCCAAAGGGGGCAGAGACCTCAGCACTCTGTGGAGGTGACAAGTGATCTGACATCTGGTGACACAGATGCAGAAGGCAGGCTCCTGGGGATGCCCAGACTCAAGCTCCCTCTGGCAGGACTCACCGGGGCCCAAAGGACACCCGGCCTCCGTTTGGCCCCCCGGGTTAATCCAGCTTTGGAACACATGAAGCGCTAAGGCCGGGAGTCGCGGGTTCTGCAATTCTAAGAGTTCCGTGTGCCCTGCGTTCCCACCCAACACACACACACACACACACACCCTCCCGCACGCCTCCCACCGCACCCCTACACGCACACAGGTGCCCACTCGCACGCCAAACACCTGCAGCCCTCGGGAAACAGCGCGTGTACCGGCACCTTGGGGCTGAGCGCGCCTGCTCGGAGCGCAGCGTTAGGCTGGAGGCGCTCGGGAGAGCGCGCCGCGGGGCCCCCTCGGGCTAGTTGGTTGGGGAGCTCCGGCGGGCGGCAGCGGCGCGGCGAACCTCAAACCCGGCGTTTGGCGGGGACCCGGTGCAGCCTAACGGAATAACTTCTTGGTCCACCCCTCCCCCGAGGGCCCCGAGCCTCCGCGGTGGCTCGAACCGCGCAGAGCCTTCTCGCTCCCCATCTGTAGCTGAAGAATGCCAAGGTGATGCGCCCGGAGCCTCGCCTCTGGCCCAGCCTGGGGTGGGTAGGGAGAGCTGGTTGCTTTAGGAAGAAAAGTTAAAATCGGAGTTTTGGGTGCTGGAGACAACGAACTTCCGTAGAGGGCTCTGGCCGCGGCCAGTCCACGGCGCTTCCCTTCAAGAGGCTTCAAACTGCACGCACTGCTTGGGTGTCTCCTGGTCTCCTACCCTTTGCTTCTCTTCGATTCTCCATGTCTCGCACCATTCCTTCTCTTTTCTTTCCTTCTTCCCCCACCCACCCCGCTCGTCTTTTAGGCATGGGGTGCGGCCTCTGGATGCTGCTGTGTCCCCATTGACGGGGAGCCAGGCCCTCTGATCCCCAGTTCCCAGGCGCTGAGAGGCGGTGGCTGGCGGTGGCTGTCACGAGTGGGGTCCGTAAGGTTTGAGATACCTCGACCCTGTGGTAGAGCCGCGTGGGGGAGGCCCGGCCTCCAAATGAGGTCCGCTACCCTGCAGCGGCCTTTACTCCGGGGCAAACTGGTGTCTCTGTCACTAGTTTCCAACGTTTTTTGGTCGAGGTTGTTGATGGGGTTGGGGAGAGGAGGGACTGCCTAGGCTGCGACAGCGGCAAAGAAACGGGTTTTGGGGGGGAAGGTGGCCTTAGGGATGGACAGAGATACCTCAGTCAGAGCCCGGGGGATGGAACTGACCGCAACAGAGAGAGAGGTACAGGGACAAAGGAGAGCGCGCCTGCCCAGACAAAGCCCGAGTTCTAGAGACCCTGAAACGGCAGCAGGACGCCTGCAGGAGAGCGGGTGGTTTGGAACCGCAGAGCTGGGGCAGGAGGAAACCCTAGGTCCTCGATGGGCCTCACTCCCGAGACTAAGGTCCCGGTCCTCGATAGTGGGGGTCAGGACGATCTAACGGGACACGGGGAAGCACAGATCTGTGCGGCTGCCTGGGTGCATACGCAGAAGTGCACAGAGCCAGGCGTGCTCTCCGAGCCGCGGGTCTCTTATGGCCCGTAAGGAGGGCGTTCAGTGGCACAGAGAGAGCACAGCGCGTTTATCCAGCCTGGGCCCCCTCAAACCAGAGCCATCGTCTGCACAGACGGAGATGGCCGACCCAGCACGCCCTCCAAACGTTCCCCCACTGAGCCGCGGTCCGAATGTGCTCTCACTGGGTGCCCGCGCGACGGGGAGAGGGAGGCTGCGTTTCCCCCAGCGCCCAGCTTCGGGCAGGGGCAGGCAGCGGCTTGGCCCAGACTCTCTCCCTGGAGTCAGCCTAATCGTTTCTGCGGAGAGCACGCTTCTTGCAGAGGGTTGCAGACGGGCTCTCTCAGAATTACATTTGACGATCCAAACCTTGGAGTCCAAGTTTTAGTTAAAATATTTTCATTTTATTTAAAATAGGCGACCCAAGACCACATCCCCCCCCCCCCCAGCCTCACCGAGGGCGCAAGAGAATAGTTTTCAGATTAATTGCAGGCAAATATTATACCTTCCTTAGGAAAAAAAAAAAAAGTCTGGCTGCGCCCGTCTTGGTGAGGTCCACCGGACCCCTGCGCGCGGCGGAGTCGTGCTGGTCCTGCACAAGCAGCGGCCGGGACACACTCACCCAGCGCGCGCTTCTCCTGCCGTTCGCTGCGCGCGCCCAGGGCTGGAGCGCACAAGGCGACGCGGCAGGCGGGTCGGGTCTCCGCGTACAGCGAATTTGCGATCTATCCGGTTTCTGCGCACCCCACCGGGGTCGCGAGAAGAACCTCTGGTTTTAGGCCAACGTGAACCCAAGCAGGGAGGGTGCGCTGTGCCTGAGACCTGTCTGGATGCTTAGTGCGGCGCCCTCCGTCCCCGCTCCCCGTCTGCGCTCGGGGAGGTTTCTCACCGGACAGCTCTGGGCCCCTTGCTGGCGAGTTCCCGCTTTTGGCCACCGGCCTAACGCGACCTATGACCTTCCCTCGCAGAGAGCTGCCAAAGGGGACCCGCCTCGTCCCAAGAGTTGGGGTGCGGAGTTTCGTGGAGGGGGCTCAAGGCGGAAGGCCAAGGACTGGAACGGAGAACCTGTGCATGGCACTGGGAAACCTAACCTGGGCTCCATTGCGCATTCAGCCTACGTCGTGGGCTGACTTGGGGTGGCCCAGTTAGGAGGACCCAGCTGGGTCCGAGGCGACGTCCAAGTCTTCTCGCTGCGGACCCCGCTGTGCCGCGCGCCTTTGCTCACAGTGGCCACTTGGGGTCGCACTTTATGCCTGTTTGAGCCTCTCCGCGGCGGGCTGAGGCCGGGATCTGTTTAATCGTTACAAAACGTTCGAACAATAACAGGGCCGGTTCCCCAGCAGCCCAGAGCCTCCCGAAGCCCCGTCCTGGGCTGGCTTCAGCCCCAAGCCTCAGGGAACTCAGGGTTCCACGAGCCTGACCCGGGAAAGGGATTCAGCGCCTTTTGGCAGAATCTTCACCCGCTCCCTTCTTTCGTGCCTTGTGGGTGGGGTGAGCGCGGGGAGCGGCAGGGCCAGCGGAGTCCTGTGTCAGGGCCGAGCCTCCGCACCCACCGGGAGGGGAACCGCCGCTGCTTGGTCCAAGGAGGGTCCCTGAGGCTGGGAGTTGGATGTGAACACAACTCTTGGAGCCCCAACCCACCTCACTCCCTAACACAAATATGCGCAACCCTGCGGAAACACAGGCATGCACTGCACACTCACGGCCCGCAGCCGCGAGGCGCACGGAGCGTCCCCACCGGGCGGGGGACGCTTAGGAACAAAAGGCCCGAGACGTGTCGTCCCGGCGTACATTCTGAGCCTCTTTGCGGGGGGTGACACGGCCTGGGGGTGGGGGAGCAAAGGGGAAAGATGGAGAAGAGCGCGCGCGAAAGGAAGGAAGCGGCGGCCTGGCCTAGCGGGGGGACTGCCACCGAGAGCGAGCAGGCCGGGGCCGGGACCTGGAGGGTGTGGGGGGCTGGGCCCCGGCGGCCGTCCCGCTGGGCTCCAGCCCTTCGCCAGGCCTCCGCGGCTCCGGGGCCGCTCAGGCCGCCAGTCAGCTGACGCGGGGGGCGGAGGAGCTGTCAGGCGCGCCCCGCCCTGCGCCGCGGGGCCGCGGGGGCCGGGCCGCCATTGGCCAGCGCACTGGGCCGCCCGGGCCCCCGTGCTCCAGTGACATCAGGAAGGCGATAAAAGGCAGCCGCGGCGCCGGATCCGGCACAGCGGCACCGCCGGGTTGCGAGCGGCTGCGACCGAGAGCCCGAGAGCGAGCGAGCTCGAGAGCGAGCGGCGGGCGCTTGCCCGGCGCCTCCCCTCGCACAGCCGCGCGCCCCGCTCGCCTCCGCACCCCTCCGGCCCGTCCCGGCCCCGGCGCAGCCACAGCCCCGAGCCCTGGGGCGACGCAGGCAGCCTCGGGACTCTCCGGCGCGCCGCCGCGTCCCCAGACAAAGGCTTGGCCAGCGGCCCCGGCCCGCTGCGTCCTCGGCTCCCCGCCTCCCTCCCGGGCTCGCCGCTCTGCGTCCCCGCTCCCGGCTCGGCGCGCCCCGGCCGGCCGCAAAGTTTCCCGGCGGCGGCGGCGCCTCGCGTCAGCGATGGCCGCGGAGCTGAGCATGGGGCCCGAGCTGCCCACCAGCCCGCTGGCCATGGAGTATGTCAACGACTTCGACCTGCTCAAGTTCGACGTAAAGAAGGAGCCGCTGGGGCGCGCGGAGCGCCCGGGCCGGCCCTGCACGCGCCTGCAGCCCGCCGGCTCGGTGTCGTCCACACCGCTCAGCACGCCGTGCAGCTCGGTGCCCTCGTCGCCCAGCTTCAGCCCGACCGAACAGAAGACCCACCTGGAGGACCTGTACTGGATGGCGAGCAACTACCAGCAGATGAACCCCGAGGCGCTCAGCCTGACGCCCGAGGACGCGGTGGAGGCGCTCATCGGCTCGCACCCAGTGCCACAGCCGCTGCAGGGCTTCGACGGCTTCCGAGGCGCGCACCACCACCACCACCACCACCACCCACACCCTCACCACGCGTACCCGGGCGCCGGCGTGGCCCACGACGAGCTGGGTCCGCACGCTCACCCGCACCATCACCACCATCACCAAGCGTCACCGCCGCCGTCCAGCGCGGCCAGCCCCGCGCAGCAGCTGCCCACCAGCCACCCCGGGCCCGGGCCGCACGCAGCGGCCGCGGCGACAGCGGCTGGCGGTAGCGGCAGCGTGGAGGACCGCTTCTCCGACGACCAGCTTGTGTCCATGTCCGTGCGCGAGCTGAACCGCCACCTGCGGGGCTTCACCAAGGATGAGGTGATTCGCCTGAAGCAGAAGCGGCGGACCCTGAAGAACCGGGGCTACGCCCAGTCGTGCAGGTATAAACGCGTCCAGCAGAAACACCACCTGGAGAATGAGAAGACACAGCTCATTCAGCAGGTGGAGCAGCTTAAGCAGGAGGTGTCCCGGCTGGCCCGCGAAAGAGACGCCTACAAGGTCAAGTGCGAGAAACTCGCCAACTCCGGCTTCAGGGAGGCGGGCTCCACCAGCGACAGCCCCTCCTCTCCTGAGTTCTTTCTGTGAGTCGTGGCGGGTCCGGCCCCCGCCCTTGCCCGGGCCCGGACTCCCGGTCCCACGTTCCCAGCCCCGGACTCCCCCGGACCCTGTCCCTGCCACAGCCCCAGCCTTGACCTGTTTGACTTGAGGGAGAGGGAGAAAGGGCGCGCGGGACGCGGGCGACGGGAGGGCGCGCGGGCAGGCAGGGGACCTTGGCTAAGGCAAGAGCGGCGCGCGCCAGCGCCGCCTCCTAGACTCGAGCAGAGCCAAAGAGAGACGAGGGGGTGGGAAGTCCCGGAGCAACTTTTCTCCAGGCTGGAGGGCGGCGAGGCATAGTCCCGAGGAGTCGCCAAGGCCGCCTAGAGACTCCTGGCTTTCTGAACTTTGTGCGTTAAGCCGGGGCCGCTGCCTGGAGCGCAGTCCAGCCCGGGAAGAGAGCGGCGAGGAGAGCAGAGGGACCCTGGCGTCCTGGCAGGCGTGAGGCGAGGCTGAGCGAAGGAAGGAAGGAAGGACAGAGGGACCTGTCTGTCCAGGGTCCGGAGAACGCTGGCTCTCAGCCCAGAGACGCGGGCCTCAGTTAGGACGTTCTGCGCAAATCTCATCAATTTTATTGCCTGCTCGATTATATAGAAAAAATACGAAAATCTGCATTAAAAATATTAATCCTGCATGCTGGACATGTATGGTAATAATTTCTATTTTGTACCATTTTCTTGTTTAACTCGAGCATGTTATTGATCATGGATCATAACCCCTGTTTCTTTGAGTGGGAAGGGAACGCAGTTAGTAAACTATGGGGGCTGCTTGCCGGTTTCAGTCCTGGCAGCCGGCTTGTAAATACCCGCCCGCCAAACCGCCTAGAGAATGTGGAAGCAAGCTGAGTGTCTTTGTTTGGGTTTATTATTATGGCATTTTTCTTTTTTGTAACTAAAAAAAAAAAAAAAAGCCGTTCTGGGCATTTTGCATCAGAAAACAACTTTGTCTTGGGGTACCTTTGGAAGTTGCATGTTTTGTCCCCTCCCGCTTTAGTTTTCAATCTTGTTGGTTTTGAGAGAAAGGGGACTGGGTCCCAGCTCCCAAGTTCCAGGGCAGCTGTGGATTTCCAAACCTGGAAGGGCCAGAACGTCCTTGCTCCCACCTTGTCTTGTGGCTAAATTGATGCCCCTAACAAGAAAGGAAAGGAAAACAGATCTAGTTTGCTTTTTATTGCAATCAGAATCCCCCCAGGATCCTTTGGCAACCTTTCAAGTTCGCTCGGATTGCCGGGGTCCCCGTGCCTCTTAGGGTGCGCAGCTTGGCCAGCTCGGATACTGCCCAATGGTGACCTGAACTTGGGTGGAACCAACCGCCACACTCAGAAAGTACTGGAAACCCAAACATTGGCAAGTAATTTTGCAACTTTCAAGTGCGTTCTTTAGACCAACACGTTCCGTGTGTTTCTTTCCTTGATTTTGAGATATCAGGCCAGTTATTGGTGGTGTTTTCCCCCTTCCCCTTCAGTTGTATAGTAGTTATAGGGAAGAGCTGGGTGTTTTTCTTTATCATTACATTTTTTTTTCCTGCAGGTCAGTAAAAGGATTTAAGTTGCACTGACAAAAATACCAAAATGAAAGCGTATTTTTTAGTTCCCGTTTGAAATTGCTGGCGCTGCTGGCCGGATGCATTTTTGAGTTTGTATTAGTTGATAAATTAACAGTAATAACAAGATTGTATGAACCGCATGGTGCTTGCAGTTTTAAATATTGTGGATATTCGTCATGCATCAGAAACGAGCTTTGGTTTTTACGGATTCAACTGTTGAAATCAAATTTGCTGCAACAGAAATTGTTTTTATTTCGTGTAAAATAAGGGATCAATTTCAAACCCTGCTTATGATATGAAAATATTAAAACCTAGTCTATTGTAGTTTTATTCAGACTGGTTTCTGTTTTTTGGTTATTAAAATGGTTTCCTATTTTGCTTATTAAAACCACGAAAATGGTGTTTATTTAGAGGGACTCTGCGTTCGCCCGACTTTGACTTTCTTCTCTTGCCTCTTCAAGAGTCACACCAATTTGAGGGGTACTTTTAACCCCCCCGGCCAATGGAGAAACAGACCAAGTTCCCAGCAAATCTCTCCTTTGAATGTGTGAGTGTGTGTGTGTGTGTGTGTGTGTGTGTGTGTGTGTGTACAGAGCTTCACACATGTTTTCTGCTTCTCACCCTAGGTATAGACCTTGATCCCAGTCAGGAGTCTGTTTGTGAGTGGAAAGAGGACACAGGCCACTTTTGTGAGGCTTTTAGTCTTGAGCCTCAGGACTGGCCTCCTGTTAGCCTGACGCCTCTGAGGTAGAGATTGGTAGAGCCCAGGACTCCGAGAGCTGCCACCCTGATGGGAAGCAGGATCTTTCTGGCCATCATGCTCAGCTGACCCTGCCATTTGGGCTATCCTGCGTGGGCTGAAGGTTCTCAGCTTTTCCCTGCCCAGTGCCTTTCCATGGGAGCAACCTGAGCTGCCCAGAGCTAGAGTGCCCACTCCCAGGGGAGGCCTATACCCCTGACCCCAGGGCATGTTGAAGCAGGTGGAATCCAGTCAGGTCTTGGGGTGTAAGACCCTTCAGACAGGAAGCCCCTCTGTGCCCAGGCTGCACCTGCCAGTCAGTCCTGGAGCCCTCAGCCTCACAGGAGAGCCCTGCATGGCTCAACCAGGATGTCAGTGACTCCCCAACTCGGGGGTGGTAAGGGGTTTGGAGCGTCATTCTGGTGTAGCAGCTTTAACGGTAGCCTGGTGGCCTGGGAACCTTTCCTTTTCCAGAATCTTAAAAGAGCGGTGCCTGCCTAGGTGGCCCCAAACCCCTCTTTTCCTTCTCAGAATTTTGTCTATAACTCAGGGTGGGCCTCAGACACCTCTGAGAGTCGGAGTAGGACTCCCCTCCCCCAAATCCCAGAATAGTTCTCTGCTCCCTTTATGATGGCTGGGTCTGAGGGGCTTCTAGACTCTTAGGACCTACAATATCTGCCTTCTGGGAGTCTCAGACTTCCAGCCCTGTGGTTCTCTGGCCTGGAGTTCTTAATGTAGAGTTTCAAGACACAAAGGGAGAGGTGCAGGAGACCCAAGCAGCAGCACCACAGCCAGGAGCTAGAGCCAGGGAGAAGGAAGGGGAGGGCGAGGCAAAACTAGCAGAGAACAGATTTTGGCCTGGGACCCTGAGACCTGGGGGTGCGGTCCGCTTTTGCAAAGACAAGGGGAACAATCCAAAAAGAAAGGTTGAAATAATACCAGTGGTTTACCTTTATGTGGTGATTTGGTGTTGTTTAGTAGGAGAGAAGTCAGAGATGCCAGCTTGAATTAAATTCCAAGTTCATTTCACCAACCCAAATAGGTATCTGGCAGGGAAGGCTTTGCCTGTGATCTGGGAGAAGGATGGAGATTGAGTCTGCCTGTGTGCACTGATGGAGGAGCAAGGGTGTGTGATTAGCTGGGTCGTTGTGCACAGAACTTGATAAGAATATATCCACATGTATAAGTGTCTCCCCTTTGGGGCGAAAGAGGTTTCCGCGGGTTGGGGACACGGGGAGAAACCTGGCTGCTGCACTGCTCAGGAGACTAAGGTTGAGGACCCCACTCCATGGAGTGGGGGCTTGGCTCCCTTTGGAATCATCTCAAGGGGACTGGCAGTCTCTACCTCTAGATTCACTTGGACTCTGTGCAAAGAAGTCTTCTGTGCCGGGGAGGGTTGCAAACTCCAAAGGTTGGTTTTCCATCCCGGGAGCAGAGAGGCTCACACACTGGCCCAGTGACCGACAGTCTCCGGCTGCATCCACGACGTGGTGGCTGAGGCGGGTTCCGAGAGACCAATTGCGTCCTGAGAAGCTGACAATGCCACAAAACAGTCTTAGTGACACACTGACACCCAGGTACACAGACGCCCATACCCCGCACCCACACTGATGCCCTCGTAGGCACTGTGAATCCCTGCACCCACCCATCATTTGAGCGCCAACCGGCCGGGATTCGCGCAGGCAAAAGTCGAAGGGGCAGCGCTGGAAAGGAGGCGGAGCCCTCCGGACCTTCCAGACCCGGCTCCAACAGGAGGCAAGCCCAGGCCGCGTCTGGGCTCACCGCCTGTCATCCCGACCCGCCGGCAGGCCACAGACCCAGCGCCCACAAGCTCAGGAAACGCTAACTGCGTCCCGAGGCCTTCGGCTCGTCCCATCCCGGCGGCGCCTTGCCGCCGGTGCTCCGGGTTGGTTCCCGCTGCTCCGGGCGGCTCGCGGGCTCCTTGCCATCCTCCACGACCCCAGGGAAAAGCCCCCTGTGCCAGGAGTCTGCCGGGCCAGCACTGAGCACACGTAGACAGGCTGGCGCCTGCACTTGGGCACGCACGCCGAGACACACACACACAGACACGGGGACGCACGCAGGGGGCACACGCAGGGCCCGCGCCTGTGGCTCCGCTCCAGGCCCTGTCCCGGGCCGGGGCGCCCCGGTCGGGGTCGCAGAGAAGGCCACCGCCTGCGACCCTCGGGTGTCACGGGTGTGCGGGACGCTGCGCGGGCTGGCCTGGCCGCGCCACCCTCAGCGCGGCGGGCCGGGGACGGCGCTCGGAGCAGCTCCGGAGAGCCTGGGGCCCCTGCCCGAGCCGGAGGGGTGGGGGTATCCGCTCCCCTCTTTCTCCTGGCGTCCTTACTTTGCTATTTCCTTTGCGTTCAGCCCTTCCTTCATAAACTCTTCAGAAAACTCTCTCCCTCTGTTTTCTCTTCCTCGTCTGCCTTTTACCCCGGCGCTGCAGGACAGGGAAGGGTTATGGGAGCGGTTCTGAGGTGTCTGGTAGGTGTGGGTAGGAGTGAAGGGATGGGGGTGAGAGTCCGGCGTCGCTGGAGCCGCTGCAGGGCGCGTGCCAGGACCGGCCGCTCCGGGCTCTGGCTTGCCGCTCCAGCTATCCAGCCTTTCCCTTCCACTCTTCGCCAGTGACAGGGCTGGCTGGGGACTGACCCCGAGCGAGGTCCCTACTGATGGGAGACGGGGGCAAGTCTCCGCTCTCTGTGAAGGGATCTTTGGGGAAGCTGGGGCTGGGCTCTGGACCCAGATCCCTTTTCCGATTACAGCCGGGCGTTCTTTAGTCCAGGGCCTCTGGGCATTTCTATGGGAACTGTCAGAGGTGCCCCCCATCCCTCCTCCTGTGTCCCAGAGCCTCCTCGACTCAGGCTCACCGTGGGAGCTGCCAGGAACCACACCAGATTCCTCAGGATGGTCATTTGTCTTTTTCTGTGACCTAGAGCTACACCTTCTGCTACGCCAGGCAAACCCCCTGTTCCCTCAGCTACCCATCCCGACTCCGCAAGTTCTTTCTCTCTAGACCAGGAAACACAGCTGGGTTTAGAGATTCAGCTTGTTCCCTTGCAGTCTGTCAGATGCAAAACCCGTTTCGGAACCCTTCTGTTTTCAGAAAAGAAAACCCTGAACTGGCTTCTTGCATAACCCTTTGCTCCACAGCCTGAAGTCTGGTGGCCTGGCCTCTCATCCCAGAGATAGTAGTGTTTGGATTTGTTATGTAAGGAAAGGAGGGTTAGAGGTTTGCTCTGCCCCTCCTCCCCCCAACAAAATAAAAGTCCTCAAAGGGCACCTCCAGTAGACAGTATCTTTTCCAGCAGCAGCAGATTCTCCTAAAAAAGTCAGTCTGGTTAGAAGCACTGCTCCAGAGCTTGTGCCCAACATAGTACTCTTGGGAGACATGCCAGCTTGCAGGGAAGGGAGAATCCCGTGTCCGGGGTATACCTGGCTCTTAGGTGCAGCCAGCACTAGGCTTCCCAGGCTAGCGCTTACGTGGCTCAGAGGATGAGCCTCTTGCAGCTGGAATTTCATCCTTTTTACAGTTCCTGCCCTTGGGAGCAGATGTCCAGACCATGAAAAGCACCCCTTGCAGCTGGGGAGCGCAGTTCTCAGTGCCCTGTATGCCTTCACCATGCTCTGTACCCGTTTTCCATGCTGTACACGTCTTCTTAATATCTTCTTACCCTCCTCCATTGTCCTACACGTATTATGTTAAAAGATGCATTTAGATAAGAAAATCAGAGCTAACTGTTCTCACTTGGAACCAATTAAATATATAAGTTGCAACTCCGATTGGGAAAACCACCTAAATTATTAATAAGGATTTGTTCCGAAACAAAACTCAGTTTTAGCTGCCTCTCTGCATTCTTTGTATGTGAAGTTACTTCCATGTAAAACAGCAGCCGCTCATTACACATTCCTTTTTATTTATATCAGAAAGAGTTGATGTCCTTGGGCTGCAGGGGCAGCCATAGAGGTGGTGGGCAGAGGCCTGACACTTCTGGAAGAGGCCTGTTTCACTGTGAGCATGGAGCTGAAGTCCACAAATCCAATATTTATTTTGTTGTGTTTTCATTTCTGGAGTCCTGTGCATTTCTTCTAGTAAATAGACAGGGGATAGGTAGCTGGAGGGTACCCATTTCAGAGCCGAGGAGGGCAAGGCAGGCAGTGATCCTGGCCTGTGACTCTTTCAAGAATCAGGAGGGGAGGCTGCCTTCAGAGGACCAAGCACATCTCTGTGCAGGTCCAAAGCTTTAATAACTCACCAGAAACAGCTTTGGTTAAGCTACGTATAATTCCCTCAAAGTAGCCTCACCTAGAGGCTGCATCTTCGGTAAACGCTTGCTCTGATACCTATGATACATTTACTGGAAAGTTCAACGGAGAACAGAAAGGTGAGGACGGATCTGTCACTTTCAGCGCCTTGACCCAGGGATACATGCACCTGTGTCCTGCTGAGGAGAGGCCGTGGGCCTGGCCTGGTCTGGGGACTCAGCTCTGCCTGTCCTGAGTGGGCAGGGAAAAGCTACACTTTCCAACACAGGACTTCGCATCTGCCTTCCTTTGTTTCCTGGGAGCCGGAGCCTGGTACATGTCCCTTTCCACGGACAAGGGACAAACAGGTCAGAAGTAAAGGAGATGTGGCCAAATCATGAGGTTAGTCTGTTGTGACATTTCACTTAACTCTCTGAAGTATGGGTGACTATTATCCACGCAGGTCAGAGGTAGAGAATCAAGGCCCAGCGTGGTCATCTCTTGCCCAGTGTCATCCAGTAGAGAATATAGAATACCCACCTATCTGATGCCAAAATTTGTCTTTTTGTCACCAAATTCCACAAGCCTCCCATCCCTTATTTGAAATACTTGGGAGAGGGAAGAGGGCTAGGGAGAAAAGTATGGAGGGGTGAGAAATATGCCTTTCGGGGGATAGTTTCCTTTCTAATTTCCTTTGCGGAGGGTAGTCCCTTTTTTGGGGGGTGTACTTAATGCTCTCTAGCCACAAGGATCCCTGCCCAGGCACAGAGATGGGCGATGCAGCCATGGGCCTGGGGTTCCGTGTGTGTGTGTGTGTGTGTGTGTGTGTGTGTGTGTGTGGCCCACTTGGGCATTGTTTTCTTTGGGACATTGATGCTAATCAATAATCCTTCTCACCTTTCTGTTCTCAATTGAACTTTCCAGTAAATGTATTATAATTATCAGAGCGAGCGTTTATAGAAGATGCAGCCTCTGGGTGAGGCAATTTGGACGGAATTATCCATAACTTAACCAAAGCTGTTTCTGCTGTGCTCTAGAAGCTTGGGACCTGCACAGAGATGTGCTTATACTCTGAGGGCAGGTGCACGCCTAAACCCATGTGTAATGTATGCTCACACACACGGAGGCAGGCATGTTTGTACACGCACGTTCAAATGCAGAATCCACATGTGCTTGCTATATATGCACTCTCATAGTCATGTGCACACACACACACACACACATACATTGCACATATATCCACATATGCATGTATCCTTGATGCCCATGTGCACGAATGTTCAAATGCTCGTGCATGTACATTTATACAGTACAATTATGCACATAACTGTATGGATTTATACTCACAGCAAAACATAAACATGCACAAAACGTAAGAAACACCATGTAACAAGTGAAATGTGGCAGTGGTGGGGTTAATAGAGGCCCAGACTCCCATAAATATTTATAGGAAGCACTCAAGCTCTCAAAGCAGAGACAAACCTCTCCCCACCAGCCCCTGTAAATCACGCAGCTGCCGCGTGTTACCTGTCAGATCCTGGACTTGCTCCACGAGGGCGGCCACATACGTGCAGGAGCACACGGCCCTTTCCATGCCTAGCCAGGCATCCCAGCGAATGTGCAAAGTCGGTCCCCACTCCTAGGATGCTTCTGCCACCAGCAAAAGGGAGTGTTTCAACACTGCTACTGTTGCAAGTACAGGGTTGTGGGGGGAGCAAAGGCGTTTTGTGACTATCAGAGACTTGGCTTCTCCTGTGAAGATAGAAGTTATCCTGGAGGGCCTGGGTGAGGAAGTGGGTGCAAGAGAGGGCTGGGGTTCCTGGATTGATCCAGGTTTGCTGCTGCAGGGACTCCAGCTTCTGGAGCTGCTCTCACCTACCCAATTTTGGGTCCCAGGAGCCTACTAAATAGCAGCTGCTATAAAGGTGTGTTCAGTGAATATTCTGCTTCCAGTCCTGCCACCTAAGACCATCCATTCAAGCATCGAACAAATATTTGTGTCTTCTACATGCCAGGCATTGTGCTAGGTGTTGGCAATACAACAGTGAGCACAGTCAAAAACAATCCATGCACTCACATCCTCATGGAGTTTACAACCTAGTAGGACTGTAAGACAGCAGTGACACAGTATACGAATCAGTGTACAATTTAAAAAGGAGATAACTGCCATGGAGAAAAGCAACCTGGCCCTCTGAGAGCATCTGTACTACAGTGAACCTGACATAGATTGGGGAAAGAGTGGTCAGGGAGGGCTTCCTGGAGGAAGCGATAATTGAGCTAAGATCTGAAGCCTGAATAGGCGTTGTCCAAATGAAACAGGTAGGGAAAGAACATACTAGGCCTAAATTCCTTTTAGTCTTAATTTATTTTAAAATAAGTGATTAGGACTGGGCCTCTTTCTACTTCTGATTTTTTCACCTCACTCACTCTGTTCCCACCACACGGGCTGCCTTACTGTTTCTGGAACACTCTTAGGGCCTTGGCTTGAACTGTTTCGTCCGCCTGACCACTCTTCCCCCAGGTAAAGCTGTGGCAAACTCCCTCATTTCTTTCAAGTCCTTGCTCAGACCTCACCACCTTAAGGAGGCTTACCCTGACTACCCTATCGAATCTGGCAACCTGCCTTCTCCTCCTCTCTGGGCACTCCTGACCTGTCTTATACTGCTCTGTTTCTTTTCTTCTCTCCCCGCACCACCCCAGCACTAATCACCGTAGGACACTGGATCATTTAGTCATTTATTGCTTATTTTCTGCCTCTTCCTGCCAGCACATAATATCTGGGAGGTCATTGTCTGATGACTGCTTGGCTCACTGATATTCCTAAGTACGAATGCTTCCAGGCACTTAGTAGGACCTCAGTAACCAAATAATTGGTTGAATATGTTGAGTAAATTGTATTTAAAGAGGAAAGGGGTTATGGCCGTGAAAGCATGGCTTTGAGGTCCTGGCTCGCTCTATCTTATCTCTCTCTTTCTCTCTCTCTCATCTTTCTTCTATCTATCATGAAAGGCTAACATCTGATATGATAGGCAGGTGGGGGAGCCCTGGGGTAGGACAGCAAGGGAGGGGAAGGCAGGAGGGGGGCAGAGCAGAGCTCAATCTCATTGTTTCCCCCTAGATTCTCCGTGGGTCTTTGAAGAGAAAAAGACGGGCCCAGTTGGTGGTGATCAGAGAGGGGTCTTGTTAGGATTCTGAGGGCCAGGAACTAACCATCTTCCCACCTGTTTCTGACCACCCTCCCTCCCCTAATATCCTGTCACTTGCTCTAATCTCATGAAGAAAAAAAAAATGTTCCTCCTCTCTTTTTGAGCAGAGAAAGCCTTCTAAATACTTCATCCCCTTGACAAGTTATTTTTAAAAATAAATAATGTCTCTAAATCCAACATTTGCGATGATTTTTTTATTTTTTAAAGAAAACACTTCACAAATCAACAGCTCTCTTGTTTTACACGATTGCTAGGTTTTGGAGAGCAAGCTGCTTGGTAAACACACTTTGTAAACATCCAGAAAAGATTGTATTCAGTGTCCTCAAGTCAAAATCAGCCTTCCCCAAAGCTCCTGCTTTCTGTTTCATTGACGCAGGAAGAGGCACTCTAACAGCCAAATGCAACCGGAGGACATTTCTGCCGGGTAACCCAGGCTGGGAAATCAAAGCACATCTGTGAGCAGCCCTCCACCCCCACCTCACCCTCACCCCCATTCCCACTCCCTACCCCCTTGCATTCCTCATGTAACTTTTTCTCTTTCCCTCACACTAGAAAGGGTCAGGCGTTGATGTTGCTAGGTCCATTTCACAGCTAGTTCCATAGAAGAGGGGGAATCTTGTCTTCAAGCAGAGCTGGGAGAGAATGTCTCCAGTGCCTGCCAATACCAAGGTGCCAAGGAACCTTTTCCAAGTCCTTGTTGTTGCAGTTCTTGGGATATAAGCTGATTTCTCAGGGGCAGGTCTGCTTTTCTATGCCCTCTCAGATGCACCCTCCTGACTTTTTCCACCACCATGTCCTAGATTGGGATATTCCCCTTCTCTCTTGGGCAGTTCCCAGAGTCCTATAAACTTCTCTTCCAGGCCCCACCCTAGTCCTCTGAGGCTGCCAGAGTCCTCTTTCAGAAATGTACCTCTGGTCCTGTCACTGTCTTGTTTGCAAAATCAACAAGTCATTGGTTTGTCTTTGCCCTAGAAGAGAGCACTGCTTCAGATTTCAGTTCCGCCTAAACTGTGGCTTTGGCTGTCCAAGATGCTGAGCCCAGATTCTGAGGCAATTTGGGGAAGGTCAAAGAGCAGAGGTGAAGTGCAGAGGCCCCTCGGAGTGTCTGTCCTGGCCCTCAGTTGACTTCTGAAGGGAACCCATATTTGCCTGTCAGCCTGTCTAGCTTCTGTCTCCTTCAAGGTCAACAGAGAGTGGTCTCTTTCTGGGTTTTATATTTTTAAATTAGTAGGAAAGTTACATATCACCTGGATTATAGACATCATACATCTAAACGACCTTTCCTTTGCTTGAGGTCTCTAAAAAAGGATGGTTCTGTTGTGTTCTCTTGGGTGGCCCCTCTCCCTCTCTCTGTTTGCATGAGGGAGGGGAGGGTACCAGAAGACCAAGAAGGGCCAAAAAGTAGAAGCATTAGGTTGAAACTTAGGAAATTGTTGACATGCAATAGATTCATCCTGCATATTGTAGACTTGTGAACCTGAAGTTGGTCTTGGGACTCTCCCAGGGTGTCTTATTAAAGGGATGGTTTGTGGTTCGCAAAGGAATTGGCGATTACTAAGACCCAGAATGGAATTACTAAGAACACAACATGTCAGACTCCTGTTTTCATCTTTGATAGGTAAATCAGGGGTCATGACCTCGAAGATCCTTATTTGACAAACACTTCCCATGTGCCTGGCATTGTGTCACAATAAATCTAGGAGGCAGGGTGATAGTGTTATCCCCATTTTCTGGATGTGGAAATGGAATCACAGAGAAGTTAAGCAACTTGTCTGAAAATGCACAGCTTGTAAGTGGCAGTATTGGGTTTCACACCCAGGAGTCTAAATCCAGAGTCTATGTTTTCAACTATTATGTTCTTCTGAGGCTGGGGGCTAGATGGTAGGTAAGATAGAATTTGTAACTGGCTGAAAACTTCTTGTGGTATTTTATTCAGGGGAGACTTGGCTCTGCAAAGTGTCCCCCACCACTACCCTGCACCCTCCCCTTGAGCCATCTCTACTCCATTGGCGACTGCTGCTTTTAATTTAAATTAATTTTTCTGAGATATTGACAATTAGTCCTGCTAAGAGACCATTGCTGGCTCCCTGTTGCCTCTGGGCACATTTCACATTCTTTAGCCTGGCCTCTAGGGCTCTGTCCCATGAGCCTTTGCCCCTCTGTTTCGCACTCCTTATCCTGTGCTCTGGCCAGACTGACCCTGGAACCCACTTTAGGTTCTCCAGCCTCCACACCTTGGCCTGAGCTGCTTCCCTAGGGAGTTCTCTGTCACCCATAATCCTCCCCTCTCCAGATCACCTCCTTCTGCAATTGTTCCTAGGCCACAGATGCCAAAAGGAAGACATTGTCTTTCCTCTGATATCCTCATTGGAGCTGGAGTGGGGCCGCCTAGAAGGAACTCAGGTTGTAGGGCCTGGGTGTTAAGTCACCTCGCCTCTCTGAGCCTCCGTGGACCTTGGTAAAATGGGGAACATCTTGCCCATCTCTCCTGGCTTCACGAGGGATCTGCTGAGAGAGAGCCTGTCAACGATGCCTGGTGGGGGTGGGTGTCATAAATGGTGGGGTGATTATGGCGGGCTTGGCTGGGCTGGTTATGCCTCTCCAGGAAGATGTGAGTTCTGGAGAGAGGGCTGGATCTGAATCATCTCTGGTCCTTCGGGGACGGGCTTTAGAGCAAGGAGGTGGGAGCGTAGGAAATGCTCCTGGAAGTCCTATGGAAGAATTAGACGGCACAAGCCCAGACTCCAGCACTGCAGCTGGGAGACTGTCAGGCAGGTCTAACCAGTTTTGTTCTCTGGCTGGGATCTTAATTTGTGCTGAAATTGACTGGCAGGGAAGGCCCTGGAAGGTGGTATGCAACCCCAAGCAGGAGCTCTGAACAGTGGGGTTCACAGCTGTGAACACACTGTGGGAAAGAAGCTGGAGCAGATATTCTCACTCCCACCAGCTTTTGTCAGAGGCTCAGAGCCCGAGGAGCCTTGACTGACAGGGCTTGCCAGCGCTTTCTGGCATGAGCCCAACGCAAACTTGCCTCCCACCTTGGGAACCACTTTTTAGAGAGAACATCTTGAGTCCTTAGACCACCGAGGGCTTAGGTCCCTAACGTGCTGACCACACAGCTGTTTCTTTTTTATTTTGTCAGTCTGTGTGGGGTGTGTCCCAGTTCACAAGCATGCGTGTGTGCACATGGGCTCATGAAGAGTGTGAGTGCACGTGTGTACACAGCCACAGAAAAAGAGTGCTTCTGTGGTTAAGATGGGGGACCCGGAGTCAGGCTGCCTGGGTTTGCCAGTCACCTCTGCACTTACTGGCCCCGTGACATTGGAGAGAGTACCTTCAACCTAAGGTTTCAGATTTTATGTCAGTTAAATGAAAACTATAATAATGTCGAGAAGTGAACGCTTTTGTGAGAATTAAGTTAGATAATGCACGCAAAGGGCTTCGTGCAGTCCCCGATGCTCCCTGTCTTAGTTTCTTCACCTGTAAAATGGGTTTGATCATATCGGTACCTACCTCGCAGGCGCGCTGTGTTATAAAGTGCTTAGCACCATGTCGGGTACATACCTGGCGCTGTGGGTGCTAGCTGTAATTGTCATTACCATCATAATCATCGCCATCATCATCATCTTACCTTCACTACCAGGGTCACGGCATCGTCAGCCACTGTTGGTACCCACTTAACCCCTGCACAGGAAGATCTGCCGGTAAAGAGAACTGGAAGGCACTTGATCCATGCTCAGACCCTAGAGAAGGGCCTGGTGAAGACTCCAGGTGTCATCCAGGGTAGCACATGGCCCCAAGTTCAAGTCGTGCCATGAGGCCTCCTGCCCTGGCGCCTCTGGGCTACAGCCTGTCCCTCCCAAGGAGCTCTGGGTGAGGACCTTGCCTTCTACCCCACAGGCCTGGTGATGGCACCAGTTCCTCCACAGCCGGGAGGTATGTGAGAGCCTGGCGGGCCCAGCCTCCTGGGCCCTGAATGGCTGGCCTCTTGTGTCTTTGTAAAAGGTCTCCCATCCGGTCCTCAGGAGAGCAGGGGCCAGCCTCCTTCCTCTGACCCAGGCAGGGGGTTCTCACCGGAGCTGGGGTGGAGTCCTCACCCTGCCACATTGGCAGGACCCCAGCTTCTGCAGACCTGGCCTGAAACTGGCTCTACCACCTGGGTGGCCTGGGGATGCCAGGTAGTTTTTCCGAGCCTGACTTCCTTCATGTGCGACATGGGTGTGATCATATTCATCTGGCCTGGTGCTAAAGGAGAGATGAGGAGTGAATGAGAAAATGCACATAAAGCAGTAAATGCCGGGACTGGCCTGGAGCAGGTGCTTGTCAGCAAATATGGCTCCCTCTACCTTCCCCTCCAACACCCTCTGTGTCCTGGGGGTGTCCCAGGGGACAGGAGATGGTCAGAAGCTTGGAGGGGGCAAGGGGCTCAGACCTGCCCTTACACCGGCCCTACCGGAAGCAGGGAGTGTGGTTCCTGGGAAGAGGCTGGGGATGGGAGAGGCCGATCCCAGGGTCTATAGCGGCCTGTCCCCTCTGCAGACCCCACACATGTGCTGTTTGTGAGCTCACTGCTGCTACCTCCTGGAAATAGGTCTCAGAGTCAGAGGCAGGGGCTGCTCACTACGCTCTTCCTGGTGTCCCCAGGAACCGAGAGGGTCACAGCAGGTGTACGGACTACTGCCTAGTAGTCGGGAATGGAGTGTGTGGGTATATTTATGAAAACATGCTCGTCTGCCGGCATGAATCCGCTCATTCACGCAACAAACACTGGGCACGTGCTCTGTCCTCAGCACTTCCGTATCCCCGACCTCACTGATTCCCATGCAATCCCACAACGGAACTCTGTGTGACTGAGTCGGTGCTCCCAGGTGGCAGCTCATGAGCTGTGTGTCCAAGTCCTCCTGCTAAGTGGCCAAGCTAGGATTTGAACTGAGGCCTGTCTGTCCCGAGGGCACGTGGTTTGGGCTCCTCGCTCCAAAATTTCTGCCTTCTGAGAATCTGGCATCTTGTGAGGGGTATCAGGACCTCTGCAACCCTGTGGTGCTGGGTTGGGAAGGTAGACACAGTACAAGAGGGACACGTGGCACAGAAAGGGAGTGAGAGGAGGATGAGGACAGGTGGAAAGGAGGAGAAAACCCTAGAAAGGGAGGGGACCACAGTTGGATTGGTCATTAACTAAGACAGATAGAGCTGGAGGAAAGGGCTCTGGGGTGAGGAATCAGCCTGGGTTGTGGTACAGGAAGTTTCCAGAACAGCAAGTGGATGAACAAGATGTCCTGTTTGGCTGGAGACTGAGGTGCAGGAGGCTGTTTACAGGTCTTAAGAGGCTTGAATGACAGGATGAGGAGTTTGGGAATTTCCCTGCAGAGATGGAATCCTGCTGCCATATTAGTGATGTGTGACCCTGCCCCGGTAGGTAGGAGTGGACACCTGACCCAACCTGAGCCAATAAGCATCTAATTCCCAGGAAATTAGAATTTGGATTCTGGGGTGCTGGTCAGAGTGCAGTGGGAGCTTGAGTGGGGAAAGGGTGAAAATGCAAAGGTGGGGCAGCAGCACCTGATCCTTGTGCATGAGGAGCCAGAGAAAGGCTCTCTGCAGAGAAGGAAGGATGAAGCAGACATGTGGAGAATGCTGAAGAGGTTTAAGATGGCTTCATGAAGCTGGGTATAAGAGAGTGAGCCAAGTCATACTACAAATTAGTAAAACATGGGAGGCAGAAAATAAAAGTAGGGTAAAAGAGTGATATTGAACCAGAAGTAAAATGTGGTTCACATATAACATAAAGGCCACGTTGAGATGGGCCACAGAGTTGACTCTGGGCTTCCTGGTAGCCAATGGGAAGAGGGAAAAAAGATCAACTTTAAGACCCACAGTGCTTTTCAAGGAAGCACAAATACACAGCTAAGGAGACATATAAGCATTGCTGGTTCTGGTGCTAGAGAGAAATTTTTCTGGTGGATTTTCAAGGACCTGGATGGCTTTTGGGTCAGGGAGGAGGTGAGTGGAGTCAGTCGAGTCTGCTCTGGGAGTCACGAGACTAGATTCTGGTCTCAACTTCATGTGTGACCTTGGGTGGTTGCTTAGCCCTTTCTGGGATTTAGTTTCTTCTGTAACTAAGTAACATGGAGTGCCTGCCTTAGAGGGCTCTGAAGGTGGACTGACATATGTAATGGGAATACTAGGCATGCAGTAGCTGGTCAATAGGGCTGGTCTCCCTCATTCCCTCCCTTCGGAAGCTGTCTCCCTTTAATTAAGCTTTTTATTGCTCTCCTGCTCTCTCTCTGCTGTGGGTCAGCTCCTCCTAAGGTCTGTCCACTGTCACTGTGACCAGGGCATAACCAGGTGGCTGCTGGCATCATGCCACCTGGAATCAGCAGGACCCACAGCTCCTTGCTGGACCTGAGCCCGAAGTTGAACAAAATGCAGAGCCCGGCTCCACCAGCCATGTTCTCCCAGTGCCTCTGCCGTGCCTGGCCCTGGGTGGGGCTGAGAACTCTGCCCCAGCGCAGCCCAGCCCCCATTGTGTGCTCCTTAGCACCCTATACATTTTCTTCCCCACACAAGTCCCAGGAATAGATAAATAATTGTCTGTGCAATAAGTTGTTTCAAATTCCATCTCCCAGCTAGGACACACGTGTCACAAGGTGTGGTGTATTTTGTCTTCCACTGTTATGTTGGTCCGCAGTACCTGCTCAGCACCTGCTACATAGCAGGTGCTTGAGATATAGTGACTGAAAGAATGAATGAATGAATGAATGAATGAATGAATGAATGAATGAAATGAAACCTTGTAAAGGTCGGTCCTGTGGAGAGTCAGGATCACTGTCTCCATGTTATACTTAAGGAACCTGAGTTTTCATCTCTTGTCGCCACGTCTTTACCAGGTCAATTTCGACTCCTTCTTTAGGCGTCAGCCAGAAAGTTATTCCCTTCGGAAGGTCACGCCGAAGGGAGTAGGCACTCCGTGCCCATCATTGCTACCCCGTCTCTCTACGGTTTGCTCAAACTCCCGTACCCATACAGTCGTCTCCTGGGAACTGATTATTTGGTTTCACGATCCTCTTAACATCACAAGTTACATAATTTTCAGGGCCCAGTGCACATGAAGATGAAGGGCCTCTTGTTTAAAAATTATTGATAAGTTCAAGATGGCGATAGCGGAACATTAAACCAAGCATTGCCCCTTCTAATCGTGAGGTCCTGTGTGGAATACACAGGTGACGTTCCGTGAAGCCAGTCCTGATTCTGCGACAGCACGAACATTGAAGGTCTGGTGTACTGCTCCTTCCTCCTTCCCTGAGCCTAACCTAGAGCCTGGTCCTCACTGACAACTCATGTGAACATCAAGTGAATGAATGAATGAGAGAATGAATGAATGAATGAAATCAGATATATGAATAGAAGTTACATAGCCTCTCCGAGCCTTAGTTTTCCCATCTGCAGAATGGGATCCTGCTTCCCTCCTGGGTGGGCAGTGAGGACTCTCTGAGCCTTGGGGCCACACAATAACATGGCACATGTCCTGAGAGTAGTCAGGTGCAGGTGGTCAGAGAACAGAGGCCAGCTCCTTGTGGGGCAGAGTGAGACCGGCCTGATAAGGCCAGTGGACTCTGCTCTCTCCAGGCAGCCAGCCCATTTCTGATGACGTACTCCTACCTGGCCAGAGCCCAGGGACTGGGGAGAGGCCCTGGGCCTCTCCTCTTTAGAAACCCTATTTATTGAACACCTACCACGCATCAGGCCGTGTCTTGGGCAGTTTGCACACATCATCTTCGATCCTCATTTGGCAGATTGAGAAATCATAGGTCAGAGAGTAAAACTGGCGTGTTCAAGGCGACTCAGCTGGCAAGGGGCAGAGCGAGCCATGGAAGCCAGAAATGTCATCTTCTCCCTGGTGCCTACTGAGAACAAAAAATACTCATTCTGAGGGGGTTTGTTTGCAGAACCTGCGTGAGTGTGTGTGCTCTTGAGAGTGCAGTACTTGGGTCTTGTCTCTAGACGCTGCTGATCTTCCTTGAGGCCCAGCAGGAACTATCCAGGCAGGTCTGTGGACCCCTGGGCCTGGAGGCAGCCTGATTTCCTGACCAGCCCTGGCCAGTTTTACCCTTGTACCCAGGGGTGTTCAAATCTGAGACGAACGTTGCTGATTTCCCCAGGGTACAAATTTTTTTTTCCTTTTTTTAAAATTTATTGGGGTGACAATTGTTAGTAAAGTTACATAGATTTCAGGTGTACAATTCTGTATTACATGATCTGTAAATCCCATTGTGTGTTCACCACCCAGAGTCAGTTCTCCTTCCATCACCATATATTTGATCCCCCTTACCGTCATCTCCCTCCCCCCACCCCCCTTACTCTCTGGTAACCACTGAACTATTGTCTGTCCCAGGGTAAAAATTTTACACCAATATTTGATTATATGTTTACTTCTTTGTCTTTATTTTGTATGATTAGAGACAAACTAGTTTTTAAGCTTAAAACTGTACTAAGGCTTTTGGGATACCTGTATAAACTTGTTTTAAAAAAAAATTAACAAAATGCCCAATGTAACAGAAAAAGACACAACAACAACAACAACAACAACAACAACAAGCCAGAGGCCGGGAAGCCCTTCTCTTCTACTACAAAACATCACAAATTTATATTACGCCCCGCTCCCCACCTGTAACCCATCCTCTCACTGACTACAGAGCCCAGAGACTAACTGCCCACTTTGGAAACGGGAATTTGCATGTTTTTCCATGGAGGTTACACAGTGCAGTGACACAGGTCTGGCTCCTCTCTAGAGTCTCACATCCATCCACTTTCCACTTTGTGGCTTGAAGGCATTTACATTTCTGAAACTTGGCAAGATGGACACTTTTTTTTTGAACGAAAATGGGTCCAACCTATGCCTGGTGTTATGAAAGTCCCTTAATCCTTCTGCTTAACTACAAAGTCTGACCTTAACAGCTATACAGTGTTTCAAAGGTTTGCAGCTTGAAACATTGTCCTTTATAACAAAGCAGCAGTGGACAGCCTTTGGAAGAGAATGTGTAAGACAGGAGACTTGAAAGAAATGCCTGCTTGGGGCAGTTCTCTGTGGTCAGGCTCCCAGAACCGTGGGGTCTGTGGGCACTGGCTTTGGTCTTCAGAGGAAGCTGGGGGGAAGCTCTAGGCCTGTGTGAAAGAGCCTGGGGCTCGGTTCTCTATGCTGGGAAGGAAGTGCTTTCTTACACACTCATTTCCACACTCACACATTCACAGACATTCTTACTTCCCTACACACACACGCACACACACACCCTGCCATACACACCAAGAGCTGTTGTAAATGGGACCTGACCTCCATGTCCCAAGGATGTGGAGTGTGTGTGTGTGTTGAAACACTGATTAAGCCCTTACAGTATGCCCAACACTGTCATGGGAACTTTACGCGTCATTGTGTGTGGTCCTGTCTTTGCAGATGAGCAAACTTGGAGGCTTGAACTGGGAGCCTTTCCCACCCAGAGACACAGTGAGTCAGGGGCAGAGCCTGATCCACACCTCGCTGTCCTTTGAGATCTGAGAGAAAGTACCTATACCTCGCCACAGGTGGGACCTGACACCCGGAACTGGGATGCTCTTGATCGTGGAGACAGTAGCTTGTCCATTGCCAGTCTGGCTTCCTCCAGCCTCTTCCAGTATCCAGAGCTCCAGGAGAGACACAGAACATAGGTGCTTACTGATATGACTCAATTGTAACACATTTAGAGCCAAGGAGGGCCTTTTCCCCTCTGTGGGAGGCAGAAGAATGGCTTCCCTAAGATGTCCACGTCCTAATCCCTGGAACTTGTGACTGCGTTATTTTACTGTGGCAAAAATGACTTTGCAGATATGATTAGAGTTAATGACCTCGAGATGAGGAAATTATCCTGGATTACGCTGGTGGGGCAAATGTCATCACAACGGTTCTTAAGGTGGAGGACCTTTCCTGTCAGGGCTGCGGGCAGAGGGGGACGTGAATCAGGAAGCAGGGTGAGAGGAATGCAGCACCGCTGGCTTGGAAGATGGGTGAAGAGGGCAGGAACCAAGGAACGCAGCAGCCTCTCTGAGCCAGAAAAGGCAAGGAAACGGATTTCTTTCCTAGAGCCCCCGCCGACACCTTGATTTTAGCCCCGTGAGACCCATGTTGCAAGTCCAATCTATAAAACTGTAATTAAAATTGTAATATAGAAATGCCATTCATCCGGGAAGATCCATTTATTTATCCACAATCTACAGGGCCCTTCCTTGGAGGGAGACACACACACACACACACACACACACACACAAAATCAATGCTACTGGGGAACAGATTTAGTGCTACAGGTCCTGGCATGGCTCTAAGTAACAATAATAGTAATGATAATGCTAGTAATACTACTACTATTAATAATGATATTTATGCTAGTAATGATAAGAAACATTTAAATCACGCCCACCATGTGCAGTCCGCTAAGTGTTTTACATTTATAAATTCTTTCAGTCCTCTCGACAACCCCAGGAGGCAAGTTCACCCATTTCACAGGTGGGGAAACCAAGACACAGAGGTTATATAACTTGCCTGGGGGGTGGCACACAGCTAAGAAGAGGTGGAGCTGGGATTTGAGCCCAGGCCAACCTGGTTCACATTTATTTGCTCACACACTTATCCCTTTACAATCACAATCAAAATTATACACACACACTTCTCACTGCTCCCACCAGCCTCCTTTCCTCAGCTCCAATCCCATTGCTCAAGGGGCGTGAGAGGACCAGGTAGAGAAAGCTGAGTCCAGAAACCCTGGTTCCAGAATGGATTTTCAGAGATGGTTCACATCAAAGATTCAAACAAGGTATTCAGAAGGAAAAAAGTTGCTAATGTTTTCCCCCCTGAATTTCTCATCTCCTCTTATGAAACTTCACTCCTTTCAACCAGATGATTGGTTCATTGCAGAATTAAACGTGAATCAGTGTGTCTGGTTTGGCAGAATCCATCAGACGATCCGCTCTCAGAAGAGGAAGCATGCTTGGTTGGTGTGTTCCTGGACTGCAGGGTCTGGAATCACCAGGGCACCATCCCCTGCTCCCCACCTCCTTGCCCCCCAGGGCCTGCTGGGCTGGCTGGGCAGGCCAGTGGACTGCAGAGATAATTGGTGTTTTCAGGCAGCCAGCAGCTGGGGGTTCACTGCTCCGCCTCCTTACCTGCCTCTCAGGCAGGGCTGGGTCGACTGGAACCTGTTGGGCTGGTTTGGAGGCTGTTATTACCAGGGCTCTCTGAAAAGGGATGGAGACCCAGGAGGTGGGAATGGGGGGAGGGGGGTTAGGGAGCAGTGGGGAGAGGTGGGATTGGGGCTGGGGATGGAGAAGAGAGGTCTGAGGGAGGGATGGAGCGGAGGAGGGGGTGAAGAGGCCACGGGAAAGGAATGGTGCTGGGAAGGAGCTGCACTGGAGAGGGGAGGAAGAAGGTTGGGGTTCTGCCTTTGTTCCCCCCTAGCTTCGCCTGCAGGTTTCCCCACTTTCCACCCTTCAGCCCCCACTCCAAGTCCCAGGAGAAGGACCACATCTGATTCCCTGGCTCAGCATAAGGAATGAGGAGGGAAAACCACTTTGAGGTTCTCCTCCTAAATCTGGGGAGCCCATCAGGTGGAGGTGTGGCCTGACTTCTTCCTGAGGCTCCCCCTCAGTCCAATGAGTCCTAACTGAGTCTGAGGTGCCTTATGAGGAGGACCTAGGTGGGGCACGGGGTCCACTCAATGGGGACCCTGAGAAACGATGGGGCCATCTACGCAGCCAGGTTACTGGATAATCTGGCTGAATGCAGCCTCCCTTTTTCCTACTTCCAGCCACTTTGGGTCTAATTACCAAAACAACGAAGTCTCAAGCTATTTTCCATTATTAATCTCCATTGTCCAGTCCTAGTCATCAGCCCCAACTGCCTCTTCTGACCCATTTCATTCCCCTTCCTTCCCTTTTCCCAAAAGCATCACAATACAGCCAGAGCTGTGTCTAGAGGATCTCCTCTAGACACTCCCAGAGCTCACAGCCCAGGGGGCAGCATTCTGCCTGCTTGTCTGAGGTATTCCTGGAAGGCATCTCAGAGGAGGTGACATTTGAGCTGAGGTTTGTGAAATGAACAGAAGGGGGTAGATGGTAGAGATGGTTGGGCCAGCAGAGAGGGAATATCCCCGAATTCCTACTCTGTGCCTGTCACTCCACATATCCTTTTTCAGTGAATTCCCATAAAATAGTATGAGGTAGACCTGCGGCTTCAATCTTAGGGTTGAGGAAATCAGTGCTCCGAGAGAGAGGATCATGTGCCCAAGGTCACACAGTTAGACCCAGGAGCAGCAGTGGGATTCAGACCTAGGTCAGTCTGTCAAAACCTCATGCTCAGCCCACTTCCTCCTTCAGGAAGGGTATTCCAGACTGAGGAAATGGGGTGCCCAGAGGCACAGAAGAATGATGTGATGGGGGAGTGTGAAGAATCAGCTGTGGTTCTGAATGCCATGTTGGGCAGCAGTGGGAGGGTATTACCCAAGTTTAGCAAAGGCCAGGTTAGGACAGCCTTGAGAATCAGGCTAGGGAATGGGGAACAGCGATACAGTGAATTTGGGACGGACCAGGGACCGGGTATTCCTGGAAGACATCTCAGAGGAGGTGACATCTGAGCTGGAGCCAGCCAGGCAGGTTTGACTCCTAAGCTGGCCACTCGCTGCTGTGTGACCCTGAGCAAGTCCCTTACCATCATGGGGCACAGATAGTACCTACTTTGTGGAGTTGTTATGGGCATTGAATAAGCGTAGTGTTTAGCACAGAATCAAGTAGAGAATTATTCAAGTTTTCTTTCAGAAAGCTAACAACCAACTAGGGTTGCTGTGGGGGATTGTCAGGAAGCCACAGGAAGAGTGGTTTTGATTTCCAGAAGAGGGGTACTGAGCCTGTGGGAGGCTGAGGTGGGGACTCCCACTGCCCAGGGTGAGTGTGGGCTGGCCAGGCTCTGGGAGACTGGGCTGGGGGCAGCCCCCTTCCCCTCCCCAGTGCCCACTATTCTTGCCCATGAGCTTCTGAGTGATGGGGGTGAGGGGACGGATAGAAGACAGAGATCAGAGATGCCAAAGGTCACCTATGGGGCCCCAGCTCCTCCCAGGGAGATAGCTCCAGGAAGCCAAGGGCGAAGGGCAGAGGGCAGAGGGCAGCCAGAGCATCTCTCCACCTGCAGGACTGGGGGAAGGGCAGGGCTGGGGGTTGGGGCAGGCTGGATTTTCCTGCTGTTTCTCTGTGTGCACAAAATTATCCTAGTCTGAGTCTCCTGGTAACTGAGGCTTTCCTCCCTCTGATTGTCCAGCTGAAGAGGTGAAAATGTCTCAAATAAGAGCGTCATCATGGGGGTGCAGATGACCTCCTGGAGGGGTCTGGCACGTGCCATGGGTGGCTCCAAGGGCTGTACCTCAAAGAGTGGCTCTGGTTAGTTTGAAAGGGGACTGATGGCTTCCTTAGGCACAGAGCTCAAACCCCTGAGACATCTTCACCCAGGCCCACCTCTCCAGCAGGCCCGTTGGGCACCTGTCTACAGCCCAGGATATTTTAGGGGCCCATAGAAGTGTTTTAATTTCTTTAAAATCAGAAGAAAAAAAAAGTGAATATAATTGTGGGGACAGAGTCCCAGAGAGCAGTTTCCAGGCTCTTGGCCTCACGTGGAAAGGTGCTGGCTCAGGTAGTAGATGGCCATCAGCTGTGACTAGTTGTCTATCAGCTGCTACCGGTTAGCCATTAGCCACTATTGTAACTGCTGTGGTTACGCTAGGGGGTTGGTCGGTTTGTTGGTTGACAGAGAAGCGGACGGCAGGCTGTGGATGGTGTGGCTCCTACTTCGTGTGTCCCCAACCCAGCGGCCACCAAGACTATAGTGGTATGACGCCCCTATCTATGGCTCCGTGAGTGTTCCTTTTTGGCCTCACCATATCGGAGAGCAGGAGCTGACACCCCGCATGACACCCTGCATGACAATAATCCAGCCTGGATTATATTTTTCTTTATTCCAACCGTCAAAAATGATCATTTTAATTTTTTTTTTTTTTATGGAGGAAGTGGTCCTTTAAAGCGCATTTCCTGGGTCCCATGCAAATGATGATGCAGCCCCGTCTTTACACTTCCTTCTCATTTACCAGCTTTGACCCTAGCTAAACTACTTAGCCGCTCTGAGCCTCAGTTTCCTCATCTGTAAAGTGAGATAATGAATGAATGAAAGGCGTTTAGCAAAATTACCTCTGAGCCCATAAAAAGCATCCAACCTATCAAAGCTATGAAAAATAAAGGCAATCAGCCTGGTATTCAAGACTATTCACTTGATAGATATTTGCTAAGCACCTGCTGAGGAACAGGCAGGGAGCTGTGCACGCTAACCATTTGGCTCCTGCCTGCTTCTCAGCCTCTGTGGATCCTGGCTCCTACACGGCCCATGTCTGTTTCCCCATCACCCCAGTCTCCATTCCTGGCTTATAGAGACCCTCATGGATCCTGCCTCAGCTCCTTTTCCTTCCTTCCCTTCCACTTCCTTACTTACCACTGCATCTTTGGAATTCTCTTCCTGTTCTGTTCAGGCAGCGCCACCTGGACCCAGGGAGTCAGCTTCATCTCATCACTTTTTGCTCCCTGCGGAAGAAGCTGCCCCAACCTTTGTTCCACCCACACTCCCAGGCCCCTGTGGGTCCCATTTGGACACGAGACTGCCTGCCTGACTCCCACATGGAGCCACATCCCAATGCAGTCCTGGAGTCTTCTGCTTTAACTTTCCCCCAACTGTCTGCAGAAACATGGGTCAGGCAACCTCCCATTTGAAATGTTGACAACCTCGGCTTCCTAATAAAATAAAAGCTTGTTTTCTATCTTATCCCTGCCAAAGACATCACGAATGATTGATTGATTGATTTAAAGAAATTAAAACATGTCACATATTTTATAAGCAACTTAACCACCCGTGCTGAAGTCTGGGTACCTGACATAAAGATTCCAGCTTTAAATGTGGAAATACTGAAATCAACATAAAATATGAAAAGATGAATAATGAGCAAAAACAACTTCTTCTCTCTGAAGTGGCCCGAAAAACTTCTGGAGCCCCATATTTTCCATGGTGGTATCCATGGCTTAAATGAGGAGAACAACACATAAACTAAGTATAAAACAATAACCACGAATGCAATCAAAGTCTCTAGATCAATGAGTTGATAGAACCCGTCCCTTATTCCTGTCTGCTCTCAGGAGCTCAGAACCCTCTGCACCTTGACCTATTTCTCCAGTCTTGTCTTCCCAACTCTTCCTTCACACCCACCCCACCCAACAAACCCCATATGCTGCACCCCTAAGATACACCTCCTTGCCCCTCACGGTGCTATTCCCTCTGCCTGGGATGCCGTCTCCCTCTGGTCATCTTGAATATCAGTTCCGCAAGGGCAGAAATCTTATCATCTTCGTTGATGGATTCCAAATTTCTGAAGAGTGACAGGCACACCATAGATGCTGATGAAATATTTGGGGAATGAATGATCAGCCTAGAAAACTCTTATCTATACATCGAAACCTCAATCCCATGTTCTTGCTCTTTGTGCCACTCCTGTCCCTCTGGCAGAGTCTGACACTGCAGCCTTTGCACCGACTTCTCGTAGAGCGTGTCTGCAAATCAAGGGACATCCTGGCATTTGTGGCAGGCAGCGCTGGGTTCTAATCTTGCCTCTGACACCTCATTCATTCATTCATTCACTCACTCATTCAACAAAGATTTACTGGGCATGTGCCTCTCATGTGCTGATCACTGGGAATTAAATGGTGAGCAAAGGCAGACTGGTACCTACTTCCCTGGAACTTCCTGTACGCAGGTGCATTAGCCTTCCTGAACCTCAGTTTCCTCAGCTGTGACCTGGGTAATACCCCCTTTCAGGAGGTCATTGGGCAGATGGAATTAGAGGCCCCAGCAAGGCATTCCATGCGTGGCAGGCGCTCCTGGATTTTGCCCAGGCCGCCTTCCCCTCACTGTACTCTGAGCTCCTCCTCAGGCAGAGGATGGTTCCCATGTACTTTCTCTTCCTGTGGGCACAGAGGAGGCTGGTAAATGTTGGTTGGTTGGTACTCAGGGTGGCTGAGCTGCTCTTTGTGCCTGTATCTGTGATTCTCTTTGACACACACACACACACACACACACACACACACACACACACGGTCAGGTCTGACCTGAACCGACCTCACAGGCTCTTCCAGATCCAGAACCATCCTCCACCTCTGAGTGGGTCAATGCTAGGGACAAGCAAAAGTGCCAAAGCCCCTGGATTCTTAGGTCTGGGAGGGTGCAGGGTTGCCCTGGGGCAGGGCGTTCCGATCTCTGACCCCAGGTGGCCGAGGCCCAAGACATGGTACACTTTCACCCAATTTCTTAGAATCTCTGAGGGCAGTGACGCAGGCAGATTATAGAATTACCCCCTCATCCCACCCCCACTCCTGTGCCTCCGTCCAGCCTTTCACACTCCAATGCCCAACATGTGATCAGACGGCCATTGGCCTGACCCTTTGAGCAAACATCAGTGCATGTGAGGAGCGTTTGGCCTCGGGTCTGGACATGGTCAGCCAGTCACTTAGGACTCCTAACCCCATTCCACAGGAGTGGAAGGGCAGACAGAGCACATAAATACCGTGGTTCTCCTCCCAACCCCAACCTCAAGGCAATACCTGGTGCGTAACCCTTCTTATGTCTGGGCCTCAGGTTCCCTATTTGTATCAGGGTCTGGCTGGCTGGTAGGAGAAGCAAGGCCTGGAGCGTCTTTCGTCTTTTTATTTTCCTATCAAATTCTTAGGTTTGGGGGCATAGAGGAACATGCAGGCTTTTCAGATTTAGATTCTGCACACATTTCTTATGCATCTGCCATGAGCCAGACTCAGTGGTCTCTAGAAGCCCCTCCAAACTCCATTTTCATTCTGAGTTTTAATAGTTGAGGAAACTGAAGCACAGAGAGGGCAAGCAACTTGCCCAAGGCCGTACAGTACTTGGTAGAGCTGAGACTTGAACTCTAGCTCTGCTCACTGTCCTAGCTTAAGGATCTGACTGCGGCAAGATTGACCCTTGGAGTCCCTGGCCAATGCTTTCAATAATGAAAGGGGTACCAGGTTTCTTCCCATGGCTTTGCCTCCTGGATCTTTGGGTTTCCCAGCTGGAACACTGAGGTCACTGGTGATAGGACCCCTGAACCACCGGCAGGCTTGAGAACCCACCCCACGTAGGACTCAATTTTGATTCGCCAAACGGGCCAAGTACTGTGGTGGGCCCGGGGAATATAGCCACAAACAAAACAGGTGTGATACCTGTCTGCATAAAGCTGCGGTGCTGTGGAGAGAGTGGGAAAGAGGCAAGCGCCGTGAGGGTGGTGGGGCTGTGATCCGGTGAATCAGATGGACGGACACGGTGCTGGCTTCTATCCCCTCGGATCTCAGCCTCGGAGTCTCACCCCCTGACTTCCCGGAAACTTTCCCTGGTGGCCTGAGCCCGCTGGGCCTGTGCTTGTGGTGGGCCAGATAACGGATGTCCGTCAGGAAAAGCCCCCAAACAATGACTGCTGGGACTGGTGGATTAATGTCTGGCTCCTTTCCTAGGCTGAGATAACACAGTGGGGTGGGTGGTGTGTTCTGCATAAAGCCCAGTGCTCCAGCAGAATTAACCCCCAGTTGCCCACAGTGGTCACTTGCCAGAGACACACCCTCTATTGGCTGCTGGCCTTTCCCTGTCTCCTTCCCCCTTCTCTGCCAGCGGATGCTGGCGTTGCCTCTCAAACCAACTACCTGCACCTGAATCTAGGTTGTAGCACCTGGTTCTGGGGGGACCCTGATGACTAAGACATGGGACAAAACTGGGGGAGTTGTGAGCCCAGAAGAGGGGCACCGCGCCCAGCTAGGACAGATGTCCAGAAAAGATCCCCAGAGGAAGAGAGATCTAAAATGAGACCTCAGGGGTGAGTGGAAGGTAGCCAGCTACAGGGGAGTGAGCAGAGAGAGAGAGAGGATAGGCGTTCCAGACATAGGGACTAGCGTTTGCGGAGGCTCAGAGGCAAGCGAGGGTGTGGTGTGTGAGGGCACAGTGGGGAGGTGTTTGTAGTCCTGTGCCCATGGAGTGGGGCAGGGGAGTTTTGGGATTTGAGGCCGACCCCAGCTCACTCAGACTTGGAGGCCACAGGAAGCAATTTGTATTTTGTTCTAAGAGCACTGGGGAGCAGCTGAAGGATTGTTGGCAGGAGCTCGGGTACATGTTGATGGGGCTGGTTGGAAGGCCTGGGGGCTGGGAGGGGGGCTGTAGAAGCCAGGCACCCTCACACCCATCACTGCCTGGGTCTGCTCTCCAAGCCCCTCAGAGGGGCGGGAGGAAGAAGCCTTTCAGGGCAGAAGATTCCCCTGTTCTTTTCAAGGAGTCCTCTTACTGCCTGGTCCCCTGTCTCCCGGAGCCCATAAAGCTATGCATTGTGGTAATTATAGGCTGCTAGAGGCCCAGGGCAGAGAGGCTGGAAATGTGCAGGGGGCGGGTGGGGTGCTGCTGGCCAACAAGAGCTGTCACACCAGCCTGGCTGCCGGGGAGGGAGGGAGGGAGGGTGCAGACACCAAGGCCCCCATAAAGTCACCTCAGAGCAGGCAGCTTTTACAGGCATTCCAGGTGGGGGCATGACATCACCAGGAACGGGAAGGGGGGGAGGCAGCCTTTTTTTCTCCTTTGGGGCCTGTCACTGTGGTTGTGGAGGTACATTCTTTATAAAGTAGGTGCCTTCTTTTGAAATGCTTGCACCCAATGGGCTTTGCAGCCAAGGGCCGTCAGTCATCTCTTAAGCAAAGCCAACCAGTCCCTTCCAAGGCCTCCAGGACAGACAGAATGGGCCGCCTCGAGTTCCCTTCAACCCGCAACTTCCACTTGCTTTTAATGAATCAGCTTCTTTTGAAATATATCCATTTGAGAAAAATAATCAACACGGACTGAGAAGCATGACAACAATAAAACAGAGTCTGTGAGAGGGACCTGGATTTGAACCCCTGGCTTCTCTTCTTACCAACCGTATTGTTCTGGTCAAGTCTCCATCCCATCTGAGTCTCAGTTGTTCCATCTATAAAATGGGGACAATACTATTCTTCCTCACAGCATTTGATTGAAAGACTAACAAGCCTTCCCAGGTCTGTCTACCTCCCACACGATGTTTATGGAGCAGATGATCTTAAGGAAGATGGAAATAAGGCCCAGACAGGCCGAGGGTCTTGTGAAAGCCATGCCGTCTCATTAAGGGCTGCTTGTGGTTCTTTTGTGAAGCATGACCATTTGTAAGCTCCAGTTAAAAGGAACTATAAAACCAATATACAACCCAACTGAAAATTTAGAAAACAAAGGGAGAACCCTTCCCATAAGGCTACCAGGCTAACATTGCAAGCCCATGACTTTTATGTTAATCCACAGTGTGTGTGTACATATTGGGCTTGATAACAAACCTGAAATAGGAATGCTGCTTCCCACTTACGGGTACAGTTGAAGGGCACCTTTCCCTGCTGCCCCGGTCTTGCAGATTATCCTATTAATGGCTACCTATCATTTCATCGAACTGATGCTGGGCCTTGTGGAATTTTACTTTCAGTTTTTCCTTATTTTAAATAATGCTCCAATGAACACTTTTCTTTTTCCACAGAGTGTCTTTATTTGTCTCATTTCCTTAGGACAAATTCCCAGAAGCGGAATCCGTGGGTCTCGGGGTAGGAACGTTTTTGTGGTTTGTGATACATATTTTCCAATTTACTTTCTATAAAAGCTGTTCTAATTTACTTTGCCTCCAGCAAAGTTTTCCTGTTTAGTGATTTTGGGGCAACCTCACTAGCATTAGATATTATTGTTTATAATTTTTGTTGGCTTGGAGATAAACTGTTATTCCTTTTTTATTTAATTCGCTTTTTTTTTGTGGATTTAAATATGTATATGTATATATATACACATATATATGTATTATATGTATTAATAGATTTATATTCTCTTTTGTACATTATCTGATGTTTTTGGTGGTACTGAATGAGGTGAGCCTTTTGCTACCGTATACAAGAATGCAATTCCTCCATGCTTGTGGGAGGTAAGCATATTGTCTCCCATTCCAGACAGCAATAATTGTAATAAACTGGGGCTGCGCCAAAGTTGAAATAAACGCATGATCATAGCAGGCAATAGAAGCGCAAACCTGCCCCTGATTAATGCAGTTGCTAATGTGGCTTCCTGGGGTGGATGTGAGCCAAGGGTTTCCCCTGTGACTTGCATTAGGTCCTAGTGACAGTGGTAAGTGGTTTGGGGATGTGGGGAGGTGACAGGATGGTTGTGGGCCTGGGGAGGAAGGGTGCTGTTTGGGGTGGTTAGGTGGAGTCTGGTTTCTACAGGGAGCAGAAGAGGAGTGATTTGGAGAACTTCAGAGGGAGGGGGGTGGGGAGAGGTCCATGAACAGATGCAAATAGGGAAGATTTGAGGTGGGGCCACGTGGTGATTTGGTTAGCCATCCCAGTCAGAGCCTTATGACCCAGCCCAGAACAGAGCACCCTGCCGATCTGAGAGCCGAGAACAGCCAGACCCAGGTTCCAATCTTCGCTCCACCCACCGAGACTTGGCGAAGATGTGGCTGCAGACTGAAGGGTATTCAGGACTGCAGGGCCACACATGCTGGCGCTGAGCTGGACCCTCACGGCCCTTAGTGTGCACAGCTCCTGCTCACGCTCACAAGGCTACCCTTGGAAGGTCTGTCCTCCTGATTCAAAGGCTGACCTTCCGTCCAGTTGCCTCCAGTCTTCTACGTTTTGTTCTTGGGGCTCTTGGACACTGGATGGGTACTGAGCAGAACTTGTTGGGGTCACCCCTTTTGTGTTACCCAAGGCATGCTGATTCTCTAATAGAGAATAAGCTCCTTGCTCAGACTTTATAAACCTGGATGCCCATTTGTCCTTGCGGTGCCAATACTAGTTTGCTCCCCTTCCCCCAAGAAGCCTGCTTTGACCTCTCCAGTTAGCCAATGACCTCCCCCTCTGCCCTGCTTTGTAGGAAATTTTATTGCTATTCTTCTCACTCCAGACCCCCTGATTGTCTGCTCACAGGTTGATTCTCCTTTCCAGATGCTGCCGGAATCTGCCAGATATTCATGCCAGTCTTACCCATCCCAACACCCACCTGGGCACATCACAGGTGCTCAAGGAACATTTGCTGCACGAGTGAGTGATAAAAACTTCCCCACGTATGAAACAGTCTCCCCGCACACTGTCTCATTTTGTATTGACCACATTGTGGAGGCAGACAGACTGGGCATTATTATACCCATTTCACAGAGGGCAATAACGAATGACACCAACTGTCACAACATGCCAGGCACAGTGTTTGCCCTGAAAGCAAGAGGAGGTAGGTACCTCATTACCCCCCTCCATGGAGGAGACTGAGGCTACCTGAGGATGATAACCTGCTCAGGTCATAGTGCTAGGAAGGGACAGAGTTCTGCGTGTCACCAAAGTTCCCCTGTGCTAGGCTGCAGCTCCTCATCGCATCACCTTCCTCATCTCCACCTCTGGACCTTGAGTACCGAAGGGAAGGAACAGAGTCTTCCCAAGGAACAGAGATGCAGGGACACCTGCATCTCCGGAGCCTAGCATGGGGCTAGCACGAGTCGACGTCAGTAAATGCTGATGAAACGGATGGATAAATGGATGGACGGACGATTGGATGTCTGCCCCAGCTCTGTGGCAAGTGGGGAGTTTCTGCTTTCGTGCCCTGCAGTGGGGAAATGGGGGTTGGGTTTAACCGGGGGCAAGTCTTGTACCTGAGGTGTTCTGATCATAAAATACGAGGGCGTGTCCTCGTGGGGACACAGTGAGCAGGCAACATGCCTGTCTGCCAGTGCATCGGATATGTCTTGCCAAACACCGAAGGCAAAATGAAATGTCCTGGGAGAGCAAACAGCCGCCTCCCTCCCGTGCTCAGCGAGCAGGATCATTTTGCTCTGTCTACACGTGCAGTCCTCTCCCTGCTGATGGCCTTGGGAGATAATGTATCCATGTGTCCCAGAGTGTAGGGAGCAGCTGTCATAAATGTGGTGGGTGGGGCAAGGGCCCACGTGTCTGGATGGGGTGGGGTCAGTCCCTTTTCAGGCAGCAGACACTGGAAGGAAGAAGGATTCCACCTCCCCGGGGCTGCAGAGTCACACAGGACCAGTGTCAGTGTCTGCCTTTCGGCCAGGCTCCGGGCAGAGCCTGAGTGTCTAGCCAGCAGACTCTGGCCCATGATGTCGGAGCTGGAATTACTCATTTTGTTCTAAGCTCTGTGTGCGGGGCCCACCTGGTTGGACATAGGAATTCGTTCTCGATCTGTACCCAAGGTCCAAGCGCAAACTGCGAGGCACCATTTTCCACATATGTCTTGTCTGGCTTCCCCATCAGGACACTCAGCTTTGCTGATGCAAACCTTCTTTGCGTTCTAAGGCAGACAATGGTAGAAGAGAGAACATTTATTGAGCATTTGCTCTGTATTAAATGAGTATCTCTTTTAGGCTGTTGATATCTCCAAGTGGTGAACAGTGGGGACATGAGAGTTAGCAAGACTTGGGTTTATTTCCAACCCTTCGTAACTGTGTGACTGTGGGCAAATCACTTCCCCTGTCCAAGCTCTCTGTCCTTACCTGTAAATGTTCTGACTAGTAACAGTGTTCATGCCTCACATATAGCCGGGGAGGTTAACAGAGAGCCTGCATACATGTGCTTTTATATAAAGCCCAGCATATTGTGAGAGAGAGAGAGAGAGAGAGAGAGAGAGAGAGAGAGAGAGAGAGAGAGAGAGAGAGAGAGAGAGAGAGAGAGACTGGGTGGAGAGGTGTATAGGGCCACTGGGATGGAAATTAGCCAGTCAGGCCCCACTCAGTGCTGCTAGGGGCTCATTCTTGGCCTCCACTCAGAACCGCACCCCCCCTCCCCTGGGCTGACAGTGGCCAAAGCCCTTTGCTCTCTGTCCCCCATGGCTTGTACCGTAGATAAATTCCAGGATTCTCTGAGCAAGAGTTAGGGCCAGGGTCTGGGAGAGGGGGCTGCTGGAGGATGAGGGCTGGGGCTGGGGCAGGCAGAAGAGAAAAGGGACCCCTCCGCCTGGCCTCCCAGGGCTCTAGAGGGTGGCCCAGTGTCTGCTTTTCACACTTTGGTCCGAATTGAGCCCTCCTGCCCAGTTACAGCCAGTCATCTGTCCTGCTTCTCCAACCTGGGTTAGGAGCCATGAAGCAGGTGACAATGACTTTCTTCCCCAGCTGTAATCAGAAGGTCATGGGTGTCTCCCATACTTCTCATTCGGTGTCCTGGTAAATTTTCTTTCAAGAAAATGTTTGTTGAATGAATTAATGAAATGTGAGAATGCTTATGGTTCCCTGGGTAAACAGGGATTGTTTGAAACCGGCTTATTCCACAATATGTGGGGCAGGGCATGTAGTCATACTGTGTACTGTGTGTGTATGCGTGTGTGTGTGTGTGTGTGTGTGTGTGTGTGTACACGTTGGGTGTGAAAGATGGAGGGAAAGAATCAGGCAGTCACTCCTTCCTCGCCACTGGCTTCCCCTGCCCCCCTTAGGGGGGCAGAGGTTGGGGGGCTGAGCGTCAGTCTGGGGCTCTTATTTTCCTGGGAGGGGCACCAGTCCTCAGGGTGTGGGGGGGGAGGGATTTGTACAAGCAGCTAAGCAGATAATTGCTTGTCAGATTGATTGAAGGCTTTTCAAAATGTCTTTTCCTTGAAACAGCCTCCCATCCCCCCAATGAGCAGATTATTTGAGTTGGAACCGTTTCCCCCTCAGCTTTTTTTTCCTCTTTTCTCAAAGTAGTAATTACTGCCCAAGTAGCCCTCCATGGCGTTTCCTGTCATTTGGAGGCTGAAGCCAGCGGCTGTTTCCTCTGCTGGGTGAGGGACAAGCAGGACAATTAGGGAAACACCCCACCCCCCAGCCTGGCCCTGAGCCCCAGGGCTCTTAGTGGTCTGAGGGGACCATGAGGGCCTGGCTGTCCCCTGTGGGGCTGGAGGATGGGAAGGAACTGGCTGACAGACCAGCTCGGGGGAGCCTGGCCCTTTTCTAAATCCCAGGCTTCCCTCATCCTTTGTGTCCCTGTTGCCTTGTGTGCATGTGTGTACACATGTATGCGTGTGTGTATGCACTCCTGCACACATGCACGCTTGGGTGTGTATGTGAACTCTGCACGAGATCTTTGGCTCCAATAAAAACCCCATAACCTGGGTCACTCTCAGTGGTTTTCCCGAGGGAGCTTAGCCTTGACCACCTGTTCAGATTTCAAAAATCTGCCAAGTGGTTGCCATTTTAAGTGGATTGTTGGCTGGAAAAATGGATAGATAGTCAATAAAACAAGTATAGTGCAATGCTAAGTGCCAAATTTAGGTGGTGTGTTTATGGGTGTTCATGACACAATTCTTTCAACTTTTCCAAATTTCCAAATATTTCCAAGTTACTCACAATAAATTGTGGGTAGAAAGTTTGCGAGGTCACTCTACCCTCTCTGCCCACACTCAGGATTCATAATGGCCAATAATCTTACATTCTGTTTTCCTGCTTCTCCTCTTCCTCTTTCTTCTTTCCAGCTTTACCTCCTTCTCCTCAGACTTTCCTCTCAGTTACAGAAACCAAAACTGAGGAGGACACAGTCCAAGAGGAGATTAAGAGCTGAGGCTCATGACTTGAGATAGTTTGAGTCTATTCCCAGCTCTGCCACTCTGTGACCTTGGGCAACCACTCTGTGTCTCCTACCCATCTGCGACATGATGCTAATAATAACAGAACCATCATAAGATTGCAGTGAGACTTGAATAATAGAATGCACGTAAAACGCGTAGCACAAAGAATAATCCGTGCTTACCAAACGTTTGTTAAGTAAATGGTAAAAACAGATCTCATAAGGAGGTGGGGACCATGGAAAAAGACAGGAGGGAATGTGCCAACAAGATGAGTGTGGCAGGGAATTGTGTGTGGGGGGACCACAAAGGGTTTAGTGTGGGTGGACTACAGTGTGGATGGCTGGGTGGAGTGTTGAATGACAGGGGAGGGAGGGAGGGAGGTTGGAACCGCTTTACTCTGGTGATCTGGGGCACGGACCCTGCGATCAGATGGTTCATATCTCGGCCCTGCCACTTACTAACTATATCACGTTGGACAAATGACTCACCTGTCCGTGCCTTAGTTTTGTTATCTATAAAAATGGAGTTCCTCCCTTAGGGGGCTGAATAGACTGAGTTAATAATTGCAGAGAAGGTAGAACAGTGACTGGACACCTCACGCACGGGGAAATGTGATAAAAGCGTGTGCTGCTATCATCACTCTTAGACATGTGGACATGGACTGCACGTGGCTGTACACCTGTGGTTGGGTCACATGTGCACGAGTACCCGTGTGCACACACGCATCTATGGCCAGCGGTTGTCTGTGCGGTGCGTTTGTTTCTATATGTAAATGGTTGGTGGGCATGGGACACCAGGAAGTCCATGGGGCAAGGGAACCACTGGGAGATGAGCCATCCATCCTGGGCAAAGAAGCCCTCAACGGGAAGTGGAGTCCTGGCGGTCCCCATCAACGGTGGGAAGTATTACTGACCAATAGGCGTCAATGTCACTTCCCTACTTGAAAGCCTCCAGGGCTATTCACTCACTCATTCATTCATTCATTCATTCATTCATTCATTCATTCATTCAGCCAACAGACATTTCTAGAATGCCCATTATGCACCAGGCTCAGCCTCTTCGGCCCTTTGTACTTGTTGGCTTTGTCTAGCCTCCTCTTCCACTTGCATTCCTCTTTGGCCTTCCAAACTCAAGTCCAACTTCACTTCCTCCGTGAAGCCTTCCTGACTGCAGCGGGCCATGTTAGTGGGTGTCCTTGGCGCCCAGGTTTTCATCCCCACACTAAGGCCAGTGACTCTTGTCTAGTCACCATTGAATCCCCAGCACCAGGCACAGCCTCAGTACATATGTCCTGGATAAATGAATGAATGAATGAATGAATGCATGAATGAATGGATTGTTGAATGTGAGGACGTTACAGGGGCTCCAAATCCTGCTGACCAGTTTAATAGAGAGGCTGGGAGCTGGTTCACTAGCTTCTTAATCACTGCTGCTGTCATTGCCATCTGTGCCACCAGCTCCCCACCAGGCAGGCGGCAGAGGCTGGAGCTGGATGGCTCAGTGAGAGTTAAAGGAGCTGCGGGCATTGGCTGCACGAGGCATGCATGGCTACTGGGGTGGTGAGGTCCTCAAGACTGTTAGACGTGTTGGGAAGCAGGGCAGGAAAGTTGTCAGCGCCCTTCAGATACCAGGGACAGTCCGACCTTGGGCTCAGCCCAACATCCTTCCCTGGAGGCCCCAATGTGCCAGGCCCTGACCCCCAGGGGAGGCCAAGGAAGCCACCATGACTGCAGCGGTGTGGATACTGAGCCCCGCTTTATCTACTCACGCCACACACCGACTGCTGCGGTGGGTACATAGTGCTTGGCGGCTCTCAGGAAGCCAGAGCAGTTTCTGTCTCTCTGGGGGTCAGAGGTGACTGGAATTTGGCAGCCAGGGAAATGGGAACTTCCTGTGGCCGCCTCAGAGCTGAGATTGGCAGCAGGAACCCAGACAGAGCTGGCAGCCCAGAGATGCCAAAGCTGTGATTTTCCTGGCCAGTTCCTCCTGCAAGACACATGGTGGGGCTGGATTTCACAGTATACGCGAGTCTAATGTGCGTGTCCGTGCACACACATGCCGTGATGTATACGTGTGCACACACACATGCATACTTTGGCACGCGCGTGCATAGCATGTGTGCATGCACACACCTGTGTAATGTGTGCAAGTACACACATGTACAGGTGTTGGTGCATGTGTAGGTATGAGGTAAGAATTCAGGATTTGTGTGTCTCTAATGTGTATGTGTCTGGGCCTGGGTTTGTCTGCCAGCTGCGAATGCTCTTGGCATATGTGTGAAGCAAGAATACACATACAGCTGCCTAAGGTGTGTGTGAGCCTGTGCGTGCTGAATGTGTGTGTATGAATGCACAGAGGACAGATTTCAGTGTGTGTGTGTGTGTGTGTGTGTGTGTGTGTGTGTGGAGTGGGTGGGTGGGGGCGTGTACATGTCCTGATAAACCATCCTGGAGTCCAGCAGGATGAAGCAACTGAGGGAGGGGATAAAAAGCCATGCTGCTGCAAACATCCGGCCCTTCGTACGGCCCTGAGGTCTCTGGAGAGGGTTGCGTGTTTCCTCCTTGCCAATAAATGTGATGCTTCTCCCTCAAATATCTGAGTACAGGCACACTCTATTAAATAAGATTCCCAGTCTTGCTCAGGCTGGCCTATTAATCAGAGATGGGCCATTGGAAGGAGTAGCAATAGGATCATCTTTAGGGCTGAGGTGCTAGGGAAGGGGTAGGCCTGTGGCCACACTGGGCCCACCGGGGTGGCTGCAATGGGGAGATGGGGGAGCTCAGGCAGGATTACGTGCAGCATCAGTGTCCTGAGTTGGAAAGGGGCCCCTGCTTTGAATGACCATACCATGTTTCCCCCAAAATAAGACCTGGTCTTATATTAAGTTTTGCTCCAAAAGGCACATTAGGGCTTGATGTCGTCCTCAAAAATCATGCTAGAGCTTATTTTCCGGTTAGGTCTTATTTTCGGGGAAACATGGTAGATGTGTCTTTAAACCCAGGGACTGTGGGAGCAGAAAGGAAGAACCCCTGGCATAAGGCCTCAGAGTGGAGGAATCCCTGCCTCCACGGCCTTTAAGAAAGTTTGTCATTCCCAGTTATCAGACATCTGTGTGTTATTTAGCCAATGCCTGCTTCTAGAACTGGACCGGGAGTTGGCAAACTACAGCCTGTGGGCCAAATGTGGCCTGCTGCCTGTTTTTGTAAATAAAGTTTTATTGGAACACAGCCAGGCCTAGCCATTTATGTATTTTCTGTGGCTGCTTTTATGCTACAATGGCAGAGGTGAGTAGTTGTGACATAGACCCCGGGGCCCCTGTAGCCTCAAATATTTACCACCTGACCCTTTAGAGAAAAAGTTTGCTGACCTCTGTAGTAGATTGTGAATTTCATGAAGGTAAAGATTATAACTTGGCCTATAGTAAGTTCTTAACAAATATTGATAGTTAAATGAATAAATGGCTTGATCGATTTTTCAAGGTAAGTTTGTTGGAATTTCAGATAGAGGGGATAGCATGTGCCGAGGCTTGGGGCCAAGGAGTAGCACAGGGTGGGCTGGTGACGGGAGGTGTTTGGAGTGCCTGGAGTGGAGAGAACAGTTACACAAACACACTCAGACACGCACACTAGGGAATGTGGGAGCTAGTTACACTGAGCCATATGTGCACGTGATAGGGGCCACTAGGGCCGACAGGAAGCTAGAGAGGTTTTCAGAGCCAGATTTGTGGGGCTTGGAAGGAATCCCATTGAAGGGTTTGGACTTTGTTTTCTGGGCACTGGGGAATTGCTGGGGTGTGAGCAGAGGAGGCCCCAGGGGGGTCTAGGCAGATGAGGAATGTGAGACCCTGGGCAGCCCACTTCCCTTCTCTGATTAGTTTTAGGGCCAACGCTGGAAGTGGCTGCTTCCCAGGGCCAGGCTAAGGATTACATGAGGTCAGGAATGTTCGCACATCTAGCGTGTGCCTGGCACAGAGTGGCTAATAAGCAGGGTTGCCAGACAAAATACAGGGTGCTCAGTTAAATCTGAATTTCAGATATATACCAAGTCGTGTCTAGTATAAGCATGCCCCAACTATTGCATGGGATGTACTTATACTAACACACGATTTGTTGGTTTTCTTTATTTCAAATCTGTTATAACTGAGCAGCTTGTATTTTTATTTGTTAAATCTGGCAACGCAACTGCTGAGGGATATTGGCTGAACCTGGGTCTTTATTGGTGGTTTCAAGGCCCAGGAAACCTGCCAAAGAAGCCAGAAACGGGATGACAGGCCATGGGCCTGGATGCTGGAGCTGGGAGACAACATGGAGCCCAATTCTCTTGGCTTTGGGGGAAGGAAATAAAGGCCACCCAGCCAGAGGCGGTTCTGGCATTCTGCTTTTCTGTGTGGTTTGTCAAGATGGAGCTTAGGCTCTGGAGTTGCGGGGAGCTCCCAAAGACAGCCCAAAGGCAGGTGGAAGGATCCTACCAGAAAGTTTGGGGAGAGCTGAATGCGGCTTCCGGCATCTGTGGAGCCATCCCTGTCTTGGCAGGAGATGCAACGTGTGATCTCTGCCACATTGCTTACCCCATCCAGGCCTCAATTCATCCAGCTATAAAATGGGACTAATTACACCCACCTCACAGGTGAGTTGTGAGGATTAATTAATGTTTGTAAAGGCTTTGTGATCCGTTGATGAAAGACGCTCCTTACATATAAAGAGTCATTATTTTTATTTTTATTATACAAGTGCCAAGTATTATTACCTTAATTAGCTTTTGTAGATATCGAAAGCAATTAGACTGATCACTTGCTGAATTCCACTTTGGAAACCCAAGTCACAAACTCACATACTGTCCTATCAGCTCATGTGTTTTATTTGGGGGGTGGGGTGGGGGCGGTGAGGGACGGTAACATATACTGAAAGGGAGGCTTGGGATTCGCAAAAGAAATTTGTTTCTGCCTCTGGCTATGTGTCACCCCACAGTAAAAATTTCCAGGCATTTAATGTTCCCTGAAAGCAGGTTTTTCAGTGGCAATGTGGATACAGGGAACTCTAGGGAGAAGGCTTACCTCTGTGGCGAAGGCAGGCAGCCTGGCCTGAGGATGGAAACACGTCCTGTGTGTCCTTTTGTCCCCAGAAGCCCAGGCCTCAGCCCCCAGGACCAGTCAAGTGAGGGGAAAGCACTTTGAGGGGGGCCCAGTGTGTGTCAGGCCCTATGCCAATGTGTGCATATCTTTAATCACACCCCCGTGCCCTAGGTAGGAACTTTTTGATCCTCATTTCACAAATCAAGAGACTGTGGCTCAGAAAGGTCAAGTGACCTGGGAAGGTCACAGAGCTAGGAAGTACGACCAGAAGGATACAAACAGAGATCTTACCGATTCCACAGCTTCCATCGAGATGTCATGTAACTTTCCCCTCACTGTTACCTGCGATCTCTCTGGCCTGCATCCACACTAGCCCATACGTTGTCAAGAGATTTGCTTGTATTTCAGAGAGTGGATGGGACCCTAAAGGATCAAGTGAGGCACTGTGGTGCTGGAGGCCAGCTACATGGTTTTGGAGCTAGTTCAGGGCTCAGGCGGGGAGGGTCCCGTGGCCTGGATGTACCCCATCAGGGCAGGCAGAACAGGCCAGGGCACAATCAGTGGGGCGAGGCTTCCTCTCTCCTGTCCAGTTAGCCGTGAGGTAAGGAGATAGCTGTAATTAACTTTACCAGCATCCTTAGCAGAGGTCAGAGGACCTTTCTCCCACTCCCTTTTCTACTCTGCCCAGCTTCTGTAATGGCCTTAAGGATCCTCCCAAGGCCGTGGCGAGGCAGGAAACACACTGGACTGAACGGCACTGTCAGTGTGTGCCCAACTAAGATTATATCCCAGGTCTATAGGGTCTACAAATCCAGTTTCTTTTCACTGAACTACCCTGGGTTCTGGGTTGGGGCCTTTGTAAGTCAGTGGGTGCACCGAATGGTAGTTGAAGTGTTGACGGCTTGGTAGGTGAAGTGGTAAGCCTTGTAGGAAGAGGATGACATATGAATGGAAGCATTGTTGGATGGATAGGTGGGTGGGACAGTGATTGGGGGTCGTATTGGTGGATAGGACAGAAATTGTATGTATCGATGGAAGGAGGGCTGACCCATGAATGGAAGAGTTGTTGTGTGGGTGTAGGGATTGATAGGGGTGGATAATAAATGTATAGAAGGGTTGGAGATTTTGGTGGATGAACGGAGGGTTTGGAGAGGGAAGGAGGGGCCAGTAGGTGGGGAGCTGGAGAAAGCGGGAGGGGTTGGCAAATGTGTGGAGAAGCTTGCAGATGGATGGAGGGGTTGATAGATGGAGGCATTTGGAAGATAAATGGAGATAGTGCGTAAGTAGAGGGAATGTTAGATGGGGAAATGGTTGGCAGATAAAGGGGCTGAATTGTGAGTGAAGGAATTGGCAGATGGATAGAAGAAATGGTGGTGATTAAAAGGTTTGTGGAGGTTGAAGGATTTGGTAGGGAGGTGGAAAAGTTGCTCGATAAGGGAGGGTGGGTGTATGGAAGAGGGGTTGGTAGAGGAGTTGATAGGTGGGTGAGGAGTGGGCTGCATCACGGAGCTTTTGATGGATTGACGGTTGGATGGGCAGAGGTAGGTAAATGGAAGATGGTAGATAAATGAAGGAAAGGTCAGGAGAAAATACTGACAGATGGGGGAACGGTTGGCAAAGAGTGGTAAAGATGGCAGATGAGCCAAATATTCAGTAGACAGGCAGAGGGGTTTGTGGAGGGAAAAACGTTGTTTGCATGATGGAGGAGTTGGCTGTGTGGCCCAAGCTTCAGTTTGAACAGGCCTCCTGTTATCTCTTGTGGCCTCAGACACCTTTTGTCTGTGGGTGCTTGTGGTTCCCTTCCAGATAGCAAAACCTTTCAGTGCCCAGCTCAGTGAGTGGCTGGACCATCCTCCCCTTCATGTTTTCCCTCCCCCTCCAGCAGCCAGGCTCTCCCTAGGCTCATACATTCCCAGTTGGGCAGGCCTTCTATAATTATCTCTGGAACATTAGACGAAGAGGTAGGGCAGGTGGGGCAATGAAGAAGGGAGCTGACTCAGAAGCAGATGTTGTCTTTTGGTGGTGTGTCAAGTGTGGCCAGGGCCCAGCATGCCAGGCCCAGTGCCCAGGGCATCTCCCTTTCCCATTGGCCATGGGGGGGTCCCACCCTAGTCTCCCCCAAAGGACTTGGGACCAGAAGGAAGTATATTAATTATGTAGGAACTTGACACCCTTTCTCTTTCCCTGTCTCTCTGTTGCGCTCTCTCTTTCCTCTACTCTCACTTCTCTCCTTCCTCCATCTTTTTCCTTTCCTCTATACCTATTTCTCCCATTCTAGTCTATGTTGCTATTTTTTCTGACTCTGACTCTTTGTGTTTTTTTTTCTTTTCTTGCCTCTTTCTTTTTCTCTGCCTCTCTGTCTCTGTTACTTTTCTTTGCTGTTTGTGTTGGTTTCCCCTCTGTCATTTTCTCCATGTTGATCTGTTCCCTTTTCTGTCTCTTTTCCTGCTCGCCTTTCTGTGCCTCCCTCATGGGTAGCCTCTGTACCTCACAACAGGGACCTCCACCGCCCCAGAAGCACCATCTCTCTCATCAATATGTGTCTTTTACATGAAAGCAGAACAGTTTCGAGGGAGGTTTTCTCCTGGGCTTTGAATTATGTTTAGAATCTTCCAAGAAAGTATTTTTCCTTCTCCTATTGATTTATGATAAAATGGTATAATTAACGCATAGGGAACTCTGGCCAGAGCTGGAGTGGCAAAAGGGAAGGGAATACAATAGCCACTCTTTGCAGACAGCAGGCCATGGCCAAGGAAAACACTTCCCCCAGAGCAACAGGGGCAGGGAGTGTGATCCTGGCACAGAACTAGGTGAGAACCCAGTGCTGAGCTGACCATCTCACGGGTCCAGTTTTCTTCCTAAGGAGGCCACAAAATATCACAGTGGTGAAGAGCACTTTGGAGTTTGAGAGGCCTGGGTTCAAATCTCAGCCTCTTTCCACCCTTACTGGCTATGGGATCTTGGACAAGTGACTTAGCCTCTCTGATCCTCGACTTACTCATCTCTACAATGGGACTAATAAGACCTTCCTCATAGGGTTTCTGGGAAAATTAAATGGGAATGCTGAAAGAAAAGCACTTATACCCGTCAAGGTTCAAGCAGAGAAGAAAAACCATTAAGAGTGACATGAAACCACAAGGGCTTGATTTTGAGGATTCGGTCCCCCGCAATGATGGCTGCTGGTTAAACAAGCTCAGGGAGATTGTTCCATCTGGATATAGGCTTGAAGTCAACAGGGCGAGCAGTCGAGAAGGAAAAACAGAAATGAGCGGGAGAGGAAGGACACGTGGAATAGGAGCTGGAATGCACAGGACTTGTGGCTCTCATTCCCTCTGAGTCCCCAACTCCAATGGTGCCGGTGGCCTGCTGGAGAAGCTGATGCCCTTTGTCACAGAGTCAACATGCTCCTGGCCTACCAGTTGGGAAAGCTGGGGTAGGAAACCTGGTGGGAGCTGCAGGAGCTGCCGCACATCATCCAGCCCAGAAACAACATGTGTGCATTGCAATAACCCCCAGGACCCAAGCTGACCTTTCGAGTGTAAAAAAAATCTGGATGCTGCTGCTTCACTTGTGCCTTCCAAGTCTCACACAAAATGTCTCTTGGGGCCTAAGCTAACTCAGAGCTATGCAGGGAGGGGAATTCTGGGAAACGTAGTTCCCGCTTAGCTAAATTGACTCAGTATAATTGTGTACCCACCCACCCATGATATATTGGCTTCCAGTATCCTTTTTCCTTTGAATTGCCTAGCATGCATTCTGGGCCAGAAGATGGCTTCCTTTGTTGCCAAGTGATTTAGAACTTTAGGATAAATGTATTATTTTTTAAAATTTATTTTTCAATTATAGTTGATACACAATATTATATTGGTTAATGTTATATTTTAAAATAGATTTTTTTGTTTTACATGTTCTTAAAGTTCACCAGGTAATTCTAATGCACAGCTGGACATGGGAGCCATTCATCCCTATGGAAAGTGACTGGGAATGGTGGAACTTACATGGAGTTGGCATGTAGTAGGTGCTCAATAAACACCAGGATCAGAGAGGCCCAATGTCACACAACTAGTAAGTGACGGCTCTTCCATCAGACTTCAAGCCTGTGGTTGTGCTCCACCCTGAAAGAACAGGGCAGGGAGTGAGAAGGGATCTGAAGAGAGGCAGGCAGGTAGCCATCTCTCCATAGACTCTGCTCCCCGTTCACCCACTTCTCCCATAGTATGCTTTGCTGGCAGTAGATTTTCTGGCTTGGGGCTGTGGCTAAGCTAACCCACCTCCCAGTGGCCAGGCCCAGGGGTTGGAGATGGGAAAGGACTTGTCACTTGTCGTGTGCTGCAGTGGCAGTCCGCTTGTCCTTCCCTTGTATAGCTGGGGAAGAAGTGAATTACTATGGAGAAGCAACTGCCCCATCCAAGGACTGTATTTCCCGGTTCCTGTTGTATCAGGTGACGCTGAGTGACAAGTCCTAGCCTATGGCATGTGAATGGAAGTAACGTGTACCTCTTTCTGGCCAAGGCTGAAGAAGAGAGTGGAGCTTCTCCACTTGTTTCATCTATCGGAGTTGGAGAGGATGTCAACACCCAGTGTGATCTCGGAAGCCACGTGTTCACTATGGCAGACCCTCCATCAGCTTGGATCTCTATGTGACCGAGTGGAGCAGAGTCCCCAACTCTCACCAACCAGGAGCACCCAGATCAGACAGTTACTTGAGTGGGAAATAAACTTTCACTGTGATGACCTATTGATAGTTGGGAGTTTGTTACAGCATCTGTTGTTACCCTCACCCAGTGGTTCGCACAGTGTAGCCCCTGACCCAGCAGCACCAGCCTCTTCCGGGGACGTGTTAGAAGTTCCAACTCTCAGGTGCCACCCTAGATCTGCTCCATCTGAAAACTCTGGGGTGGGGGCCAGCTTTCAGTGTTTTCACAGGCTTCCGGGGGATTCTGATACACACTCAGGTTTGAACCTTCCTGTGCCCCCACCTCTACACCTGTCAGTCGTAGCTCCTGATTGGAGAGCCAAGCTTGAGACCTCTCAGGAGGCTTCATGCCCTCCCCCACTTGACTCCCAGGGGCCTCTTGCAGAACACAGCAGTGACAGATACTCGAATTCTTGAAATGAAGACAATGCAGGAAGATGGCATTCTCATGAGATAACTCAGTAATTAATTCCTCCCTCATGTTTTCATCCCTCGACAGTCAGAAAGATGGGTTGAACACTAGGCTGACCAACAAACTTGCCTTGGGGAGCTACACTGTCCAGTTTGGACCAACAGCCTTGTAGGTAGGTTTCTTGCCCCCACAGTTTTAGAGAAGTAAAAACTGAGGCTCAGAGAGTGCTGATCAGTGGTGAGTCCAGGATACAAGCCCGGTTCTCTGTGCTGCCATTTCCCACATGCATTCGGCACTGATTACGTCCATGTCTGCGTGTTCCAGATGGTTCCGCAGACAGAACTCCCCAAGTGCAATCTCTTTGCACCTAAGGAAGAATCACATCATGTGTCCAGACCATTCAGAGAAAATTTGCTTGTCACATTTTCCTGAATATGTTAGACAGGCATATATTTGCGTTTACATCTACGACTGTGAAGTCAATCCATCCTGAAAGAGTGAGTGAATGCATTCATTAATTAATGGTGGGCTGGGTAGCTCGTTTGCACACTTCATCTACCTGTACATATCTACAAACTTCTTGGATTCTGACATACTGAAAGTATACTTTCTGCAAATCAGCTGGCACCCAGCTGCATTGCTGTGGTCGTTTGTGGAGGGGAAGCCAGTGGCGAAGGTCCTCCTGGGCGGTGAATGACCTGCTGTAAGTTAGGACAGTGGGTCTCAAACTGGAAAATGTGTCAGAATCACCTGTAGGGCTTTTAAAAACATAGACAGCTAGGGCACCTTCTGCTCGCCCTGAGCCCTGCCTGAGTTTCTCATATGGTGGGTCTGAGCCCCAGTTCTGCATTTCTAGCAGTTTTCCAGGTGACGCTGCTGCTGGTTGATCTGGTAACCATACTTTGAGCATTAGTGGGTTAGAGTAATGCTAACTGCTATAATAAACAAACCCCCCGAGGGTCAGTGGCTTAATTAACACTGTGAATGTGTATTTCCCACTCATTAAGAGGGGAATGCTTGAATACTTTGTGCTAGGGATATGATATGGCTAGTGGAAAGAATCTGATATAAGTGGAATATTCTGGAGTGTAATCAGTGATTGTTGACTAAGAAATGCAACTGGTCAAATGCAACTGGTCAAGTAATTTATATAGTATGGTCTTATTTTTGTAAAACCAAAACAGAAAACAAAGCAAAACAACCCATTTTCCCCAACCTCAAGCCCTATATCTGCTTTATAAATACAGTAAAAATTTCATAAGATTATACCAGCCTATTAGCATAGGGGTAATAGCCTGATATCGTCTTTTCAGAAGAAAGTTAAGGGATATTATTAGCTTTCTAATAGTATTTTCTTCTGTATTACTTAAGAAGATGTGATTTTTAGAATAATTTAAAAATGCAATGAAATACTAAAAACTACTCAGCTCATTAATGGGATGGTTTTGGGTCTGCTTTGTTTTTCTGCATGTGTAGCACCCTACAGAGGATGGGGCAGTGTTTCTTCTGTCTACAGGGCACATGCTGTAGAACTCATGACAGTTTTGATGAATGAATGATCATGTCAGGGAGCATATGCATATACATTTGAATAGGAAATCTGGATCCCAGCTCTCCCATTTTTTAATTGTGTGACCACATGCCAGTCTTTCTGCTTAGTTGAAATACTAGAAATATTAGAAGATGTGTTCTTCACAATAGTTCTGTACAGTCCGTGTCACTATTCTCCACTATTCACATTTGTAAATGGAAAAATAGGCTCAGATCTTAGAGGAAGCAATTGTCAGAGTTAGACCTGACCCCAGTCTCTGTGCTGGTGCTTTCTTTACTGGGATTTACATACCTTCTTCCTTAGTTTCTTTGAGCTTCACTTCAAGGGTTCATCTATAAAGTGGGTTTGTATTCATCAATTTCCAGTCAAGAAATGGGAATTGTTTTAGGTCTTCCAGAGAGAATTGAATACAGGGAATTAATCACACAGGTGACTGAAGAAACTGAAGCACCCAGATTTAAGTAAGAGCAGGAAGCTGCTAGCACCCTCAGGGCAGAGGAACGATGGGAGGAGGTAATGTTGTTGGATCCCAGGAGTCAGGGCCATCAGCAGAAGTTAAAACCAAGGTGGTTTACTCCCGGTGGGAGGGGGAATATGGAGGAGGTATAATCACTGCCAGAGAGGCCACAGGGAACAGACAGAAACGGAGAGACATACTCCAGTTACTCTCCTCCGATCTTTCTCTAGTGTTTCCCATTGGTCGAAACTACCGGGAAGCCAGAGGACAAGGGACCTGGGAAAGAGCAGAGCAAAGGAAGGGCACAGATTGGATCTGAGACTAGATGGGCAGTTGGCCAGCTCAGGGCTAAGTGTTGTTGGGAGCATTAAGGAGACTGTCTGGGACAGACCATGACATTGAGTGGGGCACATGGTGTGTGACCAGCCTGGCTGATTACTGGCGGCCACTGTCATTCCACTGAGAGGGAACGAGGGCTGAAGACAGTGTGTTTGGTTCCACGGCTGTTGAGCTTTCTTAAGACATGAGACAGCTGTTTAAAATAGATACAGGAGGACGGAAGCCAGCTCCACGGCCAGTAGAGAACTTTCCCAAATACCTACCCTGCTGACATCTCCCCAACTCTGCTCCAGTCATTCAGGCTATTCCTTTACTCCCATGCTGCTGCCTCTGAGTGCGTCCCTATGAGGGGACTGCTGGGAGGGTCTGGACGCCCTGTGTTTTTCCAGCTTGGGGTGTGCCCCTGGCTGGTACATCCAAAGGAGGAACCATAGAGGGCATGAGATCTGGGTCTAAGACTCAGATATTCCTGAAATACCTTTGAGACTTTCAGGATTGGTCCTGGTGGCATGTACTCTTCTCCTCTGTTTCCATCAAACAATCCTAACATTTGTCCCGACAGCAGAACTGTCCTGTGAAATTTTTGGTCAAACCACTCAGGGTCACTCTATGTCCTCCCTCCCTTCATCCTTTCTTCCCTTTCTTCCTTCTTGTCTTCCAATAACCTTCGATCATTTATTATATGCCAGGTATTGCTATGCAAACAATGGGAATACAATGGTGAGTAAGGTAGCATTTTAAAAAGTATGTATCTTTTTTGAAATAATAAAAAAAAACACTTCTAAATAACTCATGGTTCAAATGAGACACCACAAAGTATGCAATAAAGTTAAGATTTATAACTGAGTAGTAATGAGAATTCTATGTACCAAACTTGTAGAATGTACCTAAGTGGTACTTGGAGTGATATTTGTAGACTTGAATGCTTATAATGAGCTTCAGAAGATAGGAAAGGAATAATAGATTAAGCCCCCCAAAAGTTTAGTAACAGAGGATGGAAATAATAAAATAAGAGCAAAAGTTGGTGATATAAACAGAAAGCATTAAGGAGGATTCAGAGTCAAAAGCTGACTCTTTTGTGAAAGCAAGAAATGAGGATGAAAAAAAGGAAAGAAAAGAGAAAGAGAGCCTGACTACCTATACAGCACACAAACACTACACGTCACAAAACAGTACATGAATCCTTCTATACCGAAATCTTTTAGAAGGGGACACTTTTAAGAAAAATAAAATTTACCCCAACTGACTTAAGAAAAAAGAAACATCCCCAACAGACCTATAGCTGTGATCTTATTGTGAATCTTATTCCAGATGACATTTACAACTTCTCTTGTGAATAAGGAAACTGAGGCTCCGAGAGGTACAAGACAGTTGCCTGAGATTGTAGGGGTGTGTGGGTGCCAGGATTCTCCTTCTGGTGGGAGAAGTTGAGCCAGGTTGGCCTCTGTTAGGAAGCTCCCCAGGCATGCCTGCTACTGGGGTTGTTCAATTACCAGACTCTTGAAATGAGCCTCTAGGAGAGGCATTTGGCACCTGAATTTCCCCTGAACGTTTCGCCATCTCCAATTAGTGGACATGCACAGCAGCCCTGTCCTGCCTCCGGATCTTTCAGTACCGCCCATCTGAAAGGAGCAGGGCTGAGCAGTCTGAGCCCAGGCCCCAGGCCCTTTGACTCAGCAGTCTCCCCGGCCCAAAAACGCCCAGGCCTGACTTGGTGCCCACAACCACAGCCCAGGCCTCCGAGCCAGGTTGCCTCTTGTAGGAAGCAGGTGGCAGCCTGCCTCAGCGTCTGGGTGGGTGACAGACTCCCACAGTCGGAGTCCTGTAGGAGGCTCACATCTCATGGGTGGGGGTGGGGGGTGGAGGAGTGGAAAGGAGTCTTAACCCGGAAATTGTGGTGCATGAAGGCCCAGTGAAGACCTAATGGCTTACCTTAACCTGGCTAAGCTTTATGAAGTGGCTTCTATCATCTCTGCCTGTTTTGTATCGTTTTACCCCTTTCTGGGAATATCACTCGTCCTTCCCTCCTTGGGTTCTGGTGGAGTTGCCAGGGACACAATCCTATCATTCCCGGCCACATGACCCAAGCCAACCAGAGCTCTTTCCGCAGTGTTGATGTATAGGGCCTCCCTTCTTACTCTGGTGTTTGCTAAGTCGGCATGAGATAAGTCTGGAGTTTTGGGGACATTTCATCTCCCGCTATCACAATGGCTAGAGAAGACTGTCAGGGAACACACAGAGGCCACAATGCTGAGAGGAAAGTACTGACACTTGAAATCATGTTTCGAGCTCCTGGATCCGGACGTGCCTGAGGTACGTTCCCTCATCTCTCTTAGACATCGGCAGCCAATAGTGTCTTGTTTGAGTTGGGCGTTTGTCTCTCAGAGCCCAAAGAGGCCTGATATCACAGTTTGTCTTGGCTTCCCTTTCTCTCTGTCCCTTCTGAGCGGTGACTCATCTCAACACCTTTACTCCCTCCCACAACCAAAGTCTTCCTTGCAGGAAACGGGCTGCAGAAACCAGATTCTGAGTATTTTAACAACTGATGGGATGATAAGGAACAAGGAAAGAGACCCCAATGGATGAGGTGAGGATTCCATCCATGAGGAAGAGACCCGTCAACAGATAATAACTGCAGCTAACACTGTGCAAAGGCCTTGGAGTGCTTTAGCTCATTTACTCCTCACAGTTAACTCTACACTTAGGCGCTATTATTTTTCCTATTTTATAGACAAGGAAACTGAGGGGCACGGAGCTTACAGAATTTGCCTAAGGTCACTGAGTGTGGAAGGAGGGGAGGCCAAATTTTGAACTCAGGAATTGTAGTTCACAACCGATATTCTTAACAACTTTATTGACTTAATTATGTTAGTGTGGTGGATTGGGGGTGGGGGGAGGGTGGTCTTTTTTCAAAATGATCTTCAAAATCTTCTACATAGTTTTCTCAATGTAAAAGGCATTTAAAGTTAAGTCTTTTTTTTATTTTTGGAGGAAGCGAGGGAGTCTGTAAGAAATGCTGTGCATTAAAGGAGGACACTGAAACAAACAGAAAAATTCCCAAACAGCCCCTTCCATCCTTGCCAGAGTTGTCTTCCTAAAAGAAAACAATGCTGTCCTTCTTATGAAAAGGAAAGCTTTTGTAATTTTCCTCTGCCTGCAGGTTAAAGGGTAAATTCTGTCACCTGACTTTCAAAGCCCTCCACAGGCTGGTCCTAGCCACTTTCCCAAAATAATCTTTCTAAAATTATCTAGGCCACGCCCCCTAGAGAATAGGCAGCTTGGGTGGGTACCTGATGAAGTTTCAGCTCAGGGTGCTGGCTGGGGGTCCTTGCAGTGTGTTCCCAGAGTCACATGTTTCTGTCAATTTTGCAAAAGTGAAGAATTTTAACTGAGACAGGTTAAGGCTGCTGTCTTTTCTCTCTGACTTCTATCCCTCTATTTCCACTGAACTGTCAGAATGGCTCTAGGGAGTCTGGGGGCCTGGCTAAGCAGAAGTTGAGTTGGGGAAACACTTAGTTTTATAGTTATAGGATACGCAGTCCCTTCCATGTCTAGTTAAGTAATCGCTAGCCATCCCGGTGTACAAATCACGTCAGGGAAACTTGGAGCACATATTATGCCAACTCACATGTGATGTATTTTGACATGAAGTTTTGGGGCCCCAGGCTGCGTCATGACCTGAATGTGTCCCCTGGCTCCCAAAGTGTGGAGGAGAAACCAAGTTTGAAATGCACAGAGCCAGAAGCCATTCTGTGGAAAATTCTCGCAAGTTTCAGAACTCACATGTGAGAAAACTGAATACTTTGCCAAATTTTGTAACAATCTTAAAATACCAATTACGTTAACAAAGAATTAGGAAGCTGAAAGACATTTTCTAAATTACCAATAGTAAAAAAAACCCCACAAATTTTGACATTAAAAAATTGCGATATTATTGACGTGCAAAGACAAAAAGAATGGAGCCAAAATATGAGGGGAAATAAGCATTGTAGATGTATGTTAATCAGTTAATTAGTGCACAATATGGCTATTTTTCTGGATGTCGTGATGTTTGTGGTATTTGTCAGCTTTTAAAATTTGTAATTATTTGTCATTTCTCATTCTACATTAATGTTCCTTTGTACCTAGATTTTTGTTTATTTTAGAAGTCACCTTTATTGATATAATTTATATACAATGAAATGTACACATTTAAGGACACAGTTTGTGAGTTTGACAGCCGGATACACCTGTGTAGCCCCCCCCCAGTTGTGTCATAGACATTTCCAGCACCCTGACCTTTCGCATGTGCCCCTCACGTCAGCCCCCCTGCACTCTCCTGACCCAGGCAGCAATGAGGCTGCTTCTATCACTACAGATTTTGATTGTTCTACAACTTCATTTAAATGAAATCATGCGGTACCCTTTTATATCTGCCCTTCTTATGGGGGAGATGACTCAGCATCCTATCTCATTTTGTATTACTCATAATTATGTTTTTTTGTGTGTTTTTTTCTTAAATAAGACCTTGCAATTTGCATACGCTGGGTCTGGCCCTGAGGCTGCCCCAGGCTCTGGATATACCAGGAGGATCTCCTGGTCAATAAACATCCCGTGTACACACCTGAGTTCACGTGCCTTGACCACTCTGTTCCCTCTGTCTGGAATGCCCTACTCTCCCAATCCATGTGTGGACTCTGGTTCCTCCGTCATCGTTTGGGTCAAATGCCTCCTCCCTCCTGGATTCTCTCAGAATTTTCTCTGCCCTGGGAAGCATTTGGCTTATCCTTTTTGTTCATACTCATTTTATCTTATATTGGAATCAGTTTATTTTGGTCTTTCTTTCCCTCTAGAGTCTGAAGTTTTGACTTAGGTGCTGTGTGTTGGCCACCATGTAGCACCTACTCCCCTCTGGCTCCCGCTCACGCCTTATTCATAGCAACAAACGTTGGCTGAAAAAAAAAGTGAAAGTGAAACTCATCTTTAACACTTCAAGACAAACAATTCCCACCTTCAATTAAAGCTCTTTCTCTTTGGTTTCTCACCACACCAGGTTTAGCTGGGAGAGCGGCACTTACTGTTCATCTAATGGGATTGGAGGGAACCCATCACGTGGGGAACCTCAAAGGAGGCTCTGAGCTAGAGTCCTGCTCTGGAAGTGCAGTGGGTTGAGTAGTGTCCCCGAAAGTCCTAATTCAAGTCCTAATCCCTGGACCTTGCCAGTATGACCTTATTTGGAAATAGGGTCTTTTCAGACGTAATTAAAGTAAGAATTTTGAGGTGAGGTCATCCTACATTTGGATGGGTCCTAAATCCAGTACAGACATCCTTATAAGAGACTGAAAGGGAGAACATACACAGACACTCAGGGAAAAGGCTGTGTGAAAACAGAGGCAGAAGTTAGAATGGTGTTGCCACAAGCTAAGTGATGGCAGGATCTACCAGTAGCTGGAAGAAGCAAGGAAGGAGTGTCTGCTGGGGAGTCTCTGGAGGGAGCACAGCCTTGCTAGCACCTTGATTTCAGATGTCTGGCCTTGGAACCTGGAGAGAATTTATGTTGTTGTAACCCATCACATTTGTGGTAAGTTGTGACAGCCCTAGGAAACTAATACAGATTTGCTGGTCTTAAAGGATTACATATATGAATATGATATAAGGCCACTGAGATGTGATAGAAAATTCTATGGAATTGTGGTCACAGGTTTGTCCCAAAGAATTAAAATTCCAGAGGGCTTTGTGAACATGAGAAACTATCCAGAGATCAGGGTGCACGATCCCTTTTCTTTTTTCAATAAGTTTTGTTTTGGAAAATAAATAATTCCTGAAATACTGAAACACTCCCAATTACATAAGAAGTTGCTATTTTCACCGATCAAGTTGATAAGTAGAAAAAAAATGTAATACCTAGTTCTTAGAGGATGTGGGAAAATAAATCTTCTGAATTTGTCAACAGATAGAAAAACATCTTAAAAGGTACATATCTTTGACCAGTTAATTCCACTTCTCAGTATTTATGCTAAGGAAATATCAGACATGCAAATGATATAAATAAAGACATAGTTAAAGTTATTCATTATAGTATTATATGTAACAGTGGGAAATTAGAAACAATATACCCCAAGAGTGGATTGGTTCAATACATATTGGCACATTCACAAAAATGGAAAACTACAGCCCTCAAAATTTATATTCTAGAAAGACACCTAATAACTTGAAATGCTCATGATAAATGTTAAGCAAAACAAAAAACTGTTATTCAGTATGATTTACTTAAAATACATGCATAGAAAAAAGAATGAAAATGCAACTGAGCCCTGAGATTAAAGCTGTTTTTTTTTTTTTGCATATATATCTATTTTTCATAAAACTCTAAAAAGGACAAGTAGCCTTTTTGTAATCAAGAGAAATAAATAGTAAATAGAATTTTAAATAGCACTAATTTTTTTTTTTTTAATTTTGTTTTGGTCTATTAGGGGCTATCGTTTATCTCCCTTTAGACAAAAGTGCCTGTGCCCAGGTTTCCAACAGGCACTTAGAACTTTTAAAAAATTATATTTACTTATATTTGCATATGGATTTTTGTGGGTGGGGAACTGAATCCTAATTTCAGCCAGTTCAGTTGTCATTTGACCTGAGGGAAAGACAAAAGGCTCAGGCAAAACACAGCAGACACGCCCACGTGTCTCTCTGGTCCCTTCCCGGCAGGCAAGCGGTTTCTCTGCCCTCCTGCAGGCAGATGGACCTGTGCCAGCCCAGGCTCAGGATATCGCCTGGCCTCTACTGCCCTGCCATCCAAGCACGCCTGGATCTGAGTCTTCTCTTTGCTGGTTAATCAAAGGAAACTCCATTTCCAAGTGGCCACCGCAGGACCAGAAGGTAGAACCAGAAAAAAAGCAAAAACTTGTTCCCCTTCCTTCCCCATAGCTTGGCCTGAGCCCAGGGCTGTGGTGGCAGGTCATGGGGGTGGGGGGGCCCTGGGGCTCCTAAGCGTCTGTTGTTCCTCTGCAGGCATGGGGGCACCCCTTCCCTAGGAGCACTTCAGTTATGCTTAGAGTAACTAGACATCCCGGTTTGCCGAGGGTCAGTTCCAGGGTATTCTGATTCCTAGTGTAATTGGGAACAGTGCCCCATTGACTCTCAGAAGTATCCTGGTTTGGATGAGAAATGAAATCATCATTAGAGTTTTCGTACAAATTGTGAACTATCGTATCGGAGTCATAATACCCAGAACAGTGCTTGTTGCTACCTTTTATTGAGCACACACCATGTGCCAGACGCCTTGCACATAGATGTAGTTAATTCTTATAACCGTCTAGTGGATAGACTCTACTCGCTATCTCACAATCGCCTCAAGTTACCACGTCTCCAACCAACTAACCCCATCCTGCTCTATCACCTCCCAAAGTGCTCCTCTTCCTCAGTCTTCTCTCCCAGTACATGGCACAGCTCGCTGCCGGTCACCCGAGCTAAGGATCTGAGGTCATTTCTGACCACTTCCTCTCCTTCCCTCTCATCAGCTCAGAGGTCCCAATGATACTATCTCCCTAATGGCACACCACACTCTAGCCACACCAGCCTCTCCATTTGGAGAGTTCCCTGTGGTGCCTTCATCCACAGGGTTCTGGCCCACGCTGTTCCCTTGCTTACTTCGGCAGCATGAACGCCTACATTTTGTGGATTTCAGCTCACTCGATCTTGATCCACAATTCTGGTAGGGTTACCCCGTGAAACAGGTCATATCACCCTTTCTATTTCTTTCATGGCGTTTATGTGGTTATTTGGATGTTGTCTGTGGACCCCACTAAATCATAAACTTGCAAAAGCAGGAACCTTGTCTCTCTTGTTCTCTGCAGAATCCCTAGGGCTTAGCACAGATCTGGCAAGTGAAAGGTTCTCAGTAAGTATTTGTGGAAAGAGTATGTGCTTCAGTGCCATCCCTTTGCCCTTGCTGCTGTCCAGGCACCTGGTTCCTTGCAGTGGCCTCTGAATGGACTCTTGCTTATATATCACTCTGCCTACAATCCATTCTTCATGCAGAGAGTCTCATAGACCCGACTGTGACTCCCCTACATAGGACCTTCAATGGGTCCCCATTGTTCTTGGAATAATGTCTCATCCCGCGCAACAAGGACAGTGAGGGTGAGAGAAGGGGCGGTTTGGGTTAAGTTTTTAAGCAAGAAACAAACAGACTTAATGTAGTTAAATCTCTTCGAAGGCCAGGGGTCTCTCAGTCTCAGAGGGCTGGAGCCCAGAATAAAGCTGGCTGGAGGTTTTTATTGAGAGGTCTACAACTACAAGAAAGCAACATTGTTTCTTACACGGTCTGTGAAGACCTCATAACAGAAAATGTTTATTCCAATCACCCTTTGTCTTTAAACAGCGGAAGCACAAGGTCCCAGGATCTTTTGTACCTAAAGTATGTACCTTTTCAGGATCATGTCTTTCACATTGTAACAACTCCGTTGAGAGAAGTGGAACCAGGTGCAAGGGGAAAGCCAGAGCTGGCAATAGACTTTCCCAAGCAGGGGGAAGGGGAGGCAAGGCCCCTTCCCATACCTGTCCAAGGCAGCTCATTTGGGGTCCCCACTCGGTTCCGCCTGGCTTAGGTTGTATGTCCCGTGAGATGTCTTACCCGTCTTTGGCTGCAAACCATCTTTTGGGGACCAGACAGAGAGACATAAGGTGCAAACAAAGGATGGAACAGAGTCCCAGAAAGGCACAGTCTCACAAACTCTTCTTTCCTTAAGACATGAAGGGACAGTTGGCTAGGCTGTTGTGCGACTACAGAATAACGCCTAACTTCCTACATGGAGGCTTTCTGCTCTGGCTTCCGCTGATCCCCAGTTCTCTATGGAGGGGCCAGCTGTCTGTCATCTCTGGGTCTTTGCACAGGAATACATACTTTCATCCCATCCATATCTGGCGAACTCCTCCTCTTTCAGATCTCAATTTAAACACCACATCTCCTGGGGAGCCTTCCCTTAGTGCTCAGGGTGGATCAGACACCTCGTGGATTACTCTCATCGCCCTCTCCCCTACCCCTACCCCACCCACAGGATGACCACAGGTTATTGTCTCTTGAACTTGTTTTTTTCTCCATCAGTGTCCTCCGGTCTGGTGTGTTCAAGTTGTATTCAAGTTTATCTATTCAAATTTCCAGCATAGCCTTCATCACACAGGAGGAACTCAAAGAATATGTGTGAGATGAATGAATGATCCATTTTAAAGGTAAGACATGTCAGGCCAAGGTAGAGGAAATCCCTTGACGCAAATCATACAGCTAGTCAATGCTGAGCAAAAGTTTCTAACCCAGGATGGTGTCATGTGGTTATGGGCTGAATTGTTTACCCCCCCGCCCCCACCCCAGTTCATATGTTGAAGTGCTAACCCCCCAGTACCTCAAAATGTGGCTGTATTTGGAGATAGGGTCTTTCAAAAGAAGCAACTAAGTTAAAATGAGGTCATTAGAGTGGGCTATAACCCACTTATGACCTGTGTCTTTATAAGAAGAGATTAGGACACAGACACACACACAGGGAAGACCAGGGGAGGACACAGTGAGAAGACAGCCACCTGCAAGCCAAGGAGAGAGGCCTCAGAAGGAACCAACCCTGCCAGCACCTTGAGCTTGGATGTCTATCCCCTCCAATTGTGAGAAGATAAATTTCTTGTTGTTTAAAGCGACCTGGTCTGTGTACTTTGTTATGGCAGCTTTCATGAACTAGTACACGTGCCGAAGAGCTTTCCCCACTGTGCCACATTTTCAGTGTCTGCAGAACAGAACCGTTGAATAGAAATTGACTGTGGATCACATGTGGTTTTACATGGTCTAGTGGCAGCCTTTAAAAAGTAAGAAGAAAAGGTAAAGTTAATTGTAATAATAGAGTTTACCTCCTAAATCTGAACTGCGATCATTTTGACATACAATCTCTATGAGACGTTATTGGCAAACCATTTTACATTCCTTTTTTTCATACTAAATCCTTGGAACCTGGGATTTACACGTAACAGTACATATCAGTTCAGATTAGCTACATTTCAAGGGAACGTGGTTCCCAGTTTAGACGTCACAGGTATAGACCATCCCTTTCTTTCTGCCCATCAATTTGAAGAAAAGGATGTTTTCTGAGACTACATGATCATTGCTAATAGTTCAAAACAATTTAGCGTGTCTGCTTGGGAATGTCATTCCTGGAAATTTCACCTTTGTTTTGACCTTAGCAATTCTAATTCCTGGGTGGGTTGTTCTTCAAAGGACTGAGCTATTTGGGCATTTTGGCCATTAATTTCATCCCTGGTATTAGACTGGAAGGATCAGATTCAGAATGTTCTCGTGCCTCCAGAGAAAGCCCTTTTGCCTCTCATCCCATCTACTAGTAATCTATATCATCCTTGATCTCTATGTGGAAACCCAGAGGCAAGGATACATTGTGACACGTCTTTGTCTCCCAAACCTTGATGGTGGCTTGGAACTGGATGGGTTCAGATGGCCTGGTATTTCCCGGATCTCGTGTGTCTCTCGGATGATTGTCACTGCCAAGTTTGAACCAAAGATCTCTGTGGCCCCCTCAGGTCTGGTCATCCCAGCCAGGTGCCTACTGCTGGTTCCCGACTTGTGGAGCTGAGTGCTTCTGTGACTCTGAGGGGCTACTCTGGACAGGAGACCCACCACGCTACATATACTATCCCCTCAGCCTGGGTGAGCTTTCCATTGTGCTGGGAGCGGAGAACTCACGTCACAGAGGGAGTGAAACAGCTGCAAAAAGCAGAGTCAGGGCACCAACCAGGTGTTTATCCTCAGATGTAATCGCTACCCCAGTGCTTTCCTAAGGGCGTACCCGAACACGCTGTGATTCAGTGGCTGAGAGTGTGGTCTCAGGCACCACACAGACCTTCTTTCTAACCCTGCTCTGCCGGTTGCTAGCTCTGTGATTTCGGATGCTACTTTTCACTTCTCTGGGCTTCCTGTGGAAAATAACAATGATAGCAATAGTGCCTACTTTTCTGGGCTTTGCGACAGAGTTCTGATATAGTTGACAACTCTGTAGTGTCCAGATACTCTAGAGTGCATAACATATTGCCTACTATGTAGGGAGTTCTCAGTCAATGGTGGGAAAGAACCAAGCATGCCGGTCCAGGTCAGGCACCTTGAGACTATTCCATCGTTGTTTGGGTTCTTAAGTTGCAAATGAGAGAAACCCATTTGTACTAGTTTAAGCTATCATGATTGGAGGATTGGTTACAAGGGCCTAGGGCTGTTTAACACAATACAGCCTGGCCTCAGGTAGGAACTGGGGCCTGATACGGGTGATTCTGGGACCCTCGGAGCACTCTCTTACTGTTTCTCATCTCTACTTCAATGTATGTGCCTCTTTCCTTCTTCTTTTTGCAGGCCGGCCTTCTCTGCTTCTCTGGCTACATGTTGGATGATGGCAAGTGTAGGGACAGAGTCCCAGAGATCAGTTTCCAGGCTCTCGGCCTGACATGGAAAGGTGCTGGCTCGGTTATTAGATGGCCATCAGCTGTAATCAGATGGCCATGTACTGTGGCTGGTTGGCCATCAGCTGTAACCGGTTAGCCATTAGCCACCAATATAACTGCCGTGGCTACATTGGTTGGTTGGTTGGCAGAGAAGTGGACAGCGGACTATATATCGTGTGGCTCCCGCTTCCTGTGTCTCCACCAGCCGCCAGCGAGACTATAGTGGTATGACTCCCCTATCTATGGCGCCGTGGGTGTTCCTTTCAGGCCTCACTGTATCCTGTGTTCTTGTGTGGGGAGCGGGACCAGAGACCCCGCATGACAGTAAGCCTGGAAGGTACTGGCATTTTTCATTCCTGGGAGATGGACAGAGTTGGCCTAGCTTGAGTCAGGTGTTGACTTCTATTCCAATCAGCTACAACCAAGAGGGAGAAGCGTAGTCCAAGCATGGCTTTTTTCTTTTCTTTCTTTCTTTTTTTAACAGTTGTATTTAGTTGGAAAAAATAGAGTTGAAGAGAGAGAAGAAATAGATGAGCATGACTTGGTGAACAAAGTGAATCTTGATCAACAAGGTGAATGGAGATGTATGTAGTGAAAAGCAAGAAACTGTACAGTTCTTTAAAACGGTAATATCTTTGATTTATTTTTAGGTAATTTAATGTTTTTTATTAGTTTCAGGCATACAAAACAACACAGTGGTTAGACATTTACATACCTCATAGAGTGATAACCCCAATGCGATCGTAGAAATTGTACATGGTCATCGGGTTTGAATTACGGACACGTTGACCATTTTCCCCAGAAAGACAATTGGGGAGGTGAATATAGGAGGTCTGACAATTAAGTTTGCGAACTTGTTGCAATGATGTTGCTAGCCTTTTTTGATATCAGAGCGATTATTCATTATGAACTTGTACCAACTGGACAAACAGTTAACCAAGTTGACTATTTGGCAGTGCTGAAAAGGCTGCGTGAAAAGGTTACACAATCTGAACTTTTCACCAACAATTCAGGCTCTTGCATCACGACAATGCACCCGCTCACACGGCTCTGTCTGTGAGGGAGTTTTTAGCCAGTAAACAAATAACTGTATTGGAACACCCTCCCTACTCACCTGATCTGGCCCCCAGTGACTTCTTTCTTTACCTGAAGATAAAGGAAATATTGAAAGGAAGACATTTTGATGACATTCAGGACATCAAGGGTAATATGACAACAGCTCTGATGGCCATTCCAGAAAAAGAGTTCCAGAATTGCTTTGAAGGGTGGACTAGGCGCTGGCATCAGTGCATAGCTTCCCAAGGGGAGGACTTCAAAGGTGACCATAGTGATATTCAGCAATGAGGTAGGTAGCACTTTCTAGGATGAGTTTGTGAACTTAATTGTTTGACCTCGTACTTAGGCAATTACTGGGGTAGACTGTCAGCAGAAGGAAGGAGAAAATGAACCACTGTGAGTTGACTGGGTGCTACATGCCAGTCACTTCCTCAGTGTCAGTCAGCAGTGCATCTGCAGAGCAAAGCATTGTCGGTTTTCAAAGAATTCAGCTGGATAACTTCCAGTTTAAAATGGCATCTTGCTAGCTATAGCTGGCCCTGGCACAGTCTCTTTGGATTTCCAATTAACCTCTTTAATGAAGGCATAGAAGCAGGAAGGCCCCACCATCATAAAAGTGGAGACACTCTTTCCTTATCCCCCTCTTTGCATTGGCTTAGAGGTATAGCATCTGCAGTAATTAAAACATTGCCTGGCTATCCCTCAAGTCTGCGAGTATTGCTTCTGAAGTCAGCCAAGTCTTGCCATCCTCAATACACTTTTTGGAGATTATGTTTTCTATAAAATGACAGGGTAGAAAGTTGGGGCTATAATACTCTGATCCTGAGAGGAATAGACGCCACAGGGAAAGTGGTGTAGATAAGCATAGAAATAAAGAGAGACTGCTTAGCAGGGCCTGTTGGAGACTACAATAGTTTTTCCTTTTCCATGGTGGATACATTCCAAGATCCCCAGTGGATGCCTGAAGCTATAGATAGTATGAAACTCTATATGTACTATATTTTTTCCTATATTTACATACCTATGTTAAAGTTTAATTTATAAATTAGGCACAGTAAGAGATTAGCTAACAGTAAAATAGAACGATTATAACGATATACTGTAATAAAATTATGTGAATGGCTTTGGGCCATTATTAAGTAAAATAAGGGTTACTTCAGCACAAGCTTCGTGATACCTGGACAAAGGGATGAGTCATGTCCTAGGCAGGATGGCACAGGATGGCGTGAGATTCCATCATGCTACTCAGAACATTGTGTAATTTATAATTTATAAATTGTTTATTTCTAGAATTTTACATTTAGTATTTTTGGACAGTGGTTGACCATGGGTAACTGAAACCACGGACAAGGCAGGATGACTGCAAGATTTTCATGTCTTCTGTTGGGTTTGAATGTTAGAGAATAAAGCAGTGGAAGCTGGAGAGCCTACCTCGGTAGAGCAGAGCTCTATTATACAGAAGTCTAAAAAAATAAAAGAATAACATTTTAAAGTAAACCCTTTCCCCAAGCACACAAATAAACAAATACCAAATTATCTATGTAAATGTAGTGTCAAAAAAGTGAAAAATCTTCCCTCAAAGAAAATTCCAGACTTACATAGTTTCATTGGTGAAGTCTTTCAATGAAGGAATAACACTAATGTTACATAAACTCTTTCAGAAAATAGAGGAAGAAACACTTTACAGTTTATTTTATGATACTCATTTATGAAATTATAATACCAAAATCTGACAGACATTCCAAAAAAAGAAAGAGAGAGAGGGAGAGGGAGGGAAACAGGGAGGGAGACAGAGAGAGAGACACAAAGAGAGAGACAGAGACAGAGACAGAGAGAGACAAAGAGTCTAACTAAAATTCTGCATGAACACAGGGTCAAAAATTCTTAACAAAAAATTGGCAAATCAAATCCAGCAACATATAAAAAGAATAACATATCATGACCAAGTAGGGTTTGCCCAGAAATGCATAGTTGGTTTAACATTTGAAAATCTAACAGTGTAATCCACCACATTTACAGAATTAAGAAGGAAAAAAAAATCAAGGAGAAAAGGCATTTGACAAAAATGAACATCTACTTATGATAAACACTCAGCAATGTTGGTATAAAAGGGATATTTCTCAATCTGATAAAGGCTATTTATTAAAAATCTATAGCAAAAATTGTATTGGTGAAATATTGTACACTTTCTCACTAAGACTGGGAACAAGGCAAAGAAGTCTTCTTGCCATGCATTGCAAAAAGTCAAAAAACAGAAACAAAAAAAAAACAAATGAAATGCATATAGACAGGAAAGGAAAAGGTGACCTGTATCTATTTTCAAGTGTCATGATTATGTGGCGAATCCTAAGAAATTTACCAAAGAACTACTGAACCCAATAAGGGAATTTATTATAGCAAGCTCATAGGATTCAAGGTTAATATACAACAATCAATTTTATTATTGTTACTAGCAACAAATATTTGGTAAAATTAAAAAATCTCTTTGCAGAGCATCAAAAACAAAATGAATTACTGAAGATTAAATTAAACAGAATTGGTGTAAGCCTTCTATCAATACACTGAAAACTATACTACACTGTTGAGAGAAACAAAAGGAGACTAAAATTAACAGGTATTTATGAATAGGATAACTCAATGTTATTAATATGTTCATTCTTCCAAAATTGACCAATAGATTTAACACAGTCACAATGGAAATTCCAGAAGGTCTTTTTCAGAAATTGATAAACTGACTAATGTTTATATAGAAATGCAAAACAGATAGAGTATCAAAAGCAATCTTGATAAAGAAGAGCAAAATTGGAGAACTTAGACTATCTGACTTCAAGTCTCATTTTAAAACTATGAAGAGTGTGCTAGTGGCCTAAAGATCAACACATTGATCAATGGAAGAGAAAGCAAAGCTCGGAAACAGACTCAACTGGTCAACTAATGTTTGACTGAGACATCAAAACAATTCAGTGCAGAAAAGGAAGTCTTTCAACTAATGACAGTAGAATAGCTGGTTATTCATACGGGAAAAAAAGACTTCAACTCCTACATCATACCATATACAGAACCATAAAGCTTTCAGTGGAAAACATGGGAGAATATCGTCATGACTTAGAGATAGGCAAAATTTTCTTAGGACTCATGAAAGAAAAACTATGTTATTTGTTTTCATTAAAGTTTGAAAATTTCTTATAGACACTGTGAAGGCAATCCACAAGCTGAGAGAAAATTAGTAAAATAGATATCTGAAAAGGACTGGTATCCAGGATATATAAAGAACTCCTACAATTCAAAAATAAAAAGGATAAAAAAAAACCAATGGAATAAAAATGGAATAAAAAGGATAAAAAAAATGGGCAAAATAATTGGACAGGCATTTCACAAAAGAATATACACACGTAGTCAATGAACATAAGCAAAGTGCTCAGTATCATTAGTCATCAGGGAAATTCAAATTAAAACCACAATATGATACCCCTAGACACCTTTTAGAAGGTCTAAAAATTGAAAAGACTGGCAATCCCAAATGTCGTTAAGAGTGTGGAGTAACTGGAACTCTCGTACATTATTAGTGGGAGTTTGGGAAACTGACTTTTTTTCTTTTTTTTAAGAAAGCTAAACATATTCCTACCCTGTGACTGAGCAATTTCACTCCCAGGTAATTTTTCACAAAATATGAAAATATATGTCCACTAAAAGCTTTGTTCAAAATGTCCCCGGCAGGATATCATTACTAAAAGCCCCAAACTGGAAACAGGCCAGGTGTCTGTCAGTAGGCCAATGCATAAATGAATTATGGTGTATTCATAGCATGGAATACTACTCAGTAATAAAAAGGAGCAAATTACTGATATATGCAACCACGTGGATGAATCTCCAAATATTTTATTGTGTGAAAGAGCCATATATGAGTACATGGGTACTGGGATAGGGCAGCCCTCCTTTCAAAAAAACCCCCAAGAAACAGCCACATGGTGGCCTGTACCCCCTAGGTCACATAGTGGGTTCAGTTTCATTCCCAAAGATATCTATTTGTAGGACACATTCAACCGAAGTGTACTGATAACACCTGACCATTGATTAATGGAATACATTATATTGATGGAATTTTAAAAAAAGCAAAGTCCACATTAATCTCAATAGATGCAGAAAAAACATTTCAGGTTAATTAGTGGACATATTTGTACTGTATGATTCCATTTGTGTATAGTTCTGAAAAAGGCAAAATTAATTTATGGTGAAAACAAATCAGGATATGTGACTCCCTCAACTTTGTTCTTTTCAAAGATTTTTGATTATTCTGAGAAACTTGCAATTACATATATATTTTAAATCAGTTTTGTCAATTTCTACAAAGAAACCTGCTGGGATTCTGACAGAGGTTGCTTTGAATCTGTAGATCAATTTGGGGAATATTGCCATCTTAACAATATTAAGTCTTCCGATCTTTTAACGTGGAATGTTTTTCCAGTTATATAAGTCTTCCTTCAACAATATCTTGTAGTTTTCAGAATATAACTTTTGCACATCGTTTTGTTAAATTTATTCCTAAGTATTTTACTCTTCGATTTTAGTGTAAATTGAATTGTGTTCTTCATTTTGTTTGGGATTGTTCATTGGAAGTGCATAGAAAGACAAATGATTTTTTTGTGTATTGAACTTGTTTCTTGCAACCTTTCTACTCTTGTTTATTAGTTCTAATGGTTGTTTTTTAAGTGTATTCTTTAGGATTTTGTATGTAGAAGATCATATCATCTAAGCATAGAGATAGTTTTACTTCTCCCTTTCCAGTCTGGATGTCTTTATTTCTTTTTCTTCCCTAATTGCCCTGGAGAGAGCCTCTAGTACAATGTTGATAGAAGTGGCAAGAGTGGATATCCTTGTCCTGTACTTGACCTTAGGGGAAAGCGTCCAGTTTATCATCCTTAAACATGATGTTAGATATGGGTTTTTCATAGATGCCTCTTGTCAGATTGAGAAAGTTCCCTTTTATTCCTAGTTTGTTGAGGCTTTTTTAAAAAAAAAATCATGAAAGGGTGTTGGATTTTGTCACGTGTTTTCTGTACCTATGGAGGTGATCATGTGGATTTTGTTTTTTATTCTACTAATATGGTATATTCTATTAATCGATTATCAGGTGCTACCAATACACTTTGGCTGAATGTGTCCTTTGCTAATAGGTATGTTTGGAAATGAAACTGAACCTACTATGTGGCCTAGTGGGTACAGACCATAGTGTGGCTGTTGTTTTGGAGGCGGGCTGCCCTATCCCAGTCTCTACTAGCTCTTCCCGAGTTCTCTATGCCGACGTAATGCCTTACCCGAGTCAAGTCCAAACTTACTCCTCCATCCAAGTAGACATGTTTCAGGTTAATTAGGGGCCTCAGTCTATTTAGTTCATAGGCTGTAATTATAAGAACCTAAGACCTACAATTTCTGTTTTAATTAAAATAAACAATGCAAAGGGACTGACATCACACCAGGGCAACTGATGGGCAAGGCATAGGTAATTATACCAAATTTGAGCCTCTTGCTGTGAAGAAGTCTGCTAGGATCCACGGTGGAACACTGGGCCTGGCCATCCTGGTGAGTGCTAATTACCTGCTCAAACCAGACAGGTTGGTTGGTTCTGGTGATGACATTAGAACATGCTTCTTTCAAGTTAGAACTGAGCTGTGACCTTTGTGGGGTGTGTGTGCCTTTACCTGTGTAGTGTCCCTTCAAATATGTATACCTATAATATGTTTCCACACACACATGCAATGGCATAAGAAAATTCTTATTTTAACGGCTGGTTTTAGAGATCTTTTTGGGGAGGGAGTTACCCTCGCTTAAAAAATAATAGTTCACTTGGAGAGGGTAAGACATATCTTAACTGCTCAGCCTTAGACGTTCCAGGAATTTGGGGAGCATGGAGCAGGGAGCAGGGTAAAGGAAAGTGGGACGAGAGAGTGGAAAGAACCAGGGCCTGGAACATGGCAGGAGGTTAAAGTCCGAGAAGAAGGTAGCCAGTGAGAGACGCCCGGTGTCCAGAGTGGCTCAAGGACATATAAGAACAAGGACATAGAAACACTTAATTTAAAATTGTTTGTATTGTATGATATAAAGTCTCTCTGACACTGCAAGACTTCCGTAAAGTCATCGGCACACACCAACGTTTTGAATGAGTGAAATTTTTTGTGTGTATGGGGGGGGGTTGAAGATCAAAGAAGAAAGATCGAATTCTGCATTTGAGTAGGAGTGTGGGGGTCACATGTAAGTGACAGGTGCCTCCAGTGGAACAGGGAGCCAGGAGTGACCAAAGATTGTATGTCTCTGGGACTTTTCAGAAACCTTGTGCAAGGAGTTGGCTTCCCACAGGATATAGGGGAGAAGTGCATGTTTGTTTTAGAAAAGAAACCTCCTCATCATGCTCTTCTCCTGAAACCTTCAAGTGGCACTCACTGCCATCATGAGAAAGCATGAACTTATTTAGAAGGTGTTGTAGGCTAAAAAGTGGCCCCCAAAGATATCTGGCGTTAATCCCTAACACCTATAAATGTTATATATATATATATATTTGTTTGTTTTTGAAAAAGGGTCTTTGTAGCTGTGATGACGTTGAGGGTCTTGAGATGGGGAAATTATCATGGGTGCTCCTGAGGGGCTCTCCATACCATCACACGTATCCTTATAAGAAGGAGGGAGAGCACAATTGTACCACACACACAGATAGAGAGGAGAAGCAGTGCGACCACAGAGGCAGAAATCAAGAAATGCCTGCAGGCCCCAGAAGCGGCAAGGAACAAAGAAGCAGATTCTGCCCTAGAGCCCCCCGAGGAAGCGGAGCCCTGCGGAACCCCTTGATATCAGCCCAGGGAAACTGATTTGGATTCCTAGCCTCTAGAACGGTGAGGGAATAAATCTCTATTGTTTCAAGCCACTCAGCTTGGGAAACAAACAGATGGCTTCCCTAGAACTTTCAGGATCTGGTCTCTGTCTCTTCTGCAGTCTTTTGACGAGCTGTTTAGTAGACCTTCATCTCCAGCCCTCCCCCGCCCCACCCTGATTCTGGCCACACCTTGTATGTGCTCATCTCCCCACCTGGAACAGTCTTCCGGTCCCTGCCAACCCTGAGCAATGCGGCGTGCTCTCAGAGGAGAAGACCCATCGCGCAGGGAGGACCGCGCCTCTCAGAGCCCCCTTAACCTTGTCTCCGAGTCGGCGCCCCAGTCTCAGGCTGAGACAGCACCCTCTTGCTCAGCCTTCCCGGCGAAGGCTTCATGTCAGGGCAGGTTGGCAAGCCCCAGCTGTCTCGTCTTTGACCTCACCAGGTGCCCACAGATGGATACCTTCGTGAGAACAGTGGAATAAACACAGGCTTTGGTGTAGGATGGAACTGGGTCGGAATGTTGCCTTTGCTGTGTACACGCCATGTGACCCTGGGGACGTTACTTAAGCTTTCAGAACCTCAGTTCTCTTATCTGTAAAATGGGACCTACAAAAGTGACCTTCGAGGGTTGTTGTATATATCCCGTAACATATATTTATGAAGTATCCACTCTACGAGGACAAGCCCAGGTCCCTGCCTTTGGGGAGAGTAAAATGAGACCTGGAACAGGTACTCTTTCCCCCATCCGCTCTGCATTGTCTGAGGCTCCCTTTTCCTCGGGGCCATATCTGGCTCGCTTACCCAGTGTAAGGGACATCTCCCAAGGGACAGGTTTGGCCCAAGAGGAGGCAAGGAGGCAGGGTGTGGGGCTGAGCATGCCTGTGGATAGTGGCTTTGGTCTGAGAGCAGCCTTTAGCTTCCACTTACGCTATAGTCCAGACTTCAACAGCTGGGAGGCAGCAGTCACCTTTGCAGGAAGAAAAGTTTGTAAGTACGGAAGGCAGATGGGTGTAATGAGCCAGCTCTGCAGACCTTGCCTGGATCCACCGTGTAGAACCAGGGACAGAGAGAACACATGTGAGTTCTGACCAGGTGTGTTTACGTGCAAATACCTGTGCACACACATTCACAAACTTGCCAGGGGAACCGCCACATTCTCAGGCACACATGGGCACACACATCTCTACATACACTCACTCATGCTTTGTATTTTTATTGCATTCATGTTTATTTCGGAAGGGTAAAATGATGAGTAACTGAGGCTCAGAGATATGAAGTTCCTTCATCAAGGTCACACAGCCCTCATACAGCAGAATTAAGCTACAAACCCAAGATTCTCAAATGTCTCCATCAAATCAGGCTGCCTTTCTCCACACACACACACACACACACACACACATGCACACACACACACACACACACACCACACTTTCTGAGCCTCAGTTTCCTCATCTGTAAAATGGAGACAAAAACAGAACCAGTTTCATAGGGTTGTAGTGAACACTAAAGGAGATAATGAATGTAAGGTTCCTGGTCCCTTGCCTATCACATAGTAAGTGCTCAGTAAATGTTTGTTTTTACTATGTAACAGGCAGGCATCTTACTAGGACTGGGGATCCTTACCAAGTCAAATACCTTTGCTGAGAATATTACTGAAATATTGTTTCAAATGTGACTGAAAGGAAAGGCAATATACTGCCCAGCAGGTCCTTGTTCTGGAAGAATGACTAAGGAAAGCTTGAGGACAGAGCCCCTAGTGGTGTTGAAATCTCCTCCAGGGTCTGTCATTTGGGGACCCTTTTCTAGCTACCATCTCAACCTATGGCCTCACGCCCAGCCCATTTCAAGATCTTGGGTCTGGCCAGGCCTGGAGAGATGAGCCCCAGAGCATACAGAGCTCTTCCTCTCCAGCACTTGGGACAGGAGGGCTGGTCCTTGCTCGTGTCATCCCAGAGGTCGGCACAAGCTGCTACAAGCTCACACAGAGAAGGAGACAGCAATGACCCAGACGCTGCTGCAATTTGCCTGGGCAGAATGTCTTTCTTGCCAGGGCTGGGCTGCCTGTTCCCCGGGGCTGCTTCCCGCTCTGAGGACGCAGGCTCTGCCATGCTGGGCAGCCTGTGCCCATCCGTCCTGCATGCCCACCTCCAGCCCCAAGCCCCAGTGGAAGGACTTGCACTGCTCTTGGTGGTAATTTGAGCCCTTTTATCCCCGCGGTCAAAGAGGAGTTTATGATAATCCCTCCCTCCTTGGATTGTCATGAAGATTAAGCGAGATAATGCACAAAACACTGGTTTTGGCACATAATAGGCGGCTTGTAAATAGAGCAGCAATTATTGTTATTATTGCTGTCATCGTCGTCATCGTCACCATGATCACCATCAGATCCTAAAGGCAGCTAGCCAGGGATTAGATCTGGTCACTAGGCATGTGATGTCAGGAAAGTAACAGCTCTGTGCCTCAGTTTCCTGTAGTGCAAACTGGCTACTCTTTTTGAGGTTTCCTCCCTTCACCCTCATTCAAAGTCTCAGAATCTCTTGCTGGGCAAGTGTAATAGACACCCCTGTGGAAAGTTGGGCACATGACCTTACTTCTTTGCATCTTTTCATCTCAGTCCACAGGCTAGGCTCTCTAGAGCAGGTCCTGGTTGTCTTTGAACTTCTGGCAGTTTTCCTCTGTCTCTTTTGTGAACCACTCTGCCTCAAGGCATCTATAAATGCTGGGACTTTTCAGAATTCCATCCTTTGTCATTTCCTCCCTTACTAGGGATTTCTTCCACTTCCTGTGCTCACTTCCTACACTGTCTGGGTCACTGTCAAGTTGCCATCTGCTGCCTTCAGCTTCTTCTTGAACTCTGGATCTAATATCCAACTATCTGCTGAAAATCTGTACTTGGATGTACCAGAGAAAACTCACACCCAACCTTCCCAAACTTGACTCACCATCTTCTCCATAAAATTGTTCTATCTTCTTTCATGTCTCAATGATGGCCCTACCACTCACAAGCCTGTCCAAGTCAGACACCTGTGGGTCATCCTACACTCTTTGCTCTCGTAGTGTTATACATTCACTGTTTATCCCATCCTTGCTCCCTCCCTCCCTTCCCCCTCCCTCCCATCCCCCCTCCTTCCCTCCGTCTCTCCATCCCTCCCTCCCCTCCCTTCCTTCCTTCCTTCCTTCCTTCCTTCCTTCCTTCCTTCCTTCCTTCCTTCCTTCCTTCCTTCCTTCCTTCCTTCCTTTCTATCAGTAAGAATTTCACATATTTACTGAATATGTGCTGTCAGTCACTATGCTAGTTGTTGGACCACTAAGTCACTAAATCCCTTTCATATTACCCATAAATGTCTAAGAATTGCATCATGCCTGCTTCTCAGTTGCAAATGACAGGATACATACCTAGGAAGAAAATATACTGAGTAGTTCCCAGAACAAATGGGCATGATGGAGACACTGGCTGGAGGCCAAGCTTCTCAGAACATCCAAGACCACATTGCAAGTCTGGATTAATGGTGAAACTGCCATTGCCATCGCTGAAGCTTCCATGGAATACCGGACACCAGAAACCTGACTTTAGTGCCAACCACTGCTGTTACCAGCACCAGGGTTACTTCTGGGTTGGCAACTGGACTTGGCAACCACGCTGCCCTGAAAGTTGAATGCCGTTGTTGTTTCCCACATCAGCAAACCTGCAAACGAGCTCCAAGCAGAGCCAGTCCTCCCACTGACTGCTTCCTAGCTGGAACGTCTAATTGATGAAAGCTGGTCTTGTGCTCGTGGCATAGAGGCACAGGAGTTTGGAAATTATTTGAGTTCTGAATTCTACCTTGGAGATAGGAACTCATTATATCATATTTTCCCAAATTGCAAAAGTCTATTAAAAAGTTGATGGATAGCTACACCAAAAAAAAAAAAAAAAAAAAAAAAAGACAAATTTCTGGCATGGGAATCTATCTTGTCCTCTCCATCATCTCTGCTGATGTCCCAGGCCCACCTCCTCATCTCTCCCCCATCTCACCCGGGTCAAGCCTCACTGGTTGCTGGTACATTTTACAGTGAAGCATGTTCTGATGTCATCTGCTCAGTGTCATTCTAAGGTTCCTCATTGTCGTAGCACGTCAGCTCTCCAATGTGGGTCTTCACAATCTGTGCTTTATATGGTTCTTCACTTCATCTTCTGTTCTCTCTGTCTCTGTCTCTGTCACACACACACACACACACACACATACACACACTACACATTACACACACATTCATATTCTTCTGGAGCAGAGAGCGAGGAAAGCCATGACAGCCCTTCAGCGATGTTTGTAGGATGGTATGGTAACTCCTGTTATGGAGCCAGCACCACTTAGAGTCCAGCAGAGCTCAGGGGAGAGCCTGTTGACTGCGGACACATAGAGGCCTTATCTGGGGCTGATTTGAGGACAATTTAAGTGAAGGTTTTCCAGATATCTCCTCCACTGGGCCAGAAACCTTACTACTAGGGCCCACACTGAGGGTCCAGCAACTGTGTGTACCGCCCTCACTCATAGGAATCCACTGAGCAGGGCCCCTCGTGCTGCCCAGCTGGGGCCCAGCATTCACCATCCATGACCCCCTTGCCATCTGCCTGATGCAACTGCAGCTGACAACAGCCAGGACGACAGTGAACAATGAGGGAAAGGGGAGGGAGGCGGACTGTATAAACATCCAATTTCCTTTCTCTTGGGAAATACCTATAAGTGACATTGCTGCGTTATATGGGAAGTGTATGTTTAACTTTCTAAGAAACTGCCAGACTGTCTTCCAAAGTGACTACGACTTGACGTTCTCACCAGCGGTATGTGAGAGTTCCAGCTGCTCCACTTCCTCGCTGACACTTGGTATTGTCAGACTTTTGAATTTTAGACTTTCTCATTGGCATGCCATGTTATCTCATTTTGCGTCTAACTAGTATTTCCTGATGACTATTGATTTGTTCATGTGCACATGGGCCATTTGTGTATCTTCTCTTGTGAAGTGTTTTGCCTGGTTAAAAAATTTGTGCCGATTCCTTATTATTGAGTTGTAAGAGTTCATTAAATATTCTGGATACAAGTCCTTTTTCAGACAAATCCATATGATGTTTTTTCCAGTATGTACCATGTGTGTGTATGTTTTGTTTTAGTACTGCCTTTTAAAGAGCAGATGTTTTGAAATTTGATGAAATCCAATTTGTTTTAAAAAAAATGGTCATTTTCTGTAGGTCCCATGTAAGAAATGTTCGCCTATCCCAATATTACAAAGATTTCCCCCTGTTTCTTATAGAACTTTTACAGTTAGGTGTGTGATCAATTCTTGAGTTAATTTTATGTGTGGTTTGAGGCAAGGGCCAAGATTCTTCCTCTTTTTATTTATTCTTTTCACATATGCATGTCCAGTTATTCCAGCATCACTTGTGGAAAAGACTATTCTTTTCTCGTTGGATCACCTGAGCATATTTGTCAAAAACCAACTATATATATATACACACACAGTCTATCCTTACTTTGAGAGTATACTGTCTGAATCATGGTAGCTTCATAGTAAGTGTTGAAATCAGGTCATGTAAGTCCTCCACATTGTTCTTTTGCAAAATTATTTTGGCTCTTCTAGGTCCTTTGCATTTTCTAAATTTTAGAATCAATTTGTCAATGTCTTTAAAAAATGACCCTGCTGAGATTTTGATTGAGTTTACACTGACTATAGATCAGCCAGGGGTAAATTTACATTTTCACGATCCCAAGTCTTCCAGTCCATGAACCCGGTGTAACTTCCCAATTAGTTAAGTCGTCTTTCTTTACTCTTAGCAATGCTTTGCAATTTAGACTGTATAGTTCTTGTATGTGTTTTGTTAAATTCATCCCTAAGTATTTCATGGTCTTAAGATTTATCCCTAAGTATTTTGTAAATGATGTTTTAAATCTCAGTTGCCAATTGTTTGTTGCTAGTATATAGAGATGCAATTGATTTCTGTATTTTGACCTTGTATGCTGTGATGTTGCTAAATTACCAGCATTTTTGCAGATTCCTTAGGATGGTCTCCATTTCTTCATCTATAACATGGGGAGAATGTGAATATATCTACATCAGAGGGCTGAGTGAAAACTAACTAAGATAATAGATCTGCAGGCCTTATCCAGTTCCTGGCACACACTGGCTAACAGTAACAAAACCAATAGTGCCATGTTTAACACAGGCTAAACCAATTCCCGCCATTAGAAGCAGGGTTAGGGGTTATTCTCAGGGGGCAATAGTGACCAGAATGGTGTGGGGTGGGGTGAGGGTGAGAGCTTCTGGGATGCTGAGCATGTTCTAGTTCTTGATTTGGGTACTAGTTTCACAGAGGTGTTCAGTTTGTAAAAACCAGTGAGTGACACACTGTGATATATGTGTTTTTCTATATGTTTATCACACTTCAATCTAAAGTGAAAGCAGTTGAATAACTATGGTCTTCTGAGCTCTCCTCCTGTACCTGGCCCTGGGACCCTCTCTTTACATGGCTTATCTCATTAACTCTGTGATGTGGGTGTTACCACCATCCCATTTTACAGAAGACAACACAGAGGCTCAGAGAGACAGGGGCGCTTATGCAAGCTCACAGAGTGAGTGTGCAGTGAAGATTGGGGTGACCCCAGTTCCTAGAATCTTAACCACTCAGCGGTACGGACTTGTGTTAACGTTTGGTTGGGAAGCACGTTAAATCCTTAATTCCACGACTGAGGGACGTACTCATGGATTTACCGTACCCGGGCAGCACAGGGAAGTTCTGAGGAAGGCAGCAGGTTTGGGAGTGGAAAGGGCAGTGGGAGAGGGGCCAGCAGGGGCCTGGGAAGACCTGGCAGGACCAGCTGAGTTTCCTCACTGTCATCACTGGTTTGCTCACGGTCCACCCGGTGTCTCCAAACCAACCCCCTCACACAAACACTGAATAATTGCCTGATCTGGCCTGCTGAATAGGGCGGAGGTAGGGGACGTTTATTTTTCATTAAAAGGTCAGGAAGAGATTATGGGAGATGGTGCTCATTGGGAGGAGTGGCCTCCAAAAATGTGCTGACCGGTCATATTTATTAGGCCCAAACACATGTTTCCGGTACCTGCTGCCACACAGCCAAGCCTTCCTTGCTTCAATCGAAACTTTTAATTTTGCCAACCTTCCCCCAGCTCTAAGGATGGTTACATGAGCTGATGCCAGGATGGGAGTGAGCGGAGGCAGGAGGAAAGCGTTCAAATTTTCTTTCTGTCACTTAGGAAATGGATTTTGAGCAAGCTTCTTACAGCTGGGCCTCAGTTTCCTCATCTGAAAAATGGGGATAGAAGGCCTCTGCTGCAAGGTTGTTGTGATGAGCCAACTTTATGATGGCTATAAAAGTACCTGGTGGAAACCTGCAGCACAGTAAGTGCTTGGTGAACATCAAAGTGTTTGTAAACTATAAAATATTGTTAAAGCAGCCTTACCCTCTACCCAGTTCTGAGTCCCCATGTTGCACATCCCTGAGGAGATGACTCTCGGCTGTTGAGAGAGGCATTTCTTCCAGAAGGCTCTGGGCATGCGCACAGACCAAGACCGCTCTACATGTCGCACAATGTGACTGAAATGCAGCCAGTTGTCTTCTTCTTTGAGTCACACAGTGACAAATAGCTTCCCGGACTGAACTGAGCAGGTGTTTGGGTCTCCCTTCCCGACTCTCACCTCACCCCAGCATTCAGCCCTGTCCAAGATGGCAGCCTTCTTGCCAGCTACCCTGTATTAGAAGTAGGGTAGGAAGGGTCTCTACTCAGGGCTGGGACTTTCACCTCACTCTTCCTTGTGTGATGAAGGCGGGGAAGGCTCTGAGGTGCTGGGCTTGGGGCTTCAATGGCCACCTCGTCTCTGCAGCCTTGGTGAAGCTGAATCTCTAAGCCTATTCTCACGAAAGTCAGAATAGAACGTCAGGTGAAGGCCAGCCCTAGGCTCTGCCGCCAACTTACGCTCTTTTCCTTGGGAACGTGTGTAAACAGGCCGAAGCAGGCTGGTGGATCACTTGGACTTGTCCTGCTCCTCTCATGTTCCCCTCATAAGCGATGCTCTCTCTTACCTCTGGGTCTTGCACATGCAGTTCCCTAGCTCACTTTGCCTGAGACACACTTCCATTTTCCATTTCCTTCCCTTATTGTCTAATGAGAAGTCTCAAGATGGACAGTTTTCCCTGACCCCGTGAATCAAATCACATGTCTCTTCTCTGTGTCTCTATGATCCCCTATGCTTCTCCATCATAGTACCGAGTGCACTGTATTGTAAGTCCCGGCTGCTTGTCAGTAACCCCTCTCCCATAAGACTTTCAACTCCAATAACCTAGGATCTCTTATTTATCATTATATCCTCAATATCTGGCGCACGTCGTAGGTGACCAACAAGTATTAATACTTGTCAACTGAGTGAATGTCCCATGCTGGCATCCAAATCGCGTCAGGTAGAAGGTGCCCAACTCAGGTGTCCTTCAGTAGTAACTGGAGACCTCTGCATTGTAGGATGAAGACAGCAAAAGTATTAGTAGAGAACACTGAGCCCATAATCTAGAATGAGGAACCTACATGCGTAACTTGACACTACTATAGACATTCTGTGGCTTCTGTGTAAGCGCTCATTTCACCCTCAGTATGTACCTGGTGAAAACTCCAGGGTAGGAAGAGATGAGACAATGGGTGATAGCTGATTCTTCCAGAAGACACATCTTCTGACACATGGCCTTACATTACTGTTTGGTTGCAGAAAATTCTCAGCATCTGCTTCTGTTCTTGCCTTAAGCTTACTTTAGGGACCATCAACGATATTCCTAAATATTTCTAAAGAGTTTTGCTTCCTCTCATATGCTCTGGAAAATGCCTTCCCCGTCTTTTATTCAATGGACCACTCCTTTCCTCTGCCCACTATGTCTAGAGCTACCCCTATGAGCCATAACCGGGGCTTCTAAACTCCCTGTGGTCCATTTATGATTGGGGTTCTTATGAGGAATTAATGAGAGAGGTGGTTCTAGCCTGCTACCTCTCTGGTAGGAAAAGTAACTTCCTGAGTAAGATTTGAGCTGAAAATGGATTCCCCTACTGGATGGGGACATGGTCACTGTAATGCTTCATAGTAACTCTTTTAAATGCCCCCTTCTCCCACACTCGTGTGGAGTTAGATCCTGCATTATTCACAGACACTCTTAGCCTTCCTCTTCCTCCTGACTGTGTGGCTAGTGCTCTGATTGGCTCATAGACATTCATTCCACCATGTTGACAAATCCTGAACTACGTGCTGGGGAGAGCAAGTTTTGAGGAATTAAACTCTAGATGCAAAATATTCAAAGTAATAAAAATAAATAGGAGTTGTTTTAATGGATGACAAGGAAAATGGAATTCCAGGAAGTGTGTGCAAAGGCATTGGGGCATAAAAATATCGCCTGTGTGTAGGGAACTGGTAAACACCCAGAGTGGCAGAACTCTCTGGAAACTGGAAGAAGTGATGGCTGGAGGAGCCGAAGGTCTGATTGAGGCCAGGTGGGAGAGAGCCCTGGGAGTTCCCAGGCAGAGTGACATTGGCAAAAGGGTTTTTTAGAAAGATTCCTCTGGCAGCTGTGTGTGGGAAGGTCTGAAGTAGGGTCAGACCAGAGGCAGGGATGTCAACAAAGGAGCTGTGAGAATGCCCACCCAGGAACGATATTTTCAGGAAGGGGCATCTACATAAGCTAGTTTCAAAGAAGGTCACCTTTGTAAAATGGGTTTGGATTCCCTCCTTTAGACCCCTTCTCATGATCATTAAATGACCCCAAAGCCCCTGCCCAGGAAAAATGCAGAACCTGGTGGCCTCAGGGAGGGAGGGATAGATAGATAGCAGCCCCAGACTAGGGAGCCCCATGGAGGGTGATAACTTTCACCTTTTCTCTTCCCTCCCATGTCTTCCCAGGATTGTGTCTCATCCCAGGAGCTTCTGAATGAGCTGGAGGAACTGCAGACTCATTAGTTTCCTAACTAGGCCAGTGGCACCCAGTTGCACTGGCAGAGAACCTTTGGAAATGTTTTTACTATTAAGACGTTTAATCAACTTCAGCAAATTTAGTCACACTGTTGTGGGCAACTGGTTTTGCTCCTGACCTTGAGTCAATGTTTCCAATTTGTTGGCCTCAGTTTCTCCCACTGAAAATGGGAAAGACCAAAGGAAATCCAAGGGCCTTTCACCCTTATTTATCTGGGGTGGGGGTGGGGGAGGGTGTCTAAGCTCAAGCTCCTGGACTTACCCTCTGCAGGGCTAATAATTGTGACTGGATCCACCCTTGTGACCAATCCACTGGCTTATCCTACGTGTTCTCAAAGTTACCCTTTGGCAAACCCACTGGCTGTGTTTGTGTTTGCTGGTCCAAGACAGCACAGATACTAGGCTCTAGAGAAATTGCGTACTGGAATTTTATAAATGTGGTGGGGATGTGGGCTGTGCTTTTACTCATCACTAGAAAAGGAAAAAGGGATATGTGGATAGTTGATTACGAAAACTCGGCCATGGAACGGGGTATGGCTTCTAATACTTGGAAGATGGACTTTTATTCCTGGGTGTCCTACGTGATCACTCTTGATTTTTACTCTGTAGTAATTACTTACATTTCAGTGTTTCCTAGATTCTCTTCTGAATTCCCGTCTCTTTATGGGAATACTCTGTATGGGTTCCCGCTCAACCAAGACCCTCTCCAGGCCAGATTTTACTTCTGACTGTTGAAGATGTGTTCCCTATCTTCTGGGAACCTCCCCTTTTATATCCTGCAGCTCCTTTAACTCCACAAGTCCCAGCCTGAATTAACCCTCTTTCCTGCCCAACTTGCTCTGTCTCCTCTATTCCCTGTTTCAGGAACGACAGCGTTCTCCACCCAGTCACCAAGGCTACAACCTGGGAGTCATCCTGGGCTCCTCCCTGAGCCTCATTGCTACTTCCATCTATCATCACATCCTGCCTGTTTGGCCCTGAAATATGTCTACAGTCTCTCCTATTCTCTCCTACCCAGTGGATTCTTACCCAAGTTCAGTTCTGACTCTCCTGATCAACTAGATAATTAAAATAACCTCCTCCTGTTTGGTTTCTCACTCTCCAGTCTCCTCTTCTTTCAGGGTGACTTTTCTTCTGCTACTACAGTGATTTTCCGAAAAGCCCAATCTGGCCATGTGTCTCTCTTGCTTGAAATATTACATGAAGTCTTCATGGCTTGCCAAGTAAAGCTCCAATGTCCTAGCCTGCATGTGAAGTCAGTCACAGGAGACCATCTGATGTTTCCTGGATGTCACTTCTTACAAAGCTCTGTGCCTTTCTACATCTTGATCCTACTCATTGGCTTGTCCATCCTCCCCGTACTTTCCTCCTTGGCTCTGCGGACCTCTGATCTCTGTTGACCTCTCAAGCCTCATATCTTATCACTCTCCCCCTACCTATGTGCAACCCTCACTGCAAGCACCCAGGGTGCTTACCTCATCGCCTGAACAGCCTCCAGAGGTGGCCATGCCTACCTACTCTGAGGACCTTGAGATGGCCAATGACCCCTTCTCTCTGATGCTCTCTCTTGCATCTCATGGCTGTGTGATGGGCTCCTCTGGGTTGGTCTTCAGCCATATGCATGGGGGATGGGCATTCCGTATGTGAATGGGCCCTGTCTTCTTCCTTTTTCCATGGCTATTCATCTGTGCTCCCTGCTGGTACCAGTGAGTGAAAGGCCACGATCTGGTCAACACGGAAAGAGGTCACATTCCAGGAATGCAGATATGACTGGAAGATGTGTTGTTCCATGTGTAGGTTATACAATTTCAAGTGGTAACTGACATAATTGGAAAATGAATCATCACTCACATTTTTCTACACATTCTAGGTAAGACTTGCATTTTTGGTCTCCCTCCGTGAAGCTTAGTAACAATCTTTGAGTCACTGGAAGCCAGTGTTCACAGGTGGCACGATGGATGAGGCAGCATGGTGAGTAATCATGTAACTGGCATTAAAAATGCTATTAAGAAACTGTATCAGCACAGAGATCTGTATTGTTTCCAAACAAGTATGTTCTGAAATGCCATGGCAGTGGAAGTAAATACAGCATTGCTACTTCTTTCTCTCATGGTGGGAGATATAAAAATTAGGCAGAAATGGGGCATTTGACAATAAAAAACACAAAGAGCTGTTTCCTGGACATGAACAGGAAGAGATGGTGCCCGTACCCTAAGAAAAATCATCATGTGCATTTTTGGGCAATAAACAAGGATATAATTACCTCTTCTTTGCCCATTATTCCAAGTCTTCATTGATAAATTACTATGCCTCACATGGGCCCATGAATTTTATAATATGAATTGAATATGAATTTTTAAAGTAAATTGATTATTTGTCAGGACCCCACAGAAACAATTTGCTTAGAACCCCACACATCTTAGATAGCTCTGTTCAGGAGGATGACTTTATATATTTATTTTTGAAATGCCCATGGATCCCCAAAAGGAACATAATGCATGCCACCTAGCCTCTTTTTTATGTTGGACTATCTCAAAGAACTCTCCAAATTTGATGGATGTCTATCTGTTTTTAAGCAATGCGATAGCAGGAGGTCAGACAAAACTCTGTGTTTAGCAAAGGGAAAATGCCCAAGAGAAATTCAGTAAAATCATGTCCATAAGGGGCTGCCACTGAGATACCCCGTTGTGCAGCTCTATGAGAGTAAGTAGGTATTATTTCCCTAATTTTAGAGATGAAGCTCACACTTCTAGTGAGAGATGTAGGTGGAGTTCAAGTCCCCATGACTATAAAATGAACCCAGCATCCTTGTTCCTTCCATTGTATAATCCCGATATGGGCGGAGTAGAAAGCAATGTGACTGCACAGTGTCATCTCTGATGAGCTTGGGTTTTAAAAACACAAAGACTAAGGAAAGGGCACATAGCCAGACACCTGGGGAAATGACCCATGTTTGTAAGAACTGTGTCTGAAAGGCTAAACCCGAGAAGAGCTAAGGCTTTGAAACACCCCTGAAAATAAAAATGAGGGTTTTTCTTGTGCTGTTTGGAGATGGATGGTGGGGAAGGAAGGGGGGTCCACAACATGGCGATGATGGTACAATGTTGACAGTTATCAGAGAGAATTGTGAGAGCTGCTCAATTCACCAAGGCGTAAGCCTTTAATCTGGAAAGATTGAAACTCGAGATAGGAGAAAGGCAAAAGGCACACCTCACTGCCCTTAATTAACTCAGGTCTCCAATCCCACATGAATTGTAGCTCAGGGTCCTGATAGGACTTGCAGAAGTCTGTGGAATCCCTGTCCGTCTTATTTGAAGAACTGTGGAGAGAGAGAGACGCAGAAGACTAGGGATGGATATGTCTTGTCTTGATTTTCCAAACCTGGGATCTAGAAATTATGGGCTTAAATCCAGTCTCTTGCAATGAACTATAAATGATTATTAAATGGTGTAGAGGTATGTGCACTTAGAAAAGAAAGTAGAAATCAGTTTGGCACCATCGTAGGCTCACTAACAATTAGTAATTCCAAAACATCATTATTTCTCTTTTGAAAAATAAGCTTCCTAGATTGATGTTGTTGATATTTGTTATTCTTTCTATCCCTGCCTTTTGAATGAATTTGGGGGCATTCTCTCCTGTATGGATCTTGATAATAGGTGAAACCTGTCTTTCACATAACATTGAAGATGCCACATGCTCAATTTCCCAGCTTCCCTTGCAGCAAAGGCATTGGCAGATGCTCCAAGTTTGGTGAATCAGAAGGGGCCACCCATGACTTGAAGTTGGGTTTAAGCAATGTCAAGGAGCAAGGATGGAAGGTGGAGAATCAATGTTGTTGATTTCCAGGGGCAGTGATAGTAATACTCATGGGACAGTCCTGTGCCAGTGGGAGTGAAGGACCAGTAGCAATAATTTCTGCCCAGATCACTTCTTCCAGATGACATGGTGGGCTATTCTTGGCTGCTTGATATATGACTGGTTCTCCATTCTCTCAGAGGCTCTGTGAACATCATAATAACCTTTTAATAAATGCCTTCTATGCCTAAATCAGCCCAGAGATGGTTTCTTTTGCTTGCAACTAATAATCCTGAAAGGACAGCTATATCTGGTATGTCTGGGTAATGCCACAGACGTTGTATCTTGATTGCAGCAGACATTTGTTAAAGATGTGCGAGTTAAAATTAAGAACAAGATGGAATATAGTGGGCTGCAAGACATTGTACTCAGGGGGATAGGCTGTGTATGTCCCCAAATGTTGAGTAATGTATCCAGGCTGGTCTCTAAGGAGGTCTCTGGTGACAAGCTATGGCAGGCAGGATAATGGTACTCCAAAGATATCCACATCCTGATTCCTGGAGACTGTAAATATGTTAAGTTACATGGCAAAGGGGAATTAAGGTTGAAGGTGGAATTAAGGCTGCTAATCAACTGTCTTTAAATTAGGGAGCAGATTCTGGATTATCTGGGTAGGACCAATGTAATCACAAAGGTCCTTAATATTGCTGGTTTTGAAGATGGAGGAAGGAACCCATGAGCGAAAGAATGTGGGTGGCCTCTAGAAACTGGATAAAGCAAGGAAATAGATTATCCTTTAGAGTCTTCAGAAAAACGTAGCCCAGTCAACACCTTGATTTTAGCCTAGTGAGATCCCTTTTGAAGGTTTTTACCTAAGACTGTTTAAGCACTAAGTTTGTTACAGCAGCAATACAAACTAACACACATTCCATGTGTCTCTACAATTGGCCTTTTCTAATGGAGACTTTATTAATGATATGATTAATAGTCTTCCAAGTAGACTGGGCAGTCTTAAGGCTCCAATGGGGGCACTCAGGGGCTACCAGGAAGGGGTGTAGGAATGGGGAAGGCAGAGGCACTGGGACCCTGGGATACCCACCCATGCTACCCTGGAGCAATACTGCTTTTATCTGTTTTAAATATTGGCATTCTAGGAAATATGTTTGAACACCATCTCTGATGTCGTAAATAAAGGTATTCCTGATAACAATAAGCAATAACATTTATTGAGTATTTACATAGACCAGACACCATGCTTAGCTATCTGTAGCTCTTCTTTAATTCTCATAATAAACAGTTCCTCAGAAGGTAGGTATTGTCTTTGCAGGTGAGAAAACTGAGGATCAGAGAAATCAAGTCACTCCACCAAAGCCCTACAGCTTGTAAGTGGCAGAAATGGTATTTTCACTTGGGCAATCTGACTCTAGAATCTGCACTCTTAGGCGAGTGGATCAAACATGTGATTGGACAAAGGCAGTTGGAACAATTCAGAATCCAAATGTCTTTTGTATGGTGACAGGTATACATTTGGGAGAGAGGTGAAATCCTGTGTTTGGGTTTAAAGACACAATTGCATCAAAGCACAGGTATTTCAAGTTAATCAATCACGTTATTTGTTGGTGTTTGCAATGGGTGGAAAACCACTGCCGTTTGGGTGTATTACAAGTGTAAGATTCTAGTACCCTGTGAGAGGAGAATCCTTTACACAACAGAATGGGCTGCCTCCTGATGTGAGCTTCCTGTCCTTGGTAACAGTCAAGGAAAGATCGAGTTCGTGATAGTGGGGAGTTGATTTAAATTCTCTTTAAATTGGAAGATTCTAAGATTCAAGGGTTACTGTGCATAGGGCCAAATGTTTGGAACTCTTAGTGCTGAGCTTAAGCAACCCCATTCTCCCGGGACTCACCAGGCAGAGGAAAACCTAGACAGATAGATTCCTCCTCAGGATGGGACACCCAACCTACGGGGCTTGGGTTTTATCCTAGAGAAAAAGGGAACCCATGGCAGGTGTTTAGGCAGCAACCTGATATGAACAGATTTGCATTTTGGAGGGTTGAGTATGTCAGAGGGGGAGAAATTGGATCAGCGAGAGCAGCTGTTGAAAAGGCCTAAGGAAGGGAGACACATTTCTGGATCAGAGCAGCCAGAGCCAGAAGACTTGGGCTGAGGGGGAAGGAGAGGGCGGAGACCAGGGCAACACCCAGGTGAGGGCTGGGCTGGGTGGAGCTGTCCAGAACGGGAGGTGCTGGTGCCTCCAGGCTGCAGGAACTCCAGGGCACAATGCAGGTCCACAGGGAAGCTTGTCTGGGGAGGAGTCCTGTGGGAAGTGGGTCATACATTTGGACGACTCCACAGATGCGTTAGTCAGAAGTGGGTCAGAAGCTGGAGGTCCAGCATCAAGACAGGTGGAGCCCTGTAATCTCCACCGCGCCTGTGCTTTGGGGACCTGGTGAGGACAAATGAGTGCCTCATCGTGGCATGGGTCTGGCTTCTGAGTAGGATGTGGGCTTCTAGGTGGGCTGGATGCAGCAGAGAGATGCCGCCTGGCTGTGAATCCCACCACCCAGGAATGCCAGCACCACTACCTCGCCACTCCGCAATGAATCTATTTATCAGACATGAGTGAATCAGCATGATTCTGAGAAATAATCTCTCTTCCCAGAAAGCATTCACCAGCCACCACCTCCCTCTGGCCTTCATAACAAACTAGTTCACTCTCTCCAAGAATTCAACTATTTCCACCTATTACTCTAGGATATCACGTTCCTCACAACTAGTGCTTTAATCTGTTAGTCTTTTAATTGTATCTCATTAACACCCTAGCTATCCTTTCCCACGTATGAAACTGTCTGAACATCAGTTTTCTTATCTGTAAAATGGAAACAGTAATATTGACCCTTATTGCACAGATAGGTATTGCATATAAAGTTCTTAGCACATAATGAACACTCAATAGGAGCTAGTTGTTTTCAGGGAGGAGACACTAAAGCAAACAATGAAGCGTTAGGTTACGTTCATCGGATCAGATGGTACTGATAAGGCTGACCAGGCTTTGTGGGGAGGAGGGTAGGGGGAAAAGAGAGACATGAAAATGGAAGTGAGACCAGGAGCACAGGGGAACAGAGTCCAGAGGAGTCAGGATGATAGCCTGGGCTGTGCCAAGGCCAAGGGCAGGGGGTGGCCTAAGGCCACGTATCCAATGCACCTGCTCACGTCTCTTCCAGGCGCTGAGTCTGAGTCTCAGGTAACCTTAGTGCTAGGCTCAGCATGAGTCGGCATACGTGCATATGTGCATTGCAGTCACTTACAGGGTCTGGAACACCTCGTTCCATTTCTAGTTTTTTTCCATTTACACACCACATCACTCTCTGCACAATCCACTTCTTCTCTCGCCGTGGAAATATCTTTAGCTGTGATCCCTCTTCACTCTGACATTCTAGGATACTGAGCCAAATGTCTGATGGAACCTTTCCCCTGACAAAACAAGTCAAACTGAATGGCAATTTTAGATGACCTTTTACTGAGGGCCTACAATGGGCCAGGTGATGGGCTAGGCATTTTTACATCCATAGATGCATTTTATTTCAGAAAAGGTCCACAGTCAAGGGGTTCTGAGCCTCACATTGACAGTACTGACAGTATCTCATAATCTCTATTTTTTTTCATGTCTTATTGCATTGGTGGAATGGTATCATCTTAATGCTCTTGAGCCCTCTCAGAATTGATCCCCATTTTCTTTCTAGCTTCAGATTGCCTCAGGAAATTTCCCTATCAATTCTACCCTCCCCCAATTCTCTTTGTTTGTGATATTCCCCTGGGCACAGGTCTTAGCTGTTCAGTATGCCATAGCAGACACATAGATATTATCAGGCTGTTGACAGTGCCGTAATTCTGGATCTCTTACATCAGGGTCCTGCTAATACACAGAAAACTGGGGTCAGGAATAACTCTTAGGGGGTGGCATTGGCAACATCTGGCCAAGGGCCAAAGAACATCCAGCAGGCTGGGTTCCAGCAGCCAGTAACAATAATGGTTAACAATAATTGAGTATATTTTCAGGCACTGAGTTAATCCATAGGTTCTCAATAAAGAAATGTGTCTGGGGACTTCTGCAATGTCTAGAGATACTTTTAATTGTCACAACTGAGGGGGAAGTGTGCTACTGGCATCTAGTGTGTGGAATCTAGGAATGCCCTATTATGCACAGGTTACCCAACACAACACATAATTTTCTAGCCTGAAATGTCACTGGTGCTGAGGTTGAGAAACTTTGGGTTAAATCCTCTGCCTGCGTTATCTCATTTAGTCATCAAACCAATCCTATAGAGCTGGTGCCACTATTATTATTACCACCTCCCTTTTTAGAGATGGGGAAGCAGCACACTAGATACATGAAGCAATTTTTGCCTAAGTTCACTGAGCTAGAAAGTGCCAGAGCCAGGCTATGATTCTAAGTTCGGCTGACACTAAAGTCTGTGCACCTGATTACTTTGTTGGGAATTAAAAGGTCAGGCCAACTGAGTATGCAGGTCAGGACAAGAAGTATGGCTTGGGGACTGTTCTCAGAGGTATCTGAGGAGCCCAGAGTGCCCTCCCCGCCAGGCCAAATGTCGCTGCCATTGCAAGAGAACAAGCAAGCTCAACCCCTGCCTGCTGGGGGCAGGGTCTTGCAAGGTTCCTTGGATTGAGCTGAGGGGCTGAGCTTGGTTGTTCTCGACGGAGCTGAGCTACGGAAGGCAGGAACACCATCCCAGCAACTTCAGCGTCACACTCCCACTGTTTTGACCTCTCCAGCTTTGGAATCAAGTGCAGGGAGGAGGCTGGCTGACAGCTGGCTGCATCTGCTCACAGCCAAGTGAGAGAAGCGGCAACTGGCCAGAAGGCAGGTCAACTCCTCCGAGTTATCTGCAAACATACTCAGCATATCTGTATAATGGGGAGTGGATGAATTCATAGACGCAGGCCTGGCACATTGTAGACCCCTCCTAAGCAGGGAATGAATAAATCAAATGGTGAATGAATACATCTTCTATGAGGCCAAACCTTGGAATACAGTGAAAGGGCTGGACATAGGTCAAGAGGATAAGGCAGGGCCAGGCCAGCGGGGTGAAGCATTGGTGGATGGGATCGCGCCAAGTCCTCCAGAGGGGTCAGCAGAGCAGCAGCTGCAGCTACACCTTCTAGAACACAAGCCACAGGAGACTGTGAGGAAGTCTGACTCCAGGCACCCTAGAGGCTTGACTAATTTTTGGACTGTCTCATTGGAATGCTCTGGCAACCAGACCTGAAACTCTATGACCTCCAGACCCAGGGGCCGTGGAGCCTGGAGTCTTCCTCCCCTGGACCTCCCCTGGGTGAGGGCTGAGGCCACAAATGGACTCAGGGAATTTAGTTTATTGTTCTTAAGGTGGGAGTAATTCTCAATATGCTGGTTTCCTCTTTCTACGCTGTTTCAAAGACTGTGTTTATATAGATAAATGGGCTTCATGCAATCTGGAGAAACCAGCAAATAACTCTGGGATCTTTTCTTCCCCCTCTATGGATACAGGAGAGGAGGGGGCAAGGGAAGAAAGGGAACTGAAATTCAGTGATGGTTTACTTTGGGTTGAGTGCTTTTCATTGTTGCATTAAGGAGGTGGCAGAGTGCCCTCCTTCCAAAGCATGGTGCTAGGGTTACCAGAGACCTGGGTAGGTGTCCTAACTTCCCTAAACCTCAATTTATACATTGGTAAAATGGGCGTAATACTTGTCCCTGCTTTCTAGAGTTGGGATGAAGATTTAATGAGCTGGTGCACAAGACGTGCTTAGCCCAGCGGCTGGTCCAGAACAAGTGCTTAGGAAAAGTGAGCCCGCGTTATTTTAAATTAATCACTCTCAACCCGCCCTAGGAGCTGGGGCTTATTGTCTCCATTTAGCATGTGAGCAAGCCACGTCTTGGAGGGGTTACCTTGGTACAATTTTGCTCTCAGTTCCTCTGGCTAGTCTCTGCCGACCTCTAAGTCTGGGTCAGTGTCCCTTCTCTGAGCAGCCCAAGCTCTTGCACTTCCCTCTCGGCGTCCATTACCCCCACCTCCCTGTAGGTCCACAAGGACAGGCTCTGCACCCAGAGGATTTTTCTCTGCTGTGACACTGGCACCTAGATGAGTGCCTAGTGGTGCTTGGTGAAAGCTCAGTGTTCATCAGCTGACTGGTAGGTAATTCAGGGCCATTTGACTCAGTGATCTGAAGTTGGTTTAGTTTCTTTCTCATAGGGAATGTGTGTGTGTGTGTGTGTGTGTGTGTGTGTGTGTGTGTGTGTGTGTGTGTTCTTTCTTAGGAATGATGAGTAAAGTGGGTGACTGGGGACATCTTTAGATGTTAGCCGGTCTCTTCTCTTTGGCATTGTGACAATGGAGAATACAGCCCACCTTTTCTCTCTTTGCTGCCTACCTCCACTGATTTCTACACAACTTGAGATTCCCAGAGAGAGAAAGTAAATGTGCCATCCATCTAGAAGGCGTTGGGCGCCAGTTATTCACTTCTTTGGTGCAGAAATAGGTAAATTACAATGGACGCTTGCACATTACAGGGAAACCATGGCTGATTTCAGAATAGGGTTCTGAATCTTGCAGTGACTCTCAGTTCTCTTCCTCCACTTTTCACTCCTAGCTCATCCAGTTCTCCCTTCTCCCCTGAAGACTGCAAAACACAGGACCTTGCGCAGCCAATGAAGGGTGAACCCAACTCCATAGAATAGCTACTCCTCATTAACTAATTAGTTACTCCAATGGTTTGAATTATTCCTCTGTGCCAGGGACTAGACGAAGTGCTAGAGGGACAATGCAGGACAACAACGGACAAGTCCCTGTGCTCCAGAGTTTACAGTTTGGTGAGAGAGAGAGAGATGAGAGTCACATAATCACACCAAATGCAGCCATAATTATACAGAGACCTAAGTGCTAGGAGGGAAAATAATAGTTCTACTGAGGACTTGACCTAGACTGGATGGTCAACCCTGAAGAAGTAAAAGTGAGAGAGCAGAGATCTGAAGCATGGATAGGAGGTGGGTGGTAGTAGGAGAATGTTCCAGAGAAAGGGAGTGGCATATGCAAAGTCTTCGAGGAAAGTGGGAACTAAAGAAAGCCATAGGAGATCATGGAAGTTGAAGGACCGCAGGGTTTGAGGCCAACTGGAGAGGCAGGTGCTGGCCAACTGGGTGGGGCCTTGCTGGTTAAGATAAAGATTTGGTTTCTTTTCTAAGAAAAGTGGGAAGCCATAAGAGGGGATTTAGAAGGTGTGGGATACAATTTGGTTTGTTTTTTGACAAGATTGTTCTGGCTGCCGTGAGGGGATTGACGGATGCCTGAGTGGATGAGGACAGACCAGTGAGGAGGCAAATATAGTTGTCCAGGGAGAGGTAATGTTGTGTGAACTCAATGGAGTAGTGGAGACGGGAGCAGAACATGGGCTTGGGAGTAACCTCAGCAGGTGAATTACAAATGTCCTATGCCCAGAGGGACTCCATCATTAATTTTGTCATCTCTTGCTCACCATACCTACCACTATGAGTATTTTCCAAAACTAAGAAGAGTGAGTGGAATATTTCTTTCCATTAGGCATTCTGTACGTCTTATTGCTCTTGCCTTTTAACATCACTGTTTTTGTGTTGTTTTTCACCAACTAAATCACTGACCACTGTAAGGGTTAGTGTCATGTGTGAACTTGACTGGGCCATGCATGGAGTGCCCAGATAGTTGGTCAAACATTCTTTGGGGATGTGCCTCTGAGGGTGTTTTAGGATGAGATGAACATTTAAATTGGTAGGCTGATTAGAGCAGATTGCCCTCCCTAATGAGGGTGGGCCTCATTCAATCAGTGAAAGGCCTGATGAGAATGAAAAGTTCATCATCCCTCTAGTAGAAGAGAATTCTTTGCTGCCTGACTGTCTTTGAACTGGGACATTGGTTTTTTATCTGCCTTTGGACTCAAACAGAAGCATTGGTTTTTCCTGGACCTCGAGCCTGCTGGCTTTCCGATGGAAACTATACCATCCGCTCTCCTGGATCTCAGGCCTTCGGACTTGACCTGGAACTAAACCATTGGCTCTTCTGGGTCTCCACATTGTCGACTGATCCTGCAGCTCTTGGGACATGCCAGCCTCCATGATCATAAGTGTTAATTTTCTCTGACGAACCCTGACCCATACAACCAATCCATGATTTGTGTTAGCATTGGGAAGACCCAATAACAGAGATAGAAATATGTACAAATGGCCACTCCTTGGGGCATGCAGGTGGGTTTGTAGTCTAGGTCTAACTGGTAATAAACATCTAGGCTTTAGGAAACATTCTTGGAAGACTGGCATACATTTTAACAAGCATGCAAAGGCACGATTTGTTTAAGAAAAGCCCAGTAGTTCACCGTGCCCAGAACCTTAGCCGTGGTGATGGTGCAGTGACTTGGCAGGGAGGGGTTGTTGGGAGACGAGAGTAGAAAGGCTTTGATAGATGGGATTTGGCAGCAGTAAGGAACGAAAGAAGGCTTTAGAGCAGAGGAGTGACATGCACTTTAGAAAGATCACTCTGGCTGCAATGAAAACGGACTAGAAAGGGTGAGGCTGAAAGCAGAGACAGGATTAGAAGCATGCCACCATAATCCCAGGGAGTGATGGCCCGCTTCTGCACTCAGGCCTGGGCATGGGGATGGAGAGCAGGGGCGGTGTGAGGAACACTAACGAGGTTGAGGTGGCAGGGCACGGTGGCTGGTTGGATGTGGAGGGAGCTAGAGAAACAGGCTGAGAGAATCCCAAGGTTTTTGGCTTGCATGGCTGGGAGAAAGGTAATAACATGACAGTAGATTGTTATAATTAGTAAAGTCCCTTGTTTCTATGTTTTATAAAAGGAATCAGAAGGATGTTGTTGTAAATCATTTCCTACCCTTCCTCATTCTTTGCCCCTGGGAATTGTGTGTCTTTGCAGCTCCTGCCATCAAAAGATGAAGACTGTCTCCCCACTCTTTGAATCTGGGCCGGCCTGTGACTGGCTGTGGCCAAGAGAAAGTGGGGGAAGTGATAGTGTGCCAGGTCTGAGTCTAGGCTATGGGCTGTGATGCTTTTCCAGATTCCTGCCCAGCCATCATGTGAACAAGGCTAGTCTGTTGGACAATGAGCCGAAAGGAGCCATCCCAGCTGAGGCCATCTTAGACCAGCCAGTCTCCAGTGGACAAGCAGCTGACTGAAGATCCCTGTGTAAGCCCAGTCAAGAGAAGCTGCCCAGCTGAGGCCAGCCCACGTTGCTATCCACAGAATCATGAGGTAAGTACATAACTGGTTTTTTTAAGATTTTATCGGGGAAGGGGAACAGGACTTTATTGGGGAACACCGTGTACTTCCAGGACTTTTTTTTTTTTCCAAGTCATGTTGTTGTCCTTTCAATCTTAGTTGTGGAGGGTGCCGTTCAGCTTCAAGTTGTTGTCCTTTCGTCTTAGTTGTGGAGGGCGCAGCTCAGCTCCAGGTCCAGTTGCTGTTGCTAGTTGCAGGGGGCAGAGCCCACCATTCCTTGCGGGACTCAAGGAGTTGAACCAGCAACTTTGTGGTTGAGAGCCCACTGGCCCATGTGGGAATCAAACTGGCAGCCTTTGGAGTTAGGAGCACGGAGCTCTAACTGCCTGAGCCACCGGGCCGGCCCCACAACTGTTGTTTTAAGCCACTAAGCTTTTGGGTGGCTTGTTAGACAGCAAAAGTAAAGTCTTATAGATTTTTGTGAAACAGATGTAAAACTAAAATCAACCTGGGAGGTGGATGTTGTCGTTATTATATGAGTGTAACTAAACTCTGTGGGGGCTGATACAGGGCTAAATTAGAATAAGAAAGTCTCTGGATTAGCCCTGTCATAAAGTTCTCGGAATATTTGCTTAATGAATCAGTCAGTGCACTTTTTTCCAGAAAACTCGTTTTACGTTCTTGATGACCTTAGTTCTTATCCTTGTCACAGTGTAGTTGTGCTATATTTGAAGACACATAGGGCGACCCCCTGTCCTGGTTTGTGAAGGACTCTCATGGTTTTAGCACTGAAAGACCCACGACTTTGGAAACCTTTCTGTCCCAGATAAGCCAGGACGGTGGGTCTCCCTACATCTACGTGTCGTTTTCCTGTTTGTAAGGCAGCTGCACACACTTTCACCCATTGTCTTCGGACAGTGAGTGGGCTTTACTGCCGCCCATTGTACAGTGATCCTGAGTCCAGCAAGTCTGAAGTGCCCACTCAGTCTCACGCAGCTAGAAGGCAGCTGGGTTAGACCCAGACAGCCCTGGTCAAGAGGAGAAGAATACTGGACAGCCTGATGCTCTCCCTTGAGCCTGTTTCTCCACTCCTGCTGCTTCGGGGAGAGTTACACCAACACCCTATGATTGGGCCATGAAAGTGAGGGGCTGCATCTCAGACACACTCTGGCACTGCAAACATCTCTCCATTTCGATTATTTGCAAACACATCCCAACACCAGGGGAGAGGAGCCTGTGGCTTATTCTGTAGCCGACTCTATGTAGGGAGGCCACTCAGGCCACTCCCACCCCTCACCCAACCCTCCGAGACCAGAAGAGCTGCCACCTCAGCTCTGGAAATGGCAATGCAGATGACACTAGGCTCCAGAGAAAGACCTCAGAAAAAGAATCCAGAAAAAGATGAGGCAAGGGAGGGAAAAGAGACAGGAATAGAAAGCTGGCTTTCATCTCTTTCAGGAACCTTGTCGATTCTTTATCGTGAACACTTTGTTTAAAAAAAAAAAAATCCATTTCTCTTACATTCAGATTTCCAAGCTGCCGAAAATTTCCTCCTGTGATGAGATGCATTCAGAACAAAAACGTGCGGCCTGATTTGTCTTTCCCTGAAATCAAAAGCACTGTTCTAAAGAGACTGCATTTGCCACACAAAGGTAGCAGATGTTTGCCAAGATTAGAGCTGCACGAGCATTCGCACATTCAATCCTGGGAGCATTTGGGTTTTTGAAAAGTGAAACAGTTTTGCGTTCTTCTGTGATGTGCGGAAGCTTCTGGAGTCACAGCTCAGGTGGGGTGTGGCTGAAGGCGAGCTTGTGAACCTGGACCTGTCTGCAGAATGAGATTGGGTTGGAATACAGGTGGGTAGGACGAGTCAAGTCAGCAAGTGCTCACTGAACACCTAGTGTTTATCTAGAAGGATGATGTTAGGTCCCATAGGTGAGGATGCAGGGCTTTCGAGGATTTGCAATCTTCATTCTTGCCCTCAAGGAGTTTCTGGTCTAATTTCTAGACTCACAGATTTACAAAGCTGATTCTAAAGCTGAACTCGATTGAACTTCCCAAACATATTTCCCTTTTCTCTTTCCCTCCAATCTCGTGCTGGAGATCCCACAGACTCCCAGATGTCTTCCTTTCCCTAACCCCTGGAATGTATCAGTCTCAGAATCCTGCATATTCTACCTCCAAAAATGAATCTCAAAATCCATTCTCTTTTTCCATTTGCAATGTGCATTGGATCCCTTCTTCTCACCCCCATCCATCAGAAACACAATGGTCACATCTCCCACACTGTTTGCCATGCTCTGCGCAGGGGTCACACTGGAAGCTACAGGAGGTTAGATGAAGCTTTACTTTCCCCGTAGTTAGCACAGGGCCTGACATCTATCTAGAGTTCATTAATTTTCTTGAATGAATGAAGATGTAAGGATATACATGGCGGGTCCTCTGTAACCATATCCTACCCATGCCCTCAGACCACTGTGTCTCTGTTGGCAGGCCTCATTGTTTTTTGTTTTTTTTTTTTTTAAATATAACGACTCATTCATTCTTCAAGATTGTGCTCATGCTACCTCCTCCAGGAAGTCTTTCCTGATACCCACAGCCTGTGTGCTTTTTTTACTTCTTCCTCTGTGCTTTCACAGCAGCCTGAGCTTGTGCACATCAGAAAAAAATATTTCGGTGACTTTATGTATCTGATTTCTTGTTTGTCTCTGCTGGGGATGGCAAAAAATTTAATTTCACAATTCTGTTCCGCCTGATGTTGCTGCCTGAAGCAGTGTTGAGCTGGGTTACGAGGATGCCTATCTTCAGCAGGCTGGCTGGTGTGGTTCCTGCATCATCAAGTCTGGTTGGTGCAGAGAGGCTAAAGCTAACTGATCCCCAAGCCCTCCTGGGGTTGGGGCGTGAAGCCGTCCCTTAGCTTCTGTTCTGTTCCCCGTGCCAGGTGGTTGATAATAAAGAAAGTCCTCTTGCGTCACAGCGTACTCCATGCCAGGCAGATAATAGGCACAGGACACCATACTCTGATAATTATGGATGTAGACTTTGGATTCAGAAAGTTGGGGTGGGGTTGGCATTCCCACTCCATCACCTCTAGCTGCATGATGTGGAACAAGTCACGTGGCTTCTCACAGCTCCCGTTTCCTTAAAAGGAATGGGAGCTTCCTACTAAAAGTCGGCCTTTGTAGAGGCCCTTGTAGGTGCCAGGTGCTGTGTACGTGTTTTATGTTATTGCATCCAGTCTTCACAGCCACAGTGAGGTAGGTGCCTTTGCACCCCCACATTACAGGTGAAACAGAGGCTCAGAGTGCTTGGGTGCTATGTCCAAGGTCGTCCTCTGGAAAGGCTCCCAGATAGCCTGCCTCCATATCCAAGCCTCTCAGCCATCACATTCATTAATCACTCTCGGATAAAGACTTTTATAAGGATTCCATACGTTACTTTTTAAAACAAGGCCCCTAATGCTCCATAAGGGACAGCTTTAAAAAAAATACTTGAAGAAAACTTTATTGAGTCTGCACAATGGAAGGCCTTACAGTCCAAGAAAAAAATAGTTCACTACTTCGAACACAAAATATTTCCATTGTAAGGGTAATTTATTTTTATACTAGCAACATCACGGAAGGAAAAAATAGACTTCTTATAAAGGATACGAAAACGGACCGTCTTCCAAAGGAGGTGGTTTTACAAGGTTTTGAAGACAAAAGATTGGGACTTGAGAATTTTGAAGACCTCTTAGTAAAAGGAATGGGTAGACATTCTTAGAGACACAAGGGCTCAAAACAGACGTACGCTAGCGATGCAAGACAAATCAATGTGAAGAATGTGAGGATCGGGGAACACATGCAGTTCTTCCCTTTTGAAACCTGGACTCGGAGTTTCATTCTGCCCCCTTGTGCTTAGCCCTCACTGCTTTTCTCGGCTGCTCTTCTGCTTCTGCGACTTGACCGAGACCAAGAAATATATTGCATTATCAGATTGATTTGTTCCTTAATACCAGTTGTTGTTTAAGTCAGTAAAATGGGCATGCGTAGACCCACACGGGGGAATGGGCTTGCCCAGCTCCCACCAGGGGCATTGTGGGATTCATACTGAGTTCTCCCAGACACCGCTTCTGCCTGGCATGGGAGTTCAGCCCACCCCAGCAGACCTGGGATTGACACAGACACCTGCACCTATGTTGCTCTTTCCCCTGGCTGTGTGCATTTTCTATGGTTTGGGACAAGGGCTACACCGGGAGGTCTCCATAGGCCAGAGTGAGGTTGTGAGTCCTCACTCGAGAGTCCCTGCACGGTGACACTACAGAGCAGGGGCCAAGCTTCCGAGGCCATGCCTGGCCCCAGAACCTCCCTGCCCGGTCCGTTTCTTTAGGGAAGTCTCTCAGATCCTTGGTTAGAACACCAAAAGTGAGCAAGTCTTCCTCTTTCAAGATAGCCCTGTATTGGCCAAAAGGCCAAGACACAGGGAAAGGCTGTGGCAGAAAGGGACCTGACATGTAACACTCTTGCTTCTGGCCTCGCTTTTTTTAGCAAAGGAACTATTTCCCATGGTTTGGGGGAGAAGTCAGACTTTCCTGTTCCTCTTGGGCTGGGCATGAAGCAATCTTCAGCCCTGATGTTGACACCAGGTCAAACCTCAGACCTTCTCTCTGGGCTTGGCTCCTTTATCTTCTAAGCTTTGACCTTTCCAATAAGAAAATGACCAACTGACCAGGGGTTGCATAGCAGCAAGAACTGCGCACGGCCTTAGCATGAAGGGAGAAAAGCGAGGAGTCATGGCAGGAACCTTGACCCCGGGATAATCGACACAGCTTGACTTAGCCCAGCTCCATTGCACATTGGCTGCAGGCCTTGGACAAGTTGCTTAGTCTCTCGGAGTCTCAGTCTCCCCACCAGAAAAGTAAGGAGATTGTACTCCATGCATCAAGGGGTTGTTTAATAGGAAAAAAGGAGAAAATCTGTGTAGAGGCCTTAGGGTAGGGCATAGATATTAGTAGTCACTCTCAAGGTTATTGAAGGTTACACCTGAGTCTGTAGTTTGAACAAACACCTGAACACACAGTATTCATGAGTAAGGATTGTGCACCTAGAGAGGGAGGGCACTGGATTCAACGAGAACGGAGTTTGAATCCCAGCTCCCCCACTTACCAGTAAGCAGTGTAAACTTGGAAAAATTAATTCTCTTCTTTGAGCTTGATTTCTCATCTCCTGCTTTTCTTTCATGGCTCTTGTTGACGGGTGGTGGTAGGGAGATTAAGTGAAATAATGCACGTGTGTGCCAGGCACATGGCAATGTGTAATAAGGGTTCCCATCATCACTCAGGAATCAAGTCAAATTCGTTCAGTGAATGGCCTGAACCTTTACAGGTCTGACCACCATCACATATGCAAAGAGGGGTCAGGCCTCTGGCCTCATAAGCTTAGTGGAGAAAATCTAATGGAAAAATTAAGGTCAAATGTCTTTCTTGGTTTGATCATTCACTTTTTCGTACTCCCCGTGCCTGGCACACTGCCTGGCTTGTTTTAAACCCTCACTACCTATTTATTGAATTAAAGAAAGCTTTGGTGATGCCAACAGAGTTTTGTACAGACAGGGCTGGCTCCACGGGTGGGGCCCCATGCTTCGCTAGGACCGTGCTTGGAAGGGCCTGTGTTGGTTTAATGCTCTGTGGTTGCCATCTTGAAACTCTTGATGCTTCGTGAAAAGGAGCCTTTCATTTCCATTTTGCACTCAGCCTCACAAATGACATAGCAGGTCTGGTGTATAGGCAAATATACGTAGAAGAAAATCCAAGCTCCTTATGTTTACTTGGCAGATGCCACGTGACCTGCCCCTGCTGCCTTGCTTACCTCTGGGCCATGCTCCATCTTGCTTCCTGAACTCCAAATACCCAGGTCATTCCTTTAAGAGGCCCCGCCCTTCATCCCTCTCCAGCTCATCCTATGGTTGGCTCCTGTCATCTTTCCTGTCTCAGCTCCTAAGTCACCTCCACAGAGAGGCCTGCCCTGACCACCCTCCCGGCCACTCTCTGTCTTATTTGCTTGATTTACACTCTTCTTGGCCCCCGAGGCTTCTCCTGAAATTAACTTGTTTGCTTATTTGTTGACTTGCTTATTTTCTGTTTCCTCCAATAGTCTACACTTGATGAGGGCAGCAATCTTCCTGTCTTGTTCCTTACCTTCTCCCCCATGCATTGCACAGCTCTTGGTGCACACACAGTGGGTGCTCAGTAAATGAGTATGGACATAGGAATGAAAGGAATTGGCAGTGTTGGATTTTTGTCTGAAAAGGCTGATCTCCTGGCACTCTCTTGGATGGAAAGTTAAGAGCTGAGTTGGCACCATACACCGTTGGTGGGGATAAGAATGGCTGTGGGGGCATCCACAGTCTCTGCAGTTGAGCGAGTGGCCACCATTGCCATATTCTCCTGGCAACAGAGGTTGGTCTACGGGGCCACATCCCTGCAATGGGAACCCCTTTTGTACCTGGGGACTCAGAAAGGTCTGAAAAGCTGGTGTGAACCAAGAGAAGGGAATCAGAGATTAATAGCAATGGGAACATTGGATTAGACGCCATTTAATACAATGCCCCATTTTACAGATAAGAATATTGAGGCCCAGAGAGAGAAAGAAATGTATTCTGTAGCAATAATAATAGCAAAACCAAAAACAAAGCAAAGCAAAGCAAATCAACCAGCCAAACAACCAAACGAAGAAACAAAAAACAAACAAATAAAACCTCAGTGAGAAGCAGTATAACATACAAGTATGATATTAAATAAGTGAATATTTTTATAAGGTGCTTAGGACAATTCTTGGCACAAAGAAAATGCTATATAAGTGCTTTACAAATTAAAACTCTTTTGCTGTTCCAGGACATTTGCAAGCCCATTACTTGTATCATTTCATTCAACCCTCCCAGCAACCTATAATGATTTATTCCCATTTTACAGATGAGGAGATAAAGGCCCAAGCTAGAGAGTGGCAGAGCTGGGATGTGACCCGGGTTCTCAACCACCACCCTGGATTGCAGTTATGGGCAGAACTGGCCTGGCCTCTCTGTGCTCTTTGACAGTACCAGACAGGGGACTGGTCTGAGTGGGAAATGCCTCTGATTCACATTTGCTCTGCTGGGAAGACGCCTTACTCATTGGCTCATTCATGCTGCAAGCATCCTCTGCCATCTCTTGTGCGCAGAGTGCCGTGGTGGGCACTGCAGACAGACAAGTGACGTCAGGCATCTTCTGTGCGTTGGGGCAGCAGGCTCCCAGGCTGGAGAGACAATGGGCATGAGCTCGCTAAGTGTGCTATTCTCCCTGGGGTTCTTGCCGACCTCACTGTGGAGGGTACAGCCTGCACAGGGATCACGAAGGGCTGCGATCCCAGACATACCAGAGTAGACCAGGCCTGTTCAGCTCTCCCCTACAAAGTCCCACATGGAGGGCTGTGATGGAGAACTCTGCTCACTCCTGCTATGTCTGAAAGCCCCAGCCATCCACAGGCCCACTGAGCTGTACGGAAGAGGTATAACAAAGCCCCGCCAGAGGCCATGCCTGGAACACCCCAAGACTTTCAGCAATGATTCCAGATTCATGTCTCCTCCTACAATCTGGCTTCTTCTGCCCGGAACCTTTGGGCCTGGTTTGCTCCCCACACCCTTGTTGGGAGCACCTCGACAAGCCCAGTGGGATCCAATATGGGTGTTCCCTCTGCAGTCCAGAGCAGAGGTGCCCAACCCTATGACGTCTGTCGACTTCATTTACCCATTCATTCATGCATTCATGCATGTATACATTCATTCAACAAATATTTATTGAATTTCTATTGTAGACTAGGCATCGCGCTGGGCTCTGAGGACACAACTGAAATAAATCAATCATGGTCCCACCTTCCTGGATCCCCCATTCTAGAGGGCTAGGATAAATAGAGTAAAGCAAAGGGAAACATAATGCACATCTTAAAAGGTGCACAGAGGGAAAGGACATGGGTCGATCTAGTGGTTCTAGAGCTGACTCAGGTCTGTGAGCTGGTTGTTAAACACAGCCAATGTGAAAAACTGCATCATATAAATATACAGTTGAATACATTATATTAAAATAGAAGTAAAATCCAGATGCATCACTTCTTAATTATTTTACTATTATCTACAGTCTTGAAGTTGTTTGCTCCTGTTGTATCCATGGAAATATTCTATAACGATATGTCACTGCTTCTCTTCCCAACTCCACAATTGGGGACCTTACGCTGTTAGCCTGACATTGACCTTGGTAGGAGCCTTTGTGCTCTGTAGACTTGCCAACACAACAAGTCAGGGCTCTAGATTTTCACTGAGAGCCGGTTGCTCAACATTTCGCAGCGCACCTCTGGGGCATGAGCAGAACTAACAGAGGAGTCGGACTTCAGGTCGGGTGGTCAGGGAAGATCTCTCTAATGGGAGATTCTTGTGCTGAGACCGGAAGGGCAAGAAGGAGTTGACCGTGTGACCATGTACCTGGAGTTTTTGCAGAAGGAAGAGCAAACACTAAAGCTTGAGGTGTGTCTGCTTCTGGGAATGGAGAGGAGACCAATATGGCTGTTGACTAGTACAGGCAGTTCCAGCCTGAAGAGTGAGAGGAGAGGGAAGAGATGGGAGGTAGGAAAAGTACACCGCCGCCAGGCTACCCTGTCCCCATGGCCATAGGAGGGAGTTTGCATTTATTTGACGTGCAGGGGAAACTGAGGCAGGTGCCTGGGTGTCCACTCAGATTCCAGGACAGCCTGGCCTGAGATCCGCCTCCAGGGCACTGCAGGTACGTCAGTGCTCACTATGCCCAGGACTTTCTCCAGAACCACAGGGGGCAGGGGCCAGGCAATGAACTCTCTTGGGGGCTGCCTTCAAGCAGAAGGAATAGAAAGGATAAAGTTTCCAGCCTCCTGTTGTACAGAGGGGAAATTCCGGGAGGACTTCTGCACACTTCTTGGAGGTCTTGAGGCTCTCAGGCTTCATTGCCTACCGCAGTGACCTCAGTAATGCCCCCTTTGATTGCTTTTCCCCTTGTCCTGGCTCCCTATTCCTTCTCCTCACTCTGGCTTCCTGGGCTCCCCTCCCAAATCAACTACCTGCACCAAAGTCCTTGTCTTGGGGTCTGCTTTCGGGGACTCCAAACTGAAAGGAGGAGTTCTATGGGGTGATGTGAACACAGGGAGCGCAGAATGAGCCGATTGGGAATAGGTGAGAGGAGCCACTTTTGTCCTGTTGGCTTCTTCTAGGCACGCTGGGGCCCTGGGTTCCTCCTTCACGGTCTCCTCATCCCCGGTTGTGGAATCAGCTCTAATTAGGGACCTGATAGTCTCTGTTCTGAGGCCTGAGTGTGTTGGCCAGGAGGTAAATCAAACCCAGTGGGGACACGCCAGAGGCCTCCCTGTGTTTGTCCACACCCCCAGTACCCACCCCTCTGTGGTGGCCTGCGGACAGCCTCAAGCCCATTCCCCTAGGCTGTCCCCTCACCTGCTGGCTGCTGTCTCCTGAGATTGTCCTCATTCTTTCCTCTCACCTGGTCTTGCCAAAGTCTGACGCCTGGGTCTGAGGGTGTGGCGAGCTCTCTGAGAGTCCCCACATCGTGGCATGGCTGGTTCCCAGCACTGACCATGTACATGAATTAGGCCGGGCCACACAGACTCTGTAGGACCCTCAGGTCCCCTGCTACAGGGAGCTAGCCCCACCCTATTGGCCCAACCTGGGTCAAATAGGACCCCCAGCATTGTCTCTTCCTCATTTTGCCCAGTTCAGCATGGATTATCAGTAGCATCTAATTCACTTAGCTAGATGGGTTTCAAGACACGCTTCTACTGTAGAGAGGGGGTCTGGCACTCAGCAACTGGTTGTGGGAGTCATAATTGTCTTGGCCCCCCAAAGGCACTTCCTTCTAACGCCTCTCCATGTTTTACCCCCAGTGCAGGCCAGCCTTCAGGACACACGTGGGCCAAGGCAGTGGACCCCACGCCTTCCAGGACATCCTTCCCTGGCTCCATGGCTGGGAAAGCAGCCCATTCTCCCTCCCTGTCCCCTGGAGGCCTGGCTCCTTTCCCCATCATCAGCCCCTCCTGCTGCTCCCTTCTGAAGCTCTCTAGAACATTCTGACTCATCCTCTGACTCAGGTGGAGTCTATTTCTGTTCCCACGTCCCGCTCCCTGATGGGTTGGAGATCACAGCTGTCACTTCTGGCTTAGTTTTGGGAAGGGAAAACTGTGTTCCTGTATGTGCTTGCGTTTGTGTGTGTGCGCGTGTGCCTGCGGAGGCTGGGGATCTCCTCCCCTGTGGAGCTGGGGAGGGTGCTTCTCCTATTCGGTCCCCGCTTTTATCCCCTAAACCCCTCAAGAGCAGACAAGCATCCCCTGAGACCCCGGGAGGGGTGAGTGGACTCAGTAGTCATGACAAATCTCACCCTGGTCTTTTTCAAGATGACCAGATTATCGAAAGTGATTTTTAGCAAAGGAAGTCCATGTTGACGACTCCATCCACCAAACTCTGAATCTCAGAAACTCCACATAGTGGAGCTGGCTGGAACCTAGGGGCCAAAGGCAATCACCCATGTGATACTTTGGGCCTAAAAGAGACCCAGATTGGTTAAGAACCATATCCAAAATTACCCAGCAAGCAAGTGGCCACGCTGGCTTTGGATCCTAATTAATTCATGCCTTCAGTTGATGTCAGATAGTTTCCTGTTCTCTTTCCTTCTTGCTCCCCAGGCAGAATCCCCCACTCTCATGCCCTGCCTTCTATTAGGCCTGCACTCTACAGTAGGATGGCCACCAGCCAGAGGTGGCTGTTGAACACTAGAAACATGGCGAGTCTGAACTGAGAGGTGCTGTTAGGTGGGAAATGCACACTGGATGTCGAAGATCTAGTATAAAAATAAACCGGAAATTTCTCATTAATAATTTTTTATATTAATTGCAGGTTGAAATGGTACTATTTTGGACATATTGGGTTAAAGAAAACATGACTAAAATTAGTTTCACCCATTTTTTTTAAACCTACTTACTAGAAAATTTTAAATTACCTATGTAATTTAAATATGTAATGGCTCATGTTTGTGGCTCCTGTGGTGATGTTTCTATTGGGGAGAACCAGCCCTTGGGCCACATCTGACCCAGTGTCTATTTATGTACATAAAGTTTTATTGAAACACAACCAAACTCATTCATTTACATAGTGTCTATGGGCAATTTTGCTTTACAATAGCAGAGTCAGAATTTGCTACAGAGACTCTTTGCCCTGCAAAAGCTAAAATATTTACTCGCCATCCCTTTAGAAAACAAGTTTGTAGACTCTTATACTAGGCCACCAACTTCATGGAGACAGGATTACCCTGTTAACCCGAAAATAAGACCTAGCAGGACAATCAGCTCTAATGCGTCTTTTGGAGCAAAAATTAATATAAAATCCTGTCTTATTTTACTATAAGACCTGGTCTTTAATATAATATAATATACTATAACATAACATAACATAACATAACATAACATAACATAACATAACATAACATAACATAACATAACATAACACAATACAATACCGGGTCTTATATTAATTGTTGCTCCAAAAGACACATTAGAGCGGATTGTCCCACTAGGTCTTCTTTTCGGGGACACAGGGTATACGCTTGACATAGACGACGTGCTTCGTAAATATTAGTTGATCGAATGAATGACTTGATTAAGTTTGGAGGGTAAGTATGTTGGAATTCGAGGCCGAGGGAGTAGTGGATGTCAAGGCATGGGGCCAAGAAATGGCACTGCGTGTGCTGGTGATGGGGTGTCTGGGGTGGCCCTTTATAAAACATGTGCTGGCTCTTCCTCTAGATGCTTACATCAGTTTCCCCCTTGGTCCCTTGCCTGGAGTTTTCCTTTCCCAGGTAACCTCCATTCTGAGTACAGCAACTTCAACAAGTTATCTACTAGTTCCAGAATCTTCAATAGCCTGGCTATGGCCTGTAGGATGAAGTCAAAACTTCTTAGCAAGAACTTGTAGGTCCTCCCACCCCACCCTGCCCAGCCCTCGAGCCTGGTACTCTGCCATCTCCTCTCCCCTTGGTGCTCCAGGGCTGTTCCTACACGCACCCCACCCATTCTGGTCTTCATGCCTTTCTTCATACTCCTTCTCTGCCTGGAAACCTCTCCTTGATCTCTGCAAGTCCAATATCCACCCTTTGAGGCTCAGCTCCAATATTTCTTCCTTGAGACACAGGGTGGCATTTTGCCAGTTTGAGAGTATCTTTGAAGTAATTGTTACCGTACGATAAGTGATAAGAGATAGTCGGTTCCCACAGCACTCTGTATCTTTTTTTGGTCACCGGAGCACTACAAATGTACAGCAGAAAAATCTCACTTTTTATCTAGTACTTATTCTGTACACTACACTACGTTCTCTCCCTGTGTGTCTTTTGCAATTCTCACAACAATTCCATGAAGTACATGTTATTTTACCCCATTTTACAGAGGAGGAAACAGATTCAGAGACATGATGTAAGAATAGAGGTGATTTTGAAATTCAAATTCAGATTGGTTGGGCTCTAGAACCCAGTCTTAATCTAAGCTCTGTGCTCTTTCCTAAGGCCACTGCTTACTCAGTCACACGCCTGAAGCCCCTGGGTTCCTCACCCAAATCTTAGAATCAGTTCTGACTGGGAACTGAACCGCTCTGAAGCCTGAGTGCGTTAGCCAAGAAGTGAGTCAAACCCAGCATTATGGTGTGGGGAGACAATGGAGGTCTCTGTTCACTGAGTCCCCAACCTTGGGGGTCCAGGGCACAGAATTATGTGTAAATTAACTCTTTGCTCATTTTGGTCTTCCCGTAAAGGTCACTTCCTCAGTGAAGTCTTTCATGATTGCCCAGACTGAGATAGATCCTAGATAAATATTCTCATAGTACTCAGATCTTTCCTTTCATAACTCTTATCACATTTTAAAAACAGGTTTTCTTGTAATGACGCTTATCATTTGTTTCCCTTGCTTGTTGTATTTCTGGCACCTTTCTCTGGGCCTGGCACATACTAGGTGCACAGTGGATATCTGAATGAATGAATGAAACTCTGCTTGTTCCGCTCACGTGGATAGCAGGCTCATTAGTCTCCAAATCTATAGGGGAGCAGAAAAACGTGTGAGTTTCTGTCCCCTTCCCTCCCTTCCCCAAGTGATTTAGTGTTGAAGACACTGGTATGTGTTGAAAGGAGGCTGTGAGAAATTGATGATCAGGAGGCCAGCAATGTCTGCTTGTGAGCGGAACTGGAGACAGAAAGCTCTTCCCTAGGTCTCAGCCAAGGAAACCCACCCCACCATGTGCCCCCTGGGGGCACAGCTTGGGGCTAATGACCTGGCTGAAGGAGAGGGGGTGGACAGGTCCCCTGTCCCACAGGCAGGCCTTGGGAAGCTGACTCCCCACCCTGACTCCGCTCCCAAGGAGTGTAGTGGAGCCTGCTGATGGATCACCCAGGGTAGCTCGAAAGAAGGTGATCCCCAAGCACAGCCAAAGGGCTTCCCCCATTTCTCTTTCTTCTGCTGCCTCAGTGGGTGTGGCTTGAGAACTTTGGTTTTAACTTGGGTCAGAGGCGGCACAGCCCCACCATGAGGAGGAATGCCCATGGGTGTGGCTGAGGAGGAAATCTTTTTTGTATCCTCAGCCTGCAGTATTGGCAAGCCTGAATCCTAGTGGAGCTTCAGATGTGCCCTAAAGAGGCTCCTGCTGACAGAGTGTGACTTCCCTTCCCACCATTCCTCACCCTGGAGGGGTGGGTGGTACAATGAAGTCCACGGACTTGTGGCAGTGATGTTGCTAACATTTTTTTGATATCAGAGAGGATTATTCATTGTGAATTTGTACCAACTGGACAAACAGTTAACCAAGTTCACTATTTAGAAGGGCTATAAAGGCTGCCTGAAAAAGTTAGACGACATGAACTTTTCGCTAACAATTCATGGCTCTTGCATCATGACAATGCACCAGCTCACACGGCACTGTCTGGGAGGGAATTTTTAGCCAGTAAACAAATAACTGTATTGGAACACCCTCCCTACTCACCTGATCTGGACTCCAAAGACTTCTTTCTTTATCCAAAGATAAAGGAAATAGTGAAAGGAAGACATTTTGATGACATTCAGGACATCAAGGGTAATACGACGACAGCTCTGATGGGGACTAGGCACTGGCCTTGGTGCATAGCTTCCCAAGGGGAGTACTTGGAAGGTGACCATAGTGCTATTCAGCAATGAAGTATGTAGCACTTTTTCTAGGATGAGTTCACGAACTTAATTGTCTGATCTCATACATTACCTTCTAGTTCCCATCTTAGAATCTGATGAACTCCAATGCTTCTTAAGAATTGTTTTGCAAATATCAAACTCTTTCTTAGAGTGGTACTTCTTTGTTTTTTGAAAGTGTGGTTCCTTCCTTCAGAAAAATGGGCACTCCCAAATATTCCCACACTCTTAAATACAGTTATAGGGGAACAGAGGCTCCCTGAAGCATTCTTTGCACTCCAGATTAAACATTTCCATGTAAGATGAAAAGAAAAATACGGTGTCCTGAGCTGAGTTTCTTGATTGTCTAGAGCAAAAGGGATGGGAAAAACAAGAGAAAATGTTGGTAAAGGGGTGGAACAACCTACACCTCACGGGCAGGAGTCTACATGGTAGAGCCTTTCGGAAAACAGCCTGACATTAAAGAGTTAAATATGTATCTACCCTATGACCTAGTAATTCCACTCCTTGCCATTTACCTCAAAGAAATGACAATATGTACTCCCCACAAAAGCCTTTTATAAAAATGTTCATAGCACCTTTAATCATAGTAGACTAAAACTGGAAATCGCCCCAAATATTCATCAAGAGGAGAATGGATACAAAGCTCTGGTCTGTTTATGCAATGGAATACAACTCAGCAATAAAAATAACTAGATTAGTGACGTACACAACAACATGAGTAAATCTCAAAAAACAAAAAGTCATGCTGAGGAAAAGAGGCCAGACAGAAAAGCGTTTATCTGTATGATTCCATTTCTGTGGAGTTCAAGAACAGGAGAAACTAACTTATAGGGAAAGAAATCAGAGCACTGGTTGCTTCTGGGGGAAGATGGGTTTACTGGGAAAGGGCAAGGGGGAACTTTCCGGGGTGATGGGAACATTCTATGCATTTCAGTTAAAATTGAAAGACTAGTCTACTTTAAATCTTTTCATTTCGTTATATGTAAATTACACCCCAAATGGGAGCCAGTTAAAAAAAAAAAAACTGAGTTTTTCTCAAGGCTCTTAAAGACCTTGTAAACATCCAGTCCATCTCTGAAAATAGGTTCACAGACAATGGGTCTGGAGGTTCTCTCAAGTGAAGTTGTGTGCTTCCATTTACGTTCATGATTATTCCCTTCCAGACTGGGAGATCTTTGAGATGGAGACTAGTTTAATTCATCATGTTCCCAGTGCCTGGTGTGGGGATGGGCCTTTAACAGGTGCAAAGGAAGTATTTTTTGAATAAATGAATAAATGAATTCATTCCTTTGCTCCCTTCCTCCCTCCCTTCCTTTATCTCTCTCTCTTTTCCTTCCTCCTTTCCTCCCTTTCTTTCACTTTCCTCCCTCCCATTTTCTCCTTCTCTTTCTTTCTGTCCCTCCCACCCCCCCTCTTAAAAGGAATATCCATTCATTTAGTCCTTAAGGTACAGTGTTTATGGACCTATGAGCTTTTTAGGAAGCTATGAAAATAGCGCAGATCTGAACGAGGAAAGAAAACTGCAAAGTATAAGAATGAATGTTTAATTAAATATATATAAAGCATAACACTATGAAAACTAGTTCAATCCAACTTAACTCCTATTATTATATAGAAATTATATGCAGTGTAGGGTGTGGATATATTTTAATGTGGTTTTCACAGTGGGGTATGGGACAGTTTCCAAAAGGAAGAGGGACTAAGGGCTCCCAATGTTTTAAAATAGCTGTGCAATGGGTTTATACTTGATATTGTGAGAAACTCTCTTGCAAAAATGTGTAAGGAAGTGGAAGCTGACACAGGAAGAGCAGAAGAGTTGATGTCTATAGTTGAAGACTAACACCTCATTAATTTTTTTTTTAAAAGAAATGGCAGATTATATATATATATATATATATATGTGGTAGGCAGGAAAATGGCCCTCCAAAGATGTCCATATCCGATTCCCTGGGACCTGCAAATATGTTACTTTCATGACAAAAGGGACCTTGCAGGTGTCATTCAGATTAATGATCTAGAGATGGGGAGCTTATCCTGAATTGTCCGGGTAGGCCCAATGCAATCACGTAAGCCCTTAAAATTGGAGAACCTTTTCTGGCTATGGCAGAGGTAGATTTGAAGGGAAGAATAGAGAGGAAGGGAAGAACAGAGAGGAAACATGGCTGGTTTCGCGATGGAAGAAAGGGCCATGCGTTAAAGAACGTGGGTGGCCCCTAGAAGCTGGAAAAAAGCAAGAACACGGATTGTCCCTTGAGTCCCTAGAAAGGAACACAGCTCTGCAGATACCTTGGCTCTATCCCTGTGAGACCTGTGTCAAACTTCCAACTAAAGAACTCCAAGATAATAAACGTGTATTGTTTAAGCCACGAAGTCTACAATGGTATGTGACACCGGGAGGAACAAATTAGCATAACATGTAGGGGTTCACATAACTGTCAGCATTAATTGAATGTTTCCTACGTGCCAAGGACTGTGCTGTGTACGCTGCATGTGTGAGCTTGTGTAATTTTCATAACCACTCCAAGAAGTGGGTACTGTTATCATCCCCATTTTAATGACTGAGTCTTCGAGAGGCTAAAGAAATTGCCCAACGTGGCAGAGCTTGGGAGGGACAGAAGTGAGGTTTGAACACCTTTCTGTGTCTCTTCGCTAGATGTACAGGTACTCACATCTAGGGTAATAGCTCTCCTTAATTTTTTTGTCTCCCATTCAGGGATGACTAAGGTAAAGTCGACCTATGCAGACCCGTGAAGATGAACACAGGAGACTAGAATGTGACAGCTCTTTAGGACATCATGCTTTAGCATTTGATGAAGCATCTCCTTTCTCATAAATTGTCTATGGGGCACCATGCTTTAGACCTCAAAGCAGCATCTCTTTTCGCATAACCAATTACAGAACTAATTACAATCTGTTTTTATCTGTTCATTAAGGTAGATATAATTAAGGGCAACATTTTGTTAAACTAGCTGTGTGTGTGCCTTCGAGTAATAATTACAACTTTTATTTCTTTTGAGAGCCTTTCTAATTTGTCTTGGCTCCATCTCAAGCCGTCTCCTAGTCTCTCTTGCTCTCTGTTCTCCTTCAGAAAACCTTTGGCCCCTCGCTCCTGCACCTCTGCCTATGTGCCAAGCACTGAAATTAATTCTCCTAATTCGTTTCTACTCATCCTTCAGTTGTCCTCTTAAATCTCACTTCCTCGGGGAGGCTTCCCTGATGGTCCACTCTGGAGCAATCCTCTAAGGTAATTCCCCTCCACCCCGTGCCCTCTATCCACCTTTTTACATTCATCAGTGTATACATTTATCACTTTGTGTATGTCCCAAGGCACCGTAAGCTTCATGAAGCCAGGGCCTCATGTCTATACCATTTCCCACAATGCTTAGCACATGGTAATGTTCAATGAATATCGATGGATTGATTCATGATAGATATGGACTGGTCTTTGCTCCTTACTGACTGCTGTTAGTGTCTCTGTGTTACGTGCCACTGAGTGGGCTCCAACTCCTGGTGACCCTATGAATGAGTGACCTCCACAGTGTCCTGTCCTCAACAGCCCTGCTCAGCTCCTGTAGACTCATTCTGTGGCTTCTATCATGGAGCCAGTCCATCTCATATTTGGTCTTCCTCCTTTCCTGTTGCCTTCTATTTTTCCTAGAAGAATAGGAAAAATTCTTCTTTGTTGTCTTTTCCAAAGAACCTTGCCTTCTCACGATGTGCCTGAAGATAGCTCCAGTTTTGCCATTTTTGCTACTCAGACCTTAACTGGGTGTAATTTTGTCCCATTCTCCACCCTCCACTTCCTCTTCCTCCTCCTGTTTTGGGAAAGTGCACTGGCATGACAGGTACACCTGTACACATGTGCACGCACACATATGCACACTGAGGATGAGCCACGTCTTTTCATATCTCCTCTTTGCCTTTAGGCCAGAACCCCTTGGCCCGTTAGCAGACCCAGCTTCTGAATTGGTCTATAGACGGGGAAAGGGGTCTCCATGCTGCTTATGAGAGATGTATTGCCTTCTGGGATCATCTACTATCTCAGGAGGCCAGGGGATTATCCTGTCACCTCTGTCGCTGAGCCCCCTGCAGGTGGCCTCCTTTTTCCTGAAGTTCACAACCTGAGGCTCCATGCTGGCCTCTCCTGCTTCCCCATGGGCTGCTGCTCAGACCCAGGAGCCGGAGACTGAGGCCATGCCTCCTTCCTTCCCCCCTCCACCCTATAGGAGTCTCTGGCAGGAGGTTCCCTCTTTCTAGGCTCTCCAGGAGATACCTGGAATTTCATAACTGCTTCCCAGACAGCACACAGCTGTGGGCATGGGGCTGGGTTGCAGTTCCAAAGGGACCTGACCCCTGGACCACGGCCCTCTAGAGAAACCCCAGGGTGATCATTGCACAACTGGGCAGTGAAATCCATGCCACGGAGTTTAAGACCTTTGATCGTGGAACCTTGGCTTTTGGAAACAGATTTGGCGAGTGGTGATGTTCTGTTCTTTGTTTCTGTTCCCAGGCTGCCTCAGTTCCGCCCCTCCCTGCTCCATGCCCCGAATTAGCCTTTGCCCTGAACCTTGCCCCTTCCCAGTGTCCCTGGTCTGCTCCACCTACTGCCCAGACCAATGAGAGGCCAGAGGAGGAGAGTCTGATTGGGCGGGGGGGGGGGGGGGGGGGGTGGGGGAGGTGGGGGTGGGGGTGGGGGAAATGCCTTCACACCCATAGTGCTTCCTGAACTCCAGGGGGAGGTGAGGTCTCTGCCAGGGGACCTGCCTGCCTGCCTGCCTCCTTAGCCTGCCTCCTGCTGCCGCCCGTTCTTGTTCTCCAGCACCTTCGGTCATGACCATTTCCCTTCAGTAGCCTTGCTCCTCTGTTCTCCCACCAGGATGTGCAGAATGTGTTGGTTAAGACTTTTGGAGTCCACAGATTCGGGTTCAGTACCTGGCTGTTTGACCTTGGACACATGACTTCACCTCTTTGGACCTCTGTTTCCTCAACTGTCAAATGGGCTTCATAATCTCTTTCTCACAGGGTTTTCATGAGAATGAAATAAGGCCCTGTACCTGTTTAACGCACATTCGCTGTGTAGCTACTATGCGACAGACACTGAGCTCTGTGCGGGGGTTACAGTGGTGATTAAGAGAGTCTGGTGGTTAGGGGCCTGGATTCTAGAGATGATCGAAAACTCTCACACACAAACGCAGAGATACCCCAACAAAAAACAGAGCCATAAATTTCCCTTCCATGTTGCATGTGCTAAGAGTCAAAGAGATGGGAAGCAGTGATAGAAGACAGCAAGGTGAGGGAGACTTAGGGGTGGGGAGGGAAGGGCTATTTTAAGAAATGGCACTCACCTGAACCCTGGAGGATGCGAAGTGGTCCAGGACTGGGGGTGAGTGAGCCAGGTACGGGGATAAGCCTCCAACTCAGAAACAGTCTAGTGGATTTATAGATCCCAACGGCGGCCTTTGTAGCTCGGATATGGTGAGCGAGGGCTAGGCTGGGAAAAGGTGAGTGTCAGACACAATATACCGGCTCCTGTAGGTCGGTGGTCCTCAAAGTGTGGCCCTGGACTGGCAGAATCAGCATCACCTGGGAATGTGTTACAAATACACATCCTTGAGCCTGACCCCGGATCTGCTGAATCAGAATCTCCAGGGGTGAGGTCCTGCAGGTGATTCTATGCTCAGGTTTGGGACTTTCTGCCAGTATAAATAAAGAGTTTGGATTTTCCCCCCCAGAGTGGGAGAATATTATTAGTGTTTTAAACAGGGAGGGGGTGTGTAAGAGCGAGATGTGATTGGATTCATTTATTTTAAAAGAATCCTCTGGCTGGGGGTGGGGGATGGATTGTGAGAACCGGGAGTGGCAGTCTGAACCGTTTATCGTCTTGCCTTTCCACACTCACGCCTTGCCGTCTTCCTTCCCACTTTGAAAATGAACATTGAGCAGCCATGTGACTGCCTACCCTGTGTCTGATCCTAGGGGCTTTGCTTGCGGAGGTTGTGTGCCAAGAGGCTGGGCCTTCGTTTTGCAAAGGCCTGTGTTTGAGTGACGTCTCTGTGGGAAGACGAGGTGGTGAAACCCCCCACCCCCCACCAGCTGCTTGGGTCTAGGAACCAACATCATTGGAAGGGAGAAGGTTGGAGCTGTGCTCTCCAGGGCTTGTGGGACTACGTGGGAGGCCCTGTGTGCCCTCTGGTTGCTCCTGTGGACAGTCTCCAGTGGGCATGGCTGGTGGAGGGGACCTGACAATCAATCCTGGCTGTTTCCACTGCCAGCCCAGCCCTAAGGTCTGAAGTTTGGGAGCCTACTGCGGAACGTCAAGAAGCTACAGCCCTTACATGCACCACCAATGGGCAAACTTCAACAGATTATTTAGGTAAAAATTGCTAAAATGCCAAAAAAGTTGGGGAAAATTGTGGAAATACTCAGAGAACTCAGGTGGAGCTGTTTAGTAGTCCATTTGGGCAGAGGAACAAGCATGGGGTTTGGAATCAATTTCCTGGGTAGAGACTGGCTTTGCTGTGTGACCTTGTCTTTCAGAGCCATTATTTCCTCTTCTGTAAAGGGAGGGACAGTAACTCCCACCTTGTAGGATTTTGGTAAGGACCGAAGGAAATATTAAAATATGCGAAGTGACTGGCAGAGAGCAGGCATATAGTGAGTGCTTTCTCTACTGTTCAGTTACTGCTCTGTTTCCTTGCTGACTGCTACAGTGCCTGCTGCTGTGTAACAAACCACCCCAAACTTAGCGCTATAGCAAACAACCATTTTATTAAGCGCAGGGAGTCTGTGGGTTGGGAATTTGGATAGGACACAGTGAGGATGGCTTGACTCTACATCCTGATGTCTGAGCCCTCAGCTGGGAAGGCTCAAAGGCCTGGAGGTGACTTGAATGGCAGGGGACTGGAGAGTCCATGATTGGCTTTCGTCATGCTCAAGCGCCTTGGCAGGGATAGCTGGAAGCAGCACTCAGCTGGGCCTGCATATTTTCACTCTGGCACGATTCCTTACATGGCAGCACCGTGTTCCAGAGAATGAGGTGGAAACTGCCTGGTCCTTTATGACAAGCCTTGGAAGCCACATAGCAGGATGTCAGTCTTAGTCTATGGATTGAAACTGTCACAAGCCCACTCAAATTCCGGAAGAGGGAACATAGGCCCTACCTTCAGTGGGAGGAGTATAAAGAATTTTTGTGGCTGTGCTTTAAATCTGCCACACTAATAAGACTTCCAGACTTAAGTCAGTGATGACCAGGCCCGTGTTCCCAGCCTCTATGGAGAGTAATAACAAGTCTCCTTCCAGATACTATGGATGCAAAATTGTCAGCTCCTTGTAAGCCTCAGAATTCAACTAACCTTGGTCTGTGACCCGAGGAGGGACATAGAGTCCATTTTCTTGCAGAATGTGGAGGTCAGCTGAGCCGTGGAAGGGATGAAAAACATCCTGCAGGTTCTCCCTCTCCGAGCGTTTAAAAAGCAGTAATAAATAGATGAGAGCCTCGGAGGTGTGATTGATTTGTTTTATGAATCACAGAAGAGGCTGTAACTCATGGGAGATTAGGGTTGAAGTAAGTTGTACGGCGCTTGCATTACATGTGGAGATTAATGGCTTATCACACAAGGCCCCACCGTTAACCCAGCTCACCCACAGGGAGTTTAATAGCAGGGCCATACAGGCTGACTTTTAATTCTTGAACAAATGTTCCTGGCTTGTGTGTGGCCCTGATTCTCACCAGTGAACACCTGCCTGGTTAGAATTAGGAGGGCTCAGGAGCTGGGGAGCTGCTGCTTTCGTGGGGAGGAGCTAAGGATTCCCAAGGATATCCATTTCCTTCCTGCCCTGTTTTCTTTTTTTCTTTTTCTTTTTCCCCTCAAGGCAATAAGAATTTCTCAGAAGGGCTAAAGGATGATGCCATTTCTTGTACTACCTCCAACTAGTATTTACTCAGTGTTCTAGGTCCTGTGTCGAGGGCTTAATAGAGTCTCATTGAAATCTCACAGCAACCTTCTGAGGTCTGCATGATTGAACCCATTTTACAGATGAGGAACATGGGCTGGAGGCTGCATGGCCTCATGTAGGGAGCGTAGGTTGGAATCACGTGCACCTGGGTTAGAATCCTGGGGCCATGCTTCCTTCACTGTTACACTTCTTATCTTGGAGCTCCACTTGTTTCATCTGTAATGGATAATAAAAAATGCACAATGTAGATCCCTTGAAGAGGTGCTCTGAGAGTCTAAGAGCTTCCTGACTGGCCCTTAGCAAGTGCTCACTGACAAGTCAATGCAAGAGACTGCTGGGGGAAAGAAAGGGAAACCGAGAGAAAGACCACCATGTGCTTCTGAGACAAAACTGGCATCCCGTGGGTGTCTCTGGTGTCATACCTAAGAAGGTCAAGGTGGAGTTCAGTGGGGTTGGCCTAGGTTGTTGAAGAGATCCAGGCTGGAGAAGGATGAGGTTCGAGTCTAGACTTGGCCTTGCTGCTTCGTATCAGTCTAAGAGTACCTGATGATGCTTGTCGCAGAATGTGTTTGGGAGAATTCAGAAGCTACACGGTAACGCCAGCTGCAGGCTCAGCCCTGCTATCCCTTCTATCTGTCCTGACCAGGGCAGCAGCAGTCAGAGATCTTAAACGAGCCTGCCTGGGGACTGGAGTCACTTGTGTTGCTGGTGGGCACCTAGCAAGGTCATGGAGAGCCCTTGACATTCCTCACCTCAGCCTGTTTGTCCGTTTTCATGTCTTAGCTTCTGCCTCTGCTCCCCTGACCGGCACACCTCCCACCTAATGAGAAGAGAGCTTGGCGTCTGGATCTGCCATCACACAGAATCCCAGCTGTTGGCTTGTGTCTTCTGTCTTAGGTAGAACTCTAAACTTTCTATCTACCTGCTCCCTGGTCTTTGTACATACAGAGAAGACCTCCTGGGATTTTTAAGGCTGCCCAGATCTCACTAGAGTCCCCCATATTGCTTGGAAATCTGGTTTCCACTGGGACTAATCCAGGTTAATATCCATAACCTTGATTCCCTGAGTTCTGGTCCTAAAGATAGGGGACCTCCCTTAAAACTTGCTGAACTAACATTAGGACAAATTAAGACTTCTTCTCCTTCTCACAGTGGGAGTCATAACACTAACATTTATGGCCCAAACTCTTTCCATTTTCCACATGAGATAATCTTTCCACTAAATGCATCCAAACCCCCCAGCCCCACCCTTTTTTTTGCTTTATGTTTGCATAGCCCTTAAAAATTCTACTTCATAGTATTCTTTAAATGGTCTGCCTGTTTCTCCACCTTCATTAGAATGTAAACTCTACAAGGCAAGGATTTTTGTCTGATGCATTTATTGCTATGTCCTCTGCCTTAGACATTATCTGACACATAGTAGGTGCTCAATAAATATCAGTAGAATTGATTGGATGAATAAATACTTGTGAGCTTTCAGAGATCCGGGTCTCCCATATCCAGGCTGCTTCTGTGGCCTTGCCTGACTCAGGGCCACTGAACCCCTAGGTAGCTCACGTGGGCTTGTTGGTCCCTAATCTGGTCACTCAACTTTGCTCCCTGGATTTAGTCTTGGCCTCTGGCCCAGGCTTTCCAGGAAATCCAAATCCACCTGTTCTCAGTCTTGACTCTGCAGCTCCTAACTGATCCCTGAAACTCTGTGGGGCTCTCGCTCCTCTGTGTGGCAGACACAGGAATGGCCAGTCGTATTGGGTCTGTGGTCATTGTCAGTCTTATGGCCACACAGCAGATCTTCAGTTGGCCTGTCAGTCAACAAGTGTTTAGCAAACAGAGCTGGAACTCTGAAGCTGCAGTGCCTGGGTTCAAGTTCCAGCTCTGCATCTTAGCTCCTTCAGCAACCTTTCTGAACATCAGTTTTTTCATCAGTAAAATGGGCTTAATGATACTCATTTGGAGGCTTCAGTGAGAGCAAGTTTGAAAAGCAGAATTAGCTTGGCATAGAGTAAGGGCTCAGTAAATGTTAGGTATTATAATTGGGTATCAGGCACTGGGCTTGTTTTGGGGGTTACAGATGTGAATGAGCCACAGTCTGTGGCTCAAAAGGACTCACCTTCCAGAAGGATAGACCAACAAATTGCTGGGAAATCAGAGTGCAGTGTGTGGAGCAGTGATGGGAGGATTTGCAGGCCCACCCGAGCTCCCCGAGGACACACGCGTGTTCTGCACTTTGATCACTTCTCTTATTAATTATCACACAAACACAAACTCATTGTACAACATTTAAAACCACTTAGGAGCGCTACCTCGAGCAACCAAGGTCAAGGACATGAAACCTCCTAGGATAGCTAATAAATGAGCAGATGAATATGACTTCACCAAGTTGAAAGGTGTATGTTATCTATTGCTGGGTAACAAATGACTCCAAACTTGGAGTCTTAAAACCCAAACATTAATCACCTCACAGTTTCTGTGAGTCAGGAATCAGGACATGGATTGACTGAGGTCTCTGGTTCAGGGTCTCTACAACCAGGGTGTTGGCTGGTTCTTAGGTTTCATCTGAAGGCTCCAGTGGGGGAGGAAGCCCTTTCAAGATCACGTATATGGGCGTGAACAGGATTCAATTCCTCATGGACTGTTGATTGGGGACCTCACTTCCTCCCTGGCCATTGGCCAGAGGCCTCCTTCAGTTCCTTGCCACACGGGCCTCTTCACTACATGGAATCTGGCTTCCTTCAGAAACGTCAAACAAGAAAGGATGGACAAGGAGAAGCCAGAGTCTTTCTGTAACTTAGTCTCAGAAGTGACATCTTGTAACTTTGATGGTAAATGGCATTGGACAGGAAGTTGAAGGCTCACACGTGAAGAGCCTTGAAGACCCTGTAAGGAATTTATTCTTTAGTCTTAGGATAATGGTAAGCCACTGAGAGCCATCAAGGAGGGGAGTGACATGTGGGAGAAGGATCTGCATGGGGTTCTGTGCTTTCCCACACGGCTTTGCATGTCCAGGTAGACCTTTCATCAAGAGAATGAAGACTGAACCAGAAGTGGCATCTCAGGTATGACAGCCCACTTCTCCATGTCCTTAGAGCTTTGTCTTGTGGGTTATGTATACCTCTGATCCTAACTTTGTCTCAATTGACTCATGGTTAGATAGTCTCACCATTCTTGCCAACCCCTTATGGAACGTTTTGTAGGCAACCACTGTGTGTCAGGCAGGTCCCTGCAGAACAACTATTGAGAAGGGGTGGGGACAAAGATGAATCAGATGAGAGCAGGGCAGACCTGCCACACTCAGTGGGTCAATCAAGGGTGCTAACAAAACATTTACAGACGATTCACCGTGTATTGGGCACTATGTTAAGAGCTTTATAAACCTTGTCTCATCTAATTGAACCAACCTTCTGGGTTTGCACTGTTATTATCCCGTACATATGCTGAGCAGGTATTTTGAGAGAAGACACAACTAGTGACTGGCATAGTCAGGGCTTGGATCCAGGTCGTCTGGCACCAGAGCCCAAGCTCTCAGACGCTGTGCTGTCCAGCCACCCGAGCTCCCCGTGGACACACGCGTGTTCTGCACTTTGATCACTTCTCTTATTAATTATTATCACACAAATACAAACTCATTGTACAACATTTAAAAATCATGGAAAGATAAGAAAGGAGCACACAACCACACACAATTCAAACTGCAGAGACAATATCACTGCTTAAACATTAAAACAATATTTTAAAAAAATTTTAAAAATGAAAAAAAAAAGTCCCATTTCTCCAGCAAAATAGTGATGCCTGACTCATTGTATCCCTGGGCCATGGGATTATCCAAGGTATCTGGTTGATTTTAATTCCCCAGGGAGGTAATGGAACATGGGTCAAAGGCATGGAGCTTGCTGGGATTCTAGCTCTGTCCCTTCTTAGCTGTGTGATTCTGGGGAAGTCACACTCTTTGGAGCATACACTGTCAGAGCACCAATTTTATGCCCTCACAGCCTTTTACTGTTTTTGTCCACTCCAGCCCACAGCCAGCACATGTGCCCTCTGGCTGTAGGAACCTTCTCCCTTAGTCTATGTGCAGGGAGAGTTGGAGCTGCAAGTGACTGCGGGGTGCAGGGTGCATGTTATGCAGCTTGTTCCCCAACAGGGACAAGTCTGAGTTGTGCCCCACACTGTTTGCAGAGCTTCCCCACTGGGTCCAAGCAAGACTCGCCCTCCGTGGGTCTCTGCCTCATATTGTGCTCTTGCTGACCTCCTGCCCTTCCCGGTCCTGCTTCTCATTACCCAACACTTCTTCCTGGGAACCCTTTCAACCATCTTTGTCTCACACAAACCAAAATTGAGGGGTAGTCTACAAAATGCCTGGTCAATACTCTTCAAAACTGTCAAGGTCCAGAGAGACAGAGAAAGACTGAAAAGATGTTTCCGCTTAAAGGAGAGTACCGAGACATGATAATTAAATGCAAGGCATGATCCTGGATGAGAGCTTGAACTGGGAAAAATAAATAGCTTATAAAAGACATTGTTGAGACAACTGACAAAATTTGAATAAGGACTGTGCAGGTAATAACATTGTGACAGTGTTAAATTTCGTGATTTTTGGTAATTGTACCACAAATGTCCTTGTTCTCAGGACATACTCTGTTTCCCTGAAAATAAGACCTAGCAGGGCCATCAGCTCTAATGTGTCTTTTGGAGCAAAAAGTAATATAAGACCTGGTATTATTATATTATATTGTATTGTATTATATTATATTATGTTATGTTATGTTGTTACATTACGTTACGTTACATTACGTTACGTTACATTACATTACATTACATTATATTATATTATATAGACCGGGTCTTATATTAATTTTTGCTCCAAAAGATGCATTAGAGCTGATAGTCCGGCTAGGTCTTACTTTCAGGGAAATGCAGTAAACACAGAAATATGTAGTGGTAAAGGTTTATGATGTCTCCAACTTTCGGATGATAATGGGGGTGGTGGAGAGAGAGAGAGAGAGAGGGAGAGAGAGAATAGATCAAAGTGTAACAATTGTCCAGTCTGGACAGAGGATGTGCAAGAGCTTCTTATACTGCTAGAGCAGCTTTTCTTTAAGTTCTAAATTGTATCAGAATAAAAGGAACCTTTGTCTCAGGGTCACTTCCAGGGAACCCAACCTCAGACACCCTCTGAGCATGGGTTTTGTCAATTGCTACATAGAGATCAGGGCCTTTACCCAGCCGGGCTGTTACCAGAATTAAAGTAGCTGGGATCTGAGGCAAGCCTGGCACAGTGATCAGAGGCTGCGTCTCCCCTGCCCATTTGTTAGCCATACGTTCTGGGACAGAGGGCTTGGGAGGCCTGCGGAGAGCTCACCACATATTGCAGGCGCCCCGTTTTTGTCCCCAGTTATCTCTCTGTGCCTTGCTCACTCAGTCTGCTTAGCCTGTCTCTTTGCAGAGCCCTTCCTGGTCCGCAGCTGTGGTCAGTGATTTGGTAGATTAAAAGGAACCCCCCGTGTGGGGGAGGGAAGTTTTTCCTGGGGAGATCAAAGAGTCAGCCTAACATAAAAGAAATCATATAAAACTATACATATTAGAAACAACGCAAAACTAAAGCCAGCCTGGGAGCGTGATCCATATGTCAGAGGCGATAAGTCCGAACTTCCGAGATCTGCTCTACAGAGCTGCCAGCCAACGGAGGCAGGAATGCGGCCTTGTCCAGACAAGGCAGCCGTATCAAAGGGAGGTTTTTATGGACTTTGGCACAAGGATGAGGCAGGAACCTATGTCCAAGGCTTTGTGAGGAATCTCTCGGACTGATGTGGTTTCTCTTACCCCTATTTTTAATCAGTTACTACGTAAGTCAGGGTTCAACCAGAGAAACAGAACGAGTAGGGGATACGTATTCAGATTGATTGGGAGGAATTGGCTCATGGGATGATGGGGACTGGCTTGGCAAGTTCAAAATCCATAGGGCAGCCTGGAACTCTTGGGCATGGGGTGCACCTTCCGTCCATAAGCAGAATTTCTTCTGTAGGGAAACCTTAGGTCTTTCACCTCATTGAATCAGAGCTACTCAAATGATACAGGACAATCTCCCATACTTAAAGTCAACTGATTATGGATTTAAGTCACATAGACAAAATACCTTCACAGCAACTCCTAGTGTTTGATAAAATAACAGGGGACTGTAACCTGGCCAAATTGATACATAAAACTGACCGCCATAGTCATCCAAACCCATTGGTGCTACCTCCTAATATATTCAGAATCCCTCCTCTTCTTTCTGTCCTCACGTACAAGCCTTAAGATCAATGGTTCGCTGCTGTGTCCCTGCTTCCAGGCCCATGGTCTCTAATCCAATCCTGGTGGCAAACCCCAGGTCAGAAGCCACTGGGTTCTTCCCGCTGATTATGGGATAAATCCAAAATCCTAAGCTGGGCAGTTACCACTCCTCATTTTGTAACAAAGCCCCGACCCACATTGATTTGCGAATCTCATTCTCCCTTTTCCTTCTGCACAGAATGATAATAGCTGACATTTCTTGCATACTGGCCAGTTCCCAGGCACTGTGTCAAGTGCTTTGCCATAGATCATCTAATTTAATAACCAGAACAACTGTATTTTTCAGATGAGGAAATTGAGACGTGGAGAAATTAATCTCTCGGTCACCAAAGGAAGCACTGACTTACCCTACAATTCCACCAAGTCCGATTCCACTGTCCACCACTTTGAGCCTTCCTGAAGGTTCTCTTCTCATTGGTCCAGTATCTTCTACTTAGCCTTCAAAGTCCATCTCAAAAGTCACCTCCTCATTGAAGCTTTTCAGATTTTAAAGATAGAATTTGGAGCCTCTGTAGTGCTGGGCTCCCTGCATTTTTTCAGGCCCCTTTACTGTGATGACCCACTAATGCGACTGCATTCTCCTCCCACCTGATGTAAGTTCCTCAAGGTGAGGGAGTGTGTTGACCTTGTCTACTTCACAACGCCCAGTACAGAGTCTGGCCCATTATTGATGCCCATGATTGCTATCAAGGATTGACTTCATGTGGGGACTTATTGTCTCCCTCAAGGACCAGCTTTCAGCCAGCAGGGCTGACAGCCCTCAATTACTCTGCTCTTCTGTCTATTCCAAAGCGTTCCTGCAATAAAACTAGATGTTGGATTCCAGTCCTCTCAATTGCCACTGCAGTTGAATGATGGTGGCCAACCGTGCGTTGCCAACCCCAGTGCCTGACTGATTAACAAGGGTTGGGCAGTAAAGTGCTTTTCCTACTGGAAGGAGCTTGGAAACTGCCTCCATTGCCCACTTCATCTTAACTCTATTTCTCCAGTGTCTCAGTGACTCAAAATTCAGGGAATTATCTGGTGTCAAAGCAGTTGGCTGGGAGGTCATGAGGATGCAAGCCTCAGATGGCATGGTGCTCATTGGTGTGCTTAGTTGAGGCTTTCCAGCATCTCTGAGGTGGCTGCAAGGTTCCTCATTTGTGTGAGAACGTGAGGTGCTTTCTAGGACCAATGGGCAAGCCAAGTCTCCAGTGCACCAAGACTAAGGTTCTTGGATATCGACATCAAATGCTGTCTTTCAACATTTTAGATGCATATTTTTGTAAATTAAAAACAAATACTAAAGACATAGAGTCACTCTGAGGTAGATGAGCTTCCAGTTGCCCAGGATGAATGCTAATAGGGAGTAACACTTGGCTGTCAGACAATCTAGCTTCAGAATGACCTGTGCCCAAGTCCCCAAGACTCCAGAGAAGATGCTGTTAGACTTTGTCCTAAGTAATCATTTTTTTGATGGGGCACCCAATAATGTGTCCCCTTGGTGGGAATGGGGTCCTCCCCAACCCAGGGAGAACGTCATTACGGGGGTGAAGAGAAGAACCTAATGTCCCCTCTCTAGCAGGGAGCAGAGTGTAAGGCCAGTGTCATGGTTGGCCTCTCATGCATGAAGACTCCCAGTTATTATAGGAAGAATTTCATGGTGGTCACCCCAGACGCTGAGGAGAGAAAAGAGAAATCTAAGCCTGTGCCGTCCCCTTCATTCTGCTTGGTGGCCTCAGACTTTTAGCTAGCTTCAACCCCATTGCAGTTGTGACTGGGTTTGCATGATTTTCCTGCCTTTCTCCACTTATCCCAGTACCTGGGCGCTGTACACCATGGCTTTTATGGACTGGGAACTTCCCAAGGGTGGGGACTGTCTCAGCCATCCATGTCATCCTGACATTCAGCACAGGGCTTGCATATCACTGGTACCCAATGAATATTTGATGAATAAAAATGAGGCACAGATCACAGACAAGGCACAGTTGCTTAATCCTTACAGACAAGATGATTGGCTAAGACCTGTTGTAATTTCACTTATGTGCAGATATAGCTAAATGTCCTCAAGGCAATGAAGAAATCTGGCACGGTCTGTTTCATTTTATTTGTGTTGGCAATTATGATGATAATAAAAATTCTCCTTTACCCCCAAATATTCTGGTTTGGATGCCTAAGACGGGTATTTGCCAATTCTCCTCTGTGCTCTGTACTCTATGGATGTGGCCTTGGTCTTCCAGAGAACTGAGGCAGAAGTGAGTTTGGGAGTTTGAATGAATCAGTTACTCTGATCATTAGTCAGATGGACTGGATGATGTATTAATTGGGGGATGGTGAGAAGAACATGAAACTTAGGGCCATCAGGGTTTTTGAAAATTAATTTGGAGAACATAATCAATAATATTATAAAGATTTTGTAGGGTATCCGATGGACACATGTCCCATTTGGGACACCACCTCAGGGATGCTGTAGATGCCTGATCACAGCACTGTACACCGGAAGATAAACATTAATGAATGCCATCTATGATTTTATATATATAATGTGATGACTCCATGCGAGGTCGGAGGGATAGTGGATGGGGGGAGGGGGGTTCACAGTGTGAGGGATATAAATGATGAACGTCTAAGTATTACCTTGTCTTGTGCACCTGAAACTAATAAAATAAAATAAAATAAAAATTAAAAAAATAAAAAAAAATTAAAAAAATTAAAAACTGTTAAGGAAAAAAAAAAAAGAAGAAAAAAAAAAGAAAAACTTAGGGCCAAAGAAACTTGAGTCTCTTCAACATTAAGGCATTGACTCTCTATGTGGTTTGGGCTAAATACTGAACCTCAGTTTCTGTATATGTAAAATGGGTATAAGCATGTCTACCACAAAGCATTGTTAACAGTATTAAGGAACTATAAGAAAGATCCTGAGATAAGGAGCACAGGCTGATGGAAAAGATAGACTAGGAATCAAAAAATTGATTTACAATGCCTGTATCGCGACAGAGGTCAGTTCAAGGCCAACCGTGGGAGCCTTGGTTACTCATGTCCACCCTGTGCTTTGGACAGTGCAGGACAGAGGGGCCATGATGGTTTATGTCTATGCATGCCTAAGTGCGATGCTCTCGGCTGCCCACAGCCCTTGGCCTGAGTGGATTCTGGCTTGGGTTCTACAGCTCTGTCAGCAGACGATGATGAAACATCTCTTTGGATGTAAGATCCCGCATACACATGTGAATCTAGCTCCTAATGCATGTTAGTTACAGGAAATAGAAAATGATAGCTTTCAGGAGGCAGCCTCTAAATGGATGCAGAGGGCGCTGGCTTCTGGACACTTGGTGGAAATGTGTACTTGGCTTATAATGATCAAAACCTGTTTCTCTGCTAAAACCTCGTGAAAAAGGGGCACACTTTACAGCTGTGTTTCAGGTAGAGGGTCAAATGGTAAAAGGGGGTCAAGGCAGAGGACAGAATAAGAGGTGCCCGGTTTGTCCTGCTGGATACCTTCACCTGCCTCAGGGGGAATGGGGTGATTCCAGCAGGGAACATTTACATAATGGTGCCTGGGTGTGGCGTCAGGCTGAGGGCTGGTCCTCGAGTCCGGGGGGAAGGAAGGAGTGCGGTGGGTACCAAGAGTCCCGGTGAGGTGTCTAATGATCTAAGCCAGTTCACCTGGCCTCTTTCAGTGCCTCAGTTTCCTCATTTGAGAGCATGGTGCTGAGCTGTGTGCAGCAAAAGAAAAAATATATGATGATTGTAAAGTCCTTTGATTACACAAATCACTAAATAATAGCATTTAATTATTTATAACGTGTTTTGAGATCTTGGGATGAAAGCTGTGGAAGCTGCAGCATGTTATTAACTGGTTGTCAGCAACCTTTGTTCAGATAATAGATTTAATTATTACATTAATTGCATACAGTGGCGGGGAGGAGTGAAGGGCCTCCCATCCCCACTTCCTCCGCACCCACTTCCCAGCTCTCCTTGGCCAGTCCAGGGGGAAATGTATCCACATTGTTCTGAGTGCTTTCCTTATCTCCTGGTCCTTCATTCCAGTTTGAGCTCCACTGTGGTTCTCACTGGGGAGTACATCATGGACGAGGGCATTCTGGTTTTAGGGGAGGGGGGCTTGATGCAGCTGTTCTCTGTTATCCCTGTGTATCAATCACCAGCTCTAATTAGACTGTAAACATCCTTTTTTCCTCCCCGGGTGTGCTTGTTGCAGGTCACGTGGCCAATATGTAAATCTCAGTCCCTGGAGCAGCTTAATGGCCCTGCTGACCACAGGTAGTAACTCAGGCTCCTCTATAAATGGAAAATAAAAACAACAACCCATTACGGATGATGGTAGGTCTGCAACCCGCACACAGCACATTGTAAACTTGAGCGATGGCTTCTGAGCTTGGCTGAGGACAGGTTGGGGCTCCAGGTGGCAGGGAAGCAGATTTGTGACCTGCCGTTTCCAGGGTGTCTCTCCCTGGCCCTGCCCAGCCCAGCCACAGGTGCTGAAGAACTTGACCCTGCCCTTTCCAGCACGCAGGAAGTGGTTCTCATCAGGCTCCATCTCTGCCTGTGGGAGGGGCTAGCATTGGTCATTTAGTGTCACTGCCCTTTTTCTGATGCTGGTGTGCTTCTTGGGGCCGACTAGGGTCACGACAATCCTGTCTCCCTTTTCTTTGTGTCACCAGTTTTAGAGGGCCAGCATGACTGAGCAGAAAGGTTAAGTGCCGTGCATGTGAAGATATTTGCCTATTGTCACTGCTGTAGTCCAAGTTCTAGAATATAGTAGTGCTCAATAAATATTTTGAATGAAGCAATAAATGAATAAATAAAGTTTCTGGGTTTTAGGGCCTGGGTCTGTATCCCAGCTCTGCTGCTCATGGCTGTTGTAAAGTGAGGAAAGTTTCTTAAACCTCTGTGGACCTCTTTCTTCCTCTGTGAAATGGAATCAACTGCCTGTGTACCTGGGTTGTCATGAAAGTTGAAACAGATGACATTTCTAAACATGCCCAGCAGCACGCATTACTTCAGAACGACAGTTGAGTATCCTGAGGCTTTGAGAAGCTAAGAGGTTTGCCAGGTTTCAAAGGGTGAAAAGTGTAGGAGGGAGAACCCAGGTATCCTGAGTCATTTAGATTTCATTCTTTTCTAAGGACCAGTTGGGGTCCTGTACAGTCAGAAGGGAGCCCATTCTATTCCCAGACGCCAGGGGAGAGAACTAGACGTTCTGACCTGTTCACGGGAGTATCATTTTGCTTCTGTCTACATGGGGCGGCTGTTGAACCTGTACAGCCCAATGCACCCTGGTAGACTAAAGTAGTGATGTCCTTGCTGTCTTACATTCCTGTGCAACCTACAGAGGTGGGGTTCAGGTGTGAGGAGTCTCAGAATGGGCCAGGGCATGCAGGCTTTCATTACAGCAGGACCCCAACAGTTGGATTCCCAAGCCTTTTTGTAGGATAAAGTAGATTGTCTCTGAAACTGTTATTGAAATAGTCTTCCTGATTTGAGGTTTTAGTGGCTCTGTCCCCTCTTCCAATATGGGCGGGTGATGTTTCCCTCCCTCTCTCCGACTGGGAGCCCTGTGAGGGGAGGTACCAGGAATGTTCTCCCACTTCTGTATTCTCAAAGCCCAGCATAGAGTCTGGCATTTAAGAAGAATGCACTGTCAGAGGCAACAGTTCAAACCTCAGCTCTCCTGTGAAATATCTTGCCTGTGAGATCTGGGACTAGTTGTCCAGTTTCTCCAAGCTTCTGTTTCCTGTCTGAAAAGAGGAAATAAAAATATACCACTTCAAAGGGATGTTGAGAGGATTGAAGAACATGAAGCATGAAAAACAAGCACAATGCCTGGCACAGAGCAAATACTCACTATACAGTAGTTTAAAAAAAGATTTTTGCTCCCACTCTCCCTTCCCTTCACACTCTCACTGCTCACCTCTCCACTCTCAGTTTTGTGTGTATGTGTGTGTGTGTGTTTGTGTGTATGTCTGTTTTTTGCATGCATGCATATATGTGTGCATGCATGTTATCTGTGTAGACGTGTGTGTGCATATGCATGTATGTGTGTGCATGTGTTTGTGTATGCATATAGGTACAGGTGTATATTGTGTGTGTTTGTGTGGGTACTGTGTGTGCACGCGTGTGTACCTCCAGCCCAGGAGACTCTCACCCTTGAGGAATAGGATTATGAGTAAATCTTGGGTAGAGGAGTCTGTGCTACCAGTTCAGGGGACCCAGTGCCTGGAAGGTCTGGCAATGAGAGGGCATGTAAGGACAACATGGTGCTCAGAGATGTCCTCACCTGCTCTGGTGGCAGCTCCGCCCCCACAAGCCATCTGCAGAGGAGGAGACCTTGTTATGATGAGGGCCTAGTACTCACGCATCTGAGTCCGTCTTTCACCTGAGTCATCCTGAGTCTTCTGTAACTCCTCTTGACCTCTAGGCTTGGCAGGAGAGGATCCTGGAAGGTAGAAAATAGGGCAGATTGAGGGGGCTTTTTTTTTCCACTCCCTGGGGAATTGCTGAAGGGCAGTTATCAGGGAAGACCTTAGGGATGCCGCCCACTGGTGACCTTGGCCAATTGTTAATCTCTTGGTGCCTCAGTTTTCTCTTCTATATAATGGGAATTTTTGAGCTAAGACAAGAACAGAGAGTATTAAACACAAACGTATACCCATGCTAGGTAACCAAATGGGTGAAACAGACTAATTTTAGGGGGAAAAATGCTGTAGGAAAAATATTCTGACCTAAAGGGCCAGATGTATTTAAACTTCAGCCAACTGTTGCCATGTGAGAAATTGAGCTCAGAACTGCTAGCTTTCCAATTATTCAAAAAAAAAAAAAGAAAAGCAGAAATCTAGATTTTTACATGAAATCCTACAAATTTTCATGTTGGCAAAACATTCAAACTTTCTTCAAAAAGCCTATGTGGCATAAGTAAGACATCTCCATCGTCTCAATATGGCAGTCAGGTTGATATTTTGTGATGGATATATACTGAACACTAAATAAAACATATATTTTCAAATCAAGTGCTGCTTCCCCTGGGATGAAAGAAGGAGAGAACTAGGGCGGGGAGGGAAAGAAACAGAAAAGAAATATGGAGGAGAGAAGTAGTTGGGAACAGTCAAGAGAGCTTGAGGGACAGTGAGGCAGTGATCCAGTTGTGGGAGTGTGTTTGGCCTTTGTCTGGTCCTATGTGGAACCCCCAGGGCACACCCAGACCCCCACCCCCTGTCTCTATTGATGCAGGTGAAAACCAGCCAACTACCTCATTGGTGGGATTTTCAAATTGAGGGCTACCAGCGGGTCTGAATCCTCATACTTCCTTCTGGGATCAGAGATAGGATGGACTCCTATTCTCCCCTCACGCACAATCACTGAGCTGCAGGATACGGTGAAGAGGACTCAGTTCAAACGTGGAGGGCTGCTGGAGTTGCTCAGATACCTCTCATCAGCATCTGATGTCACCAGACTAAGCCAGATGACACTGTACCCTCTGGGTTTGCAGATACCATCCCATACCTTATGGGGTGGGGGACAGGGTGGAGAGGTGGGGTGTGTGTCGGTGAGCTCAGCTGCCCGCCTACCCAGAGGCTCTCTTTCAAATACATCTGTCAGTGTCCAGGGAACTGTAACTGCCCTGGGCAAGTGACTTCAACTTCCTGAGTCTCAGTTTCTTCACCTGTAAAGGGGGGATAATTACACCTGGCTCTCACATTTGTCTGGTTTGCTTATTTCTGCCCTCCCATCTTGCATCTGCCAATGTTACAGAGAGCTGATTACCATATTGGCTTCTCTCTGTGCAACCATACGTTCGGAGCAGTCCACCTGCTCTCGTCCTGCTCCCCAGATGTTGCCTGTTGACATGTGTACACGTAGGCCTCAATACGCTCACTCTGGAAGAGTTTAGGCTTTGTCAGACTTAGGATTGGCAGAAAGAGAGGCAAAGGGCGTGTGAGGTTAACATGGAAATGGGCAACAACTTCAGAGAAGAGAAACTGCAGGGGGATGGGTGGAATGTAAATGAATTAAGTTGAAAAAATATATATATATACATATATATATGTATATATATATATATGTATATATATATTTGAGCATTCATTATGATTCTAGGCACCTGCGATGGTGGCAAACAGGATAGATGTGGTCTGCGGTCCACCCCTAGAGCTCACAGGACATGTGGGAAGACAGACATTGAGCAGAAATGACAGATGTGGAGAAAGCTACAAAGGGGGGCGTTCAGGGCGCTATAGGGATGAATATAAGCAAATGTAGTATAGTCTGGTGTGGTCTCCCAAATGAAGCACGCCAACATTTTTAATAGCAATAATAATAATGACTAACAATTACCAAGGGCTCACCATCTGTCAAGCACTTTGGCCACGCATGATCTCATCGAATCCCCAGAGCAAGCCATTGAACTATATATTTTAAAGAAACTGTGGTTCTGGGAGGTGAAGCAATGCCTGCGGTCACTTGGCCACCCATTGGTGAAGTCAGATTTGGAATCAAGACCTCATGGGCATACAGTTCACAGACACAGGGGACTCTGGGTTCCAACTAGTCCTGCTTGGAGGTTGGCAAGCCTCCCTTCTGTTCTCTTCCTCAAGGGCATACACAGGTCCTCATAAGATAAGAGGGGAGACCCTGGAAAAGTAGGCACCCTTGAAAGAAAGGCTAGCACACGGGCAGGAAATGAGGGAGGGCTGTTTTCATCTCTTCTCCTTGGATGGTCACCTCATTGTTACTCTCCCTCAGGGACACACGACCTCTGGGTTAGTTCAAATTTCCAGGAGGGTATTGCTTTAGAAGGCTCGTACCATTAATGGAGTTAGGTCTCCCATGGGTGTTTCCAACTCTCTCTTTTTATTTAGCATCCATTGAGGTAGAGGAGTTGCCCGAGGTCTATGCTTCTGGTGAGGCATGAAAGAAGTTGTCTGATTTCCAGCTCTCTGCACTGCCACTTGGGGCTTCAGGGAATATCCCAGAGACCAGCCCCTCAACTCAGCAAATGAGGAGGGAGCATATGTTTGAGGTCTTTCCAACACTCAGATAATCCTAGAGGCCCATAGCAGAGAAGGAAAGATTCATGATGTAAAATCTTCCCAGACTCCGGGATAGCATGAAGCCTGACCACTAGAAGGGTGGTTGGCATTGGAATTTATTTTCTTTCCATACTCCCCAGAGATGCTTGCATGTGTGACTATGGCAAAGGTGCCTGGCTGGAATTTGATCTTGTAGGCAGGATGAAGGTTGAGCAAAAATTTCCTGGGCTTGGTTGAATCTGGGCAATGAGAAGGACAAGAGGCACAGGTACATTTTTTTGAACCAAATTAGACATGTCCTCTTTGTGGTTCTGAATGTTCAGATCGTTTTTTTAAAATTTCTGTTTTCCATCTTCAGCTGGAAGTGGTCAGAACCCAAACTAGTGATGGTATGTAGGAGTGAGGCTGACCTCTTTTAGTGCTGCCTCCCATCTCAGACTGGCCAAGGTGAGCCTTCGGTGCTGGGTCAGCTGGGTGAAGACCTCATAAGACAGCCCAATGTTTAGTCGTCTATTCAACAAGAATGGATGATCATTTTATGCCAAGACTTGTCCTGGGAGCTGGAGATTCAGAGATGGTGGAGATACAGTCATCCCTGATCTCCCAGAACCTGAAGGACTGATGCCAGGGAGACTCCATAATCCAATAAAATATCCCAGTGCGAAGCCTTAAGACAAGATTTATATAATAAAGTGCTGTGGTTCTGTACAGAGAGAAATGACTAATTCTGATGGGTCAGGGGAGGTGGTTGGGCAAGCTTCAAGAGCTTTGATTTAAACTCTGAAGAATGTGTAACCGGAATAAATCTTGACATCCTACATGGCTCAGTCTGATTGTGGTGTTTTAAAGTGAGATTATTTTCGGGGAAACACAGTAAATGAGAGAGAGCGACTCTTATAAACATCTCTCCTTCTTGTTCCCCACTCAGTATCCTCTACATGGACTCTCCCCCAAACTCACTCTATTTTCCAGTCTTAACTGTCAATATCACAAGCCTCCTCTACTCTCAGCTCTCTTGTATTTTTCAAAACGGTATCTCCTCCAGATTACCTATGCCTAGGAAATTTGTTAGGTAACTCAGTTTCTCTGCATCCTACAGGCATCCCGCTTGTGCCTCCTAAAGAATTAGGGAGCAGAGAAGGTCTCACATACTCATATTTTAAGGATTTCTATTCCTGTTGCAATTACATCGGGTTTCCCTAAGCTGAGAATTAGGAAAAGGCCACCCTGGCAAAGGGACCCCTGTATAAAGGCATGGAAGCATAAAAGAAAATACTGTACATGAGAGGACAATTAGGTGTGAAAAGATCTGGGAATTCTCTTGAGCATGTGGGAGGGAGATAAGTTTGGAGAGGTTAAAAGGAACTGGGTGGTGAATAACCTTGAGGCCCATGACTTGGAACCTGCACTTGACCCTGAAAGGTCAAGTTTGTTTGTTTGTTTTCAATTTGGATAAGATGGATCAGTTTTGCATTTCAGGACTATGACTCTGGTGGCGTGTTGGGCCTTTGGGCAGGACGCAGGGAAAGGCTGCTGGCCAGAAAACCTGTCAAGAAACTGTTGGAACTGTCTGGACAGTGAGACCTGAATTGGTGTGACCAGGAAATGGGAAGGAGGGAATGCATGTGAGAGCTGGGTCAAGGAACAGGTAAAGAGAATGGCTCAACACACTCACTGGTGTTCACTCGTTTGTCAAGTTGTTTGTGAAAGAAGATGTTAGCACAGCACACGTGGATACCCTATGCCTTGACCCCCAATCTGTGTGCACAGTAGGGTGATTGCACCTGTCATTAATTACAAGTCCAGGCTTGGAAGCCTCTTTCTGAACAAATGGACCAATGGATTCAGATCACGCATCTGGGTGGAGCGTATCCACGTTTCCAGCTTTCCTGGCCACCTTCCACACAGACTCTGGTCTCTAAAGACCAATCTGGCAGTGCTGCCCACTTTCTCAACCCACTGCTCCTCCCTGCTTGGTCTGAAATCTAGGTGGAGGCCATAGGACTCCTTTCCCAGGGTGCATCCAAGAGAGTGAAGAGGCATGGCCTTTGGAGGGAGACAGACAAGGACTCAAGTGCAAACTCCACCAGCCTTGATGAGTCACTTCGCCTCTCACACCTTCAGTTTCCTCATCTATACAATGGAAACGAGTGCCTCTCTTAAATGTGGTGAAATTATGAGATAACCCCTATGTGAAACCCTTAGCCAGGTGCTTGGGACACAGTAGGTGCTCAGGAAGTGCTCCTACGCTTCCATTGAATTCTGGCTTCCCATGTAGCCCTAAGTCACTTCTTAGGTGGAGAAGTAACTGGGTTAGGTCACTGTTATAATGCTCATTTTTCATTTCATAGATGAGGACATTGCCGTTCAGGCTCATATATATATATATATATATATATATATATGTTTGTATACCAATCAAGCAAACACTGGTTGCAGGATGTGGTTTGTACTGTCTTACAGCCTGAAATTTGCCCTTCTTCATGCTAGGTCCTTACTTCTGGCTCCAAAGAACCTTCAGAACCAAGGTGTCCGCAGGATGATGACCAAGGGCCCAGGAGTGGGCTTCTAAGGGCTGCCTCCAAATATTTCAGTCTCTGAGCATCAAGTCTCTCTATCTTTTGTCCTCCTAGCTGGAGGCACTGGTCCCCTAGACAGGAGGCTGTTCCACAAGACATCATGGTCTTAGGGGACACTGGAACCAAAGCCCTTGGCTGCAGTTGTATGGTAGAAGGAGAAGAGCAGGAGAGAAGAAAGGTGTCCCATACCAGACTCAGAAGGGGAGATGCTACAGCCCGTAGCAGCATAGCTCAGACTTAATAAAATAGCTTTGGGGAAGCTCTTCTTTCTGCCATGAGGACCAATGGAACCCCAGGAAGTTGTATTAGGAAGGGGTGTTATATCTTACAGGCATTGAACTCACGCAATTCAACTTTGAAACAAAAAGAAACGCAAACAAAAATTTAAATGCCCAGGTGATTGTGGCCATTAACCTACTCAGTGACACAGACCCAGAGTGAGCCTGAGGGGGAGAAGTTAACCAGCTGGGTGGGTATCAGCCTCAATTCCAGGTGCCTTTCTACAGGTGAGTACCTTGCAGCACCAACTGTGATTCTAGTAGTTGAAGATTTGAATATTTTCGTGCGACATTGTCCCGAGTGCACGTTTATTTTATACTCTAGTGTTCAAGTGAAGAAATGGCAATTTGTTCCAATACTGGAGAGAAAATATGGTCTTGTGGACAGATTGAGAGAAGGTGTGTGCGTCCCCAGTGTGGATCCCATGGTAGTAATTGATGATGCCTGCCAGCACCCAGGTCTTTTCTCCTTCTGAGTACACAGAAGACGGAACAATGTTGTGTTGGGGTGGGGCCATGTGAGAGGTTCCAACTAATGGGTGATGTGTGTTACTTCTGGGTCAAAATAGTTAATTGCCAGGGCAAGGACCACCAAGCTGTTTTATGCCTTCTGGCGTGGTGACAATTGGTGGCTGCTTTGTAAGCTTGGGATCCTGAGTGACTATAGCAAATGGAACTTCGCTGCCAATGAGAAACATTGGCACTGGACATGAGAGAAATCTTTTTGGTTTTCGCTGAGATTTGGGGCTTGCTTGTTATAATGGCATAACCCAAAGCATCCTGACTAATATGGAAACTTTTTTTTTTAAAGGGATATGTTGGGTACTCACGATTGTCACCTTATGCTGTGACTTTGGAGGCTATATCCTGAGGCTCCATTTGAGTAGTAGCAGGTACCATTTATAGAACCTTTTTCTGTTCTCAGCACTGTGCTCTGTACTTCACACACAATTTCTCGTTAGATCCTTACCATTACTCCATGAGCTTGATAGCATTATCCCCATATTGTAGATGAGGAAATGAGTCTGGTGTGGTTAGATACTATGTCCAAATTCTCAATAATGGGGATGAATTTTTAAAGTCAGCTTTTCCTGACCCCAAAGCCAGTGCTCTGTTTACTGTATCCTTGGAGCTTCAGAGGCTAGGTTTCCCTGAGAGGGTGCTTGGCAGTAGAACTGCTCCACCAGACCTTGTCTGCCCTGGTGCCAGCCCTGTTTCTGCTGTGTGCCAAGCCTCCAAGCACCTCCACTTACCCCACACCCCTCCTACACTAATGATATTTACCCTCCCACCCTAGCAGGGTGTTCCACTGTTGTCTAATTACTGTTTAGAAACCATTGAGGGTGGAAAACATGATGTTTAGTGCTTAATGGTTAAAGGATTCATGTCAAGTCTGGAGCAGGGTGGGAGACCAGGGTTTCTTGGCTCAGCGCAGGGCTGGGATGTTGGGGGTTCAGACCCACAAAGACACATGGTGTCATAAAAGGGCAGGGAGAAAGGCTCTGGCAGTGTCTGCTCAGGCTAAAGCCAAAATTCTTATATCATCTGGGTCATGTGACTGTGGGGGGCCATCCCCCACCACTGTGACTCCTAGAACACTCTCTGGAGCCAAACCCTCATGTCTACTGTGTTACCATGTAAAAGCAACCCATTTGCTGAGCACTTATTATGTGTCAGGAACCTGGCCGGGAACCTGAGAATCATAATCTCATTTATTCTCCACCACCATGAGGTGGGCTTCTGTCCCCATCTGAGGTGGAGCAGGAGAAGTCACTTGTTCAAGGACACAGAGCTGGTGGGTAGCAAATCTGAACTCAGGTTTGTCTGGCTCCTAAGCCTGGACTCGTACACTCCAAGCAGACATATGTCTCTTTCGAATGAAGTTTGGAAGAACAAAGACAGGTAGTTTTGGAGTCACAATGGTGTGACTCTGAGACCTCTCTGTGTGCCTGTGCTTTTACCCTGTCTGTATCATGCGGCCACTTCTCTAAGGTGGGAATTGGGCATGGTGTGTGTGTGTGTGTGTGTGTATACATATATGTAATTTATATATTAATATGTATTATTAAAAATTATTTTCTTTCCTGAAGATTCTTGGGTCTTAGCTTTGGAAGGCAGTTCAGGGATTATCCTCTCTATCCCAGACTTAGGATGTCATCACTGCCTTGGATATTTCTCAAGATGGGGAGCTCACTACCTATCAGGGCAGCCCTTTCCCAGATTGAATTGCACTCTGTCTCTCGGGGAACTCTACCTGAGTAAAGGTGCAGTCAGAGGAACACCTCACACCCCCAGGGGATGGAAGAAGAGTAGGAGGAGAGGGGGTGGGCATTTAATGGCTGCATCATGGTGGGTGTCCAGGGGGCACGCCTGTGATGGTGATGACTAGATGGTGATAATGGCCCTTTTCCCTAATTGGCATTAATGACACCATTTGATCTCAACATCCACCTCCTGCTTTCTCTCCTGCCACACCTCACTGAATCTCTGCTCTGAATGGCTGCACCTGAACTGCCGGTATCCCAACGAGTCTGGCCAACACTGGCTGGTCTTAGAAACTGGGGCAAAGGACGTGCCTGGGGTCTGAGTCCTTCCAGAGCCAGACTTGCCCTGGATACAATGAAACTCTGTGTTTCTTCCAAAGTGGGATGGCCGTTTTCAGAGTGTATAGCCCGCCCCCCCCATCCAGATAATGCTTTGGACCAGAAATCACCCCTCACTGGGATTTGACATGGCGTCCAGGAGCTAGAGGCTGACTGCCAATCCATCCACAGAATGTATGGAGACAGAGAGAGACAGAGACGTGCAGAGAACCACAGGCAGAGGGAGGCATAGAGGGTCGGAATGAGAACTAGGGAGGGAGGAAAGGAAGGCCGGAGGGAAAGAGAGAAAGAAGGAAAGGAGGAAGGTAGGCAGGCAGGAAAGTAGCTACAGTACATACTTTCCCAAATGTCGGTTTTCTGGGGAGGCGGACTTCCTCCGGTACCTGTCTTTCTCCCTTCCTCCTACCCCAGTTATAAAGAGAGGGTAAGTAAGGACTGAGGGAAGAGGAGCAAACACAGAAAGATGTTCTATCTCTGTCACTCCATTGAGTCACTGCAGGCAAGTGACCCCCTGAGATGTCATCTTGGCTTTAAAATGGAGATCCTCTCTCCCAGATGGTCATAGAGCTGCTCTGAGTTGTAGAGAGAAGTTCCTTGAACTCCCGGGGATGCACAGAGAAATTTGGGTCATGTCTGTCAGAACGAGGCCTGCACGGCCGAGGCTGGGCTGCGTCAGGTGGAACAGCTGCGTCTGTTGGGAACATTTCTTGCTATCCAGGGGCAGAGGCTGATCAACACTCAGGATCTTGGTGGTGGCAGGGGTCAGCTGCTTCCCGAGGCAGGAGGGCCTGATCCCTCTCTGGGTCCCAGGGGCAGCTCTTGAGAGGACAGCTGGTGACAGAAGAATGGCATGTTGGGGTGGGGTTGGTGGGAAAGCATTACTGGGTGGGGTTACCATTTCCTGAGCACTCTACCCTGTGTTTTTGACTGCTACTCCTTTCATGAACTCCACGCGGTGGGTTTTCTTATCGCCGTTTTACAGATGAGGAAACTGAGGCTCAGGGAAGCTAAAGGCACACACTGTGTGTGTGTTTGTGGGGTGTGTATGGTGATGTCTGTACCTCCTTCAGTTGCAAAACCAGGGAAAGGCTCTTGCCATGTGAGGGGTCTAATGCTCTGAACATACCAGCCCAGGCCAGAGCACGGCCACTTTAGGGTTTCTGTTGTGCAGCCATGGTAGCCTGGTGGGAAAGAGGACAAAGGGGTGGTGGAAAGCCACTCCCATGCTCTGGGCTCCAGCAGGGGCCAGTCAGCAAGAGCCCCTGTCCTCCTGCCTTCCCATTGTCTCTCACTATCTTCCAACCAGTATTGACTTTGATTCGGACCCTGCAAGTTCTGTGGGACGATCACTGTGTCCCTTCCCCTTTCTGGGCCCCAATCTTTTCAGCTGCAGAGGGAAGAGATGACCCGTGCAGGTCTGTCCTCCAGATCTGAGGCTGCTGCCCTCAGGGTGAGACCAACCTGTGAGTGAGGAGGAGGTGGCCTGATGGCCCGGAACTTGGAAGCTCACGGTTGAGAGAAGCAGATCTTAAACACATAATCACATGCATATCGTATAATTTCAAGTTGTGCTGGGTGCCATGGTGGAAAAGCAGAAGATTCTACCAGTGATTATAATAGAGTAATTTAATTTAGACTTGTACTTCGTTTAGAAGGAATCCCTAAGGAAATGACAGCTCATCTAAGACATGAAGGTTGAGTAAAGGTAGTTAGTGTCAAAGAAAGAGTAGAGGGAAGAGCACTGGGAAAGACCCTGAGGTAGGAAAGAGTTAGGAGTATTTGAGAACTATGCTAAGAATCCATGCCTTGTTTCATTTAGTTGAAATAAAGTCCAGGTGACGAGGGCTATTAATATTTACATGGAAGAGATGAGGAAACGCAGAGTCGGGGAGGTATACTTGATCTAGATGGTGGTGAACATTTACGCTTTCCCCTGTAACCCAGGGACTAGAAACCCAGCAACCATGTTCTATAGATTCCCTCACCTCCAGAATTCTCCATGTGAACCGTGTTGTACCTGTGAGCTGGACTCAGGCAAGACTCAGACAGCAGAAGTGCCCCAGACGCCATTCTTTCTTCTCCAGCAGTGAGGTCAGACATGTGAGTCTCTGCCTCCCTGCCCGTCACCTGCCAAGATTTGCATGGAGGGCAGTGTGACAGTCAGTGGTGGTCTCCTCTAACCTCCTGACCCCTACATCAGGCGGCCCTTGCGGACTTTGGACCCCACCTACGAAAACAAACGTGAACTCTAAGGCAGACTCTGCCTTTCTCTCTTCCAGCTCTTCGGAAGGTTTACTAAATTCACTTCCCTGAATTCAGTGCCTTTCTGCCTGAGATGCCTGGATCTGTATATGGGACTGAATCCTGGCTGATGTAGGAGACAGGAAACTTGCTCAAGGTCACAGGCTAGCAAGCAGTGGGCCTGGGAGTCAAACCAGGTCTGTCTGAGCCTAGGGCCTGTATTCTTTATTTTTACATTTTTTCTACTTTTCCTCTTTTTTAAAAAAACATTTTTTTATTGTGGTATCAGGTTGCTACAAAAGTAATTGCGGGTTTTGCAATTATTTTTAACCTTTTAAACCGCAATTACTTTTGCACCAACCTAATAAAATACCCATTAACATAATATTTACCATCTTAACCACAAACATAGCATTTACCATCTGACCTATTTTTAAGTTTGCAGTTCGGTAGCATTAAGTACATTTACACTGTTGTATAATGCAATCATCACCACCAACCATCTCTAGAACGCTTTCATCTTCCCCAACTGAAACTCTGTTGCCATTAAACACTAATTCCCCATTCTCCTCCCCCTCAACCCCTGGCAGTCAGCACCCTACTTTCTGTGTCTATGGTTTTGACAATTCTCGCTACCTCATATAAGAGGAATCATACAGTGTTTGTCTTTTTTGTGGTTGGCTTATTTCACTGAGCATAACATCCTCAAGTTTCATCCATGTTGTAGCATGTGTCAGAATTTCCTTCCTTTTTAAGGTCATATGCCCACATTTCGCTGAATTGCTCGTCGGTTTGGGCACCTGGGTTGCTTCGACATGTAGCTGCTGTGAACACCGCTGCTTCAAACACAGGTAGACAGACAGGCCTGCTTGCTTACCCAATCCACCACGTGGCTTCCAGCGGCCCAGAGGTTTCCATTGCACATTAACCTGAACACACGTTATCACGGTCATGTCTTGGAAGCTGAAGGATGGGACATTGTTTCCCCCAAGTTGATATGCATGGTTATCAATCATTCCTTGCAAAACCAGGCTGTCTTCCCAGCCCTGTCAAACGCTCATGGGGCAGATAAACCTATCAGGCTGAAGAAGGGGCTGAGTGAGGGAATGGGGGAAGTCTTGGGGCAGTTTGAGAACCAGCAAACCAGCAACCAGTCTCTGAGTCCAAGAGACAGAAGCCAGTGACGCCGCTCTGTTCAGTAGCTGGCTTAGAACACTTCCTATCTGATAGGCAGGCTGCGTATTACGAATCACAGGTGGGTCTGGAGTGAGTTGCGCTACCATGTTTCCCCAAAAATAAAACTGGGTCTTATATTAATTTTTGCTCCAAAAGACACATTAGGGATTATTTTCAGGGGATGTCTCATTTTTTCATGTACAACAGTCTACATTTATTCAAATATAGTCATGTCATCTTCTTCTGGAACATCGTCATAACATATTAAATGTGTCCGTCTGGCTGACAATCTTAATCGGCTTATTTTCGGGGTAGGTCTTAGTTTTGGGGAAACGTGGCATTACCGTGAGATATCCTGGCTGCCTTGGGTCCCTGCATTATGATTGAATTTCTGCTTTTCCTCTACTTACCCTTCGTTCTCAAAGGCCGGGACTTTACTCTGGCTTTTTTTATTCATTAATTTGTTGAAATCATTCATCCGTTCATCCAATACCTACTTACTGAGTCTGCGTGTGTGTTAGGCACTGGAGATAGAGCAGCAAACAAGTGGATGTGGTCCTGCCCTTCTCAATATTGCTTTAGAGCAAGAGAGGCACAGAATAAACTTAGTAGACAAATCCACACATAGGATAACTTAAGACGTTGGCAAGGGCCATGAAGAAAAAGCAGGGTTGTAAAGTGGAGCATGCCTGTGTGAGGGGGTGGGGGCACATTAGGAAATGTCTCTCTGAGGGGGTGACATTTGAAATGAGATCTGGCTGATGAGGCGCCAGCTTTGCAAGGACTGAGAGAAGGGCATTCTAGGTATAGGGTACAGCAGGTACAAAAGCCACAAGGCAGGAAAGGTGTGTTTGTGAAACAGAAAGAAGACCTTTGGTTCTCCTCAGCCATCACTATTTCTCATAGCCCAGTAGGACATAACATTTGGACCAAATGCTGTCTGCCTTGGGAACCCACTGAAAATGGAAGCAGGTCCCCATGCCCTGCTCCTGACCCCTGTCTAGTTTTCCCACATTTCTGCTTCCTTTCGTGCCTCCTTCTGTCTCCCTTTGCACTCTTCTGTTCCCAGTATGCCCCATGGCTGAGTCCAAGAAGCCAAAGTCCCAGCACGTGCCAGCTCTATCTCACTGTTGGTGAAATACATTGATACATTTTAATAAACACGTGGTGACTATACGTCTGAAGTCCAGGAGGAAGACCTGGGCTGAAGGCAGAGATGTGAGATTGATTTTCCTGGTCATTGCTCCTGCCCACAAGGCAAATATTTGAAAGGTTAATGTCAAGCATTTAAGAGAATCAACTCTTCACAGAGAGTTTCAGATTCTTTGGAGGAATTTATGTGCACCCAAACAATTAATATGTCAATTGCAAACCAAGCGACTCCACTCATCAGAGCTGCCTTGGGGGACAGTTGTTGGTAGCATGTCAGTATTTAGTGTGGTTTAAGGTATGTGTTTTGGAGCGCTTCTCCTTCTTCTGACTGGTCTTCCTTCTCATTAGCCTGGATTAATGGAGTCTCTGAAATCACTTTGAACGCCCTTGTATTTTGGTTCTGACTGGCAGGCTGCTGTGCTCCAAAATAGGGAGGACAGCCTGTAGTGAGGGGCCTCGTCCTCTGTAGTCTTACGAATCTGAGAGGGGCTGGGGCAGTGGCTGATTCGAATTAAGATGATAAACATAATTTCTGCTACCCAGGCCCCTGGCTCTATATGTCTTCCATTCAAATGGTCTAGTTGAACAAGAAGAATTAAGAAAGAGCAAATAGTGAAAGAAGAGAGGAATGGGTAAGATGATAGATCAGCTGGAAGCTAATCCATCCTATCAGTTATCTGTCGTTCTGTAAAATACCAAGTCAAACAGTGGCTTATTGGATTGGGTGGCTTTTCTGCTGGCCTCACTTGGGCTCTTGTGGTTTTATTCTGTTGGGACCTGGGCCTAGCTGGGACATCTGGGATACCTGGGGGGGCCTCTCTCCAAGGTCACCCTGACCTTCCTCCAGGCAAAGCAGTCTCATTGGCCAATCCAAGTCACATGTCCAAGCCCCGAGTCAGGGTGGGGGAGGGGATTCCACAAAGATGTAGATTCTGAGAAGGGGGATTCCTTGAAAGTCATTACTCAGCCGATCTACCCCAACAGTCTCTGCAACGTCGGGCTCACCGGCTCATGGAATGGGGGTGATGAAGATCCTCATAGTAATCATAATATAATACTATTATTAATCATACATACCGTGTAATGTAATTGTTCTTATGAAGCCAGGGACTTAAACAATGCGTTCAGTGATTTGAGCTTCTCAGCAATTCTGCCAGGACGATCGCACCCCCAGTTTATGGATGAGGAAGCCGAAGCTCAGGAAGGTGAGGTACGTTTCTCTACGATCATCTGGTGACTGTAATTCTTTCTGACGTGGGAGAGACTGGACCTGGCTAAGAGATCTTTGGACAAAGCGAATCACATTTCCCAAGGAGGTCCTGCGACTTGTTGGAATGGAAGCAGCTTTCACCAAATAGCAGTTTGATGAGCTGAGCATAAGTGAATCAGAAACACGAGGTTGATGTTTGTCTGGGTCCACACAGGGCTTTGGCAGTCTCTGAGTTCCCTTGGCAAGCAGGATTCAGACTCTGCCAAAACCTAGAGCTCTGGCATAATCGCGTGGACCTTCCGGTCAGGCCAGGCCTCCGGCCTTCCTGCTGTTCAAATCAGAGTCCAGGCGTCTTGTGGCTTCTCCCTTTGCTTCTTCCCACACTTGAGTCCCCCCCAAAACAGAATGGCAGGCGGCGTCTCCACAGTCCCATCCCCTGTGGGAGAAAGATGGCACACGGCATGGTTTCCTGGAGCGCTGTCAAAGCGTCAGTCCCCCTAGGTGCCTGGAAACCCAAGCATCGGAAATTGTGGCAGCCGGAGCCATCCGTGGGGCATGCTGTCGGGAATACGGAGGAACGTGGCTGGACAGGAGGGAGAGAGACTCGGCCCCAGGGCCGACAGGGAGGCGACCTTGCCTGGTTCCTTTAAGCATGCGCGGTGGAATTCAAACCGAAGCTGGAAGAGTTGGGAACAGACGTGGTTAATTAGATTTTTTTGTAATTGCAAACCTTCTCAGAACCTTTACCGTGTTGCTGTGACAGTCCAAGACCCAGAGCAGGACTGTAGCAGATTCAAGCTGGTCTGACAGAGGAGCATTTTATGGGACTGCCGTTCTGCAAGATGCTCTCAAAGGATGCTGGTTTTAAGGGTATTTTGCCTGCAAGTGCCAGGATACACACTCCAGGACTGGCAGGATCTCGTCTATTTTCTTCATATCCCTGGAGTCTAGCACAGTGTCTCATGATAAGTGGGCAATAAACAGTGGATAAGTAAATAAATGAATAAATGAATATAGGACACTCACCCCTTTCTTGTTTCTCCCTTTTCTTCTTTCCCTTCTTTCATCCCATCTCCTCCCTCCTTCCCTCCCTCTCTCTTTTCCTTTTTTATCTTCCTTCTGAGTATTTGCTATGACAGGCATTATGCTAGGTCCTAAGGACACATAGTAAAATAAAACAGGTCTTTTGGGTGATGATAACTAATTACTTAATTACAATTTTTGACTGCAGGTGACTGACTCATTTGCCCCAGTAGCTGCAAAAGGGTGAGAGGCTGAGAATTACCTAGGTCCCCACAGTACTAGAGAGAAGCCCCTCATCGCAGGTTGGCTGGTTGTTTGTAATGATCAGACCCTTTAACACCCCTTTACATCCCACTGTCCTGAAGACCCCAGATATCCCCGACCTGGCAACGGGGGCCACTAGCCCCCCAGGACTACTTGCTTGCTGCTGCTAGAGCCAAGCCACTGGCCTGTGAGCAGGGCTACGTCTGTTTTGCTCACCAGGGCACCTCCAGTACCTGGCAGGGACCCGGCACTAATTACTATTGGATGAATGATGAGGATTGGGGACGGTGCTGATTTAAGGCACAGGTCGATATCCAGAGGAGAAAGAAACAAAATGGGCAGTGGCCAAAGTTCCGGGACATTCCAGAATTCCTGGTCATGGTCCCAGCTCTGAGGCTTCAGATCCCCCTCCAGTAAGGGCTACAGACGAGCACTCCCGGCCTCTCTTACTGATTGGTGAGCTGCAGCTCAGCCAATGCCCCACCTTCTCCCTTTATGATCAACCCTCTGGGGATCCAGAAAGATCTCTCCACCCATAGGGATGCTTGCAGGTACTCTCAAGGAAGATCAGGGTCATTCTTTCTGAAGGGAGAGACTTTGTGTGGGTTCAAGGTAGCCAACTTGTTTCTTATTAACTGAATGCTCCAGGTCTCAGAGACTTGCCAGGGTCCCTGGGACCATTTGTAACCCTATGTCAGCCCTTAGCATGTGTATCTGGTGGTGACAGGGGTGGGTTCCATTAGATGAAGGAGCTGAACTGCCCTTGCTGGATTCAGGGCAAAGTGTAGAAAGAAACATATAGTTTGAAAAAAGTTTGGGAATGCCCCCCACACCCAGCCTTTCCTATGAGCTTCTATGTAATATATACAAAGAAGAACCATACGAAGAACAGAGATTTGAAAGAGAAATACATAATTGATAATAGTGGTTGCCTCTGGACAGGGGCCAGGATTGAAGGTGACATCTGTCAAGGGGATGTCACTCTTGCTTTCTCAGTAATATTCTAATATTTTACAACAGAAGAATGTGTTTATATGTTCCTTATGTAACCTAAAATTAATTTGAAAAGAAGAGAGGACCCTTGAAGATATTCGTGAAAATACTGACCAGATTTATTGCTGCAGAAGGGTAGTTTCCCATTTCTGTTTTTCTATATTTGCTACATTATAAATCTTTATCATAAAAATAGTCCTTACATTTTTCAGAATGAGTATATATTTATACACTCACGGTGCAATAAAAAAAAAAAAAAGGAAGTAGTTCTTCCGATTCAGTAAGCGAGCCCAGCAGCTAGGCGCATTCACGGGGAACTGAGGCCTGGAGAGTGCATATGACTGCAAGTAAGTGTGCAGTGAGTCAGTGGGCGAGGGAAGAAAAGGCCATCCCCAGTGCCCACCCGTGTCACGTGATGCCAGAACACAGCAAACTGGCTTGTTTTGCAACACAGGCAGGTCCTTTAACCACAAGCCTGCTGGCTGGCCCCATGTGGCGGGGGACATGATGCCAACTCTCTTCCCTCGATGAGTCATGTTGCTTCCCGCAATAGCTGGGGGAGGATGTGGAGAAGTCGGCCTCTGGGACAGCAGCGACTGCCCTTAGGTCCTGCCAGGCTGGGTGCCCTGGAGGCTGAATTCCCAGGTGGGGCTGCTGCTGAAGACCACAGCAGTCAGGGCCTGTGTGGTGATCAGAAGGAGGTGGGGTTTGGAGGGGCTTCTATCAAACATTGAGTGCACATTATGTCCAAGGCACCGTGATCATGCATCGTGATAACTTATAAGGTGGGACTTGCTAGGCCCATTATACAGATGAGGAAATAGCCTCAATGAAGGGAGGTGCCTTGTCCAAAGTCTCAGGTCCAAGCTAGTAAGTGACTGAAATGGAATTTGAAACCCGGCATGGCTGCCTCCTTGAAACCCAGATGGCTTTGCACACTAGCCAGAAATGTGTGTGTTCACAGGTTTGTGCCTTTGGAGGTCATTCTCATGGATTACACTTGCAGGTGTGCTGGTGGAAGTGGGAGGCCGGTTAAGAGAAGAGCGAGTGCCTTCAAGACGGCAGCCAGGACAATACCTGCTATTTCCAAGCACTTCTCTGCCAGGTATGGGCCCAGCACTTTACTTTCATGTGCTCTTTTAATCCCTTCAACAACGGGTGCAACAATTATCGTTGTTTGCAGGTAGGCACCCTGATGCTCAGAGAGTGAAATGACTATCTAACCACAGAGCTAGCGGGAAGAGGCAGGGTTCAAAACCAGGTCTGTCTAATTCCAAAACCTACCCTCGAGTTACACACAGGCCCTTTCAATCGGCAGGAGCACATTCTCTGAGAGAGACCACTCTCAGCACTCCTTTCCACTCTGTGGTCTGACTCTTACCCACCAGACAAGTTCTCATTCAGTCTTCAATACCCCATAAGACATCATCTTCCAGGACGTCCCCCTCAGCTCCACAGTGAGGGGTTCTCATGCCTAAAGACTTCCTGACCACATGTATCTTTATTGACACATACCTCCTAGATTTGTAACTCTTCTTACTTACCTATTCAGGGGACTGTGAGGTCTTTTAGGGGAGAGATAATGTGATGGTTGATTTTATGTATCAACTTGACTAGACTAAGGGATGCCCACAGAGCTGGGAAAGCACTATTTCTGGGTGCGCCTGTGAGGATGTCTCTGGAAGAGGTTAGCATTTGAACTGGTAGATGAATTAAAGATCACGCATACCAATGTGAGTGGGCATTATCCAACCCTGCCAGGGCCTGGAGAGAACAAAAAAGACAGAGGAAGGGTGAGCTGGCTCTCTTCATATGAGCTGGGACCGCCATCTTTTCCTGCCCTCAGACTTCGGAGCTCCCAGTTCTTGAGCTTTTCAATTCAGACAGGGACTTGCCTTTGGACTTGGACTGAATTACACCACCAATTTTCCTGATTCTCCAGCTGGCCGGGGGTGGATCGTGGGACTTCTCGGCCTCCACAATCATGTGAACCAATTCCTATGACAAATCTCTTCTAGATCTCTCTATATCCTGTTGGTCCTATTTCTCTGGGGAACCCTGACTGATACAGAAGGCATCAGACTCATCAATTGTTTTTTAAATCCTTTGGTCATGTTTCCCCTCCAGAGGCTAGTGGGGTGGTTATATAGCATAGGCTTTACTGACCCTGAGATCTGGATGTGAATCCTGATGGGTTTGGATGATGTTGGATCAATTACTCTACTTCTCTCACTTCCATTGGTAACATGGAGATTCTGATGTCGACTTCTCAGGGTCATTGTAACGACTACGTGAGATATTTGTGGCAAGTGCTGGGCACAGTACCGGAGGCACAGGGCACATTGATATCATTGACCCTCCAGTCTAGCCCAGTCAGGGGTCAGCAGAGGAGGGGCTGGACAAAGTATGGCTGTCCTGGTCTGTGTGGCTGCCCCGACCCCCTTGTGATGACCTGACTGGAAGCTCTGAGTGCTGCCCATGATTTAGAATCCTGGTCTCTGAATATATAAATCCTTATTCTTCCGAGGGTGGTGATTTACACCCAAATTTACACATGCAGAAGAGGGATGAGTAGATGAAGTGAACAAATCTATAAAACAAACTTCCCATAGATAAAGTAGTGTGAAGGGTAAACAACCGTTTTGAAAAATGTTCGTACTTAATTCTGTCCAAGGAAATTAAAATGAATTATATCAACCACCTAAGGGAAAAAATATTATTTTTATTAATGCCCAGTGCTGGTGAGGTTGGGTTGAAGAATCGTACGCACAGATAGTACTCGTGACCATCCAAATTCGTACCAGCTTTGGGGATAATATGACAAATATATTGTCACACCCTGATATTTATCCTGAGAAAGTTATCTTGAAGAAAGGAATAGGTATGAGCAGAGATGTTTATTGCAGCAGTAGCTATAGCAGCAAAAACCTGGGTAACCCTTGAGGAACCATGTTAAGGCAATGGGAAGTCAAATCATGCTCACCCCTGTAATTGTCAGCCATGTCAATGATAAAGGTCTCTAGAAAGACACAAGGTGTTTATTATACAATTACCTGGCAAGCAGAATGTGAACTGGAATTTGTTCTATGTAGGCAACTATGTTCAATTTGTTTAATTGAAGGCAAGGATAGAAAGGTCAGAAGCAAAAAGAAATAGTTGCGGTGGTGGAGGCTGTGGATTGCTTCTGATGCTTTTCTTGGATTGAGTCACTGTTCGTGGGTCACACTATACGTGACCTGGAGATGTCGCCTGATTTTGGAATGTCATGACCAGAGTCCTTCCCACAAGGCTTTCTCTTTGCATCTCCTACAGCTAGGTCAACCCAGCGATTTCCCAAGGACAGCTTCCATGCCAGCATCAAGAGGCAAATACACGTAATGGCCTCTTGTCTGGCTCCAGAAAGCTGACTGTCCTTCACCAGGGACTTGCGTGAGGCCAAAGCACTCGGATCTGGCCTGGAGTGTTCCCCCGAGTGCTCTCCACTGCCATCAACGGAGGGGAGTCTTGATCAATGGCTCCCGAGAGCACTTTCCATGGAGGCAAAGAGCCCTGCATGGGAGGGAGGCTGCGTTAGTCCTAATGGGACAGATGGCGGCCCTGATAGGTTAGGAACTTTGCCGGAGAGGTGCACGTGGAAATCATGCACTTTTTTGCCCACAGGACCATTTCCAACGTCAGACCAAACAAAGTCATGGATGGGACCACTTCTGTATGAAAGGAACTCCAGAGGGGCCCCTAAAGCAGAGCGGAAAATAGTTTCCCAACCACCTTCTTCTCAGGATCTTCTTGTCTGGCTATTGCCCCGTTGGCCTCAGATGCAGGATCCTCACTCTGCTCCCACTCGGGGCTCCATCACAAATGGCCTCTCACTTTGCCCAGCTGCTGAAAACAGTTGTGTGTTGCTAACCAACAACACTTAACCCAGCCACAAAATCATGCTCTTACAACCTGGGTAGCCTGAGTAGCTAGAGAGGCCTTCTTGGGAATGATTTCACCTTTATTTCCATTCATTCATTCATTCATTCATTCATTCATTCATTCATTCATTCATTCATTCATTTCTTCCTCAATTGTTAAGCACCACCTACTCTATGCCAGACACTATTCTAGGTCCTGGGGATATGGCAAAGCAGTGGTGGCCCTGGGAACAGATAACAAACAAGTGAATAATAAAAAGCCAAGAAGTTCTATAAGGGAGATCAACCAGGTGTTCTTTTCTGATGGAGAATAATGGGTAAGAGCGAAAAGACAGACCTTTATTGCATGGAGTGGCCACTGGAGACCATTCTCAGGAAGTGTCACTTCAGCACAGGCTGGAAAGAGGAGAAAAAGCCAGCAAAGCAACAAGCTGGGTGAAGAGCCTCCCAGGCAAAAGGAATAGCTGAGCAAAGGCCCAAGGCAAGTGCAGGGTGCTGGGTGCACTCTAGACATTCCACCCTCTCACTCCTCTTTCTTCTCTGTCTCTGTTCTTTTTTCTCCATCTCATTCCTCACTGGGTGCTCACCCATATTTTGGTGCCTCATGGACATAGTCTGAGTCTGGCCCCATCTCTCTCTGTTTTTTTTTTTTTTTTTTTTTTTTTACTCCTCAGACTTTTTCAGTCTCCCTAACTCTATATCACCTTTTCTCAGCCTTTGTCTTTTTTCGGTCTCCCTCCTGTTTCCTTAATACATTTGCTGTCTCTCTCCCCTTTATCGCTCAGTCTTCATCAGGCCTTGGCTTTGTCTACTCCCTCTCTCTCCCTTTTCCGTTGTTCTTCTACCCATATCTCTTCTGTTCCTGAGCAGAGGCCACTGGGAAACCCATCTGATTGATACTACTGACAGCAGAACCTTGAAATCATTCCCACAGTACATCTCTGGGAAGTGTTAAGCGGGTAATGTTTTGTCTGTATCCCAGAAACACAGGGGCTTTTAAACAAATATATACACTCTCAGAAATCCAAGTGTTTGTATTTCTCCATTGATCCATTATGATGTTGAGTAAGTGTAAACCTTCCCTGGGGCCTGCAAGGGCTGGGGGTGGGGGGGTGGGCTGGGGGATTACAGAATGAGCCAACTTTGTTGGGGATGCAGGGAGAGGGGGCAGAAATTGGCCCAAAGGACTGGGCCAGAGCCTGTGCTCCAAGGACCTGACAAAGGGGCTAATTTGTCAAAGGGAGATAGATCATTTTTGTTGGGGGAGTCAGAGAAAGCTTCATGATGTCCAAGTGTTACTCCTTCTGTAAAGCTTTCCTGACCACCTCCCCTCCCCTGACAAAGGAGTGGCAGGTCACTGTCTTTGTCTCCACTTTATGGTGTATGGATGGCTAGCATAGCATGGGGACTCTGAAGGATTCCTCATTCCCCCTGTATGTGAACTTCATGGAAACAGTGAACTTCCCACCCCCAGTGGCCACCCACAGACTGTGTCTTGTCTGGCCAACCCAGTTGGGGGTTGGAGAGGTCTATGCAAGTAACCCATGGAGGCTGTGAAAACAGCCTTGATTTCCTCATCTCCAAAATAAGGGCATCAGTGAACCAGTGCCGGTGACGTGATTGAAACGTTATAATAAACGCTCAGCGATGTGAGTTCTTGTCGTTCTTTTCGTCAGCATTAGCGGTGCCATCCAACTCTTTAGGCTTGGGTACCACGAAGTTAATTGGCCATAGAATTGTTCTCTTGGTTATGAATAGATAGGAGGCTATGATTTTGGGTGCAAAATATTTGTTTTGACCTGTGTGAACTTTGTTATTCTCCCAAATATGTCCTTTCACAGCCTGGGTCTTTGCCCACAGATAGTTGAAGAACTCAGGGACCTGCTTGGGCATAAAGGAGTGTTGTTAGTTCTTCTCCTCTCTTTCCCCTGATCTGCATTGTCTGGATACACCTCTTAGTTGTGTGGCTCCTTTCTGACATCCAGGCTGGCCCCGTGTCTGATTCCTGTGCCTCACTGGCCTTGGGCAGAGTTGGGCAGCCCCCTTTCAGAGTTAGGCAGTCATAGCTCCTCTGCCCTTGCTCTGTCTCACCATTTTGCACTATGTTTTGGGATGCTCCGTTGATTTGATTCTAGAACTTTTTATCACTTCTCTCTTAGTCTTAGCTTCCCCAAGTGTAAAATGGGAGTATCTTATGACTTCAATGTGAAGATAATGCATGAAACATGCACTGAGTCTCATAGTCAACAAATCTTACTTCTCTGTCCTCCCCTGAGTGTGAATTCTTTGAGGGCAAAAGTTCTCTCTGATTCATCTTCAAAGACCTAGAACTGGGCTATCCAAGATGGTAGCCACAGACCAGGTATGGCTGGTGAGCACTTGAAATGTGGCCATTCTGAATGAGCTGAGCTGCATGTGTAAAATACACACCGGATTTTGAATACTTAGGATGGAAAGAAGAAGGCAAAATCACTGGCTAAGATTTTTATATTGATTGCATGTTGAAATGATATTTTAAATATATTGAGTTACATAAAATTAATGAAAAATTATTAACTAACATTTATGTTTTATATTAAAATGTATGAAATACATGAGAAAACTTAGACTATTTTATAACAAAACTATTAAATCATGTGATTGTTAGTTAAATCGATTTCATTTTTTCTTTTTGATTTTGTAATGTAGCTATTAGAAAATGTAAAATTACTTACGTGGCTCACTTTAGAGTTGTATTGGACAGTGCTGCCCAAGAATATAGTAAAGAATCTGCTTAGCACAAGGGACTGATACATGTGAATGGGGTGGACAGATAAATGGATAACTGAAGGAAAAATGAAAATAAATGAATGGGCATATAAACAAATTAATTCATAACTAATTAATGGAGAAAGGAACAGATAAAAATAGATGAATAAATAGGTAAATGAATAAATGGCTAGAAGGATGGGTGGATGGGGTGGGAGGATCGATGAATAGAAGAGAGAATGAATAGAATTGATGGTTACATGAAAGAATGACTAGAAGTAAGAAAAATGGTAAGTTGGTGGATGGATATGAGTATAAATTACTAAAAAGATTAAAGAAGTAAGTACCTAAGTACAAAAATAAATACATACATACAGAAAGAATAGATGCCCCGGGAGACCAAGCCCTGACCTTGACAAGAAGGCCTGTTCCTTTTCCTGGGCTCATGGAGTATAAGCTTTTGACCAAGAAGAAAGGTTTACCCTTGCTCTTGGGGAATTTATTATTTTAATTGTGAGCCTTTATCAGAGGTTATTGGAATTTCTTTCCCCCTTGGACAGTTTATCACTTGTAAATTATTTGTCACATCGTTGTAATTCTATCCAGATCCTTAACTCTCTAATCATGCATCTTTTATGGGGTTTCCTTTAAAGAAGCACTATAATTACGTGCCAAGGGTCCCAGTAAATTTTATCAGGCCATAAAATATCATACTTTAATTATTTGGAAGGGGAAGAAAGGCAAATGTTCTCTCTGTAAGACTTGGGGTCAATACAGCGGGGCTCAGGTAGGTGCCGGCAGCTGCACGCTCCGTTTCCGGGTGTCCCTGGGAGAGCTCGTGGTGTCTACACCGAGAAGTCGGGCCCAGTGTGCTGATGCCTCTTCCTTGATTCTCTGGAGACTAATCAACTCCTTAGTGTACGTCCTTGAAGGGATCTCATGCACTACAAGTCCAAGAGATTGTTGGATGGAGGGGTGCTCCCTCCATCCAACGAATGACAATTCCTCTCGTTTCACAGGTGAGGAAACTTAGATCAAAGAGCAATTAGAAATGGGATTCTAACTTTGCTTTCTTGACTCTGTGGTAGATTTTCTTTTTGCCCTTCCTGTGGCACACCTGCTACTATGAGCTCAAACCAGAGAGCATATATGCACTCCATGGATTGGGGTTTTTATACTCTCAGGAATTTGAAAGTAAAAGGCTATGGCACCAGAGCTTTGCATCCAATACGTTATTTATTGAAGTAAATAGTTTAGCTCGTTGTTTGCTATGTGCCAGGCCCTGATGCTGGAGTTAAGCAATTAACAACGTATACAAGTCTCTTACATGAGACTTGTATAAGTCTGGGGCTCTTTCTCCTTAGGGGGACACGCATTGGTCAAATCTTCATATAGATCATAGAAATGGTGCCTGTGGTAAGGGCTAAGGTAAGTGCTAAAGAGAGGAGCTCTGAAGGCTTAAAAAGAGGGACTTTTAATGAGTTGAGGAGGTTAAGGAAAGCCTTCCTGAGGAAATAAGTGATTTGGTATCTACGGGGTAAATAGGAGTTCACTAGATAAATAGAGGACGGAAAAGTGTTTTAGGTAGAAGGAACAGCATATGCAAAGGGTCTGTGGTAGGAAGGCCTGGAAAATAATCCAGGGAGGTCAGAGGAGAGTACGGATGGGAGACAGTGAGAGGAGTCAGGTGAGGTATCAGGAACCACATCACACAAGGCCTAATGAGCCATGTTAAGGCTTCTGGCTTTTACTCTAAGAGCACTGAAGTTTCAGGTAAGGTTTAGGTGAGGAAAAAGAGATGTTTTAAAAGGCAGTGCAGGCAAGGGAACCCTCGGCGCAGAAGGGAGGAGGAGTGCTCTGGTGTATGGATGAATGTCAGGAGACACATTTGTCTAAGCATGGGGCAAACCCAAGGAGAGGAGGACACAGAGGATGATGAGTAATCCCCACTCATCCCTCTGGTCCTGATTTTGATGTCATTTCCTTGGTGAGACCTCCTCTGACCCTCAGTTGGGCCAAGTCCCCCACCCCCAAATAGTGGTCCCCACCCTCCACTTCCCCTTTCACAACACACAACACTATTACTGTCACGTCTTACTTAATGGTCTCTTCCCCTCCCTGGATGTGGGCCTCATGCATGAGGGCCAGGATTATGGTGCCAAAATCCCTGCTGGTTACCTCACTCCCGGCCCATGACCTGGCATAGAATTGGCAGGCAACACACAGAGCAGAAAAAGCAAATGAATGAGTGGGGCACCTAAAAGAGATGGAATTTATCAGGGGCACATTTCCCCATTATTGCCCCTCCCTGGCCCTCCCTCTCTGCCTCCCTTATTCACTTCCTTTTTTGCCCTAAAGCTGAACTCCTCTAAAATCCTTGCCCAGAGACTCTTATCAGAAAGAAATGATGGACATGTGAGAACATTTCTTAGCTCCGATCTGAAATATCAATTTCCCCAGGGGGGTTGTGATGCCCATGTTCATTATACAGATGAACTACCTTGTTTCGAGGTAAGATGATCAGAAGGAAGATGACAGAGCAATTTGGGAAACTCTTCCAGGTCACCCCCTCCGAGTGACTCATCTTGTCACTGATACTACTGCGAATTATCTTGGGGTGAACACTTTTTGGTGAACCCTGTGGTTATAGGCGATTGAAATTCCCGGCAAACTTTTCTACCTAAAGAGAGTTGCATTTATAGCCATAATAATTAGAATAATACTTATGCTAACGGTAGCTAGCATTAATGTCAGGAACTTTCCCAATCTTTTATAGCAAGGGTCTGCCGTCTATGGCCCACAGGCCAAATTCTGTCTCTGTAAATGAGGTTTTATTGGCACACAGCCATGCCAACGTGTTCATGCACATCGTGCTGGCTTCCTTGCTGCCGTGGCAGAATTAAGTCGTCGTGACAGAAACCGTGTAGTTCTCAGAGCGTCACATATTCAGTGTTTGTCCCCTCACAAATACGGTTTGCCAATCCCTGCTTTATAGTCATTATTGTAACATGATGACACAAGTCTCATAATCTCCATTTTACAGAGAATGAAACTGAGGCTCAGAGGGGACAAGCAGTTTTCTTGAGGTTTCATAGAGACCGGAACCCAAAGATTCTATCTTTGAAACTTTTGATCTTTCCTCGTGTGCTCTCCTGGAAGTCTCCTCTCTTGAGGAGAAGGCTGGCTTCCAGCAGGTTCCAGAATTCTGAAATCGGAATGCTCCAGCAGCATTTTCATTTGGGGCAACCGCTCTGACTATCCATTGGGAAATAAAGATACCCCCCAAGTGGGTAACTGAAAACAACAATCCTTTAGTTTGCTCCCACATCTGTAGTTTGAGCAGGATTCCCAAGGGACAGCAGCGTCTGCTGGGTGGCTCAAGGGGAGCTAAGGAATGACTTCCAAGACCACTCATGCGCCTGGCTGGCAAGTTGGTTCTGGCCCTTGGTTCCTCTCCACAGCATGCCTGGGGCTTCCTTGCCGCACGGTGGCTGGGTTCCAAGAGGGAGCTTCCTAAGAGGCAGGGGTGGAATTTGACAATTTCTTAGGGCCTGGGCCTGGGCCTGGAAACTGCACAGGGCCACTTCTGCTATGGGCTATTGGGCCAAGTGTCATAAAGCTGCCTAGATTCAAGGCAGGGGACAGACATCCCATCTCTCAATGGGAAGAATGTCAAAGAATTTTTAGGCCATATTTTTAAAACCTCAGAGCAAATATTCATATTTATCTGAGGGGTCTCTTAGACCCTCACTTTCACCCAGCATAATCTCTCCCTGGTTCGGGTCACCTGATCATTTCTTGTCCAAACTAGGAGACACTAAGAGAATGAAAGCGGGTGCTCTGGATGATAATACCAGGGCGAGTATAAAACGGAACTGTCCCAAACCATGTATATAGTCACCCTCTCCCTGGGGGCAAAGATTAATGTCTTCTGGATGTCCCCAAGTGATCCTGGGAAGGTTACACTAGGACCATTGTGTTCTGTTTCAGTATGGAACACATTTAGGAAAATCTTAATAAACTGTTTAAAAATAAAGAGTTGTTGTTTTGCCTGTATGTGAAATTTTTCAGTTATCTGGAAAACTCATTTAAATTGAGCTTCTGCTTCCCCGAATCTTCCAGCTAACTGTGCTGCTCCTGTGAAGTGAGGCACACAGCTCTCCCGGGTGCTCCTGGCCGTGGCTGCCCTGCCCCTGACCCCACCCCCCGCCGTTGCTGAGTGAGGGTTCCTTCCAGCTCGGTTCTGCGCTAGACCCTGGAAAAGCAGAAATGGATAAAACATGGTCCTGACCTGCAGGTGGAAAGGCTGGGTAATAAAGGCCATCAGAGAAGTAAGACACCAAGTACTGTGCGAGCACCAAAAAACACATACATGAAAAAATCCGGGAAGTGTTCACAGAGGAAGTGACATTCAAGTTGGATGGTTTATTTTTTGGTTACATAGTATGTCTCAGTCATCTTGATAGGTATCAAGCATTGACATGTATCATCTCATTTAATATTTAGAAAAATCGTGGCGAGGTGGGCATTATTACTATCCCCATTTTACAGATGAGAAAACTGAGACTTAGAGAGGTGAAGTAACTTGCTTAAATCGATACAAGGAGCAAATAGCAGAAGCAGAACAGGTGCGAGGGGTAGAGGGAGGAATGATGAGTAGGAGTTTCTAAAGTCCCAAAGAAGGAGTGGGCCTTTTAGGCAGGGAATCAGCAGCTGTAAGGACAGATGGGTGGTACAGGACTTGGGAAGCTTGGGGCACAGCCGGCCATTGAGTCTGTCAGGAGCATAGTTGGGGTGGAGGGGTCCTGGCTGGGAAGGAAATTTGCAACACGAGGGCTTGGTCCTTCCCTCACAGACACTGGGGCCCCTTCTGAGTGTTGAAGCATGGAAGGGGGTAGAATATTAGATTTAGCCAGCACCAGCCATATTGAGCTTGGGAACCCTTGCTATTCTGGTATGATCCATGGGCCAGAAGCATCACCCAGGAGTTGCTCAGAAATGCAACATCTCAGGTCTCACCTCAGACCTGCTGAGTCAGAACCTGCATTTTAACAAGACCCCCAGGTTGTTCCTCTGGAAGCACTGATCCCGCACACTACAGTTCACCCAGATGACAACTTTACATCAGATTTGCTCACAGCCAAGATCTTCCACTGATAATTTTCAGTGTTGAAAGCCAAGCAGTTGCTTACAAAACAAGACCAGAGATCAGTAACATCACCAATTGCGATCCACTCACTAGATTTTTTTTTTTTTCCAGCTGTTCTAGTGACTGCAGCCTGGACCCTCTGCAATGGAACTAGAGTCAGTCCGGGTTCCCAGCCACACCCTTCACAAACTCTGAGCAAGTCAGCTGAGTGGCACAATTCTTCAGATGACTAACCAAGACTGAAAATGACGGCGACAAGGACATTTTACCAGGGCAGGGGCTTGCTCTGGCTGAGGTTGGGGGCCCGGGGTCTGAAATTGATCCCTTTGGCAGTCATATTCCCTGCCCACTAGATGCCAGGGGGCAGACGTGTGGCAGAGTGTGTGTGTGTGTGTGTGTGTGTGTGTGAATCTAAATGGCCCAGGTTACAGAGATGTTGCCCTTCATATTTTCCTCCCCATCCTAGGGAGTGTTAACCTCCTGAAGTCAGAAGTGGTGATGTTGCTTAGAAAGGGAGCTGACCGGCTATTTCCATCTTTCCTTCTTCCTCTCTAAGCCTTTCCATGAGCGTCTCCTCCTCCATGTCTGCCTGGGCTGGTTTTTGGGGATGGGGAGTACAGACTCGGTTCCTGACCTGCAGAAGCATGCAGTCTGGTTGGAAGAAGGAGGGGAGACAAAAACAAAGGATGAGGCAGGTGCCATGTTTTAAAGGCTTTGAGAAAGGGAAGCAATGGGGGCTGTGGGAACAGGAGGAAAAAGCCTCTGGTTCCAAATGGAAGATAGCGCTGCCGTTCACCATCTTTAGATCTTTAAGCAAATGTCACAGCCTCTTGGATTCTCAAAGTCTTAGCCCATGTCAGGGTTATGCTAATTTTCCCTTTTAGAATTTGGAAGAGGACTAGTTGGGGTAAGCGGAAGTGCCCCGCTGAGGATGTAGCACATGGTTGGTATTCATTCACTCCTGGTTCCTAACCTCAGACATCAAGCTGGGCCAACCAACCTGACTCACCAGGGATAATAAACAGAAGGGGCCGGTGTCATTTCACAAGCCACACTTACCCAGAGCTCCTCCCTGTCCTTCGGAGAAATGACTTTCCTCACATGCGAGAAGGTGCATGTGATGATGGCACACCCCAGGCAACCAAAGGGATCTTGCAAAACTTAAGATTCCTTCATTGCTGCGGAGGAATGAGAGGGAGACAAGTGAGCAGCCCTCCTTCCTGCATTGTAAGGCTATGCTTGCTTTGGCATCTAAAGCCATTTTTATGGGGAGGGATTCTGGGTGGTTCAGGAACTTGCCCTGGAAGTCTTTCTCTCTCCCCTTTTTCTTCTCCTCCTTCTTCTCCCCTTCTTCTCTTCCTCTTTAATAGCATACCTTCTGTGTACTTCTCTGAACCTTCTCTCATAGAAGATAACCCTCAGAAAACAGTGAACCCATCTAGGCTCTACTGGGCTGGGCACGAGGGCTGGCTAGATGACAAAGAGCATGGGGCAGTGCTCCCAGATGAGCAACAGGCAAAAGGCTGCTTCACAGAGTCACAGAAACTTCAGAGACCTGGGACAAAGAGGCTGTAGCATCAGGGGGGTGTAGGCACCTGGCAAAGGTGGGAAATCAGGATCCCACTCTTCCTCCCACTGGCCAGTCTCTATTCATTCTTGAGCGCTCAGCTCAGAGGTGTTTTCCCCTGAGAATCTGCTTTTCTTGACATCCCCAAGGCCTCTGGTCTCCACAGTAGGTGATGACTAAGCCTTCCTCGGAGCAGCCAGGAGTCTGCTGTCCTTTGAAGAGAGTGTGGGTATCATGGCTCAGCGTTCTGTCTTAGTAGCCTCCTGGGGAAATCTGTGCCACACACTCGCGGTGCTCACACATACATGCACACTACTCTGCACACCCACTAGTGTGTGCACATCAACTTTCACCAACCTGCACACTTCCACACACCCCGCAGGAGCAGGCACCTACACCGCCGAGCTCACACTCCCCTCCACAAGCATGTCCAACCCACCAACTCCATTAGGGAGCTTTATTGCCTGAGCTCCCAGGTGTTTGCAGAACTGACACTGGCAATGACTGAGTGGGCCTTTTGGTGAAACTTCCATAAAACCTCATAAATCGCCTCTGTGCAACGTCGCATGCACATTTTTATTTTCCTCAATAAATACACACATTCGTATTTCCTAACAGCTCCAGTCTTGGCTGAGTGCCCAGCCAAGGGGTCCACTTCCAGCGCGTGTGGCGGGGATGCAGCGTGGACAGGAGTGGGGACCACTCTGCTGGTTGTTTGAGGCCCAAGACGTGGATTCTCAGGGATCTAAGATAATAGGGGCCTAATGTGAATGAGACATTCGGGGTCATCTTACCCAGCTGCAAACGATACTCCCCCCCTTGCAAACCATTCATCTTTTCGTTTGTTCATTTCTTCCTCCTGAACTCTTTTACCGAGGTTTAGCCAAGGGCGACTACTCAGCCTGTTTTTCAGACATGAAAGCTGAGGCTCAGAGAAATTAAGTGATGATCAAGGCCAGGGCCTAGGAATATGCATTTAAACGACGCCCCAGTTCATTCTGATGTGGGTGGTTTTGAGAGTGAAGGTCTTTTGTGATCATGCCTTGAGTCTCATGGTCTAAACCACCTTTCCATCTTTCATAAAATGAAAACACCTTGGAAACTATAACTTTGAAAAAGTAAGGAGCAATTTCAAGAACAAACATTTTCTTCTTAAATATTTATTTATTTATTTGTACCTGGAGGCTTGATGGGACTTAAAGCTCTAAGAACTTTGGAGTTGACCCTCCAGAGAGGCTGGCTGAGGCCAGCTCTCTGTCACCTCCCTCGGCCACTGAAGCAGCCATCGCCTCTCCTGGCTTTGCTATGACTTTGATGCACTGTTATCTGCCCCTCCTTGAAAAATAACCCTGTTACTTACAAGTTGATAAATCTTTACCCCTTATAGTGCTCCTCTGATAGGCTGCTCTCCTCTCCATTTCATGGACTGGGAAGCAGAGAGGTCAAGGTTTCACAGCCAGTAAGTGGCAGAGCCCGGATTATGAATCCAGCTCTCGGACATCCAGTAGAGCCTGTTTTTTCTGCATCATATTGTCCAAACCCTAACTACTGGTCACCGATGTTAGGGGGTTGGAGGGCACTGAGCTTCCAGGGGGCCAGTTTGATATGTGTGTAAGAGTCCCAAGGCTGCAGTACATATCCCCCTGTGATGAGATTTCATGAAATGGAGAGAAGGCAGAAACAGGGGAGGTGGGGCTGGGGGCAGGGATGGGAGGGAGGATCTTTTACTCAGCATTGCCCTATTCCCTGCCGTCAAGTAATACTAATTAGGTACCCTGTCAGGAGTGGAGGGGTGAAATGTAAAACAAAAGAGAAGGCTTTTCTCTGAAGCTTTTAAAGTTAAAAGCTTGGCTGAAGTGGAAGAGAAGAAGGTACAGAGCTGGCATTCTTATTTTGATTTGGTATTCTGGGAGGTCCATTATGAAGGAGCCATCAATAGTCTATGAAGGCTGCAGAAAAGAGAAGGGCGTGGGCCACAGGAGAGCCCCATCAGCTCTGATACTCTCATTTCTCTCTGTGGGTCCCCCAAATCATGCCACCAGTAAGTGGGACCAAATAAGTTCTCACCTCTAGGGAATGCCAGATGAGTGGGGTGTCAGAGCGGATGCACTCAGCCAATTGCTTACAGATTTTGTGGTCATCCAAGATGCTTCCAGAACATTCCACAAGGAACATATTAACATTATCCTGACACTTCCGACCCACCCATGCACAACCATACGCTCTGGGTACTCCAGCTGGTTCTCTAAAGCCCTGTGTCTCCCCAATTCCTACTAGCTTTCCGTCCTACGTCTTGCTTTGTTCTTACGTTCATAGCACAATGAAATGTACCTCAGGAGTCTATTGGTACCTCCTCCACCACCTGCAGACCTGTATCTCTCAACCCAAAGACCACCGTGGCAGGGATGAGAGTTTTACGTGGGTCCAGTGACATGGACTTGCATTCAGCAAGGCTGATCTGGCTGAAGCAGCTGGTCTACCTGCCAATAGGAGCTGTCAACTCAGAGCCCCTAATATGGCAGCATTCCCCAGGGGACCAGCCTGGTGGCAGGGTGATTATACTGAATTGTTTCCATCATAGAAGAGGCAATGCTTTGTTCTCATTCGACTGGACTTACTCTGGATATGGATTTGACTTCCCTTAGTACATTGCTCCTGCTCAAACCATGGATTCACCGAGGGCCTTATTCACCAACACAGTCTTCCACACAACGTCTCCTCTAACCAAGGAACTCATCTGACAGCAAATGAAGATCCCCAATGCGCTCATGCCCGTTAAGTTCACGGGCCTTGCAAGGTATCCCATCACCCTCGAGCAGTCGGCTGGATAGAATTCTGGAGTAAGCCTTTTGAAGGCTCTTTATGGCACTGGCTGTGCGGCAGCAATTTGTGGGACTGGAGTAACGTCGTCCAGGACACAGTAACTGAACTACACCCGTGACAAACATAGGGCGCTGGCTTTCTCCATAGCCAGGTGGGGGAAAGAGCTCTTCTTACTTCTACCCCAGTGATCCAAGAGCAAAAGTTTTCCATCCTGTTCCTGTGATTTTAAGCTCCCTGGTCTAGAAGATTTAGGACCCCAGGGAGAAGGGCTCTCACTGTACCAAGGGGGTACAGTCATGGGTCAATTAGATGGAAGTGGAGGTGCCTTTTGGGCTCTAAGGACTCCTCATGCCAGTGAACCCATAAGGAAGGAGTTACGGTGCTGGCTGGGGTGACTGACCCTGAATACAAAAGAGAAATTGTATTGTTAATACGCAGTGAAGGTAAGTGGAACATGTCTGTGTCTTAGTTGGTTCAGGCTGCTATAAGAAAATACCATAGACGGGGGGACTTGTAAACAACAGACATTTATTTCGCACAGTTCTGGAGGCTGGGAAGCCGAAGGTCAAGGGGCCAGCAGAGTCAGCTTCTGGTGAGAACGTGTTTTCTTGTTCACCGATGCTATGTGCACCTTCTCAATGTCCTCGTGTGGCAGAAGGGTCCAGAGGGAGCTCTCTGGGGTCTCTTTTATAAAGACACTCATCCCACGCATGAGGGCTCTGACCTCATGACTTAATCACCTCTCAAAAGCTCCACCTCCAAATACCATTGCAGATTAGGTTTCAACACATGAATTTTGGAGGACACAAACATTCCATCTATTGCATTCCACTCCTCCTCCAAAAGTCCTTCCCATATGCCAAATACATTACATCCCAACCCAAAGTCTTAACTCCTTCCAGCATCAAATCTGAAGTCTAAAATTGTAAAGTCTCATCTAAATAGCATCTAAATAAGATAAAGGTGAGACTTGAGGTACTATTCTTCCTGAGGCAGATTACTCTCTAGCTGTGAACCTGTGAACCCAAACAATTAGTGTGACAGGCATACGAGGTCTGACAATTAAGTTCGTAAAATCATCCTAGAAAAAGTGCTCCATACCTCACTGCTGAATATCACCATGGTCACCTCCGAAGTCCTCCCCTTGGGAAGCTATGCACTGACGCCAGCGCCTAGTCCACCCTTCAAAGCCATTTTGGAACTCTTTTTCTGGAATGGCCATCAGAGCCGTCGTCCTATTACCCTTGATGTCCTGAATGGCATCAAAATGTCTTCCTTTCAATATTTCCTGTATCTTCAGGTAAAGAAAGAAGTCACTGGGGGCCAGATCAGGTGAGTAGGGAGGGTGTTCCAATATAGTTATTTGTTTACTGGATAAAAACTCCCTCACAGACAGAGCCGTGTGAGCTGGTGCATTGTCGTGATGCAAGAGCCATGATTTGTTGACGAAAAGTTCAGGTTGTCTAACCTTTTCATGCAGCCTTTTCAGCACTTCCAAATAGTAAACTGGGTTAACTATTTGTCCAGTTGGTACAAATTTGTAATGAATAATCCCTCTGACATCAAAAAAGGTTAGTAACATCATTGCAACAAGTTTGTGAACTTATTTGTCAGACCTCATAGTCTAGACACTCTCATTCTAAAAGGGAGAAACAGAAGAGAGGAGTGACAGGCCCCAGGTCAGTCCAAAACCCAATGGGGCAAACAGCATTAAAGCCTAAGGCTTGAGAATAATCTTTGGCTTAATGCTGTGCCTTTGGACCCACTGGGGCTGTGGTCCTGACCCCACAGCTCTCATGGTTCGAGTCACATAATTTAATGGGACAAAAATAATGGAAAGGCGATTCATATTACCATGTAGTAAAATGGTGTGTTTTTCTATTCGTTTTTTTTTCAGTTGCAGTTGACATTCAGTATTATTTTATATCAGTTTCAGGTACATAGCATAGTGATTAGACATTTATATATTATATCATTTATGCAGTGATTCCCCTGATTAGTCTAGTACCCACCTGGCATTATACACAGTTGTTGAAACACTATTGAGTATATTCTCTATGTTGTACTTTACATCCCCATGACTCTTTTGTTCTATTGCTTTCTTCCATGTCTGGTAGAAAGTGTGTGAATGCATGTCCTTCACATTTATTGATAGGTTGTTACTAAGACATTTTATGTTTTAAAACAGGTATAGGAGATAGTATACATATTTCATAGTTGTAACACTGATTGATTTTCATTTAATTTTCTAACATGTTATAATTGCAATATGAAAAAATGATATTTAACTTACCTGGTTGCAGTAAATGATCTCTAGCAGTTTAATGTTTGCTATCTCAGGGAGAGAATATAAAGAACAGCCATCTTTCTCAATAACTGTAAAACAAATACCCTTGAGTCTTGGGCCCACATTTTGGATCAGTGACAGAACCACATATAAAGGGAAAGGGAGAGGAAAGAGGTATGATGAGAAGATCCAGACACTAGACGACCCAGTGCAGAAGGGATGGCCAGAAGGATGGTGATTGTGGGGAAGATGGGCAGGGAAAAGATGAGGGAGAGTAGCACAGGCACCGTGAATTTGGTCATGGAAATGGTGATGCTGGTTGTGGCGGAGGTGGGGGTGCTGCTGATGGTGAGAGTGAGGTGGAATAGATATTCCTTCTTGCTCCAGGTCCTAGCAATTCCAAGACCACAATCCAGCAGGATGGTGCTTCCAACCCCGTTAGTGGAGACACATGATTTCCTGTGGTTCTTGCATTTAAGGGCAGAAAGGGCTGCACATTTGTCCCAGAAGAAATTCAATGGTTCCTGAGTCAGCAAGCTCCTCAGGCTTGTGGAAGCTGCTCACATGGAATCCCAGAAACATACCTATGTGTGTGAGCAGGAAAACAGAGCAAAACAAGCCTCCACCGCCAGGATGGCAGGAAATGTGGTCAGCGTTCTTTGAGCACCGGGAGGGGGGGGGAGGTGAAGCCAAGATGAAAGGTCATTGACTTTTACTAATGAAGAGGCACAGAAACCGCTGATTTAAAGAATAATAACGAAAAAGCACCCTGGGGGACATTTTATTGCACTTAGAAAATGTTCAATTTTGTCCTTCATACAAAAAAATAAGTAAAGAAGTATTTTGATTTTTCATAAAAGCCAATAGATTAATATAAAAAGAAAAAGTCCCCAGCCAAGAACTCAGCCAGAGTTGTGTTCGTGTGTATGCCTGAGAACTCCTCTGGCCTCATCTGAGCGTCTGCATTTGGCACACAGATCCCTTGTTCTGTAAAAGCTATTTCAGGAACACTTTGAAAAGGCTGCCCAGTGATGGCTGCCTCATTTGGGATTTATTATAATATCATTAGGAGGGGTTATATCACTTGGTATAATGTCAGACACATTGTAGCCTGTGGTTTTATGATGTGGACAAATATCACACTCAGGAATAAGACGACTCTGAACAAATCAGTTCCATCTGGGTCCTACTGTAAATAGAGCCCTTCCCTTCTGCTGCGGGAGACGGGTTCTGAACCATATCTGGCCCCCTGACCTTCCATTCTGCAGGGTCTTTGTCTTCCGTATCTCCTTCCTCCTTTATTTCTGGAGCTCAGAAGAGAGGGACGGGTGGGGGGGGGGAGAGAGAGAGAGAGAGAGAGAGAGAGAGAGAGAGAGAGAGAGAATTCTGGAGGACTCCAAAATCAAATAGAAGGGGGAAGGTGCTTGTCAAAGGATGTGGGACGAGAGGGGTTTAGCTTTTATCCCGTGCTTGCCGTGTGTCTGAATATGTACAGCTAATTCCACCTGTATCCTCTCACTTTATCATCCCAACAAACCTATACAGTAAGTCAATATTCTGTAATTGTTTTACAAAGAACTCCTCAGACTTGATGCAATTAAAATGAATTATCTTACTCAAAGCCTGTAAACTAATAAGAGAGGGGATGGGTTTTGAGGTTTATCTGATTCCATAACCTGCAGCCTCTCATGGTACCTGTCGACGTCTGTAGGTTCCTGATCAAACTGTGGGAGGGGAGGGATCAGGACCCGTGGGTGCAAGTTGTTTTTAGTTAAAAACGTGGTCCTTTTAAACGCAAGTAGGAGCATTGTAGAACCACCTGGGAAAACTCCTTAGCAGTTGCTAATAAAGTTAATCGTCTGCCTCCCATCTGACCCAGCAACGTCATTCCCGAGAGAAATGAGTACCTGTGTCCACAGAAAGACTCGTCCAAGAATGCTCCTGGCAGCTCTTTCATAGCAGTCAAGCACTGGACACAATCCCAATGCCCATCAGTAGAAAAATAGATAAACAACGGGTGGTATGTTCATATCATAGACTACCACACTGAATTTAAAAAAATAAACTAATGGCAGATGCAATCACACGGATACTTCTCCAGAAAGGTCACCGTGAACGACAGAAGATGGACCCAAAAGAGAACTTAATGCATGATTTCAGGGACACGAATTTCAAGAATGAGAAAAATTACATGAAGCTGAAAGAAGGCACACCATGTTTGCCTCTGGGCTAAGAGGTAGCTACGGCCTGGGGAGGAGCCTGAGAAAACTTTCTGAGGCTACATATGTGGAAATATGTCTTCTATCTTGACTCTGGTGGTTGTTACATGAAGTTTCTGCCCAGGTAAAAATTCATTGAGTTGTATGGTTAAGATTTTACTGTTTACAGGTTAGCTCTTAAAACAAAAAGTAGAAAATAAAAAAGAGTTAGAAAAATTAGGAGAAAGTGGTCAAACTAGCCATTCCCAACTGTTTTTTTTTTTTCTTTCCCCCCCAAACTGGCTATTGGTTAATTTTGACTGTATTCATTCAAAAAAAGAAAAAAAGTAGTGCGGAAAGACACATGTTAAGTTATGTTACTGGATGTTGGATATTCAGAGAGAATCGTTAAATGAATGGTCGATTGATTTATTTCCTGTACTTTTTAATACAGAAAATGAGGTGTCATTTTCTTTCCTGGATAAATTGTAACATGCATCTCCCACAGGCTCCCCTGCCCATTTTCCTTTCTTCCTCCTACAGTTGCTATCACATGGGTGTTATATAGAGCACAACAGAACAGGTTTAGGTGAAAGGCAAGAAAAGGGAACCACTTTCATTTTGGTGTCAAAATCTACGAAGTACTTTGCATGCCTTATTTTAAATTTTATTTTTTTCAGACGAGATCTTATAGGTCAACTCACAAATTGGCATGGCAACCTGTTTATTTGTGCCAAAACAGACAGTCAACATGAGAGTGTTAATTTATTTGAGCAGACGTGTGTCAAATTCTCTCTGAAAAATAATGCCAGGATGTTACACTGGCAGGACTGTAGAGGAATTCAATGATTTTATTACCCTTCCTCTAAGGAGAACACTTATACATTGGGATGGGTGTCTGAGATGTTTTCCACTGATACTATTTATCTCCGGGGTCTCCGGGGTCTCCGTGAAGCCTAGGAGAGAACAACTCTCAAATAAGTTGAGGCTGTCTAGAAGGATATTCTGAGTAGTTGGGATAATTCGTCTACACTGTCCTGTGTCATGAAATAGTTGTTCAGCTCCTTGCTTCTCTTTATCTGGCCCTGGATTATTTGGGCCAGAGACTTTGCTGCTCTGACCTCTGTTTGCTTTGGTTGCCTGCATGTGACTCTGGCCATAGCTGCTTTCCGAAGGCTGCCTTTATCCTCCCCGCCCTTCTGTGTGTGGAGCTAATGAGCTCAATATCTGGCTAATGGCATCTTATTATTTTGCAGTTATGCTTGTTCTGAATACACAAGGGACAATAGTGAAAGGGTCAGTAGAAAAGCCATAGTTTGATGGTGGAAATGCAGACAACCCTTGGAGTAAACCCGGTGCTCTATTCGTTCTCCCTACGAACAATGATGTGTTCTACTCTTCTGTAGTTGAAGAAAAAGTGTGAGCACAGTTTGTATTATCACTGGTGGAGCCTAAATTGTCTGGGCTGGCACAAAACAGAGGACAAAAGAGCCAACTGCTGACCTCAGCTGTGTATGTCTGATTCCCAGCGCAAGGCTTGGCCTGGTGATGAGATCTTGGTCACAGTTACTCATGGATGCCCACGATTATTCAGACCAGGGCTCACACCCTCCCTGTTCATGGCAGGAAATCATATGATGCCAAAAGATGTGAAATTCATAAAATCCTTCTAAGTACTGAAGTCTGTGAATGCTATTAGTCTATGAAATATGAGGATAACAAGACCAGTATTTTTTTTCTTAATTTGAACCCTCAGACTTTAATTTCACTCTGTTCCTTATAAAAATGATGTTTTCTCAGCTACACTGGGACACTTAAATTTTCAGTCTGCTGAGTTTTAAACAACGTCCAAATGCTGTCATGTTTTCTTTTCCATGTACTATGGTCATTCGTTGCTTACTGAGTCAATTCCACAAATATTTATTAAGTACCTAGTATGTGCTAGGACAGTTCTAGGCAATGGGAACAAAGAAGAAAGGGAAGTAGACAATGTTCCTACTATTACAGAGCTTATATTCTAGTGGGGAGACAAACAATAAAGAATAAACAAATGCACATTGCCCGTTAATGAAATGTTCTATGAACGAAAAACATAGTAAGGTTAGAGTGTGTGATTGTAGAGAGATAAAGAAATGCCTTGCTAACCAGGAACCAATAACCTGTTTCTCCCTCCCCCCTGCCCACTCCAGCAACTTTTAAAAGAGTGGTAGACCTTAGCAATGGCTTGGCAGTAGGTGTACCAAGACGGAGCTTATATCAAACCATCACTAGCTGCTTCCAAGTAAACATTAGATAACCTGCTTGTTCACAAGATCCTTTGGTCCTAGGATTTCTGGAGAAGGCTCACTGACCCGTCCCCCAACCAACCCAACCCCAGCTTCCCAGTATCTTGATGGCTCTTTCATTCCATTTCCCCTTCTCCATCTCTATGCCTCATATGCTCTTTCACAAATTGCTCTTAGGATCTCCAAATTCCTCTGGTATTGTGCAGAACTGTTTGGCTGTGCCTGGCTCCAATTCCACTTTTTGGTCAATATTTATATATCCCAACTTATCAACATTGCCAGCAGGACAAAGCCCTTTTTATTAAACATGATACTTTTTTTTTTAAGAGGGTAGCAGTGACTAGACAGAAAAATGCCCAGAACAAAACACCGTACATACTGATTTTGCACGGCGGCTGGGGCAGTGTATCCTGTATGGCCGCTGTGTTTGTCTAGTGGTTGAATCTAGGTTTGCACACTCAGGAAGGGAAGGGAATGATGTTCTGATAAGAATCACAGAAAGAAAAGGCAGATCCTCCAGAAGGAAATGGGCTGGTGGAAGGCAGACCTCAGACCAGAGAGATTCCCTTTTTGGAATTTGCTCTTTTGGGCTCAAACATTCAGGATGTGTTCCAATATTTCCAGGAATGAGTTCACGCTTCTCCCGGGGGTGCAGCCCCATGACGTATGAATTGGTAGCCTGGAGAGGCTTCTCCGAGAAGGAGCCATAGATAGCCAAAGAACCACAACTTGAAGTCAGCTCTCAGCAACATCATGTGACAATTCTCTTCCCTGGGAACGTTTAGTAAAGGTCCAACCCCTGAGGAAGGCAGTGTACACCTCAGCCTTCAGGAAGCACATCGTCTTTGACTCAGTGATTCTCCTTCTAGAAATGTGACCTAAGGGCACCCTCCTAAGGTACATGGATATTGCTTATTTATAGAATCCATGTTTGTGATAACAGATCGCTGGAAGCAACCTCAAAATGTATAGTTGGGAGTTTTTCCACACTTAAGAAATGATACATTTATAGACGCCTGTAATTGTAGCCATTGAGGAGAGTGAAGATACTGATATGGAACCATATTCAGGATACGTGAGGCTGAGTGGCAGAAACCATGGGCAGTTTCTTCCGGAAGGTTTGCAGAGGCCATCTTGCAGAAGTGTTCCCATATAAAAGGCTTAGACTGAGCTGTATCTCACGTCCCTCCTGACCTGGTGTTTCAGTTTCTCAGGAGCTATTGTGCAAGTATGAGGCATGGTTCCTGGCACAGAGTAGGTCTCCGTCTTTGCTGGAGCTCCTCCAAGGATGGAGCTCACCACTGCACCTTTCCCTTGCTGGACAGTTCCAATCCTCTGCCGAAAACCTTATTTTGAGCTCCTGTGGTCTTGTTTGCACCGCTGGCAGGCATCCTGGCTTGGTTCTGAGCTGGGGTCACTCATGTGGGGAGTGCTTAGAGGCATAGATTCTCATCCTTATCTTCTTCTGCAGTCTCAGTAGCTCCAACATTAACTCTGAAGCTGAGCAATACTTCCCACAGTTTTGAGAGAGGGTTTGCACGTAGCGTCTGGTCAGCCGGGCACTGCTGCTAACACTTTCCAAGATCTCTGAACGCTGCAGGCTCTCTCCCCATTTCGTGAGTTCTTCATTGCTGTGTTCTTGGCCTCCTCCTGTAGTTCTGGCAAGTTAGGGGGATAAGCCTTTAAAAAGGCTTATCTGGCTGTCTCCAAGTTCAAGGCTGTTGGCCATCTCAGCTCCGTTTTATGTCTTTTAATTAATTGTTACTCTCTTTTGCCTGTGCCCTGAGGTGATTTTTTTTTTTTAAGCACAAAGAGCAAGCTTAAGAAAATCAAATAAATAAATACCAAAGAACAGAGGAGCGAGGCCCAGCGAGGTTAATTGAGTTTCTGGGACTGCAAGAGACAGCCCGGGAGCTGTTGCCAGTGCTGAGAGGGGAGCTGCTCTGACCACCTCCTCTTTGCTCAGGCCACTTTGTCATTCTACCTCCCGAATGAGTGCCTACTTAGGAGCAAAGATATAAATGGAAGTAACTTTTTTCCCCAGCAACTTATTGGGTCTTTTTCCACTTAGGAATATTGATTTTTACTCTCTTTACTCAGCCCGGGTTGGAACTGAATAGATGAGTCTCTATGGGTCTAAACACCAAGCCGGTGGGTGTGGTGCCAACTTGCATCAATGTCAATGATGCTGAATGCTTGTCGTGGTCTCCATGAGCCCACAGCCTCATTGGGATGGCCTGCTTGTGTGAAAGCTTGGAGACTCTGGAAAAAAACCTGGCCTGGTTTGTACATGGGAGGAGGAAATCATACGGTGTTCTAATCACACCATTTACTTTAATGAGATACAAAGTTGTGCCAGTTTGACAATTATGACGTATATCAGGGCTTAATTATATGGACAGGGTGGTGTATTCAATTTAGTTCATGGCAATGGAGCAGAGATTTTAATTTTACACGTTTCCCCTACTTTCTCCAACAAAGAAGCATCGAGAACTTTTCAGCTTATGGGCCTGGGGGAGAAGCATTTCACACCACATACCAACATCTCCTGACTTTCAAAATAACAAGGACATGCTGGAACCCCATGACTAGGGAGCTAAGGAGATTGAGTAAATAAAAACGAACATGATAAAAATACCGTGGCTTTGATAGTCCACGCAAACACATCTGGTTTCAATTTGTAGGGATTTTTCTCATTTGTTAAATGACCAGGGGGGGAAGAAAGAGCTAATAAAAATTCTGTGGTTAAAGGTCTCTTAAAAAGTCCTAGAAAAGCAAGTTCAGAGTTGTCCCATTTGTTCCTGATTACGGGCAAAAATGGGGACAGATATTGATCCTTGTGACTTGGATCTGGACGTGCTGATGAAACCCCAGGGACCTTGGGTTTGTGTCACTTTCTGGTGCCTGTGGAACTTGGGCAGGGAGGCAAGGAGGAAGAGGTCCATGCCAGGCCCCTGTTTTGTTGTCTGAGTGGCTTTGTGAGGGTCACTGTTGCATTCTGGGATCCACTTCAGGAAATGCCCCCAGTAGACAAAAGCATCCTCAGTGACACCTTGTGAGACGGGGGACTCAAAGGGGAAGGGAAAGAAGAAAGAAGGTGAGAAGGAAGGATGGATGAGACTGTCTGCCATGTCCTTGGTTGTGGGGACAAAGCCCCAAAAAGCAGTTTCTAGGCTCTCAGCCTCACATAGAAAGGTGCTGGCTCAGGTAGTAAATGGCCATCAACTGTGATTGGATGGCCAGCAGCTGTGGCTAGTTGGCTGTCAGCTGTAACCAGTGAGCCATTGGCCACTAATATAACTGCTGTGGCTACGCTAGCAGAGAATGGGGGCTAGCAAGAGTGGGTTGCAGAGAGGCGGATGCCGCCGGCGAGAATATTGCAGAGGCGGATGCCACCGCCGGTGAGAATATAGTGGTAGGACTTCCCTACCGATGGCTCCGTGGGTGTTCCTTTTTGGCCTCGCCACATCCTGCGTTCTTATGTGGGCAGCGGGAGCTGAGACCCCCCGGACGTCCTGCACGACACTGGTCTTGTAGTAGGTGTTGGGCAGCAGGGCAAAGGGGACCCCACACAACTGAGAGGCAAGAGGCAGCTGGTTTGAGGGGTAGTCTTTTTCCATCCAGAACTATCAAATGACACCCAAGAAAGTCTGTGCAGCCTAGGTCTGGGTAGTGGGTGGCTGCTCTTTGATTATGCTCCCAAACACTGACTCGGGAGAAAGACTGGCCTATCTGTTGAGCAAGCAGTGTCACCCAGACCTGATAGCAAGTTATTTTCCCATCCATTCTTTGGTTCATTCATTTGTTCATTCATTCATTCATTTATTCATTCACTCATTCACTCTACCTGTCTCAGCCTCTACTATGTGCCTGTTCAAGCAGTAAGGCCTTAGGAATACAAAATGAAGAACATTGCAGTCCAGTGGGAGAGGCATACAGGAAAATATTCAATACTTATAGTAGGTACTACCCTGGCTGAGGTTTCACAGAGGCAGGTGAAATAAATGCTGCCTTGGGTGGGAGTGATTTTGCAAAGGAGATGATTCTTGAAGTAGCGAGAGAAACCCACCAGGTGGGTATATTGGAGAGAAAGACTATTTTTGGTCAAGGGATTTCATCATAAAGGACAAAGAAGCCAGAAACAGTCAAGGGTTTTGAGAGGTCTTACAAGCTGGTCATAGATGTATATAAACTGGTGTCTAATGAAATATCTTGACCACTCTATCCAGAGCAGCTCAGGTCAGTAAATGCTTTTTGATTCATATCTCGGGTTCTGTCCAGGTGTCTGGTGTCCTTTGTGATGTGGGAGTGAATGGAGACTAATATGCAAGACTCACGTTTTGTCCAGGAGGCGTTCCAAGGCTCAGAGAGGCAGAGTGTGTGGCTCTCCTGCATGAGGCATGTTATGGTTAGTGCCCTGGAGAGGCGCAAGGGGCTAATTGTAGCAAACAGAGGTGAGGTCACATGCTGGATAAGCTGTCCGTGAAATCTTGGAGAAGGTTGAATTAGCATTGGGCCTTCAAGGATGGAAGACAGAAGACATTCTCTTCATCAGAGGAGAATGCATGAACAAAGGTGTGGAAGGTAGGCTGTGTGACATTATTTCTACTGCCAAATGCCAATTTACCTTCCCAAACAGTCTCCCAAACAGGTTCTGCATCAGAATCCTCTGGAGGGTTAAATAGAAATTTTGGGGACTCCCCATCAGAAATTCAGAGGTCAAGTGGAACACACATTTCAATACAATCCTCAGGCGAGTCTGACGGCCCAGCACACAGGTGGGATTCCATCAGCTGGAGAGCAAGGACCGGCTTTGGGCTTGCACAGACACGACTTCCAATCTTGGTGTGCTTCCCAATCATTTTATTATTGGGGGCAATATGCTTTTTGCCCTTAACCTCACCTTCCTTGTTGCCAGAAGGTGATGATAAAAACCTAGAGGGTGGCAGGAAAACGAAATGAGATGATATTGGCCAAACTGCTAACATAATTTCTGGCCAAAAGTAGGTGGTAGATGAAATCTGCTTTCTTCCTCTCCTTGGTTTAGTAAAAACGACATTGTCTTCTGAGGAAGTAAAAATGCCCAAGACGCATAATTCTTGGCCCTAAGAAAGTAGCAGTCACCGACAGGCAGGGGATTGTGTTTTGGAATAAATTGTCAGGCATAAGCGGGACCCCAGGACCTCTGCATCTTCTTTCTGCCTTCAACAATGGCCAGAATCCTCCAACTGTGCCTTTTAAACATGGGCTTTCAAAAAGGATTTTGTGTCTGGTGACTATAAAGAGACCACTAAGGAATTAGTGGATTAAGCCTGTAGGAGCTCACACTTGAGTAAGAGTTAGTGAAGCAGGGGCTGAATGCCGACGTGACAGAGGAGTATCAGCTTTCCAAGCTTTCAAGCTAATGATCTAAGTCCAGTGGTTCTAAAATTCTGCCTTTGTGATGCTGTATGGTTGAGGCCACTAGGTTTGGATGTGTTTTGAACAACCCTAGGAGGAGCCATCCTCATAGTCTACAATGTGAAGGACTCCCCTAAAGTTGTGCAGTGCGTAACCCGCACTATTGTCTATGGCAGCTCTGTCTAATGGATTCCTTAGCGTTTATTTGGAAGGTGGATAGGGGTGACAGCAAGCAGATGTGCCTATCGGTCCTCAATTGCCTTTAGAAAAGCCTTGTGGTATAAAGTGGGGTTCCATGGAAGGTTTTCTTTAAAGATCAAGACCAGTGTAAGCCTGTGCCCTATTCACACTCTCTATTTTGCAGTTGGGGAACTCAGGCTGCACTGTGAGAATGGGGCAGAACTGGCATTGTAACCCAGGATATTTTGGTCTGGGGGTGAGGGGTAGGACATGTTTGTGGCTTAGGGAGTGCCCCATCCCAGTAGAATGTCAGGGCAGAAGGGGAGGCTCTGGCCAGGCAACCTCTCGTAAAGGACAGCCTCGTCACAGACGGAGCCTCAGGCCCGATCCGGAGAAGCTCGGTGGCTCCTGCTAACCAAAGGGATAGGCCTGCCATTCAGCCCAGGGGGGCCCTGACAGAGGCCTCCCCAGCCTGGAGCCCAGGACTGGGACAGTGGGTTTGCTCATCAAGACCAGGAGAGGCTTTGAAGACTCCACTTCCCTTTTCCTATTGAGTTATAAGAAATGGAGAAAGAGGAGCCCCAAGAGTCCGGAAGACAGGCTGAGGCAGTCTTGGAGAAAAGGAAAGTGAGACCCAAAGCAGGGGTGGGTGGAATGGGACTGCCCCTCAGCCACCTCCCCCTCTGAGCTTCCTCCTGGAGGCTCCTCTTGAAACCTCGCAGGGAGCGTCGGTCTGTTCTTGGGCAGGGGCCTGAGCTGGGCCTGCGGTCAGCCTGACAGACTCAGGGCACTTCTGGGCCTGCCTGTGGGTCTGAGTCCCTCACCCCAGGCCTCTCCTGGGAAAGCGGAGAAGAGACTAGCCAACCTTGAGCATTTTCGGGCAGCAATGACTTCAGTGCTTGTCCTCAAAATAAGTGTACCACAGACAAGACAATGTGGTCAGGGCTGAGGACTTACTGTAAATACCAGCCCGGGCTTCCTATTTCTGTTCCTATGACTCTCTGGGGGGCAGACCCTGGTCAACCCCTTCTCATTGCATTTTCTTCCCACCGCTGCATCCAAGGAAAAGTCTTGGCCTGGACATTCCTTGTCAAGATGTCTCAGGGACCCCGGTGGGGGTTTGGAGGAGGGACCCTCCACCTCCGAGGTGGGCTTAGACTCAGGGTCTGACTTTCTCTAAGAAAAGGTCACAAACTCCAAGTGTTAGATACTGTGTGGTGTATTCACATGTGCTTCTATGTGGGCCTTATGACAAGCCCCGAACATTGGAGAACAAAAAGTAACGTGTCATGTACTTAGTGAATACTGAGCACTATCCTGAGGCTTTACCTGCTTTATCACATACAGCCGTCCCCACAGTCATAGGAAACATATCCTATTCCTGTACCCATTTTATAGATGAAAACATCAACACAAGAGCATACATGTGCTTGCCCTCAGGCACCCCATCAGTAAACCAGAGGTTCAACCCTGGCAGCCTGGCGCCAGACCTACCTTCATAAGCTCTTTACTGCATAGGAAAGATGGTAATGCCCTGTCTACAAATTGAGGAAAAACTGTAGAGAGAGAGGTAAAATCGTGTGTTGAATGGCACAAGGCTATTGAGTAGGAAGGGTAGATTTGAATCCAAGATCGGTAGACTCCTAAGTTCCTCCCCCTGCGTTGGGGCACCTCCTAGAGTCTACACAGCAACATATCACTCTTCTGTCCCGATCCCTTCCCAGCTTCTGGGCAGCCAATGCTCTGGGCGGCAGACGCCTCTTCTTCCAGGCTTAGCAGAGGATCACTCAGCTTTCCTACCCACTGCCCCTGGAGCCTTCTGGTTTGAGTGAGTTTGCTGTTTCCAGCGGGAGATGGCTCCTGCCTTTGGGTGGTTGTCCTGGTTGTGGTTTCCTTCTTCGCTCCCGAGGTGTTACCTCCTTGAGCTGTGGAGGACTGATGCTACATTTGTAAACCCGTTCCTGCCAGGGAATCTCACAGCCATGTCAGAGGGTGTCTGGCCTCTTCTGTAGAAGGGAAAAGTATGAAACCAGGCGTTTTCCTCCTAAGCGGGTGTGGTTGCTAGGATGGAAGGTAGGCAAAGAAGAGATGCTGGTCTGAGTTGACCACCTGGAACAAAAGTTAAATTCTGGCTCATTTCTTTCAAGCAGCTCTGCTGAGGCCATGTGTGACTTAGAATACCTTCCTGCTTACCAGAGGCATCTGATGAGACACGAGGGCTGGGTGATAGCAAGTTGCTTTCTGCAGATAATAGAACTGTAGTATCTTATCAGGTTTACCTCTTTATTAAGATGCCCATGATTCAGATTTTTCACTTGATGTTTGTTACTTTTAATAAGAAAGAAGTTCGCAAACTATTTCTACTCCCTTTGTCTTCTACATACTGATTCCTTTCTTTTGTTTGAGGTGAGTCTTTTAAAAAACTTTTATTTTATCTGAACTCATAAATCACCTGGCATTCCGATTCAGATACAGTACTGCCCAATTTCACTGATATAAAGCATTTAAAAATAGTCAGATTCACAGAAACCAAGAATGGAATGGTGATCGCCAGGACCTGAGATGAGGACTTGCTAATCAACAGGTACAAAATTTCAGTTATGCAAGACGGATACGTTGTAGCAATCTGTTGTACAGCACTGTAGATAACAATACTGTATTGTACCCTTAAAAATCTGCCAAGGGGAGAACCCGCGATAAGTGTCCTTACTACGATAAAATAAAAATTGTGTCTTGGATGCACCCAGACCCATTCAGTTTAAGGTAATAGTCACTATCCATTCATTATTTGTTTGTTTATTTCTCAAATATGTGTTGAGCACTTTCCATATGCCAAGCTGCTCTTCTTGGTGCTGGGGATGATTTGATGAACAAAAAAGGCAAGACTCCTGCCTTACTGGGGCCCAAGATATGGTGTAGGGATCAGTCACTAAGTAAAACACACACGTGTGTTTCTCTCTCTCTCTCTCTCTCTCTCTCTCTCTCTCTCTCTCTCTCTCTCTCTCTCTCTCTCTCTCTCTCACACACACACACACACAGAGTTGGGCCGGCCAGTGTTAAGTGTTATGGGAAAAAAAAGAAGAGTAAGGAGAGAGACAGTGGCTGGGTGGTGGGACAGGGAGGTGGGGGTTTTGCTCTTTAGTTAGGGTTACCAGAGAAGTCCTCTTGGATGAGATGACAGGTGACCAGTGATCTGAACAAGCAAATTACAGTCATATGATAATGGGAGAAAATGCAGGCAGTGCCTGTAGCCTTTACAACATCCTAGGGAGCATGAAAAGGATCAGTAGCTTTTAAACATGAATTCTTTTTTTTAATAGAGGAAGAGTCTGAGGCCAAACTGGCATGGGGGCCCAGGCCCCTGTTATTTCTCCTACAGTGAGGCACCACTATTGGTCGTATGTGAAGCACCGGGGGGCTAAACCTATCTGGTTTTAAATTTTGGTTCCCACACTGACCAGCTGGGTCACCTTGAACAAGTTGAAACCTCTCTGGGCCTTAGTTTTCTCATCTGTAAAATGGGGATGAAAATAGTCCCTTCCCTCGCTGGGTTGTTTTGATGATGAAGTGGGTGGCTCAGTGTCTGGCCCAAGGTTGGGACCCAGTAAATGTAAGCAGTGACATAATACTACCTACCTATCATCCTTCAGAGGAGATGGGGACAGGCCCTTAAGTGGACAAAAGTGGAGTCTGGTGACTTGCCCATGGGTAACCCCTGATCTCCTTCTTCCCCACCGTGGGCTCAGAGAGACTTACTTTGCAGTGGCAAAGGACTTTCTTGCCTGCTGGGACAAGCAGTCTCGGGTGTGGGCTGGAGTAGCTACTGCATCTCTCTTGGGTGTCTGTCTGTTGGTGGGGATCGATGGCGGCCTCTGTTCTTGAGCATTTGCAGCTGGTCTGAGGGGATCACTGGAGTTGCCCAATGACAGGTGGAGGGAGTTTCCCAGAGGGTCGTGGAGTAACTGGCCTTTCCTAAAAATTGCACTACTGAAAACCCAAGTCCCGCCCTCTACCAGCCAGCACCTTCCTTGAAAAGCCTCCAAAGGAAGGAAATGCACAGGGAGGCAGAGCCAATTAGAGCTGTGCTGAATGGTCTGTGGCTCTGGTCCTGAATGGCTATGCAGGTCCCCTGCAAGCATGTGTATAGAGAATGATTTTTGCTCCCAGTAAATGTCTCCGTGGCTTCCTTTCCTGCTGAATCTGAGGCTCAATCTCAGACAGTGTTGCCTCACCAGGCGATGAGGCCACCACCTTCAGCGATAAGGAAAAGATGGCACAAGAGGCAGCTCATTGGCTCAGGACAGGAGCAGATAGGGTGCTTTACTCATCCAGGTTTCTCAGGGGCTTTCCTGGTTTGACAACTGGAAGTCCTAGGTAAATTAGCGTAGTTGGTTACCCTGGAAGCAGAGCTGATTGTCTCAACATCCTTCATGTCTTTCGTAAAACAGGCTGACTGCCAGGCCCCACTCTGACTTCCTGAATCCGAATCTCTGGGAGCAGGGTCCAGGAATCTGTGCTTTCCACACGGTGTGAAAGGAGAATCAAATTGACCATTGTATCAGTGAGGTAAGTTTTAGAAAACAATATGTTTTGACTTTTTGATGATCAGTTTGATTATTAAAAAATGCAGATGGCCAAAAAATGGGGAAAAAATCATCTTAACTACAATAAAATAAACTACAAGGAGATGAACAATGAGGTCTGCTTTTTACTCTCTCCAACCTGGTTGTGGAGTTGTTAAGTCGGTCACTGAGGGAAATGTATCAAGAGCCTTACATTTTTAAAATTTGTGTTAATTAAACAATTGTTTGGTTAAGAGCTTTCGCTTCAGGAAATATTTAGAAACATAAAGATTTATGGACAAAGATGCCCATCACAGGATTATGTAATAGTGGGAAATATGGAATCATATAACTATTCTACAGAAGAAGTTGGCTCAAGAAATCAGGCTGAATCTAGAAGGTACGTGGCTGAACGCATTGTCGCTGAGAAAACCCCATCTGGTTACACATTCTATCACGATGCTAAGTGCTTTGTGTATGTCAGCCCATCCAGTTCTCCCCAGGGAAGCTGTGTGAGGGCACCTGGGAAGTACTCAGTGCAAATGAGCTTTTACAGATTTTTAAAAATGATTTTGTAGAAAGACTCATGTATAACTATTAGAAGGACGCTTTTGAAGAATAGTTAAATATGAAAAAGTATTCATGGCATAAATTAAAAAATAAGAATAACTAAAGAATAGAATTTAGAATTTGGGTATAAAATAATCCACGTTATTTAAGCATGAAGGATATATGCTGAAAGGATGAGTGTTCATATCCGGATGATGTGATTACCGTTGGCTTTCTTTTTTTTTAAGTTTTCAAATTATTTAAGATAGATCATTATTAGCGTGTTCTTTTCCTTCTCTCTCAGTTCCGAGGAGATGGATGCAATCCCACATCCTGCATCCCAGATATCGTCTCACACACACACACACACACACATACACACACACACAAAGACACGTGAGCCTAGCTCTTGATTTAAAACAGTACAAAAAGTACAGAAACAAAATTGAAAGTCTTCCTTCTCCTCCACAAGCCTCCCAAATGAAACCATTGATGATAAATCCCTTTGATTCACTGCAGAGTATGTGCGTATGCCAGCAGATCCAAGTGCTTTTCAAATAAGCCTGCATTGATTTTATCATCAGAAAATTGTAGCGTGCACAGATTTGAAAGGTGGGCTTTTTTACTGTGAGTCCCCCAAGTAGCATCCTGGGGTCCTGACCTGATTGGGGAGGACGGGCAGCTTAAGCACCATGCTTGGAGGGGGCGCCCAGGATCCATCTCGTGGCCACTGACTGGGGATCGTAAGGTGCTGGATGGGCTCTGGAACTCACACATCGCCTTGAGCCTCAGTTTCCCCATCAGGGGAACGGTGCCGCTCCTGGGCACTTGACATCTTACTTTGGAACCATACCCAGCCTTAAGATGCTAACATTGATCCCCCAGTCCAAGTATTGCTGGTCAAGTAGAGTCTCCACGAGCATTGCTACCAGCCACTTTTCTGTGTCCCTTCTACGTCCCTGAAAACTTTGGCTTTCACTCTTGCCAAGGACCTCAACCCTCTCGATTTCCCCAGTCCTGACCAAACCTCCCCCTATTTGCCTCCCGCTCCATTGCCTCTCCTTCAGACCAAGCTGAGCGGCTTTTGTTTACTTTTCCCTATCTCCCCCTTGCCCTACCCCAACTTCCTTAGAACTTGGGTCATTGCACAAAAAAACAGGGAACCATGGGGTTGAACACTCATATTGGGCAATACATCGAAGGTTCATAAAATTAACTGGAAGCTGTTTCTCTTGCTGCAGTTCCCTACTCAACTGAACTCATGTGACTTTTGGATAAATCACTCACGCTCTTGAAGCTTCCGTTTGTTCTATGTGCAAACCAGAGATCACTCTATTGTTTTCTGGTTCAAAGTGGTCCAGGCTGTGTCAATGCCACAGGAACTTCCGCCTCCTGAGTACAGAGGAGAGACGTAGTGGGGAGTTCACAGCGGCGCTGGGACCCAGGAGTCACTGACTTCACGTGGAAGGTTGAGGAATTTCACCAGAGCCTGTGCCATCAGGCAGCCAGGGCAAAATGGCCATGAGAGTCTGCCCCGAAGTCCCATTGGGGACGTCATGCCAAGTTTTAATCCACAAACTCATGAAGTTCATGCTTTTATTTGGCGTGAGTGCCGAGCATAGGATTCAAGGCCAGAAAGATTGGGTTGAAGTCCTTGCTCTCTACTCACCTTCTAAATGAAACCCGCGCATTGTGAGGTCTCAGGCATCTTCTGTGAAATGGGTACAATCTCCATTTCTTCTCTTGACTGCTGTTGTGACAGTAAAATAAAGTCATTGCAGCAAAAGCACTTTGCAGACACCATGATGTTAGGAAAATGTAAGGCACGTTCTGAAAAATGAGCTCGATGATGGTGAGAAGGAAAAGACCCCTTTCTTCATTTATTTAACAAACATGAAACATAGAAATAGTCTTCATCATGTACCATGTAGTCTTCTAAGTACTTGACCAATATTAACACATTTGTATACCCTTGATCTCCCAATGAGAAAGATACAACTCTTGTCCCCGTTTTACAGATGAGACAACTGTGGCACAGAGAGTTTAAGTAACTTGCCCAAGGCCACACAGCTCCTAAGAGGTAGAGCCAGGATTGGGACGCAGGCTGCCTAGCTCCTGAGCCCATACTCCTCACCATTACTCATGCTATCTTCTTTGCTTGTGGTGTTTGGTACAATAAAATTACCACGAGACCTAGACCACACTGCTGAGCGTCTGAGCCCTGCCTGTGTGGTCTTGGGAAGGTTAATTAAGTCCTTTGAGCCTTGCTTTCCTTATTTATAAAATGGGAATAAAAATGCCCACACTCACAATTTTTGCAGAAGGTGACCTGAGGCACACTGTTTGGTCCACACTGAGGGTGCATACGGAATGCAAGTTAAGTTTGCATGCAGGGCCTTCCCAGAACCCAGCCTCAGTCACATACTTGGTTGATTTCAGACTTTCCCACGCTCTGTCTTTCTCCCTCGCAGAGCGACCGCCTGTCCACGCCACATCCTTCAGGGTGTGAGGGCCTCTGCACACACTGGCTCTGATATGCCTGAACTTGTTCAGCTATGAAAGTTTCTCTGGCCTGAGGAGCCAGTTTCTCAGAATCCTGTTTCCTTTGGGCTCCGAATAGGACACATGGGCCCACACTTTTCTGTTCACCTCTCCTTCCAAAAACTTACCAGTTAATTTAAGGGTTGGAGAGAGAGGCTCTGGTGAGAGCCTGCCCACGTGGGGTTAAGGTTAGCTGGAAAGAGCAGCAGCCACTTCCCGAAGCTCAGTGGGGGTAGGGGCATGGCCAGGGCAGTGGGTAGTGGCCAGGGCACAGCAATTTCAAGATGTTGGGAGCCCTGCCTCGGCAGACCAGACTCACAGCCCATGACTTTTGCAAAAGAGACAGTGTCTTTTATCAAGCGTAGCCTGAAACAGTTATACTTTCCATGTCATTCTCACTGGAGAAATGGCCTGACATTTACTACTAGAAAAAAGTGACCACAGTTCTGCTTTACGTGAGACCCCTTTAAAGGAGAAATGCTGACTGATTATCTCCATGATAAGGATTATCAGTTCAGTCACAGCTCTTGGCTCTCTGTGAAAGGTATCACAAACCATGTATCGATTTCTCTAAAGAAAAGAACTAAAAAGCAGCATGTACCAATTAAGAATATAACTAACAGTTTGTTACCCTCTGAGCTTTAAGGCAAATCGAGAGTAGAAAAACACTTGTTTTTGCCCCCTATGTTGAGACGTAGTAATTAGGCCACTATGTAAATAACCTGACATTAAAACATGAGATGGACTGTCATTTACTCAGTTTTCTGGACCCTGAAGCTCAGCCAGACCATCTGGTTGCCTGAATTTTACAGACCTGTTCTCCATTTCCTGGCTGTTCCAAAATTTGTTTTTTTCTCTCTCTTTTACTCCTCTTCTCACCCATTAGCAAGTTTGGTATTGAATGAACTCCTTATGAATTTATGTATTCCATAAGCCTTGATAAGCACAAACTGTAGTGCGTTACTCTTTATGTTAGATGGTGAGACATTCTAGAGAGACATATTAAGCAGATAAAAAATATCCTGGGAAGTTCTAGGACTGTAACACTAAAATAATGATAATTGTTTTTCCCCATTGAAGTAGAAACTAAAAACAAGCAAAATATTTTGAGTGCTGACCTGCCACACACACGTCCACAGAGGCCACCCCTTGTGTGTGTGTGTGTGTGTGTGTGTGTGTGTGTGTGTGAGCTATCATTCTGTGCCCAATAAATATTGTTGAATACATAAATAAATGTGTCCGTCTGGAAAGGAAGCTCAACGTAGGCCAGGTTTAGCTCTTGTGTGTTGATGTATCCCCCACGCTGAGTGAATAAACTATTGTCTTCAGTGCACGCATTCATTCAACATTCAAAAAGTCTGGACTAGGCTCTGCAAACTCAATCACAAACGAGGCTGACCTGGGTTCGGTCTTTTTGGATCTTTCAGGCAAAGGGAGAACAGGGACTTGATCAAGCTACCATGATGGGTGATAACTTGGGGGGACCAGGGGATAGTGCCTTGGAAGATACAGTAGGACACCTCCCCTAGACTTGTGGAGTGAAGGAATGGTGGATAGGTAAAGATAGGACTTGGAAGGAGCGGGCAATTGAGTGCCAAGGGATGAGAGAGGATGCCTGTCCTGCAATAGGAAGTCGGAGAAAGAAAGGAACCAGGAGGAATGGAGGGTCCTGTATCCAGAGTGAGGAGCAGGGAGTGCTGAGAGGTGGGGCTAGAGGGCTAAGCAGAGGCCACATTCTGCAGAGACTCATAAAGGATCTGGATTTAACCCTAAAGACAGTGTGAAGCTGTTTTCAGGTTTCCAGGGGCCCAAAACAGGAGGATTTTTGTTTCGGAAAGATCACTTTGGTTGCTGTGTGTTGGGTGGATTTAACGGGGAGACCCCAGGGAGAGGCAGCTAGGAAGCTCTTCTGTAAACCAGGGGAGACCTGATGGAAACATGGATGAGTGTGGGACAGGCCAAGGGCGGGAAGAACTAGAGGGATTCATGAGAGATTTAGAAGGAAGGACTGAACAGGGTTGGGTGTGAGGGAGAGTCATGGGTGACTCAAGATTCCTGGTTTGGTCAGTGGGGTAGGTGGTTTGCAATAGGTCAGGTGTAGTGTGGGAGATTAGCATGGAATCCATATGCATGACTTGGGAGATGGAAAGGTGCATGGCCCCATGAAATAAAGCCTCAATTTACGGTGAAAGCACATGAGTGAGAAGGAGAAGGAAATATGATTTAAAAAGTGTTATTAACACAAATGCACATCAGCACTAAATACCTGCAGATAAAGAACATGGGATGGCGTCCTGGGTTGTGCAAACTGGTTGTCTACTTTGTTAGAATTCAAGGATTTTTATTCCAAATCTCCATATGACCCTGGGAGAATTACCTAATATATTCTTTTTGAATATATTAGTCTGTGATGCTGTGAATATCAGTCTTCTTCTGGTAGCCGAGAGTAGAGTAGGTGAGAAAGGGATTGGGCTGATTATATTTTCCAGTACACTAAACTTCTTGCTTTATGGCTCTTTAATTCTAATCACAAGGTGTTCTCAAAGGGCTTTATTTCCTTTCATTCCAAAAAATTCAATGTATAATATTATGAAGTACAATATCAATATTGCACAGGAATAATCTCATACTTAGAATTCATTCATTCATTCATTCATTCATTCATTCATTCATCTATCCACTCAATAGTCAGATGGTTTCAAACTGTAGGAAGTTTATTGTAGAAAGTTTGTGATGTAATTTGTTTTGAGTGGGGCCAAGATGTTGATGTTTTATTAAAGTTCTCCAAGTGATTCTGATGTGTGGGTAGGATTGAGACTGAAGCTTCCATGAGAGCAGGGGGCATGTCTCTTTCATTTCTGCCATAGTTATAGTACTCAGGTAGTGTCTGGCACAGAAATAGCACTCAATAAATATTTGTAGGATATATTAATTTAACCATGGACACAAACGTTTATGAAGCACTGCTAGATTTTCTCCAATTGGTGATGAAGATTATTGTGTATCATTTTCCACAGACACCCATGAGGAACCATGGTTCAGGAAATCAATTACTTCCGAATTACACACTGGAACAAGGCGAGGATATGTCATTCTTTCTCCTCTTCTGTACTTTCTTTTCAGGTACTTTCTCCTACCTAGGGTCACCTGACACCTTTGGACTGCCCCGGACTGGGGACTGATTCTTGACCCAGAAGGAAGCAGACAGGATGTCTGTTATTGCGCTGAGACTCCATGTACGCTTGCTAGGTGCCACATCTTGCCTCTCCATCACTTAAAACTAATGCTTGGGGGCACTGTTCCCAGTTTCTGATCTGCCCAGGAACTATCCTTTCTACCTGGCTTTGTCTTGCTCTTCTGCCCTTGCACAGTCTTGCCTACACCTTATTTATTCCTTCCTTCCTTCCACTCCTCATCCTACATCCCCATGGCTGTGAATGAAGAATACTTGGAGGCCCAACTTTCCCAAGTTATGGAGATCGCTGTCACAGTTCTCAACCTACAAGAATGTCTAGCTGATACAGCAGGACTTTATTTCACTTGACTCCAATTTAACTGTCCTGAGCCCCTTCCTTATATTGCCAAGAGATTTCCTAACAGATACATAACCCTGTGATTCAGGCAATTATTCATATATTCCCCCACATCATTAGTTTTATGGAACACTGCCAGGGGGCATATTTTTCTTTCCTGGGACTCCAGAGAATAGAGGAAATAGATCTCTTACCATGAAGTCATATTAAGGAGTTTATTTCTCAGAAAATACCCCATAGCGCTTTTATAAAACCTTACGTAGAGAGACTGCATTTAGGAAAAGAATTATTTTTAGCTTATCTGCTGCCGTGGAAATGACTGTCCGGGCTTCCTACCTCCCAGAACATGGCTTTAAACAATTCTATAGTATCTACTGACCACAAAGGGGTGCCTGGAGATATTGTCGGAAGAACAGTTTATCTTGGGTCTTGTTGGGCTCAGGTAGGGTGACTATATGACTTAATCATCCATGCCAGGATGCATTTTTGGGGAGGAGTGTAGTATTATTAATTATATTGGGACAACAGCTGTAACTCAGGATGGCACATATGATTATCCTAAACTTAGGCTCTAATCTTACTACTTACTGAAATTTCCCTTCGTGGGCCTGGCTGATAGAGTAAAAACACAAAGAATTCAGCAAAATTGGCCAAAATATTAGATTATAACCCAAAGTTCTTTACTGAACTGGAGAACAAAGGATGATGGAGTATATATCAGTCAGCTCTTGCTATAATAATGCTGCATAACAAACCACTCCAAAATTCAGTGTCTTAAAGTGACAATCATTTATGCTCACGTATCTATGTGCAGGTCATGTGATCTAGGCTGACTTGAATCTCAAGTACAGGTTGGATCCAGCTCTGCTTTACGTGGCTTTCCTTCTCCATGGACCAGTAGGCTAATTGGGGCATGCTGTTTTCATGGCAATGGCAGAAGCAGAACAGGAGCACATGAGTGCAACCTTGAGCTGCTTCCTAACACTAAGGCTTGGATCTGGCACACTGTCCTTTCCACCCACATTCCATTGGCCAAAGCAAATTCTATGGACAAGCCCAACCTCATTGGGTAAGGAAATAATGTAGTCTGTCTTCCATAAGAATTATGCCAAAGGCACGTACAAAGGGCATAGATACAAGAAGGGGTAAACATTTGGAAACGATAGTGCAATCAAGCATTAGGCTAAAGGGGGTTTGCTTTTCCTCTCCCTAGAGCTTTAGCAGTGAGCTGGTTGAGTTTATTCAACCTAATACAGGCTAAGAAGGAAAACTGAAGAGATCACAGGCAGGTTTCATCTGCTAGAGAGGCAGGATGCTCAGAAGTGGACTTGCTTTTGTTGAGCATGTGAATGTCTAATGAGATGAGAGTACGGGAGGGAGAGATGGACAGAGATTCTTGTGATTCTTTTCCCACAAGATGGGAGGAGTGAGAAGACGGAGACAGGAATAGCAAGTGCTCATACCCATACTACTTCTTTCTGAGGAGGAGAAACAGAAACCCTCTGCCTGTGGGGGTAAGAGAAGTGTCCCTAACTCATGGACCTTTCTGTGGGATGTGCATGGACCCACAGGGCACCACCAGGTGGATGTTTTCACGGTTGCTGGTGAGAACTGGCGTTCCCATTCCTTTGTTCCTTCTATAGTTCTTTCTGGACAAGTGCTGGCATGGGCTTGGTATCCCCTGTAATTGTGAGTCATCTCTGCCGTGTCCCATTCCCCTTCCCCAAAGTATCAAGCCCTGAGCCTTTGGCTACCTGCTGTCAGAGCCCTGCATGGCCTCCTCTCAAATAGCTGACAGCAGGTAGTGAAAGCTTGTGAATCAGGCAAACTAATCATGCTGATTAGGTCTAATTCAATAATGGATCACTCCATCCCAGGGACTCTGTTTAATGTTTAAACCAATCAAAAGGCTCTGGGGGAATGACTTGAGTGTGTGTGTGTGTGTGGGGGGGGGTTAGGATCAGAGGAGGGCAGGCTAAAGGGAGGCATCTGGGGAAGGGCATTTCAGGGCCAAATACATCTCACTGCACAAGGGATTCTTCCATGTTCAAGGATGGCTGAGGCAGTGGTGGTATTGACCATGTAGATGGAGTTCACAGAGTCTTACAGAGCCAAGAGGAACCAAGAGCAATAACTCATGGTCACTAGGCTCTGTAGATTCTTCACCATCCCTTTCTCTCCATTCCTGCTGTCCTTCCTAGTTTAGGTCTCATCTTTTATAATTTGGGCTCTTGTAATGACTTTTTAGTTGTCCTGCCTAACTCTAGTCTCTACCCCCTATACATTGCAGCTAGAGTTGTATTTTTGTATTTTCCTTATTCACGTACTTAGGAAAAAAATGTAAAAAAATACTACAGATGGGTACATTATATAGCTCGAGGGATATTATACGTAGCTAACATCCATATAGTTGGCATTCAAAATCAACAAATGCTATGTTTCTGCCATATTTTCTTAATTTAAATGTATTGGGGTGACATTGGTTAGTAAAGTTATATAGGTTTCAGGTGTGCAATTCTGTAATACATCATCTATATATCACATTGTGTGTTCACCACCCAGAGTCAGTTCTCCTTCCATCACCATATATTTGACTCCTCTTACCCTTTTCTACCATCCTCCTCCCCCCTTACCCTCTGGTAACCTTTAAACTGATGTCTATGTCTATGAGTTTTTGTTTGTCTTGTTCATTTGTTGCTTTCAGTTTTATATCCCACATATGAGTGAAGTCATATGGTTCTCGATTTTTTTCTGATTTATTTTGCTTAGCATGATAATCTCAAGATCCCTCCATGTTGTAGCAAATATGCTATATTTTATCTATCTATCTATCTATCTATCTATCTGTCTGTCTGTCTGTCTGTCTGTCTATCTATCTATCTATCTATCTATCTATCTATCTATCTATCTATCTATCTATCTATCAATCATCTACTCGGTTTCCCCCAAAATAAGACCTAGCTGGACCATCAGCTCCAGTGTGTCTTTTGGAGCAAAAATTAATATAAGATCTGGTATTATATTATTTTATATTATATTATGCTGTATTATATTAAAGACCCGGTCTTATATTATAGTAAAATAACATTGGGCCTTATATTAATTTAGAGCTGATGGTCCGGCTAGGTCTTATTTTTGGGGAAACACAGTATTGTCAATCATCCATCATTCATCTCTCTCTCTCTCTCTCTCTCTCTCTCTCTCTTTCTATTTTTTATCATCTATCTACCCATCTAACCTCTATCTAATCTATCCTTTATTAAACCGTAGCACACATAAGGAAAAGTGCACATACCATAATTGTATAGCTGCTGAATTTTCACAAAGTGAACATAGTCATGTAACCAAGACCACAAAAAGAAACAGAATATTCCCAGCCTCTCTTTTTGCCTCCTTCTGCTCATTCCACCTCCCCAATCTCTACAAAAGGGAAACACTATCCTGAGTCTGACAGCATAGACTGCTTTGCCTATTTTTTTACTTCCCATAAATGCAGTCACACAATATGTGCTCTTTGTGTGTTGTATTTGTTGCAAATCTTCTCTGTTTAAACAAAAATGACATTTGTAAAGATGACTATGGAGTTCCCTATGTTTTAATTCTTCTAATTCTTTTTCCTTCCCCAAAGGCAACCACATATCCTAAATGTGATATGTATTCAATTCATGTCTTCCTACATTTACACATGTGTATAACACTTGCTTTGGATGTGTTTTGTTTTTGTTTAAATAAATGGCTTCACAGTGTAAGAAAGTTCAGCCACTTGTTTGTTTCACAGAGTATGCTTTCTACACCACACAATCGGTTATGTGACTCCCTTTCCATTTTAACTGTTTCCCTCACCTCTTCCAGACTGTTGGTTTCTGAGAGCAAGGATAGTGTTCCTGGGAGCAAGGATAATGTTTGAAGCCTCTGTGTGTCTTGTGAGTCTAACTCTGTGCCTGATGCTTTATAAAAATGCTTACAGTGAATGAATGAATGAATGAAAAGAACAACAAGAGTCTCCATGTCATGAAGGACCTGAAAGTCCAGAACAAATACTCTCTCTTCTGCTGGCCCCCTTTTGGGGAAGGGTATTGAATTCCGTTGGTTCTTCCAGGCTCTTAAAGGGGGAGGTCAGGACCAGCAGGAGACGGGTTGCTGTTGACAGTCGGAAGGGGAATTCCCAAGGCAGTGTTAGGTAAAAGAAAACTGGTCCCATCTGACCAGCCTTATTATGTCTCATAGCTCCTATGACCTAGGGCTATACCTTCAGGACTCAGGTTTTTTCAGCCCCTCACCCAGGGCTCAGTCTCCATCTTCATGGAAAAATGCACATTTTAGATTTTGAATGAAATCTTGGTTAGGCCACTCACTGAATGGTAAGGATAAGCCCGTGATCTCTCTGACACTCAGGGTCCTTAACTGTGGACATAATAGTACTGATTTCACAGTTTTGTTGGGAAAATTAAACTATGAGTGGTAAAGGATGTGATAATCTCTGGCTCCTAGGTAGCACCCATGAAACTTTTCTACTTGTATATACAGGCAGACAAAAGGATAGAAAGAAATACCGCAGATGTGTTAATACACCTGTGTGCATATTATGTGCTTTGTTAGTGTCTGATTTTCTTTCTACACATTTTGTCATAAGCATTTTCCAATCGCATTAAAAACACCTGCTACACATTGCTTTTGATAGTTGCATAATATTCTAACACCTGGTTGCACTGTAAGTACACCTAACCATTTCCATATCGTAGGCCATTTTGTTTATTTTCAATTTTTTATCAAGGAGAATTCTGAGGTCAGCCCAGCTTGATTTTGGTTTTCTTTTTTCCACTCATTTGCAAACAACGTGTTTTTCATTATTTTTTTTTTGCTTTGTTTTATTTTTTTCTTTTCTGCTTGGGGTACTTACAATTTATTTTTTCCTTGCTGTCAAGCTGTGGGTTTCTTTCCTTTGCTTTCATTTTTTATCATTTATGCTTGGTGCAGCACGTATCATTTTATTTTGCAATCTTAGATCTTTTCTTCTTTTTTTTTTTCAGCTTGGGAATGTTCTACTATAGATTTGATTGGTGTTTCAGTGTCATTACTTTTCTGAAGACTTTTTTAGGGACACATGTTTTTTCTTTTTGTAAATTGGATCACTTTTCTCTGTTCTTCATACGTGCCATCTGTCTGCTCATTATTTTCAACTCTAGATATTCTAAAAGATATATTTCAAATTTACTATTTCTCTGAAACTCAATTTTGTGCGGTGTAAATTCTGCTCTATTACTTGTAATGTAAACTGTGATTCCAAGAGTACATTTATAATTTCATTGACTTCCTCGGTATCTCAGCCTGATCTTTCTTCATCTTAGCCTGCATATCGCTTTTACATTTGGGTCTTATTTTTCATCCCCCACCCCAAAAAAGCCCTACCCTCTTGCAATTTATTGAGGAAAAAAATATGCACTGTCTTAAGATTTTCTTCTATTTTTAAAAACATATTTAAAGGCATGCCTTTTCTCCATATTTTTAGGGAAACATTTATGTTAAAGCAAACTATGGCCCATGGGCCAAATCCAGCCTATTCCCTATTTTGTAAATAAAGTTTTATTAGAACACGGCCACATTCACTTATGTATATATTGTCTGTAGCTGCTTGCTTTTACCCTGCAGTGTAATAGTGACATAACCTTTGTGGCCCACAAAATCTAAAATATTACTATCTGTTTTTTTTATAGAAAAAGTTTGCCAACCCCTATGTGATTCTCCTCTGTTTAATCATTGTTAAATGAACAGTAATATTTCTAAATGCATTATTTGGTCCCAGATGGCTAGAGATCCCACACTCACCTTGGTAATTGATAACAGGTTTACCAAGGAGCTGTTTCCAAAGACATCAGAAGAATTCAGGGACTCCAAAAAGGAGTGATGCACTTTACTACTCTAGGCCTGAAGGATTAGGGGAGGAAAAGGGGACCCGGACTCAGAGACAATAGCTGAGTGGAGTGTTGACTGACAAGAGTCGTGGCTTTTCATCGAGTAATGCATCCAAGTCACATGACCAGCAGGGAGGAGGCCGAATAACACTGACCTCATTCTCCCATTGTAGGATGCCATGCTGGTGCTTCCCAATGGCTGCTGTCAAGCAGAAACCAGAGGACAAAGGATTTCGTGACTGCATCCCACATAAGTCTGCCTCCTTGGGAGAACAGCAGGGAGTAGGGAAGGATGAGTAAGTGAAAGACACTCAGCATTTGGAGTTTATGTTTGTAGTCCTACATCAGAGCTGTCCAACAGAACTTTCTACAATGATGGAAATGGTTTTGTATCTGTGCGGTCTAATAAGCTAGCCACTCGCCACAGGTAGCTCCTGTACACTGGAAATGTGGCCATTGACTTGGGAACTGGAGCGTTCATTGTAATGAATTGAAATTGAAATAGTCAACTAGAGCTAGTGCCTGCCATATTGGACAACACAGCTCTGGGTAGATTCCTATTTTCCTGCATGCACTGACGACAGTGTAATTTGCTGGACCATCCTGGGATCTTTTGTTTCCTGGTTCTCTGATTATAAAAGAGAGAATTCATTTCTGAACGTTCTGAAATAGTCTCTCTCTCTCTCTTTCCCCTCCCTCCCTCTTTTTCTAGAAATAATACCTGAAAACTCACAGCCTCTAAGAAACATAACTTCTAGGCCTTCTTTGACGACTTGCTTGCCTATTATCTCACCTTGGACCTCTTCCCCTTCTCTCCACTGTGTGGTTATAGGATAGTCTCTCAAATGAGGTGGAAAGTCATTCTTGGTGGTTTCAGGGAGGACGACTTTAGAAAGCTTTTTGAGTATATTACAGGATGCCTTTTTTTTTTTTAATCAGCAAAAATCTGGGGTCTCTGCTTGTGAACTAGGGTTTGACAGTGCCTGCTTCAAAAATCAAGATGTTTCAGCAAGAATGATTTAATGTTGTCAGTTCCTTTCCATGGATATAGTTAGTAAAACTAATTTCAAGTCTCAAAATTTGAGACTTGGTCAATTACAATTGTTAGCGCTGAGAGTGTTAGCTGTATATTTTTAGTGGAAGCTGGGAGAGGTCATATCAGCGATGGTGGTGTGGATTCTATTAACTCAGAACCTCCCCTCACCATTTTTTCTTTAGGATTGTCACAGTTGCTGCTGAAAACAGATCATGATTTTGAATGTGCATAATCTCAGGTCTGATGCAAAATTAATACCAGTTGCTTGATTTTCACACCGAGACATTAATTACTATTTGTTTTGCATTTGCATTCACAGGTATCTGTGGAGGGAAATTAACATACTCTCTTGTTAGACCATTATTAAAATGACAGTTGGGAAAATATTTGAAAAATATTGTCTTTCCTTCTGTTTTCCTTTCTGGCATTGCTGTTATTATTTTTATCTTCTTGGTAACTTACATTTGTTGCATGATTTGGAAATTCCAGGTAAATAATGGAAACCATTCTGGGACATTGGTACTTAGAACAAAATGCACGGTGTTGGAATTGGGGCTTCCTAATGGAAGCTTTTGCACTTCTATGCAAACAAGCTGAACCGGTCCAGCCATTTAAAAGTGGTGAATCAGAGGCACCTGTGAAATAATCTTTTGTTGCTTAAATATTTGCAAGGGCACATCCAACACATTTGGCTGGGTGCTGCCTGCTGTTGTATCTGCTGATTTGGGCTGAGAAGAGCAAGCAAAGGAAAATGATGGTCTTTTCATCACTGGATTAGCAAAGAATACTGAAATCGGAGTTAGACCACCAGGATTTATGTGGCCTGGTGATGCCATTGAGTAGCTGAAGAAACTTGGACAAGTCACTTTGTTGTCTTGTCTGCAAGTATAATACTCACCCCAGTGTATCATGGCAAAGCTCAAACGAGATGAAGCTCCTTGTCAATTTTGGAGAATGATATAAATTTGACAGTGGCTGCAGAGCCATATAAAATTGCCAGTTTCATTATCTTATTGTGTCTCTTCCCAGGAGGGTGAGATGTGGCCATACCCTCCTAAGTTTTTATGTCCTACTCTCAGGCCACTTATCACGAATCCTTGAGTCTGCACTGGGATGGCTGGGCTCCACCAATTGCCTCCCTCTGCGGCCATGAGCTAGCTGCTCAGTTAAGAAAGATGGTCTTTCGAGGAAAAGAAGTCTTTTTCATCAATATTAGTAAAAATTAATGAATTCAATACATTTATTGAACATCTACTCTGCCATGCACAGGGTGGGCTCAGTTCTCATCCTTAGGGCACTTACAGTTCAAGATGTGTGAATTTTCCCCAAAGCTGCGAGGACATATTGATTGATTGATTGATCGATCGATCGATCGATCGATTGATTGATCCATTCATGGAGCTGATCATTTGTTAAGCCTTTTATGTGCCAGGCACTGGTGATTTGAAAGTGAACAGGATGAGATGCCTATCCTTAGAGTTACCAAACTCTTCTTGCTCTGTGTACGTGAATCTCTTATGGGGTGAGTCACACTTTGAGTTCAGGACGCCCCTTCTCCTCCCAAGAGATTCTGATCAGGTATCTGGATTTTGAATCTGCATTTTAAACAAGCCCCTGTGTGGTGGAGAACATTCTGGAAACACTGCTCTGGGGAATCCATATGCAGTAGGGAATACACACACACACAACTAAATCAGTATGGGAGAACCAGAAAATGTTTCTTCGAGGAGGAAGTCAGTTGTTCAGGAAAAACACCTTACCTGGCTCCACCTGGCTTCCTGGGCCCTGCCCACATTCAATCAAGATTTTCCTGTCCCTAGCAGTGAAACCGATATAGATTACCTCTTCACATCTTGAACTTCTAATAAGAAAAATAAAATCCATCCTTCCATTATGAATATACACATTTTTATATGGAAAAAAATCCAGATTAATATTATTCTGCCTTGTACCTTAAGCTTGGCCTTTTCATCAGTAAATCTTTTTGGAAAGAAAACCACTTTGAGTTGCTGTATTATTTCATGCCACATACCACCATTTGTGTGGCTGATATATTATTTTTGAATATAATTTTAGCAATGGCTATTTCGTGAACCTTCACTCTATGACAAGTACCATGCATAGCACATTGCATGCATTATGCCATTTGACCATCACAGCACATTCCTAAGGTATTATTATTATTATTATTATTATTATTATTATTATTCCCATTTACAGCTGATGCAACTGAGGCTTGGAGAGTTAGTTGTCCTGCCCAAGGTAGCACGTTCAGTGAAGGCATTTCCAATTTTCCACTCTTATAAATGGCACTGAAGTGCCCATCTTTGGACAGATGTGCTTGATTTTGGCCATGTGCTTGATTATTTCCTTATAACCGATTCCAGAAAGGGGGTACTTGTGTGATTCTGTGTCCCATCTGGACAGACCCGATTCCCTGACCTTTCCTGCTCTCTCAGTTGCCCCTATTGCCCCAGGAGCCTAAGGCTTTCAAAGTTCCACAGATGTTATGCCCTTCCTTCCCTGATTTTCTGTGACTACCTTCCTGCCACAGAGAAAGGGAAGTGAGCTGGGGCTCCTGGGACACCTCCTTCTCTGCCCCCCGTGTCTCCTGATGTCTTTTTGGGCAATGACATGTAAAAGCCGACAAGATCAGGTTGGGGTGATGCTGTGACAAGGTGTCAGCACCTCTGGTTCTACCTGGATTGTGACAGGCATCTGGACGAGGTTTCTCTGTGACCCCGGGGTTGTGACTGACAAACAGCATCAGTCGTCTGAACAGTGGGGTGGAAAGCAGAAGGAAATGTTAAGGGCAGCTGTGGGCCTCCGGCCCCTGTGAGGCCTGGGACACTGTCAGCAGTGAGACTGTCCCAGGTGGAGGCACAAAAGGGGTGGTACCAGTACAGTACGGAGTGAATGCTGGACGCTTCCCCTTCCTCCTGGGGCAGCAGCCTCCCATAGGATGGCTGATCATATTTGTAGGCTCAAGAGTGTCCAACTTTTGGAGGTCTCATCCTACATCATCTAAAACATTTTTACGTGGCACTCACCTCTCAAATTAAGTATGCAAGTTCAGTTGCATTCAGTAGTTGCCATCTGCATTACTTTATAGGCATTTAACAAACATTTATTTATTTTTTTTATTTCTGTTTTACATTTTTTCTAATGATCTCTTGGAGCTGTAGTTTCAAAAGACCTCATGTTTTTGGAAGTCTTTGAATAAGCCCACAAGCCCCGAGTCTATAACGTCTAATGAGTAAAACAACCCAGCCCTCTCCTTAACTTTCAAGGAAGGGATCTGCTGGCTTGTTTCGGATCCAAGTGCAAACCCTTCCTGTGGGGCCCTTCTCTACTCAGCCCCCAGACTCACCTGGCATCTCCTCCTTCAGTGTTTCAATAGCACCCAGATTCCATCAGCATATAGAGATGGTTTAGACTTAGTTGCTGTTACTGTATTTCCCCGAAAATAAGACCTAACCAGAAAATAAGCCCTAGCATGATTTTTCAGGATGCTTGTAATATAAATCCTACCCCCAAAATAAGCCCCAGTTAAGATCGTCAGCCAGACAAACGCATTTAGAACGTCCGTTGCAACACATTACGGATGAATTGAATTATAAAATAATAATATTAAAATATCATTAAATATAAATAAATAATATTATTGACATTAATACTTAAAATAAATGATAATATAAATCATAATTAAGTATTTGTAAATACCCAAGCGGTCACCTTTGAATGAGAGGTAAATGCCTATGTAAACAGATGAATTTAAGACTTATTGCTGAATGACCAATCAGAGTACAGACACATCGCACGAATAACGTGCTCACCTGATAATGAACGGACGTGGTTGTGTCTAATATGGACCTTCATAATTCAATATGTCATGTATTGTAACTGACGTACTTAATGCGCTCGTGTAAAATAAAGAAATGTTTTCTGAATTTCAGTGCCTACAATTTTTCGTCGCTTTTGTGTGGACCATCATTCTTAACTGTCATCATTTTTGCTGCCACTCCTGTCTTGTAAGTCTTCAATTAACACTTGATTTTAATGGTAGATTTAAAGGGAATAACATTTTGACACCCAGACAAGATGAGTGCAAAAAGAAACAGCTTTCTTGTACTGTTGAGTACAAGAAAGGAATCATGGAGGACTCCCGGGGCAAGAATCTCATGGCTTTCTGCAAAGAGAAGTTGGATCTCCAAATGGTCCGAAAATGACGAGCAGAGTACAATAACCTCAGTCAACAGGTGGACGAGGGAAATGCTAAGAAGCACAAGTGTGGTTCCGGTCGGCAACCATTATTTCCTGAGCTGGAAGACATCTATGAATGCATTGCTGACAGGAGAGCAAAGGCTTTGGTTGTGCGCAGGGCTGATATTCAAGCATTTGTCCTTGCAATGGCACCACAGTTAGAAATATCTCCAGAAGAATTCAAAGCACCACAACACTGGCTGGATGGCTTCCTTCGGCAATATGAACTGTCTCTAAGATCGAGAACACTGTTCAAGCTGGAAGATACTGAAGTTATTAACCGTGTATTTGCATTCAAGTCCTTTGTTGATGGCATCGACTTTTCTAAATACCAACTCTCCAACATGATTGCTATGGATGAAACTGCAGTGTTTCATGGGCCAAGGATCTCAAACGACAATTGAGCAGAGGGGTGCTTCGTCAGTCTACATTCCCTCCACTGGTTATGAAAGTGCTCATGTTACCTGTATTTTGGCAATTCGTCTGGATGGAAAGAAAGCCCCACGTCTAATCATCACTACGGGCAAGAAAGATAAGGTCGAACGTGTTTTAGGCATTTATGTTCTTGAAACCAAAAAAGCTTGGTGCACACAAGCAGTTATAAGGAAGTGGCTGGATTTAATGCTGCCACTTGTTTTGCGAGGTGGCCAAAGAGATCTGCTAGTCTGGGATTCCGCCAGCACTCACCGCGCTAAAGACATGAAGAACTTCCTTGCAGAGAGAAGAATGGATCAAGTAATGATTCCCACAGGAGTGACTGCCTATCTCCAGACTCTTGATATTGCAATAAACAAGCCATTCAAGGACCATTTGTGCATGGAAATCAATGACTACATTGAAAATAGAATGGAGAGAAATCAGCGTGGAAACTTTGTGAAGCCTAGCCTGCAACAGGTCGTGACTTGGGTGAAGAATTCATGGGATAAAATCACTGACAGCTGTGTTACCAATGCACTACGAGCAGGCTACGTGGACAAGATGTGCTCATTTAAGGAGAGCTCTGTTGCTGGACATGAGAGATTGGGGCCAATGGTTCTACAGGAAATGGAGTCGCAAGAAATTCAAGCCAGAATTTGGGGTTTGGAGAGTTATGACGATGTTCCAGAAGAAGATGACATGACAGTATTTGAATAAATGTAGATTTTTGTACATGAATAAATGAATAACTGTAGATGGTTGTACATGAATAAACGTAGGTTGTTGTACATGAAAAACTAAGACATCCCCTGAAAATAAGCCTTCATGAGCAAAAATTAATATAAGACCTGGTCTTATTTTCGGGGAAATACAGTTTACCTGCCTTCTCTGCTGGAATGTGTGCTGGGACTCTGTCTGACATCGCGATGATGTCAAGTGGTGATAGCAGGACTTCAACAAATGCTCATTATGTGCATGGAAGAAAGGGTGAATGGCTGGCTCCTAGGGCTGTCTCCAGATCTGGGATTCTCAAAAATGTTCTCCCCGAACCAGAGGTATAACCATCAGCCAGCAGTGTAGATGTACAAATTTTTGGATTCCTACCCCAGAACTACGTATCTGGACTGATACGCTCTGAAGATGAAGTACCATGCTCTAGACCAGGGCTTCTCAAACTGTAATGTGCTCACAGACCATCTGAAGGTCTAGTCACGTGCAGGTTCTGATTCAGTAGGCTTGGGGATGGGAGCTGACGTTCTGCATTTCTAACAAGCGCCCAGATGATGTGACGTTGGTCCACGGACCACACGTCGAGCAGCAAGGCGCTAGACTATGCCACCCCAAGGTCCAGCGGATTCATTGCTAGCCAGAAAGAAGGAAATCTGTACTCGGAAGTGATGTCAATTTTCTGAGCCTCAGTTTCCTCATATGTCCCATGCGGATAATGAGGCTTATTTCATGAGGTTCTCATCATAGATAAATGAAATGATATATGCAAAGCACCGTGCTTGGAGCATAATAAATGCACGGAAAGTATTTTCTCTTCCCTCTGGCTTCTCGACAGAACTCCTTATCATTTTTTTTCTGTCTCATCCAGATCTTAAACCTCTTATATGCTTTTATCCTTCTGAAGCCAGCCAGTAAAGGTAATGATTTGAATGACTGATGTTAAGTAATGAGAAAAACCTTTAACGTCTCCTCTAATTTTCCTTAAAATCATTTAGGATTTGACAAACAGGATAAAAAAGGATGGGGGTGAATTTAGCAGAGGTAAGAGTTAGGAATAGAGAGAAAGGGGTTCTCTTGGCAGGTGAACTGGGGCTCAGGGAAGCAGAGCTAATATCTGTTTACTGAGCGCCGACTGCATGCCACTGTGCCCAGTATCTGGGTACACAGCCTCATTGGGAGGCTGGGGAGGAATGATGGAGGAAAGGAATGTGGGGGCCTCGGAAGCATTTTCCTAATTGTGATCATTTGTCTTCCTGTAAGACACAGACCCTTATTTGGACGTGGCTGGGGATTGTGTGGGCAGGGGAGGTATGGGTATGAGGGGAGGAGGTCAGCATGAAATTAATTTTCTGCCTCCTCTCTGGAATGTCAGTAATGTGCTGAGGACAGTGGGGAGTACAGTTGGCTGTTAGCCCCCTCCTCATCCTCAGAGCCTCTGAGCTGTCCGACCTGGCAGTTTGGGGACTCCTAGGTCCCCAGGGATGTGGCCTCCCGCTCCTTGCACATCACTCCCTTCCCGGAGAACTAATCTATCTTCCCTGCTTCCATCACCCGCTAGGAGGAGGCCTGACCCGCCCTTTGCTAGGGTTTCCCTCATCATGACTCTCTCAGGTCACTGACTGGAGCAGCCACCATTGGTGACAAAGTCCAGCGGAGGCTGATCCAGATGGAACACTGGCCAATCAGGGAGGCTGAGAGCCCAGCCCGCTGCCCAAGCCTCACTATAGTTTAACCCTGATGTGTCATCTTGCTCCAGCTCAACCTCCCTCACTATCTCTGTAACCAGCCACTCAACTGGCCAAGGGCCTTTACGTTATCATGTACTCAACTGCTCTAAAACTGGGTGAAAATATTTTGCATTTTGATTTGTGTCCCAGTCACACGAGCTAATGTCTATACAGTCTTATGGTGGAAAAAAGGCCTTAATGTGTTCCAGTCAAATGCTCTCATTTGCCCTGGAGAGGACTCAGATGGCTTACCTGCACCCAGGGGGTCAGTGTAGAACCTGTGCCTTTTCAATTTCGCCATGGCTGGCTTCATCTTCTGAGAAACGCCGCTCGCCTTATTTACCTGGGCGGAAACATGGGGTTGCCAAGTTGTAGCTCGACAGACAGATGACTGGAGCTGTCTCCCTACTGACGGATGCTTCTAGAAATGATAGAAAAATGTCTACGACACGTGGGGCACTGCTCACCTGTGTGGGAGAAAGTCCCCAGTCCCCTGGTCCAGGAAGCTCTGAGCTGACAGGTCAGTGAGGGAGCTGATCATAGAGTCAGAGAAGTACTGGGGTGGCAGGGACCACAGGACTTTGTGGGATGGGGATGACAAAGTGGGGACACAGGGGGCCGTTCTCATTCTGTTTGGTGCCTGCAACTGAGATGGTGAGGGCTCCTGCAGATTTACACAGATGAAATACCACAATCAATCTATATTTATGTATCTACATCTCGCTGTTTCTATCATCTATAATCAATATAGTTTTTCTATGATTAAAGTAGTACATGCTTGTTGTAGATTGCTTGGAAAATATAGAAATAGAAGAGAAAAGGAAACCACATATAGTTTTGACACAAAGAGACAACCATTATCCTTATAGGTGCCTTCCCATATTTTTCCATGTATTGTTTTACCCAGTTGAGTTCATACTGAGTCTATCTTTTCATATCTTGTTTTACCTAACAAGTGTGTTTTCCAAGTTATTACCAATTCTTCATCAACAGCCCCCCTTTTGGGTACATAGCAGTTCACCATTGTTTGTTTAACCATTTGATGATGATTGAACATTCGGGTTGTTTCAAATTTTTCACATGGTACTGTGTAAATAAAAACCATCTTTGTACCCAGAGCTTTAATACGTAAATGGCTCATAATAATGATTATTCCTCAATGGCTAACTGAGATCCTAATGCTATGAAATTTTTTCAGAAGGGATTCCTAGCAATGGAAGACCATTTGGTTAAAGGTTCATCAAGTACCTAATGTGTGGCCAAATTATTTTTTGAAAGGATGTTTCCAGTTTTCCCTCCCATCAGCCCTGTTTGACGGGCACATGTCAGGGTATCTGAGTCTCTACCAAAGAGACACCAGAGCACAGGAGGGTGGGATCAGAGTCAGAATGTCTGGGTTTGCATTACAACATGCCCAGGTTACTGATTGTGCAATCTACACGCAAGTTATTTAGCCTTTATGGGCCTCAGTTTTCTCACTTTAATAATGGGATGATATAGTGACTCCCTCCTAGGGTTCCTTTAAGAATTAGATGCATCGTGGAACATAACATGCTTTCGACTAGTGTTCATCATACGTAGGCTCTCAACAATGACAGCAGCCAATAATAAGAATAATAACTGCCAAGGTCTCAAGGACCCAAGCCCTTGGTTCACGCTCCTGGCCAACACATGGAGGGAAGGGTGCCTCTGCGTTCAGATGGAGTCGAAGCACATGCCCTCTCCTTGTACATTCTGCTGAACAAATTCTTATAATTTAATCATGACTTTTAATGTTTGAAATGGTGGCTTTTACATTTTACTGAGGCGCCATTGCTGGCTGCTCTGTGTTATACTCCCTGTTTATATTGCAATGCAAATTATTCCTGGTGGAGAGTTTACAAACTGCACTTCCATTATTAATAGGGTTATGATTTTCCCCATTCCACTCTTATCTCTATTGCTCGTGTCATACATAATTCATGCTCACTACCCTTCGCTGGTCTCGGTGCCAGGGTACAGCGGTCTCTCTCTCTCTCTCTCTCTTTCTCTTCGATGACAGCAATTGGTATGCAGTAAGAGTACAATGACCATGTCCCGAGCTTCAGGCTTCCTCTAAAGGTGTTCCCTGGAGGGATTCACACACAGGGGAAACAGAACCATCTGCAGTCAAGGCTTGAGTTCCAGTTCCATCTGAGCTCTGGGTCCTAGGCAGACACATGTAGGGTTTCCCGGCGCCCTAAAACAGAATTGGCCAGTCAGAAGGAAACCTTGGTTGAGGATGGTCATAGGATTGTGGGGAGGGCTGCAGTGGTGGGGCGAGGGATCAGCTCAGCGTGCCTCAGCTGGCTTCTTGCTAGTGTGATCTGAGTGTGTTTGTGGAAAAGGCAGAGTCTCTATCATTACTCCACACTCACTGAATGCCCCTTCTTGCAGGTGGGCAGATGCCCAGCCTTTTACACGTCCACTTTGACGTTTAAGCTTCCGCACTAGCCCTTCTCGCTGAAAAGAGTCACCGAGGCTGAGTTTCATCAGAAAAATCCCAGGATGGGGTTGGACAGGCATCTATTTCAGTATTGGGCCTCATTCTACATTCTTGGGGACCAAAGGTAGGCAGACCCTCCTCATGAAGCTCTGTGGGCTTTGTTGGAGGTGAGCGAAGCAGCTGGAGGCTCTCACGGGCTCTCACGGACACTGAAGCCACAGCCTGAGGAAGCCGAGCCCCAGGACAAAAGCAGCTGATATTCCAGGGCAATTGTTCTCTTCGACTGCTTTGCCAGGCCCTCCTGGCTTGGGGGACAATCACAGGACAATTGCCACCATCAGAGTGGAAATGAAGTATTTTTTGACCTAAATTCCCCAACCTTCCCTAGCTGAGAGGACCCAGAAGGGCCTGCATCTTCTCTACAGGAAGCTCTTCTTTCTCGCCACACTGTCCTCCTTGCACCCACCCTGTCACTCTCCTTAGGCAGCCTAATGCCACAACGCTCAAGAGGCTGACCACCACGATGGGCTTCTTTTCTCAACTGACAGCAGCACCTTCCGCATTGTCATTATGGTAGGGTTAACTCGTTACTCGTTCTCATTGGTCAAGCCTGGGCCCAGCTCCCACCCCAAGCCTGGGGTGGGTAGAAGGGTATTGGAAGAAGTGCAGTGTCCTCCCCAAAGCTTCTCTTGCTGATGACCAATGGCAAGGGCTTGGAGGGTAGGCTAGACTCACAGGCTCCTTCTTTTCCTTGATGCCCTGGTTACAGCTAGTCCGTTGAGGGCAGCCTTTGTTGCCCTCCTACGGGAGGGTCTTAATTCCCGTAGTCCAGGGTGGACTACAGAATGTCATGATTCCTCTGACTCTAAATCCTGGGCTTTTATTCTCCCAGGGGGGTGCCTTATTCTCTGAGGCTGGAACAAACCACCCAATCTGAGAGAGAGCCCCAAAGGCCCTTTCTGGAAGTCCTGATGGGACCCTCTGTAGGTCTGTTTCCTCCTCACATCCCTGACAGTGACAGGAACATTTCAAGTCTCTGCCCAGCACATACTCCCCTTTCCTGGCAGACTCTGAACCCCACCCTCTACTCTCGTCTCTGCCTCCCTTCTCCTGCCCCTGCTCCCTCGAGCATGCTCATAGTTATCCAAGCGCACTTACACCGACGCACACACACGAAGGTACATACAGCCACACACACACCCCACAGACACACATACATAGGAACATACGTAAAAGTTACAAACACAGATCCTCAGAAATCGAGGCAAAAGCACAGAGAGGCCAATTTGCTCACAAATCCACATGTGAGCAGACGCATATGTATGAGGACACAGCCACACACGGGTGTACACACACACGGAGGCATGCACAAACATGTGCACATAGAAGAGGACATGGGCATAAACACAGGCAAACGCACGCTGTGCTCACATCCAGGAAACCCTGCTATTTCCCCCTTGCGCTGGGGTGCATGGGAAGCCACAGGCGACATACTCAGACCCACTCACACCTCAAGGGCCCCTAGTTACCCACTGAATCATGAAGTACTTTCCTGTTTAAGTTTATATTCTTCTGGCAAAAGGGAACTGCTTATTTCCAAGAAGTGGAGCCAGGGGAGTATGCTGACCCGCGCTGTGGCTCTGGCAAATTCTGATGTCCTGTCCTCCCACACTGCTCTGTTTACACAGCTTCTGCTCCGCTGGGGCCCTAAGAGGCACCATGGCTCTGCACCACCAGAATAAGTTGAGCAGAACAGAGCTACAATTTTTAAAGTGTCTATTTATCAGCCAATTTACAATACCCCCTTGGTCATTGCCAAGGCTCTAGGGGTCACTTCTGTTACCCTCTTCTCTGAGGGTCTTAATTTTTAGCTCCAGGAGCTGATAGTCACCTTCAAGCCTCTTCTTTATAGCAGGATAAAGAGTCTCCATTGGCCACTTGAAGAGATTACTTTGTGCTAGGGACTCTGCTTTACATGAATCACCCTCTCCAAGGCAGGGTGTTTTTGTTGTTGTTTTGTTTGTTTTGTTTTTTGCCTGTTTTGTTTGCTGCTGTCTTCTTAGCATTGGGAATAGTACCAGGCATTCAGTAAGAGGCTAATGAATATTTATTGCATGAATAATCTAACTTGACACAAGAACACTTTAAGTACTATTGTTTTTCTCATTTTACAGATGGGAAAACTGAGGCTCATAGTGGAGCCAACCCTGAATCTATCATTAGAAGGTGAGCAGGCATTGAACCCAAGTGGCTGGCCCTGCAATGCAGGCTTGTTACCATTGTTCCCTGCTGTCAGGAGAGGTTGGACTTGTTGGTCTTAGGGATCCTTAATCTTGGGAACTGTGTAGCTCACGATTTGGGCCACAGTCCGTTTAAGGTTAATGAAGAGCCAGCCCGACTCACCAAAGCTGAACCCCATAATCTGGGTTACTGTGTCACCCCTTTGCTTGAATGTTGGGGTTTCCCCTATTGTCTGGCCAAATCTGGTTCATCTCCACCCATGGCAGCCTGGGATCCTAGGCTAGAGTTCCTTAGGGTGGTAAAAATGTACCTAAAAAAAGCCCAGTTGAGTATCTGCACTGGGCTGACAACGTAAGTCTCACCCTTGGGAACTCAATGGCTGTGTGATGATTGAGATTCATTCATTCACTCATTCATTTATCCACCCATCCATTCATCCATTCATCCATCCATTCAGCACATATGTATTGAGCATCTCATGTCATGGGTCCTCTGTTAGACCCTGAGTAAACTGAGTTGAATTGGATATAACCATTTCCCTTGAGAGGTTCGCAGTCTTGGGGAGGAGACAGATGCAGGATCAAATAAACCCTGGGCTACAGGGTAAATGCAATAAGGAGTCTTGGGCACCCACAAACGAGAGAAATTTGTCATCAAACTAAAAAATTATCAAAGTACAGTGAGCAACAGAATCACCTTAAAATGTAGCTTAATGGGCCCCAGATATTCTACTTCAGAAAGTCTGGGAAGAGGGTCCAAGAATCTCCCTACTTAACCATCTCTCCAGGCAATTCTTGGACAAGTGGTCTGGGGTGGGAGGACAACACTTTGAGAAAAATCTGTGCCAAGAAGTTAGAGAAAATGTCAGTGGGGAAAATATTATATTTTAAAGAATATATTTAAACGTTTGTCAACAAGCAAGAGCAGGAAAGACCTTATAGCATTGTAATTTTAAAAATATGCTTGTTGTAAAAGTAACCAAATGATCAAGAAATAAATAATCTAAAAATTAAAAATGTCTCACCCAGGGTAACCACTGTTTTCAGTTTCGTGTGTATCCTTTCAGACACTTTTCTATTCACATCAGATATATGAGTACAGTTCCTATGTAGCTAAATCTATGTCTCTCTCTGTCTCTACAACTATATCTGCAACTCTGTGTATTTACAAATATGACCTGGGAACGTCACCATCACTGTGGCCTCCACTGACGCTGGAACTGAGGTGGGGACCCTTAAGATGCTGCAGTGAATAACAGGTTCTTCTCCTTTTCTTCTCCTAGGATCTAAAGGCTTCTCCCTTCTCGATTCTCCCTGTCTTCTGTGGCTTTAAAACAACAACAACAACAACAACAACAACACCAATACAGATGTTTCTGTTTCATTTAGTTGGTTTTATAAATAATTCTTATCCCAAGTGTATAGCTGCTGAATTTTCTCAAACTCATCATACCCTTGTGATCAGTACCGAGATCAAGACAAAGAACATGACAAGCATCCCGTCCATTCCCATTCTTTGCTTCTCCTCCATCCTAGGACTCAGACAGGAGAATTTGGGACAGGACGAAGGATGGATCTGAGGTCCAGACACCACACGGTACTCTAAACTAGCCCCATCCCTCCTTTGCTATCCCTTCTCTCCCAGGGGGTTCCTCCCGAACTTCTGTTTCTGGTGGTCGCTCCCACCAGCTCCCACGAGCAGGGATGAGACTTGGCTCCAGCAGGGCTGAGACCTCTAAGCCAAATAATAGGTCCTAGGAGATTGGCAGTCCTGAGCGATTTTCACAGGGGCCCACACACTGTTCGCATTTTGATCTCAGCTCTTATGACATCTTGCTGCTCCTTTGCGCGAACACGCCTCTGGAAGTGCCTAACCGGAAGGCTTTTTTGAATTGAGGCCTCGTGCAAACGGCCCTCCTCTCCCTTCCTCCACCCCCTGTGTCACCCCATTTCAGAGCTTGGGGAACAATCTCCGATTTTCTTTGAGGCTTGATTCTTCTTGAACTATCAGCAGCAATTGCCACTGCTAACTCTTTGCCCTGGAGCTCTTTCCAGAGTTTCATGAATTATTTTTTATTACATATATCTTCTTTTAATTTCGAAAGGAGTACTTGCTTGTGGAAAAAATATGCTAATTATATAGCAAGTACAAAGGAAAAAGTGAGAGTCTTTTCTATTTGCTCATGGTTCCCCACTCCCACTCTCACCCCCCAGGGGAAACAACCATGAGCAGAAAAGATGTGTATACCAGATTTCCCTCTTTCTTATCCCCAGTTTTTGCCAAAATGGGGGTCATATTTTCTTACTGTACAACTTTTTGTTGACATTAACATTATATCGTACATATCCTTCCAAATCAATCCATACAAATCTACTTCCTTCTTTTTAACAACTTCATGAAAGTCAGTAGTTTGGAGGTGCCATCAATGACTTCGCTGCTCTTTTTTTTTTTTTTTTTTTTTTTGGTGCCTAGTAGAGGAAGCATTTAAGTTGTGTCCTACTTTTGCTATGACAAATAAGGCTTCAGTCAACATGTTTATACATTGTCCGAGTACTTCAGAATCCCAGAAGTCTGATGACGGGGAACAAAGCACATCTGCCTTTTAAATGTGTTCCAATTATAGAGTAATGTACAGCCCCCTTTCCTTCTTTAACCACTCGATAGTCGAGATCTTTTTAAATGTTTACCAATTTATGGGTAGAAAAGACAACTTCGTTTTAATTTGTGTTCCCCTGTGCACTGATAAGGCTTGGCAACCTCCCATGCGTTTTTTTCTTTTAAATATGAACTAGCCCTTTCAAGAAAAGAGGTTAAGGGACAAACTCCTGGGACCTGGAATGTTTGGAGAACAGGGAGAAAGTCTATGAGTCTGGGATTCAGGGAGTATGGGTGGAAAAGATGGTGGACAAATTGGCAGAGACCAGATCGTAGGCCATATGTGCCTGTGTAAGGAGTCTGGGATCTACCTTAAAAGCAATGGGAGCCAATATAGGCTTTTAAGAAGGGAGGTGGAACGATCAGATATGTATGTATGTCAGCATGCATGCAGGGGAGAGATTGGAAGGACTAAACTTTGAGGTGGGGGGACGAAGGGAATGGTTAGTCCCGGGGATGAACAACAGAAGCCATGTTCAGGAATGTTACTGACTTTCTTGGTGGCACATTTGATGTTGGGTTGATGGCGTGGTGGTGGGACTTGGCCCAGACATACATGGGTCAGTCTTTCTGTGGGGTCGTATGAACCTCCTACAGTTTCAACTTGGTGAAGGTGGCACCTGGCCCGTCACCACAGACCATGGTCTCTTCTGGGTCTACTCCTTTGGATGCTGGAAGCAATTCCACTGGGATCTTCTGATTCCAATGGAGTCAGGGGCTTGAGGAGACTTTCTTTTATCCTCATGACAATGGCCAGGCCCATGCTGCTTCTATTGGATTATGATCTGAGTTCAGCTGACTGCCTCTCTCCTGAGAGCCCCTGAACTAAATCTTTGAAGAGCCATTAACTCAGCCGCATATCCATTTTGGGAGCATCTGCTATGGTCCTGGGGATTTAGGAGGTTTAACACTCAGTCTCTACCCTGGAAGAGCTTAGGGTCAAATTGTGGAGAGAAGGGATGTGCCCATGAAGCAGCGACATTTGTTTTACAGCTCCAAAATGCCCACAAATCCTTGAGGTTTCAGCCTAAGGTAGGCGTGATGGTAGAGGGGTCTATGTGTTAGTTTCCTTGTTGGGAAAGTGGGATCAGAAGTCCTGCCCAGGTAAGGAACAAACTGGATAATGTGAAGGTAGACATTTCACAGTCCTCCAGGGACTCCCTCTTGGGTAATTCCTGTTTGATGCCTTTTGACTGTTAGATGCCTACAACTTAATAGGATGAAGACCAGACTTTTGAGTCTTCTTTTCATAGCCTCAAACAAGACCTACCAAAATCTTTTCTAGGTTTGGAATGTGGTGTCATGACCCATCCACTTGTCCAGAGAGCTAACAGTGTCTTTTCACTGCCCCCTCACTCTCATCCTCCCATTAATAATTCATACTATTGATCAACTATATAGATGTACCACAAATATATATATATCTCCCTATTTTTATCACCATCCTGATCCAAGCCACCCCCATGTTTCAGCTTGAAGAATAGAGCAGTCTTCTAAATTGTCTCTGTGCTTCCATTTCTGCCCACCTAAAATCCATTCTCTATATAGCAACCATGTGATTTCTTTTTTAAAAATATAGAATGGATCATGTCACTCACGTGCTTCAATCCCTTCAATGACTTCCCGTTGCAATGAGATAAATAACCCAAGCTTCTTGCCTAAGAGACGCTGTTTGATCTGCCCCCTGATAACCTTTTGGACCTCATCTGGGACCAGTCTCCCTAGCTTGCTGTTTTCACTTCCTCAAATAAATCAAGCTCCTTCCCTGTCCTTTGACTATGTTCTGCCTTCTGTCTGAAACCCTCTTTCACATGTTGGAGGCCTGTGTGGGAGCCGCATCGTCCTTAGGGTTACAGGGAAGCATTTCAAGACCATCCTGTTAAGGAGGAGACCCAGTCATTCTTTAATCTCGGCATCCTGTTTTTCCTTTATATTATTTTCCTTTTTACTGAGGTATAATATGCCTGAGTATAATATTATATGCCTCAGTATAATATTTTGCCTCCGTATAATATTTTACTGAGGTACAATGAAGTACCTTAAGCAGAGGAATTTTGAGTGTACAGTTCAATGACTTTTATATATGCATACATATGCGTACGTTCCTCTCGTTGCACCAGCTCCTTCTCAGCACTCATATGTTTATTGTTACTTATCTGATTTGCAAAGAGAAAAGATTTGATAACACACTATTATGGTAGAATCGCAGAGAAATAGATACTGACTGCTGGCTGGGTGCATAAATCCTTACAACCCCTTTGGAGGGCAATTTCACAGTATCTATTAAATTTAAAAATGCATGTATCCATTGAGACATGAATTCCTCTTTCAGAAATTGATCCTACAGATGCACTCTTACGTACGTGTGAAGGTAAGTGTACAAGACATGCATTACAGCACTGTTTACGGAGAGGAGATATTGGGAAAACCCTAAGTGTTGCTGCACAGGGGGCAGGTTGTAGAAATTAGAGTTTATTTTGCAAAACAATGTTACAGAAGTTGTAATCAAGATTGTGTACTGTTATGGGAAAATCTTCAAGCTATAGCAAATGGGAAAGGGCGCAAGACAAAGAGACAGAGTCCTCTCATTTGTAAGAAAGAAGGATATATTTAGCTGTCCATGCTTACATGATCCTGGTTAACCCAAGAAACTGGTAAGCGTTATTCTCTGGGGAGGAGAATTCAGAAACTGGTGTTTTGGGTGGGAGGGAGAAGTTTCCTATTTTATCTTTTTTAAATTGTTTGATTTCCCCCCCCCCTCCTGTGTAGACGTAATACCTTTTCAAAAAATAAAATAAAAAGAAGTCTTTGGACTCCAAGGGAAGATGTGTAAGAAGAACAGGCTCCAACAGGCCAGGACAGGGCTGTGAGGACAATTTGGCCTGACTTGGTCTTCAGAGGCATGGAGGGGACCGGCTGGTGTAGAACTTGGCTTTCAGGCGGGCTTTTTGGGGTGCTCCGGGAGGAAGCAGCTGCCCACAGCTGCCCATAGCTGCAGCGGAAGCCAGTGGATATTCAGCTGGCGAATACAGTCAGGGGAATACAGGCTCCCTCTTTCCCCCAGCACCTCGCTGCTCCTTTTCAGCAATACACCTCACCTCTTGTGTCAGATGGAGGCACAGTGAGAGAGAGGATAACCAAATAAATGTCCTTTTTCAGGTTCCTGAGGCATGTAGTACTAGGTAGACTTTTTTTCCCCTTCTTCTTCTTCTTCTTTTTTTTTAATAGAGAGAAGTTGTTAAAGCTTTAGAACAAAAACTTGCTCCAACAGGCAACCAGCTGTCCCTCTACGAGGCTTTCAATAATCTTAGCGAAGATCGTGGGTTTGGGAGTGAGCCAGAGATGGATTTGAGTCATAGCAAAACCATTCAGCAGCTTTGCACCCCCAGGCACGTCAGAGGACTGCTCTGTGCCTCACTTTCCTTGTTGAGAAACTGGTAGCAGAAGTCCTGGCCAGGTAAGAAACAAACCAGACGATGTCTGTCTGTTTGCTGTGTGAAAGGCGGAGGGCTGTGTGGATGGGGGATTTGAATTTTAGAATGCATTCGTTTCCTAGAGCTGCCATACCAAATCGTAGTACGCCAGTGGCTTAAGCCAACAGAAATCTGCTCTCTCACAGTTCTGGAGGCCAGAAGTCTGCAGTCGACGGGTCAGCAGAGCTACGCTCTCGCTGGGGGCTCTAGGAGATTATCTTTCATGGTCTCTTCCAGCTTCTGGTGGCTGTGCCATTCCTTGTGGCTGCATTACTCCAATCTCTGCCTCCATCTCTTCTCTCTGTGCTTTCCTTTCTTAGAGGGCTACTTGTCACTGGATTTAAGGCCTATGCAGATAATCCAAGATGATCTCATCTCAAGATGATCCTTCACTTAATTACATGTATAGAGATCCCTTTTCCAAATAAGGTCACATTCACAGATTCTGGGGAAGTAGGACCGGGGCAAGCTTTTGGGGAGGCCATCATTCAATCCGTATAAGCAAAGAAAGTGGGCACGGAAGCCTACCAGGTATGTGCCAGGATCCCACAGGACCTGTGTGCCAGGCTTTGGCTGGTTCACAGAGGGTCAGGTTTCACTGTGTCTGAATCACATTGCATGGTCACAATTGCAACCTAAGGACTGACCGTTGCTTGTGTCTGTTTTTCTCTCCTGACCTCTGTCTGCCTCCTCTTCTGCCTTCCAGTTAAACCAACAGCAACCTTTCTTCCTGGGCCTGAGAGGTGACGTCCTGTAAAGGCAAACCATTGATTTAAAGCTTCACACCCATGTGAAAACAGAATAAGGGCTACAGCCTAGTTAATGTGATTTTACTAATGTCAATTTTCTGGTTTTGATATTGTATGAAATTTATACGATGTTACCATTGGGGGAAGCTGGGTTCAAGGAACTTTGTGTGCTGTCCCTATTATTATTATAACTTCTGGTAAGTGCATAATCAGTTCAAAATGAAAAGTTGAAAACCAAAAACAAATAAACAAACAAAAAAACCCTGAACAACTTTGTAAAATACTTGTAATCCCTGCCAGAAAAAAAATGACCCCTATTAGAAGGTAGAAGAAGGCAAGCCCTTCAACCCCCTGCCTGGCATGGGCTAAATTAATCCTCACAGGGTAACCTGGGATTCCCATCCCCCTGGGCTGTTGGAAAGTGACCTCACCCTGGCCTGGCCAAGTTCCCATTGCAGGCCTTCTGGGAGCCTATCCTGGTCAAGCTCTTCCCTTGGAAGGGAGTGCTGCCAGGTCATTCCAAAGCCTCCCCCGGCCAGGGCTGTCCCAGCACCACCCTGCCCCATGGCCCAGGCTGAGCCCTCTGTTGCTGCCACTTGCACATGGCTCTGGCTCCTGTTGGGCCTCTCCCCTGTGATTTCCTGGCAGGCATTACGGCCTCAGTGACCCCCCACCCTGAGTCAGATGCTCTGGGCTCTTGGGAGGTGCTCCTCCGGCTGGGAGCCAGCTTGTCCTACCCTGACTCTAGCTTTCTCTTCCTCCTCTTCATCGTGGGGCCCGGTGCTCCTTGCCTGCCTTCCTCCCCTGGCAGACTCCAGCTTCTACTAGTCTGGGCAAGTTGGAGGCTGCTTCTCTGGGCCACTCTTCTGGTTCTTTCTGCCTTCCTCTTTACCCCCATGGAGGCTGTCAGTGAGTTAGTTCTACACACGGTGGCCTGGTGGTGTGCTGTCCCAGGGTTATAAACGTGGGGTCCGTGGATAGATGTTGGGGACTCTGGAAACCCCCTAAACTGTATGTAAAATGTCTGAACATTTTTCTGGGCAAGAAATTGATTCTCAGAAGGGTCCAAGACCCACAAATAATTAAGAATCTCTACAGACAAGAAAGGGCTGTAACATAACTGTTAGACATTTTGTTTCCGGCATCAGCCTACCTGGGCTACAAGACTGTTTCTCTTGAGTTAGCGCATCTGCATGCCTCAGTTTCCTCCCATGTAAAATAAATTAAATGACAGCATCTTCTGCGTCTGGATGTTGTGAGGAGCAAATGAGAAAATCACATCAAGTTCTTGGCACATCCCCAGTAAGAACCCAATAAAGATTATCTGCTATTATTATTCCTTACCTTGAGCATATATGACTCACTTCATGCCTACGACAGCCATGGGAGATAGGGATTATTAACTTCCTTTTAAAGACTTCGTTTGCCCAATGTCACATGGACATTAAAAGGCAGAACTGGGATTTGCACCCATAGTCTCTTTCCTTTCTGCTACACTTAGTTGTCATGCATTGCAAAGAGAATGAGAAGAGGAAATAGGTGCCAGCGCTAGAAAAGTGTTTAATATTTAAAGCCCCTCTAGGTGTTATATTTGTAAAGTCGGTTTTGTTCTGCCGTCTGAGGTATATGGTACCTGTATGGTATAAAGTACTATGCTTGTTCACGGTGATTCGACTGGAACAAAATCTGGGAATGGCCGGGCTACAGAGGAAAGATCAGGTACCGTGCTGGGAGCTTTCTTGCCTGTGTAGATGCTATTTCTCCTTTATTTATGGTCCACCTGGTCATCTGTCCAAACCCATTGCATGCGTCACCTGCTTTGGGAACCCCGTCTTGGACTTTGTAGGTGTTTGTTGTCTGTCAGTGTTTCACAAGCTTTTATCATGTCATTTATGACACTGCATTGAGATTTCTTTATCTCCCGTTCCTGTCTCTTCAGCTGGGGAAGGTCGGTGTCTAATGTATCTTTTTGCCCTGGTGCTCAGCCTGCTGCCTGGAATAGAATAAATGCCTGATGAGTGGGCTGCCCTCTCTCCATTCCTTACTCCCCAATCATTTCCTGCGATGAGCAATCAATGTCCTCAAGGCACTCATAGCCAGAGATAGGGAAAGGCACATCCCCTGTGACAATCTGCCAGTTTCCACTGGGCTATCTGTTAAAGCCCAGCGTTCCCGAGGGCAAAGGAAAGAGTCAAAAGCATCCAGTAGTCAATGAGGTTGTTTTCTTTAGGTACCTATTTGGCGTTAGAAATGAATGAACTAAGGTGCAGCAGTGTGAGAGCTGGGCAACTGGCCATTTCCCTTCAGACACTCTGGGTGACAGAAAGGAGCGGTGTTAACATTCCAGAACCTGCCTGAGGTCTGGGAACCCCTGAGCCACACTGTGCAGTGTACAGGCCCCTGAGGTCTTCCTTCTCTAAGAGCCTCAGAATTGCCAGGCTGGGACTTGTCAACGCCTAGCCCTTCCAGAAGTGAAGAAGGTGCTTATTGGAAAGATGGAAAGATGAGGTTCCAGATGGTTCCAAAGTAGCTGAGAGTGGCCTGAGAACGCTGTATTCGGGACCCTAATGTACAGGTAGGACCCTCCTTACAGGTGCACATGGATACTAACCAGTAGCGGAATCCAGAAAAGGTCTTTTGACTGCGAAGGGTAGGGTAGTTCCATATTCAGTGTTGTTTTCTAACTAAGTAAAGTCTGCACCTGAAGGGTCCTAGTCCAAATCTGCACCCATGACTCTCTCCAAATTCCATTATCAAAGTCTAGCTCATCTCAGGAAATAGTGGCACTATCTATCCAGAAACCTGGAAGCCAATCTTACCCCGGCTCTCTCTCATTTCCCCAAGTCAAATCCATCTCCAAGTTCTGTCCGCTTTACTTGTGAAACAACTCTTAAATCCATCCTCTTCTCTCTGCCCCTATGGCCACCACTTGAGTCTCTCACCATCTTTTCTCACAAAACCATTTTCATAGTCCCCTAACTGATTTCTCTCATTAATCCTATTCCTTCATACTTCCCAGACATTACCTATTCAAAAGCTGGAGTCAACTTTAAGAAGATGCAAATCTGGTCAAGTGACTCCTGTGGTTAAAAATCTTTTAACGCTCTGGAATAATATACCTAAGATTTGTGACTTCATGTCATGGAAATGTTCGTTGGAAAATGGTGTGCAAATATTGAACTCTAATGAATGACATGCATGCTGCGATGTTTGGGTAAAGTGTATGGATGATTGCCACTTGACCATGAAATTCATCAAAAAATAAGATGGGTGGATGGATGGATAATAACTTATAAACCAAATAGGGCAAAATGTTAATTTTAGAAACGTGGTGCTGGGTATATGGGGATTTGTCGTGTGATTCTCTTTTCAACCTCTTTTCTTTAAAATTTTTCATACTAAAATGTTGGAAAAATGTTCTTTAACAGCTCACGTTATCTCAGGATTAAATCCAAAGTTTTTACTTTGGTCCATGAGACCATCCCTGACCTCCCTGCCTTCCACTATGGATGCCTTTCGTGCCAATCTATCTCTGTCACTTCTTGTGCTCCAGACACAGGGCTTGTCTTTCGGTTTTAAAAATGTCACCTCCCCTCTTGTTATAGAATGTCCATAGCTCTAATCACAATTTTAATATAGTTGATTGTGTAATTATAGGTGGAACTATGTGAAATGTCACTTCTATAGGAGAGATAGTCAAATTTGTTAACAATCTTATAGGACTCAAACAAATGATTGTTTGATAACCATCTACCCTTAGACTCTAAGCCCTGGGAAGTATAGAACCTAGCACTTCCTGGCCAATGGTAGATACTCCACATTTTCTTTGGGGAATTAATTACATCGATTAATTAATTGATAGCCACCTATCATTTCACTATGTAATGCCTTGACTGTACCTGTTCTAAAGCGTTGAGATTGGTGTAAGCATGTAGAATTTCTCACCTTTCTCTGACTTACACTAATTCTTTGTTGTATAAGGGAAGTAAAGAATTCTGTCCCCCCAAATCTAGATATTTCAACAAAGCATGTTGCCTTCCCCAATTCTCTAGCCAACTGGGTGTAAGCTCTAGTTTTGGTTTTCACAAACGTGGGCAGAGTGGAGCACTGATGCCCATCAGGGTTCAGGCAATTCTCAGAGCACGTCTCACCACATGAGGGAGATGTGTGTTTGATGGAATCCCAGATGGGCCACTTTTAATAGCTGTTAATGAGCAAAGTGTTACCTCTGTGATTCCCAGTTTCCCCATGGTTAAAATTACATAGTCAGGTCCACTTTCAAGAATTGTTATGATTAGATTAAGCAATATGTGAAGAGCCAGCATAATAGGTGCTTTATAAGTTTTAATTTTCTAGTGACCCTAGTCTATTCACTGTAGTCATGAACAGGTAAGAAAACAGCTTCACCCTTGAGGGTGAGGGTGGGGGGGGTGTCCACAGTTACAGATGCAGTTCTAATCCCAGGAACCTGTGAAAATGTTACTTTACATGGCAAAAAAATTAAGGATGCAGATGTAAGTAAGGTTGCTCATCAGCTGACCTTGAGATGGGAAGATTATCCTGGATTATCTAGGTGAGCCCAATATTATCACGTGAGCACTTAAAAATGGAGATGATTTCCTGGCTGTGGTCAGGAAGAGATGAGACAATGGAAGAAAGGTCAGAGAAATGTGACATTGCTGGTTTTGATGATGGGGAGAGTAGCCCATGAGTCAGGGAATGTGGGCAGCCTCTAGAAGTTAGAAAAGAGAAGGAAATGTGTTCTCTCATAGAGCTTCCAGAATGGAGTGCAGCCCAGCTGACACCTTGATTTTAGCTCGGTGAGAACTGGGTCAGACTTCTAATCTATAGACCTATAAGATATTAAGCTTGTGTTGTTTTAAGTCACTAAGTTTGAAGTTATTTTTATAACAGCAATAGAAAACTAATGGTCTTCTAGTTTGGTTGTTTGTTTTCTTTTTCTCCCCCTCCCCCAATTTTCCTTTTCCTTTTCCTCTCCTCTCCTCTCCTCTCCTCTCCTCTCCTCTCCTCTCCTCTCCTCTCCTCTCCTCTCCTCTCCTCTCCTCTCCTCTCTTCTCCCCCTCTCTCCTCTCCTCTCCTCTCCTCTCCTCTCCTCTCCTCTCCTCTCCTCTCCTCTCCTCTCTTCTCCCCCTCTCTCCTCTCCTCTCCTCTCCTCTCCTCTCCTCTCCTCTCCTCTCCTCTCCTCTCCTCTCCTCTCCTCTCCTCCCCTCCCCTCCCCTCCCCTCCCCTCCCCTCCCCTCCCCTTCCCTTTACCCTCCTATCATCTCTTCTCCTCTCCTCTCCTTTACACCACCTTATTTCTCCTCCTCCTCCTTTTTTTGTAGGTTGTACTCTGCTGAGCCCTAGGGAGTATGTCACATGGTGATCATGGTTCCTAACAGACGATGAGCTAACAGAGTTCATTTGGGGCAGCTTTACAGTTTCTGCAGACCTAGAAGGCAGCCTTTCATCATAGCTTTTCTTTTTCACTCATTGGCCAATCCAAGCACATGAGTCAATTTCTCCTCCATTTGCCAGCAGGCAAGGAGAAGGTGGGGAAGGTAACTACTGGCTAGACTTCAGGCAGCAGCAAAGTCAGCCATTGGCTACAGTTGTTCCTCATTGGTTGGAATTTTACTTGGGCAGAGAATTAGAAATTAGATATTCAACATTATTCAAAGAAAAGTAAGGCATCGGTGAACAACGTGTGTCTATTCTTTGATTTCTGTTGAGGTATCTCCCTTATCTTTCATTGGCCTAACAACTGGGCCCATTGCCGTTCTTATATAAGCTGCAAACCCCAGACTTCATAAGGAAAACAGTGGTGTAGACAAGACAGCTTAGAAGTTTATGGTGACAAATGACAAGCCCTAAACATTGGAACTAGGCCTTACAAGCCACCACAGTTGTCCCATGCCTGAGAGTAGGCTTGAGACTAAGCATTTATTACCACATTTCATCATCACAATCCTTGCCTGAGATAAGAATTATAATTTCTCTGTTACAGACAAAAAAACTGAGGCTCAGGAAAGTGAAGAAAGTCAGCTTATTATCACGTACCCAGTCCAAGGGAAAGGTGGGATTGGAACCCAAGTCTTTATGACCAGAAAAACAAATAATATATGTTTTTTCCCCTTTTGGGCCTTCCTGTAGACAATAAATACCACTGCTCTTTATGAGATGCATTTCTTTCTTGGCTGCCAATCTAATAATGAATAAATAATAAATCGCTACTATAAAGCCTGATTCCTAGGCTACACGCAGATAAATGTCCCATTGGCCTCAGTAGCAGTTAACTTCAATGAGAGGTTGCCTGATTAATAATAATAATACCACCACCTGATATTTCGAGATGGCCATTCTCCAAGGAGTCCAAAGTGCTTTGTAGACATTATCTAATCCAGTCTTGCTGTGTTACCGAAAGTCGGGTCTGGGTCTCTGACGTCTCTGCCTTTTCCTAGACAGGGCTCGTGTTCAGAGAGGGCTGGGTCTTGGCACTCATCCTACAGAGGGTGGGACATCCTCTACTGGTGGTCCATCGGTGACTTGTTCAGCCTCATATGACTTTGCTGTCCATGGAAATGAGGCCAGGTCTGTCATCATGGGTTCTGCTTTCCATGAACCTTTGGCATAGCTCAGACCACAGGAGCTGGGCAGACTGCTTCATACGAATTTTCAAGGCTTTGCAAAGGGTTTATCTGGACTCGCTTCCAGGCAGAGGCCTCTATGAATTGTTCACCATCTTCATTGCCGTTGTATTTGTCTATGCCTCCTCCTCTCTTCCTTTTCTCCTTTCTCCCGCTTCTTCTACTTCTTCAACACAAATTCTTACGCAGTGATAGCTATATTGCAGGTCCTGTTCTAGGCATTTTACAGGAACTGCTGGACTTACTCTTCACAATTGCTACCACTTGGTAGTTATTATTCCCAGACCCATTTTACAGAGTAGAAAACTGAGGCTCTGAGTGAGTAAATAACTTACTCCATTCTGATTGTTGACAGTATAAACGGTCTCAGATCAACTTGAGAAAATGAAGCTTTACCATCCAGCACAGAGCAAGGCATATGTGAGACACTCAGCGAATAGATGTTTATGAGAATAACAGAATAACTATCATTATTATTAAGTACAGGCACATTATATATCATAATTGTTAATCCTCAACCAATTCTCTGAGATAGCTATATGTAACTCCATTTTATGAAAAATGAACTAAGGCTCAGAAAAGTGAATAATTTTTCAAATTCACACAGTGTTAAAATATGTGGTAATGTTGTATTTTAACTCCCATTCGTTCAGATTCCAAAATCTCTATACTTAATCCATAAATTCATTTATATCAATGAAGGATTGAAGGATGGATGGATGGATGGATGGATGGATGATGGATGGATGGATGTGAGAAGAGTGGATGGGACCAGGATTTTCCTCCTATGCTTTTCTGTTTCAGATGCTAAATTCCACATGGCAACAGAATGCTAGTGATAAAAATACATGTGCAGCAGTTCAAAACCTTCAGGGGCTTATGTGACTTGACATGGAGTTGCTTGCCCACAGGAGACTTACCCTGTAAAACGAGACATTTCAAGAGTGAAATAATTGCTGGCTCATGGAACTCAGATCCAAGATCTGCTGACCTAACGGGTATCAATGGGAAAGCTGAACTCATGGATGGGGACAATACATGATTATCCCAGGTTGAAGAAGAGTAGAATGACAAGGGTCTGCCTTGCATTGTAAAATATCTCAGCAACTTTAAGGTATGAGATTTTGAATGGTTCAATCTGGAGTATAAGAAGCTAAGGAAACTGTGAAGCACATGCGTGTTGGTGCCAGGACATCAGGAATATGACACCCATAGCTTAGAAATGGCATACTTGTTTAAAGGGAGAAGGTGGAGTTAATAGAGCCAGGGAACCTGTGAGCTAGGATCCCCCTGCTTCAATGGGAGCCATGGAAGAGTCCCAGTTACTGGCCTGAAAGAGTGATGGGAAGAAACACGCTGACTTCTCCCTTCCTCCTCTCCTTTAATCTCCCACTAGTATTTCTGATTAGGATTGATGCACCCTAATCAGAAGCCAGTTTTAAGGGATTTCGGGGATGTCATTCGCAGGACTCAACACTGTACAATATAGAGCTGAGCAGAGGAAGTATGGGGAATGGATCTGAGACCAAACAGGTAAATGACTGACATTCCAGGTGCCCTGTAACACATGGATTTCTCAGCCTAGAGTGAGGTGTCTGGACCAGATGGACTCTTAGTTTCCATCTGCTACCCCAGAACTTAGAGACCCTGAAAGGAAAGTAGCTTTTATTGGGATTTAGTCACAATTCAAGGAGAAGGAAGCCACCATGGAGATGAACATCTTTCAGAGCACGTCACTTGATGGCCAGGGTTCAGCCTCCTTCGGTTGGATGCTTTTGGGCAGCAGGTCACCAGGGACGAGCTCACCTGGAGGCAGAAGCCGTGGGGATTAGGCTGTTCCAAGGATCTTGGCTGTCCCTATATCGCCACCACCATTCAGTGACATGGTGCTTGCAATTCTAAAGTGGATAAAAAATTTCTTGGGATTAAAATGACAAGTTTGAAAATACTTTTGACAGGAGAAATAAATACACAAGGAGGTTCATACACAAAACTTCTGCTTCTCTGCTGTAGACATTGCCGTCGCAATGGCCTGGACAAGGGTAGGATTGCACCAGGAACTTCCATCTTTTTACCGTTCTGATCTTGCTGAGGAGAAGGAAGAGCTGGATGCAGAGAACAACCTGCGCCCTCTGTGTTCACAGAGGTGTTCACAGAGCTGTTCACAGAGGCCCAGAAGTCAGGGTAGCTTTGCTCACTAAAAGAATTTTACTCATTTGTGCAATTTTCTCCATGGAATGAAGTGGTAGATACTTCTTCCTTGTTCCCTCCCTCCCTCCTTTCCTCCTTCCTCCTTCCCTTCTACCTTCTTTCCTTCCTTCATCAATTAAGGATACCCACTATACCAGTCATCTGTTGCTACATGGCAAACTACAGCAAACCTAGTGGCTTAAAACAACAGCAATTATTTAGTTTGCTTGTGTACCAGCCAGTGGGGCATTTCTTGGTGGGTCAGCTCAGCTGGGGCTGGAGGATTCTAAGATGACACACTCGCAGGACTGGGCATTAGTGCCATAGCTCACCGGGTGCTCTCTGCTGGGGGACTCAGGTCTCTCCAAGTGGATTCCCTGGACTTTTTCAGAACAGGGTGATGGGGTTCCAAGAGTGTTCCAACAGATCGAGGTGGAAGCTGGATCAAAGGCTTCCGAGAACATTACAGAAGCCCAGAATCTCGTGACTACAGCATTCTCTTGGTCAGGCGAATTTGCGGCTTTCTTGAATCTCCCATCCCCAGATTATGGGACGTGGCCATGGGGTGTAAGTTGACTTCACAATAACGGAGCGATGGCAGACCTTCCAGACTCCATATAACTCGGAGTAGGGTGCTAAGTTCCTGGGGTTAACAGCAGAATTCTGGCTGGAGCAGGGATCTGAGAGGACCCTGATATGAATCAAGGATGGAGAATTCACATCCAGCTGACCTGTGTTTGAATCTCAGCTCTGACAATTTGTAGCTGAGTAGTTTTAGGCATGCTAAGCAACTTATACAGGCCTCAGTTTCCTCAATTATAACCTGGAAATAATCCTATCTAACTTTATTGCTTTGTGAGCAATAAAGATGATAACCAAGAAAAAAAAAGAAAACAGGGGCCACTTATTAAAGTGCTTGACTTGTAGTGGGCAGTCAATAAATGGAAGCTGTCTTTTTATTTGGGTAGTAAAACATTTTTCGGAAATCTGTTGAGATCCGTTGAATCACCGCTCATTATTTATTTTTGTCATTGCTCTTTTGCTTCTCTGTTTTTTTTTTTTGTAGCTCAGTTTTTTCTTATTACAAGAGCAATACATGTACACTTTAAATATTTAGAAGACATAGATAAACAAAATAAAAATCACCTGTGATAATACAGTCAAGTATGTGCTTTGGATATATATCAATTCTCTGTTGCCAGAAAAATGTGACACCCCAAGTCTCAGGCCTTAATTTGAGCCCCCGATCGAGGCTAAATTTGTCTGGGCAGCTCTGCTCTGCTCCCTGGGACTCTCATTCTCCTGGGAACAAGAGCCAGTCTAGTTATATTGTTCTCATGGAGGTGAGCAGAAATGTGAGACAAGTGGGAATCTACGAGGCTCCTATGACCTTGAGTTGACCCTGGCATGCTCACATCCTCACCCTATCGTATTGGCCAAAGCAACTCACCTGGCTGAGTCCAAAATCTAGGGATGGAGTATGGATTCAGAAAGGAGTCAAGAATTGGGGCCAGTACTGCAATCTATAATATCATTAGATATCATTTTGTTTTGAAAAATTTGGCTCAAATTGCACATGCTTTTTTTTTTTTTTTTTTTTTTTTTGGTTACTAGCTTTTTTTTCACTTAGTATACTGCAGAAAAAGATTCCCATGTAATACACTAGTCTTCTGCACGAGCATTTGTATGGATTGTACCTTTATTCCATTGAATGGATGTTTTGCAATTTGTTTAGTCAGTTTCCTAATATTGGCCATTTAGGGTATTCCTAGATTTTCAGTATTCTGATAATTGTAGCTCTTGATTTATGGGCTTTCATGTTCATATTCTATATTGTTAGCTCAAAATTGTATGTAAAAATACAAGGTTCCAATATATATTGCCCAAGAAAGCAATACCAACTTATATGCTCTTATTAGCACCTACTTCCTTAAATTCTCACTTACTTTGGGTATAGTCATTTGTATGTATGCATACCGGGTGCCAAAAAAATGTATACACATGAGTTGTATTTATCTTTTGTTATCGGGATATATTGAGTATTATGATTTTAATACAGTTTTTTCCTTTCTTAAAGTGTGTATACATTGTTTTTGGCACCCTCTCTACATTACAAAGTAAGTTTTTATTTTGTGATATTGGTACAAGAAATTCCTGTATACCTTTTATACAAATTTGCCAATTGTTTCCATTTTTCTCATTTGTTTTACATATATGTGTATGTAAACATTATATATGCATGTCTCTCTTTCTACACACACACACACACACACACACACACACACACACGTCTCTCTCCCTCCCCCTCTCATTCTCTTGCTCCAGCTCTAGCTCTGTATATGATTTTCCCCCCTGAATCATATGAGAGTAAGTTTGGAGACATTGATGCCCCTTCACTAACTAACTCAGTGTGTATTTCCTAAGGAAAAGGACAACCTCATGTATAGCCACACTGTGATTATCAAAATCAAGAAATTTAATATTGATACAATGCTATTAGCCAATCCACAGTCCACCCACATTCGTATTTCATCAATTGTCTAATAATATATTTTCATTTAGCTATTTAGCTTTTCCCAGCCCAGGATTTAATCCTGTATCACTTACTGTATCAGTTGTCATAGCTTTAGTTGTCTTTAATCTAGAACAGTTTTTTTTGCTTTGTTTTTTGTGTTTTTCTTTTTTTTTTTTTAAATTTTGATAGTTATGAAGAGTTCAAGACAGTTATTTTGTATAATGCCCAACAACTTGGATTTGTCTGATGTTTATTCATAATTGGATTCAGGTTATACGGTTTGGTAGGAAAAACCAAAGAATTAATGTGTGTTCCTCTTGGAACACCATATCAGGGGGCACATACTGTTGATTTGTTCATTTAGAGATATTTGATCATTTTGTTCAAGGGATGTCTGCTGAGTTTCTCTACCATAAAGTACTGGTTTTCCATTTGGACTCTCTCTGTAGGCAAATACTTTGAAACTGTGCAAATGCACTGTTCTACATCAAGCATTCAACCATTAATTCTAGCATCCATTGATGATTGTCTGTTTGCCATTATTCCTTCCGCATGTACTAGTTGGTGATATTCTGTGAAGAGCTTTCTCTTCTCTGGTATGTATGTATGTTTGTATGTATATATTTACATTACTACAGACTCATAGATTCCTATTTTATTTACTGAATCACAATCCCGTTTTGATTCTCAAATTGTCCCAGATGTCTCCAGGGACAGTCCCTTCAAGCTGGCTTCTGTGTCCTTGTGATACCTCCCTATCATTCTTTGGACATTTTCTTCTTTTCTGATACAATGTGATATTCCAAGCTTATTTTCTACTTTCTCTCCCTTGTCCTTAAAATTTACCTTTTTTCCCCCAAGGAGTCCTCGTTCCTTTTAGTGGGGCATGGTACTTAGAAGCCAAAATATGAATGCTATGAGTGTATTATTACTTCTAGACCCTCTCACTGTACACATATTGTCCTTTCCATTTTTATTGTGTAAATGTCTATGATAGTGAGGAACGTGGCTCCCAGTATTCCAGTATATGTGGAAAATATATTTTGTTTTTAAGTGAGGTTCACTATTTTGTCTTTGCTTTTTACATTTTATTTTAATAAAAACATCCTGATCAAGTGCCTATTTTATCAGTTGAAATGTTTGCTTTTACCTTTTTGATTTGGAATTGTTCATTATATGTTAAGAGTATCAAATGCTTTTCTGTTAGATGGAGAAATTCAAAAGTGTGTCTTCCAAGTTTGCTGTTTCTTTTTGAATTTTCATTCTACTTTTGTTTCCCATAGAGAATCGGGTCTTCTTTTTCTTTTTTAGACCTCCATACACAGAACTGATTAATCATGACCCTTAGTTCTGACACACTGTTTTGTGGCCCATACAAGGCTTTTATATAAATATATCCCATTTATAAAGATATTTGTTTATAAAGAGATTTATTATAAGGAATCGTCTCACATGGCTATGGAGACTGACAAGTCTTAGGTTCTGCAATTGGCCAGCTGGAGACCCAGGAGAGCTGATGTTGTGATTCTAGGAGCAGACTAATGTTTCAGCTCAGAAGCAGTCAGGCAGAGAGAAAGAATTTTTCCTATTTAGCCTTTTGTTCTATTCATGCCTTCAACTGATTGGATGAGGCTCACCCACATCGGGGAGGGCAATCTGCTTTACTCAGTCTACCAGTTTAAATGTTCTTGTCATCCTGAAACGCCCTCAAAGACACACCCCAAAATAATATTTAACCAAATGTCTTGACACCACTGGCCCAGTAAAGTTGACACATAAAATTAACAATTACTTCCTCCTTTTATTCAGTTGTTTTGTTGTGTTTGTTTTTATTTTTATTTTTTAGTTAATTGTTTTTAGTGATGCAGTAAACATGTGTGAACTACCTTCCAAAATTCAGCTAGTCTCTTGACATGAAGCAACATAAAAACATGGTTGGTTCTCATCTCCCAATCTGTCCCCATGCCTTCTCTACTTGGTGGCCATCATCCTGAATCTCTATTTATTTAGTGTTTAAATAAAAGTGGGCTTGTAGTATTAAAAGGTAAGTTTTCAAAATTTTGTGGATTGTGATTTCATGAAAAGGGTACGTAATCTTTTTTTAAAGACAATTATTATTAGTTTATAATATATATATATATATACAATAAAGTACACAAAGTATTAATTATACACCTCAATGGATTTTTAGTGGAGAAAAAGTTTTTACTCATGTAAACACCCATGTGACTACCTCCTATTCCAAAATATAGAACTTTTTCAATCTCCTAAAGGACTTGTTAGCAATCTTTTGGTACTTTTTTTCATTGAATATCATTTTGATAAAATATACCCACATGGTTGCATGTCATATCATGGTTCTCATTCACTTTGACTATTGTATGCTATTCCATTGTATGAATATACTATTTTTAATGATCCACTTTCTCATTGATGAGTATTTGAGTGGTTTCCAGGTTTTTGCTATTGTGGTCAGTGGAGTTCTGAATATTCTTGGCTGATATACGGGTGTAATTACATCTATGAGTGGAATTGCTGGACCATACACTGTATAAATACTTATCATTAGAAGACACTACTCAATTATTTTCCAAAGTGATAATACCATGTTACACTCCACCAGAAGTGTGTAAGAGATTCCATAGATCTAAATCCATTTCAAAACTTAGCATTGTAAACTTTCAGTTTCTATCAATTGAATGTGAATAAAATTATGGATTACAGTTGACTTGATTTGTATTTTCCTGATCAGCAATACTGTTTTACATCTTGCCAAAGGTTTATAGATCATTCATGCTTCTTTTGTGAAATGCCTGTTCATGGGTTTTGCCCATTTTTAATTACTTTACTCATGATTTTATTGTTGATTTGTAGGATAGTCTTGGATTTTTCATAAAACAAATTCTATCCATCTTTGCCTGTGTGCTTTCTGCTTTTGCTTTCCAATTTAGCAATGTGTCTCCACCCTACAATTATTTAAATATTTATCTGTATTATTTCTTGCAGGGCTTCCTCATTTTCTCCCTGCTGTTTCCATCACTAGTTGGCCCCACCTAGGCCACATTCCTGAGCTGAAGTTCTGCAGTGTGGGACGTGGGATTTTGCACTGCATAATCAGATACCTAGGCCTCTCTGGGTCTCCACCCTGGCCCCTTTCAGGCTCCACCCAAGCTTGGCTGTGTCTGGGCCCAGGGAAGTGCCTGGGGCGACCTGGTCTATTTCCAGCAAATGAGTGATTTTCATTTCCAAGAAACTGAGGAATATAACATTTACTGGACACTCTGGAAGATTTAGCTAAACTGCTTTTACAAATGAAGACCCTGAGGTTCTAAGAGGTGATGTAATTTGTCCAAAATTTCACAGCCAGAAGTATGATAAAGGCTTGGAGATACCAAATGTTTCCTTTGATCAAATGGATCCACGTTTGAAAATTTTGTATTGGATTTAGTGAACATGTGTTCATTCATTCAATTCTCCTGCCTCCGAGTCCAAAATCTAATGAAAGGAGGCCCATACAATAGTTCAAGTAGTCTCTCTGTTCTCATCCCACTCCCCTCTGTTCTTCACACAACACTCAGAGGAAAATTTTCATTGAAGCCAGCTCATGTCTCTCTGTGGCTTCAACTGTGTCAATTGCTCCCCTTTGTACTTGCATTAAAATCTAAATTCCTCATCATGCCCTATGTGGTTGGTACCTATTGGCCTTCCCTCTTCGCCTCCCACCTTCATTCTTGCTCACTCCTGTAGCCATCCAGGCCCCTTCATGTTCTTCGAATGTGCTGAGTTCTTTCCATCTAAAAGGCCTTTGCTCCTGCTGTTTCTTTTACTGAGAATGCTTCTCTCCTGGTCTTTTGCATGATCAACTTCTCATTCTTTAGTTCATGCGTTAGCTTAAATGTCACCTTCTGTCTTTCTGACATCCATCCGTCTCCTTTACAGTATACTACAGCGCTTTGTTTCGGTCCTTACTAGAGCGTGTTACAATGTGTAATTCTGTTGTTTATTTGCTTTTTACTACTTCTCCCAGGCTCCTTCTTCCAGTGGATTGCACATGACAAAAGCCTGTCTCATTTATCTGTATCCTCAGGGGCTGGACCAGCACCTGGCACCCCATTCAATCAATATTTGTTGAACCAATGAATGAATCCAGTGGGTACTCAATGATTAGTGGTTTTCATTTCCTTGTTTCCTCTAAGCAGCAGTCGCCATTCACACACATACTGGCACACACAACCTGAAAGAACTCGAATAGGACAATGGAAATAACAGCTTGCTGCATGTATCTAGTAGGTATCAGAAGAACTGGCTAAACCAGTTGGCTTAGCTACTGTTTTCTGTTTTATTTTGTTTAACTTTAACAAGTTCCTTGGCCTCTGAGCTTCTTCTTGCCTGGGTGTACATATTCACGGAGTAGGGGAGTTTATTTAATGATGATATATTAGGTATATTAACATAATGAGCACTTTAATTCGATAAGTCCCTACCAAAAGGATACTGAACAGGCTATGGCTGCGAAAATGATTCTTGAAGAGATTTCCGTGCCCTTTGAAAGGGGGTAAGAACCAATCAGGTAAACTTTTCAAATCCTTTTTGTTTATGGAGCCCTTTCTCAATACCTGGTGCTCAGTGAAGTGGAGAAGGAAGAGTTCTCATGGCTCCTGTGTGCTGAATGAGGAAGCAGACACGGAATTGTTAATTCTCAGGAAGAGTGCTAAGCAAAACTGGGATTTCCCATCCTAATTTGGATTAAGAGATGTCTTTCCAACAATAGCCTCATTCTACGTTCCTGACCCAGTCTGGCTGGAAGTTCCAGAGGGTAGTGGCTGCTTTTCAAAGGCTTTTGCTTCTTAAGAATCAGGAGTGAGGAAGCCTATATCTTTCTTTTGGTGGCAGCTGAACAAGTTCATGCTCCAAAGAATGGGGAATAGTTGATATTTAGGGATAATTAGGCAATTGCATTATATTTGAAGAAAGAGAGCAGTTAGTCTTTCTTCCCTTCTTTCTCTCCCGCTCTCTCTCCTTCCCTTCTTTTTTTTTCTCCTTCCTCCTTTTCTCCTTACCTCTCTCCTTTCCTCTCATTTTTCCTTCTTTCCTTTTCTTCTTTCTTCCTTTTATCTTTCCTTCCACCAACTCCATGCCGGGTACTGTGGTTGGGTTAGAGATACATGATGAAATGTCTTACGTCTCAGGTGTTCAGAAATTAGTAGTGGAGAAAAACAAGTAGAGCATTATAGTACAAGATGACAAAAACTATACAGAGGGACAAGCACAGGCTTCAAGGAACATAAACAGCTGTGTGCTGATAAATGTTTAACAGCCAGGGCTCTAGGTTGGGAGGAGACCTGGATTTGTAGCATTTGCTGATTTCCATGGTGTAAATACTCCCACCTTGGTAGATTTGAAGCTACCAACATGCTGTTACTACACATGGAGTTGGGAACAGGTGAACACACGCTGTTCTCTAGTAGGAGCTGGTTCAGCATATCCCAGAGAATGGCACCTCATTTGGTCCATGCAGGAGTGGGATTTGTAATGTCAGGGGAAGTTTCCAGGAAAAGGACAGAGTTGACCTGTATTAGCTTCTTTGGGAATGGGGAGGGTGGTAAAAGGAGGGAGTTATAACTCTTTTTCTCTTGATGTGAACTGAAGAAAAGAGAAAATTCAGATAAACCTAAAGAAGAACATCAAACTCGCTTGTAATTTAAAAGGTGGAAGATGAGCACGGTTAACTTTCGATCATGATTCCTTGTGTCTTTCTCTTTTCTTCTCATTGGGTGTTGAAATGTCATCATTAGAAAGCAGGCTTCTCTATCCCAGTTACCCTTTTGTCTGATAGTAAAACTGTGACTATTGTTTTCTTTTTAAATTCCTTTTAAATTGATAATCCATTTTTTGTTTTTACAATTTTGATGCCTCTGTTTAAATGTTGATTCTGATTAAATTTAAAATTGATTTTTGTATATTTTCAATGCACATTTATACATAAAATTATAACTTTTAAATTTATTCTTCTATCATCTTGATTTGGAATTTATTTTCACATGTCCTTATTTTTTTTCTTGATGTCTTGCTTTTTGTCGTTTTAATGCTTTTATATGCGTTCTTTAGTAATTATTAAAATGTATATACCCTGTTTTAAATTTAGCTCTTGCTGTTTGGATTAAGATTTTTCACATACTTTTACTTTGTTCTTTATCATCCTCCTATTTTTCTTTGCCACTTCATAGTATTTATTAACAGGCTCTGGAATTTTGCATACAAAGTATTGGTGTAGAATTATTATCATTGTTGTTATTTACTTTAAACACTGACTTTTCCAAAAATCATTTTGACTTTGGTGTATAACTTTATAACTAAGAGTAAAATAATGATGTAGTCTAACCTGGATTTTAATTGATTTCAGTGCTAGCTAGTAATCTTTTCATACCATTTGTGAATTCTAGCTTTAGCTTTATCTTTCTGCTGGGCAGAGTGCATATCCATGTAAGTATTCCAAAAAGAGTATATTAGTAATCTATTATAGAATCCCTTGAATATTTAAAATGAAATGTGGTTCTGTTAACATGACCCACACATGAAAATTTAACTGGTGGGAGGTAAAATAAACCTAATTTAATAGAGGATCATAAAAGAAATCACTGCCAACCAGAAGTCCTGACTCCATCTTGGAATTAAGCTTCAACCACAGGTTCCGTTTGCTCTTTGTGTGAGTATGTTTTGGACCCAGGTGTGGGTCTTTATAGTCCTTCTTGCTAAAGTGCAGTGTGTGCTGTTGGGCCTACCACTGGGCTATAAGTCACGCTATGTCCCTCCTAGGACTAGGTCCAGGCTTTGCTGACTCTGGGCTCATGATACTCACTGGGCAACATCAGGGCCACCTGGTGTTGGGAACAGCGAGGGGTGCAACGAAGGTGGACCCCCCAGAGGCCAACTCCTAGAGCCTGCTGGCCTCTCAGCACCACTGATGTCTGCAACATTCTTGAGGGCTCCTTCTGGGCTCTCTGAGAAAATGGCAGGCTTGTCACCAAGATAAACGCACAGGGGTGATCTCTATAACCACTGTTATTAACCACGTGTGGCTTCATGTTCCAAATCCTTTGGGATGTGTGCTCAACTCACATTTTAAATAATGATTTATCATATTTCTCTTTTTTAATGTTTATTATAGTCTCAGCACAGCGTTATTTGCTTTACATGGATCATCTCATGCATTCATCCAGATATCTCATGATCCTCCTGACAGATGAGGAAACTGAGGCTGAGAGAGATCATGTCACTTGCTCAGGGCCACATAGCTGGTAAGTGGCAGAGCCTGCATTACAACCCAGCATTCTGACTCATTGTCCATAATCTCATCCCCTGCGCCGTGCCACCTTCTTGCTCATAAAAGGTTCTAGTTGCAGAGCCTACAAAGTCTCGTCCTGGGTCGCCGGGCTGCCTCCAGATTGCGCCTTCTCTGGTTATTACATACAAGTGGGGCGGGGCGGGGCACTCAGGCTTTCTGGACTCATAGCAGTTTCAGCTCTGCAGGTTCCCTCTTTGTTACCCTCCCCTGGAAGATGGAGCAGGGCAGAGCTGCCGTGGCTTCACCTCAGCCTCAGACTAGGGGACAGAAAGAACCCCCTTACCCCCAGGTCTCAGGACTCACCTCCCTCCAGGTTTTATTGCCTTGGAAAGAAGGACTGAGGCAAACTGTTTATAGGCCTGGGAGGAGCCGTAAAAATTTGCAAGCATTTGTGCCCTTACTTAACAAACCTTAATGTGCCCGCATGTACCTATTCACCTAAAAAGAAACACAGAAAAATGGGAGAAGAGTGGTTTCAGGTGCTGGCAGCAAGCTGAAAAATCTCATCAATTCCACATAAACCTCCACCCAAACTGTGGAGTCTTTGAATGGGAGCAGAGTGTGTAGCCCGAAGCAGCTTCCGAGGACAACTAAGCCTCTTTGTGCTCCTAAGATCCAGGGTTCTGCAGAGGGCCCTAAGGCGTTTCCTCAGCGCTGCTGCATTTCCATCCCCCTGGGCCTGCTCCAAAAGTCCCCAAGCTCTCTGGGGTCTGGGGACATGGGGTGGTGGGTGACATGGGGAAGGAACTGCAAACCATTATTAGCCCTAATCCCAGAATGAGCTGAAGGAGTCAAGCAATGTGAAAAAGCACTGATTGTAGGTTTGAGGGAGAGAGAGAGAGAGCTTTGGTTCCTGGCTAGAGGAGTTCAAATTTCAAGTAGAGCTTTATATACATGACATAATAGTTACACTTATCAAACAGTTCAAAGCCTAGACGTTATTCTAAACTGTGCATGTGTTCGCAAAAGCCCTTCAAGATAAGTACAGTTATTATCCCCATCTTTCAGACGTGGAAACATGTTCAGAGAGGTGAAGTAACGCACCCAAGCTCACACAGCTGTACGGGATGGGGCTGGTATTCAAATGAAAACAGTTGGCTTTCAGAGCCTGTGATCTCGAGGGCTCTAGTGTCTCCTGGTCAGAAACAGGCGGAGGACCCAACTGTACTGACCCCGGCTCTGTATTATCAAGCATTAAGGCCTAGGGAATTCAGAAAATGCAGGAGGAGAAGACAAAGAGAGAAAGGAAACCAGCATACGCTGAGCCTCTCTGTGTGTCAGGTAATTTTCATTAGTTAGCCCTTCCAATATTTCCAGAGTGCTTTGAGATAAGAGATTATAATTCTTTTTATTCAAACAAGGAAGAAAATTCAGAGAAATTTAAGTCATTTGTTAATAAATGACAAAACTAAGATTCACAGGGTTGCCTGACCTCAAAAACGGTAACATCTTACTTGGTTGTTTCCAAAGAAGAGGCAATTTGTGCTTATAAGGCATAGGGGAATAATAAAATTCATTCATTCATTCATTCATTCATTAATTCAATCATTTAATACTTATTGAGAAACTTTCACATCATCTGTCCTGGAAAGCCAAGGTATTCAAACCCCTGGAGCTACAAAAATATATGAAATTGGGTCTTTGACTCAATTTCAAAGACTCAGTTTCAATATATGAAACGCAGTCTTCGGCTCCATGTGGATTCTGGTCGTGACCATGAGGACCCAGTACACGTCCTTTGACGGCTAAATAAGCTGTCGTTCCCCACACCTCTCTCGTCCACAACACATCCTCCTTGCTTTTGCTTTCATCATCATTAGACTCTGAAACTGAGCTCACCTTCCTTACAAGCCACGAGGCCAAGCGTATGCTTCTGAGGGTGGGAGAATTGTCTTGAGGGTGAAAGAATTAATCTCAACAACCTTCCCTGAACTGTCTAATGTATTGAGGGTGAGTTTCTGTTTACTCGGAGAAACTTACACCATTTTCTTGGAGAAGACGAAGGGCCATTTTGAAAGGACCGGGGAGGGCTGCAGTTGTTGGAAGGGAAGGCCAACACATTTCTAGGGCAGTTCAACCCCTGGGGAGGCCCTACCTGGTTTGCATCTCCCTGACCCCTTGAACTTGGCAGTTTTGCTGGTGGTACGTTATGGTTTCAAAACTGTTAACTCGTGAAGGCTTCACGCTAACATCTGCTCTCAACAATCATGACGCTTCAGTAGTATGTATTTCAGGTTCCATGTCTTTGGGAAACAAAGGTCTAAGGTCTGAACTCTTTCTTTCTGGGAAGGAGTAGAAGCAGTAGAGGAGAAATTAAGGTGAAAAATATTGTGTAGATCAAGAGTGCCCATCTCTTCAGGAGACCATGGATTTGAACATACACAAATGAACAGAACAAGACTTTCATATGCTAGTCTTAAGGTCACATGGGAGTTGGTGCCAGGGCACAAGACGATTGCAATGGACTAAATGCTTGTGTCCCCTCAAAGATCAGAATGTTGAAACTTTAATCTCAATGGGACGGTATTTGGAAGTTGGGTCTTTAAAGGTCATTTAGGTCATAAGCGTGGATCCCTCATGAATGGGATCAGTACTATTCTAAAAAGAGGTTGAAGAGCTACCTAGTTCTCTTTTCACCATGTGAAGACACAGCAAAAAGATGACCATCTGTGAAACAGAAAGAGGGCACACACCAAGAACCCCACCATGCAGGCACCCTGACCTTGGATTTCCAGGCTCCAGAACTGTAAGGAATACATGTTTGTTGTTTCAGCCACTTAGTCTATGGTAATTTGTTATATCAGCCCAGACTGATTAAGACAAGAATCTTAGGTGGAGGTGAACTTGACTCATTGTATTTGGGTTTGCAGCACCTGCATTTTCATAACCCAAATCAGAACGTGTTCTCCCACTAACATTTTCCTGACTTACACATTTGTCTTCCAGACGTTAAGGGAAAGAATGCTAAAATGTGGTGTTTGTGGTTTTAGGGTATATGACTTTGGACCCTTAAATAATAAAGCCTAAAGCTCTTGTCTCTCTTCTTGCATTGTTTGGTATGGCTTAGGAGCTGCCATCTTGCTTTCTTCTCCCACACTTCTATTTTGAATTATTTCCCCCCGAGTCTTTAAGACATAGAAAATCAAATCAGATTTAAAAAGTAAATCTAGAAGAGTCTAAGGACACCGTGTGTGTGGGGGGGTTAGGACAAAGCACACAGGCTTGGGAATTAGACTAAGTCTGAATTTTGGCTCTGCTTCGTTTTAGTTACATGACATTGGGCAAATGAGTTAAACTTTCTGAGCCTCAGTTTCCTCACATGTAGAATGAGGGAATGCTAGAAACCTCATAGAAATAGCTTCTGATGCAGAAAGTGGTGTCTCAACCTGCATACTTCATTATGGAAGATATAAAAAATGACATTTCTGGCCCATTATTACAGTCTGTATGAATATTACATAAAGTTACTGGTTTCTTTAGATCATTTCTGCTTATTGATATCCGTGAGAGAGGCTCCTATAAGATGGCCAGGAGATCAGAAGATTCCTAGATCTGTGATCTTAGACAAATATGTTTGATCTTTAGAGGCCTATCTTTTTTTTTGCCTGAGAAATGGTGATCCACACTGTAAATAATATCAAAATCTAAACTTTCAGTTGGTGATTCCTAAAACTCAGTTTCTTCTTCCCTTAAAAGTCAGTTGCGTTTTCTTTGTCTCTATGTGGAGAAAAACGTCCCAGTTTAGGTTGTGGGGTTATAGCGTTAATCATATTCATTCCTGACTATTTTTATATTGCTATGCATTATTTTGTGTCCATCAGCATGCACACCAGAAAGATCTAAGTGGCTAATCAAGAGATTTCCTCACATATTTATGACAAGAACATATTGGAAACGATGTCTATATTATATATGCACTATGATTACATGCTAAAGATGTTAATTCAAAATACATGTCTATAAACATAAGAACAAAAACATTCTATAAAAAATGGGAAGTTCTTTTAGAATGATAGGATGATGAATTTTTTTCCATTTTATTTTTTTCTTGTAAAAATATTTTAAGATTCATTTTATTGAGCAACGACTGTGTAGCAGGTTGGAAATAGAATGATGCCAACAGGTCTCTTTTACGGACCTTATGGTTTAGTTATTAGTATGTTGGTTTATTTTTTTGCTAATAAATACAAGGGAGAATATGCTTTACATTAAAATGATAAAAGTTTTTAATAGGGGTTAACTCATCAATGAGTTGGACCTTTAATGAGACTGAAAGAGTAATTTTGGTTCCTTTCCCAGGAGAAGATGCTGGTATCAAGGATGGTGATTTTTCTTTTTGCCCTTGAGGCAGAGAGAAGCTAGATATGCTGAAAGCTCCTTGGCACCAGAAGCCAAGATAAAGAAAGTGATGAAATCATGGTGCACTCAAGTTATCACCAACAGAGGAACAAAGAGTAGAGACATTCAATTACAGCGAGCCCCTGACTCATGCTTCTCCCTGCTTCCCTATTTCAGAGCCAGCTGAGAAGTTGGTTTTGGAAGTACATCTGTAAAGATCGTTGATGTCCAGTTAGCAAAAGACCCAATAACATTTTCCTGAAAGTGCAAATTTGATCATGTTGTCTTCCAACCACTGACAGCACTTCAGTGGCTTCTCATTGCTATTGGGCAGAAGACCAAAATCCTTCAGAGGGCCTACAGAGTCTTACATAATATGGATGATGCCTGCTTGTGTCATGAGTCTCCTCCACATTTCCTGAGGGTATCAGTGGCACACATCATATCACCTCTTGCCTTAGGCCTTTGCATATGTATTTCCTCTACCTGGAATAACCTCTCACCTCCACCCCACCCTGGCCTTGACTTCATTTCATTAATGTCCCTCATCTTTTAGGGTGAAGCTCAGGGATTACTGCCTTCCTTGATCTCCTGGACCAGGTCAATTTCTCATATTGTTTCCTTTAATAGCACCACATACATCTTCTCCACAGCATATGAACACAATTGTAATGTTATTTATTTAGTAAATGTCTGCCTCTCCCATGAGGGTAGAAATGGCATCTTTTGTTTTCCCTCTCTTATATTCCTTTAGAGCCTAGAACTGTGCCTGGCATTGCATTGATGGTTGAGAACTCATTGTTGAATAAATGCATACGAAATGGGAATTTAATGCTCTCATTTAGGGTAGCATAACCTAACAGGACTGCCCAGGGGTCCATGTGGAGAGAGGACTTTGGCAAGAGTGTCTGGTTCACTAGCCCCAGGAAGCAGGACCCAAGAACCGATAGTGAGAATAAAGACTACTCCTTCCTGAAAGCGTAGAGAACTCCCTCCCCCAATCATAAAGGTTAAAGTGGAATTCCCTGGGTTCATTCTGGGTGATGAGAAGGGCTGTATGCAGTACCAGTTACATCTCGTAAATATCTATCTTATAAATAAGGAAACAGAGGCCCAGAGATGTTTGGTGACTTGCCCAGGACTCCACAGCTGCTAAATCATAGAGCTGAGACTCAAAAGTGGTCTGTGGTTATAGCCATGCTCCTTCTGTACTGACAAAACTGGCTCTGGGGGCTGCCTACGAAGGCAGATGAACTTTTCATCAGGTCCTTCCGCAGGAATAAACCACGTAGACATTGCAACCTGCTTCTCACCAGGTAGCAAGAACCTGGGGTGTATCCCCAAGGCATGGTGCTTTCTTCCTCCTCAATTCCCTTTGAAGTTAGTGGGAAGTCTGTATCTGGAAGCTGCAGAGAGAATCACAATGGGGCTTTGTGTCCATCTGGATAGCATGGTATTCCTGTCTGTCTATCTATCTATCTATCTATCTATCTATCTATCTATCTATCTATCTATCTATCTATCATCTATCTATCTATCTCTATCTTCTCTCTACTTAATGAGGTGCCATTAAATAATTTTCTAGTTTATTGATGGCAATCAAACTTTCTACATGTAAAGTAGATTTTAAAAAATAGCTGCTTTAATTATTTAAGTAATATCCAAAGAGGCAAACATCAAAAGAAGCTCAAGTTGCAACACAAAGGAAAAACAAATCTTTAGGATCAGCACCTTTTCGAATGCATGCAAGTTGGTCTCAGACACATGCACAAATTGAGCTTAAAGTTTGATTTTTTTAAAAAAAAATTGCAATTTTATTGATGACAAGGTCATTAATAAGGCCACTGCATGTCCATGGCATGCTCTTATCCACCCAGCATACCTGTCATATTTATATACAAGCTACTTATTACTATGGGGATTCAATGGGGGAAAAATCAATTAATTGCAAACCTGGAAATTAATAGGAAGGACTGAGATATTGACGAGTTTTCTTCCATCCTTCACATGACTGGATATGCTAGCAGTTAGCACCATTCGAATTTTTACTCTTCTTGAATACAGCAAGAAAACCAGGTGAACTTTTTCCCATTAAACACTAACTCTCTGTATTCTGTATCATTAAGTCAGCGTCAAACCTCCTTCTCTCTGGCGTCCCTCTTAACCTGTGAGCATTTCTGTGGCCCTAGACGTCCTTTCTTGACTTCTAGCTGCTTCTTAGCTGAACCTCTGCTAAGCATCAGACTCTGTGCTGGGCACTGAGGAACAAGAACACAAACAGCATAGCTTTCCAGGGTCCTACTTGCAGAACCTCTTTTGTTTGATGGCTTCCCTTCGCAGGGCTTCCACAGGCAGAACCTGGAAAAAGGGAAGCCCTCAACTCTCAGTAGACCAGGTCACCCTGGCCATTTGGCAAGTCCCAGCCCTGGTCCTGGTGTTCACTCCCCAATTGATGGGCTAAGGGAAGGTTCCTCCTTGCAACTGGATTAGGTGATACAAAAGGAGCTTCTAGTATGGGAAATGGAGAGATGGTGGTTTGCCAGCTCACTTTCCAGATATGTTTTTTTTTTTTTTTAGGGGGGAAGAGAGAGAGTGAGAGAGAGAGAGAGAGAGAGAGAGAGAGAGAGAGAGAGAGTTTGAGTAATACTATTTGACATCTGATTTGGTAAGAGAGATTTTGAGAGAGAGTTTTATCTCGCAGGTAATATTTAATAGCAATGCTACTCTATGAACTCTTCCTAACTGGTCCGCAATAAGATAAACACAGAAATTTAGAGTAAGAATTTAGATGTTGCCTCAACATGGAAGTGTTCCATGGACTCATCTTGAACAAGGTATATACTCAGGACAGATGTTGTCAAATCCATGTGGTGAGTGGCATGTGTCCAAGGCTGTGTACTAGTCATGCAGAGTGAGGCCGTGTATGGGCCCATTGCAGACTGGATGTGAAAAAACAAACAAACAAACAAAAAAAAACACCCATTGTTCCACAACACAATGGTTTGAGAAGCACCATTTTATAGGATGACAATTAAACAAACTGGATCTCCCTGGGGAAAAAATTCAGTTGCTTGCTAATTTGGGGAAGAAATGGAATCTTTTACCCCTATCTCACTTGCAGACTCCTTTCTCACAGAATATAAAACTTCTATGAAATTTTCCATCAAAGAAGCTCCTTTACTTCTGTTTGCGCCAGTGTTTCTCCAAGTGAGTTTGACATGAAATATTTTTTTTTCCCCTGAATGCCTCACCCTGTGGGAGAAGTAGAGATAAAGAACTCACTAACAGTGGGGGATGGAAGGCAGTTCCCCACCGGCACTCCACACCTCAAAGAGTAGAACATCTGGTTTTCCCAGTCAAATTTTGATATTGCAACATCCCTTTCTGGCTTCTTCTGCAAGCCACTCCTTTGAGCCCCCAGATTCTGGGGCCAGAGAAGGCAGGCAGAGACAATACCTCATCAGCTTCAAGGTTTGCAAGATTGAAAAAGTCCAAGTCAAGAAGATTCTATGATGAGGTTGGTGGAATTGTGACAAGAGGATCAAGACATTTTCCTTCTGGGTGTCTGTCTACCTGGGCTTTTCTTTCTTTCCTTTCCTTTTACAATAATTACTGAGCCTCGACTCTTTGCCAGGCACTGTTCTAAGAGGCTAAGGATATGATTGAAAGAAAACTAGACTCTCTTCTTACCCTTAAGGAACCCACAATCTAGTAGGGATCACAGACAAGCAACCAAACCATTTTGATAACATGGATTGAATGCATGGTGGAGAGAAAAGGGGTTCAGGATTTGACAAAGATCAAAAGGTAACCTACACAATCGGTAAGGTTGAGGGAAGAGCCAAGAAGACTTCTCGAAGGAAGAGACAGGAGAACCAAGGTGAGTACTGAAGGATGAAGAAGAGTCAGCCGAGTGAAGGGAGACAGAGATGGGGGGAAATCCCGGGCAGATCCACGTTTCCCTGTGGCTTCTTTGAAAACTCTAGTAGCACAAGGACAGTTCTGAACCTAGTAGGCCACTCTGGCTCAGGTGCAATCTGATTTCCATTTCTTCCCCAGTTGCTTCAGAAAAACTCTGCTTTCTTGTCTCAGTGCCAGGTTATAGCTAGTGTCCTTACAGCCAGTTTCCAGATAAGTCCCTATTGAGGGAGGTGACAACCTTTTTAATGGGAACATCTCCAGCAGCAGGGGTCAGAGGCACTCAGCATGTTTCTTGTGTAAAATTAATTGAGCTCCAAGGTCAGGAGGGGATGAGTGGGGCTCATTAGAACAAATGATTTCTGGTTGAGTAAAAAGACCTGTGGGGTCCTTTCAGGTTCTTGCCTGAATTTAGTAATGGTGTCTGCCTCGTGCTTTAAGCAAACGAAACAGTGAAATGAGAGTGCTCCCAGATGGGGGAATAGATAGGAGGACAGTAACTGAGTCTGGCTGGGTTTTTCTTGCAGAAGGCCTTGGCTTAGGTTTTCTTGGCTGGATCATGTTAGGGGTCATGTTGAGCATGAGAGCAGAGATATGTCCATACTCGTGATCATTAGCTCTTAGCCCTCCTGCACAGAAGAGTTCAGTAAATGTTTGCTGTCATCACTGTGATCTTCATCGCAGTGGAAGCTGTGGTTGTCTCCCTAACACCCATTTTTAAAGAAAACCCCCATTTTAATTCAGATATCAACACTTCTCCTATTCAAATCCATGGGCTTTGTGGGAAGAAGGTTGACCCCTGGCATGTGGTTCAGGATTCTTTCAATGAGTAAAGCCACATTTTCTGGCCTTTGTGATTGGTTCAGGGTGGGGCTCATGGCATCATTTGGACCAATGAAAAGAGAAGAGAGATTTTCTAGGAGTCTCTGCAATTGTACTTCCTCATTCTTCTCAGAGAGCCTCTAGTAGTGATTTCCTTCCCCATTCTCTTCATGGGGTCCAAGGAAACATAGATCTTTGGTAGCAGTTGGCGGCCGTCTGATAACCATGAGTTATCAGGATGAAGCTGACACGACGGCAAACAGAAGACAGATGGAAATGATGACATTGTAAGCTGCTGAATCAAATCAGCACTCCCCCACATCAAGACCTTCATTATTCACCAATATGCCCTCTTGTTTAGTAAAAACCACTTTGAGTTAATTTTTCAAGTTATTATTATTTACAATACAAGGCATCTCAAATGGTAGAGAACTTGGTACCAGAAAGTGGGGCATTGTTAATAACAAACTCTAAAGTACTGAATTGCTTGAGGTGGGATGAAGGGCACAAGACAGGACTCCCCTTTGTTCATCAGCTGCCTCTTATACCTCGGGAAGAAGACTATCAAGTGGACTTGGTAGGAAAAAATAGGATGCTGGTACATCAATATGGAGGATCTGTAAAGAAAAACATTTACTTAAGTTGCAGACATCCTTTCCGAACACAAAAAGAGAGGAAAATGCAACTTTGTTATAAGAGCATTTATGGGAAGCAATAACCATCCTATTTAAGCCCATATGAGTTGGGTTTTATGTTCCTTGCAACGGGCACATGCTAACCATAGCAATCATCTAAGTGCCTTGTGTATCCTGCTAGCAGAGCACTTAGAAAAGTAAATGTTGCCTCGTATTTTTGATTACTCTGAGTGTCTTCCCGCTATTCATCTCTCGCAGGCAAGGACTGTGAAAATGAATCTCAGCATTCCCAGGACTCTGTATAATGTCTGGCACATAGTAGGTACACATATCTGCTTGCTGAATGAATGGCCTCGAGTGGAAGATATTAAATCATGGACTATGGAAGTGGTTCATTCACTCCATCAATACCAGTGAGCATCTTTAATATGAACTTTGTTACAGATGGTGGTTCTTCACAGATCTAGCCCTTTGGTAAATTTTCTTTTTCTTTTCTCTTTTCTCCTTTCCCCTGCTCTCTTCTCTTTTCTCTTCTTCCTTTCCTTCCTTCCTTCTTTTCTTCCTTCCTTCCTTCCTTCCTTCCTTCCTTCCTTCCTTCCTTCCTTCCTTCCTTCCTTCCTCCCTCCCTCCCTTCCTTCCTTCCTTCAATACTCTCTGGCATCCAAATGAGAGACAGGTGTACCTTAGAAGATATCTTAGCTTGCCTTATTGAACTCAGCTGTCAGAAGCACCTCCAGTGCCTCTTGGAACAGACACTGAAGAATGCAACCGTTTTCTCAGTCAGTCATCTACCCAAAGTGCATATGTCATGTGGGGTCTCCTGCGGGGTCTCTGCTCCCGCTCCCCACATAAGAACGCAGGATATGGCTAGGCCAAAAAGGAACACCCACGGAGCCTTAGGTAGGGAAGTCATACCACTATAGTCTCACTGGAGGCTGGGTTTACACGACGTGCGACCTGCTGTCCGCTTTGCTGCCAACTGACCGACTCTCCTCAACTCTCCTTCACTGTCCTTCACTCTTCTCCACTCTCCACTCTCCTCCATAGCTGCGGCAGTTATATCAGTGGCCAATGGCTCAACGGTGACAGCTGATGGCCAACCAGCCACAGCTGACGGCCATCTACTACCCGAGCCAGCACCTTTCCACATGAGGCCAAGAGCCTGGAAACTGCTCTCTGGGGCTCTGTCCCCACAGCATATATCTGCTAGAATCATGAAAGCTTTTGGAGAAGACAATTCTGTATGGCAGCTGGGGAAGCACGCCTCTCAGATCTCCCTTCAGGAAAAGATTTGCTGTAAGGTTTATAGTTGGCTGACAGATTCCAGTGGCTGCAAATGTCCGATCACTGAGACATTCTCCCTAGGTTCTTCACAACAATTGTGAATACAGAGGGGGTCGTAGAGGCATATCATTCCTGTCCAGTGCAGGACTCTTTACTCTGAGGGTCCCCATCAGCCTCACCAAGGCTTTTTCAGAACTGAGCTGAAGTTTGTGACTCCTCCCACCCAATCTTCCTTCCTTCCTCTCTCTTGTCATGAGTGTCAGACCCTCATCACAGTCTGCAGTTTTCCCTAGCCCACTCCCATTCTCTCTCCCTTTTACCTTTCAGAGGTGTCATCAATCTCTTGCATGCGTAATTCCACCTTGGTGCCTACTTCTCAGAGGACCCACACCGCTTGGCTTTAACAAAGTGAATGTAAGTGTGATACTTACATTGGCATAACTTCTCCCATGCTTACAGGAACCAGGAGCTGTTGTTCTCAGTGTTTATATCCGGGGAAGTGGAGGACATTTTTTTTTTTTTTTGAGCAAATTTGAAAGAAGGAAGAGGACAAAACCCAGCTGTGGGCAGCAGCGGAGAGAATGCAAGGCAGCAACAAACAGGCATGGAAAGGAAATAATGTAAGTTCCTTTTTTTTTATATAAATAAGTTACACATACAAAGAGTTTACATGCTGTGTGTTTAACAGGGGACCAATACGCAGCGAAAGCTTTGAGGTAATACAATCTCTAGAACACATCTCTTATTATCAACTCATTTCTTATTTTGCTTCCCCTACTCTACTACCTACTATCAGAGCCAGCTTGGTATACAGAATGGAAGGAATAATAACTGTAGAATAACATGGGTCTGGATTCTCAGCTGGCTTTTGCTGTGTGGCCTTAAGCCAGTGACTTCACTTCTCTGAGTCTGTTTTCTCATCTGTGGAAGAAGGATCATAACCTTGTCTTTACAGTGTTATTAAGAAGGTGAAATATAGCATCGTTGTGGGGACAAAACCCCAAAAAACAGTTTCCAGGCTCTCGGCCTCACATAGAAAGGTGCTGGCTCGGGTAGTAAATGGCCATCAACTGTGATCAGATGCCAGCAGCTGTGGCTAGTTGGCCGTCAGCTGTAACCCGTAGGCCATTGGCCACTAATATAACTGCTGTGGCTATGCTAGCAGGAAGGACTGGGGGCTAGCAAGAAGATGGTGGCTGGCAAGCGCGGACTGCTGTTAGGCAGATTATGTAGATCCTGCTTCCTGTGTCTCCAGCCCAGCCGCCAGCGAGAATATATTGGTTTGACTCCCCTATCTATGACTCCATGGGTGTTCCTTTTTGGCCTTACCGTGTCCTGCGTTCTTGGGCGGGGAGTGGGAGCTGAGACCCTGCACGACAAATGGCGCAGCGAGCAGGGTCCGCTCCGCGACACATGGCGTAGTCGGCAGGATACGGTGCTGGCCAAAGCTTTCCGAAGGGCAGTGGAGCAGTTTGTGCGTATGAAAGCTCAGTCTGAGGAAGACCAGGAGGAGCAGCTGCCGGAGAGCTCGATCCCCGTGGAGGGGTGGGAAGATGTGGATGGTTCCCCAACCAGCAGAGGCCAGAGAAAGCGAAGAAAGCGAAGGTTGTTGCCGCCCTGTGGGCTGGGAAGTGCTTCCTGAGGCAGCCTGGATGCGGGACTAGTCCCAGGAGGAAATGCATGCTGAGTCCTCCGTGGGAGATGAGGGTGAGGTCAAGGTCATCCCTCACCCCCAGGACAGCCCTGGCAAATGACTATGGACTATGGACTATGGGGAATTGCCTTCCATCCCTAATTTAATGGACGCTTGACTGTTTGGGAACATACCACCATGTAGTGGGACTGGCGAGAATGTTTGCTTTTGTGTCTTGACTGGCCGCCATTGATAATATGTAAGCACCTTGATGTGAGCCGCTGTTGTTCCAGCATGGTACCCCGAGAGGCCCAGAGAGAGAGAGTGGCAGTGTCCTGAGAGGCCCTGGCTGAGTCCAGGAAGTCTGGCTGTGTCCAGAGAGTGGCAGTGCCCTGTGAGCCCTGGCTGTGTCCAGGAAGTCTGGCTGTGTCCAGAGAGAGTGGCAGTGCCCTAAGAAACTCTGGCTGTGCCCGGGGAGACAGGTGGTACCCTAAGAAGCCCAGGAAGTCTGGCTGTGCCCAGAAGTACTGTGGTGGTGCCCTGAGAAAACCTGGCTGTGCCCGGGGAGACAGGTGGTACCCTAAGAAGCCCAGGAAGTCTGGCTGTGCCCAGAAGTACTGTGGTGGTGCCCTGAGAAAACCTGGCTGTGCCCGGGGAAACAGGTGGTACCCTAAGAAGCCCAGTATGTCTGGCTGTGCCCAGAAGTACTGGTGGTACCCTGAGAAACCCTGGCTGTGCCCAGAGAGCCTGGCTGTGTTCAGGATAGTGCATTCACCTCCAGGCTCCTCGCACAGGGACCCTCGCAGAAGACGCTTGTCACGTAGATTGTGAGGCGAGACCCTGTAGGGGTGGAGTGTGGGGACAAAACCCCAAAAAACAGTTTCCAGGCTCTCGGCCTCACATAGAAAGGTGCTGGCTCGGGTAGTAAATGGCCATCAACTGTGATCAGATGGCCATCAGCTGTGGCTAGTTGGCCGTCAGCTGTAACCCGTAGGCCATTGGCCACTAATATAACGGCTGTGGCTACGCTAGCAGGAAGGACTGGGGGCTAGCAAGAAGATGGTGGCTGGCAAGCGCGGACTGCTGTTAGGCAGATTATGTAGATCCTGCTTCCTGTGTCTCCAGCCCAGCCGCCAGCGAGAATATATTGGTTTGACTCCCCTATCTATGACTCCATGGGTGTTCCTTTTTGGCCTTACCGTGTCCTGCGTTCTTGGGCGGGGAGTGGGAGCTGAGACCCTGCACGACAATCGTAGATGTGCAGAATCTTGCACAATTCTGGGCACAGGGTAGGTGCTCAGGGATATTAAGCACTGCTCCTCAGAGAGGTGATTCGGAGTATGATGAGCAGCGGGAAGCAATCTGAGTGTCCTCCTCTGCTACTCAAGAAGAGCGATGGGTCCAGGACAAAAGACTGTTTCTGTGGGCTCTGCGGCCATGGGTCTCATCCTTTTGGTCTCTAGGTTCTTCTGCCAAAAATGAAAATAACTGCATCAACTTTAAATTCTATGGTTTTCTCTTATTTTCGGAGCACCATCGTGAATGTTTTATCCCATACTTGGATCTGACATAGGATAGACTGAGGTTCTGAAGCTAAAGATAGTCTATCTAGTCCAGCCCGCACCATGGGGCATCTGCAGAGGAGGAAGCTGAGGCACGGGGTTGGGGAATGGCTTGCTCCAGGCTTTGCAGAGCTGGGTGGGTTCCCTGTTTCCTTGTCACAGGGCGGCGGGGTGCTGCCTGGAGTGCACCAGCATCATTCAGAATTTGACCACTTATTCTGGAATGAATGCAGTCTGGTAGGAACTCTGCTTTTTGGGAGCCTGGTGTCCTCCTATGGAACCACTCCCTCCTATTCCGTGTTCCTTGTATAACTTGTGTATGATCCTCTTATATTCTGAGACACCTCTGTCTTCCCGTCTCAGCCACGACAAGGGCCATGCTCTGCTCAGAGCCGTACACCAGCCTGGTACAGATTAGGGCACAACATGCCCGTTTGCTGAATTTATTCTATTCATACATTTTATGATGATGGGGATCTGATTGGGCAGCAGGATTGAAGATGAGGGCAAAACGCAAACACTTTACTTCTCTTATTTCGGAGACGGCTTCCGGCTCCAATACACACACCTAAGAAAGACGTTCGGCCAGGAGGAATGAGAGGCAGGAGAGCATATCGGTTAGGAACACGGAGTCTGGGTTTGAATCCCAATTCTGCCTCATACCAGTGTTGTGACTTTGAGTGTGTTATTTAATCTGTCCGGGTTCTGTCCAGGAAGAGGACCCAGAAGCAATGTTCAGGCAGCTGGGATGTAGGCAGATGATCACGTCGACATGCATATGTATGTGTATTACATACGCAAGTGTATATGTAGACTGGCACACGTACATAAGGCCGTGTATTTAAACATAGGCTAGCACCTAAAGTCCTCACACATTGTCACTTCAAAGTTGTTTGGTGAGTTTGGTGACATCAGTCATTCATTCAATGAATAAACATGTATTAAGCACCTACAAGGTGGCAGACCCTGTTAGGAGCTGAGGAGAGAGCCATGAATAAACATTTCCCTCACTGTAAGGTACGCAGTCTACCACCAGTGAATAACTGTGACACTTATGCTCGGGGCACGAGAGCAGAGTCCTTTGGGAGCAGAGGGGAAGGCGTGAGTGATTCTCACGGCAGAGTGGAGGGAGGGCATGACAGGCGGGTAGGGTAATACTTGAGTTGTGTCTTGAAGACAAAAGCAGTATATAGGGAGAGAATTAGGGGGATGCCTCAGGTGAAACAAAGATGGGGTGATTGATCATGCAGAGAATAGAGGTGATTGGAGACTTCCTTTCTTTGAATTATTTGTTTTCAAATGGCTGCTAAGTTGTTTGCACATAACTACTTATTAAGTTGTTTGGACCCAGCTACTTAATAAAGAGAACAGGTGTTTCTTTTGGCTTCGGGGGTTGCCATGAAAATATTACTGAGACACCAAGTATGTCATAAACTGAGAAAATATGGGAAATTCTAACCTAGACACAAACATGAAGCCGTTTTCCTTTTTTTTTCTGTTCTGAAGTGTTGTTCGCAGCTATATTCACATACGTATAGCAAGACTGTGACAATTATTTTTGACAAAGAAGGACAATCACAGATGATCATAGCTGTGTGACTGCGTGTATGCCTGTAAACCACACACCCATACACGCATGCTCACATGCACGCATACACAGGGACAGGCAGTGATTCGGCCACGATGGTAGCTTCAGAGGGTAATTAACTTTGAGAAATGAAAATAATTAAAAATCAATTAAGATACCATTTCTAGAGAAATGGAGAGAATCAGGATGAGGAATGCCCAGTGAGGGATGATTTCCTCAGCAGCGTGGCTTCCCCTGGAGGAAAACACGACTTTATGTCTTCCTGACTAGTGGCTGACCTGCATCTTCTGGAAGGGTGACCGGCACATGAGGGCATCTCACGGACCCTGACGTTTCTCCAGGGTTTCTCACCTTTGCAAACTTCTCAGCCTCATCCTCATTCCCAAACGCATTCTCCAGAACGAGACTAACATCCTCCTAGCTTTGTGCTGAGTTTCCTTCTGATTCCTGCCAAACTCCCACCCTTCTCCCAGACCACCCTGCTCCTTTTCCTGGATTGCTACCTCTGTTAATGGTAACCCCTCTTCTCTCTCTCTCTCTGTCTCTGTCTGTCTCTGTCCCTCTTTTTCTCCCAGCTGCTCCCCACCCCCACCTCCTTTCAGGTTTTCACTAAGTCTCACTTCACTGCAATCGCCTCCTAACTAGTCTTCCTACCTCTACAAGCTATTTTCCCTTCTGCTGCCAGATTATTTTCCCAAAGCTCAATTTAGAATATGTTACTCCCCTCCTCTTAACACTTCAGTAGCTCCCCACTGCCTATTGAGGGATATGATCCCACTGCCTTCAAAGCTCTTAACACTAGAGTCCCTCACGGTTTTGCAACGTTTCAATTTGTCTAGCCTGAACTACATTTCCCAGAAGTCCCTTCTCTTATGTGTCCAGTTAGGGTGAGTCACAGGGAGATTCTTGGGAGATTTGGAGGGCAGAAGAAAAGTGGCTGCCTTTGTGACACACACACATTGTTGGTGATCTGCTGACTCACCTTGTTGGTATTAAGCACCATCTGGGCCTGAATTGCTCTACTCTCCCCTGGGTTCTCCTTTAGCTTCTCTGACTCCTAGGTCAGGCATGTGTATTTAGCTCCAGGATGAAGACACTCAGCTTCTGCAGGATTTCCTCGTCACCAAGGTCAGACGCAGTAAGAATGGATGAAGGTTTCAGTTGATTGCCGTGTGGTTCCAGCTCATGCATAGTCTCTCTCTCTCTCTGTCTCTCTCTTTTTTGACATCTTTATTGAGACACATGTCACACACTTAAAACATACAGTTCATTGGTCTTTCAGTAGATTCCCAGAGGTGCTCAACCATCGCTACAATCAATTGTAGACCCTCTCGTCATCCCCCAAACAACTCCCTCTTCCCGTGCCCCTGCCCCCCCCCCCACCAGTCTTAGGCAACTATAATCTACTTTCTGTGTCTATGAATTTGCTTATTCCGAACATTTCATATACATGGGATCAGACAATATGTGGCCTTTTTTGTTTGGCTTCTTTCTTTTTAGCATGTTTTCAAAGTTCATCTATGTGGAAGCATGTATCAGTACTTCATTCCTCTGTGTTGCCAAACAATATCCCATTGTATGACTATACCATGTTTAGTTTATCTTTTCGTTGACATTGTTTCCACTTTTGGCTATTATGAATAATGCTGCTACGAACAGTGTACAAGTCTTTGTGTGGACATATGTTTTCATTTCTCTTTGGTATATACCTAGGAGGGTGATTACTGGGTCACATGGTATTTTGAGGAACTGCCAAACTGTCCAAAATGACTGCAGTGCATTGCATTCCCATCAGAACACATGAGGATTCCAATTTCTCCACCTCCTTGCCGACACTTGTTATTATCTGTATTTTCCATCATAGCCTCCTAGGCGGTGTGAAGTAGTAGCTCATTGTAATTTTGATTTGCACCCTTTAATGGCTACCGATGTTGAACATCATTTCACATTCTTTTTTTTTTTTTAAATTAAAAAAAAATTACGGTTGACATTCAATATTATTTTATATTAGTTTCAGGTGTACGGCATAGGGATTAGACATTTATATAATTTACAAAGTGACCCCCCCCCCCGATAAATTTAGTACCCACCTGGCACCAGACACAGTTATTACCGTATCCTTGACTATAATCCCTATGCTGTACTTTACACCCCCATGTCTATTTTGAAACTACCAATTTGTACTTCTTAATCCCTTTATCATTGGCATGCAACTGACCAATTTACATATCTTTGGAGAAATGTCTACTCAGATACTTCACCCATTTTTGACTTGGGTTATTTATCTTTTTATCATAGAGTGATAAGCGTTTCGGCCTGCTTTTGATCTTTCCTTCTGGACTGATTGCCACGTGGCTTAAGCAGTTGGCACAATTGTGTGAGAATTCGCTGTAACCAATCCATACATATCCCCCTGGTTCTCCTTCTCTGGTGGACCCCTGACTCAGAGCGTCCTGGCCCCATGTTGTAATCTCATCTCCTACCATCTATATCCATCTGTCTCTGTGCGGACCCAGCTCCATGGCTCCGTACCTCGTGCTTGTCTCTTCTCCAGCATGAATTTTGCCTAACTATTTTTTCCACTTAATGAGCACACAGTGCAGTATATAGATGATGTATTCTAGAATTGCACACTTGAAACTTATATAACCTTATTCACCAACGTCACCCCCATACATTTAATACAATTAAAAAAATTTACCTTTGAAAACACCTCCTATGCTTTTGTCATCCATAGAAACTTTATAAATCCTACCACCTTCCTCCTTTGCACCTTATCATATTGCTTATCTGTTTGAAAACCGGTTTTCTTTTCTATGACCTCACAGGGTGGTTGAAAAGAATAATAAAGAGTACCCCCAGAAACTCTCCTCATAGAGTACCTGGCAAATGGCAGGTGACGAGTGATAGCTACGATTATTCATTTTCCATTCCCAAAGCACGTCAAGAGCTTTGTCAATAGTGCTCGAAGTTTTCCAATTTTGTCGATCTGGAAATGAGGCCAGGAGGCTCAGAAGACTCGTGTTTCTATGCATTTTCCTTTTTTCTGGGGCTTAGGGCTCCTCCTGTGACACTTCGCTCTTGGTGTTCTGGGTTCCACCCTTTTCATAAAGGCATGTATTTGTGAGGTGATGGCACCAATGCCATCCAGCCATAAAACGTTTCCTTTTATCTCATCAAATAATTTGAGGGGACTGGGGATTCAATAAAGGGCAATGGATCTAATTAATAGCATCAGATCTAATTTATAGAAATGTCTCATGCTTGCAGCATGCCTCAGATTTTCCAGGGTAGCTGTTCATTGGATCCTCACGGCAGCCCTTGCTGTGAAAGACGCAGGGCGGTTAAGGACATTCTGTTGGTGATGACACTGAGGCACAGGTGGCTTACGTGATACAGCTAAAGGTCACAGGGAGTAAGTAGAACTCACAGATCCTCACTCTCAGGCTCGTGCCCCTCTCTCTGCACTTGACAACAACAAGCAGAGTGAAAACGAAACTTGAGCTTGTTCTAGTACAAGACCCAGTCCTGCATCAGTGTCGACTAGTTAATCCTGAACCTGACCCTGTTTGACCTCCCAGGGGGTGGCTGCTATTGGGTTTTATCCTCCCCCATCCATCTTCCTACCTCTCCTGGTGCACCCGCTATCATTCTCCAGAACCCAGGACACTGACCACATAGGTCAGGTATGAGAAACAGACCATGTTTGCTCGTTGTTTTATTCATCTATCCCTATGTAACTAACCACCTTAAAACTTAGTGACTGAAAACAACACTTTGTTTTTTCTTATAATTTTTGTGGGTTAGCTGGGGAATCTTTCTACCAGCTTCAACTGGGCTTACACAGCTGGTCGGTCAGTTGTGCTGGAAGATACAGGATGGCCTCATTCTTAAGTCTGGCAATTGGTATTGATTGCCACCTGGTATGATCTGGTTTACCTCCACATGGACACTCACCTCTAGTAGGAGAGACTGCTGGTCTACATGGTAGCCTCAGGGGAGTCCTCCCAGAGTATAAAGCCGGGAAATGCAAGGTCTGTTGCAGCTTGGGCTGGGATCAAACACAGCGTCACTTCCACTGACAGTCTATTGGTCAAAGCTGTCACAAAGCCATCCTGACTCAAGGGTAGGGGAAATGAACCCCATCTCGCGCTGAGAAAAAATTTCACATTCATATTGGAAAGGAGCAGGGTGGATTGTTGGGCTGTCTTTCAAACCAATGGTGCTTGCGGTCACTGTGTATTAAATGAGTCAGAGAAAGTGAGGTTGGCTTTCTCACTCTTTTATGCATCAGGAGTTTCTATTAGGGCTTGTCTGCTATGATCACATATGTTCTCACCCTCATAGTCTTCTCTCTCTGCCTCTTACATGGAAGCCAGAAGGATGACTTCCTCTATCCACCCTGCACTAACTCAGCACTGGGTACTGGAAACTGAGGCACACTGTCTTGGGAATTCCCTAGTGTATTTGTCACTCTTTCTTGTATCCCAGCAACATGGTTAGGTGAGAAACCAATTGAAACTAATCATCTCTAGAAAAGTGTTCTCCACCTGACGCAGCACAGGTTAATGTGGTTCTCTGTTTCGTGGTTTCTTAGTTGTTGCTTTGCAAGTGTCCATCCTCACGAAATCTCAAGATTGGTTGGAGAAGCATGCCTAGTCCTGTATCTAATGCGTCGAAGTCACTCAGTAAATGTTTAAAGAAACCACTGTGGGCCACTGAAAACTATAGAGAGCGGTTATGTCCTCCAATGCTTAAGAGAAGCCTCGCATTTCAGCAGTATTCTGTTAGTGTTCGCTAATTGACAAACGTATGCAAAAATGTGTGAGCTCTGCTTATACTCAGTGCAATGCATCAGGGTTAGCTTGTGGGACTATAGACTTTTAAGGGAGTCGATTGAGTAGGCTGACTGTGGGATAATCAATTCTGTCCCCGTTCTATTTTGGGCTTTCCCTCTTCCAGGAGTAGGACTGCCTGCCTACATACCTGCCTGATGGACTAAGCCTGTCTCAGGGACTCACTCCGGGGCCTGGTGGGTTGCTTCCCACTACAGTGTGCTCGCTTTGGGAAATCTCAGTTGCTTTGAAGTAGTGATAGGCTCAGAAGGGAATGACTCCCATTATTAAAATGCAGGCTTTAAAATTACCCCATTCCAAGTTGCCAGCGTGACAGCATTAACCTGTCATCATGGTCGTGAAGGAGATAGACCTTTGAAAAGATAAAGCAGAAATGAACCAATATGGTCAAGGAGTGAAGGAAATGGCCTTTGAAATACCTTTCACTTCTGTAAGCCATGCCTCATCTGTTTTATCATCTATAAAACGGTAGCAAAACTTCGAATCTCTTTTTTCACAATCAGTTGAATTGTAGTCAGTGATATGCTATGGAAAACAATTCACTGCGTATAATACTCCGTCGGGGTCTCCAGATTTGTGTAGTTAATATCAAGGTATTTTTAGGAAAGCTTATATTCTTATGCACACATAACACACCCTTACACCAGTTACCAAAAGAATGGGTCTGGTATAAATGGCATTATTTTTGAATCTTATTGAGCTATAATTGATAAATAAAAATGATACATATTTAAAGACTATAACGTGATGATTTGATCTATGTAGACACTGTGAAATGATTACCACAATCAAGCTAATTAACACATCCATCCCCTCACAGAGTTACCATGGGTTTTTATTATTTTGTGTGGTGAGAACACAATTATCTACTCTCTTTGCAAATTTCAAGGATACAATACAGTGTTATTAACTATAATCACCGTGTGTGGTACATTAAATCCCCAGAACCTACTCCCTTATAACTGAAAGTTTGTACCCTTTGACCCTTGCCCTTGGCAACCATCGTTCTACTCTCTGTTTCTATGAGTTCAGCTTTATTTAGATTTTACATATCAGTGAGATCAGATATGTTTGTCTTTGTGTGTCTGGCTTGTTTCACTTAGCATGATGTCCCAAAGGTTGTATTGCAAATGGTAGGATTTCCTTCTTTTATGACTGAACAATCTTCCATTATCTATATCTATGTCTATCTATATCATCTATCTATATCCTCTATTATGAAGAATAAAATCTATAAACATGTGCTTACCACAGAGTTTGGTATGGTGCTGGATCCACCAAATTAAAGGATCTATAAAAATTGGTAGTAAGATGATCATATCTATCTCTCCTACTGGACAGGGCCCCCGAGAAGGGATCCTCCCTACACTCAAATGACAGGATTACTATGATGAAAATCATGACCATGTTCTTAGCCTCAAAAGTAGTCTTGAACACGTTTAAATCATATCATAAAGAAAACAGTCTCTAATCAAAATGCAAATAATGAACTCCTACCATAAATTTACACACACACACACACACACACACACACACACACACGTTAGTTTCCTATTGCTTATCTATCATTTATCTATCTACCATCATCCATCTACCTATCTCCTTGTGTTGGTTTCCTACTGCTGCTGTCACAAATTTCCATAAACATAGGGGCTTGAAACAACATAATTTATCACCTTACAGTTCTTGAGTTCAGAAATCCAAAATGGGTGTCACTGGGCTAAAATCAAGGTGTCAGCAGGGCTCCGTTCCTTTTTAGAGGCTCTAAGAGAGAATCCATTTATTTGCCTTTTCTAGCTTCTAGAAGCTGCCTGTATTTTTTGGCTCATGGCCTCTTATATAGTCAAAGCCAGCAGTGACTGACGGAGTCTTTCTCATCACTCTGACACTGACGTTTTTACCTCCCTCTTCCATATTAAAGACCCTTATGGTTACATTGGACCTGCCCCAATAATGCAGAATTAACTCCCCATTGCAAGGTCAGCTTATTAGCAACCTTAATTTTACCTGTAACCTTAATTCCCTTTTGCCATGTAACTTAACATATTCACAGGAAGTATTCACACCATCTTTGGGTGCCCATTATTCTATTTACCACAATCCCCATGCATAGATGAGGGAAACCTCAATATTATAATGCTGGCAATCCTCCACAAATTCATTTATAGGTTAAATGTAATTTCAGTGATGATCCTAACAGGATTTTGTGTTTGTTTATTTTTTATTGAACTTGATAAACTGATCCTAAAATTTATATGGATGAGTAAAGACTCAAAAATAATAAAGTAAAATTTTAAGAAATATAATCATCGGAACCATCCTTACCAGACTTCAAGACTTATTAAGCTATTAGCAATTAAAACAATGTTTTTTTCTCGCATAGACATATTAGATAGATGTAACAAACAGGATCTCAAAATAGAGCTACATATATAAAGATCAAATTGGATTGTGACAGAGGTACATTTATATCACTGAGAAAGATTGAGCTACTCAATGTATGGAGCTGGAACAATTGGCTAACTATAAGGAAAAATAGAAGTAAATTCCTGCTTCACTGTAAAACTATAAATTCAAAGTACATCATGAACCCAATTATGAAATCAAATTTGAAAAGGAGCCATGTAGAAGAACATCTTTATGACTTTGAGGAAAGTACAACCTCTCAACAGGACACAAAATATGGATAATTTTGACCTCAAAATTAAAAATACATATGGACAAAATAGCGTAAGCCAACTGAAAGATCATTCACAAACTGGGAGAATTTTATATCAACCCATAAACAGTCAACAAAAGATAGATACCCAGAATACAAAAGAATTTCCTAAAAATCTATAAGATAAATGAAACCTCATCAATAGAAAAAATGGGCAAAGGAATAGGTAATTTACATATAAGAGGCAACCCAAAAAGGCAATTAACATATGAAAAGCTCATCTTCATTGTAATCAATAATACCCAACAGAGAGTTGTCATTTCATAAGCACTACATTAGTAAAAATGACTTAGTCTGATTATACCAAGTATTGGTGAAGACGTAGGGAATCTGGAAGGCTTCTGTACAAAAATTTATCTAACTACTTTTGAGAGCAAATTGACAATAAATCGGTAGCAAGTAATGTTGGAGATGCACATACAATTTGACCCAGCAACTTTAGTTCAAGATACATTTTCTAGAGATGTTGTTGCATGTGAACTGTGGAAGTATAAGGATTATGAGGATATTCTCTACAGCACTTGCTTTTTAATGTCTGAGAAGTGGAAATATATCCTTTTTTGATGGTGGAATGGAGAAGTTGTGATTTGTATGTATATTGAAATTCTGTACAGCAGTTAAATGCTATAATCTATCACATCTCACAAACAATGTTGAGTGAAAAAAGGGAGCGGCAATAGATTATTGTATTAGTTTTTACCACACTTAGTGGCTTAAAATAACACACAGACATTATCTGACAGTTTCTGTAGGTCAGAAGTCTGGGCACCGCCTGGCTGGGTTCTCTGCTTCCGTATCTCACCCAACTGCATTCCAGGTGTCAGGAAGGGCTTTGGTCTCATCAGAGGCTCTACCACAGAAGGAGTCACTTCCAAGCCCCCTCAGGCTGTTACAAGAATTCATTTTCTTATGGCTGCAGAACTGAGGGCTTTAGTTTTTTTGCAGGTCACTCTCAGTTCCTAGAGGCCACCCACAGTTCTTTGTCACATGGCTTCTCTAACACAGCCATTTACTTCATGGCAGATTGTTTCTTCAAAGCCAGCAAGGAAGAAAGAGACTAGCAAGATGGTGTGATACTCTTACGTCACCACGTAATCACATATTTCTCAGAACCTTTCCCTTATTCCTTGGGTTAGAAGGTAGTTGCAGGTCCCACTCACACTCAAAGGGAGGGGATTACACACATGTATTAATACCAGGAAGTGATGACTATGGGAACCACTTTTAAGTCTGTTCCCCACAACTTTGTATCATTTGTGTAAGTGTTTCAAAGCACAGAAGACAGAAAACAATTTGGTTGCATCTCCAGGAAATTATGCTGAGGGGAAAGAAGCCAACCCCAAAAGGTTACATAATGTATGATTCCATTTATATAGCATTGTTATAATGACAGAATTATAGAAATGCAGAACAGATTAGTGGTTGCCACGGGTCAGGGACAGAAGGAGACAGAGAGAGAGAGACAGAGGTAGGTGTGATATAAAAAGAACAAGAAGCACACAGACTTGTCCTGTAACTTAACTGGATCCATGTCAACATCTTGGTTGTGATACTGTACTACAGTTTTCCAGGATGTTAACATTGGGGGAAGTGGAAATGGTACATGGTATCTCTCTGTAATATTTCTTAAAATGTCATGTATCCTACAGTTATCGGAAATTAAAAACTTTCATTAAGAGACAACAACAACAAAAAAAAAACAGAGAAAATTTTAAGTACTAAAAAACCCCCAGCATGAACTCTGAATGGTGAGTAGTAAACCATAAAACAAAAATAAATGGAGAAAAAAAAATGACGAAGAGCTGGTTGACATAGAAAGCTAATTTGCAAAACAAGATAATTAAAATCATCATTGGAGGGAGTACAGATTAGAACTGTTCTGCAGAAAATCAACTCAGTAACTTGGAGACAGTTAACTTATTTTTAAGTTGAGAAATTCAAAATACAGAAGAAAAGAACAAATATTAAATAACTTAATTAAGCTTCTGTTTATGTGTTACCTTCCATAGAAAACCTGTGGCTATTGCTTGAGATGCATTATGTGATATGTATGTGTATATATACATATATATATATATATACACACATATATATATACACACACACATACGTATGTATGTATGTATGTATAGAGAGAGAGAGAGAGAGAGAGAGAGAGAGAGCCAAAAAAATGTATACACATTTTAAGAAAGGAAAAAACTGTATCAAAATTGTAATACTCAATATATGTCAATAACAAAAGATGAATACAAGTCATGTGTGTACTTTTTTTTTTTGGCACCCCCGGTGTATATGATATACGTGTACATTCTTTAGTTACCTTTCAAAGAAGACATATGAATATCACTGTTTAAGGTAATATACAAAGTTATCAACAGTGATTTTCTTTGAATGGTAGTATTATTAGTGGTTTTAATTTTCTATTTTATGCTTTTGGATACACAATTTTCCACCATGAATATAAATTTTAGATGAACACATGATTAAAATCAGTATAATTTTGTGCATATTGTACATCTGGAATTCTGTAAAAATATACGCAACAAAAAACTGGAAGGAAATATTGTACACTAAATGTTAATGGTGGCTCTGCCTGGGGGATTGAGCCTTAGTTTCTTTTTCCTTTTTATTTTCTCCAAGTAACACTGTGTAGTCTCCAGATTTTATACAGTGATCAGATGTTCATTTTATAATCATATAGATAAATTTAAAATTAGTATATAAAATTTTATAGGTACTATATGATAACAAATGTAAAAATGTACACTGTAAATTGATGGGAAAGAACACAAAAATTCAGAGTGTTATTGATGATTTTAAAAATTAATTCAGCTTTCATATACTTTCAAAATTTATATCATGAGCATATATTGTTTTGATAATGGAAATACCTCCAAAGAAAATGAAAGTGATTAATTAACTGATTTGGGTCCAGGGAAAGATTTTTTAAGCACAAAACAATAAAAAAATCATAATAGAAGAAGGAAATACTCAAAATGTCTATTAAAACATGAGAAAATATTTAACCTCCCTAAATGCAATTTCAAAAATTGATTATTTTTGGACATGTAGATTCATTTCATTTTTTTCTGTTATATTTAAGTCAATTTTCAGATGACTAAACAACACTACATGTTCATAGTGGAATAATATGTATACGTTAAAATCCTATTTGAGAAAACACGTAGCAAGATCGGAAAATATGCTATAATCCTCTGTGAAAAAGAAGAAAAAATACAGCATTTACAATTTGTCTTAAATTTACCTATGTATATATTTTTATGAATGAAGAAAAGGAACCAAAATATTTATAATAGTTATGTCTAAGGGCTGGGATTTCAGAAGACTTTTATTTTCTCTTTTAATGCCTGTATTTTTCCACGTTTTCTAAAACGAAACGAGAAAGTTACGTGCTATAATAAATGTAATAGAATTAAATCAAGGGCCAACACGGAAGTTTAAAAGGCTCGGGGCTTGGCAGTGGTGAATTTCCAACAACATTGGGTTCTCTAGAAAGTCTCACACTATTTATTTATTCATTATTTATTGGATGCCTGCTCTCTGTCAAGGACTGTTGTAAGAGTTTGGAATTTTGTAGTGAACCAGGCTAAGACCTTGACTCCATGCAGCTTACATGCAAAGATGGAACCTGGAACCTGGAAGTCCATCTGCTCCAAGCCCCACTTACATTATTTTGCTAGGGCTGCCATAACAAAATGCCATGGGCTTGGTGGATGGCTTATTTTCTCACAGTTCTGAAGGCTGGAAGTCCAAGAGTAAGGTGCAGGTCTTGTTTTGGAGGGACACAATTTAGCCTCTAATACAATTTTGTCTTTAGTGACCCCTCATTCAAACTGTCCAGTGTCCATTTGAATACCTCCAGTGATGAGGAACACACTACCTCACCATCTATCAGTGGATAGAGTTCAAATGACTCCAACTAGAAGTTCACAGGACCCAGACTTCCTTACCAGACAGCTGAAATACCGGCATCCTAAGTAGCTGCTTGATTCTGCCACTCCCTTGACTGGGGGAAACTCTGCGGTTGGAGAGTGAAGGGTCAACTGTGGCTTATCCTCCACATTCTACAGGCACAGAGTGACACAGTCCCAGAAATTTCCAGCAGAACGTGATTGAGCTCTTCGCCCTCTTCTCTTTAATTTATAAAAGGGAGCCTGCAACATTTTTGTTTTGTTTTGTTTTTAAAAAGGATGCCTTACTATTACCTCCCCCGCCCCCCCCAATTTTAACTGATCAAACTGAAAACTTAACTTTCCGGACCTTTCACAGATGGAATTACCAAGGCAGATTTCCTGAATCTGATCAACTCAAAAGAACCAGCTCACTCCTCTCTCTGGCAGCCAGCTTTTTAATCCTGGGTCACATGTCACTTCTAATTGTGGGCATGATGTTTGAGTTCCCCTCGGGCCTAAATTCCACCCAAGTAAATCCTGTCCTTCAGCAGCTGCAGAAATGTGTCAGGGAGAGAGTGATGATTCTGCAGAAGGGAGCAGCTGAGCCCAGCATGGACCCCAAGAGTCTGTCATCTCGAATGGACTTTTTATCGATGTTGACGTAGCTTCTCTCTGCCAGACACTAAAGGACAGAGACCATTGGGTGCAGGAGCCCTAGTGATGGGGACATTCTTCCAACTTCTAACCAAATGAGCAATGTTTTCGGGGGAGAAAGTGCTGGAATGGCTGGAGTGATGAAACATAACCTGAGGAGAATTCTCACCAGTTATACCCAGTTTGGCCAAATGGCATTTGGGGGTCTCATTAGAGAAGGGCCAATTTCCCCAGAAAGACTTAGAGGTAATTTACTCGCTCTGAGAAAAGTTCTCAAATATCCTCAGAGAATGTCCGATTTCTTTCAAGTGTGAAGCACTCTGAAAGTTATGTGAACCAGACATTCCTTTTTACCGCAATATGTTGTTATAAAAAATTACAAACATAGCAAATGGAAAAAATTTACAGTGGACTCCTGTATACTCACCACACGGACACCTGTATACTCACCAGATTTCTCTAACATTAACATTTTACTATACCTGCTTTATTTTATATTTAAGTTTTGCTCTCTCCAGCCATCAATCCATTGTATTATTTGGATGCCTTTTGGAGCAAATCGCAGATAACACTACACTTCCCCTAAATACTTGTGCAAGTAACCAGAGTTCACTATATGTGTACAGTTTTCTTCTTAAGAGGTAAACTTTACTTACTATGAAACACAAACATCTCAAGCGTACATTTGTTGAGTTTTGACAAAGGCATACAGCCAGGCAACTGAAATAACTGTCAAGATACAATATCATCATCCAGAAAATTCTCTCATGCCTCTTTCCCAGTCAATCCCCACCCTCCTCCTGACAAATTCTGTTCTTATGTTTTTCAGCCCTAAGTTAGTTTTGTCTGTTTACATCTTCACGAACAGGGAATCATATATTATATGCTCTTTTGTGTGTCTTCTTTTATTCAGCATAATATTTTTGAAGCTTGTTCCTATTGTGCGTATCAGCAGTTTATTCCTTTTTTTATTGCTAAGTGGAATCCCATTGGATTAATATACCTCAGTTTGTTTATCCATTTATCCATTCTCCTATTGTGACATATTGGTGTTTTTCTATTTTTTTCCTAATATGAATAAGGTGATGATGAGTATTCTTACACAGGTGTAAGAGCTAATTCATATGTCTCCATAAACACAGTTTAAAATTTTCAACTGTATCACCCATCCATCTACCCATCCTCTCTACCACCCATTCAAACGCATACTGTGTGCTTACTGCACGCCAGGCAATGTTGTATCACTAGGGATATGGTACAAAATTAAAAGATGCATTCTCTGTCCTTTACCGAATCTAGTGAGTAAACAACACAGATAGACAATTACAGAAATGTGAAATTAGGACTAAAATGGAAGGTTTCTGAGAAAAGACAGAAGCATGGGACCGTGTCTCCAACAACCCTTGGTGGCAGTTTTAGTAATGGTGTTACAGTGCTGTTGCTTCCGTCAGTAAAAACTAAAGACCTCACTATAGCTCAGTTCAGTGGAGGTCATTTTGCAAGGAGCCTTATTGAGTTAATTTACTCCTTATAACCCACTTCCCTAGAGCTTATCATCTCTATTTGCATACCACCTGCAGGTCTGTCTCCAGCCTTGATCTCTCTTGACTTGAGACTTTCAAAGGGAGGTTATTATTCTACCTTAAATTATTCTACCGTAAGAGGTTATTTTGTCCTAAAGTTTATAGATTTCTTCTGAAAAGCTCTGTGGAGCTGACTCATAGAATCAGCCAGGCTTTCTTCTCAAGTGCAACAGTTCCAGAATGTATTAACTCTGAGATGCAACGCTGGGTTCCTTTTGAGTCATTGGTAGTGTTGCCAGATAAAATACAGGACACCCAATTAAATCTAAATTTCAAATAACAACAAAATATTTTTAATGTGTCCCAACTATTGCATGGAACATAAGTATATCCCAAACATTGGATGTGATATATGTATATCACATCCCAAAAGGGATTAGTTGTTTATCTGAAATTCAAATTTAACGGAGTAACCTGTACTTTTATTTGCTAAATATGGCAACTTTCGTCACTGGAGAAAGAGGCTTTCTGGCCAAGAGAATTTTACTCATGATGGAAGCCAAACCCATAAAATACCAAAACTTTTAAAAAATGGCCTGGAAGGAAATTTTAATGCATAATACATCTCGTAGTCTTCTAAATTGGAATATACGGATATATGACAAAACTTTCTTGGTAATTTGAGGTCGTTAGTATGAATATTAATTATTGTAGTACGTGATGTATTCAAAGCTACCCAAGAATATCCAGGGTTGCTTGCCTCTCTAGTGAATGCCACCAGGTATCTGTGGTTTTAGGATTTTAAATTTGGTTTGTATTATTATTATTTTGTTTTTTCCCCTCACTATCAAGCTATCAATAAAACCCCTTTGTGGCAATTGCTATTTATTTTTCCCAGAGTCTAGAAACACTAAACTTTTCTTTTGCCCAATCTGATGTCAGTAAAGAATAAGACACTAAATCTTGCTAGCAATTTGTAGAAATGAAAATTATAGGCTAATGTGAAAAAAGGTATTGAGTTGGTGATAATTATTTAACATTCCAGAGATTTTTAAAAACTGATTTCTTGTTTTAACTTTATTTTCTCAAGCATTGATTCACCCACTCATTAAAATAATAAATATCATTATCTAATAGATAGATGTTAATGCAGAACTCTATAGCTTCAGTTATTTTATGAAATGATGTTTATAACGAGTCTTTAGAAACATGTATCTTTAAAGGGCTGGAGGGTGATTAAAAACTGAATGTTGTTATATAAATGTTATGTCTTCCAAGTAGTTTATTCATCAATTTACATAATTGCTCAAATCCCTTAAATGCATTCCCACCTGCCCTTCTGTTAGCACGCTAAGCGCTGTTACTTGAATGAGGAAAGCAGGGTTTCCTTTCACCTAGACCTTTCTTCAGGTGGTCTCAGGATACACTTTGAGTCTTAACCTCTTCTGCACAGTTAGTTTTACTTTCCACCTTTCAACCAAACAGAAGGAAAAACAAATCTTTTAGCAACGTATTTCATGGGGAGCACTCAGCTTTTAGCCGGAAGTTGACCCTGATCCTTAGACAGGTTTCTGTTTCTTCCTCTGGGAATCTTTGTGCTGAAGATTCTAAGTCCTCATGACATTTGCCAGGGCACAGAGAAATATCACTGCTGGCAGATATTCATAAAAGTTGGGGTTAAAATTCCTAGAACAAAATTTTTCAAAGTTTATCCACCAGATTATCCAAGGATGTAGCCCGCAGTAAACATCTGCCAAAGTCCATCACCAGCAAAGATGCTACTTCCTGTGAAGGAAATGTCCTCCCCATGTCATTGGTAATGCTGATCTGCATATGAGTCAGGGGAGACCCATCATTACATTAGCCTGTCCCAAATGGTTAGTTGAACTCCATCAGCCTGAACCATCGCCTACTCTTGACCTGGCTTCCTGACTTGAGTCGGTCGTATATACCTGCCATGCCTTTTCTGAGCAGTGTTCTACTAGCACAAAACTCTACCAGTGGTTCCAAGCTGCAATGTGTATCCCAATCACCTGGAGAGATTTGCAAACGCAGGTTCCTGGACCTCACACTAGAACCATGAAGCCAGGTGCCCTGACATATTGAACCATGCTCCAAAAAACGCTCTGCTGCACCTAAGTTCCTTGAGGATAAGAACCGTGTTGGTTCTGCTCACTGCTTATTTCCTGCACTAGCCTATGGCCTGGATCCTGGTAGGGCCTCATTAAATGTTCCACCAATGAAGAAATTAAGACAGAATGAAGAATGGTGGGTGGCACAATGGCTCCAGTGTGTTGTTTAAGGAGAACTTTTAGGTGAAAGAATTCATATTAACATGACAGATTAGTTAAAGACAATTTCTTTGAGGTTGTATTTATGTTTTTTTTGAATTGTCAATAAATGTTATTGTTTTTTAAAGAAAGTATGATAGCACTACACCAGGATGTAAAGTATAGTTCCATTGTGATATAGTATTATCCTTCCTTCTTCCCTCCGTCTCTAACTTTCCTTCTCTTCTTCCATTTATCTTTATGTGGAAAGAGAGGTCTAGGAAAATGTTCACTCAATGCTCAAGTTTTTAAGTGGTGAAAATGAAAAAAATGTGTTTTGGGGGGGTAAATATCTTGTATTATCAAAAAATATATAAAATCAATAATCATTTAAACTTAAAAAAATATGCTCTCTGACAGATTGTTTGGGATTAGAGTCAGTTAACAGCTCTGATGTCAAAGCCTGCTAACGATGGCTGAGAAGACGGAGTGTAGACATCAGGGCTGGTTGCCATGGCCTATATCTCATTGAGTTCTCTGGTGACAGTCTTCAACCCACATCTCAGACCATGCCTCCATGGGTCTTCAAAGTTCTCTTCTCTGAGCCCAACATCTTAGATCTGCTTGGAAATTATCTAAACCTTTGACTCATGGACTGGGAACTTCAGAGCCTCCAGGTACCCACGAGGGTGGGCTGTTGGCACGGGGGCAGGGCAGTGGTGAAAGCTCTTTTACTGAAGGGTGCCACCCAGACCCACTTGAAGGTCATTAGGCCTCTGGCATTGAGGTCTGTCTGAATAAGTGAAAAGAAAAGGAAAGAAAGAACAGCTCGTGTTTTGAAATAGGCCAAACCGTCCTTTATGGGAGTTTCTCTGGGGACTTGTTCTTTTGTGCAGGGACTGGAGGCCATGTCTATATACTCTTTAGGAGAAAAATGGCTTCAGTGGGATATCTCAACTTGTATCCCAGCTGATCTCTGGACCAACTGTTCACTGTACTCTTTGCAACCCTCTTTCACAAAATCGCAAGCTCTGCCTTTAGGTTTCCTGACTGGTGTACAAATATATTTTTCTTGAAAGGCACCGTTCTGCCTATGACTTCTATGGAGTGACCACCTACCTTTTATTTCCAAAGCTAGATTCCCACTCCTTTCCCATGAAATGTCTTTCTTTTTCTTCTGGATAAATCCTATGCTGGCACAATTAGTACTATGAATTAACCAAACTCTCTTTTCTACTCCCCTGGGTACATAGGAAAACTACATTTCCCAGCTTCCTTTGTATTTAACTGGAACCATGGGTCCACTTCTGCATAGTGTAATGTGACTAGCAGTGATGTTAGGAGATTTTTTTTGCTGGCCCCTAAAGGCTGTTGAGAGGTTTATGTTCTGTATCTTCATTGTGAAGATAAAGAGCATCCAGTGGAAACCAAGAAGAATTCTGTGGTCATAGGGAACAGTAGAACCAATTTAACGGAGTAGCCTGGGATCCCAGGTCCCTGGGCAAAGAAGAGCTACCCAGGAAAGCTGCCTGACTAGAAGATCTGAATTGGACTTTACATAAGTAAGAAATAAATGTTTACTCTGTTTATCCATTTAGAGTTAAAAATTTTTTGTTTCCATAGCATAATATAACCAACTCTAACTACTCATAACACACCTACTTATACTTCAAAACCCACTTAACACATTCCTATCTCTCTCTAGTTCTCCTGAGCACCACAGGTGAGATTAATTCCGATTCACGTCTCATTCAGAAATGTTCTTATCATAGTGTATTATAAAATATTCCCCACATCCCTTCCTCTCCCATTAGACAGAAAGAATTTCAAGAGCAGAACTTTGTCTTATTCGTCTTTGTCAACTTACTGTTGATCGTCCTGTCTAGGACATTCTAGGATCTTCTGGGTAATGGTGGAAACTATATTGAACCAAGGTCTGTTTGACCGAAGTTTGTGGTCATATACATTTTGCATCTCAGACTGAGCTAAAGAGAAAGACCCAAGCTTCAGTGGCTCTGAGGTGCAGGTCTAAGTCTCAACAGTCCACTTTGATTAATAAGCATGTCGTAGGTCCTCAGAGAAGCATGTATAGTTTCTTCTTCCTGCAACATCCCATGGACATGGCTATAAATGGTTGGCCCAAGATGGCGGGCCCAAGATGGCCAATGATGGGGATGGGTCATTAGATGGCATGGCTCAGCTTTCCAGAGAAGATGGTAAGAGCCAATCAGCAAGGATGCTGAATGCCAAGGTAGGGGAGTGACTGTGATTCCCAATTTCTGTGCCATGACGGGGCACCAAGCAGTCAGGTCAGAGTCCCTGCCCAGATATTTTCTATTCAAGAACAAAATACTTTTTGAAACAGACCAGAGGTGAAGAAACCCCAATGTCCAGCTGAAAAGCAAGGCAAGAGCTTATGGCAGTGGCTTGGGAAGACCCCTTGGATGCTGCTTCACTTTTCTGGGAAGTGCACTGCAGGCCTTGGTGGGGGTGGAGAACTCCAAAGTACAAATGTGCACCCTCAGCAGTTTCTAAGATGTGCTTTCTCTCTTTTTACTGTAAATCAAGGAAAGTCAATGCATTTAGAAACTAGAGTGGTTTTCTTCAGATGTTCAAGTTACATTTTTACTTCCTCAGTTCAGCTCTCACACACCTCATCCTAATTGGTCAAGAACTTGTGAAAAAAAAAATGGAGAAGGAGTAGCCTGAATCATTTATCTAGAACTTGGACTGGCTGTAAACAGATCAAAGACCATTGTAACAACCCAGAAAGATGTGGGAGGAGTGGAATGCAGTCCTGGCTATGAGGTTCCCAAGGGCAAAGCCTTGTTCAATGGTGCACGGAGAGTGTGGGCACCAATGAATATTTGCAATAAACCCTGTCAGCTCAGTCCCTGAACTGCACTGTGCATAGTCATGCAATGTTTTCTTTTGTGTTTTAGGAAAAAGGTGAAGGGAGTCAGTTTACAGGGTACCTACTAGGTGCTAGTTACTATTCATTCGTTTAACAACTGTTTACCAAGTGCTTACCATAACCTGGCACCAAGTCGATTGTGGTTCCTGAGCATAAAGAGCTCAAGTTATTCAATTCAGTCCAACGTTCTTTAGAAAGTTATTCAGAGAAAATTGAGTTTGCATCATGTTTTAAATGGCGCCCTTTGTAAATTAAAATTTATTGATGTGACAATGGTTAGTAAAATTGCATAGGTTTCAAGTGTACAATTGTGTAATGCATCCTCTATCTATCGCATTGTGTGTTCACCACCCAGAGTCAGTTCTCCTTCCAGTAACATATATTCAATGACCTTTCAATACACAGAGGTTATCAATCTAAATCACTAGAATTTGGACCAAATACCTTTGCACTAGAGATGGCCAGAGAGGGTGACTTCAAGGTAGAAGAGGGAACCAATGACATTCTTGCCAAGAAGGGGAATTAGGTTTTGCTAACAGGTATAGGTGGGGTCTGAGAATCCCAGGGAACTAGGAGAAGAGACAATTGGAGTCATCCTTCAGCTACTGTGTTTTCTGAAGAGTATTCTGAAGGATACCCGCCAGCAAGATGCTCAAAGTAAAAGTGTGCTGTGGTCACACATGTTTGGATAACTTTGTATGTCCTATCATGGACATTTATAAGAACCCTCATGGGACATAATGAGGACTCTAGAAAGTTTTACAGGAAAGAAAAAGAATCATGTTCCCCATTCTCATGTCTCCCAACCCCAAGCATCCCAGACTTATTCTACAATATATTATTTTGTTACTTAATACTTACTCACATTCTATGAATCTGGTATTTTTCTCATCATGTTTTATAAAACACTGAAGCAGTTTAACTTGGAATGTCACTGTATCCAAGAGGAGCTTTCTTTCAATAATCAAATATGTATTTCATAATTATTTGTGTTAATGTTGAGATTTACTTGGGGCTATAAATCATTCATGGTGGATATTTTGTAATTAACTCTCAAAGATATTATGTTTTGTTATGTTACATTATAAAATATATTATAGGTACTGTGTCAGGTCATATGATCATATGTGTAATGGGGTGAAAATATGTATCATGTTAGTAGCTCCTGCCAGCATTCTGCCTAGGAAACAAAGGGGACCTGGAGAAGACTTTGGAGAGAAGAAGAAACCCAAATGTATAGAATATCAGGCACCTTGGGCATCAAAGAGAGACCAATAATCTTATTTGGGAAGAGAGAACAAAAAAGAAATATGTTCCGTGATAAGGCAGGAGCCTGGTGTTCAAGTTTTAGAATTCTAGTACTTTTTAGGAGCTTGATTAGTTCAAAGTCAACTTCATGCTGTTTGTGTTGCCATAATGTAAATCTCTGCTCCTTCCCAAAATTATTATCAAGGGCTTTTATACACTCACACACTTTTCATTAATGTTTAATTAGATGGGGATTTAGAAGAGTTATGCGAGTCAACGCAGAACGAATGGGGTAAAACACGAATGGGGCGAGGTGGCCCAAAGTGAAGTGTTCAGGGGAAGTGGGAGACCAGAGGTCTCTAGGGAAGTTGTGGGATCTTTACAAAGCTCTGGATGTGCAATGGAGGTTTGATGGATTTTATCTACCTCTTATGAAGCAGGAAAATGTAAACCCACATCTGGATATAGAAAGTGATGGGCAGAGCTAGAGAGAGAAATGGAGCGAGGCATAGAGATAAAGATATGGAGATAGAGGTCTTTACAGCATCTTCCGATTTTAATTTTCAATTATACATGTTTTGTAGCCTGGAAAACTTGTAAAAATTGATCTGCTCTGATACCCATGTGCAGGTCAGCAATAGAAGAGGAAGCAGTAAGCTTTGGAAATCAAACTGTTGAAATCCCAGCAGCTGGTGGCAAGTCTATGGCCAGAATGAAAGGAGAGGGAAAACGAGGCTTACCTGTCTTCTCTAGTCTTGAAATACCTTGGGGCTTGGGTATAACACTGAAGTCCTATTCTGGGACCAGGAAGCCAAGTGTTCACCAACAGGTTGGGGAGAATTGTCTCAATGTCACTGAGAGAGGAGACATCAGGGGCTGGAGGGGCTTCAAAGAGTCAAGCAATGCTCTTAGGTTCTATAAAACAAGGTCTGCTGTCTGGAATGGAGGAGGTGACAGTCCTTTTATTCTCTGGGCTGGCTAGCCCACCTCCTTTCTGGATTTGTGCTTTTTTATGGGGCTTAGCCACCAGCAGTTCCCAGAATGACCTTTGTGAATCGAAAATTTGATCATGTCAGTTCAGACTTTAAAGCCATCCAGTGACTTTCCAGGCACTGAGAATAAATCATGCCCTCTTCCTCCTAACGTACAGAGCCCCTCATGCCCTTTCCTTCTTCAGTTCTTTTCCGTGTGCCATTCTGTCCGCCTGAAATGTTCTCTCTCTCCTACTGCCTCTCACGGCCCAGTAGACTTCTATACATTTACTGTGTCTCAGATCAGCTGCCACTTCTTGAGTTAAGCTTTCCTTGACCTTCAAGATCAAGTTGTGCTATTTATTCTCATGCCACCCTGCCTCTTTCCTCCCTGGTATTTAATCCCGGCAGGGGACTCTAACCTGCACGGGCATAGGATCTGAAAAATCCAGGAGGGAGCCCTGCAGCCTGAAGAAGGAGGGGTGGAGCTTTAAGCATCACCTACCTAGGTGGCTTCTCTCCCCTTGTTGGGAGCTCAACATATTGGAATGAAACCAAGGGTATTATCAGTCTCAGGGGCTGAGTGGAGTATTACCTAATCCTCAGCCAGTGGTCTTTAAACTGAAGTGCACAGACCTCTGAACATTTATAAATATTTTTCCAAGAGACACATAGAGAAATTTGGTCTGGGATTATCAGCTTCCACATCAACTCTTTTCTAATGTTGGTCTAACTGAGTTGGTCCTTGGATTTGTCCTTTTTATTTCATATTCTCCCATTTCCCATGAAAAATAAAAAGGACTATACCTTTCACCCACTGGAGATCTTGTTACAGTGCATTATACTAACGTGAAAAACTTCCAGGACACCAAACAAAGGGATAATTCAAAACATTGCAAATATTTTTTTGATGCTAGGTCACTGTGTGATTTTTGTTACGTAACTGAATTGGAGTAACAGTTTGAGTAACAATGGTTAGAAAAGAAGCTTCCATTTCTACGTAGTTGTTTTTGTGAACAGATTTTCCAAGCGTTTAATGCCTATAAAAACAAATAAATAAAAAAAGAATAGAATTGATACTGAGTCCTCTTTCTTTCACGTGATTAGTCATAATCATCCTCAGGAACATAAGAAGCCTCATGGATCCATCTCATTAAAAGATGCATTTTAATACAATTGTATGATTTCTGGTTAATAAATAGTTATCAAAATTTTAATGTACCCATCTTGTTCTAATCCATGGCTTAGTAATAATAAAAATATCTCCACATAGAAGAAATTCTTTTTAATACTTAGAACGATATAGCCCTAGGAATTACAAACAAAATTAAAAAGTCAATTTCCGTACTTATTTCTGTAGCAGACAAATATGATCAATAAAAGATTTTAAAACATCAAAGTACACCACACGAGCTTAAAATTCTGTGTGTGCGGGGGTTGGGGGTGGGAGTGAAATGAAACTATTAGTTCACGGAGAAAAAGAAATATACAAATTATCTGACTGTTATACAAGAGTTTCTTCATTTTTTTCCACGAATGAAGATGGTTACGAAATTACTATGATTTGTTGTTTTTTTTTTTAGAGTCTCTGGACTACGTTTTAAAGAGTGTTTTGCAGTTTTGTTTAAAAATGTCAATATTTACAGAATGCCAGAAATGATGTCCTTTGCAAGGGAGACCAACGTTTTCAATATTCTTTCGGTGAGTAACCAGGCAAAAAATTTAAAGATTACTGCTCCCAGCAAACTGCAGAGTTAGCCCAGCTCTGTTTCTTGGTGAGGGTGTCGCTCCCCCTCTTACCCAGAATGCCATTCTTGTCAATTGCTCCAGCTCTCGAGCACACTCTCATTGGACAATCAATCTTTCTTTAGGAGTCAGTCCTCGAGTCCTTCTTTATGGAACATTTTCCTGCCTAGCCTGGCCAGACCTGATGAGGTTCTCCTGGTAAACCCTCTCCGATACCCTATGCTGCTTTCTCAGACCGTGTATTATGTTTCATAATTATGAATTACAAAAGGACTGGACCCAAATCCAGATGTGCCACTGGATTGTAAGCTCTGTAAGGACAGGGCCTTGTCTCCTTATGCTCATCTTTTTCTCTCTAGCACATGACACAGGGCTCAGAGCTTCATAGAAGCTTCGTAATTCTTGAATACATGGATGAACTAAACAAAAAGGACGCCTTTAAAATGCAAGTCTTCTAAGAATAGCAACACTTTCAGGTTATTTGTATGTATGTGTCATTCGTTTGTTTCCTTATTTTCAAGATGAACTGGAAAGATGAACTGTGCATTTACCGTGGGCCTGTGTATTTGGCTCTGTAACTTGCCCATGGTGGGCAGGAAAGAGTTTAAGGATTTACTCAATGGGACTGGGAACAATAATGGCTCTCTCTGGCAGGCAGACTTTTGATATCACTTTAGCTACAGTGGAGTTGTCTTGGAAGACCAAGGGACACCTCTGGAAAGAAAGTGTGTGGTTCTGGGGACCTGGGATGAGGCAATTCTCCCCTGTACACCCACCCAGGAAACTCTCCTGAATCGAGCAGGTCTGCAGATCACTCTTTCCATAGTAACAGACTCTGGGACTGGGAGAAGAGATCTGGAACTGTTTCAAATTGTGCAAATGTAAAATACACAAAAAGTGCAAATAATAAAATGGAATAAAGACACACCAAGGGATGGAAGCTTCTGGCCTTCAATGCAACACTCTCTAGATCTTCTAGAGAGAAGCCGAATAAACAAGAGAGCTCTTCTGAGCACTGATATGCAGCAAGTCAGCTCGGGGCTCTCCAGACAGAGAAAATGAATGTAAGACAAAACCACTCAAAAAAAAAAAAAAAAAAAAAAAAGATGAAGTGCTAGTGGCCAGAAGAAAAGCATCTGAGCATGACTCAGTGAAACTGGGGCTTGAACCATGACTCTGCAATTTCCAGCTGTATAACTTTGGCAAATGACAATTTCTCTGAGTTTCAGCTTCCTCGTTAGTAAAATGGGATTTTGCAATACTCCTTCAACAAAAGAATGATTATAAAAGGGTTAGCTTCATAAGAGGTTGTCCAGTAAATGCTGAAGCTGTTGAAAGGCAGAGATTTCTGGAATACAGCTCCTGTCTGGATACACATGATTAGAGTTTGGAGTGTTGGCTAAACAAGATGACCCTTGGATCCAAGCATGCCACCAACATGATGGCTCTTACAAGCTGCCTGTGGCCGTGTTCACTCTTAGGTAAAGCAATGCCTTTTTCATTGCACACCAATCACTCTCCAGTCAAGCCAGAAACAAAAGATGGAAGGTTAAACCACCTTAATTCTCTCCTATTCCATCCACTGTGTGTGCGTTTTCACACACACGTTTACATGAGTCCCACCATGATTCTGGGGAGAGCATTCTCAGAGACCCATGAACTCCACAATAGATTTTCAGCTAGCCCTGGCATTTCCCAGTAAGGCTTACATTCATTCATTCATTTCCTAAGTCCAACATATTAATTAGGTTTCCCCTGTAGGTCAGACACTCTGTTAAGGGTGGGAATGAGACAGACAAAGGCGTGGAACTTGCTTTCTAGTCGCAGGGAACAAAAGCAAACAAATAACTTAGATAAATCCGAGGAAATAATGTGGGTGATGGGATAGGGAAGTAAACAGGGGTGGGCAAAGCTATGTAAATTCAGGGGATCAGGGAAGACAGTCTGGGATGACGTGTGTGCAGCACTCTTGTCTGAACCCTTGGGGAGGGGATTGTGGCCCAAGTTGGTTGAGGCCAATGCACCTCCTCTCCCCAGGTTCAGAACTTACTGTGACTGTGTGTCTTGCTGTACGGATATCAAATTATAGGATTAAAACTACAAAATGAGAGAGAAGAGTGAGAGGATAAGAAAGACAAATCAAAGTTGTCATAGACCGCCGAAATTTCAGGAGGGTTAGGCCTAAGACGAGAGCTTTGGCTCCTGTGGAAAAAGCAAGAAAAGGGAAGACACAGAGAGAAATTGAACTAATATTTGTTTAGCACCAGATACTGTGCTGAATTCTTGACATATGTTGCTTGACTGAAATCTTTTTAAAAACAAACAAACAAACAAACAAATCCCCATAATATAGCATCATGTTTATTTCACAGACGGAGAAACTGAGGTTCAGGTAATTGAAATAATTTTTTTTCCCGGTCATCCTGCTGTGGAGGGTGGGATTCAAACCTAGGGTTTCTTGTCTCTAAAAGGCACGTTCTGTCCATGCTGTCATATCAGAGGATGAGCATCTGAGTATTTTGTTTGGGGTATGTAAGTGTAAGATTTCATGGGGTCAAGAATGGAGAGGGTGGTACAGATATAAACTGTTCCTAGAGCCAAGACATGGCGAAGGGAAAGAGAGTGGACAGAAGAAAATAGATTAAGTAGGTAGGTGCTGGAATACAGATTTAGTTAATTGAGTACCTCCAACAAATAGGGAATTGAATACTTTCTCTTCCAGTTTGATCTATATATCTGTTTTAGCGCCCCCTACTTGAAGACAAGGGTCATTAACTTTTAAAAATAGGTAATATGTGTACACGGTAACAAATTTAGGTAGTGTAATGTGTTATATGGTGAAAGTAAGTCTCCCATCTCCACATCTCATACTTTGATCAACCGCTGTTAACAGTTAAGGACCATTTTAAACTTCAAGTGTGAGTCTGAGGGCTACCAGCCTGTTACTTTAGAGGATCTACTGTACCTTTCTAAGCCTCATTTATTCATTAATAATACACATAATTACTGACTGCCTATTAAGAGCAAAAGGTTTCCTTTTCTGTTTGTTTCCTGTTGTGTTGTAACAAATTTTCACAAACTTAGTGACTTAAAATAACACAATTTATTATTTTAGAATTTTGGACATCGGAAGCCCAAAATGAGGTGGTAAGGCTGCGTTCCTTCTGGAAGCTTTAGGGGAGGATCAGTTTCCTTAACTTTTTCAACTTCTAGAAACCAACTATATTCCTTGGCTCCTGGCCCCTTCCTCTACCTTCAAAGCCAGCAGCAAAGCATCTTCAAGTCTTTCTCTCCTTGACTTTGATTCTCCTGCTTCCCTTTTTCTTGTATAAGAATGTTTGTGATTAGATTGAGCCAACCTGGCTAATCTAGCCTGCCTCCACATGTCAAGATCCTTCATGGAACCACACCTTCAAAAATCTCATTTGCCATTTAAGGTCACATATTCCTAGGTTCCAGGGATTGGGACGTGGACATCTTTGGTGGGAGGGGGGCATTGTTCAGCCTATACACCATCTAAATGGAGATAATTATATTTGTCCAAGTCTTTTTTTAAAAAAATGGTTACCTCCTAAATAAGTTGTGAATTCATCCCGTTCTCTCCATTCCATTGACACCACATAAAAGTGCCCTCTGTTTTCTGGTCTCAGGTCACTACAAAGCCTGCTCCTGCTGCCACTGGGGTCATCCTCCCCATCAGTTCTCTACTTGACAGCCAGGTGGCCTTTCTCAACATTCACTTTGTTCATACCATTTCCCCTTTTAAAAGAGCTCTGCGACTCTCCATTGGGCTCAATATGATGTATTAACAAGACTTCCCGGAATGCAGCAAGTACTACCCTGTAGCCACCCTATCCTTTCAGCTCCTCAGATCCCTGCTCTGCTCCCCACGTGCCCCCCCGCCCCCAACAGCATTTGCATGTACTCTTACTCATTTTTCAGAACTCAGTTTAGGTGTTAGCCTTTTGGGGAAGCCATCCCTGATTCCCCACAGCTAGGCTACATTAGACGCCTGCTTCTGGGGTCCAAGGGCAACTCTGCCTCCCCTAAAAAAACCCTCATTGTGCTGAATGAATGTGATCTTGCTCATCTGTGGGTGTTTAATACGCATTTGTTGCCTGAGCAACTGCGTGAATAAATGAGAGAATGGACTGCTCTAGAAACAGTAGTCTCACTCTAGAAACAGATTATCTGATCTCCATCCTATCCTGAGATTTATCATCAATCATGATTCTCTGAGTACAAAGCCTGTTTAGGAAAGCAGTAACTCTTATGGATAAGGGCTGCAGGCATAAGATTCGATCAGAAGCATTGCCGTATGTATGTATCTGGCTTGCGTTTTCTTTGTGGGGTGTATTGCATCCTAAAGCCTTTTCACGGAGCTTTTAGACTTGGGGCCTTGCCTTCTTCTGTAGCTCTAGACAGATCAATTGTGCAGAGCCCCAAAATCATCAACAGCTAGAAATAGAAATGTTTGCCAGTGTAGACTTGTCTACGGATGTACTCCCAAGGTTTTAAGGGGCAAACATCCAGAGACTTCTTCTGTGCACCAACATGCATCCCACTTTCCTTAACCACAGAATATTCCTGGCCTTCCAGAAAGCAAGGTACCAGGTTCAGAGAGCTGAAATTCCCCAGAGAAGGGAAGAGAATCAAGCAGAGAACCCTGGCAGTGGGGCAATCTCTTCCTGCTCCCGGACATGCCGGGGAAGGCAATGAACCCCACACGCAGCTTGTTTTGCTGGAAACAGCAGACCCAGCAAAAGACCCAATGGGGCAGCGTCTCTCTGGGAGGGTTGCAGCTACAAGATTCCACTATTCTACTGCCAACCTGGCAGCCGAGGTGGTAAGGCCGGCTTTACTTCCAGGAGAAATCTCTGCTTTACGCAGGAGATGGATTACAGGAAGGATGTGAATATCCCACAGTTCATATTAGGAATTCTTCAGCGGGAGAGAGCAGACAACGTTGTTTGTCAGCAGACCTTGCCAAATAAATAGGGTGCACTTGATACAGGCCGGCAGCTCCCCCAGGAAACAGTGGGTAACACTGTCTCCTCCCTCTGCCTATCCTAACTTCTCCTGCTCTGTTTGTTTGTTATCATCTCTAACTGGTCATCACAGCTCAGTAGGAAAAGGAACCTGCCACTTCCTTAGGCAGGGAACAAGCTGTGTTTCTAGTTCCGGAGAGACGTCTTCCAAAGCCTAGACCTTCTGCAGTAGACAGTCCATTCCCTTTCTTGTCTCCAGAAGACATGTTCTGGCCATACATAGACAGGAAGCCCAGAGGCTATCATTTCCAGAGAAAAACAAAGGGGATGTAAGCCACGCCTTGTCTGGGGGTGGGTCTCCCTAACCAAGTCCTGGACCAAGAGTAGAATCTTCCAGGCCTGAGGGTTTCACGTTTTAATGACCACAGGAGTCACCTGGTGTGTTTGAGAAGATCTAGCTGTCTGGGTTTTCCCCAGACCTTGTGCATTGGAACTTCTGGAGGTAGATCTTAGAGATCTGTAGGATGTTGGGGTTAGGAGCATGAAGGGAGGTGAATTTTGAGCACTTTGGCCCTTGCACTTACGCGTAGGAGGATCACAACAGAATGTGTGAGGAATTGGTTTTGACTTCAGAGAGCTATAGATAGGAAGTGTGGCTCTGCCGCTTACTAAGTGTGCGTGCGTGTGTGTGTGTGTGGGGGGGGGGGGTGAGGCACCTCTCCTCCCTCAGTCTCAGCTTTCCCAGCTGTAAAATGGGGACAACCGTAGTATTTTCTGTCAAGGCTGCAGTGAGCATAAAATGAGGCTTTGCAGGCAATACGCCCAATGCACAGTGAGTGCTCGGTGAGTAGCAGCCGGCCTTCATGGTGTGGTTTTGAGTAATTATGTTTGGGTGGAGAAAGGATCTCCCATCCTCTCTGGGCCCAATGCCCAGTTTTGTTCTAGGAACGGGTGGGCCCCTCAAGTCTAGTGAGGTGTGCTCCCTGTAAGAGTTGAAGGAAGGGACTAGAAAAGTAAAGTCTAACTCATGGAAAGGCAGTGGGAGGTGGAGACAGATTTGGGTTTGAGTCTTGTCTCCAAATTTGAGATGCTGGACAAAGTGTTTGTTATCTGTCTCAGCCGCCTTTATTTGGACTACATGAATATTTGTCTTGAGAAGATATTTTAGGGAGAGCAGGTGAATCATCTATGCATTTTAGTTTCTTCATTTTTGTTCACCCGTTCTGATTCCAAATGACATCCTTCTCTGCTCATGGATTATACAGGACAGTAATATTTAGGGAAAGTGAGCAATTTGAGAGTACTGAAATTGTATTCATTGAAGAAATGTATGTTGACCATGGAATCTCTGAGGAGCCTTTGCTGGGCTTTGGGGAGACAGAAATCATTCATTCGTAGTGCAGGGCATGGCATATAAAAAGTACTCACCAAGGGGTAGCTTTTAAGAAATATTAATAATGGGAATAGAGTAACATTTATATTAATAATAAAAGTCAGGTTGTGTTAGTACACGAAGAAAGTGAATTGGAGGGGAGTCACCCCTGGGTTCGTGTTCCAGCAGTTAGAAGCTGTGTGACCTTGACTAAGACACTAACCCTCTCTGAGGCTGTTGTATTGTAAGAATAGAAGGCTATACCCACATTGCTAATTTGCAATGAGGATTAAAATGATGCATAATTTCACAAAGGCACACTGTCAGCATTCTCCTTCTCCCCTTCTTTCTCTCTCTCTCTGTGTGTGTGTGCGTGTGTGTGTGTGTGTGCTTGTGTGTACTTTTCTTAAATATGTTATCAGTTTTCTAGTTGTCTCTTGGATTTTCCGTATAGATAACTTCGTCTTCAAGTAGTGATCATCTTGCCCATTTATTACCAAGACTTAAACGTCTCCTTTCTTGCCTTATCTTATTGTGGGGACTAGAACTTCTAGAACAATGCTAAACTATAACGGTGTCATCTTCTTCTTTTGTTTTGTATAGTTAGGAATGATTCTGATATTTTATCATTAGGTATGATTTAGTTGTAAACCTCTAGTAGTATCATATTCAACATTTCTTTCTTATTTTTACTTTAATAAGGTATGTTTGTTCATTTTCTTCCTAATCAGGAATGGGTATTGACTCTCATCCCCCCCCCCTTTTTTTTTTTTTTGCAGTTCTCAAAATGATCCACTGGTTTTTTTCTTCCTCTTTAATCTATTCATCTGCATGATTCATGTTGCTAATACGCAACCATCCTTGTGTTACTGGAATCAACTCTACCTGATTCACTTAGTGCAAATGAAACACTTTCTTCCTTCTCTCCCAACCACAAGGCATGTAGCCATTCATCTATCGACTCTCTGTTCCACTGCATAGTCATTTTAGAAGGAGAGGAGCCCATTTGCAAGTACATATGGGAAGAGACTGTCACAAGACTCAGCTGGACATACGGAGAGAGAAGCCCACGAGTTCCTTGTTCCTGCTGATAGAAGGTTTGGAGGCCTTTGAAGCCTGTTTGCTTGTGCCACCCCATTCCCTGCAAACTGCTGCTACAGCAGCCTCTGACCAGCTGCTGGGCACCTGACCTCACGTCCCCTCTGACCACAGAAGACCAAGGCCATGTCTGCCTAAGGCTGTTTCCATAGAAATGCAAATACATGGCTAGTGCTTCCTCTTCAGGCCACCTTGTCCCTCTCTTCCCTTTTCTTCTAGATTTTTTATGACAGTAGCTCAGATTTCACAATGGAAAGATGTGTCACTCAGTCACGCAGTTCCCTATGAAGAAACACATTGTCTTTTCTTCTCTCTATTCTTTTCTGAAAGCATAGAAAATAATGACAGATTAACTTCTGGGTCTTTATGAGGAGGTCATGTGCATTTCTCTTTCAGAGGGCAGGAAGGGAAATAGAGGCTAAACCTAGTGGGGCCTTAGCAGACTGGTCGGACTTTAGGCTTCCCAGAAAAAGGGGATGGGTGGTGCCACGTCAGCCCCCAGTGGTAGTTCAGACCCAACTCTTTTGACCTTGAGGGTGGGGATTACTATTTCTGCCTTCCTGGAAGAGGCCTGACCTATTCCACCTTCCAGCTTGCCATCTCTTGTTTCGATAACTGTCAACTCAAAATTTATATGGTTCTCAGGGAGTTGGGGAGAACCTACTTTTAAGCAACAAATGTGTTGATTTTGAGTTGTTTATATTCAGCTTTCTATAAGATCAAGGCCTGAGAAGGGGTGCAGACAGGATATAAGTAATGAAGAATGGAAGCCAGGAAGCATGTCGCAGTTCAGATGCCCAGAGCAGACCCTGAAAGGAGGATTCATTTGCAGATAACTTATAAAGGGAAATTGGCAAGGGATGGGGGAAATCAGACAGGAACAGGTAGGGAATCATGCAAAGGTGCGATCTCAGGCAGAGTCCTGCAGACTTTGACTTCAGCTCCATGCTGCCATGATACTGGAATGTAAGTGAAACCTCAGTGTCCTGACTTGAAGTATGGGAGCTGGGTTTTCATACAACTTCACACAACAGTCTGAAGTTTCCCAGAGGGATAGAGTTTCCCAGGAACTTCCATCTGTCTGTGCATGGGGGCAAAGCACAAGGACGGCCCCCAGAAAAAGGAACCTCAGGTGCCAAGGGACACACACAAACAGTAAAAGGAGAATCTGCAAGGACCTGGCTGCACCACCAAAATTGTTTTTCCAGAAAGGGATTCCTCACGTAATGGACCCAGGTTAAACTTGCAGATTTCCAGCTCTCACCCAGGCTGATGGAGTCAATATTTCTGTGGGTGAAGCCCAGAAACCTGTATGCTAGTCCAGTCTCTGTGTGAATCTATGCTGCCTAATGATGGAGAACCACTGCTTTCAGTGTCGCAATGAGCTGAGGATTAGATCACTCCAAACAACAAACTGGGGGATAAGGCAACAGGAAGCAGCGCTGTTTAAATAGGAAGAAAGAGCCAGCCATGTGTGAGACTGAAAATGACGCAGGCTTTGCAGCCAAACCCACTGGAATTTCTATCCAGGCCTTGGGATTCTGCGAGTTGGAGAAATCCACTTTACCTCAGTTTTTTTTCCTCTATGAGCCATAACACTTAATCCATAGAGCTCTGAGGAGTTCGTCCATTCATTTATCCATTTAAGAAATACGTAGTGAGGGCCTATGCATTTTATGAGTCGCTTTCCCAGGTGCTAGAGGCGTACAAGTGGGCAAGACAGATAAGATTCCTGCCCTTGTAGAGATCAGAGGCTGGGCTGTCACATCCCTACCCTGTGACATCAAAGCCTTGCTTTCCTCAGTCTTCCTTGAAACCCTTCTCTCAGTGTCCACCTGTGGCTTCTCCATCTCCCTGATTTTCTCTAGTTCTGCAGGGCTAAGGACATAGGCTAACTGATCGGAGGGGTTGCAGTAAGTTTTTTTGGCAAATGCTGCTGTGGAAAGCCCACGGTATGGAAAGTAGAATCATAAAAGGCAGAAAAAATTGTCTCCCTGAATGAAGAAGGTGTTTTGGAGGGCCTGGTTACAAGCATGAAGTTAAAGATGCTAGGAAACCTGATGTGTGTGGGAGAAAAGGTAAAAGTTATCCAGATTTATCGAAAGATACTTTATATCATAGTGAGAAGGACCTTGAACAAAGAGTAATTCATTCGTTTCTTCATTTTTTATTTCTGTAACCCAGATGTCAGCCAGCCCCTTGGGACTAGGATGAGACAGACTCAAGTCTCACTCCTATGGCATTCTTTAAGATCTCCCTGAATTCTCATAATGGCCTCCCTCTTTTTAATATGTAATCTTTGTTCTGAACCACATTGATTTCAATGTCAAAGGCTTTTCACTTTGTTTAACCAAACAAAATCAACTGGAGCACACACCCAAACAACCACCACAAAAACACAGCCGTGAGCTTTGGTCAAACTGTGAATGGAGGAAGGGTTTCCACCTCAGGAGCGTAAATACATTTGAAGGGATAAGAGGATCTCCATTCTCCAAATGACGATTATGTCTTATAGAGCTTTACTAGTTGTGGACCCATGGGACTGCCTCGTCTTTCCTACTTTTCACCTTTTCCTTCTCCTGTCACTTTTCTTCCCTTCTCATTGTGGTGAGCAAGCTCAATAGTCACATGCCCATCCTTAGAAATGACAACAAAGTCACCTCCTGGGAAACTCACTGACTGAATGTAGGGGAGAAGTGATTCCCCACAGAACATTACGGTCCTGTTACCAGAAGCAAGGGGGATAGGTGCTAAACAGGCTATAATAACAACTGTCCACCAAGCGGGTAGCCACTTCGTATCAGTCAGAGTGTCTTCCATACTTCTGGCCTCAGCAGCTGGTTCAGGGATGGGCACAGGACTGAAACTGGATACCTAGGCTCAGTTTCTCACACTGGGAAAGTCCTACTCATTTTTTGAGACCAGGAACTCGAGTTCCTCCCCTCTCTCTCTGCTCCCATAGAACACAGTGCTGCCCCATCATGGAACCCATCACATTTGGTTGTCATTCCCTTTTCTTGTCTGCATTCCTCGGGCTGTGAAGTGCAGAGACAAAGATTATTTTTCACTTGCTGGCAGCACATAATAGGGAAATTGGTCCATGGTAAGTACTTAGCCAATTTTTATCAGTTGGGGGTGGGGTGCTGAGGAAGGAGGGCTCCATCTTGGTAATAGGGAGGGTCAGGTTAAGTAAGGACAGGGTCAAGGGCTCTGGGCTCTGGAGAGATCATACTTCAGGTCTGACCTCCGAAGAGCCTGATTAAGAAAACAGCAAAACTGAGAATTGCAGTGATGTCTCCAGCAGACCTCCCTGTTCCCATTAATGACTCCTATTATAGCTTTTCATTGCCTTCTCTTTCCTTAAGAAAGTCTCACGTTGTCATCCAGGCCTGTTAAACGTTCTGTGGGCCCATTATCAAAATAGCATTTTCAGCTTCACTGAACACATGTAGGAAATGTTGTCGTGTTTAAAGAGAAAGAAAAAACAACGATGAGAATAAGCACAGATTGTATTGGGGTAATTATCTCCTCTCCAACAGCCTTTTGGAAAAAGGATATTTCTCATTTTTGGAAAGCCATACATCTAAAAGCATAAGTCGCCACTGATTAGATTAGTAACTCAACAGTTGAAACCTGACATCAAATTAATTCTCCTCCCCCTCTGTCCTGGCCTCTCTAGCCAGCAGCCCTTTCTTCCTCATCAAGGAGAGGATATTAAACACAGATTTCTGATGAATGTGACGGTCATTCCTGAGTGCGTTTCTGTTTCTGTGGGAGTATAAAGCCCGTCTGTAAATACACGCGGTGAGTGGATTCCACACTTCTGAGGATGATGCCAGGGTTCAGACCAGGTCATCCTGGGTTGAAGGCCTGCCTCCGAGTCTTGGATGTGCTGCAGGCAAAGAGGGGTCCTCAGGGACTAAACATATCCAGCAGAAAAATCAGGTCTTTGGCTCCTTGTCAGACGCTTTCTGACCACAGTCTCCTGGGCTCAGAGTGATGTGTTCACCATGTCTCTGTGGCTCTCATAGGAGCAGTTATAGCTATCACACGTGCCTCAGGTGGAGCGGAGGTGGAGGCCCACTTCTGCCACCAGTGGTGCCATCTTCACATTATGATTTTGCAAGCTCCAGTCTCCTCACCTGTAAGATCCAAGTGACAACACTCACCTCACACTTAGAAGGAAGGATGAAAGCCATCATTGAGTGCAAATGTGCATAGCGGTGGCTCAGAAAGAGCCACCTTCTGTTCATGCCATTTTCTGGCCCTCTTCCCACCCTCCCATCCGATCTGAGGTAGAAGATCCTGCCTGGGTGTCTCCAGGTCCCCAGGCCCAGGGAGGAGGTTGGGCTGAATCAGACCACGGTGAGCAAATTGCTGTTAAATACACTGAGAAAGGCATGAGCAGCTTGGCTTTCTGGGTCCAAGGAGGCTTGTTAGAGGGGTTGGCAAGGGGGCTGCACCTGGGAGGAAGGACAGACATTCCCCAGATGAGAGAGAAAATGTGGGCTTCTGGGCAAAGGGCTCGAGTGGCATTTGACAGACATGGGGAAGATGTAGATGGAGAAGATGGAACTCAGGGCTCAGAACCTCGTGCCACATCACGTGACAAGAGTGTGTTGATTAGTGGTTCCCACACTTCACAGACTTGCAGATCGACTAGTGAATCTGTTAAACATGCAGCCCCCTGGAGCAGAGCCCAGGAATCTACATTTTCCTCCAGCTCCTGGGTGACGCCATGTAGGTGGTCAGAGGAAGGCGTGGAGACACAGGATTACAGGAGAGGGAGAGTGAATGCAGGGCCAGGGCTGGGGCAGTTTTCTCCCCCGGGGAGAGGAGTGAGTCTGGATCCCGGATGCGGGGTACCCTAAACCATGGGCCTAGCATTAGTAGACTTGAGGGGATAATCTGAGAAACAGCAAATGGGGGAGCCCAGGATCAGAGGTCTAGACCATAGCACTGTTAGCAATCTTTAGGGGCTGGGTAGAGAGGGCAAACTGAGTTTTGAGCTGGAGATGAGAGGGAAGTTTGGAAGGAAGGGCGTGAGGACCAATGACTAGGAGTGATTTCTATAGTGATGGGAATACAGTAGCGGCCCCGAGGCCTTAGAAAGGGAGATAAAGAAACAGGAGTATTTACTAAGTACCTGACATTATTCTCAGGATTTACTAACCCATTTAATTCTCATAATCCCTTGAATTAGAAAAAGAAACCATAGAGAGAGTTATTCTCAACGACTAGAAAAAGAAACCGAGTCCCAGAAAGTGATTTACTCGATGAATAAGTGACAGAGCAGAGACCCACATTCAGACCCTGGGAACACATGGGGCTATGACCAACACACGGGGCTGCAGCTACACCTCTGATCATGCCGTGGTCCCAGCTCCGCACGGAAGGAGCCAGGATGCCCCGGAAGTGGCGAGGCCGGAGGTCTGGAAGCCAGGGAGGGCTGGAATGCTGGTCCAGGTGATAGGTGGTGCAGTCTGGACTAGGGTACTAGGCAAAGGCATGCAGAGTGTCAGACTCGAACCATCTTGAAAACGGAGAGTGCAGCACTTGGTTGTGGCCGTGGAGGAGCGTGGAAGGGTCCGGCACTGGAAATCTCCTTTCTTTTCCGTGGATCCCTCAGACCCCAGTGTAGCTTGGGAGGTCTTCGGCGGGAAAATAAGAATACTACATTCAAAACCTTGAGATACCGAAGAAAGAGCTGAGAACCCTACCAGGCAATGTAGAGTTTCAAGGAAACAAACAAACCAAAAACAAAACTGAAAAACAATCAAGAAAAAAGAGTGAGCCTGCTGTTATATTTAGCAAAGGCTGGGAGGTAAACCTTCAACTTCTGGACACTACAGCCCCCCGCCGCTCTCCAGGAGGGCAGGCTAAGGTATGCAGGCTCATCCTTCCAGCAGAACCTCTGCAGCCCAGACCCAACCTTTCCTTCAAAGGCCAGCACACATTCAAAGCACAATTCTTCTACTTCATGACTACATGACCGTGAGCAAGTTGCTTCACAGCTCTGAGCTTATTTACTCACCTGTTTAATGGGCATAATAATTGACTATGGATTGGCTTGGCTGTCTCATGAGGCTGGTGGTGGGTGAGGTGAGAAAGCACAGGTGAGAGGGGACATCATTGCATTTTCTCCAGAGCAAGTTGCATCTGGGTCCTGGGCAGCAAATGCCCCTTTAATTCAGAGAGGTGGACTCCTCTGTCAGCCAGCAAGGTGGCAATGACTATATGTGGGAACTATACTAATTAGGAGAAATCCACTGGGAATTTTCTGGCAAGTTACAGGCTGAGCAACGTTGAAGGAGCTTCAGAGAGGAAAGAGCCATGTTCCGGGCGTGTGTCTGTGCTGGTGTGCAGTGTGTGAAATCACAGTGAATAATAATTGGCCGTTTCATGCTTTCTACCCTGGATGGCAACCAAGGAGGTGGGGAAAGCCAGTCAATATCAGAGACAGCCCACGAACTTCTGCCACTGTCTCGAAGCTAGCACAAGCCCACACCCAGCCCTGCCAAGTGCCCTGTCAGCCAGCACAGAGAAGGGGGAGAGTGGGCCAGGCGGGCTGCAGAGGCCTGGAGGAATCTGGACTGCCTCCCCTCTGGGCCAGGCGAAGGATTTGGGTTTTTGTTCTAAGCACACCGGGCATTCAATGAAGTGCTTTAAGCAAGGGGGTGGTAGGATCAGTTTTGTGTTTCAAAAAGCTCATTCAGGCTGCCTCCTGGAGAAAGGGTTAAATGAGATAATCCACCTCAAGGCCTTTGCTCAGCGTCTGGACTGTAGTAAGTGCCCAGGAAACACTATCCAGTTGCTGTTATTAATCTGTTAGCTGCCAAGCGTGTGGTGGGAGGGGATGGCAGCTCAGCAAATGAGCCTTAGGCGCTTCCTCTGTCTAACAAAGGGACGGGGGTGGTTCCAGGCTCATTGGCCAAGCCTGGCTTCGACTGGCAGGTTTCCACATCTAGTGCAGACATTCAGAAAGGGGGCCCAGCCAAATCTGAGATAAGAGCAAGTAAAAGCTTCCAATATGGCAGGCAAGTCAAATATTGTTTCTGAGCATTTCCTGGAAGCCCCATCAGTGAGGGCTGGGCCCTGATGGGGGTGGGGGAAGAGGAAGGAATTCTTGTCCTGCTGGCTTTGGTTCACAGCCCTCTGACTGGTCTGGGACACTTGATGCCCATGAAGCTGGAGTCCCAGGGGGTTTCTGGATTCCCAGACCTGAAGAAGGAGAGGCAGGATGGCACACAGGGATATACCATGCCCTCCCAGGGAACGAGCTTGGCCAGGATTGCTCATCACCATGATTTCGGTAAAGCCATGCAGAAGGCAGCCAATCAGTGAGAGGTGGTCCCCATCACACTTCATTCCATCCCCAGCTCTCGAAGCTCACTTGATGCCCTGCCAATACTCCTCTGGGGTTTCTCTCAGTTCATGCTGATCCCCAAGTGATGAGGGATTCATGTCTGGCAGTTCACCTTGCTAAGCAGGTCTGAACTTTGGGGCCAACAAAGAGAAGAGAAAGAAGATGGGCAAATGGGGTCTCGGTATGGGTGTTCTGTGAGCACAGATAGAAATGAGACTGGGTCTGAATATTAAAGCAAGGGTCTGTGAAGCCCACCATCATCCACATATTGAAAGCCTGGAATAAGCTGGGTACACTGCACATATTATCTCTTGCAATCCTCCTAAAACCCTTTGATCCAGATCTCACTGGACTCACTCAAGCTCTCTCAGATAATCGGGGAAAGAGCCTTGTTTTAAACCCACGTCTCTCTTGCTCAAGAATCTTATGCCAGACACTCTAAGTGCATGGGCAGAGGGTTGTTAAGAATATTCCCTGCCACTTTTTATTTCATTTGTCAAAGACAGGCCCACAGGCTGAAACAAAAGTTCAGGGGACAATGTATAAGTCCTTTCTGCCTTCACCATGGGAGGGAGGCGTAGAAGTGGGGTGGGTTCAGGGACAGGACGGTCCTGGGAGTGGGGAGAAAGCACTCCAAGGGATACTGGTGGTATCAGAATACATACACTTCTGGGGTTCTATGCTTTCATGCTTGGGAGTCCTCGTGCCTTTCATGTATCAGCCCTGCTCTGCTGATATAAATTTTGAGACCCAGTTCATCTGTGACTTCCTCTAGGAATCTTGCCTTCATCCCCTAAGATTATTTAGTTACTCCGCATATCCAGCACAAGATGACCTCTTTCATTTCTGTATCCTCAATGGCCAAGACAGGGCTGACATGTAGGAGGACCCTGTCAATCAATGATAGTGATTGAATGGCTTATCTGTTTTCCAGACGAGCTAGCAGCGACTTTGAGGGGTTAAGCTTTACCCACGTCTTTATTTGGTGCGAGGTTGCCTAGGGCATGCCACCTACAATGTGATGAGATTTCCTGATCTTGTAGGTTCAGAACTGGGGAAGGGCTGAAATATTCCTGTTCAAGTGGAAGGTGTGTGGGGATGAGTCATCAGGGATAGGGGAGAAAGAATGGGAAGACTAGCCAGTGTTAAGAAAGTACAAAGGGAAAACAAAAGAGTGCCTGAGAGACAGCGAAAGTGGGATGGAGGGGGAAAGAGAGAGAGGGAGAGATTTGATACCATTAGTCTTTATTCTGTATCTACAACTAAATTGCATGTGTATTCTCAGAGAATATTCAGAGCAGCTCCTGTTCATAAAAACGAGGAAATTAGACCTGGAATGTCAGAGAACTTGTCCAAAGCCACACCATCCAGGAAGGGGCAAATTCAGGATTTGAATTAGCTCTTCTGACTCCAAAGCGGGTGCTCTGTCTTCTACCCCACATGGAAAGCAAAATGAGTAGCATGTTTGCTTTATTGCTAATTTCCCATTTCTGGAGCCATAATGGGCATCACCCGCTAATCTTTTTTTTTTTTTTCTTTTTTTTTGCTGGTAAGCCCAAGTAAGATCTATGAACACCATGTTTCTGGAACATACCATCTTCCTCTAAAGTTTAACCTTTAAAAACCAGACTTCCTTGTTATTCTGTGCAAAATTAACCTGTTCCAGAACTCAAAGGAATGTATTTCCAGTGGCTGTTCTATTTCAAAACTCTGGGTATACCTCTATCAACTCATTGTGTTTTACACCTCACATTTACACAATTTTGCATGTCAATTATAACTTAAAACTGGAAACAAATAGTGAGTTCCTTTTGCCAAATCAAAATAAATACAACGTACAAAAGAAAAAAAAAAAGCTAAGAAAACTCTGGGATTCTGACTATATTTACTCCGAGGAAAAAGAAAATTATAGTATCAAATAGTGTTTGATTCTTTAAACTCACACTGTGTAAATACAGGAGTTATGGGGGGAAAGTATGAGGTATATTGTCAGGGAGAACTGCCACTGATAATAATGAAATAAAAATAATAACAATTTCTATTATTTATGAAGTGCTTACTATGTATGAGCCAAGGACTTAAGAAAGCGTAGTATGTGAGTTATTTCATATGCCCTTTACAATAACTTTAGGAAGTCTACAAAGGAGGAAACTGGGGCACAAAAAGGCCTTTACCCCAGGTCATACAGCTGGAAGGTAAGAACCAGGATTCCAAGTCAGGTTCCAGAGCTGAGGCATTAACCAGTAAATGATGGCATGTGCAGGTTTAGAAGGAATCGACACTTTCAGATACCCCTGGTACACGGAAGTCACTCCTTCCGTGGACATTTCCCCTCTACCCCCACTCAGAAAAGGTCAGGAAGTTATGGGATGGGGGTGGAGATCTGAATCCCAGCATCCCCATGATTTATTCAGAAGTTAGTCATGATTTCATTTTAGCCCTGGCCACTCCCTGCCTGGCTGTCAGGGTGAGAAGCCTTGTAACTGGGTTCCCTGGGGAGGAAGTTAGCACATGCAGGAGATGAGCTGGCAGTGGATTTTGGGGACCCTAGGACCAGCAATTGTGGGCTCCTGCCCTTTCCTTCCTTCTGCCTTTATGGTAGGGGGTGGGGGGGTTGGAGGGAGAGGGATAGCCATTAAGTGTCCCCTTTTGTGGGGTCCATGCAAGGCAATTTCCCCTATGGGCGATTCTTCTATCAGCTCTGTGAAATGAAGCCCAGTTTTAATTAGTGTGGGCAAGCTGAGGTTTGGGGAGATTAGGGGTGCAAACTTGCTCATGTCTGACACTACATTGGGTCCCCACAGGGAGAAATCAAGCCTGTGCATTGATGAGGGAAACCAATGAGAAACCAATCAACAGAGACCAAGAGGGTCCACACATTCCAGTGAAATAATTTTGGCACTTAGAGCCAGTTTTGGATTTAGCTTTCCTGGGCCTCAGTTTCTTCACCTTTCCTGCCGGGTTCCAGTGAAGGTACATAAATCCCAACATGAAAGCTTCCTCCCGTTTCCTGCCATTATCAAGTTGTGGAATTACAAAATCCTTATTTCTCCTAGAACCATAGGATTGTATGAAGATATATATATATAGTGGCAGAAACTTGGTTGACATGGGTGTCCGTTAAGGAAAACATATTTACAAACCCTTACTTGTCATTCAAGAGGAAGGTAGCTTTCTAACATCTCCTGGGGGCTAGGGAGTACTTTTCCATTTTTCTTGGATAATTTCCTATATTGACTAAGAAGGACTGGCATGACGGTCGGCTTTCTCCTGGCTGAACACACGTGCTTCATGGCGAGCAGGTGTACAAAGAACATCTGTTTCCAAGGGGCTCATGTAGACCCTCAATACTCCAGGGGTGGTCAGGGGACCATCATCATCGTCGTCGTCGTCATCGCCATCTTGGACCTTGTTAGAAAGGCAGACTCTTGGGCCCCAGCTGACCTACTGAATCAGAAATTGCATTTTAACAAGATCCCTAGGTGATCAGTGGGAACATTGCAGTTTGAGACATGCTGATGCTGGTGGCTTCTTCTTTTTTCCATCCCTTAGCTTTGAGTGGAAGTTTCCATTTAACATTAGGTTACTGGCCTTTCAGGGAGCCATGTGCCTGTACAACATTTCAGAGGTTAGCTGCTCCCCACATTGCTTGCCAAAGGTATGCAGAGCCAAGGAACTTCCAGTTGCCATGCTCTGACTCTCACTCTGTTTTCCGTGTTGCACGAGAAGTCGTCAATCAGGCATGTCTGGGGCAGAACAATGCTATTTCTAAGACGGCAGAAAAAATAGCTTCACTCCAGCAAGGCGGATCAATCAGTGTTTATTATTATTTTTATTGTTGCGATGTAAAAAGAATGCTGGAGCCCTTCTTACTTTTGATGAAAGGGAACCAGTTTGGGCTGTTGTTTTGAGCATCGTCTGGTTCTTCCGTGGGTCACCAAAGACTATGGAAGGAAACAAAAAGACTTGACCTTTGATGTGGGTGAGAGGCAGATAGGCTGGGGTCAGGAGAGAAGAGGGCAGAGTCTGAATGCTAGAGATGGAGAGCGAGGCGTTGTCTGGGGAGGTGGTGGGAGACAGGACTGAGAAAAGGACGTGTGGGAAGTGGGCACTTTGGGTGTCCACATCTGTGTTGGGTTGGAGATCCAGCCTTCTGAGTTATGGTCTGGTTTTCTTGACATTTGAGATTACCCATGCCCAGAGCTTTCACACAAGTAGGAATGTGAGTACCTTCTCCATGTCTAATCTTGCATGTATCTCACAAAGCTCTCTAGGCAGTGAGAATAATGCCTATTCCACGCGATGGGTTCTTCTTTCTATAGGATCCTTCCATTAGACCTCTACTTACAGCTGTCTCATGGGTAGAACTGTGTCTCCCAAGAACATATGTGCAAATCCTAATCACAGGAACTTGTGAATTTGACATTATTAGGAAATAGGGTCTTTAAAGAAACAATCAAGTTCAGATGAGGTCGTACTGCATTACAGTAGACCCTAACTCAATGACTGGTATCCTTGTAAGAAGAGGGACATTTGGACAGAGACCTACAGGGAAAAGAAGTTCATGTGACAATGAGGTAGAGATTGGAGTGATGTAGCTACAAAAGAAGGAACACCAGAGATTGCTGGCCACCTCCGGAAGCTAGGAAAAGAGAAGGAAGATCCTCCCTCAGAGTCTTGAGAGAAAGCACGGACTTTCTTGCACTTTGATTTTAGAATTCTAGACTCTAGAACAGTGAGAAAATAAATTTATATTGTTTTAAGCCACCCAGTTTGTGGTAGTTTGTTGTGGTAGTCCTAGCAAACTAAGACAAGCTCCTAAGAGCACAGGGGACCCCTGAACACTTAGCATGTGGCGGTGAGGTACCTCATGTCTATATTTTGGGGGGAGGATGTTGAAGGTGGGACCTTCCAGCACTCGGAGAGGCACTACCCTTATAGGGACTACATGGCTGGTGATGATATGGGATCCTCACCATAACACAGATGTTTCATTTGCTCAATTCTTGTGTCCAATCTACTTCAGCATGAGGACACCCATCATTCTACATGTCTAATCTTGCGTGTATCTCACAAAGCTCGTTGCCATTGATTTAGGAAAAACAAAAAGTCCCAGTCTCTAAGTTTTTCTAAGGATTTGGTCATCTGTAACTGGCCAGAGGTATGGCCTTCAGGGGCCAAAAGTTAGTTACGGTTTTGGAGCAATTTCCCCTATTCATGATTTTGCAATTGCAAAATGCAGCCTGCCGTGCATTTGCATAAGCCACTTCTATCCTGGGTGCCTAAGCCGCCCAGCACCCTCCACACATGAGTCATACACAGCAGTCTTGAGGGCGGAGGTGCCTTCTGCAGCAGCTCCTGTATCCTCCCCAGCAGGCCTCCCTTCTCTCTCCTGAGCTGTGCCTCATTTGCTGCTGGACAAAACTCAGTCTTGCTGCAAATTCGGCGCCTGCCTGCGTGTGTGTAATTGGGTTGGATTTACATTAAGAGGGTTCCCTGTGGTGAAAACCGCACTGCTATTTCCAATCTGAAGCTGCATAAAACATTCAATTTTCTAAGTATCTGTCAGCTGTTAGTGCTGTGAAAAACGCTGTCTGCCTGGATGAATGGGGGGCTCCCACTCAGTCCCGAAAATTCCCGATTATTTGTGCTACCGGAGGGGATAATATTATATGGTTGTGGATAATGAAGCGTTATTCATCTAAGTATCCACTCACTCATTCAACAAGCGCATTTGAGAATCTAGTCTGAGCGAAGCACTGTTCTGAGTATCTAATCAGATCACATCCCTCCTCAGTTAAAAATCCTTCAAACTGGCTTCGTTCTGCATATCTAAGGTAGGGGTTGGCAAACTTTTTCTGTAAGGGCAAGATAGTGTGTATTTTAGGATTTCTGGGCTATGAGGTGTCTGTTGCAACTGTTCAACTCTGCCGTTATAGCTTAAAAACAGCCGTAGACAATATGTATATGGATGAGTGTGGCTGTGTTCTAATAAAACTTTATTTATAATAGGAGACAGCAGGCCAGTGTTGGCCTGTGGGCCATTATTTGCTGACCTCTAATCTAAATACCTCCCTTTGTCCTACTTCCTTCCTGTGACCTTCTTCCTTCCTCCTGTTTATCATACACAGCTCTGCTTAACTGTTTATTCCACTCCAGGTACAATAACTTCCTTTCAGTTCCAAGAGCCACCAAGCTCTTCCCTGCCTCAGGATCTTTGCATATCCTGTTCCCTCAGCCTGAAGAAATTCTCTCCTCTTGGCTTCTGGCAAAGACACTTCTTCATTCTTTATGTTGTAATGGGAGCCCCTCAGATGTCATCCTTTCTGTCTTATGTGACACCGTCCTTGAATGGTGCCTCCTCTGAAAGCTTTGCCTACCAAAAGCTGCTTCCTTCCGTTTCTCTCCTCTCAATCCTTTGGTTTCCATCCTTGGAAGGGCACATAACAGACCTTAATTATCTTATTATTTGCTTGTTTGGTTTCTGTCTCCCTCCCTCGTTGAACTTAAGCCCTAACAGGACAGGTTCCCTGCCTGTCTCATTCTCTGCTCTCTCTTATTCCTTGGCAAGGTGCTTGGAATACAGCAGTCTCTTGATTTAAAAAGCAAATATTTAAGACCTCTCAAGAAATCATTATTTAATCAATAAGAGACAGTCCCTGACTTCAGGGAGCTCGCAATCAAATCGGTGAGTTGGACAGACCCACAATCACAACATACGACGTGAGGAGGATTGTGACAGATGTATGTCTGAATGATAGGGGGCGGGAGGGATAACTGAGCATGAAGGCTGCCAGAGTCAGGATTGTCCACATTGCACAGACAGAAACAAAAAGGAGAAGGTAATTGATATTAATGGAGCATGAACTCTGTGTCAGCTACTGTCAGATATTTTGTATACTTCCCTCCTAACAGCCTTTCAGTGTAAATATTATCATTGTTATGAATGAATATTGTGTAAACATTAATATTGTTCTTGTTCTACAGAGATAGAAACTGAGGATCAGAGAGGGCAAGTGATCAGGCTATGGCCACACAGCTGGTAATCAAGATTCATGCCTAAGTCTTCTTTGGTCTATAGCATGTGACCCAAGATGTGGGGTAGGGGCAATATATGTATTAATTAGCCTGCAGTTTTCGTTTCTTCAGGAAGGTATTTCTTTCTCCCCAAATCTTGCCCTAGATTTAATTATCTTCATCTTTGTAATAGACTGATGAAACCTTTGGGGTAGCTGTTTGCCTCCTCCAGATGTCCCTTTCTCAGCCCAGTCTGTAACGCTGGATGAGGAAGAACCTTCAATGAGCATCTTGTTAGCTGTATACATGTGATTTCATTTAATCCTCATGAGAGCCACATCACAATGGAGCCAGTTGCCCCATTTTACAGAAGCATTAACCGTGGCCAGAGAGGGCTAATAGCCCATGGTCTCCCAGTGACCAAAAGCCAGAGGTCCAGTCCCTGCTCTGTGCTCCTTGTTCCCCCTCCCACAGTTTTGCCACCCTGACGGCTGCCTGAGGTGGGGCCCTGGCCTCAACGAGGGTGATAAAGGAGCTGACTTCAGCTGGCCTCTCTAGATGGTGACAGCCCCTCCTAAGTAGAGACTCTGAGAGCAGAAAATGAGAGCACACCTGTCTAAGCAGGGACATCAAATTGCCCGAGGAGAAGCTATTAGATATATGAGGAAATTCTTAGACGATTCTACTGGAAAGAAAATGCTTACTGTTTTTTTTCCCCCCTCACTAAGTGTTCATATAAACCTTCTGGGCGAGGGAGCTGAGCGGCTGCCTGTCGCTCCTGGAAGCCAGCGGGTCTCCTTCTCCCTGGGGGACTGGGCGTGATTTGATTCTGCCGGCTAACGTTGTTCGAGGCTGACTTTATCTCCCCCAGTACTCATCAGAGCTGCTAATAGGCCCTTCAGAGCTCATAAAGAGATGACCAAATCTGGGGCTGGGGGACTCCAGCTCATTTATCTTCCGCCGTCGCGGTCAGATCTGATTTTGTACGCTGACTGCTCGGTGCTCAAGTGTGGTCTAGCCCGCATCTCAGACACCTGCTTGGCGTGGCTGGGCCTGAGGGCCCCCAGAAGGAGCTGACGTCCTCTGACCTGCTAGGGTCTCACTGTTGTGATGCGGCAGACAGACACTTACCTGCCAGCTGTATCGATCTGTGCACGAGAAAGTAAAAGCATTTAGGCTTGGAAGGGGATGATGAAGTGTTCCCTAATGGGAGTGTCAGTTACCACTCTGGGTTCTCCGCACGTGCCGTCGCTCTGTGGGCCTGCCTGGGGACTTCCGCACATCCCCGTTGCCTCTCGTTATGTCCCCGTCAATCAGTTTGTAAGCTTATGGCACGGGAGCGTGTACAGCCAACAGGAAGTCACCGATACACACAGACACCAGCTCACACTGCAGTTACGTTGACCTAATCCGTATTAACACGTTTTAAAGCACTAATCACTGTCGGCAAATTTGTTGTAACATCTTTTTCATAACTATCTCTAATTCATCTAATTAGAAAAAACAGTTTGCACATCCTCACACACACACACACACAATTGGGGGATTTTCATCAAATGTATCTCACCCCTGTTCTCCAATGTAATGAAACGGTGAAAGGGATGATAACAACGGTCACTTATGTTGTGCCAGACGCATGGTGACCAGTTAATGCTCGTGAAAACTCTACCAGGCAGGCACCACTAATGGCTTTACAGATGAGGAAACTGAGGATTAGGGGATGGTCTGCTTAGCGATTGCTGCGTAACTAACGATCACACAACGTAATGGCATAAAACAGTATCCGTTTTAGTAAGCTCATAGATTTTTGTGGATCAGGAATTTGGAAAGGGCACAGCAGGGCAGCTTCCCCCTGCTCTGTGATGCCTGGGGCATTAGCTGGAATTTCACGAATGGCTGGAGGAACCCAAACAAATGGGTTCTCTTCTCCCATGTCTGGTGCCTGGGTTGGGTTGGCTAAAGGCTGGGCTCAGCTGGAGCGGTAGACCGGTACATCTACCATGGCCACTCCAGCATGGTGGCCTCAGGCTTGTCAGCCTTCCTACTTGGTGGCCCAGGACTCCAAGAGTGAGTGTTGCTAGAGAGCCAGGCAGAAATTGCATGGCCTTTATGCTCTATTCTTGGAAGTCACGTCTTCTAAACTATATAGGTCCAAGCAGGTCCCAGTTTGCTCAGACTTGTGGGGAGAAGACACAGTCTCCAAAGCGCAGTGGGAGAAGAGTCAAACAACTGGGGACCGTGCTTGAGAACTGCTTCAGAGAGGTTAAGTAACCTGCCCAAGATTTCAGAGCGAGGAAGAGGCAGCATAGGGATTTGAAGCCAGGTAATCTGACTCCAGAGCATTCTCTGTTGGTGATCAATCCTATGATACTTCAAGCATTGCTGAATGTGCCTTAGATGTAAATTTATGTGAGTAAAATAGGATCTGTTTTAAATGATATTACCAACCTGTAGGGCGCACAAAGAAATGGACAAGGAATGTTCTTTACCAAGTGAAAGCACAGCCGGTGAGAATCTAGAATCAGGTTGTGCAAAGGAGGTTTCAGGCGGGTTTGCTGTCAGGAGTGTTTTCACAATCAGAATTAAAGCCAAGATGTCTTCGGACTATAGAGGAATCTCAACGTTTTTCTTTATCTAAGTCTTTGTGTTTATTCTATGGAAATGTCCTTGTCCTCCTGGCTGGAAATACTCATGGCGGCCAAGAAGGAGCTTTTTGGCTTAACGAGTTTGCATGAACACTTGGAGAATCCGTAAGACCTGAGGCTGGTGTTTGCCAAGAACTTATGTGATTCTACAGAGCCTGTATCTGCCTGTGCTCAGCCCAGAAGCAGCCGTAGGGTTTGTTGAGAGAATAAAGAGTGCACTTCCAGGAGGGCTGGGCTGGGCTCTGAGTTTGCAACCTCCCTGCAAAACTGAAGGGTCTTTGGTGGTGATAACCTCCTGCAATTTTCTTTATTGGAGATAAAGTTATGAGGTGTGACTTCTGAGGATGCCAAATGGGCAAGGGGCAAAGAGAGATTCACAGACAGATTTACAGGCATCACCTGTGCCCAGTGGAAGCTCTTAATCCAAGTGTTGGACAAAGTGCCTGGCTTTGTCTTTGATTGGCATCTGGACCAGAGGAACACCTGGCTAGACCTGTTCTGGCCAGCCAGGGCCAGGCAGGGCAGGGAGTTTCTTGCCTCACCTGAAGAGGCAGGTTTATTCACAGACCTGCAGTCGGTTTTGCTGGAAGCTGGAGGGTTGTGCGAGGGAGGAGCAGCTTGGTGGGTCCCTCAGCAGGCTCTGAGCTCACAGCACAAGGAGGTCACCTGTCTGGAGGACAGGACAGGGATTTGCTGTAGTCTCAGGCTGATTATTCACTCTGATGAGCAGTGTGCTTGGGTGGCACGGAGTGAGGTCTCTCCCACGGAGATGAGGTGCAGGTTTCTCCTGTAACAATCACAGCGGAGACATTTAATATGGAGGGTTTATAAAGACACTGGCACTATGCTGAGAATGTTGTCTTGGGGTGGGTTCTCCCAGAAGCAGACCTCCAAGATCACGATCCCAGTACAAGTAGTTTATTTGGGAAGTTGAACAGAGACCAGGACATTGGGAATGATAAAGAAAATGAAGGCAGCAAGCAAGAGTGTGGTATCCAGCCAGCTATCGTAGTGGGGGATTGGAGCTTACTCCTGTGGGGAAGCTCTGAAACACTGTGTAATACACAGAATCATCCCATCTGGGGAGGCAGGGAGCTGGGATATTTACATACCAGATGCCAAGGTCACTGGCGGAAGCCTGCTCCTAGGGATGTAATTCCTTAGCACTTCTGGCCTTCTGTGTGCTAGTGTGCACGTGCACACCCACACACATAATGAACTTTCGACAATTAAAGACACATTTCACAAAGAAACAGACTGACCCTCAGGCATATACCAGGTTGTAAGAATTGGAAATCCACTTGAGCTCCTTGAAAGCTCCAAGGGGCTGGGTAGAGTACCAATGGCATTATCTCACTTAATCCTTATATAAGGAAGGGACGATGTGTACCCATTTTATAGATAAAAAACTGAGGTTCAGAGAGAAGTCATTTCAGTAGAGTTACTGGGGTTTGAGTTAAGGGCATGACCCATGGGTCAAGAGCCCATGGTTTTAATCAGTGAACTCTACTGTCTCCCTAAATATAAAGTTATAAAAGTTAACAGGAATTGGCCCCCAGAGTCCTCCTTTCAGAGCTGAGCAGACCTGACTAGATTTCAGGCCTCAGGACAAAGATAGACCAAAGGAACAGAGTCTGGGTTACAGAAACCTCCCATCTTGTGAAAGAACCAAAGGTGGGAGCCTATCACACTGGGGCTAAGGGAGCCTGGCACCTCATGCAAACATGCCCTTCAGCTTTCACAAGTAGGGGCAGGAACCAGAGACAGGCAGAGTTGGGGATTTGAACCTGGCATTGATAGGAATGGGCAAGGAGGAGGTAAAGAATAAAAGGCGGAGATCTTCCTACGTTCACTGGGAGGTGTGTGGGTTTGTCAGGCTGGCACAGGTCAAGGTGACCCTGAGTCCTACCCATCCCTGTGCCATTTGTGGTGAGTCTTAGGTGGATATCAGATCATCACAGCTCTCACTCCACCTCCACCCTTCTCTTGCTCTTCTAAAACTACTCTCAGGCTTATCAAGGAAATGCCCCTGAAGACCTCCCTAATTTTCCTTCTAAACCCTTAGTATGAGACACTCAGTCTGCAGACCCTCCTCCCATTCCCCACACCCCCATCCTCCAGTCTTCCAAGCTATGGAGGTTGCCTTGAATTAAATTTAGGCACACCAAGCCCTTGAGGATCACGTGTGTTGGATTGTATGCATACCATCTAACAGGCATCTTCTAATTGTCCTCAGCACACCCTTCTCAACTCTCACTAACTCACATGCCCGTTGGCAACCTTTGCCATACTAGCATATCTGAGAATGTAGCATTCTGGGGTGGTAATTTTAGTTTTATGCATAAAGATGGGGCATGAAGACCCTTATAAGGCCCATTTTCTTTCTTTCTTTCTTTCTTTCTTTCTTTCTTTCTTTCTTTCTTTCTTTCTTTCTTTCTTTCTTTCTTTCTTTCTTTCTTCCTTCCTTCCTTCCTTCCTTCCTTCCTTCCTTCCTTCCTTCCTTCCTTCCTTCCTTCCTTTCTTTCTCTCTTTCTTCACTCACTCACTCACTCACTCATCTTGTGCTCCATCCATCCAACCATTTAACCTACTATGTAGCAGATAGTGTGTCAGAAACCGGACATGTGACTGTGAAGAAGATGGTCAATGCTTGTGTCTCCACAGAGCTCAGAGTCCCGTTGAGAAAACAGAAAAAAATAAACAAGCATAAAATACATCCTAAAAATAACTATTGTGACAAATGAATAAGACTTCACAATACAAACATAAATAAATGTGATGAGGGTGGGAATCTACCAAGATAGGATGGTCAGTAAAGATCTATCTGTAGAGGAGATATTTTTAAGCTGAGATCACTCTACGTAATGGCAAGGAGCTAACCATTGAAGAAAGGAAAAGACTGTTCCAGAAGATAGGACGGCATGGGTGTGGGCCTTGAGAAATAAGTAGCTGGGTAAGTTCAGGAGCAGAAATAAGTCCATCCTGGTTGGATCCTAGTGAGTGAGAGGGAAGGCGGCATTAGGTGAGGTTAGAGAAAAGGAAAGGAGATGGGTTATATAGGACTTTATGGATGATATTACATTGGCGGCAAATGAGAAACTACTGGAGAATTTTCAGTAGGATGCTGACATAATTTTCTTCATTCGAAAAAAGTCAGCCAAGATACTCTATGAAAATTAGATTACAGCAGGCAAAGAGGGAACCAAAGACACCTACTTGAAGTCTGTTGCATTTGTTCTGGTGAGGCGATGATGGTGGCCTGGCCAGGGGTTAGATGATGGAGATGGAGACACGTGACAAATTTGAGATGTGTTTTGGAAGCAGAAACAGTGGGATTTTTTGAAGAACTGCACAGGAAATAGCTCAGTATGTCACCAAGAACCAATTTTTTGTCAGCCTTGTTCAGATCCCAATCCTCAGAACAGTGAGTTCAGAAACATGTTGACCCAGTGTGGTCTGGGAAATAAATAGAAAACAACCAAACAGGAAGTCAGACTTGAATCACACACCAACTCTCTGACGAGTAGAGGATTCACTCCCCGGAATATGCACACATATACTTGCAAAAGTTCGGCATGCAATTTCAGGTGACTCCTGGATTCCTGAGAACCCTCCATGGACCCACACTTTCACCCCAAACGGGTCTAGGCGGATCATATGTCTCTGGAGCCAAGATTTTAAAATCTGTGAACTAGAGATTTACACTGACTGTCCATATTCTAGAAATCTACAACTTGAAGAGTGGACAATGGCCAGACATCTTTTAGACAAGTTTATACGTAATCAACCTTTAGTTGAAGTTCTCCAGGGACAGGAATTCCATGTGTCTCCTTCAGGGAACCCTGGGATGTTCTGCCATGATTAGAATGCAGTCCAGGCCTGTTTCCATTTGTTCAGTCCCCTAAGAGAGGGATGGGCTGGTCAAAGTGAAACCTTGAAGGAACATGGGGAAATGAACACGTGGTTATTAGGATGGTAGTATTCTGGATCATTCTTTCCTAATTTTGAGTTTTCTGTTTTGCTGGTGTAATATTGCTTAAGCAGTACATTTTTAAAAGAACTCAAAAAAGAGTGGAGTTCAGGAATAATTTCTATTTTCAGCTTGAACAAACAAAACAAAATATCCCCATAACAATCAGTAACTCTGTTCCTATCTAATTTTTTTTATTGTGTCTTTTCCATGTGTCTTTCATTTTTTTCAGTTTATTTATTTATTATTATTTTATTTTGCAATTATAGTCGATATGCAATATCATTTTACATTAGTCATAAATTATATAAATGTCTAACCCATGTCTCTTTTAAATGCAAAAGGCACGACCATACATTCCAATCCATTTAAGATATACTTAGCTTATGCTTCAATCACCAGAATGTCTTTCTCTTCCTAAGATTTGTGAAAGCTTTTGATGACTCCATGCCCTACATATGCTGTTCCCTCTGCCTAGAACACCCTTCCCACTATGTCTTCCTGGGAAATTTGTACTTGTTTTTTTGGGGGGTGGGGTAGGGGAGGTCCAATGGAGAGGCTGTCTCCTCAGCCTTCACAAATCCATAGACAGAGGTGCTTCTTCTGTTTTCTCTACTCCAGTATCTTCTTGCCCATCCCCCTCATACTACTGGTCATAGTTTATTTTTAGTTATTTGTTTCCATGTCTGTCTCTCCCTCGGATGGCAGGGATGGTGATTTATTCCTTTCTTAATTGCAAAACCCCAGCCAAAACCTGGCATCTTGTCTAAACCCAATAAATTACACGCTGAATGGATGGAATGACCCTTCAAAGGGCTCTGTGGTGCTGAAGCAGAAAGTGGGTGATGTCCTGGCCTTGGCATCTCAGACCCTTCCTACCAGATTTAGCGTCGTGCTGCTGTGACGAGGAGAAGTGGGGCTGTCACCCTCAGTCTGCTTTTCCCCAGGGACGGCTCTCCCAGGCCACTTTCATTCTGTCTATGGATGTGATTTGGATGTTCAAGGCTGAGATGGCCTCTTGTTGACTACTGGTCTCAAGCCAACCCCACGTCTGTTGCTTGCCCTTCCACAGTACACAAGTGAAAGAAACGGCCTTAGCCTCAGTTCTTCACGCTCATAATTAGGTATATTTGGTGCATGCTGACATTTTATCAGACACTTTGCTGCCTTCGTTAATGAACTCATTTTGTTTTCACAAGAGCTCTATTCACTTATTCTCTCCTATTTATATGTTTCAGAAATATTCAGTGAGCGCCTGCTATAGGTTAATGCAATGCTGAGCACTGTGATGTCACTCTGAGCAAGATGGACAGCAGCCCCCCACCCCCACCTGCCACCCCCCCTTAACTCTTCAAGTTTAGCATGGAAGACAGGAAATGATCTGGTAAGCATACATAAAAGGAGATAATTTCACATGGTGCCGATGTCACAAATTAAGCGAAGACAGTGGCGTGGGAGAGATGTAAGTACATGGTGTGGTCAGGATCTGTGGCAAGGAAAGGAGGCCGGAGGAAGGCACGGCCCAACTGCTAGATACATATCACTTCCACTTTCCATTTCATTGGCCCAATGTGAGTCACATGATGACTCCTCATGACAAGCAGGCTGGAAAGTATATTTCCTGGGCAACCCAGAAGAGGGATATGAAAAAGGATTTTGTAAAACCCTGTCTATAAGCGTCATTTCTGACATTTGAGCTGAGACCACAAAGATGAGATGGAAGAGTGTTCAAGATAGAAAGAATCCCACATGGAAAGGCTATAAACTGGGAGAGAACAGCTTGGCCTACTTGACTAAAAGGATGTCATTATGTCTGGCACATAATAAACAAGGAGAGAACACTCTAAGATGAATTAGGAGAGGTTGGCAGGAGCCAGGTCATTTAGGATGTGGCAAGTTCTGAGAGCTGTGAGAAGCCTTCAAAAGGTTTTAAGGCAGGGAATGTCATGGCCATTTTTAGGAGCTCACCCTAACTTCATGTGGAGGAGGGTCTTTAGGGCAACAGGAGGGGCAGGGAGAGCGCTTATTAGGTTGTTGCCGAATGCTAGGAAAGAGATGATGGTGGCTCTGAACAAGCGGTAGATTCAGAGACTGTACTCCCACTTTACAAATCATGCAAGTAACCAAATGGATGTTATGAGCTGCCATTTGCTCTCGTGAAGTTCAAATACTTATTTCCCTCACACTCAAGTAACTGGTTGTTTGTTGTCTAATTTTTCTATGTATACTACCACATCGATGTGTCTCTGTTTTCTAAGCACAAGCACCTATTACCATGTTTCTAAACAAGGAGCACAAAATGTAAGTGCTCAGGAGGTGAGGAGGAAGTAGAAGAGACACTGGCCTGGGAGAAGCTAAGGTGAAATTCACCAAGAGTGCAGAGCTACTGCAAGGTTTTGAAGGATGGCGAAGCCATAGGGACCATGGAAAGAATGGGGACTCCAGAGACAGTGCTCTTCTTTCCTGCCTGGGAAGTGGCCTCACATGAGATATTTTAAACTTTCTAGATTTTGCAGGAAGGTTTTGAAACTCGAATTAAAATGGTACAGACTTTTAAATCCAGTAGAAATGGGTCTGAATCCAGGAGTCACCAGTACAAATTGTATGAGCTGGGGAAAGATGTGTCTGCCAGCTTCAGTTCCTCATTTGTAAAACATCAGGTGTATTAGTCAGATTGGCTGAAGTAATAAACATCTCCAAGATCTCATTGACTTACAACAAGCCTTTATTTGTCACTCAGCTATTGGTCCACTGCTATGGCTCTTTTCCATGTGCTTTCTCATCCCAGGAACCAGGCTGTGAGCATGCCATGTAACGTGTTTTTCTTGGGGCAGAAAGAAAGAGCAAGAGAGAAGGCAGAAGCTTGAAAGCCTCTTAGAACTTCTTAGACATGGCAAATAGCACATCTGTTCTCATACCATTGGCCTAAGAAAGTCACATGGCCCAATCTGTTAAAAGGGCGGGAGGTATATTCTGTCTACAAAGAAGCACCTTGAGTCACATGACAATGGGAGAGAGTGTGCAGTTGACAACATTACTACACATTTACTTTGCATAATTACTGCAGAAATTAAACAAATGATATGCACAAATCACCTAACTGTGTCTGACATAGCAAACACTCAATAAAGGCCAATTCTTATGACATAGCTCGATTTTAATATATATTTGCAAACATTAGATTAAAATTTGCTCTTTTTTTACCTTCTGTCATCCTCTTTCCTCTCAGTCATCACCTTCCCTCATACTTAGGAACATAAATACGTAGTGCTGGCCTTGTGCAAAGTGCACAGCTTTTAGTGGCAGGTTGACCTTGGTTTGAAGTTCAATAATGCTCTTACTGTTCGTGTGACTGGCTAAGATCAATTATCCTCTGAGCCTCAGTCTACTCATCTGTAAAATGGGAGGAAAGCTCATGCCATTGGATTGATGTGGAGAAGGTTTAATCTCCTTGCCCAAGGAATTCAGAACATTTGACTTCTCTTTCCTTAGTAGATTTCCCCTAACTTCTGGAAAGTTCGTAGAATTAAGTGTCTTCTGACTATTTCGATTTGAGGCAAAAAGAGCTCATCTTCATTCCAGATTCTTAGAGAAAGTAAACCTTCCGGTTTTCTACAGCAATGATTGCCATTCCCTTTACTGAAAGAAGATTTGAGGTTCTTCCCTGACTGTGAACTACATAGGATTTCTTGAGAGTGCCTGAATATTCGATGCTATCCCATGACTGCTTGCCTTTGTTGGTGCTGACCCTCCCCATCTGGAATGCCTTTATTTATCTCAAAGGAAATTCCTTTCGTGAATATTCCCAGATCCTTCTCACCACCCCTACCTCCCACTATCAGAGTTAGTTAAGTAACTACCCTTGACTCTTGCTTTTAAACCAGACTTACCTACTCACACGTGATAATAATATACGTTAGTGGACTACGGTACTGATTTTGGGGTGTGACTACTTGGGTTAAATTCCAGCCCTCTGGCTAACTACCGGTAACTCAGTTGGGGCCACCATTGGGGCACCCTGTACTGAGAAAAGTAAGGAGCAGTTTGTTATGAATGAGATGCTCTGCAGTGTCCAGGTCAGCATGAGATATCAGAAAGACTACCTTAGGTCAGGTAAGAAAGTGACTTGATTACACTTACAGTTTAGAGTGTTCTCTATCTGGGTATGATGGGAATGGACTGAAAGAGAGCAAGGCTAGAGAAAAACATGACCTTCCAGACAAGAGATGGTGACCTTGGTTTTCTTGTCTTTTTAAAAAAATATTTAACTTTTTATTTATTTTATTTTATTTCATTTTTTTAAGGAGGGCATAGCTCACAGTGGCCCATGCAGGGATCGAACCGGCAAACTTGGTGTTATTAGCACCATGCTCTAACCAACTGAGCTCACCGGTGGCCTCCCCCTCCCCATGCCCTTGGTTTTCAAGAAAACGTGCTTGTGAATACTAAACATGTTTCCGAGCTGGATATCTTTTTGTTTGCTGCTTGCATTCATGGAGCGCCTGGGGCTTAGGTAGGTTCATTCTTCTCTAATGCAGGGCTGCTCAAAGTGCCATCTGCCTGTGACGGGCTCTTGTCTGTGAACTTTTGTTACCAGCCTGCCATGAGATAAGTACAGAGACTGACCATAAGCATTCATAAACTTTAATAAGAACTTGATACCCAAGTGCACTATTATCCTTTTCTAGTAAATTATCTTTATTTTATTTTACTAAAGTATTGGTAGGCAGTGAACTGAACTGAAATAAACAAACAACAGCCACGTAAAGCCAGCCCTTCACCAGACAGAGTTCAGGAAGCACTGATGTAAGAACGTCCCTCCCGTGTTGTTCCCTCTCTCTTTTTCTTTGCCAAGTTAGGAGGATTTTGGGTATTTTCTGGATTTTAGTGAAATCAGATTACAGCCAAGTTGAGTTTTAGAGACTTAGAGTTTTTTACTTTGAGGGTGTTTCCTGGACCCTAATATCCAAATTTCTCTAGTTACTAAACTGCCAAGTGATTGTCTGGATGGGAAGGGGCTGTTTAAATGTTAATCCCCTATTCTCATCCATGTCTCTCTCTTTTTAATTAATAGACTTTGTTTTTTAGAGTAGTTTTAAGTTTACAGGAAAATTGAGCAGAAAGTACATTGAGTTCTCATGTACTCTTCTCCCCTGCCACGTACAGCTCCACCTCTTATTAATATCTTGTACCAGTTTGGTACGTCTATTATAGTTAAGGGGCCAATATTTGTATATTATTATTATTATTATTATTATTATTATTATTAATTAAAGCTTATGGTTTACATGAGGGTTCACTCTTTGTATTGTGCATTCTATGGGTCTTGACAAATGTATGATGCCACGTGTCCACCATTATACTATTATACAGAGTAGTTTCACTGGCCTAAAATGAAACCTCTTCATCTCTCCTTCCTTCACCCCAAAACTCTGGCAACCGCTGATCTTTTTACCATCTCCATAGTTTTATTTTTCCTACAGTGTCATACAGTTGGATCAGATAGTATGTAGCCTTTTTGAGGTCTCTTTCTATTCCCTTTCCCCCAAATCTTCGTGTCTCTTCCATCATCTGAAAACACACACACACACACACACACACACACACACACACACACACACACACACTGTCCCTCTAAGACGGAATAGAAAAGTTGATCAAAAACCCATACTCAACTTGGCTCATAAAATCATTAAGTATGAAAGGGCATTTTTGTGTGTGACTTTTTATAAGAGTTTATTTGAGCCAAACTGACAACACACACCAGGGAGCGAAATCTCAAATGCTCCGGAGAAAAGCAGGTTTGCAGCTTCTCTGATGCATTTGAGATTAAGGAGAGACCATAAGAAAGATTACTTGAGGGTGGGAGAAAGCAAGGTGGGGATCGCATTACAGGGTAGGTAACAAGATTCTGTGCTCTCTTGAGGGTGGTTACTGCTCATTTCAAAGGGGTGGTCAGCTAGACGCCCAGAAACAATGGACAGAGCTCACTTCGGCAAAGATAAACTTCTTACTAAAGACGCTATATGTGGGGGGTCATTTGCTAGCTCTTCCTGTCTTCCTCTGAGGAAGCCAGCTCTGACTTTCCACCCGACTCAGAAGAGCCGGGCCTCTCCCCCAGGCTTGCTCTGCTCCTTCTTGTTTTCCCAAACGTAAGGGCCTTTTTGCCTGTGCTGTGTCTGAGCAGTAATTATCTTGTGTCTGTTCTGCTGCCTTCACATGATTTTTCCCACCTTCAGAGCAATCACCTCCCACTTCTTATCTTTACTGTGATCCTCTACAGGGCACAGGAGACCTGTCTCTTGACTCTCATATTTTTGCTTCTGATGTTAAAAAGTCCCCTTGAACTTGCATTTACAGACCCTGGCAAAGCCCGTGTGTCTTCATATCAGCTGACACATCCCAGGGGCATGGTGTTTGCAATTACAGTTGGAGCTGGCTGTGGGATCAGAGAGCCGCTGAGGCCCGGGGAGGCCGAGCCAGGGCGCATCTTTGAATGAGGGGGCCATTAGAATGAATGTTATGCAGGGATGCAGGTAAAGTCCTGTGGCAGGAGCACTTTGCTCCCTTTATCTTGTCTAAGCTGTAGCTCCCTTTATCTAAGCTCCCTTTATCTTGTCTAAGACTTACATATATATACATATATTCATAAACTGTGGCAGACCTGGCTAGGGAGGGGGGAAGTGAAGTTAGACCCAGGATTTCTCACGCATTCTGGAATAATCCTTCCATAGAGTCTCTGTTTTCTCAGTGTCTCCTCTTTCTCTCTGTCAGGCCATCGTCTCTCAGGGGGCATGAGTGTCACTTCATTCTAAATTGGAGGGCTGATCTCCTTTTTTCACAGCTTTTTGGTTCTAGCATTCCTTCTCCCCATTTATATTTTTTTGTTGAGACATTGGATTTCTCACTACGGAGATATTTTCTGCCACTTTTATTTCTTGCATGGAAAAAAAAACCAACAACAAAAAACGACTAGTGATCCTAGCCCCTTGCATCAGAATGGTGCTTCTCTGGGGAACGTGATTTCACTGGGTCCTCCAAAGTGTGTGTGTACGAGGTCAAACAATTAAGTTCCCAAACTTGTTGCAACGATGTTGCTAACCTTTTTTCAATATCAAAGGGGTTGTTGTTTATGAATTTGTACCAACTGGATAAACACTTAACCAAGTTTACTATTTGCAAGTGCTGAAAAGGCTGCGTGAAAAAGTTAGACGACCTGAACTTTTCACCAATTCATGGCTCTTGCATGCACAACCAGTGTTAACCAGCTGGAAACAAGGCCATGCTTAGCTAGAAAATTCACTCTTAGGAGGCATGGCAAGGGACCTCCCAGTCTCTATACTTTGGCTTCAGACTTTGAGGAGACTTGATGTCTGCAGGGTGACCCAGGGTTTCAGGGGTTAACACTGGTTGTGCCTCCTTCCTTCAGGGGACACTAGGCCCACCCTCAGGGACATAGATTTACCAAATAGGGCTGAAGATGACTATCAACTTTCTGCAGCACATATGAGGTCGGGCAATTAAGTTCACGAACTCATCCTAGAAAAAGTGCTACATCCCTCGTTGGAACCTTAGAAGCTTGTCTCAAAAGCACTGCTGAATCCAGGGAAGGACTGTATCTCATCATTTTAGAGGAGCAGTAAACATGCCTCTCAAGATCAGCAGGAGCAGCAAGGAATGTTCTAGAGTTCATGTTTTTAAAACAAGACTCGTTTTTGAAAATAGTCACCAGATGCTTGCCATTATCTTCTGAAACTTGTAACATCCTTCTAAAGTGGCCTTGCTTTCATTTTCCAGGTGAGGACACCGAACATTTCAGACTGTGTGTTCAGACTCTCCATCCTCATTTGACGCCCTGTATTTTCTGCTATCTTTGGAGGATCTGTGCCATCTGTTAAAAGGGGAAGTTGAACATTTTTGCATTTTTTTTTACAACCTGCAAATCACCTTCGCAAGATTGGTAGAGATAAATGGTTAAACTCTGTGTGTAAAGCAAGACAGAGTTTTCTTCTTCTCCTCCTCCCTCTTTTTCTCCTTCCCCTTCTCTTTCCTCTTCCTCCTCCTCCTCCTTTTAAATTTGAAGACCAGGACACTGCAGTCCACAGGAGTTACGTGGTTTGGAAACCACGTGGCAATAGATGAAGAAGATGGAACTCAAAAATTATTTCAAGTCAGGGACTCATTCGTCTGGTGTTTATTTTGGCACAATTCAGAGTATAGTCAGGTGTGGAAATGCCCAGGATTGGAAGCATAGTCTAGAGGCACAGATTGGAATATGGAAGGATCCCCCCCCAACACCCCCACGCCTACTCCACTCCGGCCAAAGCCCCAGTAGGCCATAGACCTGCTAAATCAGGGCTTTATCTGTGTTTGCCTGGCACGTCTCCACCCTGTTCTGGAAGTGACCACGGGGGCTTGCGTGAATGTGTCACATATCTCAGTGTGTCAATTAATAGGCTCTCTCCAAAAGCCCACATAATGTGGAGAATTGAAACAATTCTGTGGATATCGTGGTCCTATGCCTGCTTTTACCAGCTCCCAGAAAACCAAGGAAAGCATATGATGTCTTTTTTGGCTTCAAGGATTCTAATGATTGTTCTCTTTCTCCGTTTCAGCCATCACAGGCTACTGACAGACCATAATGCTCTGACAACCCCTGAACGCCCGAGGAGAGAACAGGTATTTACATCTGAGGATAGGAACTACTTTTCGTGAGAAGGAATTACCTGTTAATTATGGCCTCAGAAAGAAGTTCTCTCACAGGTTGTGCGAGGACAAGCCGAGGAAACATAAGCCATAACTGTTTGGAATTGTAACAGTATTCCAGGACAAATGTTTCTCAGGGGCTGGGATTTTATCTTGCACCTGTCACACTCTCAGGGTGTGACAGGGGGGAATGTATTTCCCCTTCCTGAGACACAGGTCCTCGTCTAGAAAGCAGGGAGTTTGGAAGACCCTCCGATATCATACCTCGAATGAGGTCAGGTTGGGAATGCAGAAGCACAGGGTTGCTGGGAAAAGATGCAGCCGGGATGGGACAGAACTTGTATTGGGTAATGAAAAAGGGGCATGGTGAGCAGGCCTTGAGCCAGTCCGGAAAGAAAGTCTAAAGAGGTCTGATCTGGAGGCCGAAGAGGACAGCGGGAGTCTCCTGGGAGTGGCAGTCAAGCCAGGTCAGGCTCTGGGCAGGCTGCCTGGTTTAAGGAATGGCATCAATGTGTGGAAGAGCCTACTAAGGCTGGACAGGTGTCAGGGCCCAAGCCAAGTGGACTGGAGGTCAGAACAGGACGTCAGTTCTAAACAAGGTGCCTGAGTGCAAAGCAGGCCTGAGTCAAAACCCACTCGCCCAGACGACACAGTGCGACTGGGTGGCCACAGACAGACCCACTCTGGGTGCAGGGCATGCTGAGTTGAGGACAGCAAGAGCAAGTCTAGGCTCACCTGTCCTCTGGGCAAACACGGGGCTGTCTTGCCTGGAGGGCTGGAGAAGCTGGACAGACACCTTTAGGGCTGAAATATGGTATTTCCATTTTAACATAAATAAAAGTAGTAATAGCCAACACTTGTGGAGTGCGTTCTTTGTGCCACATCCTTCTAAGTGCCCCCCATGCATGAACCCATCGGCAGGCAGGCTAGTTTTAGAGCTTTTTTTTTCTTCTTGTTAACCACTATGGTAGCAGTCAAAATTGTTATTTATTTACTTATCCCCCCTCACCCCCTCCAACATCAAAACATGATATCTAGCCCTTCAGTGATGACCTATGCCACCATCAGTGTTCAGGCAAAAATATAGGGAATGGAGAGGGGCAAATAGAAACCCATTCAGACTGAAGACTGAAGATCTAGAAGTCCTTGACATGACCTTCCTCAATATGGATTTCCTTGTCAGCCCTTCCTTTTCCAACAGGGTCAGCCATGCATTTCCAATCATCTGCGTGTCTTTCCAGTAAGGATTTCATACCTCCCAGCTGGACATGACTCCAGGCAGTTTCTCCAACCTCTCTGCACAGAGCCACACAATAATCTTGGGGATGAGGATTTCCAAGAACACAGTCATGTTCGTGCTTCAAGTGTGAGGCATAGAGATCTTCCTCGTCGACAGGGGATGTGATCCGAATTTAATTTTCATTAGCAAAATACTCAGGTGTGCAAAAATGTGAGTACTGAAGTTAGCTAAGCTCTTTAGCCCCCCATTTCTACTTGGCAGGAAACTTAATCTTGCTAACCCAACGTATTTCACCCCTTCCATTTCTTTTCTTTCTTTTTTTCTTTGTTAAAGGAGGGCACAGCTCACAGTGGCCCATAAAGGGATCAAACCAGTTCTAACCAAAGGAGCGAACCAGCCACCCCAAACCCCTCCATTTTAAAGTTTAGTTTATCTTAGGTTAATTTTTAAATTCATAATGTTATTCTTGACCCTCTTTCTTTGCTTCACAGAGTGGGTATTCTAGTGTTCTGGTGAATTTACATTTATTGTAGTTGTTGTATCCTTTTAAAAAACCAAATTATTTGACTTGCGTATAATTATTGCTGTATAACTTATGAAACATAAAATTTACCCTGTTTTTAGTGTGTGGTTTGTCAATTTCTACAAAATAGCCTATTGGGATTTTGACTGAGATGGTGTTGAATCTATGGATTAATTTTGGGAGAATTATCATAGCAATATTGAATCTTCCAATCCACGAACATGGTATATTTCTCATTTTATTTAGGTCTTCTGTAATAGTTTTAAAAATTATATTGTGGTTTTAGGTTTAGAGGTTTGCACATATTTTGTTAAACTTTTCCCAAGGATTTCTTGTGTCAAGGTGCTATTGTAAATACTATTGTTTTTAAATTTCACTTTTAAATTGTTCTTTTCAGATATATAGATACAAAATTGATTTTTGAATGTTGAACTTGTATTCTGTGACCTTGCCAAATTCACTTGTTAGTTTTAATAACATTTTTTATAGATTCCCTAGGATAATTTATGTACTTGATCATGTTATATGAAAACAAAGAGAATTTCAGTTCTTTAAAATCTGTACGCCTTTTATTTGACTTTCAGAACAATATTGACTAGAAGTGATGAGAAAGCCATTATTGTTTTGTTATAGAACCTAGGGGTTGGGGCCGGCCTGCTGGCTCAGGCGGTTAGAGCTCCATGTTCCTAACTCTGAAGGCTGCCGGTTTGATTCCCACAAGGGCCAGTGGGCTCTCAACCACAAGGTTGCTAGTTCAACTCCTTGTGTCCCGCAAGGGATGGTGGGCTGCACCCCCTGCAACTAGCAACGGCAACTGGACCTGGAGCTGAGCTGCGCCCTCCACAACTAAGACTGAAAGGACAACAACTTGACTTGGAAAAAAGTCCTGGAAGTACACACTGTTCCACAATAAAGTCCTGTTCTCCTTTCCCAATAAAATCTTAAAAAAAAAAAAAAAAAGAACCTAGGGGTTAAGAATTCAGTCTTTCATCCTTGATGTGATATTAGCTATAGATTTTTCATAGATAATCTTGATAACACTGGAATAATTTTCTTGTATTCTTAGTTTTCTGAGAGTTTCATCATAAAGTGGTGTTGAATTTATACTGTGTATAAATGTGTGTATACTCAAATACGATCTGTGTTTTTACTATTTATTCTGGTTACATGGTAAAGCATAGTGAATAATTTTTAAATGATAAGCTAATCATTAATCTCTGGGATAAACCCCACTCTATCATGACATACTACCTTTTTTACATATAGATGGACTATAATTTGCTAAGGATTAAGGGTTTTTATGCCTTTGCTCAGAAGAGATATCGGACTGAACATTGCTTTTTTTGTAATATCTTTGTCTTGTTTGAAGATAAGGGTAAAACTGTCCCCATGAAATGATTTGGAAAATCTTCCTCCATAATGTCTTTTCAAAAGAGTTTATGTAGAGTTATTATTTATTTCATAAATGTTTGATGGTGCTTTCTTTGTGGGGCTGTTTTTAATTAAGAATTTATTTTAAAATTTGATATGGATCTATACAAGTTTTCTATTTCTTCTTGTTTTAGTTTTGACAAGTTGTGCCTTTCAAAGAATTGGTTCATTTTACCTAAGTTGTCAAATTTATTGGCACAAATTTGTTATTACATTTCCTTATATTACTTTTTAAATGTCTGTGGGATATGTAGTGATGTCCCTCTTATATTTCAATTATTGAAAATGTATCTTCCTTTTCTTTTTTCTTTGTTTGATCAGTCCTTCTTGGAGTTTATCAATTTTACTGATTTTTTTTTTTTAAAGAAGCAGCTTTGGTTTTATTGATTTTTATCTACTGCTTGTCTGATTTCTATTTTATTGACTTCCTCCCTTATCTTTATTACTTATTTCTACTTGTTTTGAGTTTATATTGATCTTCATTTCTAGATTCTTAAGTTGGAAGCTCAGATCATACATTTTGTACTATTTTTGTTTTCTAATATAAGCATTCAATACTACATACATTTCCCACAAACCCCTGCTTTACCTGCTTTCCACAAATACTGACATTTTCTGATGTCATTGTCATTCAGTTAAAAATATTATCTAAATTTTTATGTGCTTTATTATTTTACTAATGGGTAATATATATAAGTGTTGGCCAATTTCCAAATTTTCAAGATTTTCCATATATATTTCTGTTCTCAGTATATAACTTAATTTTACTTTGTCAGAGAACATTCTCTAAATGATTCGAGATCTTTTGAATTGATCGAAACTTGTTTTATGGTCCACCATATAATCTAAGCAACACCATATAATCTTCCGCCTGAAGAGAATGTGTATTCTGTTGTTGGGTGGAGCATTTTATAGATGTTACTTAGGTCAAGTTGGTTTATAATGTTATTCAAGTCTTCCATTCCTTTATTGCTTGTTCTAACAATTACTTCCCTACTTAGTCTAATAATTACTGGTGAGTATTGCTGACATCTCTGGCCATAATTATGAATTTGTCTCATTCTCCTTTAGCTCCACCGATTTGGGGTCATGCATTGTTGAAACTGTTGTTAATTGCATACACTTTTAGGACATACTAGGTTTTCTGTATGTGCTCACCAGTTTTTCATTATGGAATGTCCCACCTTATCTCTGATAATATTGCTAATTCTGAAATCTCCATTGTAGAATGATACAGACATCCCAGCCTACGGCTTAGTGTTTGCATGGCATATAATTTTCTATTCCCTTACCTCTCTATGAATTTATATTTAAAGCGGGCTTACACAAATTGAAACTGCAATGAGATATCACCTCATACCTGTCAGAATGGCCATCATCAGTGAAATCATAGGGTTCTCTGTTTTCTCTGTTTGACTTATTTCGCTTAGCATTATGCTCCCAAGATCCATCCATGTTGTCACAAATGTTCCTATATCTTCTTTTCTTACTGCAGAATAGTATTCCATGGTGTATATATACCACAACTTCTTTATCCATTCATCTATCAAAGGACATTTTGGTTGTTTCCATGTCTGGGCCACCTGAAATCTATGTAATTTTACTAACAATTGTCACCCCTATAAATTAAACAAACAAACAAACAAAAAAGAATAGCTATCATCAATAAGTCAACAAACAAATGTTGGTGAGGATGCGGAGAAAAGGGAACCCTCAGTACATTGTTGGTGGGACTGCAAATTGGTGCAGCCACTATGGAAAACAGTATGGAGGTTCCTCAAAAAATTAAAAATAGAACTACCTTATGATCCATCAATTCCACTTGTGGATATTTATCCAAAGAAATCCAAAACACTAATTTGAAAAGGTATATGCATGTCTATGTTCATTGCAGCATTATGTACAACAGCCAAAATATAGAAGCAAATTAAGTACCAATGAATGGATGATTGGATAGAGAAAATGTGGTATCTATCGATCGATCGATCGATCGATAGATATAATGGACTATTACTTGGCCATAAAAAAGAATGGAGCCTTACCATTTGCGATGACATGGATGGACCTAGAAGATATTATGCTGAGTGAAATAAATCAGAAAGAGAAAGATAAATACCATACTATTTCACTTCTATGTGGAATCTGATGAAAAAGATAAATGAACAAACGAAACAGAAACAGACTCATAAATACAGAGACCAATCTGATGGTTGCCAAGATGGCGGTGGAGAGTGGGAGCTGAGTGGAAAAGGTGAAGGGATCAAGAACTACAAATTGGTAGTTACAAAATAGTCATGAGGATATAACGTACAGCATGGGGAATATAATCAATAATAGTGTAATAACTATGTGTGGTGCCAGATGGGTACTAGACTTATCAGGGTGATCACTTTGTAAATTATATAAATGTTTAATTATTCTGCTGTACACCTGAAACTAATATAAAATAATATTGAACATCAACTGTGATTGAAAAATAGAGAAAAACTGAGAGAGAGAAAAAATATAATGTGGGGTTTGTATAGTTATCTTATATTTGAGTATTACATTTTTATATCCTTTCACAATCTGTCTTCTAATTGGAGTTAGAGGGAAATTTAATGTGACATTGATATGATAAGTTTAAATCTGCAATCTTCTTCTTTGTTTTCTATCTGTCCCATATGTTCTTTTTTTTTGACATAAAAATGTTCTTTTAATAGTAAAATACAGAATACATTTTAATATTTTAAAATTAGAAATACATTCACTAACTTAAAAATTCAAAATAATTTTAAAAGAAATGTAAAGAAATATTTTGTTCCCATTCCTGTCCTCATCTACCAAATTCTCCCCTATTTGCAAGTAACCCTGTTTATTTTATTCTATTACTTGTTCATTGTTTTTATGTACAAATATAAGATAATGCAATGGCTGTGTGCAATGTCAGAGGGGTAGTAGATAGGGGGAGGAGGGCTATCACTGTGTGAGGGATATAAATGATAAATGTCTAACTATTACATTGTTTTGTACACCTGAAACTGATTAAAAGATGTTAAAAAAAGAAATATTTCCAAAACTCATTTCTAATAAAAATAACAGTATATTCGGTGTATTACTTTTAACAAAATGAGGAAACATGAGAATATATATTTTTCCCATATGTTCTTTATTTTTTCTGTTCTCTTCCTCCCTTTTGTGTTAATTATTATTCTAGTGTTCCATTATTTCCACTACTGGCTTATTATCAATTCCTTGCTTTTGTTTCAGTAATTGCTCTAGGAAATATAATATACATCTTTAATGTATCTCACTCTACCTCTAAATAATATCATATCACTTCATGAATAATGTAGAAATCTTACAATCACACACTTCCATTTATTCCCTCCCTTCTTTTGCTTTCAATCACTTTTTATTTATGCATATATCATAAATAGCATTATTTTCACTTTGAACTTAAGTCTTTTTAAAAAGCTAAGCAAGGAAAAAGGTGTTTTATATATACTCACCTGTACACCATTTCTTTTTTAAATTTTAATTTTTCAATTACAGTTTTATTCCTATTGTGTAGATGCAAGTTTTCATCTGGTATCATTTTTCTTGTATCTGTATAACTTCTTGTACTGCAGATTGACTGGTGTTAAATTACTTGAGCATTTATTTATCTGAGACATTGTTTCCTCTCTTTTTTTGAAATATGGTTTTGTTGGTACGGAATTCTCGCTTGGCAGTTTTATTTTGCATTTGTCCCTGTGGAAGGGATGTTGAAGGGTTTAATCGGGAGTTTGTTTACAAGTGCCATGATTATATTTGTGTTTTAGGAATACCCTGTGGACAGTATTATGAAGAATTATTTGGCTTGGGGAAAGTCTAAAAGTGACAGGATCAGTTAAGAAGTTGTTAAAACAATCCAGGGGAGACATGCTGGGGTCTCAAATGAGCCACAGGAGGTAGCGATGGTCATAAGAAGGTTGCTTTGGAAGACATAGGGTGTCATTAGAACTTGGGGATCAAATACAAAAGGTAGTGGTGAAGACGGATCCTTGCACCTTGGTCATGGCACGTGTGTGAGGAGAGGTGCCATTTATTGAGATGGGGTTTACAGGAGGAGGAACAGGTTTGTGAGGTACGTGCTGCCCATTTCCATTGTGGCTTAGCTCTTCGCTATGGGTCACTGGTCCAGATGTCATGCCTGGCATTCAAGTTCTCCACTGGGATGAACCCCTCTTCTATTTGGGGACCAGGTACAATTCTAGCTCTTGCCACACTGCTCTGCCAGTGAGATAGACCCTTGTTTCTCTCCAGGCCATTGAACATGGACTCTGGACTCTTAGATGATATTGAGGGTCTCCCATTTGGGCTAAACTGAATTCAGGTCAGCACCTTTGTGTAGGACGGTTGCTTGGCCTGTGGTCAGGTCACCAGTCAAAACCATCTCTGATCATGTCTGTCTCAACAGGCTCTTACTTTGTCCGCTTTGATGATCCCACGGTTCCAGCAAGTTGTGCAGTTGAGTTCACCCCAAGTTATGACATTATTTAGACTTTTCCTTTCAACTTAGAATATGAAACGAGGATAAATCATTCAGCCTCCGTCGCCCATTTAACCCCTGTGTAAACTGTCTGAAGGATATAATGATAATTACCTTTTTCAGGGACAGAGCTGTGGGGGGAGTCAATTAAAATCTTCTACTGTGCTTTGAGATCTTTCAATGAAAGCCTCGGGTTGTTACTGTTAATAAGATACCAAAGGGATCTTTGCCAGCAATGACTCCCTTCGAGCCAGCGTGTCTGTCATTAGTCATTTGGGGGCTTGGCATAGAGTCATGGGAATGTTTTAATGGCTTCTGTTCAACCCCAGAAATAGATTTTGAAGTTGCTAAAAGAAATGCTTGTTTTCTCTGTTCTCCTCTATTTCTGTACACGTGGTGGCTCTCAGGGGACATCTCAGGTTCTCCGTGAGGGCCAAGGAAATGGGCACAGGACCCTCTGCTGCCCCAATAAACTCTGACAGCTGACAGTGTTGGGGCCTGTTCCAAAGGCTGATTTAGAGATGGGTTATACCACCAGGTCATAACTGTGGCCTCAGCGAAATGTCTGGAGCCACCTGGAGACCTTGTTGATTCAGTGAGGTTTGGTGGGAGACTCTCTAAGAAATATTTGGAAAATGTTTGCTAGTTTGAACAAGTTATTTTATTCCTAAGCCAACTCCCAAATGCTTTTCTTTTTCAGAGCTGTCTTTATGAGTCAAGGAAAAAAATGTTTTCCGTCTGGGAGACCTGGGCTTGTTTCTAGAGACATGGGCAATGAATATGTGTGTCCAACCAGGCTTGCCTTTGGCTCTTCATTGGGGAAAGTCCCGGCCATAGCATCCTTTTCAATTAATTAATAAACTGTTCTTTTAAAAACTCCCTGCTCTCCCTCTGCTTCAGTTTTCTTTTTTCATTTTTGCTCCACTCTTTGCTTCATGTTTAATCAGTGATTTTCTCTGTGTGTCAAGGTATGACTTACTTGATGGAACAGTAGCTACACTGAGATGAGAAACAGCTTGGACCCTTGCTGCTGGTGATCTTGAGCAAGTCACTTAACCTCTCTGAGTTTCATTTCACTCTCCAAAAGATGGGGTGTTAACACAGGGCTCCAGCAGGATGTCTGGGATGATGGAGCCAGTTATTTCAGGTATCGCAGACACAAAGGGTCTCATAAACTTGTGAAATAGCTGAATACGTGAAACTCTGACAATTAAGTTTGGGAAACTTGTTGCAATGCTGTTGTTAACCTTTTTTGATATCAGAGGGATTATTCATTATGAATTTGTACCAACTGGAAAAACATTTAACTAAGTTCACTATTTGCAAGTGTTGAAAAGGCTGCGTGAAAAAGTCAGATGACCTGAACTTTTCATCGACAATTCATGGCTCCTGTATCACAACAATGCACCAGCTCACACGGCACTGTCTGTGAGGGAGTTTTTAGCCAGTAAACAAATAACTGGTTTGGAACACCCTCCCTACTCAACTGATCTGGCCCCCAGTGACTTCTTTCTTGATCCAAAAGAAGATAAAGTAAATATTGAAAGAAAGACATTTTGATGACATTCAGGACATTGAGGGTAATATGATGATAGCTCTGATGGCCATTCCAGAAAAAGAGTTCCAACATTGCTTTGAAGGATGGACTAAGTGCTGGGGCATCGGTGCAGAGTTTCCCAAGGGGAGTACTTCGAAGGTGACCATAGTGATATTCAGCAATGAGGTATGTAGCACTTTTTCTAGGATAAGTTCACAAAATTAATTGCCAGACCTCGTAAGCAATAGGGTATGGTGGGGACTGTGGCAAACTGGAGAATGCATGCCGTACCCACAAGGAGCGGATATTATTCCGCTATAGCAAATGTTTGTCAGTCCTTCTTTCCTGCCTTCCTTCCTTCCTTCTTTCCTTTTTTCTTTCTCTCTTTTTAAAATGAGAATCTCAGCAATTTATATAAAGTCTCCTGATTTTTAAGTGTTAGAATAATTAATTTCCTTTTAAAATCTAGTGTGGACCAAAGAAAGATGGGTGTGGACTAGATTTGGCTAACAAACCACCAGTTTCACATTTATGGTTTATTTGACTCTTCATTTACCAATCTTTGCCTTGTTCATCTTTCTTATCCTTCTGTAATACTTTGCTTTTTCTACCCATTCCCTCCCTGACATCAAAAATGTTTTCTTTTCATTCGCCTAAAGTAACAGCAGATTCTTTGCTTGGGACATAGTCACACAAACCACAATTTCCTCATTCTTCCACCAGGTCCACTCACATTCTCATCTCCTTTCTCATAGCCGACAACACAAAGACACCACCGAGCACTTTGAGTTTTGAAGCAGTTAAGTCTATTCTTCCATTCCAAAGAGGAAATTGGAGAATAAACCTTCCTAGTTTTACTTTAAAAAAATAAAAATAAAACCTTGGCTGTTGATATTATCACCAGGAATGCTAACTCATCAGCCACTTGGGGCTGTAACTGTGGCTGAGTTTGCCAATCCTTGGCCACATAAATGGTGCCAATATTGAGCCTGGTAAGAAGCTGGCTTGAAGAAATCATGACAAGATGGCTCCATTGCTTTTCCAGAAAAATATGCTAAAGAAGCCCCAACTACTGATTGTTTAATAATAAACTGTACTATGAGAGATATGTTCTTCACCAAAAACGAACGTGATTCTTCCTACTTGTAACGTCTTCCCTTCTTTTCACTGTTTTTCTCAGGAGAAATGTGACTATTCCATTTAGGACAAGAAGACACCTCTTGGACATGGTGTCATCATCCTTTGTATGAATGCCACCATTCTCTACTGCTTCACCAGTGGCAGACATCGTTGATTGTTAAGGGCACTCTTTCTACTGAGTCTAGATGTAGCCATGAGATCCTTACTACACATGATACAAGATCCTTAATACACATATATTTACCAGGCCTTTGGGATTGGGGTGTGTGTTAAAATACAATAGATCAAAAAGTAACAACTACCCAAATATCCATGAACCGGTGAGGAGAAAAGAAAATGTAGTAAGTCACTTCGTGAAACACTATTTGCCAACAAAAAGTGATGGATAACGATGGGGATGAACCTCAAAACACGATACGAAGTGAAAGAAACCAAACAGGTAAGACCACATATTGCATGAGTTCAGATATATAACATGTCCAGAAAAGGCAAATCCATAGACAGAAAGGGGTCAGTAGTTGTCTGGGGTTGGAGGGGGGCTGAGAGAGGAACGAGGAGTGACTGCCTAGGGATTCAAGGTTCCTATTTTGGAGTCACAAAAATGTTCTAAAATTAGATGCTGGTGATAATTATACACCTTTGTAAATTGACACAAAGCCATTACATTTGTCCATTTAAAACAAGGAAATTCAATGTTACGTGAATTATATCTCAATAAATCTGTGAAAACACACACACGGGAGGCTTGCCTGTCTGTGACAACATTATCTGGAGACCCGTCAAGGACAAGTTACTTCAGACTCTTCCATTGATTTACTGAATGATATTCAGAAAAGGCTTCCTTTCTCTGTCTGCAGTTTCTTCATCTGTAATTTGAAGGGCTTGTGCTCATGCGCCGTCAGGAATCTTTAAGCTCTCACCATACCTACGAAGAAGCTAAAGAGAGAATAGTTATCAGGTTGGTGCAAAAGTAATTGCGGTGTTTACAATTATTTTTAACCTTTTAAACTGCAATTAATTTTGAACAAACCTAACATTACTGTTTTGTTTTGTTTTTAATTATTTTTTTATTGTTATTATTTTTTTCCACAGTCATGTACCAGGCTGTCAGTTTATGGGGAGGAACAGAGATTAGGAACTTGGTCCCCTGTCAAGGCCTGGCCCAATGCCCTACACAGCATGTGGAACTATGCCTGACTATTGGTATAATGAGATTAGAAAAATGAACATCTAAGGGCCGCCAAATACAATATCAAAGCTATTTTCTAAGAATTTCTTATGCAGTGTGATGTGTGCCAGAGTGACATTTCTTCCCCGATAACTGTGTTTATTGTTCTTCTGAGAGGATGTGAAACATTGGGAGCAAAACATCACCCATTATAACCTGATCTGGTTGGGTAAGTAGTTACAGTAAGGAAAAGAGGGGTCTCTCTCTTTCTGTCTCTCTCTCTCTCTGTCTCTCTCTCTCTCTCTCTCTCTCTCTGTTCCATTGGAGGTGTTGTGTTGGGTGAAGATGGGCTTTGGAGACAGAAAAAAAATCTAAGTTTCCTTTCTAGTCTTCTTGTTAAATCCTGAGACATTCACTTAATCTTTCTGAGTCATCTGTAAAATGAAGGTAATCTAACCTACCTCCCAAGATGCTTTGAAGTTTAAAGAAATCTTCTATGTTTAATATCTAGAGTATTTCCAGAAACAAATTAGCTGCTTCCTAAGTGTTTGTTTCTTGCATTCCTGTCCTGTATGTCTCCCTTGACCAAGTTCAGGGACTGTCTGAAGACGGCTGGGCTGAGGTAGCAGAGACTAAAGAAGTTGTACAATTATCTGGTTAATTAGATACAAAATGCAGCCAAACGAGAGCTGTTAGTTGTAAGGGAACCCAGCTCTTCTGAGTGACTATTAATTCAGACCTCTGGGCTGTGACTGGAAATGATCTCTCTGCATTGAACTGAAGCTTCTGAAATTGGAGTTATAAGTATTGTATATTACTTTTAGATAATATTCCTTTGTACCAAGGCCACACTAAAATCTCAGATGAGAATTATATCCAAGTCAAATGCCCCATGAGCCCATCCAAACCTTCTACTTCGCATTTGGCTAAAGCATCCAAGTTTCTGTATCTGCTTTGGGGCAAACCAATGGCTGTGCTTTCAGACTACACGTCTTTTTAAGACAAAGCCAGAAAACCCTGGAAACCTGGGTGTGGTCAGAATTTGCAGGGCCACACACACTGAGGGGCAAAACTGACTTTCAGAGGACTTTGCATATCTTTGCTTGTCTCATTCTGGTCACAGAAATGTGATAACTATTCTTCAGGGACAAGGGAGGGAAGGAACATCTATGGGGCTTATTTTATGCATGGAACTTGGCATTGTTGTATTCATTCTTCTATTCACTTATTTAAGATGTAAGAATAATTTTGATGGTATTTTTATATAGCAAAGCTATCTCAGATTCTTTGTCAAAACAAATTAAGCAACGAAAAGTGCACACCTCGGTTCTCCATTCACCTTTCCTTGTCGAAATGTTAACTCAAGTGGAGGCAGCCACTCTTAATAGACTAGTATGGATTCTTTTTTTTGACCTTTTTTTCAAGCACGTTACCATAAATGCAAATTGTTCTGTGATCACCCCATCTTTACTGATCCCGCTTACCTTTCTGCAGAGCTTTCTACAGCGCTGCCTCACACTGTTTAATGACTACTTAGGATTCTATTCCATGAAAGTCCTCACATTTGTTTAGCTATACCCCAACATGGTCATAGGCAGTTTTTCCTGCTAGTGATATCTGTCACCCTTTCCATGTATATTTGTGTACAATTGCAGGTGATTTTTTCAAATGGTTTCCTCAGCAGACATTGATTGAGCAAAGTATATGTTCGGTGGAAGACTAGATGCTGTGGATACAGTGGGAGCAAAAATAGAATTGCTTCCTGTCTTCATCGAGTTTGCAATCTAGCCCGCCACTGTATTTCAGAGTATATTCCAACTTGCCCTCACACCTGTCCTGATCGTTAACGTAAAAATAATCACCCCTCGTTTATAGAAGGAAGCCTATGGAAGCCCAGAGAAGTATATGGACATTACCAAGGCCAGCCAGACCATTTGTTGCATGGCTGGGAAACAATCCCATGTCTGACTCCAAAACTCGTATGCTGCCCATTACTTTGTCAATGAGTGGTAGTTGGTCAGTTCCAAGCATCCAAGGAAAATGTGTCAGACATGTACGTCTGGCATTGATTGAATCTAAAGCTTTAGAGATCCAGGTGAAGGCAAAAGAAGAAAAGATGCAAGTTCCTATTGTTTGTAGAACAATGACCCCACAGCTCACAGGAGTAGCAGGGGCACCCATGGCCCCCACTATTCATTTGTGGGTGGGGGGTGTCTGCCCTGGAATTAGGCATATCAGATTTGAATGAATCTACCCTTTGCATCTGAGGATCCTTGGGCAAATCTCGTCTCTATCAGACTCAGGCTTCCTCATCTGTAAAGTGGAAAATATTGATATCAACCTTCCCGAATAGTTATGAGGTTTCAATGAGCTCATGCATGTTAATGTTTAGCAGAATTGCTAAGACAGAGTGAGAGCTCAATCAATGTCAGCTTTTATTTTATTTTATTTTTTCTTGTGGTAAATACGATTGCCCTCTGGAGTCCCCGGCTTGTTCTGTGAATTCTGAGCCAAGCACCTGCTTCCTCACCACATTTGTTGTGCTCAGCAGCCCTTGTTGTGGTCTTAGCTTCTTCTATCTTAGGAGAATGTGAACATGATCTGTCCCCAATATAGTCCAGGGGGGCAAGGAGGCTAATCATTGTAAATGGCAGGGTAGGCACAGCTAATGGTTTTCCAAGTAGCCGTTTACGCTCACAGTTTGGGAACTGGGTGTAATTTCTTCTTAGAATAACTCCTTACAGATATGTGGCCTCTTCTGAGATTGTCATCTAGTTTCCTGAGTCTCTCCTGTCCTTTGAAGACCCAGCTTTGGAATTTGGCTCTTTGGTTCAGCTCTCACTGCCAGTCTACTGAAGTGCAGATGGTATTTGTCATATGTGGGCCAGGTTGCCCGGCTGGGACACTCACCACTGGGCCAGGCCATATCTTCACCAAGTTGGGCTCTCAGCCATGGCTGGAGAGACGCCAGGGGGGAGGAGGCAGGGCCTGTGCAGAGCTGGTGTGGGTAATTGCTGCTGGGAGCCTGAGGTGGCCTGCTGCTACAGGGGCGGGATTCGTGACATCAGCTCCACTCAGGCAGCAGGTTCAGACAGGAGAAGAAGGCCGTCTCTGCCGGGTCAGAGAGGGCACTGGCAGCCAGCAGAATGGGCCCTCCCAGCCAGGGCTCCTTGGGGCCTGCCCGCTCTGGTGTGGCTGTTGGGGAAACCTGTTGGTTAAGCTCCTGTGTGTTTCCCCATAAGGCTGGGTCTTACAGTCCAGGCAGGAATGTGAAATGAGGGGAGAGAGCCCTTTATTGCCTCTGACATTTACTTGAGAAGCTGCCAAATGGTGGTTTATGTTTCTTAAACAGAGATGTGTTACGATAGTGAGGCTGCTTCTGTGGAGGTGACAGCGAGCCCTGCCCAAGGCTGGGCCTCCCCGATGTATCCCTTTGCGAAGCCAGCAGGTGGCATGATAAAGGGAGTGGATGGTCATATTTCGGGGGTAGCAAGTGTAGCTTCCGGGGCACAGAGTGTGACCTTGGGGACGTCGGATCATCTCCCTGAACTCCGTTCTCATCACCTAGACGGCAATACGGTCTGGCCCCCTCCAGGCTTCTTAGCAAATGTTCCTGAGCTATCTGCTTCCACGGCACCAGGGCAGGTTTTTCACAGATATGATCTCACTTAATCCTGTAACGGCTACATGATGTAGGTGCTATCATTATCCTGATTTCATAGACGAGGCACGGATGTGGCCAAGGTCTGGCAGAGCTGGATGTCACCTGGAGCCACCTGGCTGCCGCTATTAGGCTGGAGTCACAATCACGCTGTGTTTCCAGAACCTACCTGGGACCTGGTCTTCTCCCTCCATGCACTTTGCTCATTCTGGAATAGCACTTTTGTCGATGCCATCATCTGATGAATGCCCATTCCTTCACTGGATTCTGAGTTATCTGTCTTGGTTTTTGCTCCCCACCATATCCCCAGCACTTAGCTCTGAACCGAAAAAGGAAATTTCCTTGCAGTACACTCCTGAGAGGCTGCCGGGAGGATTAAATGAGATAAAGAACTTGAAATAACAGGTAGTTCCCTCTGAAATCACCCAGCAATTCTCTGAGCTCACAATAGGCACTTGAGGAATGGTTATCCCTGGGGAAGACTCCATTTGGGTTCTTATTTGAAAGGGAAGGTCTCCAAAGTACTTTCTGCTGAACGTCGAACATTGACTCAGACCCTCTTTCTGCCTTGGGGAGGAGCGTTTCCATCACTCTGTTCAGCAACCTAAATCCTACCTTTAGCTTCAATTGGGAGCTAAGAAAGAACATCTCCAAAGTGCCAAGTGGTTAAATTCCCTCATGAAGTGAGAAACAAACCAGGCTTCCGGGCTGTACACTCTCCCCACTCTCTTCTCTGCAGCCTGTGTTTGTGATGCCTGACGGAATCCAAGGAGTCAAGGGCCAGCCTCGAATTGGGGTCCTTAGATGGCTACTCTGTGCAGCCTGTTCATGACCTTGCCCCACTCCTGCAGCCAGCAGCAAAGGAATGATGCAGTGTGGTGTGTCTGTGCAAGGAGACCCTGAGCATTCGATTTCTAACTGGTGCCTCATCGCACGCCTGTGGGAAATTGGATGAGTTTTCAAAAAGTTTGCGAAATTTGGCCATTGTATTTCCTTCCTCCATCATGCTCACCCTGAGTCTTTAGCTCACATTTCTGAGAACATTGAACCCTACCCCTGGGCATGGCTAGGGTAGTGGGGGATTGCCTTCTGTGAGGCAAACATGTTGCCTGTCTGTCAGACAGAAAGACAGACTGAAAGCTAGGTCTAATTGATCTCTAAGCTGGAAGGGGTGTTTGTTTAGATACCATCAGAAAAGAAAAATCGGCCAGAGTATCATTTTCAGATGTATTTAACTCCATTAGCAAAGATAATATTGTGGGAATAGGTTTGAAACAACACGTTCTAGGAGCAGCATCAGGTAATGCTTAAATGATTTTGGCTCATTCGCCTAAAGTAGAACCCAGTCAATCAGAAAGTCAACACAAATTTATTGAGAGTCTATTATATGCCGGTTCCTGTTCTGGGACTAGGGAAGTCCTTCACTGGGAGTCAGTTGCCCCCACCCTAAATTCTGTATGTGGAGGGATAATAAAGGTAGAGGAAAAAAATGTATTAGTAGGAGAAACTGATATATTTTTTTTCCCTTAGTGAATGTCTTAATTACCTTTTTGAAAAGTTCACCAGGACCAGGCTGGTTATTTAAGATAGAGTTATCTTACTTTGGAGCAAGACAGTTCTTGGCATTTGTGGCTGAGGTCTTTATTTTTTAAGGAGGTGTCCTCATTTGCTAAAGACAATTTCTTGGCTCTGACAAACCAGCCCAACAGTCACCTGCCTTCCTTGACAGGACTATTGCCTCCCAACATTGCCACACCTAGGGTGTGTGCCGGGGCCCTCGATTTGCAGCAGGAATATGTTTATTCACTTAGGGTGAGGTGGTGGCAGCTTCTGCTACACTCCCCACAGGTGGCTTGGCTCTTCATCAAACCTCTTTCGATTCACATGGGAAGCCTTCAGGAACTCTGAGAGCTGCTCAACAGTGTCTACCCTGTTGATGGGGGCAGTGTGAATCTCAGAAGACTTGGAGTTGTCTTGCTAACACGAAGCTGTGATCTTGTCATCAAACGTGGTATGTAAAATCTGTGTGACTGAATTGATAACTTAGCAAGACTTTTTATACAAATATTATTTTAAAATAGAAAAAAAACGTATGTTACATTATGTTGATTCAGGAAGAGTGTCATTTTTCTTATAAGGGAGAGAGAATGGAGTCAACCATTTTAGAAATGTTGGAAGTCTTGCACTGTGGATGAATCAAATGGACCCACGCTGACTTGTGCCATCTTATCTCTGAATGGTTACAGCGTATGGATATTTACGCTTATGTGAACACACACACACACACACACACACACACACACACTTCCTCTTCTTGGTCTCTTTGGACATCTCTCTATTTTCTCTTAAAAAGCAGTTCTGGATCTCTACCCAACTGTCTGGCTCTTGATCCTTTTGGAGCTATCAGTGCTTACCTGCCTGGCCCTGTTTGTTTAACAGGAACTCTTGTGTTTTAACTTTTGTGGACTTGACACCAGGGTGTCCGGTTTCCTGGGTCTCACTCAGGTCATTAGGTACCTGTTCTTGCCCTGTTCCAGTTGTGCTTCCCACCTGGGCTGTCACTTTAGCCCCTGACCTTCAGCTTTAAGTGCTACCCACCAAGCCCTCAAATACACACAGGAGCCACTCGAGGATGCCCGTCTTCCCTTGGTGTGATTAACGGCAAAGGGGAAGGAGGGTGCGCAGCACACGCCAATGAGTGTGCCAGGTGCTCTTACCAAGCCCGACCCAAGGCAGGTTGTCTTCACCAACCAAAGGCCCTGGGCACAGACATGACTCATGCGCACATCTGCCAAAGGCTTGGCAGGGGAGGCCTCATCTGGAGGCCTGAATCTTAAGGCCAGATCACCAGCCAGGTTCTATGGAGGGAGCAGAAGATGACAAGCAGTACAGGGAGAAGCAGATGGGGTGGGGCCAGATCCTGGGGTCCTGGGCCATCCACAAAGCACTTTGAGGGATGTTTATATGCCAAATAGCATTTTCACCAGGATCCTTGGGTTGATTCTACAAACTATCCCTAACCCCAGCTGATGGAGAAACTGCATGGATAGCACATGTGGTAATATAACATGCACGACACTACCCATTATGTTAATTAACACTAACCATTGTCTGACAGTGTGCTATGTGCTTTACTGGACTGGTTCATTTAATCCTTTCATCAATCCCGTGTGATAAATTAGTATTTCCCTTTTACAGATGTGGAAACTAAGGTACAGATAAGTTAAATAGCAGGCTGAGTTTCAAAGCTAGTAAATGATAAAATCAGCATTTAAACCTAGGCAGCCTGACTCCACAGCCTCTGCTTACCATAATACTAGGTGCTCATGATGTATAAACCCCTGGTACATACACTTGTTGTGTAAAAGACCAGATAGCAAATGATGTAGGCTTTGTGGGCCAGGTGGTCTTTGTGGCAACTACTCAACTGTGCTTTTGTAGCATGAGAGCATTCAGAAACAATATGTAGATTAATGGTGTGGCTGTGTCCCAATAAAGCTTTATTTGTAAAAACAAGCCAGTGGCTGGATTTGACCCATAGGTCATAAGTTGCTGACCCCTGGCATAAACCAAAGAGGAGACTGAAGTTGCAGATTCAGGTGTTCATTGGAACACTTATTATATGTCAGGCACTTCAATTAACTTATTTTATTGAATCCTTCAAAAGCTGAGAAGTAGAAAAGGAATTCCCAGTTTACAAATGAGAAAACCGAGGCTCAGTGAAGTCAACTTTCCTTGAAACACACAGCTAGTAAATGGCAAAAGGGAACTGAACGTAACTCATCATAACTCATGTTCCTTTGTCCTTTTTCTCTGTAGGCTTTCCAAGCAGACTGAAGGCCCATAAATAATCAAGTCTCCAGAAGCTATATTGCTGCCTTTTTCTTTTTCAGGAAAGTGTGAATGTGTCATAACTTGGCCAGGACTAGCCAGTTGCAAGGCATGCTGGGACCTCAGAAGCATGAGACATTTGGAAGAGGAAGAGCTGAGGCTAAAATGGAGGAAGCTTACCCAGCTGGAAAGCTGGCCAATGGTAGAAGGAAGTTCTGAGTTATTCAAATGGATGGGGGGGAACGCTGACAGGTTCCAGGTGAGTCTCACCTCTCCAGTGGGCATGTAGGCAGAAGGATCAGCAGTCTCCAGCGCATGATTACACTGGAGCAGTATCCACGTTTGGAGCAGGAACCTGGGTAGAGGCTCTGGGGAGGAGGGAGATGAAAGGGATTGGCCACCATTGGAGCGGGCTGGTTTTTAGTAATGAATTCTAGGCACAGAAAGCAGTCAAAGTGAGAAACAGAAGTCCTACGTGGAACATGGTCACGTAGCCCAAGTAGAAATCCTGCCCTTCCTCCCGCTTGAGCTGAGCAGTCATCTCCTCGGAGCCCTTTGCCGAAAACTTTAGGTAGGTAGACCTGCTCTTCATTATCTTGCTGGTGCATTTTTCTTTACTTAGATACATTCTCACTTCACTCGCCATGGCACTGGCTATGCCCTCTTCCGGGAATATCTTCTCTCAGATATCCTCATGCCTTGCTCCCTCATTGTTTCAAGGTTCTTTTCTCAAAAGCCACTTACTCGGGGAGGCATTCCCTGACCTCGTCATTCAACATTTTAAAACCTCTCCCTCTCCTGATGTTTGAGTACCCCCCTTTTCTGTTTTACTTTGTTTCTCCTGAGCATTTACCACCAACCTACAATATGCATAACTTCTTTATCGTATTTCGCGAATGCTCTCTAGAGGGTCGAGAAAATCAGGAAACGGCTGTAGTTTTGTCACGGTGTCCACAGTCTTTAGAACAGTGCCTGGGACACTGCAAGCACTCAATAAATAAATATGTGTTGAATTAATGAATTAATTTATTACAAGTTCTAATTATGTATTTAGTCATTTATTATCTGTCTCTCCCACTAGACGAGAAGCTCTGTGGGAGAGAAAACTATGTCTGTGTTTTCATTATTGCATCCCCGAAAAGAATGCCTAGAATCTATTAGGTGCTCAATAAATACTTGTTGAGTGAAAGAACGAGTGAGAATTAGGAGCAGATGTGGCTCCTAACTGGCAGAAGAAACCCAAGAACTTGTATATCCCATTATGGTAGCCCTTATCAAGTTGTATTATATTATGTTTATTGTAATTATTTGCAAAGGATTTTTTTCTCACTAATCTAAAAATTCTTTAAAGGGCATATGTGGCGTCTTATTCGTCTCTGAACTCAAGATCCTTAACACAAACTGGCACTTAGTAGGTGATGATTAATTACCTGCCAAATGGATAAAGGTATACCACAGCAGCAAAAGCCAGGCCCAAGAGTACAAAATTCATTTGAGAGCCCACTTACGGCTGAGGCTAACCCTTCCTAGTTTGGGACTGACAAAGGGGAGACAAGGCTGAATTTGTGAGGGGTGAGTGTCAGAGATACACCTGGGAAAGGCTGAGAGGATCAGACGCGGAGGACTCTGGGAGACCTCTCAGAGTCACCAGAGGATGGCGCCCTTCCAGGCAAGGCTGATCTTGGATGGGGTGGCAAGGTCAGCCAAAGGAGAGGAGGCAGGCAGGTGAAGTAGATTGAGATGGGATGATGAAAAGACCAGGAAAGAACCCGTGGCCATTTGGGCTGCTCATGCTCATTCAGTGAGGAGTGAGAGGCAACATGAGAGACTTGGATCCCTGTGGCTCCAAGAAGAGGCCAGCCAGGAGCCCAGGTGCTCTTCACATCTCAAAATAAGTAGGCAATATGATGCGAACACCATTCTCACCTCCTTCAGGAAGCATGGGTCCCGCTTTGCTTTTCTTTACCCTTGAAACCCCTGCCCGATGTGGGCTGTTAGTGGTACACCATCCATGGGGTCGATCCAGGATGCTTCCTGGAGTAAACATTAGTTATCAGGGATGCCTTTGGGTGGTTATTTATCTTAAACGAATGAACGTTTTAAATGGATGAATGACTAAATGAGCAAATGAATTGATGAATGACTGAAACAAACTTTCTGCAGTTTTTTAAAATGAGGCACAAGGTGGGGTGGTCTATTTAGGAACGACAGAAGCCCTTTCAATGAGTGACAATGCCAGTTGGGTTTCAGAGATGAAATCCTATCCAAGCTGCATGGATTTTTAACAAAAGTGTGTCTGAAAGCGAAAGAAATTGAGTTGGGCTCTGAATACTGCAAACAAATGTTTGTTGTTTAATTGATTTTTGAGTTTGGAACTGACTTGAGAGTTTCTGTGTTGGTTAATAGATGGATGATATTTGTAGATGTCACTTGGCTATTTTACAAAACCAGTATTTTCTATTTTTAACCTATATAAATTTCCTGCAAAGGCATATTAGGTTGAGGAAGGTGAAATTAAGTCTATCGTCTTCTCAGCGTGTTTCCATGATGCCTCCTTGTTATTTCTATAGTTGCTTCATTGTGTATTTTGGTAGTATGCTATTTGGTGTCCAAAGATATATGTTTGCTCTGAATTTTATTTGTTCCCATTGTCATTACAGAGTACATTGGTTCAATATATATAGTTAGTGGGGGAAAAAACATGACAGACAGAGGGTTGGTGAAACAGAGATGACACAAAATGTGGGGAAGAGTGAGGACACTAGCCTATCTGTGATGGACAAAATAGACCATGGAAATGGAAAGAAAGAGAGATGGGTATCTGTTGAGTGTTTTCTGTGAGTCACTTGGGACTTTGGCTCTGTTTTCTTATTTAGTCCCCACAATATGGTCTCAGATAGGTATCAGCATGCCCATTTTATACACAAAAGAATTGTAGATGGAGAAGTTCAGTGACTTAGCAGAAGTTGTTCCTTGAAAATGGGTCAAACACTTTTTCTGGTAACATTTCAATGTTTCAAGATGGAAGATACTGTAGACTACAAAGACAAAGCTAGATGAAGTGGGAGGTAAGGAGAACAGAAGAGAGGGAAGCCAAGATTGTGAAAAATCTGGAAACCAGGGTGAAATCTTTGTGGCAATGGAGCGTCTCAGACAGAGTGACTTAGGTGTGTTTAGGCATTAGGCAACCCTGTCCCCTGCTTTGGTAGAAGCTGGCTCAGAGGATTGATGGATGATGCTGAACCCACGGGAGTAAAACTCAGACCTACAGCTAAGAGTGCCCTTGAAAAATTAGTTCCTGATACTTGAGCAGGGCTAGAATGTCCAATTTAAGAAACTTAATCTGCTGTAAAAAGGCAAAGGTGAGAAGCTAAAAACTTGGGGGATTATTGTAAAAGTTTAGAACTCAGGACTATGACTTTGATTGAAAAGGAAGTAGAAGAGAAAGGGGAGGATATGAGAGACATTTGGAAGGCAGAATTTGTCTGATTTAATTGTTGATTGCATATCCAACACAGAAAAAAAAAAAAAAAAGATAAGGTTTGGAGTAAAAAAAGTCCAAAGCATAAGTACTGAATTATGCCTTTTGCGTTCATTTTCTCATTCTACCTTCATAACAACCCTGTGAAATACATACTATGTAGGACTCCTATTTACAGATGAGAAAACTGAGGCTCAGAGAATCTAAATGACTCTTACAAATTGTTAAGAGATGGAATTCAAGTCCAGTTACTTCTAATTCCAAAATCTAACTTCTTCAGACAAAGAAGTGTAGCTGCTGCCTATATATATATATATAGGCATATATATCTGAAACATAAATAAGCATCCAGTGGCCGTGATATTGAAGGAGCTAACTATGTTAAACAAATATCTGGCTTCTTTAAAAAAAAAAAAAAGTGAAAACAAGGCAGAGTGCTGAGTCACTCACCCCAAGAAGCCCGAGGGAGGTAATTATAAACAGCTGGGACAGACATCATGAGGCTCCACTAGAAAAACCAGAGGAGATGCAGGAAGGGACTGGCTTTGGAAAGGAGAAGGAGAACTGAAGCAGGGAAGTTATTTCAGAGGACAGAGCATGGTTAGACGGAACCAGATAGAGCCAAACAGAGCAAGAGACTGTTGTTTTTAAAGGAAAACAAAAAAGGAAACAGAAAAAAAAATCAAATTCTAAAAACTCAAGAGTTCCTTGAGCTATGTTGTCTCTCTGTAAACAATAAAGTAGTAGACACATGACTCAAAACCCTACTCCATCACATGAAGATAAGTTGGAGTTGAGACAATGCCAGCAGTGGGGAGACCAATGAAAAACTCTACACGTGGAAGTGTGGAACTGAATGATGAAGTACCCCATTTACACTTTGAGGTTATTTGTTCTTCATGTTCTCTGTGGGTACCAATGGTTTGTTTATCTCAAAGGTTAAGCAACTAATGTTTTTAATTGACAGATGACCCCATGGCTTTTGATATACAACCACTGAGTTAATTTTCCCTTGCTGAAATTGCTGCACCTCTGAATTGTCATACCTGCTAAGCCACCTCCATTGATGACTGTGGGATCATCTGGGCCGCTCCTGAGCGCAAGCCCTGGTGGAGGGAGGACTTATATAGCACTGGCTCTGCGATCTTGGGTGCATCTCATTAATCCAAAAATGGGAAGTCAGGAGGGGAAGTGGATTGGGAGTGTGGGTGATGCATACTCACTTTCTGCACCCAGCCAACATTGCTCGGCATCTGCTCTACTCCAGGGACTTATCTAGAGGCCCACAGACAAGTTGAGTTTGGGGCATTTAGCTTCCGGTGAAAAGGAAATAGCAGAGGTGTCCTTTGTAGGCCTTTAAACGTAGATGAGTAGAGATGGGTGAACAATTGGACGTGAAGACATTAATTTGAAAAAACTGGTCCGGTTGAGTGAGCAGGGTCCATTTGCAAATAGAAGTAATGTCAAGGGAGAAAGACAGTTCCATGGAACATAAGAGGAATCATCCCTCATTTCTGGTGGGAGTGTGAAAATGTGTAAGTGTGTTGCCAGGGGTCAGAGAGGACTTGAACAAAGACGAGCGTCAGACAGATTTGGGTCTGAACTCCAGGTCTTCACTTTAGAGCAGTCTGAGATCAGATAGCATTCAAAACGTCTCTGAAGCTCATCTATACTTGGGGCTAAAGCTATGTAGAACAAGGATGAAACTGGATTCATGTCTGTAAAATATCTGATGTGGTACCTGGTACAGAGTAAATTCTCAGTGAGTAGTAGTGGCCTTTCTCTTCTTTTGGAGGAGCAATATGACTAATGAAGATACGATGGTAGCCAAAGCCTACGCTTAGAGCTGGGTTGGAAAACCCCAAATTTGTAACAATTTAGATCAACAAGAATTATTAAGTGCCAGCCGCATCAATGATAAAAGGAAAGCAGAGCATAAAAACATAGCTTGTTTAAGGTCATGAAACTGTCAGGTAGGATGCAAATTCAGTTTCCCCAAATCTGCTTTGAAGATTGGGTCTGGGTTCCTCATTGTCTAGCTCATCTTGTTAGGGTCTGAGAGTCTGTGTTTTTAATTAAAACAAAAATGCTTCCATTCAGTGAACATACCTCACATTTCAGCAGCCATTAGGAGCACAATGGATCCTCCCGCTGGCCTTAATAAGATCAAGAAAGAAACAACAACAGCAGCCGATGTCTTCCCTATCTCCCTGGGCTCCAGAGCCTGTGTCTCTTTCTCTCTGGGAAGTCTATGAGTCAGGATACTTTCCTAGGGACGTCAGCCCCGGAAGCTGCACTCAGGTAGCCTTTGTGTGCAGGGGACCTGGCCTTCTCTAGGACCCCACAACAAGGCACTTGCTTGGTCTTGGCTTGAGAACTGAGCATGGTTCTTAGATGGAGGCTGTCTTTGGTCCTCCAGTTACCATCTTCCGGTGATCACTCCTGCTCAGGGTGCATTTGGGGAAATGGAATGAATGTATTGCATTCTTGGTAGTTCAGTAGGTGTCTCGTGCATTTGCTCACTGAGGAAGGTAAGGACTTGAGCAGACGGAGGAAGGCCCCTCTCTTCCATGTCTTCACCACACAGAGACAACAGAACAACAAGCCTTATTGTACTCAAGTTCTTGTCTGTTGTTTGTCTATTGGAAGTTTTGCTATTTGATGCCTATGGAATAGGACTCATGAGGACACAGAACCTGTTCTGGATCAGACTGACCCAGATTAGTACCCCAACTCTCGTACTCATCTTGCAAAATTACCCTTTGAGTTTCCATATTATCAAAGGACATTGTTTGGTGGATATAAATGCTCACTGTAGAGCTGGCATAGAGTATACTCAATAATGACAGTTAAAAACATTCCCCACATATCTTCTCAATACACACAGATATAAAAGAAGGTACATACCCTACCCTACATCACTAGCAAGAAGACCCCCTCAAAAGTCTACCCCAGAGCCATTTTCTGTGGCTCACACCAAACACAACATATCATACATTCCCTGGATTTCTTCCAAGGCAGTCCCAAATAGAAGACAGGGCTGCAGGGAGCTGAAGAAGTGGGAAAACAGTGAGCATTTCTGGTTCTGAGGTCTGTTAAGCAATAGGAAAACACCCGTTGGGGCTGATTGCTGGCAAAAAGCCCTTTCTGTTCCAAACTGGAGGCAAAGACTGGAGCATGAGAAGGAAACAAGCCAGCAGTGGTTTTGTTTGAAACCAGCTGGCTCATTTGATGGAGGCAGGCATCCAGCGCTGAGCTCTCATTTCCCCACCCCTTGCATTCTGTGAGAGAAGCTATCAGAATGGGAGGTCGCCATATTGGCCAAAGACTGGTCCCGTGGGGCTCGGAGAATGACAAAAGTGGCACAGAGTTCCTTTCCAGGGTGGTCTCTGACGGGAACAGAGACTCCAGGAAAAGTTTCGACGATAGAACATTAAAACAGAAACACATTTTTGGGGTTAAGTTTTCCAACTTGGGGTCCAAACTCCCAGACAATCTTGAAGACCTTCTACTAAGAAAATGTTCTTTGGGGTTCAGATTGGAAGGGTTTTTTTTTTTTTTTCTTATTACTGCTTTTTCTTTCCTAAACACAAAAGAATGTGAAGTTCTGCACTCCAGGAAGGCTAGAGAGAGAATGATCCATTTGTTTAGAGTAGAGGAGATGGTTTCCAGAGGATTTTAGGAAAATGCCCTTTGCCCGTAGGTCCTTGGTGCCCACGTCGGGCTAAGATGATTAAAGTTCCATTCGGAATTATAATAACCCAAAAGATATACTTGGGCCACTGATGGGCCTCCAGGTTAGTCACTAAACTGATCGCTCTCTTTGGGATTGTGGCTGCTGTATTTTTGGAAACTGGGCACTTTTTAAAAAAAAAAAAATTCTATTTTCTCATGGCTCTGTGTGCGGACCTCATTAGTTTCCCAAAGTCTCTGCAGAAGAACAATTGCTCTAATTTCATTTGGCAAGGTTCTAAAGCTTGAAAATTTCTCATACAATATAAACTATATGGAACATGAATAGATACACTTATATCTGACCTCTGTAATAGATGGCCCCATATACATAATAGGCTACAGCCCCCCGCCCCCCGCAAACATGCACATATGTGTATATAAATATTTTTTTTCCCTGCCTTCCTGCCCTTATCCTGGAATTCTTAGCAATTTGGCTTGTCCCTGCTTATTAATGATGTTTCCAGAGCAGAGCTCATTGGTGCATTTTCAGCAATGGGCTGATTAATAGGTGGGCACAGGGGAGCTCTTTGAGAGGCTGGGCATTGCTGGCTTGTTGACCTTGATGCTCGGGGGATAGTCTAGCTTCAAACTATGGAATCTCAGTTAGCATCATAAATTGTGGAGCCACTGGTTTTATTGCCCTTCTGACTCCTGCTGGGAATGTTGTTTCTCTTTAATAATGGGCCGAGCAGCATCGATGAGCACTTCCCCTGCCCCACCTCCCTCCACCACTTGCCCTTCCACTCCCCTCCCCCACCTCCTTTCTCCACCTCCTAGTCACCAAAGCAGACACGCACGTGCACGCGCACATGGGCACACATGTACTCTCATGGGCACACACACGTTCTCATGCACACATGCTCACAGGATTACATACATTTATATACACCATACACCCCCATGTATATATATAGAAACCTATCACTCCCCCTCCTTTGGCTTCAGGACTTAATAGGGACACCCCCTCACCCCCCCCTTTCCTTGGCATCGCTAAATCAGGCAGGGATTTTCAAAAGGCACTTTTCTAAGCTTCAAAGAAAAACAGAAAGTAACCAATCTTAGAAAATATGAAGAGCTTAAAAATAGTCCTGTTTTCAAAATAGAGATTTCTAGAATCTCAGTAGAAATAGAGAAGAGCTGGCCTGCCTTCTAAGTACTGCTCTCCTCCACGCAGCAATGATGACTCTTCTTGCTTCCTCGTTTCCCCCGTCCCCTGGCCTCCAAGAGCCATCCCACTCCTTGGGCCTCAGGGACTAATCTCCAAGCTCAAGCTTGCCCTAGAGCTGGACCCAACGGAAGATTCACTTTCCTGCCTGATCTTGGTCCCTCTCACTTCTAGGTCTACTCCACTCCCATAACTATTAGGTGGGTGCAAAAGTAATTGCGGTTTAAAAGGTTAAAAATAATTGCAAAACCCACAATTACTTTTGCACCAACCTAATAGAAAACTCTAGCTCATGACTCGGACCTCCGTTCAGTTGTCACTGTTTTAGGGAAGCCCTCTGGGGCCTCCTGGTCTATCAAACCCCTCTGTTTACATTCAAGACTACTGTGCTTCTTTTCCCTTTCACAACAACCCTCATAGATGTAAATATATATTTATTTGTGGGAGCATCTGGTTCAAGTTCATCTCCACAGGTGGACCGTAAGCTCCTTCAGTGCAGAGGATCCCCCATCTGACAGTATCCCCCCTTAAATCCTCAGCATCCATCCCATTACCAGGAATGCAGTTCTCATTCAATCAATATTTGTTGGTTGAACAAACACCCCTTCTGTACTGTGCTACACACCTAGAAGAGGTAGTTTCCCAAATCTATCTTAGTTCCAATGTCCAGGACATCCATCTGTTTCCATATCATAGTAGATGCTGTTGGTGTCCTGTTCGGGTTCCCCCTCTACTGAGCTGGTGTGTCTATCTCTCAGCAGTCCTGGATGGCAGTGACTCACATCTGATGCTCCTCCACAGAATTATTCTGAGATCAGGAGCTGCCTCACCCGGAAATGTCTGGGAAGCTACACCCGCGCTCCCCGAAGGTGGTCAGTAGCCAATGACCAAGTCATATGGGAGTAGAAAAGCCTGGCCCCCTTGCCTCAAGGTGGAAACTCTGTGGTGCATGCAGGTTGCAGAGTTGAGACAAGCCTTCAGCTGAATCCACATCTTTGCCTGGTGTCTTCTCCTGCCTTATGCTGCTTCCCTGTAAGACCCCTACAGGTTTTACTCCAGAGCGCTCCCTAAATAACTCATTTGCATAGGACTCTCTATCTCAGGAACTGTTTCTAGTGTACCTAAACTAAAACACATTCTATCTTCATAGCCAGTAGGATACTGGTAATCTGACTTTCTGGAAAAACAAACAGCAACTCTGATCATTTGTAGCATTTGCCAATTGCCATAGTGTAAATAACTCCCACTATGGCCACCTTCAAGCTACTGAACTTCAACACAAAATTGGGAAGAAATGAGCACAATTGGCTCGGGTGCTGGTACGAGCCATGCCTGGAATACCACAGCCCATAATACATAATACATGAAATTTAAGTTGTATACATAATATTAATATCATTAATGGTACCATTGGAGTATTAACTATATGGTAGGCATTATGCTAAATATTTTATATTTGTCTCAGTCCTCACAACAACCCCAGGATGTTTGTACCATTATTACCCCCAGTTTACAGATGTAGAAACTATTGCTTATAGAGTTACATGATTTAGCGATGGTCGCACGGCTAATAAATACTAGAGTTGAGATTCAGACTCAGACCCGATTCTAGAATCTTAATGTATGACCATATTTGGTGTCAGCTACTAAAAGGTAATACATGTTCTCTCCATGTGGATAGGATTTCATATTCTGCATAGTGACTTTTTTCTGCATTGTGACTTGCATTCCTTATTTGATTATTTTAATAGTATAAACTACTCAGTGCAAACACAATTATTTTCAAGATTAGGACATTGAGGCTCATTGTGATTGGTTCAAGGGTTCTGAGGACCAGATCTAGAGCTACAGATTGGGGTTCTCATGGTCCAGGTGTCTTTCCCGCAGGCCTTACCCCTTTCTTCCCAGGATCCCAACTCTCAGTGGCAACCTTGCTATTTTCTGGATGTGAAATCTATCTCAACCTGATCCAGAGAAAGTCAGCATTCAAGGGATTGCGGGGGAACGTCAGTCATCAATTCTTTTAGCAGACTGAGCACCTACTGTTGTCAATCTAGAATGGAAACTCAAGTAAGAATGATATGACCAAGGCTCCTATGGAGGTGTTTGTTAAACCCACTCAGTTTAGTTTAGTGAACAATTAGCAAGTAGCTGCAGCACCTGGCAGGGAATCCCAAGGGGTTTCTGAAATTTTTTTTTTCTCTGCTGCAAAGCACTTAATGTAGAATTTGGCACATGACAGGCAATTGATATATCTAACTAGGTCTCTTCTCCTTCCTTGGTCCAAAACTGTTAGCAGATCCTGCTGGAGAATGACACTGCATTTATGCCACGGTGCAACTGAGCACATAGATCATCCAGACCTGGAGGTTTTTGGTTCACCCCTCAACGCCATCTTGTGGGCAGTGGAAACTCTGCCAGGGTTTCGAGAGACCTGCAGAGCGTTGTGTGATCTGACTTAAAATCAGAATTGGATAACCCACATGGCTCTGCAAGGAAACCTAGAGATCATCTCAGTGTGCAGAAGTAGAATTTAAGAATCAAGAACAATGAAGTCTAGTCCTGGCAAGGATATGGACGAGGCACCTGACTGTGGTTGGTTTACTTTTCAGTTCCCACCACAGGGGTTTGTTTTTGGGTCTGTGACTGTGTCTTTGGCCAAGACCTTTGACCTCTCTCAATCAAGATTCCGCAGTTGAAAAGTGGAGATAAAAGTAATGCTTTTTTTTTTTTTACTTCCTTCTTGAGAAGATATGATGAGATTATTCATAATTAGCAATCTGTTCAACACTTGGCTCTTTAAATGTATTCATAAGTGATAAATATTATTGGTATTGTTACTAGCATTATCGCCTTAGTAATGGGTTATTATTTTCTGCCCTCTCTCCCAGTTAGACTGCCATCTTGATGATTACATACTTGAAAATCTGAGTCAAATTCTAGGAGTTGTGAACTGATAGACTTTCTTCCTTTTCTGTAGGAAAGAAACGCAGGACAAGAATTACCTCTTGGAGGATGGGCCTGTGAATAAGTTAGGTGGTTGTTAAGTGGGACAGGAAGCCAATTATTGGGCACACTGTCCACTGAGCACCAGGAAGTGAATTGTCAGTGATCAGGAGAGTCTGATGATTCCCCTGAAACATGTATCGATAGAGTATTGGGTGGATATAGGACATTTAGAGATAACTGACACGTAGACCCTCCTTCAAGATCTCATCGTTAACGTTTCTCACCGTGGGATAATCTGATGAATGCTATCTGCTGCTCCTCTGGGGGACAGAGGGAACTATGCAAGGTTTTCCCCACACCATTTTACTTATAATTTCAGGCTAAACTCAGCCATAGACTTCATCCTTAAGAACTCTGAATTCAGTTGGCATTTATCAAATACCTGCTAGTGTCAGTGGTAGAGACAGACAGAGCTCACGCTCTCAAGACATTGGTACGGTTTTAAGGTAGTAAATCATGAACTTGATAGATTACAGACCACAGCCATGGCCAGAATTGACCACAGCCACACGGGATGGGCCCTGTAAAGGGCTATGGGCAGTCTGTCTGGAGAGAAAGAGTTCCTGGTTAAACTTGGTTGGAAGTGGTGGGATTTATTAAAAGAGGCCCCAAAAGATACTCGGCTTACTCTACTATTCTGCGGCCATTCTGGGTGGAGGTACCATCTCGTGGCCAGCCTCAGCTTCATACTGACTTGTCAGTCAGAATATGTAGATCACCCTGAGTCCAATCTTCCTCCCCTTCTCAGAGAAAGAGATGGAGGTAGTTGGTCTTTGAAGAAATCGTCAATGGGCCAAGCACCCTGGCAGCCATGTACATACATATGAAAACAATGCAGTGGACATTGTATACACCTACTCTACTGCTGAGAAAGCTAAGGGGGCTCAAGAGTTAGAAAAAGTCACCCCGTCACACAGCGGGAGGGCAGTGTGTTAGACGAAATTTCCCAGGTTGTTTTCCACTACACAGGCTGATGGCTAGGAATGTAGGCAAAACATCTCAGTATGCATGCACTTTGAAGATCAATGTCCTGGCCCTCAAATAACTCCCAGTCCAGTAGAGAGATTCTTAACCTTTCAGGGGGAAGGGCAGGGTGTGGAAATATTGTGTAACTTTGAGACTCTCCCCAGAAACATACTGAAAACCTTGCTCATGGTTTCGGAGGAATGTTTGCACCCCTCCTCCCATCCCAATACTCAGCAAAGACTCTGGCCTCCAAATATTCCGGACACAGACCCTTTGGTAATTTCAAGGCGCTTGTGTAAAGGAGATGGTGCCAAACACTCTATTAGAATCTGCATGAAACGAACTAAGTGCTGGTTGTGGGAATCACCCATGCCATGCTGGCTGCTGCCTCAGAGCTTAGAGGGATGGTGTGAAGGACACGAGTTATTTGAAAGGACTCCGGACATTCATCCAGGCAGAGGGCCAACTTCTGAGTGACTGCACAGCAGAACAGTCACCGCGAGGGGCTCTGGGTCCATTTTCTGTCCTCAGAATGAATCTCCTCGGGCTTGGCTGGGCAAGTTGGAGACACGGTGTAAATCCCTTTGTAGAATAGATCTGTATGGAAAGTAGACAGGAGAATGAATCCACGTATTGCATAGTACTTCCTTATTTGTTTTCTACCTAAATCAGAAGGATAGTTTGGGGAGTTGGCATAGTTGCTAAGATGTAATTTTTTTAAAAAATTAAGAGTTAAGCATTATAGGGACTTTGAGGGTGCTGGTTTACTGTATTTCTGGATCTGGGTGCTGGTTACACAAATGTTCACTTTGTGAAAATTCAGTGAGCTACATACATATGTATATGGTAGTATACTTTTCTATATGTTTATTATGCTTCTCTCTCTCTATATATGTGTGTGTGTGTGTGTGTGTGTGTGTGTGTATAGATATGTATTAAAACGTGTTTTAGAATGATGAAGCAAGCTATCTACAACTCAAAATTGTATGGGGAAAATAATATAATTAGCCAACATAATTTAAGTGCTCAAAGGCACAGTCAGCCAAATGTCTGCGATATTAGTTTAAAGATCCTGTGAAACATGACCAAGATAATGCCACACACGCTAATACACTGCATTGGGGGTGCACAGGACCTGCTAACTCCCTTGCAGCGCATCTGATGGCAGGGACACTGGGCTCTCTCTGGGGTCTTGAGTGACTCCAGCCCCTGCCCCTCTCTGGGGCCCTGCTTCCTAGCTCCTGGCTCCTCCAGCCTGAGTCCTGGCTGCTATCAGCTACAAGGTCTGTGCATTAATCCTGAACTGAGCAATCTTGCAGGCGCACTAGGTTGTGGAATATGAAAGGAGTCTGCTGCCCGATTCTTGGCATGGTTTGCCCCCACGTATTAGTGTTGCACCCTGAAAAGCCTATCATCTCTTACCTTTCTATGGGCTCCTCTCATCCCAAGAGCTTCAGCCTTGGTTTACTGAGCAGCATTTCAGTACCCTGTGGGAGCTGCCCCTTCCCATCTCTTGATCATCTCTTTTAAGTAAAAGGCTGGATCCAGCTCCTTCTACCCCACTGCTCTGATTGCCTCCATTTCAAATTCCACCTCCTCTGCATACACGCTGGCCTTTAAAGACGAGGAGCCAACTGGACACCCAATGCAGTGGCTTTTGTCCTGACACCCTCCACTTCGCCCTCCTCAGGGCTCCAACTCACACACATGCCTTGTTCCGCTTGGCCACCCAGCACCATTTCATTCTTTCCTCCCCTTCCTGGCAGCTCCTGCTGTTTGGCATCTGAGTTATGACATCCTCTGTCTCTAGGCTTTAGGGAAGCTGCTGACTTCAGAAATAAGAAGGTCTAGCTGGACTATAAGAGGAAGGGCACGAGAGTCAGAACTGAGGTCCCAAGTCAGCAACAGACGGCTCAAAAGACACATGAGAGACGGCACGAGTCCTGCGCCGCTGCACGTAGGAAAGGCAGCCCCCGCAGGGAAAGGAGGATATACAGGCTGCTGCCCAGGCCATCCCTGGAGACTCAGTCTGGTTGTTCTGTCTGGTGGGGGATGAGGGAGAGGGTGGGACGTAATGACACAGAGTGATGTGTTTCTCTGCCTTTGCTCTCCATCACTGTGAAATGCCCCAATACCTGGTTTAGTCCTCATGCATGTCTTTATTTATTCACTTTCCAAAGGATTGAAAGAAGTTAACTCCCCATATGTCATGGGTCACTTGGATCCAAAATGCCTCTCGAAGACCCCGTAGATCATAATTTCTGAAAATATATCTCAGAAGACACAATTCTCTAAGGTCAGGGTCAGGTAGAGAACAGCAAGTATGTTGCAGGATGTCAATAAATCTGCAAGACCTCGACAGTATTTAACCTCTCTGAACCCATTTCCTCCTCATCTGTAAATGGTGATAATGATCGCAGCCCTGCCTGACTCTTGGGGATGAGGCTCAGACAAGATGGGAGAGTGCTCTTAGTAAACTGTAACGTAAGGACTTGTTATAAGCAGAATTGTGAGCAAGCAACTTTCAGGAAATGAGATTCCACTGGACAGCAAGTCTCGTGATACGGGAAGTGTCTCCAAGTCAGGCTTTTTAAGTTGCAATCCCAACATGTATGTAACAAAACCTGTGTAACTCTCTCGGCTGCTGGGTAAATAAATGTCTTGGTTTTTCTAAGCTTCAAGGACACGATCCTGTTTATCCCACCCTTTTCTATGGTCTCTACGGTCCTTACAGAATCCTGGCTCTCTTACTTCACGGACTTTATTCTCAGTCTCCATCATGGCAACCTTTTTTCTATTTGCATCTTAAAAATGTAGAGTTATCAAGAGTTCTATTCTTAACCTACTATTGCTTCACACTCCATTTGTGTGGTCTGGGTGATCTCACTCTCCCCAATCCAACTCCCGATAACTCCCAAATCCATAGCTCCTCCAATTCTCAACCCCATTCTCTCCTCCAATTCCCAACCTGTGTGTCTTCCTGTTACCTTCATGTGCCCCTGACTGACCATAGGGACTTCCCCACCAAACTGCCCTTTTCCCTACTCTTCTGTATCTGAGTGGACACCGTGGTCTACGCGTCTTTCCAAGCCAGAACGATGTCAGCACCCTCAAGAACGGCAACTGTGTCTGTCTCTTTTCACTATGGAGGTTCCGTGCCTTGCCAGGGATAGGCGCTCAGCAAGTCTTTAGAAATATATACATAAAAGATTCATTATCTCTTTCTGTCTCATTCCCTATTAAATAATAATAAAATAACAAAATTATATAAAGTAGATAGATAGGTAGATGGATAGACAGAGAGCTCTTGACATAAAGCTTACCACATAGCTACTTGAGTGTTTTCTGGGCGGTATAATGCATTTTATGTATTTATGTTATACACATATAGGTATATATATGTGGTATACATATGATATAGAATATATATGTATGTATGATATATATATATATATATATATATATATATGATCCTAAGATGTACAATTTACCCATTTTACAGATGAAAAAAGTGATTTTCCCCCAAACTCTTACGGATAATTAGTAGAACTACATTTATATTCCATTTCTAAGTGATTTGGAAATATTAATTCATTTAATCCTTACAACAACCTTTCTTAGTCAGAGACTACTATCTTCCCTACTTTACAGATGGAGACACCGAGATAGAGGTTAAATGCCTTGCTTGGGGTGACATCTGATTGGCCATAGAATAGGATTCCCGCCCCCACGGTCCAGTTCCGGGGTCTGTGTTGTGTTTTCTCCCAAATGCTAAACCCCGTAAGTAACTACTCTGTGCTAACATCTCCATATTTGCCCACAGGTCCCCCTGATATTACCTCTTGAATATCTTCTAGCTTGTCCCTTTCTCCCCTCTGTCAACTGGAGAGCACACAGCACAAATCAGTGGTACATATTGAATAACTGAACACACGAGTGAAAAAACTAAACAAATAAATGAGCGTCCACATTGCCTTCAACTCCTTTGGTGGGCCTACTTTCCTTTTTTTTTTTTTTTTCTGAAAGGCATTTTTTTTCCCCTCTTGATGTTTTATGTAGTTCAACATTGCTTTCTGAAAATGATTCTCATTATTCCTTCAGGTCCTCTCATCCATTATCATTTTTCCTTTAAACAGCTGATTGAAAAGGATTTGTTTCCTTCGTACAGGTCATTTTTGTCTGGTGGTGAGGCCAAATGTTTTCTCCCACGGGGCTGCATCTTCATTTTTATAATGGAAGTCAATGGGAGTTAATAAAGGGAATGGAAAAAACACATCGCTGCCAACCGCTTAAGTGTGTATCCATTCCATTCTGAGAGCCCCACCTGTCCTCACAGCATGCCTCTTGGGGAATCCTACAAGCAACTGGATGGCATTAGAGGAGACAGTGGGTATGTGTCTGTTTGGTCAGAGAGGATCATACTCATGGGAAAATTTTGGTGCTTAGAGGATACCTCGCAGACTCAGATCTACTGACCACTGGCAGTCTTAGAATGAAGGTCCTCAGTCGTTCTCTTACACCCACCACAAAACACTTATGAGGCTAGCATTCACTTCCTATTTTTTTCTGTCCAAACCAATTCACCGCCACTGCCATGCTCTGGGGCCAATTTATTTAGCCCATGCTCATGAGCTTCCATCGTGCTTGGTACGAGGTAAAGTGGCACTGAAGATAACGAGCCTGTCCTAGAACCAGACGCCCTGGGGTTTCAGTTCTAGCACCGAGGAATTTGAAGAAAGTGACTGAATTCCTCCAGGCTCCCATATCCTCATCTGTAAAGAGTGAGTGCTTCTGGTACCTTCCTCCTGGGGTGGTTGGGAGAATTAAATGAAGTAAGGCTATTAACGCAGGGATCCCAGCGCCTGCCAAAGGGTAGGTGCTCACGGGTGTTACTTGTGTTGATGACAAAGATGGTGGTGATGCCGGGGGTGCTGTGTTGGAGAAGGTTCAAAGTAAACTCAGCCACAGTCCCTTCGTTCAAAACACTCAATGCCAGTTGAGGAGATAGATGTGCCTTCGTACAGTCATGTGTGAGGAAGGGGCAAGAGTTGGGCTGGCAAAAAGCACTCCTGGCTAAGGTTATCAGGAAAGGCTTCGAGGAAGTGTTCATGTCTGAACAGGGCCCTCAAAATACGTAGACTTTGGAGACGTGAAGACAGCCTGGAGAGACAATGTTGTTGAAACAAAAATCAAATCTGGCAATAACTCCTACCAAAAAGCTGAGATATTTTCAAGCTGTCTTTGCTGCAGCTCTACCATGAAAATTCATGATTAGAATTTTACATTTACATAGCACCTTTATTTTTAGAGGCTCCAGTGATATCATTAAAAACTAAAACCTTCCATGTGAACATCGGTCTGTCTTAGAAAATGTGGGTACCTTTTCTTCCACTGAGTTTTCTAACTCACCGAAGAGACGGTGAGATGTTTGGACTAACTGTGAAATCTAAAATTATTCAGATAGTGAACATTTCTTAACAAGTGAATTTTAAGAAGTGTTTCCAAAGTAAAAGTGGTTGAAAAAGCCCTGGTAACAAAGGAATACGAATAACGTTCAGAATTGCTAGGGAGTTGGAGAGAAAAATATGTCAGGAAAACGTGTTAAGATGAAGGGTGTGTTCCATATGCTGTCAGGATATCTTGGGATCTTGTCCACTATGGAGGCAAACCGCTGAGGGTTCTATAAAACAGGTCAAGTAGTGGCGGAGAATGTCCATTGAAAACTGTGCAAGCCCACAGCAAAAGACACTTCCCAGGGCTCCATGATGACCCTATGGACCCTGGATCGCCAGTTTGTACGGACAGAGTGCTGCGTGCTTGTGACATGGTGATCATGCCTCTTTACTGCACACAACACCTTCTTTAGGGGAACACTGTTGAAATCCGGCCTCATTGTCAGTACAAAGCAAAATCTGCTGGCATTGGATACCCTCGTATGCTCTGAGTTTTATCGCCCTGAATGGTGCACAAGTACTTCATCCTAGGAAACACAGTGACCATGCCGTCTAACTTAGCCCCTCCGAGCCCCTCGCTGCTCCCCACTTATGCTGGATCTCTTCATCCTGTTTTATGTATCAATCGCCTTTTCCTTACGGAAAGTAGTTAGTGGCTGATTGTTTCACAGCCCCCTCCGCCACGTGCTATAGCTTTTTGGTGTCCGTAGCCCTTAGTAGAATGTTTGATGCATGGTAGAACTTTAACAAAAATGGAAAGAATGAATAGATGAGTAAATGGGTAATTACTACAGTTATTTCCCTGGTTAAGGTTCTGTTCACTTTTAACTGGTCTACTGAACCAGTTCTATTAATGTTCAACTGTCTGCAGAAATAACATTATTTTTTAAATCTGTAAAGTTTTTTTATTGAAGTATATTCAGACAAGTGCACGTAAGTATACTCTTTCCCAGTTTGATGACTTTTTATAAACAGAACACACCCATGAAACCCGTTCCCAGATCCAGAAATAGAACATCACCAGCTTTCCAGAATACCTCTTGCTGCCCTCTTCCAGACCTACACTGCCCCTCATCCCCTCCCGAAGATAATCATTTCTAACCATAAATTTTAGTTTTGCCTGCTCTTGTACTTTTTATACACAGACCCATTCAGCGTGTACCTTTTTGAGTTTGTCTTCATTCATTCAATATTATGTTACAGTATTTATCCATATTGTTGTGCATAGGCAGAGAGCATGAATACAACAATAGGTTGTATGGTAATTGTGTGACTATACAACAAATTATCTACCGACTATGTACTCTCCATCTGGGGGGTTTTCAGTTTGGGGTTATTATGAATACTGCAGTTATAAGCAGTTTTGTATATAACTTCGGGTGCACCGATGTCCACATAGCTATTGGGCATGTATCTGGGAATGGAATTGCTGGGTCCCAGGGCCTACAGATGTTCAACGTAAGGGATAATGCCAAAAAGTTTTGCAACATGGTTGTATCCATTGATACTTCCAGTAATTGTAGTGTATGAGAGTTTGGGTTACTCCATATCCTTGCAAACACTTATTTTTTTAAAATCCTTTTTATTTTATTACAGTAGTTTCTTTTTCTCACTGTTCTGTCCATCCACAGTCTTGTAACCCATTGCACAGCATATCTTCTCCTCCCAGCCTCCAGCAGGGTTTGATGAAATCAATGCCTGGTACAAACTCTTTAGCAGCTCACTAAGGCTCAGCCGAGTTGCAAACTCAAACCCATCAGGGATATGTGGGAAGGGGTTCATGTAAGGCAATATGGCAGGATGGGCTCTGTGGCTAAATAGGTAACATATGCCCCATATTCAAAACAAACTTTGAAGATACTAACCTTATTAGATCAGGCCTGCCTGGTAGCCACATCCTTCAAACCCCTAATTTCTAGGAAAATATCCAAACACTTTCATCTGGTCACAAGGTCCCTTCTGGTCCCTGGCATTTTTTTTTTCTTCCATTCAACTTTTCGCAGCCATTCTTCTTTATACATACCCTTTACTTTTGCCAAAGTCAACTGTCCAACCTTTCCTGAACAGGTCATGTGTGTTCACACCTCCATGCCCTTGAACAATCTGTTCTCTTGGTCTGAGATACCTTTTCTCCTCTTCACTTGCCAGTACATTCTGAGCTCTGACCAAATGACCCAGCAGAGCCTTCTTGATCCTGGAGGAGGAGCTAATCTCATCCCACTCTATTGCCCACAGAACCTGGTTCTTCATTGCATTACCTAGTTATCACTTGGTTCTTAAATCATTTGTGAACTTGCCTGCCTTCCAAGTTAGAATTTGAGCACTGGGACTTAAACGACAAGGCCTAAGTTTAAGCCATAATTATAGATCAAGGGCCCAGCACAAGGCTTAAGATCTAGTAGATGCTCAATAAATATTTGTTGAATAAACAAACGAATGAGTGAGAGGTGTGGGAATGCAGTCCTATGCCTCAGATAGATGAGCATTATGCTAGGGAAATGCCAATCATTGTGTCAGATGGTGTCAGAAGTACTAAAAATGTAAGTTACAAAATGCTGCTTGGTAGAACTGGGGAAGAGAACATGGAAGACACGATAGAATTAAGAAAAGAATGCAGGAAAGAACGCTTAAATAGTAGGACTTTCTAACTGAGTACTATTAATAACAAGACTAGTTCCAAGCCTTGTTAGAGGGTTTCCATGCATTATCTAATTTAATTCTCATAAATATTCAGTAAGAAATTCTCATAATGATTCTGTAAGAAATGCCCTCCATGTTACAGAATCGTGAAATTGAGCACTGCCAGGTTAAGTTTCTCAAGGATGCATAGTTGTGGAAATAGATTTGAATCCAGAAGTGTCTGGTTTGTCTCAGCGTGTCACACATCATGCACATTGCCTCAAAATTAGTTGTATTTCTCCCACTAACTCAGTAACATAGGCAAAGCAACCACTGACCCAGTTTTCTAGGGAAGAAAGTCAGCATTCACAGATTTACGTACCTTATCCATGATCATACAGCAATTTAGTGAAGGAGCTGGTACTCTCCAAATCCAGCACTCTTTTCCATGATTCCAAAACATAAGTGGGCATTGAGGGGAGGGGAGTGGCAGCTCCACAAATGAATGTGACAGCCCTTTCATTGTCCACAGCAAACTCAGCAAGAGTGGGCATGCTTAGCAGAGAGGCCTGAGCAGACACCAATTAAGAGTCATGGATCTGGAGCCGGGCCCCTCTCTTGGGTCCTATCTCCTCTGCAGGGATTCTCAGCATTTCCCAGGGCCTGACCACTGCCGGCATTGTGCCAAGAAGAGCCAAAGGTTTAGTCTAGAAGATGCCTTTTGGGAATCCTTCTCTGGGGAAGACATTTCAAAACAAATCCAGATCATTATGCTGGAAGCAACCCTGGGAGAGAGGGCGATCTGGGTGCCTATTTAGAACTTAGCAAAGTCACACTCACACAGCATACACACGTTTGAAAGATTATGACTTATAGCCCTTCTCATTTCAAGAAAAACAAGTTTTGGAGTTGAATAATTTATCGTTGTCTGAAACTGATTTAAGTTGTAGCTCAGATGTTCCAACCAGACAGTCTAGCATGACCATAAGTGAATGCCCAGCTTTATCGTATTTTTCATCACAGGGAGTTTTCTTTGATTATTAAAGAGATTTAACATTTCCCCCTCTTTGTTTAATGGTTGTAGTTGATATTCAGTGAGCAGTCCTTTTGCTCATCTCTTTGTCCTTTTATCTATTTGGGTGTTGTGTTTTTCTTACTGATTCAGAAGGCTACTTGAATAAATATTTCATTGTGGAATATTATGCACCCAATGAAATGACACCAACGGGAATTTTAATGATATAAAACACTACTTATGTTATGATGTTAAGTGAAAAAAACCCAATGTAGATAAGTCATATATAAAATATAATCTTAATTGTGTTTTTAAAAATAAGAAAAGACACCACTTCCTTCTAAATAAGTTTTGGAAGGTGGTTGATATTTGAAACTATCAAGAGATGTTTTGATGTTGGGCTTATTGGTGATCTTAATTTATTTACTTAATGTCATACTTTGTTGTATGTGCTAGTTGTCAATTTGTGCCACTCAGCTCTACCCCTCTTGGTGGCCCTGCTTATGGCCCTGGAATACCGTTCCTTTGCCAGCTGACACAATGATAAAATGAGTCAGTAGAGGGCGCTGCAGAGATACTGGACTAGAGAGGGGCTACTCATCCTGGTTGTGGTGTTGTTTTGCCCCTGTTGTGGGGAGGTGGCTAGAGGGACACGCGGTGACTCTCACCTCTAGAGAGTTTCAGACACAATGCCCCAAGGGCATGATATTTATTCCCAGCATCCCAGAGATGCTCACCTAAAGGAACTTCTCCACCACCCAGTGAGCCAAAGCAGTGCCACCATGAACCGGATCAGAGACTGAGCTCTGCTCCAGAAAGTGTAAGCATCTTTCAGGTTTGTTCCTTCTTAGGGTTCTCAGCCTAGCCCTAGAGCTAAGGGCTGCTTCCTATTCTGCCTTTGCTGTCATCTCTGAAATTCTCTTTACCCCTTAGTAGGCCATGTCATACTTAATTCTCTGTATTAAACTTTTCCTGTTCAAATTACTAGGTATATGGATTTTGTCTCCTGTTTGGACCCTGACTGACTAGTATATTGAATTTTTCCACATTTTCAATAATTCCCATCAGAAAATCAATTATTGCTTATTTGCCCTTTATTAAGATGACCAGTCTGAGATTTACACACATACACACACACATACACACACCATATATATACATATGTATATGTATATATATACATACTTATGTACATATATACCTATATATATACATTTGTATATGGTGTATGTGTGTAAATCTCACCATATATATGGTGTGTGTGTGTGTGTGTGTGTGTGTGTGTGTGTGTGTGTGTGTGTTTGGGATAAACCATTATTTTTTGGTAACAAATGATGAAAAGGTAATAAATAATAAACGTAATCTGCTATCTAAGCCATCCAGTACTTCGCACTAATTTTTGCGTAGCACTCTTACGGCTATAACAATAAGTGATTGTTTTCTTTAGGGGGACTAAAATGCCAGGTTTTGCCATGAGGTTTTCAAATTTATTTTATTGAATTGATAGTTTTCTATCAGTTTATATGTCCTGTGAAAATGAATATATTGTGGAGATTATCATATAGAAGTTTTAAAGAGCTCACAAGTAAAACCACTGGGGTTCTGGATATTTGAGGAATTAATTTTTCTTCTTTGGTTCTTGGCATGACTCTGAATCAAATTGACAGTGGACCCAGGGCCACAAGACGTTGTCAAGAAACACAGCTCAGATTCTGATTGATATTCAACGAAAAACAGTATAAATCCAGCTTTCTTCTGTTATTAAAATAAGAGGGGTGCTCTTCTCCTGCCTCCTGACTACTATTGAGTCAGTTCAACTTAATTATGCTTTTCGATATCCCTGTGAAGGAGCCATGACGCTAAGTCATAAGGCCTGACCTTACCCTCAAGGAGTTAGCCATTCTGTTGAAGAAGAAACTCTGCTTTGACCATGAGCCAAGAACAGTGGTAGATGCTTTCTACTAATTTCTCCTTTAACTCTCAAGTCATGAGAAGTATGGATTATTGTTCCTTCTTTGCAGAAGAGAAAGCACAGTCTCCAAGGTGAAGAAACTCAGCCAAGATTATTTAATTAGCACATGGCAGAGATGAGCTGTACACACAGGACTCGACTCTATATCTCTTACTGTTTCCCTCAACCCACCATGTTTCTTAGACATAATGACCAAGCTGATCATCTGTTTAAATCCCTGATGAAGGGCTCAGGGGGCCAGAGGGACATGAGATGAGCTGGGAAGTGTTCTGGGAAGAGGCCAATGATTGCTCTCCTCTGCCTTCCCAGAGCATTACTTTCCTGTTCCAAAATTTTGACAACTTACCACATACTGTTTTGTGACACTGCTTGTGTCTGTGTCTTAGGCAGTCATTTCTACCATATAGTATGAATTAACTGTTCATGCCTCATCTCCCCTCCCTGATGAAGTTATCAGCACCCGAGGACTTGAGCAAAAGTCTTTGGAATCCAAGTTCAATGCTCCCTCCATTGGGAATAAACTTCCTGAGACCCAGAGCCTGAAGTGAGAATTTCTAGGAAATATCTGGGGTCATTTTCTGGCCATAAGATACTGGTATAATACCACTTTACATGTGCACTGAAATTCCCTTTTAGATTGAGAAGTTTAGGGTTAGCCTTCAATCTGCCACTAATTTACTATGTGATCCTGGGCAAGTCACTTCTCTTTTACAGGCTTTGATTTCTGGATTTGTAAGTGATGAATTAAGGTTCACAATCTATCTGTCCTTTTCTAGTAGTAGCATTGCATTTTTTAAGGTAAATTCCTTGATCTAGGGCCATGCAGAATTAGTAGAGTTGGGACCATCTCCCAACTCCTCCCATCCAACTCTCTCTTACAGGTCCTAAGACTTTTATTGTCTATAGACAATTTAAAAACAATCGTTACATTAACTAAAAGCCACCTATTTTTACAAGTCTAAACAATGTTAATGATGAAAATTTAAGCCCATTACAGCGGTGGGTCCCCCACCCCCCTTTTGGTAGGTCATTGCCTCTCATATGCACCCTGCTATTGTAGGTGGACATAGTTATGCCCTTTCTTATAAATGAACAGTTTGAAGACACAAAGAAGGCAGGTGTTAGAACCTATGTCGTGTAAATAACGTTAAGGGGTAGATTTGGATTCCTAATTCTTTTTTTTCAATTAAACTGTATTGGGGTGACAATGGTCAACAAGACTACATAGGTTTCGAGTGTACAATTCTGTAATACATCATTTATCTATTGCATTATGTGTTCACCACCCAGAGTGAGTTCTCCTTCCTAATTCTTCATCCAGGGCTCTCTCCTCCAAGTCATATCCTTTGTGACCTGGATCCTTCCTACTGATGACAATGACATTGCCAGGATAGGCAGAGGAAAATCTCTTGACCTAGAGGACGGCATTTCCTGGCTGTTACAATCGAAAAGTCTAATGGTGGGGTCTGGTTTTATAATTTTAAAAAGGCACGTGAGCCTAGAGTCACTTCAAACTTTCTCACTTCCCTCAGAAAGTATCAAATAGTTACCTGGGTTTCGGACACAGAGACCTGGGCTCAAATTCCAAACCTGGCACCTATCCCTGGGCTACCACTGTAAAATGGGGATAATACGGCTTTGATCAAAATGTTGTTGGAAAGAGTGGCTAGGTAATTTTTATTAAATCTTTAGTTCGGTGCCTCGCCTGCAATAACAAATGTTAGTTTTTGGTTTCTGATGCTATGGTGAAAATGAACGGCCAGCTCAGCTGCAGTATCCAAGGCCACAGAGGGTGAAGGATCCCTCATACCCGAGGGTTCAGAGAGTGGGAGAGTCACAGAGGGCCTTGGCCTCAGCAGTGCTGTGCCTCCATAATTGAACCCACGTGGGTAACTCGGTGTGTGGATATGTGCTGTGCTGAGGTTGCAGTGCATGAGAGTTGGGAGCACAACTGGGGAGGCCAGCTCCAATTTTAACTTCAGCTTGGAATTTCCTGGTTTTGGGGGGTCTGGAGTCCGAACCTTCTCTGGTGCTGGTGCTGCTTTTGCTGCCAGAACCAGGCGGTAGACGGTTTATTTCCACCCGACCGCCCAGGGTGAGGCAGGGCCCTCCTCCTGGGCTTCCAGCACTTGGTTCTGGCCAGGGCCCCCTGAGCAAGTTCCAGCAGCTCCTTCCTGTACAAACGCATGTGGGCTCAAACAATCACATTGCTCAGTAAGGCCTGGGTGGAGAACTGTTTGTCTCTGCCTAGGGAGGAGGAGGCAGGGTTCATAGCTTTCCTAATAAAAGGTTAATTATCTGCCCCTGGGTCCTGAAATCCAGTTAAAGAAAATGTGGCTTCCGTGGACCTTGATTTGTACCTCCATTGAAGGGCCTCATGGCTCCTGAATGACTTATGATCCTGAGATTGCAAGAAATAGAATCCACACCAGGCTAATGAAGCAAACTTTAAAAAAATATATATATATTTTTGAAGTATGTCCTGAATGGTGCAGAGAAGTGAAGGAAAAGCTGAAAACTTCCAGGCTTTGAGAAGGGCAGAAATCAGGACAGCTGGAGGGATCTTAGCAGCAGGAACTCCTGAAAGTCTCAAAAAGTGCCTCGAGAAATACTCTGTTCCAATGATTTATGATTCTTTTATACTTGGCTTAAGATTCAAATTCCCTCAAAGAGGGAGTCCAATGGGCCAGGGTAGAGAAGTGGCAGCCCCCTCAACACTGCATGCCCTGAAATATTTAATTGGGTATTGTTCTTCTGATGATCAAACTCTTGGTACCAGTGCACAGTAATCAAACTCATAAACAATGGATGTAGAAACAGATAACATTGAATCAATTTACAGAGTCACCTCTACCTTCCAGACGCACAGGTTATTTCTGCTTATTATCAAGAATCTCTTCCTCCACTTCTTTCCAATATCAGCATTCAATGATAACTGAGTCAGGCATTAAAAAGTTGTTCAGTGAATTTGAAGATGGGTGATCTTAAAGGATAATTTTACCCAGTCTGGGGAATAATTCTGGTCTTCTTGCTTCTTTGTTCTATTTTTTTCTAGGCTCCATTCCTATTGCTCCTCATTGTCACCTCCCATCTACCCACTTGGCAGACATGATACCTGTTGGGTGTCTGAATTTCCACTTAGCAAGGCCACCCAATGGGACTCAGTGTATTGCTTTTACCCTAAAAGAGTGGTTCTGCCTCTCGCTATAATTGGAAAAAGTCTTCTTGAACACAGTGATTCTTTTCACAGCTAATGTTTTGCATACAGACATCTGTGTGGTTGTTGGAAGACTTCAAGAAGGGTTGTAGAAACTATTTGTAGCCAATATTTTACTGATAGAGAGCCGGGAACAATATGGAATAGCAGAAAAAGAAAGTGCATTGTTGTTATGGTATTTCACTGAGTTGTCTTAGTAAATCACAACTCCACCCCACCCCATGTCAAAATAAAAGTAAAAACAAAATGAAAAGATCCCTTATCAGACCACGATTCTTAAAAACATGGTGAATACAACAATTAAGATTGGGTGTTCTTCAAAAGACACGAAAGATACTCTTTCGGGCCAGTGTATGTATTTTGAAATTGCACTTTGGTTGTGTGAGCCAGTTGGACCCTCACATATCATTGCCTGTAGGATTTTTCTTATTTAAATCAGACTGAGACCGCTTCAAGAATTGCAAGACTATTAAAGACACATTGATAATATGTAAAAGAGGCATTTACACAGGTTGTTACATTAAATAGGAAACATAAGGCCTGAGGCTGTGTCTGTTTCTGTGTGATGCCAGGAGAGTAGATATTTCCAAATACAGACAGATTGTGTGACACTTTAAATCATGTTGAATTAAATAACACCCCTTCTGTAAATCAGAGTTCAGACTTCCAGCAATGCCAAACACCTGGATGAGTACACAGGTAAATAATTTAGGAAATAGATGGACAGATAATAGATGGATACAGTGAGGAGGTGTCCACAAATCAGCAGTGGGGATATTAGCTCTAGTGAGGCAGCGTACCTGCGTATAATGAAGAAATGGAAAGAAGATGGGAAGGCCAGTTATGAGAACCTTGTAGACGATAACTGTCTCCTTGGAAGGAAATTCGTTCTAGGGAGTTTTCAAGAAGTTGACTTGAGGAAGATGGTGGTGGCTGCCCTTTGCTGTGCCGTGTAGGTCTTAATATTGTTCTGTGCTGTCGTCTGAGACCCAAGGCAATGGATGACAATCATTCATGTCACCGATTCAAGGAGGTCTTTGCTGTGCTATGATATAGGAGGATTGGGAACAAGCTAAATGTTACTCACGTTGCAGAGGACTTCAACGTGTTTTGGGATGTTTTACACCAAGGAAACGCAAACCAGCCCATTAGTCATCTGAGGAGGGACAGTGGAGAGTTGCACCCTTAATCCGGAAGGAAAATACACCATCCTAATGTGGCACACATGAGGCCCAGTGCACATCTCACTGTTCCAGGGGAATAATTCAAAGATGAGAAAACCAAGCTTCCCCAAACACAAAAGCAGTAAATGATGCAAATATTCACGACGGCAAACCATTTGCAGAAAGGTCAATAAAATGGTCCTTGATGAGAGCTCCATAATTTTTCTGGAGAGAATCTGCTGCTGTTAATTTGTTAAAACTGTTATTTTTGACAAAATGGTGGCAGTAAGAATATATCCTTGGACATCTCTGTAAATGGTTGGCAAAGAAACAGCTTCCTGGTCCCCATGCAGAGGCCAAAGAAAGCCCAGTGGCTGTCAATATAAGCTTGATGGAAGCACCACAACTAAAGGGAATAATCAAAATAGCTGTGGAGGTTAAGTCAAGAGTATAATGAAAAAGAAAATGGGAAACAAATTTAAAAAATAGAATAAAAGCAAAATCGGGTGAAAATGAAAAATTGTTTTTGGAATATTTGAGGGAGAGTGGAATTGAAGGGAATAAATGGCTAAAGGAAAGTCAATCAGAAACATAGCCATGCAGAAAAAAATGAGATAAAGGTCTGCTTTTATGGAGAGCTTAGTGTCTGGAGCTTGGTTACAACCTTCATCCTATCATTTAGAGGTAGGGAGCCAAGAGCTAGGCATAGAAGGATAGAAACCTTAGTTTAGGGGTGCAGCAACAGAAGGACCGGATGTTAGGTGTATTTTCATGGAGTAGAATGTTTGGTTTTGGTGTGTTCAAGTGTTATCATGGATGAATTCAGGTTCTGAATCATCTGGGTGTGGGTGAGAAGAGCTACCCTCTTAGCTGTCTTCTTTAGTTCTAAGTGGCCAGCGAACTACTGAAGTGGGACTTCAAGTTACACCCTTGCTGAGTACAGAATCCCGGCTAACATAGAAGCAGCTGTCTCCATTGATAAACTAAGTTTGGTTTTGCAATTAGTGATATGAAACATTGACTTGCCCCAGTCTAGTTGTCATGTATTTACATACTCATCAGGGATCACACATTATTTCTTGAGTGCCCAAAGACAGACTTTTCTGTAGTGTCCTGTTGCATTTTTGTTTTATGAAGAAATGGTCTTTTCCTAGCCATGGACTTATTGGAGCAGAAAGTTCTCCACCATCACTAGGCTCAAGGTCTGGACCTGGTGAATGGTGCCCCTTCTTATCCTCTTACCCCATGATATGCAAATGAAGTGGAAGGATGGTACCTATGGACTAGAAAGGGTGATGCTTCCCAACTGGAAAGACATTGAACAAAAGAGGCATTTCTGCAAAGTAAAGTTCTTGCAAGGGCCAGTGGAATAGTGTCTCTGGCCTAAATAATGTATGTTTGTTAAGAGATGGTCACATGGCCATGACTTTACCTTTATGAGAAAGAGAAAAATGATGGGAAAGGCATTTTAAGAATACTGGCTTTTTAAGAAAGCAAGGTCCAAGGCAGAGAGAGGTCAAACAGGTTTTCTGTCGCAGGGCAAATCTAATGGATCCGTAGGAGTTTTCCGGAGGGCAGCAAAGAGGTAGATTATGCTATGATTGATTAGCATTGTCTGGAATGAATGTGAAAATAAGGAGTTGCATGTGTCTGATGGCATGACCACGGCATCCATAGGTCAGTGTGGCCCTTAGGTCCCATTGAATCTGAGAGTCACTCTGAAGAGCTGTAGACCTTGGGGGAGGGAGGAATTAAGGAAAGAAAGGAAAGACAAGACACTCACGTGTACTGAGGACCAACCAAATTCTGGTCATGGGAGAAACTGTATTGAATAGTCTCTTTAATAAGACCCGGTAGATCTCTTCATTTAAAAAAACAAAGAACAATAAAATCTATTAGCTAAAATCTGAAATGGGGAGTTGAGGGTTGAGAGAGAAAAAGGAGGTGGAACAATGATAATCTAGAAAAAAATGGCTTGCCAATTAAAATAACTGAGATACAACTTGTCTTGGCTCTAAATCTTCATCCTGTCATTTAGGGATGGGGCATTGGGCAAGAGGGATGGGAAACTTAGTGTATGAGTGACAGCTGCAAAAGAATGGGATGGCATTATATATTTTAGTGCAGTGGGGTGTTTGCTTGTGGTGTGTTCAAGTGTGAGGTCATCATGGATGGGGTAAGGTTCTGAATCTTCTGTGTATACATTGGGGTGGGGGGAATGATATCAATAAAGCATGATACTTGATTTCCAGGAGACAGTCTTTGAGAAAAGGTTCAAAGAAAAATCCTTGGCAATTTGTATACATATCAAGATATTAAAGCTCATTGAGTCCTAAGTTCTATGTAGTGAAAAATCCTTGGTTAACCTTTTCCACCAAATTATATTTCACGAAGGAACTTTCTTTGCTTGTAGAACCATAGAATGGGTGTTCTGTAGAAAATTTCCCCTGGAATTCTGACGAAAGCAAATGCTACTTTGATAAGCAGAATAAGATTGTCTCGTCAGACTACGCTGTCCTAGACTGTCTGGGCTGCTGTCGCAAAATACTACAGACTAGCTTCAATTGTTTATCACAGCAGAAATGTATTTCTCACAGTTCTGTAGGCTAGATGTCGGAGGTCAGGGTGCCAGTTGGTTGGGTTCTGGTGAAGCTCCTCTCCCAGGATGCAGACTTCTCGCTGTACCTTACCCGGTGAAAGGGATGGGGAGCTCTGTCTTTTATAAGAGCATTAATCCCATTCAAGTGGTCTCTCCCCTCAGGTTCTCAGCACCTCCCATAGGCCCCACCCACCTGTACCCACCATTACACTGGGCTTTAGGATCTTAACATAGGGCTTTGGAGGCAGACACAAACATTCAGACCATAGTAATTGCCTACTCATTCTATGCCTCTGGGAGAGATTCTGGCTACAAGGATACTCGATGCCCTGTGGATAGTAACCTGAGGTGTCTTGCTGTGCAAACACCTCAGTATTGGGAAGAGTTTCTCTTTTTTCACCTCAAAGCTGGACGTTGCGTCCACCCACACACAATGACCTTAGGATATTCACTTGCTCTTTGCCTTGTTTTCCCGACTTGTTCAGCATCAGCACCAGAAAGGGACAGAGTGAGGCACATGGGGTCAGAAAGAGGTGGATGGGCTCCACTGATGCTGATGGGTCCCTGACGCTAAGAAGCGCCTGGCCTGCCCGGCATTTTATCTCAGTGCCGTTTGTGTGGGTTAATGAAGACGTAAGCTCCCAGCCTCAGCCACACTATGTAAAAAAACTACTTATTGCCTGTTCCATCTCACTGACTTTTATGGTGATACTTAAACCAAAATGGTGAACTATTACACTTCATAGCCTGCAAATAAAAGCAGGATGTTAAAAAGTGGGGGCCATAACCCCTGATCAGGCTGAAATGGCTTGTAATCTTGAGACGACTTTGCTGGGTTCCCCAGGGCCAGGGTGCAGGGCACTGTGTCAGAGCCCGACAATGAACTGTGCTGAGCTTAAAGCAGCGTTAAATCAAAGATGGTTGTGAGAGGGGGTGTGCATGGGAAACAGAGAAGCAAGTCAGGCCACACTTCTGCAAGGCAGTGCACATGGAATTTCTGCTTTCCAAGCCTTGCTGAATGTGTGACCTGCTGTCGGAGTGTGTTGGTGTCCCAGGGTAGAAGCCAGAGGGCTACTCAGAGCCTCAGCCGCGGGCCCCGTATGTGCAGCAGGGGTAATGCAACCCAAGCTGGTGCCGGAAAACAGGGTAACCTTTAATGATTTTATTCATTTAAAGGTAGTGGGTTTTTTTATTTGCTTGCTTGTTAAGCTGAAATTTACATGAGCATAAAGCAAAAATTCAAATAGTAGTTGTCTCAGTTTGGGTTCTCCCAAAAAGCACAGGCTGAGGCAAGGATTCTGATGCAGGTGGTTTATTTGGGAGGTGATCCTAGAAAGCATAGTGAGGAAGTGGGAAGTAAAATAGGGAAGGAGGGCACACCGTAAAGGAAGTGTGAAGGGGCAGAGTACGGCTGTGGGCAACTGGGGTGCAACCCTAGGGGGCCCCATGAAAGACTGGGAAGTATACACTTCAGAGAGGCCAGAGTATTTATTCATCACTGTCATCCGTCATGGATTGAGTTCTGCTCCCGGAGCCTTCTAACTGGGCTGAAGCTAGCAGAGCAAGAAAAATCTTAGGAAAGAGTGTGTGAGAGAGAGAGAGACAGAGAGAGACAGAAAAAGAAATAGAGAGACAAAGATGAAGAGGTGGACACAGGCAGAGACAGAGACACAAAGAGACAGAGACAGAAATAGACAGAGATGGGGAGATAGAGACACAGAGAGACAGAGAGACAGAAAGAAATAGAGAGACAGAGATGGAGAGATAGAGACAGAAACAAAGAGACACAGATAGAGACAGAAAGGCAGAGACAGAGATGGAGAGACAGCAAGAGAGACAGACATAGAGAAACAGAGATAAAGGGATGGAGAGACAGAGACAGAAATAGAGGGACAGAGATGGAGAGATAGAGACAGAGAGAGACAGGAGAGAGACAGAGAGAGACAGAGAGAGAAGGCTTGAGGTCCTCGAGATCAGAAGCCAAAGTCATAAATATAGGAACTGTAGCCAAATCTGTATGTAATCTATGGGTGGGCTGAGGCAGGCCAGGAGCTACATCTGTAATGGCACTAAGTAATAAAGTAAGAAAATACAAAAGGGCTCTTCTTTCTTCTTGTCAAATAGACCCAATTCTCATTCCCCAGTATGAACTACATAGAACAGTTTCTAATGTATCTTTTTGTGGAAACGCTCTGTGTGTTATGTGTGTGAGTGTGTCTGTATATGAAATATATGTAGTATATATATTATATGTTTTCTATATTTCTACAACATTATTTTCAAAAAGTACATAAGCACCCACCTCATTTTTGTGGTAATTGTGTAGTATTCCATTGAAAGCATATACCATAATCTTTTACTTTCTATTTAATAAATTGTAGTGAAACTCACTCATGAAATGTGTAATAAATTGTAATTTAACATGTTTATATTTATAGACTTTTCAACTACAAGGCAAGTCAGAGCTCAATCCTGCTATTAGCTAGATTGAGCAGCTTTCATCCATTTGCAACTTACATGCCATGTGACCCAGAATAAGTCACAAAATTCTCTGAGCTTTATTTTTATCTGGGGAATCCAAATACACAGAGTACCTAACAAAAAGTTTTGTGGAGAAAATCAAATTGATTCATTTGTGAAAAGAACTCGGCACATTAGAAACACTCCATAAACATTAACTGTTAGTATGATATTCCCAAAACAGAAAAAAAAATCCTTTGTCACGCCATATGTGTGTTAAAGAAAATAGAAAAATGAATCAGTCACCATAACCACATAAGTGATGCTCAAGGTATAAGAAGTATTGGACTACAAGATCTTTACATGATCTAAGCACTGAATATTATACTATCAACAGAACCAGGTGCTTTGAGATGCATTGTCTCAGGTAACTCAAAGGGAAGTTGATGGCTGTCTTCAGTTCCTTCTCTCTCTATACTTTTGATGTTCCTTGCTTTGAGAGGTGAAGTATAATTCCCATCCTCTTGTGTCTGGACTGGCTCTAGCGATCTTTTTGACCAATAGAATGTGATGGAAGCAACTTTCCGGGACTTCCAAGACTCCGTTATAAGAAACCTTAGAGCTTTCCCTTGAGTCTTTTGGAATGCTCCCACTGGGGGAAATCAGCCATCAGGTGAGATGTCTGACTACCCTTCGCCCACCATGCTGTAAGGGAGCCAAGCTAGCCAGCTAGCCATGTAGAGTAGCTGCTTGGAGAGAGAAATGCTTTACCAGTATCCAGTCATCTCAGCCTTGCCACTGTTCCCAGACCAAGCATCAGACCTTTGAATAAAGAAGCTTTCAGATGTCTCCCAGCCCCAGCTGTGTTCGATTGCACCTGCTCCAGAGACCCTCAGTAAGAACTGTTCAACTCAGGAGCTCAAACACCAAAACCATGTAAGATAATAAGAAAGTTTAGGAGCAGTTTGTTGCAAAGCAACAGATAGCTAGAATCACACACAGATAAAAATGCAAAGGAAGGGTACCCCAGGCTCTGCTTTTCTCATCGTCATACTCATTTTTCAATCTCACTTCATTCACCAATTATGCAGTAGTTTTTGATGCAATCTAGGGAAGATCCATCTTCTATAATGCCGGTTAGTAGTTTCACAAAATAATCGGAAAGCGTTGCCCCCATGTGTTAATGCAAACACTTCAAATTCCACTACAACTTTTTTAGAAGAAGTTTATACAGCTTAAACCACTCTGTTATGTATTTCAAAAGATGTAGATATGAGAGTTCTTCTAATTAATGCAATTGTATTGTTTTTAGCAACAAAATCGTATCACAAGGGAAACGTTTTCAAACATCCACTTTCAAAGCCTGTTTCATTCTCCATCTCCCGCTTCATTCATCTAACAGGTACTGTGTTCCTCATTTTTAAAATGCCATGTTGACCTTGAAGTGAGAGATTATATTTATTATTATTTGCACTGTTATTATTATTATTTACCTGATAAGTGACATCATACCAAGAGGCATTGCAAGCGGCAGTAAACAAGTTCAGTAAACTTGGACTACTTATCATTTTATAAAAGAAAAATAACCTTAACTCTCTCAGCTTTTTAAAGTTCTTTGCTACATTATAAAAATTGTGCTTTATTGTCATTCTCTATCTCATTGTAAAGATAAATATTCTTTTGTATTTTAAGGATCTTTTGTAGAATTAAGCATGTGATGACAACCTGTAAACATTTTTGCACACCTATGGCTTCAACTTTTTTTCTTTTTCGCTACAGACAATGATTTAGTCTATGCATTTCATGTCTGGAGCTATCTTTGTAAACTTCCTTGGCATTAAAAAAACAAAATCCAGTCCATAAGCTACTTTATCAGAGTCACTAATTGTTATTTCATAAAGTATTGGTTTCATAGCAAAGCTATTTATTGACTTTTTTTCCCCCATTGCATACATTTTTTTGTGGTAAAAAGAAGTTCACTCTGTATTTCATGTGACAAATTCCATATGGACAGAAATGTTACAAACATCTGTACTTTCACCCCACTGCACAGCAGCAAACCTCCCACACCAAATAAGTTCTTTTAACACTTCACTCTTCAAAACCTTTGCAAGGTTTTTTCTGTATCTTCTAACAGAATCTGCTGACAACGGATTATGTTTTTATTTGTCGCCATGTTGTTTTCTGTATGTTATTTCAGCTGTTTTTCTCATGTTGGGAAGATTGAGTATTTTCCCCAATTACTTTTTTTTTTTGTAGCTTTGCTCATAAGCAGTAAAGCTCAAACTAGACTTCTCAACATTTAACGATAAATTTAGTGAAATTTTGTCGAGTACTTCATTGGGTATTGTGCGACTTTAATCATGGCTGAAAATACATAGTCTTGTTTCTGTGTTCTGGGTGCTTAGATTCCAAATGTCTGGAAAATTGTGCCTAATCGTGCCAGCTTTATCGGATCTCTCGTTAAGTGACAGATTAAAAGGGAACAACCTAAGGTGTAGGGAGACCAGGGAGTAAGTAGCAGTTACAGTATCAGCAGAGCTGATCAAATGAAATTTTGGCAGGTGTTTCAGGGATAAAGAGAAAAGAACGCATTTGAGAGAGGATCCCCAATAATTCTAGATATTGTTATGTAACATATTTGATAATAATAATTATAATAATGTTATCCTTAAAAAGGCATTTTGAGATTACAAGAAATAAACAGGTCAAAATAATTCAAACCTTAGCCACTTTGGGATTACAAAGAAGAAAACAAATAAGCAAAGGATAGTAATTTCTTTACTGAGGTCTCTGTAGAGCATGATAAAGTGAATAAGCTGCAAAGTATACTGAAAAAGGTTTTAAAATTCTGTTTCCCTTTCTCTAGCATTTTCAATATTTCCCATTAGCTATGGCAGTTTCTCTTTGATAAACTTCTTCTCTTTTTGAACTCAAACAAGCAAGTATTCAACAAGATGGTCTTTCACCTGTAAATGTCCTTATCCTGTCTCATTGGCCTAGTGTCATCTCTTCTCAGGATTTCCCTTCCACTTCAGTGCATTCCCTGCTCTCCGTCAGAGAAAAGTTCTCCTCTCATCTTCAAAATAGGACCCAGGAAGGACACGGTTGGGGGGTGGAGGAGTGGAGGGAAATTTAGGGGAGCAGTAATGGGAAGGAACAACACCCAAATTCTCCTTAATGAGCAGGGGAAGGGAAGAAAAGAGGCTGGTTCACCCTCTTGTGTGGTTTGATTTTCCTTTGCCTGGTAATGAATAACATGCACACCTGAAGGTCATCACCTTGATCCTTCTCAGAGAATGAGCCTGTAATATAAGCAGCTGTGGGAGGACGAGGCCTATGGACGAAGAGGGGCTGTGGAGGACAGCAGCCTTGGGTGTAGGAGCCCAGCCAATGATTTCATCTAAGAATTCCTTCAGTTAGGTCTTTGGGGTTGAAAACAATGCTTGACAAATACATGTAACCAAAAGCTTCTCCTGCTCTCTCTCTCTCTCTCTCTCTCTCTCTCTCTCTCTCTCTCTCTCTCTCTCTCTGTCTGTCTCCCCCCACCCCCCGCCTTTTTTCTTTATGGAGGAAAAAGATCATAATGCCCAGGGGAGTGGGGAGGGTACAGAGAACTCCCAAAGCAGTACAGGTTGATACTGTTGTCTGTGTGTCTGACTCCCATTCTGGGCCATCAACCCTCCGTGAACACAGATGTGCTTTGTTCCTCTTTATATTCCTGTTGCCACGCAGCAGTGGAGCTTAAAAATGCAGATTCCTCCTTCACAATTTTCTCCACTCTCAAAATTTTCTATCTGCTATAGAAAGTTATAAAATTTTCTATGTTTTCTATTGTTCTCTATAAATGAATGAAGGACTAAGAGAAAAAAGAAGGGACCTCTCAGTTGTTCTTCAAAAGCAAAGGGGACTCCACAGACGTTCTATCCAGGTTTGTCAAGCTTCCTATTCCTTCCTCACACCTGTCCATTGTTTTGGCAAAATCCAGGGTGCACAGGGACCTGGCTGCTCCATCCCATTGGCTTATAGCCAGAAGGAATAGAATCTCGTTTCTTAGCAATCCTAGCCCCCTTTCTGCACACCAACCAACATATATTCCTCCAGTCCCATCAACCCATCCAGCCTCACGTTTTCCCTACCTAACAAGCACTTTTCATCTGTTGGGTAGGTTTAGAATTTTGCCCAGCTTGCTTCTTATTTCTGATCCACATTCCCTCCCTTACCTCCCCTCTCTCCATTTCTTTTCAGGTTAATTTATCTGATTATATGCAATGCACTGCAGCCATGTTAAGACACCAACTGAGTTTCCACTTGGAGGCTTGGAGAAAAGATTACCATTAAAACGTGACTTCCATCCACTCAGCTGAAATTACTATTGATTGCCAAAGAAAAATATTTGTGCTGTGAAGCTGGGAGCTATGATGTTGAACCATATTAACATAATGTTAGCATAGCTACGGGTGTTTAGTAGCACGCAATCAGATTTGAAATGAACGTTGATTATAGATGGAGATTAATGTTCACATATTCATAGGAACACAATGAGAAGAGCAATTTCCTTTCTACTACAGATCAATGGTTTCCCCATTCAATTATACAGCTGTAATAATTGCATTATGCTGAAATATTTCTTAATGGCTAATTTCTTTCCTTTTGTGTGTGTGTGTATGAGCTCTTTTGTCAGTGATAGCTTCTGCAGCCCGAGGACAGCATAAGATGTTTTAATCACTGGTGTCGTTTTGCAAGCTTTGACCAAGCCAGTAATTTCCCCCTTTCCCCGCTTCTTTGCTATTCTTTCTTATTATCACCCAGAATCACTTCCTGGATGCTTGAAACTAGGGACTTACCTCAGGTCTTTTCTTCTCTTGTTTAGAGAGTAAAGATAAGACTGGAAACCTATAGGGCTATGGATTGCTTGATCATTTCTGCATATTTGCTGGGGGAGAAATTGATGAAGACTCACAAATGTCTTGTGTAGGATGCCCCTCCCCCAAAGATTCTTGTGCACATATATAAACATTTTGGAGCCATTCACCGATTAAAAAGCAAATGAAAAAAACTCGTGTCTTCTTCAATATGCAAAGCAACTCTCTGAGGTCTGACGAGACATCATCGATGTTTATATTGTAAAGATAAAATATCAAGAAGACTGTGAGCTCCCCTTTTTTTGCTAGAGAAGATGATGTCCTGCTTATCTGGACATATCTCAGAGGAAGTCGGATGGGTGTGTCTTCTTCTATGGATGGGTGCTGTCTTATGGTAGAGTCGTGATATTCCTGCCTCATGCCCTTCGTGGCTGCCCTGAGGGTGAAGGATGGGCTTTCTTTGATCTGGTTTCTTGCTTCCTTGTGCAGTAAGCCCTGCTGAAACTTAGTTGAACAGAGTCTGGCACAACCGAAAGAAAGCCAAGTGTAAAGATCTGCCTATAAGTGGAGGTTCGAAGGGCCCTGTCCACTTGTGTGCTCTTTGGCAAGCCATTGACAATTCATGGCCTCAGCCTTCCCCACTGGAAAGTAGAAAACTTAACACCTAACTCACAAGGTCATAGTGAAGAAGTGGAATGAAACCTGAGCTAGAGTGAGTGTAGCAGAGCTTCAGGGGGCTGGCACCACACCCCTCAGCTCATCTATGATTTTAGCTATAGTTGTGGAGTCCAGTTTATAAGACTCGTGCTGACAGCACCTTACCTCACGGGCTCGCCAATCTTCTTCCTGCTTTTCTGCTTCCAGGTCTTTTTCAATGTCTCTGGAGCCTACTCGGTCCTCTTCAGATATGTCTTGAAAGGACAGGAGAAATAACACCCTCAGGAACCATCCTTAAACAGTGGGGACAAAAGCAGGTGGATAAATGCCCAGCCTCCCAGAGGCCTTGTAGAGTTAAGACCTGAAACTACAGCAAGCACTGTGATGTTGGCATTTCCTCTCTTCTTGGCTCACTTTCCTAGGTCCTTCACTCCTGCTTCCAAAGATCACTCTCTAAATAAATGACCTGTACCCATGCTCTTTCATTCTCTGCTTTCAGCAGAGGAACCCAAACTAAGGCAGTCAGTTTAGAGACTTACCTAAGGTTTTGAAGACAGAGTGACTTGGCTTAAATTCTGTCTCTATGACTCATCCAACCATGCAATTTTAGGCAGATCACTACCCATCCTGAGCTTCTGTTTTCTAATCTGTAAAATGGGTATAATAATAGTATCTATCTCAAAGCATTACAAAGATTGAATAAGATCTTGCAGGAAAACACTTAAATAATCTTATTTTCTATCATTAGTATTTTTATTAAAGGTATCTAGGACAATGTGGACACTCAGTGAAACACAACTTCCTCTCTGCCTTTATGCTTGAGAAAAAAATAGATCTGTAAGTAATATATCCTTTGTTTAATGTGTGCAATACTATTTTTTGCTGTCCTGTTATACACAAAGAAGCAATGTGTGGATACAGTTTTCATCATCAGGGGGTTACAAAGTCTTGGGCATCAATTCTATTGACTTTTAAAAACACATCCCCAGGGATAGAAGATTTGGGATTCCCTGTGCCCTCTCAATGGGGTAAAAGCTGCACAGGAAAACGAAATACATCTGCTACTCGATGGACAGGATATAAGAATAAAATCTAGTTTATGTATTTTTAAATCATTTATTGGCCAGGAAAGCATGCAAACCTAGGAAACTGCTCCAGAGCAGGCTAACTGAACTGACGACAGCCCGGAATTTGATTTGTTGCATTAGATAAGTGGCAGGTACTCCCCAGGAAAGATGTTTCTTTCCTGTGGCCGCACCAAAAGCCAATATCATGTGTTGTTTAGTTTCTCAAAAAGAATTTATTGAATGGCTACTGTATGCAAAGCCATGTGCTCAGTGCTAGAGACAGAATCTTGAGCAAATGGACTTCCAGGTTCTTGGGTTCTTATTATCTAGAGAAGCGCTACTAAACAATCACATAAATATGTACACGAAATTGCAACTTTGGTTGTAAGAAGACATTCAGGCAAGAGAAGAGAGAAAGTTAGAAGCTAAGAAGATCCTAAAGGAGTGTGATGTATGACCTAAGACCTGAAAGAAGAACAGGAATTAGTTTCACAGGGTAAACAGTGTGGGGGGATGAAGAGGTCTTTCCAGTTAGAAGAAGGATGTCCATCCTTTGTTATATTCTATCTCCTCATCAACCTTTACTTTTCTGTGTAGCACTATTTGCCCCCTTACAAATTATGCCTAGTTTTTTTTGTTTTTTTGTTTTTGTCTCTCTCTCTGCTCACCTCCACTAGAATTTAAAGTCATTGAGGGTAGGGATTTAGTCTATACTGATCATCTCTCTAGCTCCCATGTATGAATAAATGTGCTACAGTTCTAGGTATTGAGGGAACAGGACACATAGCACACTGACCTGTGCTCTCCAGGCCACAAGTCCTTTCCCATGGAGCCTCTGTGTTTAGGCGATTGGATGTTGAGTCCCTTTCCTCAACATGCATTGTAGTCTGTGGGTTCATACATTTAACAGAAGTGTCTTCTCTGACCTGAACACAAATGTGTCAAGTGGTGCAGAGGGGCCATGGTGATTTACTCCCCAGGATCTGTTTCATCTCAAAGGGTCAATTTAAGCCATGGAGGTCCCTTCCCCTTCCCAGGGACTGGTGCAGAAGTAGGTCTCTGATTGGATTTTGTTGATACCAAGAGAGAACTGATTGGGGATTCTAGAAAGACTTCCTAAACGCTAAGAAGACTACCTCAGAATAGATGTTGTTCCTCTTCCTCTGAATGTTTTCGTGTCTGATGTAAATTCTCCAGCTGCCTGGCCTTGAGGGGAACCATCTTAAGGACAAAGTCTATAAGCTGAAGATAATAGAGCAGAAAAATGAAAAGCACTTGAGTCTTTGGTGAAGTGGTTTAACCTCTGAATTAACCAAACCGAGGATTTTCCTACCTCTGGCTTATTTATTTAGCTCTCCTGGCTTTTCTCTTGCAGCTCAAGGTGTTCTTAAAACTTACTTCATCTGCTACTGACATCTGAACTTGGTACTTCATTTTTCTCCCTTCCTTCTTTCCCACGCTCTCTCTCTCTCTCTCTCTCTCTCTCTCTCTCTCTCTCTCTCTCTCTTTCTCTCTCTCTCTCTCTCTCTTTCTCTCTCTCTCAATATAGATAGATAGATAGATAGATAGATAGATAGATAGATAGATACTTAATAGTGTTTTTTTGTGTGTGTTCTTAGATTACTCTGGAGCTAACAAGAATTGTGTAGATTTCTTTCTTTGTTAAATACCCATCGAACGATAGCTGGTATTCTGCAAAGGTACATTGCTAGAAGTTGCTAAGGGAAAGGAGTGAGAAGATAAAATAGGAGAAGCAGCAAATGAACAGGGTAAATACTCTAGATTTGCAAAACATACAGAATGATAAGTGCCTCATTAAAAATCTAAAAATCAAAAAAGATATCTCCACGATTTCCCAGATTTGCTTGTTTGTTACATGTGGCTGATTTTTCCAAGAGAAAGATGTAGACTGAATACAAACCAGCCCCAGCCCTTGCCTCCACCATCTGCATTTATATCTCAGGCCACAGATGGTGATTTCCAGGAACAAGACTCAGTAGGATCTAATGCGTTAAAAGAAAAGGATAACTTTGGATCCAACTTCCCGCCTCCCCTTTTTAAAAATTAGGTTAGCAGAGTGTTTAAAAGCCCAGCTTGGGAATTAGACAGATTTGAGTTTGTTTCTAGATCCTACCATTTCCTCACTCTTTGATCCTTGACAAGTTACCTAAACTTTTCCAGCCTCTGTTTCTACATCTGTAAAACATGGTGCTAATAGTTCCTCTGTTGTTCCTACACATGGTGAGAAGAAAGTGAGTTGGATTACCTCGCTAGGGTCTAGCATGTAGGAAGTGGAAGTAGTAACAGCTACTTCTCTGCGTGATCATCTGATGGGCCACTGTCACTATTCTGCTTTACAAAAGAGGAAACTGAGACACAAAGAAGCCAAGTAAGCTTGTCCACAGTTATATACCTGAGTGAGAGATGGTGCCTGAATTTGGACCAGGCAGTCTTGTTCCAAAGTTCATCTTCCTACTCACGCGCTGTGCCACCTCTGCATTGAAGCATTAAAGTAAGGGGGTGGGCTTTTTTTTCCCTACTTCTTTTTACCTAACACTTTAAAAATGAAATGCATATCACACAAGTTAACCAGACATTCAGGAATGCTCTGGTCTGGCCGTTTAGGCTTCTAACAATTCCGTCTCAATCTGTTTTGTCACTTTTACCACCACTGAGATTCCTCATAACAACCTTCCCTGACTGTGTCTTTCAAACACATATTGTTCCAGCCTTTGTGAATACAGGAGTGAGGCACAGAGTTCAGCAGAATGTGTTTGGTTCACTGAACAATTGCACCTTCCATACTTCTAAGTCCTATTGGCCTTGCCTCTGCTAAGCTGCCCTTGGCTCCCTCTGGCCTCTCAGTCACTCCACTCTGCCTAACCCATGCCAGCTGGAGCCAGAACCATGGCGATAGAGACAGGCCTCGTCAGACGAGGCCACGTCTAGGGCTTCCATTGGGACAATCCAAGAGCTAAGAGCATCAAGGTCAAACCAGAAGTCAGTGGGGTAAGTTCAAATACCAAATGGCCAAGATACAGCTACACATTGGAACGATGGCTGGGGAAGACCAGAGTCACAGGCCATCAAGACAGAGGAGAAATGGAAGGCTGGCAGCATAACCCATGGGGAAGACCTGATGGTGGGCTGGTGCAGGTATGAAATGGACACACCCATTCATGCTGCACACACTGGGTTTGTTTCTATCCTGTGTGACATCACTGCAATCCCGGCTTATTGATGACATGAGCACGTGGCAAATAGAAACATGTGACCCTTTTCAGGGTGTTAGGATTCATGGCGCTAGTGCCGTAAAAGGTGGGAAGAGGTAGGCGTGAGATGGGTGAAGGCATTTAGAGGTGGATAAAGAGTTTGCTGCCTAGTTTGGTGGTGTGAGGAATGTATATATCCAAGTAGTGTAGAATGGTTATCACCTAAAAGATGTCATTCTGTCTACAAAAGCTTTAGAGAAGTTAAGGCATTCAGATAGCATCAGTAAAACTATTAGGCTTTTTGGGGACACAATCCTAACATTTTACTGGACTACTAGATGTACAATAGGTCCTAAATTTGTTTGTGATCAAATAATCAGAATGCAGGAATGGAATCTTAGTTTTAGCTATCACCCAGTCAAAACTTCTCATTTAAGGAGGTGGAAACTGAGTTTCAATTGTGCGGTTCCTACGTTAAGGCAGGGGTTGGCAAACTTTTTCTGTAAAGGGCTAGATTGTAAATATTTCAGGCTTCGCAGACCTTGTTGTCTTTGTTGCCACTGCTTAACTCTGTTGTTGTAATGCAAAAGCAGCTACAGATGATATGTAAATGAATGAGTGTGGCTCTGCTCCAATAAAGCTTTATTTATAAAAACAAATGTTGGGCTTTGGCCTGTAGATCATAGTTTGCCAATCCCTTCCCTTAAAGCCTAACCATCTTTAAAAAAAAACAACACCAAATCACTTGGACTATGTTTATAACTATATCAATTAAATATACTTATAAATATAAACACTACATAAAGTATTTCACTTACTATAACATGATTTTACTTATGCAATAATCATAATGTGTATACTTTAATATATTGCAGATTATATAAAATACAATATATTTTAAAAACAGAATACACTAGAGTAGAATAAGATAGAACGAACCTCCCAACTATGTAAGATTCCAGGCAATTATTGAAAACACTCCTTTTTGTTCTACATCTGATGGGAAGTATCAGTCATTTAAGAGTTAAAACATTAATCCCACATTATTTAGAAAGGTAATTTTCTATAGATTTGCACAGAGGTATGGAATTTGACCTAAGGCTTGGTTTTCTGAATGCGGAAGCACGTGGCATGACCATCAACTCGTAGGAAGCTAGGAGCAGTCAGCTTGACAACTTGGGGTCGGAGGTTATATCTGGAAAGGCGCAGGTAAAATTCAAGACATTATTATAAATGAAGGCTAAATTACCTTTCTCATGATGTGCCTTCTTCTTACAGGCAGAGAAGAATTCAGGGAGCTGTCTCATAAGGATAGGAATCTCTTAAAAAAGAAAATCCCTTAGGGATAGTTTTGGAAAAGTATTACATTAGGAAATAGGTGTATATTTTTTTTATTCTGTAATTTCCTTTTGTTTTCTCCACATCGAGCTATCTCTGCTTTGATCTGGTTCTATTAGGTTGGTGCAAACGTAATTGTGGTTTTTGCAATTATTTTTAACCTTTTAAACCACAATTACGTTTGCACCAACCTAATACATCACATTCACAAAAGCGACCCCATGATGGCAATAGCTCGGCTGTGAGGGTTTAGTAGCTGATCCACTTGCTGTCAAAGAACGCGGTCACCTGCACATGTGGCTGCCAGTACTGTGCGTCCAAGAGTCCTCGGGATATTGGACAATGTTCTTTATTCCTTCCTCATCATCTAGCTTGTAGCTAAAGGCATCTGTTCTACTCCTCGGCAAAGATGACCTAGCAGTCACACTGAGATCATGGATTTCGCATCGAGTTTTCTGGGCTGTGGGCAGGGGAAGGCTTGAGTTTAACGTAAAGATCCTGCCTCAGATTTTACTGTGGAAATACTTGGCTCTTTGCCCCCAACTCTACAACTGGTTGATGATGGGACCCCTTGGATCTGAAAATACAACCCCTAGTGTTAGCATTAAATGGCAGGATAAATGTGAAACACTTAATCTGGTTCCTGAAATCTTATGGGCACTGAATAAACAACAACTAAAGAGAATTTCATCACCATTTTCATTGCTATTGTTTTGTTAAAAAGTTTCACTCCTGCCTGGTTCCTGGTCTTCAGACCTTAGTTTAAGAAAATCCCTTCTGAACATTTGTGACAACATGGATGGATCTTGAGAGTATAATGCTAAGTGAAATAAGTCAGACAGAAAAAGCAGAGAACCACATGATTTCACTGACATGTGGTATATAAACCAAAAACAACAAAAGAACAAGACAAACAAATGAGAAAGAAAAACTCATAGACACAGACAATAGTTTAGTGGTTACCAGAGGGTAAGGTGGTGGGGGGAGGGAGATGAGGGTAAGGGGATCAAATATATGGTGATGGAAGGAGAACTGACTCTGAGTGGTGAACACACAACGGGATTTATAGATGAAGTAATACAGAATTGTACACCTGAAATCTATGTAAATTTACTAACAATTGTCACCCCAGTAAATTTAATAATAATAATAATAATAATAATAATAATAATAAAAGAATATCCCTTCTGATTCATCACCTGCCGTCCTGCTCCCAGATCGATTCCTATTGGAGCGCTTCCTCTTTGTGTTCCTTCTTTGAATCTGTGAACCTGCCTCATTTCTTTTTAGAGTATCCCACAGACCCACAGAGCTCACAAAAGATTTTCTTTTTCCAGTAATCCAAGAGTCCTTTCCTTCTGGATGTGAGAAAGTTTGCCTCGGCTAACTTTCCCAGAGTCTTTCTGAAGAGCTGCAAGGATTCTCTGGAATAGAAGTGCTGAAGTGACATCTCTGTGCTATAAGGAAAACAGTTCTTAAGATCACATTGGGTCTGAGAAACTCCAGTGGGGAGACATATTGCTATTCCTATGAGCAGACAGAAATAGCAATACCAGCTTGAAAGAATGCAAAACATCCCCTTGCACCCGGGGCACTTCACTGAGAAAACACCTAGTACAATGTGTGTTGTTCTTGTGCCCTCTTACACGTGTAGAAATGGGAGAAACAGTAGCCCATCTAGCAACCCCCCTGATCCCTCTATGCAATGCCTCCTGCATCAGAGTGTCCCAAGTTTCCTTGCACAACTCTTCATGTGAAACCCTCTCCACATGTGGAACGGTGCGTCCCACATTTTAAACTTCAAAGTTTTAAGCAGGAAAACCAACACAAGCCACACCCTTTGTCTATACACCAAGCTGTGTCCATTGCATATGCAAAGTATGATGGGTGATTTGAGTGATTTCCAAGGGTGCCTGTGTCTGTGTGATTTAAACCAGGGGTGAAAACCCAACTTCAATTACAAGGCAAATCCACTGTGTTAAATGACTGTTTGGCCCCAGGCCCCAAGCCTTAAATGGTGAAGGATACAAATCTATCATCCCCAATAGTGTCCTCAAGGACTCATGATAGGGCAGGAGTGAAAAGACATTGCATTTCATGGATTCTTCAGGTTTCAAGAGGCAGAGAGTTGCTGCAGTTGTTTTAAGGAAAGTGGAGTTGACTCCAAGGTAAGGTTTCTCAGACATTGTGGGCTGGATAGTTATTTGTTATGGAGGGGCCCGTCCTGTGCATTGTAGGAAGTTTAGCAATATCCCTGGCCTCTATTCACTGGATGCCAGCAGCATTCTCTCCACCCTAGTTATGCTAACCAAAACTGTTTCCAGACACTGCCTAACGTCTCTAGGGAGCAAAATCGCCCCAGGCTGAGAAAGCACTGCTCTCAGGCTACAAATGGAGATGACAGAGCCAGGCATCTGAGCATCTGAGAGTGTGGCTGGCTGGCCTCAGGGCCCCAGGGAACAGTGAAGAGCCAGGCTTCAGAAAGGCAGGGACATAGTGGAATTAGGCCTCCAGCACTTTCTCTGAAATCTGTGTACCCCAGTCTGCTTGGTTCTCTCCTACCTCCTGGCTGGCCTCCTTGCTCATAATTCTAGCATTTCTCTAACTCCTGGCTTTGACTCACATTCTTTCACCTTTGTTTCTGCTTCTGATTCCCTGTTCCATGTCCATTTTCCAATTCAGCGTCATAATAGGAAGAATCCTATGAGCCCGTCTCTTCCCATTTGGGACTTCTTGCACTTGGCGTCTCAGAGGTCCTGAGCCAGGCGTGGCAAGGGCAGGTGCAGTCTGCTGGTTCGATCTGGCAAGATGGGGTGAAGTCCTGTGACATAGCTCCCTGGAAATTCTCCATGTGTATGGGATCGCTGGTGTGGTTAGGGCCTGCTGAATGGTCATAAATAAGGAAAAGGTCAATGATGGTGGAGTACTAAGGTGCGCTATATGCTCTTCTGATACCCCCTTCTTTAATTCTCCAAACAGTCATATAGGATAGCTATGGCTGCGCTCCATTACACAGACAGAGTGGGTGAAGGGGTGGAGTGAGGTGCCTAACTCTACGCATCTGGAAGATGTGTGTTTGGAACTCACGCCTGTGTTCCTTCTGCTTCAGGACTGTCCTGTGGGGAAATCTAAATGTAAAAGCTAGCCTAAAACAGTATCAGGAAAGGGAAGGAGATTAAGCTAAGGGAAATTATTAAGGGACATGCATCAAATTATAAACAAATTACTTTCCACTGCAGTCTCAGTACCTTCCAGACCTCACGCCCTCTCCAACCAGGATTACTTGTGGACTTATTTTGTACGTAAATTATTACTTACATAGCTATATATAGCATAGAATTTGTGTTACTTTATATGTTTAGCAGAACTACTCCCCACCATGGTATTAGACAGTCAAAAATAAACAAGTGTGTTTTCAATGACCGTACGGCTAATATATGCAAAATACTTGGCACATTATAGGTGAACAATAAATGACATCCCTTTCTCTCTGACTAGGCTGTGCAGTTCTTAAAGACTATGTTCATCCATTCCTTAATCCTCAGTGCTTGACACAGAGTAGGGAATAATGACAGCTAAATGAGCTCTTACTACATACGGCACTATGTCTGACTTCAACTTACTGACAAGAGACCTGAGAGGTAGGGAGGTGAAGCACCTTGCCCAGTAGCATCAAGTTAGGAGTAGCAGAGCCAGGATTTGAACTCAGGCTGAATGGCTCCAAAGCTGGTCTCATTAGCCTGTCAACCATGCTATTTCACCAACAGCAGAAAGCCCCCACGCACTTGCAAAGAGCATATGCCCTTGTTATCATTTAAAATATTCATTCTCGATAATCCGAGCTCTGTCGTCTCGGAGGGGTAGAGCCTGCTGCTGATTCATCTGTTTGGCTGAGTCACAGTCCCCATCACACCTTGCTGAGTTGGAAGAGCTGATGGGGCATGGCCCATTGAGTTGTGCAAACAGCTCTCCTGCAGCCTGGGAGCAGAGGCATCAATCTTAGCTCCTCCTTCTCCATCTGGGCACTTGACATAAAGCCACCACAATTTAGCCTTGTGGAGGCGACTACCACAGATGCCTGGGAGTGGGGAGTGGCTTCTCCATACTAGCTAGGGAGGGGTGCCTCTCTCTACTGGCCAGGGAGCCAGAGGGCCTGGAGGAAAGGGCTGGAAGGTAGCTGGAGGTTATGCTTGGAGGAAGAGCACCTTGAATGAATGCTAACGTAACCGTTCAGCCAGAGGAACCCTTTGATGTTTTATTCTCATGCTCCTGAATTCTCCCTACAAGCGGCCTTCTGGTTCTGTTGAGTCAGGGTCTGCTGTAGCCCTCCCTTAGAGATGCCTGCATGCAGTGTACACCCAGCTCCTGGCTCACCGTGCCCTCAAGCTGTGGGCCAGCCTCCCTCTCTAGCCTCTCCCTGGATGCTCCTAAGCTCTGCTTCTGCCATGCTGTATGGCTGTCCCTGTCCCCAGTGAGATACCTGCTGTCTCCCCTCTGGACATCGGAAAAGACATTTCCTTGTCACAAACACCTTTTGCCCCACTCCCTCTGCTAACATGGGTGAGTTCTGAGCTAACATGGGAAGTCAATCCTTCCAGAAGCCTTGCTCTGGCTACATCTTGAACCTCCCCATTGCAGGCACCCATGACACTGTCACCAGTTCCTCACTCGTGGACTATGAATCCCACAAGACCCTTAGCCACAGGACGCCAAGGACTTCATGTAGGTTATTCTCCACTGTAGCCTCAGAGTCTGGCAAGTGCTGGCCGTAGACAATGCACAATTACTGCTTTTGGCGGGTCAATGAATAGAAGATGGTCCTTAGAATGACAAATAGTAACTGCTACTTGACCATCTAGGACAGCAGCCACGTGGCATCCCAGGTGATCTCTCTGAAATGTAAATAAGTCGTGTCACACTCCTATTACAACCTTGTGATGATTTTTGTAAACTCCTTAGTGTGGCCCTCCAGGCCCAGTGTGATTGGGCCCTGCCCACCTCTCTGTCCTCATTCTCTGCCACTGTCCCCTTACTTACCATGCTTTGGCCATGCTGGTCTTCTTTCTGTTTCTCAAACACCAAACCTCCTTCCTGCCTCTGGCCCTCTCTGAGCCTCTCCGGAATGGTCTTCCATCTGATCTTGGCATGACTGCCTCCTTCAGCTGGCATATTATCTCCCCTATGGGGTCTCCTCTGATCGTCCCTTCTCCGTTGGCTCTACACCACCCTATGCAACACTATCTATCACATGGCCCTGTTTTCTTTTATTTTCAGGATTTATTATTATCTGAAATAATCTCATTCATATTCTCTCTCTCTCTCTCTCTCTCTCTCTCTCTCTCTCTCTCTTTTTCTTTCCTTCCATATCTTCTTCCACTAGGATGTCAGCGCCCTGAGGACAGGACCTTCTTATACCTTATTCTCTGAATAGATCAAGAACGGTGGGCCTAGACCAGTGTCTGGCACATAGTATATGCTCAATAAATATTTCCTGAGTGAGAGGACCACTACAATCAATGTATTTGTGTGTTGTTCAATTATGAAGTTTGGATGATCTTGTTCTCGCTCTCTTTCCACATATTTATGGTTCAAGGAGCTCATTGGAAGCAAGTTGCATAGGGAAATGTACTCAGCAAATGCTTGCTATGTTGCTAGTACTTCATCTCTCTTCCAGATCCCTTACGGATGTAAGGAGACATAACTTCTGACCTTGGAAAGAACCACCAATCAAGTAGGGATTGAACCTTGATCCCAGGATCCCCACTGCAAAGAGTTATTCCAAGCTCTGTACCCCTATGACAGTGCCTGGCTCATGGAAGGACCTCAATAAATGCTAGTTATTATTGTGATTGTTATTGTCATTTTCACACTGCTCTGCTAAGTGATGTTTATGTTCCCCAGGCTCTTCCCTCAAGGTAGGGGTGGTGACTGGCCCCAGTAAATAACACAGTAACCTGAGACATGCTCCACAAAACAGAAAAGCAGCCTAGGAGGCAAGAAAAGGAGAGACCAAGTGTGTGGTACACTTGGGGTACTGTGCAATTTGGGGACTCTCCTGAAGCAATGCCCAGACGACGTGAATTGACTCATGGCGGGTTTGGAAGTTATACACACAGCTTTTCTGCCCATTTTTTAATTGAGGTTATCTTGTTAAAGTTCATTGAATATTGCTCTTTCATCCCTAGCGATCCACCCTCAGTTACAGGTAGTTTACTTGGCCTCCAGTATTTAAGAAGTCTCCATAATCTGCATCTTGCAGGTGTCAGCAGAAGGTGCTCACCTGTCACATTTGAGGACCACACATAGCTCAGGAGAAGTGCAGGGCTCCACAGCCCACATCATGCTGCATCCCAGAATGCCTCTGAGAGCAGACACAGTGCCAGCAAAATGTGGCTGGCTCCCTGCACAGATACATAGCTCCTGCACTATCAGAGGCCCTTCCTGGTGCTAATGCCGTGCTAGCAAACATTAACTGAGTCCCCACTGTTCACCAAGGACCTTCCTAGCCGCTGTCCCTGATGTCTGTCCATTTACATTTTGGCTACTCTATGGTATAGCTGTTGTCAGTTCTATTCCACTGTGGCTAAATTCAATTTAAATGTATTGTGTATTGGCATTCATGCTGTGTACCAGGCATCACGTGAAACATTTACTCAATGTATGGACGGAAATACAATAATTCAGCGGGAATCTTTGAGGACCTGCTGTGAGTCAGGCATTCTTCTACATCTGGGGATAAATAGACACAGAGAAACTGCTGGCCATCAGGAGGCCCCGACTCAGAGGGAATCACAGTCCTGTGAAGGAGGAAACCAACAGGGGATACCATGTAAATAAGACAGCGACGCCATGACTGCATCGGCGTTTTTTAAAATGGTATGTTTATTAATCCAGATTTGGGTTTATGGTAATTAAACAAGAATCCACCCAAATCATTTTGCTTTCTTTCTTTTTTTTATTAATGCTAACCTAGTTGTGGCTTCTGAAATTCCACTGGAGGAACTCATGTCTTTAAAGCACCTTGCCCAGTGCCTGGCTCATAAACCACATTTAATAAACTCTTTCTCCCCTGTTCTGGATGAAGATCGTGACGCTGCCCTACCTTAGCTCTGTGGAACCCAGGCCCTCTCTGGGCCTCCCAGGGCCACGTGTGGCTTTGGTCGACCCAGGGGATGATGAGGAGAGCATAGGGCTGGGACAGGGCCAAATTCTAACTAAGGGCCTCTGAAATCAAAGGATCATACGATTTTACTTTTGTAGCTTTGCCCTCACTGAATTTGATCTCTTCTAGGCTGATAGTATCCAAAAACAGCAAACATGCCCCATTTTCAAGGTATTGCTTACATAGTCTCTTCTCTCACTAATGACTTTCTCAGATGGGCAAAGCCATATTCTGTGGGCATGAAAGGTAAAGAAAACTAAACAATGAATGGGACCTATACCTTGTTCCTTATACTTTTGAATGTTTTGATTTCCACCTTGGCAGCCATTGGAGAAATCCTATCCTTGAATTAGAAATCATGCTGATGGTGAATTTAGAGAAGGAAAATCTTTAAACTGAAGTTAAGGTACGTAAAAATCTTAGCAATTCGTCTTTTTTTCTTTTCTTTTTTTTTTGGGGGGGGGGGGGCGGTCAGGGAAAGCGGTTTGTAAGAGCAAGTTTCACCATGAACGATGAAGGCACCTTTACCTCAACCTTTGACTTTCATTCCTTCGTTAAAAGACAAAATCAGAATGACCGATTCCAGCCATCTTTGAAACAGTGATAATCCAGAAGACCACTGTATTTCATATTTGGAAAAAAAAAACTTTTTTTTGGTGCAAAACTGAAACTAGTCAAGAACTATAATGTTTACAAATGATTCTCCTATGATTTATTAGTTGAAATGTGTTGCAATTCAATGCTATATTTCCTCACACAATACAAGCCATGTAAGAATTCTCCCCACAGTTCCACAGAGGTCTATAGACCTGGATTTCTTAACCTCAGCGTTAGTGACATTTGGGTCAGATAGTTCTTTGCTGTGAGGGGCTGTCCTGTGCATTGTGGGATGTTTAGCAGCACCCCTGCTCTATCCACTAGATGCCAGTTGTGATAATGAAAAATGTCTCCAGACATTGTCAGCTGTCCTGTGGGGGGTTAAAATTACCCCAGCTTGCGAATAACTGAACATTTCATTCAGCACCATTCAAAGTGTCCAAGTCCAAACATTTTCCTTACTCCCTTGAGAAACAAAGAACAATACAACAATTATTTAATTTACGATAAAACCTATTACATGTTAACCAACTGCCCACTATTAAAATTCAGTTTATTATACGCTTTACAAAGTGTCTCCTAAAGAAATTCATGATTTACTGTTGTGGGGGGTGGGGCATGTTTTAAATAAGCAGTTGCTAAATGAAGCAACAGTTAGGTATCAACCATGAACGATTGCTTTAGGCTGATGACAGTCGTTTCGTGTTATGGAGCGACCGATTATTAGACACTGGTTTGTTGAGATTTGAAAAGCTGTGTCTACCTCACGCGTAAGACGATGCTGTGGATTTGGTCTTGCCTCAGACCTCTCCTTGTTGCTCTTGTTCATGGATGACCTCACAGCAGCCACCAGTAGGGAGCCCATTCTGTGCCAGGCACTGTGCTGAGATTTTTAACAGCATCATTTCATGGCCTCCTTCACACGGCATCCTTCATCCTGCTACAAAGATGAGTCTGTGGCTCAGAAGATGACATGACTCGTCCAAGGTCATTAGGCAGTAAGTGGGGGAGTCAAGGTTCAAATCCAGTCTGGCTCTTACCCATTCATTTTTTTTGTTTGTTTCAGGTGTATAAAACAATGGAATAGTTAGACATTTATACCCCTCACAAAGTGATGATCCCTTTCCCCCAATCTACTCCTCCTCTGACACCTTATATACCTGTTCTCATTCTTAATTAGTACACTTCATAGCCACCTTTGCAATGCAACATGAGCTGCCTTTCAATGTTAGTAGAGCAATTCCGGTCTACTATATATGTTTATTGCAGAGCCTACAAATTCCACCAGCACGCTCTTAAAAAATGGCAATGTATTGAGTCCTGAGAAAAATGATCTTCCGAGCATCAGGAATATTTTTTTCTCTTTGCTCTGTCCAGGAGCAAAACTGTTAGCTTGTCACACAATGGAGCCTTTGCTGTCAGACCAAACAATGACATCTATTAATCACATGAAAAGCAGGACCAAAAAAAAAAATTATTTTTCCTGTGAATTGAGTCTTAAGGGTTTCATGGTTTGCATCACAGGAGTGCAAGATTTTCTGCCCCAGCTTAACAGGGCTGAGCTGCTGGGGCTTTGACAATTTTCAGAAGTGCTGGGAAATGGCAGGGGAATCTTCCACCTTTAATCACTGGCACCGAAGCCGAGAGGGCGGGGCTGATGGAAGAAAGAAGCACTGGGCGGAAGAGTGAAACTGACTTAGATGGATGGAGTTCTGGGAGCCAGAACTGCAGACTGTACCCCTCAGATGGGCTCCCGTGGTTCTGCAAGCTTGGGGGTTATCAACTTGCCAAACTGTGGTGCAGGGTCTTTATTAGAAGGAGCCCTGCCCATTAACCTCCCAGCTTCCTAACCAGGGTCACGTTAGTACATCATTTATTACCTCTGAGGATGGGCCAGAGCAGGGCTGTCAGAGAGCTGTGAAAGACAATGGGGTGGAGGGGGAAAGTTACTTCTATCCTAGGCTACAAAGCATCACTTTCCTTTCATTCCGGTAAATCATCATCCTCATCATCCTCCTCATCATCATGCAATAAACTCTGAATTCTTCTATTATCTGCAGTGGCTGGCCCATTGAGACTGTGGGTAGAGAAATATTCTACCCATCTAAATGTGGCAGCCATTAAGCTTTTGACAGTTAGGAACCTTTCTTACTACAGCCTTTGAGACAGGCCCAGAAGCTCCCAATTTTTCCCATTTTCTTTTTAAATGGAGTCGTAACTGTAATGCATCCTTCTGAGCTCCTTTCTCCTTCTCCCTCTCTAACAACCTGAATTTGGCAGACTTCCCTTCCCCTTTAACCCTCATAAGCTAAAAATAATATCCTCTTGGAACCGGCCAAAAAGTGTCAGTTGGAGGAGTTTAATTAGCAGGTCGGGCAGGAGACACTTCTAGCCTTCCCAATTTGCTGCGTTCTCTCCAGGGAGCTGGAGCCAAGCACAGTTGGAAAATCCAGGTTCACGTGTGCACCAGACATGGGGGTTTCCAACTTGCAGGGAGAGTCTACCTGGCAGCCAAGCAGTGTTTCATCCCTATAACCAGACGGGCCCTGGGAATATAAGGACTGGCAAATCTGTATAGGGACACAGGATTTCAAAGTGTGGACTGCTGGACATGACTTTCAGGATTTGCATCCTACCTCTCCATGTACTAACTCTGATTTTGTATAAGCTACCGACCTCTCTGTGCCTTGGCTTCCTCATCTGTAAAATGGGGATGATCTTAGCACTTACCGTGTAAATTGGTCATGAGAATGAGTCAAGTCGAGCACTTAGAACACTGCCTGGCACAGAGTGAATGAAATGTAGAGCATTTGCTAATACCCTCATCCTCCAGAAATCCTGTCAATATCACCACGTCCTCCCAAAGTAGGAGAATAGTGACTGTTGGCTCCATTGTACACATTTAGAGAGGAAAATGATCTACGTACATAGAACTAGTAAAATAGGCTGGGATTTGAAAGTCTAGCTCCAAAATCCTATTTCTTTCTTTCTTTTTTCTTCTTTTTTCTCCCCCAAAGCATCATATGGTCCATGACAAACACTTCACTTCCTTCTTTGGAAAACTCAGATCTTCAGCAAGTCTAGCCTTAATATGGACTTAGACCTCTTTTCATATAACTTCTTTGTTAAATTATTTTTCTCTGGAGCTAAACAATGAATCTTTGTCCACTTACATATGATAGGACTTCATGTTTTATTTTCTTCCCCTTAATTTTTCTTCATCCTCCTTCCACTCCAAAACTTGGTGGCTTAAAACAACAACCTTTCTTGTTGCTCTTGAGTGTAAGGATTAGCTGGACAGTTCTGATTCTGTGGGCCAGGCTCAGTGGACACCAGCTGGACCTTGCTTTTGTGTCTGATGTCAGCTGGCAGGTAGGCAGGGGGCTGGCCGGGCTTAGGTGTCCTTGACTGGCATGGAAGGGGTGCCTCGGGTCTTTCTCTGTGGTCTCTCATCCTCCATTAGGCCAGCCTTGTCTTGTTCACACAGAAACAGTAGAGGTCCAAAAGAGAGAGCAGGACCTTCTGAAGCACAGGTGTAGAAATGACACATCCTTTCTCCTCCTGCATTCTATTGAGCAAAAAAATTACAAAGCCAACCTGGAGTCAGAGGTTTTGGAAATACACCCTCCTTCTTCATAGGCAAAATCATATTGCAATGGGCACAGATACAGGGAGAATAATTGCAGTCATTTTTTTCCCCCAAATAATCTACCATCTCTTCCTTCTTCTCTCTTGATGATTCATTAATTATTGCAATAAATTAAACACACTAAGACACCAAGTAATCAATGCTAAAAAAGAAAATACACAGGCCTTGCCCACTTGCAGTCTACATTCTAGTGGGGAAGAGAGATATTGTTGAAATTATCCCACAAGTACATATGAATATTCAGACATGCATAGTATTCCCAAGGAGAGGTATAGAGTACTACGTGAGATTAAATAAGGGAACCTGACCTAGTTTTGGGAGGTGGGGAGCTCAAGGGATAGTTTATCTCGAGAAATGACGAAGTGAGAAAGCCTGGGAGAAAACTAGGTAAAACTAGGTAAAGCTCGGGATGGGGAGTTCTGAGCAAAGGAACAGAATAAATGAACCTAGGGTCAAGTTCTAGAGAGAAAGGAAGGCCGGTGTGGCTAAAGCACAGGAAGGAAGGATTTGATTCTTGATGGTGCTGAGGAGGTCAGCTGTGGATAGACTTTGCAGGCCACGATGAGAAATTTGCTCATTATGCTAAAAACCATGGAACATCACTGAATGGTTTTAACGGGATGGGTGGTGAGTGGGAAGGGGGTGACATGATCACCAAATATTAGGTCCATACAGCTAGAGCTGTAAGTGATGGAAAGGGAACAAATCTGAGACAGCACAGTTGCTAGAGAAGGAAGATATATTTGCCAGTTTATTAAAACTGATTTGCCAGATTATTTGCCAGTTTTTTAAAACACTATAAAATGTTTTGGAGTTTTGGACAATGAACTGGAGATTGCATATTATAGAAATGTGAATTGGGGACTAAGAAGAAGTGCTCTGAACATCTTTCCCAACCCTACATGATCACTTTTTACTAAAAATACATTGCTGCATTTGTTTGGTTAATATTTTACTTAAAAATTTGGAGTCTGTGGTTAAGAGCAGAGGATCCGAAACCAGACTGTCTGGGTTCACTTTTGGGTTTGCATGTTCTGTCTGTGTAACATTGGGAAGGCTAGTCACCCTTTCTTAGCCAGTTTCCTCATCTATAACATGGGACAATCATGTTCCCTACTTCAGAGATTTGTCATGAGGATAATTTATACATGTAAATCCCTTTTATAAGGCCTGTAATAACTTTAAGTTATTAGTCTTATTAATATCATTATTTTTGGTACTTCTTATGTTTGTCTTGTCCATTTTTGGTTTTGAAGTTATCTGTCCTATAAATTTTTTAAGGAGTGTTTCCTAATTTAAAAAAAAACACACAAAAAACAAAGCACATTTTTTTTAGGATTGGAACAGTTATGTAATATGTGGATTACCTGGTCTTTGAAGGAGAGTCATTTCTAAAATCAACTGAAAGTTGTATTTCTTTTAATTATATTTGGAAAGAAGTCCATTTTATATGAATTTTCAAGATTATTAGGATAAAATTGCTCATAATGTTCTTTTCAAATTTCTTCCCTATACACATTTATGTTTCTTTTGCTTATTACCATGTTCATTTGTGCCTTAATATTAATATTTATTGTGCTTCATTAGTCTTGAAAGATATTTACCTATTTTACTGATCATTCAGAAAATTAGACTTTAGTTCTGTTGATTTTGTTTGATTTTTCTATTTCATTAATTTTTCCTATGATCTTTATTATTTCCAACTTTCTATTTTCTTTAGTTTTAATATACTCTTTTCTAATTTATTACATTGAAAAGTTAGCCCATTAATGTCCTATCTTCTTTTCTTTCTAATATTTCTGTTCAGAGCTCTCAACTTCCCTTTAACAGTACTCCAGCTACTTTTCACAGATTTCATTTGTGGTACTTTCATTGTCATTCAGGTGTATTTCATAATTTTCATTTTTATTTCTTCTTTGACTCTTTTATTTAGATCTTTTAAAAATTTTACAGACACACATGGATTGTTTTAGTTGTTATTTTATAATTTATTTCTCAATTAATTATATTGTTTGAGAGAAAGTAAATTTATGGTACTGATTTATGGTACTAATGTTTGTTGTAAAATATTTTTTGTATATGTCATATATGTTTCTGAAATTATTTCTATTCTCCACATTCCACTTTATCAGTTGTCTCTTCGACTGCATCTAATCTCCTCTTCAATCCATTTATTCATTTTTTAACCCTCTAGTAAATTATTTATTTTTTTACTTCCAGAAATTCCATTTAGTTCTCTTTCAAATTCACCTGTTCTTTTTCATAGGGATTTGTTATTTTAAAATTATATCTAATACTTTTATTCATCTTTGGTATTTAAATATTTCCACATTATTCTATTACTTCTAGTACTTGGGTTGCTAAGTTTCATTTTTGTTGGGTCATCTGGACCTTTGGATTTCATGGGACTTTTCCTTATGTTTTGCTCATTTGACATTGAGTTTATCTTTAGAAAGGATTAAGTATCTGTGGATGTTCTGCATATCTTGTCTTATAAAATGGTTGTTACCATATGGTTTTAAGATTTTTTATGATAAGGATCTCCAGTAGAAAGCTCAAAGTTTTTAAATGACCACGACCCAGATTTCATGTGAATTTCTGGGGCTTACTGTTAATGTACCATTCATCTAGTTTAAAGTTGGACCATATGTTTACTTCTGGTGTGAGTCTGGAGTTTTTCCTTTTGGCCAGTGACTTTTCTTTCTCTTGATCCAAAGCCCTGGAATTCTGTTCTGGGCTGAAGTACAGAGCTTTTATAATCTATGAGGACAAGATGGGATTTGAATTCCAGCTGCTCCACATTGTATTGTCTATGTACGGGCATTAGAGCCTCAGCACCCAGCTCCTAGGATCCATGCCCCCTCTACCTGAATGTTATCACTGAATCACCTTCAGATTATTTCTCTGACAGTGATTTCCCTTTTTCTCTCCTGCAGATGGAGTTCCCTCTTGTCTTATTTTGATTTATTTAATTTTTGCTACTTTATCCAGAATGTCTATAGGCTTAAAGTAGGAAGTTGGACAAAGTGCATCAGTTTAGTTTTCATGTTGCAAAAAGTCAGCTTCAGCTATTTCCACAGTTATATTAATGTAGGAAACAAAAGAAAATTGTCAACAGAGTTTCGAATTAAATAAGGTATGACCAGTGTATTGGACCCAGTGTGTACTTCTAAAAGCTGATTATCAAAATTTTAGAAATACTACCAGCCAGTTTTTAAACAGAAATTGTTTAATTAAATCATTAAATTATAATTAAATTGTTTTTTAAAAACAGAAGTAAAACTCATTACTTCCTAATTATTTTGCCACTTTTTACTATTATCTGTAATCTTGAGGTTATTTATATCTATTCTTTCTATATAGTACACATGTTATATAATGTAAGATAATGGTGTGATTCTGAGCATCTCTTCCCAAGCCTGCATTCAAGGATATCATGTGGGTAGTTTGAAATTAGTCATGATGGGATTATTCATGTCAAGAAAACAAGCAGATGCTAAAATCAGGTCTTTTGTTCTTGTGCAAAGCCAGTTAAGCATTTACTGACAAATTACTAGACTCAAGAATGTAACAATAATTAATGTATAAAAACAACATATGTACATTTTCAAACATTAAAGAACTCAAGGTATAGAGCACCCATCAGTCTCTTTTGGAAAAAAGATCAATGATAAAATCAAGGCAATGGTAGGATAAATATGAATTGAAAACAAAAGGTAGAGAATTGGAAATGAAATAAAGGATAATGAGTAATTAATAAATTTAAACTTAGAACTAAAGCAAAACAGTTTTAATAATTAGGTTTACAGCACATAATTTAATGTAATAAACTTTGGCTTCATTCAAAGATAGATAGATAAATAAATAAATAAATAAATAAATAAATAATAAACAATTGCTCATGTACATTACTCCACATGATACAACAGTCTAAGAATAGCAAAAATACAAGGTTGGAAAAATCAGATGGCAAAATGTATAGTGTGAATTTTCTCATCTTTTGTAACAAAAATTAAATTGATATTGTTCAATGAAAATATGGCTTAAAATTACTGCCTCACTAAAAATATGGAGCAAACATCATATTTAATAATAATATATTAAAAATTTTCCACTTAAGATTCAGATTAAGATAATGGCAATGAGGCTGCTTTCATGCTTTTATTTAATACTGGTCATGTAGCTGCTATCTTGTGTAGCAAAGTGAGATAGGGATTGAAAAGAAAGAACGAAAACTGTCATTATTTGTAGACAACATGAATGTTTGTGTGTAAAATTATGGAACAGTAACAAATACTGAATACAGGCAATGAAGATTTAACAAATGTATAATAGCAGTCTCTGAAGTGGAAAAACAAAGAATCAGAACAAAAATAACAACAATAATTGAAAAAAACCTTTCCTAAAGTGTAAAATTACAATATATTTTACAGTAAAATATAAAATATAAAAATAAAACTACATATTGAAAAGGCATAGCATATATCTGAGAAAAACTAACTTGGTTTGGTTAATTTCTAGGTCTCTTAAGTTGACAGAATACAGTAACATTTTGTATGCAGTTTATGAAATTAAAAATTGGTCTCTTAACTTTTTAAGTTAAAATGCTTTATGAGTTTATACTGTTAATCACAATTCACATTTAGGATCACAAGCTTCGCTTTACTTCTCTAGGTTACTCTCTTCTGTCATTCATTCCACATCAGTAATTCTAGTTCTCAAGAAGAGAGGGATAATAGAATTAGAATACCCCACAATTACTCGTGTACTTTATTCTACATGATACAACAGTCTCAGAATAATTTCAATACTATTCCACCAATATGAGTACTGCAAACCATTAAGGATTTTTTTTTATGTTTACTCATTCTTTATATTTGAAAATAGTGGTACTTTGTCTACAATGTAAGTGTTTATAACCATGATGTAATACGACCTTTCTTCTAACTTTAAAAAAGAGTTTGTTGTAAGTGTAACTATATAATGCTCATCCTCAATCCCTATTTCAATGTCTTTATAATAATTTCACTTGTCTAAAATTTGTTTTCTAAGATTCCTCAGAAAGGGTGCAAGGGAACAGCATTACCTGAGTTCTTAAATGTGATAGCACTTTTAAGCTTTTAAATGTGACAATTAGATTGGATTGATACAAAAATCTTTAGTTTATTTTTTTTTCCTTGGGTGTCTCATATGTTAGTCCTTACCTTTGTTTTGGCATAAAACATTGCTGCTGAAAAGTCTGTTGGCAGCCTAATATTTTTTTTGTTATGTCTTTTGTATTTTTTGCCTAGATGCCAAAAGGATTGTTTATATTTCTTGTAAGTCCAGTGATTTTAAACTAGAAAACGTTTCAATGTTGGTTGTTCTGAGTCTGTTTTCACAGGTATGTGCTGTGCCTTTTCAATATGTAGTTTTTCCCCTTCGGGGACTGCTATTATACATTTGTTAAATCTTCTTTGCCTGTGTTCAGTATGTGTTACTGTTCCTTAAATTATTTTGTCTTTTTAATTTATTTTTGATTTTAAAATTCTGTCTTTTTCACTTTCTATTTAACTTCAACCATTATCTGTTGTGGTTATTTTCAATTGTGTGCTTTCTGTTTTAGTCTCTCATTCCAAAGTGATTTTTGTCTTTTGTTTAGAATTCTTTCCTGAGTTCTTTCACCTAATTTCTGTTTTTTCTTTCTAATTGTGATATATCTATGTATCCTATTCTTAATATCTTTTAGCTCATTTAGGAATAATTTGTCTTTGTTGTGGGCATGTTCTTTTTTGTGTCCTTTTTTGTTCATTTGTTGCCTATAAGGCATTAGTTTTTTTATGCTTTTTATAATGCTTGCCTATTTTTATGTGAAATTAGTTTTCTCAAACTTTTAGAGAGAGTCATGATTCATGATAGCTTTTCTGACTTCACAAAGATCCACTTCTGTTGTCACAAAATATGTCAGCTTGATTTCTAGTATCGATCCCCTGGCCCTATTCATCTCCTCTCCGTGTATCTGAAACTTGCATTTTCTTTGTCTTAATTGTCTCTATTCTGCTCAACGAAGATTCTGTCCCAGAAACTGTTCATTACTCTGGGTATTTGTCTTCAAAGGGAGCTTAGCTAGTTTTGAAAATTCATAATGCCCAGAATTCTTCAGACCATAACTGAAGACATTACTTTCCTACCTCTTGCACTCAGCCACTATTGGAGTTAGCAAAAAAAAAAAAAAAAAAAGTACTCACTGTACTTCACAGTGAGTCCCTGTTTGAAATTTTTGAGTTTTCTTCTCTAGTTGTTCAGATGTTCTATTTCTTTCCTCTGTTTCTTCCAGCTCTAATGTTGCTACCCATTTTGTAGCTGTCTGTGTTTTGACAAATCCATTTTTATTTTGTGTTTCATGGGGAATACCTGGCTACCTTGCTTGGTTATATATGATTATCAGGGGATGATGTTTCTGTTATGTAGCTTCACTGTCTTTATGTGAATTTCAGGTAGATTTAAAAATTATGCCACTGTCACCACCCACATCCCAGACTCCACTGGCACACTTGATTAATTAATATATAAATAATTCCAATAATAAAATAGTATTTAAATCATAATATTTAAAATTCAATAAAATTTAAAAAGACATTTGAAAATGTTAACAATTCACATTGTGTAGAAAACTTAGAAGATAATTTTCAACGTGATTTAAGAAATCTATCTTAAAGTAGGAGCCATCATCATAATTAACAGTGAAACTTTAAAACCACTTTCATACAATCAAGAGCATATGGCTAATTTTGCTGTTGATATAATTAGTAGTAATATTAGCACATGTATTAATCTCACCTTTCATGGACACAGAAGTACAGTTCTAAGATTACAAGATTAATTACAAATGTAATACCTAATTTAATCTCCAAATTTAATACCTAATAGTGGGCACATGTGTCGACTTATTCCTCATCTTCATCTGGTTTGTCTCACATTAAACAAGTCAGAGAAGACAGGTGGAAATGTGCCATTATAATCACAGCTAGTAGGGACTGAAAAATGCCAGGACTTATGCTCTGAGCTTTATTCCAGAAATTCAATACAAAATATTAACATGCCTGATTTGGAGCCCATTTTGATGGGTTGGTTTTGTCTTGGTTCCGTAGTTTCAGAGAGTAAAGACATTTGTTAAGAGTAATTGTTTATCTTTACTTCAGGCAATAAAAATAAATAAACAGACCATGAAGCTCTAAAGCCCATTTGCAGAGTTAAGTTTTGGGTACTAAAATAATTCCAAAATGCATCTCAAAGAAAGATTCATTAAGGACTTAAAATATAAAACTTCTGATAATTCTAAAGAGTGACCAAAAAACTGTCAGTTCCATATGAGAATCAATGAAGGGAAAATATTTCTTAATTAATACGGGCAAAAATATTTTGGCCAGGTTTACTTGCTTCCCCTCCCAGGCAGAAAGCTTGGAATGCTGCCTGCTGATATGCCACTCCAAGTGTGTACTCTGATCTGGTGTCAGAATGTTGGCTTACCGGTCAGTGAGAGAACTGCCATTTACTGAAGCGTACACTGCGTACTTATTCACATAGTTTTTTGGTGTTTTTTTTTTTCCATCCCTGTTTCCTCTTGCCAAAATACCATGTCTGAAATAGTTAAAGAATGGAAAGTGTTCAACTTGGGGAATAGAAAACACAAGAAAAGGATAAGAGTGCATGAGTTCTGTATTCAATTAATTGAAAGGTTGTTATAGGGAAAGAAACCTGTTCAGCATTATTCCAGAGGGGGTACCTACCACAAATGGACAGAAGTTGTAAAAGACTGAATTTCAGCTCAGAGATTGAGGAAGCTAGCCTCTCTACTTTGCAAGCCTTGCTTGCCTCACCCTCTTTCCCACCCACATTTATTTCTAGAATCTTGTTCTTCTTCCAGGAAAGAACTCTCCCACAAATTCATATTCTCCTTCCCCTGAAATTTTCCTGCTAGCAATGGAGGCCTTGCCTGCATTAAAGGGATACATCTAGGTTTCTTTTAAAACATGGATGGTTCTACATCAAAGATAGTATCAGATGCAATGAAGTTACTCTCAAGTCAGAATCATTACAACGAGATGTAATTATATTGCACTTGGCTCTATTGTGAGTTAATGAAAGAAAAAATAATGACCAAAGGTCAGAGCTTCTTATTCAAAACAAATGGAAGCACCTTGACCCTAAGAGTCACCCTGACTAACTATATATAACTGCAAATAACTTGCATTCAAGGGTACCCTCAGTGTCAGAATGGAAAATCAGGGGGATGGAAGGCCAGGAGAAGATACTGTTGCAATTAGTTCCATCCAAGCATTTGAAGACACACAATCCTCAGTTAGTCATCTGATCAGTTTGGCTCTAACTTGTTTTCAGAATTAAAAAAAAAAAAAAAGTACATACATTTTTAAAGACTTGGATGGATGTCTTCCTTGGGTCAAATGTTCTGACTCTCCACTGCCAGGCATGCTGAAGGGCAAATTCCTCTCACTGGCAGGGCTTCTGCTCAGCTGTCATGTCTCTATGAAATTTGAGTTGTGGCCAAGGGAGGCGGAGAGCTGGAAGGTTCTGGTGGGAATGGGGTCTCAGGAACCAGGTCAATTCCACCCAAAGTGCCATTGTTTCTCCAAGGTAATGAGAGGTCATGGAGCCATTGCCAAAGTCTTCTTTTGCATGGATGGTGTAGACACATCTCTAGGAAATCTGAGAACTAATTGTAGGTTGGCTTCAGCAGCAGTAGAATGCTTCATCTGTGGCTGAGGCCTTTTCTCTTCTTCATTGGTCTTCTATGGATCTGCACCTTTGCCCAAGGGCAATAAACTTGGAAACACAGCCTCAACCTCACCTCTGTGGTTTAGATGAATAGGGATCACACCATTTTGTCCACCATTGTATACCCGTACTTAGCAATGCCATTAATGGACAGCATATGTTGAGCCAATACTTGTCAAGGAGAGAGGGTGGGAGAGAGAGAGAAAGAGAGAGAGAGAGAGAGAGAGAGAGAGAGAGAGAGAGAGAGAGAGAGAGAAAGAGAGAGAATCCATTCCACTAGTGATCTCTAGGGTTGCCTTCTTATCGTCCTATGAATTCCTCATGTTCATTCCCACTGTGGGGAGAGAACAATCCAGGAAGAGAATATAAGGATCAGAGATGAGATTAGTGAGCATGGATTGATCACTATTGATGGAACAAGGAGAGTATAGTCAAAGGAGAGTAGAGAGAGATGAAAAGGTCAAGTTCAATAGCCAACGTTTTCATTTGATTCAAAGAGCTCAAATTGTTTCACAGGGTTCTAGAGTCAGAAGGTGAAGGTATAAAGCCACATAGGCATGTTAAGAGCCAAACATGGGCCAGCCTGGTGGCTCAGGTGGTTGGGGTGCCATGCTTCTACCACTGAGGTCTCCTAACACTGAGGTCGCCAGTTCGATTCCCACGTGGGCCAGTGAGCAGAAGAAAGGGGGAGAAACAAAAAACTCCAGTATTTACAGGCTGGAGTTAGAGAGTCCCAAGTTCAAAACTGACTCCAGTATCTATGATCTGCATGAATTTGGAGCAAGTCACTTTTAATGTCAGTCCTCATTAAATAGAGTAATAGAATACCTACACCATGAGGTCTTTGAATTTTTCTTTTCTTTTGTTTGCTTTTCTTTCTTCTTTCCCTCCATCATGTTGTCTTGCTTTTTCCTGCCCAGAAACTACTACTGTTCAGCTTTCAATTTAATATTAGCTCACTTATCAGATATCTTTGAATCTAAAAATATTATAAGCATGTCTTTACATAGTCCTCAAGAATATTAAAAATTGACTTCTGCTTCTGCTGGGTTACAACATTAAAGTCAATCTCTCCTTGAGAACAACTAGAACATCTAAATGGACCCATTTAAAAAAAAAATTGAACAATTGCAATGTTAATCTTCCAGAGCAGAAGGGACCTCAGAGAAGTGTAGTTCTCTGAGCTACCTGAACTGAGCTTTTTGTAGCCTCGTGGCTACAAAAATTTGTGCTGTCGAGCACAATTTGGGGTCTAAGGCCTGTCAAGGATGGGGAGCTCTAAGAACACACCACCATGCTTTGGTTTTGGGATTTGCAAGGGCTACACTCTAGAAGTAAGGGTAAACAGGAAAAAAAGATTCAGTCCTTGTACAGATGAAAGCTTAGGTTTAAATCGTCTCAGTGCCTTGAACTAGATTATGATACTTTCAGCAGAAACCTCCTTATATATTTTTTGGCCAGAAAAGGGTCATATGCCAAACCAATCTCAGGCAAAGGTGGGTAGGATTTCGATGTTTGATTTTGCCAAAGTATGGTTCTATTGGCAAGAATGAAGAGTGATGGCTAAAAGTAAACAACCAACTATTTCATCATCATCATCATCCCATATATCATTTACAGATCTTTACTATATACCAGGCACTTCTATAAACACTCAACATGCAGAGCCATTTTCATTCTCATAACCACCCTATGAGGTAAGTCTCTCTATTTAATGGAAGAGGAAATTAAGGATCAGAGAGGGGAATGTACCATAAGTAGGAAGTGGCAGAAGCAAGATTTGAACCCAAGTCATTGTCCTGATTTGTTAAGTATTCACTAGGCACTATTAATTATTCTGGACACTGGAGACCTCTAAGACCTCAGAGTTCAATTTTCCAGAGAAAATCAAAAGCAGGTGAACCAATCTACTTTTTGATGGGTCTTACCTCATACTGATGGCCCTACCTTGAAACAGTAACTGTGCTTTGAAACATACATTAAAAGTCTCTTTGCCTGTGGGAATGTTTCCTGATAATTCCCATCATCTTGCCTCCATCATGGCCAATTTCAACTATATGAGCTCCCAAGTCTGAATGCCCTCAGATGTGTGTGCCCAAGGGACTTGGGTTGGGAGAGCTTTCCCATGAAAAGGATACTCCTCCGTATCCTTAAAGTTTCTGTTTGCCTCTTTGGAATTACCAATCACAGTACAGGAGGTGTCCTTAGGGAATGCAAAGATGTGTTTTCTTTTTTATATTGCACTGGGCCCAGATCATTGTGGGCCCACATCCTTTTTCATTTTTAGTTACTATGTTTTGAGGACTTACTTTGTTCCTAATAACTCATTCCACACTCTATAAAGGTCATTTTATTTAATACAATCATGGGAAGCATGTGTTATCGGCTCCATTGTACACACGTAAAGAAAAAAACCCCAGCAACTTTAGACTATGTTTTATTAGAGTCTCATGCTGCCCCATTACGAGCATATTAATAAAGTATCTAGGCCAGAGAGATAAGGGAGAGGCAGGGTCTTGACATTTTAGCATCTGTGATCAGACTATTGAAACTATGCTAACACTTAGTAACTGAAAACCAATTTCCTTAAGCAGCCCTGGGGCAGAGCTTGCCGTCTCTGGCTTGGGGACCTCACTGAAGTCCTCATGGATTTCAACGGTGATGTAGTTGAGATTTTTTTAAATGCCATGCTGGACAATGAATGGGGCACTCGTTCAAACTATTTCCTCATAATGATTATTTACTCTGATGTATCCCTTCAAATGTCAGCCACCCTTCACTGAAGACCCCACTGGGCTGGTTTCAGCCTCCATAAGTTAGAGCAGACGTGCCAACAAATAGCTCTTCTTTTGGCACCTGTGTTCTCTACCTCACGGTTTATATAACTGTGGCTACTCTTTTCATTAATAGCTGTTGACACTTCACAGTGATACTTGTTGAGCTTGGCATAAGCCATCAGCCCTACTCATTTTTAGTCTCTGACCCTAAGACACGTTATCGTTATTTGACGACATTTTGACAGTGTAAGAGCAGCCAGTGGAAAACAATTAATTAAATAGGCTAAGTTGGTATCGTGAGAACAGAAATAAAAAATAAAAATATCAGCATCCTGCTAATAGCAACCTGTTGCTTCTGAAAGAATGGGGTCTCGTCAACCCGGATAGAGCTAACTATAGAAGGAAAGTGGGAACATGCGGAACTGTAGATTCTCCTATGGCTCCCTTCTTCCCCAAACCAATATTTTCATAAGAGAAAGGAAGAAACCACTCGGCACCACATCCCATCTTTAGGGGCTCAGGTTTGTGAGTTTGTGATCACCAGCACCCCGACCCCTGCCCTGCTTTCCTGGCTCCCAGCGAGGCACAATCTCATCCAGATGTGGATTCATCTCATCCTCATTTTGATCGGCTGCTAGTCCTAGAAGAACGGCAGTCCCTGAGATGGCAGCACAGTTAAGCTTCACACCCTCAGTCACAACAGCCAGCATCACACATTTGCGAGCCTTCAAAGTACCACTTAATAGGACCTTCGAGTCCTTCGAGCCAGCTGAAGAGAAAGTGCTGGTCCACTGCTCGATTGGCAAGGCTGAATTTGTACAGATGGAAGAGTTAGCAGAGACCACAGAACAAATACCAGCAACCAATCCATTTCACACTTCTGAAAAAAGAGAAAGGAATGGCAGGGGCAGGCCAAAGCAAACAGGCATCGGAAAACTGGAAGCTGTGGGCTGGAATTTTCAGCTGCTCCTATTCTTTTCACACTCATTTTAGGGAGGCTACTCTACTCTGAAAAGCCGAAATTTACACTTCTTGGGTTCAGCCTCCTACAGAAAAATGGCAGTTCCTTCCCAGTCACAAAATAAGCATTGTTTCCAACATCATCAGCCTAGATCCCTAGAGGCTGGGCTTTTTGTGGAGGATAAGAGAGGTGCCATTTTAATTTTTCCAGACAAATCTATGCTGTTGGGATTCTCTTAGCTAGCTAGTCTTTCTGTGGTGTGCACTCGATTTTAGTCTTTATTTTCTCTTTGCTCTCTCTTTGTTTTCTTCCAGGAAAGAAAATCATTTTCTTTTCTTTTCCCTGGAGTATGTTGAAATATAAAACTTCCCCACAATGTGTTACCTCACACAAATACCCTTCAGTTTCAGCTAAAGCACTTGGGTGCTTATCAAAATGGATTCTAAAGTAAACACAGATATTGTTGCTGCCTTGGGGATGTGTGATGTTTCTAGTTCCAACCCCAGAACGACTAAGGATGAGATTGGGAGACAAGCATTAAAGAGAGGTTTAGCCTGAGTGGCTGAGAAATGGTCAGCAGCCATCCCCAGTGCGGTTGCGTAGAATTTATAGATAGTGGTTGGAAGAAACTTTCCTGTGGGCTGGCATTAGAGAGGCCAGCGGAATGGCTTCAGTTAGGATACTCCATTCAAGGAAGAAAGGAAAAACAAAAAACACCAAAAAACCGATGTGCCCCTGAGGCAGACCATATTGTAATCATCTTAGCTCTGGATGGGTTGGAAAATGGCTGTCAGAAATCCTGTTGATGGGTTACCCAGGTCACCCAACTAGTTTACCAGAATGTGTGGATATGTGTCTGTGAGGGAAAACTCTGCCACTGTGTTTAAAAACAGTTCCATCTGTTCATATGTATTTGAAATGCTTAGATGGAGTAGAAAAACAAAACAAAACAGAAAACCGAGTAAGCGCAAACACAAGAATCAGACCATTTAGGAAATAGATTGTCTCGATTCAACTTGCTAACAAAGACACAGAGATCAATAAACAAAGAGCCAGAGAGAGGAAAGCAGAATGGGGAAAGTCAATGGATGTTTGCCATGAGGACCTTCTCCCAATTGGATGAGACCTCCAAGGGCTGGTGTACGGAAATGCGTGCATGGCTGTTTATGAGAAATGGGGTTGGGCCAAGGAGAGGCCCATGAGCGAAAAAAGTGACATCTGGGTAACTTTGAATACAGAGAAGGGAGAGTCTTCCCTGGAGTTGGCAGAGTAAAAATATAATGAAAGCCAGCCTGGGGCTAGAAACAGGGTGAAGAAGGAGTTCAAAGCAATACACTTCAATGGACACTTTGCCTTCAAAGTTTTGGAAACACTTTGAGAGAGCAAGCAAATAATATACATGCCCTGATGCATCAGGGTAGAGAGCAGAGCGTATGTATCAAGGTAGGAGATATGTGAGCGATGACAAAGTCTATTGGTTACATCTTGTGAGAAAGTGTCTAGGGAGGTATGTATATGTTCCATCACCAGATAAGGAATTGGAAAGCCCAAATGTACAAGGCCAGTGGTTTTTGGCCTGGGTCATGCTCTTCTGCCTACGAAGGGAAACATAGCCTGGGAAACTTCTATCCATAGTAAGACATTGTCCAAAATCTGTGATTTAGTAATCGACCAAGCTCAGGAACACCAAGCATGCATTACAATTTTATGCCCAGCTTTTTCTTAATATGTGATTGCGTTCAAGTCAGCTAATCCTGAGAAGTCTCAGTTTCTCTATCCGAAAGCCAAAAGTAGTAGAGTATTTTGTCAGTTACGCAGGAGCAGGACAACTGTGCCAAACACAGCGTTTTGTGGCATCTCCATAAATACAGCAGATGTTAAGTGGCAATATCCTTGTCGAATGGGAAGTCATGGCGAGAGAGCCAGGGTTCTGCTGGCTTTCCTCTGCTCCCCAGTTGCTGATGTCCGAGGGCTACACAGAACAAAATGTTACCACCAGTCGACTTGACCATTCTAAGGCTTCGTATGCTGCTCTCCTTCTTTGATATCAGATTATCAGATTTAAACAGAAAATAAGTGAAACTTTTAAAGAAATTCAAGCACATGAAAAAATCTGAGTCAATCTTGGGTTGACTATACTCTGCGGGTAGCTGTCACTCATCCTCATCTTCCCAGCTCACAAGGGATGGGGCCAAGAGAGGAGGTGGGTGGACTACTATCTCTCACCTTCCCTCAGTTGTTCCAACACTGCCACCTGCAATCACATAGTATGTGCACATATAATGTAAGTAAAACGCAGAATTTTTGATAGTATAATATAAACACAATATATAAACTTATATACAGATACATAATGCCAGGGGTGTCAAAAAAATGTATACAAGTGGACACTTTGGTCAACGTTACTCAAGCAATGTTCGTAATCAGAAGTTCACCGTCATCAGAAGTGTCTGGACACTGATGGTAACCACTGTGAGCACCTCTTGTCATTGCAGAAGTCAAACGTGACTTGTAGTCATCTTTTGTTATCGGTATATATTGAGTATTACAGTTTCCTTTCTTAAAATGTGTATCCTTTTTTGTGCACCCTCGGTATAAAGATAAATAGAAATATGAGCTTTTTATCTGCTTTCTTCTTCCCCCCTTCACTTGAATGTCAGCTCCATGAGAACCAAGCCACTTTGTCCATTTTGCTCGCTGCTGTATCTCTAGTATCCAGAGCAGTGTCTGCACATAGTAGGTGCTACACTGTGGAATGAGTGGGTATCTGACTCTGGTCTTCAGAAAGCCATTCACTCATTTTTGTTTCGCCGTCTTACCATGTAAGATTCTGCCTGGGATTCAAGCTGACTCTTTCTCACATGGTTTTTCATTTCCCTCTCTTTTTAAACCTCTACTTCTGGATGTCTTAGTATTGCTCAGGCCCAGGGCTGGTTTTTGTGTCTTATATGACATGTTTAGGGAAAGTTCCACAATCAGATGACATCTGGGAACCCTTTAAAACCACATCATCTTGTTAGCATGAAACCATGCAGGTACTGGTCTCAGGTTCATCTCAGAAAAGGGACTCAGCTCTGTTGGGAACTCGCTTTCCCCTCTCTCCTACTTCCTGGGTTCTGCCAGGCCCCTCCTCCTCTTCTGCCTTCATCCATCTTCTCGTTGGTCATTATCCTTACTGAGTTGATGCCAGTTTCAATGCTCTATATAGCTTCCCATGCAAGAGTCCACATTCTGGGGGGCCTCTGTCCTGCACCTTCACTATGTTAGGTGTTATATATACAACGGATGGATTAAACAGTCCCTGAATTCTAGAAGTTTAGACGCTAGAGTACTTGGGTTCAAGCTTTTATGACCATGATGCACAGTACATATATGTAGACAGTCCAGTCTACATAAACACACACAATAGACATATATTGTTTCAAAAGTTGTATGAAACAATATTTACCTGAGTGACATTTTCCATTCTATTCTGGAGTGGTTCAGCCTATTTTATTCCATTTAGAAAATCTGATTATAACCCACTAAATCGATTCCACTATCCAGTTATGAGCTGCAATTAATACAACTAATTACATGCAGGCTATTTGAAAAAGACTGCTCTAGAATGGGAGTTTCCTAAACTCTCTGTAATACAATAAGAAGTGTGTACAAGGAAATGGAAGCCAGAGGTGAGTAGCCACTCCCTCCAGGAAGATCCCCATTAGGACTATACTTCCCAAACTCTAAAATGCACATGGAACATCCATGGATTTATTTAAAATGCAGACCCTGATTCAGGAATTTGGGTGGGAGGCCTGCGGTTTTGAGTTTTTAATGCACTCCTAGGTGCTGCTGGTCCCTGGATTACATTTTGAAAAGCAAGGGTCTAAGAGGAGATGTCTAAAGGATAACCAGAAATTACCCAGGGGGTAAAGGGAGGCAAGAAGGGCTTCCTGGTAAGGGGTAAAGACATTTGCAATGTTACCTCTGTAAGAAACACCATCATCGGTGATGTCAGGAACTGCAAGCATCTGCATTGTCTTCAAATCACCTATGCACATGTCATACTTAAATATAGGGGCTCTTCCTAGAAGTGAGGGATAATTAGGACAAGGATGAACCACACTGTTTTTTTTTTTTTTTTTTCAAAACGGTACATTGAAAAAAAAATGAAGCAAAATTTACAGATCACATTTTTTAAAAGAAATTATATTTCTATTTTTTGTTGTTATTGTGAAACAATATTGACGACCACAGTCTAGAATTTTTATTGTATTTCTTCTTCTTTTGGGAGATGGGATAGAAAGGAGTAGAGCCATAACCTCACCAGCAGGTAGATACTGTCTTACCATAATGCTGAGACTTAGAACACTTTCCTGAGAGTTGAAATCTGACTGTGCTTGGAGGGAGCTGTGGGTTGAGAAATTTGAGATTAGAGTGGCACGTTTAGTGTCAAGACCAGAAACTGGTCCCGCTGGGTGATTCCTGGGCACTGGGGAACACACATTAAAAAGAAGGGACGTTCTGATTGAGTCACAAAGAATGAGGTGGGGATAAGAGAGTGGAGGGAACATTTTAAGGAAGAGATAGAATTTCCTTTTTCACTTCCACCTGTAAGGGAAGAGAGGCCCCTCAAGCTTTTTTTTCCAATCAGTGTTTCTTTTTCTCTTCTCTTCCCCCCATCCCTTTCTTCAACCCCCCGCCACCCTCCCCCCAAAAAAAATGAGAACCTGTTATAAGCTTGGTGAGCACAGTTTTCAACACCCTCTCCCCAGTGGCAGCCTTAATATGTGACTCAGCCCTGTGGTGAGGACAGAATCTGAAGTCCGCCTTTGGCAGGAAGGATAGGAGAACTGATTGGAGTTACGGGGCTCCAGGCACATTTCTCAGTGCTCCAACTTGAATATGTGGGATCCCCTCACTTGAATATTTCTGTATTCTTCATTCCGTCATTTTCTAACAACTTCCTGGGAAAAGCATTCCTTTATATGCTGGGTGCATGACTGTGCCTCCAACAAACCCAGTCCCTGCCATCAGTGAGCTCATAGCAATTGTTTCATGTACATACGTGTTGGGCTGAATCATAAAATGATTCAAGGTGGTGTGTACTTCACTGTTTGCTCCTAATTGGGTTTAGAAATTGATTGGCCAAACCTGCCCTCTTCTCACATTGGTCATCAATAAGGATTGCAGAGGTTGAGCTTATATGGAGAGAATTTGTCCTCACTTAGATGAAGAGAGAATGTTGGCCATCCTAAAGCAGGTCTCAAGGCCGAACTAGCATGGGCCCATGCTGACACTGACTCTCAGTACTGAACGCCATCCACTTGGTTTCCCAGGAAACTGTTTTCTCGGAAACCATCAACGGACATGTCCATCCAGTTTCAGATGGCTGTGGTGCAGTGGAGAGAGCACAAACAGGGAGTGTGGAGGATTTTCCTCCTAAAAATGTGGTCTGCAATGTACTACAGGCGCCTTATCTCAAATGGAGGGTCCCACTCTGTTATATGAATGAGCCACCAAAGATGGCCTCTGTATATTGGCTCCTAGGTTGCTATTTCTTTGCTGCAGGCTGAGGCCCGTTGGTTCAGAAGCTTGCCAGTATCAAACCCAAACTTTGACACATCCAATTCTTAAAAAAAATAGTATAAACCAGCAAAATTTTAACTACTTAGAACCTGCCTGCTTAGCACACCCCTGGAAACCTCATCTGACAGCTGTTATCTATTGATAAGATATAAACTTGTAGTTATAAATAAGGTCTTCAGCCACAGCTGACCTTTGGAGTGCTCTGACCCAGGGACTCCCCTCTATGCTGCAGAGTGACATCACTGAGGCACTCAGGCCCCTCTTAGATCCCCCATCCTCAGGAGTTCTCTTGCCCTCCTCCCCTTCTGGATGGTGACCCCTTGGAAGCCTCTGGATGGCCTCATGCTGTGAGGCACTTCCCCTCTCATAGAACCCTGTCCAAGTGCTGCCTAATATAGCTTGTGTGGTATTGCCTCTTGGCCTTATTTTTTTTCCTTAATTAGCTCTAAATCCTTCAAACTCCCTCTATGCTCTTATCCCAGATTGCCTGAATCAAAATATATGGGGGTTGGTGGCTGGAAATGTAGTTTTTATGAACTTCCCCAGGTGTGTGTGTGTGTGTGTGTGTGTGAACAAGTACAAGCCCATATGACCATTAAAGTTTAAGAAACACAGATTGGCAGATTTGGCTTGAATCCTGCCTCTGGCACTTGCTATCTGACTTTGGGATATTCTTCAAATATCATTCTCCCCAGCCCCCCGCGCTCCCCAGTAAGGCTAAGACAATGACGTCTAGATCAGAGAGATCCCTGAAGATAAAATGCAATAGAGTGTGTGGAAGTGATTGGAGAAATGGTGGACACATGGTAGATACTCCTTACATAGGTGAGGGATCTGAATCTTTCTTCTTCCTTTTTGATGCTTTTTGGACCTAGTTTTTGTCATTCCAAACCAGTTACTTTTTTAACATGCCTCTTTGAATCATGTGGGCCTTGTAGTCAGTCTACCAATTTGCTTGTAAATCTCATTTGACATATTGCTGTGCCTACCTGACTTTAAGCCTTAATTTTCCTGTCCCTCTGCCATTAGATCTCTTTGTAACTGCATTATCTAATGTTACAAAGTGTCTAATAGCCAGAATTAAATGACAAATGCTACACAAGATACATTTGTATTATATTGTTACAGTTCTTATTGCTAAATTCAGATGGGATCCAAATGATACTTTCATACAAGATTTTCTTCAGTTCCATTCTACTGTCTGTCGGGTATTTCTGGTTTTGCTAAATACATTTTTCTCCTGTTCTGCTTCAAATCATCTACTGAAATATAAGTATTTTTAGCAACTTTGCTGAGTTGTTTGCAGTTTTGTATGTAAGTTTTTGCTCTCTGGGGATGTAATCAAGACACAGCCCAGTGTCCCAGGGAATGGTAAGAGAGATGTGTGAAACCCAGGGTGTGATCTCCCGGTGACGATTGCTAAATGAGATCATTTACGAGAGTTTTCTTTGTGCACTACAAACACCTTTAACCCCTGATATGTGGATCTTGCTTTCCTTAACATTGAACGTGTTTGTCCAAAGAAGATGTTTCAGAAAGATGGTCGATATCCTTTATTTCATCTCTACTGCTCATTCTCCTCCAAATTTTTAAGGAAGCCACAGGATGTGGAGTATCAAGAATAATATTTCTTTTTTTTCCTAAAGTCAAGGCCAAGGACCATGCAATGAAATCACAGAAACCAAGTCATGTGTGAATTTTCCTGTAATTCCATGTAGCTGGAGTGTGTGTGTGTGGGGGGGGGCATGATAACACAGCTCTATGTTTTATATGTTAACATCGATAGTGAGCAATTGGGAGGCAACTCACATGAAGGTCTGCTAACAGAATACCGTTGTATGGCTCCAGGGGGATGGGTAAGTAAGAGGAGAGAGGAGAACAATCATACAGTTATTGAGTGAGGACAGACATCATAAAAAATATGAAGATCTCATTTAGAGAAAGCATTTGGGTGGACGCTGTGAGAAGTGACCAGTAAAGAAAGATTTTTAAGAGGGATAATCCTAGAAATGTGGCCAACAAAAAAGAAACATTCCACATCAATATTCTAAATGGAGATCAGATAACTTCTGGAAGAGATGCCTAATTCACATTCCAGTGCAAATCTCAGGAATCTAGAGAGGAAAAAGCCAACTTATTGTCAAGAAGGACAAAGAGACAGAAAGAGCTTCATTTGGATTGGAGTTAGATCTAAATTTTATTGAGCACATGATAGGCTTAACATTTAGGGTAACTTATCCATGGAAAAATAATATTTACTATTGTACCAAGGGCTTTGCATGGATTATCCTATGTGATCTTCACAACAACTTTGTTTGGCAGATATTATTATTATTATCTCCATTTTACAGATGGGTAAATTGATGCTTAGAAAGGTAAATTAATGTGCTCAAGATCAGAGAACTAGTAAGTGGAAAAGACAGGATTCAAATCCAGGCTTTCTTAACTTGGATTCCTCAAAAGTAGAAACATAAGGGGAACTTGTAGCTAATGTTTAAGAGCCATATATATGCTGTAGATATACCAGGCTAGTATGTGCACATGGTAATGTGCTCTTATGATTTATTTACTTGTTCATAATATGCACCCTACAACTTCCTTCCTTTATCCTAAAGTACTTCTTACACTAGCTTTGCCACTCACTGGCAATATGTGGCCTTAGGGAAATCAATCTAACTGAGCCTTTAGCCTATCTGTGAAATGCAGATAAAAATAATGCTTTATATTTCCACAACCTATCAAGATGGAATAATAGAGACGGGATTTATCCTTCCACTTTAAACAACCAAACACAATATATACTGGACAGAATATATCAAGCAACAATTTGTAAAGCACTGGACATTAGGCAATGAAAGATAGTGATCCTGGAAGGATGAGACCTCTCAATTTGCTCTAGCTTATTGCAGTGAGAGAGATTCAAGGCCACGGTGCAGCAAGGGGCAATCCAAGCAGAGCCTAGTGCATTCCCTGAGATGAGGAAAGGAACTGAGAGTCCTGAAAGACTATGGGGGGGCTAGAATACCAGAGAAAGAAAGGCTGTAAAGAGAATGAGAACTCTGAAGAGCGAGCGAGAGAGAGAGAGAGCAAGAGAGAGAGAGAAAGAGAGAGAGAGAGAGAGAGAGAGAGAGAGAGAGAGAGAGAACTCCTATGTGTTAAGGAGAGAACTGTCTGAAAGTATTAAAGGGCCAGGAATGTTAACTGTTTCTACTAGCCAGAGTGGAAAACCTTGAGATTCATAAGGCATTGGGTAGAGTTCGCAGAAAGGTCTTGTCTCAATAGTGGAGAGTAATTATCCCTAGACTGAGCACTGTTCTCATCCCACTTAATATATATTCAAAGCCAGACCTCCAAAGATTAAACTGTTTCCCAGTAACTTACAGCATCCCAGAACAAAACTCAAGGACATTTATAGGAATACAAAAGTAGCTAGCACACAATGATGTAAAATTCACCATGTCTGGCATTCATTTAAATCTTCCCATGCATGCAAGAAGCAAGAAAAATAATGACAAAATACATTTATCATAATAAACTGACTCAGAATTAACACATATGCTAGTATTAACAGATAAATTAAAGCAAAAGTTATAACTATATTACAGATATTCAAAAAGTCAAGAGGAAACATGGAAGATATAAAAAAAGATCCAAATAGAAGATTGGTTGATAAAAACAATGATGTTTGAGATGAAAAATACACTATCTGAGATTAATGTCAGACTAGATATTGCAGTAGAAAATATTAGTGAACTTGAAGACATAGCAGTAGAAACTATCACAAAACTCCACAAAAACCCAAAACCACAGACAAAATGAAATGAAAATAAGTGAGCTCAGGACAATTTTAAGTGGCTTAATATAGGTGTAATTGGAGTTCCCAAAGGAAAGAAAGGCAGAACAAATATTTAAAGATATATTGGACATACTTGTTCCAAATTTGATGAGATTATAAGCTTAAATTTAAAAAAAGAGAAAAAATCAAAAAATCCCCAGACACAAGAAACATGAAAAAAACTATACCATGGTACATCATAATCCATTGCTCAACACCAGTGGTCAAAAGTAAGTTTGAAAAGCAGCCGGGAGGGGATATATATATATATATATATATATATATATATATACACACATATATATGTATATATACGTGCTCAGAGACACAATAATACTGATGACAGCAGATTTCCCATTAGGTACAATAAATACAAGAAGATAGTAAAGAAATATCTTTAGAGTACTGAGAGAAAACAAAAAGTCAATGTAAAATTTTACACCCAGAGAAAATAAATATATTTTAAAATTGATAACAAAACAATCTTTTTCAGACAAACAACAGCTGACATAATTTATCACCATCAGATCTTCACTGCACCAGAGGAGAAAGGAAGCTCTTCAGGCCAAAGAAAAATGATACCGCGTGGAAATATGGATCTACACAAAAGAATGAAGGGCATTAAAAAGGGTAACCAGATGAGTAACTACGTAACCAATTTTTCCTTATAAGTTGAATCTCTTAAAAGATCATTGACTGTTCAAAAATAATAATGTAATATGTTTATTACATATGTAAAATTAAAATGTATGATAACAATATTCCAAAGAATGAGACAAGAGACATTTCAGTATCCTATATAAGACTTTTAAACTATGCATGCAGGTATGATATCACTTGAAGGTAGACTGTGACACATTAAAAGTGAATCCCATAAACCCTAAAGCAATCACTAAATAACACAACAAAGAGTTATAGCTAATGGTAATCCAAAGAAGGAGAGAAAATGGAGTCGTTAAAAAATGTTCATATTATACTAGATGCCAAAAATAGAAAAATGACACAGAAGGCAAAACTCAGATCAAGATAATTTACAGGATAGAAATGGTCCAGAGTGTTTTTGTTTATTTGTTTGTTTTTTTTTGCAGTGAAGGCCACGAGATCTGACTGCCTTCCATTTACCTGCCTTTCCTGTTTTGGGAAAAATCAGCCTCAACTCAGATTCTACGGTTTCAGTATTGCCTTATCCCTAATGGTTAACAAGATGATGTTAATACAAAGACTTCCTAGGAATAAGCCTTCCTAGCACTGTGAGACCACACTATCCAACCAAAGGGTTGGTCATCAACACATCCTTAGGATTGATTTATGACCCAAAAGGGGAACTGTGGATGGAAAAAAAGGGATTCTATGGAAAGGGACCTCACTGGATGATCTGATTATAAATTTCTAACTGGGCAGATCATGGTGGGTAATCACATGCCAGGCATATAACTTTTTAGTAAAAGGTTTATTTTTGCCGTAAGTGAGACTTGCCCAGTGTTTCTGTGCATCTAGATTGACACACCTTTGAAATAAGCCATAACCACCCTCAAGAGAGCACAGAATCTTGTTCACTATCATCTAATCCAATCCCCACCTTGCTTTCCCCCACCCTCATGTAATCTTTCTTACAGACCCTCTTAAATCTCAAATGCATAAACGAAGTTGCGAAACTGTTATTTTCTGGAGCATTTGAGATTTTGCTCCCTGGCAAATGTTGTCAGTTTGTTTCAAATAAAGTCTTATAAAAATTCAAAAAATATTCAATTAATTTGAAGAAAGCAGTAAAAAAAAAGGCAAAAGAAAGAAAGTTTAACCATATCAATAATATAATTAAATGTAAATGGTTTAAACACATCAATTAAAAGGCAAAGACTGTTGAACTGGATAAAAAAGGAAGATCCCACTCTATCCTGCTTACAAAGAAACATACTTCAAATATAAAGACACAAGTGAGTTTAAAACAAAAGGGTAGAAAAATATATGTTAACATTAATCAAAAGACATCTGGAGTGGTTATCTTAGTATCAGACAAACTAGATTTCAGAGATAAGAATATTAACTGGGATAAAAGTTTTCATTTTATAATGTTATGGTGGCCAATTTGTCAAGAGGATACAATAATTCTAAATGTTTATGCATTTAATACAGCTTCAAAACACATGGAGCAAAAACTAATCAAGGACATCAGGAACAAATAGATAAGTCCACAATTATGGTTGACCATGGCAATACTTCTCTTGCAGAAATTAACAGAACAAAATAGATTAAAAAATAAGTATGTATAAACATTTTTAATAACACTATCAAGCAAATTGACCTAACCAACATTTATAGAGCATTCTATCAAGAGCAGTAAAATATACATTATTATTAAGTATATTAAAAATATTTACTAAGATAGAATATCTCCAGGGCCAAAAATGAGTCTTAAGGGTGTTAAAAGATTTAAGTCATCTAAAGTAGGCTAAAATGGAATTAAATTAAATTCAATAATATAAAGATCTTTTTATTATCTCCAAATATCAGTAGACTAAATAAGATACTTCTAAAAATTACATGAATAAAAAGAGAAATCAAAAAGAAAATTAGAATGTATTTCAAAGTGAATGAAATAAAAACACAACAAAACTTTTGAAATGCCACTAAGGCAGTACTAAAGGGAAATTTATAGGATTAAATGCCTATATTAGAAAATAAGAAAGACCTCAAATCAATAATTCAGTGTTCAACTTAAGAAAATAGCAAAAGAAGAACAAATTGAATTTAGAGTAAGTAGAAGAATGAAAATAAAAATTATAGCAGAAATAAACAAAATAGAACATAGAAAATTAATAGAGAGAAATCAATGAAACCAAACCGTGGTTCTTAGGTAAGATCAATAAAATTGATAAACCTCTAGCCAGAATATTCAGAAGAAAAGATCAATAACTCCTTTTTGCAATATAAAAAATGAGAAACGAGATATCACTGAAGATTCTACTGATATTAAAAGGATGACTAGGGAATATTGCAAACAACTCTATGCCAGTAATTTTGGCAATCTAGGTAAAAAATACACATTGTGTGGAAGCCACATATTACCGAAGCTCATTCATGAAGAAATAGATGACCCAAACATCCTTATACCTAGTAAATGTATTGAATTTGTCATTAAAAATCTTTTTACAAAGAAGCTCCAGGCCAACATGGTAAATTTTTCAAACATTTGAGAAAGAGATAATACCAATTCTACACAAACTCTTCTATAAAATTAAAAAGGAGGGGATACTTCCTAACTAATTCTGTAAGTCAGCATTCCCCTGGTCCTAGAAAATTACATTATGATAAGTGAAAAGCACAGACCAATGACCATAGAAACAAGAAGTCTGAACAGAAAGACATATGAAAGAAAATAAAATTGTTTTTTATTTACAACCAGTGATTGTCTATGTCTACATAAAAATCTAATGAGCCTACAAAAAAGCTGCTAGAACTTGTGAGTGAGTTTTGCCAGGGTTGTAGGAAACAAAAACGACATGCCAAATCAAATGTATTTCTCTATACTAGAAGAATAATCAGAAATAGAAATAAAATAAAACAGTGTAATTCATAGTGACATCAAACATATGAAATACTTAGGGATAAACCTGATAAAAATGTGAATGATTTATAAGCTGAAAGCTAAAAAGTCATGTGTGAGTGACGTACTGTTGTGTTCACAGGTCAGAAGACTCAGTGCTGTTAAGATGTTAATTCCCCTCAAATCGAGCTACAGATTTTTATGGAATCCTAACAATCATTCGAGCGGGATATTTTGTAGAAAATGACAGACTGATTCCAACAGTCACAAGAATTGCCAAGAACTTAGACTATCCAAAACAACATGGAAAAATAAGAATAAAATTGGAAGACTAACACTACGTGATTTTAAGACTTATTATAAAGCTACAATAATTAAGACAGTGTGTGACGTTAGATGGATTGATCAACAACACAGACTAGAGAGTCCAGAGATAGACACACGCATATCGACAACTGTTTCTGACAGTGGAAAAAGGACATTTGTATCCAGTAGGTCCTGAGTGGGCTTCTTCATCTGTTTAACAATATGAGCAGGTGATTGTGGTACCCTGCCAGGTTTGGGGACCTCTAGCTAAAAGGCACTTTATCCTTCATTCCCTATCCATCCTTTTAGACTCTGGAGTTGTTTAAACCCCAACTTGAGTAACATGGAGATTGGGGTGAGCCCCGCTCCATTTAAGGAGGGTCCTAGACAATAACTTAATGATTCTGACTCTTAAATGAAACCCCTACCCACTTGGCCCAGGGATATGAGTCCAATCTGGGAGTTCCTAGAGCATTCCAAGTCATCAGAGTGGAATGACTAGACATTCCCTTCCTGCTGACAGTTTCCTTGCCGCTCTGTTCTTTATTTTATTCATTTTATTTTTTTAAACTACTTTTACTGCCTTTCTTAACTCCTCATAGGTGCTCAGTCACCTTCATCTTGACACTAAATTATGATTGCAACTCAACGGCATTTGGCTTGGAAAATTCAACTAGAAATAAATAACTGAAATCAACAAGAGTGTCTGGTATCTCTTACCTTGTCTCACTGCTGCTTGGCTGGTCTTGAACATTTTTGAATTTGATATCTATCCCCGAGAACCTCAGTTATTCATAGCACACAGTTTTCAGGGAGAAAATACAGCCCTTTCTCTCCAGTTCAGTGTCTGGAGATTTTACATTAGCGCAATGTTGTAGGTACTTTCAGAAAGTTTAGTCTTGCGAATAGTGAGAGGTGTTTCTTGCATAAAAATACAGCTGGACTAGATTGTCAATATATTTAGAGAGGAGGGGAGAAACTGCATCGTGTTTTCATGACGCCTTCCTGTTCTGCCTGTGAACCATACTGGGCAAGACAATCATCTCTCCAGCTGATGAAGGCCAACAGCCTAAGGTACACTCGATCTTGAGAGTATGATGCTAAGCGAAATAAGTCAGACAGAAAAGCAGAGAACCCTATGATTTCACTGATATATGGTATATAAACCAAAAACAACAAAAGAACAAGATAAACAAATGAGAAACAAAAACTCATAGACACAGACAATAATTTAGTGGTTACCAGAGGGTAAGGGGGGTGGGGGGTGGGTGATGAAGGTAAAGGGGATCAAATACATGGTGATGGAAGGAGAACTGACTCTGGGTGGTGAACACACAATGGGATTTATAGATGATGTAATACAGAATTGTACACCTGAAATCTATGTAATTCCACTAACAATTGTCACCCCAATAAATTTAAAAAAAATGAACCTCTAAAAAAAAAGGTACATTCGTCCACCTCAATGTGTCTCCTTGATGTGGATTACTTTCTGGAGCCATACATGGTCCTGTTTTGAGCTGGGATCGGAGCAAAGAAAGAAAAGCTCTGCCTCTCATCTCTGCTGGTTGCCAATAGGCATTCAGAATCATGAGCCAACAAGTAGGGTCATGTTTGTGAAAACCTAAAGAAGTGAGTAAACATGGTCTGGAGAATCAAATTCACTCTGATAGGCCCGAAGGAAGTTGATGGTGCGAGAGAAAAATACAAAATGACTATATTTACTGCAGTGCTAATGGCGGGCCACTACAATTACAACGTTTACTTAGTGTGTTCGCTTCATCTGTTAAACACAGTATCCCACTCAACCCACAGCTTTGTCTTTTCAGACAAAGCTTGTTATCTCATCTGTCAACCCAAGCTACAGAAGGTCATCTCCGGTCAGTGTTGAGGGAAAAGAGAGTCTGCGCATGCAAAACCTGAGATGTCAGGATGTCACAGTTAGTGGTGTTGGAGGAAGCGCAAGTTTAGTTGTCAGAAGTTGGTAAGGTACCATAGTCCCCTGTCCTTTACCCGAATGGAGAGATACAATTACTTGCCCATCTAGACATATATATGCTCCACCCACATTTACAGAGTACTTACCGTATGACAGGACCTGTGTTAGGAAATAGGGTTGGAGATAAAGGTCCCAGGTAAGGGTCCTTGAATTTGGTAACCAAAGGAGATTCTTTTTGGGATATGAGGTACAAGGCTCAGTTTAGTCCCTGACGGTTTTGTTTTTGTTTTTGTTTTTGTTTTTCAATTTCAAGAAGATTTAAGCAAACTGTAGTTGGGGAAATTACATTCTTTCAGCAAGAATAAATACTTATACAAAATATAGTGTGCCTTTATCATTTTTAGCAGAAACAATTTTATTAATAATAGCTAACATTTGTTGAACACTGATCCAAATGGGGAACTGTGCTGATTGTTTTACTATCTTAGGTAATCTTCAACACTTACTCTATGAGAAGTAAGGACTATTATTATGCCCATTTTCCTGATGAAGAGATGGAAGCTCAGAGAAGTTGAGTAAGGTGCCTAAGGTAACAGAGCTAATAAGTACAAATGCAGAATCAAGCTCAAATCTGTCTCATAGCGAAGTCCCAAATCTAACTTACCATGAACCATTCTATAGAACCATAACTGGTTCTATAATTGGGGGAAGAGAGAAAGGCTTAATTTCATCCTTTAAACAGTATGCCATTTGTGATAAAGTACCATCAGGTACAGTCTCAACGTTTGGGGATGTCACATGAGCACAGCTTTATCATTGGCTCCCGGAGAACCCCAAGGGTCAACAATCTTCCATTTTTGGCACTTTGAAACATTTGGGGAGAAAGTCACTCTGCGAACATAAAACTAATCATTGCATATCTGAAAGCTCTCTGGAAAAAGTTAAACATTTCAACAAACCCCCTTCACTTTAAGTGCATTCAGCATTTTTCCTCCTCAGAAATGACTTGTAAGTTTGTGCTTTTAATTATTATCATTCTCCCCTAAAATTACAGGCAAAGCACTCAGTGATATTTGAAACATCAATTACTGGCCTGCAGCCCTCTGCTACTGTTTCTCTGCCTGCTGCCAGGGCTGCAAATCCATTTTCTGCATTTCTTTCAGATTTTCTGAACAAAATTATGGAAAATCGCTGTTGGCACATGGCATTTTTCCACAATGGTCAGAGTTATTGAATTGTGCCGTTATGTGTTACTTTGAGACAGCATTCCAACTTAAAAATGCCAGGCTTAAAACTATCAGAACATTTTCTCCAATCTGGGCTTCATAAATTTTCCACAGGAAAAGGCTATGAAATCTGCCCTGGCTTTGCCGAAAGTTCCTACGGAGTGTAACTACGTGCTTGTAATAGTCAGGCTGCTGATTTTTAATTCATCTCTTCTTCAGGCTCTCTAATATGAATTTTCTTTCTGTCTTCTCATTACAATTGTTGCTGCTGTGTGACCACTGAGCCAGGGGACTACCTTTCATTAGGGGCCCTCCCTGCCACCAGGACTCTCTGAGGCCAGTATGAAAGACGTTGACCTGTTGACGGCCATTCTGAATGTGTCTTCTCTGTCACTCCATATCAGGTCCCCAATCTGTGCAGTAATATTCCAAAGGCACCTCAAACTCAAAATCCCCAACTCTACCCCTTCTTCCGTATTCCCCACTGAGGCCTCAGATGCACACAGGAATTCTGGGAGTTAGTCTCAATTACTTTGCCTGAGCCCACATGTCATTCTGTCATTAAGATCTTTCAGTTCTACTTTGATTGTCCCTCTCACATCAGCTTTTTCTTTATCATAACAGATCTTTCTTCGGTATTTTCCCTGGCTTATGTCTTGCCACTAGTCTTCTTCTTCTCCAGTGTATCTTCTACATTGCTGTCCAATGGATTATTTTGTAAATATATATTTATCAGTTTATCCAACGATTACCTGGTAACTATAGAAGGCACCAGGGAAATAGATGTGGTAAGGGGAGAGTATGACTCCATACTCTAAATGTTATTGACCATTGTTATTTCACTGCTTAGAAAGGGTCAGTGGATCTTTCCTATGAAATAGTCACAGCTCTTTAACATAGCTGGGCCTCAGGGACAAGGCTGATATGTTTTCAGTGTGTCTCTCTGGTCACACCTCTCTCCATTTTTTTTTTGATGTACCCTATCTTCCAGTCCTGCTAATCTCTCTGCTCCCTAAAAAGGCAGAAACTTTCCTGACCCCAAACCTTTGCCATACTCTTCCATTGCCACTCAGCACCCATCTTTCACCATTTAGCACATGCCAACCAGTTTTTTAAGGCCTGATTCAAATTTCACCCTCCTATGAAGCCTTTCCATCTTTCCCTTTCTAGCTCTCAGATACTCTGTTCTCCCAGAGGATCTGCATACATATCTTTGAAAATTTAATAGGAGGTGGGAAAGGTGGGTAATGTAGGCTGGCAATACGGAGCACAAACTTGGGGTCAGATGAGTCCAAGTTCTGTTACTGACTACTTGAGAGGTCTTTTGTCAAATTGCATATCTTATTAAAGCCACAGTTTCCCCATCTGTAAATTGGGGATATGAATATGTACCTGATAGATTCTTAATTGAATTTAATAAGCTCATATATAAAATGTCTGTCTTACAGTAAGTGCTGAATAAATTTATAGCAATTATTGTTATTGTCATCATCATTATTATTATTGTAGTGTGGCTTATCACAAGTTATAATAATTATTTTTGTGCCTCTCCATCCCAGTACACTGTGTAGTTTTACAGTACAAGGACCATGTCTTTTTCACCTCTGTTTATCCAGTGCCTAGGATAATCCCTGGCTTATCTAAGATGCTCAGTTAATGTTTGCTAAAAAAGAAAATGACTCTTTATTTGGAAATTCACAGGTACTTCAAATTCAGCACATAAGAAAGCCCAAAAGATTAGCTTCCCCCAAAGCATGATAAGTGTCTAAAATAGTGCCTGGCACATAATAGTTGCTAAAATAATACGTAAATTATATCATAGTTTAAATTAATTCAGCCCAACACGTTGATGAGCCACTCTCTCGACCATGTGCAAGGATTACTAATATGAATTTCTGTGGGAGTTGAGGTATTTGGTTAAACTGTTTAAGTCAGAGAGTCCCTGAATGTCCATTAAAAATGTCATGTAAACCACATATTATCCAGGTTTTGTGTCTAGGAAACTAGACCGTAACCCACTCATGTTACTTAAACTTAGGTCTTGGGACCCACTGGTTTGAAGAAAGAAGGAACATAGAGAGTTTGTGCGTGCCACCTTGTCCAAGAAAGCCCTATGGTTGACTTATGTGTGTTTTGAGATCCAGGGTAAAATGTAATTCCCACATTCCATAAAACATGACTGCAAACATCACACGTGCTACGTCCTCTTGATCTTACCTCATCAAAGGTTAGCCTCCAACTCTGCATTCCTAATCACAGGCTGGTGACACCTGCAAGTACCTCTTCACTTCTCTTATTGGTCTCTGTACTATTTGCTGTTGTTGTCAGTGCCCTGCATATACTAATTACGCTTTCCTAGAGCATGCGTCACCTTCTCCCGATCGGATGGGCATAGGATGGACCGAGCCCCTTCGGAAACATCCTCCCCATGTTTCAGAAAGCAGCTCTTCCATGTTGTATTAGGCAGCTGGAATAAAGGGTTTTATTGGAATTAAGGAGAGAGGAAAGATATGTCCATGTGGTCTCTGATATATACAAAGAAGAAAAAAAATACTAGTTTTTCTCAAAGTATGTAAACCTCCTAGAACAGGGTCCAATATGTAGAAGTTCCTAGAGTGAGTCTGCCTTTGGACTGAGAGAGAGCATAGAGGGCATGTCCACCTCTAGGTCAGCATGTTTGCTCCCTTCTGTACTTGGTGTCGTGAGAGCGCTGACTTGGACCCCGGTCCCTACTGCCCAGTATATATATATATGTACATATATATATATACATATAGATACAGATATATATATATATATATATATATATATACATACATATATACACATATAGATACAGATATATATATATACATATATATATATACACATATATATATACGTACATATATATATATATTTTTTTTTGGTTTAAATTTTTCAACCTCTGTAAACTTGAATTTCTGAATAGAGAAAACAGTATTTAAACTTTGCAGTGTTCGGTGGGAGACTGAAATGAGATTTTGTATAGAAAGAGACTGGCATGCTACAATTTTGCTCACTCATTTACCCTTCCAAAAATAGTTCTTGACTCTTCTATGGATGAGGCTTCTGTTAGGCTCCAGTGACAAAAGTGGCGGGTGAAAGCATAGACCTGGTCCTTTGATTGTATTCTAGTACAGGGGCTGGGAACCTTTTCCTGGAAATGATTATACAGGGAATATGGTCGGCTTTGCAGGCCATTGTGGTCTTTGTTGCAACTACTCAGTTCTGCTATTGCAGCGGAAAGGTAGCCATAACACTCTGTAGATGAAGGAGCATGGCTGTGTTCCAACAAAACTTTATTTGCAAAACAGGTAGAGGCTAGAATTGGTTTGTGGGCTGTGCGAGGTGTGATCAAACAATGCGGTGAATGCTTAAATTAAAAAAAATATATATATAGTAAAAGATACATTGCCATTAATCCCCCTCAAAATATTCCCCCTCACTTCGAACACATTTATCCCATCATTCTTGCCTCTTTGTGAAGCAGTTCTGGAAGTCCTCTTTCCTGAGTGTCTTTAGTTGCGCTGTCGTGGCTGCCTCGATGTCCTGAATCGATTCAAAATGTTTACCTTTCATGGTCATTTTGACTCCGGGGAAGAGTCAGAAGTCATACGGTGCCAGATCCAGTGAATAAGGTGGATGAGGACACACTGTCATGTTTTTATTTGACAGAACTTGCTGTATCAGAAGCGATGTGTGACACGTTGTCAAGATGGAGAATACAGTGTAGACACTCAGGAAAGAGGACTTCCAGAACTGCTTCAGAAAGTGGCAAGAACGATGGGGTAAGTGTGTTCGAAGTGAGGGGGGGTACGTTGAGAGAGATTAATGGCAATGTGTGTTTACTGTAATAATTTTTTAATTTAAACATTCACAGTATTTTTCCATCACACCTTGTAGTTTGCCAAACCCTGGTATAAGCAGTTAAGCGATCATACCAGTAAATGAAAGGAACCTGGTTCCAGGTGACCGTATAACTAAGGCTGCCCACGTGGATTGAGATCAGATAGACTTGTGTGGCTAGAAAGGAAAGGGAAAATGGGAACATAGGAGAACAGGGAGGGGGAGAGATTGGCAGGGACTAGAAGATACAGGGGCTTGTGGGCTACAGTCACGGTTTTGTCTTTTTCCTCAGACACGGAAAGAGCCCCTGATAATGTTCATGCCTTTCTTTCCCGCCTCCCTCCAGGTTGCCAGCCACCTGCAGGAGGACTCCTGACCCTGGTATGGACCCATGGGTATGGACCTCCTCTCAGAAGCTCACAGAAGGGAAACCTTCCTAATCACTCCTCTACAGCTTCATAAAAGTCCTGAGAGTGACTGAGTGGGGGTACCGCCTTCTCCTGCCCCCTCATCGTGAACAGGAAGAGGAAAATGAAAGCTCAGGGAAAACCAAGTTTGTCTTCCATGCTTCACTCTGGACTCAGTTCTCAGAAGCCCCACGGCTCTTCCTTGGGGTCCCTTCTAGCTCTCTCCTGGCTCCAATATTAGGGCATCCTCCTCCTGGAATGGAGAGCCTAGAGGCACAACAAGTGTGACCTGGGCCACACTCTTCTCCATGTGCCTCATTCACTGTACCTGTGCAATGGTAGTGATGCTATCCACCTTGAGGTGTTACAATAGGATGGCACTATGAATTGTTCTTTTGCAATCTGTAAGATACAGAAACATGAAAAGCAAGGATGGTGTTGGCAGAAGTGGTGGTGAGGCTGAGAAGATGACGATGGCACTGTGATGGCAGATGTAATGGGTTCTCATCTCTAAAACATTTATCGAACAGGTATTTGCTGAGCACCTGTGTGCCAGGTACTAGAGTTCGGAATACAAAAGTAGTGAAAGGCATAGCCCTCAAAGTCCGTATTGTGGAGGGGAGAAGGTGTTAAAGGAATATTCACATAATTACACGTAATTATATAGGGAAACAATATTTTCTTCATAAGCACAATTAAACAGAGGGTACTATCAGAGGGTGTGTGCGTGTGTGTGTGTGTATGCGTGTGTGTGTGTTGTGCCAGGAAAGACTTATCTAGGAGAATGGCATTTAAACAGACTCGAAGTGTGTGAAGAGTTGAGTTAGCCAGGTAGAGTGTAGATAAGAATGCTCCTGGTAGAGAAGGTACCACACGGGAAGGCCTGGAGGTGGGTAAGACTGGTGCCATGAAGGTGTGAGACTAGTGAGAAAAAAATGGAGCTAAATCAAAGATGAAGGGAGAGTGCTCAGAAGGGGCCAGATTCTTCAGGCTTTATTAGATTTGTTACAAATAGTGTTCTCTGTCCTGAAAGGCTTGGGGAGCTGAGGAAAGGTTTCAAGCAGTAACATGCAATCAATCCTATTAATGCTAAATAATAATCACGATGTGTATTTCTATGTGGGGAACAGATTACAGAAGGGCGTGTGTTGGGGAGGAAGACAACATAGGAGTGTCTTAGAGAGAAGTGATGTTGGCTGCATTAGACGTAGCAGTGGAGAGGGAGGGAAATGGACAGAGATCCATTGGCGGGAAGGCTGATGGTATCTGTTAAAGGATTGAATGGTGGATAAACAAGAGTGGGGAAAAAAATCAAGGAGAACTAATAAGTGACGTACAGGGAGAAAGTGGGTGGATGGGGGGGTCTAGTTACCTAAAATGTGGGAAAAGATTAGAGGAGGAAACTGCATGTAGATATACAGTGTGACTGGTGTGTGATGTGGGGTATGTGTGTGTGTGTGTGTGTGTGTGTGTGTGTGTGTGTGTAAACGAGAGAGAGAGTCAGAATCATTAGGGTAGTCGGGGAGGGGACATCAGAGTTGAACAGTTAGTCTACTAGTCTAATGGTTTTCAGTCTGAATAGCATTGGCTAATTTGACATGGTCGACTCCATCAAACTGAAATGGAATACGTTGGGAAAAGCAAGTAGGATGAAAATGTTTGTTCAGAGGGTAACCTTTCATTATACAAACTGCATGGGTAAAACTGCAGAGTAAAATGGTCATATCCCAAGCAGTTGGTATTGTCTTCTGATTAAGAACATGAGTTCTGGAGCCAGATTTGTTGGGTTCAGATTCACCTGTCCTGCTATATTAGGTAGAATAATAGGACTGCAAAGATGCCCCGTGACAATCTTAAGCTGCATGGAAAAGGGGAATTCTGATTGCAGATGGAACTAAGGTTGCTGAACAGCTGACCTTTGGTGTGGAGATTTCCCTGGACTGTCCAGGTGGATCCAATGTAATCACCATTGTCCTTAAAAGCAAATGAGGGAAACTGGATGTCAGAGTCAGAGACAGAAATGTGGCCATGGAAACAGGGTCATGGAGATACTATGTTGCTGGTTTTGGAGATCGAAGAAGGAAGCCATGAGCCAGAGAAGGTGGCTCCTAGAAGGCAAGTGCCATGCAGGGGACCCTGCTCGCCGCGCCATTTGTCGTGTAGGGTGTCTGGCGGGGTCTCAGCTCCTGATCCCCACATAAGAACGCAGGACACGGTAAGGCCAAAAAGGAACACCCATGGAGCCATAGATAGGGGAGTCAAACCAATATATTCTCGCTGGCGACTGGGCTGGAGACACAGGAAGCAGGATCTACATAATCTGCAACCTGCCGTCCTAACAGCAGTCCGCGCTTGCCAGCCACCATCTTCTTGCTAGCCCCCATTCTTTTTGCTGCTAGCGTAGCCACAGCCGTTATATTAGTGGCCAATGGCTTACGGGTTACAGCTGACGGCCAACTAGCCACAGCTGCTGGCCATCTGATCACAGTTAATGGCCATTTTCTACCCGAGCCAGCACCTTTCTATGTGAGGCCGAGAGCCTGGAAACTGTTTTTGGGGGCTTTGTCCCCACAGCAAGCAAACGGATTCTCTCTTTGAGCCTCCAGAAAGGAACATAGCCTGCCAAGACCATCATTTCAGCCCGGTGAGTCCTGAGTCAGACCTCTGACCTATAAAACCGTACAGCAGTCATACATTTGCATTGGTGTTATATAAGCCACCAAGTTTGTGGGAATGTGTGATAGCAGCAATAGAAATCTAATATACGGACTTAGGGACAGCCATTCAACCCTTCTGTGCCTCGGTTTCCTCATGTGTTAAGTGGAGATAATTAGATTACTTGCTTGACAAAGATGAGATTTAAGTGGGGTGATGGAAGTAGAGCGCTTAGCACAGATCTCGGCACATGGGAAATACTCATAACGTAACTCCATCCCTTTCTCAAGTGCCCCTGACTCAGTGCTTGTCTCAAAGACAGGCCACAGATGTTCAGCAATGACCTGCCCCAGCCAGCGGGCTATGATTTGCCCAAGAAACCTGGAAAACTGGGTCAGTTTCATCCTCGGGGTCCTACCAGCCCCACAATATCTGGCAGAAATCAGCTATGTCTCCCACGCGTGATCCAGAGTACACTGGACTCGCCCTTGTTGAAGTGAAAACATGTGAGTGGGGGCACCTGCGTTACCATGTTTAATGGGGTTGCTCCTCCTCTGAGAAGTAAAATAAAATAAACCTCCAAGATGAATACAGCTACAGCTCTCAGAGAAGAGGATAAGTATGCTTCCCAGCATACAGCCATTCACAATATTCAAATTATTAGCAAATAAAGATTATTATAAATTATTAACTGTTCGCAAGTGGACTAATTTGCATATTCTAAAACAGTCTCTCCGTATTCAGTCTTTAAAGCACCTTCTCTCCTTGTGAATCACGAAGGAGTATTGGGATGACAGGTTTTTTTGCTTGGCTTTATGATGCTCATTTGGAGGTAGGGAGCAGTTGTTGCCTGAGCTTGTGTTGGGAGGGTGGCCCCTGCCCTGGAGTCCTCTGTTCCACGCACATGGCTCTACGTGTTTGGGCCTGTGGCCTCAGACCTGCCCAGGCATACATCCTCGCTCTGGCCCTGAGCTGGGAGTCGGGAAGGAGTTGGCTCATTCGTAATCAGAAGAGCTGGGGATGTCTCTGGGTCTGTACTTCACCTCTTTCCTGAGACCAGCTGGTTCTGGCCCAGTATAGACTCCCTCTGTTTCTTCCAACTTTGGTTCTGCTGTGTTGTGCTCTCAAGTTCCTGTGTCCATTGTCCGATCTGAACTTCATACTCTGTTCCTAAATTATATGCCCTGAAGATAATTTCTCATACCTGTAGCCCAGTGCTTGTGCAACTGAGTCCTTATGTTCCCAAACTGTGACTCTTCATCGAAGTTCATAATCCCTGAAACTTGTGCCCCGCCAAATCTGCCTTTTCCTTCCTGAACTTTCCCCTAAGGTCAAAGGAGAAAGAGTGGAATTGTTTCCCCGAGGTATTTTCCACAAAGTGGCTCTGTGCAAGTAGTTATGTGGGTGGTGGGGGATAAATCAACAGGCCAGGCATTGGCGTGATTGCCTGGTAACCCCTCTTTAACAGGATGGATGTTTCGGTTGATACTTGACTGATAACAGAAAGAACAAGGTCACAGCTTATATATTTACCCCTAAAAAGGAATTGCTCTTCCAAAACCCCAGAGGAAAGTGGAGTCTGGCTTTTTGATTATACGTTTCATTGCAATGCAGTGATGTAATGTCGTACATGATAAAACTAGGGAGCTGGGCTTGAATTGAAGTCAATTGAAGCTTACAGGCTTAATCCAGGTTTGGGTAATTCAAATTTGTCCAGCCATGGTTTCTGGGGCAAGTATTTGAGGTTAGAATAGCTTACGAGTGACATGGACCACTAGTTGGTTTCGTTTGCAATTCAATGGGCTGCTGCAAAGGAAACTTTGTCCCTATAGTTTGGGAAGTGTCATTCGGAAGGGAAAACTGAGTTAATCTCCGCATTTTGAGACTCCTAGAAAGGAGGCTATTTCAGAGCCATTTTATCGGCGCCTAAATGAATGTGAACAGGTAAAGACTGTCTCAAGGATTATAAAGAGCCTGGCAGGGTTGGTTTTGTGTGAGTTTAGGGTTAATCCCCGGTTTGTTTCACTGGGTGATTCTGGGTCAAGGAGCAGTTGACACAAGTTCATGAAGACAGGCTTACAAAGGAAGGCCCCCTGCTTTGGTCTTGACTCCAGGGGGAGGGCTCTGTGTTTTCACCATCGTCCATCATACCCTGGCTCCTTCCTGAAGATGTTACTCTCAAAAGGCACAGACCCTTTGCAGTGACAGTCCAGGATTGCTCATATGGGGAGTATATTGTTCCCACTGCATTCCCCTGAGGGTGATGAATTTATTCAAAACCAGCATAGTATTTGAGGAGAACGAAACCTCTTTGGCGAAAGCAAGAGCTGAATTTTACTTCCTGGTATAAACCAAAGTCTTTGTCAGGTCTCATAAACATATATGAAAGTGAATTTTTTTTTTTTTTTAAGATGAGATGTTGGTTGTGTCCCTTTATGTTAGTGAGCTTGGCATTCACCAAGTGGGATGGTGGAATCCATGCATGCATTCTGTAAATAATAGTAGAGTGGAGACAATGGTAAGTAAAACCTGAGGGCTTAGGTTCTGCTCCCACCATGCTTGCAGTCTGGTGGGGGAGCTAGTTATGCATGAAGAAATCACAGACACAAAAGCAAAGTTATGTCTATGCTTAGAGCTATGGAAGAAAACAATAAGCAGTGCAACGAAAGACATTGTAATGCGAGGACTTGACCAGGCTGGGATTCAGGCATGCTTCCATAGGAAAGTGGTGTCTGAACTGCATGTTCAGTGGGAGGAGGATAGAGGGAACTGCACATGCAAAGAGTCCGATGTTGGAGGGAGCAAGCTGTGGTCAGGTCCTTTAAAGAAGCATGGCTGGTGCAGACAGCTGATAGGAAGTTGGGGTGGGAGAAGTAATCAGGGTTCAGATGATAGAAAGCCTTTAGCTTTGCTAAGGGTTTTCCAGGACTTCCTCCTTTGCAGTTCTCTACCTCCTCTCCAATCTTCCCATCTTGGAGGAGTTGATATTATTTAAGGTGAACTGTCTCAGGAATTAGACTCTGCCCATTTCCTGGCTCTGTAATTCTTCCTCCTATATATGGGGGCTTCTTAGCCTCGGTCTGTTTCTGGTTCCAAAAGTAATTTATCCTTCCTGAATCTCCTCGGCAGTAGAAACGCTGGGTCTATTATTCTCCTTTTAATGCTATCCACAGGACCGTTCTGAGCATCTAGCCTCAGACTCTATTATAATATCTGAATCTGTTTCTTTTTGGCCTTCTAAATCTCAGCCATATCCAGATACTGAAGGGTCCAACTGGCCTAAGAAAAATAATCAGGGAGTGACTGTGGAGACTGACCAGGGCTGACCTCTGAGGGAGCCATTTGTCCCTTTGGGGGAAAACCTGGAACATTCTTCCTTCCAGCGAGCTGCCCTGCCCTAATCCCCACCAGTCTCCCTCTGGCTTTTTCTTCCCCTAATTATAACCTGAGTTGAGTCATCTGGTATAGCTAGTGGTGGTTGGGGTTTAATGTCTGCTCTAATAGTTACTTAGTCTTCAGGATAAGTAAGGAAAGTGGTGGGTTTAAAGCAGCCTAATTCTCCTGAGGACTGAGGTCATTCATAGAGGTTCATTAAGAAGACACAGAATATCTTTAAAAACCACTAAAGAAACAGAGTGCTCATAGTTTCCATTCAGCCATCCCCCAAATATCTGTCTAATTTTAATTCAGATAAGTAATCAGAGCACAATACAGCCACTGAATAAGCTGCTTCTACGACGAGAGGGTTTTTTATCTTTAATTCTTCCCTATGAACATCATATATCCCTCCAGAAAAAAAGAACTATAAATCAGAGATTCTCAACCCTTCATATATCCAAGATTTGTTTGGGTTACTCATAAAAATACAGATGCCTGGACCATGTCCCCCCATGATTCTGATTCACCTGGTTTGATCACTGGGCTTAAGAAGTTTGAGTTTTTCATAATCACCCCAAAATTATGCCAGTGCAAGTGTCCATGGCCACACTTTGAGAAGTGGGGTGGCCACCCTCTTGCTCATGCTATGAACTGGGAAAGGGAGAATGATGCAGTATGACACTCTCCTTGTTGGGAGCAGGGAGGGATAAGAGAGCTGGAGAACTTTCCTAAGGAGGGAGGTTCTGCTGAACTTTACCCATGATCTGCTCAGCCCCATCACATTGCTAAAAAAAAGTCCCTAAGAGTCTTGTTTTAAAGGTTCAGGTTACCTTCCATGATACCAACCTTAAAAGATGGGATACAGCCACAGGTTCTTACATTCCTCTGAGTCTAGTTGAGAAGCTCGACCTGCTTATAATCTACTGCAGTGAAAGACTGTGATACGCTTGAAAGAGATCAAATGAGCTGTCGTATTTCTAAAGACGGATAATGAAACAGCTGAGTCTATCGATTCGAAGTACCAGGAATAATTAATAAGTAAAGTTCATTATCTACATAAACCTGGTTAAAAGAAATACATTTTTAAAACCTACTACTATTTGGAGGGTAAAAACTATTTCTGTACGATTTCTCACAGAAAACGACAACAAAAGTGTCCTATAAAGCCTGTTGCAGAAGTCAAAGTTCTTCTAAATATTCTTCATGATAAACACAAAAGAAATGTATGCAATTTTGAGGAGAAAGGATTGTAATTGATAAAAAGATCCAATGTTCCTTTGAGCTGTCTTTCATCTCCAGCAATGACTGAAAGACAAATGTCAGTATATAACTTTCAAAAAATGAGTTGCTCATGTAACATTCGTTTAAATAGTATCCTGGGAATCAGAGAGATAACATAAATGAAGAACTTTTCACAAACAAACACAATCATAGGTAAATAAAGAGATAAGTAAATAATAATAAAAAAGTAACATAATTACCTGGTCCCAAATTCCATAATTTCCAGGAATATCCTGGAAGTTAGTTGGGTGAAAGGGTGAGGCAATGAGGGTAGATTAATTTCTCTACCTTACAGGGAGAATTGGTAATTACTTATTTGTTTATTACGTCTAAAAAACTCAGAATACTAACGATCAGTTAAGTGTATAAATGCTTGAAATAATATATCTTTTGAATTAATATATCTTTTGAATGCTCTGAAGTCATTAAAATTGTGATAAAAATTTATTTAATGTCCTAATATTAAAATAATATAATAAATTCAAGAAATTTATTTAATATACTAACTTGTTCTAGATACAGTAAGTGAAAAGGAGGGGAACAGGTTATTAAAGTACATATGGAACTTATCCAAGTAGTAACTATATCAATGGGTTAAGATCACAATGTTTTTAAATTTCTTGTCTTTATTTTTTATATTACTAATTTTTTTTACATTTAGTATGCATAAATTTTGAAAATAAAAAATGATTTTAAAAATTTTATGTTAAAATATTTATTATATTATTATATTGAAATATTTAAAAAATAAAGAATAAAATGTTTGATTTCAATATGCCAGGCCAATACACATTAAAATAAAATATCCAGTGCTTCCATAAATAACCAGTTATTTTTAATTGAAAAAAGAGGATTATTTTATGTGTTTTGCAGTTTAGGAATTTTGCAAAACTCTCTAACACTAGTAAAATTTGCAACAAATAACAGTATGTACGATCAGAGCATTACACATAGGTTGATATACATATATTCATTTATAAGTTGACATATATGATATACATATATGCATTATGTATATATATTCCTGTGCTGGGAAAACAAAGAAATATCTTTTTTTATTGCTCAAAGTACATTTAAAAATTGATTATCGAATACAGCATCTTCCACTCTATTATGAAATGCTATTCATAATAGTAGAATTTATCAAAACTTTTTGATATCAGTTATAGCTATTCTCTGAGGAAAATTCTTAGAACAAGTATTTAAATATTAAATTATAAAGAACATAAATTCATGTACTAAGTTTTCAGTTCTAGAGTTTAGAAAAAGACATAGACATAGATATCGAAGAAATTAAAACGTTCTATTTTTATCTAGGCCAATATTTCTGAGAACACTATCTCAAAGTGGATGATTTTCTAGGTAATACAAATAGCCAAAAATAGCATTAGAAGTAATACATCGTTGTTAATGGACCAAAGGCAGTTTGCATGTACTATCTCAAATGCCTAAAGAGACTCTTCAAGTTCAGTTTGATTTTCCTTACCACTGGTTAAAAACAGGCTGTGTAGATAGGGTGAGAACCTTCCTGGTTTTCCCTAGACTGAGGGATCTCCTGGGATGTGGGACTTTCAGTGCTAGAACTAGGAAACTCCCAGCAAAATAGGGATGAGTTGGTCACCCGAAGGCTAATGACGTACCCACAGTCACCTGCTACTCAGTGTCCTAGCCAGGAGTTGAAAGCAGGTTTGCCTTGTGCACCGCCCACTTTACCGTATTGCCCTGGAAAGTCATGGCGGAGAGATGACAAGAAACCTCTCTTCAGGCTGTAGTCATAGGTAATCTCCACTACAAGGCAGGGTTGATTAATTGGAAATGTTAAGGTGTGGATTTCAGATATTTTGCAGTTTAGAAATATGGAGTTCCCTGAACCAAATAAATGCTACCTAAGGCAGTGGTTCTCAAAGTGGGTCCCAGGACAAGCAACAACGGTACCATAAGGGAACTTGCTAGAAATGCAACCTTGCAGGCCCTACTGAATCGGCAACTCAAGGGGTGGGACTGGCAATCTGTGTTTTAAGAAGCCTTCCAGGTGACTCTGATGTGTGTGTTAAAGTTTAAGGACCACTGATATAGGGAGAGGGCGTGAGGATTGGGATGTTTTCAGAGTTTCCCAGATTGCAGTGAGCATCCAGGGATGAGAACCACAGCTGTAGACCTCAGAGCAGCAGTTCTCACTGTTGGCTGAAGATTAGAGACACCTGGAGAGCTTTTAAAAGTCCAAGTGCCCAGGCTGCCAGACCAATTACACAGGAACATCTGGGTGGCATTAATATTTTTCAAATCTCCCTAGATGACATCGATATTGATGTCCAGCCAAGGCGGAGAACCACTGCCTTCGGCACTTCAGAAAGGCCTCACTGTAGAAGTCCACAGTGAAGGTACCAGGTGTGTTTCCTCACTGCCAAATGGCAGACACTTTTCAATGAATTATGGGCCCCTATAGTACCTATAGTGCAAATGGAAAAAGGTAACTTAAGTACGTTCTGTGCCGGCCCATTATCTGATTTGCCTGAGCTATGTCTATTAAGAGTACGTCTATGGAACTTTCTGGAAAGTAAGGTGGGAATATCCTTTGGGACCATCAGACTCCTTTGGAAGATCACGAGGAAAGAAAAAAAATCAATAGATATATCATCAAAGGTGAAAGTGATTTTTCAGTGGAAAGACAAGGATTGTTAAGAGGGTGATCTAAGATCTGCCCTTTGCTGACACTATCCCAAGGATTAGATTCCTGATTTGAATACAGACATGGGCCTCATCTGGACTCAGTCCTTCTGGACAATGGACAGTGACTTCATGAGCCAAAACCTCCCATTTGGATTTCCAAAAATAATGTTTAATGTTTCCCCAAGTCTAGTAAGCAGTGACAATACGGAAAAATAACCTTTAGATTTTTCTTTTTTAGGTCATGAAAACTTGAAAAGGAGAATTATCTGAAATGAATTCTGCACTGGGCAATGTTGTGGTAGAGCATAGAAAGTACTGGAATTCATACTCTTATTTCTTTTACTATCCAAGCTGTGAATTTCAAAAATAACAAGTCATTAAAAAAGTGAAACATAGGCTTCTTCACACCCACTGTTTTAATCATTTTAAAACCTTTCATAACTCAAAGTAACTAAACCATTTCTTTTAAATAGTTAATGCTCACTGCATTTTAGTGCTTTCTGAACATAAAATAAGACAGCATGAATATTATGTTCTAGGTTCCGTGCAGGGCATTTTGTATTTCTTCATTTCAACACAGACTGTGTGCTGATTTAGATTTGGCCTGGAATGGTTGCTGAAGGGCTGGAGATTAATAACACATTATTCCTGCTTTCAAAGAGCTCACAGTCTCATGAAACAGTTGAAGTATGATGTTGTATAAGCAGTGAAGGGGAGAGTATCCCAAAAGGATGCCTAACACAGTTGGGTAGGGCCAGGGAGTGGGCAGAAACTACTGGAAGAAGTGATACTTGCCTAGGATCATAAAGAGTAGTAGGAATCAACAGGCAAAATCTAATTGAAATACACGGTGTTATTTCATCTTCATAACTACCCTGTGAAATAGGAATTATTAGTCACATCTCACAGAACGTTTTAGTAAAGCAGCCAGGTGACAGAGTTAGTGTCGTGGAGCAAGTTTTGTGGGAGGACATTACACAAACTCGCTTACGTAAAGGTTATTTCATTTTATAGATTTATGTAGACATAGGGCATGTATACATGTGTGTGTACAAAATATATGCTATACATGTATAATAAAGGCACCTTTACATAGGTCAACGGGTTTATATAACTAACTAATAATATATACACGATTTTATCTATGTATATATAAATATATTTATACAAAACATATATGTATAATATAATAAATATAATAAATACTATAACAAAGTTTATATATTATACATAAAATTATATGTATGCGTATACATATATACTCATTATATATCCATAGGGTAAGTCCATGTTCCTGGTGTCTGATTCTGGGCTCAACATTTCCCTCCACCGATGGGCCTTCTCTGTTTTTCTGAGCGTTCAGAAAGACGTACCCCAGCTCTGGATTGACAGAACATCTTAGTTGATGTTCTCACCATGAACTAAGTTGAACGTCACAAATGTTCAACTAATTTGAACATATTAGTTCAGATGGAGCATCCGAGAGTATTGGAGGTGCCACAGGTTGTGTATGCAAAACCCACATGAGGTGTGAAGGGTAGAACAATTCACCTGTCAGCTGAACACTGAGTCCTTGTCAATGTGACCTGTGCCTCATTGGCTATCAGGCGGATTGTCTCCATGCCCAGCCTGGAAACGCCTCTGATCCAAATGGAATGTTTTGGCGTAGCCAGTAAGGAAGTTTGGTAAAATCTCTATGTCCTGTCATGGAGTAAACGTACAGCTCTTTTACTAGAATAGGGTAAATACATTCACACTGGAGGCAGTGAAAACATTCTTTGTGTCTCGAGTACCTAGTTGACTGTCTTCTAATAACGTGTCCTTGGAAAAGTCATTTAAGTCCCTTAGGTCACTTTCTGAACCTGTTTCTTTATTTGTTGAAATAACGAAGAAATTTGTTGAAATACCTATCTCAAAGCATGATTGTGAAGATCACAAAAATGAGAGTAACTGGAAGATGGTTTCAAAATTGTTCATTCTCGCTCTTCCCCTCCCATCCTTCCCATTACAGGGTGAGACTATAATCCCATCAGACTTAATCTTTCTGATGCCTTCATATGTTTATTCTAAACTATAATAGTTGACCTAGAAAGTGTATCCTTTATTTTGGAGATTTGATTTTAGCCCTTGGATAAGCTGAATGTTCTTCTGGTTAATATCACAAATGGGCCAGGTGGTAATTAAACTTTCAGCCTCCCTGATATCAGTGAATTATTGACTTTTTTGTGAATCGGTAGTAACTTTCTGAAGCGAGATGATTTTCTCACGTGGTCAACTCTAAATCTGGCTTTGAGACAAAATGTAAAGCTTTTAAAGCAAAATAAGTGTATAAAATGCCCATCATGACTCTTCCCAGAATCATGTAAAAGACCATACTGTAGGATAGAAAAATGAAAAAAAAAAAAGACAAACTATTATTGGCCTTACTCAGAATTCTAAATATGTAATTTGAGTTACTCTAATAATTCAGAATTTCAAAAGTCCATTTTATTTCAAAGAAAACCTCTTAGGCTAATTGGGGGTAGATAGAGAGGGCTGCTCCTTCTGGCCAGGGGTCCCAAAGCATGATTTATTTTCACAGCATTTCTATGAGATGTTTTTTTTTTTAGTTTCTTTCAAATTTTGTGGAAATGCCAACTCTCTTTCTTCAAAAATTCAATACAATTTGGCTCAGAAATAGAAGGCAGGGGCAGTAGAGTACCAGTTATTTAATTCTACACTGCTTCTCTCACCCCTGACTAACCTTTTATTTAAAAGATTTAAAAATAATTTTCCTTATAGAAATGTTTTACCTTTTGATGTTTTTGGATATTCCTTAAAACCTCCTGTAAAGCAGTGAAAGGTAATATAGTATTCACAGGTGAAAACTACTTACTCTTTGAAAACAGCATTTCTTTTGGCTCAGCCAAAAATACAGGAATGTTTTCACTTACTTCCCACTAAAGAGAAAAACGATTTCACGAAGTAAGTCTCACCTTTGAGGAATAACATCAAAAATGTCAGCTTTTAGCTTTGAGAAGTCACCACTGTAAGTTAATATTTGTGCACAGCCCACCTCTGAATCATAAAATCTCGCTAAACACATCTGCCATCTGATACTGGTACACTCAATGGCATGGTGCTGTTGGAAAAGGCTGGGTGGATTTTGGTCTCCTTGGAATAACTGTGTGCTTTGGAAATACCATGCAAACTCTCTGCATCTCAGTGTCCATATGTTGAAAATGGGAAACCTTTCCCTCTTCCCTTGGATTCTACGATGGGAAAGTAATAGGCTTGGTGAAAAGCAAGCTCTCCATCAATACTGAGGGCCCTCTGATTCACTGCCCTCCTCACTTCCTAGCCCTAGATACAGCTCATAATTATGCCTCAGCATCTGTGGTAGAAAGAATCATGGCCCCTCAATGATGTCTTAGTCTCTGCAGCCTGTGAATGTATTACCTGATATGGCAAGAGAGACTTTGCAAATATGATTACATTAAGGTTCTTTAGGTGACTATCTGGATTAGCTGTGGGCACCCAGTAATTGCGTGAGGGTCCTTATGAGTGAAAAAATGAGATCACACAGGGAGATATGAAGATGCTGTGCTGTTGGCCTTGAAGATGAAGGGAGGGGCCGCCAGCCAAGGAATGTGGGCAGCCTCTAGAAGCTGAAAAAGACAAGGAAATAGGTTCTCCCTTAGAGCCTCCGGAAGGAACACAGCACTTCTAACACCTTGATTTTAGCCCTGTGAGACCCATTTCAGAACTGTGACTTCCAGAAATGTAAGATGATACATTTGTGTTGCCTGAAGCTACTAAGTTTGGGCTGATTTATTACAGCATGTATAGGAAAAGAATACAGCATTTTTATAGAGCCATGTTCCACCTGCTGGGTGGGAAGTGGTTTGAGTAGCTGAGAAAGTGGTTCTAAGGACTGGCCATCTATCTCCTTAAAGAACTCACAAGAGGCCAATGATTGTAATGGGACAATGATTGTAATGGATCATTTCTCTTTGGTAGGCAAGAGTGCTGAGGCTCCTAGAGCAGAATGAATGAGTGGACATACACCAAACATTTAAGTACCTGTTGATTTTTCTCTTCACTCATTTCATAAAAGGGCTTTTGTGCTTTAGCAGAATCAAGTACACATGACATTTTTCAGAGAATACGATCCTACAGATAGTTATGCTGCTTGTCTTCCAGAAGGCCTGAGACACTGTCTGCCCCAGATTCCTAAAAACATCCAAGCTCAAAATTTTGCGTTACCTTTTACAATAAATCCTGACTGAAGCCACAAAACATGACCTCTGGAATTTCATACCTCTCGGGAGGTTTCAATCCAAAACAAATTCACACATTCAAGTGAAATCCTCTGGATTTGTGTTTAAACACTGAGTCAAGGCTATTTCAAGGGGTGGTTTCATGATTTTAAGGTCCAGCAAAACCTTTCTGGAGAGAGAGAGAGAGAGAGAGAGAGAGAGAGAGAGAGAGAGAGAGAGAGAGAGAGAGACCAACCTAAGGCTGGAGGGGGGGAAAACAAAATCTTTGCTATTTTGTTGAAGGTGTTTCCCCAGAACCAGGCAGAGTGAGCACCTGTGACATGCTTGCTTGGACATTCTACCACTTGGTCTTGAAACATTTCTATGAAAGGCTACAGAAAGTATTAGAGTATCCAATTAGTGATGACATGGTAGAGCTGGGAAAGTGTCATTTGCCTGGGTGGTCCCCAAATTTCTTGGCCTTTTAGCTCATGATATTTATTTTCATAGTAGCTCAGAGACCAAGTGACATGTCCTCCTCCCTCTTCATGAATAAATCCTGAGGAGAGTCCCCTCTTTCTTACTCACAGCTCTGGAGTCTGTGTGTGGTGATGGCAAAGGAATGTTTCCCACTGAAGTTGCATTTGAGTAACTGAGAGCTGCCTGCAGATCTCTGAAGAAACCTCCTGCCTGAAAACAATCAGACGTTTTGTCTGGTTCTTAGGGCCACAGAGAAGAAGAAGGAGGGGAAAGAGGTGGCTCAGTGTAAGGCAGACTTCTCTACTGTTTAGAGTTTGGAAGAGGATTCTGATTTGTTGGTAATCCAGCTGGAGTGAAGGATTCTGAAGTTCATCGTGATCGTTCCTGCTCTGATCGATGCATGCAGGCTGCCATGGATGAGGGATTAGAAAGTGGTTGCTTCCCGAGTCCCATATCTGCTAGCCCTACTATAGATGCAAGTAAGGTAGTTTTAAATTCCCGAAGACTGGGGGTGTCCAAACATAGATCTGATGACCATTTGTCAGGGATGTTCTAGAAAGCATTCAAAAGACCAGTTGGCCGATTGGACCCAATTATGAATTCAACTTGTTATCAAGTGTTCATTAAGTCTACTGCAACCAGTGCTCTACGCTAGATATTGCGTTGGTTTTAAAGGTCGACCTTACATGTTTATAATTCGATTGTTCTATTAATTTTGGTATACATAACAAAGGAGGATGATCAAAGTAAAGAGAAGCCACACTCTTCATGATGCAGAAAATATACAAAGGAAAGGCTCATAAAAGTAAAAGATAATTTGAAAAACAACAACCCACCAACAATAATCATTACCCTCTGGGCCAAGCATGTATATGTAGCATACAATTTAATCTTTCAAAAACTACTGTAGAAAATATGATGACCCTTATTCCTCATATATGGCAATTGAGGCTCAGAGACATTGTAAAAATTGCCCAAGATCACAGAGCTCGTAACGCCTGGAGCAAATATTCTATCCAACATATGTAAGAGGTAGGTAACAAGTTAGCGGGTTGTCTTTGGCGATAGAATTACAGAATGGTGAAAATATAGGAATTACTCACAATTTATTAATTTGAGGGCAAATGGAGTTCCCTTTCAAAATAAGTTGACTACAAGTTATTCATTCCATAAACGGAGATTTGCAAACTCTCACCTGAGGTAAGCTCAGTGACAAGTCCGTTGGCACTGGATGTTTGCAAGACATTACTTATGTCACGTTGGTTCAAACACACTCACGCAAAATGGTTCTTAATGCTGACATTTTGTTGATGATTTAAGAAGCTCTCAAATAGCTTGAGTTCGGATTATTTCTGATGTGCCAGTACCTTAGGAATTCTTGGCAGATACAACAGTGGGGGAAAACATGGCCTGAGTATATCCACAAGCTACTGGTCCGGCACTTCCATGCACATCAGCTTCTTTGATTTCCTCAGTGGTCTCAGAGGGCCAATGTTACTAACCCCGTTTTTGCCGAAAAGAACACAGAAATTCAATATTTTGTTCCAGATCACACTGATTATTAGACCATCAAAGCTGGCTATTTGGTCACAGGCCTGCAGTTTATGCATAGTTAAGCATTTATATAACATGGGAACTCAAAATGCTTTTCTGGGTTATACTGTAGTTCCAACTATCCCTTTGCAATAATGTTTTTATGAGGAGAGATGCTCTGAATTCCAAACAAGGGATGTTGAAAGACGAAGACTTTTTGTGTACTGGCTAGAACCAACTTTTATTTTTATTTATTTTTATTTTGTTTATTTATTTTTTTTACCAGTTAGTTCCAGACACTAGCCCTATGGTGAGAAGGGAGATTAGGTATCAATCACTCTACACTAACCTTGTGTCAATGAATCTGATGAGAGCCCTGGGAACCAATGAGTAGTGATGGTGTGTGGATTTACGCACCAAAGACATGGGAGCCAGCCTTTAGCACTGTCTAATCTGAGCTCTATCCCTACAGACTCTGTCCCAAGCTTGGGTAGAAAAGGAATCTGTAGGCAATGAAGGAATGAAGAAGTCCGAGAATAGCTTTGGTTCCATGCCACATTCTTTCCTGGGGGGTGACATTCGGGAGCAACTGCTGGGCCACACGTGCCGGAAGAGGGACTGATGTGAAGATGTAACTCCTTTTGGCTGTGACTGCCATCACAGAGCATCCCTGGATGGTACGGTAGTTGCTTTTCTCATTTCCATTCTCTTCTGATAACTGAGCTCTGCTGGAGAAAAAGGATTTAGGTCCTCAATGGAGTGGGTGCCTACTCCCTCTTTCCAAACCCTGAGAAGCCACAGTTCTTTAATGAGGCTACATGTGGAAAAGAGATTAGGCCAGATACCCCTTTAGGGTAAAGCTACACCAGGGCTCTGGCCTTGACTAGACATGAATCTGTGCTTGTCTATCTGCCTCTGACTTCCACCGTCAGTAACTCCTCACTCCCCATCCGCCCCATCCAGAAGCAATCATGTACAAAGGCAAAATCAATGGACTTGAAATCTCACGGACAGCAGGAGCAAAAAGGGGCTCAAAAATCTAGGGGGGAAGGGACATTTGAGAAAGGCAAATTTCGAAGCTGAAAACCAGCTAAAGCTCATGTAGTCACAGTTCATTAGGAAGCCAATGGAAACCACAAGCAGGGACGAGCCCTGTCTTATATTAAATGGACTTTCCCTTTCCTTTGTCCTGGTTAAATGTGACTTGGTTAAAATGGAATTATTTGTGAAATTTCTCCTGTCCTAATTTTAAAAGAGTAAAATATTTTATACAGTGTAAAGTTTTGAACTCAAAATAATTACCATCTGGGCTAAACATGTATATGTAGCCTATAATTTACTCTTTCAAAAAAAAAAACTGTACAAAATATGATTACCCTTATTCCTCACGTATGGAAATTGAGGCTCAGAGATATTTGCTTTTAGTTTGGTTCTTTTGCTTTACATCCATTTATTATTACTGCATTATTATTGAATATATTGTCTTGTATTTATTTATTGCTATTGCATTTATTATCATTATCGGTAAGAGTATTTGTGTTAATAGTAGTAGTTGTGGTGGTAGGTTTGTGTGTTCTAACTTAGGGCCCAAATCCCTGTCTGGTTTCTTATTATAGTGAGCTGGCCTGGAATATGCTGGGGACATGTGAGAGCTCCTTAGTATAGAGGCACACCATAGATACAGAATCTGTTGATTGTAAATCACCTACCCCAGCCTACTTATCTTTAGGTCCTACCCTAATCCCACTTTAAAAAGATAAATCAAAAATTAATATATGAACACAGCAAATACATAAAAGAATATAAAAGAATATAGTAAAAAGTATAAGTTTCTGTCCTTCACCCAATTGCTACTCCCCCTAGGTATCTATTATTATCAGTTTCCTGCATGTTCAGTGCTTATTCACATACAGACAAATATTTCTCATGATCAAATAAATAATTTACAAACACACACACACACACACACACACACACACACACACACACACATTATTCTGTGTTTTGCTTTGTTCCTGCAAACGGATACTATATTTTGGAGAACTTTATCAATCCATATGCATGATTTATTTTTAAAACACTTCTTAGAATTTAATTGTAAAGATGTCCCCTAAATTATTTAACTAGTATTCTATTTAGGGAAACTTAGTTTCTTTTTCTTTATTAGAAATTATAAGACCACTGATGCACATCCTTCTCACTTGTCTAAATATATCTACAGAATAATTTCTGCTTTTGTATTCAGGGGGCTATAGATGGTACTTGCTTCCCAGATGAAAGACATTCTAAATCCTTCTTCATGCAGTGGCCAAAGGAGAGAAACAAGAGAAATACGTACATTCCCAGAAGAAGAAAAAAACCAAGAGAGCAAATGGTTCCAAAAGAGGGACCAAGATCTGTGAACAGAAAAGAGCAAGAGTAAAAAGGGCCAGGGAAGGTTTGCTCCGGCTCAGTTCTATGCATAACCCCTGTAAGCCTTTGGCACAAGCTGAGTCCTTGACACCGTCAATGTGGCTCAGGCTCTCCTGTTGAAGATCTTCTCTATCTTCCCAGAGTGGATAGAGGAGGCCCTGGTAGGGGAAGACTAGAGCTCCCCCTTGAGGTTAGACAGAGAAGGCTGGGTGAGAGAATACACATTATATTAAATTGAAGGACATTTTAAAAAGAAAAATACACCAGTTAAAAGAGCTGGTCACATGCGTGCCTCTTCCCCGGGTGTCTTGATTCATGTGCACACATTTCTGCATAATTGCAGTGATGGCCTAGATTCAATTTTGTATTCTGTTTTTTTTTTTTTTCTCACTTAATATTACATAGTAAATGTTTTTCTGTGTGGCTACATAATCTTTCTAATTACCATTTTAATGACTTCATAATACTCCTTCCAGTTCACATATTGTAATTTATTTAACCACTGTCTATTGGTGGACATTTTAGATTGTTTCCAGACTTTTACTAATATAGAAAATGGTGCATACAATGTCTGTTGTTTTCCTTTTTTGACTGATTTTTTTTAGATTAATGAGTGAGTCAAAGTGTGCCATCCATAACTCTTCATAAACTTGGTTCTGCTGACTCCATAAGCAGCAATGTCTCTGGCATGATATCAAAATACTAATTTGGGTACCTTTGTTTTCTTCTGCAAATGTAATAACATAACCGGCTGCTGCCTTTCACTTTCTACTGATTCTTCTCTACTTTCCACCCAGCCATCTCATGCATTTCTCCTTTGGCCAACCACTTATTCATGCAAAATCTTTTGAGAACCTAATATTTACCAGGGGTTTGCTCCAGAATCATGTTTCCTTGGTAACATTGCAATTCTTATAGAAAACAGGAACAAAGGATGAGAATGCATCATCTTACTGAACCCATTGTTTTTTAATTACAAAAAACATCCTACTCTGCAAAACTCCAGTTATCAGATTTAAGGAAATGTGGGTTGGAGAAAATCTGCTAGCACAACCCAGCTCTGTGATGCATAATTGCTGAATAAAAAGAGAACCTAGATGAACAAAGAGGGTAGAGGCGGCTAAAGCCACCCATTGTTGGATGAGTAGGAGTTCACCAGCAGAAAAGAGATGACAGTGGGGTCTTAGAACCAGACCATATGTGTTGAAATCCTAGCTCTGGCGCTTACATGCTGTGAAGACTTAAATAATTTATCGTTTTTTTTTTTTAAACTTTCTCTTAGGTTCCTATTCAACTCTTTTAAAACACAGACAAAATATTACCTGTGTCTTTTACTTTCCCCAACCTCTTCAGGAAACAAAAAGTTCTTCTTTACCTGGTGTTCCCAAACCATTTTTGACACACCTCTCTTACAGCACCTGTCAGCTCCCCTAGAATGAGGTCTGAGAGGGCAGAGGCCATGTGTTCCTCCTTGTGGCATCTACAGCATCTAGCAGAGTACCTGACACATTTTAGGTACCTGGCAAATGTTTGTTGACTTTAATGACCTGAATTGAATGTTTAAGTAATTATGGCACCTCAGCAGGAGGAAATATTATGCATCAATTAAAAAGATAATTAAAAAGACTGCACAGCTTGGTGGAAATACATTTATGATATGTTTAATGTAAACAGGCAAAGTGCTATCTGCATTATGGTTCTCACTGTCTAAAAATTCTCAGGCTGGGTGATAAAGGGACAGAGAACAGAAAAGATGTTTATCTCTAAGAAGCTTATGGCACAGGAGGTATGTTGTGGGGAAGTTATCATGATGAAGGGCAATGAAGGCAGGGTATGTGAAGCGCAGAGCAGAGGGCTGAATTTGTCTGGGGGACTTGAGTGAGAAAAACAACATTTACTGTGGGGTTGGAGCTTAACTAGAAGTCAGTAGACAAGATATTGAAGAAGGAATTTTCTTAAATGGGAGAAACATGGGAGAATGAAAAGGCATTGTATTTTAAAGAAATCTTTAGAAATGTCTGTGATGGTGGGTGGAAGATGAGATGAGACAAGAGTATGTTGAGTCATGTTGTAGATGCCTTGCTAAGGTGTTTGATCTTTAACTTTTAGACAATGGGGAGGCATCAAAGATTCCGAAGCAGGGGAGTGGCATGATTACATTTGTTTTGATAACAATAACCCTGGCAGAGCGAAAAGGATGAACCAGAGGGGCAAGTACCGGGGGTAAGTACACCAGGGCGAAGGCTGCAGCTACCTGCTTCAGACGAGATGAGACAGGCTTAATGGTGGAGCTTGAAACAGGGGCAAACTTGACAGACCTTCCAAGGGAGCGTAGATGAGACTCAGAGACTTAGGGAATGTGGGGAGGTGAGTGGCAGGAATACTCTAGGGTGACTTGTGTAAATTTGTTACAGACAATTTGTGAAAAAAAAAAATGTCAAAGGAGCAGATCCATGGTAAGCATGTGGGTAGGAATGGGGAAGTGAGGAGATGGTGGACTTAGTTTTGGACATGTTGAGCTCTTGGTGCTTGTGGGCCTCATGCCAGCAGAAGGCTGCTTTACAGTCAAATGCTTCTAGATTCTTAGGAGATAATTTCTGGCAAAAAGATGTCCTTAAACTTGGTCTCAAATAATCCCACATTTTTTTTTTTTTAATCTCTATGGAAAACAGGAAGCTTGCTGCAGATGAAAGTATTCTGGCAGCCTGACTTCAAATCTGGGCTCTCCCTCATCAGTTGTGAGCAAATTACTTAACCTTCTTAAACTTCAAATTCCTGATTGGCAAATTAGATTAATAACTCTTGCCTCATAGTGTTGTATGAGAATAAGATGAGCTAAAGCACGGAAAACATCTGCCGGCGGGACCCAGTTAGTGTCCATTCCACCCCCCAACCCCACCCACCCTTTTTCTCCCCACAGATTATTTCAGAACAACAGTAAAGGACTGAAACAGAAACCGACACAGTTATCTTTAAAACAAGCATCAAACAGTTGTCTGTCCACTGATGGTTGATTTCTCTAGTGCTGGTCTCATTCTTGAAGTCAAGTGTTAGTGAGATCCAGGTCTTCTCTTGAGCTGTAGCCAGTCTGTTTTCCAAAAAAAGAAAAAGATTTCTCTTGGGATAAAATATGGACCCACTCAATATGAGCCCCATTGAGGTCCAATCAAGTATCAACATTCTAATATTGTAGCTTCATTTCTCTCCTCTGATAACAGAGTGAGACCTTTGATTTTGCTTGCTGATTGTAACATATATATATACATATATATATATGTATATATATATATGTATATATGTATATATATAAAATCTCCATTCAATATGGTAATGATAATGAAACCATATTTTCCATTTTGAGGGCTTGCTTTGAGGGCTTGCTTGTGTTAGTACTTCAGATGTATCACTTCTTTTCATCTTTGCAACAAACCTACGTGACTTTCTATTTTGCCCATATTACAAATGATCAAGCTGGTTCAGACAGGTGAAGTTACTTGTCCAAAACTGCACAGAAAGTAAGTGAAGCACCTAGGTTTTGAAAGTAAATCATTTGAATCCAGAGCCCTGACATATAATCTCTACCTTTCAACCAAGATGACATTCTCTCTGCCACTTGCCAGTCAGGGGTGGGAGAAGGGGAGGGAGAGAGAGAGGGAGAGAGAGAGAGAGGCAAGAAGCAAGGAGGTGTTGTGTGTAAATGTGTTTTAATTGCTATTATACATGAATCATAAGTCACTCTTGTTTCTCCATCAAGGGAGGCACAAGGACAAGCAAACAGAATGGCATTTATCTATGATTAAAAAATTATGACCATTTACATGCAAATGAGTGCCGGTCCTATGCGTCTGGAAGACTGAAGAGGATTACATGGAGTCATAAATTTGGGGTGTTTCTTCTTCTCTACGCATTCCCAGGCCAAGTGTAAAGTTCCAGCAGCAACTGCCAGGGTGATTAGGAGCAAGGTTGATCATCCTGGGTTGTTTCATGTGACACAGTCACAACTGTATGCTTTTGCTCATGTTCTTTTCTTTGTCTGGCATGCTCCTTAGCTGGAAACGCTGTCAGTGTCCTTGATCAAATGATGTCTAATTTGAGAAGTCTTCCACACTAAAGATTTTGTTGCAGTAGAATTAGTCTCTGTGATGGCATAGATCATGTTAATTAATTAATCATTCATTCATTCATTCATTCAACACATGTTCACTGAGCACCTTCTTGAAGCCAGGTGTCGTCCCAGACACAGAAGATAAAGTTTGCACCTGATTCCAGAGTAAACAAGTGAAATAAGTCACTATTCTCCCATGGAGCTTACACTAACTGGAAGAGACAGGCAAATAAACAAGTAAGCAAAAAGAACATATGATATATATTATAATTTCAGGTAATGATACGTTCAGGGAGCAAAATAAAGCAATTTGGTGGATGGTTAAGGAAGCCCTTCTAAGGAGGGTTTTATGAATAATAACCCGAGTGAACCTAGGGAACTGGTCATGTGAAAATTGGGGGTCAGAGACTGTGGAGGTTCAATGGTAGTTCCTCTTACTATGTGTGCCATGTGAGGGAGGAAACCACAATCCATAATGATAGAAATGCTGCTTCTGCTGCTGCTGATAATATTGACTATTACTCTTGAGCATTTATTGGGGTCAAGTTACCATTGTTGATATTTGCAGTGATTATTTCTCACAATAGCCCTGTGAGATAGGCATTGTTGTATGTGATTTGCGTATGAAGCAAAACCTTTAGAAAAATAAAATACGTTGCTCAAGGTCACGCAGCCAGTAAAGAGCATTAGTGGAAACTCCAACTCCAACTTGTTTCCAAAACCTATAACCTTCAATGGCCCCCCTTTTTTTTTTGCATTCCCAGCACCTCCCAGGGGGTCCAGGATTATAGATATTTCATAACATGGTAAATGGATGAGTTCATGACCCTAACGTCCCATTAATGCCATGTAATGTGATGGTTGAAATTTCTGGCAAGTCTGAGACTGGGTGTATTTAGGCATTTGACAATATTGCATTTCTGAGAGGATGGTGAGATAGAGCATGAGGGACCCAAAGGCGAATAACTTCATTGTCGAAGGTTGCATATGGATATGAAATAAAGCACGGTGACTGTCTCTCCCTCCTCCATTGCACATTCACCTCTTCAGTGAGGAAAACTGTCCTGCTCCAAATCACTCTACACACTCCTCTCCAAATATATACACACGTGCCAGAGGCACAGACACATTCCCACAAGCAGGGATACACACTACTAGCACAGAGTAACAAGCAGATAGACAGCTGTACAGAAAGGTGCACATTGTCATACAGGACACACAGATGTTTACCCACTCATGTAAGCTCATGTCTAGAGAGGCTTCCCCAGAAACACTCCCTCACACATACCCAAGCAGGAACCTGGGTACATCAGCATGAAAGCAGACTGCATCACAACCAGCTTGGAGGCCAGTTCCAGTGTTCGGTTCACCGCAGTAGGGGGCGGATTTGCTGCTTGCCCTTCTTTTTGTTGCTGCAGCCACAGTCGAGTTCTCCAACACTCTATCCTCTCAGGATTGCCCATATCCAGCTGCTTCTTCTCCATCTTCAGCTTCTTCCGGAGGGACGGATTTTCTCATTGCCTTCTGATCTCCCTGATGGGGTCAGGTGGAAAGTCTGTCAATAGCACAACTTCCTTGAACCCCTGCTCCTGTCTTAGAGCCTTGGCATTGAATGGTCCTTATACCTAGGATGCTCTCCTCCCAGACACCCATGGCTACTCACTCATCTCCTTCCAGTCTTTGCTCAAATACTTTCTTCTCAATAAAGCCTGACCCAACTCACTAATCCTGTAACATGGTGATGACGATGGTGATGGAGATATCAACGATCACTCTGGAACATCTATCAAGGTGTAGATACGGTTCTCAGTCATTTGTCCTCATTTGTTCTGCACGATGTCATGTGAAGTAGGTATTGTTGCGTCTGTTTCACAGATGAAGCAAAACCCTTTGAAAAACAAAATGACTTGTTCACAGTCCCTCCTGCTATCCCTTCCCTTCTCCTGCTCTGTCTTTTCTTCATTTCATAGCACTTACCATTTGCTAACAAACTAGATCATCTACTTACTATTTTTTATTGAAGGTTGTCTGCCTTCCCTTCCCTTCTGCATACATACACTAGAATATAAACTCCACACAGATAGGGATCTTTCTCTGTTTTGTTCCCAAGCCATCAAACAGTGTCTGGCACGTAGTAGGCACTCAATAAATATGTGTTGAATGAATAATTGAATTATTGATTACTGAGCACCTAATTTTTGCCAGGCACTGTATTTTCTTTTCACCTATGTTTGCTCTGGGAAATAAAGATTCCTACTACTACGCCATTTTGCATATATATATATATATATATATATATATATATATATATATATATATATATATATATATATATATTTTTTAAACAGGCTTAGAGAGTGAAAGCAAGGTCACAGAGCTGGTCTGAAATGGGGTTAAAGATTATATCCTGCTTACTCCAAGGTGCCATATGACTTCATTTCTTTCTCCCCAAGGAGTCTGGGGACAAGGGTGGCAGTTGCAAACTGTGGTCAGCATCGTGATTCTTAGAACCTTTAGCGGACCCTAGAGGGAGGTGTCATCTCTTGCTATGCCCATGTCCTCAGGATTGTGGTTTTGACTTGATGGGGAGGGACTTTTCCTCTCCTCGTTCTTGTCCTCTGTAGTCAATTTCTGGGTCTGAGTCTTAGAATAAACCTAGTCCCATTACCCGGGAGGAAACCCCCGACAATCCACAAGGCTTCTTGAGCTGTTTCTTGGACATTCCTTGTGATTGCTGAAAGCCTTGAGACTTCTTTTTGTTGACTGATCACATGCCAGAGGGACTTCTGGACGAGAAAATTCTGAAAGCCCCACAGACCCCGTGAAGAATTTCCTTCTTTCACTGATGCTTTTCCCTTCTGGACAGTTGCACCACTCTGCGGCCATGCTGGAGATATCCCAGCTGGCAGTTGCCTTTAACTCAGCATCTTTAGTTATAAAAGTGCTGATGTTCAGAGCCCCTCACATGGGCTGCAGCCCTGCAGGGAGGGTGGTGTGGAAGGAGGCAGAGGTGGAGGAAAAGAGGAAACAAGAGGAAAACTAGAACGGCGACCTCTTGATTTCTTCTCTGTGCTGAATCCATGTTCTTTCCCTGTGTCATCCTCTTGCCTCCCAAGTTAGGAATCTGGAAGTCACTGCCAATTCCCTCTCAACTTCAGCTACACACTCAAGAAATCATATATCTCCTTCTTTTCTATCTTTCTCACATCGCTTTTGCCCATCACCCCCTCTCCAGCCTCTCAGCTACCCATTGGTCCAGGCTCACAGTCTTTTATCTGGCATCAGAAACACCCTCCTAAATGTACCCTGGCCTCCAGACATGTGCCCCTCCAGTCACAGATGGAGTGCCTTGACCATGTTCTTCTGCTAAAACTGTCAATGGCTCCTTACCCTTCTGAGAATAATGTCCATACTTTTTTTCCTCGGATTACAAGGCTCTGCGTGATCTGGCTCATGCTTACTTTTCTAGCCTCATCTCTCTGGATTCCAATGAAGCCTATAGTGTGTCCACCTCTTCTGTCATCTCTTGATGCTTCTGCTTTGTCTGAAATACTCATCCTCTCTTTCTGCTTGGCTAATAATCATCGTTCAATACCCACACCATGGGTCACCTCCTCTATTGAACCATCTGCTTCCCTCAATACCTGAAATCAGTATACTTTTATGTCCTTGTCCTATTCTCAGAATGCAGGAGGCTAAATGGTTCCAATAAAACCCCAGTTCTTTGAGCAAAGAAGCAAGCTAGAAGCTCATTCTTGGCATGGGAGAATTTTGCTCCCTAGTGTACCCACTTGCTCACAGGTCTAAGGAGTCCCTTCATAAACCATCAAGAACTGCTTTTACAGAGAAAAGGAAACTCTCTTATTTTCCTAGGTCAGACATAGTGGAATCCTGTCCTCATGACTTTCTGTGCTAGGAGTGATCAGGAAGACACAGTTACTCCTGAGCACAGTCTTTTTGGAATTTCCTGTTCGGGTATGGGAGGGAAGGTAGGCACAGATGTCTGGGCCCCACTCCCACCAGTGCACAGCAGGTCTTCAGGATGGTGCCTTCTTTCTTGGGTATCCATCCTCATTTGCATGTCATTTGCATGTGACCCCGACCCCCACAAGACCAGCTTGTTCATGCTCATCCTTAGGAGGCCATCTCTTTCTCTCTATTTCCTTGCAGAAGGCATCTGACAGTTTAGCACTATCATTTCATCCCGAGAGATCAAGATGTAGGGGAAAGAGGTCCTCTTCAATGCTGGGAATTTGCGACAGGTGCTGCTGGGGAGACGGCTTTGCTAATGCTATGTGGTGGTTTTCTAGAATCCACCTTTTTTTATATTAATATTACTATCTGTTTTTACAGCACCACCTCTGACACCAAATCTGTGTGTTTTCTTCCCCTACACCAACCCATTCTCCACCTTTGTGGACATCAGGTATCTTGCAATGAATTCTGACACTGACGATGAAGAGTTAGCCCTGGCACCACAGGGGAAGGGCTCAGTCCCATGGGCTGTCCCCACTTCAGATTCCAATCACGAGGCTTGGCCCCCCATAATTCTGACCAACCAGCTCTAAAGTTGGGGATGATTGAATCCCCTCCTTAGGTTCAATCATTTGCTAGAACGGCTCTCAGAACTTAGAAAATTTACTTACTATAACCAATTTTTAAAGGACACAACTCCTTAAAAAAAAAAAAAAAAGGATGAAATAGAAGAGATGTATAAGGCAAGGCACTGGGGGAGGGGCTTGGAGCGTCCATGCTGTCTCTGGGAGCAGCACCTTCCTAGCACCTCTATTTATCCACCACACCAGAGGCTCTCAAACCCCATGGTTTATGGGTGTTTATAGAGACTCTATTACATAGACGTAACTGCTTAAATCATTGGACATTAGTAATGAACTCAATCTCCAGCCCTTCTTTACTCCCCAGAGATCAGGGATTGGGGTTTAATCATGGCTTGGGCTTTCTGGGGACAGTCCCCATCCTGAAGCTATGAAGGGACCCCCTAGCCACCTGTCATCTCATTAACATACAAAAAATACTCTTGTCAACTCTGGAGATTCCAAAGGCCTTAGCAGCTTTTGTGTCAGGAACCAGGGGCTCAAACCAAATATTATAACAAAACAATGCCCCTTGTGCACTTATCACTCAGGAAATTCCCAGAGTTTTAGGAGCTCCATGCCAGGAACCCGAGATGAAGACCACATATGTATTTCTTACTTCATCGCGACATCACAGGTGTGGCTACATCTCTGAAGCTCAGTAAATTCAGGTTCCCTCCCCATGGGGCTTGGGTGATATTCTTCTATTTTCCTTCCCCACACATATGAAACAGTGGATTCGGAGAGGGGACAAGGCAGGTGTCTCATGACTTTGTTCCAGTTGGGAGCCTAGATGTTAACTCAGGAGTGCCTTCCTTGTGGAGGACCAGACCAGGAAAGGAGAGTCTGACTGCCTCTGTCTGGAGCTCTGCGGAACAGCAAAAACTGGGTCTTTCCCTGGACATCAGGCTCATTGACTGGCAGGGTTAGGGAAGGGAAGCGTCTGAGGGAGAGTATCAGAGTTCACTCTCACCAGAAAAGGAAACATAAAAGCTGTCTCATCTCTCTCTCTCTCCTCTGGGGCCAGCACTGTATCTTTGCTTCTCTTCTCCAGTATGTTACATGTTCCTTAAGGTGTGGCTTCTGATCTCACCTGGCTCTTCCTGCCCAGTTTTCCCATAGGTCTGATTATGCAGGAAGGATCCTGCTGGTTGATCCAACACTGACTCCTGACACTGTGTAGCCTTCTTCAGGGGTGGTTGAGAGGGATCTCCATAATTAGGGAGGGCTCAGACCCTTCAGCGTCATCTGACATCGGTCATGGAGAGATATTTCCAAAGTCTCTTTAGAAGCTATCCATTTCCCGTAACGATAAACAGCATCCCCACTAGAAGTGTCTTTGCTCATACTGAGTCAGGAGTTGTTTCAGAAAGATCAGAAGTTATGTTTCGGGATTTATGAAATCATTTCTGGGCGGTACCTGGCAATGAAATAACCAGTACGAAAAGGGAGGAATAGTAGAGAGAAGAGAACTGATTTTCTAGAAGTCATATAGTAAGTTAGGGGGGAGCAGGCAAATTGGTGGGGAAGGATCAGAGCCTGGGGGTGGCTGCTGGCCGAGGGAGAAGGTGGGGGTGGGGCTGTAACCTAGGGCAGCAGCAGAAGAGTGCATGTTAGGGGAGAGACATCCTGGGTGTCCAGGAATGAAGTGTCAGAAGGGGAACAGCTCACCTGCAGCCCTGACTAACTCTAGTACAGCATCCCCTACCTACCAGGAGCAGACATCATGCTCTTAAGGTCCTAATTCATCTCATCTTCAAAACAATCCTTTGAAGTGGGGAGAGGTGCAGCTAGAACTTGACCTGGGGGACTTTCTGACCCCTTTGTGAGAACTTTCCAACATTACCCTCTATTTGGTGGCAGGCATTATACACAGGTAGCTAAGGTTTCCTAAACTCCGTAGTTTCTTTTTGTTTGTTTGTTTTTTGGTGTGTGTGTGTGTGTGTGTGTGTGTGTGTGTGAGATAAATGCTACAAATATCAATTCTCATAATACAAAGAAATTGGCTTTCACTCCATTCACGGCACCACTAAGCATTTATTGATTTTTAAAAGGGAAATTAGAAAAAAAAATAGATATTGCAAATTATTGCTATTAAGTCCCTTTGGAGGGTTGATACCCTTGCTCTTGTCGGGGTGAAAGTGAGTGAAAATATGAGTCAGACACAGAGAATAAGAGACTTTGGTGTTTGCAGTTGAAGGGTCACGAGGGACAGCCACAGCAAATTAAGGCTCGCCCTGTAAGCCTTTAAGCAGCCTCTTTTTCCTGTACTTAGATGAAGTAGGACAATACAGTAAGAGCAAAGATTGAAATCCCTAGTCTTTTGCTGACGACATGTGTGACTTTGGGCAAGTTGCTTAGCCCCTGTGATGGTCAGTTTATTCACCTGTTTTATATGGATAACAGGACCGACCCATGGGGTTTTCCTGAAGACAGGATGGTTTACAAAGCACAGTGCAGTGACTGGGAGGCACAGGGAGTAGTTAATACCCACTGAATTCTTCTCATCCTCTCCGACCCCTCCCTCCACTTGGCAGAAGCCTACAACTTGCTTTCCTATTGACGGTATGGAAATTGTGGGCTCCCTGGTTTCAGTCTCTAATGCCTGTGGCATGCGCTGGAAAACATATCCTCCTAAAGCCTTGACCCTATTCTATAAGGAGGAGAGAGAGACATTTGTCATCATTCAGCTGGTCCCCGTGTCTCCCTTTGAAGGGATATTGGGGGATTGAGGGCAGATTGGCAAGTCTGGGTTTAGATGTGGAAAGTTAGACCCCAGACAAGATGTTGAGAGGAGACTGTGATATACAAAAAGAGTTAAGATCCTTTTGATGAGAAATGAACAGGATTTGGGGAATCTCTGAGGCAAGCAGAGAAAAGGAGAGGGGCAAATGTAAGAGGAGAGAAAAGGTTTGACAGAAATGCCAGGCATGCTAAGTTTCTCTTTAAAAATGTGACCAAAAAGTCTAATATTCAATCGTAAGTGATTTTTCAATGCTATTAATATTTAGATAAACACAATGAACACAAGTTTGTTGAAAGTGAGTTAATAGGTAAAATCCTTGGAACAGCTTCTGGCATACCTTCTTACTATTATTATTGTTACTACTATTAGTGTATTGTCATTATTAGCCAGCCTTGTGTTGGGCACATGGTATTTTGGGGAGTGAAAGGACTCAGAAGTGGCAATGTCTAAAGTGGAGTGCTGCCATGTGAAAAAAATGAATGAAACATGTAGGATGTATGCAAACTAAACTAATTTAGTGGAAGCAGGAACTGAGGGTCCAAAGTCAAGACTCCCCTCACCCCTAACCTGAGTATGTCTGAGGGATTAGAAGGGACACTGGGCCTCCCACCCAATGTTGAATGGAGGTTTGAACTACTTTCTCTCAATCCTCAAAAGGGAGGGTGACCAAAGCTAAATGGGGTCACACCTAATTCCTAGGTCATAAAAGCTTCCAGGATACTCCATCACTCTCAAAGCCAAAGCCAAATGCCTGATATTAGCTACCTCATTTGCCCCCATGGCCTGGCTCCAATGTGTGTTTGTGGTCTTCTCCCCACCATGCCCCAGACACACGCTCTCTAAGCTCTCTGCAGTTCTTCAGTCCTATACAGAGAGCTGCTGGCTCTGCATGTTGACCCAGACGATTACCCCACAACCCCGAAGGACCTGCCCTGCTTCTCTCTGCCCATCCAGTCCTGATACATTTCCCAGCCCAGCCCAAGCCCCAGCTCTCTAAGAAACCTTACTTCAATCCAAGACTGATGTCCCCCACTAGCATTTCTGAGATTTCTGATTCAATGTCCCCCATCCTCAGCAGGACTCTCCACTCTACCCTGGCTGTTACCACAGAGAAAGACAAATAAGCATGGCTATATTCCAATAAAACTTCCTAGAAGAGGCTGTTGTGGTTGTAGTTTGCCAACCCGTTTTGGAAGATGACTCTATCCAAAGGGAGAGATGTCCCTTTACTTCCATCAGGAACACTGTCCCCAGCCTGACCTGCTTTTCGTATTTCTGAAAAAATAACTTGGTCATACCCATCAGGATAACTAGAGTCAAAACAAACAAATAAACAAACAAAAAATAGTAAGTGTTGATAGGATGTAGAGAAATTGGAACCTTGTCACTGTTGATGGAAATGGAAAATGGTGCAGCTGCTATGGAAAATGGTATGGTAGTTCCTCAAAAAATTAAAAATAGGTTTACCATATGGTCCATCAATTCCACTTCCAAATTCCAAATCCAAAAAAAAACTGAAAGCAGGGTCTCAGAGAGATATTCATATGCCCATGTTCACATCAGCAAAATGTCCAGTGGGTGAACGGATAAGCAAAACATGGTGTTTACACGGAATAGAGTATTATTCAGCCTTAAAAGATAAGGAAATTCCAACACATGATACAACATAGATGGACCTTGAAGATGACCTGCTAAGTGAAATAAGCCAGTCACAAAAAGACAAATACTGTTTGATTCCACTTATATGGGATACCTAGAGTAGTCAAATTTACAGAAACAGGAATTATAATGGTGGTTGCCAGAGGTTGGGGGGAGATGGGAATGAGCAGTTAGTTGTTTAATGGGTATAGAATTTCAGTTTTGCAAGATGAACAAGTCCTGGAGATTGGTTGTACAGCAATGTGAATTATATTTGACATTATTACGGAACTGTACACCTAAAAATGGTTAAGATGGTAAATTTTATGTTATGTGTATCTCACCCCAATTTTTTAAAAAAAAGTAAAGTTGATGGCACTAAATATTTTATAGGAAAAAAGCAGCTTGATCAGCTCTCTCACCTCTCCCTGCTTTGCTCTGGCTTCCCCTACTAGTATGGATGCAGGCTGCATGGAGGGTCTCGCAGGAGGTAGAGGCAGTCAGGATGGTCTCCTGTATTGGAGAAACCAGACAGGAATGCTCTTTTCCCATCAGCCTTTCCATAGGACGATGGACTGTCCTTTCAGTCTGATACAATATGGTAATTGCTCCCACTCAGCTAGAGGGGCTTTCTCAAGAGCTTAGCCTCAGTGTCATTTTGGGATGTGTCATGTCCTATAGGCTTGCACTGGGGCCGCGCAAGTGTCCTCTCCTGCTTAAGTTATTTAGATAGGTGGTTGAAAACACTTTGCTTGTACAAACTAGAAACTATTAGATTAGGCCAGCGGAGACAGCCAGAGGCAATCTCTTAACAAAGTGAGTGGGATTCAAAGTAGGCATGGAAAGCAAATATTATTTCACTGGGAGTCGATTAGAGGCAGCTCTGCGGATGAGCGGTAACTGCTTTGTTAACTTAGCTGGGGGAGGCAAGCAGGACCAGGTAGGCACCAGCTGGGTTTGTAAGGTAGCAGCCTGGGATGAAATGGTAATTCCGGGGTAGGTGGATGCATCAGGCACCCCTCCACACACACTCCCCCCTTTCTTTATTTAAAGTACATGATGGAGCTTAGCAGCTGAGAAGCTTTGGTTTGCTCTAAAATTTCTCATTTTAATTCAGGCAAACACTCTATAAATCCAATGTATTGGAAAGCAAATATTGAGGCTGAGTTAGAAGGTCCATTAGATGACGTGCTTAAGTTCTAGGGCCTGAGCATGTCAGAGGGGTTGGAGGAAAAGCCTAGAAAGAGAAGCTGAGCCAGAGTGAGAGCTCAGAATGTGGGTGCTGGGGATAGGGAATCTGAGAAAGGTGAGCCTTGGGGAGGAGTCGGGGGCAGAACCCAGGGGAAGGAGAGGATTTGGGGGCTTGCCAGAGGCTTCAGATGAAAATTGACAATAGAGAGCAGAAAGGGAGGGTCTTTGAGAGAATGGAGGGGGGCCAGAAGAGGGTTCAGTGATTTGCAAACATGTGCTGCATAGTGACTGTCTTCTCATGAGCTAATTCCAAGAGGGATGGAGGTCAGGGGTAGGTTAAAAAGTATGAATGATGGTTTATGTTGTCATTTGCATTGTTTTGCATAAGGCTGCTGGGGATTTTGTGAAAAGTTCCAAACTTGTCTTCAAATTTTCTCAAAGACCTTGAGCGTCAGAGTGGCCAGAGTACTGCGATTCAGGGGCTCCTGGCTGTGGGGTTTTCCAGGGAAGTCCACAGGAAGAAGGAGGGTCTTTCACACATGGAGGTGGTGTGCATGGTGGTTCAGGGCATGGCTTCTGGAGTCAGGAAGACATGGGTTTAAATTCCATCTTGATCATGTGCTAGCTGGGTGACCTTGGAGGAGTCTCTTACCCTTTCTGAGTCTGTTGACTGATCTATAGAATGGGGATAATTATACTTCCCTGGAGATAATTATGATACTTCTTTCATGTGGAGACAAAATGTAATAATGCAGATATGCTTAACTTAGTGATTGGAACAGGGTGGTGATCAATTAAACAAAGTTGTTTTTTTTTTTAATTGATGTTATTTTGAGAAAAAATCTCAAAAACAACTTCTCCAAAGCACCTCCAAAGACTCCAGATTTATGAGCAAATGTTTTAAAGGAGCAAGAGGACTATTCACTGGGCTGGAAGTGGCCTCCATGTTATTTTCTTCTTTTCTACAGCAGCTCTGAGAATATTTGACCCTGAATTCTCCATAGATATTTGTTGTTCCATGTTCTCCACAAAGTTTTTACAGAAAGGCAAGTAGCCAGGTATAATTATCCACCACTGGATTCTCTCCTGCATCATATTAATGTCAGCAAGTTTGATTTTCTACTAAAAGTAAAAGATTAGTTAAAACGATGCTCTGAATCATCCCTTCTAAATTGAAGATCTTAGGAAGAGATATTGGAACTGGATTAGATCATTAGCACAAGAGAAAAAGAAACACAGTTGATAAGGATAATAACTGCCATTTACTCAACTCTTTTTTATGTGCTAGGCTCAGAATTAACTCTTTTAAGTGGATGGGGGGTTGGGGGGAGGGGGGTCCACAGTGTGAGGGATATAAATGATGAACGTCTAAGTATTACCTTGTCTTGTGCACCTGAAACTAATAAAAAGAAAAAAAAAAAGAGAAAAAAGAGAAAAAAAAATTAACTCTTTTACAAAACTTTCCTCATTTAGTGATTGTCACAGCCCTTATGAGGGGACTATTTTTATCAAAATATTATAGAAAATAAAACTGAGCACTATAAAAAGTCATACTTTGCTCAGAATTATACATCTCCTAAGTGGAAGAGCTGGGGCTTGAACAAGTTCAACAAAATATGAAGCCATGTTTGAAACTGAAGACTGCCATCTCCAAACTAGACATTTTGGGAGCCAAAAAGGGGTACAAATTACAAAAGCTTTTATTCTCAGGTGAGAGCCTTTGTTATTAGGAAAAGATGATAATTAATCTCTTGGGATAAGGGAAGGATAGACTTAATTTTTGTCCCAAATGAAGTTGTCCTAATTGTTACTGATATACAGTGCTTTGGACTCTTAATCAATGATGGTAGCCGTTTTCAGTGTTAATGTAATTAGTACAAGAGACCCTGCTGGTGGAAATATTGGATAATTAGTGTTTGATGTAATGGCTTATGAAGCACTCTGTGAAAAACTCCAATAATCACAGATTCTCAGCAGAACTTTTATCAAAGTACAATATTCAAGTGGATAAATCCTTGCTTGGAGGCTGGTCAGATGAAACATTGGATGGGGCATCAAAATTCCCAATTCCTATTGCATTTCCCAAAAGGCAAAGGATGAGAGTCATATCTGGTTCTTCCAGAAAATAATATTTCCAAGGGTGACCTTGGACACACAGAGATTTTTCTCAGAAGTGATGCTTCAATGACAGTGGAGACCCGAGGGCCATGCACGTGGATTACTGCTCCTGAGGAAAGAGAGAGAGACCCAGATTTTTAAGTCTTGGATAACTAAATGGGAACAAACTTTGGATAAAGGAAGGATTGCAGGTAAAGGCTGATAAGCATACAGACAATCTAACAGAAAGGGGTTCTGGGTAACTTCCAATGTCTGCATGAGTTGGAAGGAATGTATTTATTGATTAATTGAATATATTCTATGTCTCAGCATGGCTTGAGTTGTTCTCATAACAAGTTGTTCTACTGATAAGACATTACAAGGCATTTAAAACATTTCCCTGTCCATGTTTGATTGACCACACACAATTCCCAAGCAGATGGGTGAAGATCCAGCATGAAGCCTGATTATAGCAGTTGCAGGTAAAGTTTATGCCTGTACAACCAACCTGATAAATCATGCACCACCTTGGACCCCAGTGCATGTAATGGGAATTACCTTACAGTGAGCCATCTGAGCCAAATGAGCTTCAATTCTCGAGACAAGAAACTATGAGATAAAAAAATACTACATCTGTGTTGGCTGATAAAATATCTTTCTCCTTGCCCTGTTGGTTTTAAGAGTTCAGAGAGCCTGAGAACTGGCCTTTTGCCACCATAGAACCTGTCATGGGGAGTTTTGTATCAAGAATTTATAACTCCAGTATTCTCTTGCAATCATATGCTATAGCTGGGCACTTGGATTGGCTAATGCTATGGTTCCTTGTGTCAGAAAACTAAAGTCTTGGAAACCAGAATTTTAAGGTTTTCAACTTTAATGTTCACTGGCATCTAAAACCCAAGGTGTTGCAAACTGAACTCTACTCCTTTGCTTTAAAGCTGCATTTCTTCCTAAATTTTCTTCATTGGTGAGTTAGTGGCTGCACCATCTACTCAACACCAGAGCTAGAAATTGGTTGGTTATTCTTCACTCCTTCTCCTCCTCTTTCTTCACTGCTCGGATGGTTTCAGCAGTAAAGCCTGTGGGGTTTGTTTCATACTTATTATTATTTTTTTAATCTGTCCTCTTCTTGTTTATCAATATCACTGATTCATTTAAAGTCATCATCAGCTCTTGCCTGGACTATAAATTGGTTTCAGGGCCAGATGGGACACCAATCTTGCCTCGTCACCCCCATCTGGCCTCTTCACACTCATTGGAGTCAGCCATCTGAAACACAAATACGACCTGGCCATTACCATTTCACCTCTGTAGTGACCCTTCATGACTCATGAGATAAAGTCCAAACACTTTGGCACAGCATTGACGACCCTTCCTGACCTGTCCATGCTTAAACTTCCAGCCTTGGCTCTCACAGCACCCTACCTCAGACATATGCCCCACTTTCATGTTATTAATTTACTAGACATGTCTTGCTAATTTTTGGTACTGTGCCTTTTCCCTCTTCTTTTTTACTTTTTCTTCCCTCTTTTCTTCCTCTTCCAGTGAGAAATACCTTTCCCACTTCTACTCACACGGCCTCCAAGTCTCACCAACCCCTCTGCAAACCAAATCCAGATGGGTGTCCCCATGGATGTTTTCTGTAGACAGTATAAATAAATATTTCTATTTCTCCACATACAAAATAATCTTTTATCTATCTGATTAATGTGATTGAATTTCCTTATAGGCTGAGCTCATTGAAGTCAGAAACCATACTTTCTGTTTTTAATCATGAACACCTAGGACAGAACCAAGCAATTAGCAGATATCCACCATATGTTTGTTTCACACATATGTTAATAAATATTACTGAATAATTTATCCAAAGCCAAAAAAATAAGAACTGAAACTTAACCCCTGTCTTCTTATTTTAAATTGCATTATTTTCATCATACCTTATTATTTGTTTAAATATCAAACTCTGCCTTGATTTTTGCCTTTAGAATTTGATCCTGTGTTTCATTTTCCTCAGCTTACTGCTGAATATGAAATAAAAGGCACTTTCAAGAATGCACACACACACACACACACACACACACATTCACAGAACTGAGGAAGCTTACCACTGATAGACCATATATAAGGGAATTGATAAACAATGTGTTTTAGGAAAAAAACAATCTGGAAGACTGTCTTGTAAGGAAAATATAGTAGCAAAAAAATAAAATGATAAATATGTATGCAAATGTAAAGTGATTATGTCCATATAATAATAATAATAATATACTACTACTACTACTACTACTACTACTAATAAAATGATGTTTAATTTGTGGGCATAAAAGAGCAAGCTTTAAATAGTGGACAAGAGCAGTATTTAACTTGAGAGGATAATGGCTGAACTATAAAAGTTTTAAGATCCTTTAATTAGTTACAAGAATTTAACATACTGGTTACCTTTAATGTAGTTAAATGTATACTAAAATTCCAAGGGTAACCATTAAAAACCTAAAAATAAAATGCACAAATTCTAAACCAGTAGAGAAAAACATAGAACAAAGAAAAAGCACGTGATAAAAGCAAAACTTTTAGTAAATTTGGGAATTCACAAATTCCAGAACCCAAGAATTCTTCTCTAAAGTATGTACCTTAAAAATAACCTTGTAGATGTTTTGAACCATGTAAAATGTTTGAGAATTTTCATGGAATGTCTTTTGGGTTCTTGGACCCAATTCCAATGTGTGTGTTAAAGAATTTCCCCCACCCCACCAAGCAATTCTTGGGACAACTGCTGGGAGAATTCAACTCAATTCTGACACTTTCTGCCCTAGATAGGATAGCATCAGATTCCACAGGTTAAGGGTTCATCCTACAAGTCTGCTCTACACTCCATCCTCCAACTTCAGATGCCAGTCACAATCCCTAGCTGTCACCTATTCTTCTGACTGACCAACTATAGATTGGAGGTTCCCATGATTCCCTCTTTGGGTTTGGTTAATTTGCTAGAGCTGCTAACAGAACTCAGAGAAACACTTTACTTGCTAGATTATCAGTTTATTATAAGAGTAATTAACTCAAGAACAGCTAGATGGAAGAGGTGCCTAGGGCAAAGTATGTGGGAAGAGGCATGGAGCTTCCATGACTTCACCAGGTATACCACTCTTCCTGAATCTCCATGTGTTCACCAACTTGGGATCGCTTTGAACCCTGTTGTTCTGAGTTTTTATTGAGGCTTCATTACTTAGACATGATTGGTTAAATCATTGACCACTGACAACAGACTCCAGTTCCAGCCCCTTTCCCCTCTTTGAAGGTTTGTGGGGAGTGGGTTGTGGCATGATGGGACTGAAAATTCCAATCTTCTCATCCCATGTTTGGTTCTCTTGGCAACTAGCCCCCACCCTTAAGTTACTTAAGGGCTTTCCAAACACATCATTAACAATAATAAAAGACAACTTTATTGCTCTTCTCAGGAAATTCCAAGGGTTTTGTGAGCTGTGAGCCAGGAACCATGGGCAAGGATCAAATATATATTTCTTATTATAAATCACAATATCACAGTAGGTCTGATTGGAAAAGCCTAATAATACTAATAATATCTGGGGGAAAAGAGTTTCGTTTACATAATGGAATACTTTACATCCACGAAAATATATGGACAATTGCTACATCCAAAATGTGTATTATTACTGAAAGTTCAGAAACAAAACAAACCTGAAATATATATTATTTAAGAATATATACTTATGTGATAAAATTATATATACATATATAATAAATATATGTAACAATAAGAGTATGATAAACACACAATTTAGGATAGTATTTAATTCATGGATAGAGGCATTGGTAAGAGACGGGGAGAAATTCTTTGATAGATCCATATAATTGATAATATTCTAGTTCTTATTTTAGGTTTGTAAGTTAATGGGTATTCATTTTATGAATATGCTTCGTAACTTATAAAACTGTTAGTACCTTGTATTAAACATCATACTAAAAGATAGCATCTATTACAGTAAAAAGATGTAAAAAATAATGAAGTTTAAACTTAAAAACAAAATAAATAAAGGGAAAGAGCTTAGAGCAGGGTGAGCAGCAATGTATGAGAGTCCAGGTCATAGATGGCAAAGAGGGTTCCTATTTCCTTTTGAGAAAAATTCTGGGTCTGAAGTAGGTTTCAGGGGGAAAGTATGGTGCTTGATTATTGATGTCTGCATGGGCGTGGAGATGAGTGACAAACCATGTGCAATAGATTTATCATTCCTTTTCTAAGTGATTTATTCTGATGGAATAGAGCTTTGCCTTTATTGAGGTCACGAGAAGGGCTTGAACCAATTTAAAGACACAGAGCTGTATTTTTACTGTCCCTCATAATCAAGGACCTGTCGGGGAGAGGAAGCAACAGCTCCACTGAGGCCTGCACAATGGCAGTGGTTTATCTGACTGGTGAGTAGCAATCACAGAGAAATCACTCACAGGCCAACATCTCCCTTGAGAAATGGCAAACCATGACCTTGAACTTATCTTCACTTGGGCCTTTCATTGTGAAAGCCTGGGACTCATGGATTTCTGTACCCTGGCCTCAAATTCCTCTCTTTGCAAATTCCCCCCAACTCCATCCAGAGAACTAAGAAGGAAGGGAATCATTGGATGAGGAGAGAGAAAAGGAGGAGTAAAGAAAGAGCAAGGGCATCTGATACTGTGAGAGGAAAAAAAAAAAAAAAGGTGGGGGTGGGCTTGAAATAAAAACTGACCTGGGAGAAGGGTAAAGGGAGGGAGAGAGTGCAGAGGAATTATCGATTAGATCCCTTGGGGTGACATATATCAGCCCTTGATTAGGTGTGAAAAGTTGACAGGCCTGAATTGCTTACAGCTAATTAATGGCTGTGAGGGACTTTGAAATCCTGGGATGAAAGCAAAAGGCTCTACCTACAAAACCCAAATGGCATCCATGATTTACACTCTTCACTGGTCCTATGGATTCTCAATGCTGAGCAGAGTCTGCCCTGCCTTTAGCCTGTGACTCTGTTGGTCAGTATTCACTGCTGAGCGTGGCACTTGCTTTTTTCTTCTGTTTTCTTGTCTCTGCATCTGTCAGACTCCCCAGGGAGAGCCCAGGATTGCCCTCTTCCCTGATAGAGCCAGGAGCCCTCAGTAGGGCAGGGGTGCTGATACTCCATCACATCCCAAGCTACTGAAGACTTGTCCATGTCTTCTGCTTTTAATTTATCATTTTCAGTTGTTTTTTTTTCCCTCCTAATTCTAGATTCTCCCTGGTTCCAGTTAGAAGACCATCTATTGTTTATTATAGCCACTGGCAAGCCATGTAGTCTTTTTTTGTCCCCCCAGAATGTCTTCTGAATTTATTTTATTTTTATTTAAATTATTCTTTATTTTTTCAATTAAAGGTGACATATAATATTATGTTAGTTTCAGGTGCACACCATAGTAATTAGACATTGATGCAGAGAAAAGGGAATTTTGCACTGTCGGTGGGAATGTAAATTGGTGCAGCCACTATGGAAACAGTTGGAGGTTCCTCAAGAAATTAAAATTAGAATTACCTTATGACCCAGTAATGCCACTTCTGGGTATTTATCTAAAGGAATCAAAAACACGAATTTGAAAAGATATATGCACTCCTATGTTGATTGCAGCATTATTTACAATAGCCAAGATATGGCAGCAGCCCACGTGTCCATCAGTAGACAATTGGACTAATAAGTTGTGGTACGTTTGTCCAATAGAATATTACTTGGTCATAAAAAACCAATGAAATCTTAGTATTTGGGACAATATGGATGGACCTCCGGGGATTTATGCTAATCATGTGAAATGTCAGACTGAGAAAGACAAATGCCATATGGTTTCATGTATATGTGGAATCTAGAAAACCAAAATAAATGAACAAACAAAACAGAAACAAACTCACAGATACAGAGAAAAAAATGATGGTTGCCAGATGAGAGGGGGAGGGGCGAAAAAGGTGAAGGGATTAAGAAACCATGTAGTTCTTAAGGAAATGTTGACACTCAATGCCCATGGGGTGGGTAGAGTCCTGCCAATCATTACCAGTATATTGGGCTGTGTTTCCTTTTCCAGAAAGCATTTCCTGATCAATGGTTAACCCCCCCTTCCAATTTAGTGGCCAGATGGGTAGTCCTGATTCCTCCACAAGCCAGTGATCAGAGATGTCTCTGACCCAGGTAGAGCTTTAATTTTTCACTAGTGGAGGGTTGAGACCAACTCATGTAGCTGCAGAATGATTGGGAGGAGGAGTTTCTTCTTGTTTCAAAGTATGCCTTTCTGTTTTCCCACACACCAATCTGAAAACAGCATCCACAGGGAAATTCAGAGGTGGATTTGTTCGCAAGGGAGACAGAGCGAGGCAATGGGTTTGATGTAACTTTCTGGAGGAAATTTGCCAGAACAATAGGTGTTTTCAGCAGGAGAGGACATGTACGAGGCAGAGAAATGCAGGTGTGGCCAATACAGCAAGGATGAAAAGGGAAACTTGCACATGGGTTCTTCAATCCAAGTGTGAGAAAGTTTCTATGAGGAAGACCAAGGCCAGCTGGGGACCTGTTCAGATGGTGAGGAACCCTACCTGCATCTGGTGAAAGCTGCACACACCTGCAGAGCCTTGCACACAACCATGGGAATTTTACCCATCTCTGTGTAATATCTTGTGTAGCTGCAGAAACTTGCATACAGTTGGGGAAATGTCAATAAGCCTGGAGAACCATTAAGAAAGCTGGGGAATCTTTAGAGCCAAGAGCAGAACACAAGCCTATGCAGCAAGGTAATCCCAGACACCTTGACAAAGGTAAAGAATGCTTTCTCACAGATGCTTATTTCGCCGCCAGTACACATTGTGAAAGAACCTGATACACCTGCATTGCATAATTTCGGGGAGAGGCTCTCAAACTTTCTTATGCATCAGAAACCACTGGGAAGCATGTGAAAAATACAGGTGTCAGGGTACCATCACGAAAGAAATCATCTTTCACTCAGTCGCCCAACTGAGAAACCCAAGTATCACCATTGACAACTTCTTCTTCCCCAAGTCCTTAACATCCAACCATCATATCCATTGATTCAGCTTTGAAATCACACAAATCTCATCGATGTCACTGTCATTATCTTAATTTAACCACCACCACTTCTCACGTGAATTAGTGCCGTGACCTCTTAACTGTTTTCCCTGCTTCCAGGTTTGAACCTTCAGGGCAGCCAAAGCATCATTCCAAAGAGAAAATCTCATCACGTTACTCGCCTATATAAAAATGGTAGACTGCTTTCCATCAAAAAGAATGTTGTGAGAGTGAAATAATTTCTGTGATTGGTGCCACATTACCCTCTTTCATGGAAATTGTTTCACGCTCACAGCATCCTATGAAAATCTAGGATTATCATTCTCATTTTATACTGAAGAAAGTTTAGTTCTAAAGTAGTTAGTCAATGTTTCCATTATTTTCAAGAGATAGGTATGGGTGTGGGGTTTGATCTCAGTTCTGACCAACATCAAAATCCACAACTTCCCATAACTCTTAGTGACTGAAACTTCAAAAAAAAAAAAATAAGAAAAGAAAAACTCAAAACTTGCTGTTGTTGTTTCATCTAGGAAGACAAAAATAAAAGCAAGTTCAGTTCAACCTTTTTCTCAAGTTTTCCCAGCATTCCAGGAGTAAACTTTAGATATCATGGGGAAAGAACCTGATCAAAACAAAACAAAACAAACAGAAAAACAACTTAGATTTTCTTCCCAACAGGTCATATCATTTCATACCACATTCTACTAACCGGATGCTTCTATTCTGGGAATAAAAGATTTACAAAGATGAATACATAAGTAGAAAATTGAATTTACAGTAACATCTAGCATTGGTTACCTTCCCAAAGTACTTTTGCGTATAGACTCTCATTTAGAGGACCCACTAAGAGAATTCAGATAATTCAGTTTGCAGTTCCAAAGGCCAGGGGGTGACTTTATAAGTATTAAAATACACTCACGTTTGTGACGAAAGAAAAAGTGATATACTTACTCCTTGTCTTGGAATTCCATCACAGGAAGCCTCCTATGTGCCAGCCCCATAATTTCCACAAGTTATTCCAGTTCCTTTTGCAACAACTTGGTGACACAGGTATTGTTATCTAACCCTCAGGTCACCACTACTCTGAAATGTCAAACTTTAATTAGATCTTTTCCAGAGTTTCTAGGAAAATACACTATCGAACAAGCAGCAACCCCCAAGGCTTACCATTAGCATCTGTACAAGCCCTTAAAGCATATGTAAGACGGAATAATAAAGCAAGACAGAAGTCAGATAGAACAAATTTTGAATTTAGGGTCTTGTGAAATATCCATTGTCACTGGATGGATGGGTATCTTCGTAGAACTCACAATCAAGGGAACAGAAAGGAATGCCCTGTGAATCTCTTGTTCCGAGAGAGAACATATCGCTCAGCAAGGCTGGTGAAGTTGCCAAAGGTCACATGGGTGGAAAATGAGAAATCTGGGACTAAAGCCTTGAGCTTCTCATTGACTTCAGGGTGTAATCCCGGAAACACTAGTTGCCTCATGTTAATGGGTTTTTTAATATATTAGGGTGCTAAATCTAATTAACTTGGAATTTGAGCAAATCCATCTTCGAGAAAGGACTCATATGGTTATATGAAGGGGGTGCTACAAGGTAGCAAAGCCTCTTGCCAACACCAATGACTCAAAAAGAGATAATTATTGGGCGGCAAGAGAACAAAATTAAGAGACATCACAGATCAATAAACAAGGAATATGGCGCCAAAAGAGTAAAGAGAAAAACAGGTATTAATTTTGTATTTGTTTTCTACCACTGCCATAGAGTATCACAAACATGGCTACTTAAAAACAAAACACAAAACACACACAAAAAACAGATAAATTTATTATTTTACAGCTCTGGAGGTCAGAGGTATAATATTGAGGTGTCCACAGGGCTATGTTCCTTCTGGAGGCTTCAGAAGAGAATCCGTCTCCTTGCCTTTCCAGCTGCGAGTGGCTTGCCTGCATTCCTTGGCTTGTGGCCACTTTCTCCATTTTCAAAGCCAACAATGGTGCATCTCTCTTTGACCTCAGCCTGGGAAGTTTTTCTGCTTTTAAGGACTCATGTAGTTGGACTGGATCCATTTGGATCATCCAGGATAGTCTCCCATCTTACGGTCTGGAGACTAAAGCACAACCAGCAAAGCCCCTTTTGCTAGTTAGGGTCACACGCTCACAGGTTCCAGCGATTTGACAGTGTACCTCTGAGAGCTCAGTATTCTGCCTACCGCACACATAAAAAGGCTCTAGGAAAAATGAAAAGTGGGAAGCACAGGTACTGTTTGACTCTAGCAGTGCAAAGAAGGGGTCATGGGGAAGATGGAGGGAGGCATGAGGGAACATGGGCTAGATGGGCACGTTTGTTAAGAACTAAAATGGGCCAAAGCAGGATCGCATCCATGTCATGTGGGACCTGGACTAAAGCTGATTGTTGAAGCCCTCTAAGAAAGACAACACGAAATTATTTATAAAACTTGTTAAGTGCCCTCCCAGGCCTTTGCAAAGCTGCTACACATGCAAGTCCCTGAAGCTTAAGTTTCATGAGCATTCCCGTTAAGCCACCTCTCAGCCAGGGATTGTGGAAGGTGCTCTGTAGATATTATCTTAACTGTCCCTCTGCACAAGCCTAGGAAAGTTGAAGCTTGATTTGGAAAATCTGGTAAGTGATGGAGCAGGAATCCAGAGCCAGGCCGGTGATTGGGCAACACACCCAGTATGTTCTGCTACCTCTGCTAACAATGCAACAGAAATTTGCAACCCAGCAGAGCACAGCTGCTCATGGGATATTCAGTCCACATCTTTTTTTTTTTTTTTTTGGCTTGTCTGAGTTTTGTAATTATCTTGGGACAAATATCCAAGCAACCTTCCATATCACAGAGGTGGGGATAAGGCAAAGGCCCAGAATTCAGCTGGAAAGTGGGAAGATGAAAATCCAATAAGGAAGTCAAGGCCAAAGCCAGTGGGAGACAACAGGAAGCTTAGAGGTCAGTGGAACCTAAACAGTCTAGACCATTCCATTAGGCCTTTGCTTACTCCTTGGGGCCTTTCTTGAAGATTCCTCATTTTGTCTCTACCTCCTTTTATTCACCACACTGCCCCTGAGTACCTGGTGTATTTGTATATTCCCATTTGGAAGCAGGGTAATTTTGATAAAATTTGATGCACCATTAACATTTTAAGAAAACCAACTTGACTCCCATACTGAACTTTACCTTGTTGCCAACTTTTACTTCAATTCCAACATTTACTTCTAACCTTGAGCCTTGCCCAGGCTTTTTTAAAACCAGAATTAATCTCTAGGATCCCACAGAAGGAAGGCATGGGATGAGTTTCCCAGATGCAAATCTTTTGTTTGTTGATTTTAGTAGTATATTTATTTAACCCAATATATCTAAAACATTATCACTTCAACATGTAATCCACATAATTATTGAGCTACTTTATATTCTTTATTCATACTCAATTTTAGTGATCTGGTGTGTATTTTACAATTAAAACACATCTCGATTAGGATTAGCCACCTGTGGCCAGTGATTCCTGTATTAAACATCATAGATTTAGAGACTTGGTCATATTCAGGCTGATTGTTTTCGTTTTGTCAGGAAGAAGTGAGTGCCCGGTTGCCTCTTTCTGATGATGTTGGCAGCCATTCATGATCATTGTTTAGATTGGTTAATTCATTAGGGCTTGCACAGTAGTGCTATTTTAGCATTCTACTTTCATTTACGGTCGGTGACACTATTCTAAAGGAATACTTCCTACCTTCAATTATTTGGTTACCTGAAGGAACAGATCCTATAGAAAAAGCAGGATAAAGGATGATTGATCTTTTCCCTTCATGTACCATTTTTCCAAATGCAAATGCAATTTTTGCAACTCTCCTTAAGGTGTGGGGTGTATGTCAAGGCTGGTGTGCAGGTGAGGGTGAGACATAAGGTGAAAGTGAGGGTGACAGGAGTCTTGGTGAGGATGGGATGGGGTGGAAGAGAGGTGAGAGACAGAGTCAGGTTCAGCAATGGGGTGAGAAGGATGGTATGGCTCCAAGAGGACTCTTCCATATGTGTCAGTGGTCAAGACAAGGAAGAAATAATGTACATTCACCACAGTTGAGTAAATCAGGTATTTCTCCATCCCACTCTAGGAAGGAGGGATCGCATCACACTCCACTTCCAAATCCACAGCTAACAAGAAGGAAGTAAATGGCCTTTGTGTTTTAGGCTCCCTTGAGGAGATTGTTCTGGATTGTAACAGAGGGAGAGAGACCAGAGGCTGGTGCTTTGAATTGAGGTGGAGGAGCTGTAGCTTCAATTTAAGATGTTGGTGAGTGATATAGGAAAAGTTGGTAATTGGGAATTTTCATGAGAGCTAAGGACCCATGCTCTGAACATACTCAGTGCCCTGGATTGAGGATCTCAATGGGGTAGCTAGACATGAAGACCGACAGTCTTTAGCCAAGACTTTGTGGTGGGCCTGTGGTCAGGGGAGGACCCCATGAGGGACTAGGGTCCGAAAAACAGCAGTAGTCCCCCCACACCCCCTTACCCCAGGGAGCAGGAGACTAAGGCTAATAATGGCAGACACCTTGGATTAAGGATAAGATCCTTCTCCCTTTTCCTAGATAATTTCTAAGTGCTAGGATTTCTGCTTTCCATGGTGGTTAAGAGCACAGATTCTAAAACAAGCCTCCTGGGTTCAAATGCCAGCTTCTCTGTTTACTCTGTGGGCTTGGGCTAAACATTGCTTGTGCCTCAATATCTGTAAAATAGATAAAAATAATAGTACTTACCTCCTAAATTGGGTGTGCTAAGTGAATTTGTAAAGATAAAACACTTAAGATACTGCCTGAAACTTAGCAAGCACTACATGTTTACCACATTTAATTAATTATAATAAGATACTAATAATAACTACTACTTCATGACCTTGGGGAGATGGGAGGGTCACTAAACATAACAGATGGATTTTTCTTTTAACCCTATTGAAGCTTGATTTAATCTAATTTAGAAAAATGTAATTATCTCTTGTGCTAGGCTACTGCGATTAAATTCATGGCCCTACCACATATTACCTAGCTATATGACACTATTTTATACATTTTGCTTCCACATTGAAATTGCTAAATTCACACGGTTCCTTCAAAATGCTCTAATCCGTGCCCCAAAATATCTCTGTGAGTTTTCAAGGGGCCATTCATCAAAGTCCAAGTCAGGGCACATCCTAGATGTTCTAAAAATTTGTGTAGAAAAAGAGTATTTTGTGTGGGGTTGGGCGGGAGACGGGGTGGGATGAGATTGGTGATGGAGGGAGAGTGGGAGGACAGTGTGTGTAAAAAGATGGAAGAAGTAAGTTTGAAGCTGATAGAAAGTTGCAGAAAAAACAGTGGAGTTCTAAGAATGGTTTCAAGACCAGGAAGTGTGCAGTGTTGGGGAGGGAGGGGGGCTGGCTCCAGGGCTTCCATCGTGGGATTCAATAGTAAAAGTGTTAGTTGTAGGACTCAGGGCCTGGGAAGTGGCTTACAATTGTGACAGCGCGGCCTCACAGCTGACTTTTACAAGGTCTTTGGAGAATTCCCTTTTGACACTAGTTTTTAATAATATCTGGATGAAAGGGTAAAGGACCAAGACAGTGCCACGAGGGGGTATTCACAGTGATATTTAAAAAGGACAGAAGGCAGGTCTTAACAAATGGAGGCAGTAGGCCCTGATTCACAGAGATAATTTCCTCCCCGGAGGGTTCTGCAGGACAGGCCTGCAAGGGGGCAGGGGACGTACACCGTGTCCACCCCCCTTCCCCTGTCCTTCCATCTGCAACCTCACGTTGCCTCAGCTGGAGCCAGGTCTGCTCAGAGCTGAATGCCTAATTCACAATCTGAGTACACTTGTATTTGGTGCTTAGAATTAATAGATGATAATAGATCTGATAGACCAGTTTGAGGATGAGTCTTAGGCATTACTGGTACAGAAGTGTCCTGCTGGCTGAGTCCATTGGGGTGGGAACTTGCCGCTGTGTCCCTGTCTTTCCTCCATGTCTTTTGTCATAGCTAGAGTTTTTCAGGGATTCCCACTCCTTCCCTGGCCCTTGTCCACATTATCCCACAGCCATGGCCCCACTCCCCAGTATTCTTGGCTACCCACTTTTATTCTGCTGGGAATACATATTCATCTGGAGCCAAATGACACTGCCTAGTGGGACTTGATCTCTTGCATTTGTTTATAGGAAACTGCCTCAAAGAGATACTTTTCCAACTACTGACTTGGCTGAAATAGCTGCAGGAGGCTGTCTCCAGCGGAATGGTTCTGCCCCCCAGAACTCTTGGCTTTGCCTTTTCTGTACCTGCCCTTCCCTCCCCATCAGATATTACTCTTATTTGTTATCTATTTCTCTGGACTTGAAAAACTTGACCTTTATCTGTTTTCTAATCTCTCTGAAACCTAGGATGAAAATGTAGGTTTTCTTTCCTCCATGCTTCACAGTCCAAGGGTCCTAAGACCATTCTCTTCTCCTTGCCCCAAGGAAAGAATGTGGCATCCAATAAGTGTTTGCAGAATGAATGAATGAATGAACGGAGTTAGGGGAGATGATGAAAAGTCATTTGACTAATAGTCCCTCTTACAAGAAAAAAAAATTGAAGAACGATATACTGAGAACTTTAAAAAACAAAATTAAACAAACAAAACTCCATGATTTTAATTCTTTCCAGACACCGAGTTGAGCACACGTTGCAGCCTTTCTCTGCTATCTCAAACTCCTAGAAATTATGGGGGGTGGGGTTGAAATACATATGTATATATACACACACATATACAGAGGGTACCAAAAAATGTATACATGTTTTAAGAAAGAAAACAACTGTATTAAAATCATGCTGATGGTAACCACTTTGAGCACCTCTTGTAATTGCAGAAGTCAAATGTGACTTGCATTCATCTTTTGTTATTGGTATGTATTGAGTATTACAATTTTAATAGTTTTTTCCTTTCTAAAAATGTGTATGCATTTTTGTCTCTCTCTTTCTCTCTCTCTCTCTCTCTCTCTCTCTCTCTCTCTCTCTCTAACACCTCTCTAACACCTCCCACTGAACAGAGAACACTCGGAGCCAAAAGAACAGGCTCCTAAGTATTACATCGAGTGACCCAAACCTCTCACTATTTTCCCAACTTGTGATCTGAAATTCTTTGTATCTTTTCTGAGAACTTGTTCTGTCTTACATATCCTAAATCTCCGTGGGTGGATAAAAGCTTTAAAGAAAAGTATAGTGAAGGACATTTGGGGCATCTTGGCCTGGGCTAGGAATAAAATTGAATTATGAAATGAAAGGGGTAGTAAACCAGAAGTAGCAAGTGTCCCCGAGTATTTAGGTAGATGAGGAAAGGAAGAGCTAGGGTCCTGGGCTGGAAGGAGCATAATAGTGTGTCTGAGTGTAGAGAGTGTGGGAAGAGGCTAGAGAAATACCCAGGAGATAGTTCTTGCAGGATCTGTTAACCTCTGTCCATGGATGGATGGATTTTAAATAAGGAGTAGACGAGGCAGGAGTTTCCATAATTAAAATGGGTATGTAAAAGCTCACTTGCTGTTGTTTAGAAAATGGATTGGTCGCGGCAATCTGTAATTAAAGAGAATTCCAGACCAGGAATAAGTGAGATTGGTAACTAGAGAAGCAAAGAAATGTATGAATTAGAAAAGTATTTAGGAGGTAGAATGGACAGGATGTTGGGAGGCAGGAAAAGAATGTTCAGAGATTGTGGAGATGGGAGTTTTCAAAGAAGACTGAGAGATGAAACCAGAGAGGAAGGCATAGTGAGATCTCTGAGTACCTTGCATGTCATGCTAAGAAGTTTGAACTTTATCCTGTAGGCAACAGGGAGCCATTGAAAGGTTTTAGGCCTGGAAGTGATTTGCATATTGGAAAGGTCACTCTGACAGGGTATGGAGGATAGAGAGGGAGAAAGTGGAGCCAGGGAGACCTGCTAGGAGAGTATGGTAGTTGTCTGTGTGTGGAATGATAAAGGTCTACATTAAGGTAGCGACACAGGGGGTAGAGAGATGGGAATGAGGGCGTTTCATTGACTGGGGAAGAAGATTGAACGTGATGGTGACATCAAGAAGTTTAATGGGGAGCCTTAAAAAAGGGGGGTTCTGAGAAGGAATAAGGTGCATTCATTCAAAAACTTATGGGTGAGACACTGTACTAGGCCCTAGGAATACAGCTTGAATAAGGAAGACGCTGCTTGCACTCTAGTAGAGGAGAAATTGAATATGCAAACAAATTCATTAATCATGAATTGGAAGAAATTCTATGAAAGAAAGTAACAAGTATTACAATAAAAGATAACAAGGTGTGGAGGCCAGTGGCCTATTTTAGATAAGGTGTTTGGAGAAAGCTCTCTGAGGAGGTGACATTTAAGTTCATATCTAAAGAATAAGAAATATCTAGGGAAAGAACATTCCAGGTAGAGGGAACAATAAACACAAAGGCACTGAAGCTGGAAAGTGCTTGGCTGGTTTGAGATATAAGAAAGAAGGTCATGTGGCTGCAGAGCTCTGAAAGATGGAGGCAGGAAGAGACAGGAGAGGTAGATAAGGAGAGGCAGGTAAGTCTTTTAGATTACAAAAGACTGTGTAGATCATGGCACAGATTTAGGATGTTGCTTTAAGTGCTACTAGATGCTATTAAACAAAATTAAACAAAAAAGTTACATAAACTGATTTAGGCTTTAAGTTGATCGCTCTGTCTGCTTACTCAGTGGAGAATCTAAGGAGATAAGAGAGGAACAAGGGGTTTCAGAATAGATTTTATTGCAGTAGTGAAAGAGATTGTGGCTTGACCTAGGGTGTTAACGCCGGAGCTGGAGAAAAGTACACGTGTTTAAACATTTAAATGTTATAATTGAAAGATCTGGTGGTGGATAAATGGATAGATAGACATGGGTAATGAAGGAGAGAGAGCAATCAAGAATGAGGACCCAGTGTCTGGCTTGAGCAACTAAGTGAATTTGGTCCTTCTTACAGAGGTAGAAGAGACATGGAGGAAAATATGAAAGTTAAAGACCTATTGAGTCTGATGTGGAAATTTTCTGAAAGGGAGTGGCACAGAATCAGACTGTAGGTAGCTTTTTGTTAAGAGAACTCAACTTGAGGACATAAGTTGGCTATGAATGAATATTTGTTAAATAAATGAAATGAATAAATCAATGAATCATTTGATAATTGTTGTTGGACTTGAAAACAGAGGCTGATGCTCAGGGAATGTAGCAACCAGCAGCTACTTTCTATCTGAGAGGGAGAGGGAGAGGGAGAAGGAGAGGGAGAGGGAGAGGGAGAGGGAGAGGGAGAGGGAGAGCGAGAGCGAGCGCAACCCAGGACTCAACACAAGATGTATTTATTGCTGAAGGATTACCACCTGAGTAGGTAACCACAAGTCATTTACTGCGAACTTTTCCTTACAGATTTGATGTCTTCCTGTCATAGGACAGGGGAGCAAGGCTGGGCTAGGTAGTCTAAGAGTAAGCACTTAGGGCATATTCCAAGAGCATCTGCCATTAGAAAACCATTTCATCTAGAAATTAAAGGAAAGATGTGAAGATCCACTCATTTAAGGACTTACGCTGTCTCTTAATAGCCGTTTGGCAAACCTCAAAGCAAGGGGTAACCCAATGGTGGTCCAGTGTTTGGGTTCATTAACACGATCTTTCATCAGGCAACACAAACAGGAAATTGTTATGTTTACTTGCAAAACAAACAGCTTAGTGTCTGACCAGCTTCAAGGACTAGTTTTATTGGACAATTCTCTACAGACATTTGAGTCTGAGACCCCTGATAAAAGATAATGAGTATTATAAATACCATCGTGGAGTAAATACTGGAATCAGTTATGAGAAAATCCAAGTTCAGAAGCTGGGAATTCAGTAGGGCAGAGTCATTGGAAACCTGGGAGATAAACAGGCATTCACTCTCTGGGGTAGGAGCCTGGATCCAGGGACCTCAGACCCTGGAGTTTGAGTAGCAGCAGCTGCAGCTGAATGTGACAATGATTCACCTATGTACTTTGTCAGAGCCAGGCTGAGTCATAGAATCGAGACTGGATCCGCGTAAAGAGAGGTTAACCGGTTGTGTAGGCAGGAGCTATTGGGTCATCCAGAAGCCGACATTAAGACAGAGGTTGGGATGTAAGATGTTTTTTAGAGAGTTAACACCTGTGACAGAAAAGAAGGAAAGCAGGATTGGGTAAAGGGAGAAGGCGAACTGTCATGTGGACTCAGCAAAGCCTTGGCCAGCCCAGGAGAGCTCTGGAGTGAGTGTCGTCTGTCAGCGTGTAATACGCTGGGCCCAATGATCACGTCTTTATCCCCCGACCTTGCCCAGTTGCTGCATGTGGGCTGCTCTGGGAAGGGGGCACCTTGGGCAAGGCGGCTCGGGCCAGCTGAGGCAGACTCTGGAGAAGCTGCGGCTGGAAACGCTCTGCCAACTGCACTCTCTGCAAGTGGACAGCAAGTCTTTCCTGGACGAGGGATCTAGGTGGAACTGCTTCCTGTCTGTCTTAAATATCCAGGAAGTAGATGATGAAAGATTTATACACGCTTCAGTGAGCGCGTGGAAGCAATTTCTTCGTGCATAAAATGGGGTATTGTGAACGTGGTATTCGTAAAGGCAGGTAAAAAAAAATCTCTCGGTGGTACTTGGTCCTGTTAGAGAAGTCATAGGCTTAGATTATTGGAATCACCTTGCAGCCAGTACCATAAAATGTAAAAATGGGCCCCGAAGCAAAGTCTAAGATTAATCCTCTCAAATTCCTACTCACACGTGACAAAGCACTTCTCCACTTGCAGGGAGAGAGTGCAGCTAACCAAGAACAAGGGTTTTGAGCTGCTTGGTGCTCTTGGAGCTCTTGGGTACATGGAGAAAGAGAAGACAGAGAAAGATTATGAGGTTTTCATTTATTTATTTATTTATTTATTTATTTATTTATTTATTTATTTATTTATTTATTTATTTAGTAAGTAAGTAGGTGGGCAAAATGCTTAGCAAGAAAGTGACTTAGTAGTCAGAGAAGATACTTTTGGCATTCCTGAGTGCTATAGTAGGTGACAGGGTCCTAAAGTTAGCACAAGTTTTGAGCTTGTTCTTCTGGATGGCTGGAAGTCAGCTTTCTCAACCTGGGCCCAAGACTCACGATTGGAATTCCATAAAACCCATCTGTCCCTTAGCTATTTTTTTTTTTTAACTCTTGGTTAATTTCTTCTCGTGGACCCGACTGTATGGGCAAACTCTATGTGGGGAGAAGTTATTGGGAACTAACTTTCACATTTCCTACAGTTGGTGCAAGTCAGCCGCCCAGGACGCCTTGATGCAGTTCAGATCTGGCGTTGGATTGGTTTTGCCACCACTCCAACCCTTGTTGATTCAGTCTGACCCTTTTGCCAGGATGGGTGTCTGGCATGAAACTAGGGTTGGTGAAAATGAGCTGAGCAGTATTGTGTGGGTATGCTTCTAGTAATGATGGGAGACGATGATTACTGGGGATGGGGCTGTTGTGTAACTGGAAATACTGTTGGAGGAATAGTCATTGGTATTTCTTGAGAAATGGATGGGCAGAAACCGCCTTTGGAAATGCTGTGCTCTCCAGACTCTTGTTTGCATAATCTAGTTTGTTTTTCTTTACTCCTTACATTCTTCAAGTACAGGGCACATGATTGCAATTATTTCTACTCTACTGCTGTTGCAGAGAAATGATTGATATGAGTGACAACTGAACAGTGATTTTTATTTTAATTCTTCCCCCCCAGTAAACATATTCAGAGCACTTATGAGCAAACTTTTAAAGTTTAGAAAAATCTTTTTTTTTTTTTTTTTTTTTTCAGTTTAAGAATACTGGCAGGTTACCGAGAACATAAACTTAACAGCAAGGAGACAACAGAAGCAGAAGTGAGCCAAATGGTTCCTATGGATGTTGTTGCTGTCTGTTTTGTGTAAATTCAATATTTACCCAATATTTTATAAAGACAGAAGTAAAAAAATAAAATGAAATTTTTCTACAAATGAGCATAGTGCTAAAGATGATAGCAAAAATAAATAGTTTAGTGGTTATCAGAGGATAAGAGGGGAGGGGAGTGGTAGATGAGAGTAAATGGGATCAAATATATGGTGATGGAAGGAGAACTGACTCTGGGTGGTGAACACACAATGGGATTTATAGATGATGTATTATGGAATTGTACACCTGAAACCTATGTAAGTTTATTAACCATTGTCACCCCAGTAAATTTTAATTTAAAAAAAAAAAAGAAAGAAAGAACTTCTTCGAAGATGTCTGAATGCAAAGTTTCTTAAGGTCGACAGTCTAATCTGCGCATACTGGAGTAGGAGAATGACGTGAAACATCTGGGTAGGGCTTGCAAGTCTTGACTCTTCCCTTGAGACCCAATCAAAAGACTCTTGAGTGGAAGTGAAGAGAGTCGATTTGGTTTCTTGCTCAGCGTGCAATTCACACTACTTTCCTGGTCTCCCATCTGTAAGATGGGAGGGTTGGGCTGTAGGGATCCAAATTTTCTTTCAGATCTGTCATTTTTGATTCCATGAGTCAGGGTGTGTCTTGGGGAATGTTTTAGAGAGAAACCCACACAGAGGAAAGGTTTTGGAACAGCGAAAACAGAACTCGGTGAGAACCTTACTTCTGCTTCTCACTAACGGAGTAACTGGTCTTTAGCTCTCAGACGCTCAACTCCCTCATCTTTAAAATGGAGAAAACCACAGCTAAATGAGACAGTTGTCCATGAAGTGCTACATATAAAGCAGTTGGCACAGTGCCTGGCACAGAATATAGCCATGCCAAAACAGATGGGGCTGCACTATTTTTTTTCACTATTCCTACAACTCCTACATATAACCCAAAGAGCACAGCTGTGTCTCTCTCTCTTTCTCTCTCCTCTCCTCACTTTCATCCTGGATGCTCATGCTTTCAAACTTTCTCTTCTTCTGTTTTAAAAACCTAGCTGTCCATTTCTTCTCATGTGGTAAATTTATTTCTGCGGAGGCTGAAAATCATATGTTGGCTAAAGGGGTTCTTCTTAGACATGACTGCAAGGTAACAGATTTGATAGGAAGAAAGATAGGCAGCATAATAGATAAGAGATAGATCAGAAGATCTTTGGAAATTAACAGTAACCCAAAGAGATGAAACTCCAGAAACTAGCATATCAATGGTAGGAACTAGAAGGCAACACAAGTCTCCCTTTCCTCTTCAAACCTCCTGGGATACAATCCCCTTCTGCTTTTGCATTGTATGGTCTTCCACCAATATCCCAGAGACTAGCTAAGAACAAAGAAGCAAAGGGGTACAATTCCAGAAGATATATAAAATCATCACATCTGGGATAATTTAATTCAGAATAGTCCAACATGTTTCTTACTTGGAGCAACTGAGGTCCCTATTATAATCTCAGATCCACAGGGTGCTTATCTTGCAAAGGAACCTAGAGGTTTAAAGTGAGTCATTCTGCCGCTGGCCTGGAAGCCAATATGTGGGCTTATCTGAACCTTTTTCTCCAACATTCTTTTTTTTTTTTTTGGACCAAACCTTGCAGTTGGACTTCCAAATGTGTTCCCTGGTCAGCATTCCATTTTCCATTTGAGGTTCTTGAGGCCATGCCTACTTAAGTAAACCCTGACCCTCTGCCTGGTTCTTTACAGCTTCCTTCCTAGAGAATCTGTCCAGGTTTCTTTGTATCTGAAGCTATAGAATGAGATCCCGGCGCTATGGATCTACTTCCGGGTCCACAGAGCTGTCTCCCAGCTAACTTTGATTCTGTACATCCACCTAGATCCTTGTTGTTTCTCCTGTTTCATAGATTTAACCTTCTTTCTAGTCTAAACCAAGCCTGAGTTTGTTTTTACTTTACTCTTTTTACTTAACACATAGCAAACTATTGGCCATATCCACCTGCAAAAGAACATTCTTCCATGCTGCATACAGGCAGTGTGCTGTATTGGAGATGGCATGGGACTAGAAAGTGTGAGTTTCAATTCTAACATCAATATTTATGAAGGATCTGATTTGTACACCTTCCTAAAAATATGTGCATAGAAGTTTCACCATCTCCTTACCTGCACTGTGCATTAATAATTTTACTTTTGCTAGTTTAAATTTAACTCATTGAGGGCTATCAAGGCTGAGTAGTTTAAATATTTCTTTTTCAATAGCATCACTTATTGAGTGATTTCTCTGTACAAACTTTTTCTCTTGCTTATTGGGTCCAAAATTGTGGTTGAGACCAGGTTCTCATGATGCAATGACTATACTGGGTGATTAAAATGTGGGCCACTCCATATAAAGTCTATTTCAAGTTCTGAAACCTTATTATCAGAATACATTCTTCATTGAGGTTAAATGAACACTCTGAAAGTGTTTCCCTCCCCAAGAGTCTTGAGCTTATGTTGGAGAGGGGAGTTCAACATATATGGAAGTGTTGTTTTTTTTCTCTTAAATAGAAAAATTTGTCACCAACCTGAAAAGCATGACCTCCCACCTCTCACTCACACAGGTTAAACAATTTCAGGACTTTCCATAACAAGTTGAGCTCATGTATCACACAATGTCAAGATTCTGAGGTCCACTGATCACTTTCTTTTACATCATCATCAATCATTTTATGTTTTAATGCATTCTCTGATGAAATAAGCGATTACTTGGCTCAATATTTCTTTTGACTTATATAAACATTTCATTACTAGCTCTTAGTTTGTGGGTTTAGCAATTTAGTTTGTGTGTTTGTGTGTGGGATGATTCTTGGCGTAGATTGATTGAGGGATAATTCAATACTTTGTATTAAGAATATATAATAAAGAACGTAGTGTTTGGAGTTCAAACCCCATATTTGTACTTTACCAGTTGTGTAACTTGGAGCAAGAGGAAAACTCTTCTGGTCAATTTTTTTTTTCCATCTGTAATTTGTGGATATTGATATCTGCCTCGCAGATCTCTTGTTAGGAAGGAATGAGCTAATGCGTTCAAAATGCCTAGCACGATGTCTAGCACATGTTCAATACATGTGATATTTTTCTCATTTCCTTTTTTTTTCCCAGGGCATTTTGAGTGCATTTTGGTTAGTGGCCTAGTCAAATTGCATTGCAACAAAATTCATTTCAGACCAGGTTGGTGCTCAATCAGGTAGAAGGCTCCTTAGACCATGGGGCATTGTCAGCCCTGCTTGCTCAGGTGTAAGGATATTCATAGGGAGACCACTGCATTGGCTAATCTGATGTCTTCTGGGTAATTAACCAAGTGTAACGTACACATTGTTGTTTTTCATACCATTGACTTGTATAGCCCTTAACCCTGAGCAGAGACTATATTTCATAGGAGAATAGTAGGATACACTTTATTCTGAACAGTTTTTCTTGTTTTTAAACTGGTTATTCTTATTCTAAAGACATAATTATTATTTACTGTCAGTACCCTTTCAGACTTATTGAGATACAGATCTTTGCCATAGATCATGCCTGTGCACATATGAACAGGGAAATAATTGCATAATAAATCGGTGTGGTGCTCTTAACGCATATTTTACACTCCAGTCTCAGTCTTGTGAATCATTCTCTGACTCAGAATCTCTGTTGCCAAGGTGTATTTTTTATTTCACACAATCTTGTCTTCTGGGCTTTCAAGCATATTGGTGAAAAAAAAAATGTTTCGTAAAAGAGAGCTCAACTCTTGTCCTTGGGATTTCCCTCCAAGCCACCGACATTCATTATGAAAATGTTGGTGGTTACGCACAGGCAATAATAAGTATGTCCATCGACGGCCTGGCTTTCCTGAACACCTGAATTCGCAGGTGTTTAAACATGAAACAAACACAACAAGTGTGTCTTAGGGTCAGTAAAGCGCAGTCATGACCCGTAAAGGTTGAATTAATGAAAGGTTGGTGCTTTTATTTTGAAACCCACGCTGCAGAATAACCCCATAGAGTGACAGAATGAGAGCCTGGGCAATGCATTTATAGCATCCCAAGTACCATGTACCTTAATGATGGGAAGGCTTGGGAATAGCCTAGAATTGTGCTTCTTGTGCGGACCCCGGCCTCTTCTGAGACAGTCCCAGCAGCAGAAGACTGTTCTAATAACAGACTGTGTGCTCTGACTCCTGGTTGCCAGCAGTCTTTATTGAAATGCTTGGCCTCTGGAGAGGGTGGGAGAGAGAAAAAAATTTCATTTGATTGAATAGCTGGTCTTTAGAGCGAAAGGCCGTGGAATGCAGGGAAGATATGTACCAGTGAATCTGGACCTTTCATTGAGGACTTTTCTGACAGGAAAATTCCCCTGTGAGCGACGTCAAAGGAGAGTTACAAATGTTCCCTTGCCTTGGAGGTTGAAAGACTCTGATGGACCTGAAAATGTGATGGACTCTGGACTCTGATGTCCAGAGAATAGCAGGCATCTCAGATGTCAGCAAACACAGAAAACTCCTTTAGTTTTAACATATGTAGAGGTGGCAAAGGTGGGTATCTCGTGAAATGCATGCTGTCTCAGCATATTTCTCTTATGTCTAATAAATTCACAACGTGGCTCTATTGGGGAAAAAAGACACTTCGTGTATATTAACTACGTCCTGCCACACATGAAGCACCAGGAGTAGTTGGGCTTATGCAAACCAGGGTGCAATGTTAGGAATAAAAGAGGGAAAATGCCCAGCAATAAAGCTGACCACGACTGGGAAAACCAAACCAGGTAGAGAAGCTTAAGGGATGTGGTCACCTGGGACTCTACTTGAGATGAGTACTAACAATAATGATAATAAAAATGACAAAATGGCTGACTATGTGCCAGGCATGATGCTACTTGCTATAGGTTGTTAACATATTTACTCTTCATAACAAATTTTTGTGATGAGAAATGACTGAAGATTACACCCAGCTCTCTCCAAGCCAATCTACTGATGATAAGCCAGTTCTATACCATGGATGGTCCTTCAATCCACTTGAAAAATGGAAAAAAAACAAAAACGCAACACTAAACGATGTTGGACAAAACATTTCCTTGTAATGCCTTAAATGTCTTCAACTTAAATTGATTATTTACATATTTGCAAATTCCATCCTAGTCCTGTCCACCTGCATCTGTATTTGAAATCGGGAGGTTCCGATTCTGATTTTGTCCCTCATTTAACATCATATTGTAAGCATGCTTTCACGTTTCTTGTTTTCAATTAAAATTTTGGACCTAAAGTTCAAAAATGCTTTCTCATGGTAAACAACATTGAGTGAGTCTCTAATTCTTGTTGTTGCAGATAATGTCAGTTATGTTTGTTCCCAGTTTCTGGAATTTTAGGGGGCACATTCTTTAAAGATCAATCCTGATGCGAAGTCCTGAGAAGTCAGACCTGCCTCCCTTTGTCCCACTCTGCCTTGGGAGTCTCTTGCCCTAAACAGTACCAACTCTAGTGACAGAGGGGGAGAATTTGAAAGTTATGTTTATTCTTAGTCTTCAAAGTAGTAACTTATCAGAAGACTGTGTTGGTCTTGCTTGAGAAGAGGATACATGATATAAATTCAAATATATCTTGCCCAAGCTTTTGATTGTTTTCTGAATTATTATTGAGCATTTTCACCCAGAACGTTGAATCGTGAAATTTCAAGTCACACAGCCCATTGCATCTCTAATTATAAATAAATGCTTTCAACTTCTGCCCCTCCTGGGGCACTGGCGTTATAGATTAGTCAGCACACCCATCCATCCCTGACTCCTCTCTTTCCTTTTCCTAGAGAAACCACTGGGCTGAACACTTCTGGGAAGGGCATTGGCCTCTATTGAGACAAGTTCACTCATTCTTTGTCCTTTGAAACCCTGTCTTATAACCTCTCAAATAGCCTGAGCAGAAAAGGAGTTTCCCCTCACTCAGCTCAGTTGAAATTCCCCCAGAAGTCTCTCCATCAAATAACAAATGCTAAGTCACCTCAATAATCAGCAGCTCCTGGCAAAACTCTATTGTTCTGTTGGTGAAATTTTGAGCATGTTTCACTCTGTTAACACAGAGTTCCTTGCTCCATACTGATTCCTCAGAAATGGTGTGAGACCAGAGGAAACTATTATTTTGCTTTTGTACACACACACACACACACACACACACACATATATATATATATATATATATATATTTAATTTTGGGAGTATTATTACATACTTTAGTAGTTAAAATTGGAAGGAAGGAAACATTTTGGGGAATTGACTTAAGGGGAAATGACCGAAGAAACAAATAAAAAAGGTTTTCCTAGAAATGTGTGTGGAGAGAATTTTCCATGACAGGTTATTAAGGTCATGTGCTCTGTTTCTAAATGATTGGAATGATAAAGGGAGAGTATCGTATTAGAATGGATGTCATTTGTCAGTTGCTAAATTCCTTTTTTGCTTTCTCTATTCCAATGCATTTAGCTCTTTAGGCTGAATTTATCCTCTTAAAACCTGAGGTCACTGAGTTCCTTCTCCACCAAACATTCTAGGGTTCCTCGTTACCTTTGATTCTTTATACCAGCATTCATGAACTTCCATAGATGGCTCCGTCTTACCCTTGAAGACCCATGCTCACAGTTTCTTCAGAATAGATGTGCTCAGCCCTGCCCCTTACTTGTTATAAAGGTTGCTTAATCACTCTAAGCCTTGGTTTCCTCATTGGTGAATTAAGGATGATTCCTATTTCTTAGGGATGTGAGTCTTAGAGAAGTCTTAAAGAAAACCTCAGTAGGCATTCATACACACACACACACACACACACACACACACACACACACACACACACACACCATGGGGCAGCCACCATTTGGTGAACTGAAAATACCTGAGGAGTGACTGCCATAGAGCCATACCTTGTCTTCTACAGATATAGAAATGTACAAAAATTAATAGCTAGCATGACTTATGTTGTTCATTTTTACTCTAAGATTGATTCAGAATTATTTTGCTTTTCTTTCTCTCAACCACTAGAACTTTTTCTCTTTGTATTGTTCATTTTGGTGCTTAATGTTATATTCCCTTTAACCACTTTTCTCACTCTGTGAGTGTGTGGCCTAAACAAAAGCTGAGGGTGCGGGAAGTTCTTTTCAATCAGATTTGCAGGTTCCTGTGAGGTATATAAGTAACACGCTATGTTTATTGACAGGAAGAAGGAAGGAAGGGCAGCAGAATATCTCTGGAATCCCAAACTGTCCATCAGGGTGAGATGCCAGGTAGTAGATGACCACCATCTCTTGTGAGGCTGATTTCAAGGTCAGAGCAGGAGACAGAGAGTCTCAAGATGGACTTGAATTTGAACGAAGTACAAATGATAATGCAGGGGTTCAAAAGCTTTGGAATTTGCTTGGTCCCAGACTTAGAAGAAAAAATAAACCATATGCCTAGAACCAGGTATTAGGGTGCCTCACTGTCGGGATTAGAAGATGCTGGCTTACAAATCTGGGGACTGGCCCTCTGGATTTACAAAGACAGATATTAATATGTCTCGGCCAATCACTGTCCAGATATGCTCTGTTTATGATTAAGAGTCAGTGGGTAAGTGCATGTGTATAGTGAATCTACTAACCTTTCTAATGTTTATTAATACATGCAGGTACTCGTAAGTCACACAGCCATAGATTAGAGACAACTGGATCTTTTATTTCAGGAATTGGCATTTCCAGAAGCAAGAAGCAGATCTGAGACGAGGTCAAAAGCAGACAGCCAAAACGACAATTGAAAACTGGTCCTATTAAGAGATGGAGGGGGAAAAAATGAGTTAATCGGTGAGTTACTAGCTAGGAATTGTGACCTTGGGTTCTGAGATCCAGAGTCCAAAGCTAAGTCAAGAGATGAACTGACAAGCATTCGACAAATTTAAAGCCAGTCATGAGTGCAGAATTTTTTAAGGGACAAACTAAAGAAGAGGAAGGGCATAGAGGAGGACGGTCTGGCCTAGTTTCTGCTATCTCTACCGTGGTTGCCTGATGGACCATGGTCCCCACCCCAGAACATTTGATGGAAGCTGGGAGCTATCAGGCATTTACTCCCCAATCAAAGACCACCCTAGTCTTATCAAAGGACCACCCTCTATTGTGTCACTATAAGCAGGGCTAAGTTACAGATGTGTCAAACGGTCTTGGTTCCTACGTGCATCTCCTGGTCATTTAGTGAAAGCATCTACTTATCCACCAACACAAATATGGACAAAGCTCCCAGGGATTAATGCCATCACCAGCTTCCTTGTTCAGCAGGACAATGTGTGTTTGGGAAAATCTACTTGATAATGATCTCATTCTTTTGGCTAATTGTGAAATTGTCCACTTCATGCTACATTTCACCTCATTCCCATGGTATTTTTAATTTGACTTAACATTGAACTTCAATATAAAAAATCTCCAGGTCCTAACCTTAGGTCTAGTTATACAAACACCTGTGATTTGAATGAAACTGCCTTGGAACTGAAGACAGAGAGATGATGAAGAGAGAAGAAGTGATGGCAAGGTTAACACATGAGTGAAATTGAGCTTGCTCACACTGTAAAACCTATTTCCAAAGCCTGGGCACTTATTTTAGAAACTGTGAAAGATTTTCTAGAGATTTACTGCAAGATATTGGTCCTGAGGCCGAGAAGTTTCTGAAATGCTTTCTATCATGCCCTATGTAACTCAGGGGAAAAAAAATATTATTCCCCTGAATTGGGGGTGAGACAAGAGATGAATTTGTACAGTGACTAACTGCCTAAATACTTCAAGCATTGCTGCCTTCCCTTCGCTTTGAATACAAGGAAATAATAAATCAGAAGATTAGGGATTTACTTCCATTTCAAGGTGCCAACAGCAAAGCCAAGTTAGCTGGCTCCATGCCTAAGCTTTTTAGTGGAGGAGGTGGACCCAGAGGGAGAGAGGACCCCGTGCTTCGTGTAGTTTTGAGGACTGTGAAGTCTGGTGACACAAAATAGAAGGGACTATTTCTCACTAAAGTCACTCATTTTGCAAGAGTTGGTGGACCGGTGAGAAAAGCAGAAAATTAAAGCCTCGCGTCTCCAAGCCTGTTAAGTGACAACCCCCCGCACCCGAAATCAGAATAACATGTTTTCTAGATTACCTGGGTATCTAGGGAACATCTCTCTCATTGACCTGGATATACCATAATAGGCAGTAATGTGAAGACACTTGGGAAGGACTCCCAAGGGTGTGCTCTGGTACAGAGTTCCAACAGCTTTTGCATTCCGTGAGTTGGTAAGTGAAATTCCATATTTCCTCAATTGGAAATCCATCTCTTACCCTCACTCCCCAATTGCAACCCCTTGCTGCGTCTGTCGTTGAATTCTGAGCTCAAACATTTGCCCCTCCGAACACAAGCCCAATTGATCGAGCACCTATGGACAACTAAGGCTGTGAAACACATAAGGAAAAGTAGGTGAAGAGCCTTCATTAGTGAAATGATCTTACCACGCTTCTGGAGGTTCAGCAGAAAGGAATCTTTCTGTGTCCATAAGCCAGGGTCCTCCCTGTCCCTAAGGAGCTATCAACCCACCGTGTCCCATTCCAGGGGTCAAATATGTGTGGGGGCAGAATTGTGTAAGTGAATAAGGCCATCACTCTTTCTCCAGAGACAGGAAAGCATGGTGTGGATGCAAATCCTGGTTTCATGGATTGCCAATCTGTACCGATCTTGAGCCAAAGCTCTGTTGTCCAAGATGCCCATCGACTCCATCCTTGGGCCTGTTCGTGGAACTGCAAGCTCATCTGCACATAATTTTTCTGGGTGTTCATAAAAACCCTATCCTAATTTAGGGACGTATCCAGTCCTGACTCTCATTTGTATATTTCGCTGCTCTCCTGCTCCTGACAATAGCCTTTCAATTGCAGTATTGCACAATCAGTTTCTCCAAGTCCAGCTGGATTTTCCTTTCCAGTGGATAGAACTTGGCCTGCTGCTGTTTTTCTCCTGACTTTGCACATCTGCTCTATCTTAACCCACTTGCAGATCTGGGCAAAAGAGTCCTTCTCTGACAGCTTCTGCCCAGGGCCCACACCAGCAAGGCTAGACCCTTGACCTTCCCATTTGGAGAGCAGTGATGGAAAGTTCAAGCTGGAAAATCAAATCTCTTAGGCCAAATGCCCCACTTACTGCCTTACAAGCTTTGGAAAGTCTTCTAACCAATGCTCTGAACCAGCACCACACCAGACTAGAGCCTGAGGCAAAGGGAAAAATCAGCACTACAAATCCTGTCTTTATTTAAAATGTTGATGTTTTGTTCATTGTGAATTTTTTTTTACATTGTTTCTGATTTTTTTCAAACCTTGATTACTGAGGGTTTTTTGGGGGGAGGAGTCCTCATTAATTTCACACCCAACGTAAGTGCCTCTTGTTTCACTAGTGCCAGCACTGCTCTGAACCTCAGTTTCTTCATCTATAAAGTGGGAACCATAGTAGCACCTACCTATTTTTAAAAATAATTTTTAAAAGTAATTGCAGTTTTGAAAAAAGTAATAAATGGAAATTGTGTGCATAAAGTGTCAGCAAAATAATTGACACTCTAGTAAGTGTTCCCCCCAAAATGTGATCACCATCATCTTCTATCGCCTTGTTTTATTATTTGTTAATGCTATAGTTCCTTGGAATGTTACTCAAGTCCTGTGAACTCCTTGAGGAAAGAGTTTGGGTTGTTGTCTTTGTACTTTTTGCTGCAGTGGTGTAGTGTTTTACGTAGGAAAGTTTCTCCACCAAAGCTGTTGCCTCTTAATTAGAGAATTGGAACAGATTATACGTAAGATCCATTCTTTCCACTGGTCCCTGGCAATCTGTCTGATTTCTTCAGCATTACCCAGCTGACAACATCTTGTGTGTAATATCACTGTTACCTGTGTTATAACTTTTCTTTATAGAAGACCTGCTTTCAATAGTCACCATTTCTTCTCCCTGCCTCGCTGGTGTATCACCACACGTACATGGGATGACCTCTACATCTGGGAAAGAGTTCCAGCTCAAAGATGCCTCAACCCACTGTGCTGGCAGCCTTCCATGAGCTCGTCTTGGGAAACGATAATTGATTACTCCGGAGGGAAAACTCCATCTCAACACCAGCTGGCAGCCAGACCCTGCCCTCGGGCCCCTGAATTAGTCCCCAGAAAAATCCTCAGCAGACACAGTGTAACTATGAACGGGGCTGACATCATCGGAAGGCCCAAAACGTCGCTGTATGTGTGTTCACCTGAAATGCACTTAAGTCTGGCATTGATAAAATCCCGGAGTAGTGAATTTTCCAGTAGCTACCCCAGGGTGACCCAGCAGTATATATCCTCTTTTATTTGCAGAGTTGAAGAGGCAGCATGTTTTCAATCCAACACCACTTGAACAAATAAGCCAGGTAACAAAGGAACAACTCAGGAATCTGGCAACCTTAGACTGGTAGCCACAGGGAAAAAGAGACCAGCGTTGAGAAGCTGGGAGATGGAGGTGAACACAAGTATCCTAGGATATATGGACTCTCTTGTTCTCGGAGCAGAGTGGATGTTACCTGTTGGGTCCATTAAGTCTGCCACCCCAAATTCCAGCATTTGAAAAGAAAAACAAAAATGTTGATGATTTGTGCAAACTCTTCGAATGAAAATGAGTAAGAATTTTAAAACATGAGTGAGATTTCCATGCCTAGAAGTGCTTTCTGGATGCCAGAAACATATGTTGGTGCTCTTGTTGAATACAAATTCTTGAGAGTTCTCTACCATCTCACGATGCGGCACACTCATCCATAGGAACACATGTAGCACGCATGAAGTCATAAGACGCTAAGATCTCACCCTGCATATATCAGCAATAGCAAGAGATAAATGATAAGACAAAGAACAAACTATGTGACTTCTACACAAAACCCTAATTTATGAATAGCTCGAATTTTTGAAAACTCAGTGTCATAAACTTTATCCCTAATATCTAATATTTTCATATTCGTTATATTTTTGTGATTGCATCCATTTTTAATAAAGTCACACAGTCAATAAGGCGGATATTCCCGGCGTTGTTGACCTTATCTTCAAAGCAGTAGTGCAAAAGGACTCACCTTCAGGCGCCTTATAAATAGATGTACATTCTTTCTCCTTGGCATGATTGCTGTCAAGGTTGTGTGTGGTTTCTATTTTGGGCTCAAATGGCAGAAAAGCCGCTTCTGCAGCCAAGAAGCAGCATTGTAGGATGCCAATAAATTCAAGGGAAAATTACATTTTAAAAAGGAAAACTTTGACATACATCTGGCAATAGAATGATCCTGAACATATGGCAACCTGGTAGGTAGAAAGCCGTTGGAACATGGTAAGTTGAGCGGAGTGCTGCCCCCATCCTGTTCTGGGGTGCATTTGGGAAAGGTCCTGTGGTGACGACCACATCTCTTCCAACCTGGTGTGGCACGTTCACTGGGGAGGGGAGCTGGATGTGCACCCGTGTTTGTGACCTTCTGCTGGCAACCTCTGATTGACTCCTCACAGCTATTCTTAGTGGTACAAGTGGACAAGCACTAGACTGCGTGGGAGCCAGGCATGTCATCACGACTCGGACGATAAATAAGACACTGGGACACTCGAGAAATCCAGGGTGTCCGAATCACGGGATCTTGGCGCTGAGAAATGACACATGCCCAAAGTCAAAGTCCTACTGATGGATGGGGCACACATCTCCATGGTCCAGTTTCTGCTTGAACACTTCTGCTAATAGGGAGCACAGCACCTCTGAAGGAAGTCCATGACTTGATGGCTTGCTCTTGTTGTCAGGGAAAAGCCAGGCTTTCATCCGAGGAAGGAGGACAGACTCAGTTGCCTTTCCTTTGAATTCCTGAGTTTGTGCCCCAAGATTCCTAGAACAGCATTTATTAAAGGACAATCTTCCTACTTCCTGGATTTCACTCCTCCAGCCGTACCACTCCGCTCTCCTTCGGGTCTTATGTACCCGGTCATCTGGGCTGCAACATTGCAATGTCAGGATTATAATACTCCAAAGGATTGGTGCTGTGACACCATTCTTTGGAAAGGGACATTATGGCTCCACATTCATGCTTCCTGAGCAAGATTATGTAGATAGTACATGTCCAAACACAAGTCCAGATATCCATGCCTCCGAAAAGTGCTGTTGCTACAACATATGGACGGCCTCAAAAATGTTTGCTTATTTTCTATCCCATGGATCACAGACTAAATTGTGAAGACAGCTTGCTTCGTACCTCTCTCTTAAGTTTGCTCTGGATGGAGCATGAGCTTTTTTCAGTTTCAGAAACTCAGGGTCTGGTCTTCTGTTCTCTTCTGATGAGGTGATTGAGCACAACGTATAAATATGCTTTGTCCCAGACACCCACCGCTCGACCTCGTGCATTCACATGTGCTCACACCCATATTCTCACAGCCTGTCCTTGTGGCCTCACAATGTATGTGTGCATATATCTTCACCCACCGCCACATAACGCATTCACTCTCCTGCCTGGAGCCAGATTCTCAAATGCCTCCTTCACGTCAGTAGCTGCTAGACTTTCTGTGTATAACCATGACCCAGGGACTTGTTGACATGTAGGTTTGGCAAATCTACGGTGGGTTCCAAAACGATCTATTTTTAACACATGCATTCAGATGATTCTGACTCAGTTCAGCTGTGTACTTTCCTTAGGAAACACTGTCTTGGCTGCAAGATCCTTAATGACAAGGGATGGCTCTGTATGTTTCTATCTGCCCAGCTCAAGTCACAAGGTTAGGTCGGGGCAGACAGTATCAAGTGAGTGTGGATTGAATGAATGACTCTATCACTCACTTGCTCATTCACTCAGAGATCATAATTCCAGGAGAGGCAAGAGGTCAAGTTTTCAGGAGGTACTGAAGTTCCACTTGACTCTCTGGGGTCCAGTTGTCTGGACTACACTTTGTGAAGGAGTTTTGAAAATCACCGAGAACTCTCCTTTCATTTGCTCCATTTTGATTGAACAGATGCTAAAGAGCATGTAAGCGGTTTCTTCTATAGTGTCAGGAGGTTTACCTTTCTTCACTATGAAGTTCACCTAAGCTAATGAGCCTGGGAGATCAAAGACCCTGAGGGAAATTGTCTCTTCCTTCCTTATTCCTAAGTCTTCCACCAACCTTTGTGTCTTTCCGTCATTGAAAATGGCCCTGACTTATTTTTGCTCATTCGTATCAGCTCCAGAGCATGTCTTGTAATAAGCAGGACTTTTGCATTCTTCCAGAAGTAGAATTCTTAATAGTCCTCTCCTTGAGGGTGTGCCATCCACAAGGTCCCATAAGTATCACAGCAAATCTTGAGGTTCACCACTAATGACCTACGGCCAGTCAGACATTCTGAGAACAAGCTAAGCTAAATGAAATACCATCCTCATCGAGGATTTTGTAAAACCCTTTGCTGAACTCCTGGTTCCCTATACTTATGGCATTTTCCTGGTCTGCCAGTCTGGTAACTGCACCAAAAAAGGGAATGTGGTTATTGGGGTATTGAAGGCTGGTGTTGTCTTGGTGACGTCATGCTGGTTCCTTTTTAACTAAGTGTTCACAAGGCTTCATTTCACTTGCTCATTGTCAAATTGTTCTGATAAGCGATAACAGCCCTGGTCTATGGTTAAAGAATCTGCATTTTATTCTTTGTTCTTATAAATTCAGATACCACTGCTTGTCTTCAGTCCTCCTATTCTCTACTGGAGATGTTTACCTTACGGATTCCTGAAATGAACAGTGGCATTTAGGATGGGGACGATTTTGTGAGCAAATCAATGTTTTGCTACCCTGCCCAACAGTTTTTCAAACCTCATTATGATCTGCCAGATGTGAGCTGGGAGACTCCCAGGTGATGGGCTGCCTGGGTATATCTTTGAGCAAATATATTGTCACCTGTTGGTTTGGTAGCCACATCACCTATTCTGGAAGCTGTCGCCAGAGCGAGAGGGAAAAGAGGTGGGAAACAATATGGATGTTTGCTGATAGAGCCCAGGGAAATGTCAGATTTAGAGAGTGGTGGAGATTTTGCCTATGCATTTGTTGCATGTTAAGAAACATCTCTATCTATAGGGATCCAGCCTTACCTAGATGATGATAAGACATCCAGTAGTCTAATTTCTAAGTAATATAAAGAATGACATGATAGAATGAAATGAAGAAGGAGGCAGGTATATTGGAAAGGATAGAAGTGGATATTTGGAATTAAAAGTTGACATGTGGCCCAGGGTATAATTTAAGTCAAATGAGCCAGTTGCCTAGAGTAAATATTGTATGATTCTATTTGTGCAAACAAAATGTATTTCTAGCAAACACATCAAGCAAGTTTTATGCATATGTTTAAGACATTTCTAGAAGGACACAGACAAAAATAAGAATCATGGTTATCCACCCAGAGTCTGGATGATTGAACACACAATGTGATATACAGATATTACAGAATTGTACACTGAAAACGTATGTAACTTTACTAACCACTGTCACCCCAATCAACTTTAATTAAAGAAAAGAATCATGGTTATCTTTGGTGACAGGGACTGAGTGTAGAAGAGTGCTTTTAAATTTTACCTTACATAAGTTGATACTTTTCAAAGTTTTTACCTTAATCTGGTCATCTATCCCTACACATTTGCTTTTACTGCATATATTGAGAAATAAGTGGCAACTGTGGCACTTAGAAAAAGTAACCCTGAGGGAATTTTCCTTGAGCAGCTACTTTCTAGGGTGGGTGCATGCTTTATATCATGGAGGTTCGGGAAGTCCAGAGGTGCTCGCGTGTCTCCCAAACCCACTGTTCTGAAAGGAGGTCTGGGATACAGTACTGTCAGCCTTTCCATGCTGAGTTCCAAATCCACAAGGTTCAACTGAGTTCATTTTTCTGCATAGAATTAGTTCTCCTGGGTCCAACCACACAGTCTGGACAGAGACAGTGTTTGGTTTTCCCAATTATCAGCTAGTTCTTGCCCTCCTAGTCTTGAAGGAAATTGGGAAGAAGCGTGTATTCAGCCACTGGCTTTTAAGACTCAAGCAAGTCTGCGGATGGATCAGAGTTAAGGTTAATTCCGTGGTTGGTATTCCTCCTTTCTATCCATCTTTCAACCTGGATTCTTGATCAGAAGGAGGATGTGGGGAACTCTGAGGGCAGTGGACCCTGAACTATTTGAGCAGAAACGATCTCCAGTGAAGTGTATTAAACGCTCATTCCCAGGACCCACCTCCAGAAGCCATAATTCAGCAAGTCTGGGGAAGGGCCCAGGAATCTGCATTTGTAACAGATGGTTTGGATTTATTCCAGGTGATTTGGACACAAGAGAACCATAAAAGCACATAGGAAGAGACCCTGTCACACAAGGACTATAGAGAAATAGAATGCTACAAAGTGAGAAATGGCTGATGCTAGATGTCTTTTCCAGAACTGGGAGAAACAAGAAAAACTGGAGGATGGCAGTAACAATAAAGATAAACACTTAGCACTTAGGCATGGAACACACTGCTCCAAGTGCTCGACATGAGTTCACTCATTTAACCTCCCACATCCCATGGTATGTTTATCCCCTTTATACAGATGAGGAAACCAAGGCACAGGAAGATGAAATACTTTGCCCAAGGTTACCTGGCTACAAAGCAACAAATGTAGACTACAGATCGGGTGGTCTGGTTCCAGAATCCACCCTCTCAACCACTTTACTCTGGGATGGGTTGTGAAGCTACACCCACAGAACAAATCCTCCCACTGCCTGTTAGTGTTAGGCTGGGTGGTGGCCCTTTGGTGAAAACAATTGTTGGAACAGTTGAAGACATTGCGTCTTGGTCCCCAGACACTAAATATATATACCACCTGCCCCTCCACAGATAAACGTTCTCACACCCCTGACTGAGTAGAAAATAAGAAGTGTCATAACAGTGAAGTGTCAGTCGCTTTACTTGGGGAGCCGTGCGGGAACTCATGGCCCCGAAAGCCAGGTCTGCACCACCAAACCTTGGCACTCCTCCCCATAACTGAAGCTGCCATGTGTGATGCAGGAGCCTTGAATGACTTCGTAATTGTCATTGAGGACCACTGTAAGTAACCACTGTAATGACGTACTTTGACCATTTAAATCAAATTCCCTGAAACTGGTAACATGCAACTGCGATATCATGAAGAATTCCTCACATGAGGAAAAGAGGCAGAACTCTGTTCTTGACCCTTATTTCAGTCACATTTATTCTGTTGAAGTTACCGTAATAATGTCGTCGGTTCCCTAGTATTGGTAAAAAGTAATAGTATTGCTGACATAGCTGAAGCTAAGACGGAACCAGTAACTTCCCCCAAGGTCACACAGCTGGTCCTGGGTGAGCCTCAGGCAGTCTGATTCCAGAACCCACGTGCTCAAACCACAACACAGGAGAGCCCCCCCACAACGTCCCTGAGAGCCTGTTAGCATTCTTTTCTCCGTTTTACAAATAAAGAAACCGGCGGTCACAACACTTACAACCACTGAAGAAGGTCATGTACCTCTTTGACCTGTCTGAGTGCAGATCTGAGAAAGTGAAATTCCATGCACTTTCCAATGTTTCATTGGATCATGAAACGACCCTCCAGGGGCAGCCCTGGTCTAGTGGCGGAACCCTTGCTCCAATGTTGAAGACGTGCTGAATGCACTTGAGGGGGCTCACAGAGCATCATAAAGGGGTCTTTCAGGCTCCAATCTTAACCGAGGAGCTTTGGATAGCCCCCCTACAGCACCACAGGATACCACAATTCCACTGTGTACCAGTCATGTGACCTCCAGAAGGGACTCTTAATGTCTCTGCCTCTCAATTTCCTCATCTGTGAAATGGTAATGATAATAACACTTATCTTACAGAGTTATCGAAAGTCTTTAATGAGATATCCCATATCAAGCACTGGGCAGTTCATAGTACTATATATAGTATGTGCTCAAAAAATAGCAACTATTACTAGAATTAGATAGAAGGACCTGAGGCGGTTACCAGATTGGAAGGTATAGGGGATAATACAATACCACTTAACGCATATATATGGCGTGCCAGACATTACATTAAGCTTTTAGGTCATTTTAAAAATAAATTCTTAAAGGATCTCTTATTATCCCTATTCTATAGATGAGGAAACAAAAGTGTCCCCAGATAAGTCAAGTTCCTTGCTCTAGGTCACATAGAGATATGTGGATTTGACTCCAGTTCTGTGTAATTCCAGAGTTTACATCTGACCCACAATGCAATGCCAACTCTCCCAAATTTCTACCACTTTCTAGAGTGCAAACATGTAGAACAGAGGCTCCTATAGCAAGTTGTACCATAAGGAGAAGTTGTGACATTTATGCTAAACTTTATTAGGTTTTTATATTAAGAAGAAGCTGTGGTCAGTGAAAGCCTATTTATTAAAAAAATCAGCTTGCATAATAATAACATAATAAATTAAACAAAAAATCGTGTCTCCTACTGTCAAGCCAATGATGGATTATGATGTGTTGGACAGGTACAAATGGTTCTGTAGTCCCAATCCAGGAAAAGATTTGGATGCAATTTTGCCTGTTAAGAAAGTATTGTACGACACTCACTTACAGAGGATTTATGAGAAATGAAATGGAAACTCTTTCAAGATTTTATTAAGAGATATAGTCTTCCTGCATAACTTCTTTCCCTCCTGGATATTTATGAATGTTTGGCTGGAAGGGTGGTCTGGGAGCTGGGTTTTGATATATGTGGTTCCTATGAGGACGTGCCAAGGGAGACATTTTTCCATCAAAAGCCATGTGCATGCAGGATTCAGGAAAGTCTTCCAGCAACAGTGGACACCAACAATAAAAATGATCAAGAGGAAAACCTGCCAGCCAGTACCAATCCCTGCAGATGCCAGGAGGACCAGGGGCCAAACACATAAATGCCTTCAGAACTTTCTATGGAAAACAATAAGGGTTTAATTCATCTCTCTACCAGACTCAGAGTTTTTAGGACATGACCATGGCTAGAGAATGGCCAGCAAAGTGCTTTGCTATTTCAGCCTCCAACTGCACTATTAAAACTCACAAGAGACAGGAAATGAGAAAGGTGTATGACCTTATGGCCGTGGACTCCACCATACGGGGGACACTCCACAGATAAACTAAACTTCCCACAAAGCCACGGACAGGGTGGCCTCAGGGTGTGACTAGGGCAGTCTCATGGCCCTCCGTGTGTCTTCATGGTATGTGTAATTGGGCAGTAATCTTGACAAAATTTCTCAAGGCAGGAACAAAAATTTAGAAAGAAATGTATTTAACAAATACGACACATACACACCTACGAACGATGGCAGAGAAAAGCATAATTTTTGTATTTCTGTCGCTTATCTTTCTCTCCAAATTAATCTTTTTCCCCATTGTATATTTGTTCCTCCATCAAAACCTAAAAACGTTTTGAAGGCCATTCAGCCCTTGACATTTAATAAGTATGCAGTGAATGTTAATTCGCTTGTCCTCTCCCTTGAGTTAGAAGGCTTCCCTTGCTCCTGCTGACTTTGGGAGGGGCGGCTTCTAAGCCATTCCTCCTCTCAGCACAGCCCATAGCGAGGCAGGTGTTGAGGTAACAGTCCCCAGACAGGTAAGTTTTGAAGTTAGAGCTTGTGACTCGAGCAGGTAGGCCGCTGTGTGCCTGCCGGTGCCAGGGACGGCCACCAAGCCACCATGGAGAACTCATTGCCTTTTTCGAGGGCAGGACTAGCTCCTCTCCCAAGACCACAATGCGTTCCTGCCACTCTGTCCCTTCTTTTTCTCTAGGACTTGCTCTTCCTCGCTCCCTGGGGCATCCTGGACACTCCAGTCCTACTGACTCCCTCCTCTGTTCATTCTGGTTCATTCTGCAAAAATTGTGAACATGTGCTCTGGGGTGCCAGCTCAGGGAGCCCTCCTCCTGGTGAAGGAGACAGAGGCTGCAGCCCACCTGGGTGTGGCAGGGAGAGGTGAGTGGGGGCGGCTTGGCACCACACCTGAGATTCACCTGGCTCTTGGCTGAGGTCACTTCCAGAGGATTGTCAGGGGATGACCTCATCCTGCAATCCCTCAGTGATATGCCTCTCCAGATTAATCTTGAACTATGTATGCTCTCCTTTGCTTTCGGAACTCATTGCCCATTGATCATTTTTGGTTCCTCAATGTTCCTGCTTGCCACAGGACTTTTGCTCAAGCTGTTGTCACCACGTGGAAACTTTTTGCTTTGCTTTCCCTATGCCTATTCAACTTCTATTTATCCTGCAGACATCAGATCAAATTTCAACTTCTTGGGAAATTTGTGCTACCACACTCTCTGTCATCCACATTGATAACTTTGTATCCCGGCCATTTATATGCATTTATTTGTGATGATTTGATTATAATAACATTTATCTCCCCTCCAGGACTACGAGCTTCCACGGAAAATAACTGTGTCTGTTTCCCTCCACCATTTTATCTTGAGAGACCTTCACTAGTATCTGATGCAGAACAAGCACTTAAAAAATATTTGTTAACTGAGTGGCTAAATAATAATTATGACATAGAAGCTACTACTTATGAAAGGCCTAATAGCTGCCAGGTCTCATGCTTAGCACTCTTTCTAATCCTTACCCAAATCTACGTGGTAGATTTTATTACCCTACATTTGCAGATTCAGAACGTACATATACACACATACACCAAATTCCCATTGCATGTATCAGGATAGCCATTGTCAGACGTAATTGGTATCAGAATTACACAGCCATGCAGGAGGACTTGTGGAAACACAGATCGCTGGGTTGTACCCTGAGAGTTTCTGATTTGGTAGGTTTGGGCTAGGGCCTCAGGATTTGCACTTTTGCCAAGTTCTCAGGTGATGCTGACACTACTAGTTCAAGGAACACAGGTGGAGCTCCACTGCACTAGGAGAAAAAGAATAGGACTGAGAGAAATGCTTCTGGCCTCTCTCTTTCCCATCCACGCCCTTGCTGCCATGAAGAAGGGCTCACTTTGTGGTGAATGAGGTGGAAAGAAGCAATTCACCCATATCTGTGACACAGCCCCTTCTAGGATTTCTCCTTTAAGCTGGTCCATACCTGCTGGCATTCTGGACCCATTCTTGGGCCCAAGCCAAATTTTGAAAGTATATGTGGAGGCCCTTTCTATACCCAAAGGAGACAAAGCTAAGATTCTAATGTTATCCGCTCACCAAACCTCTCAGGCGATTGAGCCTAAACTCTAGATTTCGGGTCCATCTGGAGTTTATGAAGGGACCCAGCTGGCCCTACACAGCTCTAGTGAAGCACTATCAGCAGCAGAGACAATTTTTAAACATCTCATTCTTCTTCTTTTAAACATCTGGCTTCTTGTGTCTATTTCTTAATTGGTTACTAACGTGGGGAGAGGTGAAAGGTATAATTAATTTTCACCACTCAAATCCCAACAGCAACTTAAAATTAACTGAATTTTTTCAGTCTTGTCACGTGTAAAAATCTCTTCATTAGGTCCGTACACATGACGGATAGTTTGGTTGGAGATACAGATCTCCAGGAAGGGAAGCCTTCCCTTACGATTGCAAGGTTATTAGATCTAGAGTTAAAGAATTTGCAAGACTTTTAGAATTTTGGTAGGTTCGGGTACACTTAGTGTTGGAAGTCCCATCTCTCACCAGGTGGAACATAACACAACGAACCATCACACAGCAATATATTAGAGTTCATATGAATGTATTTAATAATCTCGTTTTTGACTTTTATATTTTTGAGTCTCTCTGTCTCTATACACAGACACAATACATATGGATATAATATTTCTATACATTATATCATATACATTGTATATTACAATATCGCATATCTTAATATATATAACACATTTATCTATTATGCATTATATGTATAGCTATAATATAGCTCTTCAATAAAGCTTTCCTTCTATAGAAGATTTTCATAAAACTTAAAAAATGCATTGGCCCTAGACCCTATTCTTAATGTCTAAGAGATAAAATAGCACGAAGCATCCAATATTGCTGATGAGAAGTTTGAGGTCAGTGTAATTCTCGTACCTTTGTAGGTGACTATTCTACACGTTGGGAAGTTTTTCGACTGCCTCTTCATTCTTAATGCTTGAAATTTTACAGTAATGGTCCTAGGTTCGCACATTCCTTTCCCATTGCACTGGACTCTTAATATAGCCTTTCAATATGAATACTCGTGACCTTTTTTTCCCTGGGAAGTTCTCATATATTAAAACTTTGATGCTTTTACTCCTAGTTGTTTTTTCTTTTTTTTTCTGGAACTTTAACTATGGGGCAGATTTATATTAATAGGTAACATGACAGTCCATTAAAAATAGATATGTCTTAGCCCTAACATTATAAACTTAGATGTTACAAGTAACATCTTTGCATAGTCTTCTTTTGAATTATTTCCTCAGTAATAATATTTATTAGGTCAAAGACTGGGAAGCTTTTATGCAGATTTACTTGAGACCTCTGATATCAGGAGCCACCTTTGAAGTGTCTTCCAAACTGAAGAAACAAGTCTGAGGTCTGTGACTGTTTCTTGCTAGAATTCAGACCACAGAGACACAGCTCTAGCGGCTATTTGGGGGAAGCAGATTGGCTTTGATCAGGGCAGTTTGTGTGTACTGCAGATTCCTGTGAGGGTAACCTTTCTTCTGCACTCTTCCTGTCTGGCAGGTAATGTGTCTGATTCAATAGGTGACCTAGATCCTGGGGACCTTATGTGAAAGGCTTTGCCATGTGCTGCACTGTCCACTGGCTCGAATGAAAAGGTTTCTATAAGAACATTGATTGTGTTGTGCTCGGCCCCTCCCCAAATTCCTTGATCCACGAGGACTCTGTGGACAGCTGTGCCTTTGGAGCTGGGGACAATCTACAGGTCCCATCACCGCTCATTCCATTGAGCCATGATGTATCCCTCCCTGTGGGATAGCACAGGGCTGCAATTTTTGTGCTTTAATGAGTAAAAGAGAGACAAATCACAGGGCTTATTTTGTGAGCTACCAAGGATTATTCTGTGAAAAAACAAATAGCCTTTTCTCAGTGAAGAATCAGAATGAGACAGGGATCTACATGACTTATGTCAAGTGTTGCTCTGTCCTCTGATGGCTCCAGATCCCATGCTGCTTGGACCTGGTGGGCAAGCCTGGTATGTGACTAAAGCTATGAATGTACTTTTCACTTGGCCAAGGTGACTGAATGTCCACCCTCTTGCCTGGTTTTCACCATCAGAAAGAACATAGGTATATGTTCCCATTGGCTTCCCACTCAGCTGTGTCCCAAGACTGACATCATCTGAAATATCTCTATGGGAAGACTTTGGACAGATTTTACCTGCTTGAGATTGCCAGGTAATTTAAGCATCTGTTCAGCAGTCACTTATTGTGCCCATACTATGGAGCAGCACAGTGTAATGGATAGAGGACGGGATCTGAAATCTGTTTGACTTCATTTACACCAGTTTTCAGCTGTGTGATCTTGAGGTATTCATCTAGCTCCCTTTAGCTCGATCTCTGCCTCTGTGAAATCCTTATGATACTTGACTTATAGTATTCATTCAATGGACACTCAGGAGAAAAAGACACAACTATCATCCAGATATTGGAACAATTGGAAATAGAAAATAAATATTATTAACATAGTAAAGTTTCAACTGCAAAAAAATGGACAACATACATGAATAGGCGAGGAATTTCAGCAGAGCCAAAGGAGATGTTTATGCTAGAAATCAAAAACATGGGAGTAGAAATGAAGAACGTCTTTAAATAGTTCATTAGTGCACTTGACACAGCCAAGGAAAGAGACAATGAACTGGAAGTTAGGTCAGTAGAAATTATAAACGTGAAATTGTATGTAAATGAATATGGACATAGCAATAAATGGCTGTTGAACAGTTTAGCCAAACAAAGCGTGAAGAAAAAAGAGAACAGCAACAACGAAAAGAATAAATTAACCAAAAAGTGTGGGACAACATCTTAATATCTAACATGTATGTAATTGATGTCATTAGAAATGTAGAAAGAGAATAAGACACTAATCAAGAAATTTAAGATGCTCAGAGAACACCAAGCAGATAATTAAGGAAACACATATGTAGTATGCATGCTCGGGCACACACACACACACACACACACACACACACACACACCCTTAAGGCATCATATTTAAATTTTGAAATTTAAAGCAAAAGAAAAAATCTTGAAAGACACCAGAAAAATGGATCTGTCATATACAGAGATCAGATAAAAGAATTAAAGCTAACTTATCGTCAGAAACTATGCAAGCAAAAAGAAAATCAAGTGACATCAATAAAATACTAAAAGAAAACAAAACAAAAACTCTGTCAATCCAGACTACTACACTCAGTCCATCCTCCCAACTCTATAATTCTATAAGGGGAAATAAAGACTTTTTCAGACAAACAAATATCGAGAGAACCCATTATCAGCAAAACTGCACTAAAAGAAATGCTAAAATGTTCTCCAGGGAGAAGAAACATATTAATAAGAAACTTGAATTTACACACTAAACAGGATAATTGACTAAAGCAAAATAAGGGTAGCAATGTATTGTGTCTTATGCCATTTGTAGAAGTAAGATGTATGACCACAATTGCATGAAAGATGGAAATGAGAAATTTGGAGTATAATTTTGTAAGATCAGGAAGCAAAATAAAAGAAATTATTTGCAGCTTTGTGGTAGGCAATGATTTCTTAGATAGGATGCAAAAACCACAAAACATAAACATTTTTTAAATTTATAAAGTAGACTTCATCAAGATGAAAAACTTTTGCTCAGTTTGGTTACCAACATAAGATAATGAGCCACAGTCTGAGAGAAAATGTTGGAAAATACATATTTAATAAAAAGTATTCATACTATGTAAAAGATTCTCAAAACTCAGTAATAAGGAAAACCACCCAATTGAAACATCGGTGAAACATCTTAACAGTCCACCAAAGAAGACACAACAGTGACCAAAAAAAGACCGGAAAAGATCATTAATAATTAGCAAACTGCAAATTAAGAATACAATCAGATGTGACTACATACTGTTGGGAAGACTTAAGAAACCTAACAATAGTCTGTGCCGGTGAGGATGTGGAGCAAAAGGAATTCTCATGCAATGCTGAAGAGATACAAAATAGCACAGTGACATTAGAAAGCCCGCCATCTTCTTATTAAGATAAACATACAGTTACCATAAGCCCCAGTGATTATATAAATGTTTACATCAACTTTATTCATAATTACCAAATACTGGAAACAACTACTGAAAATGTCCTTTAGTGAGTGGATAAACAAACTGTGGCCTATCCATACACTAACGTACTCTTCAGCCATGGAAAGGAACATTCTGTTGACAACATTCAACAGCATGGATGAACCTCACATGCATTATGTCAGACTTCATGAAGCAAGATTTGAAGCGCAAAATTACAGAGACAGACATCGGGGCAGTGGTTACCAGGGGCTAGTGTTGTGGGGAGAGGTTGTCTACAAAAAGGTACGGTGGTGAATGATGAAACTGTTCCTTGTCTTGCTTATGGTGGTGTATGCATTTGTCAAAACTCACATACTGTACACTAAAATGGGTAAATGTGTTCATGTGTAAATTATATGTGCATTTTTAAAAATGCATCTTTTCCAAGCGTTTTGGAGATTTTTTTTTTTTCGTATCGTCTCTAATTGATTTCTAGTTTAATGTCTCTAGTCGGAGAACATATTTGATGTGGCTTCAATACTTTGAAATTTATTGAGACTTTCTTTATGGCTCAGCATCTGGTCCATTTTGGCAAATGTTCCATTTGCACTTCAAATAAGTGTGCATTCTGCATTTATTGGATGCAGAACAACAACAACGAAATAAGCCAAAATCTATGTGGCTAGTAATTACCTTAACTAGTAAACAGAGACCTAAACCCTTGGAATTCCCACCTTCATCTTAGTGATTGCGTAATCTTTATCTGTCTGATTCCTTAACAATGGGGACTGACTTTAGTAGGGTCAGCTCAGACAAAATCAGGAATTCAGTGATGATTCTTTACTTCTCTTTAATACCCCTTTTCCCATTCCCACCTCCCTTCCCACCTCAGCACAAGACTCTATGTTCTTTTGAATCCAATATGTCATGGCAGATGAAAATGTGACAAATTAATGATCCCTGATTTGTCTCTTACAGCAAAGACATTCATATTTAAATAAAAATGCATAGACATGACAGTGCTTAACTTCAGGAGATACCTAATTTAAAGAAAAAAAGCATGGTTTGGGTTTGACCTACACTCACAATCCAGCTGCACAATTTACACCGGGTCTCCTGGAACAACTTATTCAATCTTCCTGCATTTGATTCCCCCCCTCCCATAAAATGGAAATAATAATCCAGCCTGAATTACAGGATCATTGTGAGGATCTTAAGAGATAATGCATATTATCTATTGCCATGCAGTAGGAACACTTGGGATGGGCTGTTTAAAGTCAGGATGGCTGGCATAAGGTTGCAAGGAGATTTTGTCTGGCTGAGATATTGGCGGAGCTTGTAGGCTGATTTATCTACCATAAGGGACTAAGAACCAATACATAGAAACCCAGAACAGAAAATATGCAGTCTTGGATACTTAACGTCTATCCCTCATTTGAACTCAAGATGAAGCAACTCTATCCATAGGCCATCTCCCCTTCCCATCACCTGTGTTAGGGGATACAGTTGTCAGTGTTTCTCTTGGAAATCAAGCATCGAGTTTAGCAAAGCTTCAATGAACCAAAGAAAATGCAAAATCATCAGTTCTCATCGAGTCCCTTTGATGTATGTTCCAGGCACTAAGAGACAGGAGCTGTGATAGGGCCTGTCACAGGCTTGCAAACAATAGGGGCTCAAATCACATTTCTTTAGCTAAAAATAGAATTTATATGACCAACTCCTAGGGGATATTGATTCTGGAATGATCTCCTACATGCTCTCAGATTAGGGGATATAGGGAAATACCTTCTAATGGGGGGAGGGGTTCTGCTGCTATGGCCCCATCTCCAAACATCACCATGAAAGTTTTGCAAATTGATTCAGCACTTACAAATAATCAACCACAGGCAAAGAGGAAATGGCATGAACTCTTTTTTGGGGGGTGGGGGTAGGGGAGGTATCTCCTCTGATTTTCAACCTGGCACATGTATTTCATTCTACGTATTGAATGAAAAAAAAAAATCAGCGGAGGAAGGATCATTTATTGAATTCCTTGGCAATGTCAGTATGCGAGGTAGAAAAGGAAAAAGAGTAGACTCCAAAATCAGATAGTCTACGCTTGAATCCCTGCGTCGCTGCTTGACTTTACTTCCTTATGCCTCAGTTTCCTCCTTCATGAGTTGGTGATGGTAGTGGTAGCTATTTTATAGACACATTGTGAAGATCACATGTTAGGACATGAAAAACACACACAACAATGCCTGGCGCATAGGAAGCACTAGAGGTGTGGACATAATTTCATTCCAATTTGACAAGGACTTTATGAGGAGGAGGAATGCCTATGTATTTGACAAATGAAGCAACTGAGGCTCAGAGTGTTGAAATAACTTGCCCGAAGCCATACCATTAATACGTAGAAGGGCTGACTCTACATTCAGTACTATTTCATTCCACCTCAGTACCACATGAGGACAACCCAAGGCACTAGTAGGTTGGACTCAGCACAAAGTCTAGAAAGGATGCCATCAGTTTGTGCAGGCCGTCACAGGTGCACTTCTCTGGTTCTGAGACTAACTATTGAGGGGAACTTGGGTTGTCATTTGTCTTCTTTATCTCAGTTTTATTATCCATTTCACAGATATGAATGACTGGTATGTATTAGGCACTCAAATCCCCTTTCCTTAACTTGATTGTCTTCCTTCTTTCCTAGCTGGGGATGGTTAGGAAATCATTCCAGCTCTCTGCCCTTCCTCAAATCCATCAGGGCACAAGGCACAACTAAACTAGGAAATTGATGACACTCTCTAAACCAAACATCTCTGGTGTATGATACTGTGGTTTACAATAAGAAAAGCATATTTTTGTCTTCAACCAATTCCTGGCATGGAGATCCTAAAACCTTTGAAATGTCCTGTGATAAGAGCAATAAAGTTTCTTCCTGCTATGTTAATCATAGTCATCATAAAAAGATGACTTTTGGGAAGCTCTTAGGTAACCTAGGATGGGGCTAGTTGCCGGGGGAACTGACTCTGTGATTGGAACTTTCAGTACCTCCACTTCCCCCACCTATAGAGAGGGGAGAGGGGCTGGACATTGAATCAATCGCCAATGGCCAATGATTTAATCAGCCATGACTATGTAATGAAGCATCCATAAAACCCCAAAAGGACAGTGTTTGGAGAGCTCCTGGGTTGGTGAACACAGGGAGGTGCAGAGAGAATGGTGCACCTAGAGAGGGCGTGAAAGCCCCACCCTCCCTCATACCTTGCCCTATGTATCTGTCCATCTGGCAGTTCCTGAGTTGTTGTATCCTTTTCTAATAAACCAGTGATCTAGTTGGGTAAAATGTTTCTCTGAGTACTGTGAGCCACTCTAGCAAATTAATCAAACCCCAGAAGAGGATCTTGGGAACATCTGATTTACAGCCAATTGGTCAGAAGCACAGGTAATAACCTGGGCTTGTGCCCGGCATCTGAAGGAAGCAGCCAGTCTTGTGGGATTCCACATAGCCAGTCTATGTGGAATCTGGTGCTGTCTCCACGTAAATAGTGTCAGAATTGAGTTGACTTGTAGGAAACCCAGCTGGTGTCTGGAGAATTGCTTGTTGGTGGGGGCAACGTCCCACCTCTCACATTGGAACTGGTCTTAGAACACAAAAGAGGGTAATAGCTGGTACTTTGGCCTGCTCTAGGGGCCAGTAGCATCTCTGGGGAGAGTTCTATATAGCAACTTTATAGATTAATTTAGTCTCCAATCATCAGCCTGGCTTCCATACTACTGTATTCTAACTTTGCCTCTGCACGTTCTCCTCCCGATTCAACAAACTGCCCCATTGGCTCAACACATATCTAGCTAATTAGTTTGAATTCATTGGCTAATTTTCTTAAGGGAGATTAATGGGTTATTCATCTCTGGCAACTCCTATGTACACAGCTGCTGAAATAAAACAGGTGGGGGTATGTGTATGTGTGTGCACACATGCATACATGAAGGATTCTGATTATATTCTGCCAAAGTTGTATCCTAAAACCAAGGTCTAGTTTCTCCCCTTGCCTTCCACAAAAGCATCAGGTTACCTTCCTTTGCCAGCCAGCAATCACATTTCCTGGTGAAAGATAAAAATCAGGTTCAATTAGAGCAGGGAAATCGTTAGCATGTGCTAAAATTTGTATGTTTGCATTTCAGTAGAACTAATGGTTCTCAGGTGCTAATGACATAATCTTGAGCAATCCTTTCACCTTCCCAGCTAGAGACAGAAAGAAATAAGGTTGCAACCCATGCATTTGAAAAGAGAGGGTTGAGCCTTCAAGCCCATAGATGTGGTTGGAGAGACAAGAGTGGTACTTATCAGGAGAAGGACCTATGGCTCAGGGGAAAACAACACTGTGTTAAAATTGGGTGATCTGAATTTTCCATTTGAAGTTGACAAGCTGTGTCGCATTGGGCAAGCCTTCATTTCTAGGGTTTATGTTTCCAACCAGGGCACTTTCGAGAATAAAATTTGGTTCTATTAATAACCACATCAGGAGAAAGGAGCACACAACCATAACTGTCCCTGACCATCTAGTATAGGTTTACCTTCCATATACTCTTCCACCACCCCTTCCCAGACCCTCTGATACCCCAAGGCTTAAACTGTAGAACCAGGAAAGCAAAACCAATGTAGATTTAGGAAAGCTGTCCGAGTACTGGGTATTCTGGGCAGGGGGGAGCAGACCAGTTTTAATGCCAGGATGTTTATAACCAATATTTGCCCATGACCTTTCAAAGCAGTTAGCCACCCTGAGTGGTCACATTTCCTCTGAAGCATTTGGAATGTTGGTGACCAGACCCAGGAGATTTATATGTGTCATTTGGATGGTCTTTGGTGGGGGAGTGGGGGAGGGTTTGGTATTGAGCAGAGAAATGGAGGACCTCAGAAATGTCCTGGTCTTGGCTGAAAAATGGAAGATCCCACTTGGGTTTCTGCCGCTCTGAGCCACATTTTCAGCATGCCGTGCATGGTGGTTCCCCAGGGACCAGGAGTCTTGTGTCACCAGAGTTCAGCATCCAGGCCAGGAAAAGCAATACCCTCCTGTTAAAGGTTAAGAGTTTATTCAACTGAAAATAAAAGCAAATAAATAAGTACAACACAGCTTTGCCTTTTTTTGTGGGGTCTCCTAGGTAACTGGGGACAGGCTCCAAGCTTTGGGCTTCAGCTTTTAGGAACTTAGCTGTGGGAGTGCCCGTGAGCCAGAAACACAAAAGTGCCATAAATAAAGACTTCTGAAAGAATCCGTCATAGAGGCATGAAGGCTGGGCCATTGCATCACCTAATTTAATCCCTTTAATTTACAGATGAGAAAGCTGAGGCCCTGGGGAGAGGGTTCAGGAGCCTGAGGCTGTTACTCTCCAATACTAGAATGTCCTAGATATTGAGGTATTATGGATCTCAGGGACATTGTCCCGTAACCTATTTAAGCCAGTAGCACCTACCTTCCACCCTCATCTAGCTCCTTCATGTCCTTTGTAGACTGGCCATACATTTCTTTATTGGGTATTCATGAGACTAATTTCTGTAACTGTTGTTGGAACTGATAATAAAAACAAACTTCTTTTCCCTTACGGTAGCTGAGAGAGTAAAGTGAGTGGGGAGTTGATGACAATTCTCTGGCCATCAATATTATGCCAACAGAGATAGAGGCAAACTGAGGCCAAAAAGGAGAGGGAGAGAGGTTGGAATCTAGAGATAAATTATTTGAGTTCATACATACGGCCGTGTATGATTCACTTATCTTAAAATGTTTGGTTGAGTTAGTTGACACATCCCCTTTCCAGTTTAAACCATTTTGAGTTGGGTTTTCTGGAACATAGCCAAAGGAAACCTGCTGACACAGAAAGATGGTGATTCGCCCAAGGTCAGGTAGTAAACAAAATTTCCAGTACTGAAGAGCTTTTTCCTTGAGTAGAATTATTTTCCCTATATATTTCTACCTACGCATTTCCTGAGGAATGTACAACTGGACAGTCCACGAGCTCACCCAGAGGTCACTGACCACACTGATATCTATACCAGAGCACACACTGGGGTAGAAGGCACTTCCTCTAAAGTGGTGATGGTCCTTTCCTTCTTAAACTCTTCTCTGAATGCAAGAGACTGAAGACAAATTACAGTATTCTGTCCAATTATAACACAGGGCACTATATTCTACAAGGATCTTGCAAAGGAGTCCTGTCTGCCTAGACTGGAAGAGGGAAAACCCAGGAATCATGTACATTGAGTGAACGTTTCCCAAGCTCTGAAAATAGGAGGCCAGACAGCCGTGGCCTCACTATTCCCAGATACAGATTTAAGGCTAAGGGTGGAAACTAGGGGCTTTAACAACTAGAGATGTTCAGTAACTTATGAGACTACTTCATAATTGGTTTTGTTCAAGAGTAAATCCTCAGTTAGGTGGAAGTAAGATATTACTAATCTTTCAAATCTCTTCTCACTCTTCCAACTTCTTGTTTTAGAACTCTATGAGTTAGGTGGTAGATATTTCAGGCCGGGCTAAAAGGTACTCGGAAGTGGGGTGGGATGTGACTCCTAGGCAAGCTGATTGGGAAATGATTTAGATAGGACAAAACCTTGCCTTCGACCTTGGATTCTGAAATTCCCTATTCTCCAGTAGGTATCTATGATAGCTACTTTCCTCCTAGACGGTGCCCCACAAGCATTCCAGTCATTCTATCCTGCACAGTGTTCTTGAGTTTGATTTATATTAGGGATTTATATTGGTTTATATTTATATTGATTTATATTGATATCAGAGTCACTGACAAAGAAGCAAACAGTGACCATGCATGGTGGAGACCCTACCGGTGAGTAGTCGAAAAAATACTGACTACTGTTCAGACAGACATGAGTTCAAATCCTGATTCATATATAAACTAAAGCAAGTGGATCACCTAAAGGAGCTTTTGTTTTTTACATTAGTGAAAAATAGATTGAATACCCTTTTGTGTGTGAGGACTCTTTTAAAAATAAATATTATTAGTATAAATATATTTAGAAAATACAAAAACCAAACATTTTTTACACTAATTTTAATCCTTAGAAATAAATTCTTAATACACTTTAATAGTTTTCTTTGAGTGTTTTCTACGCATCTAGACAGACTTAATTTTTACAGAATTAGAATTGTATGAATTTTGTTTTTATTTAGCTTTCCCATTTGAATAACATCAGGAGTATTTTCCAGGTCATTAGATATTCTTTGACCACGTGATTTAATGGGAATGTAAGGTCTTAACATATGTACCCATTTCTTTGAGTTGTTTTCTGATTTTTACTCATAAATAATGTTACGATGGACTGACAGGTACATATATCATTACGCTCATCTATGATTATTCTAGGTTATATTAATAAATGTGGAAGTATAATGTCCAAGCAACAATTAGATCTCCTGATATTGAATGCCAAATTGCTTTAAAAATATTTTTTGAAACATGTTTTTCATTTATAGATCAACTAGGAGAAGTGATGCTTGTCTACTATTGAGAATTTTTTGTTATCAGCTCGTTCTCCTTCTAGTTATCTTAGTCTTCTCCAATGTCTTTAAAATGAAAAGGTTATAAGTATCTTGCCTAAAGTTCTTGTACATCTTTATTAGATTTTTTCCCTAGTCATTTTATCTTTATGGTTCTACTGTGATTTTTTTTTCAATTATATTTCCTCTTTATGGACGGGATACACATATCAAACGAGAAATGTATTTGTTACTGATCAGATACATGAGTCTTCTATGTGGGCCATACTATCCTCTTACATACTCTCCTCTTTATTCCTTTGTACTTTTAATATTAATTATTTAAATAATTAATTTGTTAAAAAATTGATTCCTTTATTCTCTAATGGTTATGGGACTATCCAGGCTTTGAAATATAATTGAGGTAGCACTGGTAATTTGAAATTAATAAGTTCCTTTAAAAACATATTTAAATGTTCAAAATTATTTCAAAAGTCCTAAAGTGTTTTCTTAATATTCTCTCACCTTTACTTTCCCCTGAAACTATAGTTTTGTTCTCTTTTTCCAGCATCTCATTTATTCCATCTTCCCCTCCTGACTACCTCCTCTCAAATTCATTGTCCAACAGTTCTTGCCAGAGCTTAGTTTGTTTTTTCTCTTTTCAAGAAACCAAATTTTGTTTTTATTATTTTTGTGTGTGTGTTTTTTTTATTCATTAATTTCTGCACTTATCATTACTTCTTTCGTCAACCTTTCTTTGGTTTTATTTTGCAGTGCACTTCCCAAAGTAGTTTCCATAATCTATTTTCTATCATGACCACAGTTCTGGGTACACACACACACACACGCACACACACCGCTTCTTAATTTGTATGCTGACTCATTTGTTTTTTTAAATTACTATATACATTTAAGGCTAAAATTTTCCCATAAACATCACTTTAACTATATCCCACTAGTTTTGATATACCATATATTTTTTAACTTTTTGGTGTAAATATTTTCTGATATACACCATGATTTCTTCTCTGATGTATACGTTACTTAGAGCTAGTTTTTAATTTCCAATCACATTGTGATTTCATACTATTTGTATTTTTAACATAGTTGCAAAGTGATCAGGTAACATAACTTCAATACTAGCAGTCTATTATTGTTTGTTGAAGCTTCAACTATGACCTAGCCCATAGTCAAGTCCCATAAATTGTACAAGTGTATGTGAAGGGAAACTATATTCTTCAATTATTGGGTGTAATGCTCTCTATATGCCCTTTTAATTAAAATTTTAATTATGCTTTTAACTCTTCTCTATCTTTTATCATTATTTCATTTCTTCTAAATGATTACATTTAATTGGGATTCATTTCATATTTCATGTATAATTACTATATTATGAGAATTTGATTTCCCTGAAATTTCCAATAATTAATGGAAAACACAATGATCCTAGGTGAGCGGCTAACTTTCCTAGTCCATCCCCACTCCTGCCACAGTTTTCCCAGGGTCATTGGTCTGTTTAGGCTTTTTAAATTTTCTTAATCATATTTTGATAATCCATATTTTTCGTAAAAAATATTTTTTTCTTTGACATGAAGATTTACATCTAGGGATGCAGGAGATTCTCATAATTTATTTAATCTAATATCTGATATTACGTACCTATCAATTTTATTTTATATATTTGTGGTGTTATTTTGTTCTTTTTCTGTCTCTCTTGTAGGCAGGGAATAACTTTCCCCACAGTGTAATGCCTGGGATATAGATGCTGCACTTGGTGGATTTTTCAAGTCAGAATAAATTAATACAAAATTGTTCTCCACACAAATGGAAACTATTGCTGTTAATAATGAACAGGACTACTGGGCAAAGAGAAACTGAAACCACCTGTTCCAAGTTACCCTTTTACCCCCTCCTCTACCTCTTTCGGGGTCTCAAATCTCCTCCTGTATCCCTGCTTCATCTACCTGTAAACCTTCCCCTGGGAGAGTTGATACTGAAGGCAATTTTCCAAGACCATTTGCAGATTTCGCTGGGGCTTCAGCTATGACATAAATGGGCATTTATTCTGGGACCTCAAAATGCACTTTTGGAGAAGACATTGCTAAACTTGTTTCAGAAATAGATTCTATATGCATTAGAAATAGATTCTACATGCATAGGTTTTATTATAAACATTAAATCAGTTATACATGTTAAACATAATAGTTCAGCTAAAAGAATGTGTTTTTGTGTGTGTGCATGCACACACTCTGCGTTGGTGTTGTTTTCATAAGTTTCTGTCGATATTTTGACACTTCCATATACAAGCTAGTTTAGTGTTATGTCCTGAGTCACACATCTGTAGAAGAAGCTATTTGTATTCTCATGCTGTATCATGTGCCAAAATCATAATATGCATTTTAGAATCTGCAATGCAACACAATATTGAAGTAGGCTGTGAAAATTTTAGGAGTTTTATTCTGTATATGTATATGATGCCTGACGCTTGAGTTCGCGAACTTGTTGGAACACTGTTGCTAACCTTTTTTGATATCAGAGGGATTATTCATTATGAATTTGTACCAACTGGACAGACAGTTAACCAAGTTTACTATTTGGAAGTGCTGAAAAGGCTGCGTGAAAAAGTTAGACGACCTGAACTTTTCACCAACAATTCATGGCTCTTGCATCACGACAGTGCACCAGCTCACACAGCACTGTCTGTGGGGGAGTTTTTAGCCAGTAAACAAATAAGTGTATTGGAACACCCTCCCTACTCACCTGATCTGGCCCCCAGTGACTTCTTTCTTTACCCAAAAAGAAAGGAAATATTGAAAGGAAGACATTTTGATGACATTCAGGACATTAAGGGTAATATGATGACACCTCTGATGGCCGTTCCAGAAAAAGAGTTCCAACATTGCTTTGAAGGATGGACTAGGTGCTGGCATCAGTGCATAGCTTCCCAAGGGGAGGACTTCGAAGGTGACCATAGTGATATTCAGTAGTGAGGTATGTGGCACTTTTTCTAGGATGAGTTCATGAACTTAATTGTCCTACCTTGTATACCAAGTTTAGTATCAATATATTTGAATTTTTTGTGTGAAGTTTTGACAAGTGTAGGGCTATTTTTTTTTTTTTTTGAGACATAGGAGAATCAGCAGGGTGGTTAGCCTAGGTTAGGAAGAGTGTTCACTTCCAATCTAAGATTTTGGGACTTAGACTTATGATGTCGTAGAACTAATTTCATAGGGTGACCTTATTATATGCTGTCCAAGATGGGACACTTTTGAGAGTGAAAGAAGGTACCATCATCTGAGGATTACAAACCCATCTGTCTTAAGCAAAAAGTGGCATGTGATCACCTTATATTCTGAGTAATAAGGGAAATAAATATTTTTTTCTGGATATATCTAGGTTCTGGGCATACTGTTGCTGCATCCATGGAAGCTTGTATTCTAGGCATGAAATGGCAAATATTTGGCACTTATGATAACATTTCCCTCTCCTGTTTTCATAGCCTGTGATGTCTTTCATCAATCATATTCTTTTACATTGATCTTTCGTTTGATATCAGACTTCTTCTCAACATAGTGCTCCCATAAGATTGAACTTGCTACTTCTGTGCTCAAACAAATTTGCTAGGAAATGATGGCTAATTTTCTTTCTTTTTTTTTTTTTTTTTGCAAAGGTTGAGATTGACAGAGTCTCCCTCTTTGGTAAGTAGAGCTGGGTGAGCCAGAAAGTGTCTGAAGTGGTTCAGTAACATCAGCTACAACTTACCATTCTGGTAACAGTCACTTAAGTCAATTGGGAGGGTTACAGCAAGGAGACTAGCACCTTGGCCTGTACTCAGCCATGAATCAAAAGCAAAATGGGAACCGAGTCACTATTTAAAGCTAGGCAAATGCTTCAATCTTCCCCTCTTACAAAATGCAGAGGGTTTCTTTTCTTTGTGTGTGTGTGTGAAAATATGAATTTACAAATTTTCTTTAGGTTAGGAGGAATAAATGGGGCTTTCTGCTTCCCCTTGCTAACCCCTAAATGGCCAGGAATCCGTGTAAGTGTCAATCTTACCCAACTACAGGCAAAGCAGAGAGCCGGGCAGAGTGAGGTAGGGCCAGTCAGATCTATTCACTACACAGAAGGCACAAAGATGAAAATTTTTCTTGCCTTCAGATCTTTAAGGTGCTGTATTAACATCTAATGGAAAATATGCTCTAAAGAATATCCTATGCTCTGAGGGTCAAAGGGCCTTCTTCTTACTGGGGTGGAGGAGTGATGCTAAAGGGTAGTGAAAGGGGAAGACTTAAGATGGGTGCTCCTCAACCCCAAGGGAAAAGTTATGACTATGAGGAGAGGAGTGTAAGTGTCTCACTGCTCCATGAGTGACACTGACTTTTTTCTAAACCCAAGCAAATGTTGGGACCAGGATTGCTGCTGACTGCCCCAACTGATCCATAGTATTGGCTCAAGATCTGAGCCAATCTCCTGGTGTTGGAGCATTAGAGACCCCAGCAATAAAGAGTTAGGAGCCAAAGATCTTGAGGGTAATTAGGTAGACTTCATATGAAAAAATAAAATTGCAGATTTGGTGAACTTGAAGGTTATATTTACGATTCACCCAATCTTTGTGAGTGTGGCATGAAAGCAATCTTGTTTGAATTTTGATGAAGTACTAGAATGTTTCTTCTCTCCATGATGAAGGAGAGTCACTTCTGAAGCTTGGTAAAGGAGCTTCTCTGAAAAGAATCAGAGCTCTTAATAAGCTCTGCTTGCTATCGTGACCAAGAGCAGTGGAGAGAGACTCCTCTGCAGGCTGATAATCCCATACACAGTAGAAAGGGGTGAGATTACGCCCCACATATTTCCTTGCGGCCCCTTATATTGCTATCTTGAGACTTCTCAGATTTCGAGCAGTGCCTCCAACTGTATTCTCTGACCTTTGTCTGCTGGGCTAGGCATTCCAAAGAATTGAATGTAGCCAACACAAGAATCTGAGGGCCATTGGGCCATCACAATAAAGATTCCCTTCCTGATGAGCCCTCCGTGTAGTCCAGATAACTTTTTCTCCCTCTCTTATGTCCCCAGGGACTTTGTCCCTCCCCATAAACTCATTCTCTGTGTCATCTCCCGGTGCCTTCTCTCCTAAGGGCTTCCCTTAGAGCAGAGAGAGAACAAGGATTTCATTTAACTGTGATCTATCGTCACTAGCTGGATGAAGAAGAACCCAGTGGCTGGGTAAGAAGAACCCAGTGGCTGTGTCTGGCCCAGCTGTGTAAGTACACACTAATTGATTGGAAAAGTCTGCTGCTTCGAGCCCTTCTTGGAAACGAGAAGTAGTGTCACGCGTATCAGTCGTTGGCCATCCTTAGCCTGGGCCCATCCTATGACTCTATCTCTCCATCACCAGGAGCTCTGGCATAAACAGGTTGCATAGAAGCATCAGCTATGCTGAAACCTGAGCAACATGGGCAATCACAAATTCTGGGCCACAGGTTTGCAGGGATTATTCCAGCATGGGCAGCTGGCCAGTCCCATACAGACAAGTTAGAGAGTGAGGACCTGGCTGGCATAGATTTCAGCACCTGGGGAAGACTATGACACAAAGACTCTGGTTTGCTGAGAATTTCCTCCAAGGAATACCATGATATCAGAAAAACTCCACGTCAGCCAGATATTGAGGTTAATATCTAGGCAAAGTTCCTATTCAAACAGAGGTTGGGGGCTTGGGGAGAACATAGGTCATAGAGAAAGAGCTGGAAGGCAAAGACAAAATTGCTAATGTTCAGGGCAGGGTTTGGGACCTATAGGAGAACAGGAGATTTTGGTTGGAAAACAGCTTGAGATCCATTCCACAAGCTGGCCTAGCATGGTGAATAGACAAGATTCTGTGATTCAGAGCTGTCTCAACAGATTCGAGGAAGACATATGTCCAACATGAGAGTCCTGTAACAGTCTGATTGCCTCATCTGGCCCAAGCCATAATCAAGCAGACTCTCTAGGTGAAGATATTTGCTTAGAAGAGTGAGACTTGCAATCTAGGTTCCAGATTATTTCATCAAAACTGCACTCCAAGCTTTACTCTTTCTGCAGAACCCTGAGGACCACATGCAAATAGCCTCAAGATAGAGAGTCAAGATACACAGATCAAAAATTACTTCATTTGATGGGTCATTTTAGACCCTACCAGTTCAGCTGTGTATTAAAACGAAGGCTTTGGATAAACTGCTGACATCTTTATTCTCTAGTTTGCTTTGTATCCTCCAGAAGATTAAGGAGTGGGCGTTGGAGGGAAGCAGGATGAATGATTTTCCTCTGCACTCTTCCATCGGCCCCAATGCTCTTGTTTATAGTTTCACCTTGTACAACGGTCATAAAGTCAAATAGTCCCACGGCACCCTAAAAAAAGATCGTTCTTTTCCTATCAAACCCAGATCCTATTGACACTCAGATCCTCCGATTCAGGCCTGAATTACTACCTTTGAACTGAGGACTTCTTAGACAACCTGGGGGTTTCCTGGGGGTTTTCATCCCTTTTTTTTTAAATATCGATTTTGGAATTTTTAACTAGGTTTGTGCCTCTGATCTTTTCTCAGCATCTGTAAAATCCTTTATTTCCCACAAGTTTGACAGAAGCTGACTGTTGGAAATATAAAAGCATCAGGACAGAATACCTTAAGAAAAGTTAGCCATAAGTTTATCTCAGGAGAAGGTGGGGGCCAAGATGGAAAGTGCTCCATGTCATGGGAACCAGGTGGAATGTGGCTGACTGTGTCCAGTTGCAGGTCCTGGAAGAAGGACCTGTAGGAAGGACTCATTCCTGATGTTCTCCTTTGTTCCATAGTCGGCATGACTGTTGAGAGGAACTGGCTCTCCCAAAGTCACACCATTAAAAAGAGGCAGTAGAAATACTCCACCGTGGCAGGTAAGATGCATTTGAAATATGTTCTTGCACTGATATTTAAAAGAGCTAAGACAGGATACCATTATCCTAAACTTTGAACCACTATTGTCCTTCTGCCTGTTCTGCAAAGCAAATGGAGTAATACCAGTTACTAAACCACACAAAAGATGAACATGAGAAGGCCTCTCTTGAAGATACCTTTGTCTCAGTTCTCCGTCTTGCTGTCTAGCAGCTATTGTTGGTAACTCACCCGTAGTCCCCGGGCCTTCATTATTCCTGCCAAAGGCTTCCTTCTGCAAATGCCCTCAAGTCCACAGAGAACTGGCCAGTGGGCTCAACCTCCACACGAGGCAGATTGCAAGTATTGGGGGAGTCAACACCCCTCCTGACACTCCCTAATCAATGAGAGTCAGTGGGAAAAGAGGCCAGCTTCCTTGACCTTCTAAAAGGACCTCTCTCAGGTATATTGTCATCATCACCCAGAGGTCCCCAGGAGGTTTAGCCCTAATTACTCATAGTTGGAGCCAACTCACTGATGACTCTGTATTGTCTTACTTCCCCTCCTTCCCAGTCCCTCACTGTGCTTCCTGGGATCACCTTCCAAATAAGCTCCTTACATTCACATCCTTCACTCAGTGCCTATTCTGAGAAACCCAGCCTGAGACTCTTGCCTGTCTCAGTTTGGCAAAGGCCTCAAAGGGAAGTCAGGGGCTATTGACAACCTGGGAGATAAAATACCTTCCTTAGATCAAAATAGTACATGGTAGCCCTTCTTCAGAAGAGGAAAAAATAGTAAGGTGATATTATCAGCATATACATTATATGTACAGAGAAGAAAAGTATGTTTATCTAGCGGTAATTTCAAGTCCTACCCGTTATATTTAGATCGATGCACATAAAGGCACAGGACATATTAGTTGTTTACTTATAATCTTCATTTTCCCTTAATGAATTTGTGTCAGTGTCAGTTATTAAAAAGAATACATTAGAACACAATAATTAACTCAATGAATTGAGACAAATAGAAGCTGCAGGTTAGGAATTAGAAAGTTAGGTATGAGTCACATTTAAGTCCATATATCATAAAGACTCGGCAATTGCTATAGGTTGGCTGTCAATTTGGTTCTAAGCTTCCTAGAGCACAAAACAAAGAGGAAAACAGGTTTTCACAAAGCCTAGCAAATTAAAGACATGATTGCATATGCTTTTATAATTATATGATTTATTTTTATGATTGTATATTATTTATGTTTCAGTTACTTAGCTTTCTGACTAAATTTCCATCTTCTTCAAAGTATTTTTACAATTTCATGTGTGACTTCCTTATTTAGGGTAAGTTCCTTCTCCTTTCCCTGCTGGGAAAACAAAGATTTCCCCAATTTAGGGCCTATTTTGTTTCCATAGTCACTGAGGAGGTATACATGCGTGCACACACGCGTGCACACACACACAAATGTTTGACAATATTGAGATGAACACCTTGTGTATAGTTTTTCATCTACTATGTTAAAAAATACATATTTTTCAAAAATACATAGTCTTTTTAAAAAATTCACAATTACTTAAAACTTTTTTTACTCCTTCCTTTAATAAAGCCAGACTTTTAGCTTAAATAGTCATTATTAAGGCAGGTTTTGGGGAGACATATCAATCATCGAAGTTAGTAAATTATAGAGTGGGTCTGTTCTAAAAATTGATAATTGACTTCCTTTAAATTAATATATTATTCTTAGTTCAAAAAACTCTATACCCAAAGGACAAAACAAATAGGAATTTTAATAAGTAGTGAAATAAGGATCATAAATCTTTGGCAGTTTCTTCTGGGAATAAATATTTTTGTCAGATTTGATGGGTTTATCTCTTGTTATTAAAACATAAGTGCTCAAAATAAACTAGGAGAGGAGTTTTCAAACTTTTGTTGGACATATAGATAGGTTATCTCAACCTTCTCATTTTTCATGGAAGTTTGCTTCACAGAAGGAGGGCTGATTGCTCTTCACTGTAGGATGAGCTGTATCAGGGATGGTCAATTGAAGTTACATTTTAGAACAAGGCTGGAAGTCCCCTGCTAGATATCAATTAAGCTTCCCATTCTCAGAACTAATGTCTCTATCACACCCATCCCCCTAACGGGCCCACCATCACCACCACTCATTGCAGATGGGACGGTTGTGCAAGTCTACAAATCTAACTTCAAATCTCTCAAAAAAGTTAAATAAACCTTGGATTGACAATAAGTAAAATTAAAACTCTCCTATCTATGAAGTTTGAGAACCCTGGATTATAATAGTTCCAGATGTAAAAATTATCCATTTGTCCCTAATGATATATATCTTGGGTAATATTTTTTTGTACTTTCTGGCATATTTCTTGCTTATCCTTAGGAATACATTCGTTGATATCAGATCAAAGCTTGCTTGCAATTTGTAGGAAAAAAAATAAGAAAATAAAAACTCTAGATGCAGAAATAACGCCAACAAACATAGTTAAAATGAAACCAAATTCTAGCAGAACGTGTGGCTTCTGTTGGTGGTTGGTTCTGTAGGATGAACTTTAATCTTCCTTTCAAGTTTCTACTTCTCTGATTGTTCAGGCAATGTGTTCCTTTGGGCAAGGCTGAGGAAGTGATGTGGACTTCAGTTTACTTAACAAATAAATTTCTACAAGAGGGATAATTTGGGGAATCCAACGTCCTAGACTCAACAATGACACAAAATATGTTTACATTAGCTACATGAGAGAATTTCCTCAAATTGCCACCTCTGTATAGGAAAATGCTATTTTTCTTTTAGAAAAAGTACAGAATGTTCAACTGAAGGTTTTAATCACAACGAGAACAAATTATTTGGATAGGATTCTAACATTTATAATTGAACTTATTTCATCCCCCAGAAATATCATTATATGTTTTTCCAAAAAGTGATTCAGAAGGGAGACAGGATTTATCATTTGAAAGAAATCAAACACCTTCCAGATGAACCTCTGCCATTCTTAATACTGATTTGATTCTTTAAAATATAACTAATTCTCTCAATAAAATGTATCCTTTCTCTGGGAGTTAGTTTGGGATCTGGAAATGCCAATTTTCAGGATAAATGAAGGTTACTTAAAAATATAGCAGCTTACTAGAAAGAATATATAGCAGAAAGTGACTTCATTGATGGAAGAGGACTCTTAATAGCACAGGTTTACTGATCACTGTAGGGGGAAAATATGCATGCAGTGACTTATGAGGGGTCCTTGGCTTGCAGACTACACCAGCTGCTACTTCTACATTGGTTAGCAATTCTTTTGTAGAATTTGGACCATCAGCACTCTATTGCTACTGATGTTTCAATTGATAAAAGTGGTGACAGACGAACTAGTATGGCAAAAAGCTATTAGCCCATTACATTTTATGTTCTGCATAATAGAGGCTCATTGATTAAGGTCCAATGACCAAATAGCAAAGACAGGATGGCCCTCCTCTTGCCTCATGGGACCCTTGGGCCCCATGTTAGGGTCCTCATGGGTCACTCTAAAGTTCGGTGCTCCCATAAAGCTGAAAATAGCAGAAATATGAACACTGATTCTTCTTGTATTGATCCTTACTGCTTCACCACAGTTACAGGATTCCAGGTGCTTGGGGGAGGCATTGAAGAGCTAGTTTAGGTTTCTGAGGTGTTTTTTAGTAACTTTCATGAAACATCTACCATGATGATTTCATCTGCCTATCTGCTATGGAGGCTTTCAGGTTTCAATACGCTGCCTTTTTGTTCTCAGACATGCAGAAGGACCTGAGACTGACCAGCTCTTTCTCTCAGGCAAGTGTACAGACACACAGTTTTATAACAAGCATGCTTACTTTGCAGCAAAATGAAAACCTTTTTACCAATGCCTGCATATTCTATGTACCCAACTTCCATATTCCAGCCCATTTGAATTATTCAGAAGTCACATGAGAAATGGTAAGCAAAACCTAACATAGGAGTAGATGATGAGATTCGAAAGAGGCACTAAGCTACAGCCTAAACGATAAGTAAGTTCTAATTGTTACAGCTCTAAGTATACTATGGAACCATTTAGGAATTGTTGACAAAATACTAATGCTCAGACCACATCTGACTTGTGGTTTTGCCTCTTTTAATCTGGGTTTGTATCTAGATAACAGTGTTTTGAAAAGCATTCTAGATCACTCTAATTGTAGCAAAGAAAACAGTAGACCCCAATTGAAATCAAGAAGCCTTATATGTACATCCAAATACAGGGAAAGGCTGAAAGGACCTCTGTTCCTCTCTTTAAACTCTCCGACATAGTATTGCATCATTAATTTATAATGTGAACTCTGACTCTGCTGACATGTAGCCCACATAACAAAATGAAGGGTTAGGGAAAAGTAATTACAGAAAAAATGTCTTCTGTATAGTGACCAATAGCTGGGTTCCCCCATTAAATGTGAGCTCATTTCCCAGAATGCTAGATGCCAACAATATTCAGAGTGTAACCAACCTAAATGCCTAGAACATTCCCCATTATCTTTTTCTTAGAAATTAAAGGAATGTCTATTATATAAATGAGGGAATTTATGAATGAATCAATGTATGAATGGGTCTGAGGGATTGACGCGGAGTTATTTATTCCGATGGTATATGCCCAGGACTGTACCAGGGCCTGAGGCAGGGGATTAAAAGAAGATAAATTCTACCATTGGGGAACTCATAGGCTAAGCGAATAGACATAAATCAACTGATGAAGAGCTTTGAAAGAATTGAAAGATTAAAACATCATTAACTTGGAAGTGCTTGGTAATCATCCCAAATAAAAAGAAAAGAGAGGAAATGCCATAATTAGAGAAATATTTAGGAATTAATAAAACTAAAATTATTATATGTCAAAAATTGTAGGATGCAACTAAATTGACATTTAAAGGGAAATATAGATAATTTAAAAAGGCTTTTAGGAACAAAAACTTTCAAAATTAATGAATTAAGAACTCAATTAAAAATACTAAAAAAGATTTTTAAAAGTAAATAGAAAATAAAGCTGAAGGAAGGAAATAACAAAGAGAAAATCAGAAATGAATAAAAATTTAAAATATACATATATATTAGATGTGATCAATAAAACCATAGTTTCATAGAAAAGACAAATGAAAAATAAACAACACAGACCAAGAAAAAAAGGAGGACATTGTAAATAAATTATTAAAAAGAATGGAGAGGATAAATAACGGTCGAGAGAGATTAAAAAATAACAATAGCTTCACGGCAATAAGTAAGAAAACAGATAAAATTGGAAATTCATAAAAATAAACTTCTAAAATTGAATCAGAAAGAGAAATACATTCATCATTGAAAGATTAACATTAAATACATTAAATTAATAAAAAAAATTAAAATTTGTATTATGAAAATTTGAAACTGCCAAATTCAGGAATATTCTACATCTGAAGGAAAATACAGTCCCTCTGTCTTCCAAACTGTTTCAGAAAATGGAATAATAGGAAAAGCTTCTCAGCAATTTTTGAGAGCATAGTAAAGTATCAACCAGACCCAAGCAAAGGCAGTTTCAAGAAGGCAAAACTTATAGATCAATCAGACTTATGAACATTCATGCAAAATGCTCGGTGTAAATCTCAGCAAGTCCAAATTAACAATTTTAAATATCATTTAAGAATATAAAGAAGTAGAACTTATCTCAGATTTGGACATCTTAGATAAGTAATGATGGGTCCACATTAAAAAATATTTCAATATTTTAATAGATTAAAGAGAAAACAGAAAGGTATCTATTTGAATAGATATAATAAAGCGAGAAAAAAAGTCAACTTCCATTTATGATTATGGGTAGTTTAAAAAAAATAGAAAAATATATTTTTTAAGCTGATAAAGTGTATTGATCTAATGACTTCAGATTTCAGCAGATGCCATAGTACACATTTACAGCATTTCTATTAAATTAAAAAAAAAGGCATAAATGACTACTGTCACCAGTTCTGCTCTAGGAGTTAATATGATTCCTAGCCCGTGTCATAAGACAAGAAAAAGAAAGAATCAGAAAGAACTTTTTTTTAAAAAAAATTGTTTGCAGAACATGGTTGTCTATCTAGAAAACCCAGGGGTATGTGTATTTTCTTACTATTATTAATTAAGGTAGTCCAGAAAGGAACCTGGGCATAAAATACATATTTCAAAAATCAATAGAATTCCTACCTAGAAGCAATAGCCATTAAGAAAATGAAATTTAAAAATCGTATTCTCAATCACAATAAATTAATTACACATGTTGGAAGAAATACATCTTTGCAAATGATCTTTGTAAGATTATCATGGAATAACTTAGAAAGGGAATCATACCAAATATAAATTACCACTGAGTCCAGTGCAATGCCAATCCAAATTATAACAAGATATTTCTTCATGAAATGTGACATGCTAATTCTAAAATTTATATAAAATAACATTCATAAAATCAAGACAATTCTGAATTTAAAAACAGCAAAAGAAGGAAAAAATGGAGGGGAAACTGGTTTGATCAACTGTTAAGACACTATAAAATTATGTAAATGAAATGATGATATCCAAATTTTGATATGAGTAAGGTGACATTACAAAATTGGAAAAATGAAATATTCCGTGCATTGGGGTATATTCCTTGTTCTTCATATGTATAAAATAACATATAGTTTAGTAAGAAATATGTTTTTCTACAGTAATTAAAACACGTGTGAAAAACAAAAAAAGATTCAATCAACTAGATGGAAAGGGCTTTATGATATCAAGATAGGGAAGAAAGAACCTCTTAAATGTGAAAGAGAAAGCATAAGCCACAAAGAAAAAGATAAAGACATTTGACTATATCAAATTGAGAAACTTATGAAGTGAAAAATAAGTTTATAAACAAAGTAAAGAAAAGGAAAGCCCTATTATGTAGGGGGAAATATTTTCCTAGTACATAAAAGCATTATCCAGGCTATACCAAGAACATCTAAAATGGATTTAAATTATTAAGAAAATGGAAAGAGGTAGGAAATGTCTCTGCAATTCATGGGTGCTGGGGTATTGGTTTAGGAGTCTTAGGACCACAAATATATTCGAAAATGTACAAATTTATTAGAAATGAGTAAAATGAAAATTAGTACAACAATGAAGCACATTTTCCTCCCATCTGAATGGAAAACACAATTTTTTTTGAAAGTTTGACACATCTAGATTTAACCAAGCTGTGAGGAAAGGGACCCTTCATACTCTGCTGTGCGAGTTGGTACAATCATTTTGAAAAGTTTGGCAGTGTGTAGCAAACTTAAAATAGATATCCCTTAGAGTCTTGCAGTTTTGTTCTAAATATATATATATATGTGTATATATATGTATGTATATATATATATATATATATATATATACACATATATATATCTTAGAAAATTCTGGAACACATGCACAAGCAGATATGTGAAAGAATGACTTTTAATAGAAAAGAATAAAAGTAAAATGCTGTAATTTAGTGTGGTGTAAGGCAAGAGCACAAAACACTAATTGGTCTAAGAAAAGTTACTTATTTCCCAAAAGAATTAGAGTCAGGCCTTCACTATAAATATTTAGATTTTTAATTTTTTTCATATTTCATTGCATTGTTTAGGATCTCAAAATAGCTGTTGTATAACAATGTACTTACTTTAATAACAATGATGATAAATTTCAAATTATACGATGAGGGTTATTGACTTTCAAATGGTGTCTTTTGTCAAGTTAAGGGTTTTTATATATTTCTATTTTACTAAAATATGTTGTGCTGATTGCTTTCTAAAATTTTTTCCAGAAGTAGGTGCTCTACTTTATAAAGTGACTTTTACTTCATTTAACTATCATCTCTCTCAACACAATCTATTTTCTGATATTGAATATCCTTGCAATCTTATATACTATTGTTTGTTTTAATTAGTGTTGTAACCACATTGAAAATTACAGAAAACAACAAACATCAATGTACCTAATGCTACAACCTGAATTTAACAAATAAATCATCAAGCCTGTGAATAATACTGGTTTGCATCTTCCTTTAGAGCCCTAAATCTCATTTACTTTTTCCTATCACTACTGAAAGGATCTCAATATTACAGTAAACAGTGATCATGGTGACCATTGTTTTCTTTCTCGAAATTAAAAAGAAAATCTCCAATAATGTGAAATTAAGTATTTCCTGTGAGGTTTCTTGTTAACAAGCTATATTGGGGTACTAGTCACATGTAATAAAATGCACCCATCTTAAGCATACAGTTAAATGAATGTTATCAATTGTATACACCCCAATAATTAAGATACAGAATGTTTTCTATAAACCAAGATAGTTTTCTCATACCTTTTTTTCACTCAAACTGCTTGCCCTACCCTAGATCCAGGTAACAATTAATGTTCCTTTTTTCAAAATAGTTTTTCCAATTCTAGGTTCACACATCTGGGGCACAGGATCTTGTGTTATTATAGTGGTGTCAGCTGACATTATACATCCTTCCCAGACACTAAAAACACCACCACCACCACCACCACCACCACCACTAAACTATTGCTTACCTCCCATTAGCCAGAAATTAGTCCCATGGTTATACCTAACTACAACGAATGATGGGAAATGTACTCCGTTCATTCAAGGTGCCTATCTTTCCAGCTCAAAGTCAAGGTGATGTTAGCAAAGAACAATCCAATAGCAGTGTAAGCAACTGCAAATAACAATGCTTATTTTTCATTGTGATGACAAAAGGCAGATCAGTGGGGGTAGAGGTCATAGAACAATGATTATAGATATATTAATCAGGAAGTTTCCCCAGAAAGAGCTCCAGTAAACCCAGGGAATTGGGGATAATTAGGAATTAGGAAAAAGAAATTAGCATTTGGTAAAACTGGCTTCAAAATGTTTGCTGAGTGAATGAATGAGTGTTGGCACAGAGCCCTTGTCTAAGCTAAAGTGTCTTTCTGGTAAGCTCTGTGCTGAGGGCGGTGCCAAAATCAGACTTCTTTCCCTTTTCAACATTTTTCAAAGAGTGAGATTACAGTGGTCTGTGGCTTGGTGCTTGGCCATTGAATTCTCTGACCAGGGATTTCAATAACAAGCTTTTCACTCAGCAACGTTGCAACAGAAGGATTTCAGAAGTCCTTACTCTGCTAGTGCATGGCAGTGGCTGCTGTGTGTAATCTCCAGGGAGGTAGAGCCTCTGAGCATGTGCTCCATCTTTAAGACAAGTTTCTCCACCAGGATACAATCCCCAAATCCCAACTCTGGATAAATGGGTCAATAAGCAAGTTCACTAAAATTATCTGAAGCACACTTCAATGCAAAACCAGTCTTCTGCAACAGACATCTGGCTGTTTATCCATACGTCATTTATCTGTGTCAAGTAGCTTTCTTTTGGAGGTGATAATATTTAGGTATTTTTTTCTTCTTTAGTAAAATGAATAACCTACTCCTCATTTTCTTCTCTTAGAAAGATTAGTGACACTGGGTCCATGGAATGTTGCAATCAAAGAGTTCTGGTTGCTGAGACAAACACTTCTGTAAAAGAAGAACCGACTAGAACCACTTCCTGTCTTTGAAAAGAAAAGGGTTTTCCGATTCTTTGTCTTTCAAAACACATTTGGAGAATTTATCAAAGATTTAGACCAACTCTGCACTGTTCCTTTGGGAAGAGTTTTGAATATAAGTACATTGAGTTTGGAAATAAATGCAAATATAGTTGGGCTATATTTGTGCCCAGGCCCAAGAGAATGCTTTAAATATACTTACTGTAAGATAATAGTATACAGTGAACTCTTAAAGAGTCAGGATCTGGCCTCAAATAAATCCAGGTTTGATTCCAACCCTAACACTTACAATTTTGAACAATCTTCAGTTTCCTCATCTATAAAATGTACATTCTATTGTCATGAAGCCCCCAGGGTTGTAAAGAGAATAAAATAAAATTTTTTAGGGATGATACAGCTAGTGTAGGACTTGCATAAAGTAAATGTCAATAAACATCAGCAGTAAAATAGAATTGCGATGAAAAACAATAAAAATGTCTAGAAACTCATTGTCTTTTAGTCATATTCTACTATAACAAACCTGATTTCATGTTTCATGGTTTCACACATGATTAAATCATCTCATTTAACAGCACAGTAATTATACAATTAGATAAACTATAACACACATATACATATACATTATGTATATGTTGCCCTTCTATTGTTGCCTTTCTTTTGTTTGCCTTTTCTATTGCCTTTCTTTTGTTTGCCTTTTCTATTGTTGCCTTTCTATTGTTGCCTTTCTTTGTTGCCTTTCTATTTTTATTATGTTATATAATGTATATGTATATATGTCTTTTTCCCCCTGAGTTTCCTGACGGAGAGACTTAAAGGAGCTCTGCCACAATAAGGTTTGTTCAACAGCAAATCAGACAACTAGGAACATTAAATTTACCCACCAAAATGATGGCTAAGTTTATACCAATGTAAATTTATCCCTCGTGTTTGAGCTGACCAAGGATTTCCCAGGGAGTGAAGTTCTAAAGAGCTAAGGGCAAGAGCATGGATTTCCCACCTGTGACAATAAGAAGCATGGGTCAAAGAGGGGAGGTGATAGAAAGAGTGAATTTAGTTCTCTGGATTCTCTTCACTGGGCTTGTGTCTGGAAGACTGAAAACTGCTAAGTAGCTCTGTATAATTACCTTGTAGCTTTAGGCTTTAGGCTCAAGCTGGAAGAAGACTGAGAAGACACTGCTCTGTATGGCCTTGGGATAAGGAAGACCAACATGGCCTGCAGCTTGAATTCAGCTGTTTGAACATGGTGTTGGTGAATGATCTCAGGACTAAGGGAGAGGACCAGGGGCCAGAAAGCCAAAGATAAACAAGGGGTTCTTGTTTAGACTTATCTGCCCTTTTCTTAAGCTCTGATTGCTGTAGTTGCCAGGTTCATCTTTCTGTATCAATGGCAAATCTGGACCAGTTGATTAGCATCACTTTACCAATATATTCTGAGTCTTGGAAACCGTCATTTTGTTTCTTGTTTAAGGATGAAGGTACTAGACATTCTTAAGATGCTACAGTGTGTCAGCCATACTTCTTCCCAAACGTCTTCTCAGGGTGACCCCATATTTCCTGATCTATTGGATACCTTCAGTTGCACCCAGGTGCAGGTTCTCTGGCATAGCATTGGGGATTAGAGACTTTGAAATAGAAGAAGGTCTTTCCTGTTTCAGCAATCTCACTGGGTCTTTGCTTTTGTCAGTTTCAGAGCTTATGAAGTGACAAAGCCTCTGTCCCCTTTATTTCTTGCACACTTTTTAGAATGACACAGAATTATCATCACTTTCATCATGTCCGCTCTTTACCTGTTTCCTCTGTCCCTCCTTGTTCTCAAAGCTGATCTTCCTTTAAGTACCATCTCACATTCATCCACCAGGAAATGCTATTAGCTCTGTATTTAAAATACTGTATATCCATAATACAACCACTTCCCTTCTCACTGCTCCCACTTCGGTCCAGCCGCATCTCCTATCTGGATGATTCCAGAAGTTTTCTAACTAATCTTTCTCCAACCTTGCCCCTGCTTGCTAAAGACAGCTAGAGTAATCCTGATACATGTAAAATTTATATCTTGTCACACCATTGCTCAAAACTTCTCAATGTCTTTGTAACTCACTCACAATGAATGCCAAAGCTCTTAATGGCCTACAGGCCCTATGATTTGGTGCTCATTACCATTCTGACTGCATTTTCTACTTTCCTCCCCCCTAGCTTTCTCTGTTGCAGACACCTTGGCCTTCTTAGAAGTTCTCCAGGTACACTCCAGCCTCAGGGCTTTTCCGCTTGCTATCATCTACTGTGGCTCTCTGCTCTATAATGGTGATGAAATAATATAATCAAGATGAAAACAAAAGGCCTTACTTCTGATTCTTTTTTTTCTGACAGGTCTGCAAAATCAGAGATTAAGTTGCTAAATTGAAACTACTGACCAAGAAGTTCCCATATGGCTGGCGACTCAGGAAAGACCGGTGGCTCTCACAATACCAGCTGTAACATTGAAGTCCTCATCTTACTTATTTCTTTTTTGTTTTTTGTTTTTTCACGATTCAGGTCAACAAGCACAACCCCATACCTAGATACCACGGTATCTGGACTAGTCACCCTGTTACATGCTAGAACACACACTCAACTCCGACGACACTCAATCTGGTGGGAGAAATGGCAAGGAACAAACGTGGAAAAATTCAGCATAATACAAGAAGTACCACAATAGAAGTATGTTCTGTTTATATGTTAGCACAGGATAGAGGTTTATCCTTACTTGAGGAGGGGATGCCGGGAAGGCCACCTGGAGGAGATGGAAAATGAAAGAAGTTATAAATAAAAAGTAAGAGTTAGGTGGGCATAGAAAGGTAGGAAGAGCATCTATGGTGGATTGAAAAGCATATTTCTTGCAGGGTGCTTGAGATGGTGAGAGGTTCAGAGTTGCAGAAGACAAGACAGGAGAAGGAGGGATAGGCTATGTCTTTCTCAGGAATCTGGAATTCACGGGGCACACAGGGAGAACTAGTGAAAGTTCTAGATAACAGAGTTGCATGGTCAAATGTGCATGTAGAAAGCTTACTCTGATCATATGATGAAAGAACTATTTAAGGAGGTGACAGAAAGACCAATGTTGCAACAGTGAAGTACGAACAGTGAAGTATGAATATGTTTTTCTGCCTCAATGACTGAAAAAAAATATTCTTTTTTCTCCTTACATTTCAACTATTTCTCAGTTATGACTATTTTCACCTGCAGACACTGATTTTTCTTCAGTGAAGGGATGGACTTAATGACTTCCCTCCCTTTCTTCTTTCCTGCCTTCTTTCCTACCTTCCTTCCTTCCTTTCTTTTTCTTTTACCTAGACAAACCTACCTTACAAATGCTGTCCAATCTTTCGTTTTTCTGACATGATTTTTCTTTTTCTTTCTTCATCTTCAGTGTTTTAGTCTTTGTTGCCTTTCTATTTTTATTTTTATAACCATTCCCTTTGTGAATACATATCAAGAAACAAAGATGTATTGAGGTATTCTAGCCAGATGCCATTTGAATTTAGATATTGGGGCATAAGTATTTAAGTAAAGGTGATTCAGGCATGTGTGTAAATTTAAGAGAATGAGACATAGTTGGAAGTAATTGGTTTTACAGGTTTATATGAAGTTTAGTGGAAATTTACTTGGGGATGGAAAATGGTATAGGGCTTACCAATACACTACAGCACCCCCACAACCTCCACCATGGAATCACCTTTTCACTGTAGTTCTCTGTGTACATTTGTTTCTTCACAGTGGTTTCTTTAAATCAAAGTGCCCAGACCTCTTGGCTGGTACTGTTAATAGCCATAGAAGGTGAATGCTTACTTATTTGTCAGGGCCTAAAATGGCCACCATGGTTAGTCAATCTACCCCACTGGAAGAACCAGTCTCCCCCACCCTCCCACTCCCCAGGTAGGGTCTCAAACCCATCATGTCTACCACTAGAGCTGGACGAAGTACATTTTTTGCAGTTCAGGCCATCAGTTTTTTAAACCTGATTTGCAGTGGTTGCCAATCTTTCTATTACTGTAATTGCTGGCTAAATGAACTATAATTGTATTTAGAAGTAACTCTGAAATATGTATGTGCTCTCTGATAATTCTCAGAATATGCAAAGAGAACAAATTGATTCATTGTGCTTGGAAGAACCATTCAGAAATGCTCCCTCTGGGGTCTGTCTTTTGGAGGCCTCCTCTGCATACTGGGGAAAGTCAGGGCCAGATGCCCAAGAATCTGGGAGACAGACCTGCAGGAGTCTCGGAGAAGAGGGGGTTCAGTCACAGCACGACAGGTGGCAACAGTGATTCCCGATGCCAAAAGAGCCAAGAGTCAAATCAGAATCCTCTGCAGTCCTGGGTGAAAGAGAAGAGACTCAGATGAAAGCTCATATTCTGATCATCTACTATGCTAAGAGCTTGTGAGAGCTTTTCGAATATTCTTTCCCTTCAGGTAACCTCTTCAGTATGATTACACTTATTATTTAAAGGAGAGGACTGAAGCTGAAGGAGGGTAAATGGCGTGTCAATGTTTAATCAAGACAAAGGAGGCCCAGATCCTGGTCTACTGAGTCAAAGTCCATGATTACTGGAGAGAATTGCCCAGTTTCATGGAAGGTACCTTTAAACACTTTCAGAACTGACTAAAGCTAGAAGACAGTGGTCTAGTTATGTGTGGAGTGTATGGTGGAAAATCAAGAAGAAATTGTATTCTAAAAGGGTTCTGTGCAGGGCATTTGCCTACTATTATGAACAATTTAATATGTCCAATAACCTATACTTTCCATCTGTAGGGTCACCTGCTGCTTTGATGCAGCTCAACACTGAGGTTTGAGAATGCCTGACCTCATTATGGACTGGCTGTTGGACATCTTCACTCTTCCCTTAAACTGGAATAATGATATTGATTTCCTTACTTGAAAAGCCGAAAGGGATAAAGTAGGCTAGACTGTGCTGAGGGAAAAATAAACCTCAGCATGTGAGTCACAGTGAATAATAACACCGTAAACCTAACCCAGTTCCCATCTTCAAGGAACCAGAAATCTAGTGGGTGGGACCCAGGACTGATAAATAGAAAGGAAATTAAAATTCTGACTTAAATATACTTTTATATGGCATGGCTGGGACTGCTGGCTGCCTCCCAATATCTACTCACCCTTCCTTCCTTAATAACAAAACCATACTTTTATGTGGAACAATAATGTTCCCAGCTAAAATATTACATTTCCCTGACTCCCTTTTACCAAGCTTTGGTCATACAACTAAGGTCTGGTGCATGAGACGTTATGTGATACTTATAAGGATGCTTAAATGAAGTGGACTCTTCTAAAAGTGGCTTTTTTGTGTGTTCTTTCTTGCCCACAACGTAAATGTGACAGCTGAATTCCAGCAGCCATCTTAGACCGTGAGGTGCCCTTGACGAAGGAAGTCACTTACAAGTACGTAGCCCTTGTAGGGAGTTGGAGACCTGGCTATTTAGATTCTGCCTCCCAATCCCTTCGCTTACTTCTAATTTTGTCTGAGACTTCACTGGGCGACTCCTTTGTATAATTCAAGTGCTTCCATTTCTCTGGGGTTTTTTTTTGTTGTTGTTGTTTGTTTGTTTTGTCTGGTATTTTTTGTTGTTGTTTTTGTTTTTTTTACCTGAGAAAGACTGTAGGAGTTTGCTGTACCCAGGCTAGGCAGTCCATAGTAAAGAGGATATAATGCCCTTATGTAGGAACGACACTCAAATAGGGCTGGACTCATTGGATCAATACCTCCTCCCTCCCTGGAGCAATTCTAGATACATTCTACAGATCCTTCCGGATGTACCACTTTCTCACTCAAGTACCTTTCGTTGACTCTCCTCCCATGCTTGCTTCACTGTCCCCACTCCCTCCCTTGTGTTTTCTGAGATCACCTCCCAAACAAACTACCACTATTCACACTCTACTGTTGAGCTTGGCTTTTGGAGGAACCCAAACTATGACAATATAGAATAAGTACTGGCTTTGGTTGCCCCAAAGATTTCCTATTTGCCAAATCCAATGACTTTGCTTTGACGGTCACCTTTCTCATTCTTTCTGTAGTGGTTGTCAGTGTTGATCTTTTCTTCTCTATTCGCACTCTGATCCCCCTGCCTCCCGCTATCTCCTGTGTGTGAATGCCTTCTCTGTTCAGTTTAGATCATGGCCATATCACTCTGCCGAGTGTTCCACCTTTAAGGCGTCTTTATTCTAATCCAACGAACACATACCCACACATCGTGACATTCGCTGAACCACTAAATCCCATAATTCTCTTTCTAGAGCTCCCACATACCTTTCAAGATGATCTCTCCACACTCCTCTACAGTATCCTAAGTGCCAGATAAAATGTTTCCTCTTCCTTGAACATTACCTACTCTTTCCTTCCTATGAACATATGGCCCTGCTATTTCTCGTCACTGACATCTTCCTTTTAACATCTATTTATACCTACCTAAATCCTACCTATTCTGAATGGCCTACATCATCAATTGCTTTCTCCAAGGCATCTTTATATCCTCCAACCAAAGTGATATGTGTTCCTTGGCATCATGTTTGCTACTCTTTGTATCTGTTTATCATATTGTGTTGCTTTAAATACACACACACACATATATCTTTTGGCCCTAAATGAGCCCATGGTAAATATGTATTGAAAATTATTAGAATTAAATTTATTTGTAATATGATTTGCTTCTTATTTTGCCAATTTCTAGAGGACATAGTCTTGCCCATAGAATTTTTATTGTCTAAATTTCAAAATCACACATAAGAAAATCATATTTCATTATATTAAGAAATAGTTTTGAAACATTATCACATTAAATCCTTTCTTTGATTTTTCGAGAGTGAAACTTACTTTCATTTAGACACTCATGACAAATACCTTCCATGAGCCTCTTTTTATTTTATATTCTGTTTCCACTTATAGCAAACTAACTGTTAATGGTCACTCTTCTTCTTTCAGAAAATAAAATGTAAAGTGAAGCTGACAGATGATAGGGAACAAATTTCATGCCCAAACAGCAGCAAAACATTTGAGTTAAAAAAAAAAAAAAAAAGCTTACTTAAATGTTCCAAATCTTTGCATTCCAGGATGGTTAGGCGCAGGAAGACATGGTCAGTTTTTAAATGGGTACATTTATGTCACTTTCCTTTGTACCTCGTATTTCTGGGTTCTTTAAGAATTATGAGTATCTTGTTCACAGATATCTGGGAAAATGTATTATCCATCACCTGAATCAATTTTCTTTTTTAAAAAAAATTATTGGGGTGACAATTGTTAGTAAAATTACATAGATTTCAGGTGTACAATTCTGTATTACATCATCTATAAATACCATTGTGTGTTCACCACCCAGAGTCAGTTCTCCTTCCATCACCATATATTTGATCCCCCTTCCCCTCATCTCCCTCCTCCCACCTCCTGACCTTCCTTCTTAAACGTAGCAAGTAACTGCTAGTTAAAACCTATTTTATTTCCTTGTTCTGGAGTTGACCCTTGCTGTGAAATATTGTGGATTATTTTCTGATGCTCCTGGTTAAATTCAATACCATCTCTATTGGTCACTGGTTCTCAAGGGAATGCAACATATTTCCTCTTCTGGGATTGTACTTCTGTCCTTCCTTCTCCTGTAGGAGTTAGCAGTGCTGGCTAGTTTTGTTCAATGAAAGGAGTTTCTATTGTTTGAAAGGGGCACAAGGGAAAAGAAAATAATGAAGGTGTTCAGTCAGGACGCAGCCAAAGAGGGCTGCCATTTTAGAAGAGCACATGTAAACCAAAAATGGTGTGGGGGCCTCATCAGCTAAAGACGAGAATCCTATGAAGTTTGTCTTAGCCCTTTTGCCCTGATAAATTCAGGACCTTGTGTAGGTGATGTATGGAGGGGCTGCTTTCAAGAGAAACCTGTAAAGCAGTGAGGAAACAGGACAGAAAAGAAAGACTTCAGGAGAAGTTTCACCTTATTCTGATCCCACACAGTGTTTTGGAAGATGAACTGCACTCGTTGCTCTTCTCCTCTTACACTCCCACCCCCAGGGCAAAAGGGATTAGACTGCCGTACACCTGCCTCTGTTATTGGCAATGGGGCACCTCCAGGATAAGGAGTATAACTTCCCAAGCATCCCCCCTGGAAAGGCAAGGCAGTCCTCATCAGCCAAGGAAAAAAAATTTCCAGAAGAGGATATAAGTGTGAATCATTAGCAGCCAACACTCCCAGTAGATATAAGATAAGGGCACCAGTCCAACAAAGCAGAACTAGGTAGAGAACCAACACCACCTGTCACAATAATGTATTACTGAAGTAACCTGGGCAGAGGGAATTCATGTAGTGGAAAATGCTGAGCCTACTAGTGAAGCTCATTAGTAGTTAGAACTAAAAGGATTGAAGCAGACATCAATAATAACTAAAATATATGTTGGCCTCATAAGACAACATCCGACCACCTGGGGAGGTCATATGGGAGACATCTCTGTACACCTTGGGCGGATCCTAGGAAAGTAATTTATACCATTCCTCTGCCAGCAGTAATGTGTAATTTCCCAACACACAGACGCTGTCAATCTTTCTAAGGATGTGTGCTTGAACCACTGACACTTGAATTCCCAAAGCTGACCATGGGCCAGGATCCAGTTCAGGTCATGGTCAACACAGTGTCAGGCCATCTGACTTCTGTTACTGTGCCTTGTGTCTTGGGAGAGCTGAAAGTTATGACTGACTCCGGAGACGTTTGCCAGCCTGTTACAAAGATACCCCAACCTTCTTGAAACCCATATAATTTTACTAACCAATGTCACCGCAATAAATTTAATAAAGATGAAAAATAAAAGAAGAAGTATGTTCTCCAGTGTCTGGGACCAAAACATTTTGTCACAGGTCTGTCTTCGGGAAATGGTTTTTTTAACGTATCTAATTCAGTGATACCTACATGAATTACAAGATGAACTTTTAGCAGTAAATCAAGTTTTCTCTTGTGTAAACGAAGTATTTAGTTTATTGAGTTGAAATCTGAACTGGGTAATACTTGTAAAGTCCTTAAGACACTGCCTGGCACATAGGTAAGGCCATTATGTGTTAATTAAACATAAATAAATATAAATAACTAAGTTGCCCAGGGTAAGTTAATTGGTTCATGTTGTTAAGGGTTTTATTCAATTAATTTAAACTGTGAATATATATCAACATTTTATAATAACTTAAGTATAAATAATAGAAAGTAGCCAACATACAAAGATGTCAGGTTATTTTTACATTTAGATCTATCAAGAATAGTAATAGTCAAAAGTCCCAGATTTAGGTTCCCACAGGTAAGAATTTTATTTCTCATTTCTGCTACTCACTGTGTGATCTTGGGCAAGGGATTTGATTTCTCTAAGACTCAATTTCCTCAAATGTAAAATAGAGATAGTAATAAATAATAATAATGATAGCGGCCTCATGGGTTTGCTTAAAGATTCAGTATGAGTATACACTTAGTTTATAGAACAAGTTCAATAAGTGTTAGCTGTCGTTACTATTATCATTATTTATGGCATTTTTCAAAGAATTTTTATTACCTATTATTGAGCAAGAACTTTACAAGCTCTGCTGTTCATTGCTTGGGAGTGTAAAATAAGATAAAGACAGTACCCTCAGAACCCCCGACCATAGAAATCACTGCTCTTTGGCTTATTTGGTTCTAAAACCCCTATTCAAAAAGTAAGCAAAGGGTTAAGTAACCAAAGACATCATTTACCTAAAAGCTCAGAGGGAGGCAGTAGCTATAGCTGTAACCCAGAAAACAGACAAGGATACCTGTCTACCTACAGAGCCTTGCAGAAAAGCAGCCTTAAGATACAAGGCCAGCTATGGGCCGGCCCTTCAATGTTGTCAGTAGTTATATTTCAGCAACTTTGAACTCATTCTACAACCATTTAAATCTCCTTCAATGACAGAAAGAATATAAGGCCTGCCCACCCGTAATGCATATTCAGATGGGAGAGATGCTACTTTGGGCCCTCGCAAACTTAGCTCTCGCTGATGGAAGATTGTGAAAAACAAAAATGATCTTTGTCCTCAAGAATTTTACACACACTGCATTCAAAGACAATTTACACACACTGCATTCAATTGGAAGAGTGTTTGTTAGAGTGTGATGGCCATACTAATTTAAGTAGAATAGTGACAAATATCTCAGAACTGTATTGGCTTTTAGTAAGAGAAAAACCTAATTTAAAAGTTGTTTAAATAAGTTGGGAGTTCATTCTTTCTTGAATAATAACCAGAGATCCTACTCTGTTTAGGTTTCTACTTAGCCATTATTTGATGTTGTTTTCAACCTCATGCTTGGTGCCTCATTGACCCAAGAAGGCCACATCATCTCTAACATTGTGCTCATGTTCAGGGAGGGAAAAGGAGGATGGGCAAAGGCATATGTTAGCTGCCTCATCCTCTTTTAAAGAGTTTTCCCAGAATCTGCTTTGAGCAACTTTTTCTTAATTTTGTTAGCCAGAACCATATCCATGGTCAATCTAACTGCAAAGGAGTTTGGGAAAAGTAGTTTTCTGTCTGGGCACACTGGTACTCTTAAAAAAAAAAAATGGCAAGCTTCTATTAATATAGAAGCATTCTGTTAATATAGAAGGTTAGAAAGCATATTGGGTAGACAAGTAGCAACTAACAGTTACATATTTATTTTAATGTGTTTTTTAATCTTATCTTTCATGAATGGTAGTAAGATTACATGTCCTTAATGAACAAATAAAAAAATTTTAATTTGAGTTGATTTCAAGAAAATAAGTAATTAATTAATGGTGCTAGTAGTATGTAGAAACAGCAAATTTTGGAGATGGTCTATGGATGACTGGAGATGAGTAAACAAATCTCATCAGTTAGTAACAACTGCTGTGGGATTCTAAGAAGTACAAGAAAGAAAAAGACTTTTACATATGTGCTCTGGTCTTTTTTGTATCTAAGATAAGTGGCAGGAGCGATCCACGAAAACAATCACCTCTGTGCTAGACTGTGGAGAACAGCAAAATGTTTGAGGGCACAGGCTTTGTAAACAGGCTAAAACAAAACCCTCAATCAGCTGGATTTCTGAGTCTACAGATCCATTGGTGAGTGCATGCATTACGACCGAAGGCCAGCATCTGGCTAATGGCAGTGCTTGGCCAATAATTTCCACCTTCGTTGGGTAGCTGTGGATGCTGCTAAATCTCGATAAGAGGTAATGGAGAGGTTCTCCTCATTAGCTCGGCCTGGAGAGGCATCAACCAGTCACCTGAAGAGTCAATAAACACCCGTCTTTAATGGTGTTGGCTTAGTGATAACAACACTGCTCAGTTCTGTTTGTCATTATGAGATTTAACACTAGCTGATTCCCTCTGGGTAGGGGAATAGAGCAATTGGTGCCTCTTAGAATCAATCATTGGCCTCCTCTAGTCTATCTCTTTAGCCACGAATTTGTAAAAGGGAGCCAAGAATGTGCTTCTTATTTTCACAGTCAGAAACTGTAAGACATTGAAAATGCGGTGGTCTTAATATAAAATCTAGGCGTCAAGAGTAAAATTCAAACTGATCATGGCCAATTGAAGACATGGTCTCAAGGAAACAGCAGACACCTAGTGCAGTGAGATATTATGCTAAAAGGGCACCTAGAGTATGCAGAAGGGAAGAAAATAACAAGATGATCAGCTAACCACACATTGAAGAAAAATCAAATGTGTATTGCTTAATGAGGATGAAAAACACGACACTGAATTATTTCTGGTGGAAAACAACTTTATCTCCAGCTATTTTAAGCAGATCTTAACTGGCGTTCTAGAGCCCATTTAATTACTGTATTTTTTTTATTTGAGGTATAATTTATATACCATAAAAATCAGCCATTTTAAGTGTTTAGTTCAATGATTTTTAGTAAATTTATACAGTTGCACAACCATCACCCAATCCAAATTTTAGGACATTTCCATCATCCAAAACAACCTCCTTTTTGTGTCCATTTGTTGTCAGTCTTCACTCCAAACTTCATCTGCAGGCAACCGCTGATTTATTTTCTTTCCCATAGATTTGTCGTTTTTAGAAATTTCTTATGACTGAAATCGTACAATATGCAGTTATTATGTCTGGCTTCTTTCATTTAACATAATGGCTTGAACTTTATCCATGTTGCAGTGTTTATCAAGAGTTTGTTCTTTTTTATTCCTGGGTAGTATTCCATTTCATGCACCTATCACATTTTGTTTATCCATTCACCAGTTGATGGATATTTGGAATACTTCCCCTTTTAGGCTATTATGAATAATGTTCTTATGGATATTCACTTGTAAGTCTTTGTGTGAATACTTGTTTTCAATTTTCTTGGATATATACTTAGAAATGGAATTACTGGTGTGGGGACAAAGCCAGGAGTGCAGTTGCCAGGCTCTCGGCCTCACATGAAAAGGTGCTGGCTCAGGTAGTAAATGGCCATCACCTGTGATCAGATGGTCATCAGCTGTGGCTAGTTGGCCGTCAGCTGTAACCAGTGAGCCATTGGCCACTAATACAACTGCCGTGGCTATGCAAGCAGATAAAGGGGGGCTAGCAAGAAGATGGTGGCTGGCAAGCGCGGATTGCAGTTAGCACGACGGATTGCAGCTAGTGAGGGGAGTCGGCCAGTTGGCAGAAAAGCAGACAGCAGGTCTCACGACGCGTGAATCCAGCCTCCAGTGAGACTATAGAGGTATGACTCCCCTTCCTATGGCGCCATGGGTGTTCCTTTTTGGCCTCACCATATCCTGTGTTCTTGTGTGGGGAGTGGGAGCTGAGACACCGCGTGATACCCTGCACGACAACTGGGTTGTAACGTAAATAGAATTTTAGTTTTCTAAGAAACTTCCAAATTGTTTCCCAAAATGGCTGTATCATTTTATATTTCTACCAGAAATATATGAGAGTTCTGGTTTCTCTGCACCCTCCCCATTTGTTATTATCTTATGGATTATAGCCATTCTAATGAGTGTAAAGTGGTATTTCCTTTAAGCCTGATGTGAAGATCTTTTCATGTGCCTATTAACCAATTGTATCTTTTTGGTGAAATATCTATTCAAATGTTTGGCTCATTTAAAAATTTGGGTTGTTTGTCCTCTTATTGAATTATAAAATTCTTTGTGTATTCTAGATACAAGTCCTTTAGCAGATATACAATATGTACATATTTTGTCCCAGTCTTTGGCATATATTTTCATTATCCTAGTGGTATCTTTTGAAGAACAAAATATTTTCATTTTGATGAAATCCAAATTATAAAGTGAGCAAAATATTTGAATAGACATTTCACCATGAAAGATAAAAATGACAAAAACTTTATCTGCTGGCCAACATAAACTTTTTTGCTTGCCTCTTTCTTGACTTATCTCTTCAAAGGACAAATGAAAAAGTTCCTAAAGGTTCTTAATTCATCTCATTGCTATCTTTGGGTATTGGACAGGCTTGTGATTGTCAACAGAAGTTGTATCATGTTTCCCTTAGTTTAATGTGCAGAGAAATCACAGCAGTTAATGAGTGGTCTTAATAGGTTCTGGTAATATTTACGTTTGTTTCTGAAGAGTAGGAGAGTGGCTGATCTAACTAGAACCTATTTGGTAAAAAGTAACTTACGTGAAAATAAATAACGTATTATCCTATTCATTTAAATTTATTCCTGTCTAATTTTTGGAAAATTCTATTGAAGATTAATACTATCAAAATTTCCTAATACGAGAAGTATTTCAAAAGTAATTTTTTCCACTCTAGGCGTACTTTATAAATCATCCTTGATGAGTAATTGACCAAGATCTACCGAAGTTTATAGCTTGAGTGTCTTAGAGGTTGAAGGTACTACTAAGAGGCAAGAGGACACAGGAAAATGATCAGTTTTAGGACAGGGAGGAAATACAGTGAGGGCATAGTAAGAATGTTTTAGGGAAGGATTTCTCAATCTCAGCACTTTTGGTTAGATAATCCTTTGTGGTAAGGGGCTGTCCTGTGCATTTAGGATATTTGGCAGCATCCCTGGTCTCCACTCTCTGGATGCCAATAGTATCCCCATCCCCAACCCCAGTTGTGACAACCCAAAATATCTCTAGATCTCACCAGATGTCCCAAGGACACAATCACTCCAGTTGGGAACACTAGCTTAGAGCATTTGAGAATAAAGGGTGGGTGAAGATGTTTGGCAAAGAGTCAGCAGTGAGGATGGGTCAGTAAAAGGTCTGATGTAAAGATCAGGAGAAGTTCACACGAAAATGATAGTTGAAGTTAGGAAATTATGAGACCACCAAGGGAGAACATTCTGAAGAACTGCCCTTGGGCTTTTTGTATCTTCTCTACTTAATGATGATTACAGATTCTCTAGGAAAGATCCTCATTGATTTATCTTGGGTCAGATGTCCATCCATGGGCCAATGAACTGTGGCCATATATGTATTCCCAAGAAAATACTCATGGTAATGTTGCCACTGGAAGGTTGCCGATGAGCATGGGAGGGAGAAGGGATAAAAGGTCATTCCAAAAAGAAGGGCTGAAACAATCTTCAGAGTTGTTAGATAGATCTGGAATGTGTAGCATAGGAATATGGTCAAGGGTATTGTAAAACCAATGTATGGGGACAGATGGGTAGTAGAATTGTTGGGGTAGAAGACTTGTTGGGGTAGCAGACTTTGTGAGGTGTACCAACGTCTAATCACTATGTTTTCTTTGTATAACTAATTAAAAGAAAATTATACAAAAAAGTTAGGTCTATAGAACAAGAAAGTGATATCCTGAAAGGGTACAAATCTTAAGGGCATATGTATGCAATTAGGACAAATGAGACTAGAAGTTATGTGTAACATCATTAGAAGAGAAGGAGGTATTAAGGGGAGGATAGTGATCCCGGTATGGGGTAAGGGCACTGGTGTGAATAATGCCAGTGGGAAAGGAGGAAGGGAAACTGACCAGGAGGTTTTATAGGCCTTCCTCACTTACTGTGTAAGATGAGAACGAGAGTGAGAATCTAAACTGAATGGTGTGGAGGAAGATGATTATTTGAATTTAGTAATTAGATAGAGGAACTGGAGAATTAGTCAATTTAGAAGATAAAGTAAGTGACCCATATTTTGAATACGTGGAAATTTCAAATAAGAAAAAATGGCCCATTTCAAGCATGGATAATAATTTCAATTTCTCCTCTTTATTGGAACTTCGTAGTTGCCTGAAAAGGACTTTACATGAATTGTCTCACTTATTCTCAAAAATGGGAAGAATGAGACTCAGAGAGGTGAAGTTACTTGCCCACATTTAGAAAATCAGAAAGTAGAAGACGAAAGACTTACAGCAGGTTAATATGACTTCAGGGTGCTACATTCCTCCTTGTAAATACACCATCCTCACAGAAAACAAAATTACAGCCTTCCCAGCATATTAATCCTAGAAGTAGGTCCCCAGGGGAGGAAAGTTTAGCTGGTGAGGGGAGGACGTGCTCTTTGTGTCAATGCTACTAAATTCAGACTAGGGAGATTCGAGATGGGCAACCACAAGGCCATGATAAATGCACTTATTTTTCTTAATTGCCAATTTACCGAAGGCAGTGGCCATCTAAGGACATGAGAACCCGGCCAAGTATAGGGTCATACAGAAAGGAAAGTGTTGAGAGATGGCCACAAGAACAGCAGGCCTTCTGCCTAGGGCTCATAAATCTGTTTGCATGGTGACTCTGCTGGCCTGGAGATCAAACGTCTCTGGCCCAGGACACCATCTCCAGTGTCCCATCCAGACCTCCCTGAGTTCTCTTTAAGGCCAGGCTGAGGGCACTAACCACCAGGGCTTGGCCTGGCCCCAGGGAGTGCCAGAGGCCCACGTGGGGACACACAGAAGCAGCAGCAGCAGCAGCAGCAGCAGCACTGCAGTCCTTACCCAGAGAGTGACAAGAGTGTAATAGCCGGTTATGCTTCTTGTCACTTGGCTTGAGTGGATGTTCAGTCCTGAAAGTCCTCCAGGCCTGAGTAAGAAGTAAAGCAGACAGGCCAGAACTGGTAGGACCGTGTGAGGTGGCCTCTCTGTAAGAACATCAGGACATGTAGCTTTCAGTGGCAGGACTGTTGTGTTCCCCAGCCTGGTGATGGTTCTGTGACAGGAAAGAAGAAGAAGAGCTCTGTGCATTCAGCTGGATAGAAAGACCAAATAGAAGTATCTCGAATCTCCTAGTGTCTCCATGGATACCAAATTCACTCACATCCCCAGGACCCCTAAGGCTGGCTTCACCAGTCCTCTCTATACTAAACCGAAAAGATGTTACATTTTATCTATTAATTTATTTTTAATGGATGCATAACACATATAGAGTAAAGAACACAAATCTTAAGTGTATGCATTGAGGGTTTTTTTATGTATGCATAGAACCTAGTAATACAGATCAAGATGTAGAACATTCTCATCAACCTACAGGGTTTCTTCATATACATTCCCAGTCAATGCCCTCCCCCTAACTAGAGGAGACCACAATTTTCATTTCTGTCATCCTAAATAACTTTTGTTTGTTCTTGAACTTCATATAAATGAAATAATACACGATGTATTTCACTCAGCATAATGACTATGAGATTCATCTATGCTGTCGCATATATAAGTAGTTTGTTTATTCTTATATATTATTCTATTGTATAGGTATATCATAATGTATTTATTCATTCCCCTGCTGATCAACATTTGAGTCTTTTCAGTTTTTAGCTACTATGACTACGGCTGCTATGAACGTTTTTGTATCTATCTTTTTGAGGCCACGTGCTCTCGTTTCACTTGGACATATACCAATGTCTGCAATTTCTGGGACATAAGGTAGGAGTAGGTTTAACTTTAATAGAAATTAACAAACAGTTTTTCAAATTGGCTAAACCAACATACTCCATGACCTCATTATGAATATTCCATTAGCAACGTATGAGAATTAGAATTGTTTCACATCCTCACCAACACTTTGTACTATCATTTTTTTTTTCCTTAAGATTTTCACCATTCTACAAGACATTCTTCAAGTCTGGAGGAAAGCCCAAGCTACCGCTTCCTTCTTGACGAATACCTTCTATTTTCCTACGGTTTTCTTTTTCTTTTTGGGTGGTAATTGAATATTTTCATCCCAGTATAACTTATCCATCTTTGTAACCACAGTATAACATAAAATAAAAAAGGTATTACTTTGTTAATGTAATGTTTGATAAATTAAGAAATGAATCATTAATTGAATGGACCTGGACTTAAAAGAAAACACAACAAAATAATAGGATTGTTGCTCCTATGCTATTGAGTTATTAATATACTGAGGGATCACCAGAATTTTTTCCTGGGACAAATCCTGGTCTTTTTGTCTTCCAAAATTCTGTTAGATCAATCCTTGAAGAGTAAGATCATTGTCCATAACATCAGAAACATGAGTGAGAGTTACAGTTTAAATGCTACTACGCGTGCCAGCAACTATGGTAAATGCTTTGCATAAGTTATCATATTTAATTCTCTCAATAACACCGTGAGTTTGGAATTCTTTTCCTCAATTTACACAGGGGGCTTAACGAGTTTAAGGGTATTAATAGTCACTCAGGTACCATGGAATAGAGCTGAAATTTGAATCTAGGTTTGATGAACTGCAAGACAAGCAACTTTAACTTTTTCACAATGTAAACATGATAATTCAGCTAAACACACACCCACATACCCACACACGAAGAGTAAAGGAAAAGAACCTTTACTATTATATAGCTCATAGAGATGTAATCATTACACACCGAGTGGACATGTGATCAGGCACTTTACAGAGCTGTAGGTTAAATCAACCTCATGAAGCATTAGATCATTTCAGGGCAGTTGTACCTATTTCCATTAAATCACTTTGCATTGTAAACGAAGAAGTCATCACTTCAAATCTGTTAAGAAGACTATCATAACACTGACAATGTATCATTAAAGTGTACACAGTTATTTTAGTTATGATTTATGACTGTGGAACAAATCAACCCCAAATGCAGCAGCTTAAAATAACAACAGCCAATTATTTGCTTATGATTCTATAATTCGGATGGGCTAAGCTGGGCGTGTTGTCTCTGCTCCATGCAGTATTGGCTGGACTCACTCATGTTTTTGCCATCACTTGGGAGCTCTAGAAGACGTGGGTGCTTTAAGATGGCTTCATTCACAGGTCTGGCACCTCAGCTGGATGGCTAGAACGACTGACCTGGCTGGGTTTCTTTTTCCCTTTTAGTCTTTCATCCTGCAGGACCTCCCTAGGCACATGGCCTCTCATGCTTAAAGAGTCTAGTCCAGATTTCCTCACAAGGCATCTCAAGGCAAAAACAGTTATGTAAGTGGAAACTAAGATGGATGAAGGCGTATGTCCGGAAATTGCTAGCATCACTTTTACCATGTCCTCAATGTAGTCTTCACATTTTCATGTGCAACACACGTGAAATAGATGTGGAACCTGAAATTCTTATTTAGAGCAATAAGCACATCATTAGCAACCTAACTGGTAACAGGTCTTCCAGCAAAGAAAGAGTCCATCTTCTTTGTGCTGTCATGCCATGAAAATGTGTTTATATAGAGTAGAATGATTATATCTTCACCTGCCCTAGAATGATCCCATATCCATATGCACCATATGCAAGGGAACGATTGCATCTCTTCCTGCAATGTAATTATAACAGGTTTATCAACAATGCAATGATACCCATTTCTACCTGAAATACAACTGATATTATCATTATGGGCAATACAACCAGCGTATCTCTACCATAAGTGTAATTAACACATTGTCTTTTACACACTAAAGATTGCATTTCTAGGAGAAACGCAATAACAGTTCTATCTGTAGTGCAATGATCCCATCTATTTGTGCAAGTTAATTATCGCTTTTCCACTTGCCACACCATAATGATAGGTATTCCTGCAGGGCAGTCACTGCATCTCTGTCCTCGGGGTAATGATCACATATGCAAGGAGAGATAACAAAACTGTCTTCGGGGCAATGATCAGATTCCTTTGCACAGGGTAATGATAACATATCCACTTCAACCTAAAGATAACAGGCCTCTTGTCAATGCTCTGACGCCCACTTCCCCTGTGATGAGAGTGGGTGACAGATATTGACACAAGAAAGGTTCCAATCTACCAGATGTGTAAAGGTGGATCTCGTCAGAAGCAGAAATCTTACAGACAGATAGTCTCATGACAGGAACAACAGTGCCAGAGACAAAGATATTTTAGTTTAAATAGAAGGCACACTATAGTCGGTGTGGCTTTGGGTAGCTGGTTTGGCTTCTCTAAACTTAAATTGCAAAACTGAAGATGATAACATACCTTTTTTTCTTTTTTTTTTCTTTTTTTTTTGACAAAAATATTGGCATGAGCGTAATAACATTTTTCAACATAATGCCTGGTTCTTAACAAATGTTCATTAATTTTCTTCTGCCTCCAGTTGTCTCTGGACCACATCCTTGTCCTGATTCCCCCAGGATCTGAATCTCATTATGACCTATTCCCACTCAAACCTCATCTTGTATTTGCACATTCTTATTCTTAAGCTTTTCCTCTTAACCTCTCTTCTGATTTTGTTTGTTTCTGCCTGTCAATGCGATTATTCTTGTACATTTCAGAACCTTGCCTTCTACCTTGAATTCAATATTTACCATCGGAAACATATTTTGTTTTTTAGTTTCCAAAGTTGTTCTGCCTGTTTTCTTGTTTGGTCAATGGTATCACCATCTATCTACATAGTCAGGGTAGAAGTCTGGACATCAGCTCACTGCTCACCATTTATTCTGTATTTCCCGTCAGTTACCGTGTGCTTTACCCCTTTGATACTGTTCACTACCAGGCTGGACTTTGTTCTATGCCCATTGCTACTGTCTTAGCCCAGGCCTCACGGCTGTTCCCACAAATGATATTTAACCTGTCTTGGGCTGTGGAACTATATTCTAAGGAAAAAGAAAGAGATTAATGAATCTGAATGTAGGAAAGCACCAAAATGTCATTACACTATAAATAAGTAAAAGCAGAGGAAAATTTTTAAGTGGACAAAGAATATTGGTTAGGTATTTTTCAGATAAAATTTTAACATTCTTGGTAAACAAAAAATTTTATCAGTAAACTATAATTATTAATGCTTTGATAGAAAAACAGGAAAGTACACCAAGAGGCAATCGATTAAAGAAGGAATTCCAATAATTGATAAATGTAAAACAATCTTAATACCTCTAATAATTAAAATAAGTTCATACTTAAACAGCATTATCAGTTTCACTCATAATATTTTCAAAGATGAAAAAACAGAAAATTTTAGAAAAAAAATGATAGCTATCCAATACCTCTTCAAAGTAACCAAGTCCTCTCTATAGATAGATGTATAGATAGATAGATGATAGATAGATAGATAGATAGATAGATAGATAGATAGATAGACAGACAGATAGATAGATAAAGATAACTCAGTAGGGCTTGATAGATAGGAAGGGAACATTCCAGAAATCTTAAAGAAATGTAAAATACTAAAAATGATCTAATGCAGTATCCAGAAGAAAATTTCAAGGAACTATCATGCCTAACTGTGCAGAAAGTTATGACCCTTCCTTAGATTTTGCAAAATAAGTAATTAAGAAAATATCAGAAATAGACATCTAAGAATATTTTTAAAAGCAAACTAATAAATTAAGCAAGGATTAGTAGAATTAAAAAAATTAGTAAAATCCACATTGGATACAGAAAAGAGTATAATTGATGCTACAGGAGTTGAATCAGCAGTGTGGTGGGTATTTTGAGAAAACATCTGAAAATTTTTTAAAAAGGAACAATGAGATAAAAATGGCCAAAGGGAATATTAGAGAATGGAAAAAGAATAAAGAACCAAAATAGAAACAATAGGCCCTTTTTAGGAAACAGTCTGGTAAGGATCAGGAAAATGTAAAAAGAAACAATAATCGTATTTATAATAGAAGAAAATTCTATATTATGGGGGACACACTGCATTTGAAAATTGAAGAGATTTACTGAGAACCAGGTAAAAACCTAGAATGAAAGGCACAGGTACATTCCTAGCCCATTTTTTAACCACAGGGATTCTTAGATGCTAAAATCACTTGAGTACACACTCTGGTCTGAGTGAGGTCCTGTTCCAAACACTTATCCCATTTAAAATAGTTGAGTGTTTTTTCTATCACTGAAATTGCCCTTTGAAAAGTCACCACAAATATATGACATATGCTCCTAACTCTTGGAAGGTCATTTGGTGACAAGAATTGAGGCAGGAGGATAAAGAGTGTGTCCCAATGTGTTCGTGTGAGCCTGTTTGTATCTGTGTGTGCACATGTGTGTATGTGTCTTTCTCTTTTGAAGGGAGAGGGCAGAAAGAAGAGGCAGAGGTCGAAAGGACTTTACAAGCAGAAGGGCAAGCACTTGCAAATCTGGGGAAACAGAGAAGCTCATGTATGTAATGTGAAAAATACTATGCAGAGAACCAGACTGCAGCATGGATGGAGACTAGGGCCCTATTGTAGGAGAAAGGTAAAATGGGATAAAGAAGGAGGACAGTCAGTCACCCTCTCTGAGGACTGGGGTGAGAATTTAACAAGGCCATGAATATGTAAAACAGCAGAATAGCCAATCCTAACTATATACTCAGTAACTGTGCAATTAAAAATGTTCACCTAGCACCCAGATATTGTTTTCTAAACCTTGTTCTCCAATGAAATGAACCAGAGGTCCTTGGAGAAATGACTGATTCTAGGGTGGGAGAAAAGAAACTACAAAATGAGCCTGGAGCATCTTGCAGTGCCAGAAAGTAAGAAGGTGGTCAAAGAAGAAAAGGATAAACTTATTGTCAAAGAGATACAAGGGGCCAACCTGAAAGGGCTCCCAATAGTCGAAGCTGGAACAATTTGAGCAACAAAATAAATAATGATAATATTGGATTATAACCCCCAAATCTAAAGTAAAAAAAAAAAAAAATCCCATGAATTTATACTGATATAAATAAATGATTGGATAAACAACATAACAGAGAAGAAGGAACAAATCTTGCTCACAAAAGAATTCTAATTAATAAATGTAGAAGGATGAGGGAAATAAAAATCACCATTGGACCACTACAGTTATAATTGCTGGAGGCACAATCCATTGACAAAGTTAAAATCAGTGTGCAATAAGTTTAAGGAAGAACAGGATGTTTGCATCATCTCAGAGTATGTTCTTCCAAATTTGCTTATTACTATAGTGGTTTTAACATATGACCATAAATTCTTTGATAACTTTCCTTCGAAAAAATAGAGCTTAAGCTTCTCCCCTTGCGTGTGGCTGGACTTAAGGACTTGCTTCTGTACTAATGAACATAGTACAGAAAAGGAAAAATAACAACTTTACGGTGGAGAAACTAGGAGGCACCACGTTAACCGAGTAATCCAGATTAACACCACTGGTATGAAGATATATTAACATGATGTGCTTCTGATGCAATGTGCTAAGTATACCAGCTCTGTGATATTCTTTCCAAATGTCAGTAACCTCGATCTATGTATGTAACAACACCAGACAAATCCAAATTGGGAGACCTTCTACAAAATACCAGACCAGTACCCTGTGAAAGTATCAAGGTCATGACAGGCCAGGAAAGACAGTCACTCTCATAGATCGGCGATGACTAAGGATACCTGAGGATCAAACACAACATGGTGTCCTGGATTGGACCAGGAACAGAACAAGAAAAAAAGGGGAAATCCAAACAGAGCTTGCAGTTTAGTTAATAGCATATAGGAATGTTAATTCCTTAGTTTGGATAAATGTACTATGGTTACATAAGATGTTAACAACAATTGTCACCCCAATAAACTTTAATTTTAAAAAAAGATGTTAATATTAGAAGGAGCTAGATGAAGTTTGAACGGGAAGACTCTACTATCTATGTAACTCTTCTGCTCCTACCATCCCACCCACGCCAGGGAGAAGGCGATTCTTGGTTAAATCGACCTTTTAGTAATTAGCGCGCCCTACCTAAAAAGTCAGGAAGCATGAGGAAAAGAGTAAGCTGTGTGACCTGACTCTTTATAACTTTTCTCATTGTGTTCCTTATTATATGGATATGCATTAGGTTGGTGCAAAAGTAATTGTGGTTTTTGCAGTTATTTTTAACCTTTTAAACCGCAATTACTTTTGCACCAACCTAATATATATATTCCTTGTCTTTTATTTTATTTAGACGCTTTCTAGAGTTCAACTGTCGCTCAGGGCATGAAACTAATTTTCTCCTCAGCGATGGTTGCCGAGCTGCATGCATAATAAACCCTGTTATTACTCTCGTTATTAAGTGGGCTGTGGGGGAATGTGGATGGACTGAAGGGAGGCCACATTCCAAAGGCAGGGGCTCTTCCTAATGCTGCCTGCCCTCCCTCATCCACTGAGACTGCTGGGCCAAGAAAGAAAGCACAGGTAGAAAAAAATGCAAATGATCCTGCTCCTTGACATGGAGAAATGTCAGAGGTCTGCATTGGCTTTGAGGCACTGACTTTTGTGATTTATTTAATGCATTATAAAGTCATTCTTTATTGGCCACTTGAAAGAACTGCATATATTGAGAACAACACTAAGTCAGGTACTGTCCTGGGTATTTTATAAATGTTATCTCATTTAATCCTCCCAGTAAATCTATGTGAAAAAGCTGTAGTTATCCTCTGTTTATAGATAGGAAACTGAGGCTTCCTCAGAGATGCTTACGTTTTCCACATGGTTAGCAGGAGGTAGAGGCTTGATTTAAATCCAGGGATAGCCGGAGTTGGATCCTGGACTGTCTCTGATGACATCACCTGGCTTCCTGGCAGAGTCCACAGATTCCCAGGATACACTTTCATACCTTCATAGGTACCAGAAACAGGAAGCTAGTTTCCTGCCTGGTTAAAAGCAGCAGGGTTCCCGAGTTTTAATATGCATGTGAATCACCTGAGAACTGGTTAAAATGAGGAATCTGAATAGTAGGTCTAGGGTGGGTCCTGAGGGTCCTCATTTTTAACAGCTACCAGACCACCCTGACAGTACGAGTCTTTGGATCACACTTGGAGTAGCAATGGGGCTGGAATCCCATTATTATGGAGTCACATTTTAGGCTTCAAATAGAAATGTGGAAATCTTTCACATTCTTAACTCTGCCTTTGTTAGATATATGTATCACAGGTATTTTCTTTCAATCGGTAGCTTTACCTCTCCATGGTCTTTTAATAGCGCCTTTTGGAAAGAAGTCTTTAATGTTGACAAAGTCCAGCTGATCAGTTTATTTTCTTTTATGGTTAGTGTATATTATTTCCTATTTAAGAAAATTTTGCCAGACTTAAGTGTTTGAAGATTTTATTTATGTTTTCTCCTAGAAATTTTGTTGTTTTAGGTTTTACATAGATCTACTATCCATTTTGAATGAATTTTTATGTATACAGTGACGTAAGATTTGAAATGTATTCCATGTGGGTTTATATCAGTGCGATTTCTTGAATTACTGTCATTTTCCCATTGAAGCATCTGGGTCTCTTCTCCAAAAACCAATTGATCACATATGGGTGGGTGTATTTCGATGCTTTTTATTGTTCTATTGACCCATACTTTCCACCAATACCACACTATATTGTTAACTGTAGAAAATTTTGAAATCAAGTAGTATACAAAAGAGCCCTCTAATTTTTTTGTTTTTACAAAATTGCTTTGGGTAGTCTTTACATTTCCATATATATTTAAAATAAACTTGTCAACTTTTTAAATGATTTATTTTATTTTATTAAATTTATTGGGTGACAATGGTTAGTAAAATTATATAGGTTTCAACTGCACATTTCTATAATGCATTATCTATATATCACATTGTATGTTCACCATCCAGAATTTTTATTAAAAAAGACATGTCTATCGCTTCCAGTTTTCTCATGTATGTAAAACATAAATGGTACATTGAGTCACTACTTGCTGAGTGCCAACCTGCAAGCTGAGACGGTCTTAACACTATATTGTCAGTACTTGGACAATAAACATTTCTTAACTAAATTAGTGAATGTGTGACTGGTTCTTGAAAGAATAAATAAATGAAGATTTCTTACTTTAGTAAGAGCAGATAAAATGTTATCCAAAAAATAAATAAATAAGAATCAATAAATCAATAAATAAGGATCTGTACTCAAAGTAACTAAAAAGAGAAAAGAAAAATTAAAAATCAAGAAATAAAAAAGCTTGCAAACAAACAAACAAACAAACAAAAGGTATTATGACTCAAGTCACCTCAGCTATTCAGCATGTAAGATTCTGTTTACCTTAAAATATTGCCTCTATACAACACAATTGTTTCACTTCTTTGCAAGTGAAAATATCAGTGGCTGCTGATGTTGGCAAGGGTCTCCTAGTATAAGTGCTTTGCATTTAAGATTGTACATATATATATAGATGACACGTTCATGAATTTCCCCTTCCTCTCTTTCACACAATCTTGAATTTATTGCTACCAGTGTACATATCAATTTCTCTATCATTGCTACAAACATGGTTGGGCCTTTAGTGACTACATATTCACAACATAGTCTGACACTCCCTTACCATCATAAAGACACTGCATATGATTTTTATTTCCTAAGTTTGGACCCCCACCCTTCCCCCTACTCTTTACTTTATACGTCTAGATGAAAGGGACTATCATTGCCCAAACTTTCTCCTTTTAATCAACCATGATTATTTTCAAATCAGACTATGGGATGAATGATGTCTAGCAGTTACTCAAATGATCTGAAAATTATGGATCTCACCCAGTGCCATTTTTGTCATCTCCACACATGAAAGAATCAAAGGAACTTCCCTTTTTGAGTTCTGACCTTGAAAACACAACCCACAGCTTTTGTCATCTCCCAAAGCCTTTCCTGCTGTGAACAGCCCATCGGAGTCCCCCAGACAGCTGTTAGAACTCAGAATCAATTTACTTTGGGGTGAGGACTTGAGGGACACAGATGGGTGAATTACAGGTGTTCAGCTTAGTGACAGACCCTACTTGGCACAGTTTAATATGGGCTCCAACCTGTTTCAGCGGCAGGGCAGCAAAGCTGTCACTCTTTGCCCTGGAGAGGCTGGTAGGTTTTGGCTGGGTGCCATATGCAATCCCATTACAAGGTCAATTGCATGTTTTTGGTTTTTGGAAGCTGTTACAACTTGAGCTAGTCAATGACTGTACCTTTACCCGGGGTCACATTTCTCTCTTTAGGTTTTAACTGAGACTCTAAGGTGACTGTTCTTTCCATTCAGCTGTTCCATCCAAGAACCTATCACTGTAGTTCCTGCCCCATGTTATGTCACTGATTTTCACTTGCTTTTTCTTTTGCTGCTTGTTTACCATTTCTCATCTTTACATTTGCATAATGCCTTCCAGTTTCTCACTACCATGACTTCTGAACCTTTCAGGCATTCCCTTGGTGCATTATTACAAACAGATAAAAGCTCTGAAGATGAGGAACTCAATTCTATGGAAACTAAGGACAAGAGAAGTTAATTTAGGGACGGAGAGAGGTTCAGGTTTCAATGGGTGGAGCGCTCTTCCAAAATGAAATCTACAAAGAAGTGGACAGTGGTAATGGTAAAATAAAATACCCCCAGACCTGAGTGGTTGAGCATAGCATGTGGAAACTGGGTTCCAGGCAAAGTATTCTGAAAACCAGAATGCCTTGGGAATGGAGAAACCATTTCTAAGGCAATGAGGATCTGAGCCCTGAGATGTGATTCGTTACACTGGATTTGTGTGCATTTATGGTTTGAAAACATGCCAGGCGTGCCCTATCCAGACCATATCATGACCTCTGCAAAAATCATATCTATCATTTGAAAGGCCTTGCTTTCCGTAACTCCTTCTGATATGCTGCCAAAAACTCGAACAGCTATTCCAATTACACTTTAATTGGTACTTTATATTCAACACATAAGAAAACTCACCATAAACAAAAGCTGTTCTTTCCTGAACTCTGTGAAGTTGAAGTATCTGGATCGCGTGCTAACTATATATTTATGAAGTTCCGCATGTGGCTGAAGTCAGCCAAGGCCCACTTCTCCTCTTTCAGGCCTGATAGCCTAAGAAATGCTTTATATATGATGATTTGTATAATAGTATTGAAATCCTCATCCCTACAGAATTCTTGCAATGGTGAAGAATAGAAGGAATAATAAATAGTCAATCCAGCTGACTTTTTATTATTATTATTATTTGAGAAATCAATACTAATGCAGTTGGCATTTATGTAATCAACCTCTTCCAAGAATCTCAAAACATATAAACTTTGTTGGTTGGTTACTTAAAAGTAATCACTTGCCCTGACATCATTAACCAGGTCTCACATATGGAACTGGTTGTAAGGATCAAATACTGAGACTTAAAATTTCTGCCAGTCGGTTATGCCAGTCCGTTACCCTTCCTATTCACCTGCACCCATGCACGTAGGTGAGGACCATTAGGGAGCTGAGATGAAGAGAGGAATTAAGATGTGTGTATTTAATCAACCAAATTACTGAACATCTCCTCCGTGCTAGAGTCTGTGGTGTGCATAAGGGACACGGTAATAAACAAATGAGCTTTGCGGACTAGAAATTCAGTTTGTAGTGAATAAGAATTATAACAACCAACAGATAGGGAGTACACAGACAACATCCCGTGTCCTTTAAGCCCTTTACATGCATGAACTCACTCAGTCTTCATATCTACACTATGAAACAGGGTCTAACATTACATCTAATAGACACCCCCCACCCAGATATTAAAATGCTTACATTGAGCCTTAGTTGCTTCAAATGATTTTTAAAGATATACATAGCTTTCAGACAGACTTCAGATCCCCATTGTACCCCTTCTCAATCTCACTTTCTACTCTCCCTCCCAGAAGGCAGCTGCTCTTCCACAGATGATACGTATCTTTCCTATTTTTAAAATGAATATGCCGTGTATATCTACATACATATTAACAGTATATTGTATCGTTTTGGGTGATTTAAAAATTTGTGTCTATGGTATAATTCTCTTGCACCTTGGTGTATTCACTCAATATTGCATTTTTGGAATTTATGAATGTTGACTCATACAGAAATAGCACATTAATTTTAACAAGTATATAGTATTTTGTTGTGTTAATACACACGATACGTCAATTTACTTTACTATTACTGGGTACTTGCATTGTTTTCAATTATTCTCTATTACTTTAATGCTTCACATCCTTATATGTTTTTTTCTATGACACATACCTACAAGTACTTTTGTAGTTTCATAGGATAGGGACATCGTCAGCTTTACTAGATATTGCCAAATAGCTCCCAAAAATGGTTGTACCAATTATACTCGTATTGTCAATGTATTAATGTTCTAGGTTCCCAATAACTTCAGCGGCATTTGGTGGTGTTAGAAATTTAATTTATGTGAGTTTGATAGATGTGAAAAATATTTCATTATTGAATTAGTATATTTATAATTACGTTTCTACAAGATATTGACTGGTGGAGATATAAACAAGGTCTGACAATTAAGTTCGCGAACTTGTTGCAATGATGTTGCTAACCTTTTTTGATATCAGAGGGATTATTCATTATGAATTTGTACCAACTAGACAAATAGTTAACCAAGTTTACTGTTTGGAAGTGCTGAAAAGGTTGCATGAAAAAGTTAGACGACCTGAACTTTTTGCCAACAATTCGTGGATCTTGCATCACGACAATACACCAGCTCACACGGCACTGTCTGGGAGGGAGTTTTTAGCCAGTAAACAAATAACTGTATTGGAACACCCTCCCTGCTCACCTGATCTGGCCCCCAATGACTTCTTTCTTTACTCAAAGATAAAGGAAATATTGAAAGGAAGACATTTTGATGACATTCAGGACATTAAGGGTAATATGATGACACCTCTGATGGCCGTTCCAGAAAAAGAGTTCCAAAATTGCTTTGAAGGGTGGAGTAGGTGCTAGCATCAGTGCGTAGCTTCCCAAGCGGAGGACTTCAAAGGTGACCATAGTGATGATATTCAGCAATGAGGTATGTGGCACTTTTTCTAGGATTAGTTCGCTAACTTAATTGTCTGACCTCATATATATATTTTTGTATCTATCTATCTATCTATCTATCTATCTATCTATCTATCTATCTATCTATCTATACATATATTTCTCATGCTATCTTTCTGTTTTTTGATATAAAAGTTATATTATTTGTTAGAGAACATTTCTTCACTTTTTTAATTAAAGTTTATTGGGGTGACAATTGTTAGTAAAGTTACATAGATTTCAGATGTACAATTCTGTATTACATCATCTGTAAATCACATTGTGTGTTCACTACCCAGAGTCAGTTCTCCTTCTATCACCATATATTTGATCCCCTTTACCCTCATTTACCTTCCCCTTTCCCCTTTACCCTCTGGTAACCACTAAACTATTGTCTGTGTGTATTCTCTGGAATAGTTTTAGAAAACAAAGATTTGTGTTTCTTAAAAGTTTAGTTAACCACTTATAAAACAATTTTGATAGAGTGAAAAGGTATAGATTCATTAATTACTGGTACTTTGTAGTTTATATTTTTATTAAGTCGATGCTAGTATTTATTTCAGTATTATAAAATTTTCTTACATAGTCGTGTGTTTATGTCGTGACATGTGGTGACATGTCTATGTTTATGTCCTATTTCAAATAGATTTTTAGTATTTCTTATTTGTGCAAATTCCTTATGTTTCTTTTTTTGTGATTGCTCTCATTTTACTTGGACCATCTTCCACGGAGTTGTCTGTTTTATTAGTAATTCCAAATGATAAATTTCTGGCTTGGGTACTTTTCTCCATTGTTTTTTATTTCCCATTTCCTTTTTTTCTGATCTTTTGTTTTTAGTAGCTTCTGTACATTTTGTAGGAGGAGCTAGTTTCCTTTTCTTTTAAAATCCTGAGTTTAATGCTCAGGTTATTAATTTGTCATTTTTCTTATATTCAAACTTATGCATTGAGGTTATAGATTTCCGTCTGAGTACCAATTTGTCTTCATCCCACTAATTCTGGTACACTACAGTTTTGTTATTATACAAGTGTTTTTAAGAGGAAGACTCCCAAACTACATCTGACAAGAACTTTTCTTTGGGTATTTATTATAGTCTTTGCACAGAGCCTTATCTCATTTTCATTTCACAGACATGTGACAGCATTCACAAATTATATTGTGTATATGACTTTTGGAATTTGGGGGACATTTCCCATGTTATTGAAAAAGATAAAAATCTCTAGAAGCCAAATGCTCCACAACAAAGAAAGGCACCATATATAATTATAAAAGCTTTCTAGGCAACCAGTAGACAATAAAAAAATAGAGAAACTCCTCTAAAATATGTTAGCCAATAGGAAGTATCTCCTGAGAAAATAGAGGTGAAAGCCTTCTATGATGTTTAAAAGTGGAAAAGATCTTATAGATCACATAAAATTATACTTCATTTTACGTAGGCAGATTGAGTCTCAGTGAGATTGAAAGACTTTCTCAATTTCACAAAATAATTGGAGATTTCCAGTGTAGTTGTTACTGTGTTATGGCTATTAATCTTATACCTATTTCCTCCTGTCTTCTTTCCCAAGAAATAAGGATCAACACATTTGTGCAACTACAGAAAACTCTTTAATGTTACTATATAATGCTTTCTTTAGGGGCAAGGCTAGTAACTCACAAAACCCATTTATAGACGTACAGAAAGCAGTCATGGACTTTGAACCTGCTTCCTGGGAAAGCATACATACAACAGCCTGAGACAGCTCCTGCTGACCCCTACAATGTTTTCTTTTACCATTTCCAAATCTTGAGTCCCTTTTACATGATTCTCATCCATTCTACTAATTGCTGTTTTTCCTCATTCATTAGGTTTAACCTTGAACATCACTTCAGGGAGGACTTTGCTGACAATATCATTTAAAATAGGTCCCGGATCCACTCTTCATTATTCTCTCAATCTTATAACCCTTTCACCTCCTCGTCATAACACCACCATGTGGAATTATTATATTTATTAACCAGTTTACATTTTTTGTCTGTCCCACTAGAATACATATTTCATGTCTAGTTTATCATTGTACTTCTGGTGCACATCACAGTTCTGGCCATAGTAGGTACTTATTGAATGCTAGAAGCTTGAATAAATGAATAAATGAGTGAAAGAACATCTCCAATAGACCTTTATTGAGTAAAAATGATCTCAGTGAAATATGTGACAAACACAATATGTTATATTCATATAATGTCCCTAAACTAAACTGGAGAAACATAGGTGAGAGATCTGGTATTGATTACTATTCCCCAGAGACAAATGCTTTTAAAAATAATGATGGGTAATTTCATTTCCAGTAGTGATGGACTAAGTTGTTTGCACATGTTAATTTTTCCCAGAGAAAAAGTAAAAGAGGGAAGTGTTATAAATATCATGTTCCAAAAGCATCAAAGAAATAAAAAGATAGTGAGTAATTACCTGGTAGAGATCTATTAGAGTTTGAGAATTCAGAGATGGAGTCTAGCAGTAGAGGCTGCTTTTCTGGATCTCATTATATGCAAATCCAGAGAGTTAACTGAAATTTTGGGCTGTCAGTTAAAGAGATATAAAAGGTATGAGTGCAGATTCTGTCAACCAGCCCAAATTAGCCCAGATTTCATAAGGTTCTATCACTTTGGGCCGAAACTCTAAAGGCTGTAGCCTAGTAGTAAGGGTAACAGCTTTGTATCACTTTACTCTTCCCAAAACCTCAAGCATTAAACTGAATTAAGATGTGTTATATATACACAATGGAATATAGCTCTGAAATAAGAAAAGATAAAATACTGTCATTTGTGACAACATGGATGAATCTTGAGATTATTATGCTAAGCAAAATAAGTCAGACAGAAAAAATTGAGAACCATATGATTTCATTCATATGTGGGATATAAAACTGAAAGCAACAAAGGAACAAGACAAACACACAAAGAAACAAAAACTCATAGACACAGACAACAGTTTAATTGTTACTAAAGGGTAAAGGATGGTAGAAGAGGGTAAAGAGGGTCAAATATATGGTGATGGAAAGAGAACTAACTCTGGATGGTGAGCACACAAAGTGATATATAGATGATGTATTATAGAATTGGACACTTAAAACCTATGTAATTTTACTAACCATTGTCACCTCGATAAATTTAATTTAAAAATGTAATTATTGAAAGGAAAAGAAAAAAAAGCCCAAAACAGTCTGCCCAGTATTTTGGCAAAGCAAATAAAAATCGTCATTTCAGGAAGACAATTTTAATCAAGTCTCAAATTATTACTAAAAGTCATTTTTCAAAAACAGTGCCCATCACACAATCAGAGATAACCAGACACACAAGGGCATGAAATAGCATAAGAGGAAAAAAATCAGCAAACAATAATAAAGTATAGGAACAGACTCAGTAGAATCCAAATAATAGAATTACTAGACAGACTATACAATAACTCTGCTCACTATGTTCATTGAGATAAAAATTAAGCTTTAAATTGTTAGCAGAGAGCCAAAAACCATAAAATCTGACACAACAGATTCAAAAGAGAACCAAATATGCATTCTAAAATTAAAAAACTGAATAAGTTTAACAGCAGGTTAGGCAGAGTTGAGTAGAGAGTCATTAAACAGGAAGATAGCTCAGAAGTCTTTGCAAAAGGAGACATGAAATGCAAACAAAGATAGAAAATATAGAACACTTAACACCATGTTTCCCCGAAAATAAGACCTTGCCAGACTATCAGCTCTAATGAGTCTTTTGGAGCAAAAATTAATATAAGACCTGTGCTTATTTTACTATAAGACCAGGTCTATAATATAATATAATATAATATAGTATAGTATAGTATAGTATAGTATAATATAATATAATATAATATAATATAATATAATATAATATAATATAATATAATATATACCGGGGCTTATGTCATTTTTGCTACAAAGAACGAATTAGAGCTGATGGTCTGGCTAGGTCTTATTTTCAGGGAAACATGGTAGCCATAGAGTGGTGATATCGAATAGAAACTTCTGCAGTGATAATACTATTCTATATCTGTGCTGTCTCATACAGGAACCACTAGACACTTGTGGCTCTTGAGTACTTGAAATGTAGCTCTTGAGACTGAAGAACTGACTTTTAATTTATGTTAATTTTAGTTAAATTTAGATTTATATATCCACTTTTGCTAGAGGCTAATGTATTGAATGGTGACAATAGAGAGGATACATAGAAAGTCTAACATGCATGTAATAGGAATACCAGAAGCAAAAGAGAGAAAATGAAACTGAGGTAATGTTTGGGGAGATAATGGTTCAAAAGTTTTCAGAACTAATGAAAAACACTAGTCCAAAAATTCAAGAAACCCATAGAATCTTAAGTAGGAATAAAAAAAATATACAAATAAAAAAAAATCTTCTAGGCATGCCATAGTTATTCTGAAGAAAAGCAAAGACAAAAATTTTTAAGATGAGGAAGAGAAAAAAAAGAGACATTGCCTTCAAATGAATAACATTTAGATGGGAGTTGACTTCTTAACAGCTACTATGAAAGTCATTTAAAAAGATAATATATTCAATGTGTTGAAAGAAAATAACATTTATCCCAAAATTCCATACCCAGATAAAATATCCTTCTGGAATGATAAAGACATTTATCATTAAAGTAAAATAAAGGCATTTTAAGACCTAGAAAAACAGACAGATTAGCATTAGCAGATGACGCCAATGGAAATTAAAAAATGATCCCAGATAGAAAGTGAGAGACACAAGAAGAAACAAGAACAAAAAAAACAACATGTGTAAATTATAAGGGGAAAAAAAAAAACTATATAAAACAAAAACAATAATTTATTGTGGTCACTCTCCATCTTTCCATCTCTTTCTGTTTCTCTCAACAATTCAACATTGCACTTCACATTTTGTGTTGAAATTGTTTACCAAAACTACAGGACTTCGTACTTTTTTTTTTGGTCAGAGACCTTTATTAAAGGGTCTAATAAGGTCAAACAACATCAATGTTCATTGTAAAGACAAATGGATGAATAAATGGAGCAAAATTGTATCCTGGTAACGGCAACAACATTAAAAAGCAATTAGCTTTTGAGAGAGGTGATGGCTCTTGAGTAATTGAGTCTTAAAATCATCACTTATGGCACTTGGCTCTTTCCAAATAATAACATAGACTTGATATTTCTGACTTGATATGATGCTTCAAATAAAGTTTTCTAGAGTAAGTTCCTGAGAGCCCATGCTAGCTTTTGGCTTTGATCAAGTTACCTAAACTCTGTAATCTTCATTTTCTTTATCTTTGACCCAGTTTGCATGATGATTAGTGTGCAGAAAACCACATTTGGATCCTTTTTATTGACTTCCCTGAAATGTTATGAACTCCTTGGCAATGTACTCTGAAATAGTTTTTCTGACTTTTTTTTTATTTATTTTTATTGTTATTTCCTTTCCAACTGTTTGGTAGTTCCTCAGGAATACATTCGAGTCTACAATTTACATCCTGTTTCTCTCTCTCTCGCTTTGTCCTTTCCATCTGCGTTTTTAGAGAACTTCTTAAATTGTACTTCATGTCCACATCTCAAGTTCAAACCACATTGATTCTGCTCAGCACTGGCTCAAATGCAGACTTCACTGTCATATTCTTCTTATATCCAATTAAATACTCTAAAAATGTTTTTCAGTTTACTCATCCCTGAACGAGAGGAAATTGATCAAGGTCTGGAGATTGTCAACAGATGGAGTACATAATCCCCATTTGTAGGAAAAGGATTTGGGCTATTGTGGTAGATTATTGTTCAGTCCCCCACCCTCTTCCATGGGAGGAGTATATTTCCCTGCCTCAGCTGGCAAGTTAATTGCTCAACATCTAGACAGATTTCTAATATCTAATCAGCATTCATATAATTGAGAACTGCTGCACAGAATTGGCTTTTTCAACTCTATCTCATACTCTAAAGAGATGAATACACGACAAAGTACTATTTCTACCATGTACCGCTATCCTGAGGTTTCCTGTCTGTGTTCCTGCCAAAGTCATGTACTTTTACAATATACCATCACAACAAGTACCCAAAGCTCTCTTTTCCTAATTCTCCGATTGTTTCCTGGAAGTTGAACTCTCCAAAAGTTGTGATAAGGCAATAAAAATACCCTGTTAGCTTCAAAAAAAAAAAAAAGTAGCATTCCTAAAGTAGAGAGGAATTCCCCAAATTTTCTCTTTGATTCAGATTTTTCTGAGTACAGGAAACTAAAGGTCTACCACTTTTGGAGTTTCTCACCTTAGGTCCATTTGAATTACAGGTCTTTGAATTTTTCCTATATGAATTTTGGTCATGGTGTGACCTTTGCTGTTCTTCATTTGTGTTTTATGTGACAGATTGGACATTTGAGTCAAGAACTTCTAGTTGGATGCCATTTTAAATTGAAGAAGGTGCCCATGTATCTAACTAGTAAAATACGCCTCTTAGAATATTCTGTATTTCAGACTTTTCACTGGGTCAGTGACCCTTTTTTTCTTGTTATTGTAAACTATTAAATTCTAACTATTTATAAAAAATATAAATTACAAAAATAAAATTTGGATTAAAGACAGGATTTTGGAAACTGCAGCCCTCATGTGCCCCCAAGGAATCAACCCAGGTTCCAAGGAGAGCACTTTTTAAAAACATTTTATTATGAAAAATTTCAAACATGCAGCAAAGTTGAAATAATTTCACAGTAAACAGCTTTATGCCTACCACCTGCCTTATGCCTACCACCTATATTTTGCCATTAATGTTTGACTATATTTCCTTTATCACATTTCTGTCCCTCTGTCCATCAATTAATTCATCACAGTTTGGATGCATTTGAAAGTAAACTGTGGACACTAGCACTAAATACTTTTGCATGCATATTATCAGGAAGGGTTCATTATTATTTACAATTCTTTTTCTCCTTTATTTAAAATTTACGTGGAATGGGACACGGAAATCTTAGTTAAATATACATTCACTGACTTTTGCAAATGCTTATAAAGAAGTACCCTCTTACCCCTTTCTAAGAGAACACTTGTAGGACTTCACAATCAGATCAAAGTTGAATGGAGGCAATTTCCATCAGAAGGACCCCAGGGCTAACTCAGTTTCCCCACTACCTTTGTCCCAGTAGAAAGATAAATCTTTTTCCCCTGCAGTTTTAGATTTTGCACTTTTGGCGTAGAATTTAGTGTTCAGGAGCGTGAAGGATAAAGAGCCAAATGGAGACAGAAAAAGCCATGTCATCATTAAAAATAAACAGAGACACAAATATGTCAGAGGGCAGAGGCAGGCACTCATTGTACAAGTGATTTATGGGGGAAGCTAATTTTTTTTGGGGGGAAGCTAATTTTAAACAAGCTGTGTGGTGCTTTGCAGCCAAACAAACAGGCACGGCCCCTTTTGACAGCAGCAGAGCTGCTGATTCCTCAAGGAGTAATCACATTTTCTTGGTCGTGTACAAGCCAGTAAGTGGCTGTTTACTGTCTAAGGAAACCCTGGATGAGTCACTGAAAGCAGATACTGTTAAATGCCGTGGAGTTAGGAGGATGGCAGCGATGAGACAATGGCCTCTGAGACTCAAACCCACAAAACAAAACACTACACATTAACAACAACTAAAGCAGAGGGCTTCCCTAGGTTTATTCCTTTCTGTAGACTTCTTTTTCTAAAAGTGGCATTTGGATACGAACGAGATAAACTGGTCCTCCAGGAAATTAGCTCACGGTGCTGTGGCCTAGTTATCCCTGTCTAGTTTGTTAGGGGGATCAGGCAAGGATGGAGATTTGTGCCAGTGGGGAGCCAGCCAGGTAGCAGGGAAAGTAAGAACCAGGAGAGGCACGAAGGGAGCCTATGTGGAGTAGACACGACCATGATACACAAGCTGACCAGTCCAGAATTAGTAGACTCTATCTTTAGATTGGAGGCCTTGGGCTATTAGTTTTCACTGCCTTCAGGTTTGAGGCTTTTGCAAATGCCAACCCTGAAAAATCTGTAGTTCAATAGTCTAGCCCTATGGAGAGTCCTAAGCAAGCAGAGGTAGGGCAATGTATGTGGGGTGGTGGTAGAGGGGAATTGGTTGTCAGCAGTAATTTTGATGAATGAAAATTTAATATGAACCATATTATATATATATATATATATATATATATATATATATATGTATGTATGTATATATCTATCTATCTGTCTATCTATCTATCTATCTATCATCTATCTATATCTATATCTATATCTATATCTATATCTATATCTATATCTATATCTATATCTATATCTATATATATGTATGTATATATCTATCTGTCTATCTATCTATCATCTATCTATATCTATATCTATATCTATATCTATATCTATATCTATATCTATATCTATATCTATCTCGTTCAAAAGCCACCTGAAAGGTATGAAAAGGTTGAGGTGGTAGATTAAAGAGAGAATTTCTTTGGGAAAATGTGTGGGAGTATTTTCCCTCCAGCTATTCCAAAAAAAAGGAGGCGGGATGTAGTCCTTTGCCTCAAGTCTAGTGAGAAGTTGAAAAGACCCAGGTAGGGAGCTAGATTGTTTACCCTGGATACAGTGAACATGGTTGGTATTCTAAAGGGCTCCGACCACTAGTGAGGCATGCACACAGCCAAATGTGAACCCATATCAGCCGTGCAACTGGAGTCAGCTCCTGCCTGGTCCTGCTTTGCCAAGTATGGACTCTCAGGTTCCTGAATAGTGGGAGGTCTGGGAGCCCTGGAAGGGGCTGGGCAAGCATGGGCATGAGCAGAAAGTTTTGGGGACGCTCAGCCCAGAAGATATGTCCCTACTGCTGTGGGAGCACATCAACACATGCACACTCCGTACGGCTGAGTAGTGCGTACCAGCTGATTAGGGGACCTGACCAGCACAGGGAGTGGGGGCTGTGATTAGGGAGCACCTGCACTGCTGGGGAACCCTGGTCAAGTTGTGTGTTTCCGATGGAGGAGAGGTCAGCCATGGATGCAGGAGAAAGAGAACTGGCCTTTAAACAGACTTTGCCCAAGATGGCTGCTTGGCAGGGAGATAGGACAACAGCAGAGAGGGTAACGGTGGAGGGGAAACTGCATCAATGATGGCATTTTTGTGCTAGACCAGACCCTTTTGGCAGTCTGTCTGTGGACGACCTCTTCCGGAGGACTGTTTTCCAGTGCATACATGAAATTCGTTGAATTGCAGAGGAAAGCTATTACATCTAAGTAGAGTTATCAAACTATTTAAAAGATCTTCACACATTCAAGAACCAGATCTAGTATCAGTTCTCGCAATTACCATAATTTTTGTTATTTTGAAACAGTGATAAGCGTAAACAATATTTTGAAATATCTTCACAATCACAATGTCATATGTATGAAGCTATGTTTGATTTCGCCGGTGACAGTCACAAGTACTGCCAGTAAATCCACATTGGGAATCAAAGGCAATGCTAAATTTCCATTAGATTGCACATTAATAATTGATGGACATGACAAATTTCAGTTAGAGATCCATGTAAATAGTTTTTTTCCCCCATTCAAGGTGAAGGACCCCAGGTAAGTAGCCCTGAACTGAACCAAGAACTTGCTGGTGAAAACTCCACAAAAACACCCCTCAAGAGACAGTTAATTTTAAACATCTGCTGTGGCCAGATACATATGGATACTCTTCAAGGCATTTTTGAGCCTCTCACCTCTCTTCCCTTTTCTGTCTCAACCAGGAGGTTCAGAAGTCATGTAATGCTGGTGTGAATGTAAACTGGTACGGATAGCCCTCAAAAAAATAAGAATAGAGCTACCATATTACCTAGCAATCCCTCTTCTGGGTAGCAACCCAAAACTTTTGAAAACACTTATTAATAAGGATGTATGTACCCTTATGTTCAGGGCAGCATTATTCACAATAGCCAAGACATGGAAACAACCTATGTGTCCTTCAACCAATAGTTGGCTAAAGAAAATGTGGTACATATATACAATGGAATACTACTCAGCTGTTAAAAGATGAAATATTGACATCTGTGACAACATGGATGGATTTTGAGACTATTATGCTAAGTGAAATAAGTCACATGGAAAAGGATAAGAACCATATGATTTCACTCATATGTGGGATATAAAACAAAACGTAACAAACGAACAAACAAAACAAACACACATAAATACAGACCATGGAGGGAATGAAGGGAGGGGAGAGGATGAGGAAGGTAAAGGGGGTCAAATATATGGTGATGGAAGGAGACAATGAGCACACAATATGTTAAGCAGATGTTGTATTATAATGTTGTACACCTGAAACTTATATAATATTATTAACCAATGTGATCCCAATAAATTTAATTTTAAAAAAGTTAACACAGGGAGTGGTAGTAGAGGGAGGGAGCGGGCAGAGTGAATAAGAAAGAAGTCTCTCTTCCCTTGCAGGGGATTTCCAGAACGGCTGCAGGATCAAGCCAGGTGAGAGGCTCTAATTTTGAGGGAAGTTCAGATATTTGATTATTATACTGGACCACACATATTCAACTCTGAACAGAGACTGTTTTAAGTAGCAAAAGGGTCTGTAGTTCCTTTTCTTATCTCGGAGGGAATATGGAAGCTGTGCTGTGGGGGCTGCCTGCAGTTCATACAATGTTGGGGTATGGTCTCACCCCACAGGACAGATTTGAAAGGGCAATTGTGAGGGAAAATTAAGTTGCTTTTTGATTACACCCCTTGAGCCCTGCTAATTCAATTCAATACATATTAGTCATGACATGAGGTATGTGTACATACACTTTAAAAAACAGTTTCTCTGCCTGAAAAATAATATGCTATGGGTTACAGAACTAAACAACCTGGGTGAAAATTCTGGTGAACTACTTACTGTTCCTAAACTAATGTATGCCCCAGATTACTCATTTGTAAAATGGGACTAATGTTATACGTGTACAGCATATGTAATACCTAAGGATCAAAAAAGATTAAATGTGTTAATGTATACAAAATGTGCTACACAAATATTAGCTATTGTTATTAATTAGGTTTGTTACCTTATCCCCTTGCCACTCTCAGTTGTCCCTAAGGAATCTCCATTGAACCCTAGAAATCTAAAAAGTAGGAGTTGGAAACCATAGTTTCAGAATATCTGTATCTGCCTCCTAGAGGTCAGGTATTTGGGCTGATTCTGCACTTCGTGCTCCAGTGAAAGAAATGTCTCAACCTTCTGGTAGTGTCCCTAGTACTTCCGAAGGGTCAAACACCTGACCAGCCCCTCGCAGGCAGCCATTCAGATCACAGCCTGGGCATTCCTCCTGCTGCCCCATTTTGAATAAAAGCTTTCATGAACCCACTATGGTGTAAGACAATTTTTCAGAAGCCATTTATGTGAAAAGCAGTTGTTAAACATCGCAGGGAGCTAAGGGCCTTTCCAGTTGTTAGACATCACAGGTTGCTAAGGGAGGTGTTATCCTTAAATTTCAGCAACAATAAACAAAATGGCTGGCGAATACACCCAACCTGATGTGTGTAAATGTTTCTGGCAGTGTGTTATTGAAAGATTGTTGGGCTAGGGTCAAGCAATCTTGGATGAAATCACCACTTATCATTCACCAGCTGTGTGAAATTTAGTACATTTGTTAATGTCTCTGAAAGGCAGCGTCCTTTCCAAAACCACACAAATAACCGGTAACATTTTTATATGGTTGTTGTGAGAATTACACGAGATAAGGCTTAGGTGCTCAGTTGTGTCGATACATTCCCCTTACCCTTTATAGGAGATGAATGTTACTCAGACGTCAGCTGCAGATCTCTGTTGCCCTGGAGATGATGCTAAACAGGACTCCACCTTTCTCCTTCCAACCTTACAGATTTAACAGTCCCTGCAAGTCCTAACAGTCCTCAGTATTTTTTGTGAAATCCACATGAGGGGGCAGAAATGGAGAGTCACATTCCTGTGACTAGCTCAGCATCCCAGGCTCTGCCTTACAAGCATGTTATCTTTCTCTCACATCACTTTGTCCAGTAGAAATGCTCGACCCCCTTGCGAGTTTCCGCAAAGAACCAAAACAGGAACCTGACCTACTCATGTGCTGTATTGATGTGTTACATAGATCGCTGTGAAAATGTGGGAGTCAAGATGGATTAGAAGTGCACTTCTGGCAGCACACTACCTCCCCATTCTAAATACTCTTTCTGCACGCTGTCACCATGGAGTGTCCCTGGCCCTCTCACATACAGTCATATGCTCTCCATTTTGGTGGACCTCTTCCCCTTCTCATTCCTCCTCTTTTCCTTTGTACCACTTGTCCTTGGAGCTCCCTCCCAGCCATAGAGATAACACTGCTTCCCTCTTGCTCCTGCAGAATAGCTTCCCACAGCCTTTGATACCCTACTTGTTGATATTCCTGGTTGGAGTATATTCATTAGGTATTTCTCAGCAATAACCCACAATAAAACACAGTGACTTACATAGACTAGTGAGCAACAATGCTTATTTTTATCAGCAGGTGTTTCTGCTGAAATAGGCTGGGCTCCACTGATCTTGCTTGGCTTTGCTCGTGCATTTGCAGTCCGCTGGGTTGGTCAACTAGGGGTTGCTTGATCTAGAATAGCCTCAATTGCATAGCTGACTAAATGGTGGCTATGGAGATGTAGGTACTTGGGCCAGGGGTCTGATATCATACAGAATGCCAGCCTGGGCTGATTTACATGGCAGAGCAGGAGAGTGAGGACAAGTGTGTAAAATCTTTTGAGGCTTAGCCTCAGGACCGATAGACTGTCACTTCTACCACATGCTATTGGCCGGAGCAAATCACAAGTTCAGTTCAGATTTAATGGTGGACAAATAGACGCCACCTCTTAATGAGCGGAGCTGCAAAGTCACATCACAAAGGGAATGGATACAGGGAGGGGGAACCATCTGTGCTATATTTGCAATCTATCTATCATGCTCTGTCTTACCCATCCCAAGCTGGTTCTTGGAGATATTCTCACAAGGACAACTTCTTCCATGAGAGACATTATGGCGCAACTGATATTATAATAGAAACATTTCCCCCCATGTTATAGAAACATGACTCAACTTCCTTTGAAAAGGACAATTGCACAAGTTACTTTGCTTATTATCTTGGTTCTGTTTGTAGACAAGGGAAAGCTGAAACTTAAGACCTCTACTCCTTCCCAAACAGATGTTTCTCTTCTCCTTAGGTAGGAATAGTCTGAAAAAAAGTACATCAAGTGATTCTGTGGAACTGGAGACACTATGCATAGCCCCTCAGGAAGATCCATGAGACACAAAACAATGGTTTATGGACCTGAACGATGACAACAGCACTTTGAAAAATTGTAAAGAACTCCTGAAATATTCTGTCTTCTTCCTCTTTTTTGTCTGTTTGCTTGAAACTTTAATAAAAAATAGATTTTAAAGACTCAGAACCAATAGGTTGCCAATTGGGACATCAGGTTTATTTTAAAAAAAATTGTTATTATTACATATTTCCTATTTAACAATTGAATTCGAGTATTTTAGAAAAGAAAGTTATTTAAAATATGATTAAAAATTAGTAAAATCAAAATAAATAGTCTTGGTGCATTTTATGTAAACTATTTAAAAAATCTTTTGTTAAGATGAAGATATACCCTTTGGCCTAAGAAATAATTTAAAGTGGATCAAAGCGAATTGGCCCTCTCACAGAAACAATTTAGCAAACTTATTGAGAAGCAATTTGGCTATAAACTATTCAGCTAAAAACTGGCACACTAATTCAAATTCTGATTATATATAGGAAATACATCTGAATATGTAAATAAGCTATCTGCACACAAATACTACACCCTGAAAAATAAATTCATTAATATGAAAAAGTATACCATGACACAACTTAAATCACATTTTGTGATAATTTTAACGTGTAACTTTTATTGGACAGAATAAATTACCCAGAATTAAGGACATACCATGAATTTGGAGACATTTATTCATGCCTGTGATGTGTCTAACATTTTTCCATGGTGAAAAATGGTCTCCCAAAATAAAGAAATAAATCTAGTCATACATCATTTGTGTGTCTTGTTTCCTTCTATCATTTATTTATTTATTTATTTATTTATTTATTTATTTATTTATTTATCTGTTCACTCATTCATTCAATTCTCACTGAGCCCCCACTAAGTGCCAAGCACTGTACTATATATATTAAGAAAGTGCCTTACTTAATCATTTTAATAACTGAAATTTCAGTATTATTCCTCCATTTAGAGATAAAAAAAGAAAGGTTTAGGGAGTTTAAATAAGTTTCTTTATCTAGTAATTAACATAGTCAGGTGCTAGTTTAAATATGGCAGAACTTCACAACCTGAGTTTTAATCATAAGTTCATGAAAAATGAGCTCAAATTTACATTATATACATATGTACTGTGTCACATCAAACCCATTATATGCAAGATTTAGAGAATGCTCAGGCCCTTCTATCGCCATGATTTTTTTCCAGTACTCAGGTGTGAGCATATAGTTTCAGACAAATTTCGTTATTAATGAGTGAAACAGAAAATTACTAAAAATGCAAAACTGGTGCCTGAGTCCAATATATGTAGCAAAGTTTCTTTGTAAATGTAGAGGTCAGTGTAAATATCTTGGTTTAAGTTTTAGTTTTCTATTAAAAAGCTAACCTTCATTGGTCTTCTTTCAAGCTCAGTTTATGACTTCTAGTTCAAGAGTCAGTTGCCAATTCATGTCACTTAATAGACTTCCAATTAATATTTGCTGAATACAAGAATGTCAGTGAAATGTTTGATTAACTTATGTTTTGCTAGGTTCCAATATATACCTATTATTTTTGGTGGTTCACGTTCCAATACCCCATATCTGCCCATTCAAAATCATTAATATTATCATGTCTGGCCTGTATTGTATTTTATTACTATTGTAGTAATATTCCTTGAAGTTCAAAGTCAGCTCAGTAGACTTCCTAGAAGATTTCATGTATTTCCATATTAATTTATTTGATTTTTTTAAACTCAGTTTTCATTTTTATTTGATAGTTCTCTCTGTTTAGTAATGCTGCATTTGATATTAAAACATCCTCCCTGGTATTCACTCCTTGCACAGAAATTATTTGGTCAGATAATGAGATTTCTCATTAAGGCCGCCAAACATCTGCATATTAGCAAATCAAGGTCTGAGAAATCGATTATTTGGCCTAATCAGAAATGGATGTTTCTTGAGAAGCTCCAAGATGACAGAGTAGATAAACACTGTGCCTGCTTCCTTCCATGAACAAATTAAAATTACAACTAAATTACAGAGCCATCAACCTGGAGAACCATCTGAAGTCTGGCTGAACAAAAGTTTTATAACTAAGGATATAAAGAACAAGCCATGTCGATACTGGTAGGAGGGGCAGAGACATGGAACTGGCTAACCCCAAACTCTGTGTGGCAGTGAGAACCAGGAGGGATATCTTGGTCATGGAGGTTGCCTCCCAGAGGAGAGAGGGACCCCAGACACACACCGACCTCCCCAGCCCAGAATACTGGTGCTGGGAAGAGGAGCCCCCACAACATCTGGCAGTGAAAAACAGTGGGGATTCCAACCATCTGGGTGGTACAGAAGGCAGCAGGAAAGCCAGGTGTCCTCTTAAAGGGCCCATGCACAGACTCTCTCACTCCTAGGCACACAAGGGGCACTCCTGAAGCATCCAGTGCAGGTTACCAGGGAGACTGTGCCACAGGGCCCCACAGGGCACCTACTACATAAGGCCACCAGCCAAGACTGGGGGATATAGCAGATCTACCTAATACATAGAAACAAACAGAGAGGTGGCCAAAATGAGGAAATAAAGAAATACATCCCAAATAAAAGAACAGGAAAACACTCCAGAAAAAGAACAAAACAAAATGGAGGCAAGCAACCTATCAGATACAAAGTTCAAAAAAATAGTTATAAGGATGCTCAAGGAACTTAGTGAGAACTTCAACAAAGAGATAGCAGGCATAAAAAAGGACACAGAAACCCTAAAAAAGAATGAGTCAGCAATGAAGAATGCATTCACTGAAATAAAGAATATACAAGAAGGAATCATCAGTAGACTAGATGAAGCAGAGGGTTGAATTAGCAATTTGGAAGATAAGGTAGCAGAAAACACCCAATCAAAACAACAAAAAGAATCCAAACAAATGAGGAGAGTTTAAAAGACCTCTGGGACAACATCAAGCATAACAACATTTGCATTATAGTACCAGAAGGAGAATAGAGAAAGCAAGGGTTTGAGAACACATTTGAAAAAATAATGACTGAAAACTTTCCTAACTTGTGAAACACACATACATGTCCAGGAAGCACAGAGAGTCCCAAACAAGATGAACCCAAACAGGCTCACACCAAGACACATTATAATTAGAATGGCAAAGGTTAAAGACAAAAGAGAATACTAAAAGTAGCAAGAGAAAGGCAATTAGTAACTTATAAGGGAGCTCCCATAAGACTGTCGGCTGATTTCTCAACAGAAACTTCGCAGGCCAGAAGGGATTGGCACAAAATATGCAACGTGATGAAAAGCAAGGACCTACAACCAAAACATTACTCTCCAAGCAAAGCGATCATTTAGAATTGAAGGACATAAAAAGAGCTTCCTAGATAAGAAAAAGCTAAAGAAGTTTACCATCACCAAACCAGTATTACAAGAAATGTTAGAGGGATTTCTGTAAAACGGGGGGAAGGGAAATCAAAATTATGAATACTAAAATGGCAATAGCTACGTATCTATCAACAATTACTTTCAATGTAAGTGGATTAAATGCTCCAATCAAAAGACATAGGGGGGCTGAATGGATAAGAAAACAAGACCCTTATATAGGCTGCCTACAAGACACTCACTTCAGATTGAAAGACGCACACAGACAGAACATAAATGGATGAAAAAGGTATTTCATGAAAATGGATATTTAAAACAAACAAACAAACAAACAAACAACAACAACAACAAAAAACTGGCATAGCAATACTTATACCAGGCCGAATAAACTTTAAAACAAAGTCTATAACAAGAGACAAAGAAAGAACTAGTAATCCCACTTCAGGGTTTTTATCTGAAGGAACCCAAATGCTACTTCACGGGGATGTGCGCATCCATATGTTCATTGCAGTATTGTTTACAATGGCCAAGATGTGCAGACAGCCTGAGTGTCTGTCACTGATGAATGGATAAAGAGGAAGTTGTACATATATGCGATGGAATATTGCTCAGCCAGGATTCTTGCCATCTGCAGCAGCATGGATGGATCCGAGGGATATTGTACTAAGTAGAGTGTCAGAGAAAAACAGATGTCATGTGATTTTTTGCTTATATGTGGAATCTAAAAACAAAACAAATTTGTAGATACAGAGAACATATTGATGGTTGCCAGATGGGAGGGGGGTTGAGGGTAAGTGAAAAAGGGGGAAGCGTTAAGAAGTACAAATTGGTTGTTACACAGTAGTCATGGGGATGTATAGCATAAGGTATAGCATAAGGAATATAGTCAATAATATTGTAATAACTATGTATGGTATCAGGTGGGTACTAGATTTGTTGGGGTTATAGTTGGGAGGGGGTTGGAGGGCAGGGTGAAAAAAGGTGAAGGGATTAAGAAGTACAAACTGATAGTTACAAAATTGTCATGGAGATGTAAAGCACAGGGAATATAGTCAACGATATGCTAATAACTATGTATACTGCTAGGTGACTACTAGACTATCCAGGAGGATCATTTCTTAAATTTCTAACTATATGCTGTATATCTGAAATTAATATAAAGTAATATTGAATGTCAACTGTAATTGAAAAATTACAAAGGGAGGGAAAGGTGAAGGGCAATAAGTGGTCCAAATTTCCAGTTATAAAACTCATGGGGATGTAATGTACAGCATAGGGAATATAGTCAATAACGTTGTACTCATGTGGTATGGTGCCAGATGTTTGCTGGACTTCTGGTGATCACTTATTTAGGTTTATAAATGTTGAATAACTATGGTGTACACCTGAAACGAATATATTGTATGTTAGCTATATTTTAATTAAAATTCTTTAAAAAATAAAATAATTTTTTTTAAAAAAAGAAATGGATATTTCTTAAGCAGAGACGCAAACTCCCCAATATATCAGAAGATCCAGAAAGAAGTGGCTGGAGCCAATGAGAAGCCAGAAAACTCAGAGGCTCACACCATCCTTTTGGAGATGACTCTGATGTGTATAACTGAAGTGATTCCCCATCTACCTCCTCTTATTTTTTCTTCAAACACGGACACTCTCGACTCTCCTTGCAGTCCATTAATACCTTGGATGCAGAGCTAGTTATTCTACTTATTTATTCATAGTGCTGTCTCCTTCATTGCGAGTACGGTATGGGTAGACAGCATGTTTTCTCTCTGTCCATATCTCTTAATCCTGGCACATGACCAGACACCCAGTTTTTTGAAAAAAAAAAAAAATGTTTGTTGGAAGGGTTCATGAGAGGTGTTTTCATGCCAGAAGCCACATAAAATATCCCATTGAATTTCACTGGCCATGAATTTAGCTATATGCTCACCTCTGAACCAATCACAGTGGTAAAGGAAAAGTTAATATGATTGATTTCAGCCAGTCTGGACCCATATCTACAGTTGAAGGTGGGGTCCATTCCTATCTAACTACAAAGGTAAGAATGGAAAAAAGTTAATCTCCACCCCGGCCCCTTCTTGCCTCCCCCACCCCAAATAGAATCAAGACTCTGAGCAACTGAAGAAAATTAAGTGATACAACAGCAAATAGCAGGTATCTAACACAGGAGGTTACAAGAGAAGGATGATGCTAATTGACGTACTCAGGTATGCTTACACCTGAATTTTGTTACCAGTTGAAATCAGCATGCCAGAAGTACTATCATCTGACGCCCTTAGTTTTATATTTTGTAAAACTTAGTTTTATGTAAGTGTTTTTCCCACAAATGACAGCACCTAAACTAATTTTACGTCAGTTATGATCATTTGCAAAAAGGCCACGATGTGTCTCATCTTTATTTAGCTTAGTGGTCCAAGATCGGACTGCAGCAGCTCTTTGTTGATGAGTGCAGGTTCCCATTCCAGAAGATATTTTCCCCCTCAGCCTGCTTGTTGTTCTGCCCCACTGGGCAATGCCCTTGCCCCCTGGCCTGACTGTCCCCTAAACAATGAATAACCCACTATTAAGGATTCACATCAACTCCCTGGAATATGTCCCGGATTCATCTCTAACTATCCATGACTTAGTGACCTCACTTACAGTAGGAAATATTAACAGTGCTTCTCTACGAACCTCATGAGGATGCCATAAGATACAGAAACAGTATTAAGATTCTTTTAAATTCACAAGTAGCATCAAGTTAATCTGGTCCATGTGAAATTAATTTAAATATTAAGGCTCTTTAAATGCAAATAGTGATGTTTGCAATAATATAATAACATACTGTATCCCTGGAGCTTATGGTAGATGTTAAAATAAAAGCATTGACAATAGAAGTGTTCTATTAGCAACAGCGTAACATCAAGGTGGCATAAGAAGAACCTGACAACATTAGGGGAAGTTTCCTTAGAAGAAAAAAAAAAAAAAAAAGATTTAAAAATAAAATGCTGCAGCGCAAAGTAATGGATCGATCATTTGAAAGTACATTATAATCACAAGGTGGAAATGGCATGGGGAGAGTCTGCTGATCAAAATAGAGATTTTATTGGTGAGGATTCCTAATACACTTTGAAGAAGGATGTGTGGAAGCCAGGCTTTTTCCGTCGTTGGATCTGATTCTTTGGGCATGGAGCCTCGGTAAACACATGCTTCATGGGAACCTACGAGGATCATTTGTCCTTTGGAACGAAACCTCTATGGATAAAACCCTGTTTCTCAGGGTAAGATGTGGTTTTGAACATCCTGGAAAAATACACCTACACCTGATTTATTAGAGTAGCTCTGGCCAGGATAGGGTTTCAGCTTGGCTTGAGCTGGCAGCCCAGATGTTCCCCCAGAACATGGCATACCCCCATGGCTCTGGAGGAGTCACTCACCATGCCCTACAATCCAAACAAAACCTTCTTTGTGAAACGGGAAGAGAGAGTCAGGTTGCGCTCCCAGCCCAGCTGCCAATCCCTCCTCATTTGGAACCCTTTCCTACTCTCCCCAGGGCTCCATCAAAAGGTTAGCAGAAACATTTACCTCCAGGCATCGACTGTGTCAGAAGCCTGACAGCTTGTTTTTATATATATTTTGTTACACTTAAGCATGGGTACTGTTTTAGGGGAGAAATAAGATGAAAAGTCTATTAGTTGCTTTGCTTTGTGATTCTTTCTGCATTTTTGTTTGTTTGTTCAGTCCTAGCTAATGCACAGCTGACCTTATTATAGTCTCCAAAGAGCGGCTTATCTGACGAATGGTCTATACAGAGAGTTAGAAAGCAGGTATGGTGAGTGACTTTGGTACCCAAAAGAAAAAAAATCTTCTTCCAAGTAAAGCTTGGCCTCAGACCTTGACTCAAGAAGTACCAAAGGGAATATTTGACCCCTATCTCCAATGTGTTCATGTATTTTTGATGGCTCCTTAAGCCAGAAAAACTGATGTGAACTGGGCCATGATAATAAGCTACAAAGTCACAGCAATAAAAGTGGCAGTATCTGTCTTTCCCCATCTAGTCTCTATTTCTTGGATCGATTAGACCTCAGGAAGTGTATCAGTAAGAAACCGCAGTGTAACAAACCATGTAGAAACTCAGTGGCTTCAAACAATAGCATTTATTATCATTCTCCCATCTGTGGGTCAACCAGGTGGTTCTGATTTCGCCTCTGCTCACTAATACATTAGTGCTACCTCCGGGTCAGGTAGGCAAGTCTGCTTATTTTGGCTGGACTTTTATACATGTTTGGGAGTTCAGCTAGCTGGGGTTGATCCAGGAAAACTTGGAATTGGACAGTTGTGCTCTTCTCCTCATGGTTTCTTGTCTTCCAGGAACATATCTCAGGCTTCTTCACAAGGTTGCAGCATTTTTGAGAAAATGGGGAAGGAGAGTATAAGGTTTCTTGAGGCCAAGGCTCAGATCTGGCGTACTGTCACTTCCAGCATATTCTACTGGTCAAAGATTGACACAAAGGCAAGCCCAGAGTCTCATGGGAGGACACAACCAAAGGATATGGATACCGGGGTGGGGAGACATGAAAATTATGGCTACATTACTACCTAACCTTGTGAAGTTGGATGTGACTGTACTTGAAAAGAGTCTTTCTGTTTTCTACTTCCTGCCTGAATGGACGGAATGTTGTATCTCCCTAAAATTCATATATTAAAACCCTACCCCCACATGTGATGGTAGTAGAAGGTGGGGCCTTTGCGAGATAATTAGTATTAGATGAGCTCATGAAGGTGGAGTCATGAAGGGGATTAATGCCCTTCTAAGAGTCACAAGAAAGCTTGTTTCTACTCTCTGCTTTTTCACCATATGAGAATGCAACAAGGGTTCGGCAGGTGAGACCCAGAAGAGGGCCCTCACCAGAACCTGACCGTGCTGGCATCCTGATCTTGGATCTCCAGGCCCCACAACTGCGAGAAGTAAATTTCTGTTTCTGAACCACACCATCTATGGTACTTTGTTATAGCAGCCTGCACTGCCTAAGCCACTGTCCTCACACTGAGTGGATAAGTTCAAACTAGCTCGTAATATATGTTGGTTCACATTTGGCCTTATATCCATTGGTTAAAAGGTTAGAATCCATTAACAGATGTGAGTGATTGGCTCCCCTAACCTCCAATACTTAGAGTGAAAAATGAGCAAAACACCTCAAAGGAGATCAATGGTTCTCCATGCTCACTGGTCCTCCTCTTTCACCTGGATGGTTGCCAACGACCCAAGTCTCCTGCCTCTAGTTCTTCTCTTCTTTGTTCTCATATTCGGCTCCCTCCCACTGAGACTCTATTAACTTATGATAGTACACATTCCATATTAAAATTGCCTCTTATAAACTCCCCTGTTAGAATACGAAGTGCTCTCATGTAAGGTAGACTACCTATGATCCATGGAATAAGTACTCAATAATAAATTGGCAGATCCCAAGTGAATGAATACAAGGACGGATGAGGAAACTAAGTACAGGTGCTGTTGAGTTTGGTTATCTAACATCCTGCTGATAGAACTGGGAACTAGATACATGCAAGGAAGGCACCATTCCCCCATGTTAAGGAATCAAAATTACAGTGTTTGTCTGCCCTTGCGTGTCTCTAAAACAAAAAGTAAACAAATCAAGGAGCTCAGGGGTCCCATATAGTTACATTGGTGGTATTGTCGAAACAAATAATCTGTGCCCATGACCTTACAGACCTGAATACTATGAGGGGGATCGTATCATAAAATACTTAAGAGCAAGGATGACTCATATAACTTTCATTTGAGGTCTAACTCTACTTCCCTAGGAGAAAACATAACTCTAGTAATTAGAAGTGATCTGTTGTTCCTACCAGGGACTCAGGCAGGCTTTTTAAATCCTGTCTAAACTTCTGTGTTTCTCTCCGGGCCGTGGATCTCCCAGGACAGCAGTGGCTAAATTCTCATCATCCCTTCATTTTCATCCTGAAAGAGGATCATCATGGGGGTTTCTAGATCATTCATCAAAATCTTTATTCAACGATCGATTCAGACACTTAGAAGTCTTTTGTGCTATAGTTGATCTACCCTTCACTTTCCTGACAAGTGAATTGTGTAGAAAGAACGGGAGAGAGGAAGATTCAGAGTGGGGCAGAAATCTGTCTGGAGTTTAGGAGGGGAATTTATGCCAGGTCACTTTCCACTGTTTCTGCCACTCCAGACTGCATCGAGTTTATCTGAGCCTGGCAATGGGAGGCAAATATGTTGGAACAGAGGTTCCCAAACTTCAGAATAAAATCAGAATAACCAAGGGAAATTTAAAATCTGTAATACCTGAGCCCCTATTCTAGAAATTCTGTTTTAGTAGGCCTGGGATAAGGCCAGTAATTAACACTTATTAGAGTGAAGGAGTGTCCTTGAGTGAAGTGGTGTCCTAGAGTAAAGGAGTGTCCAAATGAATGTAGTCTCCTTTTGACAGAGGACAGATCTGAGATGCCCAAGGTCAGTGCTAAATTCGTGGTTGGCTGATAAAGGTAGAGGACACTTATAATTTAACCAGTAACCCAAGCCATTTCTGATGCTCTGACCCTATGCTGGAAATACGTGTAAATGGAAATTAACCATGGTATTACCTAGTCACTTGTTTTATTTAATCTTTTAAACTATAAAGTCATTTACATGTAAATTTGATTGAAATAAGCAATCAGGGGAAAGAGTTAGTGTGTTTCATAGGCTTTTGAATTGTAGCCCTGATGTTATAAATTTCTAAATCTTCATTCATTTGGAAAATGAACAAACTACAAATGTGGTACATTGCACATATTTGATGCTTTCCTTATTTTTTCTTCAAAATAAGTTGTGATGGCTTTATTCAAGACCTTTCTTACTCTGATAAGTGTTGTTTTTTTAATCATTTTTGTACATACAGCATACTCTTACAGCCTAGGGATCGAAGGAGAGTTGAATAAATATTTGCTCTATTACTAGTGCTAAAACAGGAACATATCCTCATGTCGGCTGCGTTGGCGAAAGTGTGGAGTTTGGGCTGGACCTCTGACTTTGGCTGCTATTCAGTGATATTTTCTGTTGTGGGCACCTTGGGAGTCAGTTTCATCAGCGTGTCATTGAGAAGAAACCAGGGATGGAAGAATGAGCCATTAGAAGCATTTCTTTTGCATAAGGATTGGGTGATTTTTCTGGAAAAGACAGTGAAAGATGTAAATTTACAATCTCACTCCCATGTCAAACACACACACACACACACACACACACACACACATCAGGTAACTTAGTCCAATATCCTTTCTCTTTATGGACTAGGTCCCAGCTCTCTGCCATCTCCACTGAGGCTGTGAAAATCGTCAATTTAGCCGACAGCTGGAGCAGGAATTTTAAAAAAGCCACACTGTGGGGCAAATCTCAGTGAAATGATGGGGGACTCACAGTCACTTGTGTTGGTGTGTGCAGTGGGGGTGAGTGGGGTCTTCTCTCTTTCAAATCAAAAATGTTCCTGTCTCTCCATTCCATTTTTTCTCGAGTAACATTGGGCACTCGGTTTGCACAACTTGGCCCATGCAAGTGGATGGCGCTCTGACATCTGTCAGGCCTCAGGGAGCCCGTCTCCAAGGATTAAGAAGAGGAGCCTTCCCATATGTGGATTTGTGTGCTTTGTTTATTCGTGTCTGCATCTGTGCTGTTTGGTTTTCTGCTTGGCTTAAGAGCTTCTTGTCCTTGAGGATCCGGGCACTGCCCCAAATGCCTTAGGCTGGCTTGGGCCCTCAGGGTAGGAATCCAGAAGTCTCCATTACAGCTTTTGGTAAAGAATCAATATCTGGAGAAGGCATTCCCTTCTCTGCCTATGAAGCAGTGGGACTCTCACTGTGTTTGTGCTCATGCCTTTTGGTATCCAAGAACGCTGATGACTTTGTGCAAGGATAGAGAAACGACATCATAAGGGGCTTCATAATCATCAAAGAGCCCACTAAATGTTCGAATCCACTTAACTTGCCAGAATGTATGTTTTCTCTCCATTATAACTTACTGGTTAGACAGCAGTATATAAATGGCTCTGGTTTGCAGGCCGAAAGGGACACAGGACTGGTACAGAAACAAGATAAGAAAAGAATGCTCACCAGGGAAGCCAGCACAATAGAGAACTATCATGGAGGGAAAAAGGTGCGGAGGAGTTGAAGTCACCAGTTATGTGTCTGTGGGCAAAACATGGCCTCCAGGAAACCCAGCTCCTTGCCTGAGCCTGGGCCCACTGGTGCTAATAGAGTTAATAAGGTTCAGGCTCTGATGGAAGGGGGGGGGAGGCAGCTGGTGGGTGCTGGGCTTGGCACAGGGCTTCAGGCCCCCCTGCATTCTCCTCCTCTGGGGCTGCTGGATTGCTGCAATCCTGAGCAGCTGTTGTGCTCTGGCTGCCAGAATAACCTTTGGAAACCAAGTCCCAGAAATAACAGGGGTTTCTATTCAGGCCTCAGAGAGGCGAGTGAAGGAAGACTTCGGAATTGCACCTTCCACGAGAGATGCAAAAGCAATGTTTATCAAAGCACAGCAGTCCCAGGTCCCCAGGACCCTTTGCCAGGGTGCAGCCCTTGGGCCGCTGGCACCAAAAGGAGAAATAAGGGGGGCACTTTCTAGGCTCCGCTTAATGCTGACTGGCTTGCAATGAACTCAGAATAGAATGGGTTTCAGAAGCAGGAAACGTTTTAGTGAAACAGCTCCTAGGCGGGTGCTAACCCAGCGGAGAGGTTTGAGAGTGACCAATGGGATTCTCTGGACTTCCTTTCTGGGCAGTGACCTGCATCAGATCCATCACAGGCCTGTGCCTGCCCAGCAGGGCAGATACGAGAATGAACTTGGAGCCAGGCCACCTAATTTGAATTTTGGCTCTGCCATTTACTAGCTGTGTGACCCTAGAGAAGTTACTTAATATCTCTGGCTCTCAATGTCTTCATCCATAAAATGAGGGTAAAAAAAATCACAGCTATCTCTAAGGATGTTCATTTGTTCAATGAGTTAAGGTGTGTAATGTGCTTAGACTGGAACACTCCGTAAGTGCTTATTTAAATAAACATCGCTTTGTTTACATGGGCAGTAAAAATAATTCCCTCTGGGGAGCAAAGGAGAGGCTGAGCCTGCACTTCTTGCACATTCTGAACTGGCAAGAAAAAGGCCTAGCGCAGTGGGGAAAAGGCCACGGTGACGCACAGCTGGCATCTGATTGGTCAGAGCCAATTCCACGTTCAGTGACATCACCTTGGTGACTTCAAATCAGCCATGGTGGGAGCATTTACACCACAGAAACTGGCGAATGCTACCATCGTGTTCTTCTTTCTGTTTTGTTTTAAAGAGCCAGTTGTTTACCAATATGTATTGTAGCACCAAAAAGGCCTAGGCAGTAGTGGACTACGTCTCCCAGCAGATTTTAGTTCTGTCTGGTTCAGATCTACCCAAGCATCCCCAGAATAAAAAAAGGAATTATAAGCGTATACTAGAACAAAAGGTAACATTTCTTGAGCACCTATTATAGACGAGTGTGTAAACGCTTTATATGCATTGGGTTATTTCATGATTACAGCAAACTTAGTAGTAGTTCTTTTTTACAGTAAAATAAGACCCAGATTGGATAAGTAACTTACTGCAGGGAAGCAGCTGAGCATGCTACAGGGTAGAGTCCACCCTAGTATGTATCCATGGGTCAGAAAACGTAAATTCATTCCCCACTCAAAATTTCATTGACCCATGGCATCCAAGGATTCCATAATGGAATTAAAACTACCTTCTAACGAAATACTTGGTGTTCCTAAGATCTATTTTAACTAGGCTAAAAGTTGTTATTAACATAAGTTAATCATCCAAAATAAATATATTAGACTTTTTCCATGTGCAGGACACTGTCCTGGGAACAGAGACTAATAAAGAGAAGCATGTGACTCGGTTCCTGGTCTGAAGGAGTTGGCAGACTTCTCCGTGAGAAGTTGCTTAAAAAGCCAGTCGTATTCCAAGGCAGGTCTTCCAGGAAATCTTTAAATAATGGAGTTCCCTGGTAGCAAGAGTGAGTAAAGAAATTCTCCAAGACTCAGGCCCTCATTTAACAGAAGTATCACATTGTACTATGCCTCATAGCTTCGTTGTGGGGGGTCAAAGGAGACTGTACATTTATACACTTAGTTCACTGGTAGGCGAATAAATAATAAGAAACCTTATACATCATCAATATTAATGGACTGATGACAGTTGAATAGAGTAAGAGGTCTGCAGAGGCTTCTCGTGTCAGAGGAAAGACAGAAAGATACTAGACCACAGCTAGGGGAAAATAATTTGAAACAGCCCTTCGTTGCTTTAGAACCTTTATAAATAAAGAGGAAATAAGAGTGTAACGCTTCGGAGTAAAGCAGGCTGGAATTCTGGCTCTGCCACTTACTTATATGACCTGACAGATTAGGGTCTCGACTCTTCTTATAACAGCAGCCAGCACACCCCTGTAAGAAGTAAATCAGATAAAGTCACACATGTGGTCAAAACTCTCGGATAGATCGCCCTTTCACTCAGGATAAAACGTCCTTATGACAGCCTTCCAGATCCTGTGATATAGCCCCATTACTTCTCTGTCCTCCTTCCTTTCTTTATCACTCTTTCCATCCCCATTGGCTTCTGTGTTCTTGGTCCTGCCTCAGAGACTTTGCCTCTGCTCTTCTCCCAGACACCAACATTGTTCTTTCCTTCACCTCCTTTAAGCCTCTGTTCAAATATCACTATCTCAAGGAAGTACAACCCTATCTCTCTATTTAAAATTGCAATCCACTTCCTACACCCACTCTGACACTCCAGGTAGCTCACCCAGAGCTCTTATTCCATTTCCATAGCACTTCTCACTATCTAAAATCCTACATAAGTTAATTTATTTGGTATAATTATTGTTTGTCTTCTAATTTCCCCTCTTGGACATCATTTCCATGAGGGCAAAGGGGTCTTTATCTATTTCATTTGCTGATACTTTTCAAGTCTTAGAAAAGTGACTAGCACACAGCAGAAACTCAATAAATATTTGTGGAATGAACAAATGAATTCCTTAACCTTTGCAAATCCCAGCGTCCCCTTCCTTCAAACCGGAGTGCTAATAGTAGTTAATTTATAGGATTATTATGAGAATTAACTGAGTGATACATATAAAGGATTAGCACAGTACTTGTTACCTGGTAAACATTCAATAAATCATTATCATTATTATTTGTTAACACTTTTCATCTCACACAGTCATACTAGTTTGGGTATAATCTCCATTTGTAAAGTAGCTCATCTCTCAGTCAAGGATTATTTTACTCAGTCAATATTGATTGTTTCCATGATCAGTTACATGAGCGGGAAGCACATTTCAGCTAGGCCACAGAGCTCTCAGACTGAGAATGAGAGAGTGAAGTTACGCTTCTGTCTCTTGGGTGCTACCGTGTTTCCCCCAAAACAAGACTGAGCTCTAATGCGTCTTTTGGAGCAAAAATTAATATAAGACCTGGTATTATATTATATTACATTATATTATATTATATTATATTATATTATATTATGTTATATTATATTATATAGACCTGGTCTTATGGTAAAATAAGACCAGTTCTTCTATTAATTTTTGCTCCAAAAGACGCATTAGAGCTGATTGTCCAGCTAGGTCGTATTTTTGGGGAAACAGTATAAGAAGCCTCTGGCTTTGGTTCTTCCCTGGGCATGCACCCGTCCTTTCATTCTTCTGAGCAAGCTCATAGCTCCCTCTTCTCCAGGAATCTGGGGTATACATGGCTGTGTATGGCCTGGTTGTCAGCTTTTACCTTAACTCTACATGACCTCCCCCATCATTTGTTCAATCCACTGATAAATTCTGAATCCCAAGAGAGAGCACATGATTGACCATGCTGGGCCACTCATCCATCACTTTCTCCTTTGGGCCAAGCTACTCCTTCCAGCGGCCTGTCCAGGGATAGGCAACAGGATTTGGGAGTGAGGAAGGCAATGGCTGTCCTGGCTATCATGCTGGCAGGAGAGCACAGTGCTCAGGAGCCCAGACTAGGATTATATATTGGCTGTGCTATTGACCTCAGACAGGTCACTGAACTGTTTGTGCTTCAATTCCCTTATTTGTAAAACTGGATAATGATAATCCTAATAACCTTAACCTCATAGGATAACTGTAAAATTAAAAGAGCTGATGTTTAGTTGAGTGATTTAGAATACAGACAGATGGATATATGTATGTGATTTCTGGAAGCCCCATCTAGGAAGCCAGTGAATACATCCAAAGCAGGGGGCACATATAGCAGGCCGTCAGCATATGTAAGATGCATACCTTCTTTCCCTCCGTGCTCACTTCTAATAAGTCTGTACCCAAGTGTGTGTCTGGAGAATCCAGGGAGCAAGGCCCCTGCTCCCTGCTGCTTTGAGAGATTAATGTCTCCCAGTACCCTCCACTCTTACGGGAAAGATCAGGCCTCTGAGTTGAACTGTGTGCATTTACTGGGAACTACATGCTGGAATATCTCCACCATTAATATCCCTCGCAGATTAAATACTTCTTTTCCTTCTTCTCAGTTAGCTCAGGCCCATTATCTTTGAATCACTGCTCTGTATCCTAGACCTGTGCCTCTATTTCTGGCCTAAACTTAATCTCTGCCCCTAAAAGCCATCAATTGCTCAAACAATGCCAGCTGTTCCTGGAATGGTGGGTTCCCCAGGTCCCTGAATACCACTATCCAAGAATACAAACCCTGGAAGGAAACAGGGGAGGTCACAGACCAAGCATCCATCTATCCATTCATCCATGCTTGCCTTTTAGCAGATGGTAGCCAGCCCCTGAGGGCCGTCCTGCTGGCAGAGTCGTGTCTGTGACATATGCACCAGCTCATGAAGTAGGTTTCACGGCAGCCTCCATATTCAACAGATGGGTGTGGTATTCTCCATCACTTAGCCAACAGAGGTCAAATCTAGCTACTCTAGTGGCCAGGAAGGGATTCAGGCCCCTGCTGCTGAGCTCCAGGCTGCAATTAATCAGAGCCAAGGGCCAATTCAGGGTCTGAACATTAAACTAGGCAGTTAAGCAAAGGGAGCAATTAGGATCCAAGATCAGGGTACTTGGCCAGAGCTGGAAATATGAAGGTCAGGACCTGGGGGAAGCACAGGCTGGAAATGGAATTCAGGGTCAAGAGTATAAGAGAATGAAGTCTGGGTGTCAATCAAAATGAAGAGCATAGGGAAGCAGAGTGAACAGGGCGATGGTGACCGTTGTCTGGTTCAAGAGCTGGAAAAGAACACAACCAGAAAGGCAGAGCCCCAGTGCAATAAAAGGGACTGACTGATGCCTAGCTGCCTGCTGGTGGGGCATTCTTTCCTGAGACTTCTCATCTTAGTTTTTGTGTCTCTTTAACTCTTCCATCAGGTCTTGCCTCTCTGGCTCCTCTTTAACCCCTCCACCATGGAAGCTGCATGCCAGAAGGAGGAGCAATGCAGATGATGAAATCCAGACAGCCTGAGTGTGAATCCTGCCTCTGCCCTATACGAGCTGATTAACTTTGGACAAATTACTAAACTTCTTTGTACCTCAGTTTCTTCGCCTTTTCAGTGGAGATCATAATGGTGCCAGATTTGGGGCTTTGAGTTTTAGTCAATCGGCGTAAAGCACTTAGAAGAGAGCCTGGCATATAATATGCATCATATACATGTTTACTTATTATTATTATAAAATGAATGCGTTGGTCCTTGGAGAAAAGGGTCATGCACAGGCCATCGGAGCTTGAAGTTTTCCAAATCTTGTAGAAGCCAAACTATGCCAAGATTGGGGGGGGAAAAAAAGTTTGAGATTTGGGATATTGTTATTATTGTACATTTTGGGGGGGGGGGAAGGGGAGAAGGTTCATTTTTCCAAGATTTCGCCTGATTGCCCCAGAAAGAAAACATTTTCATTGTGTGGTCATGATTGAGAACACATGTGAACCACACCCCACTTAGCTCAGCCCCTTTCCGTCCTTCGTCTGTCTGTCTCTCCCTCACTCCTGCTCTCTGGTACTAATTAGAAAGAAACCAAGTGGAATTTGGCATTTCCTTCCCAGTCTTGGTAGGGGAGCCTGTAGTGGATTAATTACCTCAAGCCATTCTGGCTTCCCTAAGGAACAATCAGTGATGGAGCTTGGGGTCCAGTGGCGTAGGGAGGCATGACACATTTAAGTCTCTACCCGAAGGGAACAGAAATTAATTTTAATAGGAGGCAGTGTGGTCTGAAGTTTAGTGGAGGAGGATAAGTAATCAAAAGTTATGTTTTCTGTCTTAGCTCAACCACTAACTTCTTGTGAGACTTGGCTCTGTGATAGAATTTAGCTTGTGGGGGAAATAAATCTACCTTTCGGCTAAGGAGTGCTGATGGTGGACAATGACAACAGCTAATATTTAATGAGTAAATTCGAGGCATGGACTTACTGTCGTGTGTGTGTGTGTGTCTGTGTGTGTATTTAATTTTCACTGGTAGGGCAGTGATTATTTCCATAATATAGATGAGGAAACAGGATCGGTAAATGTTATATGTGGTTTTCCCAAGGACCTAAATCTGGAATGTGATAGTGTACATCTCATACTCAATTCTGACTTAATCTCAAGTCCAAGATCTTAACTGCCCCATCTTATTGTGTATCAATACAGGGAGGTACAATTACGCATTTTAGAATTATTTTAAGAAACAAAACCAAGGGTCACATTTGAGGGGTTCCTAAAATGGTTCAATTGGTTGAACAATCCATTCCTCATCCAGCCTGATTATTCTTTGTTACTCTACTAATTTACTTTGGATGCAACTGTATTGCTGGTTCTGAGTTTTTAATAAATAAAACTAACCTTTAGAACGTTTCCAAAAATCAGCCAGTTGTTCCCATCCACGTGGACGTAGTATTTCTCGTGGAGTGTTACCTATAGTTGGAGCAGATCCTGAGCCAGAGGCTGTGCCTGAAATTGGGAGGGAAGTGGTGTGGGAGGGCCATTGTGGGCACAGCGCTTCTTCAAGGGTATTTCCAGAAGTGGGGAGGAACCTGATGTCCCACAGCAAAATCGGAAGCGGGAGTCAGAGGGAGAGGTCAAGCTGGTCATCAGGAGAAGGGGATCCTAGAAGGAGTGGTTAGGGTGTTATCGCCAAGTGATTGATTCCTTTGTTCCCAAAGTCACTTCCGATTGGCCCAGTTTCACAGCCAAGTTCATGACATAGCCTCTGCCATGAGCTTTCTTCTGTAGAACATTGTGGTTCTGTGTCTTTCTGATATTACCTGGAGTCAATGTCCTGTGACCGGATTCCCAGTCTCTCTAACCCCTTTCTGGAAGGACAATTCCCAGGTCCCTCTTATTGTGGAAACTTGCAGTAAGAATATTATACAGAGGCTCCATTTTCCTCAACTTGTCTACTCATGCACTCCTGAGAACTCAGACAGAACGTGATTAGGGAGAAGGAATTCCCTGGAGACACTGAGGGAAACGAGGTCATTTCTTTACTGCTGGGTATTGCGCGCCCCCATTAAACAGCAGCAAGAACCCCCGAGAAGAAAGTATACTTAACAGTCTAAAACACAACTCAACACGGAGGAGAAGGCAGGCTTGTTTCAATCATCTGCCCCTTGTTCTGTAATAAAAATGTATTTCTTTTTTTTTTCTCTGAGAACAATTTAGTGTGGCCAATAAAAGCCCGGCTAATTTCTAAATCAGCATGGAGCCAAGTCAGCCACCCAGGAGCTCCCTCCTAGGGCAATATTTCTGAGGCGCACACAATCTATACTAAAGCGATCAACTTCCGTCCGTCCTGCCAAGGGGATGCGTTAGCAGAGCCCAAAATATGACAAGAGGAAATTTATGTGCAACTTTTACACATAATATCTCATTATGACTCTTCCCAATCTTTCAATTTTAAAAATAAACGGCCTTTGTAATGATTTTACCAGGAGAACATCTAAACTAAGATTAAAAAGGAAAGAGGAAAGTGCTTCAGCTGCTGTGATGTCTCTCTTTTCTCCTGGTCTGACTTGATGGAAATTTACTCTTCCTTCCTTCTCTACCTCCTTTATTTTCTTCTCTCCCTTCCCTCCCACCTTCCCTACCCTCCTTTCCCTTTCTCTTTCTCTCTCTTCCCCACCCCCCTCTTTCTCTTCACCTAAGGAAAAGTAGAAATTTTACGATCTGACTTTTCTTTCACCTAAGGGAACAAGATTTCTGTTACTAGCAAAAATGACTGTCTCTGGTACATAACAAAAGTTTGCACTTAGAATTCAGTGATTCAGTGCTGTTTGCCCAAAAGCCTGTTGTTAATTTACATCATATCTCCAAACTCTCCTGTCTCCCATCTCCATGTCTTACGACACCACTGCAGACAGACACACCCAGGGGAGATCCCTTAGGTCTCTTTGTGTCACATACCCACATGTTGCCTGTCTGCTGCTCATGCTGGGCCCAGGACTCCTGGCCTGGCCTCACCTTGCTTTGCTGGGCAGCCAGCAGAATAGGAGACAATGGATGGTGGTTACTGGGTGGGCCCAGTTCTTTAGAAACACTCAACATTTCTTCCCTCTGGCGTTATCCTGAAACTTTATGACTTGATTCATTTTTTTATTGGTTGGAGACATCCAGTGCTTGGGCTCTCGTCTTCTTGTACATTATATTTCTCCCTTCTGCCTGAGAACCCATCCTCTGGGCCTATCTCCTGGGACCCGAGCTGCCCCTGGGCAAGTCTCCCAGTGGTAGAGTTCTGGGGCTGATCGTTTACATTCATTAATGTACTTGTTCAGGCATTATCTATAGAGAGTTGACTCTGCCCAGGCTTGGAACTAACACATGAATTAAACAGCACAGGGATCTTTTCAGAACTCACACAGTCTAGTTGGGGAGCACACATCCATAAACAATTAAAGCCATTACACCATGAAAGCATCAGAATGGAGGTAGACTGTGGAGGCAGGTATCTCTCTGTGCTTGGGCGTGTCGGATCAGTCTTAATTCAGAAACGATTTGCCTTGAAGTCGAACCTGGGTCTGGGTGTAGGACCTTCCGAGGAGCACGAAAGAAAGAAGTACTCGTGGACATTGTCCCAGCTTTGTGCCTCCTTAGCATGTATGGATTTAAGTTCTCAGTCTGACCTTGACTTCAGTGATATGAGATTCTATTTCAAGCTGGCAAAGCATGGTTTCCTATGTGTATGAAAAGAAATAACTATTTTGAAGGGCACCCCAGGCATCAAACGGATCCAGTCAAATCAGAGACAGAGACACTGAGGCAGAAATGCCTATGGTTTGACCCTTGACTTGGAGTCCAAAGGACTTAGCTGAAGCCATGAGAAAAGCCAGAATTACCACGGTGAGCTGGACCCTGAAATTAGCCTAGGCCTCTCTGCTGGAGACTCCAAAGCCCTACAAAATATCGTCCATCTGCCCATCCCTCTCCCCCATTCCTCACGCTTCTGGCTGTCAGTAAGCACACTGGCCACTGTTCACTGAGCATGTCACCTGTCCGAGTGTCATCGAGATGGTGTTTGCAGGCAGGACCTCGTTTAACCTCAACACCTGCTTGGAATGAGACATTCTCACCTTTCAGATCTCTAGGACGCTGATAAGAACACTGAGGCTCACAGATACTCCACAACGTGGTCATGGCCCCAACAGCCCTAAGTGTCAGGGTGAGGATGCAGCTTCAGGGCTCCTGAAAGGCAGGCAGTACTTCCGAGGGCAGCTTGCCACTCTCTCCTGCATCCAGGCTGTTTTCTTCTGGTCCCATCCTTTGATTATCCCTGTCTTCTTCCGGTCTCCAGTCCTCAGCCTGAGTTGTCTCCTCCCAGATCCCCTGAAAAAGTCCCTTCCCCTTTTGTGAAGTTGCTTTGCAAACATTAATCAAGTAACTACCACATGCCAGGCCCTGGGTTAGGTGTTTTCACATTTGGCTTGGCTTTAGATCTCATACTAAACTTATGAGGTCAGAAGGCAGGCCCCCACCACCCACCCAACGAAAGTGGAGACTGCAATTCATAGAGTTCAATTAGCATGCAGAATGATCACCTCCGTGTAAATGAGGAGACCAAGACTTGAGTCTAGTTCTGCCTCACTCCCCCAGACAAAATTCACTGCTGCTTCCTCTGTGATCCTCTGACAGTTTGCTTTGTTTCAACAATCACCATGGTTCATGGCATTCATAGACAAACAACACATATTTTTGAGCAATGAATGAATAAATGCAGAGACTCGTTTATATTAGCTAGGGAGGAGTTCTCGCTTAGTGGAAAAGAACACAGGTTCTGAAATTGGACTGCTGGGTTCAAACACAAGCTCTGCCTCTTATGAGCCAGGGGATCATGGACTGACAGGTCAGCTTCCGCAGTATCTCATCAGCTGGGACAGAGCCACGTGCCTGCCTGTGACCAATCACTGGTCTAAAACAGTCACTCTGTTTTGAATGTCTGCTATATTCTCTATCATAGAGAGACACACAGTATAGCTTCTTTATTTATTTTCTTTTAGAGAGAAGATGCTAGTCTGCATTTTTCCCAGAATGGGAAAATGGGAATAATATGGGGGAGAGGGGAGGAAGGAAAGAAAGAAGATAGGATAAAATTAACATTTGCTAAGCACTCCCTAAATGTTGCACCCCAGCTTTGAGGCTTATTCTCTAATTTAAACCTCCCAACACACCTTTCAAGCAGAGAAGGAATGTAGATGCAGAAACAGAATTACAGAGAATGTACTTAATCGGTTCAAGGTCACATGGCTATTGAGTATTTAGCCAAAATGAATATGTCTTCTGTTTCGAAATCCAGTGCTTTCCTAATAACACAATTAGAAATTCTTGCTTTCTTAATTAAATTCAGTACTAGGGCTTGGGGTCAGAATTCAAGGTCCGGGTGAAACTTGGGAGACAGTAAACTTTGCCTTTAGAGTAGATCCTCTGACCCAGAAGACAAACAAATTTCAAGATACATCATCTGGAAATGATCTCCTGAACTTTTACTTTCCCATATCTTGTCCCCACTAAATTGAATGGCAAAGTCAAGACAGTCCTCCTCTTTTAAAAAACAGTTGAAACAGTTGATGTGAAAAACCTCAGAGAGAAGGAATTAACTTTCTCTTTTCTGTTTTTTTCTCATAGTGTAAACAATCAGGGTTTCTTTTCTCTCTCTCTCTGTTTTTCTCTCTCTCTGATAAATTTGAGTCTAAAAAACGAAGTGGAGCACATTATGTAGAACATGCTTATTTTCTTCTGATGTTTGATAGGAATTAGGGTTGGTAAAACCCAAACTCTGTTTCCCCTTTCACGCAGCCTGTCATTTTTGTCAAACAAGAAGCTGATTAAATTTCAATCAAAAGAACAAAAGGCTCCAGAAAGATTGTTCTTAGAAAAGCAGTGGCTTCAACAATTACCCCATGGAAAATAAATTTAGTGTTGAGCCTGTGACTTAACTCTAAAGCTGGTGTATCCTTTCCATTTAAATGGTAAATGTTAGGAAAATGCCGACCATCCCATCTAATTAACCTCTGACACATGAGAGAACCTTATTAACTAATAACACCAAAAATCTCTGCATATTCATCACACATGTCGGAGAGAGATTCCTTTTTAGTGAATATATTTCAGGTCAGCTGTAAATGGAAGGAGGTGATTGTGTCAGGAGTAAACAGTGTGGATGGAAGGGAGAAAACACTAGCAGTTGATTGCAAAAATGGCTCCACGATTCTTCTTCCCCTATCCATGCCTTTGGTAGTATCTTCCCATACTGTCTCTGGACTGACTTGGTTTGGCCATTATGCCCCGAGTTGATGCTTGGAAAGTGAATGCACATTGGGCGCTCTCTGACCACACTTGACACCCTTGTGATCAAGGTCATGCACATGAGCCTGAGCCAGCCTGTTGGATTAGGAGAGACATGTGGTCAAGTTATCCCCGTAGTCCAGCTGACTTTGCGCCAATCACTAGATGCGTGAGGCCATCCTAGATCACCCAGCCTCAGCCAAGCCAACCCTAACCAGAATAACCCCCAGGCAGTGAATCATGAACCTCAGCAAATCATGAGATATAATAAATGTTTATAGTTATGAAGGTTTGGGGGTGGTCTGTTACGCAGCAAAAGCTAAGCAATTCAATGACCTTCTCTTTCTGCTCCAGATTCCAGTCTCAGTCTGTGGACTATGACAGGGAAAGGTTCTAGTCAGAACTCAGGATGCCCTGATTTTGAGATCTACCATCAGAGGCTTTCAGACACAGAGCCTGTATTTAGCAAATTCAAAAAGTTGACCCCCTTGTTTACATGGCTTGTCTTCTTGCAACCCGCATGTGGCTTTGACCTAAGATTTAGATTCTTGTTCATGAGCTATTGAAGGCTTCCCCTTTCCGGACTGGTACATTTTGCTTCTGTCTTATCACTTGACTCATTCAGTTTGCCATTTGTATAGCTCAGTCTTAGTGCTGCCAGGTATAAGAGATTCCGTTCACTAAATGCAGCAAACTGGTGAGATACAGGTACCCAAGTTGCCTCTGTTTTGAGTTTTTTCATTACTATTGTCTCCATCACCACCCTCTTCCCAATACGTTTCTTCACCTCCAGGAGAGACTCCCTCATTTTATATTGAACTATGTTAAAGAGGGTGAAGATTTAAGCACTGGTAGATTCCCAAACTCTTAGACATGCTTCATGGATACAGCAGTCCCTCTTCTGGTCGCCCAAAGGAATCTGAGTTCTGGCTTGTGTTGATGAGCTAACTTTTCCTGCTACAAACTAGGATATCTCCACATTCTGTCTTCCCTTCATGAGGCCTAGCAATCATTATAACTGAATGTATTTCCTTGAGCTTAAACCAACTTTCATTTCAGAGTCATTCCCTGGCCCTCCAAAATCCCCAAAGATTGTGAATTCAAGCAGGTTAGGAAAATCACCAAACCCACACAGCTTTAAGAGTTTGCTATGTACCAGAAACCTCTTGCATTTTATGTGAAATGAGGAGCAGAGGCTCCAAGCCTCAGTGCCAGACCAGATGAGCCCATTTTCATACTCAGCTCATTCTCATATAGATAATGGGAGAGAAGCCATCACCTGTGTTTTCCCACTGGCAGCCTGCCCTGTCCCTCTCTGGGCTTACCACAGACTGCCTCCCTAAACTCAGCGAGGAAAACAGGCCTGCTAACAACCCCACTTCATTTCTGGCTTCATTAATTTTTTTATTTGTTTAAAGAGAGTCAAATATATTTAACCTGGGGTTCCTCAGGGGATGTTTCGTGTTCTTGTTGTAAAGCACAGTGCCAGTAACAAGATGGTAAAGACACCAGAATTATAATAGAATGAATGATACCTTCTTATTAGTTTAATAGAGAGAAAAAATAATGATGTTGTGGAGGCATCTAAGACCCTTAGGCTTTCTACCTAGGGCATAAAGAGAAGACCCCAGCTATATATCCCAAGAATTCTAGTTTTGTTATGGGTATGACATCATGTTGCAGGTTGTCCCTACCACGGCCATTTTGGAGATGCCTAGAGAGATGGTATTTGTTGTCTGACCTCAGACAGCAGCTTCTATATGACCAATTTAGGATGGCTCACTTCTGCCATAGTTCTCTTAATTATTTTATTAGATCATTTCTCAAAAACACATCAAAGATGCTCTGTCTCTTATAGAGGAAACTCTAAACCTCTTCCTCTCTTTAGTTTTTGCTTTAGATGTAATTTTGTGATGTCAATAATTGAAACAGGTGGTAACAGACCTGCAGAGGAACAGAGTTTGTACATTATTGAAGTGAAGTTGGAATAAATTCAAATTACAGTATTGTAACTTTAGGATGTTAAATGTATTCCCCATGGTAACCACACAGAAAATAGTTATAGAATACACAAGGGGAAATGAGAATGGAATTAAAACATTTCACTATAAAAAAAATCACCTACACACAAAGGAAAACAGTAACATAAAAAATGATGAACATAACGCTATATGTTGAAAATAAATAGCAAAATTACAGAAGTTCTTATCAGTAATTATTTTAAATGTTAATGGATGGAACACCTCCAATCAAAAGACAAAGATTGACAGAATGGAAAAAAAAAGCATGATCCAACTATATGTCATCTACAAAAGACTCAATTTAGGTTTAAAGACACAAATTGGTTGAAAGCAAAAGGATGGAAAAGACATTCCGTGCAAATGGCAACTGAAAAAGAGCTGGGGTGGCCATATTGGACAAAATGGACTTGAAATTAAAAAAGGTTAAAGAGACAAAGACGAACATTATATATGAATAAAATTTTCAATACAGCTAGAAGATATTACAATTATAAATATTTTCACACCTAACAACAGACCATCAAAATATATAAGGCAAAGCTTGTAAGAATTGAAGGGAAAAATAGATAGTTTTACAATAATAGTTGGAGACTTCAATACCCGACTCTCCATAATGGATAGAACAACCAAAACAGAAAAAAAGTAAGTAACTAGAGGGGACCTGAACAACATAATAAATCAACTAGATACCCAACAACAACAGAATGCACTTTTTCTCAATTGTACTTGGGACATTATCTATGATAGACCATATGTTAGGTCATGAATTAAGTTTCAGTAGATTTAAAAAGATAGATATCAAAGTATCTTCTCTGACCCCGATGAGATGAAGTTTGAAATCAGTATCAGAAGCAAAACTGGAAAATTCACAAATTTGTGGACATTAAACAATATCTTCTTAAGCAGCCAATGGATCAAAGAACTCACAAGATAAAATAAAAAAATACTTGGAGATGAACAAAAACAAACATAGCAAAACTTATGGAACCCTTATCGTACACAACATACAAAAGTTAATTCAAAACCATCCAAAGAACTAAGCGAAAGACCTAAAACTACAAAACTCTTAAAAGAAAACATAGGGCAAAATCTTCATGACATTAAATTTGACAATTATTTCTTGAATATGACACCAAAAGAACAAGCAACAAAAGAAAAAAAGACAAATTGGATTTCATGTAAATGAAAAACTTTTGTGCAACAAAGGATACTATTACATTAACCAAGTTAGTAAATGGAAGCCTGCAGAATGGGAGCAATGTTGGCAAATCTTATAAGGGATTAATATTCAGATTGTACACAGAACCACTAAAATTCAACAACAAAAAATACAAACAATCCAAACTTAAAAATGCCTGAAGAGTTTTGAATAGACATTTTTCCAAAGAAGATATACAAATGTCCAATAAACACACGAAAATGTGCTTAACATCACTAGTCATTAGAAAAATGCAAATCAGAAACACAATAAGAGATACCACCTCACACCCATTAGGATGGCTACTATGAAAAAACAAACAAAAACCCCAGAAAATTAAGTGTTGCTGAGGATGTGAGGAAATTGGAATCATTGTGTGCATTTAGTGCGAATGTAAAATAGTACAGCCACTGTGGAAAACAATATGGCATTTCCTTAAAAATGTTAAAAATAGAATTACTACATGATCCAGCAATGCCACTTCTGTTTCATATCCTAAAGAATTGAAAACGGTCTCAAAGAGATCTGTGTATCCCCATGTTCATGCAGTATTATTCACAATAGCTGAAACATGAAAAGAACTCCAGTGTTCATTGATAGATGAATGGATAAACAAAGTGTGATATCTACATAAAAGAAAACATCAGCATTAAAAATAACAGAAATTTTGACATGGGCTACAACGTAAATAAACTTTGAGCCCGTTATGTTACGTGAAATAAGCCAATCACAAAAAGACAAATACTGTACTATTCCAATTATATGAGGTAATAGAGAAGTCAAATTTGTCGATATAAAAAGCTGAATGGTGATTGTCAGAGGCTGTGCGGATGGGAGAATGGAAAGTTACCTTTTAATAAGTATAGAGTTTCCATTTTGCAAAATGGAAACAGTTCTGTGGATGGATGGTGGTGATGGTGGCACAACAATGTGAATGTACTTAAAATACCACTGAACTGTACCCTTAAATATGAGTAAGATGGTAAATATGTGTATATTTTACCACAATTTTTAAAAATGGGGGAAAAAATGCCAGGACACAGCATCCTGGTCCCAGAGAAAAGATCATAAGAGTGTATGAAAGAGTCAGGAACCAAGCTAAGGGGTCTGCATTGGAGGACCCCTGAGTGCAAAGCAACTGCCTTAGAGGAAATCCTGACACATTTTCTATACTTCCAGTGGGGACCAGGGGAAGATGACAGTTCAGTCGTGGACCAATGATTCACCTTGGATTGACTCTTGGGTCAGAGGCAACCAGACTTTGAGTCGAGGAGCTTCAGTTAAAGTGGTTTGGGAAGCAAGAGTTCATGGAAACCTCATCCAATGGGGGCCGGGACGTGGCACTTCATGTTTTCCAATGTTATAGAACTCTGTTTTGTTTCAGGCAGGAAGGGAAAAACCAGAGATGCGTGAGCCTTGAAGAGAGTTGGTGCTTTCACAAGCAAAAATGACTCCATCCTGTAAACGTCTTCCTCACAGAGGTGTTTGGAAGGGCTGGGGTGGAGTTGGCTGAACGGACTCAGCAGGGAATTGTAGGATGGAGACGTGGGCTCCGGCTGAGATTGCTTGCATTCCAGAATTAATTCAAACAGCTGCGGAGGCATCTTTCATGGGTGTGAATCAAAATGATACAATTTGCCACCCTTTCCCTGGCGGAAGACACTGGCTATTCCCAAGGGCTCTTTAGGATGCGATTTCATGAACCACCGTGACATGGTGCTGTCTTGGTCTCACTTGTGTTTTCTGTCTGCAGCAAAGACATCGTCCCTTGTAGCAGTGGTGTTCTCTGTCAGTTGACCCACTGTGTAGGACGAGGGTGTCTGGAGTCCAGGGGTGGCTGTGAGTCCCAGATGTAGAACAGAAGGAAGTAGGAGTGGGTGGAACTTGTTTACTTCCTGCAGGGCTGTGCTGCTGGATACTTCCCAGCTATGGAGTGACTGCTAGGATTTCACTCCAGCTGCCAGTGGGTGAGGCAAAGAGTGTTCCCATCTTAGCCCCCTCCCCCACCACCATCTCCAGGCTCTGGAAAACAAACAAACAAACAAACATCAAAACAGGATGGGGATGATGTGAAGCCATCAATAGCGGGAACTGCATAGAATACTTTTCAGTAATGGACGCTTCAGCAGGGAGCAGCATTGGTATTAATTTCAGGGACGAACAAGTAAAGAAAAGCTGAACTAGTGCACTCGCTTAATACTGTAGATATACCCGAAACTAAGCACATCGGACATGCCACTCACTGTGCAAAGCGCTTTGCATGCATTTGCTTGTGCCATCCTCACTCCACCAGCGTGAGAGAAGGACTGTGGCGCTCTGTACAGACGAGGAAACTGAGGCACAAAGTGGCTTGCTCACTTTTAGCTGGTAATGTTTGAACTCAGGCAGTCTGACTCTGGAAACGGGCATTCTGAAAAAAAAACTGGGGCATTTGGTCACCTGCTCAGTGTGACTTCGGCTCTGGAGAAATTCTAGTTTTCATGTTGCCGAGGTGCACTTGTACTTCATGTCAGAGGCGGAGGGTTCTTTTTTTTTTTTTTCCTTTCCCCCAGCTTAGTGGCTGAGAGAGCAGAATGGTTCAAAATAAAAACACGCCTTCTTTGATTTTTAAGTTACAACAAAACATCCAGGAATGATGATCTCTGGACAAGGCTGAGATAAAGAGACCATAGTAATTTCTAGAGGCTTCAGAAAGGCAAATCGTGGTTTGGAAACAAGATGGCACTCATTTGTCTGAGGTTGTTTCAAGCCACACCTAACCAAACTTGAGGCTGGCCTATCAGATGTCATGAAGTGAAAGTCTCTATGGTCTTTTCTATGGTAATGAAGGTACCAGTGGCCTGGACAGACTCAGAAGAAAGGGTGAGAACCAGTCTCACAACGATAAAAAACAGATGTCTCCACTAACCATCTGTGGGGACAGAGCCAGGAGTGCAGTTTCCAGGCTCTAGGCCTCACGTGGAAAGGTGCTCACTCGGGTGGTAAATGGCCATCAACTGTGATTGGATGGCCCTCAGCTGTGGCTAGTTGGCCGTCAGCTGTAACCAGTGAGCCATTGGCCACTAATATAACTGCCGTGACTACGCTAGCAGAAAATGGGGGCTAGCAAGAAGGTAGTAGCTGGCAAGTGCGGATTGCAGTTAGCACGGCAGAGTGCAGTTAGCCAGGGAATCGGTCGGTTGGCAGAAAAGCGGACAGCAGGTCGCATGTCGTGTGAATCCAGCCTCCAGTGAGACAATAGTGGTATGACTCCCCTACCTATGGCTCCGTGGGTGTTCCTTTTTGGCCTCGCCACAGCCTGCGTTCTTATGTGGGGAGCGGGAGCTGAGACCCCGTGTGACTCCCGGCAAGACACCATCTAAGAGGGAATTACAGATCAGGGATAACTGTCAGAATTATAAAGTATGTAACATCCCTTTATTTGTTCCTTCCTACCATGTTTTTAAAAAATGTCCCTCCCCTCCCTGCTGAAGGAAGGCTATGTGTGATTCTTTGTTCCTTGCTCCTATTAATATTAACTTAATCAAATAACACATATCAGAGAAAGTCAGTCATCAGTGGGGTGGTCTGAGACACATTTCAGTGTAATGCAGGGTTGGACAAACTTCCATGGATCAGGCTGATTGGACGTTCTATCTGTTAGAAAATAATGTTTCTCATTTGTTTGTCTTGTTCTTTTGTTGTTTTTGGTTTATATACCACATGTCAGTGAAATCATAGGGTTCTCTGCTTTTTCTGTCTGACTTATTCCGCTTAGCATTATACTCTCAAGATCCATCCGTGTTGTCACAAATGGTCCTATATCATCTTTTCTTACCGCCGAGTAGTATTCCATTGTGTATATATACCACAACTCCTTTATCCATTCATCTATAGAAGGACATTTTGGTTGTTTCCATGTCTTGGCCACCGTAAACAAAGCTGCAATGAACATTGGAGCACTCATAGACACAGACAATAGTTTAGTGATTACCAGAGAGTAAAGGGGGTGGGGGGAGGGAAATGAGGGTAAGGGGGATCAAATATATGGAAGGATAACTGATTCTGGGTGGTGAACACACAATGGGATTTATAGATGATGTAATACAGAATTGTACACCTGAAATCTATGTAATTTCACTAACAGTTGTCACCCTAATAAATTAAAAAAAAGAAAATAATGGAACTACCCTGCTCCAGTGAAAAATGCCCTCATTCATTCATAATTCCATTGTCCACCCAGTCATCTATACCCCAAAAAGTGTTTATTAAACATTTACTATGTGTTGGTGATGGGGGGAGACCAGGGTTAATTTGAGTCCTTGCTCTCACAGAGCATACCTTCCAGGAGGGGAGGCATATTTTTATCAAATATGTCATGAACAATACACACACCCCATGGGGATGAGTGTAATACAGAGAAGTCAAACTGGGTGCTGAGATAGTGAAGTTAGGCTGCATGGCCAGGAAAAGCTTCTGAGAGGAGATACGCAAGAAAAGATATTCAGGATGAGAAGAAACCAATAACGTGAAGGGCATTCTGGGCGAAAGAGCTGCTTGCACAAAGACTCTGAGGTGGACCCGTCACCCATGTTTGAGGCACTAAAGATAACCAGTGGTCTGCAGCCTATGGGGCACAGGCAGATTGGATAGACACGAGGTAAGAGAGATAGAAAGGACCACTAATTGCTGTGTTTTAAAAGCCCTACCAAGGAATCGGGCTTTAGTTTTAAATCTGATTGGAAACCATTGGTGGATTTAAGCCTGAGAGTGGCAGGATCTGATTCATGTTTGAGAAATATCATTTTGTCTCGTACATGGACTTAGGATTGTAAGAGACGCAGGAGTGGGCAACAAGGGGGCTATTTCTGCAGTCATGAGAGAGGAAAGATAGCTTGGAATAGATCTGTAAAATTTATAGATGTGCAGAAGTGGATGAATTATGAAGACATAAAAGACAGAAGGTGAAGGATGGTGGCAGAAATCACAAGTTCTCTTTCATCCTTTTATTCTTTCAACAGAAATTTATTGAGCACTTACTTTATTATGTACCTGGTGTGCAAAAATCTATAAGTTAAAATCCCTGACCCCAAGGAACCCAAAGTCTAGTGCGGAAGACAGAGTGAAAAAATAAATAATTAAAAAACATTTTGATAAACACTGTAATCAGGGGGTATACATAGGGGCCATGAGAGTCCAAAGGAAAGACTGATTAACTATTTTAAAATTAACTATGTCAGTCTTTTGACAGACATTATTTTTATTGAATTCTATCTATTGGTCCATTGGGTTGGGTTAATGTAAAAAAGCTCAATATCATTTATGTCAGTCAAATGGATGGGTTTGTGTTTTGGACAGAAACTTGTTTGATAACTCTGGGCAGCTCACTTCTATTTCCTTTATGTCTGTAAAACAGTTTTAGTCATTACTACCTCCAACTTTGTACCCGGGGGTGGACTGTGACAGTCACACCCATCTTCGCCAGCTCAGTGACCCCTGGGTGAGCATTGGGAGCTGTGGGAATCAGGTCGGTGCCAGGGATGCTCATTTCCTCCCTGTGGATCACTGGTGATGAGAGACCCTTGCACTATTTCCAAAATGTCCTCTTTCTTCACATCACTTTTTAAAGTATAATGTTATAAAACAGCAAAAAAAAAATCATTTTTTTAATGTTACACAGTTCCATGAGTTAGGGAAAACAAACATTTAACAACCACTAAAATCAAAATAGAGAACGTGAACAACAACCTTCAAATCCTCCATCTACCTCCAACTCCAGCCACTGATCTGTTTTCTGTCCCTATAGTTTTTGCCTTTTCCACACTATCAACTGTCTCAGTCCTTTTGGGCTACTGTAACAAAAATATACCATAGACTGGGTGGCTTATACAAACCAAATGTATTTCTCACAGTTCTGGAAGCGAGAAAGCCCAAAATGAAGGCGCTGGCAGATTCAGTGTCTGATAAGAAGCCTCTTCCTGGTTCATATATATCGTGTTTCCCTGAAAATAAGATCTAACCGGAAAACAAGCCCTAGCATGATTTTTCAGGATGACATCCCCTGAACATAAGCCCTCATGCGTCTTTTGGAGCACAACTTAATATAAGACCCGGTCTTATTTTCGGGGACACACAGTAGATGTCTTCTCGCTGTGTCCTCACCTGGCAGAAGGGGTGAGAGAACTTCTGGGGTCTCTTGAATAAGGGCACTAAGCCCCTTCCTGAGGGCTCCATCGTCATGACCTAATCTCTTCCCAAAGGCTCCACCTCCAAACACCATCACATTGAGGATTAAACTTCAGTATGTGAATTTGGGGGGACACATTCCGGTCATAGCATCATCTAAACAAAATCACAGTTTGCCGTTGTTTGAATGTAACTTCTTTCATACAGCATTCCGTACTGAGATCCATCAATTGTTGCATGTCTTAGCAGTTAACACCTTTTTTATTACTGAATAACATGTCACTGTAGGGATGTAACAGAGCTTCTTTATCAATTCTGCAGCTGAAAGACTTGCGTGATTTTTGTTTTTTGATGATTCTGAATGAAATCACTAACATTCATCGGTTTATATATTTTATATATATATATATATATATATATACACATATACATACATGTAAGCATAAACTTTGATTTCTCTTGGGTAAATACCTAGGAGAGAAATTGCTGGGTCATGTAATAAGCACATGTTGAATTTCATAAGAAACTGTCAAACTGTTTTCCAAAATGGCTGTTTTACTTTGCATTTCCGTTAGCACTTCACAAGAGTTCCAGCTGCTCTGTAAAATTGCCAGCACTAGATAGTGTCAGTTTTTTTCATTTTACCTATTCTAGCGAGTATCTCACTGGGGTTTTAATTTGCATTTTTCTAATAAACTGATCATCTCAACTATCTTTTCATGTGCTCCTCCCACATGTGATGTATTATATAAATGTGCATCTTGTTATTCATATAAACCAATATGTGTCCGGTCTTCTCTTTGCAGTGCTAGAGATGTAAAAATAATTAAGTCTCAGTGTCTGCCCTGAGGAACTTCCTGGCCTGCCATGCAAATAAATAGATCACATCCACAAATATAATGTGAGTGGTTCTAGGGAGTTCTGAGTAAGATAAGATCATAATCTTTTAGGACAATTGGGGACTTCTTTAGAAAGCACACAGGCTTTGAGAGGGCTTCCGAATTTAATTTTGAAAAGCAGACTGGGACGGGGGCCATAGGAGAAGGGGGATCCAAGGAAAGGGAGGAATTCAACTTGAATGATGGAGACAGTGAAGAAACTGACAATCCTGGAAGAAAAGGGATATGCAAAGGACAAAGGTGAAGAAGAAAACACCTGCACAGAACATGAGCACAGAGGTCTGAGTGAGTCAGGGGGCTGCCTCACAGAGAGGGGGGGCAGGAGAGGATGGTGAAAATATAGACTGTTGCAGAAGTCAGAAGGAAGGATATGGAGAAGATTTGATTGAACCGTTTTCACAACGTTATCTGCACAGTGTGAGGAGGGATGAGGCAGGGTTAGGATTTCAGTGGAGCAAAAGGGAAATGTATGGAGGCTCAGCATCTATCCTGGCTCCATTTGCCCCCTCAGATGACGTCTCCTGATCTGGTTTCACAGCCCAGGACATCCTGATGGGCTGTACCCTTCAGGGTCAGGATGGAAAAGTGTCACCCACAGTTAAGACTGCCCCTTCCTGCTCAGGTTCTTGTGCTTCTGCCCACACCTCCAGCCTGCAGTCCGGGTGGCAGCCAATTGGACAATTTGCATCCTCCCACACACCACAGACACCGCCATATTTATCTTCAGCCGGCTGCCAGCTCAGAGGCCCCCTAAATATGGAAAATGAATGGGGCACCTCCCAACACCTTCTCCACTAGAACATCACCACTGTATCAGGTCCAGGGCTGGAGGACGGTGGGAACCTGCCCCAGAGGATGGTCTGTTTTTACAAGGTGGCCCTGTAGTTCACCAAATCTCAGCTGTCATACAGCAAAGCTACATGGGTGATGCAGCGGGAGAAAGCCCAAGAAGTGGTGGCATGATGACTGCAGTAGGGGAACGTCTTTGGCCAGGAAGAAGACTCAGGCAGAAAGGTGAGGCATGGATGTTGCAGGCACCAGAGGCTTGAGCTGTGGGTTTGGCTACGTCAACACAACCACAAGTCTGCCCCCGCTCACTGTAGATATCTGATAGTAGTTGTTTCCAGGACCCAGTCTCCTCGAGAGCAATGGGAAAGAAGGCAGTAACCTCCCATTTCATCAAAAAGGTGTGATTTGGTTTGGCAACCAACTCAGAAATAGGAAGCTTTTACATTTTCTTATGTATCAACACCATGTAAGAGATACTAATGTCACTGGCCGATACTTATCATACCCTTGCTAAGTGTCAGTCACTTTATTGAGCATTTTATTTTCGTTAACGATTTCAGTTGACCTTCGTGAAAGCACTGTGAGTAAGATTTATTTCTCTATATTAAAGATGTGAAAACTGAGTTTTAAAGAGGTCAAATAATTTCTTCATGGTCATCCAGAGAAAGAGACAAATTGAGATACAAATCCAGAAGATCTGATGAAAGAAGATGCATTCCAGCCTTCTGCATGAATTCATTTCATTGTGATGTAAAACAGTCACCTCTAAGGAACTATTCGGAATATTTTCTCAATTAGAAATAAGACTGCGGTGAAATTTCAAAATTACGTGGTCCATCATGTCAGACTGGAGAATATGCTGAGTAATGATTGCTTGTCATATTATACCCTGGCTAACTGTGACATAAGAAATACATACATAAGAAATATGCCCTAGTTCCTGAAACAGAGCTCTTAAAAACCCTTGTAATTTCCAGAGAGATAGGAGTGCTCACAGCATCTTTTGTTCTAATATTTGGTCTTTGACCCCAGTTCCTGACAGAGCTCCTAAATCCCTTGGAATTTCCTGGATGATAAGAATGTCTTTTTTTCTAAGGAGAAACTTGGTGGGCTCCTAGATAGCTCCTGGTTGGCAGCTGCTCACCAAAAAGACCAAATCGTGATTAGAAGATTGGAACTTATAGCCGTACCCTCCATTCTTCATGGGTGAGGACCGGGGAGGGGGGATTGAATTAATAATCAATCATGTCTATATGATGAAGCCTCCATAAAAAACCCTAACGTAGGGGATTTGGAGAGCTTCTGGGTTGGTGAACACATCCAGGTGCTGGGACGGCAATCCACTCCAACTCCAGAATGACAAAAGCTCCTGCACACAGGACCCTTCTGGACCTCACCTTATACACGTCTTCATTGGGCTGTTTCCCCTTATTCTTTATAATATCCTTTATAACAAACCAATGAACTAGATACTACTGTGACTCCCCGAAAATAAGGACTAGCAGGACAATCAGCTCTAATGCGTCTTTTGGAGCAAAAATGAACATAAGACCCGGTCTTGTTTTACTATAAGACCAGGTATAATATAATGTAATGTAATGTAATGTAATGTAATGTAATGTAATGTAATGTAATGTAATATAATATAATATAATATAATATAATATAATATAATATAATATAATATAATATAATATAATACTGGGTCTTATATTCATTTTTGCTCCAAAAGATGCATTAGAGCTGATTGGCTAGGTCTTATTTCCAGGGAAACACAGTAGATATTAAAACTTTGTAGATTATTTGATTGCCCAAGCTCCTTGTCCAGTCTGTGGCTTGTTATGTCTCTATTTTTATCCTTTGCATTCTGCACAGTCTACTCCCATTTTAATGTTTTCATGTATCAAATGTGTTTCATTATTGATATTTTAAGAAAATCTGCCGTAAATGTCTTTCACATATTTTTTAGATACAGTCTTAAACATCTTATATTCCTTATGTTATGGAAAATGATATCCTTGAAAATTAATTATTATTAACTACCTCTTGCCAGCTAGATGGATAACAGCTTTTTTATATATTAACTGAATATTCAGCTACCTTGCTATATTCTTATTGCATCCATTGGGATCAGCCAGGAATGCATAAACCACTTGAAGTTTTCAAGCAAAAAGGATTTTATAGAGGGGATTGGATGGCTTACAAAACCACTGGAAAAGCTGAAGGATAAAATCAGGATGGAAGGGCAACACTACCAGCTTTAGGTTCAGAATAGTGAAGAAGGACTTGCCTATTGAAATACACTGTAATAAAGACAGTTTGATATTGGCATAAAAGATGTCAGAAGGATCAGAGAATCAGACTAGACTGCCCAGAAATGGATTCTAGCATACATGACTATTTAATAAATGAAAGAAGTGGTATTTCAATTCAGTGGAAATTTAATAAATGATGCCAGCACAACTGGCTTTCCATCGAAAAGAAAAAGTTAGACATTTACTTCATACCATATTAAAAAAGCAATTCTATGTGGGATAAAAATGTAAATGTTTTTAAAACCAATAAATGAAAAGTTAGAGATAGTATGCTAAAACCTAAGGGTTTGGGAAACATTTGTAACTAAAACAGTAAACCCCAAAAGTATTAAAGAAAGGCAGATATTTGACTGTCTAAAAATTAAACCTCTGTGATTAAATATTTTTTTAAAAAAATCCATACTAAAGCAAAGAAAATAAATTCTACACATGTGCTACATTGAAAGTTAGACTATATTACAAAATAAATTGATAAAAAATCGACAAAATATATACAAACCAGCAGGAAAAAATGGACAAGATATATGAACAGACAGTTGCAAACATAAGTGGCCAATGGAAACAGAAGAATGGGCATTCGGTCTCCTTATTAGTAAGGAAAATACAGATAAAATTAAAAACAGGGTAGCACTTTATACCCATCAGATGAGAAAAAAATATTCATTGATTGCTAATAGGAATATAAACAATATGGAATTTATACATTGTTCATGTCAGTGTGAACCAGTCGTATAGTTTTTTGGACAGCAATTTCGAAAGATCTTTAAAAATTAAAATATACATATTTGTTGACTCATTAATTTTACTCCTGAGAATCCAGTTTATAGAACTAAAAGTACTAATACATAAGATACATACATGGAAATAAATATTTATTGCAGAATTTTTAAGAGTAACAAGTACTAGGGAGTGAATACTATTTAGAAGTATATGGGCTGAGTAGATTGTGGTACATCCAAAATATGGAATATTGTGCTATCATTAACAGAAGATGTTAGATTCAGACCAAATGATTCAAAAGGATTACCGTAATTACCGTAATGAATCAAAAATATTACTGTAATCTATGGTGAAGGGAGAAAATCAAGATGTAGAGAAGCATTAGATACTGTGGTCATTTTAAAAAAGAAAATAATGGCCAAACCTTTGCTATCCATAGCTACCTTAATGCTTAAGTCTATGTCAACGGTTGGAACTACAACTATAGGTTCTGATCATGGGAGTATTAAGTAGGCTATGGAAAAATAGCAATATATGGTTAATATTAGTTATCTGGGACATGATGGGGGAATAGGAAAGGGAAAATTGAAGGCACATATCAAAAACAGAAAGAAAATGAAAGACTGTATTAAAATATCTAAGATAAGAAACAACTCAATATTTGTATATATGTACCTATACACATATACAAAGAGATGCATGAATGTATAATGTGACCAAAAATGGGTTCATTTCGGTTACCTCGGTACAGCAGGATTTCCAGGGACCATTAAACTTATGTTCTATATTTCATCTTTATAGTTACAATAAAAATGTATTAACTACATAATCTTAAGAAGTTGTGAAGCTAGTTTAAAATTTTGTTCCTTTCGGTTATCTCCATAAGCCTTCTTGGCTACCTCAGTATAAACCAAAAATAAGTAATCACAGGGACCCAGAAGAGAAGTCTCTTGTAAATAAACACCTGGTAGCCCCTGTCAGTGGATTACCACAGATCTTCACATGACTTACTTTTTGCTTTCTTTAATTTTCTGCTCACTGTTAGCTCTTCAGAGAGGGCTTTCTTCATCAGTTTATCAATTTTGCCCATCACAAATCATTCCTTAACCTTTACAATGACTTTATGTAACATTTACTGCAAACTGCTCATTGGGATTTTTATACTTTATACAGGTGAAATCAAAGTTTGTTTATTTTCAGACTTCCTCTATTAATAATAATATTAAAAATGCAATTCACGCTACATGGTTTCCTCTGAAAACAGATTTGTCCCACAGATTTGGTTATAAGTTTTATTTTCCTCATTTTTCCTTTAAAAATAATTTGTGATTTATATATTTATTCTCTTTAATTAGGTGTTGTTTGAAAAAATGCTTTTAAATAGAAATGAGCTAGTTATGTTTTTGGAGGGGAGACATTATTTGTTACTGATTTTCATATTTCGGAGGAGAGGAGAATACGATCAGAAAATAAGGTCTATAAAATCCATCCTTTAGAAATTTATTGAAGTTTTTTGTGGCTAAGTATATTAGTTATTTTTTGTGCTGTGTTCCAAGGACATATATTTATATTTTGTTAAGATAATACCATCTATATAAATCTATTAAATGTGTTTATTGATTACATTCTTCAAATATTCTACTTTTACCTACATGGGTTTTTATATTCTAAAATACAGTGTTTCCCCAAAAATAAGACCTAGCTGGACAATCAGCTCTAATGCATCTTTTGGAGCAAAAATTAATTTTACAAGTAAAGTTGAAATAAAGTCTGGAGTTACAGTCAAGTATCAATGTTGGTTTTTCAGTTTGATAAATACACCATGGTAATATACGATGGTAACTTTAAAAAAAAAGGAAACTGAGTGAAAGGTATATATATATATGTATATATGTGTGTGTATATATATATATGTGTGTATATATATATATGTGTGTGTGTGTGTGTGTCTGTGTCTGACTGTGTTTGTGTGTGTGTGAAAGGTATATATACGTATATATATACATATATATGTGTGTATATATATATATATGTGTATATATATATATACACATATATATATATATATATACTTACAAGAAGCGGAGTACAGCGTTAGGAATAGAGACAGTGGAAATGTAATGGCTCTGTGCGATGTCAGAGGGATAGTGTATGGGGGGGGTTTGACACAGTGTGAGGGATATAAATGATAAATGTCTAGTATTACTTTGTTTTGTGCAACTGAAACTAATAAAAAAAAGAAAAAAGGTATATGGGAACTCTTTGTACTATCTTTGCTGATTTTTTTTGTAAATCTAAAATAATTCCAAAATAGAAAGTTTATTTAAAAATAAATCTTCCTATAATCTAAAGATGGCAGTTTACCTCTCCTTAGCTCTAGGCTGAATGCACTTGAATTACTTCTTTAGATCCAGTTACCTAGAAAGGCAGGTACACTAGGGATATGGTGCTGAGACAAATACTTATTGAGTACTTACTATGTGACAATGGGATAATGGTTTAACTGAGGGCATTACATATATGATGTGGCAAAACCACTGTCACTGGTGGAGAACAGTTTCCCAGACCCATTTCTGTGTCTGTGAATTTCCTATCCTTGTTGATAGTCATCTGAAAGTTTAATCAAGATATTGAAGACTTACTTTTTTCCTGAGATTTTCTTTTTTAGTAGCTCTGTGACTATATTCAAAGTGATTCTCATTTAGGTAATGCACTAAAGTTGCTACCAATACTCCCAGCAAATGGGAACAGTCTCTCAGATTGTGTCTCTGTGCAAACAAACACAGAGTTGTTCAAAGGACATTGGGCATAACTGAATGCACACCTTCATTCCTGCCCTCAATCAGGTCCAAACCGGATGGTGGGTAGAACAATGGGAGACAGATACCATCAATTTCTTCGCCAACAAAAAGTGCAAGAAATAGTATTTCCCCTTCCCCTGAAACCTGATGGGAATTCAAGAATCAAGAATGAACTTGGGGTGAGAGGAGAGAGGGTGTTTGGGAAAGGAAAGAGGAGAAAAGGCATAAGCTGAGCCAAGGGTCTTGCTCTCTCTTGTCTTCTTCCTTTGTAGGGATGCATGTGGGGGAAGGAAATGGGCCATTAGCAAGTGTGTGTTCATTCCTGACAAATTTGAGATAATTCCCGTCAGCCATGGTCTCATCATTGTTGGATGGGCCATTGGAAGTTAAGGGCATCCTCTCTGCCTTTGAAGTCAGAGGAGTAGGTTTGGTCTATAGCCAGAAACCCTCTGGTTATCAATGTACCCTACCTTGGATTACAGCAACAGAGAAAGCAGAATTTTCTCTAGGTCACTAAGCTTCCCAGAGCTAGGTTGACATTCATATGTTCCCTTTGTAACTGAGTCTTTAAAAATGATATTAAGAAGCTTATGTCAATTTAAAAATCTCTGCCCAAATAATAGTGTGTTTTCCAGAAAGAGAAAACATGGTGCTGCTTAATTTTTCCCTAAGCATTATGAATTGAAAGCTTTTTTGGTTGGATGTCAGAAAACCTAAATCTCCAGCTTAGCACAAAGTAGGCAATCAGGTGCTACTGGCTGTAAAATGCATTTAGCAATAGCATACAGGATTTTGATCGTGAAATTCATGTACTCTATATATTGAATGGCACATGACAGATGTTACATAGGTAGATGGTCAAACTTGCAGGTGAAGGAAAGTGTGGATACATTTCCAAATGCAATACATAGATGATGTGTTATAGAAATGTACACTTGAAACCTATATACTTTTTCTAACTAATGTCACCCCAATAAATTTAATAAAATATTAAAAAAAAAAAAGGAAAAAGAGCATTTTGGAGGCATTACCTACCTAAGAAGTAGGAGGCAAATACAAGGTGTGATCAAACAATACAGTGAATGTTTAAATAAAAAAAACAAAATACAGTAATCGACACATTGCCATCAGTCCCCCTCAAAATACCCCCCCTTGCTTCAAACAGTTATCTCATTGTTCTTGCCACTTTCTGAAGCAGTTCTGGAAGTCCTCTTTCATGAGTATCTTCACTTGTGCTGTCATGGCTGCCTCGATGTCCTGAATCATTTTGACTTTAGGAAAGAGCCAGAAGTCGCATGTTGCTAGATCTAGTGAATAAGGTGGATGAGGACACACTGTAATGTTTTTATTTGACAGAAATTGCTGTACCAGAAGCGATGTGTGACACAGCGCTGTCATGATAGAGGATGATTTATGGCACACTTTTAAACACACCTTCTTTCAACTGTAGCTCGCACCCAACTGACTGCACCGAACAAGTTGAAACTTGTCACATAGTGTTACTAAGGTTGGACACACCACTTCCCATATTGAAGATGCTGCCTTTCTGTTGGATGGCACTCAGCAGCATCATTCACTGTATTTTTGGACCACAAGGCTCTAAATTTCTTTCAGATAAAAACATTACAGTGTGTCCTCATCCACCTTATTCACCAGATCTGGCACTGTGAGACGTCTGGCTCCTCCCCAAAGTCAAAATGACCATGAAAGGTAAACGTTTTGAATCAATTCGGGACATCAAGGCAGCCACGACAGTGCAACTAAAGACACAAAAGAGGACTTTCCAGAACTGCTTCAGAAAGTGGCGAGAATGATGGGATAAGTGTGTTTGAAGTGAGGGGGAGTATTTTGAGGAGGATTCATGGCAATGTGTCTTTTACTGTAGTAATTTCTTTTTGGTAAATTTAAACATTCACCGTATTTTTGGATCACACCTCGTACCACCATAAATCAGACAGTTATTATAGTAAAACTACATTCTGACTTGCTATTTCCACCTAGCACACATCCATTTGCATGACACACAGACCAACATCAAATAGGACTGAGTCACATCAGTGACTGTGCCACGACCTCACCCTTGTGATGGACACCAAAAGCCACAGTGGCATAGATTAGAGGATTTTTTTCAAAAGAAGGGGTCTTATTTTTTTAAGGGGTCAGAGATTATGCCTGGAGTGACAGGTAGACACACTTAGCACCTTGAATGACTTGTTCTTTTGTGTTTTATTATAGAAAATATCTCTTCTCTGGAGGATTCTTTCTAGGGTTCATCCCCTGGAACACAGAGCTTCTTCTAGTTAATAAATTCCTTTGGAAGCAAGTATGCAATTGTATTTGCAACTAGACCAAAAAAAAAAAAAAGAAAGAAAGAAAACCTCAGAGGAATGATTTGGGTCTTTGCCTTCTCTGTGCTAACACCTTTTTATTGGTTATATGAAAAATCAGGAATTATACAAGTATTAAGAAAGAGTGCAGGGGGAAATATACGAGAGATAAAGCATGGGAAAGGGGTAAAGTTTCTCTCCCAGTCTCCTGTGAAAGCCAATCAGACCCTGGAAAACAGGCTCTCCAGATGGCTCATGAACAACCTCCACATTTTAGTGGTCCCCAGGAACTACAGAAAAGCTCTCTAGAATAGAAATTTTAGAACATTTCTGGTTAGTGTTTTATAAGACACATGAAATTTATGAAATCAAAGTAAACACACATTAACTGAAATGACGAAAAGGCAGGAAAGATAGATAAGGGTGCATATTAAAAGAATTATTTTCTTGATTTTTGCATTAAGGACCCATTGGGGAAAGTGGTAAATAACAGATTTGCTGCTAAAAATCTAATATATGTCAGAAGAGATCAAAGGGAAAATAACAGAAACTTAAAAGCAAACAAACAATAAGTCTAAAGGCATATAGGACATATATATGTAAGAAAATATATGCGTATGGTAGATACATATGATAATATATGTAAGTGTACATATATACACATACATAGATATGTACACATATAAAAAGATATCTCACAGAAAGATAGAGAAGATAGATCAGAAACACTTAAAGGAATAAGAGAAGAAAATATTTTTGAATAAAAGAAAAAATTATCTGCTGACTAAACTAATTCATCATTCCTGGGCAAAATTAATAAAAATTGAATAAAACCTAGATTTATGCAGGCAATGTGCTGACAATTCAAATAAAAAGCATGCATCCTAAATGGAAGCGTGAACAAAAGGGAGGTTGATTTAAATATACCAAATTGTGGTAGCTTCATATTTTTATATCTGCCACATAAGTGTCTGAATAAACAGAAATGACAGGATTTTGAGGGGAAAAGGCGATGGCCCCAATATCCCATCCCCAATTCCTGTGTGAGGGCAGATAAAAAACATTCTCAGACAGTCATGATTTGAGTACAGAGGCAATCCATGTTGTCTTGCTGAGAAAATTACTCTAAGTCACTCTACCTGAGCCAAAGATAAATCAATATAAACAACTCAAGAAAGGGAAGTTGTGGTAATAAGGCAATGATGGTGTCCCTTTGGGCATTGTACTTCTTAGCCCGTATTGAGTTCTTTCCACTGTTTGACTAATGGTGGGGTAGATGGCATGTGGCAAGCTCTTCCTTTTAAGAGAAAAAAGCATTGCACTTGTAAAACAGGACAAATGGATGTGTCCCCTCCCACCAGCCCCAGAGGGAGAACTAACGGAGAACTCCATCAGAATACACTCATCCTTTTCATCTGCTGCAACTGTGGTCAACAAGGGTAAAATCAAAAGTCAGCCCCGGGAGAGAGGCCTGCAAATCTCTCGCTGGTTTTTATTTATTTATTTATTGTTTTACAACTACTCCTCGCTGGTCTGGCTGCATCCCACTGAAATGGGAAAAGAAAGAGCAAGGGATGGGTTCTATGTCTGCAGCACTCTGTAGCTTTTTAATTGAAAATGAATTCTCTGTATTACACCAATGCAATCAGAACCTGATTTTTCTGTTCCATTATCGCTTTCTCTTTTACATGTCACGCACAAATACATACATCAGACAGTTAAACTTCATGAGGATCGTGTTTATATGTATAATGTAAGCCTCATTTTTCATGCTCTATCCAAAGCTTTCTTGCGCAGACCCCTTTCTAATCATTAGGAAGAGTTCTTAGTAGTGGGAAAATGTATATTTGTATCCAAAACACATATATTATACTAAAGTCAACTGATCTTCAATGTGCAACTTTCCCAGGTTTTTCAGGGTGATGGGGATAAACTGCCTTTTGAATAGTGCTAATGCATTCACAAGTGTTCCTTCCTAAAGATGCATGTCACAACTAATCAGGGACTTTGGGATAAGCAGGAGATAAATCGTCCATACAGCAGGAATATAAAGAAAATCCGTGTGCAGTAAGTCCCCTGCAAATAGCGGAAAGCCCTAAGCCTGCCTTAAACTGGTTAGGGGGACATTCAGGCGTCTTTCCACTTTATGGTTCTTTCCTCAGCACGTATTCTATAACCATCTCATAATCACGAAAATCGGGCATTTTAATTTCATCCCTCGGGGAAATACGTGGACATTGGCACCACGACAAGTACAACAGTATGAAAGGACAATTACCTTAGACTTGCACTCCATTTTTTTCTTTTCAGATTTCCGAGTAAGAACTGAAGTTTCAAGGTTCATAGCAGAAAATTTTACTGACTTCCGATACATGGTCTTCCACTACATGAAAAGCTCCAAAACTCTGTTACGTTCCAAGCTCAGTATTTTGTCTTAGAAGTCTAACCATCTCTCGTTCATTTGTAATCATTTCACAAATGTCACTTGCACATCCACTACGCCAAGTCCCATGGTGGCCATTAGGAGTAGTACGGCCGAGCAGTGAAGAGTGGGCACTCTGGGTGCAGAGTCTGGATTCAAACCCCAGCTACCGCGTATGGCCTTGCATGTGTTTCTTAACTTCTCTGATTCTTTCCCCCTCATTTATGAGAAGAGGAAATATTAAAATCAATTTACCAGATTATTGTGAGGATTATATGAGGGTATACACATAAGATGCTTAGTAGTACTACTACTACTACTAGTAGTAGTAGCAGTAGTACTAGTAACAGTAGTAGTAATAACAGTAGTAGTAATAGTAGTAGTAACAGTAACCGTAGTAGTAGTAATAGTAGTAGTAGTAACAGTAGTAGTAGCAACAGTAGTAGTAACAGTAGGAGTAACAGTAGTAGGAGTAACAGTAGTAGTAATAGTAACAGTAATAGCAGTAACAGTAGTAGTAGCAACAGTAGTAGCAACAGTAGTAGTAACAGTAGGAGTAACAGTAGTAGGAGTAACAGTAGTAGTAATATTAGCAGTAATAGCAGTAACAGTAGTAGTAGCAACAGTAGTAGTAACAGTAGTAGTACAGTAATAGTAGTACAGTAGTAGTAGTAACAGTAGTAGGAGTAACAGTAATAGTAGTAGAGATCTGCTTAAGCTGCCGTAACAAAATACCATAGACTGAACTGTTTACACAACAGAGATGTATTTTCTTTCAGTTCTGGAGACTGGAAAGTTCAAGATAAAGTCTGGCAAACTTAAGGTTTCCGATGAGAGTTGTATTCCTGGCTCGTAGACGGCTGCCTTCTTCTGCAGGCTCACTTGGCAGATAGAGAATAAGCAAGCGCTCTGGTGTCTCTTCTTACAAAGACACTAATCCCATTGGATCAGGGCCCCACCCTCATGCCCTCATCTAACCCTAATTACCTTTCAAAGTCCTCATCTCCTAATGCGATCACATTGGGGGTTAAGACTTCAACATAGAATATTTGGGGGAAAGCCATAATTCACTCTATAGCCTTATTATTGTTATTTCCACTTTTCAACAGCTACCTTTCATAATGTATGTTCTTAAATGAGGAAATATACTCATTCTTTAAAGATGTCAGAACCCTTATGGAAATTGTGTAACTCGAAAAAAAAAACCACAAAAAAAACCAAAAGCCTCCTAGAAAGAATTCAGTTCTTCTCTTTATGGACTCTACATTCAAGCATCTATATTCTCAAGATCTGTTGTCTGCCCAACCACACTCTTCAGTCACCAAAAGCCGATATCGGCTCCTGTAAACACTGTACCCCCAAGGATTGTAAACATTTCTAAGGCAATGTTTAGAATGGCTACAAGGCATCTCTCTCATCTGGCTAGCAATTGTTCAGAATGCCAGGATGAAAGAGTTGGTTTTTACGACGTGCACACACGAGACTCCAACAATAGGTTCACTGCTGATCCCATAAGAAACTTTCTTAACCTATCCTTGAAAAGAAAACTCAGGAATATGAAGTCACGTCACTCACCTCCTACTGGGCTCATCAGGATTTCAGGAACACCCATCCAACTTGCTCTTAACGTAAGAACACTGAAAGTCCCTGTTACTGGGAAAGAAGACACGTGGAACTGGGATGGCCTATTTTCATAAACAGAGTGACGTCCTCATCATGCATTTCTTCAGGTGGAACTGAGAGCAAAGCTGTAGGATGCAGGGACACTGGCTCCAACCAGTTGGTAAATATTCAGGACTCTGAAACCTGGTTGCGGACTCTTACCTTGAAAATGGGTCGTGGGAGGAATTTTTACATCAGGAAAATCAGCCAATACTACAAGTCAGGGCCTTTTTTCCCCCCCTAGAAGAGTCAGGCATACCACTGGATCATAGAAACTCCCATTTTGAAAAGTTCTAAACTGGGATAGGTCTCAGCAATACCTGGAGATAATTTTTTTTTCCTCTAAAATACAGATTCTTGGCCTCCACACAAAATCAAAGGATTATATTCTCTACTGCTTCCTGGCACGTGTACTTAGGAAGGAAAAACCAAAAGTTGCCATAAACCTGGAACTCACATTTTGAAAGAATTTATCAAAACAAAAACATATCTACAAAGGACATTAGGAGGAGGAGACTGAGAGTAAGGAAAGGAAATAGAACCAAATAATAAAATAAGTAAATCAAGTGAGAGGTCTTGCACAGATGATAAAAACATGCCACAGTCTGTTCATGACATTTAAACAATTCTACCTCCTGTACCTGAGGTATCAGGGATTGGATGGAAAGTACATTGAAGAAACTTTGTTGCTAACTATAATATATGCACATATACTTGTCACACTACAAACTACTGCAGGAATAAATCACGTCTTCCAACGTTTCTGTGCCCCCAATATTTATCACAAGGCTTAGTATAGAGAAAGCATTCAGAACATGTTTCTAGACTAGTGAGTGAGTGATGAAGTAATAATAATAATATATAATAATAATAATTTTAATTTTTAGCATAATTTCCATTTACCGCAGATACCAATAAAATTATTCAAAATACACAGATGTCATACTGACTTGTTTGGAACCCTCCCTGGATTTCTAAACCCACCTAAACTCACTAGCCCTGACCCCAAAGCCCTTTTTGATCAGTTGTCCACCTCATTTCTCACCTGCTACCCCTCTGGTTTTTATTCACTTGCGGCTCTTAACCTTCTCTCTTCTCCTTGGATATCTCATTCCTGGCTCAGACCCTTGAGAGCTTGCCCTCTCTTCCGTTAGACCCTGACTTGGCTCACTCCTTGACTCATACAGGCCTTTGCTCAAATGTCATACCCTCATGGAAAATTCCTTTGGCCAATCTACCTAAAATAAAACTTCTATAACCTTGACAGTGTTTGATCTCCACAATCTGTTTGACGGCACTTATCACTTATAAGTATAGCACTTATCACTTTCTGATATTTGTTTATTCAATGATTGGTCAATTTTCTTCATCTCTTTGAAGATGGACTCTGTGAGGCTAGGGACTTTGTCCATCTTATCTTCTAACGTACCCTTCCTGCCTGGAACCCTGCCCATCATAGTAGGAGCTCATTACATTTTGAAGATCGATGAATGAATGAGTGAAAGACTTCATTAACAAAAATTCAAGAGTGGTTAGCCAATGCAACATGAGTTGAAGGCATATCCTGGTATACAGAGGTAAAAAAAAACAAACTTGCTACCTGATGCCCCTGGGCAAGCTAATGATTCCACATGGCTAAGTGTGACAACTTTCCAGTCTAAGTCTCTAATTATAGTCCAGGTCCTGAGTAACAGAAACAGGACATATCCACATGGGCGATGCTGACAACTATAAATCAACATGTCCAAAGTGAACTAAATGCATCCCCCATTCCCAACTTCATTCCTTCTCTCAGTTCATGATACTGGCAAAGACAAATGAGTATCAACCTAGGTGTTCTGATTTACTCTCTGCACTGCCACCCTCACAGATATCATTCTAAAAATGGCAGGGATGGTGCCATGTCCTCAGTACAAATTCTGTAGTGTTTATAGGTTAAAGCCCAGGCCCCTTAGGAAGGCATCAAGGCTACTCCTACTTTGATTCAGACTTACTTTTCCATTGTCACCTCCAGACTTATATCCTCTCTTCCTGCCATTGGCTAGATTTTTTTACTCCAACCATGCTGAAGCTGGCTTTCGGTTTCTGGAATCCACCATGCTCATTCATGCCATCTACTTAAACCTTCTGCTACCTCTGACAAGACCGTCCTAGCTGTCCCCAGCCTGGCATATGAACCATTCTTCCTCAAGCCCTCAATGGGGCCTTCAATAGGAAGCCCTTCCTGACAACCACCAAGATGAATTAGTCATCTTCTGATACATTCTTTCAAAATACTAAATGGACTCCTGGTCCTAACAGTTTCCCTCTTGAAAAAGCTCCAACAAGAGTGCTAATCTCCAGGGCACACATATTTAACCCCCATTGCTGAACCAGCTAAGTATACAAGGAAATTCTTTACAAATGCTGAGAAGAGAGGGCCAAAGGCCTAATTAATTTTTCAACACTGAAGTCTGAGTTTTACAATTTTTCTTTTTTTTTATGGTAATAAATTTCTCTAAAACAAGCAGGGTCTGGTGATTGGGCACAGGACCAGCAATTTTCATTTGGCACAGGGCTTCCTTGACTCAGGCTGTGTATATTTGGAGAACAATGCCACAGGTCAAATGTCAACATTAGCCCATTCCCTTGTAATAGAGAACAGAGGCTTCCCAGGTACACTACCTGCCAAGAGGTAGCCATGGGTGTCCTTCTGGCTCTCGCTGCATTCTCTACAAGTACTTTGGGCCTTAGTGTATGCCAACATTTTCAAAGCCAATTCACAGATTTGTAGAATCGGTGACCCGGAAGTGATCTTAGAGGTTCTGTATTTACTTATTAAGTGAAACATGTATTTATTCTATAGTGAAGAAGTAACCATGATGCGAACACCAGCTTTCTGCCCATTCTCACCTTTTACCCAAACCGAGCTGTCCAGAATGATAATCCAAATGTCTGCCATCCCTTCAATCCCTGCTCCAGAGTCAAGAAGAACTCAGGGATCAATATCTCAAGAAATCAGATTTTTTAACTGCAAGTTGCAGTTGAGGTACAAACAACCCTGGCCCCATTTCTTAAGGGTGCAGGTGATATGCATTCCCTCAATGCTTTAGGCAGCTGTCTGGATAAAAACTTCACTGCTCAATGATGGACAGGATGCTCACTGAAGTCCCATATGTCTAGGCCTTTCCAAAGCTGAATGTTCTTTGTTTTTCTCTCTTTTTTTTAAAATTTTTATTAGTTTCAGGTGTACAAAGCAATGTAATAGACATTTACCCCTCATAAAGTGATAACCCGCCCCCCAAGCTACTACCCCGTTCTTTTTGCCTCGAGTATTATTTTTCTATTCCTGTATAGCAGCTTAAAACGACATAGATTATGAGATCACAGTTTCTATAGGTCAGAAGTCTGGGTGCAGCAGGGCTGGCTTCTAGGCTCAGGGTCTCACCAAGCGGATATCAAGGGATCAGCCGAGCTGCTGTTCTCATCCAGTGCTCAGGTTCCTCTTCCAAACTCATCAGTTGTACTTAGAATTCACTTTCACTTTCTTGTGATCATTGGACTGAAATCACTGTTTCCTTGCTGGCTATTAGCCACAGGTCACTCTCAGCTCCCAGAGGCCGCCCACATTCCTGTGGCATGGACCCCTCCATCTTAAGGCCAACAATGATGTACTGAGTCCTTCTCATGCTTCACATCTCTGACTTCCTCTTCTGTGGTGCTAGAGGAAACAGTCTGCTTTTTTTTTTTTTTTTTTTTTTTTTTTTTTTTTTTTTTAAGATTTTATTGGGGAAAGGGAACAGGACTTTATTGGGGGAACAATGTGTTCTTCCAGAACTTTTTCCAAGTCAGGTTGTCCTTTCAATCTTAGTTGTGGAGGGCGCAACTTAGCTCCAGGTCCAGTTACCGTTGTTAGTTGCAGGGGGCACAGCCCACCATCCATTGTGGGAGTCGAACCGGCAACCCTGTGGTTGAGAGCCCACTGGCCCATGTGGGAATCAAACCGGGAGCCTTTGGAGTTAGGAGCACGGAGCTCCAACTGCCTGAGCCACCGGGCAGGCCCCCAACATGAGATGAATTTGAAGAGACAAATCAGATAAAGCACAGCCATGGCGGTCATAGGAAAAAACGTTGATTATACCTACGTTGTAGTGGGATGTCCTTAACAGGTTTTAGGTGGGCATGTCGTAGGGTCAGGTGTGTTGGAAAGGTGAATGCATCCATGTGAAGAGGTCAGCACAGAACTTCTGTAGTGCCCAGGTCAGAAATGATGGGAGCCTAATCTAGGGTAGTGTCAACGAGCCATGAAGGAAGTCTTTCTCACGAATACAGCCTAACAAGGCACACCTTTCTCATTGCCCCACTTCTCTTTCATATTACTCATTTCGTCATTCTGAAACTGTTGCTGAGCTTGTCTCTCTTCCCTTCCTGGCTATCTTTTAGCATTCTATCCCTGGCACGTAGGTAGTGATCTGTAAATGATAATGAATCATCTAATGTATTCTTTATAACCAATCACAGTACCAGATTCAGCCACCTCTCTTTGCAAGCCTCTGTTGGCCAGGTTCCTGCTCTCCCTGCTTCAGTTCCGATGGTTATTCCCTGCTTAATACAACACCAGCTGGGGTTCCTATTGTCTTCCCTCTGCACCCCCAAAGTCTAGCCCATTCAACACAAAGTGAACTTCTCTCCTCCCAGCTCACCTAGGCTTTTTGTTACTGGCCAGGATCGGAGAAGCTCCACCATGCCTCTGATTGAATTGAATATTTTATTGTCTTCCCTACCCCAGAGGCTACAGCAGAGCCCACTTTTGCTCCACATTCCTGATACTCCATTTCTCTCCCAGTATGCCATGCAGGCCAGCCATGTTGTTTGCCTTAGCCTTCTAGACCAGTTCACCAGTGAACAAGGACAGGAGTCTCCACAGCCTCTCTGTAGACCTTTGTTATCCTCTTCAGTCCAAGAATCCCAAAATGCCCTTGTGAGCCCTGATGAGTCCAGCTGGAAATGTTTCCAGTTTCCCCTCCTGGATCTTCAATACGACTGCTCCTCTCTGCTGGGTAAGTCCTGTGAAAATTACTTTACTCGTAGGTTTAATTGACTTCACTTGAATTTTGCTTTCAGTCCTATTAGAAGACAAGCCATTTGCTCCAGCACCCCACCCTCTCCCTTCAAATGAGTGTCAAGGGAACTGTTTGTGTTTTGTTACGAAGACTGTTGTTGAACTTGAGACTCCAGTAAGAGCAAGACCCTCTTGAGTCTTGGCAACCAAATCCCATACGGCCTCACTCTGTTGGTTCTGTCCTGTTGGTCCTGGTCCCTTGTGGACAATTTGTAAAATTAGGAAATTAAGAAAACAAAGACTGAGAAAGACCCGGGAAATGCTTAGTAAGGAAAATCCCTTCATAGAGATAAAACGTCAACAACAAATTTGCCAAGGGAATTTGAATTGTAGACTCTCGTATGAGGTGCTATAAATAATGAATATTTTCTCTCTCTCTCTCTCTCTCTCTCTCTCTCTCTCTCTCTCTCTCTCTCTCTCTCTCTTTCTGTCTCTCTCTCTTCCCTGAAAAATACAGTAGGTGCTAAGTGAAAATTAATTTATTTTCCCTAAATGGTCAGGAGGGGTAAACTACCTTTGGATCCAAAATGGCAATTTATGGATAAACATCTTCCACAAAAAACAGGGACTCGGATGGAGAGCTCTCCAGCTTCAAACTCCTTCTTGCTGTAATTTTTCTTGGGACCCAGCATCACTCCCTTCCTTTTCCAGACTCATGGATTTCATAGTCCTGATCCCAGAAATATGTATGAGGAATGCTGCTTGAATGAGGTGGCCTATCTCCCTTTCTTGCGGTTAATATGATCCTTTCCTTCACGTGTGATCTATCACACTGTAAACATTTAGCAGCAGGCTTCTGTGAACAAAAAAAAAAAAAAAAAAAAAAAGCCTTTTCAGAAGAGATGAGGCCCTGGTTCTGATTTTCTCCATGACTGTTCTGAGTCAGCCAACAGGGTACCTACACCCAATGGGCATCAGGAATGGGAAAGAAAGGAATTCTATATAAACTTTGTAAGGCAAAAAAAAAAAAAAAACACAAAACACAAAAAACAAAGATGGGTTGTATCTTCAGTGTGACCACAACTTTCACTTTAAATAAGCTTTACTTAAATCACATCGTTTGAAATTCACATCCAGGGTCTGCCAGGCATTAAGGTTCTCTGCTCTTATAGGAAGATAGTTCCCTCTCAACTGGCTTCCAGGGTCCAAGGGAGGCATCTGGGCACCATGTGAGACATAGACACACTTTAATGTCACCTCTCCCTGGCTGAGAAGCCAGCTCTGCCCTCTGGCATGGGTCTTGACGCCACCTCCTTGGCTGCAAGCTAAAGAAATAGTGATCATAAACTGCACTCAGTCTGTGTCCTCAAAGAGACCCAGAACTCTTTGAGGCAGGAGGGTGTATCTTATTCAGTCTTATTCATTGGTCGTGCCCCCACTGTCTAGAACTAAGACACAAAGACGAAAGACAGTGGGAGAGGAGAAAGAGGATGAGGAGGAGGGAAGAAGAGAGGGAGAGACAGAGAGAAGCTCCACAGAGTGTGCTGAAATAGAGGATATGAAAGTAAGAAGGGCACAAAAACAACTTCAACTCTAAAATTCCCTAAACCTCCAGCAATGGCCTGCTTCCCCTCTTTAAACAAATCAGCTAAAGAGGGGCTGGGACCTGCCCTGCTATCCTTGTGGATAGATATATCCTGTGGTCAGAGAAAAACCATTAGATCAAAATCATCAACCCCACAGCAGTGACAGCTGTGAGCCCATTACTACAAGGCTCAAAGCAGCAGGGAGACGTGATAAGGATGTATGAAGTATGATTGTAAACTTAGTGAACACATTTGGAGCTTCACTTATTTTGTTAATTTTTGGAACTTATTCTGAGAGTTGAGACTGAGAGATTTTGTTGCCATTTTGCATGGAACAACCATATACAGCTTCCATCATACAGAGAAACAGAATTATTCTGAATTACAGAAGATCCTTAGATTCCCAGAGGGACTTCAGGTACCTATCTTCGATTACTATGCAATATTTTCAAGAAGGAAGAGTGGATTTGAACTACATGGAATACAATAAACATTTTCAGAGTGACTTTTAGGGACCGGGCACTACGCCAGGGGCTCATTTTCCCCCATAAATCATTTGACATGCCCAGGAATCCTATTCTCACACCCAAGTACCCATATCCAATTTAGAGATGAGAAAATAGAGGCTTAGAGAACTGAAATAATGTGTTCAAGACCATAGAGTTACATCCTGGCAAAGCTGATGTTTAAAAAGACGTCTCTCTTCTTTCAAAGCTCATTCTCTTTCCATTATACCATGCAACTAAAATAAAGAACCCATTGGGAAGTCATTGGGATATGCTTCTACGTGCCCCAGGAGAAACAAAGGCAGGGACTTACAAAGACTGAGAGGCCCCCAGATCTTGTTCATTATTGAAACTACTCTTATCAAGCTCACACTGACTTCCCTGTTGACAAACCAATGTATCCTGTGGAAACCACTATTCTTCCACGAATGCTTCCATGATGGAAATTCAACATGGAAACCTAGGAGTAGAACTGATCTTAGGCACAAGTGGATCCTGAGGTGAAATATCCATCTCTTCCCCTTCTTCTCTTTCTTCCGGTTCTTTCCCCTTCCCTTCTTTTTCTTCCTCCTCCTCTTCTCCTCCCCCACCTTTTTCTCCTCCTTCCTGCTATCTATACATCCCTTGCTTCTCCCTATATCGGTTGCATTCCATTCTACTGCTAATTTCCTCCATTTATTTGGACAAAAGAGAAACAGAAATGGCTGCAAAATGTTCCACCCTTGTGTCATGCCAGTCTTGCAATGACGGAAGACAGAGATACGTTCGTTCTTCTGGTATCAATACATGACATCTTCTGGAATGATCTGGACTGACACTTTCAGATTTATGGGCTCATTCTAAGAAACTGACCTCTATGGATAAGGCCCATGATTGGCAGCTCATCCTGTGGTCCTAGTACAGTGGGAAAACGCGACTCCATCAAAGCCATATGGAATAGGGGAAGTGTTACAGCTCGAGAGAGAGGAGGCTGTTACCATAAAAAGAGAGGGAGGGGTTCAAAACAGAAAATAATTGACATGTGTCTACGAAGATACATTTGGGATCTGACCTGACTTGACTTAAATTCCCAGAAACACGAGTCCTCTTCTTCTTGGATTTCCAAAACTTTTAGCTCGCTTCCAAGTTTGGAATTGTTCCAAACCCTAAGTGAAAACCTAGCCCTTACCTTAACCCTAATTTGAACTCCAATTTTGACCTCAGAGCTAAAGTTAATTCTAACTCTAACCCTAACCCTGTCTCAAAAGCTGACCCTAACCCTAACACTAAACCAATCTATTTTGACATTGTCTTCTTGTAACCGATGCTAAAATATTGATGTGCATACTGTCTAGCCCCTATGGTTTGGTTATTGGCAGTGATGATAAGGATGAAAATGATCAGAGACAACCTTTTCTGAGCACCTATAATGTGGTTATAAATTTGGACTCTGACGTCATAGATAAAGATGGTTTCAAACTAAGACCCTCCTGTTGCAGTTTTGGGATCTTGTCACTAAACTTCAGTTCCACATTTGCAATGCAGTAGAGGGAGTAATAATAGCATTTGCCTCAGAACACTTTAGTGAAGTTTAATTAGAAATATGCCTATAAAGTGTTGGGCATAATGCTTGACGCCTATTAAATATATCAATCAATTGTAACTACTATTTGTGTGTCCCAGTCACTGCTCTCAACATTTTATTTGATCCTCACCAGTTCAGTAAAGGGGAAAGTATTGTCTCGACTTCTTTCACAGGAGAGAAAATAGAGGCTTAAGAAGAGTTGGATAATCTGCTCAAACACTCATAGTTGGTCAGTGGCAGCCTGGGATTTGGAGATATCTTTTGACTTCTAAGCCCTAATCATTTTATCGCCAAAGGTTCTCTTTCACTTTTGAACCAAAAGTTAGGTCATAATTGGGTAAGGGATAAGACATTTGAAACTGGTTCTGTACCTGAATATCCTAGATACTCAGGCCAAGATGAACGATGGAATTCCCTGTGGTGCTCTTCATGGCTCTCCTGTTTCTATCTCAACTTGCCGTTTTCCTCAGTGTTCTGTTTGTCATCTTACAGGCAATCTAGGGGGTAGTTTTAGAACTGCTGCCAGGGCATTCCTACCCAAAGCCTCCTGGGAAGCAATGAAGTTGCTGTCTGGTGTTATTATTTCTTTAACATGCTGTGAGCATTTTGTGGGATGAATAGATTGAGACGAGGGCCCATGACAGAGGCCTGTGCCTTCCTGTCAAAAAGTAGCTTGTCAGGGCTTCCCAGCTGTGGGTAATGATGTCTTGGAAAATAATTCCTGTTTAGTGAAGTCCTGAGAATGGGGCAGGCTGCCTCCATCTTCCTTCTATTGCTGCTCCAACGTATGTCCAGCCCCAGGATAAGTGTTCCCATCTGTGTTAGTCTATTAACTGAAAAGGAAGGAATTAGCGCATGAACTTGTCACATCTTGTGGACCTGTTGCTTCCTGAGATGGGAGGTGGTGGCAGAACAGACAACATTCCTTCTCTCAGCACCTTTCAGACTTGCTGAGGGAAATAGAAACAGCAGTTCTGACTACATGAAATATACCAGCGCCATCCCGAAAATCATCTGGGGCCTCTCCAAGCTGCACCTTATGGAGAGCTGAAGGGAAAGGGTGGCAGAACCTCAAAGGAAATTTCCCCTCTCTGCCAAGCTCCAGATGGAAGACCTTCCCACGGAAATGCTTGCTGGAGACGCTGTGCTGACACAGAGTGCTGCCAAGGAAAAGGGCTTCTGGTGGGGCTGCTCTTGCCCTTCCTCACTGGAGAAAACAAGGCTGAGAAGGTGGCAAAGGACCTCAAAGGATACGTCTTGGTGGAAGGGCCCCATAGCAGATCCCTGCATGAAGAGTCTGGGGGGAGGTTCTGACCTCGAGCTGGTTCAGGCTGGCTTCTTGCATGTAGATTTTGAATGCAACATGACAACACACTGAAGGTGTCTTTGATCCATGTTTCCTCTTTACAAGGCTTTTACAAGAATCCACGCTTGACTAAGTGTTGGATACAGATTTAGAGCAAGAATACACTTGGGTATGAAGTGTTCAGGAGAATTGGGCTCCATCTCAGTTTTCCTGATGGTGTCGGTTTGTACCAGTTTGCCTTGGCAGAAAGTCAGGAAATGAGAGAAAGAGAAGAAAAAAAAAAGTCTTAGTTTTGAATCCCGCTAAATTAACCCCCCTGTAATTGGCAGAGACGGAGGGTCAGAACAATCCTAGGCTGTCAAGAATAGTAGGAGACAGGATCCATCGCATGGGTGAGTTGGTCACGGCTAAGAGAGGGTTCTATAGCCCCAAAGAAGTTTTGCCCAGAAGAAGGGGCTCCCCACCGACTAGGACTGCCATCAAGAGGCCTTGTCTGCTTCCTACTTCCCATGTCTTCTCAGAAAAGAAACACACTGCTCCTCGAAGACAAACATTGATTCCCGGATCTCACAGACCCAGCCTATGTCAGGACCTCTAAAAATAATTTCCATCAGCAAGAATAGAAATATATGTGTGTTTTTCTTCTTGATTTCCTCTGTTTTTAGAATTGTATAGCGCATACTTCCACGGTTGAGGAAGTCCCAGCCAGGGTGTTCTCTCTCCTTCATCCCTCTCCAAGAAGTCGTGAACAGGTAAGTTGGGGTTGAGATCAAGGGGTCTCATTTCTCATAAGCATCTGACCCATAGGATTGCGATGCAGATGGTGGTGCATGGTGCCGCTTTAAAACACTTTGCACTGGGGATTCCATCTAACCCCGAAGCCACGGATAACATGTGATTCAGCTAAATCTCCTAAACCTCAACTTGAATCCTCTTGTTGAAAGGATACATTAGGTCTTACCTGACATTATTGATGGTACAAAACAAGACAGAAGAGCATGCCATCCACATTTTGATGCCCTTTTTGCACATGTCCTCAGGAAGTAAGACCTTTCCCAGACGTTAGATAAACAGGGAATCTAATAAGATTTAATTCGAAGAATATTTTTATCAAGCATACATTTTTCATAAAATTCTGTGGTTGCCCTTGGTAATATACAGGTGATCCCAGTGAAGTATGGTCTGGAAGGAGTTACAGCCCTGTAGTAAACAAGTCTTTTCAATTGAATATAACATCAAATTGAATATCAAACAGATATTCAATAATATTTATTAAGCCCTTAATGTGACTAAGAGGCTATAAATATATTAAAGCATGTAATCCACTGGATGGAATAGCAACTGTTATGACCCACATTTTACTGATGAGGAAACTGCAGCTGCAAGAGGTTGGGTAATTTGGTCCCAAGTATCCTTTTCTGCTCTGACGCTCACCCGGACAGCCCAATTCCAGAGCACATGTTCTTTAAATGCTATTATAGTTTTCCAAGGGAACTGGTGAAGGACAATACATCTGACCAGGACAAAGAGGACAAATCACGACCATGATTTCACACGGGGCACTTTCCTTGGTTTATTGCCTGGTCTCCACACAGCTATGACCTCATCTCCAACTCTCTTGCCTGAGCTCCACCTCACCACGCCCACCTTCCACTGCTCACCTGCAGCCACAAGGCCAAAGACACCTAGACGCCTCCACTTCCCAGGACAGAACGATTATCGTTTCCCCGCAACCTCCCTTTCCTCTCGGACTTTCTGGTCAAGTAGAAGACCTGGCTTTGTTTTTGGAAAGGAAAATAGAGGCTACCAGTATGGCCTGTCTCCAGCTGAAAATGAATAGAAGACAGGCTGGAGCATCAAGAAAAGATATGACCCGCCTTCTAATAAAGAAAAATTTCCAACTTACAAGTGAAATGAAATAATCACACATGCATTTATTTATTTCAGGTCTTTTTTTACGACTTGAGGGAAGGGGGTAAGTCTCATTTATCACTACACCCACAGCATCTAATATAGTACCTTTAAATGCTTAATAAATATTATTAGATCAATAAAGGAATCCCCGTTTACACTCTTAGTTTCCCTACATTGGATGCCGTACATTATGTTTATTAATTCCATACAAGGTTAATGTAACACCTACTACTTGCCCAGTATTTTCTAGGTCTGGTGAAAATAGTGTCGAACAAGATAACTGTATGTACCTGAAAGATGCTTATAGTTTAGGAAAGCCAAAGTAGCCTTCTAAACTCTTAGATCAAGGTTCCCCTCTGGGTGAAACTCTCCAGTGGCCTCCCATTAAAAGTCAGAGTAACATCTGAACTCCTGCATGGCCTGCAAGGTGCTCTCTGGCCTGGTCTGTGCTTCCCACCTCATGTCACCTTCCTTCTCATTGTTTATCTCCAAGCTGCGTTGGACTCTTGATCTCTCTCTGTCTTGAACTTGCAAAGCTCCTCTCCCATTTGGGGCCGTTGCTTCTTTTGGGGGCTCTGCTTGTTCTCTGAATTCCTCTTTCCTGATCTGCCTGCGTTCTTTGGTCATTCATTGCTCAGCTGGTATGACTGCTCCTTAGAGACATCTTTCTAGATGATCCAACGAAAGCAGTCCCCAACTGTCATAGCACCCTACGTTAATTCTTTGGATAGTGTTCCTGGCGATCTAATATATTCTCATTTATTTATTAGTTTATCATCTATTTCCCCTATTATAATGTAATCTGTAATCAAAGTGACACTCTCCTACTCATTTACCATTGTATCCCATTATTATAACAGGACCAGACACTCTGTGGATGCTCAATAAATAAGAGGTGAAGAAGTGAATTATTGAATAAATAAACCTCCCCCCAGGGTTTTGGATGCTGCCTTCCCTTTTCTTCTCGTTCACTCATTTAAAGGAGTGAGTTTCATTTGTTGGTTTTGATGTGATATGTTTTCTAATCTATCCATTACTTTATGGTTTTGTTGCATTGTGTTCTGAGCTATTTGTTGAAACACTGTGTATATTGTTCAGACACTAGAGGAGCTTTTTTCTTTTTTAATCAACAGAGACTGGGTAAATAATTTGCATTACCGCCACAAAATAGAGAACTCTGTCATCCTTAAAATGTTGAAGTATGCCTTATTGACATGGAAAAGTTGTCTTAACATATTATTGATTAATTTATAAAGTAGTATTAATGAGCTCATTGATATTGTAAGTGTGCATTCTGAGAGATGTTCAGCCTAGTGTTGGCAGGTATTTCCTCAATGCTGTGGAACTTCAGGTAATTTAAAAGCATTCTTTGTACTTTTTGTGTAGATTAATATGTTTACAATGATTACACAATATTTCACTCACCGGAAGGACATTTTTAAAAGTTCATTTAAAAAATTAAGAGAATTAAAAAAAAGAAATCAAATGAATGCAAAACAGAAACAAAAAATAACATGACATATTGTGCTTGAAACCTTTTATTGAAGCCCTATTGCCCACAGAATAAAGTCTGGACTCCTTAGTGTGGCCCAAAGGGCCTCCTCCACAATACCGTCTCATTTCCAGGCTCCCCTTCCACCAAGGCTTCCGTTAGGATCTTAAATCCAGGTGCACCTCTTCTTTTACAGTTCTCTAAGGCTGCCATGCTTGGCCATGCTCTTACCATTTTCACAGCAGTCCCTTTTGCTGACCATGCCCCTCCCCACTTGCCTATCTGGAACACATCTGTGCATATTTGAGGACTCAGCTGCATGCTCCTTCCCCTCTGAGACCTTTCTTTAAACCTTGCCAACAGCTGTGTCAAAGCCCCACTTCTCTCTTCCAGTTATATCTTGGTATCTGCCTGTTCACATTCACATCCAGTCTAAAGTTGACACTATGTCCTGATAATCGAAACATGCCTAATAAACGTAGAAAACATTCTTATTTTTAATTCTCCCTTACAACTCTGAAAGTACTGTAATTACTTCCATTTGATAGCACAGAACATTGAAATTGAGTTTCCCAATTTCACAGTCAGTTGTAGTTCCAGGATTCAGATCCAGCCAGTTCAGCTCTGGATTCTATGCTCTTAACCACTATTGTCTGCTGTCCCCCACAGGTCATAGCACAAGGCACACTGTGGGCTTTTATTTAGATTTATGGAATGGCTAATGCCACCAAGGCATACATTCTCTCATTGAAGTGCCACTCTAAATACAAGAAATAAACCTCAACACTAATATATGCACAGCTTTTTGTGATTTAAGTTACTCACCTTGTACTACAATTATTAAAGTTTCCTTTGAAGCAAAGCCTTTTGAAGATGAACCTTCAATAATGTCTCAGAGTGGAAGGCCTGAATCATGACACCTTGTTTCTGTTTGACATCTTAGTTAGTACCTTAGAAGTACACAAAGGTACGGTACAGTTTATTCCTCAAAATTTAAAAATGAAATTAGACGATCAATAGTACAGAATGCTGTTCATTCAGTCGAATGCAGTATATAAGAGCATGGAAATTCTGGACTCCAAATTTTCCTTTCACCTCTCACTTTGGTACCTTGGGCAAGTTGCTTTTCTTTTCTTTGTCTTCTTTGCCCTATAAAATGGGCATGCTAGTATTTTCCCACAGTGTTATTTTTAGGATGCAGTGAAATACTATAGTTAAAATGCTTAGTATAGTCTGGAACTTAAGTGCTTAATCAAGCATCAAATCCAAAAATTAGCTCTTGTTGTCACTATTTTGCACTCCAGTGCCCATGTCACATTTGGGAGGAGTAGAGGTCAGGTGAGGTACTCAAAAGGTCGAAGTCTTCCTGAAAAAACAATGAATTTTCCTAATCAATGTCCCACAGACATATCTTGTAAGACTAGCAGATCCTTTATCTGATAATATTTACCTCTTCTTAGACTAAAATATCCCTGTATTTTTATCCTAACAGGGTCACTGCCTACCATTTTTGGTACTTTTTGCCATTAACACACTTATCTACTCCTAGCTTAGCATGGACCTCAGCCCCTAAAGGTGAGTGGTGGACAGGTAAGCACTCAGTCCCAGGAAGCAGGTAAGGAGATGGGGGTGAAACATCTATTCTGCCACATATAGAACTTTCTCTTTTTTCACTCTCGCTTGGTCCACAATACCAACGAAGAGGTGGTTGGCAGTGTTCCCAGTCTAGCAGGGTTCTACAGTGGGAGCCTAAAATGTGTACATCCTGAATATTTAGACATGTCCGGGAATGCCTGGAAGGTTAGCCAGGCAAGTGGGATAGTAGCCAAGGAACCTCATGGGTGGGATTCTAATCTATGATTCTCTCCCCTATCTGGCCCACGGCCCTGTTAGAGCAACTCGGCTTGTCTGTTGCACGTCTCAATTTGTCTGTTGGTTCTTCTTCTTCCCTAAATGCTAAATTCACTGAGATCTTCAAGCGTATCTACTGTATTAGGATTCATCCAGCACCCAGCAAAGGAGCTGACTCATAGAACAATAATTATGTATGGAATAAATGAGTGAGGGAATGAATGAGTGAGGGAATGAATGAGTGAGGGAATGACAAAGAGCTAAAAGTTCAAAAGTTTGACCCAAGCAAAGTGGTTTTCTTTATAAAGGAGAAGTCATTTTGAATAAAGCTCTCCATGGTTATTCAAATGACATTTTGGCTATTCCTGCCCCTAGGAACTAGTGACAACATGCTGTACAAAAACAATTTCAAGTGAAAAATTATTCCCACAAATATCGGTAATCAAAGACAGCACCAAACATTCTTATTTTCGGTCTATTTCCCAGTAGCATATAAGGAGAGGGTTTGGGGTGATTCTTCACATTAGCAGCTGGACCACGTGAGGATATTGAAAAACAGAAGTAAGGAGAATCTGAGAACATATTCTGGAAGCCACAAAAGAAGTAGACATCCCTAAAATGATCTGAGAACCCCCATGTAACTAGAGACTGAATAGGAATCCACATGAAGGGTCATTGGAGAAGGGGGGAGATGTTTCTTATGATGAAAAGGAGAGTTAGAAATACCAGCTTTGAAAACGTTTATCTGTAAAGATATAAGTATCCCTACGTCCACTGCAGCACTGTTCATGGTGGCCAAGACAACTCAAGTGTCCTTCGGTAGATGATTGGATAAAGATGTGGTACATACATACAACGGAATGTTACTCAGCCGTAAGAAAAGATGAAATACTGCCATTTGTGACCACATGGATGAATCCGGAGATTATCGTGCTGAGCAAAATAAGACAGAAAAAGTCGAGAACCATATATATGACTTCACTCAGATGTGGGATATAAAACTAAAGAAACAGATGAACAAGACAAACAAACAACAACTCATAGACACAGACAACAGTTTAGTGGTTACTAGAGGGTAAGCGGGGAGGGTGATAGATGAGGGTAAAGGGTTCCAATATATGGTGAGAGAGGGAGATTTGACTTTGGGTGATGAACACACAACACAATATATAGAAGATGTATTCTAGAAATGTACACTTGAAACCTACGTAATTTTATTAACCAATGTCACCCCAATAAAGTTAATTTTAAAAATACCAGCTCTGCTATGTACTTGTTCTGTGGCCTTGGGCATGGGACACAGTTTATTCATCAATAAAGTGGAAATTTTAATGGGACCCACCATGAACATTATTACAGGATTAATTTATGTAACGCATGCAAAGTGCTCTGCGTGGCTGATAATTCTAATGTGTGATAATTCTAATTGGTAGTAAACACGATGATGATGAGAGTGATGATAATGATAGGAAGAGGAGATCATGACATAAAGCCTATCAGAAATATTCCATTCTGATCAGAGTAGGAAAGTCTTAAGTAGGGTTATCCCAATTCGGGTATGTGGGCAATGAACTACAGAAGAGCTATTTTATAACTATTCTTATAACACCAAGGTATTTTAAGACTGTAGTGGTCAGGAGAAAAAATCTGGATGCTGATTTTGAAGACTTATCAAGGTGTACTTAGCAAGTGCCCCTCTGATTAGTCAGCCTATTGCTACTCCTGATGGTAGAGCCAATTCATCCTTTGTGAGCTATGCAAAGGCCTGATAGGACATTGATGTAAGACATCACTGTGTACCCTCACGTATCACTTCTAGTGTGAGTGACATGAATGAGCTCCTCTAAAAGTCTGTGCAAGAGTTAAGTCTTGGGAAGATGTTCAATAGGACAGGAAATGACAAAGCAGTTTTCCTAGAGCTTTCTGTGAAGGTAGAGTAATCTAATATTCCCAAGAATTTATTTATAAGAACCTAGAGAGTCCATGAGGCTCCCAAGAGTTTGTTCTTAGAGAAAAGGAGTTTAGGATCTTTCTAGAAAAGGCTGGGTACTTGCCCATGAGAACACATCTATAACGCTGACCCCAGAATATCATCAGAGCAGTGGGACCATATGGTAAGACAAAATGGAGAAATAATTTCATATTCTTATGGAAACCACATTCAAAAGGCAAATGAAGTTGGTCCTAGGAAGCGTTCACTGAAATTCAGTGTGAAAAATCGGAAACATAGCTGGCCTAATGGGTATTCATTCCCTAGGTGTAATGTACAAGTTTAGGATATTCTTGATATTCTAATATTAAGGCCTTAATAATAAAGCCTTATCTATCCCTATCTATTTTGTCTCTATGATGTGTCCAGTTCAGATATATACATATGTGTGTGTGTGTGTGTGTGTGTGTGTGTGTATGTGTGTGTGTGTATATATATATTCCCAACAAAAATTTTCCTTTAAATTTCTAAATATTAATTTACATATTTATTTAATACACTGTTATTGAGAATAGCAAAGTATATTATAGTTATTTATTTATAATGGAATATAACCCCAAGTAAATCAACTCTTGTCCTGTTTGTATATTTTTTAACCCAACATTCTATTTTATCTTATATCAATACTGACATATCTATGTTGTTTCTATTTACATTTTCCTGATACACATTTTCCAAATACTTTATGTTTAAACTTTATAAGACACAAAAATTGTACCATCCAGGAAGAGTATTTTTCTCATCTGAACTGATGGCTTCTAAATATTGTGGTATTACAATCATTTACATTTATTGTCATAAGAGATAAATTTGCACTTCCTTCTATGACCTTATTTTATGTTTTCTGTATTTCATGCTTTCCTACCATTTCCCCTATTTCCTGTCTTTTGCTAGTTGAACTTTGCTTTGATTTCTTTAATCCTTCAGTAATTTGGGAGGAATCATCCTGTTTTTGTTCCTACTAAATTTTGCAAAAGAACATTCTTGATCTGATATTTCTCTAATTATCAAGGTCAAGAAGAAACAATAGCTTTTGACTCTATCCTATTTCAGTAGAGAAATTTAGCACATTTAATTTTTCATTCCTTCTTCCAGTTCCCAATATTTCATAATACAATACATAGTTTTAGAGAACTGTTATTATTTCTAAGGTAGTTTATGTTTTGAGTTATATTTATTTTCAAATTTAGAAAATCCTTTCCCTCATTTCTTTGAGAAATATTTTTGGCTGTGTTCTCATTAATTTCCACTTTAAATGTTTTTGTTCGGTTTTCTTTTTCCTTGTCTTTGCAGGGCCCTCCTATGTGGCACTTCCTCAAATGTTGATGTCCCTGGATCTCTGTTTTATGCCCTTTTTCCCTCCCAATCTCTAGGCTCTTAGGTACTCTCAGATATCTGATCATCAGCTCTGTGCTTTTAACTATTGAATCTCTATCTTTTGAACGGATACCTCCCCTGACATTGAGCTTTGTATAACCAATTGCTTACTGGATATCTTCTCCGGGTCTTAAAGGATTGACCTCTTATGGGAGATAAAACTTAGCGTTTAACCTTGCCCTAGCTCTTGGTGGTCTCTCACACCTTTGTGATTGTCCAAGCAGTTGATTTTATTTTTAATCGCTCCCACTTGTTGAGCGTGTACCACGACTTCACAGTGCCCCAAAGGTGAGGCTGTCAGCACCTAGATTCAGGCCAGACCCTCAGGCAGTAGCTTTTAAAGTATGTGAATATGTACAATCTGGTGGGACCACAAGCATAAGCCCTGCTGGCCACCAGACCAGGCAATCCAGTGGGGTCCCCTGAGTGACAGTGACAAAAATCAGGGCTCCAGACAAGTGTATAAGCATTTTTCTGGGAGATACTGGTGAGCTGTAGCGAGGCAAAGGGAGAGCACGAAGATGGTGCCCACCAGTTGAAGGGTGAAGATGGCACCGGCAGAGGAAAAACAAAACAGAGAAGGAAAAAAGGTGGAGGTGGGGGAGGAGGGAGAGAGGACAACATAGAGAATGAAAGAGAGAGAAAAAAAATAGGGAAAAAAAAGGCACCTGCCAGCTTTAGCAAGTTAGCCAAAGAGCTTGAAAATGGTGCCTGCCAGCACTTCCATCTCCCACAATTATCCCAAAAGGCCCCTGCCCCTGCAGACAAGGCTTTAAGATCAGCAAGTGAATCACTTGCATAAAGCCTAGTCGCTTTTCACAAGGCTCGGTCTGCACTGGCCCTAAGGTGAGTAAATCGATGTGCACGGGCCCTTTAAGAGCAGCTTCTCAATTTCCACTGTCCTGTGGATCCTGAAGATGCCAGTCCCCCCCACTCCCTGGCAGTCAAAGTCAAATGTGTGGGGGGCTGGTTTCTCGGGTGCAAGTCTTAAAAGTCAGAGTGCCTGTCATGCAGGGTCTCAGCTGCCACTCCCCGCACAAGAACGCCTGTGGCCAAAAAGGAACACCCACGGAGCCATAGATAGGGGGTTTATACCACTATATTCTCGCTGGTGGCTGGTCAAGACACAAAAGCAAACATCCACCAGTACCCCAATGAGGGATCTTCCTGCACCCAGTCTTGCTGGCAGCCTGGGAGACACAGGAAGTAGGATCAACAGGATCCGAAATCTGCAATTCACAATCCGCTTGCTAACCGCACTTGCTAGCCGCAATCCGCTGTCTGCTTCTCTTCCAACCAACCCCCTAGCGTAGCCATGGCAGTTATATTAGTGGTTAATGGCTAACCAGTCACATCTGATGGCCAACTAGTCACAGGGTAGTAGATGGCCATCTACTACCCGAGCCAGCACCTTTCCACGTGAGGTTGAGAGCCTGGAAACTGCTCTCTGGGACTCTGTCCCCACAGTGCCTGACGTGGGATACAAACCCTTCACTCCTCAGGGAAGATTTCCAGTCCAGGTTGCTGAGTTCCCTCCCCACTGTGGCTGGGTGTGCAGGAGAGGGGTTGGAGGTGAGGAAGGTTAGAGCTGGACTGTGTCTCGGCCTCTCCTACCTGCTTCCAAGTGGCTCTTTTCACATTTGCCCGATGTGAAGGAGCTGCTCAGCCATTTTTCAGGTCTTTTTCAGAGGAAACGTTCCACACATAGCTGTAAATTTGGTGTGTCCAGGGAGGAGGTAAGTTTGCAATCTCCCACCGGCACCATCTTGGACTACTCCTCCTGGGTCTTTTCTTTTGTATCCCAGACACACGCACAGACCTTCACCTGGACCTTTACAGAAATACAGACTTTGAACATTATTTTACTACGTCATTCTCTAAATCAAGGGAATGTGGTACGGAGAGCTAACCAATAATGAGGACCTATTGTATGCCAGGTACTGCACGAGGCATTTTCACACTCAGTCTGCATTTTAACACTCTGGTCTGAGGTGGCCAATTCTCAAAGTGGGGAAAACCAAGTCTCAGGAAGGTTAAGACACTTAATGCAAGACTCAGTTTGGGTTTTAAACCCTTGAATATTCTATTTCACCCATGAAAATTTTGCTGTATTTTTTCTTCTGATTTCCTTTATCTTCATGGTTTGATTTCCTTTCCTTAAAAAGACAGATCTTGGTTTTCCCATTTAGACTCATCCTTCTGGGTTGTCCATTTCCTTCATGAGGCTATTTCTGGGTTTGATTTAACTTAAAGAAGGTAGGAAGGAGAAATGGTTTCATCTCCTACAGTTGGCCAGGGGACCAGCTCCACCCTTGTGGAATTAGGAGCTGTCCTAGACCCCAACACCTGTGACTCTAGTGGAACAATCTGTTGCTAGGATCTGGACCTTGAAATGAATGGGACCAGCCCTGGGGGGGATGGTATCCTATGGAATTCTGGCTAAGGGATCCATTGACATTCAGAACTGTTTTCCTTCTAGTTCTTCCTATTCTACTTAATTAAGGTGGCTGGAACTACAGTGCAGAGTTTTGTGAAAATGGACTACTGTTTGAAGTGCCATGTGGACGTTTCTGGTTTAGTGTTAATCCCGGTGGATTCTTCCACTGGATCTGTTTGTTTCCAGCCAGGTTTCTTGTCTCTGACTCTTCAGGCCATCCTAAGAGGTGGCAGGACATTACAATTACCAAGCTAACAGAACTCTCAGGTTTCCATGTAAATGGAATGTCAGAATGAAGCTTTCCTCTACCTATACTTTGGGTGGTACAGAATGCCCGCATTCCTGTACTGCTGCTTCTGCAGACCAAGGCAAACAGATTGTCCTTTGAATGTCTCAAAAGCGCTCTCTCTTTTTTTTTTCTTTTAATGCCAAATGCAATATTTGTTTGAAAAGACTACACCAGAAGTTTCCCAGCTGAGAAAACAGGCTTGTGAAAAATGGTCTCAGAAAATGAAATAAACCATGCAAAAGTTGTTCAGGGTGTGTTTGAAACGAACATCTGGATGCGAACTGCTAAATTACCTCTTTCCTCCTACTTTTTCTCACAGCTGTTTGAAAGAGTCCTGAGGGCAGGGAAACAGGTCAATGGACCAAATTGCACCCTTCCCCCCCCTCCTTCTAATCCCTTTTGCACCTAGGCAAGGAGTCTAACTCACATGTGTGTTTAATAAGTGGGCACAAATACAAGAAAAAAAAATTATCTCAATTTCTGTTGACTCTCTGCAGCAATACCAAAGGAAAATAAACTCTGAATTTAAAATTTTTCTCAAACAAAACTTATGGTTCTAATAAAATATTGCTTTAAACTTGACTTTTTTATATCAAGAACTGAACAAACCACTCATTCCCTAAGAAAGAAGGAATGAAAGATTATTACGTCACACTTTCCCCCAAAGTTAAGAAAATCCAGTTCCAGAGACTCTGCCTTTTAACTCATAATTGAGAAACATGAATGGTTCTGTCTGTTCTTACTGAATTTCCCATTGCATCTGTGTATTAAACACCCCCACCAGAATCACCACTTCAACACACACACATCTAAAGAAGGCATCTACTAGTTAAGTACATTTGGAAAGAACAAGTTGACATTTTATAAATCTTCATGAGATTATCAGCAGCCACAACTAATACAGAAAATATGAAATGATTGCCTCATATCGGAAGAACTTGTAGGCAAATCTTTGGGGAGACATGATAGATGTTTTCACATAAAAAGAGGCTGACTGGTAAACTTTGTACCGTCAGTGGCCAAAATGGGCCTAATGAGAAGAGGAGACTCAGTACTTAAATAGTTTTATCCTCTGTTTCAAGCGTTTGTCTCCTCTACTAGCCTCCCATCTTTTCTAGGATAGGAAAAGAGCCTTGCTCATCCCTGGACCTTGGTACTCTGTTATTAAATGTACACAGTGCATCACATGTACCCATTTGATGGATGAATGGATGACTGACTGGCTGACTGCAATTCCTAGCATAGATTTTCCAATTACAGGAGATACTCTCTTATGAAGAAATGGCTGAATACTTGCAAGGAAAAATTGAGAAGCACAGGGTAAAGATTTCTTAAATTAGATGGACTCCAAGGCTCTCCCATCTTTTGAAGTCTGTAATTCCAAGTTCTTCTTTATTTGAGAGGAGATTCCTGTCCACATGCCAGGATTCTATAGTAGTACCAATGTAGAAACAGTCCTTGAATATGACCTTTTCTTCAAAGTTGCATGTCTCTATGTATCTGGTGGGGACAGAGTCCCAGAGAGCAGTTTCTAGGCTCTCGACCTCACGTGGAAAGGTGCTGGCTTGGGCAGTAGAAGGCCATCGGCTGTAACCAGATGTAACAGATATAACTGTTGTAGCTAAGCTATCAAGCACAGATTGTAGTTAGCAACGGGTGGATTGGTTAGCAGAGAAGCAGACGACGGATTGTGCATCATTGGGGAGCCTGCTTCCTGTGTCTCCAACCCAGCCACCTGCGAGAATATAGTGGTATGAACCCCTATCCATGGCTCCGTTGTTGTTCCTTTTTGGACTCACCATATCCTGCATTTTTGTGCAAGGAGCGGGAACTGAGACCTTGCATTACATATCTCTTTCCAGCTGATTTTATTTTGTTTATTTTTATTTTTGAGCTCCTACGTTGCACGAAGCATTGTGTATGGCAGTAGATATATACTGGGGAGCTATTTAACTGTGTGGAAGAGAGAAGGCTTCCTTGAAGAAGCAGTGTTTGAGGTCAACAACACTGAACTAGATGAAGAAAGCACCCAGGAAAAGGATATTCGAGTGTGAAGGTATACCATGAATGGTATTGATACGTTGAAACAGCATGGCAGATAGAGAGTTATTATAAAAAGCTGTGGCTAAAGAGTAGAACACAGGAAGAGAATTGTGTGATGAGAAGTAGGCAGTGGAGGCCATGGTAGGGAGTCCATGTAAGTCATATTAAGGCATTTGAACTTTGTAATAGTCCAGCCCAAATGGATTACCTGAAGACCCAGATTCAGCGTTTATTCCTCAGGCCAATGCCCTTTGTCAGGCTATAAGCTCTTGTAATTTCTTGTAATTAGTCCTCTTGTAATTTCTTTCTTTAACATGTTCTCACTTCCCCCATACCAGACCCAAATGCTTCTTTTTTCCAGAAGCCTTTGATCATTTCTTCGAGTGGGCACACATCTCTCCATCGACATTTGTATCTCTCAGACCAGTTCCATATTCTACCTCAAATTTGTGCTGGTTGGATTTTGACATTCCTCTCCAGAGACTGTGGATTTCATAACACCAGGAGTTGTCTCCTACCCCTTCCCACGCCCTGTTCAACTCAGCAAATATTTGTTGATGAACCGTACATAACGTTCTGCCCAAAACACAGCATTAGTCAGGAGGAGCATATCAGACTTTCTGGATTAGAACCTGGACACCATCACCTGCTCGATGTGGAAGCTTGAGCAACTTGCTTTGTCTTTTGCAGTATTATTTTCAACTGTAAAATGATAACATCTATCCTGCAGGACTTACATGAGTATTAAAAATAATAGCTGCAATTGACCAAATGTTCTGAAATGTTGTTATAAAATCCTGAGGAAAGATTAGCGAGACTAAATTGTCCAGCCTGATTCACACTAATTTTTTCCTAGCTAAGGTAAAATCTTCGGAGGATTTTGTGAATCTTATGCCTCACTCTAGTGTCTTCGTCCTTAATCACCCTACAATAATGTAACTTGGGGGAAAAATGTAAAGAAATAAAGGATGACCATAGTTTGTTTTATTGAGAAATAATTGCCATATAACATTACATTAGTTTCAGGTGTACAACATTATGGGTGGATGTTTGTATATGTCCCAAAATGATCAACACGATAACATCCATCACCATAGTGGAAATTTTCTTTTCTTGTGGTGAGAACTTTTAAGATCTACTTTCTCAGCAACTTTCAAATATGCAATACAGTGTTATTAACCATAGTCACCGTGCTGTGCATTGCATGTCATGACTCATTTACTGTATAACTGGAAGTCTGTACTTTTTGAAGGTCTAACTTATATGTGGAATCTACAAAAACAAAGAAAAAAACAACAACAACCTCATGATACAGAGACCATAGGTTTTTGATTTTTGTTTTCCCACATGCACATTCACACATGCAAAAGTTGAGCTGAAGGCACAAGCTTTGTGAAGTTGCTGAATCACACAAGGGTAAAAAATACTTGAGGAATAGTTAAGAAATCGTTCCTCTGTGAGGCCCCACTCTGCCCCTTGATCTGTATTCTTTCTTACCATCTGAAACTGGGTCTTCTTCAGTGCCTGTTTTGATGGAGGCCCATCCAGTCTTTTTCGTTGTGGTGTAACTAGGTGTGTAAATTACACAGTGACTATGTAATTGTTCAAACCAGGACACTTTGGAGAAGAAAGGGTGCTCTGTTAAACACGACACTGGGACCACAGATAGAAATTGGAGAGCCACTGCCTACACAAGCTGTGTGTTCATCACTTACTGACTCAGGTCACACATCTTCCAGCATCTTTCAGGTTCCTTCACCTCCCAGCCAAAGAAGAGTACAGCTCTTTCTGATCCAGCTTAGTTTTAATTGTATCAGAACAGTTTCAACTCAGGGCCGCACATAGGTTTCCCTGAAGGTCATGTCAGTATATGGAGAAACATCCGGATCTTTGGTTATAAGGATGTTGGAACATAACGAGCAGTGTTCATCCCAAAGTCCTGCAGATAAACCTATTGGTTTCAACTTAGGGAACTTAACTGCCAGCATCAATTAGCCAGGCTTCTTTAATATATTCTTTTTCTAACATATTAGGCAACATCAATAAATTATTATTTATGGAGTACTTATTAAAATGCTACAGGGAAATCTTTCCTGGAAATATCTCACTGTGTAACTGTAAATGACCAAACCCTCCTTTGCTGATTGAGTGTTTGAGGACTGAAGTCAGATCACAGGATGACAGAGAGTCATGCCTGAAGGAAACCTCAGACAGTACCCATGCCAACTCGGCATTCATCCCCCAAATCCCTTCCTTCAACCACAACCATGGCCATGCAGGTACCCAAGCAATATTTGATGTACCTGTGATGGAGAGACTCATTCCTGCCCAAAGTACCCTTTTCCTTTGCTGGATGGCTTTGCCAAATCAAAACTGGTTCCTGGGTGTACATGGAAATCTGTTTCCCAAACATCCATGTGTTGAGCCCCATCCTCATAGGGGTTCCATTTCCTGACAAAATTCACCTCTTTCAGTGCCTTTCTGCTTCTGACCTCATGCAAAGTAGTGAAGACCTGCATCATCTGAGCTGTGAAAAACAAGCACAATCCATGAAGTGACAGGCAGTACATCAAAGTGGTCTACAAGTATACCATGGACTAGGGCTAACGTGCTGGAGTCTGAATCCTGGCTCCACCTGTAATAAGGCAAGACGTTTAACTTGTCAGACTCTCAGTTTTCCCATCTGCCCAAAGGGGAATGTTAGTGGTTATCTACTTTAGTGGATATCTACTTTCGAGGGCATTCTTGAAAGATTATAGAAGGCAGGGTACGTACAGTGCTTAGAATAGTGTCTCCTGGCACGAGTTAAACATGACATCGCTATTATATTATCACATAGAATCCAAGCAAATAGAGTCTGCAAATCATTGCTCTGTAAGACCAGTGCCCAGTGGGCCAGGCCATAGCATTGGGCACTGTGTGACCCCAAACGCAGCCTCCTCAAAATTCTCCGTCAAGCATTCCTAGTTCTTTGGATTGAATGCTGAATTACTTTCTGGAGGGAATAAATCCTAGTACTTAAGAGTCAGGGCCTAGGAAAATCATACTCAACACTGGTTATACATTGATTGGATTTTTTTAAATAGCAATGAAATAAGAATTATGGTGGGTTACAAGATGGGTATTTTCTGAAAGCTCCTCAAAAATTGTGAACGGGCAGGCAGATTAAGAACAATAGACATAAAGTAGGTCTTTATGGGTCCGAGTCTGGACTCCTTCAGTTACCAGCTGTACAACTTTGGGCAAGTTTCTTCATCTCTTCAGACCTCAGTTACCACATCTGTAAAATGGAGATAAAAATAAAAGTTCCTGCCTCACAAAGCTGCAATAGTATTTAAATAAAATAGCACATGTGGAGAGAGAGCAGAGTACTCATTAGGTATTAGTTCTAGATGTCTCACTTTAATAAGCATCTTCCATTCTTACTCCATTTCCATCCATCAACTTTGCCTCAACTTGTCAACAGGTTTCAAAGAGTCTTGGACACTATCTTGGCTGTAAGTACAACCCAAGGTCCTAGACACGAGAATCTTTCAAGAAACCCTTGTCTAGCCTGGGTACATTTCATACTGATGGCGGCCCAGTTTGCTTTTCTGATTATTAAGAATGAATTGGTGGTAGATGAGAGAAAGGGGGTTAAATCTATGGTGATGGAAGGAGAACTGACTCTGGGTGGTGAGCACACAATGCAATAGACGATGTATTACAGAATTGTACACCTGTGTCCAATTAACCAATGTCACCCTAATAAATTTAGTAAAAAAAAAAATATGAATGACTTGCATTTACAGAGCATTGGAGCAGACAGGGGTCCCCTGTGGTAAAGCAAATAGGAGAGATGACAACAAACTTATCATCTTGGGCTGTGGCTTATGTCAGCATTGCCATTACCTGACCAGTATCAGTCACTTAAGGACCTGCTCCAGGACAAGCAGGAGTGCTCGGTATACTTGCTGCTCCAACTGCACTCCTGAAATCAGCAGCATTGGCATCATCTGTGAACCAGGATAAGCAGCATTGTCCTTCATGACTATTAAGAGGAGTTCATACCCAAGGTTTGTGAAAATTCCCAGGAACAACCACCCACCCAGCGGGGCTGATGCCTAGATAAGGCCCCCTAAATGATCAGCTTCTCTCCATCTCTCCACAATCCCGTATCACTGGTTTAGCTTTTCTGTAAATGCCTCCTCTGAGTCATTTTCTGATTTGGAGTTTCTACCTGTTCTCGGCCCTTGTTGGGAAATGCCGCCAGATATTTGGTTTAGTGGGGGCTCCAAACTAGTTCTGTATTCTAGTTACAGAAAGAGAGCAAGCTTCTTTCACTGATTGATATCCCCTCCCTCCGATTTTCTCTTCCAGGAACCAGCCATCTTGAGAGAGTTAGAGAGTATTAGAGCCTGAATTCTAATAGAAACAGAAGCCTGGCCTTGGGTAAGATGTGCTAAAAGCTTTCACTGGACAAAAATCCCCAATGTTTGCCCGAATTGTTAGTTGACTTTACATTGTCATCAGGATATAATGAAATCCCTGTTTTCACTGCATTTCAGAAATCCGGGCAAAAGATGGAGGGAGGACAGTGAATGAAAACCTGGAGTGAGTCCTGGGGAGCAGGAGACAGCTATTTACATGTGTGCATATGTGTACGCACACACACACGCGTGCACACACACACACACACACACTCACATTGCTCATCTATCATTATGCTGGACAGTGTAGATACAAAAGGGAACAAAACCAGATATGTCTTCACCTCCCATCCTTGGCCCTTCTGGAGCTTACACCTTGAAGGGAAACAGATATGAATCGAATAACCACAAAAATATATGTTACAATAGTGATAAATGTTCATAAAAGAGAGGTACAAGTGTTATGAGAACATGAAAAAAGAGATGGATCTATTCAGGAAGATTTCTCTGAGGAACAACAAAACTGAGGGGTGGGTAGGGTTAACCAGACCAACGCGGGGGGTGACACGGGAGGGGTGGCCCAGCTGCTGCCAAAGTCCTGTGACCAGGGGAATTGATGCCCTTTGAGGAATTGAAACATGCTGGAGTGAGTGGAGCCCAGAGAAGGGAGGCGGGGAAGGATGACTGGCAAGCTGAGTCTGGCGTGATGGTGGGAGTGTTTGGGTCTTCATTCTAAGAGCACTGGGAAGCAGTGAAGGGTTTCTAGCAGGGGGCAACGGGACCATACGTATGCTCCTAAACAAGTAGTCTTTCTGCCAATATGGAGAACAGATTGTAGGAGGCAAGAGAGGATGTGAGAAGCAGACCTGTTAAGATTGCAGTGTGTTCTCCAAGGTAGGGATCATGGTGGCGGAGGCAAAAGGAGAATGGGATGTCCCAAGAGATAATTAGGTGATAAAAACAAAAGGACTTCTATTAGCTCAGGAGGTAGAAGCAGGGAGAGGGAGGTATTAAGGGTGACAGTTTGCAAAACGTCCTGGATATTGCTCTCTTAACTGAAGCAGGGCGTACTGACCAAATACCAGATTGGGAGGTAGGGGTGGCCATGAATTAAATTTTGGACATTTTGAGTTAGACACTTTCCCTGACCTCTCAGACAAAGATACAGAGGTCTGGAGTTTGGATGAGAGTTCTAGGCTGCAGGGAGATATTTTATAATAATAATTTAAAAAGTAGAAACAACAAACATCATTTATTGAACATTTACTCTGTGCCAAAGCTAGCTATGTCTTATCTAATTGAATCTGTAAAGGACTGAAAAATCTGTTCATCCCCATGTCACAGATGAGGAAGTGGAGGCCCCAGAGAGTAGCTGATCCAAGCTCTGTATCGTTGTGTCACACTGCCCCCTGCTGAGCACCTACTAAGTGCAAATCTCTTGGGAAACAACGGTGTCCAAGACGTTCCAAGGAGCTTGTAAGGTAAGTTCATGGATTTGTGTGTCTCCCATAGCAAACTGAAGGAGGATAAGCCATGAGGTAGGAATTTCTGCACTTTGTCAATTATACTGCCACTCATCTGCAAGCCACATCTCACTTGTATTCATATACACAGGTGCATACATAGCATCTCTGTGCACAACTTTCTCCAGTCTTCTTTCTAAACTTTTTCAGCTAGAACACTGTATTTTTTTCCTTTTGCGCCCTGGCTTTAGTTTTCCCATGGGCAAGTAGATTAAATAAGGAGTTTCACCATGCATCCATCCACCAGGTAATACAATCCATCAGCCTTCAATGTCAAGGTCTCAAGACACAAGGGAGAAGAGGGAAGCCCGACACTGATGACCTTTTGTAAGATAGACGAAGGCCCTTATTTGCTATAAAGCTGCTTCCTGTATTACCTGTCCGGACATTGTTCTGAGGGCTACAAGTATTACCCTTCTAAAACTAGCTTTGAAGTAGAGATAGACTTACCACAGCCTCGAAAGAAAAAATAATATTTATACAAATGATCCCTTCAAGCATGTTCTGCTTTTGCCCAGACACTGAAGATAAACATGGAAGAATTTCACCACTGCCATTACCCAGAAAAGTTTGAGATTTGAATCCAGGAAAATTTTCCGCAGTTCACATGAAACGGAACATACGGATCAGCACTGACAACATAAATCATTTTGGAAAGGCATGTTTCTTATTATTTCAGTAAAAATAGTACCAGTTGAAGCTTAACAAATTGTGCCTGAGTGTGTGCTGAAAAACACATATTCAAGGGGTCCACTTTGGATTTAACTGACATTTCATTTTATCCATTGTCAAGTGTGTTTTCGCTGGTTGAAATAATGTCAATCTCCTCGTTAAAACACTGTTTAGGATCAGTGTGAGTAATGATGGCAGCCCGTGTTGTTATGAAGTGAGAAGTCTCAAGCAGTTGAGCCTGGTGCTGTGTTTCATTCCTATAGATACTATAAAACTTTTCTTCTTTACACAGTCACGTTTTTCATATGTTGTAATATTCCTTAAACTTGTATCCCATAACATAAAGAAATAGTATTTGGATTATCCACTGGGAGACAATTCAGAGCAACGCCATATTCGAGCAGATAATCGGAGCTATGCTTGAAGACTCTGAAGTTCCTGGCTCTCAGAAAACCACTGAGAAATGCCCAAAGAGGAGCATATCATATTGATCATATTTTCCCAGAAATATAGTAATAGAAAATTGTCCTGTCAGAAGGAGGGTGGGGAGATAACTGTTAACTGCTTTTCCCTGAAGTTGCCCCTATGGCATCTCAAAGCAGAGTTCAGAATAACTCATGCAAAAAAACCATATAATCATCCACACATAGGTGTGCCTATGATGATGGTAATTCTATCTAACTCAGATTAAAAGCAATTCTAAGAGTTTCTGTATTTCTACCTGAGGCAATTCCTTCACCTGTGCCCTGGACGTCATTCATTTCTGTTTTTTCAATGCCTTTGCCCTCTCTGTACTGTGGATCTTTCTGGAATCTTATTTTCTCTACTCTCCATTGTGAGAGGGCAAAAATCTTCTTTGATTTTAGTCTCACCTTAACTCTTTTGTTGTGTGCCTTCTTTGAACAGCAACATTCCTCAAAACTTTGTCTACATAACTGCATCCACTTTTTAAAATTGCGCTGACTTCTCTAAACACGCCAAATTTAGCTTTCATTCCCGTCATGCCAGGAAATAGTCTCTTTTCAATACCATGAGAGGCTACCAGGTCACTAAAATAAGATGGACACTTTTCAATCTACCATTCATTCATTCATTCATTCATTCGTTTATTCATTCATTCATGTATTTGTTGATGCCTGCTATGTACCTAAGTTCTAGTCTAGGAACTGGGGATCCAGCAGTGAACAAAACTGACAAAAAGCCCCATTCTTTGGGAGTTTTCCATTCTAATGGAGAGTCACAGATAGTACATTTTAAAAGTAAAGTTACATATTCTGTCTCATTGAGAAATCACTCAACAGAGTTCAGGTAACTTGATGAGTCCCTGCTTGGGGCAATCTTGGCTTCTGTAACCCAACACACCTGCTTTTCTTCTTCCCTCTATGGATGATTTTTTTCTTCAGTCTCCTTTATCCTCTCTCTCTCTCTCTCTCTCTCTCTCTCTCTCTCTCTCTCTCTCTCTCTCTCTCTCTCTCTTCGTTACTCCATACTGGAGTAACTGGAGCTTTCATTTGCTTTTCTTTGTATGTTTTTTTCTTTAGTTCTTTGGCTCTCATTTGTGTATACTTTATTTTAATCCTATGATATGTGTGTGTGTGTGTGTGTGTGTAATGTCCATTGTTTTAGCCATCACCAGATTCCAGTGACACTAAAACTGATTAATCAAACCCAGCGATAAGTTCATTGTAAAGCTCTGAGAGTTTGCTATAATTATAACAGACCCCACTTTCCATGGACCTCTGTGAGTGCTGGGAGTTTCTAGGAATTTTAGAATGTTCTAGGCATGGAGGGAAGTACAAGTTATAACCAAGGAGTATTTTGATATAAGCATCCATTGTAAGTTGACTAAAGAAATCTCAGAAGAACAGAAAATGAATTTTCATGAGCCCAGTAATTTGTTGTGACTTTTTTTTCTACATAAAAATTACCTTTTATACATAAGTTTGTGCTTGTAATTCTCTTTGTTTTTTCTGAAAGAGGGTCCCTCAAATTGCATAATCTTTAGGCCGCCATAAACATAGCATCCTTCTCTGTCCAGAACTGGCCTCTCTGATGAGTCCTAGTCAGTGTCAAAGCCTTCTTAAGAGTCTACTGATTCCATTATTAGTCTCTAACTCCTATTCCGGAATTCTCCCCTTTCTACCTGGATTATTGTAATATCTGTCTAACTAGTCTTTTCAATCACAGCAAAGTTCCCAACTGCCCCCTCTACACTTGGTCAGTCAAATACACTTTTTACAGTGTAGCCAAAGTGAATTTTTACAAACACAAATTAATAATGCCACTCACATCTCAAAACCCTCAGCAGCTTTCCATTGTTCTTAGATTCTAAGGCTTACATTAAATCCAATATTTTTAACATGGACATGCTACAGAATCCCCATTTTCATTCCCATTTCCCACTGTGTGAACCAGTAGGCTTTTTTTCCTCATTTCCTCTGAAGAATACTTTCCGCCAGGATCGTGCTACATGCTCTTTCCACTGGTTGGGATTTTCTTACCAAGATTTTCACCTGGCTAACTCTTAAGATCTTGGCTCAAACATCTTTTCTCTAGAGAATCCTCCTGCCCCTAGAGCCAGTGGTAGAATTTGCTTCACTAAAAATATGAGGGATAAGGGAGAGATGAGTTACATCCAAAGCAGGATCAGGTTGCCACTACCACAGGAAGGTAGAAAGACTGAAATAAACTGATGCAGATTGCTGTGGATTTACCATACCTCCTTTCTTCTTCTTCTTGGACATATAAACTTATGAGTAAATTCTCACCAGTGAAATATAGGTGGTTTACGTGTGGTCCCATGCCATTCTCCGAGCTTGGTCCCTCTTCACTTGTCTTCTGGCACAATGCTAAGGATGTAGTGTAGGACTCTGAGGCCCTAGAACTGAAAGAAAGACTACCTTCCATAGACCCACTTGACTTTCTGGTGAGCAAGAAACAAATGCCATTAGATTAAGCTTCTGACATGTGGGGGTTGTTCGTACTACAGCTACTATTACTCTAATACTTTACACAACAGATGGAAAAAGAAGCACCCACTTCATATCCTCATCCCCAAATCATTTCATTTCCTATTCAGGTCAAACAAACAAACAAACAAACAAATAACAAAACACAAAATTTCCAGTGGGAAATGCAATGGCGAAAAGAACTCAATTGGAAGTCCATTGGACTACGGCTTCTGCAGCAATCTCAAGATTCAGAGGATCATTAACCTTTGATCGGCAATCGGCATAGTTGTTAAAAACTGGAACTTAAGGAATCTTCGGGAAGTGGATTGATTGCAGTATGGCCTAACTGTATCCATATCTTCTGTCCTTTACTTTGTAGTCCCTTCCTATGACAATGTTGGGTTAGACCATATTGCTTTCTTAGTTACTGTTTGCAAACATGATGTAGAAAGTGCATCCCTTGAAAAACACATGCTTGTTTCACCTTGCCATCTTGCCTAAGTGGGCTTATTTATTCTCATAATTTTTCTTTGCCATGAGGGTGTGTTATTCTGACTTCCTGGAAGGATGTGAAAGATACATGGAGAAAAGTCAAGGTCATCCTAGACCCCTTGACATTGAGCAAAACTCCTCACAATGTGACAGATACCAGCCAAGGTTAACAAAGCCACCTATCTAGCTCAGGTTTGACTTCAGATACATGTGTGAGTCAGACAAGATCAGAGGAAGAGGTTAGCCTACGCTGCAACTCATAACAATAAATGATTATTGTTTTGAGCCATTGAGTTCAGGGGTGTCTTGTTGCAGAATGTTATGGCGGAAATAGGTAACTGATCAATGTGAAAGCCCAGCACTGACATTTATTAGCTCTGAGATCTTTGATAAATTACTTAATCTTTCTGCCTCACTTTTTGCATCCAGTAAATGGGACATGGCATTGCTCATTCCAAAATCTTGTTGAAAAGAATGATCAAGATAATATATGAAAAGCACAAAGCTTAGTGATTGGTGTGTAGAAGAAATCAATAACTCTTAGATACGATGAAGAGGAAAGGTAAAGGAAGAGGAGGAGGAAAAATAGAAAGAAAATGAAATATTTTGTAAGCCAACAGTTTAGGTTCATGTTGTCTGCTAGGTATTTCTTTAGAAAGGGTATTTAAGAGGAAAAAAAATAAACGTTGAAGAAATAAAAACCAATAGGCAGCCTATTCATCCATCATTCTAAATAATCTAAACTCTATTTTTTATTTTATACGATGCTGTCACTAGGAGATTGTATACTTAGTCTATGTGAGCTCGTACCTTAGAAGACACTCTTCACCAAACCTTGATTCAAGATTTTACCATCAGTATTTATCAAAGCTAAATGGTTATTTAAATGGTTGTATCAAATAACCATTTAAAAACCACTTGTATCTTGGTTGTGATTTTGCTATAAGAGTATTTACATTGTACTTATCAATAATGCCCCATCAGAAGTTTTCATGTAACATATTTCTTTTTAAATGTAGCAAAATACATAGAATGGAAAGGAACCTATTATTTCTCCGTAGGAATCAATCTATGTCCTACTTTCTCGTAGACTTTTCTTTTAACCTTGGCCATCAGGAAGCTCCAATATATTACTTAACCATAGCAACTACCTCACTTTTAAATTTAGCATATTTACTTAATTCTCCAAAAATTCCGAATCCTGATAAATATATCTCTAATGCTGTTTCTTATATGCCATCTGTTTTAGGCACCTCACGTCCATTTTAGAATGCATCATGTATAAGCAAACAGGTCTTTCCTAATGCTTACCAACAGTCTAGAACCAAATGTTCACAAACATTTGTCAAATCTAGACAAGAAGCTGTTTCCTAAAGGTCTCAACTAACTCTCTGAAACATGTTTTATGGTCTTTCAGCCTCGGCTTTGGAAAAGTCATCAGGTTGCTAACTGCTTTAGGGATCATAAAACCAAGTTTGTTTCTAAACAGAAGAAAAAGCTCTAAGAAAGAGAAACTTATGCACAGAACACAGGGTGAGAAAAGGCCCCCGAGAAGCTTTCCTGGCAAGAGTCCCAAGCTCATGTTACCAGGAATATTTACATTAAAAATATATCTCCAGCTTGACCGACAGCTCTGAGGTCAAGCTCAAAATCCTGCCGGGGAGTTCTTTAGTTTTATTACCATTTGTCATTTCAAGCTTTGGCTATGATTTCTCTGCCTTCTGAGGCATAAAGGCAAATAGAGCAGAGTGAGGGCTGGAAATAGCAGCCCTGATAGTGCGAGGTAGGGTGAGGGGTTTCAGAGATGTTTCAGCAGAAAATGGCTGGTTGAAGGCGTGAGGACCAAGAACTTTCCTCTCACCTACCAGCCTTTTCATATGGAAGCAAGTACCCACTAAGAGTTAAGTAGAATTGTTTTTTGCCTTGTTTTCTGAGAACTGTTCCTGGAGATAAACTTGTTTGGTCCTCTTTCCCCACCCCCCTGGAGTCCCATGAGAGGGCTTCCCAGCTATAGAAGTGAAAAAGGGAGAGATTTATGGAGTTTCCATTGTAATGATAGCCATAATTACATGATGGTTTTCACTAGGTTGCTACTCAACCATAAATATTGTATCCTAAGCCTGACATGACTAAACACCTCTCAGGAAACCACGTAAAATATTATTTTTTATTATTAATATTGTTGTTTTAAAACAATTTACAGACCTATGTTTAAAGAAAAATTAGGTGAATAAATCATTTCAATTTTAGTCTCTCTCAATAACACCAGTCAAAGTGATTCTATCAGAGACCACATAGTACAGAAAAAAGATCGTGGGGTTGGGAAATGTCACCTCCATGTAACAATATGTAAATGAAGCTCTAGCTCTCACTCACATTCCCAGTCCTAGCTCTGAACATCTTGTCCCAAACCATGCTTCATAACGTAGCTCTCAGGCTTCTTAGAGGATTGCTTTTCACCTGTGTGGTCCCCTTTTGCAGTTTGGACTTGACATTAGGCATCAATCACCTTTTATCCACCTTTTATCTTCAGTGCTGCAGTCAGATCCATTTTCCAGTTCATGGATTCTCTCTTCAGCTGTGTCTATTCTACTGTTTAATTTGTTCATTAAGGCTTTTTTTTCTATTTATTTTTGTAGTCTTTTATTGAAGTAGTATTTGGTCCTTTTACAAATATATTTATTCTTTTTTTATACCTTGTTTTCTATTATGTCATTTTGTCTTTAACAACATTTTACATAATTTTGTTTTACAGACATTTTCAGATTGTCATATTATCTTCAATTCTTAGAGTTACGTGTGTATGTGTGTGTGTGTGTGTGTATGTGTGTGTGTATGTATGCATGTATGTATGTACTCATTGATTCTCCCTTATGAATTTTTTTGCTGACCCCTTCTTCTGCTTCCCCTCTGGGCAGTCCCATAGAAAAAATACATTCCTTCTGGATGGTAACAAGAAGAGAGAAAGCAACATATGTACATGCAGCAGACCTCCTAGATACTTTCAGATCCAGGCGAACCTTTCCCATGGAGTGCAAGGATTTTTTTTTTTCTTTTTTCATTTTATTATACCATAATTCCTTCTGGTCAATCACATGGGTGAATTGAACAAGATAGAATGTGGATGTGCAACTTTACGATTAATTACCTACATCCTCTTGAGACAGTAAGAGAAACAACAAATAAACAGTACCCAGGAGCTCTTTTGAGCATAAAGCCTTACGTGAATCAACAGAAGCTATGGTATCATCCCTTTGTTTGCACCACAGACACTTCCCCAGTACATCCCCTAGGTGGCGCTCGCCAGATTGCAAGCCCTTCTTCCTATCCTTCCTCAGAAGGGAGGCCTAGTCATCGGGAAGTGAGAAAAATGTACACTGCAGTTTCTGCTGGTCACTCTGCTACAGTTGATGAGACTTCAAGCGTGATCTCGGTTTATCCCACTTTTGCAGGTACAGGATTAAACACATTAGGCAGTTTTCTTCTCTTCATTTCGTCATTGTAGCTGGAGGATTGGGCAACCTACAGTAACTCCTTGTTTCCAAATGAAAGGAAACCAAGGCTCAGAACAGTCAAATAATTTTTCAATGTCACATAAGTAAGTAGAGGAGCTAGAATTTGAACCTTGTTTTCTCTGATTCCAGAGTCTGTGTTTATTTTCCTTGCAGTGCAAGTCAGAGAACAGTAGATATGTAAGTAGATATGGATCAGAGGCCTTCCCAAAAGTGCATAATAAGGGCAATTTTTCTTTTGTTCTGTCTTAAAATTAATTTGAATTTTATATTCTAATTTATAATATTTTGCATCAATGTTAAAATGAAAATGAGATGGTTTCTAATTTTGAGTTAAATTTGTTAGTTTTTTACTTGAATCCCATTGCCTCTGTAGAAGTTTTTCTCCTTTTCTTTGAGACCTTCACTAGCTGTCCACTAAGACTCACTATAATCGTGTCATTGTTGGAATGTGGCTACTCAATCAGGAACTGGATTTCCTGGCCTCCTTTTGGGTAATAGGACTAAGTTATACCCAATGGGGTATGAGTAGACGTTATGTACACCATTTACAATCTTGGCTTGTAAACTCCCCCCGCCCCCACTTCAGTTTTCCCCTCTCTCCATATAGCGTGTGGATTTAGATGCCCAAGGCAACCTTAGAAATTATGTATTCAAGATGTCTGAGCCTCCATTAGGTAAGTCCTTCTCATGGAAGAGAGACCCCACTCTTACCTTTGCTGCCAACCAGATTTTATACGAGCAAGATTAAATGTCTGATGTGTTACAGCATATGATTTCATAGTTTATCTCTTACAGTAGCTGGCTTTACTTTACTACAGCTTGTCTCCTGTCCTTGCTTCTCTTCTGGTCTGATCAGCCTTACGCCGAGTGAGCCCCAGTCTCTTTCTCAGGGATAAGTGTGTGTCGACGTTGCTCCCTGTATTCATTTCCCAGGACTTCCATACCAATTACCACAAACTGGGTGACTTAAAACAACAGAAACATAACTGTATTCCCTCACAGTCCTGGAGGCCAGAAGTTCAACCTCAGTTTCATTGGGCCGAGGTCAAGGTGTTAACAGGGCCGCTCCCTCTGGAGGCTGTAGGGGGAGAATGTGTTCCTCACCTCTTCTGGCTCCCAGTGGCTTCCAGCCTGCTTGGCTTCTGGCTGCATCACTCAAATCCCTTCCTCCATCTTCCCATTCTCCTATTCTCTGTGTTTTATCAAATCTCTTCTACTTCCCTCTTATAAAGTCTCCTCTTATAAAGACATGTGACTAGATTTAGGACTTATGTGAATAACACAAGATATTCCCCCCAAATCAAGATCCTTAACTTAATCACATCTGCAAATGCCCTTTTACCCCCTCAACATTTACAGTCCAGGGATTAGTACCTGATATCTTTGGGGGCAGTTATTCAGCTTACTCTGCTACAGTAGAGTACTATAGAGGTGTGAAGTACTCTACCCCCAAAAATGGCTTGAGTGGAGCTCCAGCCAAAGATTGCAGGAACTCTTGAAATGGGGAAGATGGTGAGTTGAAAGATATTAAGGTCTTTCATTAATTTCTTTAGTGAGAATAAGAAAATATATTTTACACACACCCACAAAGTGAGGAGAGAGAAACTCTGAGTGGAGACTTGACCCAGGGACCCTCATAATCACCTGGTGTGCAAACTATAGCCCTGAAGAGCTCTGTTGTGGGGGCAGCTGTAGGCTCGTCTCTATTTCTCCTTTTTTTACCTGGTCCCCTAATAGTTCTCAGAACGTACTGTGTATCAGACACTGTTCTGTGTACTGCAATACATCAGTGGAGATGATGAGAGCAAGAGTCCCTATCTTTGTGGGTCTTACATTCCAGGACAGAAAATTAGCAGTGCACTTAATTAATAACTAAATTATGTGCAAATAAAATCATTCTGCAAGCCCAATTTCCAATCTTCTGACATTCCTCTTGTTTCTATGACTTCCCAAAGATTAAAAGTGGAAAACAATAAACGATAGCTGAGAGTTCTCTCATCACCTGGGTTGCATTTGCTCTTCTCTTACAAGTATTTTCAGTTCCTTTTTATTTGAGGTAGTTTTTTAGCACATAGTAGGTCAATGCATAATTTCCTATCGCTCTGTAGGTTAGAAAGCACATTCCCAGGGCAAAAATGCACTTTATTTCAGGCAACTCCCACTGCACAGTTTTCTACTTGAGTTATATTGTTTTAGTTCTATGTTTATATTTTTGTTATATTTATTGTTTATATTCATCTTTCCTTTCATCGGTATATTCCCTCTGCCCTCCTTCTCCCTTATTGCTCCCATTTACGCTCACACTGAGCTGTAAGGCAGCCAAGAGACAGACAGACAACCCATCACAGCCTCCACTGACACCCCAGCCACTCCTGTCTGACCCTGCTCTCAGCACAACCTGATGAAAAGATGTCACTGCAGACACGCGTTTAACCTCCTCACCTCTCCCCTTTGCCCTCTGCCTTGTCTGAGCAGCAGTGGGGGAAGGTGGGAGCAAGGGGAGAGATTAAATCAGGTGGTGGAAAGCTAATACCGTCTCTAAGCAACCCTCAAAGTGAGCCCAGGAATTTAAACTGTAATATTATCCCCCAAGAAAATGAGCAAAGTCAGTGCCTTGCTGGGCTCAGTGTTGGGGTACCCAGGCAAGGCTGCCAACAGCGAGAGGACAGCAGCCTGGCCTTAGCTGAGGAGCCTCTGGGAGCAGGGAGAAAAGTGGGGCTCACACAGACATCCATGTGGGAGCGATCAGGAATGTGCCGGCCAAGGCTTCAGGGCTCTGGGGGCTATTCAGAAACTCCACATAAGTGCATGGAAAAGATATACTTTGTTTACACACACACACACACACACACACACACACACACGCACACATGCTGAGAATCGCTGCTCATTGTGTTTCCATGGGAGGCTTTTGTGGCTAATTTTGAAAAATGAAGTGAGCAGGTAAACTGGAGCTAATGGCCTCAACCCCAGGGCAGACATCTGGGGCGGTGTTGACTTTGTTGCTGGAGAGCCAGCTGGCCTTTGCACTGCTCTCCCCCTCCAGCCCCACTCCCTGCCGGTCTCCAGAGGGGCTCCAGCTTCTAATAAACCAACTGCCGAGAGGCCCTGACGCGGTGGCTGCCGCTGCCCTAGCCTCTCGCTGAAGCTCAGAAATGTTTGTTTTATGAATGAGCTTGCCCGGGGCACACCTTCGGGATGCCTTCTCCGTTATCCTGAGAGGCAATGGTCTCCCAATAGCCCTTCTCTGGCCAGGGAACAAAGATTCCCAGGTACCCAGCGAGGAAGACGCTGCTGAACTTGTGACAGAAGCATCGCTCATGCGTTTGTCTTAGTGACCGCCGATGGTGGGGAGAAAAGTAACCTCCTCGGCGCCAGACACTGTGCTAGCACGTGCTCAGCAAGCCTATCCTCACAACTGCGAGGCATGCGATTCTTGTTTCTCCTTTTATAGACGGAAAAACGAGTCCAGTGCATGCACCAGATCCAAAACCACAAAGTAACTAGTGGGAAGTCAGATATAAGCACAGGGACAATTGCGCGTATTCAGTGCAAGGCTTACTGTTGTCCCGAGGTTGCCTGCTGGGACGCAGCCCGGCTCTGCCACGGACTGGCTTGGCATCTCAGGCAGGTTAACTAACTTAGCTCTCTGGACCTTACTGCTTCATGTCTTAAGTCAGAAGGACAATAGTTTCTGCCTCGTGCGTTGTCGTGCCCCATGCAAATCAGGGCTCAAAAGCTATTTGCCAGTCATCTGGCAAAGATGATTTATACCAGTCATCTTTCCACTGAACTGCAGTGGGTTTCTAGAGAGTAGAGAAATGCCTGGTTTCTAACACATACATGAGAGCCCGAAGATATTGGAGATGTCCCAGTGTGGTTGCAGTTCGAGTGATTTAGATGGGCCCCATCAGGTGAGATGATGGAGCTCACATGCTGAAGTGGTCTTCCCCATTGCGAAGCAGGGTCTACTTCCCACCACTAACTCTGTGTGTGTGTGTGTGTGTGTGTGTGTGTGTGTGTGTGTGTGTGTGTGTGTGGCAGGGAGGGGGTCAGAGAAGGACTCACCACTCCTGGGCCAAGGAATAAGGTCTGGCTTCCCTTCATTACCTTGTGCTTGGGGCTTATCCATCTTTGGTGGCAGAACAATACCTTCCCAGAATTGGTGGGTGTTAGCCCCATCAACAACTGGGGTCTACAAGGTCATCCTAGAAAGGAGCTCCAAAGTGTGTCATCTCCATCCTTTGCTTCAGTCCGGTGTCATGTATGGAAAAAAAACAATGAAAGTTGTATCTCTTCTCCCTGCTACATGGCCTTTTCCTTCCTTCCTTCCTTCCTTCCTTCCTTTCTTCCTTCCTTCCTTCCTTCCTTCCTTCCTTCGTTCCTTCCTCCTTCTTTCCTTCCTTCCTTCCACAAATTTTCTCAGCATTCACCAGATACCAGGCATGGTACTAAGTGCTGCACAAGAACAGAGAAGAAAAACGTCCCGTACAGTTACACATGGCTGCAAGTCTATGGCATTAAAAGTGCCTAGTCCCTTTTTGTCCGTCACTGTCAGTCAGAAGTTTGGATGTGTACAGGGAAGCTGGGATACACACAGAAACAGAACCCCCCACAAGCACAGAGAAGGGAGTGTTCTGTGGGCGGGATCTGATTCTCCATTTCGTGTTACCACATCCAGAACTTGTATCTGTTTCGGTCCTTCCACTCCGGCCCTGGAGCCCCGCACCCCAGTACTCCACTGCTCTGCTTCCCCCTACAGTCTTTTGAGCTTACAGGGAGGAACTGTCAAGCAGGGGTTCAGAGTGAGCCCCCAGGCTTTCCCAAGGAACAGTTCTATGTTTCCTTTCTCCAGAACATCAAACAGAATGTCTCCCCCGGGGCCCTGATATCCATGTTGCCACCTCCTTAATAGCTATTTGAGGGAGGTTTTATGAGGTATCAGGGAAGATTTGAATAGATATGGGAGAACAATGTCTTCTAGCTTGAGTCATCATGGAGTAAAAACAATGCTGACCTTTCTGTGTATCTTCCCAAGTCATGAGCATGGTGCATGCCATTTTCTCACAACTTTGGGGCAACACACAAAAAGCACAGTTCCTTTGCTGGAGGAGTTCGATGGCTCAGCCTCAAAACACACTAGAAATTCATGTGTGAATAATAATATCGAGCTCTAGTGCTTCCTGTTGTCTCGGCGGCTGCAGTGGGAAGTCACAGTGCGACAGTAACCAGAACGAGAAAGACGTGGACACCTCAGTTTTCGGGGGGTGTTATGTGGGGGCTGTGGAGAGAGCCCCTGGCACAAAGAGGATGCTCAGTAAATATGAATTGAATAGATGATTGAAAACATACAGGAATGAATGAGTGGTGGCAGAGCTGTCACAGCAGCAGAGATGACGTGCGTAGTGCCGTCTGGAGAGAAGAGGCTTGGTAGGCTGAGGAGATGCCCAGCGCAACTTAAATTAAGTACTTTAAGACTCTGCAAGGGCCACAGGGCTTCAGGGCAGGTTTTTAATCATTGTGGGGAAACTGAGGCACAAGCCCAGTGATCAGCCCTGAGTGCAAATGACTGGTATAAAAATGTAATACTGAGCTCCTGCTGCATGTCAATAACTTTGTAAATGCCTTACATTTACTCTTCATAACCAAACACTGTCATGTAGACACTATGTGTATTCCAAGTTTGCAGAAAAATGGAAAAGAAGGTGGAAGTTGAAAAAAAGAAAAAGAAAAAGACCTCTTCCACTCTCTTACTGCTGAGATTCAAATCTAAGCAGTCCGATTCCAGAGGCTGCATTCCTAAGACAGCCACTGAGACAGGGGGAAAAATTCAATTGAGTGGGCAGGTGGGTGTCTATGGTTCCTCTCACACGAGAGCAAGATTATGTCCAGACTCCACCTGTGGGGGTAGAGAAATCAGTCCTGCAGGGTTGTCTCAGGGACTGGACAGAAGTGTGACTGTGGTAGCATCTTCCTTCGTGAGTGGGCAGGGAACCAACTGTGGTTGCAGCGGCAGACAGTGCTGCTCGTGGGACATATGCCTTACACCTTCTCTTTCTGTGTAGGCACTAAATCTACACTGTTACACACTCATACGGCTTCAGGTCTTAACTCCACATAGGTAGATCCCAAATATCCATCTTCTCTCCTAACGTATCATCCAGGTTTCCATCGCTCAATCCCAAATGCGTCCTGCTCTGTGACTTCAGATGCCCGCCCAGGCAGCTCAGACTTGACTCAAGGCGGAAACCCGAGCTCTTTCTCTCCAACTCAGTCTGCTTCTCCTTCTTCACTCCCTGTTGTCTGCCCACCTGCTGTCATTTTCTCCGTTTCCAGAAGTCCAAGCCTCAGAACCTCCAGATCGATCTCTTCCCTCTGCACAACACGAAATCACTAGGAATCCTGGTTAATTGTCCTCTTGTAACTTTTTTAAAAAAATTAATTATAGTTACAGAAAGTTTCATTCATTTTCTACCTCTGCAGCTGCTTTTTGCATTGGCACCATCATTTCAACTGCCCATCCCCTCATTCAGTTGCTTCACATTTGAAATAGTGTGTGGATTCTAGGCTGATGCTTGCCTCCAGTTTCTCTCTCCTTGGTTCCATGCCCCCACATGCTGCCAAACCAATCTCTGTAAAGTGCACTCTGAACATGTCACTCCCCTGGGCAACAAGCTTCGGGGGCTCCCCATTGTCTGCCAAATAACGTCCAGATTCCTTATCACGGCTTTCACATCCACTTAGATCTGGTCTCAACTCAGTGCCCATTTATTGAGTCCTACTTCATCCCAGGTCCTGTGCTAGGCATTGTAAATGAACCCAAGATGCTTCCTGCCCTTGGGGGAAAAAAGAAGAAGATAAGCTGGTCCCCAAATCTCCAGCCACTGCTTCTTCCCACTCAAGCCCACAGGGAGAGGTGGAAAGTTGGATTTGTGCTGTTCTCCAGAACTTTCTCAGAACTTTTAAAAATCTGTGTTCAGGAACGTCTTTACTTTATTCTTCAACTGATCCTCTTCTGCTTTAATATTTGTTCCTCCATGAAGCCAACCATGAGTGTCCCTTTTGAAGATGAAAGCCCCTTACCACTTACCTTTGCACATCTTTTTATGGTGGACCGTGGTCTTCTGAACATGACAGCTTTGCACCTACCTGTTATCTCTTCCAAATCTCCATTCCCCAAACATATGTGCAATAGAAAGCTATCTCATACAGCATTAATTTATGTGTGTTATTAGAAGAAAGAAATCGTCAAACTTTGGTAATGTTTGCATTCAGCAGAATTTGACAGTTTTCTGTTCTGTGTGCCTTCTCAGAGATGTTATCGATTACATTTTATGCATTAAGAATCTCCAAGAAAATGGTGAAGTATGTAATATTTTCAAAACATATGAAAATATGGGATATGTGTCTCATATTTATTTATTTTTCATAAGATCAATTCACATCTCCTGGAAATAGTGTTCCAAAAAAACACAGTTTAGGAAACACTATCCTAGAAAGTAGGATCATTGAGTAATAATGAGAGTAGTAATACTAAGAAAAAGTGCTTTTACACCCAGGCTTTTGTTTAATGTTCACGAAAATCCAATGCATGGGTGCTGGTTTTAACCCATTTTACAGATTAGGAAACGGAGGCTCAAAGCTGTTAAGTAACATTTTCAAGGTCATTATTATCAAAGAAGTAGTTAATTGCAACATGAAATCAACATATCCAATCCCAGAGCCGGTGCTCTTCGAGGGAGGAAGCCTGTTTTTAAAATGTTCGTGATCCCTTTACCCCCTCCCTGCCAATTCATAATGGTCTGTGACTCGAACACACTTACGACTGTTTTTGCAGTCTGATTTTGCATTCGTGCGTTGATGCTCTACAACAGAGAAAGTAGAAAGAATGCTGCTTCACTGCTTCTAGGCTCAGAGACCTAAGTTTATGACCCCAAATCTGCCTTTAATTAACCACATGTCATTAGGCAAAGAATTTCTTCCCTCTGGGGCTCAGTTTCCTCAGCTGTAAAATAACAGTGAGGTGGGATTCGCTGATATCTGAGGTCCTTTAACCTCTTTCGACCATGCTCTTCTCTGCCAAGTTTCTGTGATTAATAGAACTAGATGAGCACTTTGTTGCCCATTGTATCTGCCACCGAGAGAGCTGCAACTGTCCCACAAAGGAATTCAGGACTTGGCCAATTCATTGTACTGACTTTGAGGCCATTTCAGTCATGGCAGTGTGAGAAGCAGCACTGCCTTTTACCAAAAATGTTCTTCTGGTATAGTAATATTTTTTTGTTTTAATGTGGGACATCAGATACATTTCACATTTTTATTTGGATGATATAAGTATAAATGAGTAAAGAAAAAAAAACAGATGGGATACATTTCCTTTGCAATATATGTGTGATTAAAAATTAAGGAGAAAAATGTTTGTAGAAAATATGTTTTGGATTTCCGAACCATGAGCTCTTGCAGAATAGTTTGAGACTTCCAGAACACCAATAGGCAGCTGCTTTGGCTATCCTTCAATGAACCATCAAACCCCAGTTGTCTTGGAAACCAGCCTGCATCCTGGGAGGTGTTCTCCATTGAGCAACTAAAATGGCTTAAAATCTTCCAGGGTAACATAGTTTGCAGTTCACCCCTTGGGAAACTTCATACAAACAAGATGTCTGTCTCCTGACCCCAGCACCATAAGTGGCATAGCTTAAAGAAAGAAAGCAACAATAGAGGCTAATGTGAGTTTAGGGGTTTTCCTAAAGCCAAACACAGAAATTCAAAGATGGAAAAGTTAGTCTGTAAAAAATGGTTCCCATTTAGTTATTCCTACCCAGAGACTGAGAAATCAAGGGTAGGCCAAAGCAGCCATAAGGGTTAGGGGAAGGAGGACAACTAAAAAGAAACCTGAAGATTCTCTTATTAATTTAAATACTCTGAGATTTAGACTCACAAGATTTGGATTTTAATGAGTTCTACACTAGTTATGATAATACTGATGCTATCATTTTAATAATGCAGCTAGCATTTATTGAGCACTTACCATGTACCTAATCCTTAAATGGGTCATTTGATTTATCTGTTTAACATCTGTGGCAGATTTTGTTGGTGGCTACCCCTGTCACCTTGGCTTACCTCATAGGTCACCAGCTCTCAGTCTCCGTCGAAGCCAAAGGGGACTGTATCTCTTTGCCACAGTGTATCTTCAGTGTACCTCCTGTATTCACAGAAGAACTATGGCCTACTTCACAGGACAGCCCAAGAGTAACCCCCAAACAATCAGGGATAGACATTGGTGAGCAAATATCTCCATTTCCTTGACCCTCAGCAGGACAATCCTGAGATATATTCTATATAGGTTCTCAGAGAGTCTCCCAGTGGAATCATGGGGAGGTTAAATGGCAAGTTCCCAAAACACTCATCTATTCATTCGGGGAAGGGGCACCCCCATGAGACAGTCTATGGGGAGAAGCCGAGAAGGGTTTGAAGCATACTGACTTGGATACCACCCAAACTGGAGGTTCAGCTAGCTAAGAGCAGCCACTGCTCCAACTTTGTTGATGTTCCCCGTAAGACTGTGTACGATAGAGATATCTTGGAGAATAAATAGCCTTAGGACCTTTGCAAAAGGATTGGTAGGGTTAGGGTTTGGTAAATGTCACCTTCAAGAAACATAATTCTGGTTTTCGCAAAAGGAATAACATTTTCCTTGTTTTAAAAATAACATTCATTTTATCTTCTAATTATAAAAGTAAAATATGTATGTCTCATAAAATGGGAAAATTAAGGAAAATATCAAGAAGTATATACCTATCCTCTCTCTACCCATAGACAAGTACTGTCAGCTAATTCCTTTTGAATGGATTTCCTGATCTATAAAATAGAGATGATAAAAGAAGATACCTTATTGAGTGGTTATGAGAAATAAATGATTTAATGCTTACATTTTGCATAGAACAGTGCCTGACACAGAATAAGTGTTCAATAAAATTTAGCTATTGCTATGGTTTTCCAAATATTCCACACATTTTTCCTGTGCAATTTACATGACAACACACTCACACACACACAAAATATCTATGTGAGGTACTTATCAGTTTACCTGTGTTTACAACTGAACCAAATGAATAATCTCAGAAAAAATTATTTTCATATTTTATAGCTAAGATATGTATGGCAAAACCAGAATTTAAACTCATGTCTACCTTACTATGAATTTTTATTTTCTTGTGGCACACAATGTGTGTAACAAAAAGAAAAGATCCTTGAACCTTTGTTACTTCCATATGTTTGTTATCCCACCCTGTTCCTTACTCGTAATTTCTCTCTAGTTAATAATTAGTAGTAAAACTACTCAAACAAAAATGGCCAATATTCTTCATATTCTTGACAGTAAAACACAGGAGGCAGAGGGTCCTGTTCTGGGTCACTTCCTTCTGCGCCTCAGGGAACGTGCTTTAATGATTACCCACTCTCTCATTTGCTTTCTCTATTTATCTTCCATGGCACCATCCTCTCAACCTCTAAATATAATCAAGAATTTCCCATACTAACAAGAAAATCTTCCCTTAACTTGTATTCCTTATATTTTAGTTGGAGTAGGCAATCTACTGTACCAAACAACTCCAAAATCTCAGTGGTTTTATTCAATAACAATTTGCTTCTTGCTTATATCAGAAGATAGCGTAGGTCGATGTGGAGGGTCTCTGTGCCATGCAGTCATTCAGGCATCCAGGCTCATTTCATCATCAAACCTGCTCTGCTCGGAACACTGGCCTTCCTCTGCGTATAGATGAAGATAAAATGAGTAATCTTCAGTGGACAGTTTTATGGCCCAGGGTGGTTTAAGTGATGCACATCACTTCTGTTCACATTACATTGGCCAGTAATCATTATGTTGTCCCACTTATGCAAGAAGGATGACATATGTGTGTTCCATTTAACATAGCATTGACCCACCTCAACTCTCATTTTGCTTAACATTTTACAGTCTTGTATTAGCCCCCTGCCTTGATTCATTGCTCTCAAAAACACCAAAGACCAACTCCATCTATGTCAAAATCTAGAGCCTGGAACAAAACAGTAGATAGGTACTTGACTTTTATTGAATGGATGAATAAAATATGTAGCTTTGATGATATTCAACTTCTTTCTCTGTACAAAAAGGCATTGGTCTCCTTTTATGTGTTAGATTTTGTTCTAGATTCTGGGAGTTGCTGGCTGAATCCTCCACAAGCAGGTGCTGAGACGCAATTTGCCATTACAGTGTTATATTAGGGATGATCACCTTTGAGCAGAAGAAACAAGAAATAAGACCAGGTAAATGAAGTCAACTTGTTATGGAAGCCTGGCAAAGACTTGGCAACCATATGGGAAGCTCTGGAGAGTGTATGGCTCATCACAGAGTGTTCCACATTGGGCTTAATGATATCATTCTCCTGTTCAAGAAGTCTCTGAGCTTCCTTGATTCCTTCATACAACAGTCTTTTAATCAAAAGCCAGAAGAAAGTTAGTGGCCTCCACCTTATCACTATGGTAATATTCTATAAAGGCCCCAAATAAGAAGGACTGTTTAACACCATCTGAATACTGAGATGTACTGTTACAGCTCCCATTTGCATGAACTGGACACTATTCATGTTTCATGATTTTCTTTGCAACTAGAGACTTAGTATGTATCCAACAAGTGTCCTGTAAATATTTATTGATGAATGAGTAAGTGAATAAAAGTAATAGCATTAAATACATAAAATTCATCGTCCATATATTCAAAATTCTCCACCACAATATTTTTTTTTCCTTTTTCTGCCTAACCCCCAGGACATCATGATTTATAATCTACAATCCAGCCAAACACAATGGCCGATTGTGCTCTGAACTCTCCTTGTTCCAGGCATTTGTCAATCCCCTTCTTTCAAAGTCCAGGCTTTATACTTTGACGTGTCAAAATCCCACCCATCCCATCACATAATTTTCATGATTTTATTTTTCTTTGTGACTTATCACCAGATATTAATTCTTCATTCCTACAAAATACTACAGCAATACTACAGCACAAAAATGTGTGTCCTTATCATATGCTTTCTGGTAATATGATTGTCACCAGACAGGTAATGAGGCCCCATCTTCATATCTAACACAAGAATTCCAGCGTGAGATACCTCAGCTGAGGTTGTCTGAATTTCTAGTTGAGCAGAAATCCCATGAGCCTGGAGAAAGATGCTGCTGATGATAGATAGTTCAATTCCTTATTTTCAATTATCCTTGAAGCCCACGCTATCTGTGCCTTACTTGTAGTTTAAATTTTAGCTCTTCTTTGATTACCTGGTACAATTCTACATTAAAAAAATACAGAGGGTGCCAAGAAAAATGTAAACACATTTTAAGAAAGAAAAAAAATTGTATTAAAATTGTAATATTTAATATATACCGATAACAAAAGATGAGTACAAGTCGTGTGTATACATATTTTGGCACCCCCGGTGTATTTCCCATTTTGCCTGAGCTAGTTTGGACTGGGTTTCTGTCATGTGTACAAAAAAAAGTGTTCTGCCCAAATATACAGATGAGGACAAAGCAGTTCCGTTCCTCACACTGACTCCTGAACAAGCCTCGACCTTCCTTCCTTCCTTCTTTCCTTCCTTCCTTCCTTCCTTCCTTCCTTCCTTCCTTCCTTCCTTCCTTCCTTCCTTCCTTCCTTCCTTCCTTCCTTCCTTCCTTCTTTCCTTCTTGCCTCCCTCTCTTCTTTTGGTGTTTCTGAAAACTCTTCTCTAAGCAAGTCTGAGATTCTGAGCAAACACTCTGGTGCTAGATCCTAAAACTCACTCTATTACCAAGTTCCCTGTAAAAGGGCAGTGAGAAACTGAAAGAAGTAAAACTGGGTATAAGAGCCCGGGATTTGGCGGAAACAGGACCAGATATGGATTCTAATTTGGCCTCTTGCTGTCTGCGTGACCCCAGCATACTGACCAACACCCTATGAGTTCTAATTCATTTATTTTAAAGGTTCCTGTGTTGTGAATATCCCACCTCCACAGGCCTCACAGACTAGGGTGAGGTAAGTGGAGTACCTAGGGTACCACATTGAAGCACATGCTTCCTTTCACAACCCTGAGAGTGAGCACCTCCTTCATGTCGTCCCTAGAAGCCTCTCTAACCCTCTCTTTAGTCCAGACCTTGAGCATCGTGGTGAGGGTTGAATGAGTTATTACATATAAAGAGCTACAGTAGGAACTGGTACATAGTAAGTGTTCAGTGAACACTAGGTATAATTGTTTTATGGTAATTCCTATAACCGCGATTTTTTATTATTATTACTGTTACCACAACCATCTCTACCATCTCTATGTCAATCATTTCTACTACCACCACTGCTAACATCAGTAATACATTGATGCTCATTTGATGTTACAATAAAATTATTTTAACTTTTCTGCAGGGAGGGTCTTTAGGCCCTCTCTAGGCTAGTGTGGCCTGGAAAACCATGAACCTAGATCTCCTGTCTTTGATGAAGAGTTGTTCCCTGTGAGGCCAGGCCAGGGCCGACCTTCCCATCACCTTCCACCAGGCCCAGTGCTTGGTTAGCAACCGTCAGTGTAAGTTGGATTTGAGAATCCAACGTCTTCAGTCAAGGGACAGGAGCAAGGTCACTGTAACATTTCCTTTTCTCAGCCTGACCCATGTCCTTCTCTCTCTGTTGTCTGGGCACCTGTCAGCCCTGTCTGGTAAGCAGTGGACATTTTGATGATAGCTTTCTACAAGTGCCCCTCACTGTTTGATTCAAGGAGGATGACGTCTCCCACAGTCTCCCCATGACAACTATGTGTCTGCACTGGAAACCTGGGGGATGACATCTTGACTCCGAGCCATACTTAGGATGTTCATATACTTTCAGATTCAAACTGGGTCAAAGGGAGGGATGCTGGGTAGGACCTCGCACAGGACTGGGTGAGATGCTGGATGGGACCGTCTCTAGCAAACAAGGACGTTTGGTCCCCATGACCATTACAGAACCCCTTCCATGGTCACATTGGGAAATACCTCTCACCATGTTTTGTAATAGATCTATAATTGGGCCCCTTTCCTGAAAGATGTCTCGGACACTGAAGCTTATGACATTAAAGAAGCAGTCCTTGGCATGCACCTCATGGCAGGAGGAAAATATGAAAAGTGGTCTCAGCACCACTGCTTCTGAGCTCTCAGTCTAGAATACAACCTTGCCCCCTGAGAACAACAGAGGAGGAGGTGGTTGGTCTAAATGAAGGCTGTGTAGCACCAGGACTCTTGGCTGAAATTCCATGGACATGAGGGTGTTCCTTCCCTCCCACATTGCTTAGGGAACCCACACAGAGGAACATCTGGCCAGATGCACTCTACAAAACAGGCTGTGAAACATGTCAGTTCCCTCAGGCCAATGGGAGTCCACCTACGAAAGGAGTGAGAAAGGGCCCCCCAGTGAATTCTGGAAGCTGAGATCCATCTCACACGGGACCTATCTTTCCGTAAAGAATGAAGTCCAAGCCAACAATTTATGATGAGGTCTGACAGCATCTGGGAAGCTGTCATAGGAGTCAGGGCCATTAACATAAGGGATCAGTCAGGACGTGGAACCACTTTCTGCCAGTTTGTCACAACAGAGAGAAACAAGGAGAAGGGAAGAGAAGCCCTGGGTTGTCAACACATAAACATTCATGAGGAGCGAGTCTTTAGTAGTTGCTATGTTTGCAAGTGCTAAATGCTTTAGATGCAGAATTTTATGTGATTTTCTCAACAACTGTGAGGTCTGTGTACCATTCCCATTTTGTGGATAAGGCTTATGAGGTGAAGAGAGATACACAGCTTATGAGGTGAAGGGACACACAGCTGGAGAGTGTGGAGCCAGGGAGAAAACCCAGGTTGGCCTGCCTCTCAAGCCTTTGCTTGTAGCCACACTGGGAGTAAAACATCAACTTTCTGCCTCCAGACACCCTCTGCAGCTTCCTGCCACAGCTTGAAATCCTCTAGATTAAGGGAGGACTTGAGGTTATGTCATAAGCTCTCTCATCTCCGAAGCACCGTCTCCTAGAGCACCAAGAATGTGTGTTTATTTTTTCTTGGGTGACCACAATGATGGATAAGCCCTGCCGACCTCTCAGGCGAAAGGTGAACATCTGTTTGCAGGAAGGGCCCTTGCCTCACTGGTCATTGCTCAGGTGTGAAAGCGAAAAAGGGGCAGACAAGGGAGGAGTCGCACATAATTAATGGAACAGCTTAACAACTTTCCAAAGTTCTGATTCCAATTAACCTCTGAACTTAGTTCTGGCCCAGTTGGCTGACTCTAGCAGGATGGACCCAAGCCCCCAGGCTGGTGTGGGGTGTGTTTCTGGCAACTTTCACAGGATTCAAATGAAGAAGAAAGGACAGATTGGATTCATCACCGGGGCTGTTGTGTAGGAAAACAGGCTGGGGATTACAGGACAAGAGCTCAAACCCAGGGACATTGACACAAAGCCAGCACCTCGATTGCTTTCGAGCACAGAACATCGGAGGACAAACAGATGACTCAGCCCTGAAGCCCGAGGTCTGAATCAGCAACCCCCACAAATAACCACCTGTCCATTGGGAATTCTCTCTCCCACTGCACTGGTGCATTGTCAACATCCTACTTTTCATATCTCTTTTTATCTCTCATTTACCCAAGCTGATGGGAAGTGAAAACTCCTTGAAATGACTCCACTGGACTTTCTCTCCCTGAGCTTCTCTAGCATTTCAAAGTGAATCAGGCCCCAGGATTTGCTATTGGGATGGTCTGGATCAAATCCTTGCTGCACCTCTTCCCATCCGTGTAATCTTGAAAATAATAAACTTTTCAAGCTCGAATCTCCACTTCCTTATCTATGCAATGGGGATAATAACTGTATCTACCTCCTGGGGGAGTCTGGGAGGACTGCCCCATTTAATCCAGTGAACAAACCATGAGCCACAGTGTCGTAAAAATCACTGTCCCAATGATTGACAGCTTCGGCACATCTTCCACAATCAATAACTTCCATCTAAATTTCCTTCTCTAAAGAGTGCATAAATTATCACATATATACAAATATGATTATGACTTAATTATTAGGGCTGATTGGTGATTAACATTTTGATTATGATCAATCACTCCTCACGAATCATGATACAACATTGAGGGCAATTGGGAAGATGCTAATAATGCAGTTTTCCTTCAAACCTTGTAATGACCCCCAAATCAGTCAAAATAAGCTCTTTGCTGAAATTTTCATTTTGGAAAGGAATTATCTGAAAAAGGCAGTTCATAAGGGGAAAAAAGTCAATAAAACTATAAAAAGTGCTTAATATTACTCATAAATAAATGCAGTATAAAGGGAGTAACGATTTTAATTCATCAAGGTGACATTTAAACATTAATAATAATGCCCAATATGAAAGCAGATTTCAAGGATTAGACCTACTAATAAACACTGATGCAATATTTTTGAAGAGAACTTACCAAATTTGTTCCAATTCAAAATGCACTTATTCTTTGACTTAACTATACAACTTCTAGGAATTTCTCCTAGAGAATTTTTGTTCATTTTTTCTATCTATCTATCTATCTATCTATCTATCTATCTATCTATCTATCACGCAATAATAGAACACAAGCGTTTTTATCTTAACTTTGCTTATGATACTAAAGAGACTTAGAAACAGACATTGACGTGGAATTGGCCAATGAATGCAATATATGCATAGGAAAAGTCCTGGAGGGCCGTTTAAAGAATGCATCAGATACATATTTTATGGCATGAAAAATGGTCTAAAGTGTACTAAGTGAAAGAAGCAAGTTTCAGAATGATACGTAGTGTCAAACTTTATTATACATCAGAAGCATCTGAAGGTTTTGTTAAAACACAGATGGCTGGACCCTCCTTGGAATTTCTGATTCAATGGGTCTAGGGCAAAACCTGACATCTTGGATTTCTAACCAGCTCCCAGGTGAGGCTGAAGCTGCTGGCCCTGGGATCACATTTTGAAATCCATTGTTGCAAGGAATGATACCCTTGTATGTCTGTTTACATATGAATAGACATACGCTGAAAGAAAATGATATTGTTGGTTTGGGGCCATAGGACTGGGGAGTAGAGTCAAAATATTATTTCCTATTATTTATACTATTTGAATTCATACTAACATTTACAACTATAACCACATTAATACTAATTTTTGTTTTTAAAAATAACCCGACAGTCACTTGATTCATGATAACCACCCCTTTTATGCTACATACTCATTCCTTGAGTAACTTAAAAATTCCAAGTGTTTTTTACTTGGCTACAAGTAGAGAACATATTGTTGATGGGGACTCCATTATCTATCTGTTGCTGTGTAACAAATTACTCCAAACTTAGCAGTTTAAACTTAGCAGAAAAGATTATCTCACCTAGTGTCTGAGGTTTACAAATCCAGCAGCAGCTTAGCTGGGAGATTCTGGCTCTTCTAAGGTCTCAGTCAAGCTGTCGACTGGGACCACCATCTTCTCAGGCTTTGAACTGGGGCTGGAGAATCCACTTTCTGGTGTACTTATGTGGCTGTTGGCAGGCGTCTTTAATTCCTCACCAAGTAAGTCATGTAATTTTTCATTATGATCCCCGCTCCCAGACATCTTGAAATTGGTAATAAGATGGCTTATTACTAAGATAAAAGTATTTCTTGATCATACAACCAGTCTATTTTTTCATGGTAAATTAATACAACATTCGGTAGCTAAGAACAAAAGGAAAGACTAAAGGATAAAAGAGAGAAAGCAAAAGAAGAGAGACAGGGAAGAAAGGGAAAGAGGGAGGGAGGTAAGAAGGAAGAAAGAGTGGGAGCAAGGAATACAGAGGAAGGCAAGAGCCTCAGATTTGAGATCAGGACTCTTCCCACATTTCAGATCGTAGAGTAATCAGGTGATACATTAATAATTAACTCAGGATCAAAATTCATTCATTCCTGTTTCAACATTCATTGAGCAGCTGTTAACTGCTAGGCTTTGCCTTGGTAACTCATGACGCCCAGCTCTCAAAAACAGTGGTTCTACTCTCAAACACTGATATGGAGGACTGACCTACAAGCATCCACCACAACAAAAAGCAAACAAAAAGTAAAAGTTGCTAGTGTTTTTCTGTACTAGTATGCTATGCTACACATTCTCCTGCATGATTTTGTTTAATTCTTACAATAACTCTGGAAAGAAGTACTTTCATTATGTCCATTGTATAGAGGAGAAAATTGAGGCACAGCTAGATTAGGACTTGAGTTAAACTGAGGACTGTGTGCCCTCAGAGCCTGAGCTCTCAATCACATTAACCTGAACTTCAGGTACTTACAATATAGCTTTGAGTTAAGTACTTAAATAAATTCTTTGAGATTAAGTCCCTACTTTGAGATGAGTAGGGGGGGGAAAGTGTGGAATCCAAGAGGAGACTGATTTCTCCTAAAGAAATCAAAAAGGGACCTCTGGCATTGGGGCTGGGGCTTTAAGAATGACTTGAGACTTATTTAGAAAAGGTGATGGATGTCTTGGCCAGAAGAAAAACACATTGCAAAGAGAAACACTGAAGTGCATCTATATAGTCAGGAGATTTTGATTGGTATATATGACACAGAGGAAAAGCAATAGGGGTGACCTGGAGGGGAGATTTAGGACAAGGCGTGCAAAGGAGTTGAAATTAATGTCGTAAGAGGAGGAAAACAGAAGTTCTTTAAGCAGAATGAGTTATTAAGATCTGTCTCTTAGAAGGATCCTGCTGAACCAAAGTTGGGAAATGGTCACAGAAAGAGAAATCACAGGCAGGAGACAAGCTGGGAGTGATGTCAGTCATGAAGATAGAGGGAATGAAAGCAAAGTTGGAAGGTTATTTTATGGATAATGCAAAGAATGGGCCGCATCAGAGAGACATTTGAATGGTGGCTGTGAGCTGGGGAGAAGAGAAAGGGAAAGGAAGATATATGCCCATGTTATGTCTCGGCCAACTGGAGTATGATGGTCCCCTTCACTGAGGGGGACCAGAAGGAGAGCCATGTGTGAGAAAGGGATTTGTGGTTCATACAAATGATTACTGTAATCACAACAGTGAACATTTCCTGAGTGCTTACTAGGCAGCACACACTCTGCTAAGTTTAATACTTTGCAAATACTCTCTCATATTTTACCCTAAAAACGAGATAGGTAGTAATTTTACCAGAATTTTGCAGAATGAGGCAACTGAGGCACAGAGGTTCGTTCACTTGCTTGTCCACACACCACTAACAGATACTAAAGTCAAGATTCCACCCCAGGCCTTTAAATCGAGAGCCTGTGTCTTAACTACTGGGTCACATGGAGGCATTCTTTCATCTTGGTTTGAACAAAGATCTCCTTGGAGGAAAGGGGTAGGGGTGGGCTCTTTTGTTGGGATGGCAGACAGTCTGAAACCCCATTCGAAGTGCCAAGGAGGTGTCTAAGTTCCATTATATGTTTTCTGAATAAAAGATTATGACGCTGTTCAGAGGTGAAAGATTTAGTATGGTTTGCTCTTGGAACAGAGTTGCCTTTCCCGCCCCCTCCCACACCAATAGTGAATATGCATTTGCTCTGAACCATTAACCCTCTCTGGCTCGGTTGCCCTGGTGACCAATGGAATTTGCAAGGCAGCTGGCTAAGGTCACGGGTCAGGCTCTGGCTGTAGAAAACACACCGCGGACCTTTGTCTCCTCAATAACCAAGCTGGTCTCACGAACTGAGAGGGCTAATTGGCCCTGTCCCTTTGAAATGAGGATCCAGCATAGCTGGGAGTTAATAAAATGTTTCTAGAAGGGCACAGGCTCCCATCACAATCACCAGCGAGGAATTGGGGACAGATAGATTCCTGAGTCCCAATCCAGGCCTCCTGAATCAGGATCTCTTTAAGGGGATCCTGCATTTTCCCTTAAATTCCCCAGGTTATTTCTTAATGCACAGATAGGTTTGGCAACCGCTGAATATTACCTCCCCTTTTGTGTGCCTCACACGAGAGTCAGGTGGAATGGGGCTCCAGGTGGTGAGCTGGGGGAAAATGGAAGGAGAATTGGTGCACGTCCAAGCTCCAGTTTATCACACTGGAATGCTTGTAACTGGCGGAACAAATGACAATAACAGGGGCAGGGGACCAGGCATGAATATTCCTGCCTTGGTAAGAAGGAAGGAGCTACTGCTGTGAGATTCCCCAAGACCCAAATGGTACTTGCTGAGAGTCAATGTTTATATATGCAGAAGGGACGTCTATGGAGATGCATGGCCACCCCTCAGATCCCTGAAGAAGGACCCCATCTGATGGAGGCAGTGATGACTGTAGCTTTCTGTGGCTCCCCACAAGCCCTATGGTGCTACAACAGAGGTCAGCAGCTCACGGCTGACTGTTGGGTGGGAGCGCCATCCCTGAATCTGGATCATCCTATTTCCCAAGCTGCCAAGGGCCGTCTGGGGGGGTACTGGGTCACAGAGACTGGCATCCATTGAAAGTCTTTGCCCTGAGTTCTTTCATCAAGCAGCAAAGATGAAGCCCAGGTCTCAGGATCTCCATCTCCCTGGAGAACTTGGTTTCCCTATACATCTTTGGATGTTGGATATTATACTCCTGTGATTGTCCCTTTTTAGGCTTCAGTTCTTACACTAGCTACTCCAAAAGCATTGACCTTTGGTCGTGTTTATCAAAAGGCCGTGTCGTCCTCCCTTCCAGGCCTTTCTGTGTGTTTCTGGTAAGTTCCTCTGTAGGCAGTGGACTGGGAACCCAGCTCTTACTCCTAAGGTGTGCTCCTTCCCCTGTAATCTTGGCAGACTATGGTGGCTGAGACCAACAGGATACAGCAGAAGTGATGCAGAGCCCAGGTCCAGGCTCAGGCTATGAGAAGCCAGCAGCTTCCACTGACTGTCTCCAGAAACACTCACTCTTAGATCCCTGAACAATCAATGTAAGGAGTTCAATAATTGCTGGACAGACCCCCGGAGAGTCCCTGAGGAAACACGGAAAAGGGCGAGGAGCCCAGATAAGCCTGGGAAGGCTGCTAAGAAAACCTGTCCTCTCCAGACATGTGAGCGAAGCCATCTTGGATCTTTAGACCAAGTCAGTCACGGGCTGAATACCACCTAGAGATCCCAGACAATGCCGCAAGGAGCGGAAGAATAAGTCTTCCGAGCCCTGTGCTTGAATTCCTGACCCACAAAATCATGAGATAGAGTAAGACGGTTGTTCAAAGCCACTAAGGTTTGGGGTACTTTGAGACAACTGGAACACAGTCTCAAAGAATCTGAGCAAAGGCCCCTGAAAGGATGGGCGGTTATATTGCAAGTCACATCTATGACAAGAGCTATAGTGTTGCCTACACTTCACCAGACAGAGAGGCAACACCTGCTGGGAGCAAAGAGCCCATCGGTTCCCCTGTTAGGAAAATGATCCTATACACACAAGAGACCAGATGGATAAACCTAGTCCATAAAACTGTCCCCTCCACATATACTCACCATCTCTTCCCTTCTCTAGCAGGGGATGAGCCTTTAAGAAAAGGCTGTCAAACACTTTACTTAAAAGAGTTATTCCTATTTTAAAAGGTTTTTTGTTGTTGTTGAAATGGGGTCAGAATAAAGGAAAGTCCCTGAGAGTCCAAGAGGGGTGACTTGGAAAAGTATAATACAGTGACTTTATTATGATGACTCAGCTTTCTTGATACTGTTCAGGGATGGACTGGGTCTGGGGGAGAGGGGATGGGAATGAACCCCTGGAACCCCCATATGCAGGTAGAGGTTTTCAGTTAGAACCATTACTAAAGCCAGCTGTTACGCACCAAAGGCTCCCAGGAGAAAAGTGCTAATGATTTTAGTGATTTTTCAGCTCCAACTCTTCCTCCTCTCTCTCTCTTTCTCGTTAGAGAAACCAGGCGCATCCAGACTCCCTAAAACCTCAGTCACAGAAAGACAAAGGCAAACCCCCCGTTGTTATGTCCAGGGAAAACCAGGTCTGGACAGGCAAAGAGGAAGTGCCAAGGCTCGGGTCCTGCTAAGATTACGGGCTGTTAATAAGGAAAGACAGAAGCCGGGAGGCTTGATGTACAACTCGACAGTCAGAGGTTAAGGGGAGAGCCGGGGCAGGCTCATTTGCAAACTTGGTCCTGTTTCATTAAGTGAGAGCAGAGACAGCCTGTCTCAGTCCAGCAGAGAAGGACCTCATTATCCACGTAGGGAGCAAGAGATAAGAATCTTTTAATAATTGCTGGGAATTTTTTTATTATGATGTGGAATGCCAATTTAGGCCTCTCCTCATAGGCTGGATACAAACAGCCTCCTTGGGAGTTAAAGCCGCTCCCCACTGGCCATGGTCATTAAGGACAAAGAGAAGAGAGACGGATGTTTGCTCTGGAGAAAGGCCACTGCTGAGGGGGGCCTGGTGGCTGCCAGGAGCCAGGTCTCCACCAGGCAGCTCCTGGCCTGGCTGTCCTGTCTCTGGAACCTTCCCAGAGCCCTCAGAGGCTTGTCTTCCTGGGCCCTCTTTCTCTACCATCAGTTGGTCCTGAATCTCCTCAAAACATTCAGAGTATCTGGAAAAGGCTGAGCTGCTTCTTTCACTTTTAACAACTCAGGTACAAGGATTTAAATGGAACCTTTTTATCCTTACTCGAGAGAGACAACGAATACTTCCTGTTCTGAGCCAGAGTTAAGTGTGCGGATAAGCCCCATGAAGCCAGGCAAGTTTATTATGCTTTACCGAGACACCTTTGCCTACCAGAAATGGGGCTCTTCCTTTGTTTAAAAGGGAGCTTAGAAAACGGGTAGGTGTCAGAGACCCTCTAGAACAAATCGGATGTGTTGTCCTTGATGTCATCTGAGGGATTGAAAGGGAATTCAGAAGGAAATAACTTTTCTTCTTTTTTTTTTTTTCATCTAATACTCTTTTTTTTTAATTAAATTTATTGGGGTGACAATGGAAGGCAGTGTGGAGGTTCCTCAAGAAATTATGAATAGAATTACCATATGACCCAGCAATCGCTCTCCTGGGTATCTACCCCCAAAATATAAAAGCATTTCTCTGTAGAGACACGTGTACTCCAATGTTCATTGCAGCTTTGTTTACAGTGGCCAAGACATGGAAATAACTTTTCTTCTTGATGTGATTGTTTTTCCTCACGATTTGTGGAACCGTCCAGATTGATGACACTGCCATTGGGGGCACCTTTTGTTGGAAGGCTGTGCAGCCCTAATTGGAGACTTGCTTCCTGAGGCAGCATTTCCTCAGGCACTGGCTGCAGTTCACCCTCCAAGGCTGAGAAGAAGGGAGATCAAGGCCTACCAAGTCCTGCTGGGCGCTGATCCTCTGGCCCTGGGCTGAGCTGGGGCTCCCTTTGATCCCATACAGCTGGGCTTTCAACCCCACCCTCTACAGGATTCCCACAAGTAGGTCCTTAATTCTTTCCACCCGCCTCTTTTCCCAGCCTCCTACCCTCACTCTGCAAGCCCCTTCCCTCGTCTCTCCCCCTCGCTTCCTCAGGGTAGATGCTGAATGACAGTGATGGTGGGTTTTAAGTCCGAGGTGTCAGGAGCAATGAGACGTCTTCCAGTCAGACAGGCCTCCTGTTTCCATCTCCACAAGCGAGGGCACCATGCCCGGGGCTGTAGGCTCCAGGAGCTGTCTGAACGTTAGCTCAGCGCCTGCTCCTTGGCTGGATTTCAGAGAGGCCCAAGGAAGCGAGGGGTGTTGCTTGCTCCCTAGTGGAATCTGTGCTGACAACTCGAAGGCTTTGGACGGTCCCTGGTGCACAAATAAACAGCAGCTCCAAGGCGGACCTGGCCGAGCCAGCTGCCTCTGAGCTCCTTGCTCACCTCCTTGCTGCTGTACTTCTGACGTTGCCCCAGAGCAATAACTGTATCCTATTATCAGTAATAATCATCTAACAATCACAGCCACTAGGCATTAGGGACAATGGAGTGGATTGTTAAGAGCAGGAAGACCCTCGGTCTGAGTAACAATTTGCCGCTTCCTAGCAGCCTGACGTGGGAGCAATTGTTCAACATGCCTGAGCCTCAGTTTGCTTATCTACAAAAATGGGATAATAGTGGTACCTACCTGTGTTGAGATTCAAAGGGACAAAGCTGGCTGAGACCTAGACACATGCACGCAGAAAGATGAGGTAAGACGCAGGATTCCAAAGACTGGAGCTGTAGTGTAGCTTTGATGGTACCTCTGGGGGCCATCAAATTCTGCTTCTACCACCTCTCAGTTATCCCCTGAGTCTCAGTTTCCTTATCCAGTAAATGGGAATAATTATACTTCCCAAGGTGATTCAGAGAATTGAGATAACAGCCGTGAAACCTCCCCTGGGGAGAACGGGGGAACGAGTCCCGTGTACACCAAAAAAAAGAAGAAGGAGGACGAAGGGAGGTGCAGGATGAAAGTGTTCAGACCTGGCTTCTCATGGCCTTTGTCGTTGGTCCCCATCGAGCTCCCTGCCCCAAACCTTGACTTCTCTGCAGCACAGACCTGTGCTGCCCTGATTTGTCTCCACATGTGCACAAACCAGATGCTGACACACCTCCAAAACGAAGAAGCCTATTCCTTTGACCTGGAACTTACCTCCTTCTCCTTTTCACCTGCTGGCATTTTTACATCCTGAAACATCTCCCCCAAGAGACTTCCCCGACTACCATTGAGCAGTAGAGTGCCAGACACAGAGAAGAGATCAATATTTTCTCAGGAGATGGCTCACTTCTCTCACTCAGGTCTTAGAAAGCGGTGGCCCTCCTGCTTAGGAAGCAGCTCTGATCTCCTGCTCATTGTAGGCTCCAGGAGGAGCCTGACCCAGATGCTTTGGTGACTGAAGGATGGCTTCAGAGTTAGCATGCGTACGGTTTTCTTTCTTTGGTGACTTTGCACTAAGGAGATTCTCCACTTCCGGGAACACCAGGGATAAAATACAATGCTGTGAGAGGAAGAACATAGTTCACTGAATTAGAGATTGAGTATAAGAGAAGGAAGAAATTTCCGTGGCTCGTCTGGTGCACAGGCACCATGGTACTCAAAATCAAGCTTCAAAGACAACCATGATGCTTTCCTAATCGTGTGCACCCACACACATGTTCTTTCACTCTGTGGCTGCCAAGCCAGTTTTCTGACTCTATGCCTGTGGTCCTTTTTTCCACCACCCACAAATGCCTGGGTTCTTCTCTTTCTTCAGGCTTCTATTTAAGTGACACCTCCTTCAGGAAGGCCCCCCTGGCTACACTATCTAAATTTGTGCAACCCCCATTATTTTCTCTCCCTGGCCCCTACTGAGTTATTTGATAATACTTATTGCAATGTAAAATTCTTTTATTTTTATATTATTTGTTTGGTTATGTTTTGGTCTCTCCCTGTATAATATGAGTTTCATTGTTTTAGGAGCATTCTCCTTGTTTGCCACCATAGCCCAGTGCCTAGAACAGGGTCTGATATCTTAGGTGTTAATGAGTGTTTGTTGACTGAATACACGAAGGTCCAAAGGCGTCTGAGTGGAGTATGGAATAGGACTTTTGACTTGAAGAGTCTCCTGAGGAAAAGCAGTCTGTGAACTATCCTGGAATCCTTGGAGACCTCATCTCCATTGCTCCCTTTGCCCTCGCCCACTGCCTTCAGCCACAAATAATTGCCCCTAAATCAAGGCCAGAGCAAAATGAAGGCTCTATAATGATTGCCAATACGATGCGATTCACTTTGTGTCTGAAAACTCTACGCAGGGAAAGAAAGGACCCAACTTGGATGGTGAGGTTGATAAGTATGATTTGGAATTCTAAACAAAGTACTAGGCTAAGTCACGTAAGTCCCCTTGCTTTGTTTTTATATGAAGTGCTTTGAACTATCAAGCTCCCAGAGAAGCAAGTCTGTAAACTCTGCTGGAGGCAGACACTTTGCAGGTTCAGCTGCAGTCTCCACTTTTACAGACTTCCTCAATTCATTGCAGGTCCAGCCTCAGAGCTAGTCAAATACAGGCGAACGGGTCAACATTTCCCATGATGGGAGGCGTATTTCTACAGTGGCTAAGAGCTCGTGTATTATACCGGATGGAGCGGACTTTCAATTCTGGTGTATACACCACAAGTTACTTGTCAGACCTTGGGCAATTTAATTAATCTCTACGCAAGCCTCAGTTTGGTATCTGCAAAATAGGAATAAATATACCTCCCTCATAGGATTTACGTGAAGAGTAAAAGAGTCAATGATCGAGAAAAAACTTGTTCATATTATAATGTGCTGTGGGATTTTTCTCCAGTGTCGTTGTGACTCACTGGGTCATTGTACCCTCTGCTCATCTGGTTTGCCCACATCTGCTTCGTAGGACACTCTGCACCAACAATCCCGATTGCTCGCTGCATAACAACATAAAACAGCCACTGCCCTCAGAGTGGATATTCCACTGCAAAAGAATACCGTACGTACAGAGAATTGGAAAACAATTTGGGAAATCTGAAATAAAAGTAGGAACATGTCTGGGGTATCCAGAGGAATGAGCAGTCTTCTTTCCTGAGCTAGTCATGGGAAGCTTCATGGGAAAAAGTGGCTTTTGAGCTGGATGCTGGGTCATGAAAATGACAGGAGAGAGGGCTAGTGTGTATAAAGTCACAGAAGTGTATGAGTGTGAAGGGACCTTCCCATGGGCCCGAGGATTCGAGCTGGCCTGTAGAACGCCTAGGGTCGGAGTGGTGGCAGATGCAAGCTGCATCACACAGACTCGGTTGGACTTTCTTCGGAGGCCCTTGGAGAATCAAATCCAGGTTGTGGGGGTGGAGCACTCATCCAGGTTTGCATTGGGAAGGGGGCAAGAATGACAGCAGGTGGTACATTCCAGAGGTTGGCGCATTCACCCACTCCAGAGAAAATAAGGACTCATCTCCCCCAGGGTGCGGTGGGTTGGGGGAGAAAGGCTGGAGGACTATTTGGAAGGCTGGATGGAAAAACTGAGCGAACTCCTTGCATAGCAGGCATCTGTGTGACGGATGCTTCTTGGAACAACCAAACCCAGTGAAACAAACTCATCAGAATGGACCTGTGCTCATATCCCTGTCACCGGGTTGTCAGTCCCAGGAGGAGCTGAGGAAGCTGAGACAAGCCCTTCCCATTGCAGCAAGCCTTGGAACGTGGGGCCAGTTTGTGACCTGAAGTATGAGTTCCAAGGAGGTTGGCAGCTCAGACTAAAGGAACAGTCCACAGGGTCAGCCTGCCAGACCATCTTCCCAGAGAATATTGTCTTTGGAATACATCCATTCCCCCCTTTTCCCTTTGGTTGTTAATTTGGCCCTGTCATCTCCTTTGAGGTGGGGATAGAGAGGCCTCAGAACCCAGCAGTTACAGGAACTGGTGTCCACTGGAAACAACCTCACCCTGGAACTCTGGGCCACATGGAGGTCAGCCCAGCCATCCAGGGGGTCAAGCGAGCAGCGAGAAGAATGGGAAGAACAGAGTGGACGGAAAGCACTTTATAGCTATGGAGATCAGATGGCTTTACATTTAGGCCCAAGCATATCAGGACACTTTGGAATGTGTGTCTTCCGTCATTAGCACAAATACCCCTGAGCAGGTGATATGTCCCTAAGGCTGGACTGATTCTCTGATGATCCAGCAGCATTGTGGCCAAAGGGAGAGGGCAACAGGGTGCTCTCAGATATAAGGGCTGGGAAGACTGGGCCAGGGGTCTTGCATATGCCAGGCAGGGAGAAAGAGAGGGAGGCAGAGAGGGAGTGGGAGAGGGAGACAGAGAGGGGGCGTTAATGCGAATAAAATAAGGGTAGGTAACATTTACTGTAGTCATAACTTACACCAGACAATGTATCACTGACAACCCTATCACCTTTCCCCTGGATAAATGCAAGGAGCTCCTGAGCGGTCCCCATTTTCACGTTCCATCCAGTGGCCACAGCTGTCCTTTCAGACTGAACATCACATGGTGAGCTGCCCTTTGCAGCATCCTCAGATGCCTTCCGGTCTCCTTCGCAATAACACCCAAAGTCCTGCCAATGCCACCTGCTTTCACTCCTTCCCCTCTCTTCCTTGCTTACTCTGCTCCAGCCCCCCTAGCCATCCTACTGCTTCTCACGCCAAAAGCCTCAGGACCTTTGCATGTTTGTTTCCTCTGGAACCTCCTTCCTGCACAACTTTGCGTAGCTTGCTCTCTCACTTCACTCATGTCTTTGCTCAAATGTCACCTCCTCAGAAAGGCTTTCTCGGCTGCTTTACCTGACACACTCCCCATTACTCTCTATTGATTCCCCTCTTTTATCTTTATAATACTCACCACCGGACATATTACATGTTCTTTTGTCTATTGTTGATTATCTACCTTCCCAACTAGAACGTAAGTTCCGTGAAGGCAGAGGTTTGTTGTTGCCATTGTTTTCCACTATAGTCTCAGGGTTAACACGTGGCCAGCTGCTAGAGAGTACACAATAATTGCTTGCTGAATACAAGAGTGAGTGGAGAAGTTATTATGGGCCACACTAAATGCCTTTCAGCTATTTAATAGTTCCCTCACCTTGATGGTGTAAATTCCATTGTTACTCCTGTTTTGCAAAAGAGGAGATGAAAGCTTCCAGAAGTTGGATAACTTTCCCAGGGTGGTACAGCCAATGGACAGCGAGAGTGGGGATTGGAATCCAGGTAGCCCAACTCTCTGGTCCCCTGGGTGAGGTGATCTGTGCAAAACATTTGGAAGAAAATGAGGATAAATCAAAGCCTCCTACTCCTGAATGACCCAGGTAGCAAACATTTCATACCTAGGTATTTGCAATCTGGGCTGCATACAGAATGAATCCCTTTGGTGGAAATCATAAAAATGCTGTCACCCCATAACCCAGGGAAGGCAGGAGCTGCAGCAACTGCTCCTGGAGAAGACAGATTGTAGCTTCTCCAGGTAACCTCAACCCTGCATCCCTGATTCACCTGTGAGCTCAGCCATGCCTCAGCCTCAGAGGCAACTCCAGCATAAAGCAGACAATTATTTCATGATTTGGCAGGAGGTATTGGGTCTGCATTGTTTTTGAGACCATTTAAATCTTGCAGCTAAGTCTGCTGTTCCCCACAGTTTCCTCGCTTTGTGTCTATGCTCAGAATCCATGGCTTTCCAGAACAAGTCCAGCCCAGCCCCTAGGGCATTGCCAAGACACTTGTTCTCTTATGACCTGGCACCTTCTACCTGCTGCCAGATTTCTCTGTACCAACTTGCTACCTGCCCCTTTTTAAAGGCTACCTGTTTGTACCTTCTGAGTTAGCCTGTGCTCCCACCCTTTATCTCATTCCCTGTGACCTCCTTCTTCAGATCCTTCCCATTTCCATCCAACACGCAAACCCTGGTGCTGCCTCAGTCCCAGGTTTGATATCTTAATAGAAATTCTAAAACCAATGTTTAGATACTGGAAATGTGGTGCCATTAACAGAAATTGCAGAGCCCAGGATATGGGGTTGGGGATATGAAGGAGGAGCTAATTTAAAATGTAAATGATTTGCACACTTTGAGCAGGCACATATATCTTGGTATTGATTGAAGCTCTTTGGAAGCTATTTACGTTTTCAGCACACCTATAAGGCTGAGATTTATACTGTATTTGGTGTTTAACTAGCCCCTTAATGCATCCTGTTGAGCCATAGTACTGGTGGGGCATATTGTAAATTTCAGCCTTGGAGCGGAATTGATTTGCTTAGTGGAGTTGAATTTAGGCCATTAAAATAAATAAATAAAATGAATACAAGCGATTTCCAGGCCCTCATGTTATATTAAAATCAACCAAAAGCAGGGAGACACCACCTCCGGAGTCCTGATTGGGGATTGTGTGCCGTTCTAAGGGCAGGAAGGATTCTTTTGGGGATGGCCTCACATAGGAGACAGCAGCAGTGTGGAATTGAGGGAGAGACTGTGATACAACGTGTGCACATGCTGATTTGAAGTTAAGAAGACCTGAAGTCACACCCTGACTTGACCCAGATACCCGTAGCGGGATCTTCTTGTGCCTGGTTTCCAAGAGAGTGGCCTGGCCCTGGGAGTAGAGAGAGTGCGAGTCTCCTTCCAGATGTCTGTGTTGACTGCTGGGTTCTGAGGCATGCCCAGCCCTGGGCTTGGGGGGCGAGAACAGCTCTCAGCCACCTAATGTATAGAGCAGGAGTGTCCAAACGTTTTTCACCAAGGGCCATATGCGGTAAAATACACAAACAGCCGGGCCACTCACTCGAGGTGAAGTACAGATTGCCTCACCTGGTTTATTTAAGTAAACTAAATATATTTTTGGAATTTGCTGCGGACCAATTAAAAAATATATATATTGCGGGCCGCAGTTGGGCCCACGGGCCGCAGTTTGGACCCCCCTGGTCTAGAGGCATCTCTTGTTCAAGCGACCCTTCAGAATCATAACTGAGGGGGTCTCAGTGAGGTCAACATTCTAGTGAATCTACTGGTCTCAGGGCCTCTTGGGGTACCAGGATCCGAGCTAACTGGAACACTGGTCAGATATTTTCTAAAAGATTCACTCCAGGTAAAGGCTATTTTATCTACTGGAGATAGGTTAAATAAATAAATAAATAAATAAATAAATAAATAAATAAATAAATAAAGTTCTACAATCAGCAGATAATTTACAGCCTGTTCTCTGAAACAGCTGTCCTTCGGGTTTTCTGAAATGGCAGTGTTTTCCTTTGCAATGAGGAGATGCTGTTCCTTTGGGATTCGGAGCATACGGGTCACTCTCCGCTGGCAGCCGCGGGCTGCCATTAGTTTTCTCTGCAGGAAAAGCAGGTCCCTGGAAGCAGGTTGTGACCAGACTCCTGGTGGCGCCAGGAGCAGATCTGAGGACACCACGGCACCAGCTACCCTCCCTCTTTCCTCAGCTGGGTCAGGCAAGGCCTTCATCACTCTCTTTCGGCCGGGGTCTCTTGATTAGCCACCTCACAATTTCCCAAATATGGCACAGTCCTCTCTTTACAAACCATGGGCCATTGTCTCTGTGACTACTTGGCTAAAATGAGAAGTAACCTTGGATTATCCATGCTTTTCATATCCCGCACTCTGACCTTGACTTATGTCTTCATGGATCCCATCGGAGAAGCTACACATTCTTGAAAATGTTGGAACCAGGGAAAAGCAAAGGATAAACAGGAAAGAACATAAATAGATGTTTGTATTTGTATACCTCCTTTAGAGTTGGGATTTTTGTTTGTTTGATTTTTTTTTTTTTTTTTTAGTAGCGAAACTGGGCATCCTCTCAACAGGATGAGTAGGTCTTTGGCAGATAGGCATGTTCAACAGTGGAGATAAATGATACAGCAGGCCTGGTGATTCCCCCTCGCTGAAATGTAAGCTACTGGAGGTGCAAGATGCGAGATAAACAGAAGTGTTGGGAAGGAAATTAAAACTGCCAGGTTAAGGAGTTTGGACATTATTCCGTAGGACACTGACGTATCTTGAAGAGGTTTTGACAAAGAGAAGGCATTATACAATTTGTACATCTGAAAGATTTTGCTGGTCAAATCTTTGGGTCGATTTGACACGGGTGATTTGAGGCACAGGGATTAATTAAGGGACCGTTGCTCTGGGTGAGAGGTGATGGGTCCTAAAATTATGAGTAGCTTGGAATGCCATTCACAAGGAAGATGTCTTATGAGGGTGCCTGCGAGGTGGAATTTGCGTGGTATCGACAGGCATCCCTGAACTAAGCTGGCTGCCCACCTGCTTGCCCCACTTTCCAGCTATCTTTCATCATGTCCTTGGCAGTAACAAATACTGTAATTGTGACATTATGTTTGTTCTGCAGCCATCAGAGTGCTGCATGAGCAGAACAGAACTTGGGTAGAATGCAGCTTGGGGTAGGTCCATCTCCATGGGTGATAGAAGGAAGAAGGGGACACCATGGAATACTGGTGAGAGCTGGGGCAGGGTAGATCAAGGCCAAGGATCTGGGGAGGGAGGATAGAGAGATTCTCTGTCTATGTACTTAACTCCAACCAGCAGGGCTGTCACGGGGGTCCAGGTTGGCAGTGGGAAAGAGGGAACAATGGCACCACTCCAGGGTGGCTGGGCAGGTGACAGGGTAATGGCCTTCTCCGACCAGGGGGAGTTGGGTAGTATCTGCTGTGTCTGCAGTGGGCAGGTGTGGGCACCAGCGGGCAAAGGGTGCTATGAAGTCTGGTGGGAGGCCCCAGGCTGCTGGCTCTGGTGGCTTTAGTCTGGGCCTGGATGTTTGCCTTGGCAGCCCTGGAGCGTTAGCCTTGGCCTCAGCATGATTCCCCAATGGCCAGAAAACCAGGCCAGCACACCTGAAAGTCATTAGCTTGGGTTCCCATTTTGTTCTCATATTTCCAAGCAGTGACCTGCAGCCATGTGTGACGGGGCAGGCACTTTATCAACTTGCTTCCCCCAGCCCACCCCACCCATTACCTTCCCCTCTCCATCAGTCCCTGCCCAAGGCCTACCAATCCCCCAAAGCCCAGCACTAACAACGACCCTTTTCTTTTCCCTTTAATAAATATTTATAAAATTTGAGTATTATTTTCATAACCTATTTAAGTCAGTCTTCATTTTCCCATTAATGAGGACTTGGGCTCGGTATGGTTAAGTGACTTGCCCAGAATCACACAGCCAATAAAGTACAGAGTCAAGATAGGAGCTGAGGCCTGTCTGATATCAAAAGGCTGTCGAATTGAGGGCATCACACAACAGTCCACCCCAACTACTCTAGCCAGTCCGCCATGCTGCTTCCCACCTGTGGCATCTGAGCCCACCTTTTTTCCTAATGTTAATCCTGTGCTTAATTTGTCTAACCAGCGGTTACCTAAGAAACAGTTCTCTTTTTGATGTATTTGCAGTCACTGGGGCATCTTATTAATTTCACCTTCTTTTCAAAATATTTCCTCTAGAAATATATTTTCTAGCTTATGTTTGTATTTCTCTAAAGCAATGGTTCCCAATAAAGGACGTTTGTCCCCTGGGGACATTTGGCAATATCTAGACACATTTTTGGTTCTCATCATTGGGGCAGGAGAGTAGTTCCCAGTGTCTAGTAGGTAGAGGTCAAGGATTCTGTTAGACCTTCTATGATGCACTAGATAGCCCTCCACAATAATATATATATATGTATATATATATATATTCAGCCATTCTGTCAATATTACCAAGGTTGAGAATCTGCTCTAAAGCCACCAATAAATGTACATAAAGATACTTTATTCAGATTATTACACTTCTAGAAATAAATCCCTACCGTTGATAACATGGCTCCTTGAATCATTGTTGTGGTATGTTCTGGCCAACTTGTCCAAGCCCATTAGAGATCCCCGTGTGCATCGCTCCCCAACTCCATGTTCAAAGACAATGTTGGCAGCTTGCAATTGACTGTGGTGAGATTATTTACACCACTGGGAACTGGCAAATGCTACATATGTATCAGAGCTTTGCACACTATCCTGATCATTCTATGTGACACAGATTGTACATTGTCTTATTTAATCTTCACAACACTGAGCTAACTAATGTCATGGTTTCAATTTAATATTTGGAAACTGAGGCACAAAAAGGTACCGCAACTTGTCATCCATAATATCATTATTAAGTGGTGGGGACAGGAATTGAAACCAGGTGACCACACTCCAGAGCCTGCACTTTAAGCGTTACACTGCCTGGCCAAATGTTAAGTAGAGACAACTCTAATGCACTGTGTATTCCTGAGTTGGTCCATTTGAGATTCAAACGTGGAATTTACATTAAGTGCATCATATTCCAATATCATTTTACAAATTTGATATCTTGATGACAGAATTGGTATGAAGTACTCCCTTTTAGGTAATTGTATACATTTTGAAATGAATGAAGATTAAGCAAACTCACTAAAGACTTCTGAAAATCCTAAAAATAGCTTTTCTTTAAAATGTTACTTAAATGTCACCTTTTCAGTGAGGTCTTCCCTAATCAATACTTTAGAATTGCTACCCCATTACCTCCCCAGAGGCACACCCTTTCCCCCTTCCTTCCTTATTTTCTCCAGAGTACAAATTCCTTAAGACGGTATATATTTTTCACTTCAGTATCCGCAGCACCTAGACAACCTGTGATACATAATGCACTCTCAAAACAAAACAAAAGAAAATAAAAAGACTTGTCGAATGAATAAATGACAAACACAGAGGCTCTCCCAAGAATAGAAAATAGTCCCATCACTCGTGAAAAGTTTCTGTGTTTGATACATACTTATGAGAAAGGCAAAGTAAGGTGGGATATGCCTTTAAACCAATTTGTTAAACATCCTTCCAATAACTAAACCTGGAAAAGACATATTAGGCACCTAACACAGTGGAGCTGGTTGAACTGAATTGATGCTATTCTTTTGAAACAGATGGAGTTTCTCCCCCAAGTCATCCCAGAACACTGAGCATTTGCCTCCATGATCAGTGGGGTAGACTTGGGTCCCAGAGAACATCCAGTCATAGGTAGTAAATAAATGTGCCCACTATGGAACCTATTGATGCTAAGCCTTGCAGAAGACCATGTTTATTAAAGAGGGACCTCTCCTCCCCATGCATAACTCCCAGAAACAGAAGTTCAGCGCATCTTCTTAGGAAAGGGCGTATGGTCTCGGTTAGCGCTTCAGCCTGCCTGGTGTTAGACAACGGGAAGTTTCCAGGTGTAGCAATCCAAAATACAGTTAAATGTGAATTTCAGAACATATAGCATTTATATGTACTAAAAAAGTACTTGCTGTCCATTGTTCATCTGAAATTCAAATTTAACTGGATATTTTATACTTTCTCTGACAACCTTTGCAGAAAGCTCAGGCCGGACTCTAGTGTTGCCTGGTTACTGTCAGGGGCTGTGCCACACAGAGTGCTGAGGAGGCAAGAATGGAGACCAAGGACAGGAAGCAGTCCCAGGACATGATCAGTCAACAGTTCTGGGCACAAGCAGTCCCTCCTTTCTGTTCCAGAGAATCTCAATATTTAAAAATCAGCCCTATTCCTGGAATGCACCTAAAACTCTTGTTTTGGGGTGTTGTTGTTGTTGTTGTTGTTGTTGTTGTTGTTATGTTTTGTTTTCATTCCAGCTGCATCCAGTGATTTCCTTCTCAGCACTTCTATTGTGGCAGCAATGAGAGTTGTTCTAAAGTCGGGCTGACACACAGAATACAAGGGACATGCTGAAAAATATAGGTTTCCCAGGTCTCGCCTAAAAATAGCTCTGGGATTGGACATGGGAGTCTGTGTCTTAGAATCTTTTTTGGAAGATTTTGATAATGAGCCACTGGGGAAACCACCTGTTTGGAGCCTGTGTCTGAATACCTCAGTTCTACCAGGCACTCTGCACTGTTAGAGAATCTTGGAACTCAGTTGCACAGAGATCGAGATTGAGATGAAATCTGGCCCAGCCAGAATGGGAGCGATATTGGGACCCGGGTCTCAAGGAGCTGTGGAAGCATCAAAAGCCTAGTGCACGAAGAGTTCATACAACAGCAGGATGTAGGAAATCAGGCACACACTGCGCCAGGGAAACAGGGATAATGTGAGCGGGAGGTCTAAGACGAAATAGGCTGGCTGCTGCCACGAGGAATCTGGGCCATAAGTCTAAACTCCGTAGAGAAAGAAGTTGGCATGAAGGAGGCAGTGCCCTGGGCTGGTTGACAGCACAGAATTAAGTGATTTGAAAAAAAAATAAAATAATTCATCTCTCTAAGCCTGAGTATCTTTATACGTAAAATGAAGATTCATCAATTTTTTCATTCATTTATTGAATGAATGCCCATGAGCCAGTCATCTACTGAAGTGTTAGAAATACAACAAGGAATAAAATATATAAGATACCTGTCTTCACAAAGGTTACAGTCTATCATGGAAGGCAGACCAGGGAGGAGGGAACAAATAGAGGGAACAAAGAGGGAACTTAATAAAACTAGTCATAGCAAGTTAATTGTTAATAATTGCTGGTTAATGCTATTATGGGATCAAACAGTCATAGTAGAAGATGGTTTCAATAAATTAAATGCAAACACACACACGCACACACAGCCACAGAGGTATAAGTGTAGAGGATGACAAGTAGAAGAATACATAAGTCAAGGTGCATCCAGGAAAGCCAATCACATGCCAGGTATTTCAACAGAAAGAAGCTAAACATAGGGAATTAGCTTAAAGGTATAAGAAGAGCTAAAACAGCAAGGAGAAGATGAAACAATCCAGAGATTAACACCTGTAGAAAGCTGCTGTCTTATCTAGGGCTGGAGGGGCAAAGAAGCAAGCAGTTTTGCAGGAGCTCTGGAGCCCTGTAGGAGCTGGAACAGTGGTGGGACTGCTGGGATTATTCTGGGGCAGGCTGTTCAGGGGGAGCTGGACTCACAGCAGAAGCACAACTGCTGGCTGCCATAGATGCTGCCCCGGGTAGAGCGAGCGAGAACGTTACCCTGTCTTTTTCCTGTCCCCTGTCTGGCCAAGTCCTTCCTTTGGCAGTGCCAAGCCAGAGCCAGCAGTCAAGGGAGCCTGGTGATGAAGTAGCCTGTAATACAGAGCAGGTAGAGAGCAGGGAAGAGACTGTGTCTGAGTGTGCGAACAGACAAATGACCTGCACAAGTGGTAGGTGGTAGACTGGAGGCATGGGGCAATAATGGTGCCAGTCTCGTTGGATTATTATCACGGTAGAAGAGATTCTATGTTGTGAACTGCTTAGCACAGGCCCTGGTGCCTAGTAAACACTCGAGTCAGATTAGTCTACAGACCTGTTATTGACTCCAGGAAGTTCTGACAACTGTATTTGTGCGTGGGGCTGGGATATCAGGCCAAGAAGGATATCAGGCCAGAGAAAGGGATGCATTGGAGCAAGCAAGGACCAGACTTCAGAGAGAACTGTGGTGCCAGATGAACAAGATAGGGCTAGCAAAGGGACAGAGCAGGTATCTGGTTTCATCACAGTTCCTACAGGACAGACTGTTACCTAACACTGGGATTGTGGATGAAGTTACCTGTGGGAGTTTAGGAAGCTCTACATTGGGAAAGGCTGTCTTTGTCCCCTCTTCCCTACGATAGCTGGTAACTGGGCAGCGATACTAATACTGAGGACTTCCTGCCTGTGGTGGGGTGAGCATAATGAAAATATCATATAGAAAAATGCTTCCCCATAGAAGGAATTAGGCTACTAGTTTTCCTACAGACGAATGCAGACTAAAATATCACTGGATAGATACACTTGTATCATGTAAAGTGCTTGTAACATACAATGCATACTCAAAAGGGGTTAGCTGGAAATACATTAATGAAGGGGCTATTTACAGAGGTGTGGGCTGAGGGTTGGTGAGCCATCAGTTACAGGGGAAGCCAAGAGCTGCAAGCTGGGAGCTGGTCCAGTGAGAGCCATGGGAGACAGCTGCCTAAGGGGAATCCTAGGAAGCTAATGTCAAAGCTGCAGTGAGGCAGAGTGGTGTATATATACTCCATACTTCCCATTTTCTCTCTTCTTCTGCCTTCATATTTCTTACTAGTGCCTCCTTTTGGCTGAGCTCAATAAGAAGCAAGAGATCAATGAGCTTGAACGAGGCTGTCCTCAGGTGTCAGCCTCTGGACACACAGGACGGCAAAGGGCACAGAGTTGATCAGGGATGAGAATAGTGGCAAACAGAATAACACACAAGGGCCTCAGATTTTGATATCAAGAAGATAGTTAATCCGTGCTCTAGCTCTCTAGCCAAAATCTTGAACCATACTCATATGTCATTGACCAATGTGAATTGACGTCCTTCCCTTTTTAGGACTGGGGGCAAAGGTCTGTGTAGCGTCCACAGAAGGAAGAGTGTATTCCAGAGAGAATCTCCAAAATGGTATGATGGAGTCAACTTGTGCCCGGTTATGAAAGCCGATAGTCAAGCTTTCATGAATTTTGCGTCCCAGTTGTTAGAGACAGCCATTATTTAAAAAATAAAAATAAATTAATGAAGTCACAATGAAATACGTTACATAAAAAACAAAATTCATTGCTTTCTATTTACTACATTTTACTATGATCTGTGCTTGCGAGGTTATTTACAGCTATTGTATTTGTGTGGTGGAAATTTCTGTATGATATACGCCACTATCCATCTATTCCCAACATCCACATCCAGTGACTTCACACTGATAGTTTGAAATTGGCCATAGAGGGAGTATTTACGGCACAGGAATCTGCATATGCTGCAAATCAAGGTTTGCTGGTTGGTTTGTTGGTTCATTTTCTCCAAGAGAGCTGGTTGTTGAGCATTTGCCAGCAGAGCACTGGAATACCCCCTCCCCACTGAATCTTGACTTTAAATAATGAAGAAGAAAAAATAATGATGTCACCAATCCTTAAATGCCTTTACCTCTTTGATGAACAAAATCATTCAAGCAAGACCTAAGCACTAAGTCCCTGAAACTGGTTTTCTTTTATTTGCCTAAAGATTTAAACGAACCCCCCCAAAAAAAAAAATTGTCCTTTTTCATGGTCTTCAACTTCATGCTCTTTAACTTCAAGCAGTTATAACAGGCGTGAGTCTGACATACCCTGAACTAAGAGGGTATGTGAGTTGGAGAGGCCATAAGTGTGTTAAACAATGGGAACTAGAATTACGCAACATCTGGGACTTTGTTACACAGCTCATTGATATACGTTTATTAAATATATATCTCTAAAACATATATATGTATGCATATATATGTATGTATGTGTATATATACATATGTGTACACATTATATATACACAAAAGATCTTTATGTATCAATGGTCCCCTTTTATCAGAAGATTTTACTGGAAGAGAGTGAGCTTAGAAGTTAGACACCTGGATTTGAATTTCTTAACAATGCAATATTGGGGAAAGTTTCTTCTTATTTCCTTGTCCACAAGTTGGAGATAATAACATATATACCTCATAAAATGAGTAGGAAATACAGAATGATAATGTAAAAGAAAGAAATCGGCACAATTCATTCATTTATTGACTCATTTACAAAATAGTATATTACTATGGTGAAAGAACATACTAAAGAAAATGAATCTACCTATTCTATGGAGATCATAGTTTTGCAGGGGAGACATACATTAAACGAAGTACTTAAAATAATTTCACTATTGTAATGATGAACCTACTGAAGGAGTGTATGTATCGATTAAGCTAAACTGAAAAATCAGGAAAAATGGGGATTTCTTCAATAATATTCGTATTTTCTTTATTCTGTCTTTCACTCCTGTGGCAGACAATGTCAAGTGCCTGCCCATATTTCTTGGGCCATATCCCTTCACTTTGCTTGGAATATGCACCCGTGTCTACAAATCTTTGTTTATAGCTTGTCTTCAAAGCAGCTGAAGGCTGTTGTGCCCTCCTGCAGGCAGACAGGAAGTGCTAGAAATAACACCCCTGGGAGCAGTCTTCCCCAGACACATGGGAAAATTTTGTGGCATTCACTGTCTGCCAGAGTTTCCTCAGTAGAATTAATCTCCAGGTGCCCACAGCGTGGCTTGCCAGCACACCTTCTTTGGCTGCTGTCCCCTTTTCTCACTTTTTTATTCCCCTACAGGTGTTTTCTGCACCTCTCAAAGAAACTACAGCTGACCCTTGAACCGTGCAGGTTTGAACTGCATGGGACCACTTAGCTGCAATTTGTATTTACCTGTGCAGTTCAAACCCTTATTCAAGGTTCACCTGGCATTGGGAGTCGAAGGCGGAGCACAAACTTCAATTACATGTGGATTTTCTACAGCACAGGTGGTCACCATCCCTGACCCCCCGTATTGTTCAAGGGTCAGCTGTACTTGCACCCAGTTCCTTAACTCAGGTCTGCTCTGACAGGAACCTAAGCCAAGAGAAATCTTCTCTCAAACTTATCTTTGTCCCTAAGCTCCCATCTCCTTCCAAGTTGGGCACAGAATGTGGCCTAGAAAAGCACACAACAACTTCTAGGCACAGATTTGTCATCTAATGTGGTATGACCTAAACCAGGACATTCTGGAGAGGGAAGGGGGCTCCATTAAATGTCCCCCAAGAGGACATCAGGCATCAGATGCAACGTGGCTGGCACACTGTGCAGACAGTCAGCCTGTGTGGGAGAAGCTTTCCCTCCTTCCAAGGAAACGCCAAGGCTGGAGGCTGGCTGCTGGGCTCTGAGCACTCCTCAGAAGAAGGCAGCGCGGGGTACTTAGCTCATCTGTCAGGACCTGGGGCCTCTCATTCCCACAGCCGGCAAAACAGCCTCACAGGGATGCAGGGGAAGCACATTTCTACTTAGAGCACTCACACAAACTCACAGTTTTTAGGAGAAAAACAACACAGATTTGTCAATGTCTGTCACCTCCTTTGGGCAGCTGCCTCTTTTTAAGAGCCAAGGGGTCCCCCGTGGATGTGGATCAAACCCGTGCATGAGCAATGATTGACTCGGAGAGCTTTGCCGAAATGACTGCTGAGGCTGGAATCAGACTTAGCTGGATACGTTTCCTGTGCACTGGGGCTGCTGTGGGTGTGCTGGGGGCAGGGAGGAGGGATTCCCAATGAAGGAAGTTTCTATGCAAACACTGCAGCCCATACAGATCAGGTTTCAGCTTCGCTTTGCTAATTCCCATTGCGTTTTTCTTTCCCCCTCAAACATTTCAACTCAGATAGCTGTATAAGTTCAAATGTTCTTTTATAGAGTGAAATAAACAGCTTTTATAGCCTGGAAACAGCGAGCTTAGAGATCAACGGTTCACCACTGAAGCAGGCATGTTTAAGCTGAAAAAATAGATACCATTTTCTTCCTTATGGTTAGCTACGTTCCCCCCCCCCCAAAAAAAAAAAAAAAAAAAAAACAACTAATAGGAGGTAGCCTGTAAATTAGCTGCCTTCGAAGTTGCCAGGAAAAAGAAGTTAATGCAGACTCCGGACATGTTGCTACAAGGCTGCCCCCCTCTGGCTCCCACCACAATATGATTTGTGGAGAAATCCAGTACGTTGAAGAAAGAGCAGCTCAGAATGGGGACAAGTCAAGGTCAGGACCCCACTTGCTGGTCACTCTTTCGCCACCTTCTAGTTACCATTCCTGGCTTTTCAACACATCCTACCCTTTTCTCTAGATGCCAGAATATGTAACTAAGTTTAGGGTGAACTTTGGCAACTCATGTTTCCAAACTATCCACCATGGATGGGTTAGGTTGAAAGGCAGTGGAGCATGGGGCAGACAGAAGCAGAAGGGACCCACAGCGTCCTTTGCTAGGTTGGCCTTTTCATCCCAGAAATAGTTCTACTGCCCTACTTTTAGGAGTCTTCCTTCATTTGGGGATTAGGAAGCAACTGGAACCATCATGCAGGAGGCGATGTAGTGGAGACCGGTACTGGACACACCAGCGTTCCTATATCTTGCTTATTTGTACTGCAGTAGCCTATTGTCTACTCATTCAACTAAGAACTGCTAAATGTCTGTCATACCAGGCTTACTATGGACACATCACAGGGAAGCCCGCATGCTCTTCCAATGCTTTGATCTCTCTTTTCACCAGCTTTTGTAATAAAACGTTGCAACCTCAGAAAGCCTCTCTTTACAATCCCCCGGTCTTTCTCTGTAGCCACACTTCTTATCACTCTCTAGCATTCACTCCAGCAATGTGCGGTATCTTGCCCCATTCTTGAAAGTTCGTTTCCTTCCAGCATCGGAGTCCCTACTCTGAGCCCATGGCCTAGAGGACCTTCCCTTCTTTGGATCTTTAGAGCGTATAACACGCTTTTATTAGTTTGCTAGGGCTGCCGTAACAACATACTACAAATTCAGAGACTTCCCAGAAATGTATTGTCTCCCAGTTCTGGAGGCTAGAAATCCGAAATCCAGGCGTCTGTCAGCAGAGCTGTTCCTTCCGGAGGGTAAGGAAGAATCTGATCCCTGCCTTTTCCCTAACTTCTGGTGGTTTGCTGGCAATATTTTGCTTTCATTGGTTTTTACAAAGTATCACGCCACCCCTGCTTCATCTTCACCTGACATCTCCCTGTCCAAATTTCCCCTTTATATAAGAACATCAGTCACATGGGATTAGAGCCCACCCTAATAACCTCATCTTAAATAGTTACATCTGGAATGACTTTATTTCCAAATTGGTCACGTTCTAAGGTACTGAAGGTTACAAATTCAACATATGAATTTGGGAGGGAGCATAATCCAGTGCCCTTGACAATGCCCATTCCATAAGTCAATACAACAGAGTTGAGAGTTTCCGCCACTTCCCTGGGCACACAGTTCATTTTTCCATGTGCATAATATAGCAATGATCTCATTGAACTTCAATTGTTTGTTTAACTATTTCCTGCATGGTCTATAAGTTGGACAAGGTTGTGACCCCATCTCGTCCCTTCAGCCCGTGGATGCGCTCAGTGAATGTTTCTTGAATAAATAATAACCCATTCAGAATCACCTCCTTTTTTTGCTGAGGGCTAGAGGGGAAGTATGAAAAGCAAAGTCATAAGGACACTGACAGCCACCTCCTTTTATAGAGAAGTCATAAGGAGGAAGAGTGTTCCCTGGGCTCCCAGATCACTTCTTCTTCTGGCTTTCTCCTTTTAAAGTCACCATTCATCCCAACCATTTCCTCTGATCTTTCTGATTTATTTATTTGTAATTTCCAGCCCTCCTTGCTCCCTGCTTCCAGCAAGACACTTACAAATGTGGGTTGAATCTCAAAAACTATTGTCATGAGGTTGAGGGAAAACTGGAAGTCTATCAAAGTATTCCTAATACAATTCATAGTCTGTCGGCAGTTGTTTATGCCTTCATGTTAATCCTTGGATTTATCTTTATTTTATTCTGATGATACAATAAGGTGTATAATTGCTTTTGAGAGTTTGGAATTGCTTTTGTAGAAATAGGGGGCTTGAGTTATGAATCCTAATGCCTTGCTGCCAATAGGCTTTTGTCATGCCGAGGAGCCTGGTCCATGTCTCTTCTCATTCAGAGAGAAGGTGTCACACCCCAGTGAGTTAATAAGAATGGAGAGAAAGTGTGATCTTGATCTTGCGGCAGGCTTTCTAAGAAGGTCTTCATTGGAGCTCCATGTACTAGATACGTTTGAAGCACTTCCCAGATCCCTAGCCCCTCATTTGGAAATGCTTCTCCCAGCCCATCCTCAAGGAGAAGCCAGAGTCGCCATGTTTGTCCTGAGTGACTCTGCTTCTTGGTCCTGCCTGATTATCTCATGGGCAGGTACCTGACTCAGGTGGAGCCAATCAGCTTCCCTCTTGGGAAAATGAACTAAGCCTCATAAATTGTGCTGTAAGATTGGGGTTGACTCTTGATCAATAAAGTCACGTAAAGCTAGAGCCAGTATTGCTACTATAAGCTATATATGCCAACCAAAGTGAGAGGGAAGGGGAACCTCACAGCTTTACAAAGGAAGTGGCCAGCTCAGAGGAGAGTGTAGTGTAGTCTACGTGCAGGGGAAACCAAAGATATGAAACCACATTGGCAAGCATTTGCTATCCGGGTTGCCTAATGACACATTTCCCTTTAGTATGCCATTTTGGGTGGTCTTCAATGTACTGCAGCAATACTGCCCGTAATGGAGATCCCTTTGTGTGGCAGCTCCAACCAAAAAGACATAGGCTAGGACCATTCTGATTTAGTTCAAAGCAGAGGTAACTTTGGTAGTCTGTGTATTAGTTACCTATGCTGCATAACAAATTATCCCAAAGCATAGCATCTTCACACAATAAACACTTGTTATGTCACATAGTTTCCGTGAGTCTGGAATCCAGGAGCAGCTTAGCTGGGTGGTTCTGGCTCCCAAAATAGCAATTGAGCTATTGGGCTATTGGGCAAGCCTGCCTTCATCTGAAGACTTGACTGGGCTGGAAAATTCACTTCCAGTGTATCTTACTTATCGGCCTGGCAAGTCAGCACTGGTTATTGGCAGGAGGCCTCAGTTCCCCACCACATGGACCTCTCTGGAGGGTCGATGGAATGTCCTTACAGTATGGCAGTTGTCTGTACCCTCAGCTAGTGAGCCAAGAAACGGCAAAGTAGAAATAGTCTTTTATGACCTAGCCATGGAAAGGCCGCTTTAATTTTGACTGTATCCTATTGGTTACATGGGTCAGCTCTATTCAGTGGGGGAGAGTACTACACAGGACAAGATAACCAGGAGGAAGGGATCATTTAGGGTCATCTTAGAGCCTGAATACCAGTCTATGACCAAGAAAACACTGAACTACCTACCATGTTTCCCCGAAAATGAGACCTAACCGGAAAATAAGCCCTAGCATGATTTTTCAGGATGACATCCCCTGAACATAAGCCCTAATGCGTCTTTTGGAGCAAAACTTGATATAAGACCCGGTCTTCTTTTCGGGGAAACATGGTAATTTGTAAGAGAGCAAAGTGAGGCAATATCCTTCTCCAAGCCTGTTCCCAGACGTTACCCATGTATAGACATTCCTTGTTTCCATCTCTATGTTCATGTTTTTCCCATGTCTTCAATACCCTTCTTTCCCTCACTTCCTTAGAGTCCCTGCTCACACCCATCCTCCAAGGTGCTATTCACATGCCACCTCTTTTCTATTTAGCTCTCCCTGGAGAAAATAGATTATGTCCCTCATCGTGTTTCATGGTACTTCCTGCATAGCTCTCATCACATTTTTCCATCCTGTGGCTGCATCTTGAAACAAAAACTATGCTAAGTATTGAAGACAGGAAATAAGGTAGGGGTTGCTTACGTAGGTGTCGGAAGACCTGAGAAGCCAACGGGTATGGACTGAATCCCGGCTAAGCCTCAGCTGGGATGTGAATCCCTGCTGTTGAGTCTCAGCCTCTGGGTTATTCTAAGGACTTCCCTAGAATTACCAACCCCAGCTCAGGACAGCACAATCTGCTCAGTGCTGAAATGGGAAATGCTCACTAATTCCAAACCAGCACTGGGAACGTCTTAGAATCTGTGTTCTTTCCTTACGCCTTCAGATTACTAAATTGTTCTCATCTGTCACTTTGTGGTGACTAAATCCAGAGTGATTCCCTGGAAAGACTGAACTGGAGCTTATACATTGCAGGCCTCCCCTCACATGCTTCACTCAGCCTCCTAGAAAGGAAAGTGAATCAGGACATTCTCCTCTGGGTAACAGGGGAGAAATGCTCTGGGGAGGACTGTGTGTGTGTGTGTGTGTGTGTGTGTGTGTGTGTGTCTTATAAAGGAGAAGTATCTAGCAGGCCCTGGGGACAGATGACACAGTTCTGTTGGAGATGTGTTTAACTAAGTCTTTATGTAACTTTTTTTCCAGTATCTCTGTATCCCTGAGAATTAATCCTATTAATTGTCATTTATCACAGCTTATTATGGACCAGGCAGCACACTAAGCATTTTATATACATCATTTCATTTCAAACTTTTAATGCCTTGCAAGGTGGGTGTTGTTATTGCTGCCATTTTACACTTAGGTGAACTGAGGCTCACAGAGGTGAAACAACCTGTCCAGAGTAAACAGGGGTGATAGGATTTGAATCAGGGACTGTCTAAGTCTAGGCCTCCACTCTAAACAGAATGCTGTATTGCTTCAGTACTGAGCTCCCAGGAAATCCCTGACTCTTCAGTTCTATCATTGGCTCACCTCCTAAATGACAAGAGGAGAGTGCCTGATTAACACCCCTCACGTATTAGTAAGTCAGTCCACCACCCCCTTTCCTAAGGGTGGGGAGATATGGGAGCAGCCACTTGACCTTGTCATGGCCAGTTGTTTTGACATCCCATTGTGTTTAGAACTTATCCCACTCCACATTATTATTAAAAGTCCCAGGTCAGGTGACACGTCATAGGAACCCTCCATGTAGAGGCTTGTGGGCTGCAGCGCCTAGAACACAGTAGCTTCTTGTAAAATATTGGTTGAATTGAAAGCTATTTAGTTCTCTGGGGAGTGGTGTCATGCCCAGGCTGAGTGGTGTCATGCCCAGGCACAGGGAGCACCTCTAAGAGGAGGCAAGTAAGGTCCCCACAACCAGAGATATCCCCAAGTCAATGTCCCCTGCCCCAGTGTCTGCTACTTTCTCTTTACGAAACGGGAGCCGCAAGTTCACGGGCCCATAGTTGAACCTGATATGTGGGAGCCTGCAGGTCCACAGCTTTACCCTGGGTGCCTGGTACCGTGACGTGGCCTGCCCTTTTCTTCTACTTTCCTTCTTTCCTTTCACTCTCTGCACATGTGTCTTCTTCCCTCCACCGAGTCTGGTCACTAATAATGTTCACTCCTGATGCAAAGCCCCAGCACTGTGGGAACCACATAGAGAAGGAATGTCAGCGGCTGCCGCGCCTGGGTCACGCTGGTGTCAGTGGCCTCAGCTCTCCCTGTGGTCACTGTTGGCCCAGGTTGAAAGGCATTCATCAGCCCCAGACACACCCTCATCCTTGGGGGCCCACACCTTTGATCCTTTGCAGGCCTCTCTCCAGAACCACATCCCGGCTCTTGCAAGCTATGAACTGCCACGTCTGCCCTCTTTGGAAACCGATGGTATTTTGTGCTTCTCTTTCTTCCATTTCTCAGTGGAAGGAGATATGCATGCTGACCCAGATGCCCGGACTCTTCTCCCTCAAGACCTCTGCCCGGCTGGCCCTTTCTCCTGCGTTAGATCCTCACTAATGAGCCATCCATTCTGAGAGGCCTCCTGTGACCTCTCCACCAAAGCATCCCCAAGCACACAGTTTCATTCACGTTTCATTGTTACCTTTAACTTTATGGTTTGGTGTCTCCACTGGAATACAAGGCCCACAATCTCAGGTCCAACGCCTGGCTTTCTAGCACTATCTCCCCAGGTCTGGGCTGGGCTGGATCACCGTTGATGAAATAGGACATTTCCTCTGCACTGTACTCTACATCTCGGGCTGTGACTCTTCATGTTCCTCCAAAAAGAATCACTTGATGTGTCCCTTTGCATCCAGCTGGACAATGATTCAACTTCCTATATTTTCTGTCTGAGGCCGTCTTAAACTCCATGAACTCTCTCAAGTTGAGGATAATGGCTTATACTTAGAAGGGGTTATTTGATTACCCTAAGATGTTGATTGTTATGACTGGAGGGGACTGGGTAAAAGTAGGTTATGGAAATGAGCACTTCCTGAGGGCCATGCTGTGCCATAAACCGGGCAAGGACTTTTACATACTTCAGTGCAAGTATCTGGGACAGTTCAGGCTGCCGTAACACAGTAACATACACTGGGTGGCTTCTCGACAGCAGAAGTGTATGTCTCACAGTTCTGGAGACTGGGAAGTCCGAGGTCAGGTCATCAGCAGATGTGGTGTCTGGTGAAAGCTCGCTTTTTGCTTTGTATTAGGTGGGTGCAAAAGTAATGGTGGCTTTTGCAATTATTTTTAACCTTTTGCACCCACCTAATAGATGGTGCTTTCTCACTGTCCTCACCTAGTAGAAGGGATTAGAGAGCTCTGTGGGGTCTCTTTTATTGGGGCATGACTCCTGTGCATTGGGGCAAACTCCCCATGGAGGCTTATGACCTAATCACATTCCACATTCCCCACCTCCTAATGCCATCACCGTGGAGGTTAGGTTTCAACATATGAAGCTGAGAAGGACCCAAATTTTATAGAAGCAACTAATAAAACACATGCTTTGCTAACAGTGATTTGGTGTCTGGAAAGCTGATTAAAAATGTTAGTTTCCATGGAGTGTTGATGGTTACCTTTACTCCTTGCAGCATTAATTGACCACAACTTGCTTTTTATGGTGACAGAGAAGGTGAACCTCAACTCAAACTGGCTTAAATGATAAGGGGAATTCAATGGCTCATGTTACTAAATAGTTCAAGGGTATCCACATCAGGAACAGTATGATCTAAGATCCGAATGTTGTCAAAAGAACTGGGTTTCTGTCTAGTCATTTCTTGGCTGGGCTTGTTCATTGTGGGCAACGTTTTCCGTAAAGCTCTTCTGTAGGTCTGATGGAGACCACCAATATCTTCTGAGGTTTACATCCTTCCTCCTTCCCATCCAGTGTATGAGTGTGTGTGTGTGGGGGGAGACTACTGAGTTTATCCTCTGAGGAAATAGGGCATCCCCTCCTTGCCACCTCAGAAAAGGTCCCCTCAGGCTAAGCAGGCTGGTTGGGTTACATGCTGGGTCCTGAAGTCATCACTGTGGCCAAGATGGAATGGACTGGTTGTCCTAAGTCAAACAGAGACTCTGGGCTGATAGTCAATCCCACAGCAAAAGCATGGTGGTAGAATGGGAGAAGGGTGAGTTTTTCACTGGAAATTAGAACCTTATTGGAGGAGAAGCCAGTAATGAGTGTGGGAAGAGAACCAAGACATATCTCTGCTATAGTCTACCTGTAGAGTCATATGGCTTTGTTTAGAGGCCAGTCAATCATTCTTTTTTTTTCATCCATGCCACTTTTTTCTAGCATTTGCCATATATCAAAGGAACTGAGGCTGCAGAAATGTATGTATTGACAACTGCTAATGAAGAGCTCACAGTCCCAAGAGGAGGTTATTATCTGTAGGATTAAAGCATACATGGTGGAGATGACACTTTCCCTGGATCTTAAAAGATGTCTGGTTTTTATGACAGAAAGTGTTGGGTGAAGGTGGGGAGTGAAGGAGAGCCACTGTCGGTGTATATAAAGACCTGTAAAAACAGGGAGATCCCAGGAATAGTGGAAGGTTACATGAAGAAGCCCAGAACGAAGGGATGAGAGTGACGGGAGAGAAGAAGAAAGACAAGGTGAGCCAAGCTGTGTTAGCCAGATAACCACTGTTCAAAGAATTGGTCATGTTTTGTATCAGTGGATCTTAACCACAGACCAGAGAGAACGGGTTGAACAATGGGAAAAAAAAATAAGTTGTTTTTCTAACTTTTGCCATAAAGGGACATATATTATATATGGTTTAAAATATTAAATTAAAAAAAGAAAAAAGGAAACATAAAAAAACACTCCAGGCCTAGGAATGATATTACTAAGTATTTCCCAAATCGCAGAAAACATAATCACTAAAACTGAGGATAAATATTAGAACTCTCTTAAAATTAATAACTAAACATCTAAACATTTAAAAGAGAAAATGGAAAAATATATTAGCCACACATGGGGAAGCAAATGTCTGATATCTTCAATGCTAAAAGAGATCTTACAAATCAACTAGAAAAAAGAAAACGTTACAAAAAATGGTCAAAAAACCTGAGAAACAATTATGCTTAATCTTATTGTAAACAAAATGAATGCGAATTAAAGTCAATTATAGATTTTCTATCAGAATGACAAACAATTGTTTTTATTATTTTTTTTTTACAGGACACTTACTAATGCTATCATGTGGTAGCGTCATATTATTGGTATTGTCTCTTGGAAGGACAGTGTTACAGTAGCTATCACAGGTTTTCAAAATAGGCCTGTAATATCCTCAATCAGAATTTATCTGAAGTACATAAGTAAGGATATGAACAGAAATGTACACACGAGGGTGTTTATTTTAGCATTGTTTATAATAGGAAAACATTTCTACACAAGGAAATAACCTAATGTTCAATAACACGTGAAATTAAGTAAAGGATATCTGTACAGGATGATATTGTTCAGTCAATTAAAATTAATACTGTTAATAAATATCTATTGGCATGGAAAAATAGATATTGTACAGTTTCAACACATACAAGCATGTTTTAAAATATGACACACATTACAACACTAGTTTTGTTAAAATTCATGGATATCTCACATGTTCTCAAGATAAAAGAGCTATGGCTACCATATCCAAATACCAGGGTGTTTATAGGCTTATCGTGGTTGTCTCTGAGTGGTATTTTCATTATTTTGTTTATCAGTATTTTCTTTTTCATTATTTTGTTTGTCTGTATTTTCTTTCCTTAGTTTACTTGTCCTTTTTCTTTCATTCTTTCTTTTAAATATTAAACATCGAGTATCTACTGAAAATATATAATTTTACCTAAATTATTAAATTATTTAACTTAAATGCAGTGAATGTGATGGTCAGGGAAGGGAAATTTGGAGGAGGAAAGGTAGACAGCAGAGATGGAGAAATGTGGAGTGGGATGAAAGCCCAGGAGGAGTGGGGTCTGGTAATGGGACCAGGGCTGAATGGTAGTTAGAAGACCTGAGTTCTGATTGGCTCTGCAAGAGCACATGGGGTTGGGGCTTAATACAATCTGCAGAAACGTTGAATGAGGGAATGGATGGGTGATTAGATGGGTAGATGAGAGAAAGCCTGAGAACCTTTTTTTTTTCCCTGTAAAATGGGAATTATAGCCTTTTCCCATTTTCAAGAGTTTTTTGTAAAAAACTGAACATATTCTGAATACGAGGTGCTTGCAAGCTGTAATGGTATGATCAGAAATTAATCAGATATGAGGGTTCACTAGTATACACTGGCCTTATTATTAGGGGTTGTCTCAGGAGTGAGTAAGGGGTGGTGTTTCGGGGTAGACGCCCTCTGTAGAGGAAAGACCCTGCAAAACAGAATAATTGCCCACACTTTAGGGCTTGGCCCAGCTTGGTTCTAAGCACTTCTCCATGTCGTATTATTTATTTGTACAAGGAAACTGAGAACAATGCAGGCATGTAATGAAGATCCCATCTATGAAGAAGCAGAACAGGGTTTCAAGTGTGGGCATTTTGGCCCCTGACTTGGTGTTTTAACCGCTGTTACTCCCTGTCTTGTGTCTAGTCCTAAACGAGATGGGACAAGTGGATAGCAGAAGAAAGACGTGAGGTTTAGGTAGGAGGAGAGAGGAGGACGATTGTGAAACTGTGCACAATGGGAGTGAGAGACAATATGGAGGAGACATTTCCAAAAAGGTTCGATCCCTTCCATTGAACTCACCAAGCATTTGTCCGATCCTTTCCACAGCAAGGAACAGGCTCCTAGCAGAATAAGAAACTCTTGCCTCTGATTCCAAGGAGCGAATGAGGAAGCAGTTTCTAGCAGCCAAGTTTGCTCCAGTAATCAGGGATGGTTCTGTTTCAAGAATATTTTCTGTGTCATAAATTCGCCATGGATTCTGTCTGCCTGGCTCAGACGTGTGGGCCGTGACCTCGCTGAGAGGGAGAGTTGCACCATCCTGGCTGGAGGCGCCCCTGAAGGCAGGGGCCTGGACTACCAGAAGAAGCTTTCCTCCCTAGAAACTGTAGATGTGGAGCCTGGACTTTGAGGGTCTCCAGCCTAGATGTGTGTTCTTGCAATGATCCCCTGGGTGCCTAAGAATTCTTTGCTAAGTGAGTTTATGTGCCATTCAGGCCAATGTGCCTTAATGCTGCTGGAAGACTGGCCTCCAAACGCCGACAAGAACAGTGGGATTTGCTTTAGGGGATGCTAAGAAAAAATTGGTCGGTAATATGTGCTATACTTCCCCTATGGCCCAGTCAATTATGTCTAAAAAAGGACTAAGGTGCCACCAGGGCTTCTGTTATCTTGTTATGGAATTCAAACGTTTAGAAGTTGAGTCACTGATTTCCGTACCATGAGTGAGCCAGTTTCCTCAAAGCCAAAGCATATTATAAAACTCCGAATAAGTTTCGGATGTTTCCAATAGTATATACACATTCCCATTTGAACATAATGGTGAGCCCAGTGAGGAGCATCTGATTTAAAGTCACAACCATCGCTCGTGTTGATATAACACTGTGCCCTGGGTGCTGTCTCAGTCCTTCGGATATTTGATGTAATCCCACAGCAAAGCTGTGAGCTACCACTGATCATTTCTGTGTTGTATATTTAGAAAGTCCCAGAGTTAGTAATTCGCCGCCGTTGGATCCAAGACCAGGCATACTGGCTCTAAAAGTTCTGTGCTCAATCCGACTTCTTCTGTTTAAATAGTCACCTCTTTGCAAGATGAACAGTTGCCAACTCTACCTCAATCATATTACATGTAGGAAAGTCTCATTTTTCAGCTCTAGCATTAGCTGTTGAATTTGTCTCTTTTCTACTTATTTTGAAATAATATTATGAGCAAACTGCAATAACAGACTATTTTCCAAATGTGTTTTAGTAGCAGAATTCAATCTTTTAAATAAAAGTTTACTCTGAATCCCAAGATAAATACAAAGTTGAGCTCTTCCGACTGAAGTGGGAGGAGAGTCAGGGGGTCTTGGAAGAAGGAGTCGGGAGAGGACTAGGATGCGAGGATGTTGGCAGCTGCTCCGTTCCCCTTGATGACACCTAAATTTTCTCCTAGGGAAACTTTGGGCCATAGAGTTTCAATAAGTCTCAGAAAACGTAAACAAAAACAGCATTTTTTTTAAAGGTGCAAACTTGTTGAAACAGAACTATTGACCAGCAGGCAGCACCAGAGAAAGCCGGTTTGAAATGGGCTTTCACAGCTAATGCAAAGAGGCCCAAATGTGATTTAGAAATAGTGTTGTGTGGTATCACTCTGTAACATAAGAAAGGGTGAAATGATAAAACGTTGAATGGAGTCAAGCACAGCACACGGTAGGATACAAAGAACAAGTTCGTGTCAAAATTTCCCAGGTCTCAAGTCTTCAAATCCCACTCATCTAGCTCCTTAAAGGAATGTCGTTCCTTTTCCAAAACCTGTGATCCAGTTTTTAAAAATCTGTGCTTTCAGACTTTCCGTATTGACAACCCTGAACCACCTTTTCTGTGTCAATATTGGTTTTAGCTTTTGATTTCTTTTAAGTAAAATAATAATAATAATAATAATAATAATAATAATAATAATAATACACATGCATGGTAAACTAATTAATTAAAACAAAACTTCAAATGGCAGAAATGTTATCATGAAAGCAAATATTCTTCCCATATCAGATGCCAGATGTAACCTCTGTAATTGTTTCTGTTCTATCTTTCCCCAAATTTTCTCTATCAGGCTGTCAGGTACAGGGGTGTGCCCTCTGTGTTTTATTTTACACACACTCATCTGAATCATAACGTAGTTTTTTTGATGTGTTTCTTCTTTAGTTTGTTTTTACTTGAAAACATGTCTTTTGAATATATGTCTTACGAAGTTTGTAAAGGCTTACCTCATTCTCTATGCAGACCGGGCATATCTGATGTATTGAAACAAGTTATTTAACTGGTTTCCATTGATGGTATTTGGGTTGTTCCTAACACTTTGTCATTGTAAACAAAACTACAGTAAGCCTCCTCAGATGCTTTGCCACACCCAGATTTAGGATAAATTCATGAAAATCTAATCGCTGGAGCAAAGTTTACATACATTTAAAGAAAATTGATAGGTGTTGGCAAACTGCCCTTCAATTCACATGCCAAAGAGTTTAGGAGGCACCCATTCCCCTCCAACCTCCCCAGCATGGCACGAATGACATAGCATCAATTCCAAATGACGACACTTCAGCTAAGGAAGGAGGACTTCCGGGTATGGAATGGGGATGCTCTTTGCCAGTCACAAACTCAGTTTCTGCAGAAGCACCATCTTGGTCAGTAGAGTAGTGATTACTCGGTCAACAATCCTAGTCGTAGGCCTACTGGAGGAGCTCTCCGGGGTCTCTAAGAAGGGAGAGTCGGACCAGGGTCCATCGTGTACTTATTTTTGTTGGCCCACATTGCCTGGCAGATATTTGGGACCTATGTCTGCGGTCGATGCCATCAAAGTATAGTGTGAGACCTTCTGAACATCCGAGGGAGAATCCGAGGGTGGTGAGCTGCGTCTGAAACCAGATGCTGAGGTCGCTAAGGCCTGTGAGCTGGAATCAGTGTCCTCCATCCAGACCCCGCACAAAGAGCACAATGGTCGGGAGGCAAAGGTGGAATGAACTTAAGCACCTGTGGGCAAGTATGGAGGCCAGACCTGCAAGACCAAAGCAGACCCACCGCCCGCCTTGGGGTTATATGGCCACACCCTTTATTGATAAAGTATCTGCCTTAGAAATCATTTTAAAGAAAGGTCTTAACGTAGAACCTTTGGGTCCATGGCCCTAAGTTTGTCCGTGTTATCAGAAGAGATCTTCTATCTGGTTCCTACTCCCAAATTCAACATTCATAAAGATTGAATCACGGCGGAGATTTTATGCAGCACTCTGAACTCACAGGATAGAAAAATCAGTAGGGATTTCGGGTGATGGACAGAATCCACTGCAGGGTTAATTTAAGAAGCTCTCTACGGACTCACATTCAAAATGAGACTTGATTTGTCGGGGCAGCTGTGCTACAAGGAACAAACCAGGACTCGATGTCCTGGCGAAGCTGCCATTTATGGGCTGCGAGACCTGGGAATACGAATGCCCACCTCACACGTGTTAATGTGAGCATTGAAACAGATGAGGTATGTGAGGGCTTCAGAGAGTACAGTGCTGGAGCGAATGTGCAAGCTTGGCTTTCCAGGCCCCTACAGCCCTGGGAGGAAAAGCAGTTCACACCCAGGGATCTCTCTACTTCTGCCTCAGCGGGGAGCATGGAAGGGCCAGTCCTGTTTATGTTCCTGCAGGTGTTGGGGATGCTTTGGATTCTGGACTCCATAGACTTCTTCATATGTTCTTCGCTTCTGCGTCTCTGTTTATTGCAGCAGCTCGTGGTGCCCTCAAGTAACAGGGAAAATGGGCATATCTCTGGCCTGTACTGTAAGGGCCACCTCCACCTCCAGGCCTTGGAAACTGATTTCTTCTTTGTCTGGTCACGACACTTGCTAGTCCGGGCAGCTGTGTCTCTCCTCGTGCCAACATTATCCCTCCTAAATGAAGTGCCCTCGCTCTGGTGATCTCTGGCCCCCTACAAAAATCACCCCACACAAACGTAGTGTCTTAAGCAATGACAACATTAATTTTGCTCAATCTGCAGCTTGAGTGGGGCTCGGTAGATAGGTCATCTCGGTTCCACTCAGCATCAAAGGCAGGGGTCAGGGATCATCTGGAAGCTTGTTCACACGCACCTGTGGCAATCAGTGCTGACAGTTAAATGGAACCTTAACTGGAACTGGGGCTGGAACAGCTTTATGTTGGCTTTCTCGTAGTAAGGTGTTTAGGCTCCAAGGGTAGGAGTGCATGCATGATGAGGGGAGAGAGAGAGAGAGAGAGAGAGAGAGAGAGAGAGAGAGAACAGGAGGAGGGGATAGGGGAAAAGGGAGAGAGTGAGTGCTGTATCACCTTTTATGACCTAGCCTCAGAAGTCACACAGTGTCATTGCAGCACATAATATTCATGAGAAGCAAGGCACTTCTAAGACTGGCACATAATCAAGGGGAAGGCAATTAGACTCCACCTTTTAGTGGTAAGAGTGTCAAGAATTTACAGGCATATTTTGAAACTACCACACCCTTACACTCAACCCCATAAGTATTACATTCTGCAACATGGGCTAAAAACCTGCTTTGCCTGGCATGAGCAGATTCTGAGACTTTATTATGATTTATTAATGAAACACCTCTTGCCATTTTATTGGCAGGTTTGTTAGCAGTCCCTTTGCCCTGGGACTCAGACATAAGTCGCTGGTGCTAGACTGGAAAACGACACTCGGCTGCATGCAGAACCACAACTTTTATTTCATAACCAGGGTTTTCATTGGTGGACTGTATTGCTAACTCCTGTTGAGTGACACACCATCCCAAGACTCACAGATCTGAGTGACTGGAGTCTAGCTGGTCCACGTTGGGTTTGGCTGGAGAAGCTTGATGGGGACAGCTCTGCTCTGCCTCTCAACCTCCTCCTGGAACCCAGGAGCATGTTTAACCCACAGTGTTGGCAGAGAAATAACAGGATAAGGAGAAACAGGTGAGGAATCAGCCCACTAGCACTTCCACCCACAAGCCATTGGCCAAAGCAAATCACATGGTCAAATCCAAAGTCAAAGGTGAGGGAAATGCACTCCACCTATGATGAGGTCAGGGCAGGCATGTGGACATAGGGAAAGGTGGAGAATAAGAGCTATAATGCAATCTCACCCATGAATCAATCCTTCATATGTGGACTTCCTCTTGTTCTTACGGCAGAGAATTACAAATGTCACCATCCACACCTCTATGACAACCATGGTGGACAGAGTCCAGCACGCTTTATGGATGATCTGGAACACACTTCAGGACTTTTCTCAATACGGGTACAGTGCAAATTGACTGGGTCTGGAAAATGGAATAACCCCGTTTCGAGGAAATTCTACCACCAAGAGGCTCCTATGTCTCCAATCCAAAGTCCTGATCCCAACCATGCAAAACTCTCCATGCTTGGCTAGACTTGTCAAGATGGTCAGATAAAAACAGCAGAGGCTGTTGACACAAAGCTGTGTGAAAATCACCATTTCAGTTATGCACATCATTCTTTGGTCTGTCTGTCTGTTTCTTCTAGAATAATGGAGGTGAGTCTGGTATAATCTTGCACACAAACCATGAACCAAGAAAACCTTGCCCCGAGCTCTGTGCTAAGACCATTCTCACAGAGGAGGTCTTTTCGAACCACCTTTCTTTATGTATAGGAAAGGTCAGACTCTGGTTTGGGTGGAATGGCTGACGTGCCAGAAGACTGTGATTCTGTGTCTCACACACACACACACACACACACACACACACACACACACACATACACACACACAGGAAACATCTAGAAGCAGGCACTCAGAGGTGATTATTGTTACAGGAATCATACATTCCTATAAAAGAGGTAAGTGGTAAGGATTCTAGGACACAGTTCCTTTTCTCCAATTTTTATTGCCACTCAGAGGGTGCTATATACTAAAAAAGACAATGAAATCAATGAAAAATAGCACACTTGTTATTTTAGTTTTTTAATGACAAATGTTTCCTATTTGTTTCCACCTTTCAGAAGTAATCAATTTCCTCAAACGCATACACAGCATCTCAAAATATAAAATAAAAGAAATTAAGCAGAAGATACCTCTCTGGGGTCCCTCTCTTTCTCTCTGGTCCCCAGCCATCCCACTCCTCCTTAGCCACAAGGCTGGCAGAAGGTTAGGGCACAGCTGGTGTCGGGGACCCACACCAGTGACGGTAACAGGCAGAGTTTATCAGGGAGGAGAGTAGCAGGGTTAGGGGCCTGCAATCCTCAGAAAGTGAGGGCAAGGATGCTTCAGAAGAAAGAAAACCACACCCAATTCTGGAATCTGTATCAGAGGTGACCTTGACCCCTATGAATTAATGTGTTGGCCATAGAGCAATTTACTTCCAGTTTTCCAGACAAGCTTGCCTCTTCACCATGGAGAGGTTTACCTCGTTCACCTGCCCAAGAACATAATAGTCACCTTTCAGGAGAGAATTGTCACCTTATAAAGGCAGGCTAACATCCTAGGACTCAAACCTCCCTTTGAAAATTAATAATGTTCCTAGGGCTAACGCACCCCGTTTCCCGGACAAATTGGACACCCCATCTAGATGGTGGGGGAGGGTGCATGAGGCCGGTTCCTATCATAAAACACTCAATGAAGAACTCTCTAAGACACATCCGCCAACCCAGCTCAAGTGCTAATTGGTTCGCAATTCCCCTAATTAGTTTGTCATCTACCTGGACAGCTTAGCGGCTGGCTGGAAGCCCAGACCCTGCCCAGCCAAATCCACAGCTCTGGGAATTTGGAAGTGCAGCAGCCGTGACAATTCCGTACCAAGTCTGCACGTGGGCATGCCCGCCTTCTTGCTAAGATGTAACAGTGATAAGAGCTTCTCACGATGCTGCTAACAATCTCATTAGGCCGTTTGGTCCGAGGAGGAAGCAAGAGCGGTTTTAACTGCTCTAACACTTTGTGAATAAACTTCAGAGCTGCTCAGACTAGTTTCATCATTAAGCAAAGGCTACAGCTCGGGCTGAAGGCTGTCTAGGGGGCTCTGGATGCCCAAATCTCTCCTCCATCATAGATTAGAGATAGTGTGCCATACGCTGTTAGCCCATTTGGGTTAGGTACTCTCTCCTTCCCAAATATTCTCTATACAGCTGGGACACTGCATAGAGTTCCAGGCTTTTAAGCTTGGGTAACATAATGGCCCTTCCTGAAGGAAAAAAATAAAATTGCATGTAAGTCCAGTGTTGATTCAACTGCTATCATAACATAACTTCAATAGATGAAAACATAAAGCTCTGTATTAAACGGTGTATCCTCTTGGATCATGCACAACTATAATACAAAACACAATTATAAGTTGAGTAGAAACAAACAACAATACCCACTACATTGGAATTAAAATATTGATTCAATGTGGCATCTTGTATTTTGTTCCTGAAGCGACATTGCCATTTGAAATCTGAACATGACACTGATTGCTATGTTTCTACAGAATCTTTTCTGTCTGGCAAGCTGATACAACAATGCACGGCGTGATGACTCAATATCCATACCCCCCCACACACACATTATTTGCCTATTTGAGCTGTTACTACAGCTTTGTTCATAGAAATGGATTGGGGACATTAATTAACTTCACTTGGAATGGACACTTCACTTATGTGGTAAGCCGTCCTCTCATTTTATTTTATTTTTGTAAAAACACAATAGAAGCATAGGAAATAGAGATATCTAACAGTATCTAGTTATAAGTAGACATCTCTGTGACCCAGGATATGTTTATATTGATGCTTTTTTCCTATTACCAAAACAATAAAGACACTGTGGGTCAAACAATGAACACTTGTGCATTGTGGGAAATTGCACACCTGCCTTCCCTCTTCCCAGGAGGTCCCTTTACTCTCCATCTAAGCTGGCCCCCAACATTCTTCTAAATACCCCTAAATCTTAGAGTGAGTGCATCTCAGTGAGACTAAAGTTACAATTCTTGCTATACTAGTGCAACTATGTTCTTTGCAAGATTTCGGTTTCAAACCAAAGCTTTGCAAAGCCTTGTGTTTTCCCAGCATAGCCTAGCAGAGGCTAAAGTTAACAAGAAAAAAGATACTTTGAGACTTTTGAAATGTCAAAATCTGCAAATACATGCCTGAAGAGTAAGGAAGCTGATATCAGGATTTTCTTCAATGTACAGAGCAATCTAGAGACATTTCTCTAGAAGCTCAGTGTTTGCCTGAGGAAGGGCCATCCAGGACTAGGGTGAGGCAAGTGAGGCACTCACCTCAGGTGTAAAATTTGAGAGGGTGCCAAGAAACTCAGTGGTCTAAATAAATAATATTTTAATGCAATATCCTTTAAAAAAAAACTGAAGTTTATTGGGGTGACAATTGTTAGTAAAGTTACATAGATTTCAGGTGTACAATTTTGTATTACATCATCTATATATCACATTGTGTGTCCACCACCCAGAGTCAGTTCTCTTTCCATCACCATATATTTGATCCCCTTTACCCTCATCTACCACCTCCCTCCCCCCTTACCCTCTGGTAACCACTAAACTATTGTCTGTGTCTATGAGTTTTTGTTTCTTCATTGGTTTGTCTTGTTCTTTTGTTGTTTTCAGTTTTATATACCACATATCAGTGAAATCATATGGGTTTTCTTAGGACTAAATTACACAATATTACTTTTTTTGTCTTTTAATTTTTTATTAGTTTCATGTGTACAAAACACTGTAATAGACATTTATCATTTATACCCCTCACAAACTGATAACTCCCCTCCCCCAATCTACTACCCCTCTGACATCACATAAAGCCATTACATTTCCACTGTCTCTATTCCTTATGCTGTACTCCACTTCTTGTGACTATATATGTGTATATATATACATATATATATATGTATATATATAATTATAATTGATATTAAATAATATTAAATTATAGTTGGCATTCATTATTGTTCAGCTTCAGGTGTACAGCACAGTGACCAGGCATCTACATCTTCCCTGTGGTGGTCTCCCTAATGAGATAAGTGTCCATCGGATACCCTACAAAATCTTTACAACATTATTGATTACGTTCCCCAAATTGACTTTCGTATCCCCGTGGCAATCTTGTGGTTATGGACTATTTTCTAGTACCCTCTCCTTTCCCCGGATCCCTACCCCTCCCTCCCATCTAGCAACCCTCAATTTTTCCTCTATATCTCTGAGACTGTTCCTGATCAGTTTGTTCATTTATTTTACTCTTTAGATTCCACATATAAGTGAGATCATATGGTATTTGTTTTTTCTCCATCTGACTTATTTCACTTAGCATAATGTCCTTCCATATCATTGCAAATGGTAAGACTTTTTTTCTTCTTTATGGCTGTGTAATACTCCATTGTATAAATGTACCAGTTTCTTAATTCAGTCGTCTACCAATGGGCATTTCGGTTGTTTCCATGTCTTGGCTATTGTGAATAGCGCTGCAATAAATATAGGGGTGCATAGATTTTTTTGAATTAGCATTTTGGAATTATCTGGATAAATACCAAAGAATAGAATTGCTGGATTATAAGGTAGTTCAATTTTCAATTTTTTGAGATACCTCCGTTCTGTTTTCCATAGTGGCTGCACCAATCCGCAATCCCACTAACAGTGCACAAGGGTTCCCTTTTTTCCACGACTTCGCCAGCACTTGTTGTTTGTTGATTTATTGATGATGGCCATTCTGACCAGAGTGAGGTGGTATCTCATTGTGGTTTTTATTTGTGTTTCTCTAATGATTAGTGAGGTTGAGCATTTTTTCATATGTCTGTTTGCCACCTCTATGCCCTCTTGAGAAAAATGTCTCTTCATGTCCTCTGCCCATTTTTTAATTGGATTGTTTGTTTTTTTGGTGTTGAGTTCACTGAGTTTTTTTTATAAATTTTGGATATTAACCCCTTATCAGATATATCATTGACAAATATTTTCTCCCATTCAGTAGGCTCCCTTTTTGTTTTATTGATGGTTTCCTTAGCTGTGAAAAAGCTTTCTAGTTTGACGTAATCCCATATGTTTATTTTTTTCTCTTACTTCCCTTGCCTGAGCGGATATATCAGTAAAAATATTACCCTGGGTAATGTTTGTAAACTTTCTTCCTATATTTTCTTCTACGAGTTTTATGGTTTCAGATCTTACATTTAAGTCTTTAATCCATTTTGAATTTATTCTTTTATATGGTGTAAGGAAGTGATCCAGCTTCATTTGTTTGCATGTGTCTGTCCAGGTTTCCCAGCACCATTTATTGAATAGGCTGTCTTTACCCCATCATACATTCTTGCTTCCATTGTCCTAGATTAAATGAACATATAGGCCTGGATTTATTTCTGGGCTCTCTATTCTGTTGCGTTGATCTATGTGTCTGTTTTTATGCCAGTACCATGCTTTTTTGATTATTATAGTCTTGCAGTATAATTTGATGTCAGGTATCGTGATATCTCCCATTTTGTTTTTATTTCTCAAGATTGTCAAGGCTATCCGGCGTCTTTTATGGTTCCGTATAAATTTTAGGATTATATGTTCTATTTCTGTGAAAACCGTCCTTGGTAGTTTAATAGGAATTGCATTGAATCTGTATATTGCCTTCACCAGTATGGACATTTTAACGATATTAAATCTTCCTAGCCATGAACATGGTATGTGTTTCCGTCTATTTGTGTCTTCGTTAATTTCTCTCTTCGGTGTCTAATAATTCTGAGTACAGGTCTTTTACTTCTTTGATTAAATTATTCCTAGGTATTTTATAGTCTTTGAAGCAATTGTAAATGGGACTGTTTTCTTAATTTCTCCTTTTCATATTTTATTATTGGTATATAGAAAAGCAACTGATTTCTGAATATTAATTTTCTATCCTGCTACTTTACTAAATTCATTTATCAGTTCCAATTTTTTTTTGGTGGAGTCTTTGGGGTTCTCTCTATATAGTATTATGTCATCTGCATATAATGACAATTTTACTCCCTCCTTACCAATTTGGATGCCTTTTATTTCTTTCTCTTGTCTGATTGTTGTGGCTAGAACTTCCAGAACTGTGTTTAATAGAAGTGGAGAAAATGAGCAACCTTGCCTTGTTCCTGATCTTAAGGGGAATGTTTTTGGCTTTTCCCCAGAGTATGATGTTAGCTGTGGGTTTACCATATATGGCCTTTATTATGTTGAGATATCATCCCTCTAGTCCCACTTTCTTAAGAGTTTTTTTTTTTTAATCATAAATAGCTACTGGATTTTGTCAAATGCTTTTTCTGCATCTATTGATATGATCATATGATTTTTATTTTTCATTTTGTTAATGTAGTGTATCACATTAGTTGATTTGTGGATGTTGAATGAACCTTGCATACCAGGAATGAATCCCACTTGATCATGGTGTATAGTCTTTTTAATGTATTGCTGAATTCTGTTTACTAATATTTTGTTGAGAATTTTTGCATCTATGTTCATTAGGGATATCGGGCTATAGTTTTCTTTTTTTTGTAATTACTTTGTCTGATTTTGGGATCAGGCTGATAGTGGCCTTGTAAAAAGTGTTTGGGAGCCTTCCCTCCTTCTGGATTTTTTTGGAATAGTTTGAGGAGAATAGGTGATAATTCTTTTTTGAATGTTTTGTAAAATTCCGCTGTAAAGCCATCTGGCCCAGGACTTTTGTTTGTTGGGAGCTTGTTGATTACTGATTCAATTTCCCTGGTAGTAATCAGTTTATTCAGGCTTTCCATTTCTTCTTGAGTTAACCTTGGAAGGTTGTATGCTTCTAGAAAATTGTCCATTTCTTCCAGATTGTCTAATTTGTTGGCATATATTAGCTCATAGTAATTTCTTAATTTTTTTTTTTTGCATTTCTGTGGTGTCTGTTGCCACTTCTCCTTTTTCATTTCTGATTTTATTAATTTGGGTCCTCTCTCTTTTTTTTGATGAGTCTGGCTAAAGATTTTTCAATTTTGTTTATCTTCTCGAAAAACCAGCTCTTGGATTCATTGATCTTTTGTATTGTATTTTTTAGTCTCTATTTCATTTATTTCCACTCTGATTTTTATTATCTCCTTCCTTCTACTCCCTTTGGGCTTATTTTCCTGTTCTTTTTCCAGATCCGTTAAGTATAAGGATAACCTGTTGATTTGTGCTTTTTCTTGTTTCTTTAGGTAGACATGCATTGCTATGAATTTCCCTCTTAGGACTGCTTTCGCTGCATCCCATAGATTTTGAGTGGTTGTGTTTTCATTTTTGTTTGTCTCGAGATATCTTTTGATATCTTCCTTGATCTCATTGTTGACCCATCCATTATTTAGTAACATGTTATTCAGTCTCCATGTATTTGTGTATCTTCCAATTTTTTCCTGTAGTTGATTTCTAATTTCGTAGCACTGTGGTCAGAGAAGACACTTGGTATGATTTCAATTTTCTTAAATTTATTGAGACTTATTTTGTTGCCTAACATGTGGTCTATCTTGGAAAAATGTTCCATGTGCACTTGAGAAGAATGTGTATTCTGCAGCTTTGGGGTGGAAGGCTCTGAAAATATCGATTAAATCCAACTGGTCCAATGTGTCATTTAAGCCTGCTGTTTCCATATTTATTTTCTGTCTGGAGGACCTGTCCCTTGTTGTCAGAGGTGTGTTGAAGACCCCTACTATGATAGTGTTACTGTTGATCTGTCTTTATGTCAGTCAATATCTGTTTTATGTATTTAGGTGCTCCTATGTTGGGTGCATAGATGTTTACTAGGGTTATGTCCTCTTGTTGGATCGATCCCTTTATTATTATGTAGTGTCCATCTTTGTCTTTTAATATATTCTTCATTTTAAAGTCTATTTTGTCAGATATAAATATTGCTACTCCATCTTTTTTCTCATTTCCATTTGCATGAAATATCTTACTCCAACACTTCACTTTCAGCCTGTGTGTGTCTTTTGATCTGAGGTGAGTCTTTTGTATACAGTGTATGCAAGCGTCTTGTTTTCTTATCCATTCAGCCACCTTGTCTTTTGATTGGAGCATTTAATCCATTTACATTTAAACTGATTATTGATAGGTACATAGTTATTGCCATTTTGTTATTTGTATTTCTGGTCTTCATTAGTTAGATTGTTTTCATCTTTCTTCTGTTTACAGAAGCCCTTTTAACATTTCCTGCACTGCTGACTTGGTGGTAATGAATTCATTTAGCTTATTCTTTTCTGGGAAGCTCTTTACCTCTCCTTCAATTTTAAATAATAGCCTTGCTGGATAAAGCAATCTAGGTTGTAGGCCTTTGTTTTCATCACTTTGAATACCTCCTGCCACTCCATTCTGGCCTGTAAAGTTTCTGTAGAAAAGTCATTTGATAGTCTTATAGGAGTGCACTTGTATGTAACCTGCTGTCTTTCTCTTGCTGCTTTTAGGATTCTGTCTTTGTCTTTAATCTTTGCCGTTTTAACTATAATATGTCTTGGTGTGGGCCTGTTTGGGTTTATCCTGGTTGGAACTCTCTCCACTTCCTGGACTTGTATGTTGGTTTCCTTCATCAGGTTAGGGAAGTTTTCGGACATTATTACTTCAAATATGTTCTCGATCCCTTGTTCCCTCTCTTCACCTTCTGGTATTCCTATGATGCGCATGTTGTTGTGCTTGATGTTATCCCAGAGGTCTCTTAAACCATTTTCATTGTGTTTTTTTTTTTTTCTTTTTGTTGTTCCACTTGGATGATCTCTGCTAGCTTGTCTTCTAAATCACTGATTTGATCCTCTGCCTCGTTTAACCTGCTGGTAATTCCTTCAAGTGTGTTCTGTATTTCAGTTATTGTATTCTTTAGTTCTAACTGGTTGTTCATTATGATTTCTCTGTCCTTCTTTATGTCATCGCTAAGCTCCTTAAACATTCTTATCATCAGTGTTCTGAACTCTGTCTCTGATAGTTTGGTTACCTCTATTTTATTTGGTTCCAGTTCTGGAGGTTTCTTCTGTTCTTTTATTTGGGACATGTTTCTTTGTTTCCCCATTCTGGCTGATTCTCTGCGTTTGCTTTGATGTATTAGGTAGATCCCCTAGGGTTCTTGGTTTTTGCCGGATTATCTTATGTAGTGTGTGTTCTTTATATTTGACTTGCACCACGTCCTTCTCCTGTGCATGTGCTCCAAAGGTGACCCTTGTGTTGTGTGTATTCCCCTATTAAGGTTGAGCTTTAGTTGCTTTTGTCTTGTCAGTAGATGGGATTGACTCCTATGCTGACTAGTGAGATGTGGCTCTGCCACAGTGGATGATCTGCTGTGTGAGGGTTGACCACTCAAATGAGGCTTGGTCCCTATGGGCTCTTGTGCCTTAGATAATTTCCTCTAGGTGTGTCACTTGTAGGTCAAACCTGGTAATACTCTGGTTTGGTCTAGAGTGGGCCTTTGTGTGTGTTGAATCTCGTGTCTCTTGGGCTGGGCCCTTCAAGTAATCCTCCTACAAGTCTCTTAGCTGTTCTGTGTGATGAGCAGAAAGTCCTTTGATGGGTTATAGATGTTCAATTTGTGGTAAGTTCTGGAGAACTCAAGAAGACCACCTCACTGCCGCCATTCCTGCACTAGGCTGCTCCACAGCAGAAGTCCCGACTGGCTATGGCTGCCTGGGGTACAGGGGAACTCCATATGGTTCTCAACTTTTACTGTCTGGCTTATTTCGCTTAGCACAATGATCTCAAGATCCATCCATGTTGTCACAAATGGTACTATTTCATCTTTTCTTGTGGCAATATCCTTTTAAGAAATCAAAATTAATCCAAAAAATTCATGATGAACAAAGTATCAAAATTTTAAATAAAGCCCATTGCTCTGTCAAGCCATATTGAGCCAGAGGCCAAAGGAAAAATGTATGTCCCTATACACATGTTTTTGTATATTTTATTAGTGGTTAATTTATTTTTTTTGTGAAACATTAAGGTAGTTGAGGAAATATTGAAGATTGAAATGTAAGTGTATTAAAACTGACATTTTTTAGTTTAAGCATTTTTATTTATACCAAAATATAATTTATGATCATTTGCCTTCAGCTTAAGTTAATTAAAAATTACTTAAGATTGTCACTTGATGAAGAGAAATTGTCAACATGACACATTCTCAATTGAAGATGAGATAAGCAATGAGGTAGATTTTGAAAATATTGTTGATGGGTTTCCTTTCATTAAAGCCAGGGCACACGTGTTTCCTTCTACCTCAGGTTCCAATATGACTTACCGTGGCCGTCCCCTGGACAGGCAGAGGGTAGATTGTAAGATTAATTCATACTTGGAACACAGTAAACATTTATTAACTATTCATTGTTATCACAGTTCCTTCTCATGAGCTCCAAAGCAGAGTCAGGACTCCCAACTGTGCCAAATACAATCCTAGGAATTGAGAATAAGATGAAGAAAGCAAGCTGGACAATAATTAAAGTTTTTCAGAAGTCTCTAAGTGCTGCTCCCAACTCAAGATGTTGGCTTCCAATTTGTGCCATTTCCATGGCAACCTCAGAAGTAATGATCTGCACTCCTCCCCTGACCCCAGATTCTCCTGCCCCCACTCAACCACGTGGGCAGTGGAAAATCCAAACATTACATGGAAAAGGGGGAAGTGGAGATAACATGGTGTTGCAGAAGGTTGTGGATTAGAGACCAGACAGCTTCCAAAATTCTATAACCCTCTGCTCATCCTAGTGCAAATGAGGATATTAAAACTTGCTTCTTAGAAGTGTTTTGTGAATAATGGCCTGATTTTTTATAGGGTGTCTGAAGCACTGCTGAGCACATCCTATGCTAAGAATAAATGTGTTTTTTTTGTTGTTTGTTTTGTGTGTTTTTTTTTTAATGCAGGAAGAAGGAAGGAAGAAAGGGATGTGTATTAGTTTTCTATTGCTGCATAATGGATTGCCACAAACTTTAGTGGCTTAAAATAAGACTCATTTTACCTCAAAGTTCTGTAAGTTGAAAGTCCAAGTGGTCTTGACTGGTCTCTCTGCTGAGTGTCTCACAAGGTTAAAGTCAGCATGTCAACAGGGCTGCGATTTTACCTGGAAACTCTGGGGATGAAACCACTTCCGAGTTATCTCAGACTGGTTCTATGCTAGGTCTTTTCTTTTTCACTTAATCTGCATAACACTAATATATGATAAGTCGTGCTTCCATTTCATAGGTAAAGAAACTCTTCAGCCATTGAACAGCTTTCTCAAGGTCTCAGTAAGTCTAGTTGATGACTTCAAATTTTTGTTTGAAAATAAGAAAAATGCATGTTGAATGTGGAAATCAGACATTCATTGAAGGCTTGGTTTCTTTCATAGAAAATGATGTGGTCATTGGCAAGCTTACCAGAGACAGCTTTCCACCTAATTAACCCTGCGTCCATATTTCCACTTGTCTTCTCTCATGCCTTTGGTTAGCTCAGTTCTTAGGACTGTATTCACAACAGGCTAAAAAGCACCTCAAGTCCTCCCAACAACGTAGAAAGGAACGTACCGGTAGACACTAGGCTGCTTACCCTGCCTGTTGTGGGCCGGTGTTGCTATAACAAGCATAAGTTTCTAAGGCCAACTGGAAGTTGCCCATGTGCATATAACTTTATTTTCTAGCCCTCCAGTTTACAAGCTATAGTTCTCGTGCCTAGATATTGGAAATTCGGGGATATACCAAAGTTTGGGGGAGGATGGTCTGAGAAGATTCAAGTTCATGTTCAGTGGGTAACCTACTTTATTCCAACTTCATATGAGTCCCATGTGATCTGTCTGTGACCACCATGGGCATATTCTTGGTCATTTAGTAGGGTGTCCTGTGAGATTGTGGGATTATACATTGGTCCATTTCCATTTCCTATAAGGTGGGGTCAGGAAATATGCAATACTTCAAAAAGATGCCCCCTACCAAGCGCTCTCCCTGAAAGGTAGAATCCATGGATAGTGTAATCATCAGTACTGTGGGTCCCTCTGTTCTACCTTGGCCCACTTAATATAACCTCTGCTCACAATTAAATTTGGTATGAAACTTGGGGTCTCTTTGAACTGTTGTTTAACCTTTTGGTCTCTGCTTTATTCTTGTTTCTCAGTGGAAATTCTTTTTGAGAAATTCTGACCTCTTTTGGAAAACCAAAGTAGAAATGATTTTTTTTTTCCTTCCTATTAAGTCAGGATAGACAGGGAAGCAATGTGATCCTAAATCATTAATTCTGGAGTTCTGGCTGTCTTTGGGAGATGGCCAGTGGCCCAGGAAAGAAGCCAGATGGGGTCAGAGACCTCAAACTGACAGATGTGGCAGTGAAGGATTCCAGGAAGAAAGATCAGAGGCTGGCCTGGAACGAGAGCCACTTGCCCAGATGCAAAACCCCAGAGGGGTGAAGGTAAAGACTTGGGCAGTGTTTTGGCTGAGTCATGGGAGAAACTGGTCAGCAGCTAGGGTCAAGTTTAGGACAACAAAACACTGTCCAACAAACTTGAGAAAAGAGAGGGTAAGGGAAGAAGGTGTTTATAAGATCCTGAGGAGTGTGTTGTATCATCTACAAAGTGTCTTTATGTAACGCTTCTTGTAGCCCCACCCCGTATGTCTAAATGCGACAATATGTCTGTCCAAGGATAGTAGGACAGCATAGAGATAAACTCCATTGTACCTGGATCAAGGAGAAAGAAAAAAGCAGGAAGTTAAAGAGCAGAGAAGGAAACAAACACTCTCGATGAAGATTGCCTGTTCTTCCCCAACTGTGTCATCACAATGCCAACTTTCATCTGGCTGATTTGCTGACAAACAAGCAAAAGATGGTGTCTGGTGTGACTCAGTCCTCTGAGACTCCGTCCTCTACCTCTACCTCTGAGAGTCTTCTACCTTCCACTTAAGAGAGAAGAGGATGGAAGCTGTGACCCTGAAGCTTTTGCTCAGCTTATGAAAAGGGTCTTGGACCAGTTTATTTATTATGACAACTTTTGCAAAATGTCTTTATCCATGCTAATTTTTTTTAAACACCCGCTTAAATTGCAATCCATTTAAAGTTTATTGAACAGAACATTCTATTATGTTGGCAGAAGTTCCTCTTTGAAACAATGTTCTTGCTTCAAATGTTTTAATGATAACACCAAAGAAGTAACTAACTAAAACAGCACACACAAAATAATACGTTATTTGGACCAGAGTGAATGAGGCAAAGAGGATATGAAAGCAAAAGACATGCTAGAATTCCACGTAATAAATATAGAAGGAAAGGTGGAGTTAGAAAATCACCCCTTGGCACCCACCGCAATAATAATTGTTTCAGGCAAGGATCATTAGTGCATGCTAAAATTAGTGGGTAAAAGGACTATGAGAAACAGGATAGTTACATAGTCTCAAAGTATTTCCCCACAAGATACTAATTGGTTACAAAAAGAATAATAGTGACTTTATAGAGAAGAAGTCTGGCACACACCACTTAAATAAAGCAATTAAAGTAAATATCACACACACAAAAATGGGACAAATCAGCATCATGTGCCTCGTGATATGCGGCACCGAGAAGGACACGATATCCCTTCTGTGGTTTTCCTGCCAAAATTGCATAGCCTGAATCTAATTATCAGGGAACCTCAGAGAAACCCAAATTAAGGGACATTCTCCTAAACAAATAATCTGTGCTATTCCAATATGTCAAGATTTTAAAAGACAAAGAAAAGCTAAGGAACTATACCAAATTAAAGTAGAACAAAGCGACATGCCAGATTAAAGGTACATACAAATAAATGTAACAGTGTGATTCCTAGACCAGCCCCTCGATTTAGTGGGACAATAGTGAAATTGTGTAAGGCCCTCAAAGATCTGAGTAGTTTTCAGAGTTCCCCTCTGTTAACAGTTTTGTGGTATACCCTAGAAATAGGTTTCTGTGGATGAGTCCTCAGCCTTATTTATCTTTGTTCTAAGAAATCCAGAAATGTGCCCACTGCTCTCTAGGGAGAGAGAAGTCGGTACCTGCTGGTATTGAAGCAGGTGCCTATATAAATGACGAAAAATGTTTCTAAGAACTTCTGCTGAGTGTACTGAGGTAAGGGTATGTTAGTATCCTCGAGGATCGGGGAAGCAATAGATGTTCAGAAGCCAAAGGAGGAGAGACATTTTGGTAGCTGACAACAAGGGTACCTGAGCAGGAATCAGAAGTCCCTAGCAAGCTAGAGCCACTAAGTGCCGGAGAATTTAGAATATGTCTTCTTATCTTCAATCTAAGAATGCTGTTTTACTTTCTCCAGAATTATTGGCTTTGACTGAGTTAGTGAATTAATTGCTTCTGAATTTGCAACCTAGATGACCTGGCAAACAAGAGTTGGAATCAAAACTGAATTAGAGGTTTCCTGAGGCTCGTTGACCTAGCTAGGTCAGTTCCAGGATGAGACCCTCATTTTCATCACTGAAAACTTCCACAGACTTCGTACCTGATCAAGGGCTGGTGGTGATCGTGACTCCTGCCATGTGACAGGGCATGAGTGTTTACTTACAACCCAATTCCTAAGAAAATATTCTTGTTTACTCATGCGGTGTCCATTCACTCAATACAAATTCTTGAATGCCTATTAAGAACCAAGGGTCATATTCTTCTACAAAAAGGGGTCAGTTGCAGACTTGCTGACATGCCATCATGATTGAGGAAAAGCAGGACTGAGAGTGGGGAGGTATGATTTGGACATCAGTCTATGCCACCATGTGCCTACATGTCCTTGGATAAATGGTGTCTCTTCTCTGAACTTATGAAAGGGGTCTTGGACCAGTTTATTTATTGCTAACAAAGATCCAAGTATTTTTAAGAGTTTCCCCTCGGTTAATAGTTTTGCACTATAGATAACCAAAGGTTCCTTTGGTTATCTCATCTGTAAAGTGAGGATGCTTTAACAATCTCGTCAGTACCTTACAGCACTCAGGTGTCAGTGGTCAGAATTGATTGTTCACCTGAAGCCCTCCAAATATGACCTCAGACTGAAGAACTTATTCAAGGGTAAATAAACTAAAGAGGGAAAAGGATGGACAGTGTTGCAAGATTACTCAGTGCAGGTAGGAGTATGGTTTCTCCAAAGGTGGGGAAAGAGTCTCACAGAGGACAGTATAAGAAAGGTAAGATGAGTTACCTTACCTCTCTTGGGGGGAGAGAGAACCTTATCATGTTAGAAAGAAGGGAAGATCTTCTCAGAGGAGAGAGCGGTTGCCTCTTCAGATACCTGGCCAAGAGATGTACAGGTAGAAGTGAGGGCTGGAAATGAAACAGACTAGACTGCTTACAAAGGATGCAATTAGCCTTTACCAATTTTACAAGGGGTAAACTTTACCCCTTCTTAATAAAGTGAAGGAAATTTCTGTTGACTTGGGAAAAAGACTGTGGGATGACTCGTAAAGTGTTTCCCGGTTCTAAGATGCTGTGATACAACTCACCAAGCACCATGTTGTTAATATTGGATTTACTGTACCAGAGGGAGAAGTGTTTTCCTTAAAGACACTGAGAATGTTTAGACACTTTATCTGTCTTCTTTTCCAAATGTGACAAGATTTTGAGTTATTGCTTCATGAAAGAACTGGAAAACACCGTGAGATGCTGTTTATTTCTTAACTGCTTTGCTGTAAGCTGCTGTTTTAAATTCTAAACAGCTTAATAAAAACTTTCCAACAATTTCAGCATTTTCTAAATTTGAGAGGCCATCTTTATAGCTTTTGGAAGCTAGTCCAGGAATACTGTCACTAAGCAATTTCAGGCAAAAAAAAAAAAAAAGAAAGAAAAAGAAAAAACAACTAATTTTAACAGGAAATAATAACAATTGGAGTGATGTAGTTTAAAACCAGTGTGCATGTGACTAACACCTTATTACCTCACCCAGCTGATTCAGAAAGATGAGTGTCTGCTACACAGAAGGTTTACCTAAATGTCTACTCAGCTACTTTGTCCTTGGTCAGTGGAGAAACTTACTAACTCATCTAATGCATTGAACCCAAGACTATGGGCATTTAAAGGCCTATATAGTTTTGGTCCAGGAGGGTGGAGGGGACAAGAAAGGGCCTAGAAGTAAGCTCTTCTATGTACCCTTTCACTCCTTAAAACTAGGTATTTGCCAAACAAAGCTAGAGTCCCGTGAAGGGTTTCCCAACACCTATGGCAAAATCATTTCATCCTCATAGCCACCCAAGGTAGACTTTATGATTTCCATCGTTCAAAAGAAACTCAGGTTCAGAGGGGTGAAGTGACTTATTTGAAGGCTTACAACTTACAAGAGCTGGGATCTGAACCCAGGTCAGACTCCACAGTGCTTTCAGAGAGTCATGCTCTGCTCTTTGGAGAGTGGCTGTTCTTTGCCCGGGCTCAAGCTAAGACCTTGCCTCCATCACACAGGGTTTGTGCTCCTTAATTTCTCCTCTGGTCATTCCTGCCCCTTTCTTTGACTTTGGCAATCAGCCCATCTCCTTCCTCTTCAAGCTGTTGTTTCTGCGTCTACTCACTCTTTCTTGGCCCTGTAAATATGTCACATGCAAAAAGCAGAAATGCAAGTAAGCTTTAAATGGCTGATCTTGGCAACAGACCCATCACAAAATCAGCCCCAAAGCTCTGTTCCCGTGCAAATGAACAGCTGAAGCAGACAGCCCAGCAAGGGTTGACCAGTGTGCTCACTGGGGAGAAGGTTGATTGTCAGTAGATTTCTCCTTCCTCTTTCAAATGTCCTTATTGGCACAGAAGGAAGTGGGGGCATAAAGATTTGTGTTATGGTTAGGACTTCGCAGGGCTTGAATTCCTTGAGTTAAGTATTTAGATGTCCCAGACTTCCCCTCCTATATCAGAGCGGACAGCTGTTTTCCTCTGGATTAAAGTTAAGCCATATCAAGCACCTGGCAGTAACGAGTACCGTTATAGGGAAGTAGGCCTTACCCCCTTCCCTGCTCATAGGAGACAGCACATCACGAAACTTCTGTTGAATCATCAGCCGTAGTTTCTGCTGCCCCCAGTGTCTGAGACATAAACCCCCGAATCCTGGAGTAAGTCCTGCACACTTCCCTCTCCCTCTTCTGTCCTCATCATAGCCCATCCAATACAAGGCCCTGTGAACTTCACCTCCCTCACTTGACTCCATTTACTCTCCTCCACGTTCCTTGCCACCATCCTACTCCCAGCCACCAGCACCTCCATGCTGGTTGTCACCATTGTCTCCCAGATGGTCACTCTGCTCCTACAATGACCTATTCACCACCCACTGGCCAGAGCGAGCTGCTCAAAATGCGCACTCCTCACTTTGCCCTCTTACCGTTGACATTCTAGTTACCCCACACCCATCACAAGATGAAAACATCAACGTAGTAACATGGCCTGTCTCGCCCCATATGGTGCAGCCCCTGCACACCCTTCCAGCTCCATCGCACCCTGTGTGCTGGCTCATCTGTGTTCCCTTCGCTCCAGGCACACCGCCCACCAAACTCTCTCCCGATTCCAGGCCCTTGCACAACCTCTTCCCTCTGCCTGGAGCGACAAATGCCTATTTTGTGGAGTTCTCAGCTCACATGCCACTTCCTCAGAGAAGCGTTCCCTGTCCTCGCCCCCCACACGAAGCCACATTCCCGATTCTGTTTACTGGTTGTGCCGAGTCTCTCTGTCATTGTAGTTATGACAGTTGTAGTTTCAGTGCTTTGTGTGTTTATTTCTTTGACTCCCTTGTCAGACAGTTAGCTCTCAAGGTTAGGAACTGTGTTTGATTTCTTCTAACCGTTGAACTCCTAGAACGGTGGATGATTGCGAGAGGTCTTACAAAATTAAATTCTTGGAGGTAGTTTTGCATTTTTGCTTAGATAAGTTGATGTGAGGAGGAAGAAATCTGGAAATGTTACTAGATTAATACTACTATTCTTCATAAATTTAGTGATGGCTTGGTCGATGGGTTAACAAATACAAGATAGGTGAACACGATTCCACTCTTACTCGTAGGACAAATAATATTTAAAAAATAAGTGAATAAATGTAGTTCTCTACAACAAACACTCCACCAGATATAATTTTCAATAACCAACATATAAGTCTGAAGGTTACAAGTCAATATTCTTTGCAGATATATTTGAAAGAAATCTCTCAATGTTTTAGGAAAGTACTTTGTACTTTTTAGTAAATTCAACCCAGACAAAAAACATAACATTGCAATGACAAGGTATAGAATGAGTATGGATTTAACTTCATATGCAAGTTTCGTAACTGATATGTAAACATTCTTTGATCTTCTTACTTATCTTTCTAAAAACGTTTAAAGACAAACCCAATGTGTTGCATTCTCAAAAATATTAAGCACCTCTTCACAGAACTTTCCTCCATGACATACCATTGAAACATGTGGCCTATGGGTTTCAACTCTAATTTTGACAAATCTTGAATCAAATAACTTGGTGTTCTAATAATGCGTGTCCACAGAACCTAATAAGGTGTTAACCGGTTAGTTGGTACCATATATATATAAAATGAATAAATGACCAACTGAGCTAGAAGACGGCCTGGGTGAGAGAGGATGACACAGGTGACGACGGAGATAGCCATGGCTTTCCTCTTCAGCAGACTTTCTCCGCCTCTGTGCCATTGACATTTGGGGCTGACTAATTCTTTTTTCTGTGGGGTCTATATTATGCATCCTAGGATATTTAGCAGCTTTCCCGGCCTCCACTCACTGCATGCTAGCAGCATCCTGCCCTCCAGGGATGGCAATCAAAAATGTCTTCAGACATTGAAAGCCACTGATCTCTAGAGTTACAAAATGAAAATCAACTTTCTATGAGCCATGAAATTGTGAGCCACACAATTCTCAAGAATAAGAAAACAGAACTGTGTTCACGATTTGGCCTCTGGGCACGGTGGAAAATTCAGAGGCTTGGGAATCAGACAGGCTTGTGTTTGTAGCCTGCGGCTACCTACGAGCTGGCTGTGTGATAGTAGGCAACATAGCCAACTACCCAAAGCCACAGCTCCCTTGTCTAGCAAACAGAAAGAAGAACAGCAAGGTGGCTCTAAAAAGTCCCTAAGCCAACCCTTGAGAAGCACGTATAGTATATGATACAAAATACGGACTTAATAAACCAGTAGATGTTGTCAAAGTGTCCTGGGTATCACTGCCTGCTACCTCCTCTCCAGCTTCCTTACTTGAGCACTGCTCTGCCCCACTCAGGACTCACTTCACCAGAATGCTGCCCGATCCTTTCCTAGTCTATGCCTCTGACTCCTGGGGCCATCATGTTTATGCTTTGTGGACCATTTCACATTACTTTCCTGAACAGGTAAAGATAAGGCTATGAAATCACATGCCATCTCTGAGGCCCGAGAGCACTCCCGTCTACCACCGCGATTGTCTTGCCTCTGGTAAGAGTTTTAAACAAACAGCTCTGTCTATGGTGTGCCTTCTCTTGTTAAGCTCTCTTCCTGTAGCAGGTACCTTCACTCTTGGCCCACGGTGCTGCAATTTAGCAATTGGCAGCAGGCTGCGGATGTCCTTGAGCCAAGTGTTTTCTTCCCCACACACTGCACAGTCAGGCTTCTTCCGTCACTGCGACTCGGTCACTGGAGGTATAGGCATGAAGAGAACTCGCAGAATGAGCTCGGGATGCCACAAATGGGAGAAGAGACTGTCCTTTAACAGAGGTTCTTGGTAGACTGGGGAGACGAGCACACGGAGACAGGAAACTCAATCAGGCCTGACCCCAGGAATCCTGTCACCGAGGCACAGTTTCTGTGCTCCTGCAGCTGTGAGTGGAGAGAGCTCTGCCAGCCCCTCTCTCCACTGAAACATCTCCTGGGGGGCGGGGGGCGGGAAGGAAGCATCTATGATGAGAAAACCATCACACCTGTATGCAGCCCCAGGTGCCAGAACGGTAACAGCAGCCACGTTTCCATCCAAATCTGAGACCTCTCTGAGTGATAGGCTAAACCCACTTAGATTGTTTAGTCTCTGATTTTTCCACTTTGTCTGTTTACAGACAAGGGCTGTCATGTTAATCATTGGTTTTCTAAATCAAACTTAAGCTTACAGATGAGTCACATTAATTTCTTTTTTCTCTCATGTGCTCTGGGGCGAGCCTGCTTTCATTTAGAACCCACTAATTCATAATTTGTGAGTGTGTAGCAGGGGCAGCGTTTAGATTTACCTCGGGGAGAAGGAGAAAAGCTTTTTTGGGGGAATTGATGTTTTAGTAGGCATATTTAAATAAATAATGTATAAACTGTTCTCATTCTGCTAAAGATGCTATTTACATACAGTAAATAGGAAATGATCCTTGTCTGTTCACGAAAGAAGGCCGAAGAGCAGTGCTGTCTGGTAGAAAAGTAATGTCAGCCGCACATGTAATTTTAAATGTTATAGTAGCCACATTTAAGAAGTGAAAATAGCAGGTGAAATTAATTTTGTTAATGTAGTTTACTTAATCCAATATATGCAAAATGTTATCGTGTCAACATGCAGTCATTATAAAGATCATTAATGCCATGCTTGACATTTCTCTTTCCATACTGTCTTTGAAATTTCGCATGCATTTTACACTCACAGCACATTTCAACTCAGACTAGCAACATTTCAAGTGCTTATGAGCCACGTGTGACTAGCAGCTACCATATTGGACTACACAGTGCTCTAGAAGTTTCCGTCCCTTTTCTCGTCTTCTTCCTTCTGGTCTCCCTCCTCCTGTTGCTTCATGAGGCATCCGTCTTATAAATCTTTTGGTTGCTATTAGTATGTTTACAAGTAACATATATTCACTTTGATACACGCATTCTCTTCCTTCTGTAGAATCCTTGGTCAATATTTCCCACTCCGAAAAGCAAGGGAGTCTGTAAAGTTCAAGTAAGATCTTCATTTTACTTCATCAAAAATAAGGCAATTTTGTTTTTTACACATACTCTCAGATTTATGGAATAACCTAAATACAGGATGAGACATTGCAGCTTTGGTTCTAATAGCAGAGGACTGGAAACGACCTAAATGCCCATCAATAGATAATTAGTAAACTATATTATTGTGAATCTATACAGTGGAATAATGAGCAGCATTTACAAATGAGGAAACTCTGTATACATTGATTGATATGGAGCAAAAATAAGCCAATTTTTGAACTTAAGCAAATCTTGAAAACTTTGGGACATGTTGTCAATTGTTACAGGGCCTTTGGGGTTTACAGAGAAGTTTAAACTCTGCCTCACTGAATCCTCACAAAACTTTAAATATGGACAGCCTGAAATTTTAGCCTGGCTGGGCTTACACTTCAGAAGCTACATTCACAGAGGTCATTCCCAAGCCCAACAGAGGTGTCCACATTGGCCCAATAGACCAAAGCACTACCCACTGGGAATGAGAAAATACATGGGCATCAAGAAACCAAGCAACATAAGGCAGCTTCATTTTCTCCCCTGAGTGAGGCTGATGAATACATTTAATTCAAGAAGTAGATATTTTTCAGGCTGATTCCAACTGCAACTTTCTTGTGACCACTGTATAAATGTCATTAAACCATAGAAACTGAAAATTGCCATGTGAAAGCTCAGATTGCCAAGGTAAGACTATGTGCAATCAGTAGGCATAATGAGAAAGATTTGTGTACACTAATAGGTGAAGATATTTATGAAGTTACCGGGTAAGCAAATTGTAGGTTATTATGTATTGCATGATCTTTGGCAAATGTATATCTGAAAACGTGGATGACACAGATATAGACATATACGTGAAGACACAAATAAATCTAGAAAGTCAGGAAGATGAGGGACAACACATTTTTGGAGTGGTACCATGGAAGGGTGAAATTAGATGAGCAGGGGGGCACATTTACTTCTAACTTTGTGTGAATTTTAATAGTGGAACTGGTTGTTTATTTCCTTTTTGGTGTGATTTTTAGCACTTTTGTGTGATAAATCAGCATTAGTAGTAATAGTAATAGAATAAGGGTGCTTTTAAGAGTAAGTCACTTGTGTTCAAAGTCAAGTGACAGGTTTCTCTAGTATTGAAAGCCCCTACCCATTTGCAGAGTTCTTTGCAAACGACAATAATCCTGGGAAAAACAGAAGGTAGCAGGAAAAGAGAAAGAGCAAATGTAAGATGGATTGATTCCATCAAAGAAGTCAGAGGCGTGAATATACAGGAGCTGAGCAGGGCTGTTAAGAACACGACACTGTGGACACCATTTATTCATAGGTTTGCCAGCAGTCAACTCAATGGCATGGAACACACACCCATTTGCCTTGACCTAGCCTTGACCTTGCCCCATCCTACACTGACCTCAATCCCCAATGAATTCAGCTACTCTAAAATGGTAATAATTAACATTACTGATCGTACAGTAGGAGCTTCACTTCCCTTCACGGAACTGTCTACATTCTCAAGGGGCAGGTATTATAATTCCATTTCACAGATGAGTAAACCAAGACAGAGAAAGATTGAGTCATGTAACCAAGGTCCCTAGCTAGCCAGTATGAGAGCCAGAATGTGGTTTGGCACTTCCGTGATGGCAACCCTCCTGACTAGTATTTTCATACCACCCAAGGGCCTATGGGAAGCAGGCCTCCTGGACATTGAATGTTCCACACAAAAGTCATTTGAATTAAGTAAGATGTGTTTCATTTTGGGAAAAAAAATCTCTGCTTGAGCTCACCTGAAGATGGGTGGTCTCCAGTCTACTAAAATTGCCCATAAAACCAGAGCATCAACTTGCTGAAGTGCAAGCCAGAAAGAATAGGGTACCAAGGGAGGGTAGATGGGGGTGTTTTCAACACATTGTCACCATTCTAATTACTGCAAGTTTTGTTTTAAAGAGGATTTGAGCTGCAAAATGTGTCACTGCAGACAGGCTAAATTTTAATGATGTATCTTTAATTGTAAAAGTGAATCTCATGCTGATGAGAAGTGTGGAATCTATGAGCAGATTAAGTGTATTGAGTGTTGCGTGTCTAACAATTGGTGGTGTTTTGTTTGTGAACTGCTGGTTTAGTGTTGACTGGGTGAATTTTGGAATTATTATTATTATTGCCCCAAAGGGCTTCAAGTCACAAATAACCACAAACACTCCAAAGGCAACGACTGACAATGACAAATTATTAAAGCCTTCTTTCTGTTCTTTGCTAATTTTATAATATTATTTTCATAAAGATCACCAGCCATCATGTAGTGCCTGGAGTTAGTTTTGGTGTAATGTGTTTTGCCCAGGCTCTGACTCACATGTGTTTTGAAAAACTTAAAATAAAAACCTATGCAGTGGTTGGGGAAGAGAGATGAAAAGATAGAGTACAGAGAAATTTTAGGGCAGTGAAAATCCTTTGTGTGTTATTATGTGGATGGATATATATCATTATACATTTGTCCAAACCCATAGAATGTACTACATGAAAAGTGAATCCTAGTGTAAACGATGAATTATGGGTGATTATAATGTTACCCAAAGTCAATGTAAGATCATCATTGATTAAAAAAAAAAAAATCTCATCCCGGTGAATGATATTCATAATGGGAGAAGCTGAGCACGGGTCTGTGTGGGGGCAGAGCGTACATGGGAAATCTTTGTATCTTCCCCTCATTTTGCTGTGAACCTAAAACTGCTCTGAAAAAAATAAAGTCTTAAAAAAAAAAACAAAAAAAAAAACTATGCAGCTAACGATTTTAAAAGATTACCCCCGAACATTTTCTCTTAAACTGTAAGAGTCAGATTTTTACAAAGAGGAAATTCAAGCTGGCCTTTGATAACATTACCTTCTCCGCATCACAGTACCCTCCCTGCTCCAGATTAATTATGGGCCAAACCTCACCCTCAAGCTTGGAAAACTCTCTGTTGAAGCTGTTGTTTATTTTTTTTTTTTAGGGCTAATGGGTGGTTTGTAAGTTTCTTGTGCAGATCATTTGAGTCTAAGCACCATGATCTGCCTCAAGTACTCCACACCCAACCCCTTAGCTGCTGCTGCTTCTTTTTAAGTTTTTGTTTATTAGTTTCAAGTGTGCAAAACAATGTACTAGTTAGACATTTCACCCCTCACAAAGTGATAACCCCCTCCTCCGATCTACCACCCCGCTGACCTCGTATATCGCTGTTACAATTCCAATCACTCTATTCCCTGTGTTCTTAATCAGCCAGGATATTTCTATTTGACTGTAGGTGTGTAGCTCCCTTGATGTCTTTAAACAGAAGAACACCTGGTGCATCTGAAATGCACCAGTTTGTTGATTTGGGTGAAGTGTGTCACTTTCCTCTTTGTGCTCCTTTTTCTTCATCTGTAAAATGGGGATAATCATCTGCTGCAGAATTGCTGATACAATTACAGGCGATGATGGGCATTATGTGTTTAGTGCAGATCACGTATGGTTTCTTTCCTCTCCCAAGATATGCTTCAGAAACATGGAAATTGACGCACGAAGGAAGCAGAAGAGTCCATGAAGCAATTTTAAGGAAGAGGGTGGTAAACATCATCGTAAATCTTTTAGAAACTGCTTGAAAATGTAATAATTGTAATAAGAATGCCTTATTTAAGGGATAGCTGATAATGGGAGGAAATTGAAATACTGGAAACCAGTAGCATAGAAGATGGAGGGTGAAAACACCTAAGTTAAAGAATTTCATAGGTTGCTTTGATGATAAGAAAGGAGACAGACGGGTTGCCTAATTTGAGACTTTGTTAAGATAATTATGCTTGTTAAAAAATTTAAGGGTTACAACTACAGTAATAGGCATTATATAACTATCATAGAGGAAAAAAAGGGGGGAACTCCAAAACCTAAAACCAGCTAGAACAACCCAAGAGAAAGCAGGAAATGGGACAGAGGCAGGGATACATGCAAAAAAAAAAAAAAAAAGAAAAGAAAAAAGAAAAAAGAAAGAAAGAAAAAAAAGAAAAGAAAAGAAAAAGAAAAGGGAAAAAAAAGCATGGTAAATAGAAAACATAGTTGAAATAGATTCAAATCCACCAGACTAATATAAATTTAAAACTCATACCAATAAGCAATGTATGTAGTAAATCGTAGAGATACTTACTATTAAATGGTCAGGAAGGATAACTAATTGTGGAATATTAGTTGCCTTTGGTTTTGAGAGGGGATCGACCAGAGAAAATAAAAGCTTAAAGGAATAAAGCATCTGGAAAGAATTCTATCAGCCAGACACCAGCATGTGGAATTAGAAGATACTCATTATCTTTTTGTTGATGCTTTCAAGTTTATGAATATGGGACCAGCATTCCCATGGGAATTTTAGCCCTGCCTACAAGTCAAGTTCAGACATTCTGCTTAAAGGTAATAATTGCAAACAGAGAAAACTCTTTAAAGAGAACGAATTGCTGCTTTTCCTAAGGGCCTCCAAGGAACCAAAAACCTTCAGACATCCGAGGGATCAAGTTCCAGGACCAAGAGTATGACACTTCATTCTCAACTGTTCCTAGAACTCATGGCCTTCTTCCATGGAGGCTCCATTGTCAATTGGGCCCACAAAAACTATTTTCTCTTTCATGCTGACAACATTTGTTTTCCTTTTGCCTCCACTGTTGCTTCCTGAAATCTGTTTCCCAATATTTCACCCACTGTTCCTAACTTTTGACTCTCTTCTGAGGACAAGGCCACATTTCTGAAAGCTGTCAATGTCCCCTCTTCCCTCTGGGATAGCCCACAAAATGCTTCTCTCTGATTGGAGGAGTCAGTCACAAAATCAGATGCCATCAGGGGCCAGGCAGATAGAATAACTGGATGAGGCCACCTGAGTGGGGAGAGGGTGGGAGGTGGGCCTCTGGTAGCTAAATCCGCTGCAGACTTTCATCATTAGGGAATATGGCATAAAATAAACAGGAATAGGGCAGGGGTTTCCGAGGACACTGATTATGAAGATGGTTGAGACTTCCCAAGAGACTGCACCTAATCAACCCCTTTCAGATTCTCTTGGCTATATTCCTAGGAGTGGAATTGCTGAGTCATGTGGTAAATCCATGTTTAACATTTTGTTGAATTGGAAGACTGTTTTCCAAAGCAGCTGCACCATTTTACATTCCCACCAGCAGTGTACAAGGGGTCTCATTTCTCCACATTCTCACCAACCCTTGTAATTGTCTGTCTTTTTTATTATAGCCAACCTAATGGGTGTGAGGTGGTATCTCTCGTGGTGGTTTTGATTTGTATTTCCCTGATGACTAAAGGTACTGACCATTTTCTAATGTGCTTAATGGCTAATTTAAATTTTTAATATTGGATATGGATGGTTTCCAGCACAAGGAAGACTCTTCTCTTCAGGGGGTCCCAAATGTCTGCCCAGGAGTAGGACACTCATCCAGGATTTGAGACTCACTAGTTACTCATTTCCACTCTTCTGGGCTGGAGAGAACAGATCCCCAAGAAAGAGGCAGAAGGCCAGAGATTTATGCCTCTGTCTCTCTTTTCTCCCTTTCCTGTCAGCTGCAGCTGGGTGTCTCCTGGAACAAATTCCCTCAGACAAAATTCTCCACCAGACCATCAACTCAGGAGGACAAATGAGGAGCTTGTTGTTAAGAATTTGGGCCAAACCACCCAGAGCTTCCTGTGCCAGGTGAGCATGAATAGGGGCCGAAGTCACCCATTACTAACCCCTCACCCGTGACTGCCTGAGAGGTATTTCTCAGGCTTTAACCATGAAACCTGTTTCCTCTCTCCCCTCCGAAGTGTAGCCCAGAGAGGCATGATAAAATCACTCGGCAAATGGAAAATATTTATTTTGTGCTTATTCTAAGAAATGTGATCCATCAAAAATCAGCTGACAAGTCCTTTCATTTCCAGGGACAGTGTCCACACATTCCACGCTGCCTCTGGACCTAGAATCAGACAAAGCCAAGCCAGAGGCCAGTGAGGTCCCTACAGATGTCTTCATGGGTGACACTAGCACGGACTCAAGGTACCGCCTGCTCAGTCAGACTGCTTGCTTTTCAGCCCAGCTCCCTCATTCACTAGCTCTGAAAATTGGGCAAGTGCTTAACCATCTCTTAAAGCCACTTTCTCCACCATAAACAACAATAATAATAGTCCCTTTCTTCATAAGACTGTATTGAGTGTTAAAGAAGACAATAACTGCTTGGTTCTTAACAAAGAACCTGGAACATACCAATTAATAAAGAAAAATTAGATATTCATATGCTTTGGCTGTCAACTCTGAAAGGGAAGGCCCTTCCATTTCACAAATCTGATAAATGTTTATCAAACTCAACTTCTCATTAGCATATAAATGATTCGGAAGACAGGGATATACAACCTAGAAGGCAACATAGATTATGAAATGTAGTTAGTTTGGACCAAAATGTATCACTCATGAGTTAACTAATACTGGGTAGTTCGAAGGACTTGGTAAAATCCATATTTAATTTTTAAAATATCAACTGAACAACTACGGGATTGGGGTGCTGGATCTAAATGACACCAATATCCGCTATGAAACGGACTTAGAATTTGTGTAGGTGCTAAGTTCAAGGAGCTGCTTGGAGAGTCCACGTTGCGTTGGTTTGCACAGTGCCGAGCTCTAGGTAGAGCTAATTTTCCTGTACATTTCCTTTGTTAAGTGACAGTCAGAATAAAAATGAAACCAAGGTTCTAGGAGTCCAGTTTTTACAAACTGAATAGTGAAACCAAGTTTTTAAAGTATCAGAAAACTACGCTAAAACTGAAGCCAGGAGCAGCAAAAAGCAATTAGTTTGGAAACAGAAAATGAAAAGAAATATGGTAACTAATCTCACTGTGTTAGTTTCCTGTTTCTGCCATGACAAATTACCACCAATTTAGTGGCATAAAGGAACACAACTTTATATCTTAGAATTCTGGAGGTTAGAAGTCTGAAATGGGTTTTCAGGGCTGACATCAAAGTGTTGGAGCTCGAGGGGACAATTCATACCTGATCTTTTCCAGCTTCTAGAGGCTACCTGGGTTCCTTAGCTCAAGGTCCCTGTCTAGGAATTGTATCATTACAACCTCTGCTTCTCTCATCACATCCCCTCTGACCAGTCCTCCTGCTTCTGTCTCATGAGGACCCTTGTGATTACATTGGACTCACGCAGATAATCCAGGATAATCTTCCATCTCAAGATCTTTAACATAATCCCACCTTCAAAATCCCTTTTGTCGTGTAAAATAAGAAATTCACAGGTTCCAGGGATTAGGATGGGAACATCTTTGTGAGACATTAATATGCTGGCTATAGTCCCTAGCTGAAGGATTATTATGTGAAAGAGGTATAAGGACAGAGCTAATGCGGATAGGTTAAAGTGGCAAGGAGGCAGAAGTTGGCCCCAAATAGAAGAATCTCAGTAATGGCAAGAGGTGAGTTAAGATGGTAGGAGATTTTGTGGGTGATATAGACTCTTCTTCACTGGAATTTGGTCCCCATTTTAAACATTCACCTTCTCAATCTTTGTTGGGGGGTTGGATTATGTGGCCTCTGAGAGTGTTTCCAATTTTACGTGTCCTAATCTTTGTAAGTACCTTAACACAAGTGTTGAGGATTTGAAAGGTGTATCAGTCAGGATAGGTGAGGCTATGCTGGGGGAACAAACAGCGCCAACAGTCTCAGTGGCTTCAATCAACATATGCATTGTGTGACTATAGAAGACTCTGATAATTGTAGTCCCCCAGGGACCAATAGGGCCACAACCATCTCAAATCCAGCTAGCCACTGTGCTAGCAGGAAAAAAAAAGAAAAAAAAAAAGCTCTGGAGAGTCTAGAAAAAAACAATTAATGCTCAGGCCCAAAGATGGCACATATCACTACGCTGCAATTCCTCAGCCAGAACTAGTCACATGGCTCCAACTAACCGTAAGGAAGATAAGGACAGGCAATCTGGAAGGCAAAGGGCCAGAAACAGTTCGTGAGCAGAAACAATGACTACAGCAGTAAACAAGCCAATTTTTTTCCCTTCTCCGTCAATTCATGGGTTTTAGCCATAAACTGGATTTGTTTTGACCTCCAAAGTGTTCCTCTAAACACTTTACTGTCGGTCCATTTGTTCTGGGCTCACGGATGAGACAGGATTGTCTTAGGTATGCTCTTCTTCATTGATTTTTAGCTCCATAGTTAGGATTTCACTTTCAAAAGATTAATAGTAAAATGATGATGATGATGATGATGATGTTAATGAAGATGAGAAAGAATACTTTTTGAAAATTCACAGCTAAACATTATACAAAGCACTTTCTCCACTTATTTTCCTGGATCTTTGGCACAAGGGCAGGAGCACATGACATTTCCCATTTTATAGCATTTTCTATCATCAGACTTATGCAAAGACCATCCCCTTGTGTGGTTTATTGATGTGTTCCCACTCTTCACTTTAACAATCATAATGCCTTTTATATGATACCTTGACCTTGTGTATATCTTTGCAAAATGTATTGTTTGGTTCTTATGTAGGTAGTTATAATTACATAAAAGTTACCATCCTGTAAACTTGGTTCTGTTTGTTTCTTACATTCAGCACCATTTTTATAAGATTGTTCCATGTTTGTACATATCCGTCTCACACAGTTTATAGTTTGTAAGAGCCACGTGGTATTCCATAGTTCATGTCCACTTTATTTTACTGAATTTCCCCCTCAATGATGAAACTCCCAGGTAGCCTATAGTAGTTCCCTGATGCATTAAACTGGAGGTAGGCAAACTTTTCCTGTAAAGATCCAGATGGTAAGTAATTTGGCCTCTGTGGTCCTCTGTGGGCCCTAAAATCTTAGTTGCAAGAATTCAGCTCTGCTGTTATAGCATAAGACCAGCCATAGATAGTAGATAAATAAATGAGTATGGCCAGATTTGGCCCATGGACCACGGTTTGACAAATCCTGCTTCCAACAAAGCTCTGAGGAACATCCTTTATTTGTCCCCTTATGGACGTGTGCCATATTTTCTCTCAAATATTGCATAAGAGTGAGATTGCAGCATCATAAGGTACACTCAAACATCACTAGACTAAGAACTTCTGGGACTTGGTTTTGAATGGCTATCAGTCTAGATGGATCTAGTTCAGTCTAGACTGAGCTCTTAACAATAGTTCATGGACACAAAAGGTGTTAACTCACATCCCTCCCAACATTACTCAACTATCTTAGTTTTTGTCAATATGTAATAACTCATTGCTTTTTTTCCCCATTCACATTTCTCTGTTTACAAATGAGTTCCAGTATACATCCACATATTTATTGGTCATTGACACTGCCTTTTCTGTGTATTATTGCCTGCACATGACTTTTCCCTTTGTTCTCTATATGTTGGTGATTTGTGGTAGTTTTTATGCATTTTACATAGTAGTCCTTTTTCAGTTTTCAAACTTACAAGTCATAGTCAAGGAATTTCTCCCAATCTGTGAACTACCTGTGAATTCTATCTGTGGTGTTTTAGAATCAGGAATTCTTAATTTTGATCGCATGTGACTTGTGCTTTTCGAGGCTTGTTTACGAAATCTGTTCACACTCCTCGGTCACAATAATGGTATTTTCTTTGATTAACCTTAGAGTTTCACCTTTTATATTTTGGTCTTTAATCCATCTGGAGACGCCTTTATTTATAGGGAAGGGATTTCCATTGTTATCCATAGAGTGAGTCAGGTGTTTCAGCACCAGTAGTCAACACTAATGGATAAAACTTTGTCCATTGAGTTCTGTCATCATCTTTATCATATATGAACTGTTCGGATATACATGCATCTATCTGAAAGCTTTCTTTTCTTTTCCACTGATGTAGTTACCCATTTTGTGGCACCTATCATCTTGTTTTCATTTCTATGGCTTTGTGATATATTTTAATATTTGGTGTAGCCTATCTCTCCACTTTGCTCTTCTTTTCCAAAATTTGCTTAGCTATATATGGACCTTTACATTTCAATATACATTTTGTATGCATTTGTTTATTCTCTAGATCCTTAAAAATATCCAGCTGGGATTTTTATTGTGACTGTATTGAATTCACAGTTTAATTGGAAGATGAACTGTGATAGCTTTACAATATTAAGGCAGCTCATTCATGAGGCTGGAATATCCCTCAAATTATCAGACCATCTTTTATATACTTTTAACATTTTTTCCATACCTTTTTTGCACACTTTGTAATTCTTACACACTTCAGAATTCTTGTGAAGGTTTGGAATGAACTTTTCCTTTCTTTTTTCTTTTTTTTTTTTTTTTGCCATCTAGTTGATTTTTGCTCCAATAGGGAAATACGATTGTTTTCGTGGGTCGATTCTTCTACTTTCTCATACTGTAATCCTCACAAGCAACCTTCCTAGAGTGGTGCTGTCATCCCATTTAATAGATGATGAAGTGAGGAAACTAGCCCAAGGTCATTCAGTTACTAAAGTGCGACACTAGTGTGCGATGCTAAGCAATGCTTCCCATCACAGAATGTTGGTTGTGGGGAAGGGTAAATAGCGATAGTCCATGTAAAACTCCCTGGCACAGAAGGAAGTGCTCGATTTACAAAATGGAAACTCCCCTTGCAGATAGTATTCTTTGGTTATTCCTCTACTGACGCCTGCTGACTCCCAGGAACACGGCTGAGGCGAGGCATGTGGTGCTGGGCCCGGCTAATCACAGTAAAATAGGAAAGAACAGCTTCCTTTCCCAGTGGGCCATTCTAACACATCCCTCCACCAAGTTCAAACCAGCCCTGTCGGGGCAGCGAGATGCTCTGGATAGCACTTCCCCAGACTCCCTGGCTGGGCTGGCACCTCCTGTCTTTCCCCTTGTCATTTTTGCTGAAGTCTCGCCCCAGCCCCCACGTTAGCTCCCACTTGGAAGTCTCCTGTCTGGAGCCAGTGAAGTTTGTCTGCTTTTTTGGGTTTGGCTAATAAATTGGGATCGTGGGGTCAGGCAACAGGAGACCTGGCACCCAGGGAGACCCTGACACCGATTTTATTAGATTTCTCTGTGCTGGGCCTGGGATGCCATCCCAGCAGGGAGCCCACAATCGCTCAGTAACCAATATTTTTGTCGTCTCTGGTTTGACAAGGTCATTTTTTACTAGAGGAGGAAAAATCCCACATTAATTATACAAGCAAACTGGGGCCAAGGCCGTTAGAGCTAGCCTCCCTCTTCTGGGACGGGGGGGGTGGGGTAGGAGAGGAGGTTGGCTTCCTCGGTGAGAGGAGAGTAAAGCGGGAAAGAAGAGAGAATGTGTGGAGTTTGGAATTTTCAGACCCTCTGTCTCTGAAATACATATGTGCTGTCTAATTCAGGGTAGTCTTCAGAATGTTTGTTTATGTAAAATAGACTACACAGAGACTGAGTCAAGGACCATGCATGATCATGCATTCATTCATTCATTCATTCATTCATTCATTCATTCATTCATCCACACACTTCCATAAAGCACCTGTTAGGCATTGAGGAGGAAAAAATGAAGCATAGTTCTTGTATTCTTACTAGTTCTCTCAGTATCGTCTAAGTGTAAGGGCTAGTTCTTGGTACCCCAGGATCATGGTAAACCAACCCAGACCTGGGAAGGCATGGTGAGCCTGCCATCCCTCTTCAGCTGAAAGTTAGGAAGTTCTTGCTCTTTTCTTAGTAGGTCCCCATGCCAGACCTGCACATTCTGAACTATTAATGCCATCACACCTTTTGGGATAGGGATTGCTGTTTGATTGAACTAGAAGGAGTTAAGTATAACTCAAAATCTAACTTGTTTCTTTGCTCATAAAGATGGAAGCACAAATGGAGGCTCTTATTTCACGCCTGGCAATGCCTCTTCCAGAAGTCACAAAGATTCAATCAATCTGTGAACATTTACATTATGTTCGTTGGAGTGAACTAGACAGGTTTTCTGCATCCCTTCCCTCCATAACCCCATTGACCATCGTCCTTTATGCTCTGCCTTATAATTGGGCAGAGTCTTTCATCCCCCACTATTATCATTCTCCCTACTGAGCTGTCTGTTCTGAAGTCCCTGGGAAGCCCTGGTTTCCTGTGTGCAGGCTGCTCTAGTAGCCATGACCTTGACTCATTGGATATTTTCCACCTCCTGAGAGTTCTCTTAACTATACTAGTTCACTTCATCTCCATTCAACACAAGAGCCTTTCTTCTTCTGCCTGCATCTATTTCCCACTCACACCCGACTCCTCTGAGGCTAGACCCACCATGCCCTCTACAACAATCTACAAAGAACGTGATACAGAGCAGCAAAACAGCTCTGGCAGAGGGCATGCGTTCCCTGTGGCATCTGCCAAAAAAGTATCTAGAACAGCAGCATGACACCGTGACACTAGGACCTGGGTCTTTTTCCCAGTTCTGCCACTGAGTGGCAATCCACAAGTAACTTAATCTCTCTGAACATTTTAATCCTTCGCTGAAAAATACAGATAGCAATAAAATCTCTCCTAAGGAGGCAGAGAGTCCTATGCAAGTCAGGTGATCCATGCAAAATTATTGAAGAATGGTGGTCATCAATAGTGTTGCTCCTCTGGGAAGTCCTCTTCCTATCTCAGTTTCAGTAAATGATCTGAGTACTTGCTTTTATTTAAAAAAAAAAATCAAGTTCATCTGGTATAAACGCAGCATCTTCCCTTTATCTCCTTCTAAATATTAATGGAGGTATGTTTCCTTCACTGTCTCATAATTCCTCTGTATCCTACACCATTTTCCCTCCCTGCTTTGTAAGATGAACAAAGTGCTCTAAGGCCTTCCCTAAACCTCTCCAGGTTTGTCTGGAACTCTCTTTTATGAACCTTCCAGTATAGCCACTGATCACCCATTTTCCCAGCCTGGAATGCCCCCTCCTGACTCCCATGTTTTCCTCGTTCTGCCTTTCAATCAATTCTAATCCTTCCAAAATGACATTGCTTGCTAGACGTTCATATGTTAGTTATTGCTGTGTAACAAAGGAACACAAACATAGTGGCTTCAAACAATGCACCTTTATCATTTCATAGTTCCTGGGGGTCAGGGATCCGGGCACAGCTAAAGATGGGTGCTTGGTGTCATAGTGTCCCAAAGGTCAATCACACGTGTTACCCAGGGTTGAGATCTCATCCGGAGGCTGGGCCAGGGAAGGGTTCAATTCCAACTTCATGTCACTGATGGTAAAACTCAGTACAAGTGCTGGATACATCGAACCAAAGAACCATCCTGGGAAAGCATGTACAGTGCAGGATGACCAATGAGGGGGACATTATAATTGCCCAGGTGAGGGAGGATCTATGAGGAAACATTAGGCCACCCCCAACAAACAACAACAAAAAAATCTCTCTCTGCCTCAGTTTCCTCTTTAGAAAGTGAGACTGAAAACACATAGTTATGAGAAGGCTTGAATGAAATAGTACTTTGAAAGTGCTTAAGCTAAGGCCCAACATGAAGTCAGTGTTCTGTAGGTGTTAGCTATTTTATCATTATCATGTGTAATCTCCTTCCTTTGTGTTTGCCTGCCCTGGCTCACATCCTGTTGTTTTCGGCTCTCCTATGGACTTTCCTGGCTCAGAAACACAGCGAGCACCTCTCCCCTGCTGACTGAGATCCCCGCAAAGCTGCGCTGATGGGCCTGCCTTTCTGGCCGAGCCTCTGCTTCTGATGTGGTTCCACAGGAGCCAGCGAGAGTATCCTCATTCTGGTCATCACCTCCACGCTGAGCTCAGTGCTGGGCTCTGACGGTGAGTGACTGACTCCCTGGTCGGCCCTTTTATTGTGGTTTTTCTGATTGGTTCAGGATGGCGGGGCCTTTGCCTACCCACCCCCCCATCCCCAAGTGAATTTCCAGTCTTGCCAGAGGTTGAAAAGAGAGTGACTGAGTCATTAGCTCCTCTGGCAACAGCCCCTGGCAGTAGTTCAAGGCAGCTTAGAAAACAGGGCAACAAGTGGCTGCAATATGTATTTCAAAAGTCTAGCAGACAAGAAAAGGAAATTAAAACCAGAAAGAGCAGGGATGGCTAATGTCTGAACCTGGGGGCACATCTAGACACCATTAGGCACCGCAGATGATGCTCCCAGGCCCTCGAAGTAAGGGACATGGGAGGGTAGTGCCAGCAAAGGAGCTGGGGTGGAACAGCAAAGCGGAGGCCCAAGGACTCTCTTGCAAGGTGAAGGGGGCGTGATGTACAGTCATATTTCCCCAATTGACTCTCAAGTTGGGAGCTCTTAAGAGGACACCTATGAAAAAGTGAGGTGATAATGTTTATCGTTTGAATGTGGAAATGTTCCATGTCCTGCCTTAGGTTGACCTTAGATCTAGAGTGAGATGGTCCCCCATCTCTGGGCATCTGTACTTGTCTATCTACTCCAGGGAAGGGTTCTGGTTGGTTCTGGGAATATGTGCCCATCCCATGAATTAATCACAACTGCAACAGAGTGGGAAACTGACATCAACAGTCCCACTAAGAACAGTCCAAAAGAGGGGAGATAGTTTCGCCTAGGGGATTCTAGACTAAAAACAAATAAAAGAAAAATATACTCAGTAGGATTACATCCCACTAAGGTCTTAGTCATGACCTTCAGAAAAGAGAACTAATTTGTTGGCACCAGGGGCTTTATTTACACTCCTTCACCTCCCTTTGACCAAACTCAAAGCCAATACTGATCATCATTCAGGGCACTCCTTCCTGGTGAGCCCAGATGTGTCTTTGAAAACAGTGCCCAGGCACCTCCTCTACTTCTCTGACTATTTACCTTCCATGAGTTCCATCACAGCCTTCAGACCCACCCAATCATCTCTCTAACATTACAACCGTAAAGAACTAGAAAAAGAAGAACGAAGCGCAACGTCAATAGAAGGAAGAAATGATAAAAATTAGAGCAGAAATAAATGAAATAGAGAACAAAAAGAAAAACCCCCACAAATTTGTTAACTTATAGATCTAGAGGTCAGCCGTCCCATTCGGCTATAATCAAGATGGCAGAGGGATGTTCTCCTTTGAAGCAGCAAGAGTCTGTTTCCTTGCCTTTTCCAGCTTCTAGGGATCATCCACAGTCCTTGGCTCATGGACCCCTCTTCGGTCTTCAAGAACCCTCTGACCATTCTTTTATAGTCATATTGCCCTCTGACCTCAGCTTCTGAATTCATCCAGGAAATGTGCTTAACTTACAGGGAATCATGTGATTAGAATGGGTTCATCTGAATAATCCAGGATAATGTTCTCACCTCAAGGCCCTTAACCTTAATCACATCTGCAAAGTCGTTTTTTGCTATGTAAGAGAACATTTTTGAGAAATAGAACGTGGACATCTTTGGGGTCGGAGGGGGGAGATCATTATTCTGCCTACTGCATATGATTTAAACAAACAAATAAATAAATACCACAAGAAACAGCAACTATATGGGTAACATATAAGATTTTGTTTTTATTATTTAAGTCCTTAAAATAGAATTGACTGTTGAAACAAACTAATAACCATGCAGTCCATGGTTTCCAACCTATATGAAAGTAAAATATATATAAACTAGCACAAAGGCCCAGAGGGATGAAGTCTAAGTATACTGTTTTGAGGGTAGAATATACAGGAAGTGTATAATATAATTTGAAGGTAGATTGTGATAAGCTAAGAATGTGTACTATAAACCCTAAAGCAACGACTAAAGTAAAATAATGAAAAGAGATTTATAGTTAAAAGAAACAAAATGGAATCATAAAGAGTACTCAGTTATCTCCAAAGAAAGCAGAAAAAATAAAAACAGAACAATGAGATAGATAGTAAACAAAGAGCACTATAGTAAATTTAGACTGAACCATATCAACACTATAAATGCAGATAATTTATACACCCCAATTAAAAGACTGAGATTGTCAGACTGGATAAAAAAAAGTAAGACATAAATAAATTCAATGTTCTGATTGGCTCAGGCCTGGGTCACATCTTGCACCCTTAAATCAGAGTTGGAGCCCCAGAGAATACAGGCTTAGAGTAGAGAAGATGTGGTTCCCCAGAAGGCCATCTTGGTTAGGATTTCTATAACATAAGAAGAGTGAATGGATACTGGGAGGAAAAAGTTAACAGTTGTCCTCTTCAATGGCTCTTCCTAATGTGAAAAATGTTTTTTTTCCCCGTGAAAGCCAACTTTAAATTAATTCCTCTCTTGATCCTTTTAAGAGGCTTTCACAAAAGAAATTCTCTCTTCCTCTTCTCTTCTTTTCCTGGATCTTTTGCGCCTCCTTTCTCACTAGATTTTCATTTGTGTTTATCAGTCAGTCTGGCTACCTTAAGTATGAAAATCTTATCTAATTTGACCAAACGTAGCCTATGAAATGTTCAGAAAGAGGACTATCTTCAAATACATCTCCTCCAGACTGCCAACTGCACAGAGTACACTATGTATCCACTCTCCCATTCATTCATTCGTTCTTTCACTCATTCATTACCAAGCTCAACTGTCACCACCTCTGTGAAACCTTCTTTGATCGATCCTCCCATGTCGTGGTGGCCACACTTTTCTCAGTGCTCCTGAAACATGTTTGAAATCCCATGATGTGCTTTTTCTTTCTCTCTCTCTTCCCCAAATAGTGAATTGTTTACCATAGAGAAAAGCTTTATCATTATAGTGCCTTGTGTCTAGCAGGAAGCCCAGTATATCACAGACTCTTAGGAAGTATTTTCTGAACTAATCAATAAAGAGATAAATGAATGAATGCTCCTCTGTTGCATGGCAATATCCCATTCTCCCTACCTGCCTCTATGTCCAAGAAGGCTAACAGGTTTCATCCTGAGGGTGTACTATAAATAATATGTAGTGTCTGGAGCTTTAGCTTCATAAGGATCATGAGATTATGCCTGGGCTCAGTAGAAAGTGCAACAATTGATTAGTGATGTCTGGCACGGTTGCTGGAATGGTGAGAACACACATGATGAACCTCTGCAGATGCTGCCTTTTGCTATACCTTCTGGCCAGTTTTGTCTGCTGACCAGCTTACTGGTCATATTCCAGTGCTGAACCCAGCAGAGTCCAGTCTAGACACAAAAGATTTTTGTCAAGGGATGGCCAGGATCATCAAGAAACAAAAGTTGTACCAGGTCAATTTTCTTATAAATTCCCAATGAAGAAAGGTATTGGGGTCAATGATCTTGGCATCACTGATCAATCAATCCAGTCACCTGAACCCAGAACCCAGCTAAATGTTGGCTCCTCTTGGGGTTACCACAACCCAGCAGACAAAGGCAAATACAGCTGGACCCTCACATATTTCTCCCTGCTTCTACATCCTTAGCCTATTTTTATCTTTTACAGAAATTACAGGGCATAAACCACTTCCTGTGAATACCAGTCCCTGCTCAAATTTCTCTTCCTGGGAGGGAAATATTTGCTGACATCCAGCTGAACAGTTCTCTCTTTAATACCCTCCCCTCTCATGGAGCCAAGCAGAAAGCTCCAAGTGCATCTAAACCTTCCCAGTGTGGCCCTGTTGGAACATCTCCCTGAGTCAAGAGCAGACACACTGCAGATGTTCCCTCCCTTCATCACACAGCATCTACTCTGCCCTGGCCGTTTATCTCCTTCTCACCTTCCTTTAACTCATACCTGACTTCCAGGTGATGGACACATGCACACCTTTTGCAGCCTCCCCAACCAACCTTCCCAGAAGCAATTCGAGGTGTCCATCTCTGTACACTATCCACACACCAATGGAACTCTTGGCACAGGTTTTGCTTCTGGAGGATATAAAGGAATAGTGTGTGTGCTTTATTCTGTGTGCTTCTCACCACTCTGGCTTTCCCGGGTCTCTGTTCCCTTCTCAACTGCTGCAGTGGGTTTTCCCAAGAGAATCTGTACTGTTCGTGGTCCCATAATTTAGTCCTATTTTTGTACTAGTACTGTCCGTTTTAGGGGTGATAGCTCACACCTGGGAGAGCACACCTGTCTTGTATCTTCCAGACAATGTTCACCGTGGGTCCAACCAGCAGACACCAAGGGCATCTCCTCCAGACAACTCACTTTATCCTGACACTTAGTTGTGCATTTCTCATTCTCAACTTAATTACTGGTACACACAGGAAGGAAGAGAGAAGATGCAATGGTCCAAACCTCAGGTAGCCCTGGAGCCCTGCCTTTGCTCTACCCCGAGGAATTCTGGGTCCCTGAAGGCCAACAGCGCCATGTTTTCTTCCTGCTATTAGGAATGGAACTTCCCCGCGAACTGCTCTGAACTCATTTCTCTCATAGTTTGCATCCCTGAGAAATGAGCTTCTCCTGTTCCTTGACAGAAATTTTAAAAATAGGTGTTATTTTCCAGAAAGATGAGTTTCCTGAGCTTCATATAGCTGTATCCATGGAGGGTTTAATTGAAGTTTGGAAAAGCAGACCAAGACCAGAAATCTGTGTTGGCACAGGGCCTAGAAATACTTCATAAATGCTTGTTCGATGAATGGGTGAATAAATGAATGAATTGATTTGTGCCTGCAAGTGTCTACAGTTCTGTTTGTATCTGTCCTACCTCCATCTCTTTGAACTGGATTTGTACATGGCTACACACACACACACACACACACACACACACACACACACACGCTATACTCAAAATTGATTAAATGAGTCTTGGGGTCTGATTGCACAATCTCCCTGTTCTTTCCTGGAATGCCCCTGACCTATCTTGAGTGTGAGCCCTCTGTGCTCAACTCAGATTTTTCCACACCCTGATCCCTTGGCAGACTGTGTGCGGTTCTTCTTTTTCCCAAGGATACACGGGGGGAAATGTATGCATAGCATTCTGGGCATTCCGGAAGTAAAATGTCAGGCTTTTGTACATGTGTGCATGTGTGAAAGGGGATCACGCAGATAAGTTCCGATGCTCAGATTCTGGACCACTCCAGGATTTACTCAGTATTTTAGATCCATCAGCTGGAGCCACTGCTATCTTCCTCTTGAAGCTCTGAATCCTTTCATCCTGAGCTAATTCCACTGAAGGACACCCTACGTTAGCTTTGGTAAACATTCCACTAGATATGCAGAAGAGAAACTGTGGGAGTTCTAGGGCAGAGCTCTGCAAAGCAGAGGCCTTAGAATGGAAACATCAGAGAAAGCAAATTTGTCTGCAGAGTCAGAACACTGAGTTCGAATCCTGCTGCTACCATTTACTAAATATTTTACCTTGAGCCAGTTATAACCTCTCTGGAATCCAATCTTTTCATCTGGAAAATGGTAAGAGCAATAGTACCAACTTCAAAGAGACACTATGAAAATGGATTTAGATAATCTGTACAAGCATTTAGCATGCTGCTTGGCACATAATGACCACATTCCCCAGGCAGGGGAATTCACTACTTAACCACCTCGTTGAAGAGTAAAAAGTCAAAGCAAACTCTCCTAAGAATATCAAGTAGAATCTGGGCATCCAGACCACATCCTTGGGATATGGCCGAGATGAAGATGGGAAACGTAGAATGTTCTAGAAGGGAGGATGTTAAAGTGGGAGCTCAAATTCCAGACTTTTATAGCAGACCCAGAACTCTCTAGATCAAAAGATAAATGTTGGCACAATAAAAATGAAATAGGCTAAATGCAATGTGGTATCCTGGATTGGGTCCTGGAACACACACACACACACACACACACACACAATGACAATAGTGGGAAAACTGGTGAAATCCGAATAGAATCTGGAGTTTAGTTAATAGTGATCTATCAATGTTGGTTTCTTAGTTCTGACAAAAGTACCATTGTTATGTAAGAAGTTAAGATTAGAGCAAGCTGGGTGAAAGATATACATGAACTCTCTTCATTAGCTTCGAGATGTTACTGTAAATCTAAAGTTATTCCAAAATTAAAAAGTTTATTTTAAAAAATCAAATAGATCCATTTGGCTTTTGGAGAACTTTCCAGATGGACTCATTTCTTTAATTTTTAGCTTCCTGGGTAATACCTGAAGGGGATGCAATGCCTGAGTTCTACCCTCCGCCCTGGGTGAAACCAGCATGAGATTCACTCGTGCTGCCTCATCTTGGCTGGTTTTCTCATTTCTCTAGACCCGGCTGTAGCACAGAAGGGCCTGCCACAGGCCAGAGCCTGGTCACCAGCTTAGCTTAATCTGAGAGAAAGATGAGGTGTCAGAAGGGAAAAGTGGCCAACATTTGATTTTCCTGAGCTCATGTTTCTTAGAAAAGTCAATGAATGTCTCCTGACCATGCACACCCTCCCCCTCACACATCGTCCCCTTAGGACAATGTTCCTGGCTATGGTTGTGAGAATTCATAGTGGCTACTTGAAAACCTTGATACAGGTCCCTGGATCTGCAGCCCTAATGGATAAGACAAGAGGTAAAGAGGTCAAGACAGCATTTTATGAACCAATTACACTGATTCAAGGATGATTTTAAGTGTTTTACATACTTATGGAATCTCATCCCATGAAATGAGGAAACTGAGGCTCAGAAACTAGAGGACCTGCTCAAGGCCACATGAATAGATTTAAGGAGCTGCATAGAGGTGCATTCACATAGTAAATCAGTTTCTCCTTGCTTCCCTCAGATACCTACACATATGCATGTAGGCACACCGCCTCCCAAGAGGTCAAAACATCTCTGACTTCACTAAATATGTGCTGGGCAATTGTGTTAAGTGCTTGACATGCATTGCATTCGAACAGCACTTACCTGTCGTTAACTCCACTTTACAGAAGAGGTAAAGAAAGCCCAAAGAGCTTTAGCAATTCACTCAAAATGTATGTAGTTTATAAAATCACAGGGCTGGCTGGCATCCACACTCAGCCAGCCTGATTCCAGACCCTGAAATTGTAATCATTTCATCACTCAAGGAGTATTTGCAGAATGAATGGATGAGTGAGTGAGTGAGTGAGTGAGTGAGTGAGTGAGTGAATGAATGAATGAGTGAGTGAACAACTTTGCAAGAGGAGTGCATGCTGGTCTCAATAATACTGTGCCCTGGATCTGATCTCTAGACTCTGTGAGATAATTCCAAATCCTGCTAGAAAGTCAGGTAGAAGCTGTGAATCTCTCTAGTTCTTGGTCAGGATTTGGGGGGATACTGAGGAAGCCAAAGGCATAAGCAGAGAGAAAAAAGAAAGGACTTGTCACCACCACTGACTTTATTTAAAAATGAGCTGAGCAGTGATGACAGCTATAAACCGACCATGTCTAATTCTTTAGAGCAGAAATGGTGGAAAGAATAAGAGGAGGGGTTGGAAACCACCATCTCTCTGTTCTCCACTCTAGCATGTGGCTCTTACCAGGCAAGGTCTGAAAAGGACAGAAAAATGCTCCACAAGAAAGTCTCCAAAGTATCTTTAAAGTTGTGGTAGGTATGGATGGAGCATACAGACTACAGGTTGGGTGTCAGGCAGGTATTTTAGCAGATGGCCGAGCTGAGCGTTGTCTCCTGTGACAGTCCCATCCAGACTAGTCTGTGTCCTGCTCCTCTGCTGTCCTTTGTCTTTCCTCCGTTTTCTTGGGGACTTGACAGCTACTTAATGTGGGATAAGGAGAAATATACCACCCAAAACATTTTAATTGATACAAAGAATACAAGAGGCAAAGGAAATCTCATTTCTGCTTCTCGTTAGCTGTGGGTATGTGACTTTGAGTAAGATAGTCGGCCCCCTGGGGCCTCTTTCTTTATCTAAGAAATGGTCCCTGACTCCCATGGTTATTATGAGAACTAGACATCATCTCTCGAGGGTCCCGAGCACTGTGCATGACCGAGTAGACACCATATACAACTTGCTTTGATATTTTTAATCTTTATGGTCATCACTGTCTATTTTATAAAACCTGTTTACTTCAGCAGAGTCTCATAGCCACATGCCCTCCAAACACAAGAACTGAGGCCACATGTCCCCAATATCCTGATACCACCCAGGCAGATGAAAGCTCAAGCCTTAATAGGGCTTATCATCAGAGTGGAGAGATGAGACGGTTCAGCTGGGCTGGAAAGAGAAATAGTGTGTCTAAGCTGGCAGAAGGGGGCCTGTTGAAGCCTCTAAGATCATTGCCTAATCCAGTCAGCTAGAGAGGGAATGCCATCTCAGATTCAGTTGCTCCAAAAAGATGGTGTTTGTTATCGATAGTCCTATTGGCTATGAAATGTAACCGAGCTCTAGACATGGACAGACTGATTAGCAAGAATACCCACCACCAACAAACACAAGACTAATTAAACCTTATCTTTTGGAGATTTCGCCTTTGATTGTTTTTTCTTCTGCTTGGTCTACCTCTAATGGATTCATTTTAACAATACGACAAAACACAGTATTACCAAAGAGCCTGTCCCAGAACTGAAGGTGGAGCTGCAAAGGCTGGGGAGAAGTTTAGTCCCTCTCAATCATAGGTGCCTCCTGGCCAGGACCAGAATCCATGAGATGACAACCAGTGCTCTGCGCATCCTTGCCCACATAGGATACAGGACAGGGCTTTTGATGGGGGAACACTCTCCAGGTGACATCCTTGGGAGAGGGATGGGTGGTCCTGGAACTTCAGGATGGCAGTTTATGAAAAAGCAGAGTGGAGAAAACTGTATAACACCAACTCCAGCAATAATGATGGTGACCAAATATTAATAAAAATAAATAATAATGATACCACCACCACCAACAACAGTAGTATCAAATATCTAGATGGAATTTTAACACCAGACACATGGAAAAAGGAATTAGAAGGGAAGAAAAGAGATCTCATAGCTAGTACATAAGTGTCAGAGGTGGACCAATGGACCAGGGTGAGTGGGGGAGGGGGCATCAGGCTGGACTGGGGGTTTGTCTCCACCAAGTCGGGATCCCACCCCATAGAGGGTGGCCTAATTTACCCTGGACTTTTGTTCTTTGGACCCATTTTCTATAAAACTGTGTCTTTTCTTCCTTCTTTCTGGTTTTCCTTATAGTACTTCTCATCTGGCTTGTTTGTGTGTCCTTGTGTATTCGTTCTTCTTAAGCTGGGAGTGTTTTGGGTTTTTTTTTCTCTTTTTTGAGGCAGTTGTTTCTAATAAATCCTCACTTGTTTTCTTTAAGTTGCTCAGTTATTTTAAGTTTCCTCTTCCCCAACCCTCTGTCTGCATTTCTGCTTCCCATCTGGGCCACTTGGTCCTCTCCATTTCTGGAATGAAGACAAAGGAAGGTATCAGACTGAAATGTACAGGGCGCAGTCTGTTGCTGGGAGCAGAAAGGCATGGGGAAAGAGTAAATCACATCTGTTGATCTTTCCAGAACTTTTATTCTGTCTCAGGTTGACTAGTAGCAACAAAGCTGGAGACACCTTGACTGACCATTAGGACAATCCATTTTCCTGGATTCTGTGAAGGCAGTCCTAGTTACATGTTGAGTGTGACCCTCAATCTGAGCTTGCGTGTGTGCCTATCAGTCAGGGTCACAGTAGAAAGCAGATGGCACACTCGAGTTGGTCAATTTAGTAAGAGTTTAATAAAAGGATGACTTACAAAGGTGTAGGAAGGCTGTAGGGCAACCACAAGGAGCAACACAATGTCCTGGAGTCAGCAACACAGCTGTTACCACCTGCAGTCTGAAGGGATGAGGATACGGAACAGTCACAGAGAAAGGGCCACGTCACAGGAGCTGCAATCTTGGCCAACGGAGGCAGCAAGCCTTGGTACTCATAGGAAGGGAGAGGGCAGAATATAAGCTTTCACCCCACTCTCATTCTTTCCTGCTGGAGATCTTCCTTGGCTGCCCTCAATCAGAAACCAGAAGTCAAGAGAACCCATTCAGGTTGTCAATATTGGTGACTTCTGCGTCACAGACTGGGGTGAGAATGGGTGGAGAATAGATCTGAGGGGTAAGTGAATGTTATTCAGCAGAATGAGCATGCATGTCCATATGTCTCTGTGCTCACATATATATGCACTTATGCACATACGAGTAAGTGTGAGCTAGGCGGATGAAAATAAATAATTGATTTTTCCTTAAGGGAAGGGTCTGTCAGGAGCTACCCCTTGCTCTGTTTGGCCTATAAAGGTTACTGAGTATCTTGTTTTCCTCTAATTTTAATTACTGAATGTCTGAGAAATAAAGCAGAGTACTGGCAAGTGGGAGTCTCCTCTGCATTTATATCTGAAAATATCAAGACAGCAAAAGATTTCAATCTAAAAATGAGATATGTCCAAAGGAAAGACCTGTTCTTGCTTCTAAAGAACTCACTCCAAGAGAAGGAAAAGTAAAATCAAGGTGAATGCTTCTGTTTGAAAAGAACCTTTGAGAATAGAACCTTATTCCAATGATGGGGCATCAAGGAAAGAGGGGCTTTTTCTGGGAGGTTCAAGTGAGAATGGAATCAAGAACTGGATTGAGTGAAGAGCTCAGAATTAAGAGATTCTGAAAGTTGGTAAGCCACATAGAGTAGTCACATTACACAATCTCTTTAACACAACGCATTATCCATATCCCCGTTATATCACCATTACTTTGGGGAGTGTTATTGGCATTTCTCTCTCTATCATTAGGTCATGAAGGTCTTATTGACCACTATATCCTTAACGTCTAGTTGGGCATAGAGGAGGCCCACAGTAGTCTGTTGGACAAGTGAACACTGATATCTGTCCATTTCAAGGACTTTCCATGGGTTCACCTGTGAATTCCACTTAGTTGGGCCAGGAAAGATCTATCCAGGCCATTCAGGCTTCACTTTAACCTACTGGTCCACAAGATCTAGGCTGTGAATTTACTCTCATACCCAAGGGAAGGCCATCTCTTTTGTGGGTTTTCAGTTGGATAAGACTCACCACATTTGCCCTGGATTCATCCCCAGGTTCTGTATTCTTCACCCAGCCTTTTCCAAGGCCCAGCTCATTAGGTTCTAATTTATTCCTCTGCCTTTGCTTCACCTACATCCTCTTTTGAATCCAGGCTTCAAATTGACCACTCCATGTATGTTGCTTTTTTTTTTTTTTTAAGTCACAGTTTCCTTTTTCACTTCTTCAAAGAATTTACTTCTTTAATTTCATTTTCTTAGGTATCTATCTGTCTATCTATCTGTCTGTCTGTCTATCTATCTATCTATCTATCTATCTATCTATCTATAGATACCTGAGACAGGAAAAGGAGATATAAATATCCATTTGGTATCTAAAACTTGCTCTTCCATTTCCACAACCACTCTACTATTACAAGTTTCATCTTATAAAGGAGCAAGCTGATTATCACAAAAATGATATGACTTATCCAAGGTCTCATGGTGAGTCAGCAACAGTTATGAAATTTGAACCATGATCAGTGTGACCAAGCCTGCATTCCTTCCAGTCTATCCATAATAAAGGCGACCCACTTCACCCCAAGTCCTTCTGTAAATGTATCACCCCGAAAGGACGGGAACTGAAGAACAGGAAGAACTGCCTTTCCTTGGCAAACCCCATTGCCATTAGAATTTCATTTAGATTTAATAAAATGCTTAATGAATCTTAATTAAACCCAAATTGAAATTAAAAATGGTTTAACAAGGTTTAATAGTGATGTGAGAGATCACACAATTCCACTTCAATAAATATTTTCCTAATAACAAATAACCATTTCATTAGTGAGGAAAAATGCTGTCATTAAGCCTAAATTAAATTAAATTATCCATAATTTACTGGCATAGTTAACAGTATACGTTGATGAAAAATACAAAGTTTTTTTCTCCCCCTTGCTTGTTAGGAATGACTCCAGTTGAGAGAATTAAAAAAGACACTGAGTCAAATGGAATGGGAAGGTGGTCTGAAGCCAATGGAACCTTCTCTGAGATTCTGTCTTGTCTAATAACAGACAATGAGGTAGGGGGAAGAGAAGGCATGGGGCCTTCCACCAATCCCATTTGGATTTCAACTAATGTCACAACCATAAAATGAGGTCTTGATAAAAAATTGCGAACCTAGCGGGAGCTCAAGAAAAAGGTGGGGAGAAAATTATATATATATAAAATGGCTAATGTCAGATGTGACAAGGAAAGATTGAGGATTCTTAATATGAGAGAGGAAAAGAGGGCCAAACATGCTTTTCTGGTGTGTGTGTGTGTGTACATGTGTGCATGCGTAAGTGTGTTTCTATTTTATTATTTCTTCATGGCTGAACTTGAGGCATGAATTTGTAAAAAGATTGATTGAAGCCTATTCCAGGGCAAGATACATATAGATTTCTGGAATAGGGGATCAAGGTTCACAATGGGAGGCCGGTTTGTAGCAAAGAGGATCAGGTTTTATGGAAAAGGCAATGGGTTTCAGAACAGGACCCCAGTTTGTATTGCACCCCACAATGCTGGTATTTGAGGATACTGAAGGGGATGTGAGCTGAAGTCTGTAACTTCTGCAGCAATTTGAGGAATGGCAGAGATACATATTCCCAGCCAACATTTCCCAAATCCCAAAGGTAACCCCACTTCTGAAGACTCCTGGTCTCCAAACTTTCCAGAATAGAAAATAGAAAGTGTCCCATTCTCCACTTCCCACAGGATATTATCAAGAGCTGCACTGACTAATACTGTAGCCATGAGTCACCTGTGGATATTGAGCCCTTGAAATATAGCTGCTCTTAACTGAGACATGCTCTGAGACATGAGTATAAAGTATACACTCGATTTCAAAGACTTAGAAAGAGGATGTAAATATCTCAGTAACACTTGTTCTCTGTCATTTATATTAATACTTCTTTTATAATGATTATATTGAAATAATGGTATTTTGGATATATTGGTTACTTCAAATATATTTTTAAATTAATTTCTTCTGTTCCTTTTTTATTTTATTCAACCTGATTACTAGAAAATTTTAAATTATGTCTGTGGCTAGTATTATATTTCTATTAAACAGAGTTGATCTAGATGGATCTACCGTAAACAAAGCAACAGATAGAATTCATTCTCTTTTGTGTTTAGCATTAACACACATTCTCTCGTGCATTCATTCATTTACCAGCAAGTATGGTTGACTATCTATTAGCACAGACTCTGTGCTAGGTATTGGAGAAACAATGTTAAAAAGAGTAGGCCCCGTCCCACGTAGCTTCAGCACACACACACATTCATACACCTACACAACAACACATGCCGATTCAAATGTGCATACATGTATTCAAATGTGCACACATAGACACAGATGGACACACAATACCCAAACATGCATACCTGTGCAAAAATGTCAACGCGTGCAAACATGAATTAAAAGCCACCATCAAGTCTGAAGAACGAAACACTCCTTAACTTAGTAGACTTGAGCTCTTTAGATAGCTTTAGCTACTCTAGCAGCCAGCCAGGGACAGTCACAACTCTGTATTTCCCAGAGGACAATCAAAGCATAGAAGTGTAGTCAAGCCCTTTCTCCATGATTTTGTCAAAGCTACTAGATCAGGGTTCCAAGTGAGAAGACAACATGTGGCAGACTCACACCTACTTGAGCATAGGTAAGCACACCAGGAAAGGAAGGCAGAGGTGGGCTGGTGTTAGATTTGTTTTCATGGGAACTCTTCTTCTTAGGCTTTAACTTCATGGGGAGTGAGAAGAGCTCACCCTGAGGGCTGAGAATAGAGATGAATCAGCTCAGCCCAGAGGCACTGGCTGGGCTGATGTTGGAAAAATTTGGTGTGATCTCATTCCAGTAACTGTGGCTCACCCCTCAGGTGGTTGGCCTAGGGGAGAAGAAGAAGGTATATAGACAGGTTCAGTCAGGAGGCAGAAACCATACAGCTTATTTTGATAAAATATTTAATGCAAGTCAACTACAGGAAGAAGACTAGAAAAGAACACAAATATGTGGAGACTGAAAAACATGCTATGAAATAGCCAAGGATCAAAGAGGAAATTTTTAAAAAGTTATCTTGAGACAAATGTAAATGAAAGCACAACTTTCCAAAATGTATGGGTTGCAGCAAAAGCAGTTCTACAAGGGAAGTTCATAGCTGTGCAGGTCAATCTCATGAAACAAGCAGAATCCCAAATAAACAGTCTAATTTTACACCTAAAGGAACTTAGACACAGACAGTAGTTTAGTGGTTACCAGAGGGTAAGGGGGGCGTGGGGGGTGGAAGATGAGGGTGAGGGGGATCAAATATATGGTGATGGAAGGAGAACTGATTCTGGGTGGTGAACACACAATGGGATTTATAGATGATGTAATACAGAATTGTACACCTGAAATCTATGTAATTTCACTAACAATTGTCACCCCAATAAAAAAAAGAAGAAAAAAAAGGAACTAGAAAAAGAACAAACAAAAGTCCAAGTCAACAGAAAGAAGGAAATAATTAAGATCAGAGCAAAAATAAGTGAAGTAGACATTTAAAGAAAACAATAGGAAAGATCAAGAAACTAAGAGCTGGTTCTTTGAAAAGATAAAATTCACAAACCCTTAGCCAAACTCTTCAAGAAAAGAAGAGAGAGAGCTCAAATAAATAAAATATTAAATGAAAGAGAAGTTATATGTCAACCAATTCAACAATCTAGAAGAAATGGATAAAGAACTACATGTTGAAGAACTGGAAAACAAATAGAATACCCTGTGGCATCCCAAAGGAGCAATTACACGAAATAGTTATCACCTCTAGAACTGTAGGAGCAAAGGGAAGAGATTTGAGGTATGAAAATTTATCAATTTAGTGGACAGTAACCCTGGAGCTAAAACTCAGACAGCTGAGGAGGAGATCCAGCTGGCAGATGCTGATTGGGGGAGGGGAGATAGTTTTAGCAGGCTTGGGCTGCCATAACCAAATACCATAGACTAGGTGGCTTAAACAACAGAAATTTATTTTCTCAGAGTTCTGGAAGTTGGAAAAGTCTAGCTAAATTGTCCAGCAAGGTTTAGTTACAGATGAGGGCTTTCTTCCTTGCTTACCTATAGCTGCTTTCTCGCTATGTCCTTATATGGCTAGGAGAGAGAGAGCTCTGGTGTCTCCAACCTCTTATGAGGACATCAACCCTATTGGATTAGGGTTCCAGCCTTGTGACTTCATTTAACCTTTTTCACCCCCTTACAGGCCCTATTTCCAAATACAGTTACATTGGGAGTTAGGGCTTCAACCTATGATATCTTGAGCAGGATACACGTATTCAGTTCAGAAGAGGGCGTATGACACATTCCATAAATGCCATTAAAAAATGCTGCCAACTGGATTCAGCTGCTGAGGTATAAAAAAATAATCACTTCTCTCAAGATGAAGAAGCATTGTTTAGGATATAAGTGAGAGAAACAGAAGCAAGAAGAAACAGGAAAGAGCCTATCCCTCTTCTTTCAGTCTTCCAGTTTCTCTCTCTCTCTCTCTAGCTCCGCCTACTGGCAGAGCCTAGCGAAAACGTGGTTTATAGAGCTCCAGCTCCAGCAACACAAAGCACAAAGAATAGAAGTGTGGGTTTGAACACCTGAGAGGCAATAGCTTAACAACCAGCACAGGAGCATATCAAAACGAAGGACAGTACGGAAATGAACAGAACACCATCTCCCAAAGTTTATTATGCACTCTTTTATTCCCAGGGAAAAATCCACCAGAAGCAGAACCCTTGGTCAAATGTGTTTCGGAAACATGCATGATATGTCCTTGTTGAGAGTTCATGAAGATGATTTTGAAGAGTAAATCCTCTGGTAAGTCCTGCAGTAAAGAAACCTGTTGTGTTTCTTTTAACCCAGAGTTCCCCAAATATCTTTGCCCACAGATGGGTTTCTTGTTTGTTTCTTTTCCAATCACCTATTAATTTCCAAAGCAATTATCCAAACACTTTCTGAAAAACCTTGAGAAGCATTGCGCTGCTGATGCAGTAGCCACTAAGATCAGAAGACATACAATTAACTGTGAACAGTGTGCCTCATATTTGAACAGGTTGCACTTTTCCTCAAAAGCATCTCTAACGACAGCTAAAGCTAAGTGTGCGGGCAGGAATGATCATCCTAATGTGACTGGGGTTTCCTATCACACAGAAACCAGGTGAGGGACAAAGACACTTTTTTCTTACATCTTCACTCTTGTAGCTCCATTTAAAAGTAAAAAGAAACAAGTGGAATTAATTTTAATAATGTATTTTACGTACCAATCTATCTAACATATTACTTCAATGCATAATCAATATAAAGATAATAATACAATATTTTGTATTCTTTTCTTATATTAAATTCTTAAAATATTAAATTCTTGATTTTACTCTTCTAGCACCTCTCAGTGTTGACTGGCCACGTTTCCAGTTTTCAAAAGCCATATGTGACCACCATAGTGAACAATTGGACAGAATGGATCTAATGACTTCTAAAGTATAACATAAAAATGTGGTGACATGGGGACACTCAAATTTGTAAAGATATTCAGTCAGAAAGTATTGTCTGGTTGCCAATAGTGAATAATGTGAGAATATCTAATATAATTGGCATTATTCACTCCTAAGTTCATGGTGGACATGAGACAGCTCAAATGACAAAAACAAATAAAAAAAACATGAAAAGAGTTAATACGGAGTCAATTCACCACAGTAGATTCCACTAGAAAGCCTAGGAATTATTTTAACACTTGAAAAATAATGAACTAAAAGTTTAGACAAAATCAAGACTGGAAAATAGTATCATAAGTAGAAGTCCTCTCTCTTCTCCCACAGCCAATAATTACCATTGGCATCAGAAGTCTAGGGTAGGGCTGCTTGGTTTCTTAGCATTTATAAGCAGACTGAGGGTGGGGACCAAATCTGTCTTACCCATTGGTGAATTCCCAATGCGTAGGAAAGTACCTACACCCTAGTAGACACTCAAAAAATATTTCTGGAATGAATGAAATGAAAGAGAGGAAGAGTAGACAGAAAAAACATGCAGTTTTCCTGAGAGCTGAATATAGACATACTATGCAAAAAAGAAAAAAACAAGTGAGGGGAGGGCTTAGTGCCACCTCTCTCCAGTTGTGCCTTGTTTTTACTCCCATTCCAAGGGGGTGAGACAATTAAAACGTTTACAGCCTTCCTGCCGAAAGATGTTTAATCATATGCCCTAGGGTTGCAGAAAAGAGTTATACAAAAATCTGGATTATATCTCCAAACTTCCAATCTCTCGTTCTGTTCTCTCCAGCCCATTCTCTAAACTGACCATACTAGTAGAATATAATTCTTGACAGCACATAACTTCCTCTAGGGCAAGGTTTGTTCATCTGTGTGGACCCATACTCAGTACCTTTTGTTTAGCAATTCCTCCAAACATAGTGGTTGTGCATATTTGAATGAATGCATGCATGCATGAATGAATGAATGAATGCATGCATGAATGAATGGATGAATGAAAGAAAAAGGAAGAAAGGAGAAAAAAGAAAATTAACAAAAGGTCACATCAGCATTTTCAAAATAACTTTGCGCCTTAACTGAGCATTATATTTTGGTATAGAACATAAATTTGACATTTGTTTACATTATTTTAACTATACATTCAAATCTAAAGTACTTACCTGCCAGAGCAGGGGGGAAATATTTGCTCCGGTTCACACACACAAACCTAGTATGTCTGTAAAGGTATTTTCACGCATCAGGGCAAAATTCTTAGGTCCACACATCTCTAAGACATTTTTGAGTATGATAATAATTCTGTTTATTCTGCCTCCCAGGAGGTAGAAACAGCCTCACATTTGTAGTACAAGGAACCCTCTTCTTAAGGCTGAATGATGCCTAATTGTTCTCTGTTCTTAGGCATAGAGGACGTTTTGTACGGCCATGAGCTCTGTGTTAGAAGAGTTGGGCTACAAACCTTTCAAAACCCTCTTTCCCGAGATAAACAACACTGTATCTCTGAGCCATTCTGAAAGGGAAAACAAAGTAATCTGAAAAGGCATTTTTGTAAAATACCGATCTGTAGAAGTACTAGGTATTTTCTCTATAAACAAAGCTAGTCATTTATTGGGAGAGAAAAGACTGAAGGCTCTCCCATCTGAGCTTTGTTATCTATTAATAGTTTTCTTCTGTTGGAGAGAAGTGAGGATATAGAGTTTTAATATTAAAAAAAACTAATAAGTATTTCAGCTGTCTGAGTATTGTGAGATGAAGACATCTGTATTTTTAATTAGCCCTTTCATAATTGTGATTATGGAATGTCATGTGATCACCCTTGAAACCCACACCTGGAACTTTGAAAGGATGGCCATTCAGTGTCCCAGGGCTTGGGCAGTGCACATAGGGAAGTCTGGCAATTGCATTAGCAGTGTTATCGAGAGGACTCCAGATCCAAATGATTTTCCTGTCTGTAAATTAAATAATAATATGAAAACAAAATCCACTGGGTCCAACAGGAAAGCACAAATATAACAGTTGAGAATTTCCTGTCAGGGGGACATTTCTAATCCTTATTATCAAAAAGCCTCCTGAAGGGATTCTGATGAAGTCCTCAGCTCAGAGAATGAGTCAAAGGCACCCCAAAGTTTCTGCAGGTTTTACCAGGATGAAGAGTGCAAAGACCCATTGGAAGCCAAAACTCAGCCTGAGGAGAGGGCAGAAGTGCATCAACCTTGATTCTACTGAAGACCCTTTTGAAATCTCTGGCTTCTAAATTCTCTTAGAGAAAGCATTATACCCAGTGGTTAATGTAATTCAAGTTCTTGGTTTTTACCCCGGGGACTTGTCATGAGCAATTATACGTTTTTGTGTTGAGGGTATGAAGGACCATGACTGTAAAAATATAAGTCCTCTCATTGGCTGGGGTCTGCATTGCTCCTGAGCCCTCTTCTCTTGGGTCACGACTGGTCAAAGGCCACCATCATAAGCACCCAGGCTCGCAATTGCACGCTCAGCTTCTTGCAAGTCATGCCAACCTGATAGGGGAGAGAGAAGCATCATCTAGAAACAGTCTTTGCTTGTCTGAAATCCCTCAGTTTCATTGTGACTTTGATGACAAAGGCTTAGAATGCGTATTATCTTCAGTCTATTCTTTTTCTTAAATGAGGTTGGTTTATTTTTTTCCTTTTCTTGCCAATCCTTATCTCTTATGTTCCTTATTAATTGTGATTAATAGAGAAAAGTCTATGCAAACTGACATTAGGTGAAGTTTCCTCTTCTGGTCACGATCCCATGTCAGGGTGTGTAATTTGTTATCGAGCTCATTAAATCTCTCCGAACAGCATTGGGAAATGTTACAGGTGATCAAACCTAATCAAAGTCTATGAATAACTTACGCACTCACTCATAGGAATTGTGGGATGTGTTTAAAATTCCAGTATTAAAAGCACGATTGGCAACATACTTTTGAGAACTGTTACGTTTATTCTCAACAAACTTATTTTAAGTAAAAAAAAAAAAATTAAAAAACCATCTTGGATATACGTGTATGGTGGCTTAAGTGCACATTTATAAAAACCTGCACAGAATAAAGCCCATTTTGGAAAAATTGACAGAGAACTTTGGTGGCTTTCAAAGAATTCCTTATTCAAAACCTGACAGTGTGCTTAAGGAAATAAGTGCAAGAAATACTGAGAGCCCCATAAGTGTTCCCAAATTGGGAGGGATGTTGGTGGAGACATGGGAATGGGGTTAGAAAATCAAGGGCATTCCTTAGAGGTCTTTGCCCAGCCTGTGAACTCTTCATGTCTTCATGACTTCACTTCCCCCATGAAAACTGGATTACCCTCACCTGAGTTAGGACAGCAGAATAGTACCTGAGAAATAACACCTACTTGCTGAAGCCTGACCCCACCAAAAGCAAGAGTTTTGGTCAAGGTTCTCCTTCATTAATACCCAGGTGAGCATGCAATCACCAGCCTTCTTTCTCAGACACACAAAATGCAAGGTTCCCTGGTGGAATCTGGGCTATAAAATACAGCTTGAATTGAAGGTCAATCTTTTTTCCATTTTTGCTCCAAGCCTAGATGTCACCTTAGCCCATCATCCTCCAAGGGACAACCCCTGTGTTATCATTATGTAGAAGCACTGAGGGAAGGAAAGACCTGGAAACACAAGAGATGGAAGATCAGTGTACCTGTCACTGCTTTGCTTGCTCCATGGGAGCCAGAATGTGGAAAAACATAAATAAAAGGCTTCTGAGAGTCCTGGCCCATAATTGTCAACTTTTCCATTCTTAAAAAAAGTGTGGTCCCATGTATCAGATTCTTGGCTCCTTTATACTGTAGTAGAGCTTGTAAGGAAGGCATGGTCAGAGATATAGCAACAAGAAAAGAAATGTGTCTTCTGTCTTATTCTTAGAGGTAGTGATGTTAGGAGAGGAGCCTGAAAATCCCCCTTCGAACTTCCAAACATTGCACGAATATTTGTTAAAGGAAACAGTTCAGGTCCTTTCCTATGAAGGGGATAGCTCTTTTTCTTACTGTTGTATAAAGATTCTTTATATGACGGAGCTATCATATAACATAGGTATTTCCATGGTTTCCTTTTATTAATGATCATGTTAGCCTAAAATATGTTTAATGTATAATCGAATCTGTCTGTTTTCTTTTGTGTTTAACCTTTCATCTCATCCTAAGGGAGACTGATACTACATAGACCCTATTTATCCATTTCATTTTCTAGAATATTTTTAGAGAGCTTAAATAGTCTGAGAATCTGAAGAGTCATTCAAGGTCACAAGTAAATGACAGAGTTGGAATTATGACACAGCCTGCATTAGCAAAAATCTTGGACTCTGTATGTTGTAGCATGCTGCCTCTCACTCATAATCAAGGGATCCATTCATTCATTCATTCATTTATTCATCTTTCCACCCTCCCTATAAGGCAATCCATCATTTATGTGACATATTTCGGTTATATTAACCTGATTTGAAATAACCTTAACTATAAGAGCAAACTTGTGTTTTGTGAGAGATGGTGCACATATTTTATAAAACAAAAACTTTATGCTTTCAGTTAAAGTTTCTACCCAATCTTTACTCAAAACTCATCTTTTGATGAGCATACCAGCATTTCTTATTTTAGCCAGCAAAAGAGATATAATATGAAACACAGATACTCCTTAAAATTGAAGGTTAAATGATACCACTTTCAGCCTGGTGTACATATGATTACATTAGAAACAGCAGGCCAATGTCATTAAAATGCATGTTCTTTCAAAATAGCATCATCGAAGAATTATTTATTCATGTATACTTAACTAATTTTTTCTGCAATAACAAACAGAAGTAAATGCATGGTAAAACAAACACTCATTGGAGACACTCAGCCATTCATTATCCACTTCCAGAATAATATAACAGTAGAATCAATGTTTGGTGTCACCTACAGAGTGTTGTGGGCTTTTTTTCCACTTTGTATTTGTGTGGCTACACATGTAAAAGTTCTTTTCTTCTGAAGCCATAAATGATACAGATTAAGATTATTCATTCAATGATTACAGAAAACTAGCCCAAAAGGTGATACAAGCATGACTGGTGCCACAATGACGAATTTTTATTAAGTCAATTCCAAAAATCATAGGGAGAAAGAAAGTGTGAGCGCTGTTCAAGAATAGGAGGAAGAAAGGAGATCAAACAAAAAAACAGAATTAAAACGAGTGTAGTTTGGGCTCAAATCTGCTATGCTATAAACAAAGCAGTCTGTTACCAAGAATATTTTGTATCACATTCATAGTCTTTTTTCTTGTTGAATTTTTCTCTTGCTCTTTCACTTTGAAATGAACTGAGAAACTTATATAAAGGATAAGTTTAGTACCTGTATTTGGAGGGATCTTGGCATAACATTTCGGGAAGCTGGTCACTGTTTCAGGATCCTGGGATGTTAAAAACCTGAGCAAGCATGAAACTCAAGCATTTTAGGTTTTAACTCTGATCAGCACATAGCCCTCATTTATTATAGGCGTGCAGACACTGTATTTTGGCTTGATCAGAAAGAGAACTGCTATTGATTAGCAATGTCTGCTATAGGTCTAGAAATTATGAGTGATAGTATGCATGCTATATATTTGACACCTCTGATTTAGTCCAAACCTGCCATCATGCAGATGTGGAAACCGGAGTTCAAAGATTGCTAAATAACTTGCCCCAACTCTCATAGGAGCAAAATCATTATACAGTGACAGGTTTAAAATTGGATCTCAGACATCCTGATTCTCAGTCCTACACCTCTTCCATTCCTCCTCACTCACCTTCCCTTTTCAAAAATTTTCTACTAAATTTGCTGTTTTATTTTCTAGCATAAACATATGCCGATTTTATAATGTGAATCAACCAAAAACAAAAAAACAAAAGAAAACAAATACCAGCCAAACATTGCTGTAAAGCAAAGAACATCTGTAGGTGTTAATCTTAAAATGACAAAAACTAAAAATTATATCCCACTCTAAACATCTCCCATTTTGAAAAGGGGAGTGGGGGCAGATAAAGGACAAAAGTCATCTCGATAGTCTGCAATAGAAGGTATTGATTTAGCAGGGCCAAGAGCATGTCAATGTTATATATGGCAGTGAACCTGATTGGTGCACAGCAGATAGCATTGTTCAATAGTAATAAATAATAATTATGTACAGGGATTGTCTCACTGATGGTCCATTCTATTGCCTTCAGTAATAATCAGAATCTGGTTCTTCCAGAGACCTCCCTTCACTCTTATTCTAACAAGGCAGTAATTCATGCTAGGCCCATGGAAGGTACATATATCTCTCCTAAATGTGCCTTCCACACAGGCACATAAGATGATCGTAAGTTTAATTAAAGGTCACGACAGCGTTCTGGCCTCAGGTCCTCTTCTTTCCTAGTGACCTGGAACCGGAGGTCTGGTATACTTCCAGGTACACAAGCCCACAGGCTTCCATGTCTAAGGTTCTGGTTTTATATCTCATCAGGAAAAAAGATTTTCAACAGACTTTATTCATGACCGGTCTTTGGTTAGAGTCTTAAATCTCCTTAAGCCTCTAAAGCATCCAGGTTTCATGTTTTCATTGAAGGACAGCAGTTCCACATTCTCTCTGAATATTGAACACAATTGTAAGAGCCACAAAATAACTAAATTAGAGCCTTTCGGTTAAATCCTGTCATGGTGGGCCAATGCTCAGGTGATTAACACCCAGGTCGTCACCCGCTGAAAGGTGAAGACGGCTCGAGTTTCATAAGCAATAACAAATATAACCCATTTGCAACAGCACACTTAATCAGATGTGTGCCTAAAATCTCAAGTGTCATCATAAATGCAGCCTTTCATATGGAGAAAAATAAGTTATTGTGGCAAATAGCCTAGCTTTGCAACCTGTCTATGGTTTTGCTACGTATATGAATTACAAGGCATTTCTTTTTCCTAACCTGTAAATGGGGATAATGAATAGTTATCTCACAAGATTGCTAAGAATAAAGTAAGAATAAAAACATTTAAAGAAATTGTAACTATGTCTTACGCAAAAATGCTGAATAATTTCTAATTATTCTGATCACATGTAAACTGCATTAATATTAATGACTGATCATCGTTTAAAATGAGGTATTATCATGACGCTGCAAAATATACTATAGTCTGCAAAATGCAAACATTGAGATGGAACTTTCATATTGTCCCCACTTCTTAGCTCATAACCAAACTTGAAGCAACAAAAAACTGAAATCCAGGAGAAGGTACGGTTGGTAAATGGAGACATATCCTTTGCCAGTCTGAAAATGCTCTCCCTGTGGGAATATCTGCTTTCACGAGAGACAAGTACAGACATCTAATCTAACTTCGAAATCATTGTTCACCCCTGAAGAAAAAGCCGTGCCTGTGTAAGGCTTGCTGCAGAGTATTTAGGAGCTCTACTATGGGGTGCCGAGGGGGGAGTGAGGAGAAGAGGGACAGCAGGCAGGAGACAGAGAGTCAGCAGATCAATAGAACCACTTTAGGATAATGGCCACAGCTGCAGGGGAGGAGCAGGCTGGACTGCATGCTAGCTCCATCACTGCCAGGAAAGGCCCATTTGCAGGAACAAAGGGCTTCATCGGTCCTGTCAAGACCAAGACCTCACTCCATGTACCAGACTACCTGCTGCCTACTTGCTGGCTCTGCCCTGTGCCAGCCTCACAGCTCTGCCCTAGAAGAGCCTGGAACGTGGAACAGAGAAATGGTGAGTTAGGGAAGCACTGACACCAGGGATGGACCAGGGAGGGAGGGGCCGCTGTCCCAGGCTGGCATGGCCGGAGAGCTGTAATGAAGGGCAGGATGAACGGGTGTCTACAGACAGGAAAGAGAGCTCCCACTTTAGCCAGTGGCTGCAAACTCCTCCCTCATTCAACCTTTTGACATAGCTACTTTTACGAAGTGGAAAAATTGACTGGTTTGTTCTTCAGTCTTTGTTCCTTTCCCAAGTCCGTCTGTGGCGTGTGTGCCAGAAAGGAAAACCAGGTCCATCCGGCATGGGAAAAGGAGAAAGGGCAAAGCCAGAGGCCTGGCAGGTCCACACACTGGAGGAAATGCCAACTGGGCAGCAAAGTGCCCACCTTTTAGGATAAACCTGACTAAATAAGTAGCTAACAGTTCTGGGTAGCATACCATGAACCAGGCATAGGGGCTCGATACTGTCACCGTCAGTACAATTTTATAAATGAAGAAACAACGCCTATGAGGAGATGTCAGTTGTCTGAGATCACATCACTTCCTAAGTGGCAGAGCTGGGTCTCAAAACTGATCGAGTCTCTCCAACATCGTAGCTTGTGCTTCAAACCATCACTCTATACCAGTTATTGCAAGGTTGGGCACTTGGCAAATACCACAGTAACACCCAGTGTTTGCAATGAATATGTCTTCCTGCATTAGTCAGGGTTCTCTAGAAAAAACAGAACTAATAGGAGATGATGATAGATGATATAGATAGACAGACAGAGATAGATAGATATAGATAGATAGATAGATAGATAGATAGATAGATAGATAGATAGATAGATAGATATAGATGAATAGATAGACAGACATAGATACATAGATATTTATTATAAGGGATTGGCTCACACAATCATAGAGCCTGAGAAGTCTGATGATTTGCTGTCTGCAAGCTGGAGGCCAGGAGAGCTGATGGTTTAAGTTTCAGTTCAAACCCAAAGGCTTGAGAACTAGAGGAGCCAGTGCTATAAGTCTTGGTCATAGTCCTACGTAGAAAAAGATGAATTTCCCAAGTCCAATAAAGAGCAAATCCCCTCAAGGGAATGGATGATACCCAATTGCATTGGTGACGGCAATCTCTTTTACTCAGTTTACCAATTCAAATGCTAATAAAATAGGGCTGCCTACAAGGGGCTAGGAAACACCCTCAGAGACACAACCGCAAATAATGTTATACCTGCTATCTGGGCGTCCCTCAATCCAGGTAAATTGATACGTAAAATTAACCATAATACTTCTGAAGAAAGAGCCCTACTTGAGTCAATATCGTGGCTGTAACTTTTGAAGGTTGTAATACAGGTTTCTGGAAAAGATGTCATGTGGAGGTAAATGACCATACTAGTGGAAGTCATGGGCTGCCCCCAGGCATGTTGGGGAGATGACATGGACTAGTTAACATAAGGATTCTAATATTGTGAAGTATTAATGAGGCATCGACTAAGTGCTGAGTACTTTACATTAAAAGTTTCACTTTTCATTGCACAGCAATCCCTCTGAGATAGACACTATTAGACAAATAAGGAAAGAGCTTTGTCAGGTTTGGTGGAAGAAGATCTTTCAGCTAGTGAGGAGGGTGGCCAAGATTCAAGAGCTAAGGTAGCCTGACTTCAGAGCGTGAGCTCTTACCCTCTGTATCGTAGTGCCTATTATCGGTCAATGCATTTCTCCTCTTGGTCATGAATGCACCTTGGCAGGTACATGTAAGAAAAAAACCAAAACACAAAAACTGGATTATCTCGAAAGCCACAGGCCAGGAAGTCTCTACTCCGTGTGGAATTCTATAGTGTCACTGTGACCCACCGGAATGGAGAACCAATCTTTCAACACTTTTTTCTTTACAGAACTTTTATTGAATCAGACATGTTCCAAGAATTCACTGTATGATGGAAACCAGGGTGAGGGTTAAGGCAAGATGAGCTGGAAAGACACAAGGTCTGCTTTCAGAGGCCTCATAGTCCAGCGGAAGATACAGTCATATTAAGAAATACTTGTACTACAGACGTAATGAGAAAGGTGTTCCTAGAGAGTTGTGGGAGTACACAGACTTTTCTTAACTGACTCTATTCATGGGAGTAAGGAGAACCTCCATGGAGAAAATGGTGAAATTCATGAGTTTTGATATCTACCAGTAAGGTGGGATATCAGGAGCATGGCATTCTTGGAAGAACAAAGCATATATAGGTTTTTGAAATACAAAGAGATTTCTGGCTGTTGCTTAGCATGTCAATACAAAATTGAGAAAAGGATTGCTCCCACTTTACAAACCAGAAAAACCCTGGATACTCTACAGAATCATAATTTTTCTTGAATCCATCAAAGATCTGGGGTCAACATCAATTAGTCTGAAACCCCAGGGAAGACAGGTGCCACCAATGAAAGACAAAACACATGCATTGGTTTGCCTGCGGCAGAGCACGGGAGGAAAATAAGGCTGGCACACCAATGGGGTAAGAAGCTAAACTCTTGATAAAGTGTCCAAGGCTGAGTGAGAACTAGCATAAGAGTATAGAAACCCAGTATACACGAGCAGTTTGTGCTCACTTGTAAGATCTTTTCCACAGGCCTCACTGGATATTGATGAGATCAAATAGGGGCAAGCAGGAATCTGGAGAAAGCATCCTTTGTGTCACAGGCCTTGGGGAGGAAGAAGCCACGGCTTTTGGAAGGAAAAGAAAAAAAAGGAATTCCACCCAGATCTTCTACCTTGTATTACTTATCTAGGGCCACCGTAACAAAGTACAACAGACTGGGTTGTTTAACAACAGAAATATTTTTCTCACAGTTCTGGAGGCTAGAAATCTGAGATGGAGGTGTTGGCAGGGTTGGTTCTCTCTAAGGGTGGTAGGTTGCAGATAGATGGTCCTCTTCTCCCTTTATCTTCCTTCACATCGTCTTCCCTCTATGTCTGTGTCCAAATTTTCTCTTCTTGAAAGGACACTGGTTATATTGGATTAAGGCCCACCCTGATGACCTCATTTTAACTCGATCACCTCTGTAAAACCCTATCTCCAAATAAGGTAACATTCTTAGGCCCTGAAGGTTAGGACTTCAGCATATGAGATTTGAAGAGGACCTAATTCAGCCCCAAACACTCTCCTGTGAATTAAAAGATTTAAGCCACTGGGGGAAGGGCCAAAGTCTTTGTTAAGATGATGAAACACAAGCCACAAACTAGGAGGAAATATTTGCAAAAACACTTATCTAATAAAGTACTGGTAGTGAGAATAAAGAACTCTCCAACTCGATGATAAGATAACAAACAACCTAATTTTTACAATGGGTAAAAGATTTGAGCACATATTTTACAAAAGATGACATATAAAAGGCAATAGAGACATACAATGATACTCAGTATCATTAGTTATTAGGGAAATGCAAATTAAAGCCACAATGAGATAGCACTACATGCCTATTAGAATGAGGAGAATAATACCAAATTCTAGTAACACTGTTACTAGAACTTAAATTGTGGTGATAGGAATTCAAAGTGGTACACCCACTTTGGGAAACAGCTGGATGTTTTCTTGTAAAATTATACAGTATGCTTACCTTACAACTCAGAAATTCCCATCCTAACTACACAAGTGAAATGAAAGCATAACTTTGCAAAAAACCCTGTATGTTAAATGTTTATAGCAGCTTTATTTATAATCACCCAAAACAGCAAACAATCCAAATGTCCTTCAGTGGATGAATAGATAAACAGGCCAAACGACATGTATAAAATGAAATAGTACTCAGCAATAACATCAATCAACTACCAATACACGCAACAACACGAATAAACCTCAAATGCATCATGTTGAATAATAGAAGCCAGATTCAAAAAATACTAAAAGTCTGGACATTTCAAAATTCAATGGACAGGAAACATTCATAGTTTCCATGGGCATAAGGTGGATGAGGGAAGATGGTGATTAGCCAGGGCGTGAGGAAATTTTTTAGCGTGATGGACTTGTTCTATGTCTTGAATGTGGGGGTGGGGACGTGACTGTTTGCATGATAAGAGATTCATTTTACTGCATGTAAATTATATCCCAATTTTAAAATACTCTAAAAGAACCAAATGCAAAGATCAATGTGTGTAATTATAGGGTTGGAGAAATGTTAGACCTTTAGAGTGGTGGAGAGTTGCACTGTATGAGTTGTGACGGGAACGAAGGTGGGGAGTATGCTGACCAAAAATGACCTTCCAAAAACACTTCCTTTGCTTCAACAAGGGCAGTTCTCAGATACAGAACTTTGAAAGGAATAGGAGTAATCAATATGCATGTGGGGGGAATGGTTTTGTAATGGATTCAATTATAAAGAAAATTAAATATCTGAAATTCTACTAGTTTCTCACTGACCAAAACAACTATGAAATCTGTGGTAGGTGCTATACAAAACAGAAGTAGGCGTATCTTTTCATGTATATAGTTGCTCATTATACCAAAAAATCCTTTATAACTATATTAGTAGTTCATATTTGTTGATACCAAACTTGGGTTTCTGTCTTCCTTACAGCTTTTGTCTGCTTCAAAATCCCTCAAGTAGGCCTGTAGTAATTTAGCTCTTAGAGAGTTGATGATGTATGTTTTTATTATGAATGTGGTTATTAGAGTTGAAGATTCTGATTGATCATGTCCTTTTATTGCTATAGCATTGATCATTCACTTTCCCATATCATCTCTAAGAAATTCTATCATATGCATATTGACACTCCATGTTCAATGTCAAATAGTCTAACATCCCCTTTATTTCTCTGTTATTATTAATCTTTGTGTGCTTGATTTAATTCTTGGACTTAGCCTCTGCTTAGCTAATTCAATTTTCCACACTGTCAGTTCTACTTGCTAATGCTTCCAGTAATTATTTTAATTGTTTCATACAATCTTAGTTCTCTTCTACTCTATTTTCCCTCCATCTTTTCTTGCTTAATAGAAGTGATATCTCAATTTCTATCTTCGGGGATGAGTCATGGCACACTGTTATAAGGCAGAGTGTCATGTATTGAATTTAAATTTTATTTCAAGCTCTAGTTTCCTCTGAGTTCCCAATAATTTGGAGCCCAAGGGACCTTTGTTCCAATGTTAGTGTTGCTTCTTACTGTGAAGGTTTGGAGAAGGGAAACTCTTTGCATTGTAATTCTGTTGTAGTAGACGCTGTTGGGGCCCAGCCACCATGTTCCCTCAGCCCACTGGAGTACCCAGCTTCACACATAAAGTGCCTGCCTTGTTCATCTTCTCTGTTTGAGCTTGCTCTGCCATACCTGGGCTCCATGCAGAAATGTGTGGTGGAGTGGGAGAAGTAACACCTAACAGCAACCCTCAACTCATGGGAAATGGGAGGGAGTCATCTGGCGGGATAATTAGGAGATAATAGTCTAAACAGTTTTTCAGATCTTCAACAGGTGGTTACCTATTGGCTTTTCTACTTTCCCTGTCTTGCTTTCTCCATGTCCACACTTGTGCATTCCAGAATCATCATCCAAATAAACTATCTGCATCAAAGATTTTGCCTCAAAATCTTGGTGGAAGCTAAATTAAGACTTGCATCTGCCTCCTACCTTGTTCTTTGGGGGTCCTCTCATTGGCTGCAGGGAAACAATTGTTCTTGCTTGCTCTGTTCACCCTTCCCATGGAACTCCAGCTGCCTCTCTCTGTTGTGTGGTAGTCAAGTGGTGCATTCCAAAATAGTTAATAATTCTCGATGAGACTGGAAGGTGAGGCCCCCAGATCTCTATGACTAAGAATCCAGCTATGCCCAGCTCATCCAATGACAGTAAGGAGTAGACAGCTGATAATCAGATAATACCACCACCTCTTTTCACATAAGGCACTTTCCCTTCATTCTTATTCACCAATTAAATATGCTTCTATAAATCTATCATTTCATGTAGATCTCTTTTTCTCTGTCTCTGTCTCTGTCTCTCTGTCTCTCTCTGTCTCTGTCTCTGTCTCTGTCTCTCTCTCTCTCTCTCTCTCTCTCTCTCTCTCTCTCTCTCTCTGTAAAATGAGAAACAGAATATCTACAAACTGTATCATCCCAGAGAATCCCCCAGTTTTGTTTTTTCCTTAACGAGGATCACCCTTAAAAATCTGTGAGTCTATGTGTTGTGCACTCATTGACAGAGATAGGAATGAAGAACCTGAGGGTAAAATACCCCACTCTACCCCTGCTACCACAATGAGGGGACTGGGTTAAGAAGGTACAAGTTAATGTCTCTGGGACACCTCAACTAAGAGGCGTGTGAAATATCCTATAGGTTCCACTTAATCTGGGGAATCACAAATTATTCTCGACAGAGTAGTACTAGGCTTCGGTTCCTGTGTGTATATATTTTCCTCCCACAGGAACTCGTCTTCCTCCTCAAAGGCTGAGGGAGTCCTAGAAGTTGCAGTGGGTAGCTGGTGAGCTTTATGGATTCAACAGTGCCCAGCCTCAGCTTTTTCACCCCCATAGTTGGAGTGTGAGGGAGAGTGATAAGGCCCTAATCTCAGCTTGATCTTGTTTTTTGATAATCTGAAGATGAAACATAGGCCATTCCAGACCAAGTTCAAACTCATCATCCCATTCATGAAAATGGATTCCAGAAATGTAATCATAATATCACCCAAAGATTTCTATTGGTTACTAGTAATGGTTCTTAAATTTATATTGTATTGCATACATACTCACTGCAGGAATTCCTTTGTGTCTTTTTTTTTCTCTCTCTGAAGATATCTCTTTATCATTAACAGTTATCATGTGCCACTGTGTTGTGTGCTTTTAAGTTTTCTAATTTAATCCTCACAGCAACTCTGAGGGGTAAATGTCATTTCTCCCATTTTAACAGATGTTAAGTAAAGACTCTGAAAGTTGAAGTAACAGTTTTAATTTGTGGTTAATTCTGCTTGCTCCAAAGTTCTATATATTACACCATCTTCCTTTTTTGTCATAGGACTTCAGGTCTGCTTTAAGGAATTTATTGCACATTATCATTTACTGGCAGGGCCCTAACTAAACCTCATATTCCCAACTTCTCAGGTGGTCACTTACACTCAGCTTCTTTTGACCCAGTAGGTAGAGGGAGGTAAGAGATAGAAGTCTGATGAGCCATTGGAGCTGGAACCCTTGAGCGTGTATGCTCTGAGATTCCTTACATGAACTCAGACCCTATGCAACCCTTCCATTCACCAGCTCAGCTTTCCGATAGGGAGACAAAATAAGGTAGAGGAAATAAAATACCTTTTCTCATGTTCTTTTCCACTTGTATTTCCTTCTTCCACATTGTAAGTTATTCTGTTGATTGATTTGTAAAGAAAATGTGCCAAATGTTCTTGGAAAATTACATCCCCTGGGCGAGTTCTGAAGAGGTTGAGTAGGTAACAGCCGTATGTAACTGATGCCAGTAGCAATTCTCTCTTTCACTTTCCAAAAGATGAATCCTCAAAGGCTTCAACCAAGCTCTGTTTAGTACTAAGGAGGCTCCCAAATGACATTGGCAAGTACCCATCACTTATTATCTGACCCCTTCCTCTGAGGAGCTGGAGTGTCAGTGGTTTTTATCCTAGGGACTGTGACTTACGGAACTGTGTTAAACTCTAAAAATAATCACCTTTTTTTTCATGTGTTTTGGTGTTTGTATATATTTTTTGTATGTAAGGTCCAAATGTGTCTTTACTTTCTTAAAGAGGTTTACAGCAGAGGCTGGTGAACATTCAGCAAATCTATTTCTCTGTCTTCTTGGATACACAGGTAGGTTATATCTCTAGCTTTCCTTACAGTCAGGTGCAACCATGAGATTGAGTTCTGGTTAATGGAATTTGGGCAAGTGATACACACCTCTTTCAGCCTAGCCTGTAATGCTTCTGTGAAATCTTCCGTTCCCTCTCTTCTCTCATCTGGCGGGTGAATGTCTATGTGCCGGGTCCCCTAGGAATCTACCTCTTAAAGATCACAAAACCCATGGCAGGCTGGGACGCTGAGTAACTGGATGCAGATCCCTTCACCAATTGAACTCGATGTGGGTAGGAAATGCATATGTATCGTGATAAACCATTGTTTATCACTAACAGTGGCCAACGTTACCAAAACTACAGGGTCAAAGACCCAAAAGAGGTAAAAATGAACACTAGGTTTCTTTCCCACTTCAGAGCTCAGTAAGCCATACAACCACGGCCAGTTTCTCAAAAGAGCTCAATCCCTTGATCTAGGCATTTACCCCATAGATAAAAGGCTACCCTTCACCAAGTTCACCTAATTAGTTTGGGAGAAGCCTTGATTCCTACTCAAGTCTTTTGATTCTTCATTCTTGCTATTTTACTTTCTACCTCCCTGTTTTTTTCAAAGGAAAACGAGAACTTCTGGCCATCAGAGGAGACGGGCATATCAGCAAAGGAAGGGCGTTCTGACTTAACCAAAAGGGTTATTTTTAAGATTCTTAAGGGATTTTGAGTCCTAGGATGGCATTCCTCAAGGTCAACATCAATAAGATAAGGAGCTAAATCTGTTTTCCTTTGAAAAAAAAAACAGGGAGGTAGAAAGTAAAATAGCAAGAATGAAGAATCAAAAGACTTGAGTAGGAATCAAGGCTTCTCCCAAACTAATTAGGTGAACTTGGTGAAGGGTAAATCTATCTATGGGGTAAATGCCTAGATCAATTAGTGCCCAGAGGGTAAGGGGGGTGAGGGAGGGAAATGAGGGTAAGAGGGATCAAATATATGGTGATGGAAGGAGAACTAATACTGGGTGGTGAACACACAATGGGATTTATAGATGACGTAATACAGAATTGTACACCTGAAATCTATGTAATTTTACTAACAAATGTCACCCCAATAATTAAAAAATAAAATAAAATAAAAAATACTATAAAAAATAAAAATAAAAAAATTTTAAAAAGGAAGCACACACCTACATAGAAAGTCTGGCTTCATGATCAGCCCCAAACTAAAAGGAAAACAGCGGGATGGTTTCTTGAGTCCCTGGACAATATTGTAGTCTGATAAATCTTCTTCACCCTAAACGTACCCCATTCTGAATATTCATCCAAAATCATAATCATCTGGGCTCAACTGTTTCTTCTCTTGGAAAATCAGAACACGCAGCCACTGAGCACTGAGGTCCTATCATAGTCATTTGAATGAGGGCCACAAGTTATAGGAGTAGACATTCTAGTGGGGCAATCATAGGAATTTTAGCAAAAGCTGAGATAAACTTACATGCCTCATAGGAGAGAATGCACAACACAATGTAAATAGGCAAAGATGGGGCCCATCTGTTGAGTGATTGAAACAAGGCTCTTTGGTTGACCAGTTATGTCCTTTAGAGCAAGTTATTTTGCCTTTCTGAACCTCAGTTCTATAATTGAACACTGAAAACAATGTAGGGAAATAATAACAGTAATAATAATGATGGTGATTATAATAATAATAGCAGCAAGATTTAGTGAGAGCTACCTATGTCCCTAGCCCTTCTCTAAGCACATTGCATGCATATCATTTAATCTTCCCAATAATAATATGTTAGGTATTAATATTATGCCCTCAGTGAATGAAATAAACGAATAAATGTACAAGTTGATCAAAGAAGTTGCTAGAGAAATGTTAATCCAAACCCTGCTTTTGTGTCAAGTGACAACAGAAAACCCTTCTCCATATGCCCTGCAAAGCGCAGGAGAGATACTCCTGAGCCCTGACATTCTAATTGGCCTGATAGATGATAAAGAAGTACAGAGGTAGATATGACTGGCCCCCGGCTTATAGCTGCCATTTAAAACGCCCCAGTCAAGAAGTAAGACTTTTCTGTCTTGCCCGTAAAGAACATCGAATGTTCAAGGTCTCAAGTTAGAAAGTTTCCACTTTGTCAACAACTTTCTTGGACCTTCCCTCCTCTCACCAGAATGGATGCCTGGCTACTCCAGCTGGGCCTGATGCAATGCTAAAGGCAATATCCAGTATTACATCCTTTTTTCTGGGACAGTGATGCAGGCTTCTCAGAGCTGAAAGCAGAATGGTGACACGAGGAGGGGTGGGGAAAAAGCTAGCGGGATCAAACAGGATGGTTGCCTTTCTCCCTGACGCTTGAAGGCTGAGATTTGTGGATAGCATAAAAGGTTACAGCCTCTCTTTGGAAGCCACAAATAACCCTGCTTGGGCTATGACAGCTCAGCAGCCCTTGGCGTGCCATTACACATTTCTGCCTGGGATTCCAGCAGTGCATTCGAGCAGCTGGCCCCAAAGTGTGGTCTCTGCAGAGCATGTCGTAGGAGCTCCAGGTCACTGGGGAGTTGTTCTGTCCTGTGACTCAATGCCTAGAGACAGAGCTTGATCTAATGAAATTACATATTTTCTGGAGTGATTAATAAACATGGTCTGTTTTCCCATATGGGATGAATATTCTCAGATTACAGGAATGTGAGTACGTGGGGTGCACTCACGTATAGCTGTACTTCTGCCAAGCAATGGCTAAAACCCCATGGCTTTGGTACAGAAATCCTAAGGAAAGAGTCCTTAAAATATAGGTAACAAAATACACACACACACACACACACACACACATACACACACACACGTGCATGTAAAACCTGGTAAGATCTGAGTAAGTTCTGAACTCAAGATAATAGTATTATATTATTATATTATGTTAGTTTCCTGATTGGGACGCTGTACTATGGTCATGTGTGATATTATTCTGGGGGGAAGCTAGGTGAAGGGTACACCGGAAAGCTGCACTATTTTTGCCGCTCTTATGAGTCTTACACTATTTTAAAAATGATCATGACAGTGAGAAAAGGCATAACGATACCACTAATATTACAACAGCAGTAACAACAGAAACGTAGAATTTTAAATACTCTACTAACTAGACATTATCATCATTCATGGAAGTCCTGGCGCGAAACATTCATTACAACATTATAATAATTTCCAAACCTTACGTGGATTCTAAGAAATTGCTCATGCAGTCATTTGTTGCATGTGGGCCTCTAGCGAATGACGTCCCCCATCTGAGCCATGATCGGACATCAGAAGTGATCTAAAACACGTGCCCTGACTCGCCATGTCGATGAGAACCACTAGGTTATTGACGCCCAGCTCTCCATTGCATCCAGAGGGCAGCTGTGTGCTGACCTCATGACACACCTCGGCCCACGCCTGGATGTCACCACTTTCCACGTGGCCCAGACCTGGAGCGCTTGGCCTTTGACTCCTGCTTCCAATGCCCCTGCCAGTCTGGGTCAGTACGGAGCAATGGACGGGGACTCACTCGCCCTCGTGCTGCTGTCACGTTGCTCCTCTCAGCAGCCACATGGGGATGCAGAATCCATGGCCACACTGGACCTGATTTCATGACAACTGTTGTCACAGCATCACTAGGTACTTTTAGAAGCACTCAACAGAGCATGTCTCCGTACCAGAGTGATGTTATTCATGGTGTAGAAGCCTCTGACAGCTTCCGCTGAACTAATAATTACATTCAGAGTTTTTTAATCTTTATAATACTGTCTGCAATAGTCCTTTATTCAATATATTTATAATCAACTAAATTGTCTGTGTCAGAAAAACCTATTTAACTATAAGCAGTGGGACACCGTATGATAATTAACTGCACTAATGAGTGCATATTAGAAATAATATTACAAATTAATCATAAGTTTCTCACAATTACTATTATTTTACTTATTAACTGAGATGGAAGTAGTTCATGATTTTACCAAACTGGTTCATTTATATAAACACCTATCAGCTGAATATCAGCTCTGCTTGAACCCAATTCATGTTTCCTCCAGGGCTCTCAGTTACAAGAAATGTTCATGAAGGAAACATCCAGACACTTTTAAAGTGTTGCTGAGGAGAGAATTTGAAGAAACAAATCTATTTGCATAGGTGTCTGTTAAATCCATGAATTAATAAATCAACGAATAAATGAATGATTTAAGCTGCTTGTCTATTCAAGGTGCTAGGAATTTCACTGTAAACATGACAGATAAAACTCTTATCTGTATGGAGTTTTCATTTGAGTAAGTTCATGAGAGAGGAAAAATAGAATAATCTAATTTCACATACTCATAAAAACTATGAAGGAAAATAGAACACACAAGAGTACGAGAATGGAAGATTGTTTTAGATAAAAATTTTCAGGTTATTTGTATTTTTGTTTGTTTTAAACTAACATATCAGAGCATGTAATTCTAACAATATGCGGTCTTCTTCCCAACCCGTGGTCACCCCTTGCTTCCACCACTGTTTCCATTGTGAAACGGCATTTTCTTTCAGCATATCTGGACACTCTTCTCCCTCTCCTAAATGCCAGAGAGATTTTGTTCCTGGAGTTTGAATGAGTCTTAGGAGAAAGCTAATTGAGTCATCTGGGGTGTTAGAGCAGGCTCAGTAAACACAGCCTGAGTTAAAACTTATGTGCAAAGGCTTTGCTGGGAGGTGCAGTCCCAGGGCAGTGAGAGGAAGAGGGAATTGAGGCAGGAAGAGGAAATCGAGGCAGGAAGAGGAAGGAAATACAAGGTAGCACTTCAATACATCGCCCACAGCATTGTGAGAAGACACATCTGGTTGCTGATTCATACAGGTTGTCCCTGAACAGGCCATAAAGAATGGCTATTCCTTGGAACAGCCCACCAGAGCAAGAAGGGAACGGGCATTGAACTGTCTGTCACTTCCTCCTGTCTCCTACTTCTCTTTAGTCATGTTTTCCCCCGCCCGGAACACTAACACCCCTCCACTTCGGAGTGGTATGACCCAGCCCCTCTAGACCTGGAGAAAAAGGAACTCATAGGCTCAATGATAATGAACTGCTTCTCAGCTTGGAGGTAGAAGGCGGAGCCATAGCCTCTCTGGTGTTGCTCTGTGGGCCTTGGGCTCTCACTGCGGAAGGAAGCCATGTCAGAACCTAGCTGCCCTCTCAGGAAGGCAACAGCTGATGACACTGCCAGGAATGACAGTGGGAGCTGGAGCTTCCCATCCAACAAGCAGGTATGGCCAAGTGGATCTAAGAAGCACATAACGGGTTCCATGTGCCTACTGAACACAATTTGTGATCATACACTCTGGTGCCACATCCTGGAAAGGAGCCCCATGAATTTGTTGAACAATGGACATCTAATGTAATGCTCGACATGATTGTTTTGAAAATAACAATCTCGTATATAGACAATTTCCATCTGTCTATGACAAGTAACTCTATCATTATTTTATATGTTCTTCATCTATGTCTAATGATTCTCTATACAACCAGCTTTTACTGAAATATTTCTTTTAGATTATAGAAGATAGGGACAACTTGACCTATACATGTGCCATTGGCCGTAAACTGTTCAAGAGGGTGTGGTGAAATGTTTAGGCTAGGCTACTTCGATGTTACAGGTAAGGCTGGTATCATTGGTGTATGTTTCCATTGAGTTCAGTTGACACAGATGCCTTTGATTTCTACCCAAACATTCAAGAAAAAGAGAAACTGAGACTCAGAATACAAAGACAAACATCTAGATACCACTGTTGATCATTGAGTGCTTCTGAACACTGGAGATTTTTAGCACCTGACACTGAGCATAAGTGAGGTAAGCAGGGAATAAGAACTCTGTGTATTTTAAAATCTCTACCAGCTGTAAAGCTCTGTGGTGGTTAATTTTCTGTGTCAACTTGACGGGCTAACGGAAGCCAGGATGGCTGGTAAAACATTGTCGATGGGTGTGTCTGTGAGGGAATTTCAGGAAGAGATTCATATTTGAATTAGTGAGCTGAATAAAGCAGATGGCTCTCTGCAATAAGGGTGAGCATCTTCCAATCCCTGAGGGCCCAAATAGAACAAAAAGGCAGGAGAAAGGTGAATTCACTATCTTTCTGCTTAAGATGAGACACCACCCATCTTCTCCTGCCCTTGGACATCAGCACATCTGGTTTTCAGAGATTCAGACGCAGATCAGGACTTACACCATCAACCCCCTGATTCTCAGGCCTTTGAACTTGGACTGAACTACTCATTATTGGTTCTTAGGTTTGCAGACAGCAGATCCTGGGACTTCTTGGCCTCCATAACTGTGTAAGCTAATTCCTGTAAGTCTCCTCTTATGGATATTTCTATATGTCCTATTGGCTCTGTTTCTCTGGTAAACACTAATACAAGCTCATACACACTTTCACATAAATAATACACAATGATACTAGTCCCTACCCTGAATGCCTCGCTACCTTGAATGCCTGTCCAAGACTGTGACAACCTCACATCCTCCCCCATCCAACCTCACATCTTCCCCCATCCAACCTCACATCCTCCCCCATTCTTCTAGCCTATATCTCCCAGCCTCTTGGCTGTTCCACCCTGATCACCGATCTGCTTCCCTGGCTTATTCCCAGCCTTGACCCCACTGAACTAATAATTACATCATTAGTAATGTAATTATGTCCCATCAGTCCGATACCTTCAAGTCCTCAAATAAGTCAGTTACACCATAGCAAAAACATCCTACTCAGAACAGTGGTTCTCAACCATCAATGTCCATTTAACCCACCAATGGATATTTAGAAAAATACTAATTTCCAGGTCCTGCCCAACTCGGTGGAGTCAAAATATCCAGGGTTAGAACCATGACACTTTATTCAACCACCGTAGATGATTCGGAAGAACAGATATGGTGGCGAACCACTGAGTTGGAGCATGAGATCTGTCTTCTTACTGCAGTCTCCACAATCGCCCCAGCCTTCTTCTCTTTGCTTAGCCATCCACGTACTATTTGGATCACCAAACTTCTTCCCTGATAATTGCTCCTGAGCTCTTATTTCTATCCAGTTCCCTGGATGCCTTGACCTTAGAGTTGGTTGCATTGTAACAGCCTAGATTAGCAGAATTAGTACCCAAGAGATTCCCTAATCTTAACATTCTCTCCACTGAATGTTTTTATTGCCTCTGTATCAGCGGTTCTTAACCTGGAGTCTGTGAACTTCAGTGACAAAAAGTACATCTTTGTTTTTACTAACACCTATGTGAAATTTAGCATTTCCTTCTACTATGACTATAAGAAATCACTACCGTTGTATTAACAGTATGTTAAACATGGTCACAAAGAAATATAACAAATAGTATCATATCAATGCAATTGTTACAGTTGTCTGAAATTTTATGTATGCTCCTTATGGCTTCAAAATTATAGATCTACTTGATCTCATGCTAGATTTTTGTTATTTAAATTAATAAAGAAGCAAACACAATACTCTATTTCAAATATTTTAAACATTCTGATATTCTTGAGGTAAATTTTTTTCCTTATAAACCCATGCTTTTTATTTCATACACTTAACAATGGTATCCTCCACAATGAGCTACCACACACCAAAATGGCAAAAATTAAAAAGACTGCCAACACCAAAGGTGAACAAGTATGTGGAGTAATCAGAACTCTCATGCTGGTGAAAGAATAAAAAAGGTCTAGTGGTTTCTTATAAAATTAAATATCACCTATTCTATGCCCAACAGTCCCCCTCCTAGTGATTTACCCAAGAAAAATAGAAATCAATGCCCATAAAAAGACTTATAGAAGAATGTTCCTGGCAACTTTATTCATAACACTTTTAAAAAAATCTGGAAAGAGCCCAGGTGTCCATCAATAAAAGCATAAATGAACAATCCATGGAGTATGCACACAATGGAGTACCACTCAGTAATGATAATTTTAAATGAACTACTGATGTGTGTGTATAGTATCAACATGGCTGAACCTCAAAAATCACCATGCTGTGAATAGAAGTTAAAGAAGTCTTACCCAAAAGAGATCTTATTGTATGTTGCATTTATATGACATTCTAGAACAGGCAAAACTAATCTATGGTGGAAAAATATCAAAAAGATGGTTGCCGTCCATGGTGTGGAGGTAGGGACTGACTGGGAAAGAGCATGGGCAAAGCTTCTATCACTGAGCATAGCTTTTGCTATTGAGTAGGACATAGAAGTTTCTGCCAAGGGGTGGATTCCAAATTCCCAAATTAGGCCTGTTTTATAGTAAACGCATGCTGTTTCTGTGTCACTAGAGTTCTCTGGTATGTTTTAGAGCACTTACATCCTTAGAGAACGGCTAAATAATTTTCAGGGTGTTATCACTGCCTCCTTTTTATCACATCTCGGCTTTGCATTTCCTGCTAGCATTACAAATATCTGGGCACATAACTTTCTTCCCCATTCCAAGTCCACCAAAGGCAAGGGCCTGTTTAACTAATATTTTCAACCTTTACAACAAAGTAAAGAGCTTGGTCCATGTTTTTGCTAGGTGTTTGGTGATTGATAAATGATGGTAGGTCTAAAACACATTTGTTCTTTGTCCAGAATATGCTCCAACTCCTCAGTGCCAACTTATAGAGAAGAAATGGTTTCCATCTTTGCTATTCCAAAATCTATCTGTTCTACCAGCATTTGGGGTACACTGTTAGTTTAACAAAATAATTCCAATAGAAATGCATGTGTGATCGCCTGGGGGCTACCAATTGGAATGGGAATTCTGCCAACATTTGTACACCCGTTTTGCTCTCAGAGTGTCAGTACTACCGCTCACAGCTCTTACCTCTCACAGCTCATTCTTAAGAGACATTATCTCATCCAGCTCTGAAAGGCATAACATTTTAGTGTTGTTACACTTAGGAGGGAAGGAAGAGAAGACAGAAAGGCCTACAGCTGTCTAATGCCATTACAGTAGATTACAAGGTGAGAGTGTTTATGTAGCTTTTTATAACACAAAACTCACTCATAACACTATCTGAAGATTGCAAAAGGAAAATGTTAATGGCAGGAAATGCTAGAGTAAAAATATTCTCTATGCTTTGGACCACATTATGGAGAGATGTGTTTCATAAGGACAATATTACCCTGGTGTTTGCTGTCATCTGCAAAGTAATATGAGTTTGTTTAGAAGTTAACTCTTACTATGCCTCCAAAAGGCAGATAATGGAAATAAATTAGTCTACACTGCAAGAAAAGAAAGAAAGAAAGAAGCTGAGGCATGGAGAGGTTAGTGATTAAGTGCTGAAGAAGGGTAGGGATTCAGATCACAGAATCTTTGCTTCGATAGCCCCAGACTGCCAAGATGGTAAAGATACAGCTGTCTCACCCAAAGCATCTTCACAGGAGGGTGCCCGTGATGGGAGCTGTGGCTTGGACGTACCATATGAGGAAGGAGCCAGGAGCTGGAGGTGTTGATTTTGGAGAAGAAGAGGCCCAAGTGGATGGTCTCAAGAAAAGGAGTAGGGTTTGATTTTAATGAACCCAAGGGGTAGAAGCAAATAAAAGAAACTAACCAAAGACAGATTTCCAGCTCATTAAATAAATTCTAAAAGCATACTCAAAGCAGTCCAACAGATTGGGAGTTCCCTGTGGCTAGAGGAATTTAATCAGAAAATGGATGTCTATTCGGAGAGAATCATCAAACAGAGGCATTGGCCAAAACCACTGCTGCTCTGCCCTAATCCCCCATTATTTCTTACAAGGCTATTGCAATAGTTTCCTAACAAGTCTGCCTACTTTAGCTCTTAGCTTTCAGCAAAAGCATTTTCTACAGGAGCCTAAATGATCCTTCTAAAAGTAAATTAGGTCATGTCACTACTCGGCTTAAAACCATTCTGTGAATTCTGGTCTTACCTCTTGCAAAAAGCAAAGTCCATATAATGTTCTAAAGAATCTATAAAATATATCTCCCTGTTACCGCTCTACACTCATCACTCAGCTCTTGTTATTCTCTCCCTACTTCATTCCACTCCAGTCACACTGGTCACCTTGTTATAACTCAAACACATCAGGCATGTTCCTACCGCAGGACCTTTTCCCTTGATCTTCCTTCTGTCTGGAATGTTCTCCCTCCATATTTTCCCTGCTTGGCGGGATCTGTCACCAATTACTGATCTCTTCCCAAATGTCACTTTCTCTGTGAACCCTTCACAGACTGCCCCAGTCTTGCATGCCCTATCTTCTGTCCCTGCTTTATTGTTTTTTGTAGCACTCAACACCATCTGACATATCATATTTCTTGCTTGCTAATTTGTTGTCTCCGTAGGCCACATGAAGGCAAGTTCCGTGAGGGCCAGGGTTCTTCTGCATTTTGTTTAAAAGATATATTCAAAGTACCTGGAAGAGTGACAATGCCTGGCATAAGGCAGGCACTCAGGAAATAAGTGTTGAATGAATGAATGGTGCTTCTCAGAGACAGGGTTCCAGACTTAAGAAACAAGGCTGTAGACTGTGGAGAGCCATTGAAGAGGTTTAAATGAGGTCACGACATCATTACTTTTGTATCTCAAGTGATCTCTCCCACAGAATCAGAACGGGAGGACTGGCGTTCTAAGCCATGCATACAAAAGGAGACCACACAAAAGACTAACCTATAGTCCAGGCAAGAGGCAAAGAGGGCAAGAAGGGTGTCCATGGAAGAGATGTTTTTAGGATGCCAAACTGGGCAGAGAAACTTCATTTTGGTTGCTTAGTTTATCTGCACAAAGCTATTCAGTTGCCGGAGAGCCCTTTCTTTGTTGGGCCCCAAAAGTCATCACAACAAAGCCACATGGCCAATGCTTTCCTTTCCAGGATGGTGAAAGGGGGCGTAAGAATGTTTTCCTTGGCTTCCATAGTCCCAAATCAGGATCAGTAGGAACAGATCCAAGCAGAGCCCGGACCGAGCCCTGCTCCAGGACAGACCGGACATTTGGTGTGTGAACAGACAGCCCAGATACCAACCCCCAGTTTCCATTACAAAAAATAATAAAAGTGCGAGGGAAATGAGATTGGAAAACCAAAGTAAGTAGAAGACTCAAGACATCCTCCTATTTGTTTTTCTTCTGTTTCTAGGCCTGGAGCCAGGAGGGCCCTCTTCCCAATGGTTGCCTGGTTACAGCCTGAGAGGTTCGCCAGGGTAACATCTGGAATAAAGGTGGGTGGGCAGGGTGCCAGGGCCTGCTCTACTTGAGCAAGATCCGAGAAAGAAAGGAAAATAGAGTATTTTTTCTAATTACTGCCCAACCTTGAGGACAAAGGAAGGACATATTTGAGATAAACAGAAAATATGTTAAAAGGGTTTCTTTTCAAGGGTTATTATAACTCATTAACAAAGCAGAGGAATAGAAGGCTTGGGGGAACTGTGGAAGTTATGGCCATTTTAATAAGCTGTGTTTTGGACTAGGGGCATTTGGGAACTGCGACGCTGAGCAACTCTGGATTTTGAATCATCTAGTATTAGTTTTGAGTGCAACTGGTCCAGAATAGAAGGAACTAGCTACATTCAAATATCTAGTAATAACACTAATATGAATAGCAAACTTTGATTGATTGATAACCATGTTCCACTGAAGGTTGTACATGTATTATCTCATTTAATCCTTGTAACTCTTTGGAATAAGACTGAGCCATAGAGATGGTAGGAAATTTCCTACTGAACAGTTCACACAGACAGTCTGATTCCAGGACCTACTTACTTCAGCACACTACTCTGCTGCCTCCCACAGGTTACCTTTATGCCCCATGAACATACCATCATCATGTGTTGTGTCCCTCCCATGGATTTGGAAGATGGTTCAACACCGTGATTACGAGGCTGGATAGAGTTTTCCTGACTTCAAATCACAGCTCTGCTTTCCCTTGAGAGAATAACTTATTCTAAGTCTCATATTCCTCATGTAGGAAAGGAGTTCATGATAATATACATTCCAGGGGGTTGTTGGAAGCACATAATGAGAAAACATGTAAAGCACATAGTAGACTCTGGTTACAAATGGTTAATGAACATTTACCCGTTGATATAATTATGATTATAATTTATACCGTGATTCTTCAATTAAACAATTACTCAGTGAGTACGTACTGCACCAAGAACCAGAGGTGATGAGTAAAACATGATCATGGGCTTTGTGGTAAACCCACAGTCTGATGGGTCCTTTCTCATCCTCCATGACTTCAACTTCACTTTTCCAGAGAGAGAGGTTGTACAGTTGTCCACTGAATCCACCCTCTCCGCCCACAGCTGTACTTGGGAAAACCCATGTAAACAAGTAAGTTCATTTCCATGAACACTTGCTGTGAGTTTTTTAGATGTGGGAGAATACTGAAGGAATTGAAGACATGGTTCTTTTCTTCTGAAACTTCTCCAGGAGGAATTGAAATTGGAATTAAAGCCAGAATTATTCCTATGTGATCTAATGCTTCTAAATACTTTTCTTGTATTTTTTAATTGAGAATAGATCTGAATGCAAATATGGCTAGTGTGATTTGGCTATTCTAAAGAATTTTTCCATTTCTGGGTTCCCGTTTAGAGAAAAGGTTAAGGATACTGGTTCTGGAATTACATTGACCTTAGTTTCTAAACAAGTAGCTTTACTTCTTTGTTCCTCAGTTTCTTATCTGTAAAATATGCATCATAATAATGATGATAATTATACCTATTTCCAGGCCTGTTAAGATGATAGAGAAAATGCAGATAAGTGCCTCGCACAGTGATAGGTATATAGTAAATGTCTTAGTCAGCTCAGGCTGCTATAACAAAATGGCACAGCCTAGGTGACTTAAGTAATGAATTTTTATTTCTCACAGTTCTGAAGGTGGGAAGTCTGAGAGCAAGGTGCCCTCAGATTTGCTTTCTGGGGAGGACTTTCTTCCTGGTTTGTAGACAGCCACCTTCTTGCTGGATTCTCACATGGCAGAGAGAGGAAGCTCTGACGTGACTTCCTCTTCTAATAAGGACACTAATTTTATCATGGGGGCTCCACCCTCATGACCTCACCCAAACCTAATTATCTCTCAAGGGCCACACTTCATAATACCATCACACTGGGGATTAGGAATTCAACACAGAAATTTTAAGAAAATACATTTGAGTCCATAACAGTTAAGTGTCCAATCAAAGAGATCTGTAGTAATACTTAACAATTGTCATAATTGTTCTTATAATTATAATTTAAGACCACCTGATTTTAGCTGTAATAGGATACCTGAGAGTAGATGACCTACTCCTACCAAAAAAAAAAAAAAAAAAATCCAGGCCAAATATTTTTTTCAGGCAGAAGTTATCACATTATTAATACTCAGAAGCCAATAGTAAAATAAAGACAAGAGAGCTACAACTAAAATGTAAGCTCATAAGGGCGGGGCACATACATTTCTGTGTGTCTGTGTGCCTACAGCAAATAGGACAGACACTGTCACCAAATAGGAGCTTAATACATTTTTGTTAATGTGCCAAAGAACGACTACTGTTTTCTGAAAAGAAATAATCAGCAAAGAAATCCAAGATGGTCCGTAGTTATTTGGGTGGGCCCAAGAAGAACTGTTGTTGGAAAATACTCCATACAATATTCTATTCATGTAGACACCACTTTCCAAACTATGATCCGATTGGGTCTTTAGCTCAGGAGACTTAACTTTTATCAGTCAGATGGTTGTAAAAGATAATTATAGAGAGTAAGACTGAGATTTATACAATTCAAGGCACATACATATTTGACACCCACAGAGTGCCAAGCCCTCCTGTGCCAGGCACCATGGATTCAACAATAGATAAACCACAGTCTTTGCCTTTAAGAAACACAAGGCCCCACTGGAGAAATGGGCACAGAAACAAAGATATAAACCCACTAACTTAAGTGTTATGCCAAAGAGATTGTATACACACAGAAGAAGGAAGTACTCCGTAGTCAGGAAGACATCAAAGAAAACACAGAGTTGAGCTGAGTCTTGCAGATATGATTGCAAGGCAAGAGTGTAAGGAAAGAGTGTTCCAGGTAGAAAGACCAGCTTGGACAAAGACAGAGAGATGTGAAGAGGCACACGGTGCAATACGATGGTGTGACAAAGGGAAATAACGGTTGGGATCACTCATTCAAAGGCTCCTACATCCTGCTGACAAGTGTGGTGTCTGTTCTCTAAGTAACAGAAAATCAAAAGCGGAGGGAGATGTTCAAAAACAGGTAATATTATTAGAAGCTAGGGATGGGTTGGCTGTAGCTGGTAAGAACGGAGCATGTGGCATTTTATCACACACCAAGGAAGGGGCACACATTTGAGAAGAAGACAAGAAGCTCAGGTTTGGGGTGTGCTCATTGCTATGTGTTTCCAAAGCAGGAAAATGGAGACAACCGTTGGGAGTGCAGGGCAGCGGCGTTCGCTGGAGAATGTATTTGGGGACTCTTGCTGATGGAGATGGAGATGACGTACTTGCTTAGGCTGGGGAGAAGCGATGACGTTCTATACATCATCAGTAATTCTTTCCCTTTTCTAGCTCATGGATCTTTCGAGAATCTCATGGAATGCTATAGACTATCCGTCAGGTAAATGTCAAAAGCTACGTGCATACACATAGAGATGGCATTTAATTTCAGAATATCCCCAGATGCTGTAGAGAACCTTGGAGACCCAGCTAAGAAACCCCAAAGGACGGGAAGGCTGAAGAGGGGCCAAGTCGCAATCCTGGTGATAAGACGTTAGGGAGGTGAAAAACTAGGAGAAAATCAAACAGAAGAGTTGATCACAGTGTCCCAGTCCCCATCCCTCAGGGCACATGCCTCCCAGAAAGCCAGTGACATTTGCTTCTGAGTTGAAATATTCAGGTTTAGCAGAGTAAACTTTGGGCTCCTGTCAACTCTTTAAAATATTTGACACACCTCCCTTCCCACCTTCCCACCCATATTTCTGTCTCCATGCACTGCACTATTCTGGATGTGCCTTTAGAGGAGCTACGGGAATTCACAATGAAAATGCTGACTGGAAATTTACTCTTCGGACCTCTTCACAACTGTGAGTTATTAACTCGGGCTGTGGGGGAACGTCCATCCTGGTGGTAAAAGACATTTGGAGTTTTCTGGGGAGCATTCCAGAATGGCAAGAGTTACTTGAAAAGCAAAACAAAATATAATGGGAAGAAAACAGCTTCTGGGCTTATGAGCATTCTCATTCCTCCTGCAGCCAGTATTCAAAATCTCAGCAGCGAGGGTTGTGATTGTGGGGCATCATTTGTCAATAAATAAAGCAGTGACAGGATAGGAAAGACTGAATCTTTCCTGAATTTCTCTAAAATGTGCCTGGTGCCCTCTACCTCCGTGGTCGGTCACTGCCTAAAGTTGGTGGCTCATGCCCACTGAGTCTTGTTTTAACAATGCAGTGGTCCCATTCACTAGTCTTCCTCGCTCCAGGATTTCTATCTGCCTACACCACTGCCCCCATCTTCCTCCTCCCATCTCCACCCCTATCTATCCATCACCCACACTGCCTTTCAAATGATCTTTCTAAAATGAAAGCACTGATGCAAACCTTCTCTTGCTTAGACTGGCATCTGATCTGGCCCCACCCACCTCATCAGCCTTGTGTCCCCCGCCTCCCACCTCCCCACACCCTGCGTTTCAGCCACACCACACTGCCTCAGTCCCCAAGGCATGCCTCCCTCTGTACCTCCTTAGCACACACTGCCATCTTGTCCAGAATATCTGGCAAACTGCAATCTAGCCTTCAAGGCCCAATCATCGCACCCCCTGTAAGGATCCAGCTTTCAGAGCATGGGACTAAATATGTGTGATATGTGGTTTGTGTGGGAGTCTTTATAGATTTGTCTCCCCACACTAGACCTCAGCCCTCTGAGAGCAACTGCATTATTCAAAACATGTTTGCTGTGTGAATGGATCCAGTGGGCTCCCCAACTTGGGTTTTCTGATAAAGTTTCCTGAACCAGGAAGAAATTCCCTTTTTTTCCCTTTTACAAAGAGTTTGCTAAAATATTGACCCAAGGAAGTATCAGGCATATTTAACCTACCGAAAAAACACTTCTACAAGATGTGAAGTTAAACGTAAAGATGCTAGTAATTCCTCCTAAGGTGCATATTAATTTTTTATTAAAGTGGGAAAAGCTTGTAGCCATTGCTTTGTGTTACCCTATGCACTTAGGTAAACAACTTTATGTCACACTTGTCACACATTGCTTTCACCTCATACTGATTTATATAATTGCAACTTGACTTCTTTCCATTTCCCTCTCTCCCCCCCTTTTCCTCCCCTCCCTTTTGGCCCTGCCCACGCAGAACAAGTATTAGCTGGCTGCTTCCTCCTCGCCTGTCTTGGGGGAGGCAGACCCATGCTTCTAAACAATAATGCACACATGAATATCACCCGGTGATCTTGCTAAGCTGCAGAATCAGATTCAGCAGGTCTAGGGCTGACACTGAGAGTCTGCATTTCCAGCGAGCTCTCAGGTGATGTGGACCACACGTTAAGTAACAAAAATATAAAGGCTGGAGGATGAATCAAGCAGACACCGTGCTCTCAACAAGATGACAGTTGAGGGCCAGTTGCTACTTTGCCTCCCTGACAGGGAGTTGCCCTTGGTGACCACCAGGGCTGCCTCATCACAAACTAAGTATAAGGATTAGGGGAATTAGTCTGTCATATAATTGACAGACTGGTGGTTGTCAGAGGCAGGGCATGAGGGTGGGCAACATGAGTGGAAGTGGTCCAAAGGTACAAACTTCCGGTTGTAAAATAAGTACGTCCTGGGGATGGAATGTACAGCGTGGTGACTACAGTTAATAGTTCTCTGTTGTCTATTTGCAAGTTGCTAAGAGAGTAGATCTTAAAAGTTTTCATTCAAGTGCCTATTCTTAATTGAAGTGGAGAAATATGTGAGAGGATACATGTGGAATTGGGAAAAGGGAAGAGGGGGACATTCTTTCTTTGTCCCCAAAAATGAGCCCAGGCCAGACCAGCATGTTCACAATTACAATGCTACTTTTAAGCACAAGCTGAACTAACTATTCAAGTTCAGGCTCCAATTTAAAGACCTCCAAAAATATAGTTAAGGAAATCTCATTTGCATGGTTTGAAATAAATTAAGTGGAGGGCAAAGTAAGAGAGGAATGACTTCCCCGGAATGCACCCAGAGGCCGAGGGGCTGGGGTTCCTTCTTACAATCATCAAAGTGGGTGCCACAAGAAGTTTGAGCATTCCTACAGTGGAGAAATTGTTTGATGGGAAGTCGATGAAGTCTTGATAGCTAACCACAGGTTCTCTCTGGGAGCACGAGAGAAGAGAGAAGAATTTGGTGGGACTCTGCAACTCCCCCCCCCCGCCCCCTGCATGGTTGCAATGCTAAAACAGCATAGAGCCAGGAAGTGAGCAGGCTCAGAAAATAGACACAGTTTACTTACAGCCACTTAGCCTCCTCTCATCAAGAAGCTGAGATTTGCACGGAAGAACAAACAGAGGTCCTGCATTCCCACCTCCTTCATGGCAGGCGGCTGATCTTTCCAGCCCACTGCTTGAGAGGTTTTCTGTATGTTCTTTTTGTTTGTGTGTTTGTTTGCTTGTTCCTAATTGTGTGACCCAGATTATTTGTCCCTGGAAGATTTATTCAATCATTCATTCATTTGGTCGTGCATTCATCTTTATAATTCATCACTCAGCAAATACTTATTGTACACCGATTATGTACCAGACACTGGATACGTGTTTTCACAAAAGGCAGTGAAAATAAAACATACAATAGGATAGGATTTAGGATAGAGCTTGTCCCATTTTGAGCTGAGGTCGATTATAGTTTATAGTATCCTTTGGCTGCTGTGAGCCCAAAACTGTCCCGACTTCCCTAATACCCAGAACACATACCTCCATACCCACAAGGACACCATGATAGCACATTTCAAGTCCCTGATTAATTTCTGGCATGCTATTTCCATTCTTTTTCTTTGAACCACCAACCTAACGACGTTATTTTTAAAATAACGAATGGTGTTTCAACCTAATTCCTGATTTATTTTAGCAAGTGCATGCTGGCTCCTGGTAAGCCTAACATTCCTGTCCAAACAGACACCAGTTATCTTTTTAGCCATCCCTTCTCAAATGGTGCCTCAGAGCAAGTAAAACCATCGCTGCAAAATTTGAGAATCCCTCTTTATTCACCTTTACAGAATGTGACTATCTTTGTCCGTCTTCCGTCCATTTTTGTTATTCACCATTCCTCAAAACTGACTCCTATAAATTTATATATAAATTTTATAAATTTTGATTTTCCCCACCAGTTGTAGACATCATTCGAAAAGTTGAGTTTGTCAGATGGGTCCCCGGTGCAGCTATGTTGGAGAGTCACAGTGGCTTCTTCTTTTTATTTGCCACAGGATTATGCAATTACCTAGTTTTTACTCTTAAAAAATATTATAAAATGCCCATTTAAGAATGCCTACTCAGAAATTATTAACGGGAAGCAGGATTCATAGTGCAGGAGAGATGGAAAGATATTCTTCCTTTTTATTTTATAGTTCTTGTATCATTTGATTGTTTTTCTGTCTTGGACATCTGATCTTTACACAAAAACAAACTACTTTCTTTAAAAATACATATGCTACTGAGTATGAGAGATGTGAACCAATAATGATAAAATCTGGTGCTAGGTATTCCCAAATGGCTCTTCAAGACCCAGGCTATAACCACTTGCAAAGGAAGTGATGGAGCCACAGAGAAGATCCAGCACCCACAAGCATTCTCTAAGATGCAGCTACCTGCGTTGCCTGGCCCCTCACTGTCGGCCTTGTTCTCTCTTACGACCTTGTCTATTTGTTTTCATGCCTTTCCAGCTGGAGTGTCACCGTTTGCCTGTGTTTCAGTTTCCCTGGATCAGTGGTTTGTTCTACTCTGGGCTTATTTCTTCCCTTTTAGCACAAACCAGTAAGACCAAGTCAGGGTGACAGACCACCAGCTTGAACTTGGCTTTCCTGGGATGATTCAAGAGAAAGCCAAGTGGGTTTGGAATGAATTGTCCCTGAAGTTTTAGAAGTTCTCATAGAAGGGCTCAGGGATATATCTAATTAGGTCTACTCTTCCCTTCCCAAGTTATTATTTACTATTAGTAAGTTTTTATTGTCCCCCCTTTCTGTTCCCCCCATTTCCATTATTTCTACCTCTACCACAAATATATTTATGATTATACTTAAGTTCAGGGAAGGAGTTCCCCATATCATTTATTATGGGGAGAGTACTGTCCATAAACCAAGCCAAAACCTCATTAGACACACTGCTTTCAGTCAAAGAGATTCTCAGAAGAAAACCTAGTCTCTAATGTCTGGACTAGAAATTATGGAGTGAGAATACTCATTGGCAAAGGAAGCCCCTTGTGCTCTTGGTCCACCTGCCCGGGTCTAAGATCACCTGGGTTCCGGATCCAGCTACTTCCTCTTAGCAATCTCTTTACATCATTACTCTACCACCCACCTTGCACCTTTAATGTCTTCCTCTCTACTGGCTACTTATATTTGGGCTACAAACAATTCAGTTCATTTTCATCTTTAAAATAAAATAAGCAAAACAAGTCCCCTCAAAAGACTAGTTAATCCAAAGTCTCTGGTGTGGAGCCCAGGTATTTGTATCTTTTTAAAATCCCCTCGGGGGGATTCTAGCGTGCACCTCAAGTTAAGAACTAGTGCTCTAGGACATATCCCTTCAAAAGGAAGTATTCCCTTTTTCTTCATTGCCATGCATTCCTCAATCTATTGCACTCAGATTTCGACCATCACTACCCTACTTATTTAAGGACACCAATTTTTAACCTAGTGGCCCCTTTTCTGAACTCTCCTCTTAGAGAGGTGTAATTTGACACAGTTTGCTTCCCCTTGCTTCACGAAACCCTCTCCTCTGGGATAATTTCCTGCTTTTCTTCTGAACTTGGACTGCTTCTCTTCATTTTCCACCACGGGCTCCTGTTTTTCTAGTTTCGAGGTAGAGTGAGGACAGGAAGCAGCCTACGTAGCAGGACTCTCCCAAGAGTATTACATGGCTAATTTTTTTTTATATGGATAGTCCTATTCAGAAAACATTCAGAAAATAAACTTAAGGAAACTCAGCTAATTCCAAAAAAAAAAAAAAAAATGCACGCAAACACCAGGAAACAGGGTAGGGAAGATGCCAGCCAGATGTTGCTTAATGCCAGCTGTAAGAGTTTGGGATCAGACACCAAACTTGGTTCAGATGAAACGCAAAAGCCAGATTCATCCAGAACAAAGCTCCTTCGAAACTTGGGCCAAGCTTTTATTCGGTCATAGGACTTTGGAGTTAGTGGGTAGAACATGGGGACATTAGTTGCAGGCTCATCGACTGTAAATTCAAGAATTTGCTCTTCCTTGGTCTTCAAGTCATATTCAGGGAGGGCAAAGCCACATCATACCACCTTGACTCCTGGGAAAAATGTAGAGGATTAAGACCAGAAGGCAAGCCAGGGAAGGATCTGAGAGCTGGGCAGCTGTGGCAACGGCCCCTCCCCATCTCCAGGATCTGAGCCTTTATGGTTCTGTTTTAAAATAAACTGAGATTCAGATGAACAGAAAGTTTGTGTTTCACATTAACATTGTGGCTTTTTCTCAGCTGGGTGTTTTTATTTTCTCTGTCACTTTGCATTACAGGAATAACACAGCTTTCCAAGGGAACAGCTCCATCGGATAAGTAAACAGCATGGAGTGTGGAGTGTAGATTGCAGAATTTGAGGCTCCCTGACTCAGGGAAGCCTGGACCATAAAGGTCAATTGTTATTGGCCCAGAGCATTACCTTCAGGCTTAGCTCTAAACTGGGCTGGCAAAGAGGCCACTCTTTATCTTCTAGGCTATGCTGCCTTGTGTTTTCTCATGGGCTAGAAAAGAAGCTGCTGGAAAAATCATTCACCGTACTTGCCCCAAACCTTCCCAGCACAACTGTAGGCACTGACGACTGCCACTCCATCCTCAGCCCTATCCAATCCTAGGGCAATGGAAGCCTAGTTTAGGAAGATGTCAACACATTTCTGCCCGCCAGGAAAATGAGCTTCAGCAATACTTATATTCTGTATATGGCAGTCAGCATATGTTAGGACAAGAGAGAACATGTACCCAGATATCCGTATGGGCTTTTTTATCCCAAACTCCTATACACTGCCAAAGGCATGATTGCCTGACTGGTCTCCTGTACTAGTTCCTGATTCTCAGTCTACATTACCCCAGAAAAGAAACATAGCCTCTGAGCCCAGACACTCCATCCACAAGGCCGTGTACCTGTTTGAGTAATTCCACTACATCCTGAATAGGCCTCCTGGCATGAGCTTGACATTGACAGAATGAAATAAACTCTGCTGAATCCCAAATCCCTCTGTTACTATTTCCCACCCCTGCAGTAAGACTTCTCACATCTCAACCTTGGACCCAATGAAAGTTGACTTGGCTCTTTACTCTTGAGGTTGGTGATTTCAGTGACTTTCCTCTCCTTGAAGCAAGCCTAATTAGTCTCTCCCAGGGACCAGCTCATGCTGTTTCCGTCTCACACCCGCTTTCCTAATGGGAAATCTCAGCATGCCCTCATCGAGGACCAACCAACATTGGAAGAGAAAGAGCTACTATGGAAAGTCTTAATTTTCACACACCCATGGCACTTTGGCAAACATGGGCTCTCTCCTGGAATCTTTTACACTGATCCCACGATATAAAACTGCAAAATGGTTCCTAGGCCCAAAATTCACATGTTTTAATGAATCGAGGGGTAAATCCAAATCCAATTTCAAAATACACACTGCCATGACAACAAGTGACAGAGAGCACAATGAGAAATGCTGTGATTCACACCCCCTCTCCCCCCGTCCCGGGAATTTATTTCTAACTGGGTACACCCAGCAAACTGCTTTGGAGTAGTTAAACAAGAATCTGGCTACTGGGACGTGTCTGGCCCAAAGACATGTTTTCTGCTTTGATTTCTTAATTTATTGATAACAAAACATTCAGAATGTCTATTATTCCTTCTACTCACGAAATGGACGTATTTTTTTAATCGCTTACTTTTAACGTTTTCTAATTAGAAATTTTGAATTTAGAGGGAACAATAAGGTGAACTTCTAAATTTCTATCGCCCAGATTCAATAATTATAGACTCTGGCCAATCTAGATCTATCTATACCCCTCCCCATAGCCCCTCTCCTAGATTATTTTAAAGAATATCTAAGATATCTATCATTGTTCTAACATTTATCTCTATACAGTTCGGGCTTCCTTTTAAACATGATTACATTATCACACCTAAAAAAGAACACTAATTTATTAACTTTATCAAATATTCAATCTTATTCATATTTAACTTAATCCTTTAATTCATTTTTCTGGATTTTTACATAAAAATCAGATTGAAATAAGATACATACATTGCAGTTGTTGATATATAACTTAATTCTCTTTGAATCTACCGCATTTCTTCCCCTATCCCCTCCCTTTCTTTCTCTCCCCTTCCTCTTTCTTTCTTCCTCTCTTTCCCTTGCAATCCACTACTATGTTTCCCCGAAAATTAGACCAGGTCTTATATTAAGTTTTGCTCCAAAAGACACATTAGGGCTTATGTTCAGGGGATGTCATCCTGAAAAATCATGCTAGGGCTTATTTTCTGGTTGGGCCTTATTTTCGGCGAAACAAGGTAGTTGAATCTGGATTTTGTTGTTTGCACTCGTGGTGTTGTTTAACATGTCCCTCTTTCCCCTGTATGCCCTTGGTGGTTAATCATTCCATCCAGGAAGAGGCTGTTGGTAGAAGTGGGAATAATGAGTTTTGGTGTGGCTGGGGTTAGAACATCTATGCGTCATGAGGTACCTGCAGAAAAGGAAGATATAGACTCAGCTTGAAACTCAGAATGTCCTCCAGAATTGACACAAGGCATAGTTCTCTCGTTTCACTTATGGATAAAATGAAGTTCAGAGATGGATGTGGTTTCCTAAGCCATTAGGATTGAAAACTCTGTGTGCATGTTTATAAAAATCCAGGTCTTCTGATAGTTAATACAGAATTTCTAGGAGGTCCTAGGATTCTAACCAATTTTCTCCATACTGGAAATTAGCCTACTGTATCAAAAATCTCATGGCAACATGCTAATGAGGTCTGATGAATGGAGCTCAGTCATTTTATCTTGAAGTGTACCGTGGGCATTTTCAGAATCATTTTTTTTCTATTAAATATAGGCTCAATGTGGAAACTTAGAAAAATATGAAAAATTAAAGTAAAAAATTATGTCATACCTCTATGATTCTCACAATAATTATGAACAATTTCATGCATTTCCTTTGTCAGTATAATCTGTTTTCTTATGCATTTTGTATTGTTGAGATCACAGTACTTATATGGTTTTTGTATATTTTCTTACTTAAATTATAGCATAAACTCTGCTCAGATTACCATCATGGTTTTTAAAATTCTTCATAACATCATTCTCATGCCTGCGTAATGTTCACTGCAGTTAGTGCAAGCATAATTAATTTATTTCACGCTGTTACATTTTTATATTAGTTCTAATATTTTGCAATGACAAATAACATTACAACGAATGCCTTTATGCTAATAAGTGTTGTGTGTGTTTTTTAATTTTGGATTATGTATGTTATGGGTCGAATTGTGTCTCCCAAAAAGATGTTGAAGTCCTAATTCTCTGTATCTGTGAATGTGACTTTAGTTGAAAATTGGGTCTTTGTAGATAACCACATTAAGATGCAATCATCAGAGTAAACCCTAATCCAGTATGGTAGGCTCCTGAGAAACAGAAGTTTAGATACAGAGACAGGCACACACACACAGGTAAAATACTGCGGAAGATGAAGGCAGAATTCAGAGTGGTGCATTCATAGGTGAAAGAATGCCAGCTCATCAGCAAACCACCAGAAGCTAAGAGAGAGGCCTGGAAGAGATTCTCCATTGGAAGTGCCCAACCCTGCCCACACTTTGATCTCAGACATCCAGCCTCCAGAACTGTGAGGCAATTCATTCCTGTAGCTTAAGCACCAGTTTATTGATGACCTTGTTACAGCAGCTTTAGGAAACTAATACAATGTCATTAGAAAAACTCCCAGAAGTGCAACTATTTGGTCAAAGGGTGTGAATATTTTTAAGGCTCTTGATATATTTTGCCAGATTGCAAAATTTCTCAAATTTCTGCTGATTTCTAACTCCATTAACTGTGAGTGAGAGTATTTGTTTCATCATAATCTCCTCGGCATGTTGTTTTTATAAACTTTGCTAATTTATGTGACAAACTATATAATACCGATTTCGTGTTCAAATTTCTTTGATTACTCCTGAGATTAACTACTGTCTGCGTTTATTAGTCATTTGTGTTTGCTATATCATGAGCTCGATATCCTGTCCACGTCTTTTGAAATTATATCCATATTTAACTTTTGGAATTATGTTCTCACAGAAAAACATTTTTTGAGGGCTTAAACATGTTAAAATGCTTATGTTATTGATCCTACGACAAATTTTGTTACAAAACATAATCACTGTGTTTCCCCGAAAATAAGACCTAGCTGGACAATCAGCTCTAATGTGTCTTATGGAACAGAAATTAATATTAGATCTGGTATTATATTATATTATATTATATCATATCATATTATATTAGACCAGGTCTTATAGTAAAATAAGACCAGGTCTTATATTAATTTTTGTTGCAAAAGACGCATTAGAGCTGATTGTCCAGCTAGGTCTTATTTTCGTAGAAACACGGTATTTAATTAGTCTAGAGTGTAGTATTTGGGGATAGGGTATAAAGTGAAGATTTACTTTGTTTTATTAACAAATCACTAACCCCACAACCCCTTAGCAACTAGTGATTTATCTCTCTTTCCTACACGATGAAACATTGCATATATATAATATAGTTCTACATATGAGAGTGCCTGTGGGTAAAAATATCCTTTATTCTCTTACTATTGGTGGCCAGAAATTGGATTTAACCAACAAGAGCCCTAGAGATATAACTGAGCAAAAAAGTCAAGAAGGGAGATTTGGTCTTAATCTCTTTATCCTTTCTCCATTCAATATTGAATGAAGGCTTAGCCCATCCCCTAAATTCCCATATATCGTTTACCTGACCAACTCTCCTGCCTTTTCTCCCCAAGTTTTCAGTAATGTCTGTTCCCTGAAAGCAGAAAGTCTTTCTGACTTCTTTCCAGCTGCATCCATCAGACCTAACATGATATATACAATAGACTCATCATGATGTCTAGATTATAATAGACTTCCCGAAATGAAATTGTTAAATTAGGGACTGTTTGTCCCACTAGACTGTATGTACACTGCTGCCTTTGTGAGAATGTTCTTCTCTTTCCCTTTACCTAGTTAATATACAGCTGTGGGTAAGAGCACAACCTCTAGACCCAAACTGCCTGAGCTCAAGTCTAGGGACACACTACTCATCCTTCTTGGGCCTCAATCTCTTTTTTCTGTGAACCAGGAATAAAACTGGTACCTACTTCACTGAATTATTTGAGAATGAATTGAGTTATGAACACAAGGTTCTTACAACAGTACCAGGTACATAGCAACTATCCTCAGGCTTCCATCTTAAAGGACAACTCTTCAAAAGGGACTTTTCTGCCTTCAGACTAGATTAGGTCACCCTATGTAACTCTTTGACATCTCTGTCCTTTGTGTCTTGCATTTATCGTAATAGCTATTTGTGAATTTCTTTTTTATGTCACCCATTAAACATTAAGTTCCACGATGGAGGGATGGTGTCTCTCTTGTTTGCTGTTGCATGTCCTGTTCTTAGCAGAGCTCCTAGCATGCAGAGGTCCTTCATACAATGGAAAAATAAAATAAAATAAAATGAATTACTGAATGAATGAATGAATGAATGAACATCTTCTGGTGGAGGCGGGAGCTCACTGTAAGGGAAGAATTGTGAATCTATATGTGCCTATACCAAAGATTGACAAACTGTAGCCTGCCTGTTGTAAAAAAGAACTTTATTGGCACATACCTATTCACTTACCAATTGCCTGTAGCTGCTTCTGCTCTACAATGGCAGAGTGGAGTAGTTGTGACAGAGACTGAAGGCCTGGGCTACAAAGCCTAAAATATTTACTGTCTGGCCCCTTACAGAAAAATGTGTTGACCCCTTGTCTGTACTGTTGATTCTCAAATCATGTTTGTATCACAATCAAACAAACAAACAAAAAAGTCTTATTAAAATAGAGATTCAGGGCTCCACCCCCAGATTTTGTAGGTCTGAGGTTAGGCCCTAAAATTGTACTTCTAACAAATTCCCAAGTTATGCTACCTCAGCAGATACAGGGACCCACTCTGAGAACCACTGGTCTTTAATATTCAAACACACCCATGTGATTCCGTGTGTATCTCTGGATACATGCACAGCTGAAACTCCAGGGTCTAACACTGACAATTCCTGATGATGACATGAGCCATGGTTGTCCTCTGTTTCAGGCAAGAACCCACATGGCCAAGACCACCTTGGTGCTCATTTTGTGGCTTCGGTCATCTCCAGGATTTTGAGAGGAGGAGCCAACCCCAGAGACCCCCTAGAGACACACAGGTGACCCTGACAGGACCTCCACCCACAAAGCCCAGACTGAGAATTGTGCTGTCAGCATGCTGACATCGGACTGGGAAAGGTAAATGAGTGGATCCTCTCTCTTCTCCAACATACCACGGGTAACACAAATAACAACAATACTTCTACCTTTGGTTGACTGCCACATGCTCTAGGAAAGAGCTCTGTAATACTATATGAGCTGTGTACAATGATTATTCCCATTTTCCAGGGGAGGAAGTTGAGGTTCAGAGAGGCCACACCATTGTTCTAAGGTAGGGCAGCTGGGACGTGACTTAGCCAGGCTTGGAAGACAGTCAGTCCAGCTCCGGAGCCCACAGCAACCATGACACCACTCTACACAGACGACTCACGCTTGCAAGAAGGGAAAAGATTTCATAGCAGTCCGATGTCTGAGAGGGACTGCTGTGTGCTGTTCTCACTCAAATCTCTGGCATAGGAAGGAGTTATTGAATCAATTAACAGTTGGAGCTTATTTAGAGAAACCTAGCAAATAAACCCCGTCAAACCTCCAACCAACCGTGCCCAGACCTGGCATTCCCGGGCCCCCAGCAAGACCGCGTGGACACCGTGATGCACCCCCCCAAATCTCACTGCAGTGAGGGCCTCGTTGCCCCAGATATCAGGGGTGCTGTTGGTCACACCCTTCACCTGGCAGCCCCTCCAACAGTTCAGCTGCCCAGTGGACCCATCTCACCCAAGCTCACTCTGAATCCAATGACTGATTGATGCCTTAGTGGAGAATCTCAACGCCTTTGCCCAATGGGGGCCAATTCTGAAGGGCCATTCCAGCTCCAGATTTCCCCATGTGATAAGTCAAGGCTGTCCCTGGACTGTATCACAGCGGGGTCTTTCCCTCGGCCCACTGCTGCTTTCCTCAGCTCCCGTCCACAGGTGCAGACTCCAAAGGCATTGCTGGCAAACAGCCTGCTTCCTAAATAAACTCTGTCTCTCCGTCTACATCCCAAGGAACCCAACTGGCAACAGAGACCGCCCCTGACTGAAGCCACTTTGAGCACAATCTTGCCTCCCAGAGGCAACCCACAGTCCATCTACAGATTTGCCTGTGGCCCAACCAGCACGTTCAGTAGCTCCAGGAATCCACCAGAACTTTCCAGTTGAAACTGGGTCTTTCTCCCCTTTCAAAATATTCACCCAGTTATCATCACGTATGGTTTCCTGTTGCAGCAAAAAGAACTGGGGAGGGTTCGTTCACAGGGTCCCCTGCCACAGAATCTCACTCATCGATCAAGACCTAAACCGTCTGGAGTTTGCAGCCAAATATAGTAAAAAATGTAGAATATATCACCTTCCCGCACCAAAATAGTACTGCTTTAGCAAGTCTATTTCTTTCTCCACTCCTTGATTTAGTGTCTCCCTCTGGTTTATGAAATATTTTTTACCCAGGGCCCACTGCAAACATCTTTATAAAATAGTGTTCATCTTTGAACAGGTCACTTTCTTATTGAATTTTAACATTTCAAGAAGGAAAAGGGGAGTATTTCTGACCCAGATATTTTTTGAACAAGTATTTAAGTGGGTTCCTAGATGCCAGGATTTAAGCGCCGTTGACAGCCAATATAATCATCAGCTTGTAAAACAAAATCTGCAGTTCACGCCCGTATAAAGCACAGTGAACAGGCTCAAATCACTCCAGTGATATGGCACAAACAATTCCACTGCTGCCCATGGCCACGACGCCAGTCTTGACTTCCCACTGTTAGTAAGTGACAAAGCCAAGATTTGAAACAAACCAGCCTGATTTCCGAGTCCATGCTCTTTCAACCGTACCGTGCAATTCTACAAATGTTTTTTTGGCATCACATTTGTGTGTGTGCTATTTCTGAAATACCTGGGCATATGCTACCTCCTAAATGATCTAGTTTCTGTCTGTTTTATCTACCTTGGTAGCTCCAGGAAAAATGGCAAGGATGTCTCTTTGAGAAAAGGGAGGAGAGTCTCTGTCGTGCGGGGTGTCTGGAGCCCTCACACCACCTGTCATGCGGGGCGTCCGGCGGGGTCTTAGCTCCCGCTCCCCACATAAGAACGCAGGACACGGTGAGGCCAAAAAGGAACACCCACGGAGCCATAGGTAGGGGAGTCATATCACTGTATTCTCACCAGCGGCATCCGCCTCTCTGCAATCCGCTCTTGCTAGCCCCCATTCTCTTCTGCTAGCGTAGCCACAGCAGTTATATTAGTGGCCAATGGCTTACGGGTTACCGCTGACGGCCAACTAGCCACAGCTGATGGCCATCTGATCACAGTTGGTGGCCATTTACTACCCGAGCCAGCACCTTTCTATGTGAGGCCGAGAACCTGGAAACTGTTTTTTGGGGCTTTGTCCCCACATCCCACCCCTACAGGGTCTCACCTCACAATCTACGCGACAAGCGTCTCCCGCGAGGGGCCCTGTGCGAGGAGCCTGGAGGTGAATGCAATATCCTGGAGACAGCCAGGCTCTCTGAGCACAGCCAGGGTTTCTCAGGGCACCACCACTCTCTCAGGGCACCACCACTCTCTCTGGGCACTGCCACTCTCTCTGGGCACAGCCAGACTTCCTGGACTCAGCCAGGGATCTCAGGGCACTGCCATTCTCTCTCTGGGCCTCTCGGGGTACTGTGCTGGAACAACAGCAGCTCACAGTCAAGGTACTTACATATTCTCGATGGCGGCCAGTCAAGACACAGAAGCAAACATCCGCCAGTTCTACTACATGGTGGTATGTTCCCAAACAGTCAAGTAGTCCATTAAATTAGGGATGGAAGGCAATTCCCCATAGTCCATAGTCATTCGCCAGGGCTGTCCTGAGGGTGAGGGATGACCTTGACCTCACCCTCATCTCCCACGGAGGACTCAGCAAGCATTTCCTCCTGGGACTAAAAGTCCTGCATCCGGGCTGCCTCAGCAAGCAGTTCTTAGCCCACAGGGCAACAAGCTCCGCTTTCTCCGGCCTCTGCTGGTTGGGGAACCATCCACATCTTCCCACCCCTCCACGGGGATCGAGCTCTCCGGCAGCTGCTCCTCCTGGTCTTCCTCAGACTGAGCTTTCGTACGCACACACTGCTCCACTGCCCTTCGGAAAGCTTTGGCCAGCACCGTATCCTGCCGACTACGCCATGTGTTGCGCAGGGGACCCTGCTCGCTGCACCATTTGTCATGCGGAGTCCCTGCTCCCGCTTTCCACATAAGAACGCAGGACACGGTGAGGCCAAAAAGGAACACCCACGGAGCCATAGGTAGGGGAGTCATATCACTATATTCTCACCGGCGACATCCGCCTCTCTGCAATCCGCTCTTGCTAGCCCCCAATCTTTCTGCTAGTGTAGCCACAGCCGTTATATTAGTGGCCAATGGCTTATGGGTTACCGCTGACGGCCAACTAGCCACAGCTGCTGGCCATCTGATCACAGTTGATGGCCATTTACTACCCGAGCCAGCACCTTTCTATGTGAGGCCGAGAGCCTGGAAACTGCTTTTTGGGGTTCTGTCCCCACACCACCCCATTAGAGTCCCCTCTGTCCGTCAGCCTTACAAGGCTACCACAATAGGATTGCTGTGCTGGGTCTCTTTATCGTTTCTTTTAGAAACGCTTGGGATGTGGCAGTCTCCTAAGTGTTATATGTACTTATAGGTTGGGCATGGCTATCAACATCCCCATTTCACAGGGAATCAAAGCATGGGAAGAAGATGAGGGATAAAGTGGCTTGCCCAAGGTCACACATTGGCAAGAGGCAGACACGTGTCCATGAACTTGAACATTACGCTATGTTGTCTTTCCCCCTAGGAGCTGCTCAGGAATGACGTATGCCAAATACCAAAGTCATATGTTCCTTTGATTTATTACTTTCACTCTGCATGAAGAATTGCTCAGGTAGGCTATTAAAATTTCACATTTCTGGGACCCTGCCAGACAGACAGAATTAGAATGAGGGCAGATGATTCTGATGAGAATGCTCCAAATAACACACTTTGAGAAACGCCCCCTGAAATCTCCCCCTTTTTCCCTCTTTCTTCTTACTAAATAGTCACTAGGTGGTTAATGTCATGCGCCTAGGGCTGAAGCTCAGTCCCTAAGCTGCTCTATAACCAAAGCGAACCCTGAAGATGGGGACAAACACTCTCAGCCCAGATACGCTTCTGTCCACAAAGAATATGCGTGTGTTCCAGTGAGTGTCCTACGGCTGCCATGAAGAGACTCAGAGTTGGAGGGCAGGGTCCCCAGAGAATTCCTGACTATGAGTATGTGGGGTGTTCACAAGCGCCCCAAGGCAGCACCCCCTGCCCTGCCCAAGTGACAAACAGTATCCTTGGTTCCTGTTCGTATCCCCAGCTTCTCTTGTGGTTTATTACCAGTCATGGCCTCACTGACTATTTGTTCAGTAAACTTTTCCAGATCGTCTCCTCGGAAAGGTGGTTTATGAGAGGTTCGAGGAACAGGAGGAAACTGGGATCCCAGATGGTGATGTGGGTGCTTGGGCCACCCTGCCTCGGGCTTTGCTGAGTGCAGAAGGCCGAGGGAGTAGATTGAAGTGACATTGCCTCATGAAGATAGAGGCTTCTGGAATCCCTCCTACCCCCCATAACCTCCTGAAGCAGGAAGCCCTTCCTGCAGTCTTCCTCCCACCCTTCCCCACCTTCTCCAGGAGAAATCCCAAAAAAGTAATCCCAGAGGATGACAGGGACCCTGGAAAAACACAAAAGATATTGTGAGGACTTCTCACCCTCCTTGGATAGAGAAGTAAACTGAGGCCCAGAGAGAAGAGAAACTTGCATGAATCCTCCAGTCAAAGTCAGGAAAGGTCCCAGAGCTCTTTCCACATGTGCCTCTGTCCGGAGGACATTTTCCAGAGCCCATGGACTCCACAAATGGAAGGGACCCATGGCTATGGTGGAGATGGGTGGAAGCTGCAGGGAGAAAAAGGATGAATCCATGTGACAGGATATTTCCACAGGAGTGTCACAGACTGAAGACAAAATGCTGGACCACCCCTGGCACACAGCAGGACCAGGCTGCCGTGGTATTCTGCTGGTGGGTAGGTCCAAGGCCAGTAGTTCTTGTGTGTCGAGATGAGGGCAGCGATCTGTGAGATGCTTCCTGTGGGAGAACTAAAGCAAAGGCCAGAAGTTGTTGATTCAAAACTGCAAGGCCTAGAGGAGGAATCTGGCCGCCAGCAAGAGAGATATGGAGGTGTCCAGAGGGAATGCAGGGTTGAAGCAAATGGTGAGCCTGACCAGGAGAGACTCCCTGAGCCAATGCGGAGAGCGCCAGCTTTCTACAGGGTCCGTGACCTGCATTTTGGTTAGTGGAAACTGTCAAACGTGCCAATCTCAGAGAGAGAAAAATCTTCTAGTGTTAACTGGAAAAGGCTAGGGCAAATACAAGACAAGGAGAAGGAAAGATTTGTCTGAGTGACAAACAAAAGAAATAAAACCTATAGTGGCCTTCATGAACCCTGAAATCCCCAGCTTGGATTTGACAATCATATTTGGTCCCACAACAGGAAGAATGAGCTGGGTGGGGCCTGGGCCAGAAGTGGGAGGAAATGCCTCAGCTGCAAAAGCTAAAAGACAAGGACCCTCTAAAAGAAAGACAATGAAACCAAGGATGTACTATAGGCCTGAGAATGGTCAGTATGGGTCCATGGGGCACCCTGACAGGAGGGGGTGGAGGGTCCACAACTTATCTGGTGATTTTCAGGAGGAAGGGAGAGCCCTGGACACACACACACACACACACACACACACACACACACACAGGCCTTGCACATAAGCAGGGACATGGGCAGGGGCTGAGCTGGAAGGATCAGTGAATGAGGTGGTGATCAGGGTTATAGTTCTGAGGAAATGCAGGAACTGGTAAGTGGTGAGGCAGCCATTATCTATTTCAGGGTTATCTCTTTGTCCTCACCATCCCCGTGAGCCGTATGGAGTACTTACTATTGCCAAAATTGTACTAACTACTTTAATGACACCATTTCACAGTAAACTTAAGAAACCAGGACAAGTAGGTTTCAAATCCACATGCATTTGGATCCTGTGTACAGAGAATGAGGATAATGAGAGACATCCCTATTTGGTTCCTGAGTTTCAGGGATGAGTAGCAAGAGTTCAGATAGAGAGGAATTTGTTCAGAATGCATCCAAATCTGTTCTGTTCTCACATTTGGATAGCAGGAGTTTAGAGAGAGAGGGTCCAAATAATAAGGTAGACCTGTGTGTTTATCTCCAGTTTACCGATGAAAGCTGGTAGTCACAGAGGGAACGGCCAGCTCATTGGGATGAGACCAGAATTTGGGCCCAGCTCTGATTCCTGAGCCTAGTGTGTCATGCTTCCTCCCGGCTCAGCAGGAAAGGCATATTAGGGCTATTTGGAAGCTGAGCAGGGCCTGGGGTAGGATCTGAATGAAGGATCATTGGGGAATAGTAAGTAACTAGGAAGAGTGGCAGCTGAGAATATGGGCAGACAATTTTTAGCCTGATGTTGTTTGTCTGGCTTTTCTTCACAACACCAAGCATATATCCAGGTATCTTTGATCACACACATCCTAAGCATGCCAGTGTACACCATCCCAGTTCTTAAAACCATCATCCATTTCCAACCAGCCCCAGCGAATGAAAAGAGGGAAAAATACTCTTCTGACTGGCAGAATTCATCAAAATGAATTGGCAACACCTATCAGCCTGAAACAGCAGTTTGCAACTGGCCCGGTAACAAATCTTTCCGGGGACATTATCTCACAGGAAACTACACAGGATAAATTCTTAGCACAGTGATTCCTCCCTCCCTTTACCTCCTCCCCACTTCAAAAAGATTTAACATCTAATTCAGGTTTTGACGAGCTGCTTCATCTCTATAGAAACACTGTTGATCTCTGTCGGACCCCAACGGCCTTGGGCAGAACAAACTGAAGAGAAGGGGAAAGCACGGACGGCAGGCAGTGATAAATAAATACATTACCACTGCCTCGGACGAGCACTGTGACCTCCAATACAAGTGCCAAGTTGCAGCTGTTTAACACAAGTCACCCTATTTTCCTGCAACCTCGGGGTGTTAAAGTGCCAAAGCAAGAGAAAGATGCCCAATGAGTCAAGCCCATTCTGTCAGGACCTGGAAACAGCTGGCCCTGCCATCCTCTTGTCAGAGCTTCTCCTTGGATTTTCATTACAAGACAAAACACCTCCCAGAAGATAAAGCACAGAAGGATGGATAGACCTGGAAACTCTTTTCCCAATAAGGAAACTGAGACTCCAACTTTGAAGAAGTAGGATAAAGTGGCCAAGGCCTCATAGCTAGAAAGGGGTAGAATGAGGATGGAATGTAACTTTTGTTTAAAAATGATTTCATGGTGGGACTGGATTGGATACTCACTACAATTATTGTTGTTGCTTTAAAGAACATATCCATATGTTTTCCTAGTGAACCTAATCCAAGCTACTATCCACTGCGTTTGAATGTTTACACACACAAAATCTTATAACACTGATTATAGGAAAAGAGGGTTGAGTACGAACTATTTAAATTAATTAAATCATAGGGACATGCAAAGTAGAACCAAATACTATCCCAATCTTAGGGTAATTAATAACAAGTCCTTGTTGGAAGAAACAAAACTATCCATATTTTAAGTGCTGTATAAACTCATGAACTGATAAGAAAAAAAAAAAAAGACTTGTTCAAATTCTACAGAAAAGCCAACAATTTCTATGCGGTTACCTGGGAGCCGGAAGAGATCTTGGCCCTTATTCCATCCCCATTTCACAGAGAGAGAACAGAGAATCAGCGAGACAGGGACCGTGGTTGTAGAGCTCCTACACAGCAGAGAGGGAAACAAAGCAATGGCCCCCTAACCCTCTGCTGAAGATTTTTCATTCAACCACTTCACATTGCCTTGTTTTTGTGTGTGTGTGTTTTTTTTTTCCTTTTGGTCACAGAAGAAAATAAAACGCAAAGAACTTGGGCTGTGCAATGTTTTAGCTAACAAGAGGTGCACCAACCAGTTTGTGACAAGCACCATTTTAACAAAGAGCCGAGCAGGTCTGGGAAAATTTCCAGAAGAAAGGCCTTTGTCCATGGTCTTGACTAAGAACTCACTTAACCTAACAGATAGCACCATGCCTGGCACATAGTAGATGATCCATTCACGTGTGTGCAACCGACAAATTGCCCTTCACGTGGGACAAATGAACAGCTTATAGAATCTCTCAGCAGTCCCCATTCGAGACAATTCTCTGACACTGAATCTTGTTTATTCCATACAAGTGTCTGCCATTGTTTATTTCCTTACTTTTTTTCCCCTTTTGTCTCTCCACTTGAATATTGCTCTGGAAGGGCAAGAACCATGTTGTTTGTTCACCAACCTATTGGAGACACCGGCCGTCTCTGGATACTCAATAAATGTGAGCTAAATGAATGAGCTGGTCTTCTTTGCTGGAACTAGTCACTAAGATCGTCTATCTCTTTTGCTTTGGGTTGGAAGGGCGAGCCATAAACTCAGAAAGTGTTAGCATCAAAAGAGATCTGAGTGGCGCCGCTAATTTTACAGTTGAAAAACATTCAGTTCATGGAAAGGGGATTTTTTTCAGGGTTGTATATCTTGTCCAAGGCAGACTTTCGACTAGAATCTAGTTCAATACTTATTCCCTAATACATTATATGTGTATGAATGTGTACATGTGCTGTTTATGTTTGTCTATGTGCTCATGTATACATAGTATGTGCATGTGTGTATGTGTGTGCCTGTGTGTGTGTGTGTGTGTGTGTGTGTGTGTGTGTGTCTCCTTCGAAAAGTGAGACCATTGGTTTGGTCAGACACTTTCATGATTGAGGCTTCTGGAAAGAAATCGTTTCAGCCATTGTGATAGCCATGGAGCTGCTCTGCTCAGATTTCCCTTCATGGGAGCTGCTGCAGGGAGCATGGGTGACTGACAGCCTCCAGCTGCCATACCTTTGAGTCCATCATGTCCTTAATGCCAAGCCAAGCTTCCCTGACGGCTCCCAGCCAGTAACTGAAAACAGCAGGGACTATCAGAATAAGGCCATTCCTTCCCTAACCGGGTTGCTTCTGAGGAGCACCTTAGCTGCTGAAACTCCCATTGGCGAGGCCAGAACTTTGTCAGAGCCATGCTACAGTGTAAGGATCCTCCTACCCAGCGCCCCCCTCCCTCTATCCTGCCTGAGGTGTCAGACCTGCATCATGGTGTGAAGACCCTCCCTGCCTAATTTTACTTCCTCCCTTTTATCCTGAACAGATGCCCCCCCACCTCTTGCATTCTAGTCCCCTGTTGGTGTCTGATGTTCCAAGGATCCAAACGGACCCAGGGGTATCAGTGTTGGCGATGCCTGATTCTCCACCCTGGTCCACCGGGTACTTGATTCCCTGAGACTCGCGGGCCACTCGACCCCCTAACCTGGATGTAGGAGCACCCTGCTCCCACCCTCGCCCCAGTCGTGTGTGGTGCTCCCACGTCTCCCCAGCTTCCCACCCACTGTGCCACACACCCCCAGGAGGCTGCCTGAAGTGTGGCCCTGCCTTGGCACGAGGAACTACGGTGATGCAGGTCCTGACCCAGAGCCCATGAGGCCAACAGGGAAACGACCAGACTCAGATCCACAGATGACAGAGCCATGCCTCCTTTTGGAGATGGAGACACTGGGACAGAGAAGGAAAGGGACCCCTGCACAAGGACACACGGCTGGCCCCCGGCTATGCTCAAGACAGAGGTGAAGAGCTCCCCAGTCACTGCCTCAGTGTCCGGCAGGCCCCTGTGGACTGAGGTTGTGGGTCAGGAAAAGTCTTCAGGGGAGAGCTTCACACCCCAAAACCTAACTGTGGGGACAGGGCCAGGAGTGCAGTTTCCAGGCTCTTGCCCTCACGTGGAAAGGTGCTCAGTTGGGTAGAAAATGGCCGTCAACTGTGATTGGATGGCCATCAGCTGTGGCTAGCTGGCCGTCAGCTGTAACCGGTGAGCCATTGACCACTAATATAACTGCTGTGGCTACCCTAGCAGCAAATGGGGGCTAGCAAGAAGATGGTGGCTGAGCTAGCAAGAGCAGATTGCAGTCAGCACGGTGGAGTGCAGGTTGCGGATGGCAGAGAAGTGGTCGGCAGGTTGCAGATAGTGTGGCTCCTGCCTCCTGTGTCTCCAACCCAGGCGCCAGAGAGAATATAGTGGTATGACTCCCCCATCTATGGCTCCGTGGGTGGTCCTTTTTGACCTCACCATATCCTGCGTTCCTATGTGGGGAGCGGGACCTGAGATCCTGCATGACACAGGCCTTCCAAGGTCTTTCTATGCCTCAGAGCACAACCCAACCCCAGAGGGGCAGTTCACACCCCATTGTCGTTCCTTACTTTAGAGACCTGTCCTGGTTTTGATGGGTTCAGAGCTTTTCCCAGTTTTCATAGCAAAACCTAATAGCTGAATTAGCTGAATCCTGTTTCTGAATCTGAACTGTGCTACCCAACACCAACCCCCTACACACACACACACACACACACACACAGCCATGTGTGCACATATGTGCCTGTGAACATATGTCTCTGCACACACACATGCACACTCTAGGGCTTAGGAAGTCTAGCTTGGCATGGCTAAGCCCTAGCAAAATCATTTGGTAAGATCTCACCTCTAGATGTCCTGGTTCGCCTTGCCTCCCAGGTAAAGGTGTGTACCCACAGTCATGTCTGCTCCCTTCAAGGTTGAAAAGACCAGTAAGACAAACAACAGTTATCAGGGAGCACTAGTGCCAGGCACCATGCTGACTTCCTTATGTAAAGTGTCTCATTTCATCTGCACAAAGACGCCTACAGGCTGATATTATTACCCGACTTTTACGGATAAAGAAACCAAGGCTCAGAGAGGTTAAGTAACTCCCTCAGCGTCACAGAGCTGGAAAGGAGCAGAGCCAGGTTTGGTTTTTTAACCATGACAATAAGGCTAGAGATTTAGGAATCCCCATAACTATAATATAACACAGCTCTAATAAAAATAAAAGTGGTCTGGTTTCAGTGGTTTCTTTCTAGGAGAATGTTTTTCTGCAAAGAATAGTGAGTGAAACATATGTTTCCCCCCAAATGCAGCACTGTAAGAAATTTGTGGGCTAACACTGTGCCCTCTGTGCCATGGGCAGGCAGTGTAGTCCTGGACTGCCCTGGGCTTTGGGAATAGATTCCCAGCTGAGTGACCCCTGACCTGACTCTTAGAAAATAAACGTTTGATGGAAAATTTAAAAAGGGACAGGACACTCCAGATAGAGAAAATGTCATAAAGGCTGAGAGAGGAGACATGGACCAATATATTAGGGAAATAGTATAAAGTGAATATAGCTGAGGATGGGCAGAACAAATAGTAAGAGTTTAGGGTGCAGGGCCTTGAGGGCATGATAAGAAATATAAATTTTATTCTGTCGTCAGTCTCCGGAGCCCTGTGGCAAGACTCAGCATGAGAGTAATCTGCTCAGATTGTCACTTTCAATAGCTCATTCTGGCAGAGATTCTGATTAAAACGGGGGCTGGCGATCCAGTCTATTGCAATGACCGTGGTAGAAGAAAATGAAGCCTCAGGAAGGGCTGCAGGATCAGTGACAGAGAAAGGAGCCTGGGGGTTAAAAGTCCATGACCTTGCAAATACTCTAAGTCAATTTGGGACTGTATATATTCAACCCAAATGTTTTCTAAACAAGGATGCTTTAGTCGTGGGGCAGGTACAACAGCGGATGTGTATTGAGTGTTTATTACCACCGAAGGATTCAATTCCATATGGCAACCCAATGATGACTATTGTTATCCCCATTTGACGGATAAGAAGACTGAGGCTTAGAAAGTTGAAGTGACTGTCCCATAGTCCTATAACTACTGAGTTCTGGAGCAGAGTTTCATGGCAAGGTATCCTGACTCCAGAACCCAGATACCATTTTTTCACATTTTGTCAGGGAGAGAAATTGGAGGCAAAGTATGTGGGGGATATTCAGTGTCCCTCTGCAGTCAGGAAATGTGACCTGATGAGAGGTTACCTTCTGTCGGTCTAATCCAGGGTTTCTCAGTCTCAGTACTGTTGACATTTGAGGCTGGAGAATTCCCTCTTGTGGGGCTGGTCTATGCATTCCCGACCTCTCCCAATTAGTTGTCAGCAGTACCGGCCCCCAAGCAAGCTGAGACAACCCAAACTATCGCCAAATTTTTCTAAATGTCCCCTTGGCCAGTAGAGGAGAGCAAAATTACCTCCTGTTGAGAATCACTAATATAATCTCATCTCAGAATGTCCCAGCAGGAAGGAGCTGCATTTGAAGTCCATTAAAATCAGAGGCTGGCCGGTTGTACCGAGAGGTAGCTAATGATTTGCCTTCTGCTCTGCATGTTTCCCACAGGAGCATTTCTGGGCGTTGAGATCCGCTCTGCTGAAGCTGTCCCAGCACTCCTCCCTGGCTGTCAGAGAGGACCAGACTTCAAAGGGATGGAGGTGGGGAGTCTTTTCTGGGATCTAGAACATATTTATATGAATTAAAGGGTCAGAGTTTAAGTGGGCAGTTCTGAGCTAGTCACCTGAGAGCCCAAGTGAGCTTTGCTACTCTGTGTATTGACTCCCCTCAGGTGTCCTCTTAAATGATGTAATGATGTTGAACTCTGAAGTTCTTCAAAGTGGAGTAATCTGTAAACCCCCTAAGGCAGTTTCTATCTCCAAGGAGCTGAAAGTCCACTGAAGCGCCTTTCTGAGACCCCCACTTCCTCCTGCAGGCCTTGCTTTTGGTGCCACCACAGGCAGAGTCCGGGCAAGCACAGGGCTGTGAGTTAACTCCCAGGTAGCAGGTCTGTAATTCAGGAGGAGACAAGGAGAGACACTTAATGAGATTCTACCACTCTATTTCTCTGTTCTAAGGACTTTTCATTTTATATTGGATCATTTCTGTAATGAGAATTCATTTTATATTTAACGTTTACCAGTGGCAGTGTTTTTTTGGCCTCTAAAGACCTGCTGATAAATGGATGGTGGGCACTGCATATAACTACCTTAGATTTGGAGAAACATGGTATAAGCCAGTGAAATGCTTTTAGCATGTAGAAAGACATACATGTAAAATTGTTTTTACATGGATAAAGATTCTTTTTACATGTAAATGTATTTAAACACATAATGTATTTGTGTGGTGTTGTAAGGGAGGTCTTGTTATTTCCACTTTACAGATGAGGAAATTGAAGTTCAAGGTATTTAAGTTATACCCAAGGTGAAACAGTAGGTAGCGGAAAGGGGCTTGTAGCCCCAGACAGTCTTACTGTGACTGCACCCCATTATTTCCGATCTATCTTTATTCCTCAACCCACCAAACCTCCGACGTTCCAGTTCCTTGCTACCTACTGTTGTCTCTCGGCCTGCCCAATGGGAGTCTTTGCCTTCATATCTGCCAAGTTCATTCCTACCAAAACATAAAAGCATCTTTGACACTCATCCTCTCCTTCTCTGAGTTTGTCTTTGAACTGTAGATTAAGTCACCAACAGGGTTGTATGACAGGCAAAATGAGAAGTCTCGTAAAGGGCCCAGCACGTGCATGGCATCTAGTACAAACAGCAACGACTTTATAAAGCCCTCAATATGTGCCAGTCCCTGTTTTAAGTGTTCTGCGCCTATTACCTCATTTTATTCTCAGAACAAACTTCCAGTGTAGGTATGTTATTATGCCCATTTGACAGATGAGGGAACTGAAGCACAGAGACGTTGAATGACTTGCCCAAGCTCACATGGCTTACAAGTGGCGGAGCTGGGATTTGAACCCAGACCATTTGGTCCAGTGTTTGCTCCCCTACAGCTCTGCGTTTCTACTCAGTCAGCGCTTACTGTCTTCTTCCTTTCCCCTCTCCTTCCCAGCCTCTTCCAGAAGGTCTCATCCTCAACAGTAATTTGACAGCTACTATATAAGGCCTGGTATTGTAGTTTCGTGTGTTTGTCTCATGTACCCAACTTCTCCAAAATATTTATATTCTGACAGAAGCATAATAATTTTTCATAAACCATGCCCGAGTTGGGCAGTGAGATGTTAGATGTGAAGGTACTGAGGTGGGATTTCACGTGGCCTCACAGTCACTCTGTGGCAGTCCTAGCGAGTTGTCACTCCCAGGCCTGTTTCGCCTCAGGTTCCAGAAAAGAGTTTTCTTTGTTCCTCAATAATGGGAGTTTTTACAGCCAGAAAATGGGTTTGACATTTGAGGCGAATGCTGGGAGAAAGCAGAGGGAAGGGAACAGCATCAGCCTGGAGCCACTAGAAGTAAAAACTGTACAGAGTGTAGGCAAGTAAAACAAGCATGGGACCAGTAGAAGAGAATCTGACACTGTGTTTGACATTCAAATGTAAGTTATAATAAATGGCATGGCCAGCCCATCCCAGATGGGATAAGTATCACAAGATTTATCTTTTCTTAAGGGCAACCCATGTTCATTAAGGTTTCAAAGATTTGCCCAGAGAGTGAACCATAGAAGTCATCTCTGGATGTGGTTAATCTCTAGAAGCGTCTACGTGGCAGCATAGAACTCAAATATTGGCTCCCACGTCCACTGCGATTGTCGTCGTTGTTAGCAGGACTCACTGGCAAGACTTGGGGAAGTTTGTATTGCATGCAGTTATATAACAGCCAACACGTATTGAGTTTTTATTATATACCAGGAACAGCCCCAAGCACTTCGTACACCTTAACTCCTCTAATTGTCGCTTCCCCTCCATGACGTAGGGAGCGTGGCCAGCACTGCCCTCAGACTTGCGCAAAAGAGGGCCGTCTCCAGGGCCCTGCACTTTAGACCCTGCATTTTGTGTGCAAACGTACACACCAAACCACACTTATGAAAATCTCGTGGTGGGGCTCCTTGGAGAAACAGCTGATTCTTGGACAGGAGCAGATAATATACAAGATGAATCTGCAGCGTATTATCGTGCCAGAAAGTAAAGAAGTGCTCAAAAAAAGGTTAAACACACACACACGTGATGGGAGTATGTCTAAGGGATACAGGAGTCAACTGCAAAGGCTCCAATGGCCAAACTTGGAACAATTTAAGCAACAAATATGTTTCAGTGGTATTGGATTATAACCCAAATTATTATATAAATATCTAAGAGCCCACACTGATATAAATGATTTAACAAATAAATAAATGAAAGTGAAGAGACAAATCTTCCATGCAGAAGAATTCCGAATAATTTCTCTAGATACTTCGCCCTCCAGAATGTGGAGCATAACTCCCCAGTCCTAAAGTGTGAGCTGCGCATAATGGCTTCCTTCCAAGGTATTCCTTGGAGGAACAAGGAGGAGGGACAATTAAGTTCACAAACTCATCCCAGAAAAAGTTCTACATATCTCATTGCTGACTATCACTACGGTCACCTTCGAAGTCCTTCCCTTGGGAAGCTATGCACCGATGCCAGCATCTAGTCCACCCTTCAAAGCAATGTTGGAACTCTTTTTCTGGAATGGCCACCAGAGCTGTCATCATATTACCCTTGATGTCCTGAATGTCATCAAAATGGCTTCCTTTCAATATTTCCTTCATCTTTGGGTAAAGAAAGAAGTCACTGGGGGCCAGATCAGGTGAGTAGGGAGGGTGTTCCAATGCAGTCATTTGTTTACTGGCTAAGAACTCCCTCACAGACAGTGCTGTGTGAGCTGGTGCCTTGTCATGATATAAGAGCCATGAATTGTAGGCGAAAAGTTCAGGTCGTTTTCATCTAACTTTTTCATGCAGCCTTTTCAGCATTTCCAAATAGTAAGCTTGGTTAACTGTTTGTCCAGTTGGTACAAATTCATAATGAATAATCTCTCTGATATCAAAAAAGATTAGCAATGTCGTTGCAACAAGTTCGCGAACTTAACGGTCAGACCTCGTGTATAATGAAAAGGGGGAACAGTGAGTAACGTTAGGGTAGAGAAACCCGAGAAACACTAGGTCAGCCAGATGACCAAGGTCAACATCGACAGCGTTAACACCTGTTGATAGTATGTACCCTTGATATAATGTGATAAGAATGGCATTTCACCTCTCTGGTCTTCCCAAAATCTATAAGCTCAGAATAATCACAAGAAAAGCATCAGACAAATCCCAATCGAAATTCAAATCTCAAGTTTCTCTATGCCATCATAAACAAGGAAAGTGTGAGAAACTGTCACATGCAAGACGACCTTGGGGAGACGTGTCTATGCTATTCTGGATGGGATCTTGCACTAAAATAGGATATTAGGGGAAAACCGAGGAAATCTGAATACTGTATGAACTGGAGTTAAAGATAAGTACCAATATTTTTTCATCGATTGTAACAAAGACACAATATTAATGTAAGATGTTAAAAATAGGGCAAACTGAATATCTAAGAACTTTCTGTACTATCACCACGATGTTTTTGTAAATCTAACTATTCTAAAATAAAAAGTTTACTTAAAAGAAGTTCAGTACCTCATGGCACCCCTGTCACATGGGAACCAGTAGCCTACATAGCTTGTCTCATGATTAATTCTATTAAGATCCTAGGGGAATGCTTGGCACTGCTCTTGCCCAAGGGACAGCCTCGAAACCAAAGGAGATTGTGTTTGAATGTCATGAGGTCCATGGGTTGGGCGGCTGCTATTTTCAGAGATGGACACTGCTCTGGAGTTAGGGAGGATTTGAGAAGAGAGAAAAGATAAATTAATTAACTTGTCAAATCTTTCCCCTCTGCATGAGTGCAGTAGATTCTTCTATAACAAGTATTATTTCCCAGTGGTGACAAGCATCCGTTTCTTCCTTCTTTTTGTCTTCCAATTTAGAGTTCTCAAGTTATTCACAAATCAGCGCAGTATTCACAACAGTCGCACATAGCAGCTATGGAATATTTTGCAGTGTTAAGCAATTCGTATTACTGGGAAATTTGAATATATGTAAGTCCAGACATAACACGCATGAAGGATGATATCGTAGTGGTATGCTGACAACTAGATGAATATTGAAGCCTGGAATGGTGATTTGTTTTTTCTACACAATTTTAAGTTATAATAAATTTAAAATTCAGCTTTATTTAAATAATGTTATTATTGATACTGATTCATTTTAGTTTGAGGGTCTTTTGCGTCATTAAACTTTTTCGTTTGCCTTTGCTTTGTAATTTTCTATATTTTAGAATATTAACTTTTTAGAAAACATTTAACATATTTTTTATGTTTACATTTACTTAATTTTTTTTTTACATTTATATTTCTATTTCCAACCTTGACTTTAGTTTGCATTTTGGATGGATATGAAATGTGAATATATAAACATATATACATACTTGGATAGATTGCATTTTGTTTATAATCGTTTAGGTCATTATTGTTAACAGAACAAAAATTATGTGAAAATCTGATTATAATATTATTGACAATTTTGCTGAAAAATCAAACGAATAAATAAATTTGGCAGAATAAATACAAAATAATTTATGAAACACACATGCCTTTATTTTATTACTCACCTGAATTCTCTGTTCTAACGGCACACCCAGACCCATGCAATAATCATTAAATTCAGCTATCTTTTATATTTTGATGTCTTCAGTCATATAAATGTCATAGCTTTACTCCTTTTTGTTTTAGAGGTATATTTGTCAAAGTAGGAGGACAGGAAATATTTGCCTTAAGATTTTTCAGCTTGATGTACCACTTTTAAACATTTAGTCACTGATATGAGAGTATTTATACCTACCCCTGGCCATGCAAATATCAGGGGTCCAGACTGAGGCCATTTTACAGACCAGAACACTGAGGCACAGAGCAGTTACAGTACTTGCCTAATATCCATGACTGGGAATCCTGGCCAAGCTGGATCCAAACAAGGCAAAGCCCAAGCCTTACCCACCAAGAGACTGCCTCTCCTGCAACTTCGGAAATGCTTGCTGGTTGGAGTGCACATACCTCCTGACTCCAGTTAAAATATGTGCCACCTAGAGAAGGTTCTCAGGGCTTCTTTTTTAATAGTAATTCTGGGTTCAGGGGAAAACACACAGAGAAGGTATCCTGGGGCTAGAGCAAAGGATGGGGAATCTCCTAGGCACCCTTAAACCCCAGCCTCTCTTTCTTGTGGTTAGAGTTCTGTCTCAAATAGCCAAGTTTGAGAAAATATAAAACAACAAATAAAAGCCCTGAAAATTAACCTTGCAGTGAGAAAAGAACATCTCCCATCAGAAGGTAAAAACATGTATATTGTCTCCTTCCCAACACCACATGGACAGCTTTGGGTAGCTCCACCCTCTGAGCCATCTCTCCTCGCCATCCATGTTAAAGAAAGAGCAGAGAGGGACCCCATCTACATCCTCACCCTCTCAGCCCCGTTTTCTACCTGACAGCCCTGGCAGTAGCAATTGCTGTCAGGCTGTAATTTAAAGCAAACCAGTGCAAACTTGAACCAACTTTACGTGGATGATTGATGGGTTGAACTGGGTTTGTTTTTTGTTTGTTTCCACTTGCATGAGACTCTTGCAAGTAGGTATTATGATCCTAACACATTTACTATTATTCCTTAATCCACTCAACAGCAGTGTTTGGCATCTAGCTTTATAATAAAAGGTATCAATTAGATGTTGTAGATGTTTTCAAAGGCAATATCTAATTACAGTCACTTGCTATAGGCTATGTTGTTAAAAAAAAATTGAGCAGAATGAGAAAGTATTCCTGACAAGTTCAATGCATTATTAAAGGTGTAATTACTCAGTTATTGCTCATGTAATCTTGAGTTAATTATGTGACTTCAAAATTCATCACTTTTATGTTTATTGAACTTTGATAAGTTCACCCATGTCTGATTTATCCCAATGATCCATTCCCTTTCTTATTTCAAACTGAATCTTTTAGACCGATTGGTTAGAAAGTGAACAGACTTTGGAACACTCTAGACCCAGAACTGTCAGCAAGTCATTATCTTGGGGGGAAGAGAGGGCATCTAAAATGGCCATTTATAGGGGACCCCATATGGAGGAAGGGTACAGCTGACCTAAGAACATTTTTAGGTAGTCACAACGTCATTTCTAGAAAGTGGGCACACACATGTGTTCTTTACCACATATTTTTAGTCCACAGGCATTTGTGGGCTGATGGTCTAGTCAAGCTGGGACCAACATATGACAGTGCCCAGGGCTTTGCCCCTAGTGACTAAAACTGAGAGAACCCAAATGTTGAAGAACTGTTAAGGAAAGCCTCCATTGTGATTCACACAACCCTTGGGAAAGGTGGCTCCAAGCAGCTTGTGGATACATGCCAGGTGAGGAACGCATCACGTAGAAGAGGGGCTGGACAAGGCCTGGTCTGGTCATGGCACGTTCCCCCAGCCTTGTATTGGGTGCAGCCTTGTATTGGGTGCAGCATAGGAACTTCCTGTCCTTGTTCCTCTGCCTTTGAGTCTCCTTCCTCTGCCCTTCTAGTTAGCATTTCATCTGAGAGTCCCTCCTGCCCTTGGTAGCAGTACCCTGTGCCTTAGCTTGTCTGAGCCTGAGCTTGCACACCTGAAAATGGGGTTGAGCATCCCTGCCTTGCCTGCCTCTGAGAGTCCTCGAGAAGTAGAGGATTTTACAAACATGGCCGACAAAGTGAGGAAAGTCTTCCCCAGACTGGAGGAGGCCTGCGCCTTCCAGGTCCTCAGTCACCAACAGCCTCTTTCACATCCCCACCCCCAAATACTCTGCTGTCTATATTCTAAAGCACAGCAAGCAAGTCCGGGATGGTAGGCAGTCTCTAAAGTGGCCCGATGACCCCCACCTCCAGGTACCCCTCCCCTTTGAGCATGGTGGACTTCAAGACTCACTTCTAACAGAAGTGATCGGATGTCATTTCTGAGGTTAGGACATGAAAAAGTGTGACTTCTGTTCTGTCTTGTTCACCTTCCCTTATTCTCTCTCACTCTTTCCATTGATCGTTCTGAGGGAAGCCAGTTGCCATGTCACGAGCTACTCTATAGAGAGGCTCATGGGACAGAGTACCGATGCCTCCAGCCAACAGCCATTGAGTGAGCTTGGAAGTGGATCCTCCTCCACTCGAGTCTTCAGATAAAACCGTTGTCCCAGCCCCAGCATGACTGCAACCTTATAAGTGACCTTGAAACCCAGCACTCAGCTAAGCTGCACCCAGTTACCTGCCCACAGAAATTGTGAGATAAGTGTTTCTCATTTGAAGACACTATGCTTTTGGTTTAATTTGCTATGCAGAAATAGATAACTAATATACAAGTCGATCCAACAGGCAGGTTTCTGAAGCCACTTTGGATGATCTAGGGAGATATCCTGAAAAAAAAAAAGGCATTTCGTGTCTGATCTGAGTTTTAACCCAACTACGAACACCCTCAGAGTTGTGTGACTGTAAACTCTGAGTTTTCGTCTTATATTTCATAAAATGGGAACAGCAGTTCTTATCACATTGTATTATGAACATTAAACAAGGCAATACCTGCAAAAGCACTCAGCTGTGTGGCTGTCGCCATGTTTTCTTTAATTAAATGGTAGCTATTATGTATCTTCACCTTTCAGTCTTCACAAGGCACCCAGTGCTGTTCGACAGGTCCTGATTTGACACGGCAACCATATTTGATACCCCTTGGGCAAATCTAAAGTCCCTTCTGCTCTTCTGCTTGATATTTAGCTCCCGCCATTTTGTTCCCCAGTGTGTAACTCATGATATAAACTCTTCTTTTCAAGTATTTCTGGGCACAAAGATAGTACTGCCTATCCCTTCAAACAGGGACTTGTAGAGGCAATTTTTCCAAACAAATAATAAGCCAGGATAATTATTCTTGAGTAGGATCTCATTTGAGTGTATCAGACACAGAAACAAAAGTTCACAGTATAATATAATGAAAAGCGTCAAAATTGGGCCCACGAGGTGTTTTGGGTGCACAGAGGCAAGACACAAATTGCGAGTCTTGAAGGATGAATAGATATTTCCCAAAGAAGGTGGGAGACAGGGTTTCAAATAGAAGGATGGGTGGCCACAGGTAAGCTAATGGGAAAAGGCACGGCATTGTTGGGGAGGAACTGTAATGTCACTGTGTCTGTAGTACGGAGAGGTCTTGCAGGAGAGAGAACAGAAGGACCTAGCCAGAGAGGAAGGCTGGGTTGAGGATGTGAAGGACATCGCATTCCTTCCTATGAGGACTCTATTTCAACTTACAGAGAAGAGGATAATTAACGTTTTGAAATAGATGTTAGTGTGGCCTGATTTCTCCAAAGACTACAGAATGAATATCTCAAGGGATAGCTCATAAAAATTCCTATGGAATTTGGATTTGCTGTTCCGTTTATATATAAACATAGATGATGATGATAATGATGATGGTGATGGTGATGGAAGAAGGAAGAGGAGGAGGAGAACAAGAAGAAGGAGGAGAAAAGTAAACGAAGAAAGAAAGAGGGAAGGAGGGAGGGAGGAAGGGAGAAGGGGAGAGAGAGAGAGAGAGAAGGAAAGAAATAGATTTAAAAACTTGTTTTGATTTAGGAAATCATAGAATCTCAAAAATGTAACTTTCCTCTAACCCAGAACTCTTAAATACAATCCTAAACTTTTCTAAGCAGTTAAAAGTTTCTTTTTTATTCTTTTGTTTTTTTTTACCAGTTTCAGGTATACAAAACTACAAAATAATTAGACATTTATATACCTCATAAAGTAATAACACCAATAAGTCTATTACCCATATGACACTGTACATAATTATTACAATATTATTGACTATATTTCCTATACTGGACTTTATATCCCCGTGACTATATTTTTATAGTTGACATTCAATATTATTTTATATTAGTTTCATTCAGGTGTACAGCGTATCAGTTTGACATTTGTATAATTTATGCAGTGATTCCTCCCAAATAAGTCTAGGACCCATCTGATACTATACATAGTTATTATTAATTGCACCATTATCTGTCTCCCCGTGAGTGGCACCTTAGTTCTGCCCATTTCAGCACCTCTGAGCAAGACTATACACTTCACAGGTTTGGAGACCAGGCTCACATCTCCTCTGAATTTTCTCAAAATAAAACACCCTCCATTCTTCTAATTGTCCCTCAGGTGCTGAGGTTTCTGGATGCGTCATGATTTTGGTCATCAGTCCTGGGGTGTCAGGGCCCTGGTGTGGTGCCCATAACCGCTGATGCACTCCAGATCTGCCTCAGCAGATGCTGGGGGCCTTGGCTCGGCACTTCCCAGGAGTCTCAATGCTGCAGCTGATGCTTAAGATAAATAAGCAGCCCTAGGAAGAAGGTGACCTTAAATCACCTGCAAGTGCGACCAGCAGGTCACAGTCTCCTTTACCTATCCTATTTCTGAGCATTATTTTTCATCACCCTTTGGCGAAGCAACTTTTGCCCACATCCCAAGGAGATTCATCACCCAAGTTATTGCTTCCTGAGCACCCTCTAACCCTCAGGAGTCAGCTGTGCTGCTAAGGCTGGATGCTGGAGACATCTTATCTACCAAGGGAAACCCAGACAGGCAAAACTGTGGTCATTCCCCGAGCTGCGAGGCAACCGAGGTAATAAATTCCACTTTGTTCCTGTTTGGAGGAAAACTCTTCAATTAAGTAAAAATTGATTTTCTAATGATTTTTCCCCTCCTGCTAGCCATTGGTGGAGTGCTTGAACCAGCTCTAACCCGGCCTTGTAGGAGGGTCATTAAGCTTCTAACGCTGCTGACAAAAGAGTTGGCCTCAGAAACGGGAAACAACTTAATTCTTTTCCTTTGGACAGGAAAGAGCACACTACCCATCATGGGCGGGGAAAAGGCTCAGCTGATGTAAACCAAAAATGCCAGGCCCTTTGGTTGGAAATGTGGAGCCACCTTTCCAACCAAAGAGTATTTGGGGTGCCAAGGGTCCTTTTGTGACCCGGTAGTGGTGGCAGCACCCTTTGTGTCTGAGGCCCCCAAAAGCTCTCAGGTGCACCTAAGACAACATGATGTAAAGATAAAGGGGGTGTGGCAGAGCAAGAGTTGGATGAAAACTGTTAAACTCTGAGTTCATAAGCCAATTCCCACCCCTGCTGGCTAAAGGAAAGCACCCTTTGTTACTCAGACAACCACTGCATCTGGATTTTGATTCCTCCGCTTCCTAATGGCTAGAGGAGGACCGAGGGAGAAGTCCAGAGATGCTGGCTCGATTGGCACTGCACGGGGCAAATCAGGTCCCGGAGGATAGGATTTAAGGTAGCTAGGGAGAGCTCTTGCAGTCTGCAATGCATGCAGGCAGAGTGCGGCTGCCAGAGCAGCTCTCAGGCAAAAGCGCGCAGCTGCCGGCAAGTGTTAGTCTGGAGCCCGAGAGCACCAAAGAGGTAAGGCCTCTTTCTGGCTGTTTCCTCTGGGACCTGCACACTCAATTTTTGTCTCTTCTGTAATTCTCCCTCTTTGTGGTCCTCCTGCTGTTCAAATATGCCCATTAGTTATCCTCAGATCATCTCCTCTTGACTTAGCTGAGTTATTGTCTCATTGGCTCACTCGTTGTCTTCCCTTCACCTTGAGTGTCTTGAACGTGGGCTCAGGCAGCCAGGGGTTCAAGTTTTAGATCTGCCATATACTGACTGAGTGACCTTGGCTACATGGTTTCACTTCTATAAACTCGGTTTTCTGGCACATAAAATGGAGATGACAATTGCATCTGGGTCATAGTTATTTGTTCATTTTCTTTTGAATGGGGATATTCGTGGAGAGGAAAAAACCGTATGCCTGACTTCTACGGCCACACCTGTTCCCAGACACCATCACCGCCCTCCTCTCGCCACCTAATGGCAGCAGTGACCTTGCTTTCCTGAAGAGCTAAGATCGAAAAACAAAACAGGGCTGGACCGCAGTGTGTCTTGGGTTCCTGCTAAGGTCTTTGCCTTTGATGTCACAGATGACACATTGCTTCAGAGAAACAGAGGTGCCCTGTTGGCCCAACTGAGTGGTACAAATACCTGCGCTGAATGTTTCCATCTGTGAGACCTGCCTCTAGCCTGCGCTTCACCAGCTTGGCTTCGGAGTAGAGCCTTACTTGTTTCTCTCATCCTCACCAGAGAACTTAGTTAGCACAAGGCCTTACTGAATGGGGGAAAAGAAGGAAGGATGGTTTGTAAATGTAAATGAACCCTGTTGACTGAGGGAATAACTGGCATGGCATATGCTAGGTCCCTTGTGGCATGTGTAAGCGTTTACAACATATAAATAAGTCAGGTAAATATTTCTGCTTCACAGACGTGCTCTTTTTTTTTTTTTTTAAACCTGAATTATTCAGTCTTTTAGGGACATGATTCCTAATCTTGACCATATGTTGTTTGGGGCTTTGGGACACATGATTCCCCGTAGAAAGAGAGTAGGAATGAGGACAGGTATGGAAATCCCAATTCCTGGGCCTATATTTCCACATTTTGCTCGAGGATGGGGCTCAAGAAGGTACGACAAGCCTGGGAAGGTGGGGCAGTAGAATATTCTCTGCACAGCTGTGGGGTGCGTGTAATTTAGGAGGGTGAGCCGGTTCAGGCCACCCACAGTCTAGGGCAGAAGAGAACCCTTGAGCACCTGGGCTGAAGAACAGCCCGTTCCCAGGGTTTGGCCCTCACCCCTACTAAACAAACCTTTTATTAGGTGAATGGGAAGAGAGAAAATTAAAGTGTAATAGAAAAGTAACTGCGCAAATTTTATTTCAGCTACGAAAGCGCTACTTAATTCCACCCTTTTTACTCTGACGCCTGGTATCTGGAGTAATTCAAGCAGTGACGACGGTCTTCGGTATTTCTTTTAATTATTCCAGTGCTACCTTACCGCCCAACCCTACTGCATGCACTCAGCTGCTCCAAGCAAAGCCATTCTAACAATTTCGATTAAATCCTGGCCTCTTCCCAACTGCACACGAATTAAAAGCATTACTGGACGATTCTAGCTCCAGCTCTTGGAAGTGTTGTTATATAAAGAGGAAGGAAGATTGCCAAAGGCTTGGTGGCATTTCCTCAGCCACAGGAGAGGATCAACCCCTTGGGTTTCTGGGATGGAGAGATTTTTTTTTTCTCCCAATTTCAATGGCTTTTTTGTTGTTGTTTTGTTTTTATTTAATTTTTCCTTCAAGCATGCTTTAAACAGATTTGTGATGTGGAAAGCACTGATGAGGTTTTAAATAGCACACATTCCCCCAAAGCTTTGGAGGTGGCCCCTGAGTCTTCATGTTTCTCCTCAGACCTAGTGAAGAAAAGTCAAGCTCACAGATGTAGGAAGTCTGCTGGGGTCCACACGTCCCACACGTGGCGAAACCCCAAATCAAGTCCAGGTGTTTTGACTCCTCCTCCAATTCTTTCTCCACTTCACCATGCCGCTTCTCCACAGGAGAGGTACCCATTGCAGAGCACAGGGAGATGTGACGTCTCGAGAGCGTGGAAATGCAAGCCAGAGCTAGTGCAGGAAAGGACTCAGGACGATGGGAATGCTCACTGGCAGACACAGCTCTTCGGACCCTAAGACGTTTTAAACTTTTTATTAAGGTGCTCTATCACAAGTACAGTTGGATGAATTTTCCCCAAATGGGATACACCTGTAAACTAGAATCCAAACAAAAGCCAAACATCACCACCTCCCAGAAGCCTTCCTCACCTTCCCTCGCAGTCACTACGTCGCCCAAGGGTGATGTCATCCTGATGTCTAACATTGTAAAGTAGCTTCACCTGCTATTGAGCCTTGTTTCAGTGGAACCACACAATACGCCTTCTGTCATGTCTGTCGTATTTCATTTAACATCATCTGCATTGTCCGATTCATCCTCATGTATGTGTGTGCTTGTAGATTGTTCGGTCTTGTTGCAACATCGCATTCCATTGTTTAAATGGAACACCATCATATAAGCAGTAAAGTTTATCTACTTTACTGTTGATGGACACTTGCAACCCCAAGTATTTTGGTTGGGCTTGATGCTTATTTGTACCTTCAAAGTTTTGCCCTATGCCATCATCAGGCAGATCTTAAAACCATTCTGGCAAAGACACATTCCCTCCAAATTCTGGGCTGTGGTGGCTGTTTTGGAATCAGACTGTGGTTTCTCTTATCTCTGAGGGTAGAGGCTTTATTGAATGTGTTTTTGTTCCAACCATCATCAGAGAAGAACTTAAGTTGAAAAGGGTCATTGATTCCAGGGATGAGGAATAGGTCTTAATTCTCCTGTACCAACAACCTTCAAGTACTGAAAAACGGTTCCTGAGCGTTTTGATGAGTAGACTCCTGCCTAGAACAGCAGCTGTGATCGATTAGCAATGTCTGCCACTGGTAAGTATAAAGAAGAACAGTTGCCATCTGATATGTTGTCCAATCCTCAGTATGCAGACAAGTAGCTGAAACCCAGTCAAGGATAGAACTGGGCATGGACTCGTTCTTTCTGTATATTGCTGAAAAATTATTGAAATTGTTGGTTAATTATATGACGACATGAAGATCTGTTCAAACTTGTTAGGAAAAAATCTTGTGGAGGCATAAATTATCCTTCTTTCTTCTAAGAGAGATCTGGTGGCGGGGTGGGGAAGAAAAGAGGGTGAGCCTGAGGACTGGTACCACAGCTACCTCACTGCCTAACCTCCGTCTGCGTTTATCAGTGCCCATGTCTGGCCGTTCTCATGGGGAAAGCCAGCTCTGTGGCCCAGGTCCAGAGACAAAATCACTGCCTGCCTCACTTAAGAAAACACTCTCCTGTCTCCATCAATCAGTGGACTCCCACTCAGAGCCCGTCTCCCTAACCCCTCCCCTGCAAGGCCCAGATGTTTTATTTATGGGCTGGTCTCTTTAGGAGGGAGTCTAGTCTTACTTCCCATTATTCATGAGCCTTAGGTAGAGAGAGGCCACAGAGGCAGATGAGAAAAGCCTTCAATCAAATCTTGATGAAATAAACTAATTAGGGAGATTACACCTCCGTAATGATGTTAATTGCACAGACAGGAAATCGCAGGCTTCCTGGATGACTCTGGCTCTGCCTCCAGAAAGGGATCTTTCAGCAGCTCCAGAAATGAATGGCAGTCCCTGCTGATGGGGCAAAGGGTTGAGCCACGCTAGGAGCCTAGGGCTTACCTCCATGAAGACCACTTGGTTCTGAGAGTCTCTTGCTAGTCCTGTTGCAAGGAGTAAAAGTGTCCCAGGGCCCTGGGGAAGACTGATTTAACCATGGTTGTTGTTAGTGAGCTAGGAGCAGAGTGTCAAATGACTTAGTAAGAGTCAGGCTTTCAGAAAGCACCCCAAAGTGGACATAAGGTTTCAACCCATCCTCCTATTCCCTGCCTACCCAACACCAATCCCAGGCCCACTGCAGCTAAGAAGTGTCATACAAATTTCCTAAGTGGGAGTATAAAAAATACCCATTCATTCATTCACTGTTTCATGCAACAAATATTTTTAGGAGGTTACTCCACGTCAGGCACTGTTCATAGAAGTTAACAAAACAGAGCTCCTGCCTTTACAGATCTTACATTTAGTGACAGAAAGAGACAATAAGCAAACGTATGCACGAGTGGTATGTTGGAGGGTGATACGTGCCATGGAGAAAAATACAGCTGGGCCTGGCAGCTCAGGAGCACTAGTGGGAGGGGGAGCCTAGTGATATTTCATGCATGGTTCTCAGAGGTTTCCCTGCCAAGGTGACAGCTGAGCACAGCTGCAGGGAGTGGAGGAACCAGCCATGGAGAAAGCCAGGTGAGGAGGGTTCCAGGAAGAGGAGGCAGCATGCACAATACCCTGAGCTGTGCAGGCAAAGACTACCCACTGCGGGTTAGAACAGAGTGGGTGCCACCCAGTTGTGTGTGATATCTTAGCAAACATCTTCCTCTTCTAATGGCCTGTCAGATCCATGAAGGTAAGGTCTGTTTTGTTGGTTTTTTTCCCTCTCAATATTGTAGCCCCTGTACATTGCCTGGCATATGATGGGTGTCCAATAAATACTTCTTGATGGAATGAATTATTAATTAACTAATGAGAGAAATGAGTGATGTGTGGGGTCTCTGTACCAAGGTGAGAGCTGATACAGTTGTTGAATGACAAAGAGAGGCTGAGAGAAGGGCTCGTGTGGAGTTAGGGGTAGATGCCTAACTCAGGTCCTAGAAGAGGGGTCAGAGAAGTCTGCCTGTCCACCTCCTTCATCAGCGTCTTGGCAGCCCCAATCTCCAGGATGGTCACCTTTAACCTAAACAGCTGGCAAAGGAGAGGACAACGGTGGCTTTCTCCATACCTGCAGCAATTCCTGACATAATTCCTATGAAGTTATTCCAAAGAACAGAATTCTACATGTATCAAATTAGCGGTAATAGCACCATATGGGAAATTTATGTAGCGTGCAAGCAGTATATATGTCTAAAGTACACTTTAAAATGAAAATAAAGCAACTATGAGGTGCCACATTGAACTATTAAATTAGTGAAAAAACAAAACAAAATGTTTATACTCAATGCTGGCAAGGAAGCTATGAAACTGTCATTAATTACTAGTTGGCAGAGTGTATTTTGGCAACCCTTTTTCAGAAGAAAAACTTGGCACTAGGTCTCCAGAACAAGAAAAAAAGTTTGTGGATTTAACACAGTGATAATTCTGGGAATGTACCCAAAGTAAAATTCCTAAATATAGAAAAACTCTATGTTTGAAGACATACATTCCAGCATTATTTATAACAGTGAAAAAAAAAAAACAAACTTGTAAGCAACCCAAACATCCAAACTTGAGGATATGGTTCATTTAATTTAGGTTTATATGTGTATATATAGTCACTGGAACTGTACGCAATAACAACAGTGACTATTTTCTAGCTAGAATGGGAACAGACACACGCTTATAAAACATGAAACTAAAGGAAGGGCTAGGCAGCAATTTCTGCATTATATTAATATTTCAAGTATATGTTTGCCTCTGGAGAGAGACAGAAAGTGAATAAGCAGAGATGAAAGTCTTTTTGTTTGGCTAATGGAAATATGTTTATTTAAGAAATGCAAATCAACTCTAAGGTAAGCATTGGGGTTACCAAAAGTTTCAACCTTGACCTGATATAAAATAGAGCAATAGGGCCAGGCAGGACATGAGGCAAAGAGGAAAAGCGGAGGCACAAAGAGGATGAGATGCTTGTCCCATTCTCACAATGGGACCCATTTGAGTCCATTGTACAAATGGATCGAAATCAACAATGGAGGACTTTTTTTTTGATACAGATGTCCTGACCACAATCTCCTAGGTAATCTTGATTCACTAGAGCCAGAGAATTTATATTTTTAAACAGGTCCCCATGTGATTTTGATACCAGCCAGGGCTGATACCCAGGAATAGAGACAGCAGAACCAACAGTGGGAGTGCCAGCAGGCCTTACACCAAGCGTGCCGTTTACTACATACTGGGCTCTGTTCCAGCTGCTTTGTATGGGCAATTCCTATTAAGCCTTCTAATTACCTGATGGAGTAGGAAACACTATCATCCCATTTTACAGTTGAGGAGACTGAGGCATAAAGACGCACAGAAACATGCAAACCGTATGCCCCTACAGCTTCTTTACCTTGTATACCTGGACCTTCCTCGTGGGGACTGGGCCACACAAACAAAGACACAGATGATGGCTGGGATCTAAACAGCTATTTCTGCATGTCTGGGACCCTCACCCTTATCTGCACAATTTTTCTTGACCTAGCTCCTCCCCTGCTCTGCCTCATGTCTTTCCCTCACTCAGTCCCTGCAGAGGCCCATTGTATTTTGAGTGAACAAGGGAGAATAACTAGCACAAGGGACCCTTTGGGAAAGGGTGTGCAGGGACTGTGGACTCTGGGAAATGAGAGAAGAGTTCTCAGCCACGTGCAGGGATTGTTATAGCTCGTGTGACACACTTTCCCATACTCGATGGTTCTCTGTAGCTGAAGATTGATTACATACAAACAGTTTCCGTAGCAATCGGCACGTGTTTTAACAAAATCCAATACAGCCCAAGTCAGGCTAATTGTTCAGAGCACAAGCCACGTGCTGTTGGTGACCTAGTGGCCTCACAAAGCCCCCAAGGTGGGTTTGAGTTATGCATGGCTTTTTGTTACACCCATCCTAGGACTTGCTTAGCAAGAGCAGGAGATGGGATTTCAATGTGTTCAATCCAGGCAGCAAAGTGCTCTCACATAGGAAATTACTCTTTGGTTCATGTCTTAGGTTCATTCAATAGAAGTAGAATGGTCACCCTCTCTGGGCCTGGCATTGTGATGGGCATCAGAGCAAAAAGAGGAACAAAACTAAACAAGGCCCTTGACCTCCTGGGAATCACAGTCCAGTTGGAGGAGACAGACGTTAATTAAAAACTCATGTGAATAACTTATAATCATAGACAGAGATAAGTGCTATAAAATGCTATGAGCATTTAACAGGGTTTCCTGAGCAGTCGGGAGACCAGGAAATTTCACCCAAGGAAGGGTTACTTCACGGGATCTGAAGGATGAGCAGGACGTTGACCAGGAGAAGGGAGAGAAGAAGCATGGTATTTTCTAGAAATGTGAAGGTATCGGACTGGACTACAGAAAAGGCATAGTTGACGGGGAAGTGGGATTGGAGAGTTGGTGGGACCCTATCACAAGGGAGGCTTGTAATTGTTGCAGATTATCTAAAGCTCTTTATGGAACTTTAGGGGGGAATGACATAATCAAACTTGCATTTGGGGAAAGATGGCTCTGGCTGCTTTAATGGGAGTGGCGGGGTGGGGCAAGAGTGAAAGCGAACAGAAACAAGAGTTTAGGAGCTGGAAACCTATGCCAGGATGGGGGTCGTGGACATGGAGAGAAGTAGATGGAGTCAAGAAGTAAGAGAAAATAAAATGATCAGGACTTAGTAATGAACTGCGGTGAAGAAGAGGGACGTATATAATCTCCCAAGATTACAGTTTACCACCCAGAATAAATATTCACTAAATTATCAGTGATTGGCTTCTACGTGACTGTTTTTGAACTTCAGAAACTTGGGGAGAAAGTTCCAGAAAATTGGCCCTCAGTAACTAGGACCCAAGGAGAATTCCTTCACACTATTTTCTGGTCCAGAGGTATTAAGAGAGGGCGAAAGGGATCCAAGAGGGAAACCACCTTCCCGTATCCTGTAGGGCCATAGAACAGAAAGTGGCCTGTGGTCTGCTTTGTGGGGTGACTTGTTCTCCACTGGAAGTGAGTTAGTGACACAACTAAACCACCTCTGACATCCACCCCACTCATTTGTGACCTGGAATCCAAAACGATATCACTGTGGTCGGTACGATGACAAACCTCCCAACTGGCTTTGCACCAGGCACTGCAGCAGGAGGGTCAGCGTGGGGGCTTACTGCCCAACGTCCTCAGAGCCACTTAACAGCCACCACACCTTAAGATGAAGCCAACCTGAACTGAGGGGCCTTGGGGGATTGTAAAGAACAAGCAACCACTTGAACTCCAGCATTAAGGTGCCAGAAAGCTGGGGGAAAGGCCCTCCTTCTGTCCCCAAATGGAAGAAACTGTAATCCTGGCCTCAAAGGCCTCAGGTCTGCCTTCCAGAGCCCCAGGGGCTGGTTAGAATAAAAGCTGTGACAGTGTTTGAAAAGCGCTTCAGAGGTCACCATCCCCTACCCAGGGCAGCAGTCAGTCACTGAGAACAATAGAAACAGGGCTGGCTCGCTGGAGAGAATAAAGCCAGAGGGAGAAGGCCAGTCAGGAATTTACTGCGTTCACATCTGCAAAACAGCAGCCTTCCTGGCCCCTCCCCTTCAGATCCTCCGGCTCGGCTCTCGGCTCTCGGGGGACACTGGCTTCACTCCAAACCTGATCCCAGCAAGATCATATGACTACTTCCATCCAGGACTTCAAATGTCACCACAGCTTGATGGTGGCACCTTGATGATCAGGGATTTCTTGATAAGAGTATTTGTTTAAAATGCATATTGCTGGGCGGACCTGCCTGAGAGCCAATTCCAAGCTGGAGCCTGGGAATTTGCATTTTTAACAGGGCGCCATCTGTGATGTGTGGGTCACTGTTCTGAGTAATACTTTTGGAGGGTCTGGATGCATTTACATTACCCTCGCACAGACTTCTTTGAGAATCTGGCTAATAGCTATGGAAATACTCTGGAAAGATACACGCGTATTTTTTTGCCAGGCTTTGACCAATTTCAGGAGTTGATGGACTGTGCTGAAGCCCAGTCCTTGCAGCTCCACGAAAAACTGAGTAACCGAAGGTGGAAGACAAAAGTCATAGGGAAAGAGTCACCGGGTGACGTCTCAGAGAACAGAGCCCCATGGCTCAGCATGCTGCTCTTCTAACCCCTTGCATGCTGGGCGCCTGAATTCTCACAACAGAAGCCTGGAGCAGCAAGAAAGGAGGTTTAATACAAAGCAGGCACCTGGCTGCCCTGAGCTGCAGGTTATGACTTTTGAAGGGCAGAGATGTGCACGTTCTAAAGGGAGGAGTTGAGAGAGACACAGGTATGTTACGGGAGTCTCGGTTCTTCTTGCAGAGGCAGTGAAGCATCAAAGGTCAGCAAGCTGATTAGTATGTAAGCAGCGTTTATCGGTGATACCTTCTCAGGAAAGAGAAGGGGCCTAGCCGGTGTGAGAAAGAGAGGCATGTGTGAGGTGAGAGATAAAGGGAGGGAGAGAGAGAGAAGGAGAAGGAGAGAGGGGGAGAGGGAGAGAGAGAGAGAACAAGAGAACTCGAGGTCCAGAGAGAGAGAGAGAGCCCTTGTCTCCAGGACTCAGTTTGCTGGGTGGGGTAAGGAAGTTACACATTGATTTGGTGGAAAAAGTGGTGCATGCTCTTTCACGGGAGGGCATGACCTCCTAAGATGGATGGAGGTGTGTTGATTCAGATCCTTATCTTGCTCCAGACCACCTCTTGTCATCTGTTGTTGTAAAAACAGATACATGACTGGAGGCAATTAATCAGAGCTCGTTGTGAGCTTTTTCTGTAGGCACTATGGACCCCCTTCCACCTTTCCTCCTACATTTTCTACCTTCTACCTAACAAGTAACTGTGCCATTCATGGGTTTAGGAGCTGGAAAAAGGAAGCATTTACCAGTCCTTAAGAGCAAGGTGGCATATCAGTGCCGCCTTTGGATTCTGCCCTTTATTAGCTGTGTGACCGTAGAGATGTTACTGGATCTCCCTAAGCCCCAGCTTCTTCTCATTGATGAAATGCAGATGATAATATCTAACTCACAGGGTTTTGTGAACATGAAATAATGACATTAAAGCACTTAGCATAGTACTGGGTGCATGATAAGAACTCAATGAACTGCAGTTATCAACATTATCTATCCTTTTCTTGAAATTCAGACTGTCCTGGCCTTTTCCAACAAAAAGATAGCTCTTTACCCATCTTCGTATCCTACAAAGCATCTCGTGCTTCATACAACAGGAATAAGGTTTGAATAGATGTTGGAAGGGAAGGAGGGAGAGAAAGAAAAGAGAAAGAGAAAGTGAATGAATGACAAGCATTAAGTGAGCTGATCTAAGGTGTTCATTTGGGGTACCCTGGTGTAAATCCTTTAGTATCACCACCATGCCAGATCACAATTAGATTTTCTAAGCAGAGCTAAGTGTACTTTTTTTGCGGTCTCTCATTTGCCGAGAAGCACACAGAGCTCCTTGAGGTGGCTGGTTCTGAAAGTCATTTACTGTATTTCAGGGATAGTTACTTTAGCCACCGTGGAGCCTGCCTGTCTCAGTTTCCTGGCATCCACAATTAAGTGGGCATTGTTAATTAAATTATCATCACACTTAATTGAGAGTCAGATAATAGTGATTTTAATGAATTTGAATTGCTTTTGGGTAAAACTATGCAGTCATTGGACTGCTATATTGCTAATCGAATTCCATTGTATCTGTTGAAGTGGATAATAGCAAAAACAAAAACAAAACAAAACAAACAATACCTGGACTTTTGTTTTAACTCTGTGGAGTGGATTTCTTATGGGGCGTTAGTTATCCAGAACCTATTTGGTGGGGACGGGGTTGGTATCCAAAGGCCTGGCAGTCAGGAAAAGAAAGAGTACCAGAAGTTATCTTTCCAGATTCACTCTAGATCCCAGTAAACACAAAAATATAGACACCACGTACTCTGAATCAAAATCCAAGCTTGGGGAGGGGTAGGTGTAATCGTTTCCCACAGCTGCTGTAACAAAGTACTACAAACTGTGTGGCTTAAAACAACAGAAATGTGTTCTTTCCCAGTTCACAAGGCAAGAAGTCTGAAAACAAGGGGTCGGCAGAGAAGAATTCAAAAGCTGTAAGGAAACATCCTTCCCCACCCCTCCTAGGCTCTGGCGGTGGCCAGCAGTCCTTGGCATTTCTTGGCTTCCAGCTTCATGACTCTAATGTCTGTTCCACATGGTCCCTCTGTGTCTGGATCTCACCATCTTTGTGTTTTCACACGGCCTTCTTATAAGGATACCAGTCATTGAATTTAGGACTTGCCCTAATCCAGTATGACCGCATCTTAACTTGATTACATCTACAAAAACCCTATCTCCAAATAAGGTCACAGTCACAGGAACTGGAAGTTAGGTCTTGGACTATCTTTTGGGGGACCCAACTGAATCCATAACAGGGGCAATGAGAAAAAATCCATAACAGGGGCAATCAAGACCTTCTTGGAAAATTGGGAGTTCTGGTCATTGCAACTTGACAACACCAGCCTTAACCAAATCTCAAGCTCATCCCTCAAGGAGGGTTAGTCGATGTGTCTGCAGGAGAGGGGGTGGGAGTATTTAAGCAATCACATCTTCTAGGGCACTTGCCCTGTCTTCCACTCTGTATGTGTCATCTATAATGGCAAGTAAATACGGGAACTGCCATGATTGCATGTGTATCTATGTCTCCAATAGACCACAAGGCCCCTAGGACAGAGGGTGGGTGTTCTTCATTTTGCCAACCCTGGTAGCAGGCACATAGTGGGCACACAGGAAACTTGATTATTAGGTGGATAGATGGGTGACAAAGACCACCTGTCCATTTTGAAACATCAGTTTGAATTTCTTCTTTATCCGCTTTCACGTCCTATCAGTACTAGACCAACCCCAAACCAGACAGAAAATTAAGTTCATTAATATTCATTATTCCAGCACCCCCATCCCTTTGTTTTCTGCAATTGCTTCTTAGCCTGCAGTCAAATGAGCTCAAGGAAAATGATGTGACTTGACTTTGGAAATATATATTCCTCTGGCTGCCAGGATGGATTTAGCCAACTCCGAGCTCAGTTTGTCACTCCTTCCTTCCACGATTGGCTCTGTGCACACAAAGTGCTACGACAGTCCCTGAGTTATGAGGGGCCATTCCAAGGCTGTGATGGATTTGATTGTTTTATGCACTGACTTAAGATCTCATTTCCTGCCACATTCACAAGTGCTCTGTGCGCTGCTGCAGGGGGACTCGTCATGTTGGTTTTGTACAGCCCCCACCTCTGTCCAGCTCCACTGGGGACATGATTGCAGAGTTCTGACTTTCCTATCTGAGCAAAAGCCTCGAAAAGATCAAATGATTTAAGAGTTGCCAAAGGTGGTTGCTGTATCTCCCAGCCAACCTTCCTGCATATATATTTTACTCTTAGTTTTTAGCGGAGTCTCCCTGAAATACTCTGCAAAAGACAGGAAAATCGAGGAATAGACAGCTCTTAAATAGTCAAATAACAAGCTGACATGTACAGGGCACTGCAGATCAGTTTGCAAAAGGGAAAGAAACATCCTCTGCTGGAATGCCTAATCCAAAGAAGCCAAATTCTCTGCAGTACTCCCAATATTTGGAGAATCGCTTGGTTATTTATTTATCTGACAGCTTCAGCGTCTATCTGTATGTTTCCCCATCATGTAGACAAGCTGTCATGTTTTCCCCATCATCAGTTTGGTAAAAGTAACACGTTCACCCATTTCAGAGTTCATCACACTTATCTTCAACCCATGTGGAGTGGAGGTTCCAGGAGAGCTGGGTCCCACTGGGCCTTGTTCACTGCTTGATGGAGGAGACTGAACTCCAGGGCATGGCCCACAGTGAATTCCCTCCATATAGTTTGGGAAGAAATGATTAGTGTCCCCAGCTGAAAAGGCCAGCCACAGAAAGGAGAGGGCACACCTGTTTCTCTGAGATGGAAGTTAAGACAGCAAGGGTGAATATAGTCATTTTCAAAGTGGGGTCCCTAGGCCAGCAGCTCTGGCGTCACCCGGAAATTCATTAGAGATGCAAATTCTTTGTCCATCCCAAAACAAGTGGATGAGGAACCTGAGGGATGGGGCCCAGCAATCTGGGTGTTAACAAGCCTTCTCAGTGATTCTGACACGCACTTTAGTCTGAGAACTATGGATAAAGACGCAAGTCCATATGCTGAGAGTGAGGAAGACAGCTCTTAAATTTCCTCCAACTATTTTGAGACAAGAGGATGCAAAGTATGTTTGGAAACAAATGAAGATTTAGAGCACTCAAGTGGGAGACATAAAAGTAGCTGTGATGTCCCATCCCACCTAACAGCCAGAGAAAAACAACTATCAAGTGTCATAAACATGATAACTTTGTCAAAAGCGCATAAAATCTGCTGTAAAACGGGAGTTATGGGTCCGTTTGATTTGGGGGACGGTAAACATGATTTTTATAAATCAATTCGAAACATTAACACTTTTAGCACTTATAAACCTCAAGTGAATTGCGTTCCTTTCCTATCCTTTCCATCACTGCCGCCTCTACCCCCACCAAAAACAAAACAACAACGAACAAAACAACCCTCACAGGCTTGTGGTGGTTGATGGGAAAGAACTGAAATAATTTCAAAGTCCCAGAATTTGGTGCGATTGGAATGACATGTTCAGAAAGACAACCACTTGCACGCATATGTCAGTTTTCTTCAGGAGACACAGGAACAGGAGTGGTGAGAGAAAATGGCTGGGCTGGTTCTGAGTAGACATTAACATGGTGGGTGTTGCCATTGACAGGATGACAGGCCAGATGGGAGGAGGGGGGATGGCTTGAGATGCCTGGTTACAGATCTAGGCTGAGTGGCATGTGGGCCCGGGGAGGAGATGGGTGCCCCGAGACATCAGAGACAGACCCTGGCGTTGTGGTGTCTCCCCAATTTGCAATGTGTGTTATCTGAGACTGGGAAGTGTGGCCAGAGCCAGCCACACTGAGTGTGTTCTCTGTGACTTCCTTCTGTACATGTTCAAGAACTATTTATGAGTGTCTCTTTGGGGACAGGCCCTGTGGTAGGGGCCGGATGTTGGAAGGAAACAGACACTGCGATGTTACTTCCCAATAGCATGACTAGTCTAGCTTGCTCACCGAGATAGTGAACTTGGACTGGAGTGTCTCTTCCACCTAGGTGACACTTCACAATGCAATCCGGCACTCTTCATGTCACTAACCAGAACGGATTTCCAGGAAGGTTGCTGGGAACGAGAAACACCCCCTGAGTCTTCCCCTAGTCTGGCCTGGGCCGCCGAGCTGCACGTTCTCTGGGCAGTGGAGTGGAGCGGTGACGAGTCTGCTTTGCAGGCTGAGAGCTGGATTTGAATCCTGACCCCGCCTCTTATTAGCTCTGGGACCTTAGGCTCCATGGCTCTTTGCCTTCCCCCTCATTGGCAAAATGGGGGAGATGATGAGGATTAAAGGTGCTAACCCAAGCCAAGTACAGAGCACGGAATCCAGGAAGCACTTCATAAATGCTATCGCTGTTATCCTCAATGAGGAGAAGCCAATCGACCCCATATCTCACAGCCACATCCGCCCATGCTCTGTGTAGCCCTTCTTCCCTCATCCAACCCACTGCCCTACCTCCTCGCTCACCAGCCCCATCCCCACTTTCCTTAGCTCTCCACCCTACCTGGTCTGCAGAAACATCCTCCTCTTTCCAGGTCAGACCCAGGACCCAGTGCCCTGGAGGGAGGAACAGCATGAGCCCTTAAGCACTCAGTAGTATGGCTGGGAGGTGAAGGGTCAGGGAATTTCTGGGGGAAAAAAAAACTCTAACCAAATCCAGCCACCACCCTAGGAAGAAGATCTGAGGAAGGCTACCCTTCAGTTATATTCTCAGCATACCTTTACATTTTCAGGGCAAGTGAACCCTAGTGATAATTTCAGAGGCTTAAGGCAGCCTCAGTCTTTCCCCTCTGAGCCCCTGGTCCAACCTCCCTTCACACTGGCTGCCTGAATAATTCTTGCCTTTCTTATTTATCACCTTTACTAGTTGTGAGACCTTGGAAAATTCTAAACTTGACTATATTTCATTTACTCATCTTTAAAATGGAGATTGCGTAACAGCACACATTTCATAGATTCTAAACTGTAAAGATGAAGTTTAGAACACAGTAACACACACACAGTAAGCACTTAGTAGCACTAAGTTACAATTTTTCTCCATTAGGACTTGGTTGTGAACATTGGGGATACTTGCTGAATGATGGACTCAGCTATCCCATAGGGAACTGTCCCTAGGAATTGACCTTTATATTGTAGGCAAAGCTTTCTTAGACCATCTCCATACTCCTGGGGCATTCACAATGAGTCCGCCACCTTCCATCTCTGTCTGTGAATGAAGATGGGGAAGGCTTCACACCAAAGGTGACTTCAGAGCTGAGATGCTCTAAAGTGGGAAATGCGGAAGGCAATTTCCGGTAGAGGGAACAAAATGCAAGGCACCAGCATGTTGAAATGTTCTGAATACCTGGGGAAAAAAGAAGAAGAAGAGGAAGAGGAAGAGGAAGAGGAAGAGGAAGAGGAAGAGAAAGAGGAAAAGGAAGAGGAAGAGGAAGAGGAAGAAGACACTTGAATGGGGGAGCAATGGTACGAAACCAAAATGCTAGAATATGGAAATGGTCGCGCTGCACAGAGAGGATAGACTTTGGGCGGTGGGCAGCCTATGAATGGTAAATTTATGCAGAAGTGAATTCAATTTGAATAAATACCATCCTTGGCCTTGAGTATTGTCAGCAAATCAAGAAGCTATATTGTATTTGTTTAAATATGTATTTTCATTGTTTTTCTCTGAAATCTTCCCAAGCTTCTGACCTGTTAAGAAGTGCATAGCTCAGCTGACCTAAACCCTCCGGAGGAGGCAGACACTGGGGTAACCCCAAAATGCTCTGCCATGAAGTGGGTGAGGGGGTGCCTCTTCTCAAGGCTTGATTTTGATCTCCCCATGCGTGCATTTTCATGAAGGAATGTGTCGTCTGCCAACTTCATTGTCATTTATCCCTGGACAATTTGTTAACTTCAAGAATCCTTGAATGCCAACCTGGATGTCTTTATAATTGCTGTATCTGTCAGAGCCCGTGTGAAAAATGTCACCGGGAGAATGAAGTCAGAAAGCGAAGTTGCAGCTTGTTCCTCACGAAAGGTGACAACACCCGAAAGCATTACTTGCTTTCAGGACAGTTTTGAGAACATTTCCAGCTCCTCAACGAAAAGATGTTTGTAAAATTGAAAAAGCTAGCCTGCTGACATTGACAGTGAATTCATAATGCACATGTTAATCTCCCTGAGAAGAGCAGGCACACACAGCCAGAGGAAAGCTCTAGAACCAGTTAGAAAAGGCTTTAGTCAAAGGCATGAAAGTTTGAAGACTTTTGTTACAAACCATAAAAATAAGTGTGTTTTTTTTTCTACCTCTTGAATATGCAGATAAAAGAAAAAAAAGCAACACCTTGATTCCCTTTCGGCAAAGCAAACGCCACCACCTCGTTCGATATTAAACCCTTTCTTTATTAGGTTTGAGTTTCCTTGTCTGTAGAACGAGAATTGAACTAAGTTATTCTCAATAGTAAGTTCTAAGTTTTCTGCAGAAACTATCGTTATCTTCTCTTGCGAAGATTGTTTTCATGCAAACCCTCAAAGCTACTTGAATAACTTCAGAGCTGAGGCACTGTACCATCTGCTAAATCAGGTGAGCCAAATCCTGCCTATGGACCAAATGCTGCCCCCTGTCTGCTTCTGTAAGCAAAGTTTTATTGGAACAGAGCCATATCATTTGCCTATTGCCTGTGGCTGCTTTCCTGCTGCAAAGGCAGAGGTGTGTGGTCGTCACAGATACTACGTTGTCCACAAGACTTAGAATATTTATCCGGCCCTTTACAGAAAAAGTTTGCCAAGCCATGTGCTAAAATATCATCTTAACTCTTTTGAACACTCTAAATATTACACAATCCTTCCTTCACTAAAATGTGGTTTTTCTGATCAGAGAATCAGACCTAGTAGGTGTAAGAAATGCTGCAGCAATCTCACTTCTGGGTGTATATCCAAAAGAATTGAAATCAGGATCTCAAAGAGATCTCTGCACTCTCATGTTCGTTGTAGCATTATTTACAACAGTCAAGATACGGAAACAACCCAACTGTCTATGGACAGATAAGCAGATAATGAAATGTGGCTTATCATACAATGGAATATTATGCCATTAAAAAAAGGAAATTTGTCATTTGCAATAACATGGATGGACTGGGAGGACATTTTACTAAGTGAAAAAAGCCAGACACAGAAAGACAAAACCGTACGATCTCACTTCTCTGTGGAATCTAAAACAGTCAAACTCACAGAAGCAGAGAATAGAATGGTAGTTGCCAGGGACTGGGGATGGGGGAAATGAGGAGGTGATAGTCAAAGGATACAAAGTTCCAGTTATGCAAGATAAGTAAGTTCTGGAGAGCTATACGGCACCCTGCCTATAGCTAACAATATTGTATTAGAGATTTAAAATTTGCTAAGAGGGTAGATCTTATGTAAAGTGTTCTCATCACAAAATGATAATAATAATGGAGAAGGAAACTTTGGGAGGCAATGTATAAGTCCACAGTCTTGCTTGTGGTGATGGTTTTAAGCTTGTATACCTATCCCCAAATTCATTTTGTTGTATACATCAAATACAAATTTTTACATGTTAATCATAGCTCAATAAAGTGATTTTAAAAAAAGAGACAGAGAGAGGGGAAAAATGCTACAGTGTGTATTTGCCCTAATCCAATATTTGGTTCTCCTTTATCGCACCTTGGTAAGAAAACTCCTGTCCTAAGAAAGTTCTTTTTACTCATCAGAGATCTGTGGACTTGTGACTGCTGCCCTTTGGAATTGGATTTGCCCCCTGGAGTCCCGGAGGTCAGTTCCTCTTCCACAAGGCAGCTGTCTAGATAATTATAATGGCTGGTAAGGGTCTCTAGGAGAAGCAGTTCCAATTCCTCCAAGAGTTTCACATGTGCTATGGTTTAGTATGTATTCTCTCCAGTAATCCACCTCTGGGTAATATTCCTTATCTTGACTGGCTTACAAGATTTACTGATTTCTCTTTCAGTGTGTTTATTTTCTTTGCATATGTCTCCTCATCTCTGGCATTTATGAGCCAAGTAATAGTGGACATAATACTTACACTACTGGAACTCAGTATCCTCACTTGTAAAATGGAGATGACACTGCCTCCTCTTTAGGGCTGTTATATGATATGGAATGTTAAAGCACACAGTACATTCATGAAACAGACTGGGTACTGAGTAATCATTTGGTCTTCACACTCTCCACTAACTGCAAACACTTTTTAGAGCCAAAGCATGTCTTAGGTAGACATTTTTTAAAAAAAATATATCCCAATGGAGGCTTGTCCACTGACTGATGCTTTTCAGGTGTTCAGGGAATATTAAACTAATGAAGAATGAATTTACCAATCAATCAATGGATGAATTAATGGATGAAGAATAAAAGAATGAATGAAAATATTGGTCTCTACTAATGCAGAATTGATTGTCTATAAATGACCATCTCTGATTGTCTCTAAGTTCAGAGACTCCAAACCTGGCTGCACATCATGACTGTCGAGGGACCTTTTAAAAATCCAGATGCCAGGAAGTCAACTACAGTCCTCCGCTCTACCAGCTGAGCTATTGAAGGATATATATATACACAATGGAATACTATTCGGCAGTAAGAAAAGATGAAATGATGCCATTTGCGACAACATGGATGGAACTTGAGATTATAATGCAAAGCGAAATAAGTCAGAAAAGTTGAGAACCATATGATTTCACTGATATGTGGGATGTAAAACTGAAAACAACAAAGGAACAAGACAAATAAATGAAGAAACAAAAACTCGACACAGAAAATAGTTTAGTAGTTACCAGAGGGTAAGGGGTTAGGGGGTGGTAGATGAGGGTAAAAGGGGTCAAATATATGGTGATGGAAGAACTGACTCTAGGTAGTAAACACACAATGTGATGTATAGATGATGTATTACAGAATTGTACACCTAAAACCAATGTAGCTTTACTAACAATTGTCACCCCAATAAGCTTTAATTTCAAAAAAAAATGCAGATGCCTAAGTTCTACCCCAGGTCCTTGAATCCAAATGTCTGGTGAGTGGGAGCCCAGGAATCTGATTATAAAATGTCCTCTCATCGATTCTGATACGCAGCCCATCTGGGAAAACCACTGCCCTAGAGAACTAGCAAGAGGGCATATTGCTTTGTTTAATGTAAGGAGATACAATTTCTTGTTCTACAGTAGTTATTGAAAGTTTAATTCCAATTGATTGTTCAAAACATATCCATTAAGGTACAACATCTGTTTAATAGGTATATCCTATTACCCTCTTGTACTTAGAGCCACAGTCAAGACCTGACATAATCGGAGACACAGTTTAAACAAACTAATTACACGAGGGCACACTGAGGCTGAGCTGAACAGGGGCCTTTGAATATGTCATATGCCTTTAATCAAAACCAGTCATCGGGCAAAAACCAGATACGCCACGCTGGAGTCACACAGTACGTTGATTCTATAGCAGGTTTTCCTAAGGCCAGCAAGGTCTGGGGATATCCCAAGCAATACTCTCTCTCCCCACTCCCACTGCTTCAACCCTCAGCATTTCTGAGACAAAGCTGGACAGATTTTGATTGATGGGTAGCAGAAAAAGGGAGTGATCTGACAGATAAAGCCCCTTTGCATACATTCCCCCTGGAGTATTCTGAAGCACGGTGTTTCTGAACAGAAATCTCTGTCATGGCGCTTCATGAGACAGAGGTCACCTAGGTATCTGATTCCATCTTTCCCAGCCCCACTCTCATTGCTTTGGGATTGCGCCTTCCAATAAAACATCAGCACTCTGTCTCAGATTCTGTTCTAGGGTATACAATCTAAGACACTCATTGCTAGGCACTTTTCTGTGTATTTTATACACAACATTTCATTTACTCATCAACCGTCCATCTTAAAGTAGGTACCATTATGTCCTTTTTAGAGGAAAGCAAATGGCTGTTCAGAGTTAATTTATCTGGAACCCACCCAATAAGTGGCAGGGACAAGATCGAAACACAGTCTTTTGACTTCCCTGTCTATGTTTCTAAACACGACACATGATTCCATTTTCCAGATGCTGACAGAACTTCCTGGATCTAGCTAAATATGTTGAGAATTGTTGGTAAACTTCTCCAAGTGTGCTTACATAATCTAAAGCACTTGAATCAGTCTCATGAGGCTTGGAGTATAAGGGAGATATTTTCTGCCCCATACTCTGTGAATACTTTTTCCGGCACTATACTCGGAGGCAAAGCCAGTTCCAAGAGGCACCTATTCCCTTACATGTCTGCCTGCCCTCCTGAGCTAAGAGTTCCTGATGGGGAAAACCTGGGATGTTTTTCTCTGTCTCCCTGGTGTCCATCACTGTGTAGTACGCACTAAATAAATTCTTGAGGAATGAACTGAACTACGAGTTAATACGTTTTAGAAAAGGTACTTTAACTTTGGTGTTTATGCCCACAATATAATATTGAATTGAAAATTAATTAACCACAGAATAGAATTTAAAAAAAAAATCTAGCAACAAAACTATGTAGAGTTTAACTCTGGGGTCACTTGAGTACACCTGCATACCTAACTCTAACCTCTAGTCCTTCCTCAACTAGCAAGAGCTGCTGTCCTTAGCCAGGTGTGGCCAGGTGAAATGGCCATCCTGATTTGCTGATCCTCTTCTGGGTAGCCCCTCCTCATTGGGAATGGGACTATCGATGTCCCTTATCAAGATTCTTATTAAACATAGTACCAGGTTCAGAGTCAGTTTCAAATGCCTCTGATGTTTTCTTGAGTAAATGACTTTGAAGCAGAGCAAGACCTCAAAAACTCCATCCACAACTCAAAAATGCTTTAATGTGACAGCATTTCCTATAGACTGATATTGAACACGGTCTTCAGCTGCAGTTTCTCCCACCATGTGCTGCCTCCACTCCCCTTTGGCCTTCAGGTTCCTCCAGAATGAGTTGTTCCTCAATGGGCCTTCCTGCCACACCTCCTTATCTCCTACTCGTTCTTGGTGCCAACCTTTTTCTTTACTGTTTTCTCTCCCACGTCTGCTCTGGACAAAGGCTATTGCTCTGATCCAGAATGACCTCCCCTTTCCTTCTCCCATTCCCAGCTCAGGTGTGAGCCTAGCTCCATGGTCATCTCTTCTGACATTCCCTTATTGATTTATTCTGCGTTGATAGTAGTCCTGTGCTCAAAGTTCGACAATATTCTAGGGAAAACCAGACAAGAATTGAATGCAGAGGCCAAAGAAGCACTTTTCACTGTAGGCCTTGCTGTCTAATTCTGAAGGCCCCACCAGTATTTGTTTTTGGTTGGTTGGGGTTTTGCTCTCCTTCCAGTTAGGGATATCTAATTCGGCAAGCACATTTGTTCACTGTTGCTAGGTGCTTGGAATGGCGCTGGGTGCTCCAAGATTTGCAGTGGAGGAAATATTAGGGAACATGGAAAACTGATCAATGATTCTTAAACCCTTCCCCTATACAACCACACAGATCCCAGAGTTCTGTCTCTTCTGCTAGGAGACTCAGAGGTTCTCTCATTCAGTGGTAAAATAATCTTTCTGTTATATCTATGCCATGATGACAAGCTGATTAATTTTTTTAAGGAAACATCACACATTGCTATGTAACAAAAGATCTGGGAAATTGGGGGGAGGGAGGAAGCTTAGTGTACATGTTTATGTTTAGAACTTCTAATACCAGCCAAGATTGTGAGAAGACCTATTTGAAGGAGGAAATACAAAGATGTGTGATACTGGAAAAATCACCCAACTTCTCTGAAACCTAGCTTTACCACCTGTGAAACGCAAAGAACAACAAAACTATAAAACTTTTCAGTGCTTCACAAGTTTGCTGTAAGGGGAAAAAAATAAGATGTGGCGAAGTGCTTAATAAACTGCTAAAGTTCTAGGCAGATGTAAGTTATCACGCCCAGAGTTCATAAAGACAATTAGGCACCCACATTATACCACGGATTCAACCGTGATTAATGCATTCACTTTGGAAACCCTAGGAATTAATAACCATTTGCCATACATTCATTATGATCACATTAATCATTCTAATTGATTGGTTAATTAGCTAATTATGGTTCTAATGTTGATGTCATATGCATTTCCATAGGAATTCTTTGGTAATTCACCATTAATTAATGCCTGACCTTATCTTGATGCTAAACAGATCATGGGAGGGCCCTTCTAGCATTATTTTGATCAAAAGAGGTCTTCACGAAAGAATACCGTGGAGCCGGCATCATGATTTTCTGAACATTGGGTTTTAGTTGGAAAGCCGTGAGAATTTTTGAAAATTCACAAGCTTAGAGCCTTTTTCTTTATGCATGTACTTTTAAATGTTACTTATGCCCTCTTTGTACAAGCCCCATGCAGGAAACATAGGTCCATCTTTACTTCTTTTTTCAGAACAAGACTGTTTTTCAGAGTGGTAAGGAGAGCATCTGATAGAGAAACAAGAAACAGTTGTTGAGAACTAACTACCCACCGACTGCTTTCATGGTGACCACAGGAACACAAGAGAAACACAGATCAAGCCTCTGTCCCCAAGAATCTCACAACTTTCTGGAAGCCTCAAGAGTTGCACAAGAAACATAGAAATTCAGTGGAGTATGCTTTCAGGGAGCTCAAGGAAAATAAAATCTTATCTTTATTTGTTTTATCAGTTTTTGTTATAGTCTACAGATTTGAGAATGCTTAGAAAGGAATTTAAGGGAAATTGGGAGTAATTTTTAAATTGGGAGGCAGGGGAAAGTCAGTTGTTTGCTACGGTGAATTGGCAAATGGTATTATGGAAACCCTCAAACTTTGGTGGTTAGCCAAATCTAAATTAATTCAAAGCTGTCAAGTGCAGCAAATAGAGCAGTTATACATACCTTTTATGAAACTATTCATTAGTGTTTTATACATCTGGGTGTGTGTTGCCTTAAAAGTGAAATGTCTTTAAAATATAAAAAGCTAGATGAGTGGAAATTTTGGTATTCTTGTTTTCCTGGATGGTAAAATCACCTTAGTCATCACTGAAACTTAAGATACATAACATTTGGAACACATTACCAAATCCATGAAATATGATATCCTGGAAGATTAGTGTCTAAGATTCTAAGAGCTACTATCACAAAAAAACTAAGTTTTAAAAAATAATTAATCTATCCATTCACACAAAATATTCATTTTCTCCTAAGACAGAAAGTTCAAATATAATTATGTGTAATGCATTAACAGGAGAGTTCTGTGATTTTTATTGTGATCAAGTGATTTGAGCCAAAATGTGTGTTTTTTTTTTCTTAAGAGGTGAAATAAGACTCTAGTAATTGGAATAGTCACAGTTAAATTAAGAACTTGTAAGGAGAGTCCTTTAGGGTGATAAAAGACATAGAGTCAATTAGCCTATGGAAGCTGACCACATATAGATGACAAGGAAGGAGACACTGTTCCTTGAGGGGGATTTGTGTTAGCTCAGATCCTCAGAAAAATGGACACTAAGGCAGGATCAGAAATACAAGAGCTTTATTGGCAATGAGAGGAGAGTGAGCTAAGAAGGGAGAAGAGCTTTCAGATACTGATACATGTCTGGTGTCTGTGAAGAATGGGAGGGAGGAAGGAGGAGTAAGTAGTAAAAGTCTCAGACTGCTGAGCAGTTCCAAGAAAATTCCACCCAAGCCAGTAGATTAGAAAAACAAGAGCTCACTGCAATACCTCCTTCCTTGTGAAAGGGGTCTCTTGGTTGGACGCCATGTTATGTGAGATTTCATGTCTTTGGATCAGGCATTCCATAAGCCCCTGCATAGTGGTGCCGGCTGTAGCTCTGTGGACAGAAAATACAAACCCAAAGGTCTATCACTGCAATTATACATACCTGTTGTCCCTTCTAGGATGGAGGAAGCCACATGAAACCAAATGGCTGGTTGGTCTCCTCAAGCAATAGTGCCATGTCAAGGGCTCAATGTCAGTCACTGTTGCTGACAAGTTAGACATCCAGGGGTAGCTGCAGCTAAATAGGTCTGGGTAAGCAGAAGTCCATGCTATTGGGCCACAGTAACCTCCATCTCTGTCACCGTGGCCATTCTGTTCACATGCTCATTGCATCAATCTTGTGGCAACCAGTAATGAAAACTAGCTAATGTCAACTGGCTGAGGCATTTTGTCTACCTGGCTGTTCAGTGACTCTCCAAGGTTAATGGTCTTCTGGTGGGATTAAGACATGACACAAAAATTTTTATCCTGTTGCCAGTCCCGTACGTCCATCCACACGCCTCTATCCCAGACTTCTGTGTCTCAGATTTGCCAGTCAGTCCTTTTTCTTCCAATACCTTGATCAGATGGCCAGGCCATTGCCCACTGCTTCAGTTTCTAGATATAGTCTCACCATGGGCTCCCTTCTTTTTACACACAAAGTAGATGACTGTGGATGACTGTGTTATGGGCTGAACTGTGTTCCCCCAAAATCCATTGTTCAAGTCCACACCCCCAATACCTCACAATGTAACCATATTTGGAGATAAGTTCTTTAAAATGGTAATTAAGCTGAAATAAGGTTTTTAGGGTCTGCCCTAATCCACCTTAATCCTATTTGACTGTTGTCAAGAAAACAAAATTGGACATACAGAAAGAAATCGGGTACGTGCACACAGAGGAAAGACGATGTGAGGACACACCAAGAAGACTCTATGTGCAAGCCAAGGAGTGAGGCCTCACAAGAAATTTAACTTGCCTACACCTTGATCTTGGACTTCCAGCTTCCATAACTGTGAGAAAATAATTTTCTGTTGTTTAAACCACCCAGTCTCTGGGCATTTTGTTATGGCAGCCTGAGCTACCTAATACAGACTACTTTGAGCTCCACACTGGGAAGACTTTCTTCTCTCTCTACAGTCTTTGTAGGCATTATTTCCTTGATATCTTTCAATTATCTGAGTCACTGCACTGCAAGGGTTTTCCCTCCACTGAGACAATTTTCTAGATCACCACTGGTGAGATCTGTGTGAACTTATGTGAGGGACTGTCTCTGCTCCATATTATCACTCAGGATGAGATCCCGTTGGCCACTTGAATGGTGAGTGGGATAGTCCCCAAGCCCCATTTTACTGCCTGGCACCACTTGTGCTCATCCTAGTTGTCTGAGAAGGAAGAATTAGATGTGTATGAGATTTAGGACAGGGAATACCTACAAAGAAATAGGAACAGGAAGCTGGAGGAAGGCGGGAGAGCCTCCAGGCCTGATGTTTGTGAAGGAGAAGGAAAGGAAAAGAAATGGATAAAATAGTTTCCAAATGCAACACAGTTCTGAGAACATCTCTGGCAACTCCTTAAACTAAAGTCACCTATCATCAAAGGGTACAAATTTTCAGTTATATGATGAATAAGGTCTGAGGATTTAATGTATAACATGGTAATTATAGCTGATAATTCTATATTGTATAACTGAAATTTGTTAAGAGAAAAGAAATGAAGTGTTCTCACCAAAACAAACAAACAAACAAAAAAAGTAAATATAAGAGGTAATGGATACATTAACTATGTTGATGGTAGGAATGATTTCAAAATGTATACCTATCAAGTCACGTTGTACATCTTAAATATATTACAATTTAATTTGTCAATCATATCTTAGTAAAATTGGCGAGGGGGAAGGAAAAAAAAGTCATTTATTAAAAAGGTCCTGAATCTTGCAGGAATGAACCTGCATTCATTCCCCCTACTCTGCTGAGTCACTGGTAGGTCATGGGGGACACAGACTAGGTGCCACCGTTGGGGCAGCCACTAGGGGCCATCAATTGCATCCCCTGCAGGAGGGGATCTGAGCACAGCATTTTCACTGCCACTACAGGACAATAAAAACGTAGCCACAAGGTGCCACATTAGTGTCTTACCACTGGGAGGACATAAATGGCACCATTATCCCCGTGGCATTTATCACTATGTCTTGGTAAGCATTAGGGAAGGGTCTTGATTTTTGTGAGAGAGCAAAGGAGAGGGAGAGATAGGAAGATGACTTCTCTGAAATGCCTGTTCTTGTGTTCTCCTGTCCGCTATGATCAACTTCTTGGCAGGAAGAAGAGAGACAGAATGAATGAGAATGAATCATTGAATTCACTCCTAGCTCAGGGAAACGTTTTATTGGATTTGTTTCACTTTGATGCTGATTAAGCCCATGGGTTAGCAGGCCAGTGAGTGACCATGGGGACTGGGGAGGGGGGACAGGGTCTCTCTCTGGTTGCTGCTCCATGTTTGCAATTTATTATTAACTACCTCTGCTGTGCCATGGTCCAGAGGGCCAGATCCTGGGGCCAGAACTGTGGCTCATCCAGACAGATCAGAAGGAACATTTTATTTACTTGCTTCTTTCCTTAAATCTAGTATGACTCAACCTGGCCCAAAGCAGAAAAAGTTTGCTTGACCTTAACTGAAACAGCGAACTTCAGGAGAACTCAGAATTAGACTACTGACCACACTCGCTTCACCTATCACAGTAACAAGTTGGCAAGATCTTGGTGGAGTGAATTTATCCATTTGAGGCCATGGCCTTGTTCAAAGAACCTAAATAAACATTTTTTTAATGCTGATCTTCTACAGTGTTTCAGATGTAGTGTCACACACCCAGAGCTCACTCTTTTCACTCAACAAATATTAACTGAGAGCCTACTATGTATCCAGTGCTGTACCGACAAGAACCCTACTTTGTTGATGGGAAACTAAGGTGTGCGGAATATCAGCAATGTCAAACTAAAATACAATCATTTCAGATGGTGTTAAGTGCTATGAGGAAAACGAAGAACAAGAAGTGAGTGGCTTACGTTATAAAATTTAATCTTCTCAAATCATCACTTTAGGCAGGTGTTCATATTCCTGTGTTATCAAGGAGGGAAAGGATCTTCTGAGAGGGTGTTTGACTTGGCCAGGTTCCAACAGCTCCTACAGGACAAGAATGAGGGTTTGAACATGGGCCAGTATTTAAGCCAATAAGCTAGGCTCCCTTATACCAAAAGAGTTAAAAGTCAGCTCAGCCTCTAATTGCCTGGAGAGCCCCCTCTCCCTGGTCTTTCCCTTCTGCTGTATGTTTCATCCACATGACTCCTTTGCGGTTTCTGAAGGAGCCCCAGCATTTCTTGTCTCCAGTCTTCTGCACAGTCTGGCCCAGAGTTTCCCCGAGTGTAGGATGCTGTCCACAGATGGCTGTGGGAGATGAATCCATAAGGCACACGGACACATGGTTGAGTAACACTGACTCACGGAGTGAGAAAGTAATTCTCTTTTCAAGTCATTTTCTCTACTTCTGATTATATTGAGAAGACAGTTCAGTACCTGACAAACATTTTTGAACATTTGCTCAGTTCCTCTTTAAAAACAATGATTTGTTGACGTATAATTGGCATACAATCGTTATCATAACTTTTTTTCATGTTCTTGCTCATTGTAACCATCTGTGTTCGTTCTGGTTCAGTTTCAATTTCTTTTTCTCCTCATGAGGGATCATAATGTGTTACCTCCTTACATGCCTGGGAAGCTCTGATTGGATGCAAGAGGTTGTCAGTTTTACCTTGTTGGGCCCTGGACATGTTTATATTCCTAAAAATACTCTTTAGCTGGTTCCTGGATGCAGTTATTGAGAAACAGTTTAATTCTCTGGGATCTTGCTTCCAAGATGTGGTAGGCGTGACCAGAGAAGTACTCCCTTTAAAGTAGGGCTAATTATTTCCCACGACTGTGACTGAGGCAAGACAGCTTGGTGGACTTGACCTCATGTTCCAAGAATCATGAGGTTTTCCCGTCTGGCTGGTGGCAGCAGGCACTGTTCCCAGCCTTCCTGGTGTGAGCGAAGAACACTCTTAACTCTGATGCCTTCTTCACAAGAGTGTACTACTCAGCTGCATGCTGAGGATCCGGGGTTCTCTCTCCGTGCAGCATTCCACCCCCCAGTACTCTGTCCTGGGAATTCCAGCTGCCTTTATCTCCCTGGACTCTCAGCACTGTCTTCTCAGCTACCAGGCCCCACCTGGGCTTCTTCTCCCTGCACTGCAGTCTGGTGAAATTTATATTCCTATAAGTATTCTTTAGCTTTGGTCTATTAGGTTGGTGCAAAAGTAATGGTGGTTTAAAAGGTTAAAAATAATTGCAAAAATCGTCATTACTTTTGCACCAACCTAATAGCATGAAGTTAAATTACCTGGACACATTTTGGTCTTTTGGGGTCTTGTTTCTAAGATTTGTTGGATGGGATGAGCGTACCTGTCAGGCAAATAACTCTCTAGACAGGAAATGGGGTGATCTCAGGACTCACTTCATTTCTTACCATCTCTCAGGGATCACTGTCCTTTGTTGCCTCTTGTTCAGGTTTTGTAAACTGTTACTGCATGTTTTTGTTGTGGTTTTTCTTTTTCTTTTTCTTTTTTTTTTTTTTTTTTTGGTTGTTTTAGTAGGAAACATAAATACAGCTCCTCATACTCCACTTTGGCCCAAAGCATAAGTTTCCTCTCCTCACCTCCCCCGCTTTTTAAAACAAAGATAAAGCAGACCCCCAAAAGCTTTGCACAAGCAAAAATACATGGCTAGAATTTAATAACTTTGTTTTGTTGGCTTTGAAATTATTTTATGGTTAATTTATTTATCACAATCAATTCCGCTTTTCCATTAAATGGAAGTATCAAAAATTTCCACAGCTAAATGAATTTTAGTTTAAAGAGTAAATCAGTTTAAAGGAAATAGTAAAGAAACAGCAGGAGCACCACTAAACAGAGAAATCAGATAAGTAATCACTGGGGGAGTAAAGGAATAACTGATATCCCGGCGGTGCTGACCTCATTGCCCCCTGCTTTCCAATCTGACTTCCTCCCAGCCTCCTCCTCTCCCTTCAGCTGAATTCCTCCTTTCCGGGATTTGAGTCCTACCCTTCACCCTCTTGACCTATCCTATGCTGATCTCTCCGAGAGCAAATGTCACACTACAGTAATATTTTCACCCCCTGTATCAGCCTCTTTCCTTTTCCTCTCAATGTGCTATCCAGTCCAATAGCCACAGCCCACGTGTAAATATTGAGCCTGGAAATGTAGCTCGTTGGAATTGAGCTATGTCATAAGTATAGAATATGCACTGGCTTTAGAAGACAGCACAAAAACAATTTAGAATAGCTCATTAATAATATTTATATTGAGTACATGGTGAAATCATATTTAGGATCTATTGGGTTAAATACAATGTGCCTTTTTCTTTACCTTCTTTGTAACGTGACTACAAGAACATTTGACGTCATCTGTGTGGCTTGTGTTCTGTTTCTATTAGACGGCACTGCTAGAGATGCCTCGTCCATCTACACATCCCAACTCCCAGCACTAAATCTGACACAGAATAGGAGCTTATCAAACACCCGTCAAATATTAGCAATTGAATGAATACTTGACCCAGTGGCTTTTACTGGATTGGGAGTTCAAAGAGGGAATATTGAAGGCCAGGAGGCAGCCTCAGTTTCTTCATCCATATAATGGGGATAATGATAACACATGCCTCATAGAGATCCTGAAGATGAACTGAGATAATTTATAGAGGACTCTAAGTGTTGGGCCTGGATTGATGGATTTGCTCAAAAAAAGTTGGACACCACAAGAAAAACATCTTCACTTAGAATCACACCATGTGAAAGACGTTAACAGCAGCTGTGTACCAAGAGTCAAGAGAAGACATTCTTTTCAGTGGGTTTTCTCTTGCTTATTCTGCAAATGCGCTTCATACACTTCACAGGGTGCATGTATAGGGGCCCAGCTCTGCAGCTTAGAACACTCTCCACCTGGCACCCATCCCCCTCACTTAGTGGTGTTCTGATATCTTGGTGCCTATGAGCCATGGTGTGTGTGTGTGTGTGTGTGTGTAAAACACTTTCTTCCAGGTCTTATCTTATTGCTAAAAATAATGTACTTGTAAATTGCTTTATAAATTATTTATCATGAGGGGCTTCGTCACTGATCAAGTGCTACAAACGCACTGCGAACATGGGGGGCAGGAGGCCTGGCAGCGGAAGAGGGCGAGAAGAAGTCGTCGGAATCCCTTATAAATAATATATCCGTTGGTCAAAGAAAGTTATCGCCTTTTATGAAGTGTCGGGAACCCGTCTTGCATACTAAGCGGGCGTCCTCTTGCTGACTCCAAGGTGATGGGCGCCAGCCTCCTCGCTGCTCCATCTCTGAATTTGGTGATTAGGGTGGCATTTATTTGTTTCAGCCAAAGCCACACTTGCCACGTCTCATCACCTGGAAATCAACAGCGAGCAAGCGCTGCCTGGAACCACTGAGGAAACGCAGAGATGTGTTGGCAACTCCTGGGAGCGAAGACCGCGTGCCTGCGCGGGCTCTGCACTTGGTATTCACAGCGACCGGGCTGCGCATAATGAAGGCGTTTGGTATTCGTGTGGGTCCCTGTGGATGTCACAGGCATTTCCAGAGAGGCTGGGCTCTCATTTAGCACGGGTTCATGGACACCTCTATTAAAGTGTTATCGAAAGTTTGACATTCAAATAACCCGGTTTAAAAAATCAGACAAACCTAGACATTAAATCTGAAGGGGGAAAAATGTAGAAGTTAAGTATATGAAGGCCAACTTTAGACTGAAACATTTATGTGCCTTGGAGAGGGACGAAGGGGTGATCCAAGTGCTGCTTGCTCGTTCTGTTCCTTTTGCCCTTTCAGTGCCTAAGCCTTGGTGTCTTCCTCAGCTGCCTATGGAGGAAGGGACGGGTCAGGACAGAAGGAAGGGCACAGTTATATTAAATGAAAGGCACCACTCACCTCTTAACCCCCTACCCCATATCCTTGGCCCTTCAGCTCTAATACGTTCAGCAACAGCGAAAACATTTTATTATTCCCATAAAAAGTGAAATTGAAAGCTCAGAGGACTTACATGATTCGTGGAGGATTACATTTCACCAGTAAACAGTAGGAAAAGGTTAGAATAGTCACTATACTTATATGTATTTTCTTTATTCATTAATTTAACAAATATTTATTGTGCATTTACTTTGTGCCAAACTCACTTAGTGGCTGGTTGATGTTAGTCAACAAAACAGATTCTTCCTACAACTACTTTGGGAAAAGGTCAGGCTGTGTTGTATAAAACTAAACTCATACTTACTCTATGACCCAGCAACGTTACTCTTAGGTATTTGCCTAAGATAACTAAATGTGATCAAATGTAAGAGAATACGTACGGCCTCTTTATTCATAATAACCAAAGAACAAGACAAATGAATGTAATAGAATGTTCATAACCTCTTTATTCATAACAGCCAAAAGTAGAAAATACCCAGGTGTCCATCTGCAGAAGAAGAAATAAACACACTGTGGTACACCCAGACTATGGCATACTACTCAACAATAAAAAGAATGAATTATTGATGTATGCCACAACTTGGAAAAATCTCAAAAAATTGTATTACCCTGAGTAAAAAAAGTCTTACAAAAAAGAAGGCAAGCTCTGTGTTTCCAACTTATATGAAATTCTAGAAAGATAAAAATGAAAAGTACAGAATAGTAGTTGCCTCAAGGATGAGTCGAGTTAGGGTTTACATGAGAAGGGGCATAAAGAAATTTTTGCCGTGACATTAATGTTTCATATCTCGATTGGTGTTAAGGTTGGATAGGCGTGTGCGTTTTCAAAACTCACCAGTTGTATTCTTACTACTTGTGCATTTCACTATATGTACATTTCACCTCAAGAAAACAGTAGAATCATAAATAAATATTGAACTCTGGTTAATAATCACATGCGTGCTGAAGTGCTTAGGGATGACGTGCGCTGATGTCTTCAATTCAGTTTGAAATGTGTCAAAAAATAAGATGGAGGGAGGAAGGTGGGAGGAAGGATGGAGGGATAAAGGGATGATTAGATGGATAACCAGGTGACAAAGACAATATAGCCAAATGTTAGTTGTATAATCTAAAGGATATGCATATGGAGTCTCACTCTACAATTTTTTCAAACTTTTCTGCATGTTGAAAAATTTCCATTATAACATGTCGAGGGGAAAAAAATGTTGTAAAATAAAAACTTTTTCCCTGTGTTCATGCTACTGACATCTATCAATGAAGACAAACCTTAAACAAGGTAAACACATAGGCAAATATATAATTGCATATTTTGGTGAATGTTTGAGGAACAAACAGGGTATAGTTTGAGGGTATAGTGTAAGAGATTTATCGGGGGAACTTGTTTAAAGGGATGGTCAAGGAAAACTGTCGGAGAAGCGATGTTTGGAAAAGTGAGACGTGCAGTTGAGAAAGAAGCAATGATGAAAAGTGTGTGCACCCAGGTACGGAGAAGGAGATGTCCTAAGAGAAGAGAACATGAGTGGTCTTCCCCAAGGCAAGAAGGAGTTTGGCATATGCAAAGAAATGGAAGAAGACCCGTGGGGGTGGAGTGCGGCCAACAAAGGAAAGAACCAGTGAGAGGAGAGGGGTGGAAAGGAAGGCAGGGCTTAGATCACTCAGTAGTAGTTCATAGGCCCTGGTCAACTTGGGTGAGTCAGAGCACACCTAGGATATGGGCTCAATGCTGGATGATAAAATGACAACTAAACTAAAGTTTCTTAAGTGCCTGCTGCTACATGCCCGGCACTGTGTCAAGCATAATTTGCTTTATTGAAACTGTGCATCTCTCCAAGCTCGCCACTGTTTTCAATAAATACAGAAATATACATTTCCCGTTTTACACCTGAGGAAACGGAGGCTTGGGGGAGGTTAAGTAGCTTACCTAAAGTCACACAGCTAGTCCAAGATGGAGTGCTTACCCTGCCAGGAGAGAAATCTCCCTGGAACCACCACTGTCTCCTCTGTCCTCTGAATGTGTGAAGCTATCATGGGGAAGAGAGTTTTTATTTGTACCCTATAATCACAGGGTCTGAAAAAGCAAATTTGAAGCCAATGAGAGGAAACAAACAAACAAAAATCGTAATGAATAGATTTTCCAGAGATGGAAAAAGCCACATCAGGAGTTATGACGGGTGACAAACTTCCTTCCCTTGCAGTCACTGGAGCCTCGGTTGGATGGCTGCAGGACAGAGGGACTCAAACAATGGATATGGGTTGGAACTGATGACTTTTCAGTGCCTCCCTGCCCTGAGATTGTGGGACAGCCAACCGATCAGGCTCTGTATGTGGCCGTGGCTTCCCCAGCAGGTTGGCAGCAGCTGTCTGACTAGAGCTGTATTAATAACGTCTTTATTGACACCACACGCACAAACAACATTTTCCATTTAAGCCACATTCATCGCTGGCCTCAGGAGAATTGCCCGTAAGACTGGATTTCTGGCTCAACAAAAGAGGCTGAACTGGCAACGGAAATGCAATTATTGTTCAGGAGGGGGAATCTTGTGGTTCCCTGAGTGGGAAAGCAGTCTGGCCTTTGCTGGTCTGCGATGCTGTTCTATGGGGGCTTGAGACAGAAAACCTGAAAGTGCCTGGTTCTTATAGACAGATCTCTATGGACCCAGAGATTTCTCAGGGGTTAGAAATCTAGGGCATAAAGAACCCAATAACCCAAGTAGCACAAGTGGAGAAAACAATATTCAAGTTAATATTCAACCCTGAACTCAGATGGGGAGGCCAGCAAGGGTTGGAAATGCCATTTCCATGTTGTAGGTACCTGCTTGGGCAAACATTCACCAATATCCTAACACATAAGTAGAGAAGAAACGAAAGGATTTGAGGGCTTGCTCTGTGCCAGGCACTATGGAGAAAATCTATTATGGCATCTCATTTAATCTCACAGTGGCTCTGTGAGTTGCCTCTACTATTGCCCCAGGTTACAGATGAAGACAGAGATACAGAGAAACTTTTCTCAAACTCACACATTTGCAACATGGCAAAACTGGTATTTAAATCCACCCAGGTCAGACTCCAAAGTCTTTGTTTTTAATTACTGCAACCTATGAATGAGTGAACGGATGGATGGATGAATGAATGAATGCAGCTTAAAGTAAAATCATGAATCTAAAATAACCTGAACCCATTAGCTTGAGAGTAAAGAGAAATAAATAATAATGAAAGGAAAATTACTTCCAAAAAGAGCAAGGCTGAGGAAAGCAAAAGAGCTGGGCAAATAATTTTGTTCTCCACTTCCTATAACCAAGCTAGAGACAAAAAGGACCTCATGTGGAGAGAGGAGCTTGCTTTCTGTCGTCCAGCCCTATGTGCGCAAACATCTCTGAGCAAGGGCCCAGCTCCGGGGATGACCAATGTGCAGGCTTAAATTCTATTTCTGCCCATTTAGGCCGTTTAACTGTCCTTCCACATTTTGGAAATGAAGCATGTTATTTCTTATCTAGCAGTAGTCCTGGAATTCTTAGAAATGGTTTGGACTGAAGGACACAAAATTATTACCATTATCTGGAAAAGAACGTCAGCATAGGTTGGCCAGTATGTGTATGCATCAATGGCGCAAACACTAGGGTTACAATCAGTACATGACGGGTCGTTTATGTGGCTCAGCCTCCCCTTGGGTAGAACACTAAGAGTCATCCTTTGGTGGGAAAGATCTAGCTATCAGTCCCCTGATAAAGCCCGGTCCCCAGTTTCAAGTTTGTTCAGTTGATTCCAAACTAGAACTTCATTGTCCTCTTTTGCCTCTTGTTCGCAACACGCATCATCTCCTACGTTTCTGTTCCAACAAGATGGTCTCCTGCTCATATATAAGATTGTATTGTAATTGATGGAATTGAGTTTCAAACCCACATGTGTCCGACTCCCAATCTCTTTCCGTTGCACCACGCTGTCTCCCTACTGAAGACAATTAATAGCCTACTCTTAATGACATGCAGCCACAGTGACAGTCAGGTTTCTCCGCCGAGGCTCACTGAAAATGAAACTGATTTTCCGAACGGATTCCCATGTTATTCCAAAGTTGGCGAAACTAAGAGATGATACCTCACATGGGAATTTGCAGTCTGTGGTGCTTTCGCTTCAGGCAAGATCTCTACCAAAACATCAAGCAAATGTCTTGTTTGCTCTATCTTCTTTTCTTGCACTTATTGCTATTACTGTATTTCCAACAATAAGACTGTCCCGTTAAGAGTCATCACCCTATGGTTTCTTGTAGATTTTCCCTGGCAACTCTGAGATTCTGCCCAAGGACCTCTTAGCATCTGGTGAAATATGAATGTGGAGGTGGGGGGCTCACTCCCTTGGGATCCTTTCCCTGGAAACGCCCATTACTAAAAGATGGCTGAAGAGGCCTGGAAACAGGGCCAGCTCATTATTTATTAATTCTTAATAAACTGGCAGATTATAATGCTACTTGAATGATTAAAAGGGCTGGGTAGACAAGATCCTGTCTGTATCTAAGATCCAATTCGAATGAAAGCCAAGAAGCTGAAATGATACACCAGATGCCCTAGGAGACATGTAGTAGTTTGTTTATATTAAGCCCAGACGGATCTGAGTGGAGGACTCCTGAGCATGTCTGATGGGCTCCCTGTTCTCACTGTCAAACCTAAAGCAACAGACTTAAACAGGTGCTATTACCAAACTCTTCTGTGAGCACATCCTTCAAACTTTTATGTCTGCCTCTCTCTGTCTTTGCAGCTCACACGATTTCACACCTAGTCTGAGAATCCAGCCTCAAACCACTCTGTCATCTACCATAGGAGGATACTTAAGGTTACATTCTAGAAAGAACTATAGAGGAGACAACCCAAAAGATAATTTGGGAAATCAGTTTCATCTTAAGTGCTGTCTTTAATGGATTGGTACTGGCTTCTTGGAAGGCTGTGCCAAAGGCTCTGAAGCTAGGTCCAAGCACAGTGGGAAAGAGGCAGTAATTGATTAGCGATGTTTTCCACAGACACAAGGAGTAGGAGTGAGAGCAGCAAGTGTGTCTAACATTTGCCACATCTGAGAGAAGTTCTCTGTCTTTCTAATGTGGACAAGAATTTCCCATCCATGCAATTAGATCAGCGGTCTGTGGCAAAGCTGTGAAGTCCCTGCCTCATGAAGGAGGCAGGCTATGGGCAAGATTTAGAGGAATTAACCTTGAAATGCAGTTGCAGGAAGAGGCGCCTGGCTCCTGGCTACACGTCGATGCCACGATGGGTCTCACTACCATTCTCTTTTCCTGGCTCTGTCCTGTGACATGGACGCTTGAGTCCACTTTGAACTCCTGACACCTAGAGTTGGCTCCTGTCCTAATATCCTTCTGAACACATGCCTATATAATTCCCTAACAACATTCCATGCCCTGATCTGAATCTGACTTCTCTAGGAAACACGAAAATGATCTCCAGTGACTTTTTGTATTCCAATCTTGGCCCAGTGGGTAGTATCCCTTCACATTGATCTATTTCAGTCTCTTAACTCTGCCTAGAAGTCTGGGATGGAGGAAAGGCAAGAGAATGGCAAGACCACCCAGAGATACGGTTATAGGAGAGCTGTGATGTTGACCTTCTCCAGGCCTTCCCAAGGTGATGGGTGTGATTGCTCTCAGTCTAGCACTCAAGAGCAATGTCATTACTGCAAGGTAACAGCTGATACTCGTGAATATCATACTGTACATATTCTCACTCTCACAACGATAGTGGGAACCCCCCGGGCCAAGTCCCGAGCTCTGTACCTTTGAGATGCCCTAGTATGTCTGGGAAGCCATTGAGAAAAACCATCGTGCTTTAAATTTCATACAGTCTCAGAATGCACAAGAGGGTCACAGCCAGTGTTTTGAGCCTAAGAATTTGGATCGGTAAGCTATCCGGAATAAAGACTGCTTCTGAATTCCTCAGCAACCTACCTTCACCTTTTCACTGCATTAATTGTTTTCAAGTTTGTTCTCCAAAATGTGAAAATAATTACAGTGTTTATATTGTTAAGTAAATACAGTTAAGGTGCTACATTTTAGTAAAATAAATGATTAAAGTATAAAAATTTCCAATTGTTATTCATCTTGAAAAACACAAAAATATAGAAAAATGGACATCTGCTTTCCTAAACTTCCCTTCTGGACCACTGGGCCCATGGGGTAAAGCCAAATGCAGCAGTCATAGGCATGGAAATATCATTCGACTATAGACGAATGTCGGAGCAAAAATGTTAAGGAATATAAATAACAATGAGGGAAGAACAATCAAAGTTCACAAACTAACTAAGTGTGTTTACTCATTGGATCCCTTTCTCCCGGGGTGACATGTAAACACATTTGAATTCTTTTCAAAATCATTTGTTTAACTGTGTTAGGTACCCCTTGTGTGGGCAGGAATCAGGTCTGTCTTTTTGACCCCTGTAGTCCCCACCCCTACTCCCAATTGTCTAGAACAGCGCTAGACACGTGGTTGGTGTCTACAAGTGTGGTGTGGATGAGAGAACATGTGGGTAATTTGGGGGAAGATGGGTGGGTTAGATAGACTGTAGGGGAAGAAACCTGAGGCTGGATATCATCTAGGATTAGTTCAGAAAGAGATGACGGGAAGCCTGTGGCATTGTACTGACACCGTACTGTGACAACATACCACCCTCAAAAGCCAGAGTGCGGTGGGAAAGAGAACGGACTCACGATCCAGTCTGCCTGGGTTGTAATTCCACTTTAACACAGGCTCTGACAAGTCACTTAACTTTCCAATCCCTCAGCTTCTTCATTTGTAAAATGGAGATAATAATAGTACCTACCTTCTAGAGTTATGGAGAGAATGAACTGAGTTAATGTATAAAGTTTGGAACAGTTCTTGAATTCTCTAGACTGGCTGTGGGTGGATATTTAACAAGATTGAATACTAAAGGAAAGTTAAGGAGTTGATAATGTAGCACTAGAAATCTACCTCGTGGTCCCTCCATTATTTGGGTAACAATTCTAATTTAACTTAGAGACCAGCCTCCTCACCTTGTCAGTCTGCAAGGTTTGAGATGACCAGTGGGTGGAACATATAGCCCAAAGTATCTTCTTTCCAGGCTACAGTTAAAAGTGGGAGCATGTCCTAAATCTCTGATCAGGAAACTTCTCCAGACTGCATAAGTATGACCACCTACAACTCCTTTCCACTGGAGGGAAAGCTGGAAAGAGCTGCTAGCAGCCACTTCACAAGAGAAAGAGAGAGACTACCTGGGAACGGAAACAAAACAGAAAACACGCTTATTCAAGTTGAGGGGCAAAAAGAAAAAAAAACATCTTGGTGACCTCATTTTTGACCCCCTGTATCGAGCCACATCTGAAGGCTGATTACTCACGGAGTTTTCAGTTCTATGAGCCAATAAATTCCCTCTTTGCTTCAGCCAGTTTGGATTGTGTTTTCTGTGACTTACAACTGAATAAGTCCTCAGTTGCGGATACCTATGAGTGTAAGAGGAATGTCTGAGAGTTTGGCTTTGCAGATGACTTTTAAAAGCTACTGCCAGACCTAACACCTTGGAGTAATTAATAGCTCATCGAGGTTTTGGGTAATTTAAACCTCTGAGACATTCTATTTCTTGCTACAGGAAAATGGAATGATGAAACCAAACTCGGGGGTTGTTTTAAGAATTAAATGATATCATATATTAGAAAATGCTTCCCACGTTTTGGGGTCTCAGTTAATGCGCAGCAGGAGGTCCCCGAAACATGGGCGCTCGTATGAAAACTACATTTGTAATTCAGATCGTATTATTTCCAGAAGAGATTTAAGTGACAAGACAACAAAAGAGTGTGCTGAAATTAGGGTGGGAATTTGATGAAGGGTGGAAGTTTTGAAAAAAAGCCAAGGAGACAGGATGCAAATTGTTTCCCTTCTGAAAAAGTAGCAAAATAATAACAAAGCCTTCTGCCTTCATTAAGAAGTTTTATATTCTAAAGCAGTATCTGTCACATTTTCTTTTTTTTTTTCAGACTTTTTTTTTTTCTAAGATTTTACTGGGAAAGGGGAACAGGACTTTATTGGGGAACAGCGTGCACTTCCAGGCCATTTTTTTTCCCAAGTCAAGTTGTTGTCCTTTCAATCTTAGTTGTGGAGAGTGTTGTTCAGCTTCAAGTTGTTGTCCTTTCAGTCTTAGTTGCAGAGGGCGCAGCTCAGCTCCAGGTTCAGTTGCCATTGCTAGTTGCAGGGGGCTTAGCCCACCATCCTCTGTGGGAGTCGAACCGGCAACCTTGTGGTTGAGAAGACGCGCTCCAACCAACTGGGCCATCTGGGAGCTCAGCGGCAGCTCAGCTCAAGGTGCCATGTTCAATCTTAGTTGCAGGGGACGCTGCCCACCATCCCTTGCAGGACTCGAGGAATAGAACTGGCAACCTTGTGGTTGAGAACCTTCTGGCCCATGTGGGAATCGAACCAGCAGCCTTCGGAGTTAGGAGCATGGAGATCTAACCTCCTGAGCCACCGGGCCGGCCCCACATTTTCTTTTTGACATAAATAGAATAAAAAAATAGGCAGCATACTGGTTCAGGTCCTGGGCCTCACCTCAGACTTGGTCAATTGGAATATCTACAGAATAAACTTGTGAATCTGTGCCTGGTAACCATATCCAATGTGAGTTTTTTTTGGGGGGGAAATGTTGTAATATTCAAAATGTTTCATGCCTAGAATGCAACTTTTCTTCCCCTACATTTCCGACTAGCTAGAGCTGGTGTCACTGGTTTAGAAAGCAAATAGATAAAAGAAGGGCTGACTAACTCGGTTAGTGCCGGAACACATTTTAGAGGCAAAATTCTTTGTAATTCCCTGGCTGGTGACTCATGAACTCCAACTTCTGATTGTGCCCCAGACTCTCCAGAAAGGAGAGTGGGAAATACATTGTGTCCCAAGATGCTCCTTCCTCTGATATCTAAGTTAGAGAAACTGGAACATACCCTTGACCTAGATGCTGTGCTGGCCTCCCTACACGGCTCTGCAGGGACCTGTAAGGCAGGCCTCAGCTATCTACCCCTTTGGGAAATTTTATTGCTTGAAGAAAACTGCCTTGCCTGAAGTTATAGCCCACATCCAAAGGCTAATCCCTATGGTGGCATCTACGCCCTGTCTTCATGCCCCAACTTGAAACAATGCTGAAAGACCATCCACCCTTAAATCTCCCTGAGGTTGGCTGAGCACTTCATTGCAAAGGCATGGCAGCTCAGTCTCTTCCTCTGCCAACCCTGCATTCTCCCTGCCTTTTACAGGTGTTGCCGCCTCTCCCCCGACACTTGAATCAATTTTCTGACTGCCAATCTCCCTCTCAGAGCCCACTTTCTATGGAACCCAACCTGGAATAATCCCCATGTCCAGAAACAGGTGATTGGCGACATATATTATTGTCTGGCCATTGGATGCAATACTTTGTTGCTATTTAAAAATGTTCTTTATGATGACTGTGAAGAAAATTAAAATGAAAAATAAATGATAAAATGTAATTGATGAAAGTCCAGTAGAAAACTCCATCCAGGCCATAATCACTATTATGTAAAATTTATCCACAAGGGAAGGGCTGGCAAGAACGTTTAAAAACTATAAGCTGTGATTTATTTTGAAGTGTTTAAAATCATTATTATAACATATTTCCATAGCAGACAGAAAATTACACTGAATAATGAATCACATATTAATCCAATAACGAGAAGTCTAAAAAGTGTCAGTATCATGCATCCTATCTGGTTGAGAACATTTCTTGGGGAGAAGAGTTGGCTCACAGTCTAAGTACTGTGTTTCTCTGTCCTGTTGCTGTTATTCCTTCCTCTGATTGGAGGATCAGAGGCAGGAGCTGGCTCAGCCAGTACAGCAGTAAAATTCAGCCCCATGGTGGGCCTGCCAGGTGGGTCTGCCCCATGGTAGGTCTGCCCCATGGTGGGTCTGCCAGGTGGGTCTGCCCCATAGTGGGCCTGCCAGGTGGGTCTGCCCCATGGTGGGTCTGCCCCATGGTGGGTGTGCCAGGTGGGACTGCAGAAAACTGCACCATTGACCTTGCTCACCTTTAGGGTCCAGCAACGTGTGTCTTTTCTAAATTTACTCACAATATCTCCCCAATTTACGCCTCAGAGCATCAGTAATGACTCACACTCTGAAAAGCAAAGAGAATCAGGCTTAGAGCCATTCTTTCTCTCAGACCCTTGCCCCAGAGAAAATTCTGGGTCTTGTTCTACAGTGTCCGGGAGGGTGCCAGTGGGGTTTAGCCCCAGTTGTGTGCTGAGCTGACCTGCTCATTAACTCATTCTGAATCAGCTTCTTTCCCTTTCTTATCGCACTTATTTCTACTCCTTTACTCACTTCCCAACCCCCACATAAACTGTTCCACTCAAATTCTTGTTTCAGCCTCTCCTTTTGGGAATGGGGGGGAGAACCCAACATAAGACAAACACTGACCCCTTTCTTCCTTCATACTCCAATAGAATTAGTACTAAAATGACACTCTTTGGGGTAGCAGACATTCCCCAAAGGTTTAGAGTGACAGCAAAGAGATGACCCAGTAACACAGAACACCAAGTTGAATATTAATTGTGATTAGCCAAATGTTCCTTAGCTGATCCCAACACAGAGACTTTCTCAATAGTAGGTTTTCTCTCCTGAGACCCCAACTGTCTGGCCTCTACTTGGGTTTTCATCCCTTTCTCAATTTTCCTCACCTCTCCTCTCTTTTCCCCCCAGGTGGCCTGTGGAAATATAAAATATCATCCTCACCCATCCACACTATGCCCAGGAAAACTAACTGACATAAACATACCCCTTTCACCAAAGCATCATCCTTAAGTTTCCTGAAAGAAAAGCAATATCTCTCACTGAGTTGAAAGCAATCATTTTTGTCTTATACACGGGTTTTTTTTCTACCTGTTTAACATCTTTGGCATTGTCAGACTTCCAGAAAAGCCCCCTTTCTATGAATTCAATTCTATTCAATTTCACGGGACAGCTACGTTCTTTCCTTAGAAGCATCTTCTCCAGAAGGTGGATGATGACAGACTCTCATAAGACCACTTGCCGCAGAAGAACCCCTCAGCACTCCCCTGGCAAGGCCCCCCTGGTGTATTTCCCCAAGGATCTGAGCTCATCAGAAGAGAGACTCAAGAAAGGTTAGTAGATACACACTCTGGTAATGCAGTTTCTCAAAAAAATAAAATAGAATATTACAACGTAATTCAGCAATTCCACTTCTGGGCACATACCCCCAGAGAACTGAAAGCAGGGATCCATGTTCATAGCAGCATTATTCACAGCAGCTAACATGTGGAAGCCACCCAAGTGCCCATCAACAGATGAACGTATAAGCAAAAGGTGGTATCGACGTACAATGGAATATTATTCAGCCATGAAAAGGAAGGGCATTCTAACACATGTTACAACATAAACCTTGAAAACATTCTGCTAAGTGAAATAAATAGGTCATTAAGGACAATTATTACATGATTTCGCTTATAGGAAGCAAGTAAACTAGTCAAATTCATAGAGACAGAAAGTAGACGAGTGGTTGCCAGGAGTTACGGAGAGAAAGGGACAGGGAATTAGTGTTTAATGGGTACAGAGTTTCAGTTGGAGATGAAAAGGTTCTGAAGATGGATGGTGGTGATGGTTACACAATAGTATGAATGTACTTAGTGCCACTGAACTGTATATTTAGAAAATCGTTAAAATGGTCAATTTTATGTTATATATATTTTACCATGGTGTAAAAAATATACACATAAATGAAAGAAAAAAAAAAAAGAAGAATGCACGCTCTCCTTCCAGGCTTCTGCTCCTCAGTTCGCTGGGGACCAAAAATAGACCCACAGCATTAGCTGTGAGCCTGTCGTCTTGTTAATTGTGTTGTTTTAGATCCAGATGTTTTTCACTCACAGACAGTGTTCTGGGGGGACTAGGAACACGAAATGTGCTGGTTTGGCATTTCTGAACCCAGTCAAACTTTGATTAGTTTGAACGGTAGTACTCTGCTGGAGATAAACATCAAATCCAGGAAAGCTGCAGCCCTTTTGTTTTTGACGAGCTCTAACTTAACAAGACCTCTTTTCAGCAGGAATGCCCGTGGAACCAAGCGTGTTCTTTGTTCCCTGAGATACTAGTTTTTAAGCTTCTGAGGAATGGGTGTGTGTTATCTGTTTCATGGTTTTCTTTTTCCTTTCATAACATTTCTTTTTGCCTGCATAAGGTGAAAAAAAAAAGCAGACGTGATCAGTGAGTTAGTTATTGCTTGAGTCTCAGAAATAATGAGGAGTGAGCCAGCCTTGCAGACTCTCTTACCTGAAATACTAAAGAAGAGACAGATCCCAGGGTTGGGGCCTTCCTGATCATGCCCTCTCTCCCCTCTTACTCTCAGTCTTGGTCACTCATGGGCTGCACTTCAAAGAATCTGTCCACCAGCCAGGGCCCAAAGAAAAATTAAATTTAAGGGGTCCACCTTAGGAGAGGACTGGGTCTCTAAGTAGAAAGCCCTGGCTTTGACTAGGAACTTTGTCATTTATTAGCTGCATGACTTTATTAATCAACTAAGACCCAGTTCCAATCATCTGTGAAACGGGAGGGATAATACAATCTACTCCCTAAGGCAGTCACGAAGACTAAATCGCCTGATAACTAGAAAGCACCTAGCACACGCCGCGGCACACGATAACAGTTCAATAAAGTTACCTCTTGTGATATAAAGAACGTTTTGTATTAGTAACTCCTGATTCTGAAAAGGTATCCACAGCAGGTTGATCTCTGAAGAAAGAGTCTGCGCTCTTTACAATTTGAAAACTCCAAAAGTGCCCTCACACCGAAGGCTACTAAAGAGATGTATAATTGGCTATGAGGCGGTATTTCTTATTTTCAAAAGGATTATCTCATCCCTGATGTTGGGCAATCATGATTTTTCTACACACAGGCAAGAATTTTATAGACTGCCCTTAATAGCGGTGTACCAGGAGCAGTAACAGTGACAATATATTGTTTCATGACTCCAAATCCAACTCTTCTTAAAAGGACGGGAGCAAAGCGCCAGCTGAGTGTGGATTTTACTGATTTAGCCGCAGAGGAAAGAAATTCTGCAGATCGGATCAATACAGCCAGTAAAAACAAACTGCAGAATACCCATTTCTGCCGGAGGTCTATAAGTGAGGGCATGAGAGGAGGCACCTGAATTATTTCTGAGCACTTCATCTTGAATGCTGGAAATGGTACTTGGAAACCATTACAGGGAAAGGCTATGATTTTAGGTCACTATGATTAAATTAAATGTCCTGTACCAAAAGTCATAGTTAACATTTTTTTAATCCAAATATTTGAATCCATAAAGAATAATTTTCATCAGTCAGAGTACCTGGACCAGCCCAAACCCCCAATTAATTCTTTCCATGACTTTTAGGAACCACATCTCCTGCAGTGAGAAGATGGGAACTTAGAATGTAACTTTTTGAACAACTGGCAGCCATATATGGAAGCATGATTATCCATGACTACTTTTAAAACTGTTTTATTATTACCCTCATTGTCATCACTATTATTGTTAGATGTTTACTACTAATAACACTTCAGCACAGGAGCAGTAGTTTGTTTGTTTTTTGTTTTTTTATCTGCCTAAGGACGTTGTCAGTTCAAAGACCAGCCATGTACACTTATTAAAAAGACCTGTAAAAAAAAAAAAAAAAAAAAAGAAGACCTGTAATATCACAAAGGTATCACAACGGCTCTGACGTGTACTATTGACAAGGGTGTAACGTAGTGGTTATTTTGAAGGACACGTTAGCCTTGTCCATTATAATAGACTTCGACCACAAAGTACTACTGCTAAGGAACTCTCGGAGAAAAATATTCACAAATGTGTCCAGAAATGAAAATATCCTGTGAGGTTCAGTGAAACGTTATGGGTGCAAGTGATGGATATCATGTGAACATCCTTCATTCACAGAATGGCTAAATAAGCTGGACTCCTCCATGATATGGAACATTTTGCAACAATGAAAACAAATAAAACAAACGTATTCAAATAGACATGAAAGGATAACGATAATTAGCAGTATATGTTTAACAACCAGCTCTCTAGTTAAAAAGAAAAAGCCCTGATTTGCAGTGTTTGCTGCTTCCCATGGTGTAAATCCTCCCACCATGGTCAATGTCAAGCTATCAACGTGCTGCTGCTGAATGTGGAGTTCAGAAGAGAGGCACACAATTGGTTCTCACGAGCTGGTGCTAGTCAGCCCCAGCAAACCACCGTCAATACATCATTAAGTGAACAAAGAAAGGAGCAGGGCAATATGTACAGAATACTGCCCGGTAAACCACATATCTATAGGCACTTTTGGGTTATAGATGCATAAACATTGATCCTTAGGTCACCTCTGGGGAAGAAAGGGAGCTAAGAAGTGACTTCTATTGGTATCATTTCAACACTTTTACTGAAAATGTATTAACTATGATTAAATTAAGTGTAAAGAATAATGACAATTATGTATGCCATGTCCTAGAAAAATTTAGTGATATTTCGATAAACTTGCCTGATACTGGCTTTAACTCACATGGATAGATGGATAGCTAGATAGATAGATGATAGACAGACAGACAGACAGACAGACAGACAGATAGATGATAATTTTGAGGAGTGAGGAGGTGGAGAGAAAGAGAGGTGTGGGAGCCTGTGGGAGACGCAGGCTTGTCCACGTGAGGCTGTGTTTGGTTAAGGTAAAAGGCAGGAAAAGAGAATGGAAAAGAAGGGGAGGCTAGAGGTGGGAAGGAAAGCAACTTAGGTAGGAACAAAGGCATCAGCAAGGTCAGGAGGCCCTCCGTGGAGCAGCCTGGTAATGCAGGAGAAGGGAAGAGAGGGGAGGCAAGAGGGCAGGCACAGCTTATGACGCACCTTGGGAGGTGAGTGTAGTGTGTACTGTTACTCTGCTGTGAGGGGCAGGGAGGCAGGGAAAGGGGAGCACCTGTGGGCTTCAGTGCGCTCTCTAATCGGGTGGTGAGGAGAGCTTTTCTAATGCTGCTATTCCACTTGCCAGTTAGGAGCCCAGGTCGCCTGCTGACAGCAAGGGGTGTAGGACAGATACAAGGTTTGGGGAAAGTGGAAAAGGTTTGAATGCATCTTTGGGCAGAATGGGAGTGTGGGCTGAGCCATTCATTGTACGGTTACTGGAGACTGTGAGGGTCCAGTCTGAGTTAGGGGACATGAACTGATATTGAAATCAGTTTGCCCCATTACGTCACCTTCTCCAATTTGGGGCCTCTCAGGCAAACATGAAGAAAAGAAATCTGGGTGAATTAGGCAGAGGATTCCAACTTAACAACTTTATCTCGCCATCCAGTGAGACTGGGGGCACTGTTTACAGCTTCTGGGCCTCAGTTTCAACATCTGCAAAGCGAGGATAATGGCACATACCCTTTGGCATTTGTGGACTGTGGGAGAACCAAAAAAGACAGCCGAGGGGAGACAGCTTAGAGTGGCAGAAATGTGCTGGGTGTGTCTTTAAGATCAGGGCCCAGGCCGCTGCTCATGTCTCTGAGGTCCTAATAAATCTCAGTACAAGATAAAGGGTCAGTCGATAATGGAAGGCAGCTAAGTGAACGTGACCCAGTCTATGCCCAAGGCGGGAGAAATTCTCAGTAAGTGGTGTTACGAGAAATGTTTGACCTCATTCCAAGGCACCAGAGAAGGTGACTCCTCAGAAATATGGGGAGGCGCACTGGTCCTCAGCTTCCAGATGGTCGGCAGAGGTCAATGGAGCCTCACTCAAGTCCTACAGCTGGTTTGAGAAAGAAGTCTGAGAGTCTCCACCATGGAGGAAAGTGACTCTGGGAATCCTGCTTCCACTCCCCGTGAGCTGATGTGGGGTCCTAACTTCTGCCCAAGTTCCCTCTATCTTGGGGGAACACAGTTGTGCTGTAAATAGCATCTGGTCCTAGTATGGGGCATGCATAACCATTATTGCCCTGTACGAAAAGCCTAGAATCTTTCTTCCTTATAAATCCTGGGTGAATGTTCAGGTCAGACCTAAATTGGAAAAGGTGATTCCTAACTGGTTGGTCATAATCCTCACCCTACATACACCGGCTTTCTTTTTGTTCTTTGAAACACCGTGATCTTTTCTATTTCAGGCCCTTTACATTTGCTATGTCTGCCTAGAATGTTCTTCCTCCATGTTTTCTCAGGACTATCTCATTCCCATCTTTCAGGTCCCTGCTGAAATGTGTATCATTTGTGTGGGGTATAAATGTAGTCGAGACTAAACCATGACATGTCTTGAATATTATCCTGAGGATTTAGGACATCATCCTGAAGACAGTGGGGGAGATTTGACAAATTTTTGAGCAGAGGAGAGGTTTTTTTTTTGAATGCAGGCTTTAGATAAATAATGTCTGTGGTGTTTTGTAGGATGAATTGCCAAGGAGCAAGACTGAAAGCAAGGAGACCAATTAGGAGGCCATGGCAAAAGTCAAAATGAGATATGAAGAAGTTGAAGGGTAGTGATGGGGAAGGCTGAATGAAATAAGACTTATGACTCAAGAAGTGAAAAAACACATGCTTTGGAATACATGCCTCCAACACAGAACATCCTCAGATCAAAACACAAAGAGAAAAGACTTCCAACCAACTCGGATGTGACAATGTGTGACAAGACCTGCACCTTGTGGGTTTCATCTAGGTTTTGTTTTTTTTGGATGTTAGGTTCACTCAGCATTAGATGGGAGCAGTGCAAAAAGAAACATCTTTCTGTTCCTTTAATCTACACATGAAGAAGTCAGGTTTGCGTCTGAAAATCAGCTCATTATTGATCTTAACCTTGTTAATATTCATGAAGCTCTATCAAGAGGTAGTAGATTTGAACACAGTGGCCCCTGCCCTCTAAATCAATTCTCATTGATTTTGGGGGGCTTCTTCCATCCAAGAAGTGACATTGCCCCTTCCCGTGGAAACCTGTTCCCAAGGTCCTTTGGAGCACAAGTGGTGTAAGAAGCTGGTTGACCCTGACTGCCACTGCCTAGACGCGGGGAGTACTCAGAGTGGACAGAGATGCTGTGCTCCATTTGAGGCTATGTGGGTCTGGCTGCCTCCTAAGTCCATTCATCCACAAGGCCATGTTCCCCACAAGTCTCAGTCACTTGCCACCTTCAAGTACATGTCAATTTCAGGACAAGGATGCTTTTGCCAAAAGCTTAGATGCTACCTCTCCTTAAAGACCTCTAATAAGTTCAGATGACAACTCAGTTCTGTCCTCAAACACAATGAAGTCAAGTTTAGAGCAGGATCCCACAGCTCTGGTTCAGAGCTTTGTCTTCTCCCTGACCTGCCCAAGGACGAATCCTGGGGGCCGTGTCTTTCCTCACACCAAATGTTTCCTTTGATGGTCTAGAAACCCAATTCAGGTGGCTTTCTTTTATTTTTATTACATTTTTTTCTCTTCTTTTCGTTTTATTTATATATTTTATTTTCGATATTATATTTTTGTTTTCCTTTTATTAATGAAAGTATTTGCCTCATGCATCCGGACCAATGCCCAAAGGATGAGTTGTAGAGCAGCACTGGTTCCTGATTATACCCCAAGAAAGGAGAGCTGTACTTGAACTTGGTAAGGCTTGTTGAGCACCAGCCATGTGACGAGAAATTGAATTCTGCCAACAATTAGATAAGCAGATCTTTTCCAGACGAGCCTCAGATGAGACGCCATCCCTGGCTGACACCTTAATTGCAGCCTTGTGGGGGAGCCAGCTAAGCCCTGCCGAGACTCTAGACCCAAGAAACCAGAGATAAACAATGTGTAGTGTTCTAAGCAACTAAGTTGTGGAAATTTGGTATGTAGCAACACATAACCAACGCAATGCTTGTGTAGATTTGCACTGTTGTAAGCTACTACGATTTCATAGCTGAAATATAAATGAGCCTAGAATAATCAACTCTAACTTAAACTCTATTAAGACAGGTTGGTAGATTCTGGGCACTGATTTTACATTTTCTAATCCTCCCCAAACCCTATGAGGTAGATACAATTATTATCCCCATTTGTCAGCTGAGGAAACTGAGCTGCAAAGAAGTTAAGTGGTTTTCCCAGTGCTACCCAGTTTGACAGTAGGGAAGCGTTGTTTCAAACTGAGTCTATTTAACTCCATAGATGCTCTTAAACTCTGAGCTGCCTCAGAGTGCTGAAACGAACCTGTGTGGCCCTAAAAACAGATTAGGTAGTCTTTAGCCTCTATAAATGCCTGTGCTGATCTTGATGAACTGCATGCGAGGTCTGACAATTAAATTTGTGAACTTGTTGTAACAATGTCGCTAACCTTTCTTGATGTCAGAGAAATTGTTCATTATGAATTTGTACCAACTGGACAGTTAACCAAGTTTACTATTTGGAAGTGCTGAAAAGGCTGCGTGAAAAAGTGAGACGACCGGAAGTTTTCGCCAACAATTCATGGCTTTTACATCATGACAATGCACCAGCTCACACAGCATTGTCTGTGAGGGAGTTTTGAGCCACTCAACAAATAAGTGTATTGGAACACCCTCCCTACTCACCTGATCTGGCCCCCAATGACTTCTTTCTTTACCCAAAGATAAAGGAAATAGTGAAAGGAAGACATTTTGATGACATTCAGGACATCAAGGGTAATACGACGACAGCTCTGATGGCCATTCCAGAAAAAGAGTTCCAACACTGCTTTGAAGGGTAGACTAGGTGCTGGTGCAGGTTCATAGCTTCCAAAGGTGACCGTAGTGATCAGGTATGTGGCACTTTTTCTAGGATGAGCTCGTGAACTTAATTGTCAGACCGCATATATTACAGATGAAAAAACTGAGGCTCATGGATTTGCAGCATTTCATCACAGGCCATCTACACTTGGTAGGATCAGGATTTGAACCTGGGTCAGTTAACTTCAAAGCTCACACTATTTCTATCTCTTTCACTGCTTCCTTGTTCTACATGAAAGCATAGCCTGAGCCTCCCCTTTATTTTTATTTACCATCTTGATTTAGCAAACGCCTCTGAATTGTTCTTGCATTTGTTCATCCAACATGTACTGAGTTTGCTTTGTGCCAAGGACATGTCGGCTTTGGGAATACAAAGATAGACAACACAGAACCTTTGTTCACGTCTCACTGAAGATTGTTCTAGTTGCGAGGGCACGCCTATATCATTTGCTCTTATATCTCTAGTACTGAAAGCACTGAACATAGTGCCTGGAACTTAGTAGGTGCTTTTTTTTTCTTTTCTTTTTTTTTTTTCTTTTTTCTTTTTTTTTCTAATCACTAGCTCTGTTTGTTGTTGGGAGAGAGTCTCCTTTGCCTCTACTTTTGGAAGCTGCTTCTTGAACTTGACGAGTGGATCCTAACCACCTCGCTCATTTCCACACCTCCATACCCTTTCCTGGGATCCCGTTTCCCCTATCCACCTGGAATGCCCTCCACTCCTTCTTCTTCTGCCTGCACCCTTCAAAGCCCTGAAAGGTTACCCACTTTCTGCAGTTATTCCTTCCTCTACCCACACCATTCATTATGCTCTGGCCCCTTTCCCCCAGCCATTTTACACATTTTGATTATAGCACCTAACATATTCCATTATGGTTATTTGATTTTGAATTTCTTTTTTTTTCCCAGGCTGGGAGTAACTTTGTAAATCCAGCTTCCCACTCTGCGCAGAGTATTAGTTCATCAACAGCTGGATGAACTGAATTCAGTACATTCATCCCACAAATATTTACTAATCGCATCCTACATGCCAGGAATTAGGTTTGGGGATTCAGCAGTGAAAAAACAGGCAACAAGTCCCTGCTCTCGTGGAGCTTATATCGTATTGATTCCACTTGAAATGTCTGATTCTGTTGGATCCCACTGGCAAGGTTTTAATTCACTTCCTTTGTACTGTCTTTCAATTTGATGCCAGGCCCTGGCAATGTGACTTGGGATTTATCGTGGGAAGCCAGTTTGTGCAAACATCTCTCCAAGCCCTGGGAAATCCTCAAAAAGTCTGTAAATGGAGGAGACCATGTCGTTAACAGGCACATCAGTGCAAATCTGGCCAAATGAAGTTGTCTTCTCAGAAGCAGCCCCTGTGGGAAGCCATGCTCCTCAGTGAGGCTGCCAATGTTTTCACTATTTTTGGACTCCGATTTTGGAGCTGAATGTGGAATTTATGGCCCATTTTTGAACGGACTCAGTAGGGGGGAGAGGGGAATGTCCCTTTTTAAGCTTCGTTTGCCACTAGGTAATGCCTAGCAGTGTTTTGTAGACGAGGCAGGTAAATGAGCTTACCCACACAGCTGTATGGAAGCCAAAAGAAGAAAAGAATCACAAATGCATGCATGTGCCTTTATTACGTAGTGACGTTACTTCTTAGTAAATATTGCCCACACAGTGACCATGTCTTGATTGGTAACTGCTCTTACAATTTATTCATTCATCCCCTACTGGTTACTATTGATGTATTGATGTGTATCGATATGTATCGATGTATTGACAGGATGTCATTGATATATGCCGTTGTTGCCATTGGTTTACCCAATTTCCCTTATTCACAAGCAGCACTTCCATGAGCGTTCGTGCACATGTGTGAAATACTATTGAGGGTAAATACCTAGCAATTGAAGTGCTAGGCCATAAACTGTACACGTCTTCAATTTTATTTGTTATTGCTAAATTGATATCCAAATGAGGCGCACCAAGTTGCATTCACTCTGGTCATGTGTGAGAGTATCGTTCTCCACGTCTTCAGCAAAAATTGGCATTATATCATGGGAGGGAAATGGTGTCTCCTTTTAACTTGCATATCTATGACTTATTAATGTGGTTGAGCATTTTTATATAAGTATTGGCTGTTTGTGTTTCATATGCCGCTCTTCTTCTGCTTGTATCCTTTGTCCATTTTTTCTAGTGGACTATTTGGTTTCATATTATTGATTTATGGGAGGACATCATATATGCCAGACAGTAACCCTTTATCAGTTATACCAATGCCTATTGTCATATTTTATTTTATTACATGTAGTCAAATGCATCAATCTTATCCTTCATGTTTTATGTTTTGTTTACTGTTTAAAAAATCCAACAACCTCTCTACTCCAAGACCACAAAGATATCCTCATAAATTTTCTTCTATAAGTTCCATTATTTTAGTATTTATTACTTTTAGATGTGAGTTTTGTAGATGGTCTAAAGTCAGGATGAAATGTTCTTTTTTTCCTATAAAGACAGCCATTCCCCCTGTGGTATTTACTGAATAAAACATCCCCTTTCACTGCCACTCATCAATTATGCCACCTCTGTCTTTCACCTCGTTTCTCGGTGTGTTTAAGGGTATTTTTCTGCACTGTCTATCTGTTCCTTTGATTAACTTGCCTATCTCTGTACCAAATTATCATATCTTTAAAATAAATCTTACTTTGTGGAAAAGCACAACTCCCCTCTCCCTTCTTCACAAGCACCTTAGCTACCTCTGGATTTTTATATTTCCATGAATGTCTTCGTATTGATTTTGTCAAGTTCAAAAAAACACACCAAAAAAAAACTGTTTAGATTTTATTAATTTCCTTTGTTTTAAATTGAGTCTATTTTTCATCAGAAGATCAAACATGCCTTGAGGAAAAGGGGTCGGGAGAGGCCCTATGGCACCTTTGGGCCTTAAGACATTGGAGCCAGGAGTTTCCTGATTCCTCCACAGACAATACCCTTTTGGAGACCTGAAGGGAAGGGTGGCTTCTCAAAGACAAGAGTCAGATAGTCCTGAACTCACAGCGCAATTACCATCAGAGAACTTCGCAGTCTCACTGTCACGTCCTCCACCTAGATCCCAGGCCCAGGTGGTCACCCATGGCATGTGAACACAGCTTGCCCCTGGACTCCAGTGGTCCTGCATCTCCCAGGGCGCCAGCCCCAGACTTGACTCTCAGTGTGACATCTTGCCTGCCAAGGTACCAAATCCCTTTCAAGGTCCCCAGTCCTTTCCCTGGTTCATGTCCTCACCTGGCCTCCCTTCCACTATCTCATTAATGCCCTCATTTTTCTCCCTGAAGTACCAGGCCCTCCATTGCCCTCATCACACTGTTTCCATTGGTCTTCCAAAAATGTGATCCTGGCACCTCTCCAGGGATGCTGGCCAAGACTCGCCAGAGCTGTGCTGATACAGTAGCCACTAGTTATAAGGACCATTGAAATTTATGCTTTCATGAATTGAAATTCATAAAAATAAAAATTCAGCTTCTCAATCCCATTAGCCACATTTCAAGAGCTCAGTTGCTCAATATCCACATCTGGCTACCACCTCACACCCATTTCTACTGTTGCAGAAGGTTCTAGCTGACAGTGCCACAGAGCCTCGCAGCATCTTCTGGTTCCCCACAGAGAAAAAGACCAATACCTTATGTGACACCCCGTGCTCCTGACATCACGGCCCCCGCCTATCTATTTCTCTCCCTACCTGCCCACCCCGTATGTTTAGATCAGGACATTCTCTTAGCCCCCCCTTGTGTGCCCTGACTTTCCTGACTCTGAGCTTTGGCTCAGTCTGTTCCTATAGTCTAGAATACCTTGGCTCCTTCAGCTTCTCTTTCTACCCAATTGTGTCTCTGTTCAAGGCTTTGCTCAGACACCCCCTCACCTCTAACGTCTCCTCCTCCTAAGTCTACTTCTCACAGCTTCCACACCCACTGTCTGCATCACTGTTACACTCAGGCACTCTATTATTAAGTGAACGTCATTCAGGACAGCAGGTCTGTCCCAACGGTGCTCTGTCCCCAGAGTCTAGTTCAGCTGCCGGCACCTAGAAATTGTCAGGGCATAACTATGGAGTCCAGTCAAATACAAACTTTGTCCCTGTGTTAACCTGGTGTCTTCCAGCACACTCTGCCCTATCACTTAGCCCCCGCCTGCCCCTCCTTTTCTACTCACTCCCTCACATTTAATTACATTCTCATCAGACGTGCAAAGTGGTCTGCTTGGCTCCCTGTGTAGTTGAAGTGTTTGTGTAAACAGCAGAGAGATCCTGTTCATTATAAAGACTTCCTCACATTCACTGCAGCCAGTTCCGGTCTCCCCGATTGTAAAGGAGATAGGACCAGCCGCTCGGAGACAGGAAGGGGTTTATTAAAAGGAACAGCAGCCCTGAAGAGATAGACACATGGTTCATGGCGTACATGGTTCTTTTCCTTAGGAGAGACACAGAAGGACAGGAGAGATGGGGAGAAAGAAAGAGAGAGAAAGAGGAAGAGGGAGAGAGAGAGACAGAGAGAGAGAGAGAGAGAGAGAGAGAGAGAGAGAGAGAGAGAACAAGAAGAAGAGCAGAGACAGATACACAGAGAAAGCAGAGATAAAGTCAGAATAAAGAGGGAAGCTATCAGAGGGAGACACGCATACTCATAGAAGGAGGTAGAGAGATGAAAGCTGACCCAGAAGCATAGCATCAGAGACAATGAGTGGAGGGTGAAAATATTCAGGCTGCTATGTCCCTCACCCCACATGGCATGCTTGCTCTGGTGCACTGCAGAGCAAAATAGGTACTGCAAACTGAGAGTGCTGACACATACAAAGTTGGAAGAGCGATCAAAAAAACAAATGGAAACCAAACTCAACTTCAGCCCCAGAATCTTAAAAACCAGCATGATCAACCCAGAGTGTCATACACATTTGCCTGATCCTGCCTCTCTGAAAAGATCCAGAAAGAAACGAAAGCCTGGAAATGTGGGATGTGTTCTGCCCTATGAGCTGGGTGCATTTAGAGTCCCCTACCCCGACTTCTGAGCAAGGATCTGTCTTTTCTGTGGACAGCACCCGGTTGGGGCTTAGGTGGGACAGGCAAAGTATAACCAAAAAAACTTTCTTTCCTTAAACTTGTGACATGTGGGGTTTTCAGAGTTTGGGATGTGTTAGATATAATGTTGCCTAATCACTGAAGAGGGATACCCTTTTAATGACAGACACTGCTTTTGAGCCACATAAAAAAAATCTTGCTTTGTCGCGTTCCAGATACCTCAAAGGTCAACTCTCAAGTCCTGTCCGCTTGGTCATGCACCTGGGCAACTTGCTCATCCACACACCTTTATCAAGCACCTGCTGTGGTTCAGCATCCGGCTAGATGCCACAGTGGCAAATGAAACAAATAGCTCTTGCTCCTGGCGAGTTCAGTGTCTAGGGTGGACAAGCAGACACTACACCAACAATCATGCAAAAAAGAATCACACTAAAAATATGGATATATGCAGCAAATTAAAAGAGCATGTCGCCCCAAAAGAATTGAAAGCAGAGAGTCTGTCTTAGTCAGCTCAGACTACCATAAAAAAATATCATAGGCTGGGGGAGGAGGGGGGCGCTTCAATGACAGAAATTTATTTCTCACTTCTGGAAGCTGGAAGTCTGAGGTCAGGGTGCCCCATGGTCGAGCTCTGGTGAGGGCTCGCCTTCTGGCTTGCAGATGGCCACCTTCTCCCTCTATCCTCACAGGGCAGAGAGAGGAAGCACTGATGTCTCTTCCTTTTCTTTAAAGGCACTAATCCCATTATGGGAGCCCCACCCTTGTGACCTCATCTAAACCCGATCATCTCCCAAAGGCCCCACCTCCGAATATCATCATATTGGTGGTTAGGGTGTCAACATATGAATTTGGGTGGGATGCATTCAACCCATAGCAAACTCAAATATATACTTACACATGAATAATTATAGAAGCACTATTTACAATCACCAAAAGGTGAAAACAACCCAAATGCCCATCAGTGGATGAATGATACACAAATTATGATATATACATACCATGAAATATCATTTAGCCTTAAGAAGGAGTTACATATTGATACACACTATATGAATAAACCTTGAAAACATGCTAAGTGAAAGAAACTGGTCTCAAAAGGTCACATATTATTCTATTATTCTATTTATATGAAATATCCAGGTTAAGTAAATCCATAGAGGCAGAGCACAGATTAGTGTTTGCCAGGTTCTGGGAGAAGGGGGTAACAGAGAGTAATGGCTTCACGGGTACAGTGTTTCCTTTCAAGGCGATGAAAATGATCTGGAACAGATTGAGGAGGTGCTGGCACAACATTGTGAATGTACTAAATGCCACTGACGGGTTTACTTTGAAAACGGTTAATTTTATATTATGTAAACTTTACCTCAATGGAAAAGAAAAAAAGCATGGTCCTTAAGAGTGGAATATTATGGGGTGGCCTAGTGTAAACTGAGAGCCAAGGAAAAGCATGTCTGAGGAAGTGGCCTGTGTATATAACTTAAAGAATGAATAGAAGTCAGTAAGGTAAATAGTAGAGGGCAGCAGGTTCTGGTCAGAATGAATAATATCCATGAAAGCACTAAGGTGAGAAGAGCTTGGCACATCTGAGAATGAGAAGGAAGTCAGGGCATCTGGAGAACAAAGGAAACTGTGGCTTGAGGTGATTTTGGACAGGTAGGTAGTCAGTGGCTGGTCTTTATAGGCATTTTAATTCTTTTATTTGTTTTAGCATCGCTGGACATAGAAAAGAGAAACGACATGCTCTGATACACATTTTAAATTCAATCTGGCCACCTTGAGAGGAATGGATGGGAGGTCAACAGAAATGGTATCAGGATATTGATTAGAATCTCTCTCTCTCTCTCTCTCTCTCTCTCTCTCTCTCTCTCTGTCTCTCTCTCCCCCCCCCTTTTATTCTTTTCTTGTTTTTTGTTTGTTTTTTTTTAATAAATGAACAGAATCTGGGCTGAGTTGAGAATTCTTATATCACAGATTTTTTCACTATCAAAATCCTATAGACATTGCTCCATTTATATAACATTTCTGGTGGTAGAGAAGTCTGAACTAAATGGATTTTCATTCTTTCTATTTAGCAACTCCCCCCTCCCCCTTTTATGCTTGTCACATTCTTTTTTCTTTAAGATTAAAACAAAATTACCAAGACACATCTAGGTATTTCACTAATGCTCTATAACACACTGGTTTTTCCGTTCAATCAAATCACATTTTGGCTCAAGAAAGTTTCTTCTATCATATCTCTGATTTCTGCTTCCTTTTCTATCTTCTGGGATCTTTTTTCAGAAATGAATTAGATCTGTTCTATCTCCTTTCTTGTCTCCTGTTCCTAGCATTTTCTTTTTCGTTACCATCATAGCTGGCTCTTTCCTCTCATTTCGGGCACTCTTGATTGATTCTTACTTCACATTACTAATTTGATGCTTGCAATGTTGCCTCTCCGTCTTGGGTTTCTAATACAGATACTGAATTTTGTCCTCATATCCCTCTCATGCAGCTTAGTTTTCTTTTTCAAACTGCCTACATTTTGCCTATCTCTTTTCACTTAAGTTGTATTATTCTCTTCTCGTCTCTGGTTTCACAGAGCCCCTAATTTCTTGTGTAGCACTGAAGGCACCAGAAGACATTCTTAACATTGTCTTTGTTGAATATGTCCCTTACAGATGGCATGCATTTTCTCAATATTTTATAATTTGAAGCATTCTGTAGAACTGATGTGGTTGCTCCTTTTATTATTCGTCTTTAAGTGATGTGATGTGTAAGCAGAACTGGTGTTTTTCCATAAACATTTTGAGTAAATTGTCTTTGCTTCCCCTTCTAGTTCCCTGTGGTTGTTCTTGGCTTCTCAGATCTCAAACTGAAGGGCTTCTTCGGTGTAAATTTATAACGCTCTCATTGTTATTGAGCAGCCAAGGGGGGTCGAGAGGAAGCCTGAGCTATGAGTAGAGTCCACAAGCGTTTTTATCTCTGCAGCAATTCTTTCCATGCCTGGAGAAACTGTTGTTCTTCTCCCCTCAGTGTTTTCTAGTCACTTTTAATTTGGCACAGCCTCTGCTCCAGTGTAAACTTTGGCGAGGCCCAGGCTCTTTCCTGGTGCTATCGTTTGACCCGTGGAGGAAATGCCTCTATAACCCTGAAAGGATTTTCTTTGATGTAGCAGCTACTTGAATCCTAGGTCTTCTCACTGTCCCTGCTTTCAGAAGCTTCTGCTCTTTGTCAGTGTCACCCACCTGGGGATCGTCCCTCATCTTCAGCACCTCCTATTTCTAATTAGGAAAACTTAGTGATTTCCCCTAGCGTATCCTCAAATTATCTTCCATAAGGCACAAGTCATAACCATTTTCACACTTTTCTTGTTCATGTGGCCACCATGAACTAATCCCGGACTCTCGAAGTGCTGTTGTCACAAATGATGCTGATTCTTAAAGTTCAAATGAAGCCCAAATTATAAGGTCACCACCTGCCACGTGGCCTGTCATGCCCCCAGTTCTTACTCTTCCCTATCATATAAGTGCATATAATTCTACCAGAGCCCCTGTGTTTTATTCCTGATGATAATGCTCTTTCTTAGGAAAGACTATTAAAGGATCATTTAAAGACCATTGAAATGTATGCCAAAGTAAAAATTAAGATAACACATTATTGGAGATCTTTATTCTCTTCCTGTATTGTTTCTTTTTTGGCAAGTGGAGATGTCAGAGATAGAGTTAAACAAATCTTCATTGTTTTTAAGGTTTAAGATTTCTTCTACATTAAGCAAGCATATATAAATATAGTAAGTATAAAATGGGAGAAAAATTAATGAGGGATCCTATTGCTCACCCAATAGGATGACCATATAAAGAGGAGCCATGTTTTCATATATTTTAAGGCTAAATATTCAACCTGATTTTATCGCACCTCCTTTTTTGTTGTGTTCTAGAAATATGGAATAAGAAAATGGGACCCAAATATGCCAGATGGGCACTGGACTCATCAAGGGGATCACTTCATAGACCGTGTAGATTTCCGACCAAGGCGCTATAAAACTGAAGCTGAAGTAGAATAAGGAAGATAGTCAATGGTATTGTAACAGCTATATAAGATGTCTGAGGGATAGTAGCTTGGGGGTGGGGGTTATCACTTTGTGAGGGATAGTATGTTGCTTTGTACACCTGAAACTAGTTAAAAGAAAAGAAAAGATAATGGAACCCAGTGGAATAGTTCATGAGGAATCTTTGGTCAATGTGACCAGAAACCTGGAGAAACAGTCCATCTGCCTTAACAACAGAGAAGTAATAACTAATGTACAACATCTGTAGAAGAACAATGTGGTTTTCACAAGTGGCAGAACCCCACTGGACCCTCCCATGTGTTATTTACCAAGAGACATGCCATTTGCTGTCAGAACTGGTTTCCATATTTCTTTTGACTCTCCCCCATGTAAGATATTGAACATAGAGATGGAGATGTACATTCTAGCAAAGAGACATACACTACAGAATGAAGGCAGTGAGAACTATCTGCTGGAACTGTCTTTTCATGTGATTGATAAAATGTGACTTTTTGTACATATACGAGGAGAGGGGGCTAGTGGTGAAAGTCTTGTACTTTTCTTTTCTCTAAAGTCAGTCTATGAAATGTTTCCCACTTGATTCTCTTAGGGCATCTTCAAGACGCATTCATGTTATGACATTCTCTCCCAACGGTTTGATTTAAAAATCAAACACACAAAATTCACTGCCACCTTCTTGTAGACCAAAATGGTCAGTTGTCAGAATGGTGGTTTAGTTTCTGCTGAAATGTTTGAGTTCATCATTGTTGCTTTATTAAAAGCCTAATTATTCTATAATAGAAAGTGTCTGCTATTGTGCTGTGTGAAAACCTGTGATCATCCCTTTTCATCCTCTATGTGCTGGGCTGTGGGAAGTTAGTGCTCAGAAGAAGCGTGGTCCTGTCTACCTCCCGTCATGCAAACAGCTGGAACAACGATTATTTATTTACAACAGCTAATACAATTGGTAATAACGACTTCATAGGCAACCTCTAAGTGCAGGCGAGATGAAAAATTTACCAAATTGGAGAATAAAAATGCATAAGAAAATGTACAAAATCAATATTTCATGGCCTTTGCGTTACCTTGCTATTCACAAATCTATTCCCGAGTCTGCATTAAAATTTAAAGCCACGTCATGCGACAAGTTCAGGTCCTGGGTTACTTTACGTTAGGTTAGCTGTAGTGGAGTTTCATTGTTGCTCGGTTCATAAAAGTCATGAGTCTCTGAGAAGGGAGGATGCTTGCCAAAGAGTACTCATTATATTATGTCAGTACCCCCCCAACACACACACACATTTGTATTGTCTTCTCATCATGCCTAAAAATGGATGTTTCAGTAAAGGTGAAAAATCATTTTGAAGATTTAGAGTGATAGTACAACAATCCCAATGTACGTTTTGTTGCCAGTCACTTGTACTTCCAATTAAAGCTCAAGCCAGTGTCATAATGGAAGGGTGAGTGGGTAGGACTGCTAAGACTACTACACAAGCAGCTGAAACACCTTTTGAAGTATTTTACCCTACATATACCCAACTTGCTACACATATTCAATTATTAATAGTTTATAGTATACAAGTTCTGACAATTAAGTTCACGAACTTATTGCAACGATGTTGCTAACCTTTTTTTGATATCAGAGGGATTATTCATTATGAATTTGTACCAACTGGACAAACAGTTAACCAAGTTTACTATTTGGAAGTGCTGAAAAGGCTGCGTGAAAAAGTGAGACGACCGGAACTTTTCGCCAACAATTCACGGCTCTTGCATCACAACAGTGCACCAGCTCACACAGCACTGTCTGTGAGGGAGTTTTTAGCCAGTAAACAAACAACTGTATTGGGACACCCTCCCTACTCACCTGACCTGGCCCCCAGTGACTTCTTTCTTTACACAAAGATAAAGGAAGTATTGAAAGGAAGACATTTTGATGACATTCAGGACATCAAGGGTAATATGACGACAACTCTGATGGCCATTCTAGAAAAAGAGTTCCAGAATTGCTTTGAAGGGTGGAGTAGGCACTGGCATCAGTGCATAGCTTCCCAAGGGGAGGACTTGGAAGGTGACCATAGTGGTATTCAGCAATGAGGTGTGTAGCACTTTGTCTAGGATGAGTTCGCGAACTTAATTGTCTGACCGCGTATGGGCTGTAGCAGACAGTTATCTGAGGGAGTTCCTTACCTGAGATCTTTATTTTCTTAGCAAAAAAAGAAAACCAATTTGTCTGCTGCAAGTGGAGGAGGTGCAGAGGGGGTATTTTAGAGCTTCCTTCCTGAAAGTGTAGTCCTGGGACCAGCAGCTTTGCAGCAAGTGGAAACTTGTTAAACATGAGGGCTAGCCTCCCAGCTCAGCCCTCTGCACCAGATTCTGCTTTTTATCAACTTAATTGAGGAATAACTTATATGTAGCAAATCACATCCATTGAGGATGTACAATTTGATGAATTTTGGCAGTCCTCTACACACATGAAACCACCATGACAATCAAACACACAAAAAAGTGTCATGACCCCCAAAAAGATACATTGTGCCCCTCTGTAGTCCATCCCTCCCTCTGCCCTGATCCTAGGTAACCATTGATCTGCTTTCAGTCATTATAGATTAGTTTACATTTCATATAAATGGAATCATATAGTATGTTCTCCTTTGGGTCTGGCTTCTTCTACTCAGAATACTGTTTTTGAGCTTCACCAGCTTTGCTGAGTGTATCCACAGCCCATGCCTTTTCATTGCTGTACTGTACTTTTCATCTCAGTACTATTCCATCAGGTGTACGTACTTCCTTTTGTTTTTCCATTCAGCAGTTGGTGGCCATTTCGGTTGTTCCGAGATTTTGACTGCTATGAATACAGCTGCGATGAACATTTATATTTAAATCTTTGTGGGGACATACACTTTAATTTCTTTAAAGTCCATACCTGAGAGTGGAATGGCTGGACCCTATGCTGTGTATACGTTGACCTTTTTAAGAAAATGCCAGTTTCCCAAAGTGGTTTTACCATTCTCCATTCCCACTAGCAGCGTATGAGCGTTCAGGTCTGGAGCACGTTAGCAGACAGAGAAGGGTTGATGGAGGTGATGATAGAACCGGAACCACGGTAAGCTCAGTGAAGGGTAACGACCACACGTCAGTGGTGACTGTAGTCCACATGGCTGAGTGCTTCCTACAACAGTGTAAGAACAGAACTGGCATGTGGTCGGCATCTGTAATTGATCCATTATTTCTGAAACTCGCGTTTTTCCTCTTAATTTGAAAAACAGAGACAGTTTAAAACACTAAAATTTCTCATAAATCCATGATGTAGACAAAATCTTTTTTAGCTATAGTTTTGATAGTATTCACTTCCTGTTGCTGCTGTAACAAATTACCATATACTGATTTCTTATCTTATAGTTCTAAAGATTAGAAGTCTGAATGTAGGCCTTTGGGGGCTAAACTCAAGGAGTTGACAGAGCTGTGTTCCTTCTGGAAACTCCAGGGGAGAATCTGTACCTCGTCTTCTCCAGCTTCAAGAGGCTGCCACATTCGTTGGCTCATGGCCCCTTTCCAGCAATGGCACCACTCCAACTTCTACTCCCTTCTCTATGACACCTCCTTCTCTGATCCTAACATTCTTACCCTTTTCTTTCACTTATGAGGACCCCTGTGATTACACTGAGCCCTCCAGCTAATCCAGGATGATCTCCCCATCTCAAGATTCTTCACTTAATCACACCTGCAAAATCCCTTTTGCTATGTTAAGTAACATGTTCCCAAATTCCATGGATTAGGATGTAGACATCTTTTGACCGTTATTCTGTTTACCACACACGCATCTCTTCGCAGGCATTTTTTTCTACCTAATATGACAGTATTTAAATAGATATTAAATCAGAATGATTTATGAATTAGCTCTCTCCTTCTTTGCAAGGAGAAAAGCCATTTTATGGCCAGAAAGGGAACTTGAAGAAGCCGAGAGAAGGTCAATTAATCCACATGATAATATAAAAATAATTACAGCAATAATAATAATGATAATAATGGGTAATGTTAATTCAGTTCTTAAACCAAATGATGTTCTACTTAATTCATATATACTTACTTATTTAATCTTTAAAGTGACTTGGGTTATGTCACCCCAAAATTCATATGTTGAAATCCTACACCAAAGTGCTGGCATTAGGAGATGTGGTCTTTGGAACATGCTGAGGTCTTGAAGGTGGAGCCTTTATGAATGAGATTAGTGCACTTATAAAACGAGACTTCACAGAGATCTTATGGAGAACACAGTGGGAAGGTGCCATCCACAAACCAGGAAGTGAGTCTTCACCAGACATGGAATCTACCAGCATCTTGATTTTGAATTTATATCCTCCAGATCCATGAGGAATAAATGTCTATTGTTTCTAAGGCACTCAGTTTATATTTTGTTATAGCAACCCGAAGAGGCTAAGACAAACCTCATGAGGCTGTGTGGTACTGTTATCATTCCCATTTTACAAGCGTGAAACTGAGGCTCAGAGAGATTAAGATACTCACTGAGGATTGTGCAGCCAGACACTTTCAGAGGCAGGGTTCAAACCTAGGCTCAAGTGTACATTGTTTAATGCACTGGGCTAGTCAGGGTTCCCCAAATAAACAGAATCAATGGAATAAGAAGTCCTATGATTTGCCTTCTGCAACTGGAAGCCTAGCAGTGCAGGTGGTGTAATTCAGTCAGAGTCCAAAACCCGAAGAACCAGGGGACCAAGTGGTTTAAATCCCAATCCAAGGATTGAGAAGCTGAGGTGAGAAATCCCAACTCAAGCAGGCAGGCAGGAAGCAAGAAGGGACAAATCCCTCCTTCCTCCAACTTTTTGGTCTATTCTGGGTCCTCAATAGATTGGATGACCCTCACCCACATTGGAGATGGCCATCTGCTTTTGACGGAGTTCACTGATTCAAAAGCTAATCTCATCCAGAAACACCCAGAAATAATATTTAATCTGGGCACCTTTCGACCCAGTCAAGGTGACACAAAATTAACCATCACAGCTAGTCATGAAGATAACTGAAAGAAGAAGAAAAACGATGAAGGTGAGGAAAGAGAGAGGAGGTTAGCCAGAGGATAAATGGTGGCATGGGCAGAAAAGCTAATATGAATCAGGATATTTTCAAGGCAAAAACAGAGAAACAAGAGGGAGGGATAGTTTAGCCAGCTACTAGAGGCCATCAGCCTTTGGGAGAAAGCTGTTGGGGTGGGGGAGGGAAGGAGAAGTATAAGAATTTTTCCCATAGGATGAGCAGTGGAACTCTCTCCTTTGTACCCCAAAAAAAACATCCTAAAGGCTCATACTGTCTGTCACTGCTTTTGGAGTTAGCTGGATCTTTGTCTCCTTTTTCCCTCTCTTTGACATTTAGCTGAAGTGAACCTTCAAGAGGCTTCGTTGCATTCAAGGATCTACACTAGTTATTGTCTCTGCCATTTTTGATTTGCTTCCTGTTATTTTTTTTTCCTTTTTTAATGCTACATCATGAGCATTTTCCTGTAATAAAAATATTTTTCAAAAACGTGACTTGAATGGTTGCCTCGCATTTGTCATTGGAATGCTTCCTAAGTGTTTGTGTAAGTGACAGTAATTGTGTCGGGTGGGGACAAATGGCCTCATTGAGGAGTGGGGCTGTGGTACTTGCACCACTGTGCCCAGTTGGGAAAGTCCTCCCCTGCCTCGTGGTGAGTATTTGGAGCAAGGTATTTCCTGCACAGAATGTTGGAGAAGTAGAGAGTGCCATGCAGCAATTACTACTTGTTCCCTGCATTCTCTGGAAGAACAAAATAGACTTTTTCTCTCTTAGGGTCATGATGTGAATGTTATCCGCAGTATCATGTCTTTGGGAAAGGCTCACAGGCTCTTCACATGGGACGTTTACAGGCTTCAGGACAATTACGACTGCACTAACTTCCATTAGTCCCCAAACCTGACACATTCTCAAGGTGACCTTGTCACCGTTCATATTCTGATCATCATCATTATTTACCCTAATGATCATGGCCCTTACTGAATGTGTGTCATTTGGCAAGCATGGTGTTGCATGCTTTAAATACATCCTTTTTATTAATCTTCGTAAGAAACCCCCGGGGAGATACTATCCCCATATTACAAATAAGGAAATGAGACCGTCACTTGCCTATGCTCACAGGACAAGAATGTGACAAGTTGGGCCTCAAGCTCAAGACTATTTGACCCCAAATTTTATACCCTTGACCTTGGGTCCAGGAACAGCCACCTTGAGCCCCGTGCCACTAACATTAGGGTCTGATTTGAGTGACATGTATACACAACATGTGATGTTCTCAAGGTGGCTGCTCACGATCTCTGTCCTGTTCTGATCCGATCATGGCCCCTCACCTTGGTTTACCATCCCCCCCCAACCTCCCCTTCCACAGGCTGCATCTTTGCTCTTTGCAACCCCCACTGAGGACCAGTGGGATGGCAGTCCATTAACCCTGCCAACCCATTAACTCAGGTGAGTCCTTCCCAGCCCCACAGGACACTGTTAGACAACAAACCCTGGGAGAGGAAACCTGGGGTCTGCCTTCTTTCTCCAAAGGGGCAGAGAGAACCCTGAAGGGCTAGACCCTGGGCCAGGCCTCTCACTTTCCCATCTGTGTTGGGGTCCGGGGTCCTGCCCAGCCTGGCTTGAGGTTTCGGTGTGTCATTCGAATCGCAACCACATACCCATCAGCTTAGGTTTTGTGCCTAGTAATCCACATTCTGCCTTGGGACTTAGAAATGGTTTGCAGGGAGGAAGGTGGGCCATGGTAAGGTACTGGGAAGAAAAAATATTAAGCATTTATGATAAATAACATTTTAATACCATAGTGCTTGTTCAATTTTCAAGTAAAATCCTTTTTATTCACAGGTTCTCTAGCTGTATGTATTTCAATATATTTTTTTTTATTTGCAGAATTGACTATACATTTTGTCCCTTTTTGCTAAATAAGGTAACCAATGCTCATTAAGAAGGTTATAGGACAAGAAAAAAAAATCTAATATCATTGCACTAGAGGTTGAGAGAGCCAAGATATTAGGAAAAAGTAGTAATCACTTATTACTTATTATAATTCATTAAGCTTGTAGGAAATATTTAGATACTTAATTGGCATTTAACAAGATAGCTATAGAGAGTAAATGAGACATTAAATTCTCTTCTTAAATGCCCATTAAATTTGCTTTAGAAATTAATTGATATCTAATTCATTTGCTATCAACGATTTTATCCTTTGCCAGCTGAGTTCAACGCTATTAATGATAAGTGGCGGTAGGAGAAGGGGGAACTTATACTGACTGAGCTCTGTGTCCGCCTAATTTAAAAGGTCAATGCCCTCATGGTACCTTAGTCCCATCAAAGGGGCACTGTTTTGGGGTTGAGAAGGAGAGGGGCTCTGACCGCATGCCCAGTTGGACCTCTCCAAACCCTCAACACCAAAGTCCCATATAATGATGGTGAATAGCACATGAGGGAGCCAGGAGGCCTTCCATGAGGACCAGAGGAGATATCCGCACGTGTTCAAACTAGACTGAACGTACGTAAGTGGCACCCAGGCGTGGTTGTGAAGGAAATGGAGTGGGGAAGTTGGTTGTTTATAAATACCTAGGGGTCAGTCCACAGGAATAGGGAGGAGATAGGTTTTATGTTACCCTGCACAGTAGAGCAGTGCCCTAAAATTATAGTAAAGGAATAGGACTATGAGCTCCCCAAACTCCGCTGCAAGGAAGGACTCATTTCCCCAAACACTGGGAGTGCAGCCAGCAGACTCTGAACTCCCCCAGCTGTCCACTCCTTCAGGGTTTTTCTCAACTGCAGAAATGCCCTCAAGAAAGACTCATTCTTCCTGTGGCCCAGAGCCAGGGAATGACCACAGGAGGTATGATTGAAGCCCATGATGGGACAACTCGGATGGGCTATATATGCTCCAGAGGTACTCAGGGACTTGGCAAAGCTTTGTGGGTGCATTATGATTCAAACCTTGCTTTTGCCCAATCCTGCTTCCTTCCCTTCCCATCCATAGATGTTGGTTCCTTATCAATGTCCCACACACCAACTAATCTGCAACCTAATCCATGGCATACAGGGACGGATGAGCGTGCATTTGTCCACTGTAAGTGCTGTTATGGCCCCTGTCCCCGTTTGATGAACCACTTTAAAGCCTCCCACATGACATCTGGGGGTCACAAGTGGCATTTCTGAAGCATTGTTGGTGGTTGTGGCACGGCTTCAGCTTTTTTGTTTTAACTTTTCCTGCTCTGTCTCTATTATTGTCGCTTCTACCCAAAGTCAAGTGGCCTAGTAGTGGTGACATTTTTGCCTGTGGCAGAAATTACCAGCTGATCACTTAATCTGCCTCTTCTTCTTTCTGGGCAAAGAACTAGACAACACCCTCCGCCTGTCTTGCTGTCTAGTGTGGCCAGGTGATTGAGGTTTAGATAATAAAATGTGAGCCGAAGTAGTGTGTATCATTTTCAATCCTGACCACATCTTACATATGATCCTTTTCCACTGGCAGAAAGATGACTCTCAGACCCAAGATGGAAGGGGCCTAAATCTCAACACGCGGCCAACGTGGAAGACCTCTCTCAGGTCAGGAATACCCATTTTCTCAGGTGAGAGATGAACTTCTATTGCCTTAAGTCGCCCAGATCTGACGGTTTTTCAGTTCCAAGAGCGAGTACTGGCTCAACTAAGACAGCTCCCATCAGACACCACTGCCTACTGTCCCACACCCTGCTGTACATGTCTGCCACTTCCCCAGGTACATGTGTTTTCTACCAACCCCCACTCCTGCCACTGACAAGACACTGTAGACCCAAGGTCTCAAAAGGACTTCATGTTCTCAACACAGAGAAGTCAAAAAGAGTTTTTAAGAAGGTGAGAAGACCGTGTCTCCCTCTTGCCTCTGCACAATGTCAACACCATGTTCTCTGCGACGAGCATTTGTAGGCAAGATTCAGAATAAGGGCATTTTGCATAAAAGATACAATGAGAACAAAGACACAATACCACTAAAGTCTTAGCATGTTTAAGCTTCATAAATGTGTATGAAGGGTGAATGGGCAACTGTTTGAATGTTTTTGGAATATTAATCTGCTTAGAGATGAGGAGGTTGGGGAAGAAGAGCTCTGAAGATGAGAGTGAATCTTGGGGCTAGAGGCAGCAAATGGTACCAAAGGGCAGCACCAGAAGACCAGGTGATATGGGTCAAAGTCTGAGAGGTTCTCATTGGAGTCTCAAGGCCTGATCCATGCCATCTGGATCCTAATGGTATCCAAGACCCAAGCCTTAGCTGTAAGGACCCCTGACTATGTCTCCATTTACGGTCCTGCGGCCTACATATATTTCTAGGACTCAGTCCTTCATCCATTTATTAACTGGTCTGTGTTTCTCCTCAGAATCCCCTGACCACCTTCACTGGTTCAGACTTGAGGCAAAAAAGTAATTCTGCATGGCATAATTATGCAGTGTTGACATGACAGAATGAAAGAGTGCCTGTGATAGAGCTAGAGACTAAGCCCAGTTAGAAAAAATGGTGGGAGGACTTTTTAAAGAACTGGAATAGCTAATTTCCCATTTTACCCATCTAAATGTCTTTTCTAATTGTACAATTTCCATTTTACCAAATCTTAAAACAAACAACAAACAAACCAACCCTTGTGAGAGTGAGTTTTGGTGAACACGTGAGGCTCTGTCTGTGTCTAGATAGAAGGGTGCATGTAAATAAAAGAAAAGAGTTGAGTCCCACATTCAGGTCACCATCCAGGTGGGAGATGGAGGGACAATTTCCAAGTATAGATATGGGAACAGGAATCCAGTGACTTTCCCTTTGGGGAGCTTACTCAATTACAATTTCACATTTCTTTCAATAATAATTGCTTTGATTGTTCGCAGACCAACTGTTCAGGTTGGATTCTCTGGAAACAGATGCTATGATAGAGTTTGCAGTACAAGATGTTTATTAGGAAATAGTAAGGAACACCTGTGGAAGGGAGGGAGTAGAAGCAGAGAAAGAAGTTAAACTGTGGTGCCAGCCCCATAAAGCCTCTACCAACCCTGCAGGGAGCTCCAGAACAAATGGTGCTGGGTCCACGGGCAAGTTGCCTCAGGAAGCACATGGCTTTGGATGAGCCATCTCTCTGTAGCTGAGGCAGATGCTGAGCAGATAGTTCTCTGTTGACCACACTCCTCTCCTTCCTTGGAGGAATCTGGATAGTTATCTCTGAATGGTCTACCCACCTACCAGAGAGGATAAACCACAAAAGGATAAAACCCGGGTCTGGCTTTGCTAACCCCTGCATCCACAGTCCCTAGCACAGCACAGGACATGTAGTAGGTACTCAAACCATCTTTGTGGTTGAATTCATTAATTACTCAGTGCAAGAGGTGGCCATGAGAATGTCATGCCTCCTCAAGTGCTCAGAAATGGAGATGTCTGCTAGTCTTCCATAGATCTGAAAGGCAGGGAGACCCCTCAGAAAGCCAATTACATAAATTTAAGATAGAAATGTGCACATTCTGTGGCAGCATAGCAGAGAAGCACTTATGCCAGAATGGTAGAGTGAGGTAGGGATCCCGTGGAAAGCTCTGGAAGGAGATGAGTTTTGAGTTAAGTCTTGAAAGAATTTAAAATGTATTAGGTAAGTGGAGGTGACTGGATATGGGTGAAGAGGTGGTAAAAGAAGAGTTGAAAATAACTATGGCTTGAGCAAGGAGGTAGCTAATGGCGCCATTTATGAATACAGGCAACCACAAAACATGGGGACAGAAGAAGGAGAAGTTTAGTTTTGCTAATGTTCGGTTAGAATGGGGCATTCAGTAGGCAGATGTCTGAAGTTCAGAGATGAGACCCAGAGCAATATCACCCAGAAAGAGCTCTCCTCTCAATTTCATCTGTCGGGAACATCTCAGCCTTCACAAACCAACAGCTCCATGACTAGAGAGAAAAAAGTTTTCTCCTGTCAATCTAGGTAGACATTTCCAGAAAATGACTCTGATGATGAAACACTTGTTCTCTTTGAACTGACCGCTCTGGGAGGGCTCTGACTGACCCAACCTGGGTCATTTGTCCCCTGTTATCAGAGTGGTGGCTTCTGTCACCAGAAGAAGGGAGAAGGGGTGCTAGATGGACAAAAACTACAAACACCACAAGGATTTCGGAAAAGACAGAACAAAGAGCCAAGCAGAAGAGGAGAACATGAGGACAGGAGAATAATGGCCAGCAGTTGAGTGAATTTCAAAGGCCCTTAAACACATACTCACACAAGTCATGTGTACAGACACACACATACACACACATATACAAACACAGAGACTAAAAAACAAACAAAAACATAGCGATGTGTTATGACTAGGAGGTGTGCATTAATTTCTTATGGCTGCCATTTAACCAACACAAACATGGCGGCTTAAAACAACAATTTATTCTCTAACAGTTCTGGAGGCCACAAGTCAGAAATCCAGGTGTTGGCAGGGCCATGTTCCCTGCAGAGGCTCTAAGAGGAGAATTCTTCCTTCCCTCTTTCCTTCTGGTGGCTCCTGGTCTTTCTTAGCTATAGCAGCGTAATTCTAATCTCTATCTCCATCTTCATTAGGCCTTCTTCTCTGTGTGTCTCTTTGTCTCAACCCTCCCTCTGCCTTAATCTTATATGGACACCTGCCTTTGGAGTTTGGGCCTACACTAAATCCAGGTTGAGCTCATCTTGAGATCCTTAATTCAAATTACATCTGCAAAGACCCATTTTTCAAATAAGGCTACATACATAGGTTCCAGGGGTAAGGATTTTGACATATCTTTTGGGGAGTCACTATTTAATCCACTATGTGTGAGGCAAATACATGAGGCCGATTGGACATAAGACAAGGGGAGAGATGAAGACTGTGGCGTGTTGGAGAGTATGTGTCCCACACAAAGCCATTTACGTTCATTCTGTGTGGCCAAACAAAACACCTCCAGGGCCCAGAAATGGCCCATGCCTGCCAATGTTTGGAACCCAGGGCAATCTGGATGCTTCTCTTCATGGATAATACCTTTAATAGAGATGACACAGTAAATTCGACATGCCAATCACAATGGCAGCTGAAGATGCCAGATTTTTCTTAAAGCCTGGTGTTTAGCTCAGAGCTGACTTCACCACCCACTCTTTGCTTGGCAGAAACTGGCAGAGAGATTTTATCCCATATGCAGACTGACAAATGAGTAAGTGGCTGGAGGCCATTCCAGTTCTGTACAAACCATAAACCTGGTGCAAACATACAAACAAAGCTCAATGGAGTGGCCAGAGACAGGGCTGTATTTGTCACTGTACCAGCAGTAGTCATTCTCAGAGCTGCTTTTCCTGGCTGAGTCTGGGGCCCTCCTCCTGGACCGTCAACACCTACCTCAATGTAAGAAGGAGCAACGCCAAGAACTTTGGTTTGACAGCCAAAAACCAGTGAGCTCTGGGTGCTAGGCCATCTTTTCTGTGTCTCTCTGCCTCAGATCATCCTGTTGCTAAGCCTTTGTTTAGTAACAAGCAGTTGGTATCGTTCATTTTGCTTCTAGAGAAGCCCCAAGAAGAAAAGCCAATCTGTGTGGTATAGAGAAGAAGTCGCTTAGCAATTAAGAACCAGAAGAAGAAGGTCTTAGTGGTTCTACAAGAATTAGGAAAGGAGGTTACTCACTGGAGTGAGACTGCCCCCAGGAGCGTGAATCAAGGTGCAGAAGCCCAAGAGGGAAAGAGGTTCATTATCATTAAATAACAGTCCTGTTCAGGGCCAGGATCTGGAACACAGGATCTCTGGTGACAGGAGGATGTCCGAGCTGGAGCTGGCTGTTGTAGATTGCAAGGTCTGCAGCCAGTCAGCAGGAGTTTTCCTCGATGGCATATTCACAGCAAGCATACAGTGCAATAAAACACCAGGGACAAATCCAGTGCAATCAGGTGGGACATCCCCCCTGAGTAATAACATCTCCTTGTCGCTCACTCCGACTTCCTCCCGGGGCTGCAATCCTGGTGCACAGAACTCAGCCCCATTTTTGCCTTCCACTGAGTTATGCACAACTAAACTTTTGAAAGCCCTTCTCCCAGAGCCCCTTGGCACTGAGAGGGTTAATCTTGTCATGTCACGATTCTCCTCAGATGCCAGACCAACTCAGCATCAATTTGACATAGATTTCTTTGGGAGAATCTGGGTTAATCTTTCTGGGCGGGTTGTCCATTTGATGGACAGGAAACAGTTCTGGAGTCCACCTGTACCCTTCCTACATGACTCCCACCCCCACTCCTAACCCCGTCTCTGAATTAAAAATTCGAAAGGGCAATTAAATTTTTAAAAAATGCAATGTGATGTTTACAGGCCCTCAAAGGTAATTTATAAATGCTGTATTCCAGGTCCTGTATCGCTTAAAGAATTTAATTTGGAGAGAGGCTTCTGTGGGAGGGCAGGATCTGGCCCAGATACCCACAGGAGAGGAATTGAAAAATGCAAAAGGCTTGGCTGATATCGGTGGCTGGGGCAGTGAGGGCTATCCAGTTTCCTAAGAATTTCTTTGATCCTCTTGCACGGACTACCTGTGCGAGAACACTTGGCCCTCCCTGTCTGCTTTTATAGCGAAGTGCTAAATAAATTCATGGAGGCATGAGAACTTAAGGATTCAAAAGACGTTAGAGTAAATGCAATGTTAGGTATCCTTCATCAGATCTCGGAACAGAAAAACGGACAACAGTGGAAAGACTGATGAAATCCAAATAACTTGAGAAGTTTAGTTATTAGTAACGCACCAATGTTAGTTTCCTTGCTTTGACAAAAGTATGATGGTTATGTACAATTCAACAATTAGGGGAAATGGGATCAAAGGCACACAGGAACTCTCCACCCTTTGTTTTTGCTATTTTTCGGTAAATCTAAAATTATTCCAATTTAAAAGGTTATTTTTTTAAAAAAAATACCAGAGGTTATCAATCTAGTGTTTCCCAACTCTTCCCTGCTGTAAAGATCTGAAAAGTAAATATTTGTACCTGGCCCACCTCTTCAACCACAACTTACTATAAGGAGAGCAGATTGCAGCCCTGCTCCCTTTTTTTCTCTCTTTCAGCCTTTTCTGTGTTTCACAATTTGAAATTATTTATTTGTTCATTTGTTTACTAATTTTGCGTCTGTTTCTCCCAGTAGAAGGTCAGTTTTCTGAGAGCAGGGGCACATGACTACTTCTCATCTCCACATCTCTGCTTCCTCGCAGGGTACCCGGTATGCAGTGTGCAGTAATAAAATCTTAGGCTAAGAACACAAGTTTCTACTTTCCGTCTCCCTTCCCTTTTCCTATGATCCCCACTTCTGGAGTCAGTGGCTCTGGAGTTGTTTAAATAGACACCAAATGGCATCGAGCCTAGAGAGGAGTGTGATGTCTCTTTTCAGAGAGATGATGAGCTCGATGGGGCTGGGGGGCATGGGTACCTCCTTCCTGCCTGGAACATAGTTGGTGCTTATGAAACATCTCTGGGTTGAATGTCAGGGAAAGGTTGAACAAAGAAAACCAGATGATGGGGCTGCAAGACCCATAGGAACTGAGGGAAGAATCCGGATGGAGGTGGGGGAGGAAGAGGAACAACCTTGGGGTGCAGAAGGAGAAACTTTCTGAAAACTGGGGCACTGGGTCTCCAAAAGGTAGAAGAAGAGGGAAGTGAATATGTACTCAGCGCCTCACTCCAGACAGGGCAGGCAACGCACGTTTCCCTTCCTGCTGAGCCCTTCTCTACCACGCTCTGCATTGTACACTTCCCTGTCTCCCAGCACTTTTTTTTCTTTCTTTTTTTTTTTTTTTTTTTTTTTTTTTTTTATGTTACAGGTGTACAAGGCAATTTGCCTCAGGGAAGAAAACATCAAGCATCCTCTCAAATACTGACCTTCCTTCCGTGTGCTTTCCATCAACTCAGCCCCTTTTCAGTTCTTCCACTAATGATCATAAAGTAATTACGATAGCAATAATTTACCATAATTTACATAATCCATAAGCATGGATTATGTAAAAACCTGACCTCGTGTGATCTTCACAACATCATTAAGAAGCAAGAATTGTTATTATTGTTGTTTTCACTGATGAGGGTATTGAGATTCAGAGAAATGTATAACTTGCCTCAGGCCCCACAGCAAGGAAGCAAGTTGCAGAGAGCAGGGTTTGTGCTCAGGTGGCTGTGATTCCAAGGTCGGTCCTATCAAAATGCCGCTGCTGACCACGACCAACACATCAACTACCTCCTCTAAGAAGGCAGTGCTGGATCTTTGCCATCCTCCTTCATGCATCTGTCTGTGGTCTTACTGCCACGAACCTTATTGGTCATTGTGTCTCACCTGAACGATGACATGTGTTTCTACCAGCCCAAACTCCATATTCCACCAGAATCGTCTTTCTAAACAGTAGCTCCAATCCTGTGACTCCCCTTTCCAAGTGCTTTCATGGATCCCAAATATCAGCAAAATGAGCAAAAAGTCCATATGACTTAGCATTCCAGTTCCACTCCTACCTGTGCAATCCTTAGCCTGGGCTGGGAAACCCAATTTCCTCCTCCCTAAAATGGAAATTATAATCTTCATATAATTGCAAGGAGCCAATAAAATAATTTGCAAATGTGGCCTAATAAAGCGGCTGTCCCACAGAAATGACTTAATGAATAAATCATGGCATTGTACACCAGAAGCTAAACATTAATGAATGCCAACTATAATTTTATATATATAATGTGATGGTTCAGTGTGAGGTCGGAGGAATAGTGGATGGGGGCAGGGGGGTTCACAGTGTGAGGGATATAAATGATGAACGTCTAAGTATTACCTTGTCTTGTACACCTGAAACTAATAAATAAAAAATAAATAAATAAATAAAAATAAATGTATTGTGTTTCTTCAATAAGGTCAGTTACCCAAGAGATCTCTGGGACAGAGGAGAAAAGAGGCACCGAAGAAGGATCAGAGAGGGTGAGACTATAAGTCTCTATCAAACATGTGCACACTTCAGATAGTCTGGACGAGTTTACTTTTCTTCTCATTTATATCCAAGTTTGATTGATGTAGCTGAGATGTTTAGATAGTTAACATAACATTTTTTTACGTTATTTCTTTATCTTCACCTGTACATTATATTATAACCATAACAAAAATTATGTGTACAGTTTTAGTTGTTTTCTTCCAATTATTTAATTCCATGATTTCCCATTCATGTGTTTGTTTGTTTGTTTGTTTGTTTATGTTGCGTCTTCTCTACCGGATGACTTATATAAGAAGTTTAAAAAAAAATGAGTATTAACTTTGAGCATCTGTTGTTATGATGAATTTTTTTGCTCTTGAACAGACACATCCCATCCATCTTAGCTAAGTAAGAATTTTTAAATTTCAGTATTTCTTCCTCCAAAGTTTATAATCATTGTCTAAAGCATTTAGAGTCCGCCAAAAGATCTGAGATCATTCTGGTGTTTGTTTCTTTCCAAATAGCCTATTTACTTCCATAGGTGCTTGTAGCAAAATTTATTTTAATTTTCAAATTCAAAATAATTTCAATAGGCCATGTGTCAGCATTGCTTTCTTTTTATTATTTTTCGATAATGCGAGCATGGTGAGTTGATTCAACTAACCAAGCCATTTCTTCAGACTTAAAACAGTTTTTCTTTACTTCTTTGACTTTGTTTTCTCCTTTGCCTTTCTTTTCTCTCCTCCTAGGATTTCTCCTGGATCTACCCTCTTTTTTACTTTTGGGGGCTATATACCTAGGAATGGAATTGCTGGGTAATATGATGATTCTAGGTTTAAGTTCTTGAGGAACAGCCAAGCTCTTTTGCACAGAGGCTGCACCATTTTACATTCTCACCAGCAGTGTAAAAAAGTTCCAATTTTTCCACATCCCCAACATTCATTATTCTCCTTTTTTTATTTTTTTTAATTATAACCATCCTAGTGGATGTGAAATAGTATCCATGGACTGCTTTTGTACATCACATGGGCTAAGCATGCTTTTTAAGTATTTCAAAGGTTTGTAAAACAAATCAAGAATATGCAAGAGGACTGTATATGGCCCTTAAAGATGAAAATACTTGCTATCTGACCCTTTACATGAAAACGTTTGTTGACCCTTGATAGAGAACACCATCCGCATTGCACAAACATCTATTAGACAATGCTCTGAGTATAGTATCAAACAGGCTAGTTAGTGACTCCACTGTAGTTTTTAATTCAGCAATCTTAGGTTTCATCTGCACTCATTCTTTACTAGTCTTATAATGTTCCCTGCTTCCTCACACTCTTTAGAAGTAATATCCTCTGGAATATTGTTGAAGATGCAAATTCTAACTTTTCGGAACTTTTCTTTTAAAATGACTATTTCACATGAAGATGTTTGCTCTGATTATTCGAATATATCCCTTCTTTTGACATGCTCTACCCTCTCATTTCCTTAAAGAATTTTCTCTCTTTGCTCATCCCAAGAACTAGAATTGGAGCCCACATAGATTTTGGCAGGTGGCGTATATCCCTATCTGGCTCTTTCAAATACAGAACAGTTTCGATTTACTATTCCTTCTTACTGCCAGTTCAGAAATCCAGTAGCCTGGTACAAGTTGAAATGGGGCCCAAGTTAGATAAGTTTCATCCTTGCACCACTATGTCCAATAGTTCCCCTGCTTTATTTGGAAACAGTCAAAAAGTAATTACACAATACCCACCCTCTTTGACAGGCACAGTTACACCATTGGGAGTCAGTACTGGCAGTCACAATGTTCTTTGTCCAGTATCCATGCCAAGAATTAGTTTATAGTACCTGGCATGACCACCCAGAGTGATTGGTGGGGCCCAGATGTGCCTCATAAAATATCCATGGTCTTTCCTTCCAATCCTCTCTTGTTGATGGATAATGTCATTTGACCAGTTTCTTTTCTAGGTCTTGCTTAAGCAAACTCTTGCTTCCCATGTAGGAAGCAACTGCTTGGGTAGGTTCATCCTCCAATCCATTCTCCTCTGAACTAGATCTGGCAGGAACTCTTTCATAATTCTGACATATAAATGGCGCCTTTCCCTCATTTCTATTCCTGACATACAATTTGTCATTACACCCCATTGGTAAGTAATAGGACTATGGGTATTGTGGTAAGCTACTCATGCTCACAATGTCATTTATCCATAAATCCCAAATTAGATTAATCTTTACAGTTTGGGGGAGCATAATGTAGAAAAATGAGGCCTCGTCCTCATTATCTATACCTTTAGTAACCCTGGAGGTTAGAAACATAAGGACAGAAACCAGACATCACCAGCCTTCTGGCACCAGCTTAGCCTGATTCCAAGAAAAAGTGCCCACAAGAAAACTGAAACCTTTAAACTAATACCAGATGTCGCAGATGTTATGAGAAGCATTGTGTTTTCTCGGTTCTCAAATTCCTAGATGAATTATGAAAAGGAATCCATCTTTCATCTACATGTTTGACAGCATGTAGATGAAACATTCGTCTAAGACAGTAGGCACTAAACAAATATATGGTGAAAAATGTCTGGCTGGCTGACTTGCTGAAAGACTAGATTTTTCACTTCTCATCCAGATGTTTTGGCTTCGTGGAGGCACTGGCAGAGTCTGCCATGCTGATTTGTGATCTTTGAGCGAAGGGTGATACATGAGCCCGGAGCATTATACCAGCAAATGAGTACACAGTGCCGTTGTATGTGAAATGAGGTTTCCCCAGCTGTAACCAAGGCGTGTGACATTCCTGCCGGTCCACTTCCAAGTGCTTCTGACAGACAAGCCCACCATTTGCATACATCTCATCGTGACACATGCTGAAACTTTTAAGTTATTATTAGTACTGATAATGGAGTCTTCACCAGGAATGTATTCATATTTCTAATGGTGTCACTGCAGATTGTTTCACTGTTATGGAGAGAGCCTATGAGGCATACATATTTATGCTTGGAGGGATGTCAGATTCTTTAGTCAGGAACTGGATTGGTCTTAATTGAATCTTGGGGACAAGTTTAGGCTCAGTGTTGATTGTATACGGCTTTTCACTCCCTGTGGGTAGGTCTTTCTCAGACTATCCTCAGGTTTCCTGAGACATGAGCCCCTATGAATAGGAACAGGTAGGTTCTCTGTTAAGGTGCATTGAGAACTTAGCTGGGTTGGGGGACAGAAGTCTCCTCTGTATGCTCACAAAACATGGAATACCAAGCAACACCTCATTCAAGATCAGGTGAACTATTTAAGGGCTCTTATTCTTGTTTCCCCAGCACCAAATGCAGAACCTGGTACATAGATGATGCTCAATAAAAGCTCTTTGCTGGGATGGATGGATGGATGGATGGATGGATGGATGGATGGACGGATGATGGATGGATGAATGAATGGGCAGATAGGTGGGGAGGTGGGCGAGTAAGTGAATCCCCAAAGAAAGAACTGATCTCTCATTCTAGTTAATTCAGTCTTCCTATGAACGTTCCTCTCCCTAAGTTGTCACACCTCAATCCCTTCTGAGTAAAGCAGAGGACATCCTCAGGCACCAGTCCTTCCAAGCTTGACATATTCTCTGAGGGCTATGAACCTAGGCTGACCAGATACATATGAGGTATAGACATCAGATGAAGGGTGTCCTGGCTAAGAGGAACCAAGGAAAACCAAGGTCTCCTTCCATTTCAGGGGAAAACAACTTCCACTGACCCAGACAAAGCTCATCACAAGACAAAAATAAAAAATGCCATAGGCTGTACCAGCCCCCCAAACTGAACCCTACTGAATCCTTGTCATTTAGCCATTTCTTTCTTTCTTTCTTTCTTTCTTTCTTTCTTTCTTTCTTTCTTTCTTTCTTTCTTTCTTTCGGAAAAACATACTCAGAAAAAACTTAATATGTACACTTTCAGACAAAAATGAAATAAAATGAAGCACCAAAGACAACACTCTCTCCTCCGCAAGTAATGTTTATGAGCCAATTGGCCTTTGGGTTGATGGCAATTCCTGGACCAGCCCAGGCCAGGTGGTCACAGCCCCACAGCTGGATTATTCAGAGCTGGGCAGGAAGAGATGTTCACTGCTTTCTTCTCATTTCCCAGCCCTTTGATGCTTCCAGATGTTTTAATTACAGAGGAAAGAGAGCGGGTGATTCTGGCCATATGTCTCCATTCCACACAAATAAATCTCCTCACCGTCCCATGCAGCTCAGTGGGGCTGTGACTGTCCCACCGAAACTGATGCTGTCGGGCATAATCACTGTCTTCAATCCTTCAGTGAGCATGTTAATTCCGGGAACACCGGCAGGGCTGCTGTCCCAGGGAAATACTCAATCTAGAAACAATTAGACTCGCATCACAGCAAGATGTCACCCGTTCTCTGGGGAGCTGGGTGCTCACTGAGTCTGAGCTCAGCAAAGCCCACCCACCAGGAAGACCTAGGCAGGGTGGGGCCAGAACATGGGTAGCGTAATAATTTTCAACTGGTGCTTTATCATTTCCCAATGCACCTGGCAACTCAGGCATGAGGCCATTACTACAATGTCCATATGGATGCAAGTTATAGGAAATATGCAACAAATAATTACATTATGAATACCTTCATTAAATTATTAAATGTTGCTACATCACCTCTTGACAAAAAATGTGATTTGAGGGGTTGGTAGAATCACTATTATGGATCAGGGCTGAAGAATTATAAACTGAGCTTTGGGCGGGAAAGGACTGAGAGAAACTTGATGAGCTCAGGTGAGGACTCCCAAGAATGTTTGCTATGGGACATGTTTTCAGATTCGTTCACTCAACAATTGTTGGATGACAGCTTATACTACACCAGATACTGTAAATAAAACAATGCGCAAGACAAGAAATTTCCTGACCTTCAAGAGGAGACAGGAAATGATCAAGCCACAGATCAATAAGGAAGATCATTTCAGACAACAAAAAGTGCTTTGAAGTTAATAAAACAGGGCAATCAGATGGGAAAGAGAGAAGCTATCTTCAGTAGAGAACCCCGAGAAGGTCTCCTGGGGGAGTAAACAATGAGAAGGCATCAGTCACACGAGAATCTAAGGCAAGAGCATTCTACACGAAGGGAACCAAAGCTGCAAAGTCCCTGAGGCAGAAACAAGATTTCACATGTTGGAGGAGCTGAAATTTTAAGCTTCTCAAAGAGCTGACTGCAGGTGTCAAGAAAATAGGCACTGTGGTCATCTTGTAGTCAGCATGGGCCATCAAACATTCATTCATTCACAGAGCTTCCTGCATGACAGTTCCTCCAGGAGCTCACAGACTAAGGGGATATAGGTCCTGACTTCTGGAGGCATAAAGTGATGCTGAGAGAGTCAAAGGAAGTGCAGAAGCCAGCCCAGGGGGAGCCAGGACTTGAATGAGAATGTGGGCACATGGCCTTGGAAATCAATGCGCCCAAGCTAAGAAGCAGCCTGGGCAAAGGCACAGTGTGGGTAGAAATTGGGGGATGCAGCAATGAACAATTCCTTTAGGCTGGAATGTAGGGTAAGTGAATAGACTCAGAGTGAAATCAAGCTCATAGGGAGGGCCCTTGGGACCATGGTCAGATGATCAAGAGTACCCTTTATGCTGTAGACATTGCAAAGCCATGGACCATTGTAGCCCATGGGTTAACATAATGCAAGATTTTCAAGAAGATGAGTCTACCAACACGTGCTCGGTGCTGTGGAGGAGGAAAGTCTATAAATGGAAAAGATAAAGGCTGTGATGATAATCTAAGTAAGATGAGGGCACGGCACGAATTCCATGAATTTATTATCTATTGGTATATAACCGATTACCACAAACTTAGTGGCTTAGAAAAACACAAATGTGTTAGCTCATAGTTTCCTTGGATCAGGAGTCTGGCACACGTTGGCTGAGTCATCTGTTCAGGGACTCACAAGGCTGGAAATGAAAGTGCTGGCCAGCTGTATCCTTATCTGGAGGTTCAACAGGGGAGAATTCAATTGCAAGCTCTCTGAGGTTGTCCACTTTCTTGCAACTGTAGTATAGAAGTCCCCATCTTCTTGATAGCTGTCAGCCAGAGACCACTCCAGCTACTAGGGGCCACTCACAGGTCCTTGCCACATGGCCCCCTCCATACTTTGGCCATTTGCTCCTCTGTGGCTAGCAAGGAGATCATTTGCTGCATGTTCAGATCTCTGACTTTGTATCTGAACTCTAGACCCTTTTTTAAAAGGACTCATCTGATTAGGTCATGCCCACCACTCTCATGAGGCGGGTACTGCACAGGGCCTACACACAGGGAGGTAGGAGTCTTGGAAACCTTCTTAGAATTCTGCCTATCGCATTCCTAAACCCAGTGATAACTATCGTGCTTTGAGACCAGAGATGTCTCCAGAAGCTTCACTTGAAAGAGTCTAAGAGGTAGTCATAAGGCTCCTCCCTTCAGAAACGTCCAAACTCATTTATTCCAAGCTTCTCCCCATACCATCAAGAGCATCCTCACCAGACAGTACAATAGAAATACTCAAAAGCATAACTGTCACTCCAGCCAGAGACCTGATTCTATATGACATCACAAGCTTTCTTTCAAGGTGCCAGATTTTTACAAGTTCTTTATTCTTTATTACAAACTCATTTATTTGTCACTTGTAGAAAATGCACAGAGGGTGGGGCTAAGCAGGTGCCTCCGAGGAATGTGGCAGACAATAAACATTTAAGGGTGTGGTCCAGGAAGCAGTGCATTGTGGGACCCCAGCCCCATGTCCTGGGCCAACCTGGGAGGTCGGTACAGTACTGGGCCCTCTCTGAAAAGACAAGGGGTCCAGGTGGCGTGGTGAGCCTCTACCTCCTGGGACAGTCTTACTTCCAGTCCCTAACTGCCTCCATGGTTGTCCGCATACATTACAGAAAATGTATGGGTGCAAGAGTCGAGAATTCAACAGCTCATAACTACAATTAACCAGCATTAATTAATGACTGTGAGACAAATGAGCCATGCAATCCGTTTATTCCTGGGTTATAAGTATTTACATTCACAGTAGGATGCGAACCCATTTTTCACCACCGTGAATTTAAAACAAGTTTCAATCAAGGCTGCCTGTTGTGGAGGCCGGCAACAATTTCCTCTCTGACTAGTTCACATTTTAGGTCCAGAGGCCAACAGAGGCAAAGAGGATCCCTGCTCACAGAGGAAGTTAGGCAGTGGGGTCTGGAATCTGAGCACATACCTTCCTAAAATAATAAGGAGAATCATTATGTGAAGAGACCGATTTTGTGCCGAGCTAGGAAATGCCTGGGCAGTGTTTGAGGTCAATTTTCACCATATCCTTATGAAGGACAGAAGTGTCTCTACCTCATACTCAAGGAAATGGATGTTCACAGAGATTAATAATTGCTTTGAAACAAAGTTTTTGTCCTTCATTCCTAGATTTCTTCCAGGCTTCTCCCAACATGTGCCTTTAGATGTCCTTGTCCCTAATTTTCACATGTCACCCATGGCCTGTGTCCTGACTTACCAAAACTTCCCAAATAATAGCTGAAATATAATGCTTGTCCTTAGGTTATCAATCCATCAACTGAACATAGATAAGACTTCAAAGACAGAAAAAAAGGAAAAGGAAAAGTTTGGATCTTAATAGAGACCAAAATGAAACGGGGTCCTTATTTGCCCCACCAAGCTGTTTATTAATTATGAAGAGAAAAACAGTAACTTTACAGTGAACTTGGCAGTCACCATCTTAATCAAGTGATGAAAGACAACATCACCAGTGATAAGACTTATCAACATCATGTACCCTGATACAAAAAAAGGACAAAACATCACTTCCGTGGGATTCATGCCCCCAAATGTCTTAACTTTAATATGATTGTGATGGAAAAAATTAGACACACCCAAATGCAGGGGCATTCTACAAAATAACTGACCAATACCCTTCAAAAGTGTCAAGGTCATGAAAGACAAGGAAAGCCTATGGAATTATCACATATTGGAGAAGAATAAGGACACATGACAATTAGATGCCATGTAGGATCCTGGTTTAGATACTGGAACAGAGAAAGTTCGTGAGTGGAAAAACTCCTGAAAGTCAAAAAAAGTGTTTAGTTTACTATTATTATGTTAATGATAATTTTCTGGTTTTGATGATTATGCTATGGTTATGAAAGATGTTAATGTTAAGAGAAACTGAGTAAAGGGTACGTGGGAATTCTCTGTTCTATTTGCAACTTTTTTCAAAATAAAACGTTTGAAATGAAATGGGACCTCAAAACAAAATTTGGAGTTAAGTCCAACCAGTGAATCTTTCTGAAAAAGTGTCCTCTTTATTCATAGGCACAAAGAAACTACTATTTGAAGATGTTTCACCCAGCTAAATTTCCTACATTTAAAAGATCAGAAGGCAATATGTCCTGTTGATTCACAAAACAGTTTGAAAACACATGTAAATTCAGCCTGAGAATTGCTTGTAGAAACAGCCCCAGAGTTGGTAAATAATACATGCTCTCGTCCATTGTAACTTGGCACTCACATGGCGATTTTCTGCTTGGTAGAAAGCTGCTATCGGGTCAGAGAGGGGGAAAAGGAAACAGCGTATGATGCCCTTATGACTTGGGAGAGAAGAGTTTGAAGAAAAAGATACTGAGATCTTTGCTATGAGAAATAAACAGAATTTGCCTACTTTGTCTACTCTCGAATTTGCCATCTCTCTGTCAAATGGCATTTTAATTGTTTATGTTTGCACAGTATCTCATAGAACACAAATTGGAAAAAAAATAATCTAAATGTTGACATTTTGAGGGTAAAGTCAAGGAAGCAGAGCAAAAGAGTCATGCTTTTTTTCCTTAACTTTTAGGGTTAGAGAAATTTCAGCATGCTAGCAGTGAGGGAGGCGTGAGTGCTAGGAGAGAGACGGTGAAGGTAAGATACACACCAGAGGAGCTGCAATTATAAAACAAGTCCCAGCCTCACAATAGTTCAGCCTCTTGCATTCAAATTCTGACAGGACCAGAATCACTGAACTCACAGGCCAGCGGAAAGTGATCAGCTCCCTCGTAACCTCATCAGGCTGGCGAGAAATCTCTTTTTTGTTTGTTTTTGTTTCTGCTCAGCGCTGGAGGCTAGAGGTAGAGAGAAGCCAGTTCAGCTGGGTCAACCGATGGCTGCAGTTTTCACCTGTGCCTGCCGGCCCCATAGGACAGGTGCCAACCCAGCTGCTGGCCTGGAACTGCCTCGATGGGCCTGGCAGCCCCTTTTCAAGACTGGGATGGCCTCCCAGGGGACATCGCTTCCCTGCTCTTCTTTGCATTGTATCGGATGTGATGGGAACGTTGCCTTGTAGAGTTGGGGGTCATGGGGATGCCGTGGTTCTGATGCTCTAGAGAGCTTCACTCTCCACTCCCAAATCCAGGTGTTCCCGGAACTTCATCATGAGTGGACGCTTGTGGCTTCCTTTGACTTCCCAAAGCTACACTCAAGCTTGTCACGTTTACTAAACAGAAATATGTGATGCTCATCACACCTCTGTTCCACAGTGGAGAGTGTGCTGTGCGTGTTTGGATGCCTGGCCCACTATGTGCCTGGATCCCCTTTAATCGTCTTCCTAACTCAATCACAGTTAGAAGTAACACCTCTTAACATGGGCTCTAATCCAACAGGGACAAATGCCTAATCGAGGGGCTAAGTACTGCAGGTCTCACTCACTGTAAACTTGGAACCAGAAAAAATTTTAGATCATTTTGCAAAGTTTAAGAATTTTATTCAAGGAACATATTTTTTAAAAATGGTAAAAGCACTGTGTGTGAAGATGTTTATTCCCATCTTAGTTCAATGTATTATGTAAAATGGTTTAAAAACAACAAAGGAATGGTTAATTAAATAAAATTATATCAACTTGATGGAATAGTAGGCAGCCAATAAAATGTTAATTAGTAATAGGATTGAGAAACTCAACATTTGTTTTTGATATAATGTCAAACGAACAACGCAGAATACAAAATTATATGTACACTATGAGTAGACCCAGAAAAATTATGCCTGCATGTGGACAGGGTCTGGAGTAAACATGAAAAATGTAAACAGCTTTATTTACGGTTTTTGTTATTGTCACTATAATGCTGTTGCACAATAAACAAACAAACAAAAAACTTTAAAAAGAAACAATGAAAGAGTTCAACCAAAAATGGAGCAATTTTCAAGGGGGGGAAATACTTATTTTGAGTACCTCTTCTGTGTATTATTCCCAGGGAGAAATGTTACATTTGGGAGAATGGATTATTGTTTAGAATGCTTCTTCAGGATGAGACCCCCACGTGGGATTTCCCTGCAGCACTTTCCATTCCAGTGAGCTCAGTGGATGGGAAAAGGGACTTGGAAAGGTGGCGAGAGTAAGGGTGTGTCTGACTCTCCCAGGGGACATTTTCATAAACACAGAGGTCCATCCCTCCAGCCACTGGAGATTCTGGAGTTTAGTCCTTGAACTTTGGAAAAGCTCCTCACACAATGCAGTTCCCTCCTGGTCTCTAACCTATAGCCACAGACGTGTGGTCTTCTGTCATTGCATTCACACTATACAAGTGGGCAGGGTGCCAAGGACAAGTCAGAAAGGCGTAGCAAGGCTCAGCCCTGCCTCTGGGAGCACTGCCATTTGCCCAACAGAAGGCAGGATTTAGTGTTTTCTTGGCATTACCATGTTTTTGTGCCTGGGCCTTGCAGGCGTGGAAATGGGCAGAAAACAGAATGATGGAGACCACCTCCCCTTCGCTCAAAGGGCTTAAGCCTGAGTGAATGACAACAAATCTAAGGGTTTCACAATTAGAGAAATTAGAATCTGGCTCTTCTCAGCATGTAACCTTGAGATTCATATGCCATAGAAAATTCACTTATTTCGTAAAAGAAAAAAATCAAACCAAATATCCTCTCTCTTAACTACCTGTCCAATTTTAATGTTTCCGTCACATTGTATTTCTTCATGGGTTTACTTAGTAAGCTGTGCCCTCTCCCTGAAAGGACTTCTTCCCACTTCTTTGCCTATGAAATTTCTGTTTCTTCTCTGAAAGGTGAATAGTATTTTCCCAAACTTACAGAAAACAAAACCAAAGTTAAAAGACTTGCTTTAGGTTACACAGAATTGCAGAGCTGAGATGCAAACAGAGATCTGTTTAACTTAAAAGCCCACTTCCTTCTACCACACCATGTCCCGTTCATATAGTAAACAGGTGACATAGAGTCACAGGGTTTACCAAACTATTTTATTGTCATTGGTTGTTTATGTGATAGTTTGCCCCATTGGACTGTTAGCTCACATTATAAACCTGATGTCTGTTGAATGAATATGAAAGGTGCCTAGCTTTGTTCACACATATTCATTCATAGGCACACTAAGCTATGAGAGCATAACTCAAAACCACCCGTATTATCTTCACAATACCATGTTTCCCCGAAAATAAGACCTCGCTGGACAATCAGCTCTAATGCGTCTTTTGGAACAAAAATTAATATAAGACCCAGTATTATATTATATTATATTATATTATATTATATTATATTATATTATATTATATTATATACCGAGTCATATTAATTTTGCTGCAAAAGACGCGTTAGAGCCGACTATCCGGCGAGGAGGTCAAATGTCCTCACCTTTCTGCAGAAGCGTATGTCATCTAAATGTTCTCCTTGACGATGTCGAGGTTGTGGGCTTCTGAAGGTCAGAGGCTGTGACCAACCTCTGGCAGAGAGTGGGGGCTCCAAAAATGGAGCTGGAAAGAAGGCCAGCGGAAAGGCGAGAAAGAGAAAGGTGGAAGGACGAGCTGGAGGAAAAAAGTAAAGAGAGAAGAGAGAGAGTGAAAATGAAATCACACGGTGTGTAGCCGCCTTGCTGTTGTAAGAGTTGTAGTGCTGTCATTCACAGTGTTACTTCCTGGAGCCATCCGCAGCCAAGCACGCAGTACAACGACCAAAGGAGAGCTCAGAGCCATGCAAGCCTACTTTCCTTTTCTTCTCCAACTTCTCAAAAGGCCACCTCATTTCCAGCCATGCTTCTTAAAATTCCCCTTTAATCCTTGCATACCCTCGGCCCTCGCACCCTGCAGTTGTACTCTGGCTCTGTAGTCAGCCTCCTCCATCCCTGACAAAGTACCCCTCAACGTTACCCTCTCCCTTTGTCCTTTCCTTCTGACACTGGGGTCCAAAGCCCAAACCCAGCCCCATCTGACAGGAGGCGCCTTCGGGATAAGAGATGAGAGAAGACCCAGCACAAGTCAGAATCCTACTTACAATAGCAGGCAAGGAAAGGGCAAGTCTCAGAGGTCTGCAGTTTGCTTCTACACAAGGAAATTTCCACCAGAATGAAACAGCAAATAGCATAGATACTGGGGACAGACTTTCAGGATGCTATGACCTGGGGTTATTTTACTTGGTCTCTCTGTGCTTCAATGTCCTCATCTGTAAAATGGGAATGATAATATATAACAGTATCAATCATATAGCCTTGTTATATGATGAAATCAGTTAATTCCTGTAAAGCACTTAGATCCATACTGAGCACATAAATCTCTATATAAATGGTGGTTAAGTAAAATCTAATTGTTGCAAGCTACTGGATCTTATCCCTGAGGTCAGGCCCCGCTGGAATGGAAAGTTTATAAACTCTAAAATGATAAAAGAAAGTAATGAAATATTCCAAAGCTATTGATATCTTCAAAGAAAATAAAACATGCAGAGGAAAAAAACGCTACAGTAGCACAGTAAAACTTAATGGGGTGGAGTAATGCTATCACTTTAGAGCCTACTAAAAAGCAAAGATGGTCTTAAAGAATCACTAGTGGTTTTTAAATTTAAGGATGTACCCATGTCCCATGAACGCTGCCGTGCTTCCAATACAATGCTCCGGGAGGCATATAGAAAACGGTTAAGCACATCTCCCTACTCAAATAACTCTTCCCTGAGCTGGCTTCTGCTGCTGGGAAATATCTGAGGATGGGGGAGGCCCGAGGAGATGCTAAGTGGGGCCATGTGTGAGAGTCATGTATTAACTATTAATGAGCAGGCTAAGCTATGACTCACCAATATTAACAATTAGTGAGTGTTGCTACACGGCTCAGTATAAGATCCTGCAATGATGCCAGCACACACCACAGATTGCCCCATAAGCCCCCCATCATGTGCCACGAACCTCCCTCCCCATCCCAGCTTTTCCCACTCCCTGCCACCCCTAGCTGGTTCTACCCCTCCTAGACTTGGACCTGGAACATGCCATGCTCATTCCCACCCCAGGGCCTTTGCACTTATTGCCTTCTTAGCAGGGAGCTCTTTTCCCTACATTAACTCGCTCTTAGTCCTAAAGGCTTCAGCCTTCCATGACTACCCTCTCTGTCACAGGTACCCCACTGCTCCTTCACTGCAGTTACTACAACTCGTCACTATAAATTTTCTTAACTACTTTTTTAAGTGGTGATGTTGTCTGTCTTGCCCACTAAAATGTGTCTTCTATGAGAGACAGTATCATGTCTTCTGATAGGCAGTTTAATTCTCAGTTGTGTCCTAAGCATATCCTCCAGGGTCTGATGTGTGGTAAGAACTTAATAAATAGTCATTGAGTGAATGAATGAATGGTGAGTGAGCATGTATAGGTCTGAGATCAACTCCTAACTCTGTCATTCAACCTATTCACTTGGGCAACTATGTCTGTGCCTTTAGTGAATATATAAAAAGGTGATTAGAACAGAGCTCAGTACCTGATACACATACAATAGGTGTTTTTATTATTATCATTATTATTATTATTATTACTAGTAATAGTGTTGGTGGTTCTAGTATTATGTCTCAATTTCTTCTTCTAATAAATAGAAAAAAAATAATCTGGTCTCACCTGTCTCTCCTGGACTGTCCCTAAGTAAGCAAATGACAATAACTCAGATTGACAAGGCTATATCTGGAGCTCTCTTTATCTACAAGAACAGCTCCAAGACCTCAGCTCAAAGGTGTCACATTCTTCCTAAGGGTGTGTTCAAATGCCAGGAGGGCATGTGGCAGATCCAGTACCCTGCACATTACAGCAGACAGGCAGCCTTGACACTGGAAAAGGGTGGGGGGCTGGAGGGTGGGGGGGACCAGCCCACACAGCATATGGACCCGCAGTGAAGCATATGGGTTAGCTCTTAGCGAAAGGGCCCGCATATGCTCCCCGAGCTGGGTCCGCCTTGCCCACTCCCAGCCTCCCCACACTTTTGGCTGGTTCATAAATCAGCTGCTTCCCACCATCCCACTGCACCAGCTGATCCATGTGTGATTAATGCACACATTTGCCTGCATCCTGGAGAGAACCCCAGGTACAGGTGGAGAGGAAGGAAAAAGACTTAATTGGAGTGTGGGGGGGTGGTGCAGAGGAGGAAACAAGAGGTCATCCCTCATTGCCATTGAGCCAGCATTATCTTTAGAAGTCCTGGAGGCTTTGTAAGACGAATTTTCTTGGAAATCTTTCTTACAGACTCCCCAGGAACCTCACTGAAGCCTAGGATATTGCCTGGATCTTACCTACGAAGATTCAGAATGATGCTTGTTCCGTTCCATTCTGTCCCACCCCCCATGATCCTCCTGGGCCTCTTCACTCGCGCTTAAACATGCATTCAGATCCTATAAGGAACCAACAGGCTGGGGTCCCTGGAGACACTAAGATTAGATGTGCCAGGTAGCAAATCCACTCAACTGTGTTGTAGACCAATATTTTCCAACTGTGCTCAACAGAGGGCAAAAGGTTTTATGCAACAGCCACAGGAAGGGAGGGCTCCTGGGCCCCAAAGCTGGTGCAATCAGAACAATTCTGCTTTGACTTTGTTTTACATGATAGGCTTTTCAAAGGCGACTTTGTTTTGATTTGAATCAGGATGACATGGCTGAAAAAAGTTGAGATCCACTCAAATTTAAAATGTCGCAGATGCAATGAGGAGTATTTCCTTAAACAGCACAATAATAAAATTAAAGATGGTTGCCTTTCACTGGGCAGGAGACAGAGCAGCACCAGAACTAAAAGTAGAGACTCTAGGTCATTTTTCCATTTGGTGGCTGAGTGACCTTGGGCAAAAAAATTTCTTCCCTAAGCCTCAATTTCTCCATCTATGAAAAATGGAGGTAACAAATGGTACCTGACTTAGAGGGACAATAGAGAGACTGGAGGAGATTAATTCATGCACTGCATTTGCATTGATGCTTAGAACACAACAAATGACCCATACATATTTGCTATTATTTTTCATATTCTGTGTGTCACTCACTGTACTGAACACATTATATGCATTATCTTTAGTCCTCACACCTCTAGTGCATGAAGGTTTACCTAATTTTATAGATTAGGAAACTGAGTATAAAACCTCGGCAGATTAAGAAATTGAGTGTAAAACCTTGGCCTTCAATGATGGTTCCAGAATACCTACTTACGTAATGGAGAACATGGTGTTCTGGGGAACCTAGTTTGATAACAATCCATTTAGCTACTCTGTTTTATTTATACTTCCCTGAAAACATCATAAAATTTAATGTGATTAGACTTTTTGCTCCCTTTCCCTGCATTTATTCTTCTATATATATGTGTGTATATATATATATACACATATATATACATATATGTATATACATATATATACATATATATATGTATATATATATATATATATATATATATATATATATCCATCTATTCATCTATCCATCCATTGAACTACCCATTCAATTCAGCAAATATTTATTGAATGGCTTAGTGTCAAGAACTTTACAAAAGTCACTTTACTTCTCTGAAGATCAAATTCCATTCAGTAAAATGGGGGTGCTGAGATGAACTGCACCATAGAATTTTTATGTGAAATGAAATAAATTATCTAAACGGGTTTTGCAACCTGCAAAATGTTCTCCCCACATCGGTTAGGGATAGAGTAACCATACATTTCAGCTTGCTTAGGAATCCCCGGCATAGTTATTCTCAAAAATGTACCACTTGTGGGATAAATCCTACAGCCACCCTAGTTATGAAGAGGATAATAACAGCAGTATGTATTTACATTGGTTTGTCTAGAAGGCGGGGTTATTTCCCTCTGCAGAAGTTTTGAGCCTGGCTAGGGATAATAATGTCTCTGAGCTCGTTTTGAAGTATGGGCTACCCTCCTCTGTTTGCAAGAAATCCATACAAAAACAACCCTAGAGGATGACCAGGTTTGAGAGATGAATGTGTGGTGGTGATTGCAGAGGTGGCCGGCGGTGGGGAGAGAGTTGAGAAAGGCTGTCTGTGGAACTTGATTTTTTACTTATTTACCAATCCTGAAAGTGTACAAACCTGAAATTATAGGCGATGAAAAATGATTTTGTTTTATAATTGCTGTCTAGAAATTAGCTGGAATAACTCATTCCATGTAATTGCACGGATTTAGAAGACTGCTTGTGAACTGTGAGTCCTAGTCATTATTCTGCAATTAATTGGCTCTGGCATCTTGGGAAAGTCACTTAATCCTCTGAGATACTTAATTCCCTCATCTGAACAGTGAACTTATGATACTTGTTCTCCTTGATTTTTCAGAGTTGTTGTAACTTATGCATTGGTTAATTTTTGCTGAGAAACAAACCATTCCACAACTTACTGGCTTAAAATAACCACTTTATTTCTCTCATAACTCTGTGGTTGGGCCGGACTTTTTGGGGGCCAGGCCAGGAGCTGGTGGACTGAGGCTCACTCTTATACATGTCTGGCCCCATCTCAAAAAGGCTGTTGGCTCGATTGCTTCAGCTTTCCTTTATGTGGCCTCTCCCTCTTCAGCAGGTTAGTTCAGGCTAATACGTGGTGGTTTCAGCTTTCCAAACACGAGAGAGTACACCCCAATGCTACCTGTGTTGAGCGCTTTCTTTGCATTATCTTTAGTCCTCACACGTCTGTTACACGCAGGTGAGTTTTAGATGAGGAACCTAAGTGTAAGGCCTTGTAAGTCTTCCAAGTTTCTTCCTGAATCACATTTACTAATATCTCATTGGCCAAAACAAGCCACACCCAGATTAAAGTGATGGAAAACTGACTCCACCCCTCAATGGGAGTATAGCAACCTCACTTTGCAAGGGCTTGGAAACAGGGAGGGGAAGAATTTGTCATTGTGTTTATACACTCTCTCTCCCAGAAGAGACAAGTGAGATATTTTGGAATAACTCATGAACCAGTGTAAGCTGATATTAGAATACCCATATCTCCTGGAAAGAAGGGGCCCCTCCAGAGCATTTTGGGGAGCCCACAGGAAAGTGTCTCTCATATGCTAATTAAAGGACACCATCATCTACTGATATCTGCAAATGTGTTCCGCTTCTCTGGCTCTGTCCCCCACCTCACATAATTTCTTTACTGGCCTCAGTAACTGCTATTTCCCACTGAGCCATAATGCTTCTGTCAACAGCACTGCCACTTCTGTCAGACCCCATAACGTCTTCCCCAGGGCCCTTCCATCTACCCCTAAGCCCACAAGACCCTACTCTGACATCCTGGGTCCCAGAGATTACACAGTGGGAGCAAATGCTTCCCCCTTGTCTCTATATTGTCAGCTTCTTTCAGGGGAGCCCCACAATAACTTTTCTTGGGTCCTCTGTGCCTCCTGGCATTTTCAAATAAAACAATTCTTCCCATTCATGCTCATCATAGGTTCCCAGCACAGGAATACAGAAAGATGAGCCCAGAGACAAATCTAAGACACTAACACCAGATGTACCCTCAAGTAATTCCCCCACTCAAAACTCCTACGGGTTTTATGGGGCAAATCTTGATGGGCCTGATATCCTATTTCTGTGGAATGAGTTCCCTCCAGAGAGGTTCTTCAGAATCTCAAATTTGAGCCCATTCGTTTCTCTGCTCTGTAAAGAAAGCATACCATTTAAGAACACAGGCTCTCGGGGCAGAGATATATAAACACAACTCCAGTTTGGACTTCTTACTAACTGTGATCTTAAGCAAATTGTGAGTACCTCTAAACCTCAGCTTCTTCGTCTGTGAAATGGAGATAATAAAAGCACCCATCTGTTAGGGTAATCATGATTACTGTATTACATAATGTCATAAAAGCTTAGAACAACATAGTGAAACAATGCATGTTAATCTTTATTTTTCATGTCTTCTTTATTGTTATCCTAATAGGGAGCACTGCCTGGCTTCCTGCTGGGAGAGGATAAGGGGTCTCCTGTGAAAGGCAGAACAAATGTGAGTGTAATTTCAATCTTCGTCTGCAATCCTCAGGCCCTACCCTGAAACCAAAAAGCAAGCTCTTATCAATAGCTCCCATTTCATGATTTCACGGGATCAAGGCAGAATATCTGCTTTCTTCTGTCTTTCAACCTAAAGTCCATTTTGTAGGGGAGTTACGGTGGCCCCATCCTTCTAAATATTTCAGTCTCTGTCTGAATGTTTGCCAGCCTGTTAGGGGTATTGATAACAATGAAGTTTTGTTTTTTGTGTGTTTTTTTTAAATGTACTTAGAAAGAATGCGAGTGAGTGTGTGTCAATGTGTTGGTGTTTTTAAAAGTCTGTATAAGTAAACTCCTGATTCAGGATATGTCTGTACTGGGGGCAAAGGCTGTCTTGTGCAAGTCTTGTTAGGAGAGTGACTGGTTGAAAGCCAGACCTGGAGTATCACAAATGGATGCAGAGGGAGGCTGAAAAATCAGGCCTCTTGCCCACTCAGCAGTTCTTGACGCTGGCCCCATCTCAACCATCTAATGCTGTTCCTGCATTAGACGCTGCAAACACAATTGACTTCTATTACTTATAAAGCCAACCACTTTACTTCATTTAAACATTTAGGATGGACTTCAGAGAGTTCTGAGAGTCTGAAAGGCACAACCAGCCACAACCCGTCCATCGCTCCAGCCACCACTCAGACTGCATAACAAGAGAATATTCCTTCATTCTACATTCAGCCTCCAGTCTCCATTAGCAGATGGTTTTAAAGGTTGTTATTTCTGCATTTGAGAGGTCTGATCCAAATACCCACATCCCAAAATATTCTGTTCTTGTCATTTATTTCTCAGATCCATATTCAATGTGCCATCTCTACACAAGGCCCAGGAATATAAAGATGGATTCCATATCCACGAAACCTTCAGGATGCCCACAGTCTATCACGGGAAATGAGAGGCTAAGAAATAGGAATGACATAATACGACTAATGTTATGATGGTTACAAAAAAAATACAAAAAATGGTACTGAGCCAGGAAGCTATGAGAGAATCAAGACCGGCTTCCGCGTTAAGCAAATTTTAAAGAGGCTTAGATTTTTAGAAGAAGAGAGGGATGAAGAACGTTCTGGGTGAATGTTAGAGAAGAGGCATAAAAGTTGAATTCGGGTAGCTCTTTGGTGAAATTCCATAACTACTTGCTTGACCTTGGGCAAGTTACTCCATCTTCCTGAACTTAATCTGCCTCCTCTACAAAATGGAGCTAAGTGAGCTTCCTAGGATTATGGTGGAGATCAAATAGCTCACATTGCAAATGGCTAAGAGCAATGTGACCCACGGCAGGCAGTCATTACATGGTGTCTGTTATTAGTTTAGTGTGACTAGAGCAGCAGGACCTTCAGACCACAGAGGGCCTGAGGGGAATTTATCCTGTAGATGAAGCCTCCCGCTGATGGTTTTAAGCCAAAGAGTGGCATGTCATGTTTAGGTTTCAAATAGGTTAGAGACGACCTAAAGGGGGAGCCAAAGGAAACAGATGACAAAACCATGGAAACTAGTTCGCTTATCCTTGGTTGTAAAAGGGGACATTTTCTAAGTATCTACCTTTGTCACAAGTCCTCATTCCCCGTCACGAAGCAAGGCCCTACCTTTAAGGCTGTAGCATAAATCCTATTGCATATTTTGCTCGACATCTCCATTTCTTTTCTACCATGGAAGAATTGACCTACAAACCAACATAGGAATCATGAGGCAAGAGAAGAGTTGCTTGGTTGAAGCTCGGCTTCTTTCTGCCAAGACCTGCCCAGAGAGACTAACAGGGTAAACTGAGAGAAAAGGCATTTCTCTGGAATTTTCTCCTTTATCTTCATAAAGCCCCAGTGGGAGAAACAATGAAAATTGTTCTCTAAACGTTTCTCCAGAGTGTATCCTTCTGTAGAGAAAATGTGAATTCTACAGGCAGTGTGTGTGTGTGTGTGTGTGTGTGTGTGTGTGAGAGAGAGAGAGAGAGAGAGAGAGAGAGAGAGAGAGAGAGAGAGAGAGAGAGAGAGAGAGAGAGAGCCTGCCCTGGTGCTCCATCACGGAGCTCGAGCCTCACCTGGGAAACAGTCCCCGACTCATTCTCAGCCTGAGCCCTGGTGACCACCTCCCTCCTCTATGGACACCAGTAACATCTCATTTGCTGATGGTGCTGCAATTAATTCTCTCTTGAGGCCTGTCCGCCCAACTGGATCAAAAGCTCTTCCAAGTTTGAGATAAGATCTCATCCATATACTTATTTCCACCACTGGGCCCAGGGCCTAGTAGATAGGAGGCAAGGTTTGCTGAGTGAACATACGTGGGTATTCCAACTTCCAGTTTTCAACAGAGTGAGCCGGGGCCTTAAACACCACCAGGGTTATAAGTACACAAGTCAGGGAACCTCAAGGTTCCAGGATTGCCCCACCCTCTGCTAAGGTGCAGGCTACTCTCATCTATCACCTTTGGAAGCTCCTCTAAGGGACCTCCCCCACCTACTCTTTTTATAAAAGCCTGTCCCCACCACACACACACACATCAGAACCATATGCTCATGGAAAATCCATGACTTGGCCAACTTCCTCCGTGAGTGGGTTTAGGCTGTCAGACAAACATCCTCTTCCCTGACAGGCCATAGCCAAACCCCCACCCCCACTCCATCAGTGGGTGTTTGCCACATCTGGCTGCCCGGCAAGAGTCAGACCTGGAGGTCATCTCCTGCTGATGACCCTTTGGGACAAAAGGATGGAGAACGAGCCCAGGCTGAGCCTGCCATCGCAGTGGCCGGACCTTCTGCTGGCTCCTGACAGGTGAGGTGTTAAACAAGGCCAGCATCCCTCCAAGGAGAGCGGCTGGGACTCCCTCCCTCAGCAGTGCCATCAGCTTTGGCTGCTCCTCCTTTTGTCCAGCACCTCTGGCGGAGCCCACTTGCCTTTCCCATTTGTTTTAAATGGCCCACGGTGGAAAATGCTCACAATGCTAAATTTCTGTGTGGGAGGAAGACGTCAGAGGGAGAGGAGACCAGTAGAAAAGGCCTGCCCACCCGAGTGCAGGCCACTCGGAGCAGATCCTAATTAGCAGGCTGGCAGAGCGGCCCTCCACGGGATGCCGGGATCATTAGTGCTGGCACCACACACCCTCCGACTGGAACATGCGGCCACACTGCCATGCTGGCAGCACGCGGACCCTGCTCTTGGCTGCTGCATCAAAACAGATGTCCTGAGAGGGGTTTGTTTTTGTTTTTTAGTTTTTGTTTGCGGGGGGTGTTTTTTTTTCTCTTTTGAAGCATTCTGTGACCTTGTGTCTGAGATTCCTTGTGCCAAGATAAAGAGTTTTGATGGGTCAAGGAAGCAAGACAAGTCAAGAGAGATTTAAAGGGTACTTAAGTGGTGTCTCGGGGTAAAAAGCAGAGAGGTGTCAAAATGAGGCAGCTTGCTCTATTAGAAAATGAGAAGTCGACTAAGAGGTCCCTTCCAACGTTGGTTGCCCTGCATAGCAATGGGAAGATTCCAGAATCTGCCCAAGCAGCCATGGCCACTGTCAACATGGCCTCCTGAGTGTCTCTCCAATCGGCCCATTTCTGTGTATGTCCATTAAGACCCTAATCCGGGCACTCTGATTGTTCGTCTACATCAGGGGTTGGCAAACCAGGATTCGCGAGGATTCATTAAGCTGGTGGGTATGTGAAAGGTGTGCTCACACATATATAAAACATCATAGATTTCCACGGAATGCCTTCCCCTGGTGGCAGAAAATGCAGAAGTGACTCTTTCATTTGACTGATAGGAAACCTGAGGAAAAAATTTGTTAAATGTGGCATCGGATATTCCAGAGCAAATGGACCCAGATCTAAAATTTCAACGTTGGGAGTTTTCCTGCATTCTGTTCCGGACTCCATGCAAATATGAACCCTATTGCCTAACAAAAAAAAAAAAAAAAAAAAAAGAAAGAAAAAACTGGGGCATGTCAATTGGCCAGCAAAAGAATGGATTTAAAAAAAAAAAAAAAAGTCTGGGCTCTTGTGGCAAATCTGAGATGTACCATCACTGTACCTAGAGCATTAGAATTTAGTACATTTTCTAAAAGTGACTTGATAGAGCAAACTCCAGCCCACACAATTTGGCACGGGAAGTAAAGGTACGTAACTTCTACTTGGGGATTGGCGCTATGAAATGGAGGCCACATGACATCAAAACGTTCAAGCAAAATGTTATTTGTCCAGATGTTGGACCATATAATGCCAACAACTGGTTTGACTAATGTCTTAAATTTAATTGACCAGATGTTTTGGTGGTAGGTGCCTTAATGAGGAGGAGCAGTGTTTGTGGAATTGAATCGAATTTCCCTGGATAGAACCAGCCTCCCTGCGAATGGGGACTTAAATGTTGTTACTGCAATTAACCAGAGCTTGTCAGGACTTCCGAAACTATCTCACCGTCCTACCTCGTCCTTTAGGGAAGCATGCTCTTCCACGGGCTAAGCTCAGAGAACATGGACCGGGCCTTACCAATCGTTCCCCCAGAAGCAGACCCTAAAACAAGAAGTCAAGGGCAAACTGCAAAGCAATTAGTAAAGCAAACGCAGATGAAGCCTAAGCAAAACAGTTTCTCAGAGTGGAAAGTGAATGGATTTGGAGACAGAGGTCTCAGATTCAACATCAGGTATGTCACTTACTTTCAGCATGACAATAAAACCTCCCTTATAGGGAGGGTTTACCATGTGCTCAGCCCTTTAAACGGATTCAATGCCTTTATCTTGCACAGCAAACTTCATCTATTTCACAGAAGAAAAAGTTGAGGTGTGGCAGCATGAAGTAATGTGTCCAGAGTTACCCAGCTGGGAAGTGTCGGAGGTCAGATTAGCTCTTAGGTCCTCTGGCTCAGAGCCTGAGCTGTCAGCCACACCCCTATGCTGTGTGATTCCAAGCTTGTTAGAACCTCAGTTTCCTCGTCTCTCAACGCAATAGCTGTCTTAGAGGGTAGCCATAAGGGACAGTTAAACAGGATAAACTAGAAGATGGTGTGTAGTTTATATGGCACTCTGTGCTCTGTGAGTTGAGCGTCCCCACAAGTGGTAATTACTACACCCATGTAAGATCTGATTGTCGGTGCTTGCATGTTCCTGCCTGATCACTAAGGACTCTCCAAGCCAATGAAATGACCTGAGTCCCTCTAGGGCCATGGCTTTCCTTTGAACACAAAAGCACTCAGCCCTTTGCGGCTTCATCCGGTGGTAGAGAAGGCCAGAGGCCACCCTACCATGTCTCCTTTCTTAGCATCCCATCTGCCTTTCCCACAGCTTTGGGCTTGCTCAGCTGTCTGTGTGATTCACATTAATAAGAAACTTACAACTCACGGGCACGGGGTAGCCGGACAGGGTCCAGCCTGAAACCCACACATGCACAGGAGTGGAGCAGTCTCTAGGACAAAGTTGGGGTCCTCAAGGAATGTGTGGCAGTGAGAGATGGGATCCAAGATGGGGCTCCCAGAAGGTACCTGCAGGTGTGCGAAACCTGCATTGGGAAGCCCAGGCCAGCCATATCTGCTGTTTGGATGAGTCTGAGATCTCAGGAGGTCTTCCCACTGGGTATCTACCTATATTTATTCCTCCATTCTCCAAATCCTTAGTGAGTGACCATCGTATGCTTAGACAGGAGGGAAGGGTAGTGGGAAATAAGTTAATCTCTCTGTCTCTTCCCTTTCAGAGAGCAGTGCAGACAATGCACAGCATTTTTATTGTTAAGTCCATTAAAATGATCCAAAAACACAGTAGGAATTTTGTCTTTCTTCTAAAACAAACAATCCCAGTCTAGAGGGTTCCCATATGGGGGATTACATAATACAAAGTAGGAAAATGTGGACATAAAATGATTTCAACGAGAATGAACAATAGAGAGCCATAAATAGGGCCAGGGACTGGGGCGGGGGGGGGGGGGGCAGAGAGTCCACTCACTTAGCTGGGGTGATCAGAAAAGGCCATTTAAAGAGACAGGACCTGAAGTGACAATGAAATGCAAGAAGGAGGCAGCCACATGTATACCTGGTGGAAAGCATTCCAGGCTGAGGAAGTGAGCCTGCAAAGGCTCTGGGGCAGGCAGGAACTTGACGTGTTACTGGAACAGAAAGAAGGTCAGTAGCTAGATTGTGGGGGGTGGGGGGTCTCAGTGAGTGAGAGGTTTGCAGAGCTTTGATCAACAGGACAGATGATCTGGTTGTATGTTTCAAAGTTTCCTCTGCCTCGCTGTTATGAAGGTGAGACAGGCAGGGGTGTGTGGCAGGAGGCTATGGGAGACTCTCGGGGGAGATGATGGCATTCAGGCAGTTGGATTTGGGCACCAAGCACTGCTGGGCTTCAGGATCCAGATTCTAGGCCTAGAGAGGTGGCCTGACAAGATCACAGCACATCTGGCCCAGGAGTAGACAAGACAGACCTCCAGCAACATGCAGGGGATGCGCTGTCATTGTTCAGGGCATGTGTTAAACGTGAGACAAGAAGGAAGTTCGTGCAGAGAGGAGTGGGGATGAGAAAGGAAGCGACGTTGATGGTGGTGATGAGGGGCATGGTGATGATGTGAGGGGAAGCAGAGAGAGTGAGAGCAGGGGGTGCTGCCTGACAACTCTTGGATTCCCCCACATCTGGCTCTGCCTTCTGCAGTGGGCTCTGGATTGACCGACAGTTGGATGCCTGTGACCTTGTTTATGTCTCATGGCAGCTCTGCCAGGAGCAGGGGTAAGGGGAAACGGATTCCAAGATAGGGTGGGTTCCCAAGGTCAAGCAGTGACAGCCGGGCCTCCAGGTGCTCTTGTGCCTGCCTTTGCCCTAAGGGAAGAAAGAGTTCTAACCTGCCCATTGTCATCAGCTCCAGCTGTCACTGGACGTGGCTGGGAAGTGTCTGAGGATGGAGGTGACAGCACAGGGAGGGGCAAATCTTGGTAGCTTGGCCCCAGAGACCTTTCCAATTCAAAGATTCACATGTATAAAATGTACACTTATAAAACACTATCCTAAAAGTCATAATCCCATCAAGTTTCCACTTGAGATATTGTATAATCATATAAATAAAAGTAATAAATCCAAAAGAGAAAAAAGTTAAATTTACAATTATAAACAAGACAAAAATTTGCTGCGTTTCTGGGTAATTTTAGCGGACTCAACAACAAGGCTACTGTCATAGCACTAGCTGCAAATAGAATAAAATGAAAGCAACTCATTTCTGAATCCTATTTAAATAACCCACAGTTAGAGGACAGGAGCTCAGAATTATAATCCTACCAGGTTTCCAGTTGAGCCACTAAATAATTATTTAATAGCAATACAATTTTAAAAAATCAAAATTATTTTAGTTGGGAGAGAAAAGCATCTCGCTGTGGCTCTGGATTTTCAGAAGTCAGTTCATTGGAGGGTGGGTTAACTCGAAGGTGACTCATTTGTGCTTTCAGGCTGTGTGGACAGTGGTGGGTACAGAGGCCTTTCTTGTGGCCACGGGAGGACACACAGGGCCAGGGGAGTCCCCTGGTGTGGAAAGCCCCAGGCAGTTCCTTTCTCACCTAGAACGGGGAAGCACAGGAGTTCTCTTCTCAGGAGATGCCTCTGGAATATCTAACATCTGACAAGGAACCGAGGTGGAAAATCGGAGCCTGGGCCAACCGCATTCTGTACTGGAGGGAGAAACGAATCAAAAGCACCAGGACACCCTTTGTCATACTCTTGAGGAGGAGCTTTTGTGTCACACTAGGGTTAACCTGATAGAGGCTCTTTCTCCTGGGGCCCTGATCCTGGGAAGGTGTCCTGGCTGCCACACCAGGTACCATAACCTGGATTCCTGCTCCATCACAGCCTGCTGCTCCTTCCTTAGGGATTAGTTATCAGAGTATGCTCTGGTGGTCCTACTGGTCCTCTGCCAAATGCCCCATTTGTAATAGCAAAAACATAAGGACACTTTTCCAAACCTTTAAATCTTTCTCAATAGTTTTTTTCTTTCTGTTTTTGTTTGTTTGTTTGTTTGTTTGTTTGTTTGTTTTGGACTCTGGGATGCATTCTCTTTTTTTAAGTTATGAAGTTGTCTTTCAGCCATCAGAACCCTCTTTATGATGAGCTTTACTCTCACGGGAAATAAGCTGGCTTCCTTAATAGCCAGTGAAGCTGTCGAATTTTTCTGAAAAAAATTTGACTTGTATTTTATAAGTCCAGCTCATCACATGCATGGCTGGTCTTGTCATTTGCTTTTGAAGGACTCTTTTCTACCTAACAGGGTAAATTCTCCCTAAATCAGATATCTGGTAAGAATTCTTTTAGTTCATATAAAACGATCCACTACTAATACCTAATGTATTATTACTACGGAGTAACGTAAGACAAGTGGTGTAAACACCCCTAGTAATCAAGTTGAAGAGGGGGTAGCTGGCTTCAGGCATGGCTGCATCAAGCAATTTCATCGAAGTATCCTCTCTTGTACCATTTCTCGCTTCCTCTGCCCCGAAAACTCATGTTCACACAAAGAGCTGTATATGAGTGTTCATAGCCTTATTTATAATAGCCCAAAACTGGAATCAGTCTAAATACCCTTCAACAGTGAATAAATATGTAATACATGTATGCTGTGGACTAATGCACAGCCATGAAAAAAGGAATGAACTGTAGATACAATCAACAACTCCAGGGAAGTATGCTGAGTGAAAATGGCCCATCCCCACAGGTTATGTGTGATTCCATTTATTCAACTTTTTGAAATGATGACATTTTGTAAGTGGAGGCCAGATTAGTGGCTACCTGGGGTTAGAGATAGGAAGGAGGGTATGGCAAAGAAATAGGAGAGAGATGGGTGTGGTTCTAAAAGGAAAAAAGGGATCCCTGTGGTTGGAACTGTTTAGTGTCTTAACTGTGGAAATGGACTCATGGACCTCCACAGCTCATAAATTGTGTAAAACTGAATGCACGCACACACGCACGCACATACACATATGCATATATACACGCAAACAGGTATAAGTAAAGCTGGGGAAATCTGAACCAGATCTATAAAATGTATCAATATCAAGATCCTGGCTGTGATATTACACTGTAGTTATGCAAATGTTACCATTGGGAGAAACTGGACAAACTTTACAAAGGATCTCTCTGTATTGTTTTTACAAATGCATGTAAATCTACAATTATCTCAATAAAATTTTTCATGTTAACAAAATCAGTCATAAGCCATATTTATCTGGGGCTTTTTCTGGCTTCTGATTCCTGCCAGGTGCAAGTAGTTCAGGAGCACCTGATTTCTGCTGGGGAGGGGCGGGAGTCCTGACTCCCCGTGTGGTCTCCACTGAGATTGCAGTGGAGGGTGCGGTACCCATAATTGGCTGGCAGGGATGAAAGTACCAGCTCCCTATTGGTGTTCTCCAACGTCATTCTACTGGGGATATTCGGGCACCTCATTCCAGCCTCTCATGGATGAAGTCTAGGTCCCCCCCACTGCCACCACCCCTTCAGACTTTGCTGGAATGGATGAGAGTGTCGTCACAGCTTCTTCTAATGGTGCTTGACGAAAGTGGAGCAGTTATTGTCAGGTAAGTTTTATGTCTTGACAGGCTGCCTCTTTTCTAGTCCTTCGACTAGACAGACAGAGCAGGTATTGGTGTTTCCAGGTTGCCAGCTTCCTCGGTGCTGTGTCTAGGATATATGAGGCAGAAAGGGAATTCAGAGGAATTCACCATCACCTCATTCCTCAAGTCCTGTGGTCCTACTCAGTTGAGCTGCGCTCCTCCTTTCAGAATATTCTTGTATTTATGTTATACATCAGGTCCAGGATCCCTAGTTGCACTTGGTGGAACGAATGGGGACAAGTATATATACTGTATCTTGCCATGTCCTTATGTGCCGAGAAATTAATATCTCAGGAGCAGCCCTCAACCCATGTGGGACAGAAGTTAGTAGATGAATACCCCAGAGTCCTCAATCCTGGGTGCTCTGAGGCAGGAACGACACGGCCTCCCAGAGATTTCTAGTGAGAATCAGTCCACAGCAGCAACCTGTCTGTCGCTGGATCCTACACTGTCTTTCTTCTCTTCCCTTCTCACTCCCCCACACCCCTAGCCATACTTCCTGAGACCCCTTCCCACATCAACAACTTCACTCACAGTCTTGTGTCAGGGTTTGCTTCTGGGGGGACCCAATCTAAGACAGTTGGCTGAATGAAGTAGGGAGAGATGGCAAGGAGAACAACCTTCCCAGCAGAGAGAGTAAGGGAAGAAGTCGGCAGGAGATAAGGGTTACAGCTAACAGATTAGCAATGCTTCCTGCTTCACATGCAATCAGTCTCTTATCCTCACATTCCCCCAAAGAATTTCAGGCCGTAAAACTCTTGGTATTGCTGTGTCCTTATGTGACATCTGCACAACCAGCAACTCCCCAATCAGTGTTGTCTGCAGACTTCATTAGGCAGCCACAGACTCCCTTCCCATCCTCCTCTTTGATGCATGCTGCAAGGGAAAGCAGAGGCAGGGCCTCCCACCTCCCTCCAAATAACCTAGGATTGGCCCTGGGGATGGGGCCGGGGTGTTGGAGGCATCTGCGTGTGCCGTGACCGACTTTTAATAAACATTAATGCGGAGGAGATTGGTTAGAGCAAACTTTGCTGCAAATTAGAGCTAGCAAAGCAGGATCCTGTTATCCAACAGAAAGAGCAACTTGTGAGCAAGCCAAGATTATCACGCCATCATCAATCAGAGAGAAAGAAAAACACGTCTTCCTTCCCCTTCTCCTCCTCCTCTCACTAATGCTTTCCAGCCCCAACCATGGAATGTTTTGTTTAAGGAAAAAGTTGTTGGACATAATTAGTAATTCTATTATAGCAATATATCTTTTATCTAAATAAACACAACCTGCTTTCCCATCATGAGAAATTATGAGGTGGGAAGGGGGAGGAGAAAACCAGGCTGAGTGAACCTGCCCCCCACCCCCGCAGTTTCACAAGAGTCCTGGAGTCAGGGCTGCTGTCCCAGGGCAGCCTGCAGGGTAAGTCAACCGGCTGATAAGAGATGTGTTATCAGAGGCTGAGTCAGCTCAGCTGCTTTGCTCTGACCCCTGGTAACAGCGCCAGGGTGACATCTTTCCTGCTGCCTTTTCTGTTACAGACGCTTCCTCCTTCCTAGTAGAGATCGCTAAAGAATGAACAAGAGCAAAAACTAATACCAGCTAGCAACCCACCTTGTTTAGAGAGAGCAGGAAAGAGGGCGTGAGATGAAATCCAAAACCCCAAACATATGCATGGGCTTTGTATTCCAAAAACATTTTCACACTCGGGATTTTATTAACCTGCATAGCAGCCTCTGTCATTTGCCCCCAAAGTCCCTCTGCTGGTGAGAGGTGAACAGGACTTCAGGATATAGGTCAGAGAGGTCGAGGCCGCACTCTCAAAAGGTTAAACCAATAAATCAAGCTCTGAGAGTGAAAAATCGTCAGGTACCTCTACTTCTCTCTAACTACTTCTTTCAAGGAACACTCACATTTTTGTCTGCGCCATGGGAGACAGTTACACTTTATTTCAACCAGTGAATGTTTGTCTTACACATTTCATTTTTTTTCATATTATAAGCATAATACAGATTCATCTTAGAAATTTTAGGGGAAAAAAACAAAATTATCAGGGTATTTATAAAGCAATTCTTAGTCAGAATGAGCTATAGATAATAACTTTGCTACATTTCCTTCCAGTCTTCTTTCTACGCAGTGATTTTGGTTTATTTGTTCTATCTAGTTGTAATCAAACCAGACAGACAATGTTGGTTGAATGCCTGCTATATCAGGCCTTATGCTTGACCTGGGTAAACGAGGATACTGGTGCCCCCTAAAATGCAGACAACACCTCGAGGTCTGTAGTCCCCATCATCTTCCTACCCAAGTCAGGCCAGGACAAGCTCCGGCTACAACAATTTTTATGAATTTGTGATTATGTGTGCCTTTGTTTGCAAAGACAATTTTGGAAGATGAGCAGAGCAGAGACTATATGAATGGGATAAAAGGTTTACAAACACAACAACAACAACAACAACATAAAAATAATAATAATAATAATAATAATAATAATAATAATAATGAACAGCATGAATTTTCAGTGGTTATCAACCCACCGCAGCATAGGTTTTGAAGGAATGGGCCCACCATTCATCATCCCAGTAGAAACCAAAGACCAACAGGAAGGTGTTCATGTTGATGTCAACAAAGGGGAAAGCAAAGATAGATTTCTAAGTCACAATACCTCCCATCCCTCTAGCTCATATTCCTTTTTGCTCTCTGACCCCTAAAGCAAGAATAATAGCCAACACTGTTAAGCACTTTCTATATACCAGACTAAATCGGTTTGGGTACCAATTCCAATGGGAGGAAGCAACCCCACACCAACAAGCAATTCTTAGGACACCAGCTGGGTGTCCCACAATTCAACTTAATTCTGACACTATCTACCCAGAGATAGCACTGCAATAGAACCCAAATGTCCTCTGTCACGTTGAAAGTCAGCCTTTAAGATGGGCCCCAGAGCCAGTTCCCATCCTCTTTGTGCTGTTCATCATTTGATCAATGTTGTTGACATTTTTATGGTCATTTCACTTTCCCCAGCTAGAACGTTCCTTTCCTTCATAGATTTCTTTGTTTACTATTTAGTGTCAATATTGCCCACTAGTCGGCAAGTTCCATGATATCCGGGGCATGACACAGTGCATGGTATCTGACAGAAACTCAGTAAGCATCCACTGAATGATTGTATCCAGTGGGCAGGGATGATGACACGCATGCCTCTTTGTACCCCGCTCAAAGTAGACCCCAGAAAATCGTCGGGAAAGTACTTGCTTATGGACTCCCCCCCACATTCTATCCCTTGGGATAGTTCCTGTGTAGCTCTCTAAATCCTACCCTCCTTCAAGGCCCACTTCACCTTTCGTCTTCTCTAGAAAGTTGTTCATAGGCATTGCCATGTCCTGAAGAGCACAAGCTTTGATATCAAACAAGCAGGGGTTGGAATTCCACTTCACCACTTAGTAGTAGGACCTTAGTAAGATACTTAATTCTCCCAGCCTCAATGATCACACCTGTAAAGTGGATATAATGTCAATATCCACCATACAAGGTGATGACATATGTAAAGTACTTACAGCAGTGTCTGGCATGTAGTAAGTGCTCATTTAAAGCAAGTTGCTATTGTTCAAACTCTCAATGAATTGCCCAAATTATTATTCTCTATTTTCTATTGCAACATGTGCTCATTTTTGGTGTTTCAAGGTTAAAGGATCCTTATAGGTAAGTTCTGACCATGCCTTATGATTCCCTTTTATATGCTTTAGTGCCACATAAATGGTCACGACATTAGAGCTGGTATTCAATGAATACGTGGCTATTTTATGAGGTTTTCTTTATTACTTTTGCCTTGGTTTGCTAGAGAATTTAGGAAATGGGTGAAAATGAAAATAAGAAAATAAATAATTACCCATAATTTTCACTACCACTCAGAAATGGTCTAGGCTCTTTCCTTACAATCCTCCCAAATATATGTGAGATCACACTACATAAACAACCTCATGACCTGTATTTTTTTACACATTTACCCCTAACATTATAAATACAATAAACATCATTTTAAGTGACTCTCATCTGCCACAACAATTTGACATAATTTATTTAACTATTCCCCTATAGTTGGCCACTTGGTTATTTCCAACTTTTTGCTAATATGAATAGCACTGTAATTAACAGCTTTGTCCATAAACTTTTTCTGCATTTTTAGATAAAAATAGATATAACAGTAGACTTTATATTCAAATATTAATTATACCATTTTTTGATCTGCATTTATTGTTCTTTCTTCTACATACTTCCAACAGGCTCCTCTGCTTCTCCTTTATAACCACTGTTGTGATCATTTATTCAAACTCTCCCTTCCCGGATGGCTCAGTAGCAGCAGATATCCCCCATATCTGGCACAATGACTTTCTCACTTCTTTAATATTTTAAAAGCTCCCCCCTCCCCCATATCACTTAGTGTTGTGGTTTAAATTGTGTCACCACCCCCCCAAAAAAAAGAAGATATGTTGAAGTCCTTACACCTAGTACCTGTGAATGCGGCATCAAGTTATTTGGAAATAGGTTCTTTGCAGATTTAATTAAATTCAGATGAGGTAATTAGGGTGGGCCTTAGTCTAATATGACTGGTGTCTTCATAAAAAACGGGGAGTGCAAGTAATGGGATAACTTGAGCTTGCGTTCCAAGAGCTGATGGGTACATATTCAAAACCTCATTTTCTGAGATGTTTGATGAAACTTGGGTGTAAAGATAATACCTTTTAATTTCTTTTTCTTCAAATCATTGGCTAGCTAAGGATATAAACTAGAAAAATTAAAGGGAAATGCGAACACAGACACAGAGGGAAGACAGAGGCAGAGGCTGGAGTTATGCTAAATACGCTGAGAAATGCCTGGGGGTACCAGAAGCTTGAAGAGGCAAGGAAGACTCCTCCCCTAGAGGCTCTGGAGAGAGAATGGCCGAGCAAACACCTTGATTTCAGGCTATTATCCTCCAGAACTGTGAGACCATAAATTTCCATTGTCTGGAGCCTCCTAGTTTATGATACTTTGTTATAGCAGCTCCAAGACACTAACATATTTGGGCTATAATTTAAACCCCTTCCATGACCTACATAATCACACATGACCTGGCACTTCACACTCCATCTTCATCTCCTGCCATTAAAAAACAAACAAACAAACAAACAAACTCCCTATGTTCCAAACCTACTGGATTTCCTACAGTGTACTGACATCGCTCTACAACTTCAGCTTCTTAGAATCACTACCCCCTCTGCCCATTCTTCTCACACGTCTTATATCTGCCATTTCCTCATCCTTCCTGTCTCAGATGAAATGGCTCTGGCTCTAACAAAAGCATCCCGGACTTCATAGTTGGACCTCCCACCCCCAGCCTGCATTAGCTTCACCATTAATTTATTTCATAACACGTACCACAATATGTATTTCTTCATTTCTTTATCTGTTGACTGTTTTAAATAGCTTACCTCCCCAGTGGAATGTCAGCTCCAGGAGAGCAGAGAGCTCATCTGTCAGACACACCACTTCCCCCCACCTCCCATCCTTGCCTAGCACAGGACCGAGCATACAGCATTGTCCAAATGAGTATTTGTCAAGGGAATAGGAATGCAGGTTGCAACCAGAGGAACTAGTGTGAGAATGGCCCTGGAGGCCAGAAGGGTGCTGTGTCTTCTCAGAGTGCTGAGTATGGAAGTATGGAAGGAGAGAAGAGAGCGGGCACTCTGCTGGGAGACAGGAAGTGGACATTACTTGCTGGAAAGGGGCCTGATTGTGGATGTCTTAGAATGCCCACTGGGGCATTTGGACTTAATTCTGTATTAAAATGGGACTCATCAAAGATTTTTGAGCAGCGGTGACCCAAGATGACCTATGCTTAAGGACATCTTTCAAGTAAGAGCATGGAGAATGGATTAGACAGGTGGGCAACTGGAGCCAAGGAGACCAGTGAGACAGCTATTAAAATGTTCCAGGTGAGAGGTGAAGGGAGGTTGGCCCAGGGCAGGAGCAGTGGGGTTAGAAAAGGGTAGAAATGCAGAGATTGAACTGACAGAGTTCAGCAGATGATTACATTTGGGAGCAAAGGGATTGGGAGGGTGAGATATAGCTCGTTTCTCTGGCCAGAGCGACTGGACATGGGGAAAAGGCCCTCAGTACCTGTAGGACATAGCTTTCATGGATGTGTCAAAAAGTGAGTACCTTGATGTTTTTATCGTTTCCTGATAAATTAAATGGCTCGTGCTTAACTAGCATGGCCAATTGCATTTTGAAGGCTTTCTTGCTCAAAATGCAAAAAATAAGAGTTGCTTCTTCTGATTGTCCTCCCTCATTCAGGGAGGGGTTGGCCAACTGGACCACAGGGAAAGCCATCAGACATCAGCCAGCCAAGCAGGGCCAGCAGGGCCCAGCCTGGCTCTTGAGCCAAACCATTCCACTCAGGACTGCTCAGAGACCTCTCCCCTCCCACTGAGTCAGGATGAATTTTTAACTCACTATTGATCAGGCAATTTTAAAATCAATTTTAATTAAATGAAAGATTTCTATCAGGATTGCTTCTTTCTGGACAGTAAATTGGACCTTGCAATAACACTTACATTGGAACATCTCTCATACAAGAAACAGAGTCCATCATAAATAAGTGAAGACCCTTTCTCTTATTATGCATTGGGGGAAACTGAGGGTTAGGTTTTGCCTGAGGCCCTGCAGTAACGGAGACAGAAACTGGGGACTTGCATCATGGGGATTGCAACATCAAATCCCACTAACACCACGCTCAGCCTCTAAAGCCTCTCTCCTTGCACGTGGAAGAAAGAGAAAATAGATTCTCATCAGTTACTGGGGAAGGGGAAATTGAGAGTATTTAATTGACAAAGAGGAAGAAAGTGTACTGAATGGTGTGCATGAGATATGGTTCATTATCCGGAGGCATTTTCCCAGTTAGAAATGGTCCCATTTGGTTGGCTTGTAGAAATATTGACCCAATAGGGAGAGCTCCTGCTTAAATTACCCCTTTACATAAGTCACTGATACAACCCTGTTCCTTTTCTTACAGCTTGTTCGCATGTATCTTACTGGGGAGATTGGGACATAGAGGTCCTTGGTCAGAATATCTGCTGTCAGGTTTTGTCTTCCCCAAACTGTTTCAGCTAGACTTTTTCACGTCATCCGTCTGCAGACTCAGCCCTTTCTATTCCTGAACCAGCCCTGACTGAGCCTCCACCAATCGTATGTGGGGAATAGGCTTTATATCTTGCTCGGCCAGGGACTCCATGCTGCAGACATGAGACCTCACTGGCAAGCATATCTCCGAGCTGCTGTCCACCTGGAGCAGCTCTCCTTGGCTGCTCTCCCGAGGGGTCCAGCACCCTTTTCCACTGGACAGCTCCTTCAGATTACCCCCCAGAAGATGGTCCTTTGTCATGTATCTCAGCTGCTGCCTGAGACTTCACTTGAGTCAAGTTTACTAAGTTATATTTTAATACATGTACCATTTGTGTGTATAATTCTATGAAATTTCACCAGTGCCTAGTTGTGTAACCTAGTTGTGTAACTCAAGATATAGAATAGCTCTATTACCGCCCCCTCCAAATTCCCTTATGTCCCTTTGTAGACAACCTACCACCGGCCCTTGGCAAACACTGACCTGTTCTCTGTTCCTATAGTTTTGACTTTTCCACTTTTCATGTGGTTAGAATCACACAGGGCTTCACCTTCTGGGTCTGGCTTCTTTCACTTATCACAGAGCAGTTGACATGCATCTGTGCTGTTGTGTATAAACTTGTTTATTCCTTTGCACCACTGAGTAGTATTTCATGGTATGGATGTGCCATCACTTGTTGACCTGTGTACCAGTTGAAGAATATTTGCGATGTTTCCAATTTGGCCTGACTATTGATAAGGCTGATTTAAACATTCATATACAGGGTTTTGCATTAACATGTATTTTCATTACTCTTGGGTAAATACATAGGAGCGGGATTCCTGGATGTTGTAACAAATGTGTAACTTTCTAAGAAGCTGCCCAGCTGTTTACCAGAGTGTCTGTACCCATTCTACATTCCCAGCCGCAATGTATGTGAGTTCCAGTTGCTCCACATTCTCACAGCACTTGGTATCCAGATTTTTGTTTCCCATTTTACTAGACGTGATGCCTGAGATTTTAATTTGAACAACAGAATGTCACAGAGTTTCCCACCTTTGACAACACTGTCAGTTATCTAGCCACTAGCCATTGCTTCTTCTTTGTGAACAGATCCAGATTTTGGTCACCGGCACCTGAGAGGCCATGTCCTTCCTGGTAAATTAGGCATAATCCCAACCTCAGTCAGTGGATGAATCCTGTTTTTCTCCCCTTGGATGCTTATGGTGTGTCCATTCCTTGCTATGCTCTCCCAGTAAAATAATTCGTCAAGTAGAAATGAAGAGTTCAGGATCAAGAGTCAGAACGCCTGGGCTGAAATCATAGCTCTGGTGCTTACTAGCTAGGGACCCTGCATAGCTACCCAAACTCTCAGAGCCTCTGGTTCTTCTCCACAGAATGCTGGGTCATTGTATAATAGAACCTACTTTGAGAGGTGGAAAGAGCTGAATAAATCAAAACAGGGAAGTTCTTAGCCCTGTGCCCAACAGATAAATAGTATCATTATTCTATTATCAAATGATTTCTCATTCCCTACATTTTCCTGACTGGATGTGGTAGTAAAGAGATTTCTACCCCCGGGCAAGAAGTATTTAAAGATGATTAAGCAGATTAAAATCTCACACAGATATTTCAAAATCCTTGACTCCTCTCTTCCACAAATAGGCAAGTAAGTCTAAGAAGGCTCCATTCTCTAAAAAAGAAGGCCGCTCCTTCACGAGGGCCATGCTAACAGGCTCCCTGAAAAGCTGTCTGACTAGTTTCTTTGAACTCAATGTTTGCCTGCTGTGGGTCTGCACAGTGAAGCACATGTGGCAGCCACATCAGACTCTGGCATCAGTGGATAAGGCTTGGCCTGCAGTGGTTTCTTCTCTGGGCACAAGCCCAGCCTGTGCCCATTCGTGGCCACCAGGATTCTTGTTGCCCATTAGAGAAAAAAAAACTTCTTCTTGACCATAAAACTACAGGGGTATAATTTCCTTTTTGGACCATTTATCCTTTACCCTAGGTGGGTGATGAGACATCTGTCTTCTTAAAAAGATTCTCTCTAGCTCTCCCATTTAATTTAATCTCTAACCGTATATGGTTGCCCCAGACACCATCCAATAAAGGGGAAACATATTCATGCCAGGATAAGACATCAACAGACTGACCTCTGTGCTGCAGACTCTGCTGGGTCAGTACTCTAGAGATAATTTCTAGAAGAGTTGCAGGTACCTTCCAGGAGTAACTAATTGTTCAAGATGTTATAAAAGTGTTTCTCAAAAAGAGGGTCACCATCTCTATTAGTGTCACTGAGCGGCAGGCTCAACAATCTGAAATTTAACAAGATCATTATTGGGTCGTTAATGTACACTTTCAAGTCTGGAAACTGCTGTTTTAGAGCAATTGGCAAACTAAGACATGTGGGTCAAATCCTGCTAGTTTCCTGTTTTTATAAATAAGTTTTATCACAACACAGCTACCCTCATGTGTTTGTATGTTGTCTATGGCTACTCTTGCACTGAAACAGCGGAGTTGAGGAATTATAACAAAGAGCATATGGCCCACAAAACCTAAAATATTTAAGACCTGGTCCCTTACAGAAAAAGTTTGCCAACCCTGCTCTCAAGAAAATGCCCTGTGACATGGACAATTAAAGTCAGACTGTGATAAAGAGGAAAATATTCACGGTCTATTACACGTGTATTGTTATCCCTTTATTCTTGTGTGTATGATTTTTTAAATAATATTTAAATAATGATGTCTGACAGTCAGCATTTATATATATATATGTATATATATACATACATATATATATGTATATATATATATATATATATATATATATATATATATCATCTATCTACTGCAGACCAGGCACTATGCTATGTATTGAAAACACAGTGATCTACGTGGAGCCCCTCTGAGGTCTGGAGATACGACTTATTTCATCAAATCTAAGTCACCACTGATTAAAGACATCGTTATGTTATGCACTATTGAGAAAGAAAAAAAAAATGCCACCACTTAAATCATGACACAGTATTTCCTTATGCCTTAGAAATTTTATTTTCCAATTATGGAAAAGCTCTTTTAGATTTATTTTTATCGCTCTCGGCATACATAAAAAATGATATGCAATATTACTGGTTAAGAGCTACAGTCTCTGGGGTTTTCTTCTAGGTTGCTGACCCCCACTCTGCAAGTTCCTTGTAGACACTCTCTCGATCTTATCAGAAAGTATCAACAAAAACTTTTCAGACCAAGTTCACGCATGTGAAGGCAATGACAACAAGTATGTCACAACTGCCACCTCGCCAACAGTGCTTGCAAAAAGCAATCAATCATAACCCATTTTCGGATATGTTAACTGGCTTTTAAAATATGAGCATTGCAGAATTGATAAGATATGGTTTATTGCTTGATGAATAAGAAGTCGAGGGATACAGGCTGAGTTCTAGCAAAATAGCCTCCCAAAGATGAGCTGAGCCAGGGCTAGCCAGAAGGAGCAGGCGGGGAGAACTGCTCTGTGACAAGAGAAACTAAGGATGGCCTCTGGCTGTCCCCAAGTCCTCATTGCACAGGGCCACAGGTACCTCAGTAAGTTGTCTATTGAGACTGTGATAGCATTGTGGGTACAGGCGTGGCCTCCTTCATCTCTGAGCCTTCAGAGATCTAACAGCGTGCCTGGGAAAGAGCGCAGAGCACCAGTCCTCGCTTCTTAAATGGACAAGTGAAGAGACTTACAAAGATGAAGGGGGAGAAGAGGTTTCTGCAGCAGGAGCTCTAGCAACCACCTGTGACCAAGGACGTTTGAGAGGCACAGGTGGAAGATGAGCCCCTCTGAAAGCTTGACCCAGGCTGCGGTCTGTTCAAGGAATGGGTGTGGGAGAATTTCTAAGACAGGTGTGAGCCTGTGGCATAGCAGCGTTGTGTCTACACCTGGACCTTGGGCTCCAACCCCTGAAAAACCCCAAAGGACTTACAATGGAGGTCTCCTGATTTTATCTGGTCAGTGTCAGGATATCAGGGAAGCAGCCCTTTATGTGATTTCACTGAGAATAGTAATCGCGAGCCTCGTCTTTTCCCTGAATGACCTCAGAAATGGGCCTGGCCTACTTCTCCATTAGCCACAACAGACACGGTGCCTGGTGCCGCAGTACTTTTTAGGATCCCAGAGAAATGCTTTGATTTCTGGGAAAATTGTAAGAAAAAAAATTCATGTAAATCAGGATGCATTATATTCATCTTTAGAGCAACATGATCATAAAATATAATTTCCAATTCTTTTTTTTAATGGAGAACGGGACCCACGAAGGCAAAATTGACTCAGATCCATGACAGATCCATGAAAGTCACCATGTGGCCCTGAAAGTAGGCATGTGACACAAGACATGAACATCAGACACCCTCCCAGGAACACAATTCTGGGGAAATGAGTTAGACTAACAGCGGGGCCAAGACAGAGATGGCCTGCTATATTGGTTATGGACTCCTGGGGGAATGTACAATCTCACGGTGGTGTTCACCTTTGAACAGTGGCGAGGACAATGGCCCTGGAGCCTGAGAAGTTAAGTTGCTTTTGTTTCATTTGTTTCATTCAAACAATATAAGAGCGCACACACACACACAAAATCAACAAAAAGCAAAAACAAAAATAATAATAAAACGAAAAACTCCACCAGAAACAAATATAGCAAAATGAATAACTGGTTAAATCTGAGTGGGGGGAGATTAATGTTTATTATTTCTGTTTATACAGACAAGTTTTTCATTTCTAAAAAAAAAATAAATAAAAAAAATAAATGACAGCCCATTCAGCCCTGCACCAAAGATCACAGGAACCACTATGATCCCTTTATCTTCTGAGGCTTAGTGGCTTCAGTTTTCCTTTGTGTCTGTTGGCTATCTTTATAATTAGGTTCTTTCCCCACTTCTTTCCACTTAATGAAGCCACTGCTTCTGTTGCTTACAGCCAAGGAATCTTAATTCATTCAGGTGCAGTGCCAGCTGCTAATGGGGTGGGGGGAGTGAATAGTTATCTAGGGTGGCAGGAGCCCATTAACTTGGGCGTCACCCAATCTGGAGGCCCTTAAAATGCCTGTTACAGGTGGACCTGGATGAACGCTGCCCCAGGCTTATTGGTCTACCTTGGCGCCATCTCCCAGTGCATCCTGAGCAAAGGGTTCTTTATGAAAAAGTGACCAAGGACACTGGGTTGGGAAATAGGCACATGTAAGTAAAAGGGACTGTCACGCTTACAAGGCATCAGGTAGTGTAATGGGTACTTCTCCAGCCTCCCCTGAAAATCCTGAGCATCTTGTGATTGAGGTCTGAAAGTAGCAGACAGTGACCATAAAATTTATCATCCAAACCAGGATACCTAAGAATGAAAGAGTGTGCTCCTGTAATAACATTAGGACAATGTAAATAAAAGTCCCAGGCAAATGGAAACATGGGGTCACCCTAGTGATGAAGTTAGTTCTGTGTCTTGCTAGGAAGTCACACAACGAATCAGTGACTGAACTGGGATCTGGGTCCACTTGGTTTCTTCCCTAAGGAGAGAACATTTCTTGGTAATTCTGACAATCTCATGTGTAATGGACTGAATTGTGTACCTCCCCCCCCAAAATTCATATGTTGAAGCCCTAATCCCCAACACCTTAGAATATAACCGATTTGGAGACCAGGTTTAAAGGGGTGATAAAGTTAAAATGAAGTCTTTAGGGTGGGCCCTTATCCAGCCTGACTGGTGTCCTTATGTCCTTATAAGAAGAAGACATTTGAACACCCAGAGTTACCAGAGGTGCGTGTACACAGAGGAAAAACCACATGAGGACACAGAGAAAAGACAGCTGTCTGCCAGCCAGGGAGCGAGGCCTCAGGAGAAACAAAACTTAGTAACACCTTGATCTTGGAATGTTAGCCTTCCAAAAGGTGAGAAATAAATTTCTGTTGTTAAAGCCACTCAGTCTGTGGTACTTTGTTATGGCGGCCTCAGCAAACTCATACACCATGGTGTGAGAGTTGGGGACAAAAAGCAGTGCTGGTGAGAAGCTTGGGATTCTGACATCCTGGCCCTCCACCCTTGGCTGCATTCCTGTGAAGGGCAGTGGTAAAGATATTTTACCACGGGGTCCTGTGTGCTTATATTCTCAGACAGCAAGAAAGGGGGAGGGTGCACCCTATACTGTAGCTCTATCAGGAGCCAGGAACACGCAGAGAAACAGGATGAGTGGTGGAGGTCCTAAAGAGGAAAAGGAAGGTGGATGGGTCTATGGATGGAAAGGCGGACCTGGGGAACCACCAGCTTAGCCCAGAGCAGTGCCCCACCCCCGTACCTTCCCTCCATCCTCCACCCCCACTCCCACAGACATAAAAGTCAGGAGGTCTGTGCTCCATCCCCCGGCCCCACCAGACACCAGGGAGATTCAATTACATTTAGAGACACGATGTCTGCCTCCCCTGGATTAATTTCCGGATCCTGCCAAAGCTTGTCCTTATCTCTTTTTTTTCTCACTGAGAGTAAGAACCCTATAAAATCCTCTCTTTCAGGGACCAAGAAATGATCTAGGGCAAGGCTTACATAGGATCAGGTCCTTGTGTCTCTCTGGGCTCAAAACTTCCTTGTTTCCTCACATAGATTTGGGGGGGGGGAGCCCAAAGCATGACAATTTGCCTTGGAGCTCACACACCTCTTTTGAACTAAAAGGATGCATTCTGCCAAGGCAGTGGGTAGGAGGTTGCTGTCCTGGGGGCATGAGTTGCTTAAAGTCCCCAATATACCAGGCCCTCCACCATCCTGCTCTCACAGAGCTTTATAATAACAACAATAGTAACAACTATGGCAAGAGCTAGCACTTACAGAGTACTTACAAAGTGTTAGCCCTTTTGTATGGTATTATTTAATCCTCACAATGCCCTGTGAGATAGGACTGCCTATCGACCTATGAGGTAGGTGAACATTTTTATCCCCGTTTTGCAGATTGGTAAAGTGTGGTTTAGAGAAATTAACTTGGCCACAGTCATGCAGCAGATACGGAGAAAAACAAAAATCTCTTTGATGCTAACACCAATGTATTAACAAGTGTCTTAAAAATCAGGGTGTTAAGTAATGCCCAAATTTTGACAGGTGCTGTGAGTTTAAAAAAGGAAATCATTTAATGGAGTAAATATGATGTGCTCACAGTTTTCAGGCATTAACCCATGTAACCCGCACAGCAACCCTGAGACACAGGTATCTTTATCATCGCCACCACTTTCCAGAGAAAAAAAGTTGAAGCTTGCCAAGTCAGCCAGCAAGGAAGTGGAAGAGCTCAAGTTTGGACCAAGGTATCCTGAGTTCAGAACTCATATTCTAAGCACTCCACTCCATGAGCCGTCCTTTGGCTGATGGTCGCTGACTGAGCAGTGAGCTCAGAGTGTGAGGTAAGAGATGTGTGATGTGGGACAACCAGAGCTGTACGTTGTAACACGTACCCTGGGGTGTTGTTTTGGGGTCTGAGATAGCCCAACTCCAACGTAAGAAGTATGTCTCTCCTACGCAGCTCCAATTCCCCATCAGGCTCCACGGTGTTGGATTCCGCGGATGGTACAGTGTTTAATGTTCTTTCAAAGTGTGTTAGACCCTATCGCTCACGATTACTCCCAGGTGCAAAATTGTATGCACACACAGTTGCAACAGCAATTTACTCACTGTGAGCTCAATCAGCCAATTGTGAGCACAATTAGCTGCTCCCTGCTCATTTGGAAGGGGCTGGGGCTATGATTGCCTCTGCAATTAGCCAGTTGCGGGCAGCTCGGTTTGCTTGTGCAATCCTGCACCCTCAAACATGGAATGTGCAAAAGTGCCGCTTGCTCAGGAACTTTATACATCGGGCCCCAAACATCCAACCTGATGTCTACCCACCAGTCTCTCTCTATACGTGACCATCAGAGCCTGCTTCCTGGATCTGTATGGAGGCGGCAGCCTCGGGGAGAGAGAAGATGCAATGACGGAATTCAGATCTCGTGGAATGCTACACGAGCTGAGAAACAAATCTCTCCATATTTTGGCAGAGGAGGAAGAGAGAGGAGATGCTAACTTGGATTGGCATAGGGAAAGGTGTGTGCAGAGTTAGGAAGACCTACATATTAATAATTTGGGTCCAAGAGGGATCCATCCAAAATATTACCGGCTCAGAATGGGGATCTTTCTGCATTATCAGAATGACTTGTGTTGAGGAGTCATTAGAAAGTAAAAAATGGCTGGAATGAGGGAATCGAAATGTCATTTAAGTCACTGGTGCAGTCGATGATTTTCTTTTCCCTCCTCCTGCATCCTGCTTTAAAAAAAGAAGAACAAATCCTTCCACTAGAGTTGCGCAGATTCCTGAACACCTGTTCCTACTGAGGGAACCCCGGAAGGTTTTTATTGCAGCTGTCCATGAAATGAGCTGCAGTCTGATTGGATTTGTTCTAGTTTTCCTTCAGCTATGAGTTGATTAAAAAGAAAAGTTCACAGTATACTAAGTTAAATTCTGTTTCCTCAATAGGCCCTTCTACCTAGAAGCAAAACAGCTGTAGGTTTGTGAAAGAAATTAAAAGGAAAGGTAGCTCACTGTTTGGTACCAACCTCACTGTTTGGTTACCCCGCTGTCCCTGGAACTGCCTGTGAACTGAGGGGTACCTGATCACTCTCTCTAACTATTCTATACCTGTTAGAACAGTGCGGCATTCTTCGTAATAGCCCAAATGTGGAAACAACTCAAAGGTCCATCAACTGATGAATGGATAAACCAAATGTGGTATATTCATATAACAGAATATTATTCAGTCAGAAAAAGGAATGGAGTACATACAATACATGGTACAACATGGGCGAACTTTGAAAACATTACACAAAGTGAAAGAAGGAGGTCAAAAAATGCCACATGTCGTATGATTCCATTTATGTAAAGTATTCAGAAGAGGCAAATCCTAAGGGACAGGAAATAGATTAGTGGTTGCCACCAAAGGGAGGTAGGAATCAGGGGTGACTGATAATGAATTTGGGGTCCTTTTTGTGATGATGGCAATGTTCTGGGATTAGATAGCGGAATTAGATGACTGCATAACTTTTGAATATACTAAAACCATGTAATTATATACTTCAAAAGGTTGAATTTTATGGTATGTGAATTAGATCTCAATTAAAAACAACTATTAGATTTTTAAAAATTTGCCCTTTGGGAAATTGGGAATAGATTGAATGAGTATAAGGACATTCTTGCATTGCCCTATCCACAGGCCACTCAGAGAACTCCTGGGAAAGAGCCATAGCAGGGAAGAGAAAGCTCAAAGGTTATTTCTGATGCAGGCCACAAGCTGTTCATTCATTGATCGAAAATAATTATTGAACACCTACTGGATATCAGACTCTATATTAAGCACTGAGAGGAAAGACTGAATGCTTTTTTGGTCTAATATCAGGGTTAGGGTCTGTGTTTGGAGAGGCAAGAGGGGAATTTCAAATAAAGAAGTAGGCCACTTCCTGGGTCAATATTTCTAAGTGTTCATTCAAAATTTTGAGTCATATAAGACAACACATTCTTTGACCAGAAAGGAAAGCAAGGGTTTACAAAGAAAGTTTCCTGAGCAGCTACATTTTAGCCAGGATTAAGCCAAAAAAGTCAAGAATATAGTTTGGTTCTTAACCTTTCTTTTACTTAGTATACTGAACTTTTTATTCTGCAACTATACTTTTTATTCTTCAATATATTTGACATGATGTGGATTTTAAGTCATGCAAGCATGTCGATCAGATGGTGGATCAGCCATGAGGCATAAGTTAGGTACAAAGAAAGGTAAGAGTGCCCTAGTACTAACATCCACCTTCTCCCACTGAGTGGAAGCCCAAGGAGCTATATACGAAAAGAGCAATAATCAAGCCAAAAGCAAATATTCTGTTATTAACAGCTGGAAAAGTCAATACCCTCAGTTCTGTCCACCCTACCCCCCATCATTCTGAGACATACTTCTTAAAAGTGGTATCTATGTGCATTGTCTCCATTGCTTCATTTCACTCTCATTCACACTTGGATCTCATGTCTGACCCCATCCCTCAACCTGGTCTATATCTGGTTGCTTGTGCCAGAAACATGAGAATCCTGATGAAGTCCTCATCCCCACTGTTCATATACTTAGTTTCTACACGTATAATTCCATTCCTTCCATCTCCTAAATCTCTCCCAAACACATCTCCACTTTTGTCACTTTAATCCAGATGAATACCATCTTATCCTGGATGACCTCAGAGACCTCTTAGCTGTCTTGCTCCCATCCACAATTGCCCCATATCATAGCTGATCCAATCAAAACAATCAAATTCAATGCAGAGTGAAAAGCATGTAAAGACACTTAAAGCACATACAGACAACCTGACACTGAAGAAGTCCTCAGTATGTATTATCTACTATTTTTACCTCCAACCGATTAAAATAACCTAATCATGACAAGGCTAACACAACAAGGAGACTGTAGTATATGGGTCAATGTCATTTGTGACTAATGCTGCAACAATACTCAATGCTAATGAATAGAATTCTGTATTACAAGTATAATATTCTGTGACCAAATATGGTTTACTAAAAATACAGGGGTGATATTAACATTAAGAATGCTGAAAATACAGCACAGCACATCTTCCAGAATCCATTCCTAACAATCTTTCACTTTAGCTACCTGTAGACATCTCACCCTGCTAGCACGTATTGCAGTCCATTGAAATCATTCCCTTAAAGGAGAAAGAACCTCTTTGGATTAGAGATTGTAGCTTTTAAATAACGTGAAGAGAATAAAAATATTCATATACCTACTTCAAATCATTTCACAAGTTCTGCCTGTTTCCGATGCTATGAGTATCTCACTGTGATTTTAATATTTATAATTTGTATTGTCTGTACTTTGAACAGAAGATGACAATTCCATCGACTGCTTTCCTGAAGAAAGAGTGATCTGTTACAGTGCCAGAGGAAAAATGGGCTGTTTGGGTCACTCCATTGAAGACAATTCCTAAAGGCGTGTTGAAGGTAATTGTGACTTTATATGATTGTCGTGGCATTAGTCAAAATAGGAGAGGCTATGCTGTGATAACAAATTAATTTTAAAATAAATAAAGATGTACTTCCTGTTCAGGTTAGACATCCAACAGAAATCCACATATCACTCAGATTCCCAGGTTGACAGTTTCCGATATCTGGAGTGGCTGGCCACTGAGATCATCAAAAAAGGGTATGAGAGAACACTATGCTTTTAAAGACCAGGACTGAGAGTGGCTGGCTTTAGCTCTCAAACTTTGCTGCACCTTAGTATCATCAGGGGAACTTTAAAATTTTTTAATGTCCAATACCTATTAAGTCAGAATTTCTGGGACAGAGACTCATGCCACAGTATGTTTTAAACTTCTTTAGGTGATTCCAATGTGAGCTGAATTTAAGACTCAGTGTCTTATATCACTTCAGCTCACATTCCACTGGCCAGACCAAGTCACATGGCCCTGACCTAATACTAAAGCATCCTGGGAAATGTAGTCTTCCTATGTGCCCAAGAAGAGGAGATTGAAAGAGGAGTTGCCAAACTGACATCATTGTGTCTCACAAGCTTGTTTTTCCTGTTAACTCCAAAATATACCTCGCGCTCATATGATACCACTCTACTAATATCATAAAAGCCTGGTCTGGGGCAGGAGTTGTGGGATGGGGAGAAGTCGGTTGTTTTGACATTTTAGAAATACTTGCTTTTCATTCAGGTCTCACTCACATTTGAAGGACTATAATGCAGGGTCTCAGCTCCTGCTCCCCGCACAAGAACACAGGATATGGTGAGGCCAAAAAGGAACACCAACGGAGCTATAGATAGGAGAGTCATACCACTATATTCTCAATGGCAGCTGGTCGAGGCACAAAAGCAAACATCGGCCAGTACCCCAACGAGGGGTCTTCCTGCACCCAGTCTCGCTGGCGGCCGGGTGAGACACAGGAAATAGGATCAACACGATCTGCAATCCACAATCTGCTTGCTAACCCCACCTGGTAGCCGCAATCCTCCATCCACTTCTCTGCCAAACAACCATCCCCCAAGGCAGCAAAGGCAGTTATGTCAGTGGCCAATGGCTAACCAGCCACAGCTGATGACCATCTACCACCTGAGCCAGCACCTTTCCAAGTGAGGCCAAGAGCCTGAAAACTGTTCCCTGGGACTCTGTCCCCACCGGGACTCCCAGTGGAGTATTCTAATTTTTATTCTAAGAACACTGGGCAGCAAAGGAAGACTTTTAACCAAGGAACCAATGCTTACAACTATCCTATAAGTTCTATTGTTATACCCATTTCAAAGATCAAGAAGTATCTCAGAGGATCAGACTTCAATTCTGATGAGATTTTTAAACCATAAATTAGTTTAACTACTAATCCATTTTAAGGCAGATCTATATATCTCAAAGTCCAACCAATCACGAAGAAGTCAATAAAATACCTTTATCCTGATGTCCAGCAGCTGGGGGAGGATTTTGAAAGCATTTATTCCTCTGTTATGGCAAAAGATAGACGCTGGACAGCAGAACTCAATTTTTCACCTGTGGGTGGAGAAGAAAATGAACCAATGGTGAGGGACAGAGGGCAGGGCATACAATGAATTCACAGATCTCTTTTGATGTAAACACTTGCTCCCTCTAGTCCATTCTACAAATATCAGCCAACATAATATTTTTACATGCAAATCAATCATGCTTGCCTCCACGGAAAATGTCCCCATCTCACAATGAAATGCAAAGCTGTACTATGGTTTACAAGAGCCTATATGATCTGGCACCTGCTTCCCTTTCTAATCTCACATGGTCCTGTTTCTCACTCTCACCATAGACTCCGGTCACACTCATTCTGCTTCTTTGGTGGATCTAGTTAGTTCCTGCCCCAAGGTCTTTGCTCTTGCTGTCCCCTCTGCCTGGAGTCCTCTTCCCAAGCTTTTCATAAAGTTCATTGCTTCTCTCCATTACAGGGCTCAAATCAAATGCAACCTACTCAGAGATCTTCTTCCTGACTTTGCCACTTTAATTTCCCTCCCAGTCTGTCTATCTATTTAGCTCAGCCACGTCGGTTATATCAATGGCTAATGGCTAACTGGTTACAGCTGATGGCCAACTAGTCACAGCTGATGGCCCTCTACTACCCGAGCCAGCACCTTTCCATGTGAGGCCGAGAGCCTGGAAACTGCTCTCTGGGACTCTGTCCCCACACAGGCACTCACTGATATTCTCATCACATCAACGTATTTTATATTCTCAGTAACACTTGTCACTGTATCCAATTATCTTATTTACCCATTTATTTACACATCTACTGTGAATCATTTGCAGATATATCTTCAGTAAGTATGTATCTGGCACATAGAATGAACTTAATAAATAAATATCTGTTGAACAAATAAATGGCTTTCTGAAATGTATAACAGTTTCAGAGATCTGATGGGAAACTCAATAAAAGGAAATCATAAATATAACCCCTAACTATAATAAAATTCCTAAATATAAGCAATAAAATGAAAACTGGGGAAGGGGGAGAATAGGAGGTAGAAGGGCAGTGCTGTGGGGAAATCTGCAGGACAGGCACTTAGGAAAAGCAAGCAAGGTCAGACTTGGGGTTCCTTCAAAGATGTCTTTCTTTGCCTACAGGGGCTGGTTAAAGTCAAGAATGGTGAACTTAAGAAAAGAGAGCTGTTATTTTCAACTAAAGAAGCAGAAATGGAGGGTCAAAGAATTCGATCCAAAAAAAACACTGATATGAAAAAGGCAATCAGATTAAAACATGTGTTTCATGTTTTAAGATGTATCTTGCTCACCAATAAGATCAAACTGATCCTATTCTTTAGTTGGCAAGAGAAGAGAGCTGTAGGAGTAGTAGAAACCAAATAACCCCTCCCCCCCATGGAACCTAAACTCCCCTTGCTCGACCACGCTGTGTCTTCCGGGTTGGTTTTTCTCTGGCTTAGTTTTGAGCCCTCGGGGCTGAATTTAGATTGATATAGAACCCAAGAATGACAAGCCCAGAGCAGGGCTGCTGCCTGAGGTGACTTGGCTGTCAGAAGCCCCATCTCTGCCCACTGTTAAATAATGCTTGAAACAGCTCCTTTTTCAGACATAATTTCTCTTCTAATCACTTTCAGATTCTGCAGGGGAACTTTAAAAAGAGACCTCTTTCGTTTGACTTTGAAGCATGCTGTTTGTTTTTGGCTAACTGCAAATTAGCAGACATCTTAATTGTTGATGTTTGTTATTACAATTGTGTTTGGTGGTCTGTGCGGTTGCCTGGCAGAGTGAGAACAAATGCTCTATGCATAAAACTCGGGTCCTTAAACCGATTTGAGGAGTGGGTACCCCAGCAACAGTGTGGGTGCTATTCATGTCTCCAGCTCAGTTTCAACCATACTTTATCTTGGAAAACCCAAAGCACATTTGGCCCTGAGCACTTTTTCTCTTGATTTTTAATCTTGTGAGCAATTTAAAGGAAATTTAATCCATATGTTTCTGATTCATTTAAATCACAAAAACATTGGGTTTTGAGAGTTATTTGATGTCCAAATGCCTTTTGAGACTTTTTAATAAACTTTCCAAGTCTCACTGCTTTAAAAACACATACTCACGTTTTGCCAAGGGTGAGTTGATTCAGGCTCCAAAGGATTTAGATTGAATTTGAAATTCTGAACTCGTAAATTATGACCATGTTAAGATAAAGCCTGTGTCTACACAATACCCACGCAGCCCAATAGAAAGCCAAAACGCTAGGTTGTCATCCAGATGTTGCATAACTTCTAATGCGTGGCAAAGCCTCAGCGAAACATCCGGATGGTTTACTGACTTTTCCCCTCTTTATTCAGATGTTTGCTGTTACAGAGTTAAGGACGTGGGCAACAGCTGTCCATCCTGGCCCACTACGAGCACAGGATTTATTTTAACAGAGTTTCTATATTCCTATGTGGATTACAATGTTCACGGCATGGAGTGGGGATAAGGAAATACCTGCTTTTCTCTTGAAAAGAAGGTTGTATTGAGTAAGTTGCAAAATTTGGAGGGCTGAGAAAAGAAGGCTATCCAAATGTGTCTGAGCATTCCAGGAGGAGAGTGGAGAAGACAGGCAGAAGATCTGGGAATGCCATGTGTAAAATAAAGGCCACTTCCAGTCCTTTATGAGATAAAGAGAGAAATAATGAATGAACAACTAACTTCTATACAGACATTTCATGAGATAAGGAGACTAACAAATAATAAAGTAAAAATATTAACCATTTCTAACACTTATACAGATTATTCAACTACAATAATAATTATACTTAATTCATATGACAATTCTGATAAGACACATACTGTTGTAACGTTTTTTAGATGTTTACATTTAATCTTCCCAACCATGTGTGAGGTGGGTGTTGTTCTTCCTTTAAGGAAGACCATTTACTTAGTGGTCACTGAGAATAGCCAACAAGCTATACTCTCAACTAATGCAGGTAGATCAGTGACCCTCAACCGGGGACATTTTCGCATCTCAGGGGATATCTGGCAATGTCTGGAGACATTTGATTGTCACAACTGGGGGTAGGGGGAATGTTACTGGCATCTAGGGAATAACCAAGGATGTGTTATAGAACAGAAAAAGTTGGTCCACCTGGCGCTAGCAGAGCCAAACACTAAAGACCGGGAATTGCAGTGGAGAAATATTAGTGATTTTTATTGATATATGGCACCATCCAGGAGAACGGGAAGCTCATGCTCAAAAGCCCAAACTCCAAGGTGGTGAGTAGGTTCCAGATTATATAGGGCAAGATCTCAAGACACTGTGGGTTAGGGGTTTGGGGTCGTGCTGGGAGCTGATTCACTGGGGTGAGATCAAAGTAACGAATCATTTCCTCAGGTCTTGGGGACAGCTCTGAGGTCTTTTCCTGCATCTCTCTACTCGATCTCATGGGAAAGTAGCCAGGGGCTTGTTCCACCTTAGGGCTTAGGAACTGAAACATAACTTAGATCAAGATGTTATCTTTAGCCTGCCAGAGGTCTGGATGTGTGGCCATGAGTCAGGTCCCGGCTACTGTCTTCTGCTGCCTGGGTGTTGGCTGATTATCCCAGGGAAAGGCTAGGTCTCTGAGGGGGATATATAATATAATATAATATATTGCATATATATTATATTATATATGTATATATACACACGTATATATTATATATATGATATATATAATATATATGTAATGTACATATGTGTGTGTGTGTGTGTATATATATATATATATGTATGTATATATACAGAGAGAGAGAGAGAGAGAGAGAAATATAAATTCTGAAGCTAGGATTTAAAACTAAATGTAATCAAAGTCATAAGGACCCTCAGTTTCAGATGCTGTTTAACACCCAACAATGCACAAAACCAATCCCCACAACAAAGAATTAACCAGTGCCAAATGTCACTAGTGCTGAGGTTGAGGAACCCTGAGATAGAGAAAAGAGCGGCAAAAGCGTTTGACATTCAAGTCCTAGACTCTTGGCTATTGACTTTAAGCAGACTGGTATTGCAAACCTTTTCAATCGCTGGAGCACTGCGTATTACAGAACGAGAAAGTGTACTTGAGCAGTGGTTTCTAGCTGGAGTGCCCATCAGAATCACCTGGAGCAATTGCTAAAACACCAATCGCCGGGTCCACCCCCAGAGTTTCTGACTCAGTGGTCTGGGACGGGACCTGAGAATTTGGATGTCTAACAAGTGCGCAGATGCTGTTAGTACCACAGGTCCATGGACCACACCTTCAGAATCACTACCTTAGGGCATAAAGGCTGGTATATGAAGGTATGAGGGCCTCCTAATACTAAACACCAGAATTAGAAAGAATATGGGGGTCTGTCCCCGCAAAACTTAAAGCATGAAGAAGAGTAGTGGAATATGTGTTCTTTGCAGGCACCTCACTCTGCCCTTAAGAGGAGAGGAAATTAGCTGAGCTATGCCTAACCAAGTCTTGCTCCCAATTTGACCCATAGAAAAGGCTGTCGACCTCCTCTGGGGAGGGAAGAGGGGCTTGTGAAGGGGTAGGAGGATGGAACAGGCCAATTAGATCCATCACGTAGAATGAAATGTCAGTACTGGATTAGCACTGTCCCCCAAACATGTTGGGTTTGTCATTAGCGATTGAAAATACCCTTCCTGACCATGTGACCTGGATTAGGTCTGACCACCCTCACTAAGCCAGTCTCTAGCAACTCACCCAGTTTTGTTTTCACCATAGCATTTACTGTTATATGAAATTTAATGATATTTCATTGTCTTTCCCATTTCTTCCCCCATAGAATATAAAATTCATGAAAGTAGGGACTTCATATTTCTTTGTCATTGTGGTATCCTCAGCATGTAAAAGAATGCCTGGCATACAGTAGATATTCTATAAATATTTTTTAAATGAATGAGTGAATCTTGGCAAGAAGTGAGGCAAAATCTATAGTATCTCCTTTTTCCACAATAAATGAAATTCTTCCCTTTCGATGCCTCCTCCCCCCCCCCTCTCTCTCCTGCTTCCTGCCTTCCTTTTTCTCATTACCTCACTTTTCACACCCAGTTGTTCTCTTCTTCCCTTTTCTTTCCACAGGTCTTCACAGGCTCTGAGGTGTCAGAAAACTATAAATGTAAGTACTCAAGATAAGCTTAACTGGCCCAGGGCACAACCTTGGGCATTTCTTTGAAACTCACCTTACCAATTTCTGGGAAACACTATAAAATCAGAAAAAGAGAGAGAGAGAGAGAGAGAGAGAGAGAGAGAGAGAGAGAGAGAGAGAGAGAGAGAAAAGGAGGAAGGAAGGAAAGAAGGAAGGAAGGAAGGAAGGAAGGAAGGCAGCCATGCATAAACCTGAGGCACCCAGAAGTGACAACAATCATAGCAACAATACCAACCACAACAATAATATGGAAAACAACGACAAGAGTAGTAGCTAACACTGTCTCATCTGATCCCTACAACAACCCATCAGGTTAAATACAATTATTTCCCTCATTATTTAGAGGAAGAAATTGAGGCTCAGAGAGGTTTTGGAATTCTCCCAAGGATAAGTCACTGGTACATGGAAAAACTGGGTTTTGAATTCAGGCATCTGATTCCAAGGTCTGTGTTCTTAGCCAAAATAGGAGATCAATAAATAGTTGGTGATTGATTGATTGACTGATTGATTGATTCGAGCAGAATTCCAGGTTGAGGGTTGTCACCATCTGTCCTTATCTGTCGTTAGGTTGCCATGTGAAATGAAGATTATTTATCTTTCTGGAGCCAGTCTTTGTCACTGATCTTTCAGTAAATCTCCTGTCTAACCTGTCATATTAATGTTATTTTTGCCACTAAAAGTTTACTGAGTAACAAAGAAGTACTTGATTCCAATTACAACTCCAAAAAGAGAGCATCTCCATGGAATTCCACAGCTTTCAGATGCCTCCATGAAATTTCCAATGGAAGGAAAAAGACAATTCAGTTTAGAGTGATTGTCATCTTTATCATGTAGCTTCCCATGAAACCACACAGCAACAGGACCATTTGAGTTACAAAGTTAACTTTGCTTTTAATCTAGGTTTTCTAAGATTTCTATGAACCTGTGACCTGGGTTACCAGATTATGGCACAAGAAGTAAGGTCAGTCTTCCGGTAAGAGCAGTAGCAAAGATGACTGCAATGTGGACGTAGAGACCCCAATCTTGTCTTCATTAGATACTTGGCCTGACATGATTTGAATGGAGAAGACAGTCTTCCTTCAAATGTAAAGACTGCTGAAAGGATCTGCAACCTACCCCCTCCTTGCCCTGCCCACTTCCTGGTCATCTCTTCTCCATAGATCTTTCCTGGACCCTTGACTTCTTTCACTCTACCCATTGGTTCCCACTGTTTTTACTTACTCCCTTGCTTCCTTCCTTTCTTTCCTAACAGTCTTCCTCACACCATTTTCTGCATAACCCCACCGCCTAAGATCTTGTTAGCTCCAATTTCTCTTACTTGTTTTGTAAAACATAGCTGTATTGCTTGAATATTCTTAAAAGTTATGCCCTCTTTATTCTGTTTTGTTTTTCCCCACTGTTCTACCAGCTGCTCTCTGGATGATCTCACTCCGTTCTTTTTTTTCTTTCTTTCTTTATTTTTTTTTCAGCATTCAGCAAGTTGCTAAGAATCCCAGATTCCCATCTCCATCACAAATCTCTACGGTGAGCTGCAAACACCCAACACACACCAACTGGTCTCTCAAATGCACATATTGTTTGCATCACATTCAACTCACCTGCCCCTCTCATGCTGCTCTTTCTCTTCATTCTCCAAATCAGCCAATGGAACTGATATTTTGCTAGTCACTTGAGCCAAAATCTGAGGCTCACATTGATTTTTCCCTTTCACGCAATCCCAACTTCCTATCAGGCATCACACCCAGATGACTTGTCCTCATCCTCTCTCGAGCTTTCTCCTCTTCCCCATCCTTAGCACGACTACCTGAGAAGAGACCTCCATCACCTCCCCTCTGGATCGCTGCAGTTGTTTTCTAATGGATGGTCCTGATTGCAGTCCTGCTCTTCTCCCTCAAAGCCATTCTCAAAATGGTCATCAGAACACTTTCCCTGAAATAAGTCTTACCTTGATATTTGCCTGAAAGTTTTCAGTTGCTTCTTAAATTGTTTTACAAAACAAATTCCAAGCTACTTAACGTAGCATGGGACACTCTCCGTGGTTACCATGTTCAAACTACACAATCTCTTGCGTATGATTGTCCCATTGTTCATGCTCCAGCAAGACTGACCTTCCCAGAGTTCTCTGCATACTCCAGAGTACCCATACCTGAGTATCTTTGTTTATGTTCATTTCTTTACCAGGAGTACCCTTCTCTCCATTTTCCCCTTGGGTACATCCACAACTTTGGGGTTCAAGTACAGAGTCACCTCTTTCTAGAAGGCTTCTTTATGTACTTTCCTGCCAGTTAGGTTAAATGAACCCCCTCTGGTCTCCTATTATGTTCTATGCTTTTTTGGATCCCAGCATTCACCATCTGGTATCATAATTTTCTACCTATTTCTTATCTCCAAAATATAGTGAGCTGCTACAGGCAGACAATGTGCATTGATTTTTATATCCCCAGGCCTAGCATAATTGCCTTATGTCAAGAGCATGAATTTTGGAAACAGGAAAACCAGGATTTGAACCTTGGTTCTGCCACTAACTCACCATGTCAACGATGGTCTTTGCATTTCTAGGCTTCAGATTCCTCATACGTAAAGTGGAGATATGAACGATACTCAGCTCACTGTGTTATTGTAAGGGTTCAATGAGAAATGCATGCGATATAATTTATACAGTTCCTGGCACATGGTAAATATTAGATATTAAATGTTCAAAAAATGGTTCTTCTTATTACAATTGCAACAAGCATTTGAACGGAACTTCGGATGAATCTATTTAAAAGAGGAATGTCCTTCATGAGTAACAACGGTCTTGCTCTTTTGCACACCCATGGGGATGTCCTAACAGGTCACCATGAGCCTATGGGCACGCTAAGGCTCTGGCCCTCCTGCGAGAAACGACACAAAGAATGAGGCCCATTCAGGTCCCTGATGCAATGGGCCCTTTTCAAGGAGGACTCCCTGATTCCCACATCCAACATTGCCACCCCTGGCATTCATTCTCTCTTCTCAGCTTTGTTTCTTAATTGCACTGATCACCACCTGAAATTACATTCTTTGAAGTTAACTTTTTATCATCTACCTCCCCAGCTAGAAGGTCCTTAAAAGCAATGGCTTTGTTTCATTCTCTGCTGCCCCCCATAATTCATAGTAAATACCACCGGGTACCCACAGACAGGTACCCAATAATATTTCTTGAGTAAATGAATACATTAACATTGGTTAAACTTTTTGGTCTCAGGATTGTTTACATATTTAAAAAATATTGAAGACTCCAATACTTAGGTGGGTTATACATATTGATTTTAAACGATTTTAAACTTGGTCTCAAAGAGACTCAGTAATTTGAGAGAGGAGGCCACGCTGAAAAACTGAATGAGATGGTTCCTTCTGAGGCAGAAAAATTGGAACACGCAGGATAAACAAAAAGACCTTAGTAAGAAAGGAAGGTTCTCTCTCAAAAGAGATGCAATGGAAACAAAAGAAAGGCTTACTGTGGAAAAAAATTGTTACAGAATTTAAAATTTTAAAAGAAGATTTGAAAACCTGAAGCCTCACTCCTGAGATCTGAATTCATGTTTGAGAAAACCACTTAGAAGAAACATCTTAAATATCAGTGCTAACATAAACACAGAAGAATTAAATTTTTTGAAAGAGATTCGAGGATGAACCAATCAGAGATTTAGAGGACAGATCCAGGGCTCTTAATAACTAATCAGCCGGAGAATTGAAATGAGAACAGAAAATGGATAACAGAAAAGTAATAACCAAATAATAGAAGACATCGTGAATTGGAGCAGTTGTTGGTCCATTCATCACATTCAGAGTTCACTGAGCCCCAGAACTAAGGAAGAAAGACGTACGCTCTGGATATCTTGTGAGATTCCCAGACTTCAAAGATCAAGAGAGATCCTTACAAGTTTTCTGAAGGAAAACAAGATTATTAAATGATTTTCACCCATAGCCCTCAGGCTAAAGTAGCTTGGGGAGAAACAAATGTTAAACATTTAACTAGTGTCTCCTGAGTTGGCAGAGATTAGGGGTAAAAGATCAGACAGATAAGATTTAGGGAAGCAAAAGAAGCAGAGGGCTGGGGAAGAACAGTCAATTGCACAAAAGTTTATCTGTTCTTCCATGAGAGCAATAGAATCATTGGGGCGCTTTCCTGAGATAATCTGTGCCCTGGAGATCATGGCTCCCCATTTGAAAATCTTTGCTTCATGAGCCTCAGTCACATATGGGAGCATTGTCATTTGCGTTACCTTCAGTCATTTATTCACGCCACTTGTGTTCATTGTGTAGCTACTGAGACCCAGGCGTCAGGGCTAGGCTCTGGGGATGGAGCTGTGAACAGCACAGACCAGGTCCCTGCCCTTAGGGAGTGTATATTCTAACAGTGAAGACGAGTAAGCAAGTGAATAGATTAGCAGACAAGGTAACTGAAGGCTGAAATCAATGTTATCTAGGAAATAAACAGTGATGTGGAGCAGAGAATTGTAGGGCTATCCATATGGGGCAGGCTGGTCAGGGAAGCAGGTGACCTTACCCAGAATCCTGAAGAACAAGAATGAAGGAACGAAGGAAAGAGCAAGGGTCAAAGGTCTCCAGGCAGAAGGAACAGCAAGGGAAAGGGCAGAAACAAGGCAAGCTTTGCGTGTGTTTCAGAATAGAAACAGGATGGTTATGTTACAGGATTGTTAGAGTGGTTAGAGAGCAAGAGGGAAGTAGATGAACACAGAGAGAAGGACAGGGCCAAGATGATGTATTGAGTGGAAACAAGTCAAGATCCAGGCTGAGAGGGTCAGTTCCTGTGGGCCTGAGACCTTCATGGCTGGGGGAAGGGGTGTTGTCCCCTGGCTAGCTCTATTCTACATCAAGCCCAGGACAGGGTCCTGGGGTGGAAAACCCAGAAGTGGGGGTGGAGGCGTCCTGTGGTGGCTGTCATGCCTTGTGAAGCTGTCATCGTGGAACATTAGCATAAGAAAGGGAGGCCCCTTGTGTTGGGACTTGTCACCCTGCAATGACAGGGTGCACAAATGTGGGCAGGCACAGGAACAGAGGCCGTCAGCATCTGCGTTGACAATGTTGGGTACCACAACTGTCACTCTGCAGGGGCTGGCCCGCCCCCACTACCCACGCTGCCATTAGAAACAGCAGCTACTCCGCCACTGCTTTTATTTCCACACAATGAGTCAATAGTCACTTGGCAGGTCTTTGCTGAGAGACATGGGCGGGCATACTGCTGGCTCGGCCAGAAGAGACGGCCACAGCCCACCCGCCCTCCATGTGGATTTGGAGGCCCCTCTGCCTGCACCCCTAGGAAGCCTGGCCCTCTGTGCCCTGGGCTTAGACAAACCCACAGGAGGAAGTTCCTTGACTTTACCTCCCCCTTCCTGGTTTACCTTCTGAGACTAAAACCCACAGGCAAATAAATACCAAGTGAAATGGGACCAAAGATGATTTAAGAAATGGGTTTGTTTATAAAGGACACATTCCAATGACTCAAGAAATCAGGTTACATTTTTGTTTTGTTTTATGTCAAGACCTCCCTTTGCATCTGGACAACTGCTCTGTTTATAAGAAAAAGAAAACAAACAAACAAATAAACAAACAAAAAAAAAACTGGACCAGGGTGTCCAATACTCTATGAAGCTGCAAAAGTATAGAACAGAATAAAGATGGTTGGAGAGAACCAATAGTTCCTGCGCATTTTCTACAACCAACAAGAGCAACAGTAACAAAGAGACTCCTGAGATAAGATGGCTAGTCATCGCTCACGTTAGTTGCATGCCTACAAGGGAGACACTTGAATTTGTGTTCTCTCTTTGATGCTCACAAAAGCCTAGAAGGGAAAACAGGCACACTGCGGGGAAAGAACTTACTCCAGGTCGCAGTGAGTGGGTTGCAGAGCAGGGCTGTAACTCAGGCTGTCTGCCTCCGCACTCTGCTTCTCATTTAATCCTCAGGATGACCCAGTGAGCTAGGCGTTAAGGATGAAGACACTGAGATCAAGTGAGGGTAAGCGGCTGGTGCCAGGATTCAAACCAGACCTTGCTCTTTCACTTTTCCTGGCGGCCCCTTGAATCTTCACTTTATACTAGCGGCTTAAGACTCTGGTTTCCCTATGGCCAGCTTCTCACTTGGATCTTTCATTTTGTTGTGTATGCTTCTTCCAGATGTTTGACAATCCGCAGATTTCAGCTTTGGAATGAAGCAAAGTGCAAATGCAGGCAGGAACGGGAACTCCAGCTTAGCAGTCCTGTATCCACCCATTCTATGGGACTCCCTACTACGCAGAGGCTCACATTCCTCTTGTTCGCAAGACAGGGGCATTGAGGGAGAGGGAACACACAATTTTGTGCTTGCAAAATTTACAGAGTGGCAGAGGTAGCAGGCCCATGGGGACCACCCAATGCAAGCCCCTCATTTTACAGCTGAGGAAACAGGACCCCAAGGTTAAGTAACTGCCCTAAGGTTACACAACCTATTAACAGCAGAGCCCAGATGGGAATCCCCAGACCCCATTTTGGGCCTGAAGGAGCAAGCCGAGTGGAAAAACGTATGCAGATCCCAGCGTGGGCCTCCAGGGTCTGCGTGATGCCCATGAAAACCTCCCCTGAAGGCATTACCTCAACCTTGCTTCATGCCTGCTGCACCCAGCTGCAACACCCTGCCCAGTGCCAGCACTTCAGGGGTGTTCATTGAAGGGCTGCTACTGGTGGGTGTCTACAGAAGCTCATGGGTGTGGGGACTGACTGTGAGAGGCAGAGTCACGAAGGTAGCTTCCGGAACTCCTATTCCTGACAGCTTTAAGGTTCACAGCAGACCTTCAATAGCCAACAGCAGCCAATACAAATTGGATGCTTCTACAACCCAGCATATTATGATTTTCTCTAAAGGGGGGTTGGGGGGGACAGAGTATAGGAGCAAACAGATGTGAATTGAGTCACAGTGGGCTTTTATTTTTCTTTGCTCTTGGTAATTACAAGACTTCTCAGAGCCTTTAATATACAGATTAGCATCCTCAGAAGGAGAGAGGGTGGACAACATCTCCTGAATTGTTCTGACCGCGGAACCCCCTTTTTCCCTTCTAAATTCCACTTAAGGTTGTTTTGAGGACCACTTTTAGAGGATCCTGGACTGGACCAAGAGAACAGGTATATGGGCAGGTTGAGATTCAGGGGTCTTATAAGGGGCACAATTTCAGCCTACATACACTAGTATTTAGACTTACGGTAACACACACAACAATGACAACTAATGTCAGATCCAACCTGCTATGTGCTGGAGCCCCTGTGCACCTCTTACTCAGGCAGGGATGAGATGAGCCTGTAGCCACCGGCACTTTTTTCTGTGGAGTCCTCGGGTGGTGACCACAGCTGAAAGGGCCGGAGAATTCTGGGACAAACCGAGGGTACTTTGCTACAGCCACTGGATTCTGAGACAAGAGAATCTACCTACCATGTGCATAGCACTGGGGCTCCTAAAGATTAAGCAGAGCAGAGGCCCCTACAAAGACACCTCTACCCCTAAAACCTCACTCTTCTCCTTTTGCACCCCTAGCTTACTGAATGGGTGCTTCAGTTGCTATGAAGGTATTGCTGAAGACAAAACTGCAGCCCCTGACAAAAACCCCTGTACACGTCTGGAGAGCCATGTGTCTTCAAGCCAACGTGCAGAGGATGACACTGATCGTACTTTATAAGTCTGCACAGTTCTCTGGTTGTGCTAATGGCCTTTCTCTCCACAGGAATCTTCTCAGTCTGAGGCACTAGAAATCAGCCCACACTCGGCCTCCCACTCGCCCCTCAGCAGCAGCACGATGTGGTTAAGGAGAGGTCTTCAGCTAAACACCAGCAGGCTGTTATTTAAACTCCCTCTTGCTTCCAGTTCCCTGAAACATAGAATCAGAATTCTTCTAATGTAAGCGTTGCCCAGAGAATCAAGACATCAAGCAAAAACAAGAGGGGCAACAGCCATATCATCCCTGGAACGAAGCAGCTTGGAAACAGCGGGGGTGAGGGAGAAGGTACGCGTAAATTCAGCCTTGCCTTGTAACTTCTCACGAACTAGTTTTTTGCTCTCAGCAAGCCGGAAGGTGTCGAGGGCCAGGACTGTCTTATTTCTTGCTGTATCCCCACTGTGCCCCCATAGTGTCTTGAACACAGTAGGCATTCAATAAATATTTGTTTAATGATGGAGCCGAGATCCAAAGACAATTCATGCACAAGGCTCAGTCTGTTTAGCCCGGCACTTGATGCGGCAGTGGGAAGGAGAATGGAATGAGGGTAAAGCATGTGTCCAATTCAGTGACTCCTACTAATTAGAGTTACCTGGATATACTGGCATGTAGTCAAATGAGATTTCAAAAGATCAGACTTGGTTGCTCAGAATACACAGCTACACTAACAAGGCAAATACTCAGGTCCTCACATGTGTTCACAGGACTTATTCTGAGACCAGATCCTGCTTTCCCCAACCCAGTTCAGCAAGGGACACTGAGATCCTTTTCCAGAAGGTTCTGTTCTGATCTAGTCCTGATCAGGTTAAAATACAGAATTCATCTATTTCTCAAAGCTGATTCACATCATTAAATGGAGTCTGAAAATAGATTTGCCACCATAAAAGCTAGGTGGAGAGCTACTACTGTGAGCCGGCCATTCTCCCTTTGCCTCTCCAAACTCATTAAGTTGCCCTTCTCCACCTTCTTCTGTCCTCTGGAACACCGACCACTATGGACTACACCATTGGGGTCTCTGCTTTCTGGCATCCTGTGGGAGTTGGTCAATGGAAGGCACAAGCAGGTGACTTGAGAGTGATAGGAAGGTGAGACTGCAGTATTTATTCTCCCGGACCCCCTTCTGCGGGGCCATTGTGGAGTGGCAGCTGTGTTCCTACACCAAAAGCCACAACTCCACTTTGTTGATTCTCTGACAGCGACAGCTCTCTCTCTCTCATTGGCAGCCCACACACCTCCCCTCTTGCTTCTTCAGCCTAGGGGTACCATGCTTCCATCCACTGCTATTTTCTAGTACTTCTCCATCAGTGTTGGTTTTCCTTTACTCTGCTCACATTCCTATAACTAGTTCTTTAAACTCTCCCCAAACTCTCCCATCTGAGTATGCCACCTGTTTCCTATTAGGACCCTGACTGTATACAATGGAGCCATAGACGCATAGCCTTTATTTTTCACTCCATCATAGTTACACAGTCTATTTAACTGAGATTTTTTAAGTTCCTCCATTTTCCTACTGGAAATAGAACTTTATCTTACACGCTAACTCTCTCCCCTTCACCTACCAAACATTGGCCATCTCTGCACTCCAACACTGAATCTTATCAAGTGAGGTCCCAACTCCTGATTCTTTGAACCCATGACCCCGTGCTTGGCTGGCCTAAGCCATTATCCAATTCTTATGCTTCTGATGCTATGCTTTCCCCTCAGGTTGGAACTCTTTGTAACTGACATCTTTACACTATGAACCTTACAATCCAGGAACATAATAAATCTCTCTCTTAGATTTTTTTTTTATGACCTTCAGTGAAGTGTTATAATTTTTCCCTAAGGTATTGCATATTGTATTCCTAAGCCATTTACAGTTTTCATTTGCTGTTAAAAATAACGTGTATTTTACATTATAATTATCTATAATATATATGAACATTTTATTTGTGTACATTGATTTTATATATGGCAACATTACTGATCTCTCTTATTAGTAGGAATGATTATAAGTAGATTATCTCAGAACTTCTATGTAAACAATCATATTGTTTAAAAATGATAACATTTTTGTTTCTTCCTTTTTAACCCTTATATCTTTTATTTCTTTACAATGCTGGTTGAAGCTTCCAACATAGTGTTGGAAAAAGTGATGAGAACAGGCATTCATATTTTTCTCATAACCTTAAGGAAACTACTTCTATGTTAGTTCAATTAATTATGATGTCTGCTGTCATTTTTCAGAAAACATTCTTTATCAGGTTAAGGAATTATTTTCCTGATTAACCAAGAGGTATTTTTCTACCTCTTAACACAAAAGAAAATGTGAATTCGTTTATCAAATTTCATTTCTACATCAATTTTTATTAAAAATAATTTTTTCCTCTTGAATGTGTTAATGGGGTGAAACAGATTAAGAGACTCTCTCCAATTAAATACCCTTCAATACCTGGGGTATAATCTCCCTTGGTCATTTTGTCATATTAATTTATGCTCATCGCATTCACAGTCGACACAAAGCTTCAAGTGACAGTGAATGTGGTGAAGAACCAGAATTGACATCCAAGGATCGCCACCATTTTCCTTTTCAGTACTTGGCCAAAGAATGGGTATTTGGTACATAGTTGTTGAATGAATGAATGAATGAATGAACAAATGAGTTAAAATTGACAGGAATACTTCAATGGATTGGAAGAATGAACCAGATCTAATACAATAAAATGAGATGACAGAAATAAAAATTATTGCATCTAAGTCTCTAAGTCAGCTGTGAAAGTACGAGACTAAGGAAAACATGGCTGAGAAAATGTGAGTGAAACAGCTAAGGAACTGACGTTGATGGTAAGCTCACTGAGACGATCACATGAGGAATAGATTCACCTCGGGCTTCACTGACAGTGTCTACGGCTCTGTGGCTGTTCACGCCTTTATATTACTGTCTGTGCTGGCTAGAGGACTCCGGACCACTCCACTCACATTTCACAATCGCTCTCGCGGACACCCAGAATCCTCTGTGGGGGGAGAAGCATCTGGAAACCATGAAGTACCTGTTGCTGTTTTGCAGAGAGTTCTTAAGACTTAGGATCTTTTGGTAGCTTTATTGAAATAATTAGCACCATCAAGCCGAAGAGGAATTAGATACTGTTATAGAATTCCAAAAGGTCAATAAGAATACTTAACAGGGAAATTAGATTTGTCTAACATAATGAAAACCTCTCAGATAAGTGGAGTGCTTTGTCATGAACTGAGCCATACTACGAGGTGCTGACTTCATCTGTATTATATGTGCACTCTTCGTAGCTGGACGGCCATTTATCCAGGAAGTTACAGAGAAAAGGCACACTCAAGGCAGAGCTCTGAGAATGACCGTTCAGGCCCCTTCAATTTCCTAAATTGTGTGAACTCACAACTACTAGGTAGATACCGTCACGTAGCAACACACCACATGTGATACAAATCGACAAGCAAAAGTCATAATCAGCATGGACTCTGTAATGTCCCAACAATGGATGTTTAATAGATTTAGTAGCAAAAACTACTGCATCTAATTCAAAGGCATGATCTATCTGCTAGGTAATCACATTAGGAGTTTTACTCCAAACCATTTTCTGGGGCAGAGCTTAAAAACTTTCAGCCTGAGGGATATATTCAGCACACATAAATTTTGTTTGACTTTCATAGTGGTTTTGTGTGTTTGTGTGTGTGTGCAGGAAACATAAAGTGTGTATACAATACAACAGTACTAAAACTATTAACTATAGTCTGATAGTTCCAATCTCATCAGAAATACAAGCTTTGCATGTCCTCAGCAACCAATCAATGGGCTGATATAAATCTACTGTTGACAGCTAAGAGCGGCTTGATTAAAAAGGCTACTATTAGATATTCATTTTGCATATCAAATAAGCATAAGCTTATTCTGCAGCCAGATATGTTTTGGCTCTACCTGAAGTGGCTGGCTGGGGAGGAAAGAAAGGACTTCATTTTACGCTTCGATCGGTGTGTGTCTTAACTTCGAGAACAGCTGCACAGGCTAGAGACTTTCCACCTGCCTGTAAGATTTTTCTTCTGGAGACACAACCCCATCCAGAGAGGACTACCATTTCTGAAAACTTGAAGAGGCAACAGAATGTTTAGATGATTTTTATTATTGCACAACTATTTTTTTAAATACAAGAAATTTAGGAAAATGAAACCTCTTAGAATTCCCCAAATCTAATAAATCAGTTTTGTTTTGTCTTCCTTTCAAGTTCTTCTCTTAAGTAGTTGTAAGTTAATATAGCTTTAACTATGACATATGGGAATACATTTATATTATTTTCCCATTAAAATTATAACCTAAGTATGTTTCAATTTTCTGTTGTCTACAAAAGAGTTTTTATGAGTTTAAAGTAATTACTAGGCACTAAATCAGATGTTGGCAAACTTTTTCTTAAAGGGCTATTTAGTTTTAGGCTTTGCAAGGCCATGTGAGCTCAGTAACAAATACTCAACTCTGCTGTTGTAACATAAAAGCAGCCACATATAATATGTGAACAAACGGGCATGATTGTGTTTAATAAATCCTCATTTATAAAAAACATAGCATAGCATCAGAAGCATAAGAATTGGATAATGGTTTAGGCCAGCCACATGGCAAGCCCAAAGCCGTCGTTTCAACACCAAAAAGCATGATTCATAAAAGGGCAAAAAATCATAAATTGAACCTCATCAAAATTAAAATTTTATTCTGTGTAAGACCCCAATAAGATGATGAAAAGACAAGTTACAGACTGAGAGAAAATATTTAAAAACCACGTATCTGACAAAGGATTAACATCTAGAATATGTAAAGTACTCTCAAAAGAGCGAAACATAACAAGCCATCATTTAGAAAATAGGCAAAAGAAATGAACAGATATGTCACTGAAAAGGACACACAGTTGGCAAATAAGTACATTAAAAGATGGTCAACTTCATTGACCATTAGGAAAATGCAAACTGAAACCACAATGTAATATTACCACACACCTAGCAGAATGGGTAAAAAAAAAAACAAAAAAGAAAGTTTTTCAATTGTTATTCAGAACAGATACCGGCAAGGATGCAGACAGACCGGATCACGCATCTTTGCCTGGGAATGCAGAAAGGCACAGCCTCTTTCAAAACTAAACATGGCATGATCATATATCCTAGCAATTGCACTCTTGAGCATTTATTCCAGAAAATAAAAATTTATATTCTCACATAACCTGTATACGACTAATTATTATAGCTTTTTTCACAAGAGCAAAAATTTGGAATCAAACCAGATGACCTTCAATGGGTGAAAGGTTCAACAAACAGTGGTGCATCGATACTGTAAAATACTACTCAGCAATGAAAAGGAACAAATTATTGACCCATAGAGCAATTTGTATGAAATTCCAGAGTATCCTGCTGAGTGGAAAAAAAAATAAATCCTAATGGTTGTATATTACATGGTTCCATTCATATCACCTTCTTGAAATGACAAAATTATAGAAATTGAGGACTGGAGGTCACTAAGGATTAAGGATTGGAGGTGAGGTGGTTTGGGAGCAGGAAGGAAATAGACATGATCACAAAAAAGCAGCAAGATCCTTGTGGTAACTGAACTTTCCATGTTTTGCCTGGGTACGGATACACAAACCTACACATGTGATAAAAGTATATACAACTAAATACACACATAATAATATTGCGTACAACTCAATACACACACACGGCTCTGTACGCAATGGATAGTGCATTGGACTCCTACATACACACACACACACACACACACACACACACACACAGGGGTACGAGTGAAACTGAGGAAATCTGAACAAGGCTAGTGATGATAAGTATGTCAATATCTCGGCTGTGATGGTGCACTGTACTTTTGCCACCTCTTATCGCTGAGGAATCTGAGTAAAGAGTACATAGGATCGCTCTCTGTCATTGCTCAGAACTTCATATGCATGCACGATGATCTCAGAATTAGTTCAATTAAAAAGGGAGGAGAGGGGTGCCCAAAGAAATAGATCTTTGCTTCCAGCAACCAAGAGGCATGGATATGGGGATGGCACCAGGACACAATGACTTAAGGACCCTCAGCCGCTGATGAGCTGGCGAGACAAGTCTGTAATGGAGAAAGTGTGTTTCAAACAGTAAGCCTGTTAGTTCTCACTCTTCTCTTAAATCATGTGTCTTTTCAGTCTTCTGCTCCAAGGTAGAAATTTATCACTCGGGGACAGACATTAAACTTGGAAATTAAGTTTGGGAAGGAGAGAGGATTCTCTATATTCTTTTAACATATCAAGAACAAAATCTGGAGGAATCCAACGTAGAGTTTCTCTCTATATGGAGAAGCCAGGATCCCTGTCCTGAACAACTTCCTTTTACCCTCCTGAATTCACTCTGCACCTTCTCCTCTCTGCTGCGTGCCCCAGGGGACTGTCTAACTTATCGGGGACCCATCAGCCAGTTCCCTCAGCCTTGGCTTCTGGCTGGGTCCGGCCAATTGGAGGACAGCGGAGGAGCAGAAGATAGGAGGAGAATGAGGTTGGCTATCTGTTCTCTTAGCTCCCTCTCTCCCAGGGCTTCCTGAGTAGACTGTGTTCCTCTATCACCAGTCACAGCTCCTCTGAGACCTCCCTGTCCATGCAGTTGTCCTAGAAACTTCTGCTGACGGCTCCCTCCCTTTGCCCCTTCAGACCTGGAGTTGGTATCAGCTCTCCACTGTTGCTGGCCTCAGGATACTGCACTATTCCTTGTCATTACATTGAATCCATACCTTTGGAACTGGTCTCTTTGTTATACTATCTTCAAACTTCTCTTCTCTTGTTTGAAGGTGTCATCTCTTTCCTGCAGGGACTTTAAAAGATAAAATTTATCTTTCATACTAACTCAACTAGACCATAAGTCTTGTTGTCCTAAGGTAATAGGATGACTACATTTAGATTTGTATTTTATCTTGTGTCTCATTTAACCCTTACACTGGGGATCACAGTATACTCTCCATTTTACATGCTCAGAAGCAAGGAAACACCTAAAATTCACAACAAACAAATGGCAGAGCCAGGATATGAACCCTGATCTTTCTAGCTACCATACAAGCCTGCACACATTGTACTTCTCTGTAAAAACAGCAGATTCAGTAACTAAAATTACTATATGAGTCTGCTCTGGCCGCCATAACAAAATACCACAGACTGGGTGGCTTAAATAACAGAAAGTTGTTTCCCACAGGTCTGGAAGCTGGGAAGTCCAGATCAAGGTGCTGGCAAAGTAGGTTTCATTCTGAGGCTTCACCTCTTGGCTTGCAAGGGGCCACCATCTCTCTGTGGGCTCATATGACCTCTTTGGGTACAGGGAGAGCAAGCTCTCTCCTGTTTCTTCCTATAAGGGCATGAATTCCATCAGATTAAGGTTCCACCCTTATGACCTCATTTAACCTTAATTACCTCTGTAAAGGCTGCATCTCCAAATGCGGCCATACTTAGGATTAGATCTTCAACATGAATTTGGGGATAGGGGGAGCGGAAACAAACATTTATTTTGTAATAATTACCCAGGTTTAAACAACAAGGAATAACTAGAATGACTTTTTCCATTTTTAGAAGCTCAGAAAGCATAACTACTATAAAAGTTTCAACTCAAATTAAAGTCTCAAGTTCCCTTTCCTATGTTGGCAAGAAATCCAGTATTTTCGTCTTGGAGCTCTCCACTGTCCCCCTTCCCAATTTTCCCAACCCCAGGGGCTCAGCAGTCAAAGCAGCCCACAACTGAGTGGGGAGCCCTTTGGCGTGAGGTCAGTCTGTGATGCCCATTTCTTTTCATGGCCCCTCGGTGATGCTGTTGAAAGCTGGGTGACCTTCCACATTCCCAGGATGCTAACAATCCACTCCATGGCAGCACATCACAGGTTCAGAGGGAGGGCTGGGCACCATGGACATCCTTACCCTCCTGACCAGTCTGAAGGGAGGGAAATTCTCAATTTTCTGCTGACATTCTGCTAAAGTCACCAAAACGCAACCACAGAACGTGTCTGAACTTTGTATTGCTCCTCGAAATGAAAAAGGAAGTGGTTGAAGAAAGGATGGAATTAAAAGCAAATCAGGGAAAAAAAAAACACATCTGAAACAGCTGTGTCTTAGAAAGCAAACCTCCAAAGCATGGTTTTTATCTCCAATAGACCTACACCAAAATCCAAAAATGAGCATGACCTGGTCACAGATTTATTAAACTACAAAAGAGCACCTTGTTCTCCAAAACAGAAACATTGTAATTTTGTGGGTCAGATCTAACTTACACGTCAAAAGATTCTTGGTCCTCTTCCCATTCAGCAACCGAGGTATTAATCAATCAAACTCTCTCTCTTTCTCTCTCTGTCACGCACAAACTTCAAAAAATATTTCTTAACTCTGGGTGGCAGAAAGAGGAAATAGAATTACAGGCCTTCAATAAGAGATGAACCCCTTCCTGTCCAAAAACACCCATCTCTCTTCCATCACTCAATTATAAAATTGCACATCCATGAAGCATACCTAGAGCCCACCAGCCAAATGAAGATCAAGAGGCTTAGATAACACTTCTGAGTAACAATGTCGCTAGCTATGTGGAGACAAAGAAAGCCTTGTCTTTGTCTGTTACAAGCTCCCAGGTGAGTGAGGGTAACAGCATGGACACACAAAATCTAACATAGCAATTGATGAATCTAAAGACCTAAGTGATCTGGGGGACCAGAGGCAGGAGTTTCTAACTACCTGGTAGAAGTTGAGAAAGGCTCTTCAAAAGACATGTCTTAAAGGTAAGTATTAAAAGACGGATAGGAGCTCCTCTCCCATCAGAATCTTGTCTTTGAATGGCTTTACAAGTTTACTGAAATAAGCGCACACACATACACACACAAATAAGTATGAATTTAAATACATACATATAGACAAATAAAAATGAGTAATAAAGCCTCACCACACTAAACACATATGAAAGTTTATGTATCTCATAAAGGTAAAAGCTCTACTCTATGCTAATTATCCAACCCGTCATGGCACTTGGACCAGATAAAAATTTCTCCCAGGAGTCTTCATAAAGAAGACAGCATATACTATAATAAACACCATTTTACAGCACCATTAAAATGGATATCACTATAAGTTTCATAGATCTGTTTTTTATCAGAACCTCCAAAGGCCATTTATTGGAAGCAGATCTCCGGGGAACCACTGGTATGTCCAGGTTCCCAGCTTTCTATTGACCTAGTTTATTCCAAGAAAATGTTGTAGATTTGGAAGAAACGATGGATTGCAGACCCTCCAAGCCAGCAATTCTTTTTAAATATTACTTCTTTCCAGACACTGTGAAAGAAACTGAGGTCTGCGATCATTAGATCATACTCATCGGTCAATGCTAGTGAGGAAGTTACGTCACACTCTGAGGCAGCCCCGAGAACCGTAGACAGCCATGCAGGAGAGTGTGGAGAACATTTTGTGAAAATCAAGGGGGTGAGGAGGGATACGAGCTCCAACGGCGGAGCAGAATAGTCAAGAATCTGCTCGTATGGGCCAGATGAAAGAGGGTGAATATAATGTGATGGGAGGAGCAATGAGGGGAAAAAAATGTTATAGAGACGACCCAGGTACCTCTTCTTGCGGTAAACTATCCCCTACCACTTTTATCTAACCAACGGCAAGGAACTCATCAACTCCCAAACAGTCCAAAAGGCCATTTGCTTCACACGCATTTCCGGAGCACCTGCTGTCCATCACAAAGTACGCCAGTGACTAAGATACTGGAGGGGACAGATGGCCTAATATCTGCCCTTGAAAAATACACGTGACTTGGAACAAACACCTCGAAGGCTTGCCGCCTTTGTAGTTCCATTGTTAAGCATGGGCCAGAGCAGGGTGACCTGCCCACCTGGATGGAATTCCTAAGGTCTTCCACGGAGATCACAAGATGTCCCCAGATGCCCAGACATGTTCAAGAGTAGGCTGCGGATCCTTGTACACTGTGAGTAATAAAACCTTTCCACCAGGAAGACAGATGAAGGATTATGAGGTCAAGGAAAACATCTGCACCTGCCTCCCCAGTCCCAACCCTTACACTGATAAAGCCTGTCTCTAATTAATCATCTGTGCTGGTAAATGTCCACCGATCCTATTAAACAATGGGGCTCAGCGGAAGTGATGGGCCAGCATGGCTGCTAAGACCTCCCAACCCTCATTAATAAGTTTAATAGCGGCACCGAGATATCTCAGGGGGACAGTAGGTTATAGGCTGTGCCTTTCCTTGGGGTACAATTTCTTATTATTGCTCTGTGTGGAAGTAATGTATTTATTCCAAGTTAATTTTTTTTTCCTAAAGTCGGTTGCTTGTGCTCCTTAGGTGCTATCCTAAATTGACAAATTCTAGGCTTCTGGGGCTTGTCATCTGAAGGAAGGAAAATTAGAGAAGCCAGTAACCAATCTGTATTGTGTGAAGATTAACAGGCCTGCCCCCTCAGGTTAACCAGACCTACATGCAAATTGAATTGAAATGTCCGGAAAGTGTCTCTAATCACGCATGCTGTGATTATGAATCCTATGTTTATTTACTACTCTTTGAATCACCAAACACCAGGCAACTGGAAGAGACCCAGGTCAACAAAGCTGAAATGAACTGTTCTCCTGGCGAGGTGGCAGGGAACTGATTCACCGACCAAGTCCAGGTTGGCCACCCATCCCGAAAACCTTGCAAATGCTCTCTCCACCAGAGGGCCTGAGCTGCTTGACTTGCCCTGGTCCTAGGGATGGGCAGCTGTTCAAAGATAAACCCAAGAGGGGGTGGGATGTCAAGGGCATGGATGAATTATGTAAGCAGGGCTTGGATTGGCCCTTTCTGAAATATCAGGCCACAGATTTATTTCAAGGACCTCAGGGAAAAGAGCTCCCGAAAGTAGAAAGGCAGAGTGATGAATCATCACACAGTGAGATGGGAACCCGGAAGCGCAGCTCAGCTTAGTGTCCTCACCGGACCACTCTGGTGAATTCTGCATCCTCCCAGCCACCCTGTGTGCCCGTGTCTGTGTGTACACTCATCTTCACTTGGGTGTGCTGTGTGACGTCCGTGTGAGGGCGGGAATGACTCGGTGTGTGAGCTGAGCATGTGTGTCCCTGTCTATCTGAGGGGATATATGGTTTGTGTTCATTGTTTATGGACCACCAATGCCTAACTTCAAAGTTGGCTGTTTTAAAAATTAACCTGAGTCAATAGTCTGTGTCTCAAAATCCGTTTTCCTGAAGAAATAATGCTCCGCCCAGCCTCTAATTTTCTCAGAAGTTCATAACTTAACCTGAGGGGCAAAGCACTGAATCACACTATGGCTGGGCCCAATTATCATACAATTAGAATAGGATTCGATTAATACAGCATCCAGCTTTTAATGCCATGCTAAGTGGCTTGGACTTCATTATGTGGGTCAGTGGTTCCCAGACTTTTATTTCAAGAACCAAAAAAAAAATTGTTTGAAAGGATCAGGGGACTAGCATTTAGAGACCAACTTTTTATTTTGCCTAGTAAGGATTTTAACACACACACACACACAAAAAAAAAAAACAGCAGCAGCAGAAACAACAAAACAAGCTACTCTCATTATTTCTTGAAAGAAAGGACATTTTTAGCACCAAAATGTAGGAGGATATAAATTTTAGTTAAAAAAAAAAAAGGGAGGTAAGTACAGTTCTACAAATTTAATAGATTTACCTTTAAGAAAGGCTGACCACAAAAACACTACTCGTTCACCTTGTTTTGGCTGTGAACTTGTGAAACCCCTCACGGCCAAGTGTATTAATACTTAGACATGGCTTTGGGGGACTAATGGCTTCAGGGAACCCTAAGCAGTCCCATAGCCTGGATGGTGTTTTGTGGTAGGGAACAGACAGAAACACAATCACTTATTATGTTCTTGGATTCTGTGGGTCAGGATTTCACAGGGCATAGCAAGGCCGGGTTTGTTCTGCTCCACAGTCTCAGGGGTCTCAGACTCCAAGGCTGGGGGCTGGGGCCATCTGAAGTCTCGCTCATTCACGTGTCTGATGGTTGATGCTGGACATCAGCTGGATGACCTCAGTTTCTCATCTTGGTCCCTCCGTGTGGGCTAGTTTAAGCTCCTTCACAGCCCTGAGGCTGGGTTCCCAGGAGACCAAAATTGCATCTGTTTTATGACCTAGCCTTGGAAGTTATTTGCACTGTTACTATTGGTTAGAACTGTCGCGTACCCCTGTCTAGATTCAGGGAAGAGGGAACACAGATCCCATCTCTCAGTGAAAGAGTATACAGAAAAGGTGAGACAATTAAGTTCACAAACTTTCCACTGTGCGCTTACACAGTGGAAAGTTCGCGAACTTAATTGTCAGACCTTCGATATGGGGATGGGTGTTTGTGTGCAGCCATCTTTGAAAAATGCAATCTCCCATAGTGAAAGTCATTACCTCTCAATCTCTCTCTCAGTATCCCTCCCTCTCTCTCATATATATATATATATATATATATATATATATATATACATATATGCAAGTAAGCAAGATAAGGGAAAATTTGTTCTTCAACTTGGAGCATGGGTCTTCTGCACTGGGACTGCAACTCACCCTACTGGCTCTTCTGGGTCTCTAGCTTGCATTTGACAGATCATGGGGGTTGTCAGCCTCTAAAATAGTGTTAGCCAATTCCTATGATAGATAGATAGATGTAGAGACATATCCCCTATTGGTTGTTTCTCCTGAGAACCTAATACTGATTTACATATGCGTAAATCACGTGTATATGTGTATGTGCATACACACGTATCTCTCATAAACACGTACACACACACACACCACACCATAACTTTGCATTCAATCTGAGTGGGTCCATTGAGCCCCTGAAGGTCACTGTGAGCAACAAGATGGGAGTCCATCCCTGCCCACAGTGTTTCTTTGGGACCTAATAGTGCTGGTTTTCACATACAGTTGCTCCAGTTGCACTGCAGTGGGACAAGCACTGGACTCAAACTCACAGCCACACAGTCAAGTCCCAGGACCTCTGCTGCCTGCTTAGTGGTAGCACATGTGTCATGTAACCTCCCTAGGTTTGTGTTTGCTCATCAGTTAAATCGACATCATAGTATTTGTTTTACAGAATAGCAGTCCCTTCTTCCTTATTTTCTCTCTTGGCTTCTCTTCTCCATCCCCCCTTTCCCTACTCAGCAAGTATTTTGCAGCTGGTCCCAGTCTTGTTCTCCTCTGCCCACTCCTTTTCTCTCTGCCACAGACCTCACTGGCCACAGACCCTGCCCAGGAAATCATCTCTGGCTTTACTTTAAGGAAAGATGAGGCAGGATTTGAAGCCATGCCACCACCTCAAGCCCTGCACACTAGTTATGGACTACAGGGGAGGCAGCTGAGTAAAAATAAATGTTCAATTGCAGAACAGAGGTGGGAGGGGGTGGTTGTTAGAGGATTTGCTAAGCTTTACTTCTTGTAGTTCAGAGAACTAATTAGGATAAGCAGAGACACAGATAATGAGTTTGTTGAAAACGTGACCTGGGACAACCAAATCAATGCAGGCTGGGGTCCGGCGATAGCCCTCACAGGCTGTGTAAGTTACTTCCCCTCGCTAGGTCTCAGCTTTCTCCAAGTGAAGATAATGCCACTCTTATCACTGAGGGTTATTAGGAGGGAAAAAATGAGATTGTGCGTTGTCCTTGGCACAGCCTAACACAACGGTTCTCAAACCTCAGCATACGCCAGAGTCACCTGTAGGGTTGCTAAAACACAGACTCCTGGGTCTGACTCTCAGAGTTTCTGTTGATTAGGTTTACGCTGATCTCAGAGATTGTGCATCTCTCACAAGTTCCCAGGTAATGCTAATGCTGCTGATCTGGCACCACATTGTGAGAACCACTGGTCTAGTTGGTGTTCAGTGTTATGGCTCGTGTCACATTGTTGTCCACTGTGCTGCTGCTGCTGCTGATGACGGTGATGATGATGGTGTGATGGGGTGATCATGGCATAAATAATAAAGCAAAATATAAATTTGTTCTGCATAACTTGAGAAGGCATTTTAGTAAGCCCCATGTTATAGTCTGGCAACTATTGATGAACTCTTCTGTTGTACTTCAAATGTCAGACTTTACATTGGGTACAAGGCTCTTAGAATAATGAACTGTGTGTAAATGGTTCAGGCAGAATCCCTACGGACCATTAGTGGAGAGAAGGGATTTCTGCTGCGAGATGAACCGAACTGGGCAAAGAGTAAGGAGAACTGGGTTCTCTCTGGTTTTCAGGGATTTCCTTCACAAAACGGTAAGACTGGATTAAATTATCTCTAAGATCCAGCCCAGTTTTTCCATGCAGAGATTCTATAACTTATAATAATCTCAAGCAGACGAAGAACACACCAGTCTATCCCCAGGAAGCTACTTGTTCTTCAGCGCCCTTGGCCCAGGCCCCGGGGGACCTTAGCAGAGAATGTTTCCTTCCTTCCAAGACCAGCACCACTCAACTGTGGAAGCTTCTATGGAGCGTGAAGAAGCGGACTGTTTGTTGCCTGAGGGATGGGCAATTTCTTGCTCTCAACGTCTGTGAAAGGAGGCCACTGGCCTCTCTGAGACTGAGATGGGGAACCTGAGTTCAGTGCAATGTTTTTAGGAAATGACTTTATGAGCCTCACATCGAAAATGGAGGAAAGAGAGAGGCCTGGAGCCGTGTTCTTCCCTCCTCTCCCCCCAACCCCTCAGGCTGTATCCCAGTTGTGGGACTGTCCTGACGAGAAACTCCAGCCCCATGGCGTGATCCTTCCTGACAAGCAGTTCTGTTTTCTCTGTTGATTGTTTATTCTTGGGACAGAAACAGGAGACCAGCCCTCCTAGCTCCTTGAAAGAGAGGCCATTTGTAATTCATTTGTGAGGACCTGGCATGAGACCCGACACATAGTAATACTCGGCAAATATTTTCTGAGTGAGTGAATGAATGAATGACCATCCATCTTAAGAAGACATAGGTGTTGGATTTCCCTACTAATCTCCTAAATGTCTATGATAATAACGAATTTATAGTGAGTACTTTATATGCCTACAACTAGTTTAAGCACGTTCACTTTCAAAATAGCCATCTGTCTTGAGTACTGTTATCATCACCCCATTATACAGATGGGGAAACTGAGAGTTAAGATTATAATACTTAGTGAAAAAGTGGCAGGACAGAGATTTGAGGCCAGGCAGGCTGCTCTCTAGGGGTGCATTTTGGATGGCTCTCTAGCTTCCTTCCTAATATATGCAGGCCATCAAGCCACTAGTACACAATATTCTGGTCACTCTCGGGTCCCCAACTTCATGATCTCTTGCATGCTCCATGAATCTGCCTCTGACCAGAGTGAAACAGCATAAAGGAAAGGGGGCAGAAGAATGGAGACCCTGGCTACACAGCTGAGGTCTCAAGAACAATGGGACAGAGAAGGGACAATGACAACCCTTCAGTCCGTTGCTTTTTTGTTGTTGTTGTTTATCCTGCAAGGAGCTGTCATCATCATCCTCATGACAGTTCTCCTTAGCAGCAAGTTTCTGCCTTCACTCATCTTCCCTGCAAAGAAACCTCCCAGGAAAAGGCTTAATTTCCACATTATTTAATAGCTCTCTAGCAACTCCTACCAAGTCTCAGTAGACTCATTAGTCAAATGAGAATGAATTAACCCATTCAGATAGGCCTGGAAAAAGCATAACCCAAGATATACAAGACCACAGGTAAACAGGCTCATGCTTTAACAAAAATATAATCCTTTCCTTTACAGAACAACACTTACTTGGCAATATCTGTTTATTATAGGTCAGTTGATTCCTTAAAATAATAAAACAAGTCCAATTCCCAACAAAGCCATTAATAATAACATTAAATCTGAAAGCAGTGGCAAAAACAAAAATTCTCTGATCCAGCAGGCTTTTTTTTTTCTTTTTTAAAATCTGTGGTCTCTGAATGGCTAGGAAAATTTTAGTTCCCTCTTTAGCCCTTCTTCGTGCTCCTTTGATCAGCTTTTGCCTATGGCTCTCCCTTTTTGTACCCAGATACAGAGACGTGAGTCACCCTCATTCCACAGCAAAGTCCTAAAGATGGCTGCCCACAGCACCAAGTCAGGGCTACTGACTTCCCAGGATGGACTTTGTCTAATGTCAACCGAGAGAGCTAACCACTGGTCAGAATGCAACAAGATACTCATACCAAGCATCATAGGCTATTTCCTCATATCCATCATTTCTCCTGTTGATTCACCAGAGGTGGCTTTGGAGGTTGCCCTTCTGGTTGCTTTCTGAAGCCCAAACCCCTACATTCAATGTTTCCTCCTTAGTCCCCCACCAAAGGACAGCCTGCTCCTGGGTCTGCCTGGGGGAAAATTCCCTGAGGGGCTGCACATGTGGAGGCACTCTCAACAGAGATATAGAGACCCACTTAATCACCGTGTGCTAATCTGCCTTCCTCAAAGTGTGGCTATTCTAAGCAATGACTGTAACCAGGGTCTAGACAAGGGATAAGATGTTTTTTTAATGTTTTTTCCTTCCCAGGGCATAGACAAAAATGAAAGTAGCTACCCAAAGGCAAGTGACTTATGGTTTAGCCAACAATATCTAATTCCAAAGATACTTCAAATCTAGTTTAAGCACATTCACCCTCTAGTTGGGTGTCAAATCAAACGGGCTTTCTCCATACAAGGGTATCTGGAGAATTTAACTATTTCTCCATTGAGCTAAATATCTTGATTCCTAGCCCCACCCACAGAGACCTTGTTCTAGGATGCAGCGTCCACATTGGTATTTTCAAGATTCCCAACTGACCGTAACGTGTGTCTTGGATTGAGAACCACTATCTATTGGTCCTGACTTTGCTGGATGCTCACCTAGCCCAATTACCACACCTGCAAAGAACACACCTCTCTTCTGTCTAAAAATGGGTTGTCATTTACTTCTTTCCCATGAGCATTGAAAACTGGATCTTCAAACTCTAGTGCCTTCAGAAAAATCTCTGAGACACTAATGCGTTAGCCAATTTGTACATCAGATGATGCCAGATGCCCTCCTAGATTAGGGCATCTCGTCACATCCTTTATCCATTGGTACAGGCCTTGAATTCTGACTCTCCCGGGGTCAAACCTAGGCCAGGAAGTGCTGCGCATTTATGTAATGAATGGGGGTGGGGGAGGTGTGTTGTCATCATTCAGCAAACAGAAAATATTTTTTCCACCCATTTTCTTCCTGGGCAGGAGGACATAGAGATAAACAAGACAGGTAGGTAGGGACCAGATGAAGAAACAGGCCTTGTGATAGATGCTCAGTTTCATTCTGAAGTCAAGGAGATGGCACTGATGGGTTTTAGTTGGGGTGAGGAATGACATGATACGATTTTTATTTTACAAAGGTCACCAGGCTGTAGTGTGGAGACTGGAGAAGACGCCAGGGGAAGGGAAAGGGGGAAAGATGTTTGGATTTGAGGGGCCAATAGATGGTTATTGAAGCCACTTTAGCAAGAGAGTCAAGTATCCTGAACAAAGGATACAGCTGTCTAGAGTAAGATTTTTGGATAAAATATTTAAGAAGGGAGAGTGGCAGGATTTGGTGATGAATGTGTACTTGGGCCAAGGAAATAGAAGAGAAGGCCAGCTTCCTGGCTGAAGGAACTACGGTGAGTGGGTGATAAGGTTCATCAGAGGGGAGAACACAAGAGTAGAGGAACAGGTTTCTGAGTGAAACACCGAGCTCTATTTTGAACTTACTGAGAATGAAGTGCTAAGGGACATTTGTAGTAGGACACTGAGCCTATTTCAAAGTCTCAGCACACAATCCACTCACTCACTCAAAACCTTGGCTTCAGCTGTGATGGTAGATTCACTGTCTTTGTCACCAAGGGAACAGAATTTGTTCTAAGTCTAAAGCAACATTGGAAAATGTCAATGAAGGGGGAAAAAGATGTGCCACCTCACATCCATTAAAATGGCTACCTTTTAAAACAAAACAAAACAGAAAATAACAAGTGTTGGCAAAGATGTGGAGAAACTGTGCACTGCAGGTGGGAATGTAACGTGGTGCAGCTGCTGTGAAACACAGTACGGAGAGTCCTCAAAAAATTAAACATGTCATTACTGTATGATGCAGCAATTCCTCTTCTGGGTATATATCCAAAAAAAGTAAAATCAGGGACTCAAAGAGATATTTGTACATCCATTTTCACAGCAGTATTATTCACAACAGCCAACAGGTGGAAGGAACTCATGTGTATTTTGATGAAAGAATGGGTAAACAAAATGTGGTATATACACACAGTGGAGTATTATTCAGCCTTTAAAGAGGAAGGAAATTCTGACAAGTGCTGCAACATGCATGAACTATGAGGACATTATCCTAAGTAAAATAAGCCAGTCACAAAGGACAAATACTGACATGAAGTGCCTGGAGCAGTCAAATTCATAGAGACAGGAAGTAGGGCCTGGAGAAAGGGGTAAAGGGGAGCTAGAGTCGAATGAGGAGAGTGTCAGTTTTCCGAGATGAAAAGAGTTATGTGGTTGGATGAGGTAATGGGCACAACATTGTGAATGTATCTGATGCCACTAAACTATACACTTAAAAATGGTTAAGACAGTAAACTTTGTCATGTGTATTTTACCACCATTTTTAAAAAAGAAATAAATGTGGAAATGGATTGTTCCCATTAAGTCTCTGTTCTTTAGTATTGTTAATTCCCTGCCAACCAGGCCACTAGGTTATACCAATCATTGTTTTAATGAGAGAAACTGTTCCCAAATTTTCTGTGATGATGGAAGACTGGCCAATGGCTGACTTCACCACCCTCCCATAACTTGTTAGAAACTGAAGGAATAATTGCTTTATATGTTCAGACTGACCAATGACTTACGATGGACTCTAGACCAGGTTGAATGGCAGCCTCCCATTTCTGCAGAAATGGTAGAACTCACCCCACACTGAAAAAATGGAACTTTCCAGGCTTGAGGATCATAGATCCAAGTACCACCTCTCCATCAGAGCCTGAGCACCTGAGATCCCAGTGTGGTCCACACTATAGAAATACGGGAAAGGGCAACTTACAATGAGGTGGCCACAGCAAGAACAAGGGGTGTTAGATGAGACCCTAGTAGTCTGCCAAGGGACCCTCAAGGTGAGAACCTCTCAGCTAATGTGAATGTTAGTTTCACCAGAACAGGTGTCCTCTCATTTAAGTGATGGGTAATCACAATGATCACTTTTGCCCTAGAAAATATTGAGAAAATGTCAGTCTCTATCGTTAGGGGAGAAAAAAATTATAACTCAACTAAGATCTGAACTCCATGGGTGTAAGGAAAGAAAACTCAAGCTTTGGAGTCCACAAATGTGTGTGTCTGTGTGTCTGTGTATATCTTTGTATACACACACATCTCTGAAGCACAGGGAAGATATTTGGGGTAAAGATGGAGACTTTGGAGACAGAAGGGGAAATGGCATAAGGAGGGAGAATCACTTGAGGAGGGTACGTTAAGTGAGAAGGTCCAAAGCACAACTCTAAGGAGTCACAACACTCAGGGGAAGACAGGAGAACAGGCATTTACACAAGACTCTGAAAAGGAGCAGGCAGTGGAATGGGAAGAAAACAAGGGACCATGTGTTGTATTAGGTTGGTGCAAAAGTAACTGCGGTTTAAAAGGTTAAAAATAATTGCAAAAACCGCAATTACTTTTGCACCAACCTAATATTAGTTTGCTAGGACTGCTACAATCAAGTGCACCCTGGGTGACTTAACCAACAGAAATGGATTGCCTCCCAGTTCCAGCAGCTAGAAGTCCCAAATCAAGGTCTCTGTCAACAGGTTCCTTAAAAAGCCTAGGAGTGATGGATCTATTCCATGATTTTCCCCAGCAGCAGGTGGTTTGCTGGCAATCTTTGACTTGTAGCCTAATTACCCCAATCTCTGCCTCCATCTTCACGTGGTATTCTCCCTGTCCATGTTCCTGTCTTCAAATTTCCCCTTGTTGTAAAGACATGAGTCATATTGGATTAGGAGCTACCTCATCTTCCATCTCATGTCTTAGATCATGATGTCTGCAGTAACTCCATTTCCAAATATGGTAACATTCTGAGGTACAGGAGGTGAGGGTTTCCACATACAAATTTGAAGGGGACATACTTCAACCCGTAACAGGAGTTATGGAACTCATCTGGGGTGTCTTTTTCCAAAATGACAGAGTGTTGAAATGTTTCCGTGCCACTGAGATGTCATCTAAGATAAAGATGATACGGTCCTGCTGAAGATCACAGCCCCTTGTCAACCTGCTCTGACTCCTCGTTTAACTCATCTGATTTCAAACCTTAAAATGTAATAATACACCAGGTGGAAAACTTTTTTTTTCCACAAGAACTATGCTAATTTCTGGGCTCCAGTCCTTAGTAATATGCTCTCCTTAAACCAACTCTTCTGCTATGATCATGACAGTCACACATTTGTTGACCCCCAACTATGTGGCATTTTCTATTGGAAGGATTCAAGCATGGTCTATTCTACTTTTAAGAAGAGCTTTCCTCTGTTTTTCCCCAAACCACAGGCCAATGTACCAACAAAACTTTATGCTGCCCTCCTTTTTAACAATATATTATATCTGGTTTCACAAAGGCCTACAGGAATGACCGTTCCACTATTGATCATTGTTACACTCTGTCATCTTACAGAGAAATCCATCAGGAATAATGGAAAACTGTTTACAGCTTTTATTGACCATTCATTGGCCTTTGACTGTGAACAGGAACCAGCTATGGGTTAAGCTTCATAAACTCCATATAGACTTTCAGTAGTTGAAGCTCATGTAAAACTTGCATTTTAATACCGCGGTAAGATTGGCAGGTCTCGGGCACGCCAGAAAACAATTCTGAGCTGTATGAAACAAGGTTTATGTCCTGCTCCCCATCATAAATGGCTGGAAGTTGCTTTTAGATAATATGTTCCCTTGCCACAATAACTAGAAAAGCAGTGTCATATTATGTACTGGCTAAATGGTTGTCATCATCAGTAGATATATGTGGCCAATCCATGCATACAACTCAGTATTTATTGCAGTCCCACTATGTGCTGGCATAGTGGTAGGCTCTGGGGATGCAATAATTAACAAGACAGGCACCACACCTCCCTCACTGCACTGTCTGTGTTGGGAGGAAGACAGACAAGTAACTAGCCAATAAAAATAGAGTATGGTAAGTACTTTTGCCAGGATCCACACTGGTGCTTCAAAAGAGCATTTTGGTAAATGCCACCACCACCTGCCCAGTTGTTTCATTATAAATCTGGGAGGCTTCTTGTGTTCTTTCTCCTCCCTTTCTGTCAGCTTCCCATCGATCACTAAATCCTGTCAATTCCAGCTCTTAAATACCATGTTTCCCTGAAAATCAGGCCTAGCTGGACAATCAGCTCTAATGCGTCTTTTGGAGCAAAAATTAATATGAGACCTGGTCTTATTTTACTATAAGACTGAGTAAAATAATATAATATAATATAATATAATATAATATAATATAATGTAATGTAATGTAATGTAATATAGTATAATATAATATAATATAATACCAGGTCTTATATTAATATTTGCTCCAAAAGACTCTTATTTCGGGTATCTCTCAAAAGCTGAATGTGTTTTCTAGATGCTACTACTTCACTTCAAACAATGTTCCATAAATATCAGTTCTATTCATTTTGACTTCTGATATGAGCTGGAGACTTTGTGCATTAATTTGCTAATTTAATCACTCCTCACCCAATACAGCATTATTGAGCACATACTATGTACTAGGCACAGGAGAGGCAATTACAAAGAAGGCATACAAGATCCCCGATCACAGATACACATATAAAATCCCCAATGGACCACAATGCCACCAAATCAACCAATGGAAAATTTAATTGAAAAGCTAATTTAAGTAAGTTTGCTTCATGTGCTGCTCTCAACATGCAACCCTGGGCCTCTCAGCTGATGCTGCTACCGCTTAAATTTGTCAGAATGGCTTTAGTTGTTCTTTTCTTCAATTCTTTATGTTCCTGTCCCACTTGGATTTATGCTCTTCAATATCATTTATTCTGCTAACTGACTTCAGCCTTTGAGGATCCCAAGAATTAATGTCAAAATCTGAAGGGCAAAACTCTGCCTGGCCTGGTTCAGGAGGTGGCCACTGTGGCTTTCCTGGTGATAAATGTGACACGTGATAGATATAAGGTGCCGCTTAAATCCAGGACTCACAGCAATCACAGAGAAGAAATAAGATATGTCACTAGGTAAAGGATGGCAAACACCTGGCTTGTTTAGAGCTGGTCCTGTCCCCATGTCAGACATAACTAACTGATCCCAGATCTCTTTTCCTGCTGACCCCAGGCATGACCTTAGGCTTTTCTCTTAACACAGCACTCGAGCAGCCACTACCAATCAATCAGGCTTGGGGCCTGAGATAAAATTTGTCATCTCTGCTTGGAAAACCTGGATGGAAACAGCAGCTTCCTAGTCAGCCCCAGGAGTGTATCCTCCCCCAAATTCCACATGATCATCAACGGGTGATTCTTCCTGTCCTGCTTGAGAAACAGGCCCAGGCTGAACCAATCCCTCTGTCCAGGGGTGTGGGGTACTCTACTGGCCAGCCCAAGGAAAAGGATCATGATTCTTGATTAAAATCCCCACCACAGCCCCCACGGAATAGGAGAGGGGTGTTGACCAACAGACGGAGACATGGGGTACACCAGATAATCAGGGGCACAAAAAGAATGCAAAGAAGATGGGAGAAAGAAGAGCTCTTTTCTGAGTAGGGGGCCTCAGAAAAGGCTTCAGGGAGGCTGGACATTTGAGACCAGGGTGGATAGAAACATACGGCTTCCCAGTTCGGAGACAGGAGGGAGTGTAAGAGGCTGACACAGACTAAGTGATGTCCATGGGGAAACTAAACCATCATTGATTTCCCACATTCACAGACTCTGTCCTGCCCATCTATATTCTCATCATTTGCCTAGGACTGAACCGTCGGAGTTGGCTGCAGTAATCACACGTGAGTTATTTTAGTAAAGATCACACTCACTTAATTCGTATGATTGGGAAATTAGCAATTACCTTTTCTGATCTCAAAGATTATTCAAAACACAAAATATTCTCAGAATGAAATTGGAATAAAAGTGGCATGCTTTTAGGTATAAATTAAAGTGCAGCTGCATAGTGCCTCTAATAACACGGTGTAGACATTTATAGTAATAGGTCACTCACTCCAATGTGGACTACAGTGTTTGCTTGAGGTACTCATCTCTCTCTCTCTCTCTCTCTCTCTCTCTCTCTCTCTCTCTCTCTCTCTCTCTTTCACACACACACACACACACACACACACGCACACATTCTCTTTGCCCTTTGAACTGGAACAGTGATCTGTTCTCTGTGATTAAATTAGTGTAAGTAATAAGATATCATAGATTTGATTGATTTCCCTGGCAATGGTTATTAACCAGCCCAATTCAGAGCCAAGCAGGACCATTATTCTAAACATTGATTTTTGAACAGGCATGCAGGGGAAGGAAATTCTCAGCTACAGAGATATTCCATAAGGAATTATCAGATAGGATGATATATCGTGAGCATGCTCCGACATGGCAATGAACCCCCGGCATCCTCAGATACCAAGATATACAGATGGGAGAGCCAACAGGAGGACTGAGCAATGTTGTGAATACACTTTTGCAATATTTTCAGGGAATCCTTAGACACACCATCCAATGTAAGAGATGAGAACTGTATTGTATGCCAATCGTTGTATTTAATCCAACAAATGTACACTTAACTTTCCTGAACTATATTTGCTAGAGGCTCGGGAGACAGAAAGGAAACAGGGCCTCTACCTTTAAGGAGCTCACAGCCAACATAGTGTGTTCCTTAAGGAAGCTTGGAAATGCCCTTTCCTCAGAAAGGATGAATGCACGTACTTGGGCTGTGGCTACTGGATCAGAAGGTCCTCCTTTGCAGATAGGCTCCCATCTTTCCACAGAGTCATACATCAGATAAAAGATATTGACAGAAGTGTGGGGCATCTCTTTGATAACATACAAGGTGCACAGAGCTGTAAATCATAGCATGACCATCTCTGAGTTCTAGTGAAAAATAAATCTGTTAAATAAATGGAAAGTCTTCTTCCCATTGTCCAAACTCCTCTGGCTTCTTCTGTCCACCAAGCAGAGAGGAAGAGAATTGGGAAATGCTTCTGTGTGGCTCTCTTCAAAAGGGTCCACACCATGGCCAACAGCCAGAGGAAAACCGAGTGCTTTCACCCAAATCCATACATTGAAACATGTTTCAGTTTCATATGTAGTTTTACTTCCTGTGCTAAGGACACCAAGCTCAAAGAGAGTAGAATTTGAAACAATAGGCTCTGGAATCAGACTTTTCTGTGTTTGAATCCTGGGTCAAACACATTCTAGGACATATTAATTAAACTCATCAGATCTCAGTTTCCCTATCAACCCCATTGGAGTTAACGATAGCAATGACCTCATATGTTTATAAGGGTGGACAAGATAATACTTGCATGTATATTGCTTACCCCAGTGTCTGGTACACAATGGTACTCAAAAACTGACATAATTTTTGGTCTTGACCATTTGTCCTAAAGAAGAAAAGATATGAAATGAACGATAGCCTTACAAGGCAATAAATGAATCACAGCTTTCTTTCTTCTTCTCTTGCTCCTTCTGACTCCAGAAGCACAACCAAGATCAATGAGAGAATGTGCATGGAAACACGTTAGGAAGTTCAGTGTTAGGAAGCACATTTTAGCCATCAGAGCTATGCCACATTACAATGGGCTGCACTGAGAGGTAATGGGTTCCCTGTTGCTAGAAGTGCTCAAGCAAAAGAATGAGGACCCACTGTAGTTTCAGGGATTTCTGTCCTGTGCTTAAGAGTGAATTGGTTTGTCTTGTTCTTTTGTTGACAAACAAATGAGAAACATAAACTCATAGACACAGACAATAGTTTAGTGGTTACCAGAGGGCAAGGGGCGTGGGGGGAGGGAGATGAGGGTAAGGCGGATCAATTATATGGTGATGGAAGGAGAACTGACTCTGGGTGGTGAACACACAGTGGGATTTATAGATGATGTAATACAGAATTGTACACCTGAAATCTATGTAATTTCACTAACAATTGTCACCCCAATAATTTTTTTAAAAAAATGTTTAAAAAAAAAGAGTGAATTGGACCATATACATGTACCTGCTGGTTCTCTTCTAATTTATTTGTCTATAATTCAATGACATAGAATATAAATGCTTTGCTCTGGCCACCCAAGGAATAAAGCTAAAGAAAGAAAAGAAATAGAAGTGAGACTGTGGGAAAACGACAGTTCTATTTGTTTCACCTCTTACCATCAACACCCAGAACCACCAGAGAGCTGGTAAAGAGGAAGCATTCAGTGACTCTTAATTAAGCCAAAAATAAAGAGAGTGCAAATAGAATTAGTGGATATTGATGTTTCAGGTTTTTCAGAATGCAAAGATCTTGAGTTTCCTGAAAACAAAATCCACAGACATCTTCTCTGGACCTGCTCTGTTACTGTTCATAGGAGCCACACATACCCCCACCTCTACCTCATGCTTTAGAATTGCAAATGAGATGCATTACAGTTTTTAAAATGTGTGTGTGTGTGTTTGTGCGTGTGTGCGTGTGTAAGGTTGATGTGCCTATGGGACTTTTCCGAGTCCCATATTTGTCTGAATGCCATTGATTTTTTGCCTAATTGTTATTCACTATGCTAATTTCCCCCACAAATCTCATATTCTATTGATCAAAAAGTAATAAACTCTCCAACAAACAAAACAAGCATTATTGCAATGTTGGGAAAACATCAGTTAATATCAATACCATATTTACAATTATCTTTAACCCAAATTTTACCCATGATGCAGTGATAAGCAGCCTCAGAGACCTACAGGCTAATGGAGCACGTGAAAAATCCGATTTGCTTCTTTCTAACACATCAAGGGGGAGACAAGCACAACCAAGAAATACCTGAAGATGTCCAATATGGAACTGATGGCTAGAATACATGTCATTATCCCAGGGGTAAAAATCTACCACCTGCTCTCTTTTTCTTCTTCCTGTTTCTCTCTTCAATTTCAGGCACTTTGTTAATCATTGTAGAAATTATAAAGGTGAACAAAGTCATCTTTTACTGTGCTCAAAACTTAATGTTTCCTTGAAAGGAAAAATATGTAACTATTTACTAAGAGCTTATAGCATTGTTGATTTGACTTACTCATTATAAGTCACCAGGCCACCAAAGTTGGTGTCATTCTTTTGTCTGTTCAACATTGTTTCCTCTGAGATGCCAACAACATCGTCCTTCTTTGGGAGAACTTCTACTCCCCACCCTCCAACCACTGATTGCAGGAGAGTTGTCAGTCACAGTACTCCACCTTCCTGGCCATATTTCATTGGTCCAGGGGTGGGCACTTATCCCAAGCCTATCCAACAGCGCTGTTCTTGAGATTTTTCAAACTGGAACTGGGAATCATGAAGACTACTAATACTGATTCCAGCCAAATGGAGGAAGCCAGTCTGAAAGGATAAAGCTGGCAGGCTGAAAGAAGCATAAAGAGAGATGAAGAAATGGAATCCTGATGACATTCAAGACACTCATTCCAACTGGCCCCAGGCTTAGTTGAAGATTGCTTCCATGGGCTGAAAAATCCTATGATAGTTCAAGCTGGGTTTCTATCACTTACACCGAGAGTCCTGTGTAATGCAAGTCTAATGCAAGCCTATCATGAGCTGAAGGAATGCAAGGTAGATGATCCAACAGGACTCAGAAAGAGAGCCCAATACAGAAGACTATTTCTTTTCTTTTTTCTTTTTTTTTTAATTAAAGTTTATTGGGGTGACAAGTGTTAGTAAAGAAGACTATTTCTAAGACATAGGCATCAGAGGTTAGGAAGAAGACACAAGAAGTCAGATTTGGTGATGGACCCCCCCACACGCACATATTGCCTTGGTCCTGTTTAAATTGCAACTTCTTTTTTCAGATGAAGATTGGTCCTAAAAAAGGAGATCAGAAGCTTGGGAGCTGGACTAAGCTTGACTTTTTCTATATCATCCACCCATCTCTGGGGCAGTTAAAGAAAATTCCATCAACACCACATTTGAAATTCTAGATACACAATGTAGTGAAAGGGGATGTTTGTCTATTGTTCTGTTTTGCTTTGAATGAAACAATCATGGAGGCTTTTCCCAAGTGTTCCCATGTCTCATAGGGAGCATTTGTGAGGGGTTTAGGGTTCGGTTTTAGCTGTCTAGTGGCCAAACTAAGTTCCCCCAAACCTACATCAATGTATCTTATGCAGGAAGATGCACTGGTCCTGCTGGGATAGAACAAGAATGTGCTTTGGAGACCCACGATTTGGCTTTAAATTGAAGTTCTCAAACATTCTGGATTGCAATCTTAGGCAAGTTATGAAACCTTTCTAAGCCTGTCTCATGGGGAGGATAATACCATGCCTGTGGATTAGACATTCTCTACTGTCCAGCATAAGGGTGCTGGTTGAAGCTCTCTGGGCCAGAAAGGCAAACCCATACTCAGAATAAGTATCTATCCCTATGAGGATGAACCCTTGTCCCTTCCAGGATGGAAGAGGCTCAATATACTCATAGTTTCTGATTCTAAATGGCATAGTATGTGTTACGACCAGTAGACCACACGGCCATGGAACATTTTTGCACCAAGTGGTCTGGTGGACTCCATGAAGAATAGTACCATAATAAGTAAGTACCGTAATAAGTAAGGCTCAATATTCATCTTTGTTGCTGATAGATTGGGCATTTGGATGTGGCAGGAGCTAGATAAGCCTTACTCGGTGGGAATCCATACTGTTAAGTCCATTTGTCGCCTCCATCTCTGCCACTATGATCCCTGCTTAATATGGGTACCTGTTCTGGACTGGCCAATGATGAAGCCTGGTTAATATTGACTGGCCAAGTCGTTTTGTCTACTTGTTTGCTCAACGTCTATTCCATGCTGAATGTTTTGACAAATGTGAACATTGACATGTGATATGAAAATCTTCAACTTTGTGCACACTGCCTTATATCTATTCACATGCTGCTATCCAAGACCTCCTAGTCTCTGATTTTTCCAGTGAGCTGCTATTTGCCCCATATATAACATATTGGCTTTATGTCCATTTAGCTTTATCATTGTTGGGTGGAGATGTCCATTATTTGCTTGGCGTTAAAGCCAAGAATCTTAAAGGAAACATTAACAAATTTATTCCTGAAAGATTAAAACTTTACATGGACAAATGCCCAGTCACTAACAACAAAATATTAAATAAAAATTAGGGAAATATTTACAAGATATGACAGAAAAATGGTTAATATTCTTAATCAATAAAGAGATCATACAAATAAAATTTTAAATGAACGTTCCAATAGAAAAGATTGGGAATAATATGAACAGGCAATTCACAAAAGATAGAAACAAGGGCAATACACAAAGGAAAATGGTGACCAGACAACCAGCTTTGGCAATCGGCAAAGAAATGCAAATTTTAACATCAACCTTTTTGTGCTATCAAATTGTCAAAAAAAATTTAAAATATCAATATTATCCCCTGCCGTTGAGGATATGAGGAATGGGCCATCCTGCCAGGTGTGAGGTGGTTTAGATTTGCATTTCCCTGATGATGAGTAACACTGAGCATTTTTTCATGTACCTGTTGGCCATTTGTATGTCTTCTTTGGAGAAACGTCTATTCAATTCCTTAGCTTAGCACAAGCAACAAAAACAAGCGAGTAGAACCACATCAAACAAAAATTCTATGCAGCAAAGGGAACAATCGACAGACTGAAAAGGCAACCTATGGAATGAGAGGAAATATTTGCAAACCATATATCTGATTGATAAGGGTTCATCTCCAAAATACATAAGAAACTTCTACAAATGTCTTATTTTTATAATGAGAAAAAAATCAATAAAGATATTTTCATCTTGAATAGAGGACAAAATTAAGAAAGATAACGTTTGAGGGTAATGAAGTCAGAAGAAAAGGAAAATCTGAGAATGACAAAGGAGAGGTCACTACTGTGGGGAAGACAAAGAGGGAAATGAGGGGAAGGGCCTTAACAATGATTACTCAAACTTCAACTTTCCTGCAAGAGAACTTTCACCTACTGCGGGATATGCCTCGAAGTCTCTGTCCTTATCAAGCTCCCCGAGAAAAATCCTGGGTGGACAAACATCCGATGGTCACACACTTTTAAAGAAACACGTGTAGAACTGGCACACACACGTTACACACACACACCAGCGTCCTCCACGGGCTGCTCCTCAGAAACAAGAACCAATTCCTTATTGACACAGAGATTTCATATGCACAAATCATTTCCTTTGCAGCAAGTTTGCCAAAGTAACCCAGACTCAAAGCAGAGGTCTGTGAAAACTTCCAAGCATTAAATACAGAGAAAAAAATCTGTTTCATGCATAATCTTTCGAATATATGTATACAGATAGAGATATACTCTTTAATCATATCTATTCCTTTATGTCTCTTCATGCATGCTTCTTTTGTGGCAGAAGCATTTTTCAAAAACACAGACCCTCTTTTGTTTAATTAATAATCCCCCCAGACATAAATCACCCCAGCAGCACCCTCTCTAAGCAGCCCTGTGGCAATGACCTAGTTTAAGAGCCTTTCGTGTATAGCTTCGGTTTACTATGTGTTTTGAAAATTACTGCTCAATAGCTATTTTAGAAGATCAGCATTTTCCTTAGTAAGTTTAGCAGTGAAGACCCATTTTCCCACCTGGGAAGGAAGAATCATAGAATAATAGAACTGAATGAAGAGAAAATGAAGATGGTTAATTTATTTCCTTAGAAAACCAATAATAATGATAATAATAGTGGTAACATCTATTGAGCACTTTACATGCACTGCCTCATTTAATTCTCTCAACAACCCTATATATTAGACACTATCATTGCCTCCACTTAACTGATGGGGAAACTGAGGCACAGAGAGATTAAATAACTTCCTTCAAAATCACACCACCAGCAAGTGACAAAGACAAAATTTAGAATCAGGCTTCAGAGCCCGTGCACACCTCTACGCCATACACACCCTATGATGGGCATAACACTGATATTTGCTTACTGCCAGTGACATGCCAGACAGCCAATAAACATTGTCACACATTTAGTTCCCACAATGACACAAAGTTGGCATTATCCCTATTTCCAGAGAAGTGAATTGAAGCTCAGAGAAGAACTTGGTGAGGTCTGTCTTTTTTATTCAATTATTGTAATAAGAACATTTAACATGACATCTACCTTCACAACAATCAAGGATTCAGTACAGTATTGCTAACGGTAGGTACAGTGTTGTAGAGATCTCTAGAACTTACTCATCCTGCATAACTGAAACTTTATACCTTATGGACAGCAATTCCCCATTTTTCCTTCCCTCCCCCAGCCCCAGTAAATACCATTCTACTTTCTGTTTCTATGTGTTTGACTATATTATAGTCAAACCTCCTATAAGTACCTCCTCTAAGTGGAATCATGCAGTATTTGCCCTCCTGTGACTGGCTTAGCATGATGGCTTCCAGGTCCATCAACAGGTCACATGGGGCAAGATTTCCTTCTTTTTATGGCTGAATTATATTCTTTGTATGTATAGATCATATTTTCTCAGAGGCAATGGCTGAAAGATGAGGCAGGTCTGGAACCAGGAAGAAAAGCTGGGAGGGAGAGTGAGTACAGGACATATGATGACCAGATCTAAAGGGTCTCCATGGAAGGATGGGAATCAGTGAGGAATGAAAAGAAGTTACTAAGGGGAAGAAGGTGTGACTGCCACATCTGCTTTCTTATTGACCCTGGTTTTGGCCCCCATCCAGGTTATAAACTAGGGAGTCAGTAGTTTCATCCATCCCATTAATTAAATAAAACCTTTATCTTCTCTTGAAATGACACAATTTCCTGGATGGTGCACTAAATCCTAGTGAGTATCCTCTCTGGGGAAGAAAGGACCCCATCCTTATAGAGAAACTTTTTACCGCATCCTGTATGTCCCCATTACACACAGCTACTTTTTCCTCAGCCCAGGAACTACAGGCATTTACAGGATGGAATATTCTGGAAAAAGCAGACCCAAATCTAATCTCCTCTTCTCAACAGAACTGACTTGAAATATTGGCTTGAATTTGAGAAGACTGAAATAAACGTGATGAATGCTATTTGAAAAATCTAGGATATCATTATGCATTGCATTTGTTTGCCCTAAATCCATTTTCTATTAGGTTATTATTAATTAGCATTTGTTTAGCATCAACTATGTACTCAAAGCCAGATAAGAGAATATCCCTGCCCAGGATGGGCCACAAGTAGGATTTCCCCAAACAGCTCACCCGCCTCATTTAACCCCCCAGAGGAATTACACATACTCCAAAGAAATGTTCTCACAATAAATTTTCAGGAAAACAAGTCAAATAAAAAGATTCTCTTTTCACCAAAGCGACTTTACATGCACTCACCATATGGGACAGGCAGAGTCTTGAGACAAATAAAAATTTAAAAGGAAAAAAGTGAGATTTTACACAAAGTAATGAAAAATGTATTGGGCTCAAAGTCTCCTGAAAGTTGTAAATAACTGAAAATAAGAAATGAACATAAAAATTATTTCAATTATTTTACTGCAAAAACACTTAACAGGGATGTAGATAAATCTGATCACATATATGCAAATATAAAGGCTATATATGGGTAAAGAAAGAGAAACATCTCTCTGAACTGCATGGATTTTTGCAAAATTTGGAAGATATCTGTGGGGATTGCCTGTGGTGTACTGTCTTAGTATGATTTCTTCCAAGAGCAGACCCGAAGGATGGGGTGGGAGTTGGTGATCTGGGAATCCAGAAAGCACAATGAGGAAGTGGGGAAGGGAGGAAAGCTGATAAAAGGGTATGATAATAAGCCAGTTACTACTGTGGGCACCAGGGCTCAGTCTCACTGAAAAAGTAGATTGAACACACCTTAGAGTTGTCCCACTGAGTAGAGAAGCTGGGGTATTTTTCTACAGACTCCTGTCCATCACTAGTTATACAGCTCCTGGAGGAGCTCCAAAGCACCTCAGTCTGCCTTGTGTGTGGCCAGAGAAAGTCCTTGAGTGGGGAAACACAGGTGCATAGGAAGCTGTGTGTGTTTTAGTTTAGTTAGTTTAGCGCGGGCACACACACACACACACACACATATATACATATATATATATACATACATCCTTTAGCATATATACACATATATATGCTAAATAGATAATACATATGCTAAAGCAGATTAAAATGTACCCACTTCCTATATATATGAATACATACATGTATTCTAGAGACTATAGGTATAGATATAGATATAGAAATATAGATACATGTAATGTCAACTGATAGTCATTGGTGCCAATTCAATGCCAACAGGAATCCCCAATTTGGGGCGCAGTGAAGGAAGAACCTTTATTCAGTACAAACAGCTCAATTGTGATGAGTTACAGCTATGGACCAACTCAATAGTGTTACAGCTCAATTATGAAACACAACTATGGAACAGCACGGCTGGGGGGAGAAGAGGCCCTCTCCAGCTAGACAGCTCTGCTCTGCTCCTTTCTGCTCTGCTTCCCTCTGCTCTGCTCTGGTCCAATGAAATGTCTTGGGTATTTCAGCTTCAGAAGGGGAAATACAGTCTTCAGTCCTTGGTGGAAAGAAAAGTGTGCCAGAGGGAAGCTGACTTATATAGAGAAGTCCCTACCCCTAGCTCCTGATTAGTCCACCTTCATGCAAATAAGGACTCCAAATTCTCACAGTTTAATTGGTCCAAAAGGCATTGTTCTGATTGGTCAGTGAAGTGCTGATGAGGATTTAGCTTTACGGCTCCGACTGCATGGGGAAAGTCTATCCTATTGTTGAAATACAATTCCAGGAACTCTTTAGTTAGGACTGTCTCAGAGGGCCGGAATTCAGTGGGAGATAAGCAGCTTAGTGCAGCCTTCTCCCTAAGGTGTGGCTTGCCTAAGAGGCCCCTGTTTAGCAATGGTTACTAGGCTCTTTTTATAGAGTTGAGCCTAGTTAGCCACCAGGAGCCCCTCTCAACAGATACACTCATTCTTGGGATCAACAATACGATACTTATATTCTCTAGATTATAGGTCATCTAAGAAGAGGCTGCTGGGTGCCACAAGCTCATCCATGAGTAGTCTTGTGTGTAATCTATGAGCTGGGCCAGGCTGTGAATCTCAATAAGTGAATCTTGTGCCTGCTCCTCCTGCAGTCTGGCTGAGTTCTTTCAGCCATGATCCAGGGAGCAACATGTGACGGACCATTCCAGGTATGAGACTACAAAGAGAGGGAGAGGGAGTCAAGGCTGGATCAATACTTTGGCGCTGGCGCTCCTGAGCACATGGCTGCCTTCCCTGACCCAACCACTTGGCAGAATGCCACTTTATTAAATTTTTCTAATTCAGACTCTGGTAGTACTATTCCTGCCTCTTGACTCTAATACTAAATTAAAAGATGTGTTTAAAATTCTTTAAAATATATTTTATAATAAAACATATAACATTATATCATACACCTCTTTCTGGTCAAAACCAAATATAAGCCTGGATGAAGCGATTCAAATGATATAATCCACAAATTTGTCTGAAGTGGACTTTTAGAAGTAATAACACTTCCAATTTCAGTGGCATTGTAGGAAAAAAATATAGGCTAACGGAGCTACTCAGGACACTTCTTCCCTTGCTTTTTACCAGAAAAAGTTAAATTATTTTAAAAAGAAACATTCTCTTGAGTGGTGGCAGGTCACTTTGGATCAGGCAAGTTTCCCTTTAGAGTCAAAATGTGAAATATTAATAGGTTTGAGAGAGACAAGATTTATCGACTTGGGAGTGTTATCTGCCTTACCAGCTTCGCCCTTCACCTCTCCCTCTGGGAGAATTTTCTCTTTAACAACCTAGATCTTAGGATTTGGAGAATCAATGTCAGAGGAAAGGAGGAGAGAGGAGAAGAGACCAAAAAAAAAAAAGGAGACAGAGAGACAGAGAAAGAGAGAGAGAGAGAGAGAGAGAGAGAGACAGAGACAGAGAGAGAGACAGAGAGAGAGACAGAGAGACAGAGAGAGAGAGACAGAGAGAGAGAGACGAGGCCAGAGTTCTTTGGGGAGGATGGCAGAACTTGAATGAGAGAAGTCCCAGCTCTGCTACAGGGGTTAAGAGAATTGGGAATGTACTGAAAGGCTTCTGAGCACTACTGCTCTGGGATATGTATTCCATCTTTTTAAATGTTTCTTGAGCAACAGAAGTCCAAATGAGAGCACCTTTTGAATACTTTGCATTGCCTTTCTTTGGACTATGTTTTATTGGGATGCATGCAAAGACAGACCCACCTGGCTCTTCATGCAATCTACCTAACTCACTATTACTCAAACTCTGGTCCCCAAACCAGCAGCAGCAACATTACCTGGAAGGTTGCTAAAAGTGCAAAACCTCAAGCCGCAGCCCAGACTTACTGAATGAGAAACTCAGGGTGAAGTCCAGGAATCTGTGTTTTAACAAGCTTTCCAAGTGTATCTTCCATACATTAAAAGTTGAGAACTACTGACCTAGGTAATTCAGTGGCCTATCTAGAGGCTCTAAGAGTTTTGTCCCTGAGTCCAGGGAGAAGGTTCGTTTCAGAAAGGCTTGAATTCCATCCTCTGAGCACATGTACAGGCCTCAGGTATACATGCATGCAACACAAAGCTCTTCCTAGCATCCAGACTGCCACATAGCCCATAGGTCCCCTTCCCATAAGACCTCCGTGTCAGATACTGCAATAGTCTTCTCTATAGATATCCCTCAAGGATAATGGTCCTCTCTATAGATACCCCCAAGGATAATGGTCCTCTCTATAGATATCCCCAAGGATAATGGTCCTCTGTATAGATATCCCTCAAGGATAATGGTCTTCTCTATAGATATCCCCAAGGATAATGGTCCTCTCTATAGATATCCCCAAGGATAATGGTCCTCTCTATAGATATCCCTCAAGGATAATGGTCTTCTCTATAGATATCCCCAAGGATAATGGTCCTCTCTATAGATATCCCCAAGGATAATGGTCCTCTCTATAGATATCCCCAAGGATAATGGTCCTCTCTATAGATATCCCCAAGGATAATGGTCCTCTCTATAGATATCCCCAAGGATAATGGTCCTCTCTATAGATATCCCCAAGGATAATGGTCCTCTCTATAGATATCCCCAAGGATATTGGTCTTCTCTATAGATCTCCACAAGGGAGTAGACAATTTGGCAGAAAGAGGCAAAACTATGTTCTGTCAAGGATAGAACTTACCAGCTTCAGTGTTTTAAAATCTTGTATCTTTGGAGATGGAGTATACTTCTCTGCACTTCAAAAACATAGAGGCTCTTTGGACTAGCAGAGAGAACACTGTGCTTATTGTCTAAGGATCAGAGTATAATTCCCATTGTACCACTGTACTGGCTTTAACAGTCCCCATCCCCACAAATACATCCAAATTCTACCCTACCCCTACCCCTTCCTGTGGATGTGACCTTACATGGAAATAGGGTCTTTGCAGATACAGCTAAGTATCTTGAAATGAAATTATTTTGGGTTTAGGGTACACACTGAATCCAATAACTGGTGTCCTTATCAAATAAATGAGAGGGGGATTTGAAACAGAGAGACCCAGGGAAGAAGGTCATGTGAAGATAGGCAGAGATTGGGATGGTGCTGCCACAAACCAAGGAATCCTAGAGCCACCAGAAGCTGGGAAAAGGCAAGGAAGAATTCTCCACTAGAGCCTTTAGAGGGAGCGTGGTCCTGCTGACACCGTGATTTCTGACTTCTGGCTTTCCGAACTGTAAGAGCATAGATTTCTGTACTATTAAGCCACCAGCTGTATGATAATTTGTTGTGACAACCCTAGAAAAGTAATATAACCACCTAATACCATCATGACCTTAAACTTACCCTCTCTCGTACTAGATTCCCTGCATCAGAAAATCTGAATAATGCTCAAGGTTATTGTAATGGTTATATCACAAACACATTAGAATTGTTGCCTATAGAATGGAAACTGGAGGTAAAGGGCATTCGTTAAATAATCATTGTCCTTGCATGGACCAGTGATGATACCATGCCGTGAATTATATCTAAGGTTCAAAAGTGATATGAGATTCCAACTTTGCCACTTACTGTCTGTAACCCTGGAAAACTTACTTAAGTATAAATAAACTGCGACTCAAAATTTATCTGTAACAGAATTGGCCAATCATGTGGTTGAAGGCTTTAAATGAGATGACGTAAGCATGATCAGGCCTGCCCTAATGTTTATTTTGAAAATGGAACTTGTTTTATTATTAGGGAATGATTTGAGCGTAGCATGAATTCTGTGTTTACTTATATTCAATTTCATCCATAAGAAACACATAGGTGAATATAGAAAACCGAACCCCACTGAACTGAGCTGTGTAGGAATATATGAAACACACACTCACACACACACCTCAAACATCCATCTGCTCCCTCAGTTCACTGTGTGTGTTTTGCGCCACACCCTTCCACACTTCAGCTCACAACTTTCCATGTGATTTCCTCCTTCATATTTACTCACAAGCAGCAACCGAAGCCCATTTTCACAAGCAATCCTCAGGTCCTTTAAAGGTAAAGTGTCATATTTATGGTACGTAGTATTTACGTATGTCTCAACCATTTAACGTGTAAAAACTCTGCTACTATTTTTATTATGCGCTTATCTTTTTAAATCTGTCACTGAGGAAGTTTCTGAGGGCTCTATCCCTAATCCCATCATTCCCATAAACCCTATGCTTTTTATTGCAATGATTTTGCATAGCACGGTGATTTTTAGGAAATCCATATGGCATACATTGCATTATATTAGGACTGACTGTCAAGTGCATAGTGCAGGGCCCCCACTAAAACACTCAGTAAATGCCAGCTGTCAGTATTCATTAGATGAGTAAGTGATGGGCACATAGTAACCACTTAATAAATGTCCATTTCCTTCCTTTCTGTAATCAGCTATATAAAGGTTCCTAATCAAGTTAAACCATCAATGCACTTACAGCATAAAAAACAAGAGGCAATGGGAAGTAATTATCTATTAGCTCAGGACCTCAAAGTTAGCACCGAGAATCTCTTGTTATTTCTCTTCACTGAACATAAATCCTTCCCAAAGCTGTTTTGAGCAGATTGGTTACCAAACCAAAAATAAAAATTAAAGGTCTCCTATTTCTTGTATGAACTTAACCATCTTTTTGAACTTCATAAAAGTAGCCAGTTATGCTAACAGGATTTCTCCTGTTTTCCTAAGGAGTTTTCAGTTCTGTTGTCCCCAGTGGGGAAAGAGTGTGGAAATCAGGGAGAAGATGTTTTCAGAGAGAGATCAGGATCTAGGTTCAGGATTTTGATTGCCTTGCAGTCAAATTCAGAATTGCATCCCTTAACATACCTATTCTATTTTCTGCAGAACTTATCCTTCTTTTTTCTGCAGCACTGCCACCTGTGGACAGGTATGTATTGCATAGTCTGACTTTCTAGGTTGATCATAGCAAATCTCTCCGAAACCCCAACAGATGTGTGCTTCCATATAGGACTGTTTCTTCGTAAACCAAACACACAATTCTTTCCCACACTGACGGATCCTGAGTTTTTCAAGGTTCTAGAAGAGGCCAAGCAGCCTTGCAGGGAGATCATGGTTCTCTCATCACTCGCCCACTGTGGTTCTCCAGAGAAGATGTGTTTAAGATGTCTTGAGCTTGAGGAAGTACAGAGTCCACAGCCAGTTGAGAAAGCTGGGAGATAATCATACTTCCCACATCTCTCTTTGACCAATTCTGGAATCCACTCCTTTGGTAATGATGCTTACAGCCTCTTAGGAACCCAGATCTGTCTGCATTTCTCATGAGGTGAGCTCCAGCCCTGTGGGGGTCAGCTAAAAGAGGGGACTGGGCATCCTAGCACAGAGACCTGGCAGAAATGGATGCATGGTCTCTCAAGACTCCTCACAATATCCTCTTCATTGGGATAAAATCAAAGGAATATGTTTCAACCTTCCAAGAACCATCAGCTTTCTATGGACTCTCTTGGTTACTCCCCAAGTGGAACACATACAGGTAAAGTCCATTCACAAAAAAAAAAAAAAAAGTCCTGTGTCACTCACTGGTCATGAGCACCTATGGTGCCTGTAGTTGATACAAAGTATAGTTTTCCAAGACACCTTTCAGATAGGTATGTAGGAGTTCCCTCCGTCACACAGCTCCCTCTCTGTTCTCTAAATATCCCTAGAAAGACCCTGGATTCTGCTTTAGGATCAACCGAAGACTCCTGTGTTTGAACAAAAGGTGTAGCTCCCGCCTGGCCTTTCCCCAGCCCTGGGGGCATCCCTGAGACTCTCTGATGCACTCTCTCAAATAGTGTGTATTTTGATATGTTCATTGCCTATCAAGGTCTTTGTCTCATTACTCTCATTTTCCAACAGAAGTAAAAGATGAAAGGAAAGAAAGGTCACAGTTACTGTACAGAAACTTAGGAAACCTGAAATGGAACCTCGTAGCCTTTGAAAGAAGCAGCGCAGGAGAGAGAGATAATGGTCATAAGAATCAGAGATGAGGCACTTCTCACTGCATTAGGGAGTCTCTAAGCTGTAGTCTTCACTTAGATCTTTCTAGATGATTCCCTTTCCTTAGCCATGCACAGCCTCTGCACAACCCCAGCATAGGAGGAAGAGGGCCCAGTAGATTGATGATGTTTATGATGGTGGTGGTGATGATGATGATGATGATAGAATACTATATAATAGTGCCAGGTACTGTTCTGAGTCTTTACCTGAACATCGTTGACCTGGTTAGTCCTCATAAACTTATAAGGTAGACACTAACATTATCCTAATAGTTTAGAAGGGGAAACTGAGACACAAAAAGTTAACCCACTTTCCCAAAATCCCACATCTGAAAGTGATGGAGCAGGGCCCTACCCAGGCAGTCTCACTCCAGAGCCTGTAATCGCAATCACTAGGGAGAAGTCATGGAGCTTGAAACACTCGAGTCAGAATCTCACCTCCACCACAGGCCTACATGGTGTTGGACTATGATTTTCTCTCTTTGAGCCTGTGTTTCATCACCTGTAAAATGGGAGTGCCACTAGGAACCCTTACCTCGAAGGCTGGGAGGAGCAAATGAGAGCAAGTTTGTAAAGCCTGTGCACTCAGCACTTGCCTTCCCTACCCCCACTCCCACTCTGTTTTTCAACACAGCACAAGAGCTGGTTCATTTCTCTTACACCTGCTCCCCCATCCTTACCCCCAGTCCTGGCCATGCTCCTCCATATTGAAATACAAAAATGAGAGAAAAGTGGGACCTTTTCTCCCCCACTTTCACAGACCTAGCTGTCACTTCTACCCCACTGCCCTTGAAACTAGCACACCAAAGGTAACTCGTCCACCCAGCCCTCCCGAGGAGCCCCAGTCTTCTGGTTAGACCCCATTTCTGGGAAGCTGAGATGGACATTCACTCCACAAAATATTCATCGTTCATATTGTGTACCAAGCACTTCACCTGGTGTCAAGATGTGAGGGTGAGTGGTACAGACACGGTCCTCAACCACACAGAACTTATATTCTGCTGAAGAAGACAGGCAAAATAAAGGGGGTGGGGTAGCCAAAAAACAATTGTAATCAGTACCTTGAAAGAAACAAAGAGGGTGTTGAGATATCCTTTGGCTTGAGTGGTCAAGGAAGGTTACTCTTGGAAGGAAACCTGAAGGACGAAAGGAAGAGAGTCAGGAGAAGGGCAGATGAAGAGTATACTGGTACACTGTCGACAGAGACATCTCCTGGAAGATGCTTTCCCAACTCCCCAAGCTCCCTCATGACAACCATGAGCAGAGTCTCCTAAGCTGTATCGCTCCAGCTTGAAACAGGATTTCAGACTTATTTACTCAAGTAGTGTTGCTTCCTCTTGGTATCAGTTTTTCTAGCTATACAATGGGGCGAATATTTGTTTTGACTGAAGACATTTGTTGCTGGGGAGGGTTAAATGAAACAATGCCATTCACTACTACTTAGTAAGACTATTATTGCATCTCAGTGTAGGAAGGTTAATAAAGGCATAGAAGGCCCTGTTATTCTCCACACAAGCTCTTGTTCAGACTGCCTCCATACTAGGCTTCTGTCCCCTAGAAACTGTCACTCAAATGACCCCCCCAAAAAAATCTCCACTGATGCTTTTTGTGGCTTAAAATGCACTTCTGGTCTTGTGGAAATTCTGACGGAATTGCCCTGAAGGTCCACTTGCTTGTCCTGCAAGTGGTAAATACTTTCCCCATGACTGTCTCCCAGAATGGAGAGGCAGAGTTGGTCAGGAAACTAAATGGGTCCCCTGAGCTTTAGGACAAAGCCATCATTCAAATCTCAGGGCATTCTCAGGTGCAGACTGAATGGAGAGACACTTGCAGTGATTCCTGGCCAGCTGAGAGGACCACTGGAACTCAACCAAAATCATCATGGTGTTCCTTTGTTTGAGCCCAAATAGCATTAAAGATTCCACTTCCTATATTTTCCTCGGTTCCTGTGTTCGGAAAATATCCCGCCTCAGCCTCTACCTTCCTTTCCCCTCTGGTAGCAGTTGGCCTCCGCTTCTACCAAACAAAGCTTGGTTTTCGCTGCCTACAGCCCCATGTTATAAAAGTGAGACAGACACAAGGCCCCACCTTTACTTCCAGACTCAGAGGAAGTGCTGTTGACCTTCCCCTGTTATTATTACTATTATCCTCATCATTATGACCATTACCATCCTGGGCCCACCCTGCATCCCGTTATTTGAGGTTTCCACAGTCACGCCTCTGCTCTAGCCACTTCCGCTTGGTCCTCACACATCACACACCTTGTGCAACGCCCATCATGTAATCACAAAGCCCGGGGGACATCCCCAAGCAGTGTTCCTTATCCGCTTTTGCCACAGCAGCCCAGCTTCCTGTCCACACAGAAACCCCAACACTGAATCGCTCTCTCCCTTCCTAGGCCCTTCTGGCCCCACGTCCTGGCTCCACCTCCCAGGAGTCTGTCAAAGCAAATTTCCTGTAAGCTCCTCACACTCCGGGCCTTGGGCTCACATGGGAAATGGAATTCCCCCCATAGCTACCTCATGTCAAACCCTTAGTGTCCCCGCACTGTGGAAACTTTCTCTGGGCTGGTCACACCACCTCCAGGACCTCCCCGGCATGCATTACTAGAATGATCTCCTTAAAACTAAAATCAGACCGGGTTATTCTCTGCATAAAACCCTTGAATGTCTCCCCATTCTCTGGGGAATAAGGAACAAATTGCTTAGCATAACACCCAAGTCATTCATATTCGGATCCTACTGACATCAAATCACCTCCCTCCAGCCACTCCCCATGAGGTCCCAAACACACGGAGACTCTGATGATTTACTAACACACTATTCCCTTTCCAGCCTCCTCCCTCCAAAACTTGGCCCAGGTTGTTTCTCGAGCCAGGATTCCCTTGCACTGGCCCTTTTCTGCCTGGCAAACTCCTTTGCATGTTTTAAAACCCAGTTCAAAGTAGCTTTTTATAGGAAGACATCACATCGTTGATTGCACTAATCCAGGAGTTGGCAAACTTTTTCCCTTAAAGGGGCAGAGTTAATAGTTTAGACTCTGGGGGCCACAACACAGTCTCTGCTGCAACTACTCACCACTGCCTTTGTAGTGTGAAAGGAGCTACAGTTAGCCCCATATCTATGGGGAAGCCCCAGAACAGCTCCGAAACTGTATTCTCTTAATGCAGTTAAACAACTTACTGTGTAGCCAAGTTACATGATTACCAATGGACTAGTAACCTCTGTATTCCCTTGTGCAACAATAGTCCTGAGCTCTGCAGGACTGATCAGGGAGGGAGGGGTGGATTGAGAGTTGAAAATTATATGAAAATAAACCTCCAAAGCTGAATAATATTGTATGTTAACTATAATTTAATATATCTACATAGTCACAGGATATGAAGTACAGTATAGGGAATAGAGTCAATGAAATTATAATAGATATATGCGATGTCAGAGGGGCAATAGATAGTTGTCACTGTGTGAGGGGTGAAATGTCTAACTATTGCATTGTTTTGTACACCTGAAGCTAATAAAAATAATAAATAAATAAATAAATAAATAAATAAATAAATAAAAGAAAAAAGGAAAACCTTAAAAGAAAAAAGAAAAAAAAACTTCAGTGTCCATAAAGAATCAAGCCATGTCCATTTGTTAACTTACAGTCTATGGCTTCTTTTTGTTTTTGTTTTTGGATGTGTTTGCAGCACACATATTTTTTTTTTGTACAAGTACTTTATTTCAATTACAATAGGGCCACATCAAAACTACAGTAGCAAAAAACCTAACAATACAAAAAATAGATTCCCAGTTCTAAAACCCATGTCCATGTACCTGAAGAGAAGCCAGCTTTTTGGCTCCCTGGGCTTAAGGGGATGGGGTCTCTCCTTTCCTCCTGGGCTGGGCCCCTTCCTCGTGCCCCGCTCCCCCTCCCACCCCCACCTCACACCACCACTCACAGCACACTTTTGAATATTTGAAATTCTAGAAGCATGCTTAACAGAATTAAAATTTCTGAATAGCAAATTTTAACAAGTCTGCCGTGACAACAGCAAAATCACTACTGTGTTATAAAACCCCCACAGTTTCTGGATTGTGCATTTACTCTCCCTTCATTACTGCAATGCTGCTGGGATACCCAGTTCATGTCCTGGCCTCCCTCACGAGGTGACATTCTCATGCATTTCAGGAGAATGAGGTCTTTACTTGTTGGCATTAAGTTACAACTCCTAGCTCTTATTAATCAGACATTACACCCCAACATCACCCCACTCAACTTAAAAAATCCAAGTACAGCCATAATGGCTACCAACTCAGTTGCAGCAAAAATGTAAGCAATGTTTTGTTTGAGAATTTGACAGCAAACCTGCAATGGAGTAGATTATACCCATGAATCATGGTATCCCATTTGAAAACTGTGACTCTACACGAGCCAGGACTTCAAAACTGAGAATGAGATACTAAAATCTGCAATGTAGACTGATTTATAGAACCAAAATCCCAGAGCAGGTGCTGTGTTTTGTTTGCATTATATAGCACACACATTTGAACAGCTCTTTGCCCATCAAAAAGTATTTTATGGGGGCGGGCCCGGTGGCTCAGGCGGTTGGAGCTCTGTGCTCCTAACTCCGAAGGTTGCCGGTTCGATTCCCACATGGGCCAGTGGGCTCTCAACCACAAGGTTGCCGGTTCGATTCCTCGAGTCCCATCCAAGGGATGGTGGGCACCGCCCCCTGCAACTAAGATTGAACAGGCACCTTGAGCTGAGCTGCCGCTGAGCTCCCAGATGGCTCAGTTGGTTGGAGTGCGGGCTCTCAACCACAAGGTTGCCAATTTGATTCCTTGAGTCGCACAAGGGATGGTGGGCAGCGCCCAACGCCAACTGGACCTGGAGCTGAGCTGCGCCCTCCACAACTAAGACTGAAAGGACAACAACTTGACTTGGAAAAAAGTCCTGCAAGTACGCACTGTTCACCAATAAAGTCCTGTTCCCCTTCCCCAATAAAATCTTTTTTAAAAAAAAGTATTTTATGTACATTACTCCTTATTAAAGGTTTACAGATCTGTATTGTCTGACAATCCCACACGCATTCCGACATTAGCTCTGTGACATTCTCCTCTTTTCTCCCTTTCATTTTCCTTGCCTATCTATGCCAGACTTGCTCTGCTTCAGAGATTTTACACATATTCACTCTGCCTCGAATGCTTTTCCCCTAGGTTTCCATGCTGCCCACTCCCTGACCTCCTTGTTCAAATGCCACTATCCCCAGGAGGCCTCCCTTAAACATCCCAGCTAAAATTATTAGCCCTCCCCCAGCATTCTTGGCTGCCCCCACATCTACCCACACCCCACTTAGCACTCACCACTCTCTGAAATACTAACACATTTATTTTATCTGTCTTCCTCCACCAAATGATAAGTTCCATGAAAACAGGTGTGTTCATTGCTGTATTCATAGCACCCAGAAGAGCTTCTGGAACAGAGTTAGTGCACAATGAATATTTGTTGAATGAATGAATGAATGAATGAATGAATGAATGCCATTTGGCCTTAACAATATACCCACATTAGAGAGGAAAGTAAAGGCCAGAGAGAGTCGTGGTTTAGCCAAAGTCACACTATTTAGTATCAATTGGACCTAGACTTTAATCCAGACTCAGGATTTACAAGCTTTGAGGCCTTAGACCTTACCACATGAAGTCTACTTTTCTTCATTTCCAAAATAGGTATGGTAATCCCTGTCTCAAGCCCTCTCAAACATCCTGACCAGAAAATACAGAGGCAGCAGGAAATGGCAAGGCTGGGGAAGCAAGCTGGAAGAGCCTTGGGTGGTCTCAAGGAACCGCCATGGTCAAACAAATGAACCAAAGTCCCCGGGCAGAGAGAGGGGCTGCCCAGGCACCGCTAGTGAACCACGGCCAACTCAGGTCTGTGGGATTCCCTCCTACGGACCCCTGGCCCTTCCCATGTTTCTCTGGGAGGCCATGCTCTTGTTAAGTAAACACCAAGGACTGAACACAGTCTCCAGTTTCCAACCACTTTCACTTTCACAGGCACACATGGCATGGAGCAGGCTGTCCTTTGAACCAGGCCCAACACACCCCCTTAAGCAGAAGCAGATTGACTGGTTTGACATACACCGATGAGGCTGTTTTCTATGGCTGGCCTTCCTACGGTTGTTAGCGTTGTCCTCTTTTAGAAATGGCTGAGTTATCACCCCTCCTTTCCAAGTTTCCTCACTCATACCAAGGAGTATGGCTCGGAGAACAGACCTGAGAAGGGCATTCACCTCAATTTGACATTTCCCCTCTTGCAGTGGTGTTACTTGGGACAGTGTCAAAAGGGATGAAAGAAAAAAACATTTCGCTCTGGCTTGAAGTTGGCCACATTTGCAGGTGCTCAAGTTGCAGCCTAAAGGAAGTGAGAATTTGGGGTTTGTGATTTGAGCTGAAAGGCCAAATGGCTTTTTGACAACTACCAGCGAAAGGCCCAGAAATGTTGATGCCATGAGAAAAGAAGAAGTAAAAATACAGAAAACTTTGAGAAATTAAATAGCAGTAATATTTACTTTTTGACCCCTCTATGGATGAAATTTTCTTCAGTCTCCTGAAACTCTAATATCCTGTATTTCAAGATAAAAGTCATTTTATTATTTCAGAAACCGTGTGAAAATTTGTATTTGATCCTATAGTATTATCATTTACTATTTTGCCTGGCAAACAAGTACAGTTTACTAAGTGAATGCTTTTATAAACATTTTAAATTATTGAATACATTAAGTTATACTTTGTTAAGATTTGAAGGATCTGTATAGTTTAGATTTGTTAAGACTTGAAAAGTCGTAAACACAGGAAAATAAGAGCACCTGCCATAATTGTCAGTCTCAAATGCAAAAATCACTCAACTTCACATTGAGTACTCACACCTTTTTCCTCACACCCACAGTATAAAACAAACAAAATAGCCCCCCAAACTCATTAACATACATAAAGTTATCTGATAAAGCCTCTGCCTTCTCAGATTCCCACTGGAATACCCGTAAGACTGGAAACAGAGACAAAAATATGCATCAACCCCAGAAATATTAATGATGGGAAGGAAGACAAAGAAGGATGGCAGCACCCAGCTTATAAAATGGCAGCCTCTCTGAAGAGAGAATGGAGGACACTCCACAGAAATCCACTCATAAGGTTGAAAGCCTTAGCCAAGGCAAGCCAAAGGACAGTGGAGGGTACCCCACTTGGAGTCCCTGTCACCACTAGGGATTAGCAATATTTTGCTCCCACCAAAGTATTTGATGGTCCCTACATCTTCTCCTGATAGTCCCATCAGCAACCAGATGCCGAGTACCTGCAGATGTATAAGGCCAGAAAGTGGGACACTGCACTAGTCACTTTACGGACGTCGTGTCAAACATGGAGAAGACATTGTATGTTCCACTGACAAAGGTCTCCCCTGTGCCACCACCAGCTCCACTCATGTTTCTAGCTCTAGCTCCTTCCTGAATTATCAGAAGCTTCTGGGTATCAAAGTCAGGAATGGGGGCCGGCCCAGTGGCTCAGGCGGTTAGAGCTCCATGCTCCTAACTCCGAAGGTTGCCGGTTCGATTCCCACATGGGCCAGTGGGCTCTCAACCACAAGGTTGCCAGTTCAAATCCTCGAGTCCTGCAAGGGATGGTGGCAGCGCCCCCTGCAACTAAAATTGAACAGGCACCTTGAGCTGAGTTGCAGCTCAGCTCCCAGATGGCTCAGTTGGTTGGAGCGTGGGCTCTCAGTCACAAGGTTCCCGGTCCGACTCCCACAAGGGATGGTGGGCTGCGCCCCCTGCAACTAGCAATGGTAACTGGACCTGAAGTTGAGCTGCACCCTCCACAACTAAGACTGAAAGGACAACAACTTGACTTGGAAAAAAGTCCTGGAAGTACACACTGTTCCCCAATAAAATCCATTTCCCCTCCCCAATAAAATCTTTAAAAAAAAAAAAAAGTCAGGAATGGGAATTGAGAGCAAACCCAGACATTTCTCTTCTAACTTTCAGCCTAAAGGATTTTGTAGAAACTTAGGGCACTTATATGAGAAAACTTTTATCATATCTAGTTTAGCTAGTAGCTGCTAATGCTAAACAAGCATTGATTTTCTTCTTTAATAGCAATTCTCCAATTGTATAGAATCTTTGTTTAAAACGTAGACTCTAGGGACCTGTCCCCCACATTTTGATTTAGTAGAATGAAAGGAAGGCCAAGGAATTTTCAATTTGAAGAAAAAATAGAGATGATTCTAATGCTCATAGCCTGTGGCCAACGTTTTGAGAAGCCCTGCTCTAACAGTTTTAATAAAGAGTGAAAAGACACTGACCCAAAGAAAAAAAAAACACGCTTTGATTCAAAAAATGATGGACATTCAGGAGAATCAGGATAAATAACTAAAAGACGAGGCAAAAATAAATAAATATATAAAATAATATATATATATATGTGTATATAAAATTCTTGTTCATAAGAAGGCTCAAAAGCACATTGATGCTGTAAGCAGGCACAAAGATAATTTGAGGTCAGGAAAATTGCAGAAATAACATGATTACATAAGTTGAAAATAAAAAGATTTTGAACTTCTGGGGAAATGACAGGCTAAGGGTAATGAAAAAGTACACCTTCCCGTCACAAACTGATAGAAACTCTGGATAAATGATAAGATTTTCTAAATGCATAGACGTCCTTAAAGAAAAAGAAAGCCACGATTCTGAGATAAAGGAGGAAGTATGTGAGATGATGCTACAATGGTCCAAGAGGGGTTTGAGTTCAGATAACAGGCCGCAGGGGTCTAGGGGTGTCACTGTCCACAGGAGTATGGGAATACACAATTCAAGGCTTGTCCAAAGAAGAGGGTGATGTTAGCAATGTATATAAAGCCAAGATCCTCAACGAGCTATTCAGACTCTGAAGGAGACCAGGGAACCCTAGGCATCACCTTGAAGATTCCACAACATGGACCCAATGGAATCTGCAGAACAATTCTTCATTGCAGAAGATGAGCTCAGAATCAAAAATCACAAACCCAATGGAAAAATGGGCCACAACTATGGAGAGCCAATAGGCATAACAAATAGGAGAGACAGGAAATAATAGCTTCTTATCAAAAAGAAAGAAGTAGCTAAAATGCAAGTTCTGACAATTAGATTCACAAACTCATCCTAGAAAAAGTGCTGCATACCTCATTGAATATCAGTACGGTCATCTTTGAAGTCCTCCCCTTGGGAAGTTTTGCACCTATGCTCGCACCTCGTCCACCCTTCAAAGCAATTTTGGAACTCTTTTTCTGAAATGGCCATCAGAGCTGTCGTCATATTACCCTTGATGTCCTGAATGTCATCAAAATGTCTTCCTTTCAATATTTCCTTTACCTTCAGGTAAAGAAAGAAGTTGTTGGGGGCCAGATCAGGTGAGTAGGGAGGGTGTCCCAATACAGTTATTTTTTTACTGAATAAAAACTCCCTCACAGACAGTGCTGTGTAAGCTGGTACATTGTCATGATATAAGAGCCATGAATTGTTGGCAAAAAGTTCAGGTCATTATCGTCTAAATTTTTCATGCAGGCTTTTCAGAACTTCCAAATCATAAACTTGGTTAACTGTTTGTCCAGTTGGTACAAATTCATAATAAATAATCCTCTATATCAAAAAACTTAGCAACTCATTTTGACTCTTAATTTGTACTAACAGAACTTTTTTGGTCGTGGAGAATTGGCTGATTTCCATTGTGCACTTTGACGCTTTGTTTCAGGGTCATATTGGTACACCCATGTTTCATCACCAGTGATAACATGGCCCAAAACATCGTCTTGCCTCTCCAAAAGGTCTTGGCAAACTTCAACTTTCCTTTGCTTTCGTTCATCACTGAGCTCCTTCGGGACCATTTTTGCACACATGCCTAGATTTTCAGTTAAGATTTTCCTGTTTCTCTGTCAATGTTTACTTGGTCTGCTATGTTCTCACAGTCAGCTGACAATTTTGACGCACAATTCGCTAAATTTTTGCAATGTTTCCATCAGTTCTGCTTATTACTGGCCGCCCTGACCTCTCTTCATCAGTGATGCATTCTCTCCCCTCAGAAAAACATTTAATCCATTTGTACACTGCCGTTTTCTTCATGGCATTATCCCCATTAACTTGAATTAACATGGTCCTGATTTCACTTCCACTCTTGCCAAATTTAACAAAAAATTTAATGTTTGTTCATTGCTCTAAATTCTCACGACGGTACACAAAAACATGTAACAACAACAATGAACGCCACTCAGCAAGACACTGCCACATGTCGACACAAACACAGCTGTGAGCCACTGATATACCAAGGTTATGAAACCTTACTCAGCTGTTTGTACCGTGCTGCCAATGGAAGTGCATGTTGGCAACTTCGCGATCGTAATTGTCATAGGTTATATATTTAAAATGAGTAAAGAAAATGGTAATAAAAGAAAAGATGAGGATGAAAAAAGAGGAAGCAAATTTGAAAACAACTAACTTTTACACTAACTTAGAATTTAACTCTTAGATAAAAAGATCAACAGTAGATTGTACAACAGGCTCTTGCTGAAAGTATTAGGAAACTGAATGCAATGATGTGTTCTTATATATATAGTTGATCAAGTTGGAGTTATGCCAGGAATGCCAGCATGATATTAAACTTTAGAAAAATTCTATGAAATTCACCTCATGAACATATTAAAGAAGAAAAATTATATGAGCATCTCAAAAGATACCCCAAAAAATATTTGATAAAATTTAATAACTGTTCTTAATTTTTTAACCAAACAGTCTTAGCAAACCAGGAGTGGGGGAGGGAAAGGAGAACTTCCTGATGCAGCATGTCTAGATAAAGGGTCCAGTATACAGGAGATGGAATAGTGAGAGTTTAGCAGCATTCTCTTTAAAGTCAGGACAAAGGCAAAGGAATGCTGTGATCATTGTACCTACTCAGCATTATATAAAAGGTTCTGGTCAATGCAGATCAGCAAGGAAAAGCAAAAAAAGGTACACAGGATTAGAGAGAAAGAAACATTTCTGCTAGTCATGTAGACAATATTGAATATATAAGACACTGTAGAAAAAAGTATTAGAACTATTTTAAAATATTTAGCATCATTGTCGGATATAGAACACTATATTAAAATTAATATCACTCTTATAAAAATAATTAGAAACTGTAATAAAATTTAGTCTCATCCTTATGAGTAACACAAGTTACGTGACAGCTAAGAATACATGCAACAAAGGAAAGGCAAATAACCAAGAAATGTATGAAGAAAATTATAAATTTCTATATAAGAACATATAAGAAATATCAAATACAGAGATAAATTCACCATGTTAATGGATAAAAGAACTCAATATTATAAAGGAGAAAATTACCTTTAAATTAATGTACATGTTTTCAATAAAAAATCACAACAGGGTTTTCCATGGGAATTGATAAACCGATAGTAAAATTCATATGGAAGAGTAAAGGACCAAGATTAGCCAAGACAATTTTGAAGAATAAAGATGGATGATTTGTCCTGACATTCATCTGAATTATTATGAAGTCACGGAAATTAAAACAATGTGGTATTGGTACAGGTAACAATAAATTAACCCACAAAACCAAGTAAAGAGCTTCAAGAAAGTTCCTCCAATACATGGTGGCATTACAAAATGAGAGAAGAAAGGATCTATTTAATGATTGTTGTAGCAAATAGTCAACCAAATTGAAAAAAAATGAATAAACAGAATTCCTACCTGACACCATACATAAGCATAAATTCCTTTTGGATGTATTACAGAATTGTATACTTGAAACCTAAGTAATTTTACTAACCATTGTCACCACAATAAATTTTAATTGGAAAAAAAAAACAACCTAATTATAAAAAGCAAAAGTGTAAAATATTTAAAAGAAAAATATAGGAAAATATTTTTATAACTTAACAGAAGGGAAGAATTTCTTAAGCAAAAGATAAAAAGCACAAAACATGAAATAAAAGATTGACAAACTTACTAAATTAAATTAAAAAGTTTTGCTTTGACTAAAGACAACACAAGCAAAATGGAAAGAGAAACTGAAGACATGAGGAAGTTATTTCTGACTCCTTTTATAAGGAAAAAAATCAAATCCAGAACATATAATGAATGCCTATAAGTTAATTTTTTTTAAAAGACAAACCAATAGGAAAAGGGCAAAGGTTATAATCAGAAATTCAAGGGACAAAAAGCAAGAATGGCCAAAAAGTACATGAGCGATGATAAATTCCTCAAGCTATTAGAGGAATGTGAAATGAACCATAATGAGATATTGTTTTACAACTATCAGATTTACACAAATTTTAGAAGTCTGAAAATACCAAGTGTTTGTGAAGATGCTGTGCTAAAAAACAAAAAGAGAAACAAAACGCTTTCTTTTCCAGGGACCTAAAACATTGGCAAAAATATGATTACATAATTAGGCCTTGGTGAAAACCTCAAAACATTCCAAAGAGGAAAAGTCTCTTGCAGTCCTATTTTATTCTCTGACCACAGCGGAGGGAAACCAGAGATTCGTTTCTAGAATGTGAACCAAGAAAACAGCCACTTGGAAATGCGAGCTAAATATGAAAAGTAAAACATAAAAACTTTCAGGAGAAAACATAGTGGACTATGAAATATACAAAACTTTTCCAAAATAATGACTATGCTGAGTAAGAAATCAAAACTGCAAATTCAGAATATTTTGAAAACGGTCATAATAAAAGGAGCATAAAAAAAACTTGAAAATGTAACTAAAAACAGTAAGATTTTAAATGTCTATGATTTCTATGTTGTTCCATTGGTCTTTCTATATACATCTAAAAATTAGGTAAAAAAAATGAACTGTTTTTACAAATACCTATATACATATGCATACATGCTTCCTTGTACACACATGTACATATATATGCCTGTAAACATACACACCTGTATGTACACATACATACCCACATGTATGTACATATTCATCACACAATATATTCTCTGTTTTGCATATGTAAATAGCATAGAGAAACACTGAAAAAACATAAATAGTAATAGTAGTACCTCTTGGTAGTGATATATTACCAGTGCCATGTAATTTGCTTTTTTATTGTGTATTTCCCTAATTTTCAAAAATAAATATATACTAATTTTATAGTCAGAAACATAAGAATAAAATCACTACTTTTAAAAAAAGTCCTTGAAATTTTTTTTAAAGCAGCAAATGCCTAGATTTATTTGGCTTTTGGTTTTGGTTTAACTTTTTTTCTGTTATTTGTCAATTAGACCTTTTCTAGTATTTTTTTCACCTCCTAAAATTTTCTTCCATTGTATTTTCGATTCTCATTTCTCTTATACTCATTCTGATCTCTTATTTAGCACTGTCAGTTACATGAATATAAGATACCCTCCCCAGTCGTGACCTTCTCTCTGATAATGTGTATCTCTGTCTTTCGCCCCTTATTATGAAAGAGTTTTGCAGCCTGTCCTCTACATCACTGAGCATTTTTCCACAAAGCCGAATCAATTACTTTGTGTTTACAATGTACATTCAATCCTCCTATTGCACATTTCCCGCCCCCTCCCCGCTTTGAGTTATAATTGACATATTATGTAAGTTTAAGGTGTACAAGGTGTTGATGACACACATATATATTGCAGAATGTTTACCACCAGTATTAGGTAACACCTCCATCGTATCCCACAATTACCGTTTTATTTTTGTAGTGAAAACATTTAAGATATACTTTCTTAACAACTGTCAAGTATATACTGAGGGCACCAAAAAATGTATACACATTTTAAGGAAGGAAAACTGTATTAAAATTGTAATACTCAATGTATATCGATAACAAACGATGAATACAAGTCACGTTTGACTTCTGCAATTACAAGAGGTGCTCAAAGTGGTGACCATCAGCGTCCAGACACCTCTGATGACGGCGAACTACTGCTTGAGCAACGGTGAAAAATGTCCACTTGCATACATTCTCTTTTTGTTTTTTGGCACCCCGGGTATGCTGTTCATTACAGCCATCATGCTGTACATCAGCTCCCCAGAACTCACTCATCTTACAACTGGAAGTTTGTGCTCTTTGACCAACTTCTCCCCATTTCCTCCACCCCCAGCTCCTGATCACCACTATTCTCCGCTGTTTCCGTGAGTTTAGCTTTTTTTATATTCCACAGATAAGTACTAGCATACAGCATTTGTCTTTCTCTGTCTGACTTATTTCTGTTTCAGTTCCATACCGTGTTCACTTATCTTTTCCATTTCCTTTCCGTTCCCAGTGCGTTTGCCCAGCTCTCCCGCTGTCTAGGATTCTCTTTACCTCTTTCTTGTCACTCCCTCTGTGAGATCTCCCTTGACTCCCATGGTCCTACTGTACCCAAACGTGTGCGTGTGCCATCATGACAGTGACCACAGGTGTTACAGCCATCTCTTCACATGTCTGCTTTCTCCATTCGATGCTAAGTCCCTCAAGATCAAGGTGTGTATCATACTTATTCTTAGCACTGGCACAGAGTACATTTTCACCAACACTTGGTATTGTCAGACTCTTTAAAATTTTCAAGTCTAATGGTTGTTAAATGATGTCATTGTCTTTTAGCTCACATTCTTCCAATTACTAGAGAGACCGTATATGTCTTTCGGGCATTCTTGTGATCTACCCAGTGTCCCTGAAAATAAGACCCAGCCGGACAATCAGCTCTAATGCATCTTTTGGAGCAAAAATTAATATAAGGCCCAGTATTATATTATATTATATTATATCATATCATATCATATTATGTTACATTACATTATATTAACTGGTCTTATTTTACTATAGTATAAGACCGGATCTTATATTAAGTTTTGCTCCAAAAGACGCATTAGAGCTGATTGTCCAGCTAGGTCTTATTTTCGGGGAAACACGGTATGGATTTCTGACTTACAGCGTTGCCCTTTTTTCCTATTGCTTTGTCTTCTTATTTGTCTGCAGGAACTCATTATGTCATTATATATTCCGATTTCATTATATGTGAATCCTTCATACATAAAGAATATGATGTATATATTGCATATATATATATATATATATATATATATATATATATATATATATATATGTATATATAAATCCATTATATATTCTTCATCTCCAAGGTTTCTTTCCTTTTTGTTTATGTGTCTTTGCTTATATAAAAGCTCATCTTACTCAATTTATTAATCTTTTATGTTTCATTCATGAAAATGTTTTCTATTGCTAGATCATACAAATGTTCTTCTATATTTTTCTCTTGATGATTTAAAAATGTTGCTTTTTATATTTAGGTCACATTTCGAAGTGGTCACTCCCGGAAGTGTTTCTGAATTAATGAAAGAAAGTAAGCTCAGCTCTGTACTTGAAGCTCCTGATCCTTGAGGAGTCAGGGAAAAAGCTAGACCAAGATGTGGCCCTGCCTCTGAGTTTGACAGCTTTTTCTAGGTTTGGCTATGTAGTAAACAATCTCCAAATCTTAGCTTACAAAACAAATGCTTATTTTTCACTCACACTTCATATTAGCTGCGGTTCAGCTGTGGCTCTGAGGCTCTGTTCTGAGTTGTGGGAGCCGTGCTGGTCTGTCCATCAGGGGACCTCTGTCAGGTTGCTGTATGCCGGTCCCTTGGTGGAAAGACAGGGTAAGAGTGGGGCTGCAAACTTTCAGTGACTCTAAAAGTGTCTACTCAGATATAGCAAACAGATCACTAGGCAAAGTAGGTCACGACACAGACCCAAAGTTAATGGGATGCAGAGAATATTTTGTCTATAGACAAGGATAAGAACAAGAAGGGGGTGAAAATTGTGAATGAATAATATGTTCTACCACATTTCCTCTCAAACCATATGACCCAGGGTCTGTTTCGTACGGCAGAAGGCCAATTGTGTGCTGGTTATAGTTCAAAAATAGAGCTGACTATCCACTATGGGTCCCCTGGAAGTTTGATACAAAAGGACACACTTTCTGTTGGCATGCCCAGATGTTGTTCACTGCTGCTGCAAAGGAAGGTACGCTCTCCTCACTCCATGCCTTGAGCCAGTTCTACTTTCCAATATGCCCACGGCTCAACCACCACATTCCAACACCCTGGGCCCCATCGTGGCCAGGCTAGAATTAGCTCCAGAGCTTCAGGTTGAGTGAAGGGAATGGTCAGAGATGGAGAAAAAAAGAAAGGAAAACACAGGTCCCACTGGCAAGGGAAATGCTGCTTGGCATCCAGAATGTGAAAGAGTTCTTCTGTAGTTTGGCTTGGCTGATCTTGGCTTAGCCTGCAGCCATTCCTGACCTCCACCTGGCCAGGCTATGACCCACCTTCACTCTGTAGCAACATATAATGTGAAGAGGCATGCCCGAGCACTCGCCCGACAGAGCTCCCATTTCAGTTTCTCAGGACCTAACCGAAATGGCAACACCTCCCTCGAAGCAACACTGTTGGCTGCCTGTGACCACACTCTGCCCTGGATCATTGGAATGGAATCTGAGCTCGCCCAGGAATGCATGAGACGTGTAGAAAGAGCCCAGCAGCATGGTTCCTCTAACCATATGTCCCAGCCATAGCAGAAAGGCACTAAGGGTAGAAATGAGCATGGGGAGAAGCACAGAGCCCAGTGTTTTGCCCGCTCGTCTGTCTGCACTAAACAGCCCAGAGGATGTAGCCTAAAGAACACTTCTGCCATTCAGTAAGCATCTTGGCCCTTTGATCTAAACAGTGGTTCTCTAAGTGTGGTCCTTGGTGGTCCCTGGGTCCATTGGCTGGAAACTTGTTAGAAATGCAAATTCTCATAGCAATCTACCCCAGACTTGCTATAACAGAAACTCTGAGGATGGATCCTATCAATCTGTGTTTTCACAAGCCCTCTAAGTGATTCTGATGCATGCTACTATTTGCGAACCTCTGTAGCAAAAGGTAAACTGGTCCTTGGGTTCACTCCAGCACCATCCGCAATTTGGAGAAACATAGATGAGCTCCAGGAGAGCCACTTCAACAATAATCCTCAATAAAGATCCAAATCCAAGTTTCTCAAATGCAACTATCACCCTTAAGTACAATTCAATCAACACAATTCAACACAGAAGGCAACAGACATATTTTACCATGAGAAGAGGAGGTAGCGTTGCAGAGCTGTTCCAATAGGGAGGTCAGATTTCCTGAATTTGAACCCCAACACAACCACTCTTGTGACCTTGAGCAAGTTACTTAAAACTGCAAACACAGTTTTTCCATCTGTCTAATGGGTAGGTAACAGTATCTTTTAGTACCGATGGAAGGCAATGGTTCTCAAAGTGTGATCCCCAGACTGGTATCATTAGCATCACCTAGGAGCGTGTTAGAAATGTACATTCTCAGGCCCCACCCCAGACCTACTGTGTTCATTAGCTATTGCTCCAAAACAATTTAACCCAAAACTTCGCAGCTAGCAACATCAAACAGTTATTATTTCAGTCTCTGGGTGTCAGAAATCTAGACACGCTTGACATATGGACCTCACCACAGGGTCATGTCATGCAACGGGAGCTCCTTCCCCCAGAGGAAATGATACAACAGAGACCAAGAGAGCGTGATCAAAGCCGCAACAGTTTTTGTAACTTTAGTTCAGAGGTGACATTGCATCTCCTTTACCATATTCTGTTCTTTAGAAGCAAGTCAATAAGACCAGTTCATACTGAAGAGGAGGGGATTACACAAGAGCGTGACTACCAGGAGGGAAGACCAACATAAATGCTGCCTACCATACCTACTGAATCCAAAATTCAAGGGGCGAGGACCAGACACCCACGTTTTAACAAGCCCTCCAGGTGATTCATTGTTTCAGAATTCAGTGAGACGATGGAGGCCAAAATACCTCACCCAGCATCTGGCACATGAGTATTCAGTAAAGGTTATCTATTTAGATTATTGTTGTGATTCCAGATGAGAACCTCTGATTATGGTACTAAAGCTTTCCACTTAACAACCAAATGTCAGGTGTCATATAGCCCAGCAGTTCTCACACTTAGCTGAACTTCAGACTCACCCATGGAGCTTTAAACTCTCATGATGCAAAAGCTTCAACCTAGACAATTAAATCAGAATTTCTAGGGGTGGGACCCAGGCATCAGTATTCTTTAAAGCTCTCAAGTAACTGCAATATGCAATTAAGATTGAGAACCACTGAGACAGGCTCTGAAAACAGGTATCCAGTGGCTTCCTTCTCTATTCGTCTATCTGCTTGGAGCTAGAGTATTGGCAAAAGAACCACTGATAAGGTGGTTTAAAACCAAAACACAATATTAAACATCCTAACAGGCAAATAAACAAGTAGGCTCAGATGTGCATATCTTATAAGGGCCTTCTCATCCTTCCTGCACCCTTGTCTGGCAGGCCCTTACCACTTGATTCTTGCCTCTGGCAAGGAACTTGGCTGTCCTGCCAGCTAAGAATGTAGCCATGGGAACGTGCATGTGTTTGCACCATGGCACAAGGCTCAGATGCTGGGCCGGTGCCCTAACAAATCAGAATCTTGGAAAGAAGAAGGACACAATGTGTTCTCTCTGGCCTTGAAAGAAAATTATACAGTCACATAGCTTCACCTGAGGCAGCTGGAAATCGAGCTGCCAGGCGGGAGGGGCCAACGCAGACCTGGAGTGACCGGGCCACTGTTGCCATGAGGGCACTACAATTTGAGAACTTAGTCAATTTGCCCTTCTCCCTCCCGACTGGCACAGCTCCGAGCCTGTCCACTCCTGGCCCAAAAATCCACCCTGACACAGAGCAATCTTATATGAGGGCAGCTTCTCTACCCTACCAGCAGGGCCTGGAAGAGATCAGCTGACACACCAACTCTCCTGAGCCACCTCCCCTTGGGAGTAGATGTTGGGAAGCTGAGCTCTGGCAGTTCTGGTTAACGTCATGAGCCAGCTGTGCCGACCAGGGAATTGTCAGATGCTCAGATGCCATTCCAGAACATTCTTCTTGGAAGCTTCCACCAGAGGGCTAAAGTGGTCAAAAATACCTTTCACGGGACTGTTTAAATAGAACTAGCAACAAGAGACACAAAAAGGGAAACTTTTTAATTTAAAAAAAATAAATAATAAACCTCCACTCCCACAGTTCTCATTAATCAGCTCACTCTTTCATGACTCAAGAACCAAAAACACTGCTGACAGCTGCAGAGCAGTGGGAGAGGAACACCGTCGGGGTGGGCAGAGGGCAGCCGGTGGGGCCACGGCCACTGTGATGGTCAACCAAAGCTTCAGCTTCAGAGAGCCCTGGTCCCCTTGCTGACTCTAACACGATGTCACCTGGACAGGTCCCTCTGAGTGTCTGTTTCCTAATCTCTAAAAATGGAATTGTGATTATAAGGGTTGTTTGAGAATTAAATAAGATGATATAGGTAAAAGAACTTATCAGGTGTTAGGCACAAAGTGAGTTTCCCTTCTAGGATAAGAAAAGGAGAGAAGGAGAAAGAAAGAGGAGGAGGAGGAGGAGAGGAAGCTGGAAGGAGACAGCAGTCTCCATCTCTGGTTGGAGCAGGGACCCCACAAGTACCAGGAAGCATGCCAGCCAACACGTTGGGACTCTCTCATGTTAGAATGGCAAGCGTATAGCACATGCACCATTTCTGTTCTCTCCCATCTCCAAAACAGACACCCCTAAACCATGCCCCACTAATCGATTAGCATGAACAGGGGAGAAAAGGCTGACATACAATTCTTGGGCTAGGCTCCTAATTTAGTGCAAGACACCTCCACAATTCATAGAATATCTACTTATTGTCCAAATTTCTCTCAAACCTTGCATCATAGCCTTTGTGCCTCTTGCTTTCTTCAAATGGTGTCAGAAATACATAGCAAGCGTACATAGTCTCCTGACGAAAAAAAGTGCAAGCAATCCTGGCGGGGCTGGCTCAGCAGTACAACCCCTGGGTGACTGACTTTTTCACTTTTTGACACATTCTTTGGGGTCCTACATGTAACCTCTCTCTTGAGTTTCGCGGCCTATGTCCAGGAAACAATTCTGTGTCCACACACTGCCCCGGTCAGCTCCATGGATATTTTGATGAAAATATAGTAGTCTCTCCTTATCTGTGGTTTTGCTTTCCACCGTTTTAGTCGCCCACAGTCAACCACAGTCTGAAAATATTAAATGGAAAATTCTAGAAATAAACAACTCATAAGTTTTAAAGTGTGCGCCGTTCTGAGCAGCATGATGAAATCTCACGCCATACTGCAGCATGCTGCCTGGGATGTGACTCATCCCTTTGTCCAAGTATCACAGAACTGTGGTCAAGTAACATTTATTTTACTTAAGAACTGCCCAAAGCCAGTCACATCACTTTTATTACAGTATGTTGTTATAATTGTTCTATTTTATTATCAGTTATCATTGTTAATCTCTTACTGCCTAATTTATAAATTAAACTTTATCATAGGTATGTATGAGGTCAGACAATGAAGTCTGTGAACTCATCCTAGAAAAAGTGCTACATACCTCACTGTTGAATATCACTATGGTCACCTTCGAAGTCCTCCCCTTGGGAAGCTATGCACCGACGCCAGCACCTAGTCCACCCTTCAAAGCAATTTTGGAACTTTTTCTGGAATGGCCATCAGAGCTGTCGTCGTGTTTCCCTTGATGTCCTGAATGTCATCAAAATGTCTTCCTTTCAATATTTCCTTTATCTTCAGGTAAAGAAAGAAGTCATTGGGGGCCAGATCAGGTGAGTAGGGAGGGTGTTCCCATACAGTTATTTGTTTACTGGCTCAAAACTCCCTCACAGACAGTGCCGTGTGAGCTGGTGCATTGTCGTGATGCAAGAGCCATGAATTGTTGGTGAAAAGCTCAGGTTGTCTAACCTTTTCACACAGGCTTTTCAGCACTTCCAAATAGTAAACTTGGTTAACTGTCTGTCCAGTTGGTACAAATTCATAATGAATAATCCTTCTGATATCAAAAATGGTTAGCAACATCGCTGCAACAAGTCCACGAACTTAATCATCAGACCTCATGTATAGAATCTGGTACAAGCCTCAATTTTAGGCATCCACGGGTGTCTTGGAATATAGCCGCTGTGAATACAGGGGGATGATTGTAATGCTGACCGTAGAGCCACAGCCTAGATCAAATAGTTTTCACATACTCTGTCTCTGAAAGTTCTCCTTTCATGAACTCTATAATAAAAAGGGCTGAGGCTGACAGTTCCAACGCAACTTTCAAATCCCAGGACCCCAAAAGTAAAGATCTTTCCAACTTGACATCTGTAACAATTTCCTACATCAAAAATGCATCAGCACACATGCACTGCAAAATTAAAACTAAAATTGGGCTGGATAGGCAGACATTTGCAAATGATTCCTTATTTATTACAAGCCCTTGTTTAGAAGCGGGGGCCAGGGGGGTCGAAAGGAAAGTGTTCCATGAGAAATGCTTGCCTCCCTGGCTGGAGGTGTACCTCCAGGAAACACTCCTTGCCTCCTCTGGTGAAAACCAGAACCAAGGCCTTGGCAGCCTGAGGGGTCCTGGTTGCCCACTTGCAATGAACTGTTGGAAAGGACACCATGGCCTACTTTTTAGGAAACCAACTGCCAAATACAAAAGAGAGAAGGAAAAAAGATGGAGGAACAAGAGGCTTGCATTCTGGAAATTATGACTTGCTGACATCCTTCTTCTCTTTCCTATAATCTGTCTAACTGTAGACACGACTTTAATTATAGATGGGCAGGTGGGGCCAGGCCAAAAACAGGGCTTCAGCTGGAATTTGCGGCAGTGGAAATGCTGGGCTCAGAGTACCCAGCTTCTCCCTGTGTTTTAGCTGCTCTCTCGGCCCCTCTTCCAGAGCTAGCAGCACCCTCCTTTAGAACTTTCCAATGCTAAATGAACAACAGGATTTGTGTCCTGACCAAGTCTTCTCTACACACACACACACATGCACACACAAAAAGCAAGGACGCTGAGAAAATGATTGTTCCTGTCTTCGTGGAATGTTACCTTCAAGAAAGCACTTTGCTCTTATCTGAAGCATAGTGAGGCCCAGTTCTCATCTCTCATCCTAAATAAAATATCAAGTGTTACAAAAGGAAGAGGCTGGGAATCATTACAGAACACCTCATCCAAGCCACACACTACGCTCACGGTCTTGTGTGTAATCTCAGTGGATTCAGGTAATAATCATGTGATATAAGATTAATCATCCCCCCATTTTAAAGATAAGAAAACTGAGAGTCAGCCAGGCTAAGTGACTTCTCCCAGGCTATACATGTGTGAAGAGAAAGAACCAGGATTTGAGACTGGGACCACGCCACCTCCCTGCCTTCTGTTTCAGTCTCTTTTCTTTCCTAATTTAATCTTTTGGAATCACTCCTCTTCCTAAAATCTATAATGGCTCCTCTTGCCCACAGGATAAAGTTCAAAGCAGGGTTGCACATCTGAGAGGGCTGGGGTACTGAGCAGGAGACAAGGCAGCCCTCCTGAGTGTGACGTGCTAGGTGACCTGTGAGCTCCATGTGCACTCAAAGGAGCCTGCGGAGGAGACTCCAGCCTGCCACCACGTTGTTATCAGAAATCAAGAATGAAATAACGAGGGATGGAAGAGACGGACGAACAAATTCCTGAATATGTAAGAATTCCTCCTAATGCTTCCGGCTTCATGTACAGTACATCTGTTATGCGAAACCAACATACCTTCTGGATGAGTTGGAAACGGACTTTGAAGAATGAGGAGGTTGGGAGAGTGCCTTCCTCTCTACACACACACACAGACACACACACACACACACACACACACACACAGACAGTAAAATAATAGCAAATCATATGGGTTCTGGTGGTGGAGAAAGAGTTCTCGATACTCTTTATTCAGGTTCCTTTCAATTGAGGACCATGAAAAAAAAAGTTCTACATGAGTTCTACAGGATGTTTGTTCAATCATTTATTTTATTATTCATTCATTATTCAATAGCATAATTGAATACCTACCATGAGCCTTCTCTCCAGTAGGTACTGTGTTAGGAGTGACCAAAATGGTCATATTTCTACCCTCCCATAGCATATGTTCTAATGAGGGACACAGCCAATAATAAACAGACAAATATGTAGAATAGCAGATAGCACTGTGTGTTTTGGTGAAAAATGAAAACTAAAAAGGGACAGAGGACAGAGTCCTTCGTTAAGTAAAGTGGTCAGAAAAGGATTTTTTTTTTTTTGAGAAGGTAACATTAAGCAGAGACCTGCATTAAATGAAGGATCAAATCAAAGAAATTTCTGGAGAAAGTGTGTTTAGGTAGAAGAGATAGTTTGTGACAATCCCTGAGATGGGAACACAGTCTCTTTGAAGACCAGCAACAGAAGAAGTAAATGAGTGAGGGAGACAGCAGTAAGGAATGAGGTAGTAAATGCAGGGTGGGGAGGGGAGAGACTAAGAAAGGAGGATTTTGGATATGATTTTAAGTGTGATAATGAAACCATTAAAGAAAACCAAAAAAGTGATGTTAGCAAGTGTTATTCCCACCCTATTTGTAATGTCACTAAAACACAAACAAGGTACTCTAGGTAAGGAGTGATTAGTGCTAAGCAGACAATCACCTCCCACATTACAGACACTGTACTTCTGTTAATATGGCCTTAAATGTCATTAACAAATTTTGACATGGGAATCTCCCTTTTTTGACTCAAACTGTGCCATTTTCTGAAATCACAACTCTTTTTATTTGAGTATGCTTAACCACGTATCCCCTATTCTATACCGGAACAGGACAATTATTTTTTTCAGCTGAATGTTTCATCCTGGTACTTTCTGTCCTATTTGGTTCAGTCCACTGTTTCTGCCTGTGAAGTCCTTTGTCCATTTCTGACTATCACCCAGTGTGTTTGTTTTCCCTCTCTTCCAGCTTCGTGTCATTCCTGGGAAGAATGATTTCGTGGAAGAATCAGGTGCTGACTTGGATTAAGGTCAAGAACACAATGCTGGGACTCACAACTGGTGACCTCTCTCCCAGTTGACATCAGCCTATTTTATGCTTGATAGTTCAAAGAGGTGATACTTACTTTTAAGTGTCGATTAGACTGGGCTGAACGATGCCCAGATAGCTTGTAAAATAGTATTTCTTGGTGAGTCTGTAAGAGTATTTCTAGGAGACACTGGCGTTTTAATCAGTAGACTGAGTACAGATCTTACTCACCCATGTGGATGAGCATCATCCAAGCTGTTGAGCAACTGAGCAGAACAAAAAAGGAGGAGAAAGGGCTCATTTACTCTCTCTGCTTGAACCAAATTATCCACCTTCTTTTGCTCTCGGACATCAGCCCTCCTGCTTCTCAGTCTTTCAGACTCAGACTGGGCCTTCCATCATGAGCCTCCAGATTCTTTGGCCTTCAGACTCAGACTGAGCTACACCACCAGCTTTCCTCGTTCTTCAGCTGGCAGACAGAATATTGTGGAACTTCTCAGCCTCCATAACCACGCGAGCCAACTCTTATAATCAATCAATCATCAATCAATCTTATTGGTTCTGTTTCCCTGGAAAATCCTAAGTAATACAAAAGAATACCAAACTAGTTGTAAGACCTGACAATGTCTGACACGTAGTAAACACTCAATAAATGTTTACTATGATCATAACTACTGTTATTTGTCATCCAATCCATATTTATCCGTCTTGTCCAAAGAAGTTGCATGGGACGCTTTGTCACACATCCAGCTCATCTCCCAGTCTGTCAGTGTGTAACTGTGTAAAAGGAAGGATTGAAACTGACTTGCCCATAACTTTTGGGTGAGAACAAGCTGTGCCCCTGTGATCACTCTTTCCTCTTCCGTGTGGTTACAAACTTACTCATTTAAGAATCTAGTCCAGAATCTTTTGGGATCAACGATAAACTCATCACCTACAGGTTCATAGAGGCCACCATTCAGGATAACATTTATCTCCCTCCAGAATTCCACCACTCCTGTCCTTTTCCATGAATCTTCTCCAAGATGATTAGGAATGTTCAAGGATCTCATTCCTAAATCCTCTCAGAACCTGGGGAGACCAGGAGACGTGAGACAGTGAGAAGAAGTGAAATCCTCTCTTCTAGGTCTTTCTCCTGGTTTGAGGATTATGCTCCCATCTCCTCATCATCATCCCTTCCACATTTTTCAGGCTTATTTTCTCTCTTTCTAGTTCACCCCCTCAGGACCATAAAACCCATTTATCCCTTCGGAGACTCACTGCCTCTCCTAAAGATGAGTCTTAGAACTTTTTAGATGATCTCCTAAAGATCTTCTTTGAGAAGATGACTTCTTTTCTCTCAACATAGTTTAACCCTCAGCACCTGGTGAGTTTTATCCTCCGTGACACAGTCTTTCTGTTTGCCTGCCACCTCTTCTATTTTTTTCTTGATCCTGAGTTCTTCTTTCCATCTTTCTGGGTGCCTCTTTTGCACTGGAGTTCATCAGAGAGCTCCCTGGCTAACCGCACTGGTTTCTCTGGTGACGTCTCCACAACCTCCATTGCTGGAAAAATTTGCACAGGCAGCGCTGCACTCTGGAGAGATTTTCCAGCCATTGGCACCCTGCTTGGTGAGGCCTCACCTCACAGATTCAAACTGACTTTTTTCTCTTAGTAGTTTGAAATCCACCTTCCTGTCATCTGACTGTGACCAGGTTTTAACTCCTCACTTTGACACCTCTTCCAAGGTTCCCGTCACTTCCACTCAACCCAGTGATGTCTTTTTTTGCTGGTGAGAATCTGGCTGAGTAAGTCAGTGACCCAAATCATTTCCTCCACCCCATGGAAGATTAAATTTTCAGATGGAAAGACATGAAATCATCAAGCACTCTGCTTTTAATTCAGAGAGACTTTCAGCATACATCAGGATAGCCAATTCCTGTCACTACCGTTACTTATCTTGCCGGGACAGTTTTGATCTGCACCCGAAATGCATTTTCCATTTGCTGCATTTGCATTTGCTGGATGGCCTTTAGTGTACATACAGATTCTGCAAATACATTAAGGTCATCCCTTTATGCAAAAACGTGGACAGATCCAGGGCAGGTCTGCACTAGCAAAGCCAGCAGTTGTAGCAGCAAAAGGAAACAAGCTAATGTAACTGGAAAGATATAAGAGAGTGAGGCAAAGTGTTAATTTGTCTCGATTTTCTTCTGTTTTCTCAATGTGCTTATCCCAGGGTGAATTCACTTTGTTTCCAAAGGATATTGCCCCAAGCTTACTCAGTTTAATTGTCTGTAAAATGGGAATGATACGGTCTTTCCTACCTGCTTCATAGGAATATTCTCTTGCTTAAATGAGATAAAGCAGTGAGAGAGTTTTGTGAGAGAACTGAAACGTGCTCAATAAATGTGATGAATTTTATAGGAAGCTTTCCCCCACGTGCTGGGACTGGCTTCCTGAAAACTCTCTGTGGTCAGAGAATTCAGGATAGAAGAATTTAATGCTTTGTGAAAAGTAATAATAATAATGTTAAGGAAAGTGAGAATATTATTAAACCCATTGAAAGTCTTATATATTTTTTATAGCCCCAAAAATGAAACACTCAAAGCAATACACGAAATAGGCAATCAGTTATACTTTGCATGTTTTAAATTCCATTTACTGGACGTTGAACAATTGATGTGCATTTATCCTGGATGTTAAAATGACTTTTGAGATGATAATAGCCAACACTTACCAAACACCAATATGCCAGGCCCTGGGTTTACAGCCATCACAAACATATCTCACTTAAAACCACAGCAACCCTATGAGCTGGACGTCATAACAATCTCCACTTAAAGTTGAAATCATACAGAGATTAAGGAAGTTGAGGAAATCTTGAAGCTGATAAAGGTGGAGCTAAAAATACACGACTAGGAAGTTGGGGTGAGTTACCACTGGAAAGAGGCACCTCTAGACTTCCTTCCTTCCCACCCTAACCCCACAAGCTCATCTTCATTTGATTTTTAACATCCAAAATGCAACCCTGTGCTTGTGGCCATAGAACGCTATTGGACTGTCAAGGGCACTCTGAATGGTAAGGTTGCATAAATGTTTCCTGGCCCTTTCCCCATTTCTTTGTCCAAGACAAGCAAGAGCTGGTATTTATCCTAGGCTGCATTTCAGGAGCTATGGCTGAGGGAAAGCTTGGGGTGGAATGGTTCAGGGAGTTCAGAGCTGAGAGATTTTATTTGAAGACAGAGATATGCTACTAAAAATGTGAAAATTGCTCGTAAAGTGTTCATATAAATAAGCTCAAGTACAAAGCTACATCTTTACCCAAAGTCACATGCAGACCAGCGTGGAAGCAAAGAATCACTGAGTCAGGGGGCTCTCAGAGTTTTCTCAATCAGAGTATCGTCTACTTTGCTCATTCACTGGTGGCAGTCACGTGGTAACCTTAGCAACATACTTATCAATATGCTTATTTCGCTGCTTCATTTTCCCACTTTTTTTAACTTACATACCCATTTAAGAAAACAATATCTGAAAACATAGGCTCAATATGCTACTTTTTCTAATGCACATTAAAATAAATATGCAATTGCTAAATTTTAATTTATAAAGTTTTGACATAAATTTTCTGCATGCTACCTATAATCATCTTGTGGGAAGATGGGAAATGCTGACATAATTCATTAGTTCCCAATTAATTGCTGAAGGAGCAACCAGGGAGATATTTTATTATTATTATGTTTTTCAGCTACAGGTGACATTCAATATTACTTTATATTAGTTTCAGGTATACAGCAGAGTGGTGAGACATTTGTATAATTTACAAAGTGATCGCCCTGCTTAGTCTAGTACCTAGGTGGCACTATATAATTATTATAGCATCGTTGACTATTTTCTCTAGTCTGTACTTCACATTCCTACTTCGAAAAGATGTAGGCACCCCTATGTTTATGCAGCCTTATTTACAATAGCCAAGATATGGAAGCAACGTAAGTGCCCATCAATAGACACAGGTAAAGAAGAGGTAGTGCATATATACAATGGACCATTACTCAGCCATATAAAGAATGAAATCTTACCATTTGCAAAAACATAGATGGATCTAGAAGGTATTACGCTAAGTGAACTGAGTCAGACTGAGAAATATAAATACCATGTGATCTCGCCTATATGGGGAATCTAAACAACAAAATAAATGAACAAACAAAACAGAAACAGACTCATAGATACCGACAACTGATGGCTGCCAGATGAGAGAGGGTTGGGGAGTTGGATGGAAAAATGAAGTGATTAGGACGTACAAGGTGGTAGTCACAAAATAGTGGCAGGGAGCTATTTTTAAAACACAAATTATCTGGCTATATCCCAAGAGGCTCTGCCAGGTAGTCCTTTCTTGTTTTGTTTTTGTTTATCTAGTTTTCGATAAACGCCTCTGGTGATTCTGGTGTGCAGCTGGTTAGGAAACAACTGGTTTAGTCTAGTTCTGCCTCAAAGGACGGCCTTGAGGATTTAATTAGATAAAGTATTCTACATGCTTAGAAACAACCTGTTTCAGAGAACATGCTCCACAATCGTACTGCTAGAGAACATGCTCCACAATCATATTGCTCCACAAGTTATTACTAGACTTTTATTTGTTGATTACTGGACTTTTTGGCTTTAGCTATGACCTAAAGATAAACAAACTTTAGGATAAAGTTGTAAGGGAAAAGGTTCATGTGGATCTGAGAAGAGATGAGAGCTGACCTCTGGGGCCAGGCTCAAGACTAACAACTGACAAATCCTTGGCCACTCTTCCTGCGGCCCTGTCAATCTATACACACATCAACCTCTTATACAGATACAAGGCCTTTCCATTGACCTGGTGGGAAGCCAGACAGTCTGTGGCACAAGCACTTATCATCCCACCCACATAGCCAACCTACTATAAGTGAATATGTTTGGTCTTTCTTGTCCTGGTCTTTCCTGCCCTTGAGCATGTGTAGATATCTTCCAGAAAGATAACCTTCCTGCTGTAGTCCTGCCCAAGAAACATGATCAATTCCGGGTATCATAGGGCAACAAGACACGCGAGCAGGCAACGAGAATAGCAAGAAACCCTAAATCCACATCAATTGAAGAAATAAGGTCAGACACTGGTGACATTTGGCCCCGAGAAGAGAAAGTTTAGGAATAGCAGCATGCATTTATCCCTACACAGGAGGACTAGAATGAACGAAGCCCGTTGTGATGGTCAATTTTATGTGTCAACCTGACCAAGCTAAGGAATGCCCAGGTAGCTGGTAAAACTTGATTTCTGGATGTGTCGGCAAGAGTGTTTCCAGAAGACATTAGCATTTGAATCAGTAGACATAGAAGAGACGATCGCCCTCACGGGTGTGAGAGAATATTATCCAATCCATTGAGGACATGCATAGAACAATAAGAACAAATTTGCTCTCTGCTTAAACTGGGACATGTGTCTTCTGCCCTCAGACATTGGCTCTCCTTGTTCTCAGGCCTCCAGACTTAAACTGAATTAAACCACTGGCTTTCCTGGTTTTCCAGCTTTCAGGTGGCCGATTGTGGGACTTCTTGGTCTCCATAATTGCATGCGTCAATTGTTAGTTGATAGATATATACTATTGGTTCTGTTTCTGTGGAGAACATCAGATGACAAAAAGCTTGGCACTCTCAAGAAACTTAAAGTAAACTGATATGACAAGAACAGAGTGAGCAAAGGTAAGAGTGGGTCAGGACGTGGTTGAGAGGTAAACAGGCCCTAAATGGTGCAGGGCAGTAGAAAGCAGTTTGCATTTTAATCTAAGTGGAACGAAAAACTAAGGAAGGTTTCTGACAATGTATGGGTAATTAAATTTGTTTTAAAAGGATCATTTCTGCTATGTAGCAAATGGGTTAGAAGTAGACAAAAGAAGAAAATGGGGCATCTAGGCTTGAGGCTGCTGGAGTCATCTGTTGTGATTGTTATTATCAAATACTTGAAGGTCAATATGGAAGGAGAAGTGCACTTATTCCACTGACATCCACAGGGCAGAGTCAGAAGTTATAGGAGGGCAAATTCCTACACCAGATGGAGTTGACACACAATGAATGGACTGCCTTCGATGGTAATAAAAGCCGTTCTTAGGAATGGTATCAGTTAGCTATTGCTGTTGTAACAAACTATCCCTAAACTGAGTGGCTTAAAACAACAATCATTTATTATTTCTCATGAGTCCATAGGTTGGCTGAATGGTTCTGTTTACCTGGGCTGGGCTGGGTTGGTCTTAACTGGGTTCGCTCATTGCATCTATGCTCAGCCTGTAGGTTTGCTGAAGATGGCTGGTCTAAGATGGCCTTGGCTGGTGCAGCTCATCTCTGCTCCCTGTGGTCTCATGTCCTCCAGCACGCTAGTGGGGACTTATCCTTAAGGTAATCACAGCAAAATAATAAAGAGTAGTAAAAACTCACACTTGCTCTTTTACACATCTGCTTGTGTCAAGCTTGCTAACATCCTATTGGCCAAACCAAGTCCCATGGCTGAGCCCAGAAACAGAGTGGAAGGGGTCTATAAAGTTAGAGTGCAAAAGAGCGTGGATACAGGGGGGCATGAATTGGAGCCACCAATAAAATCAATCTACTACAGATATGTTGAAGGCAAAGCTAAATGACCCCGTATGAGACAAGAGTGGTAGAGTAGACAAGAGTGGATGATATTTATAAAGCCTCGTCACATTCTACAATTCTAGCTGGAAGACCAACTAAAGCAACAAGCCTATGGAGAAGCTATGGAGAAGCTGCATGGAGAAGACGAGACATGCCAGAGCCTGAGTCCCATGACTAGGCAGGAATCTTTTCAGTGTGTTCCCAGGATCAGAGAGCAGAAGGAACATCCACTCGAAGGACTGCTTCCACTTGCTCCCTGAGCGGAAGGAACATCCACTCGAAGGACTGCTTCCACTTGCTCCCTGAGGAGGTAACAGTCCAGGCTCTGGCTGCTCACTTTCTTTTCCTGGGGGAACTACAGTCTCCATTTCTCGGACAACATCAGTCTATGAGGACATCCAAGGGGCACGGGCAGGGCCTCCGTGTTTGAGTCATCGACACTCAAGCTGTTGGATCATCTTACAACTAGGAAATTAACTGAGGGGGAAAAGCTGCCTAAGGTAACCACTCTACTCTAGGTCTGAAACTCATTTCTAAATAAAGGTATTAACTGCATAAGGACAGGGGTAAGGATTTTGGCCTTACTGAAGCTGACTTATGGAAACCAAGAGAAATAATCTCTCTCTCTCTCTCTCTCTCTCTCTCTCTCTCTCTCTCTCTCTCTCTCTCTCTCTCTCTCTCTCTCTCACACACACACACACACACACACATATTCATACATTCACATAAAGTATTTAGAATTCAGATTTTAAAGGGCCAGGGATATAGCAAATATAAAATAAGACCAGCCATAACTTTAACTGCAGAGAAAGTGTGCATCTTGCTAACAAATGGAGGCTATAAAAATCCCAAGATTTTGTGGTCTGGTTGAGGGCAAGACTATTTCCAGAGCTCCACAGGCACCCACACAATCACACGTCTGTAAAGCAAACGCAGGCAGCTACAAATCCACACATACCATAACACAATCCCAATATATTCACACAGAAATGTACACACCGGTGCTCACCTAGGTTGCACAATGACACATTCATCTGTATCGTTTCAAAAACACACTCATAAATAATCAGACCCACTGGCCCAGATATCACCAGGTAAAAATACATGAATACATCCTTATAGACAAATCCAAAAAGCTGCATTGGAAAACTCAAATACGAAGGCCCTTATGTATACATACAAACCCCCATACACAGAGACACAGGCCCATGGATGAACACACAGGCAAGGTTCAAACACGTCCCCTTCACGAACATACCATCGGGTGAACACAAACACAACAGAGGCACACATGTGCTGCAGGTATTCACATGCATGCAAACACACATGCAAAGACACACACGTGCCCACCCACCTAGGCACGCTACAAGGCTGTGGACGATCCCTGGTTCCTACCTGCCTCTCCAACTTAACTGAGTACCACTCTCCCCCCTTCTCCTGTCAGGCCTCCTTCCATTCCTAGGTTCTCTCCTCTCTAACGTCTTTGCACATTCTATTTCCCTCAGCTCTTCACAGGGCTGACCCTTCCTCATCCTTCAGACCTCAGATTCAATATCATGTCCTCAATAAGGCATAGCCCTGCCACTGCTCACGTACAAAGGTCACTCAGTTAGTCCATCATATACCTTGTTTAGGTCCTATTAGTGCTTATAGCCATTGTGAAATGACACATTTTTGTGTGATTGTTTACTGTCTGTTTTCCCCCATGGACTCTGAGAACCATATCTAGCACAGTGCCTGGCAAACTGTGGTTACTCGATAAATAGCTGTGGAATGCATAATGGCTTGGAAGGAAGCCAGGAAATGGTGTGTTTTCAAGCTGGCTCCCATGGGGAAATGCTTGGAAACAGTGTGGATTATCCCACCCTAGAAGCAAATGATTTGGGGCATTTGTATACCAATGCCTGATAGTCTTTGGGTGGGGATTCTTCCTGGAACATCTGGCCTGCTTTGTGAAAAGGCAGAGCAATTTTTCAGGGTTCTAGAGGGAAAAACCTCTGGGCACAAAGATGCAGATACCAGCAGTGGGAAGTCGGTGAGAGCACACTGGAAAGCTGAGGGTGGGGCGTGGCACCAGTCGTTCTCCTATCAGCCTCCAAGGTGGATGAGCCTAACCAATGAGAACCAAGAGAGAGCAGGCGTATGGGAAAGGGGACCTTGTGTGTGACCGTGGGTGGAAGTGGGAAGGGGAAAAGCCATTCTTTAGCTGGTAATACTGCCCAAAGTAAACAGACCTGGGAGCGCTAGGGTGCCCAAGGTAATGGCTGTGACCAGAACAAATAGATGAAGCCACGATGGCTGGTCTTTAGCTAGGGATGACTCGTGGTAAGTCAATGCCAAGAGAGGAGAGATGAGTGCTGCTAAAGGTATGACACCCCACACTTGGAAAGTCCCACGTCTTTTTGAATATAAAACTCCCCAGCTGCAGGATGGGAAATGCTGTGGTGGAGACAAGTATTCTGCAACAACTCCAAGCCTTGGAAATACATGTGCAAAGCGAGAGTCATTTGGGATGGAAAATGTATCAGACTCAGCTGGTCTTCCTGATACACACGATGTACTGTGCAGTAAACAGGGAGCAGGCAGCTGAATCGGCTGCCTCTTTGTTCCCTGGCCGTTTCCACTGCACCCCCTTGCCTCCAACACTGGGCTAATGCCAAGTATAAAGTCAGTGTTTCTCACCGAAATAGAAACCGGGTCATAATCATTTTACTACGAGTGCAAGCCATCGCCAGAGACAAAGCCTCTGTCACCAACCCAGATGGCCCTGGATTTAAGACTGAACTATTCAAATGCCCAGCTCCTAATGAGATCATGTGTTCGCTTAAGAAAGACTCTGCCTCTTTTGACTTGCTGTGTGTAAGAACAAGGCATTGACATATTCTAAGTGAACTCCCTCATAAAACCTCATGGAATCATCTCATAAAATCCAGCTCTGGGGCAAGGAGAGTCCTTCTGGAGAACCTGCTGTGGACAACGAAATTTAGGCCTCGGGGCTGGAGGTCTCCACGCTCCGACACAGGGGCCACCACCCACCGCCAGAAGCAAGCCCTCGCTCTCCCTGTCAAGTTCTCACCAGTAGGTGGCTTGAAATCAGTGTCTCATAGTGTGGCATCATAGACAGCAGCAGTAATATCAACATCACCTGGGAACTTGCATAAATGCAAAATTGGGGGCGGTGCACCCCAGGCCTACTACCTCAGTCAGTTCAGGCTGCTGTAATAGAATACAGTAGACTGGGCGGCTTAAACAACAGCAAGGTATTTGTGAGAGTTCTGAAGTCTTGGAAATCCAAGATCGAAGCCTCCTCAGATCTGGTGTCCGGTGAGAGCTCTCTTCCTGGTTTGCAAATGGCCATCTTCTCATCGTGTCCTCACATAGTAGAGAGCATAGTGGAAAGCGCTCTTGTCTTTTCTTGTAAGGGCACTAATCCCACTCATGAAAGCTCCATTTTTATGACCATATCACCTCCTAAAGGTCCCATCTTCTAATATCATGACATTGGGAGTTCGGGTTTCGATATGTGAATGAGAGTGGGGGTGAAACCTACTGAATCAGAAACTTTGGAAGTGGGCTCCAGCCATCTGTGTTGTAACAAAGCCTCAAGGTAATTGTGTTTTGCACGTTCAAGTTAGAGAAACACTGCTCTAGACTGACAGGCAGAATTCTCCAACCCCCACCCCCTCATCTCTCTGTCCACACTCAAATGGTTCTGCTGTCTTGGGACAACCAGGCAGTCAGGACTTGTCAAACTTCCAAGGACGTTGCATTCAAAATGTTATGAGTCAGATGGGTTTTATTAGAGTGGAAAAAGTGTCTGGGGATAAGAGCTGCCCCTCCCCAGACACACTGTTGAATATCCCCTGGGTTACGTTTACCAGGCAAAGGTCTCAGCCTCGTAAAGCTGAGGCGTTCCATCCCCTCAACTGTCTGAAGTTCTTTACTTAGTGTGATTTTATTTTAAATAAACATTTAACAGAATAACATAGAAAAGTGTACACATATAATGACTTTTCCTAAACCCATGTAATCACAATGCAGATCAAGAAACAGAATAGAGCCAGCACCCTTGCAGCTTCTATAATAATTAACAACCGTTTTTCCATCTTCCACCAATAATTAGTTGTACCTGTTTTAATACTTTATATAAGAGAAATCATTCAGTATGTATCGCTTTGTGTCTGCTTCCTTCCACTCGCATTCTAATTGAGAAATTCATTGAATATAGCAAGAGATTGAGAGTTTCAAATACTCCACATCTTCGTTGGCATTTGGTATTATCTGTCTTCCTCATTTTAGCCATTCTGGTGGGCGTCTGTAGATACCTAATAGTAGTTTTAATGTGCATTTTATTAATGACTAATGAGGTTAAACATCTTTTCATATGCTTATTGGCTATTTGTATATCCTCTCCTGTGAAAGTCTTGTACAAATTTTATGCTGATTTCCTATTGGGTTGTCTTTTTTTTCCTCACTGATTTGTGTAGTGCTTTCTATATTCTGGCTAAGAGTCCTTGTAGAAAATGTGTATTTTAAATATTTTCCACTCTGTTATTTGCATTTTCACATCCTCAATGGTCCGTTTTGATAAACAAAATTTTTCAATTTTAATGAAGATCAATTTGACGAGCTTTCCTTTTATGGGTCCTGTTGTTGTCTACCTTAAGAGGCAGGCCGTGAAAGTATTCCTGAGTTCATCTTTACAAAGTTTTAGTGTTTTAACCTTTTACTTTTAGAACTAGAACGCATCTGGAATTGATTTTTGTGTATTGTGTGTGATACAACTCTAGGTCTATTTTTTTCCATATGAATATCCAATTGACCTAGCATGATTTATGGAAGGAATTTGCACCTCTTCAAATTGTCTTGGCAATTCTATTCGAATCAGTTTGTCATTTCTGCATGCATGCACACATACATACACACCACACAGACATACACACAAAACCTGCTATTTTTAATAGGATTGAATTAAATCCACTGATGATTTTAAAAGAATTGACATCTTTACAAAACTGAATTTTCCAATGTATGAACATGTTACATCCTTCTGTTTATTTCCTTCTTTCTTAATTTTTCTCAACAATGTTTTCTAGTTTCCTGTGCATAGATCTTGTACAGCTTTTTACTTATTTCTAGATATTTGAGTGTTTTGATATCATTGTAAGCGATAGCACTTTATTGCTTTTATTTTCTATTTGTTCACAGCAATAGAAATATAATTGATTTTTAAGATTGACTTTTTATTCAGTGGTCATGCAAAAGTACTAATTTTTATAGTATATGTGTACATTATTTTGAATTTCTACTTATACATTCATGTTGTCTACAAAGAATGACAGTTTGATTTCTTTCTACCCAATCTTTATGTCTTTTCTCTCTTGTATGTGATTTATTGCGCTGGATAGGACCTCCAATACAATTTGGACTAGAAATGGAATAGTGGCCATCCTCACCAAATTTGGAAAGAAAACTTTCAACATATCACCATTTAAATGAAATGTTATGTGATATTTGCTGTAGAATTTTTTTGTAGATATTATTTATTAGATTTTTAAAATTCCTTTCTATTCATAAATTGCTGAGAGTTTTTATAATGATTAGGTGTTGAACTTTTCAAACGGTTTTACTGCATCTGTTGAGGTGATGAATTATTTTTCTGTTATGCCATTAATGTGATAAATAACATGACTGTTTTTAAATATTGAACCAACCTTGCATTCTGGAATAAATCCAACTTTGTCTACGTGAATTACTCTCTTTAGACACTACCTGGTTTGAATTGCACATATTCTGTTTAGAATTTTAAAACTTATATAGAAAATTTGGCCCAAAGTTTCCCTTTTATGTAATGTCCTTGTCAGATTTTACTAACCTCGTAGTACCTATATTTTTCTACTGCTATTTTTTGGAAGTGTTTGTATAATGTTGGTATTACTTCGTGCATAAATATTTTTAAAATTTCACTGGTAAACTAATCAGTACTTGAAGATTTTTCTTGTGTGTTGGAAGATTATAAATTGCCGTTTAAATATCTTTAGCAACATGTGGCCATTCAGATTAGTCCCTTTCTTTTTAGGTCAATTTAATAAATTATGCTTTCCTTGGACTTTTCATAATTCATTCTACATTTTTAAGTGTATTAGCATAAACTTGTACATTACATTCTATATATCTGTATGCTCTATATTAATATCCCTTTCCTATTGTAAAATTGCAATTTATACCTTCTCTAATTCTTCTCTGATTAATCTTACTAGAGATTTGTCTATTTTATCAGTCTTTCAGAGAATCAACTTTTAAAATTTTTCTCTATTGTATATATGTTTTCTAGTTAATTAATTTGTTTTTAATTATTTTTCTATTGCATATTCTCTAGGTTTGTTATTTTTCTAACTTATTGAGATAAATACTGGAATCATGGATTTCTAGCTTTTCTTCTTTTCTCACATATGGACATTGGACTATAAATTGTCTACTACCACAACTTTAGATGCATTCCAAATGTTTTTATATGTCTTATTTTTATTATTGTTCATTCCAAAGTAATATCTAATTTTCACTAAAATTTATTCCTTGACTCATAGATTATTTAGAAATCAGTTATTTAATTTTCAAATATTTGAGCATTTCTAATTTTCTTTTTTGCTACTTATTTCTAGCTTAGTTCCATTCTGGTCAGAGGACATGTACTAAATAGTTTTAATGCTTTCAATCTGGTGAAATTTGATTTCTGTCTCAAAATATAATCAATTTTACTTAATCGTCCATGTGTTATGTTAGAAAGTATTCTATTAATATTCAATTAGTTTTCAATTAAGTCAGCTAGGTTTAGTCAATTAAGTAAATTAGGCTAATTTGTGTAAATTAGGTCAAGTATATTAATCAGATCTTCTTTGTCCTTACTGATTTTTTTTATCTGTTTGTTCTCTCACCTCTGAGAAAATTATATTAAAGTCGCCAACTATGATTATGGATTTACCTATTTGAAATGTTTTGAAAGTATGTTAGTTAAATATGAATGTAGAGTTATTACATCTTGGTGAATAGACCCTTTCAGCATTAGGAAATGTCTATCTCTGGTAGTATTTCTTTTCTTAAAGTCGGCTTTGTCTCCTATGAGAATAATTATCTCAGCTATCCTTTGGCTGTAGACTGTATTCTTTTGTATTCAAATTTTATATGTCCTTATATTTAAAGCAAATACTTTATATGCAGTATATGCTTCATGAAAAACATTCCCTTTTAATTGCAGAATTTAGCCATATACATTTAATAAAACTACTGATAGATTTTTGGCTTAGATCCAACATTTTATTACTTGTCATCAATTTTCACATCCATCCTATGTTCACTTATCTTTCCTTTCTTGCCTTCTTTGGGATTAATAGACTTTTTGTTATTATTATTCCATTTTCCCCTCAATCACATTTTTAGCTACACATTCCTTTACTCTTCTTTTACATGTTACCCTAGAGGTTACATATCCTTGAATTATTAGTTTTATAGAAGTTAGTACTTTCACCACTTTCCAGATATCATGAGACTCCTAGAATACTTCAGTTCTATTCTCTGTCTCCTTTTGTTTTAATGTTGCAGTGACAAAACATTATTACCATTCCTTGTGCAGTCAATATTCATTTAGGTACATTCACAAATTTATCTCTTCTCTGACTATTTATTCTTTCATAATTTCCATGTTTTCATCTGGGACCATTTTCCTTCTGTCTAAAGAACACTCTTTATCATTTCCCTTAGTAGAAGTCTACTGGTAAAAATTATCTCAGGTTTTGTCTATGTGAAAATGTGTTTATTTCATGTTAACTTTTAAAGAATATTTTTCTGGGTGTAGAATTCTAGATTGGCAGTTATTTTCCTGAATATTTTAAAGTTGTTCCATTGTGTTTTGACTCAATTTCTGTTAAGAAATCTGCTCTAAATATTATTTTTGTACCTATGATGATAATATCACATTATTTCTTTGGTGATGTATATTTTTATCTTTAGTTTTTATTTTCACCAGCTTTACTGTAATAAATCAAGTGTGGTTTTCTCTAGGTTCACCTCCTTGGTCAATTACAGATGGTGTCATACATCATATTTGGAAAAATTTTATTATTCATATCTTCAAATGTTGCTTCTGCTCCATTTTCTTTCCTCTCATCTTCTGGAAGTCTAATTAAACATATATATTCACCACATCTCATACGAGGCATACTTCTCTATATTGTTCCATCTTTGGTCAGTGATTTAACAATTCTGAGATTCATTTTCAGCATTTGGAAAAAGGGACATTAATAGACTCACAGCCCTGCGTTTTTTAACAAAGCTTATGGAAGTGTTCATCCAGTACTTGTTAGACAATTGTCATTCAGTAAATACTAAGTCTCTTTACCTTTTTGTAGTGGCACCCTATTGCTCAGCAATGCTGATAACAATGGTAGTTATATTTCATCAAGCTTTTACTATGACAAAGACAGGATTTTAAGTCTTTGACATATAGTATTTCAATTTCTTTACAATAATCCTGTGAACTAGCATTATTAAATTTATGCTAGAGATAAGGAAACAGGCACAGAGAAATAAAGGAACTTGCTTAGCTAGATGGTTCTGACTCAGGCTCTGACATGAGATTGCAATCACACTGTCACCCCAACCCCATCACCTAAAAGATAAATTTAATTGATTCCAAAAATATTCTGTTGAACCACATGAAACCGAAGGCTTTTAACCTACAAAAATGTCACTTTCATATAGTTGAACCTAATAATTTATGCTTCACAGACACTGTGACAGAGATGGTGCAGAAAAATCCAACACAGAAGATTGTAATCTTACTAAAGCAAAAGCTATTTTTTATTGCTATTCACATCCTTGATGTGGTAAGAGCTATGGGGGCAAGGCCAAAACTCAAGAAAGCAACATCTGGATGGAGCAGGAGGGATCAATTTTTCTGTGGTCTTGTGATAAATTAGCAAATGGGGCCTCAAGAGTCTGGGACCAAAAGAGACTCCTCTTCCTCAGTCCTTATCCCCACTTTTCTCTCCCCTCTCCTCCTTCTCTCTCCAGCATCCTGTCCCAATCCACCTCTTCAAGAGTCTGCTTTGCCTCCTCTAGGGACTTAGAAGAGTCATGTTGCATTGTCTGGAATTCCCCAGAATTCTTTCTGGTTTTCATAATATCTTCATTTTGTAAACAGCATTGTGGCTGTTTCAGGATTCACAAGAACCATGATTGCAGAGCAGAGCCCTTAATTTGAGACAATTGACCTTCATGAAGACAATCTATGCTGTAAGGAGGAAGCCCCAACGTTGAAGCCATCACAGAACAGAGAATAACCCAAATGTCCACCATTAGAGGAGCTGAATAAACTAAGCTAAAGTCATTCAGTGTAATGTTATGTAGCATTTAAAAGAAGTGAAATAGGGTCATGTGTATTTGCATAAAGATAATTATCTCAGCTGTCTTTCGGTTAGTAATTGCAGCATTTGGTTTCAAATTGTTATGTGTCCTTAAATTTAAAGCAAATACTCCATACGCAGTGTGTGCTTTCATGAAAAAAAATCTTTCCCTTTTAATTGCAGAATTTAGCCATATACATTTAATAAAATTAATGATAGGTTTGGCTTAAATCCAACAAGAACTCCAAAACATCCTGTGAAGTAAAAAAAAAGTACATTGCAGGTCACATATGTAGAGTGGTGTGTGTGTGTGTGTGTGTGTGTGTGTGTGTGTAGAAAGTGTCTGGAGGAGAAACACAAATAACAAAAATGTTCATTTCTGGGCAGGGAAGGTATTGAGAAAGAGGATCAGGAAAACTTTGATAGTAACTGTAATGTTTGATTATTTTTTTTACAATCAGAATATATTCCTGTTTACCTGTGCAATTAAAAATAAGCAATGTTTAAAGTCATCAAACATTTTTTTGTAACAGGCTTATGACTAAAGTTAAGAACTATCCCAGTTTGGTTCCCCCAGAAGCAGACCTTGAGATGAGGATTCAAGTGAAGCTATTTAAAAACCTAGATTCACACGAAACTTTTCCTAGTTGTATAATAGGGACAGGCTACTCTCCCTCTTGAAGCCTTGCCTGTAAAATGTATGAAGTGGGACTATCTCCCTCATAATAAGCTCATGCGGTGTGCACATACATACGTAGAAGGGCACATAAAGCACTGAGCACACTCCTTGGCACACAGTTAATATTGGACCAAGGTCACTGGCCCAGAAACTGAAATTTTAAAAACGTATTTCACACCTGCTGTTTTCTGAACTTTGCTCTTGGAGCTGTGGGAAAGAAATAAAAAGAAAACCTCGGCTCTCCTCAAGCAGCAATAATATGTCCTCATGAATCACGCGGTTCTGACTCTTCAGACAGGAAATCAGGTCCCTTGGGGCTCAGAGAGGCTGCAGCTAGGAATGCAGAGGTGGAGCCCAAAAGAGAAACTGCTTGGGAGAGGGGACAGTCTGTGACTCTATAACCTTGGGCAACAGGAAACTGCCCCTCTGCCCCCTTTCATTCCCAGTCCAACTAATCGGAGTGCAGCAAACCTGCTTCTATTGACCAGGCTTGCTCTGATTGAAATTTCAAACAGCCCACCATTTTATTCTCTCCTCACCATCCCTGAAAGCTAACCATTATGGATTTTACAGGCCTCGGAGCCCTTGGCTCACACACTCGATTTCCACAATCTTTGCATAAGGAAAAAGGCAGTCGATGCAAACTGAATTAATTGTAATTGACCGTAATATGCTTACAGAAATGCCAAGGAGTTTTCATTAGTAGATAAGCCCCAAAGTATTGCTAATGATTTACATGTGCAGGAACACACTGTATGGCCACAGTTAATGATGAGACCCACCTTGGAAGGTGCTTAATCAAACCCTGGCAGAGGCCTTCCGAGGCCAATGACAGCTCCAGGGGCCAACATGTCCTGACTCGTTTCTTGTGAAGGGTTTTGAAGTTTCTGCCTGAGATGAGGCAGAGCCAAGCTGTCCCGGTTGGTCTCAGGCTGGGCACGGCTTGCAGCCCCAGCCTCTGTGTCCTTGGGCCCCTGTCCTTGGACTAGCCAAGGTCCCTCCCCCATCTCCAGCCTCAGTCCTTCTCCATCAGTCATCCTTGCTAAAGCTGGTATTGAACTTGTGGCCTGGTTCACATAACAGACCTTCATTCATTCAATTCTTTTTTCAACAAATATTTTCTTAGTGGCTCCTGTGTGGCGACCTCCATGCCGGGAAGGGGGATACAACACAGACGTGGACTTACTGCATAGCGCTTAAAATCCAGCACTGTGCTAGATAGACTAAGACTAAATAAGTGAGCACACGAGCGTCAACAGGTGATACGGAGATGAGTGTAAACAAGTGGGGAGTAAGAAGGATTTGGGGTTTGTTATCAGAGCATGGATGGAGAAGTTTCATTAGAGGAGATGATACGTACGCTGAGACCTGAAGCATGAGAAGGCACCATCCAGGTAAGGTGGTAAGCAAGAGTGCTCCAGGCAGAAGAACTAGCACGTGCAAAGGCCTTGAGGCAGGAATGCTGCTGGCTCCTGTTGGAGGCTCCTTAGGCTGGAACAGCCCAAGTGAGGCAGAGCATGCAGGATGGCGAGGGAGGAGAGTAGTTGAAGGATAGAACATGCAGGACCTTCCAGACCAGGCTGACAAGGACCTTGAAGTTAATTTCAAAAGGATTAGGAAAAATGAAAGAGATTAAAGTGAGTCTCTTTGAGTGGACTCAGGTCTTTTTAAAAAAAAAAAATTACTCTGGTTGCTAAAGTGGCAGAAAAATCGATTCTTGGAGAACAAAAACAGAGGCAGGAAGACCCGTGAGCAGGAGACTGTTAGAGTCACCCTGTTCTCTCACCGCTTGAGGCCTGTGGTTGAGTGTCTTTCTCCGTCCAATTCCTGCAACAACCAAAACTCCACCTTGATCTCAGGAGGCTCCATCTCTGGAATCGGCTGCCTTGTTCCAGAAGAACCCAGTACTTCTGACAACGGCTGTGACTAGCTGCTGCCTGAATTCTCTAGCACAGTGCTGTGCGATAGAAATAGAATGTGAGCCATGTATGGAACTTCAAGTCTTCTAGTACGCTTTAAAAATGTAAAAAGAAACAGATGAAATTTATTTAATAGTATTTTATGTAACCCAATCTATTCAAAATACTATTGTGTGAAGGTGGGATCGATATAAAATTTATTTAATGAGGTATTTTCTCTTTTTTCATGTGAAGTCTTCCAAATCCAGTGTATGTTTTCGACGGAGAACACACCTCCTTTGTACTAGACACATTTCAAGTGCTCGGTAGTCGCCTGTGCCTACTGGTGTCCTTATGACAGAGTGCAGCACTGAATCTGCTGACCTGAACTCCTCGCCATCCTCTGCCCACCTTGTAGAAAAGTCGTGCCTTTATCCAGAACCCAAGGACCCATTACAAGCCTTGACTGACTGGCCACATAGTCCCCAGAAGAGGAATATCACACCTTCTGCTTAACAGAACACATTAACACCAGGTCCCTGAACAAAAGGACCACATGACCGCATGGTCACGTGATATCGGGGCTCCACAATTGCCAAGCCTCATGTTTAGGAGTTTTACACTCAGGCTAAAATTCCCTGAGCACTTGCAACCTGGTGTGCAAATCCAGGGCAGGGTTTGCCCTTCGGAAAGGGTGAAGAGCTCTGGCATAGGGTCAACCTCTCCCTCGCCTCTTACCATTATTCAAAGGGGCGTGTGTGCGGAAGTCATGAGAGAGAAAACAGGAGGAACGGGCCCCCCAGAAGTCCACTGTGATGTGGGTCCCAGTCACAGATGGGGATTGTGATTTAGTATCACCTGTGATATTGACCACGATTATGGAAATCGTCGTCAGAATAGCATGGATTTATCTCATTGAAATCTTAGAACACCCTTTAAGTTGGCTACTGTTATTTTCCATTTTACAGAGAAGGAAACCGAGGCTCAGAAAGAGTCACTGACTTGCCCCAGGTCACACAGCTGGTACGTGAAGGCTCTAGAATCTGAGCCCTGCCAGCGGCTGTGCACCACCTCCTATAATAACCACCACGACTGCTGTCCCTTCCACTCGCACTATCGCTATTTAGAGCTCCATAGGTGTCAGACACGGCACCAAACACTTCACATACAGTCACTCACTGACCCCTCAAATAAACCCGTGAGGTGGCTGTTAGAGCCACGAAACCGTGACACGGGCTGCTGCCACAACCACCACCACCCTCTCTCACTGGGGAGCAACAGGTGGTGTATCCTAGACCCCACGTGCTTTGTGTCTATTCTCATCTTTGCAATATCCCAAGGTAATAACTATCATTGTTAACCTGCTCTAAAAATAAAAATGACTACCCATCTTTCCCAAGGTCACACAGCTGGCAACTGCTGGAGCTAAAATTCGAATCCAGATCTGTCTGTCTGACTGATGGTGAGCTCAAGCAGGAGTGGGTCTATTCGATCATTTAACTAAGTTCGATTGTTCCGTTATCAGGAATTTTGCAAACCAGTTGTTAAACCCAGTCACTATTAAAAACTAAATTAAACACACTCACAATTCAATAGATTATATTCATCACAGGTAATAAACACTTCAAAGTCATCACTTCCTAATTATTTTATGTGTCACTGCTGTCGATTGTCTATGCTTTTAAGATTGTTTACATCCATTGTGTCTGTAGGATGGGATACTGCATAAAGTTGTGTTACCGTCTACCTCTTCTCCACTCCTCTTTCAATGATATTAAATTAGTAGCTTGAAATTGTCCCTAGTGAAAGTGTTCACACCATGGAAGTGCTAAACACTGCAGATCAGGGGTTGGTTTTTGGAAAAGCTGGTTTTTAAACATTTACTGTCCCACCACCACATAGCACACATATCTTTCCCACCTTATCTTGCAGTCTTACAAATCATAAATTTCTTGCTAACAACCGGTGACCTTCCAGCTTCCATCAAGTACAAGGAAAGGACGTGCCACCTCAGAGGGTGCAGAGGGGTCCCCGACATGGCTCTGGCCTTCATAAGAAAAGGAGAGATGTGAGCTTTGGGCAAGTGCTGGCCAAACAATCAATGCCTGCTTTTGAGAGGTCCGTTCTCCTATGTCCACAAGGCTCTCTCTGAGCTCGGTCCTGCATTCAGAGATGGTCAGGTCTTTCCCAACTTTCTGGTGAGGAGGCCAGAGATCATCTCCAAAGTAATCTGTACATTCAGGATAATTCTGATCAAAATCCAGATGGAAATTTTCCCCACTAAATGGAATGTAATCAGCCATAAAAATGACGAATGAAGAGAATGTATTATGACTTGAAAATATGTCTGTGACATATTATGTAGGGAGGGAAAAGGCAGATCAAAAATAGAATCTAGATTGCAAATTGGTGCAGCCACTGTAGAAAACAGTTTGGATGTTCCTCAAAAAATTAAAAATAGAACGATTTTATGATCCAGCAATTTCACTTCTGGGTATGTGTCCAGAGAAATCCAAAACACTAATTCAAAAAGACATACGCATCCCTGTGTTCACTGCAACATTATTTACAATAGCCAAGATATGGAAACAACCCAAGTGCCTGTTAATAGATGAGTAGACGATTGGGTAAAGATGTGAGATATATATATATATGATGGAATAGTACTTGGCCATAAAAAAGAATGAAATCTTACCATTTACTACAATGTGGATGGACCTAGAGGGTATTATGCTAAGTGAAATAAGTAAGACCAAGAAAGACAAATACCATATGATCTCCCTTATATATGGAATCTAAAGAACAAAATAAATGACCACACAAAACAGAAACACACCTCATAAAGAGAACAAAGTGATGGTTGCCAAAAAGGAGGAGGCATTAGGAAGCTGGATGAAAAAGGTGAAGGGATTCAGAAACACAAAATGGTCACAGGGATAGAAAGTACAGCATAGAGAACATAGTCAATTATATTGCATCAGCTATGTATAGTGCCAGGTGGATACTAGACCAATTGGTGGGATTCGTGCATAAATTACATGAATGTCTAACCATTATGCTATACCCCTGAAACTAATACAAAGTAATATTGAATGTCAGCTGTAACTGAAAAATAAATACGTAGTTTTTAAAAATATGTTACCATTGATTTAAAAATATGTATATACACATACACATGCATATAATATGTTGCGTATGTATTATATATTAAATATGTTCTATATATGTTACGTACATATATTTATATATATACATATATAATACATTGGAAAAATAAGACTGCTAGTAGTTGGATCTCTAAACAGTAGCACGATCACTCATTTTTTTAAAAGTTTTTTCCTACTTTTTCAAGGGGAAGGGTTACCTCCAAGGATTGTGCATTGCCAGAAAGGGGATGTGTCAGACGGATCTGGGTTTGCGTCTCATTCCTATTCCTTCTTCGCAGTGTGATCACAGAAAATCAACAAACCTCTCTGACCTAAGTTTTGTGATTTATAAAATAGACAATATTAGCACCAGCTTCATAAAGTCATACCAAGTGTTCAAAGAGATACAGCAGTTAGTAAAGAGCCTGGCACATGTTTGGTAAATATTAAGTCTGAGGAGAAAGAAGAGGAGGAAGAATGGATGGATAGATCGATGAATCAATAAACTACTGAATCTGTTTAGTACCTAATTTCCCCCCATGAAGAGTCCAAATTCTTGGAGACATGCTCCTCTGTGACTCTTAGCTGGGTTTGTATGAGAAGGAAGAAGTGGAGGACAGACAAAAGAGGCTGTTTTGTGTTTCCGTCACTTTTTACTTATTCAAACGAGGCGAGAATGGCTCCTTTTCTCTCTGATCATAAGCTGCAGGAATTTGGTCTAGCACTATCTATGGAAAAGTTTTCATCACATGGAAAAACTGACCTGAAAGCTTAAGGCTAACATGAAGATGGGAGTAGAGATGAAGATGGAACAGTGGTCACATATCAGAATCCAAAAGTCCCTAAAGCTAGCTCCATGTCTGCCTCTTTCATAATTTGTTTATGTAATAAGAGGTCTGACCATTAAGTTCGCGAACTTGTTGCACTGATGTTGCTAACCTTTTTTGATATCAAAGGGATTATTCATTATGAATTTGTACCAACCGGACAAACAGTTAGCCAAGTTTACTATTTGGAAGTGCTGAAAAGGCTGCGTGAAAAAGTGAAACAATAACGAACTGAACTTTTCACCAACAATTCATGGCTCTTGCATCACAACAGTGCACCAGCTCACACGGCACTGTCTGTGAGGGAGTTTTTAGCCAGTAAACAAATAAGTGTATTGGGACACCCTCCCTACTCATCTGATCTGGCCCCCAGTGACTTCTTTCTTTACCCAAAGATAAAGGAAATATTGAAAGGAAGGCATTTTGATGACAGTCAGGACTTCAAGGGTAATACGATGACAGCTCTGATGGCCATTCCAGAAAGAGTTCCAAAATTGCTTTGAAGGGTGGACTAGGCACTGGCGTCGGTGCATAGCTTCCCAAGGGGAGGATTTCAAAGGTGACTATAGTGATATTCAGCAATGAGGTGTGTAGCACTTTTTCTAGGATGAGTTTGTGAACTTAATTGTCAGACCTCATGTCATAAATTTCTTTCTTTTGCCTCCACTAGTGGGAGCTGGGTTTCTGTCCCTTGCAACCCAAAGGATGCCAAAGTAGGACTGAGGGTCATTACACTGATGGCAAGGATTTTGTCCAATTCCCTTGGATGAGCATATTGTAGAATGAAAGGGGTCAGTCAGTATAGTGAGAAAGACTGAAAGACCAAGGTATTATTGATGGAGTGGGTCTTGGAGGCAACACACAGAGCTACAACCAGAGGGAGTCACATCAAATATTCAGTTATGGGGGGCAGGACTGGCTACACAATTTGTGGAGCTCAGCACAAAAAAGAAAACGGAGGGCCCCTTTTTCTAACATTATCAAGAATTCTAAGATGGTAACAGCAGAGCATTAAAACAATCAAGGGGGGAAATCTGAGCATGGGACCCTGTGTGACTATACGTCTCACATGCTCATAAAGTCAACTCTCTCACATGCTCATAAAGTCAGCTCTGGAGGGGGCATACTTCCCATGAGATGCAAAATCAGGAAGGCGACACGGCAGTGGACAGACGCATTTAGGGGTGGCAGGAACGAAACTGGGACGGAGCCTCTATTTCCCCTAAGGACAGGTAGACTACTGCTGTGAATATAGGGGTTGGGTTGGAGAGGCAGCAGAAGAAAGGTAAATAGACACTGAAAGATGAAACACGGGGGGTGGGGGAGGCTTCAGAAAAGCAATTAACTAGTAATAAATCCTTTTCTCTGAAAATATGCAAACTCCCTGTGAGGACAGATGCAGCAAGCCGTGAGAGGAAGCACCTTTGAGAGCCGTGCAGAGTTTGATTGTACACAGCGGCATGCCCGCAGGCTGCCAGCCTCCCCACGCAACTGTTATTTGCTTATTTCAGGGCTCCCTGGCTGTTCTCTAAAATCAAAGCTTCACTAATAACCGTAGTTAGCACCGAACAAGCGCTTGGTATATCCCGAGGACTTCACAAGCAGTAATTAGTTAATAACCCAATGGAGTTGAAGAAAAGGCACAAATACCAAGTCTGCAAAAGCCAGGTGCCAGTTCCGGTTCTGGTGTAGGGGAAGGGTCCTTACACTGGGCATCGGAGGTGGGAGTCCTGGAATTGTATGCAACCAGGGTGTATATGAATAAGTATGTGTGAGTGTGTGTAAGAGTGTGTGTGAGTGTATAAGTGTGTGCACATATGTGTGTCTGTGTACATGTGTGTGAAAAATATCTTCATCAAATCCTCATAGGCATATCTCCACCAAAAAGAGGAAATAACCATAGCATTAAAGAAGCAGCTTCAGGTGTAGACTCAAGCAGCTTAGGACCCAGGTTCAGCCACCTACTGGTTGTCCAACCTTGTACAAATCAACTCTCCTCTTAGTGCCATAGGTTTCTCATCCATAAAATGGGAAGAATACCTTTCTCTCAAGATTGTGAAGATTACATGCAATCCTATGAGTTAACGTCTTGCCACAAAGTCAGAATCGATTCGTGTCTCAACTCTTTGTCTTCCATTTTCTCATTCATTCCGTGGCTACTAAGCAGTACCTACTATGTGGCAGGCATAAACCCTGGGCATCCAGCAGTGAGGAGAACAAAGTGCCTGCCTTTCATTGCTTACGGTCTTGTAGGTACAGACAGACATAAACAAATGAACAAGTAATATACGGTGTCGATGACAAAAAGAATGAGAAAGACAACGCAGGTCAAGGAGTAGAGAGGGATTCTGGGGTGCAGCGAGGCTTCTGTTTTATAAGCAGTGGTCTGGGAGGGCAACCCTGAGGGTTTTTGAGTGAAGAGTTAAGGAGGTGAAGAAGCAATCACGTGGCAATCTGGGAGAAGGTTGTTCTTGGTAGATTGAGGAGCAGAGGCAGAGGCACTGAGCTGAGACTGTGTTTGCCATTTGGGAAGACAGCAAGGCTGTTCTCACCTCACCAGGCAGAGGAGTCTCTTGGATTATGGAGTCACACATTCCCCTCACCTGTGGGTACAAGTCAAGTTCTCTCCACTATGGTATTATTGGTTAGCAGCAGTTACCGAGGAACCAGATGTAGCAGTGTATTGAATCTTGTTCAAAGCCACCACAGCAATGTAGAAGGTTGTAAGATACACAGAAGTCAGAATTTCTCAGTGAAAACCAACAAAGAGAAGAACCAACTCTCTAGCCCTTACGTTGCAAGACTTAATGGCAGATCTCTCCTCGCTCACCAGCTTCTTTACAAAGCGTGCTTCAGGTAATTTCCTCATTTTAGAGTAGTAGGCCAATGAGTATCACCACAAAGTGATGGCATCCCCCTTTCCAAAGTTTATTCACTAACCTAAAGCAAGGTTCCTCAACATTTTGAAGCAGATAATTGTTGGGAGCTGTCCTATGCATTGTAGAGTGTTTAACAGCATCTCTGGCCTGTACCCACTGGGTATCAATAACATCTCCCCACACCCCCCCAAGTCATGATGATCAAAAATGTGCCAGGACACTGCCAACAGTCCCCTGGGGTGGGGAGTAGGGAGGGGAGGACAGGAGCTGTCAGATGAGAACCACCTTACATGAAAGTCTTTACCCAAACCATTGATGTCCAGAGCTTGACTCAAAACTAATTCTATTCCAAGAAACTCCAAATGGGAAGTATCCCTGGGAAAAAATGGAGTTGGGAGTGTGATTTTCAGATCCAGCTCAGTATTAAAACTACCCAGAGAGAGAAATAGTCAGGGGGCATCTGGAGGAAATAAGCCTTCAGGTTTGTGCAGGTAAAATGTTCAAGGGACCCTGGAAAGTGAACTCTAGCTTATCTGACCTTGAAATAAACATTCTGGAACATGTTGAAGTTCCGTATATTAGCAAGCAGTTATGTTGCTGAAATTTCTAGAAATAGAAAGAAGTGCCAGGGAGAGCCCCCCATGGTCTCCAAGTGATTCCCACTGGCTGATCATGTTGATTCTAAATGGTACCAAGCCAAGGGTGAGACTAGCATTAATTTGACCTACAATTAGCTGAGGACCACAGGTTGTACGAGAAACACTGAATGAGGACCCGATATGCTTGCAAACCAAAAATGTCCTCAAATTGGAGATCTGATCAAGTAAGCATTCATCCAAGTGTGCCCAAAGCATTTCCAGCTTCCTGTCTGCTGTCCTGACAGACTCATTAAGAATTCTCTCTTTCTCTTTCACTCACAAAGTTATCCCTCCCCTGTTTGGACAATACATTCTATGATCATCCTTAGTAACTTTCTTATTTCTCATCTTTAATAACCTACAATAGGGGCAGCCAGATGGTTCAATTGGTTAGAGCGTGAGCTCTTTACAACAGGGTCACTGGCTCGATTTCCCCATGGGACAATAAGCTGCACCCTCCACAGCTAGATTGAGGACAACAAGCTGCCACTGAGCTGCTGGAGGGGCAGCTGGATGGGTCAGTTGGTTAGAACACAAGTTCTTAACAACAAGGTTGCCAGTTCAATTCCTGCGTGGGATGGTGGGCTGCGCCCCCACAACTAGATTGAAAATGGTGGCTGGACTTGGAGCTGAGCTGCACTGAACTGGATCTGAAAACCACACTCCCAACGCCATTTTTCCCAGGGATACAACTAGACTGAAGGACAACAACTTGACTTGGAGCTGAAGGGTCCTGGAAAAACACATTTTTCCCCAATATTCCCAAATAAAAAGTAAAAAAAAAATTTTTTTTTAAATGACCTATTGTAATACTGGAGAATGGAACTTGTTTCAATTATTTTGGCAATATGTTGAGTATTTCACTTTTCCATCCATCTGCAGTAGATGACTTTTCATAATTATGATGCTTTGGTTTAGAGGTTTGAGAGGGTTTTTGTGTGTTTCACTATAATTGCACCTGGAGAATGACAGAAGACGCTTTGAGGACCTGCAAAGTCCTCACTTCATAAGGATGTGTGCAAGTGATGGAAGTCGGTGGCAGTGAGGACATTTTCTGACTCCCTGGTCCCTAACTCAGCTGCACTTCCCATCCTGTCTTAGGGCTGGCCACTGCTCCGGACACAGTATTTCAAAAGTGACTTACACAGTGAAGGGAAAGTCACTGGAACTGACTGAGTACCTGACCCTGGTCCTCAAGGCATTGAAATGTAAGGAAATAGGTGTCATTATCCCAGAGAAGTTTGTGGCAGCTGGAGATTACTTAGTCTACCACTATCCACTATGGTGATGGGCTAAGGGAAAGAATGAAAGTGAAGGCACACCTAACCATAGCAAGCAATTTTTGTTAACCAAAAATGTGCCATGCTACACGGGGTGCAAACAAGTGCAATATTCACATGAATTGTGAGCTCTCACTGAAGAAAATGATGGGAACAGGGGATGGGTAAATACATAGCACAACACAGGGATTGCAGGAATACCCAAAGCCATTAAAGAGAGTACACCAGAAAGCAAGAACAGCATCAAACTCCAAATTTGCTCAGGGTCATGTGGGAAGGAAAAAGAGGAAGATAAAAAGAAAAGCTGTAGATATGGAAGACTAGAAAGAGAGTGAATTGTTGGGAACAGAGAAGGCTACTCTAGACACAAGGAAAGTAGTGGAAGCTTGGAAAACAAAAATGGATGTTGGAGGTGATGACATTAGTTTGCAAACCAGAACGTACGACGTCTACATCATGCATGCTAAATATTACCAGGTACCATGACTAGGCTCGTTGGCTATGATGAACAAAGGCAGCCCTTAACAGGTGAGCACAGGTATAAAGACATCAGTCAAGATCATGAGAAGAAAACAGCGATCATTTAAATCACCGCCACCTCTTCCACCACCTCCTTTGTATTCCGTTCATCCGAGCAGGCCTGCTGAGCTAATCAGGAAGTCAATGAAACTGATGCAGAAGGAGGGACGTTCATAGGCCTCTTCTAATTTTCTTTAACTGTATACGAATTGTCATTCCAACAACAGGCTATGACTACACAAGACACTTCACAGTGTAACAAGCAGAGCATAGAATGTATCCTCATTATTGGTTCTGATTTTAAAGATTCATAATCCATAGATGTGACTATTGGCCATACTCACCAACACGTACAACTTCTCTAATAAAGGGACTTCTATGTGTATGCATTTAATTTGAAAAATGTTCCACTATCCCCCACCCCACCCAAAAAAGTTTTGTGTCCTTATAAGGACCTTACAGACTGTCTCCTGCGGTGTGTTTCTTGCCTCAGCACAGACGCTTCCATTTCAGTGGCTATTAAGGAAATCTTATATTTTTAATGCAGTCTTTCCATCAATCTATCCACTATCTTCTAGTGGATCCTTCACAGAATCTTTTAATCTGATTGACACATTCAGAAACCTGACCACATGGTACGTGAGAGAGTCAGACTTCACACTGAGCTCTGCCGTTCAGTTCCCTCCTGGCCACTGCCCAGAATCTTTGTTGTTAGATGAACGCCAAACACGCCAGGAAGATCCTGTAATAATGACCGGTGGGCCAGGGGACCCTGTGTCCCAACCTCTCTCTTCAACACATCTCCTGCCTCAGAATGACTGACCATCTCTGGGTGAGCCTGATTCAACCCACTCACACCAAAGAAGGATTTTTAAGAGGTAGAGAGACCTGAGAAAGATTTATATTTCAAAATAGCCCTGGCAATTTGGTGGAGAGTTGGTACGAACAATCAACACACTAACCGTGGGCAGATCAGCTAAGAAGACAAAATTCGCGATTCAACATTAGGCATAAACTTGGATACTCAGTTAGAAGAAGAAAATAAATCACTATTTTTTGTAAAGGTGACAGATAACATTACAAAATCCTAGAAAGTAATGTAATATTTTTTATTAATCAGCACGCTGATACAACTCTGTAATAATTCTTCCTACATTTGTTGGCTGCATACTCTTTGATCTGCTCCTCTTTTGACGATGAATTTATAATATCATTTTCCATAAAGAGAAAAGAAGGGTATTCAGACCTTCTGAATTATTTTTACTCTGACAGGGTAGAGCGAAACAGTGTTTTTGGTTTTTTTTTTTCCAACTTCACAGATTCATTATGGAAACTACTACCTCAATTTTTAGAATTACTGATACATTTGAAAAATCTTCTATCAAGTTTACTTCATATATATGCTGTGAGGTGTTAGAGGACTTCAAAGTTTCCTTGTGCAATAAGTAAACGGAAGTACCATTTGGATTGTCAGCTTCCACGAAGCCGGGCTTTGGAAGTGCCCCATGCAAGTGAGAGGCGCTGAAGTTTAAACATCATAAGTTTCTCAATAATTCCATATCTGATTGGCTTACAAGGTCCTGCCTTAATGGCTCTTGGATACCCCTTCCAACTCATTACCTATCCTATCTCCCTTGTTCAGTCTTCTTCAGCTACTCTACTACCTTCCTTATTTTCTCCCAGTGTTCACGTTTTTTCCCATTGCCTGGCCTTTGCACAGACTGTGCCCCCTGCCTGGCGTTCCCTTCCTACTACATAATTCTTTACATTTCACTAACTCCTTCAGATCCTCTTTGAGACTCAGTCATCATTCATTTCTGAATGTCTTCCCTCACTATGTCAAATCCTGTATTATAAACCTTCCGTTTGTTATAGGATTATCCAATTAATCTCTTTCTCTCCCAAGAGAGCTCCGGGAGGGTAGGGACCACATCTGGTTTTGTTCCCTCCTAGTAGCCTCAGTGCCTAGTACATAATCTGGCCCATAGTAAGGGTTCAGTAAATATTTACTAATTGTGTCTGGATGACCAAGGGAGAAGAGACATAAATTGAAATTGACCAGTGATCTCCCTCTCCCTGCAAAGATAAAAAAAAGTCAAGAAAACAAAGTTTGGTTTCCCTTTGGCTGCATTTCACCTGAGTCAACTGCCTCTTGGTGAATCTTAGCTATCTAGCCAGCCTCTATGAAAACATCCTCATCCTAAAACATGCCTTTTGCATTTTGAAAAACCACAGGTGTTGCTATAAATACCAGATGAAATCAAAATTTGAAGTCTGAGGTGGAAAGAAATATGGATGAAATGATTAATAAAACACTTCAGGAAAGGACACAGATGTAGCCTCGCTTTGGGGAGAAGTTGAGGTTGGGCAGCTGTGTTTTCCAAAAAGATCAAATAACACTTGTCCCACCTGGAGATGCTGGCCCAAACTCCACACCAGAGCATGCTTTGTGGATGGGTCTTGGTCTGTCTATGTGGGGAAAATATTGGCTTCTGAAACGGTCTCCCCCTCTGGTCTATTACTCCATGTTTCCACCATTCGAGACACATTTCTTTTGATTAGGTACCGTACTTGGAAGAGTTTTAGACCTATGTTTCTTCATTTCCATGCAACTCCCTGCACTGGGGCCCAGCCCTTTACGACTCAGACCCTCTCCATCTCTGAGCAATGCATAGAAGAGGGACTCTCAGCCCACCAATGGGTGGGATCTAGAATTATATATGCTACCCATAGATTTCAGGGGACCTAGACATCCTCATATGTGGCTCTGAACTAGTTCCCTCTTCTAATGAAGGATGGTTGGAGGGCTTCTAGTTACATGCCTCCTTTGTTGTGATGGTAGTTGAGAAGGATTCCAAGTTAAATCCGGGCTCAGTACAGACACGATCATGTTCAATTAGCAATGTCCGCTATGCTCAAGGGAAAGGATGGTAATGGCATATATGCCACATGCTTGATTTCCCTGTTCTAATTCCTAGCATTTGGTCCAAGACTTAGGATTGGATTTGAGCCCAATTTTAACTTATATTTCTCCAGAGGTTGAGGGTCTGCCCTGAATTCAGTTGACATGCTATAATATATTTCACAAGCACTGCCTTGAGCTAGTTGAGAAATCATAGCTAGAAACTCTCAAACCCCTTTTGTAGGTAGTTTGTTAGGACTCTACACCAACCACCTCCCTTACTGAGGTCCCACTCTCCAGGACCAGGTGCCAAACAACCAGCTAGGGACAGCCTCTAAACCCAGGAGCCCATGTAATTATTCAAATATGCCAATCTCCAGGAAGACTTCAAAACCCACCTGGCTCACCCATATATAAGCTGCCCCCTACAGTTCCAGCTTGCTGTGACCCTGTCACTGGTGCAACCCCCTACGTGTCCCTGCATGGAAGCTGTCTCGTCTTCTCTCATTTGGAGCCCTAAGTAACAAAGAGGTCTGCCTTTCTCCCATCCAAGTGTCAGTGTGTTGGTCCCACCATCCAAAGAATCTTTACATCTTATAAAACACATGTGTCCAATGGCCTTGAAAGAAACAAGGGCTGAGTCTAGGTTTGGAAGAGAAAATGTACAAGATGAGTCTGGGACACATTGTCAAACCAAACTGTAAGAAACTATCGAAAACATTATGGTCACGTCATGTTAAAAGGACATAGGCATCAGCTTAAAGAGTCTCCCACTGGCTAGACATAGGAGAATTTGGATCTCAATAAGAGAACAACTGCAAAGGATAGAAACCCATCAAATGCTTTACAATCCATGATTTAAAAAATGATGGTGATAATAAAAGAGGCTCAGAGGTGTCCTACAGCAAATTCGAAAGAACTAATTATTTTGAAAACTGAAAAAAATAAAGGGAAAGAATCAAGCATTAACTTGAGTTTCCTACATAAACTGTATCTCAAGATGACAAAAAGTTGATGGAAAGAAGCTTTTTTTAAAAAAGTAATCCAGAAATGAATGAAAAGGGAATGATGGAATTAAAAATATCATTGATTAAAATGGTCATGGACGGTTCCACCATCAGAAGTCAGTGAGACTTCCTAATAGCAGTACTCCGTACCATGAAGCATGAAGTCCTCTTGCCAAGAAACTAAACCTGAAACTGATCAGAACTCAAGATCTAACTACTAATTTACAGGAAATACCAGAGCAAAGGAACATGTTTCACCACACCAGTAAAATGCCCTCAGCAAAATGCAGACTGTAGGGAATTCTTTAAGACAAACAACCCGTTTTATTCCAAGTTACGCTCAAGGAAAAAAAAAGTAGATGTTTTTAAAAGAGACTTAAACAACCTATGAACCAATTGCAGTATATAGAGGATATCTGAATCCTAATTCAAACAAATACAATTGTTACATTATATAATAAAATTGGGAACTATGAAAAGATTGAATAATAGTCATTAATATTTTTCAAATTATTTTGAAAAATTATTTTCAAAGTATTTTATAAACGATTAAAATAATCAAAGCATTTTAATCGTTTCTAAAATAATCTTTCTGTTATAGAGACACATACTGAAGCGTTTAGAAATGAAATGATATGATACTTGGGGTTTCCCTCAAAATAACACAGGAGGGAGTAAGGAAGTATGTGAAGGATACAGAAAAGCAAGGTTGGACAGAGGTTGATTTTTTAAGCTGAGCAATGGGTGCATGGAGGTCAGTTATACAATCCTGTCTACCCGATCTTTGCTTAATATTTTCAATAATTAATGTATATATATATATACACACACACGTTAAAAATTAATAGCAGTGGCCAATTTTGCTCCAGAGAGGAAATAAGGGTAGGACTGAGCTAGGCAGAGGTAAGTCTGGAACAGGCAGAGTCAGTCTAGAGTGAAGTCTACCTCTGCCAAAGAGGCAGGTCTTGCCATCCAGGATAACAAGAGCCTCATGGAGATGCATGGTAAGTTACTCAAAAGCCTTGGCATTAGGTGGGTCACCCAGCGCTATCTCTTAGTTACACAGAGGTGCCCCAGTGTCCTCGTATGATAGGCAGGGACCACAGTGATGGCCACCTTGTCCATGGAGGAGAGGACCAGGGGAGCTAATGCATGGATGATGTTTAACAAAGCTCCCTGCTCCTCATACACAATTAACCATCGGTAACTGTTCTTGTATTATTATCTTCATGTTCCCTGTGAGCTGCCATTGCCCCAGCAGATGACGTGGCCACAGTGACTCAAAAGAACCATAGTTGGTGGCCCAGACTCTGGACCCGCTGCTTCTCTCACTGGTGATCCTTGGCACCTTCCGATTAGTCACCAGTTGGAAAAATGAGTAAAATGCTCATCTCAAACCTCGATTAGTCAGAATCTCCCCTCTCTCCCACTTCTTCCCTCTCTTTCTTACTCCCTCTCTCCCTTCCTGTTTTTCCTCCATCCTTCTTTCTTTCTTTCTTTCCCCAAAGCAGCACTTTCCACCGTGACAAGTGAAGCAATAGTCTAAGCAATAATTTAACTCCTTGCTTCCTACTTAAAAATCCCCTAATTACTGGGTAATGGATCCACAGAGGCATTTGGGCTGGGTGAGCGGTGCCCTGCAGGCACAGCTATAGTTCATCCGTCTGCTCCCTAATAGCACTCTAAAGTTCAGCCTTATAAACATGTCACTGAGCCAGTAATTGAGTGACTGGTCATTAGGTTCCACGTGTGGTACCTGTGGGTCACCGATCACTCAGGGGTGATGGATCTTTCTCCGATACCTCAGCTGGGCAGGCCACAGAGCTCTCTGTCACCTCTGAGCAGAGCATTACTCTCCGGGAAGCCTACAGTGAGCCCCAGTGGGCCGTCTTAACCGTGGACTTCCATCAGGAAGGGCCAGATGGAGGAGAGGACAGGAGCACGCAGCAGCCTGTTTCACTCCCTGACTTTCCCAGAAGCCTGTCCTGGCAGTGTCGGCTAGGAAACACTGAAGCTAAAAGACACTGTGAGGCAGTGGGGATTCAGTGCGAGAATGATTGCACTACGGAGTTAATGTCCATTTGAGAGCAGAGGCACTGCTGTAAGACAAGGAAAAACGATTGGAGTTTTGTGTTACTAGACTTAGCCTAATGTACCATGTTGTGTCAGTGGAATAAGCCCTGGTCGTTCGCAAAAGATGAAGAGAATTCACAGATTCAGCCTGAAATGAGGACAGCAAGGAAGTAAGTTTATTCAGAAAGAAAGATGCTGGCATAAAAGTTGCCAGGCAGATGACTGCACCTAACTTTAGGTTAGCTTTTTCTTATATGGCAAAGTGTCGCTTTTTCTTATATGGCAGGAGGTGTGATGTATAGACTGAGGTCATTTGACTGACATGTTGGTTATATAACTAGTTTCTTCCTATGCATGCTTTTACCCAGAATGCATACAGAAAAACCCACGGGTGGGGGGGGGGCAAACCCCTTAATGTTCATTCCGTTCTAATTGCATTATAATTAGGCTAGAGTTCAACTAACAGGCAGATTTTAACAGTTTGCACATGTGTGAAGAACCAGTTACTACCAGTTGGGTCTTGTCTCCTCTTTTTATGAGGGTTTAGACATCTCAGATGTATTTCTAGGGGATGAGCCTGGGCGGTTTCTGGGGAGGGGATGCAGGCCTGGGCAGTCCCCCTTCAGGTTCACTTTTATTAACCCTTTTCTGCCTCATCATACCAGAGACAGTTATCATCTCTGAGCTGTGTACCCTTAGGGAGGGCACTTGACCTCTCTGTTCCTCGATTTCCTCATTCAGTAAATAAAGATGACAGTAGTAGTTGCTTCCCTTCCAGGTTGTGCTGAAGAATATGAGAGAATATATATCAAAGCATCTAACAGCACCCAGCACCCAGGAGGTAATCAATAAATTTTAGTTCATTCCAAATGAACCTACCATTTTCCTCTGCTTCCATCAAAAATGTTCTTTTGAACTTTTGATGATGATGGAAACAGAATAACATAGTTGCTAAGGACACAGGCTCTGAAGTTAGCCTGATTAGAATCAAATTCTGACTCTAACATTTAATTGCTGCATAGCCCTGGGCAAGTTTCTCAACCTCTCTGAGCCTCAATTTCCTCCTCCATAAAAGGGGAATATTAACAGCAGTCACCTCATAGAGTTCCTGTGGGTGTTGAATGAAATAATGTACGTAAATTATTGAGGCTGATAAGTGGCAAGTAGTTGGAAGTAATTGTTCAATAAATACTAGCTCTTGTTATGAGGCCCATGTTTAATGAAATGAGAAAAAAAACAACTTTGTTTATCCTTTAGCTTTAAATACAATATCCTGAAATTAAAATTGTCAAGGAAATTCAAATTTTAAAAATTTAAATTTACCTCCAAGTATACCTACCACAAAGAATCCCCAGCCCCTTTGGGGGAATGGGGCTTGAGAATGAGAACAGCTAATTCAGAGTAAAATCCTTCTCTGTTTTGTGCCAGACTGAGTGATACAGAGTGGCAATGCTGCAGGGGTCTGATAAGAAAGACACGTGGTCAAAGGATCCAGGAGAGGTGGCGCTATTCTGGGCGGTAGCCCCTGAATACCTGGGCAGGTATGAACACCTGGGCAGGATGGCAGGTAGAGGTGAGCAGGGAGAGGGAACAACCACCTTTTAGACACCACTTTTGAATTCCTGAGTCCCAGGAATGAGGTGGCCCAGTACACTGACCAACTTTTCAGCTTTGAAGCGTTAACATCTCCAACCATATGCCAGGATCTGCATGATGATCTAATGGTATATTTCACTCTGCTCTTATTACGTTATCCTGAGGACATACCGAAAAGGGAGAAATATAAATGCTGATATTAATTATAAGAAACACAGGTTTCAGAAAGGTGAAGCAATTGAAACAAAGAGGGAACTATCCAGGCATTCCCAAAGTACCGTGTTTCCCTGAAAATAAGACCTGGTCTTATATTCATTTTTGCTCCATTAGGGCTTATTCTCAGGGGATGTCTTATTTTTTTTTCAGTACAACAGTCTACATTTATTCAATTACAGTCATGGCATCTTCTTCTGGAACATCGTCATAACGTACTAAACATGTCCATCTGGCTGATGATCTTCACTGGGGCTTATTTTCGGGGAAACACGGTAGCCGACCTTCCATTTCAAGTACTCATTGTTCTTGAATCGGTCAAGTGTGTATTCATTTGTAAAGGATCAAAATGTATTTCACAAATATTCTTTCAGAGCTGACTTATGTACCGGGCACTGCTTTAAGCAATTTACAAATATTAACTTATTTAAAAATTAAAGAAACCCTTAAAAATTAAAGAAACTAATCAGAACCATGAGGACACATTAGACAATAATAGATTGTGGGACAGTCTACAAAATAAATGCCCTTTCTTCGAAATGTGAAGGTCAATCTAAGGCAGAGGAAGAAGATATTATTCCAGATGAAAGAAGGCTGAAGAACAGGAGAGCAAAATGCAATGAGCTGTCTTTGTTTGGGTCTGGATCAGAAGTTGTTTGTTTTTTTCTAAAGGACATTAGAGTGATAATTGGCAAAATTTGAATAGGATCTGTAGATTATTTAACTGAACTGTATTAATGCTAGCTAATTTCCTTATTTTTATAATTATTCTGTGATAATGTAAGAGGAGGTTCTTGTTTTTAGGAAATGCAAACTAATATATTCGGGGTAAAGGAGCGTCACATCCACATTCGGCTCTGAAAATGGTTCTTAATAAAACAATAAAAATATAAAGAGAAACACATGATAAAACACATTTTAAAAATGCTAACATTTAGGGAAATATGACAGAAAGGATATAGGAATTCATTGTATTATTTTCGCATTTTTCTCTAAGTCTGAAATCATTAAACAAGAAATTAAAATCATAGAAAACATATAGTCAAAAATTATATCTAAATGATATAATACTATTTTAAATTTTTAGAAATTATTTTTATCTCTGGGGCCAAATAGCACTTAAACGTATAAATGTATTGGCTGACTTTTGAAATGTTCATACATGCTTTTAGGAAGGTGTTAGGTGAAAAAGCAAGAGAGAGCTTTGGCAATGAAGTTCTTTTACAGGAATTCAAGTGAGAGATGAAGTTGACCTGAACTAACACAGCATCTATGGGTTGGGAAGGATCTACATAAATACAGAAGATACTTGAACAGAAGACATTCCTGGACGTGGTAGCTAATTAAATATGGCCAGAAAGTAAGAGGGAAGAGGAATCTGAGGATTTCAGCCTTGGGAACCTGGAGCATCTCAACACTTGACAGAATTAGAACAGGAGGCTGAAGACTGAGTTACATTCCGCCTCTGCTATTGTGTTGTGTGACCTTGGGCAAGTCACTTACCCTTTCTGGATCCCATGGATAAAAAGCTGTTATTGGATTGAGGGATGCCTTCCCATTCTAAAAGCATTTCCCTGTGAATCGACGTCAAGAAGAGCAGCCGCCAATGGGCAGAAAGATGACTGTGAGCTCAAGGCGGGTGTGTAGTGATGAAAACGACAACCTTCGAGTGCAAATTCAGACTATTAGCTTGCAACTTATGAAACTGCCATTTTTGTACGTCAAAAGTAGTCAAGTATTATCATTTCCAACTGACATCGCCTAATATGAAAAACGGAAGACTGGAACTGAAAGAAGCCGGGAATGGATTTACTGATTTTAAAGCCCACTAGATGAAGGCATGAGCTAAAGCCCCAGAACGGATCCAGTTCCTGAGGATGGAAGAGTGCGGAGTGAGAAGGGAATAGAGCCTAGGATAGCACTTGGCAGAGATTACATGAATTTGTTAATCATAAAAATGAACATTTATTGGGACCCAGTGCCAGTGGTGCGAACCCAGAAGTGAATAAAAGCATTCCTTCCCCTGAGCTCTTGAATATCTCAGTGTAGAAGAGAAAGAGGAGCCAGGATGAAATTATAACTCTAGCTCCCATTAACAACAATATTTAGTGAGCACTTCCAATATTCCATGCACTTGGTTTTCCCCCCGCCGCCCCTTGTGGCCATACTTAACACTGCATCAGATACACCCTGCCAAAGATCCAGAGGCACGATGATTCATGGGAAATTGATATCTTACTGAAGATTTCCTAAGGAGATGGGAGGGAAAGCTTCACATTGCTCACCATGCAGGAGAAACTGGAACAAATTCCCTGTTCTTCTCCCCAGGCCCACTGCACCATGTTCCTTTCTCCTGCTTGCTGCCTCATTGCTCTCCTCTCTCTACCTGACCATGGACAAGGCATCTCCAAAACCACTCTGAGACCCTGTGCACGCTCATTCCGACCTTCACCTTGTGCACCCCACTTAGGCCAGCAGGGACCAAAATGAAACTGTTGTTCTTTGTTTCTTTTTTCTTTTTTTTAATTTATTGGGGTGACAATTGTTAGTGAAATCACATAGATTTCAGGTGTACAATTCTGTATTACATCATCTATAAATCCCATTGTGTGTTCACTACCCAGAGTCAGTTCTCCTTCCATCACCATTTATTTGATCCCCTGTACCGTCATCTCCCTCCCCCCTCCCCCCTTACGCTCTGGTAACCACTAAACTATTGTCTGTCTCTATGAGTTTTTGTTTCTCATTTGTGAAACCATTGTTCTTGAATCATGTGTCTGGGAGAGTCTATTCTATACCTTTCCTCAATCCCAAGTTGCTTATTAAAGCGTTTTGCTGTTTATGGATGAATTCTTAAAGAATGCAGCAAACTAAGCAAGCCCCATGGGGGAACCAGGAGAGGAGGGAAAAAGATTCTATACTGAGAATATAAGATTTTCAAAAGATATAGAAAAAGACTGAAGAAATAGAGAGATGGTTTTTTTCCCTACCTACCCAAATAGAGAAATGGGTTTTTTTCCCCCACTTACCCATTACCTTGAATTTTCACATCAACGCTGAGCAAAATATCATTGTCACTATTTCCTTAAGTAAACAGATACCCCAGGAGAATAAGTGACTTGTTCAAGGCCATAAACCAGGATATGGCAGGGCTGGGATTCAAACCCAAGCACACCTGCCTCTTTCCCCTTCACAACGTTGAGAAGGAGCAGGGGAGGTAGAAGAAACCAGACAGATCCAATCTAGACTGAAACCCAGGACTAAGATACTTTGTGTGTGCCTGTTGAGAAGCCAGTGGCATACCATATTTTGGCAGCCATGGGGAGGAAGGAAGACTCTGGTAACGTTCCTTTTCATAACTGGGCTTCTTCTCTTTGGTGGTAGGAAATAAGAAACCAACATCATTTGAATTGTTTGTAGAGTAAGAGTTAATGGGTCCCTAATAAATGTGTCTCCTAAAAGGAACTGTATGGATTTCGTGTAGTCAGTGACTTTAACTGCTCAGAAATTACTAGATGTGCCCTAAATAAAAGAGGCTGTCCATTAAGTCATACCAGAGAAGGGAGAGATGAGGCCAAACTCAGGCCTCTGGCTCAAACCTGGCCACCCGTTGTCTGTGCCCGGACAGACTCAGGACTTGCTCTGTATGCCTATTTCCCCAGGAGTAAACACAGACCTACTAATGCCTTCTCTGGCCTCCTCAGACAGTGTGTATATTGAAATAATACACATAAATAGAATTTAAACAGCATAAAGAAGCTTATGAATTAAAACCTTGGAAGAAAATTAATTAATATTTTATTTGTTTAGAAAGTTTTGGAGTATTCCTAGAATGCCCAGGGTAAGCATTACCTGGAACATTAGGGGTTCTAGCTTCTTTCTAGAATGAGGTTCTTGACTCTCTCAAGACCTATGACACCCCTTTCTTACTCACCCTAAAACCAAGTCAAAGAGCTGTCTTCATTCCAGACATGGCATAAAGATCCAAGATTGCACTACCTCTGAGTACTTCCGACACAGTGATAGTCTTAAGACCAGAAGCAGGAAAAATCTCTAGTAAACAATGATTCAGATAATGTTACCAGGATAAAGCAGGCACTGAAGACCTTTAAGGGACACAAACCAGACCCTATTTCCCCTCCTCTTTCTCTCTCAATCTACAAAGACTGCGTGTCATGTATCGCTTCTGGTACACCAATTTCTGTCAAATAAAAACATTACGGTGTGTCCTCATCCACCTTATTCACCAGATCTGGCACCATGCGATTTCTGGCTCTTCCCCAAAGTCAAAATGACCATGAAAGGAAAATGTTTTGAAATAATTCAGGACATCGAGGCAGCCAGGACAGCACAACTAAAGACACCCAGGAAAGAGGACTTCCAGAACTGCTTCCGAAAGTGGCAAGAACAAAATGGTAAGTGTGTTCAAAGCGAAGGGGATTGTATTGAGGGAGATTAATGGCGATGTGTCTTTTACTGTAATAATTTTTAATTTTAATCTAAGCAGTCTTAATCTAAACATAATAATCTAAACATAATTTTTAATTTTAATCTAAACATTCATCGTATTTTTTTATCATACCTCACATAAATCATGAAATGATAGATGGGTGTTCCGTGGCAAGTCACCAGAATGCATCTTGCTTATTGAGCCCCAGTACTTGAACCCCATTGAAAGCTGATGACCAAACCATAGGGTTCAAGTCCAATCAGAACTGTGATTTCTTTTATTAAGGACCCCTTCAATCTGGCCTGTCATGCCCCCTGTCCAGACATTGGCAAAAGGTCCACTCTCTTCCAAAGTATCTGTAATTATGCTTTACACCTAACATGGCATGAGTTGACATGGAAAAACAATGATAACTATCTCATATTGAGTTCTTATTATTACATATCCAGCTATGTGCTTTATTGTATTATTGAATTTATATAATAATAAATAGTATCACTGCTCCTATTTTGCAGATGGGAAAACTGAGGCTCAGGGAGCAATCAAATCAAGTAAGTGACAGAGATGGATTTTAAACTGTTTGATTCCAGAACCTAAACTCTTAACCACTAAGTTATATGTAATTATGTGTTGATTTCTTATTATTGAGATGTGCATGTCACAAAATATAGTATTTTTGTTATTTGTACGCATCCTATACATGGCTATATGGGCTATCTATGAGTAGTGGGAATTCAGGAATATTTTTTTTTCAGCTTTGAGCTTTTCTTACTGAATTTTTTCTGTCAGCATGTAGTACTTTAAAGTTAATTAATTTAGCTTTTTAGTTATGAAATGTCATAAGTACAAGGAATAACAAAACAAAACTACATACCACCACTCAGATTTAACAAACACTATTTTTTTCCTATTGACTTCAAAGTTATTTAAGAAATAAGCCATTCCAGATCGAAATGAGAAACTCCCATTCCACCACATCTCTTTCCTCTCTTTATGCCTCCAAACTCACCAATATCCTGAAGTTGGAGTTTTGCCTTTTCATCCATGTTTTTGTATCTTTATTACAGATATATGTATTTTTGTCAGAAAGAAAAAACGTACTGCATATGCATGATTCTATAAATAACATGTAGTCATCCAGCTGTCTTTTCATGTCCTTTCACAGGCACCTGCAGTTGACTTTCCTCCATTCTATTTAAGTTATTCATTGTAGCTCAGTCCGCATTTTGTCAATTTTGTATGGTTCAAGATTAGTTTGTTTCCACTTATTGTTCTCTCTGTGTTTGGGGCTGCTTTCAAAAAGAAGACGGAAGTATGAAGCCAAGTCTCTCTGACTCTTTTCCTACATCTATTTTAATGAGTATATGTTTTTGTCTTTAGTCTGATAATAGGATAAAATACGTTAATAGGTCTTCCAACGTTAAACCATCCTTGACTTCCTAGGATCAACTGTACTTGGTCAACGTGTGGTTTTGCTGTCCTGGTTTTTGTTATTGTTGCTGCTGCTGTTTAGCTGGACTGGTTTGTTAATATTTTATTTAAGTTTTTCTCATCTATATTTAGAAGTGAGATTGACCTATAATTCTTCTTTTTAACTGCATTTTTCCCTTTTGGTATCAAGGTTAATTTGTATCATTTAATAAGTTGGAGAACTTTTTACCTTTCTGTATCTCTGAAATAACTGTTCTTTGAAGGTTTGGTGAAAGATGTCCATAAAACCATCTTTGCCTAATGCGTTTGTGGGAAGATTTTGTTATTACTGAAACAATTTATTTAATGACCATGTGTTTATTCATATTTTCTATTTCTTCTGGAGATAATCTAGGTCATATATGTTTGAGAAAATTGCCTATTTTATCTAAGTTTTCAAATTGATTGTTATAATATTATTCTTGTTATTGTCTTGTTTATAATCCTCTTAGCTATAGCTCTATCCTCCTTTCATTTTCAATATTGTTAAGTTTACCTTCTTACTTTTTCTCTTGCCCAATATTGCCAGAGGATTGCCCATATTATTAATCTATAAAAACAGAAAAATAAACAAAGATTTCTCTTAATCTAGGGTGTTTTCACATACATACATACATACATACATACATAGTTTTTCCAAATGAGAATAGCAGAACAGAGGTCACTTCTGCTTCTAGATAGACACTATTCTCACAAACAGGGAGTAAACCAGAACCCGTACATAATGGTGATTTCTCAGCAATAGCATATCTGGCTCATTGTACTCTCTCTCTCTCTCTGAAGGCAATCAACCTCATGACTTGGAATCAGGTGCACGTGTGATCAGGTATGTCCCCTTCCTACGTGAGTGACCTTGATCAAATGAAAGTAAAGGTACCCATCTGGAAGGTTCTGGTAAGGATGGCCAGGAAGAGTCAGGCTAAAGAGTCAGGATGAATGAGGGAGTGAGAATGTGAGAACTAGAGCCTGGAGACCTGGGTTTGAATCTCAGCTATGTGACCCTGGGCATTCTATTCGTTCATAAAAATGAGATAAAAATACAACCTTGAGTTGTCGTGGGAATTAAATGTATGTTCCTTTTGCACGGTGGTTAACACATAGAGAGCAAATATTCAAAAAGCATCATTGTTACTACCACTACAATAACTGTCAGCCTTATTTAGGAGAAGGCCTTAGCTCCAGGCTACTCAGAGTGCAGGCTCAGAGTCCTCTTTTCTTCATTTCTCTCTTGGCTGAAGCCAAGCATGAAGAGGACTGCACAGTGCGGGAAGGACTAAGCTGTGATCCCAGAAGCTAGCACATTCACCCTATATCTACTCCCAGCAAATAGCAAGTCTCACATATCTAAAGAGTAGAAAGTGTGAGTTTGACAATACAGAATCCCATAACCAGTGATTCCCTAGACATTCTATCAAAACTCTCAAGGACAGAATTATACCCGAGGCTAGTAAAATTATACCCTGTGTCTGCTTGTATAATATGGTGGTTTTTAAATCAGGCTCCCCAAAGTCCTAGGGATTCTATAAACCAACCTTTTTCCCTACCACACACTAATGGTAGACAGAATACTCTACCCTTCCATCTCAATTCACCAAGAATTTTAGACAATGAGCATTAATATAAAGCTTCATTTTAAGAAAAGTTTCCACAGTGTAAAGCACACCCAGCGCTGTGAAACATCAATGTCACTCAGAGCCAAGACTCTCGATCTGCCCTTTGGCATCATGTCTAACATGTTTATTATAGAGGAAAATATCTTGAGCCCCTTTGGATCTCAGTTTCCACATCTGTAAAATAAGAATGACAAATAACTGACAGCACTATGTAAGGCAGAAACAAAGAAATCAACGTGAACTATAGAGTCACATACATGTGTTCAAAGTTATTCCACACACACACGTACACACCAACATCTTTAGCTCCTTTTAGCCGAACATATTCCCCTACTGGAAACATGCCTAAATTGTCTAGTGAGAGCATGACACAGTGAGGAGGAGATGAAGAACAAGCATTTAACAAGCCCAAAGAGGATCTGGCAAAGTCACGGAAGGAGCAGAAGGAAGCAAAGAATGAAAAAGAACAATGCCACAGAGGCTGATGCTCAAATGCCAAGGTTGAGCAACTCTCAAGAGTCCAGGGCCTGCTTCCCTCACCAGTTTTTCCTGGTCAAAGTCTGAGCAGCACTGCTCTCCCCTCCCCCACCCTTCCCAGAAGGCCTTCAAGTAAATTATTCAATGCCCATCTGCCAGGGGTACAGTCAAAGGATAAACTCCAGTGCTCAGCTCCTTCAGTGTCTGTCTCAGCTACACAGAGCCCCTTCACCCTTGGTGGCATCTTTTCCGGGGAAGCCCACACATCCTGTGATGGAGCAAAGCAAGGTTACACCGGCTCAGGCATTTCGTCTTCTCCCAGGACAACTCTGACGGGAGATGCTCTCTTCTGGGTTGGCCCAGCCTGTGTTGCACCTGGGCTCTGTACCTGACTCTTCCTTCTACCCAGTCCTGCTGTCCCAGGATCACAGGCTCTGATCCCATACGAACATCTTGCAACCTGACCTGCCTCTCAGCATCTCCTGGGGAAACCAACCTGAGACACAGGGAAGTTGAGGCCTGAATTGGATCGGCCTGAATGTGCAGTGTGATTGAATCTGCCAGGAAGCGGGTGGGCGCAGGTGCTCCTGGTAAGCCCCTCAGTCGTCGTCAGTGCTCAGCGCCCAATCTGCTCCCCCAGCCTGGTGCTGAGGTGACCTGCGTAGATCAGGACCAGTCCCCAGTGCAGGATTTTCTGCGCAATGGGAGGGCACTGCTGCTAAGTTCACAGAAGACCTTTCCTGGCATCAGTTCCCTACAGGCCCAGCTGGATGCAGGTGCAAGAGGACTTGGAAGGCAGCAGCCCATGCCCTGATTCAGGAAGCCCACCCGAGGCCTCCCAGCAGCCCGACCCCACAGGCCGGGCCGCTCCCCAGCAGCTCCACACCGAAGCATCTCAGCCAGCTGCCAGAGCCAGCAGGTGGCTCTGAAAATGGCCCTTGTAATTACAAAGCTCATTTCCATTCCTGGTCTCTGGTTGGCATGGCAAAGAGAGCAGGTTTTCTGGAATGAATTACCCCATCCCTGCAGATGTCTTCAAAGGCTTAAAATCCAAAACGGGCTCTCCAAGACCCGGCCTCCACAGGGCCGCCCAGGCACACTGGAAGTCACTCCTTTGTGGGCACAGATGGGCTTTGGAAAATATACGAACGGTGCTGATGTGGCAGAAAAATGCTGGCCATAGGGGCAAGAGTCAGAGTCCCTGGTGCCTGATGTCTTAAGGAAGCTCAGGGTATTTTATCCTTACCTTTACTCAGGGTGAATACATACAGTTTGCCCCAGTTTTAGCACTGAATGTCCTGTGTTGGAGAAACCCTTTAGTCCCAGAAAAGAGCCTCAAAGTAGAGAAAAGGCAGGAATAAGATTTTAATCCATTTGGGGCAAGCTCAGATGAAAACTAAAGTCAGAACCTCCAACTTCTCAGTTTCCTATCAAGTGGGTCAGCAATATACAAAATGAGCTCATATATATATTCCCCCCAAATATATATATTTATTTATTTATTTATTTATTTATGGTATAAATATATATTTCCCCGCCAATATACAGTATAACAGCATCGTAAATACTTTATACCCTGTGGGCTGTATAGTCTGTCTCAAATATTCAACACTGTTGTAACAGAAAAGCATCCGTAGACAACACATTAATGGGTGAGAATGGTTGAGTTCCAATAAAACTATTTACAAAAGTAGGCAGTGGGCCAGATTTGTGCCATGAGCCCTGGTTTGTTGACCCCTACTATGGTGTCTAGGCTTTGAGGTCAGGAAAACTGACTTCAATTGCTGGCTCTTCCTCTTACTATCTGTGTGACTAGAGCAATTGACTTAAATCATGAACCACCATTTCCTTGACTATAAAATAGAAATGACACGTGGCAGATAGTACTAGTGACCAAACATCCGCATGGCCCTCCACATTTCTTAGCCTCCCTTGCAGTTGGGCTGGGCCATGATCTGAGTTCTGATTGGTGAGCTGTAGGTGGAAGTGATGTCAGCCACAGCCAAGCCTGACTTTTAAGCACGTCCTATGAAAATCTCTAGTCTTCCCAAGTGGTGACCTTGGGGGCCAGGTGTTCCAGGTGGTGTAACTACAATGCAAAGAAGGCCATCCAGCCCCGTGGAACTGTGCAAGAGGGAGAAATAAAATGTTACTGTGTTAAGCCCCTGAGATTTTTGGAGTTTGTATGTTGGGACAACCAGAGCAATTACCGTAATACAAATACCTACATCCTGGGGTCATTTTGAGGATGAAAGGAGATTGGTATTTAGAGCACCAAACCCAGGAATGGGCACATAGAAGGCACTTAGTATTAGCTATTATGACCAATTGATTATAAAATGCATCACAAGTAGTTTATGGGTTTGGTTTTTGTTTTTAATAAGAAAATCAGGAAACTACACTAGAAATAAGTCAACTAACTTTTCCCAAAAATATCAACCCACTACGATTTTTTTCAATGTTAAAAATAACTTTTTGATAAGGAAAATGCTAATTCTGTATTATACCTTTAAAAAGGCATCACTTATTAACTCTTTAAGAAAAAGACGGAAGGAGGAAAAATACCCTCTAATGTTTGCATCCTCACCCATCATTTTCTCTATTCAGCACAAGTTCCCTGAGCAGGTCCACTCTGTACATGCCTGGAGCTGGCTGCCAAGTCAGCCCTGGTCCTGCTGCCCAGTGGTCAGAGCAGGGGGCCATTAGGTCCCTGCCAAGGATTATCAGTCAATAGAAGAAAGAGCTTTACATTATAAGCAAGGGCCACAGCTGTTCCTCATACCCACAGACCCCTCACAACATGTCCCAGAAATAGCTGAAGTTAAAGCCCAAATAGAGGTCAGCACAGCCTCCACCACGGAAAGAATCCATTTGCCCGGACTATGATGTTTGAAGCTCATAGAGAGAACTTGTGGAGAGAACTCCAATTCCTAAGTCAAAGGAGAGTTGATATGTTTGTGGACTAAGGGTAGATTCTACGAAGGGAACTTTGAAGGGAAAAGATGGGGAAGGCCCAATGGCGTGAGCAACAAGGGCTATAGATGTGTCCAAAAGTATATCAAGAAAGAAGAGGGTATCTTTGATCCTGTAGATAAGAAGCGTGACTGTTATAAAAAATGCACGTGGAGAGAGCCAACAGGCCAGCTCACAGTTCATGCATGACAAACTGTGAAAGCAGATCTGCTCAGCCTGGGGCCAAGTCCAGATCCAGACTTCTCCTGACCTTCTCCATGCAGCTAATGTTGAATGAACGCTCCGCAGGCCACACACCATGTTGAGTGCTCTGCTTATGTTACTGCCTTTGTTACAAACTCTCCACGGCCCTGAGAAATAGGGCCATCATTATCTACTATAATCTACAGATTACTGATGAAAACATTGAGACTCAGAGACTATATTTCCCTGGGTCTCACACTTATTAATGGCAGAACCAGGGTTTGAACACAAGTGTCTCAGTCAATTCAAGCTGCCATAACAAGATAGCATAGATTTGGTGGCTTAAACCAAAGAAATACGATATTTCTCACAGTTGTAGAGAATGGGAAGTCTGAGATCAATGTCAAGTTCTGATGAGGGACCGCTTCCTGGCTTGTAGACAGCTGCTTGCTCACTGTGTCCTCATGTGGCAGAGAGTAGACAGAGAGAAAGCATATCTCCTCTTATAAGGGCCTCAAGTTGATCATGAGGACTCCACTCTCATGATCTAATTATTATACATCCCAAAGGCCCCACTTCTTAATACTATTCCTTTGGCGATTAGTGTTTCAGCATATGAATTTAGGGTGGGGGGGTAGAAGGATACAAATATGCAGTCTATAACAAGTAATCTTTTTCCTTTTTTTTATTTTTCAGTGACAGTTGACATTCAATACTCTATTAGTCCCAGGTGTACAGCACAGTGGTTAGACACCCGTACAACCTACAAAGTGATCCCCCCGATACGTCCTGCACCCACCTGACACCATAGATAATTATTACATTACTGACCACATTCCCTGACCTGTACTTTAAATCCCCACGACCACTCTGCAACTGCCAATTTGCAGTTCCTAATCTCTTCATCTTTTTCACCCAGCCCTTCGACCACCCTCCATCTGGCAACCATCAGAATGTTCTCTGTATCTATGAGTTTGTCTCTGTTCTGTTTGTTCGTTTATTTTGTTTTTTCAGATTCCACATATAAGTGAAATCATACGGCACTTGTCCCTCCCTGTCTGACCCATTTCACCCAACACAACACCCCCTAGATCCATCCATGCTGTCGCAAATGGCAAGGCTTCATTCCCCCTTGTGGCTGAGCAACATGCCATTGCATATATGTACCACATCTTCTTTATTCATTAGTCTTTTGATTAGAGCATTTAATCCATTTACATTTAAAGAAATTATTGGTAGGTATGTAGTTGTTGCCATTTTATTAAATGTCTTCTGATTGTGTAGTTCTTCTCTGTTCCTTTACCAGTTAACCACTCGGCTATAACGTCTCATAAACAAGCATGACCATATACAGGGCCCTGTTCTAAATACTAATGCCTCTCATTTAATATCACAGCCCTATGTGGTTGGTATTGCTATCACTCCCATTGTACAGATGAAAACTAAAGCTAGGAAATGTGAAGTGGTCTCCCTCAAGGTTATAGGTCTAGCAGGTAAATGTCTTCCTCCAGATCTCACACTCTTCACAATGGCCCAGAGGTTCAGTCTCCCACATAAGTGAAGTCAGTTAGGCCAGAGCTCCCTGGGGTTGGGCACTGCGCGTGATGAAACTCTGTGGCCCTGATCTCTGTTATTTCCTCTGATCATAGGAATCTGGGGGCTTTGAACAGGTACAACTTGACTAGAGTACCAGGTGCCCAGATATTCAGTGAATGCCGTCCTAGTTGAGTATGACCTTCCACTCATGCCAATTGATTTCAGCAACATGTAAATGATGAGTTGTAAATCAGGAGGCAGGTGGCCCCATCGTGAATCATCTCATTTCCTCCCAGCTCCTCAAGACAGACATGCATAAATTCTGTGTAGGCTGTGGCAGGTGCTGTCCTTTAGATTTCCAATTAAATGAGCCCTAACATTGCTCACTTCTCAGTGGGGAGGCTGAGCGTTAATATGCTAATGGATCTCCAGGTCTTCATGGGAACCTCCCTGCCCTGGCCTGACCCAGGAGCCTCTACTATTCTGTCCTATTGAATGGAGCAGACCAGGCAGGAAACTCAGGCAAGTGGGTCTGTAAGGAAATGGTTAATGCTTCATTGGAGGGCACCACAGACGCAGGGTGACCATGACATTGCCCTCTGCAAAGACAGCACTCTGAGTGCTGAGAGTACCCATCATCCTGTTATAGGAGCCAACGTGACGTGAGAATCTCTGGCAGGAAACTCTGCCACACCCTGCAAAACATTCTCAGACCACGTGGTCCCAGGGGCCCTAGTTGGAGGGCAGAGCACATTCCTATCGATAAGTGACACGTTTTCTTGGACTTAGGTAGCAGTCCCGTGTCTAGTGCATTCTCCTTGTATGTCTTTAGGCAATTTACTCCCCCTATCCGAGCACCAGTTCGATCATAGGAAATTAGAGCTGTGGGAATGGCTATGACAGGGCTTTATGTACAATATATATAATAACAGCAAACGTTTTGGCTTTCCTGTAGTTATGGTCACTGTCTTTTTTCTCCTTAGCATAACAGAATAGGATTTCTGAAGCTCCTGTTGAAGAATTTGCTAATTCCTTTGGAGTCCCTGACCCTTATCAAGGTAAGAAAATAAAAGATCGTTGTTAAAAAAAAGAAGATAGAATTGGTTAGCATAACCACCACAGTCAATATAAACAAAAAGAAAAGAAACCAAAAAAAGGATGTGTCTTGTAAATGCCTCGCTCTAAAGCTAGACCTGAAAGGGTCATTTCCTTCTAGTAGAACCTAGAAGACCCGAAATTCACACCCCAGCTCTCTTTAAGCTCCTTATCATTGAAATAAAATAAATGGGACTTATGAGTGAAAAGGAGGCAAGAGATGAAGGAGATCATTAGAAGAGGAAAGAAAAAAAGGAGGGAAAACAAAGAAAATGAACTCTCATTCCCATGCAGGGGAGAACATGGCATGCATTCTTTAGAGACTCAGCTGGAAAAGCAAAAGGTGGATTTGCACCATGCTCTGGCCTCCATTTAACTGTAGAATGGAAAACTATAAGGCTGGAGGGTCATGCAGGGGCCAAGTCATAAAACTCTTTCTAAGACCCCTTAGCTAAGGAGTGGGTATATTATCTAAGGAGCACTAGGGAGCCATTGAAGAGTCTTAAGCAAGACAGTAACCAGAGAATAAGTGTGCATTTTAGAAAGATTTCTCTGCCTGCTCTGTGATAATGGCTTGTATGTGAGCAAAGTTGGAAGAAGGGGGATAAAAGGACACTGTGGGTGTCTTCTTAGCAAATTAGGAGGCAGCCTAGCCCCAGATGATAGTATCTGGAAGAGAGAGAAGACAGGCGTTTTGAGAGAGAATCTGCAAGTCTAACCACTCGTTGGATGACTTCCAATATCCAGATAGGACTTTGACACTGGATGGAAAGTTTTGCCATTCTGTGAGCTGCAGAATAGAGGAGGAGTGGGTCTTGGGAGGAAGGATTGAGAGTCCAGTTTGGGACATGCCATGTTGGAAATGACAAGTTTAAATGCTCAGGAGGAATTTGGAGATTTTTCTGCAGTAGACGTTGCACACAGATTTGGACAACATAATTAAACTGAAGCCATGGACATGGTTAAAATAAGCTGAAGAAATAATGTAAACAGGATTAGCACTACACCTAGAGTCTTGGCTTCCAATGGTTTTTTGACAAATTCTCTCCAAATATCCATATGTATTTGGAAAATTGAAGTCTTTTGATCAAGACCTATAAATCTTGACTGGAGAAAAGCCTGATCGTGTAATACAATACGTAGCTTAATAACCACGTCATTGTCTATTAGACAAATGCCAATGCCTGTTGGTGAGTCCTAGGTCCTAAGGCTGGCTTTATCATATCCCACATTTTTTATCAGTGATTCAGATGGGACTTGCAGAAAGGGGGATGTCTTTCAGCCTCCAAGACTTCCAACAATATCCTGCATGGCCTAGGAAGGAGGATGTTCAGCCCCTGGACAGGCCAGGTAAAGGCCAGGGCCACCTTGATCAGGTAGGAGAGAATAATTTAAGAATTGGGGAAGACATCTGAAGTGATCATCTCTAAGTCACTTCTCAATCTGCAATTTTACGACCTTCTGTTCCCTGAAGAGACTTCTCAGCTGATTCCAATCTTAAAACACATATACTGAAGATAAATTCCCTCGTTAGGACAATATTTCCAGAACCTCTGCTGCCTCGACCACCCATAATGGGTTGCACACAAGAATTCCATGGTGAAACACTTTGGGTTCATTGAGATAAATGTGCCTCTTTGATGCAGGACTTGTCAAAGTCTTTCATATAATCATACGCACTCCGAAATGAGGTGGAGACAGTACAGGCCATTTTCCCCAAGCTTATTTCACCATGGAACCACCTTTATAGTTCTCTTCTGTGTAGCATTAGGTAGAACTACAGTGCCACCAACTACACTTTGGACACTGTTACTAGAGAAGGGAGAAGAACATCATGAAGGTTGGGCCCTGGAATAAAACTACTGGGTTCCAATTCTCACCATGCATATACACTATGAGCTATATAACCGTATTTCTGTGAACCTCAGTTTTCTTGTATGGAATAAAACAGTGGTAACACCCACCTCAAGGTGTTACTGTGTTAAATAAGATGAGAATAAAGTGCTGAGCACACTGACAAACATGTGGGGCTCAGCAAATGTTAGATATTTTCATTATTATTATTAATTCTCCCTCAGTTCTATCCTTATAGAGAAATGGCCTGTTTCCTTGTGCCTCATTGCTCTTTTATCCATTTCCTCAACAGGTGATGGAGGAAGAAATCTGGTGGTCCAAAGTGTCTTTGACAAACATATCAGTCAGAGGATAAGGAAAAATAGAAACCATTGACCACTTAAAGCAAAGGGACTTTAATGCCAGGAATTCGTCACAGACGTGATGGAGAAGCTGAGAAGCCAAACAGGGGCCAGTGAGTCAACCCAGAGATAAGCAACAGCAGAAGATCACCACCATGGTAGGCCTGGTGTCCCAGTGAGGTGTGAGATGACCAGAGCAAGGGTCATCTGCTGGTAGCTAGGGCCATGGGAGACTACCTCCATGGAGGGAGCCATCTGGAGACACCATCTGAGTCAGAGAGGCGCCCCCCCCTTTCCTGTCCTCCCTTCTTTTGCCCTCTAGTCCCCTCCAGTACTTCCCGTTGGCAAAACCCAACAGAAAACAGCTGACCTGGAAGTCTGTGGGGGTCAGCGCCCTGCCAATAGCCTAGATTAGGGAAAGGGGAAGGTAAATAAATCATGGGCCAAGAAGGACGCAAATTTGACCTCTGAGCGTGGGCAGCAAATCCCCCAGCAAGAGCATAACCTTTGGTCCAATTGACCAAGCGACAGATGACATTGGAAGAAGGAGACAGTCACCACCCAGCCCCTCACTTCCTTCCTGAGGAGGGGCTCACCCCACCCTTCTCACACAGTCCAGCTGGGTAGCTGCAGGAGGCGGGGCAGCAGTCAGCCCATTGCAGAGAACTGCTCATCCAGGGCACCTCAGGTCTTGTCTCCCAGCACCGCCTGCCAAAGATGTTCCTTGGCCCCAAAGCAGAACCAGGAAAGGCTATGCGGATCTCAGAGCTCCTCCAGCGTTTGCTGCCCCGGAGTTATTTTTGTATCTCATTTCCTCGCATTATGGCAATTTACATACTTCAGCAGAGCACATTAGTGTCCAAAACACAAACCAGGAACAATAACACATTACCGGGAGCTTCGCAGAAGCCCCAACCCAGAGGAGGTTTCGGAAATCAGTTGCTAAAACAAGTGGTTCCCTCATCCCGAGTGGGAGAATTCTCAGCAACACTTGACAATAAGTGGACGTGATGAGGCCCACACAGCGCAGTAATTCCTGCCGGATTGCACATTGAAAGCTGCATTCAGCGCGCGGAGCCTATCAGAGTGGGCATTGTTGTGATGAATACCGAAGGGATTGCGCAGTGAATTGCTGCTTCATTGCCAAGTGCTTCCGATTCCCTGCTCCTGCCATCTGTGTCCTCCGGAAGGCACACAGAAGCAAAGGTCCTACATGGGCGGCTGGCTCCAGGCTGGTGGGAAGGAGGGCTCTGCAGGCAAGGCAAGGGGAGCATAGCTGGGGTCAGGGACTGCAAGAAGATTCCATTGTCCTCACGTACTCAAGTTGGGCTTACAAAAACCTGAACACAGTCAGATGTAGGACCCCCACCCCCACCACCAGCACCACCAGCACCACCACGCTCTCTCCAACATTCATCCCCTCACTCTTAGAAAGACAGCCCAAGTCTGCACTGGAACATGGACACACACACTCACTCATACATATCCATTCATTCATTCTACAAATAGGGCCTGCTCTGTACTAGTGACTACATAGGCACACAGCATCTTCCTGTTTGGAGTTTACTTCCACAAACACACATACACATGTGCACAGGCACACTGCCATTCTCACACAGACACATACACACATAGACACACACACACACACACAAGCACACAGACAAGTCACACATACACATGCCTGACAAACTCAGAAATCCATGCTTTCACTCTAGTTCCAGTCACTCCCATGCATACACTGTATAAATATTCACAACTAAACTGCAACACAGCCAGACAGAACATAACAAACTGTCTAGTTTGAATTCTGAAAACACGGCTCTATTTGAAGTCGGAGGTCCTAAGAGTGGTATGGTTACCGAGAGCTTGGTTTGTCTTTGGTTCGTCTATCAGACAGTTCTACATTTAATACTTTCAATTGCTAATATCCTGCCTGGGTTTAAAATCCAGCAGTGATACGCCATCTTGGAATGAAAATGTAGCAAGTAGGGCACTCTCCTTCTATGGTACAATGCAGCCTGATGATACAATGCTTCCTCCCTGAAATTGTCCGGGCAGAACTTTCCGAGGTTCTCTCTTCAAGTTCTACTAACAACTACAGCAAAAGCAAAAATAATGATAGCTAACATTTACTGAACACTTACTGTAGGCAAGGCAGTGTGCTACGTGGACCGTTTCATTTCATTCTCTCAACAATCCCGTGAAGAAAGTACTGATATTCTGCCCATTGTGCGGATGACAAAACTGAAATTCAGCAAGATTACATGACTGGGCCAATGACACCTAGTTAACTGATAGGAGAGTTAGTATTTAAATCCAGGCAAACTAATCTTTAATATTGTTATCAGACGCAAAAAAAAAAAAAAAAAGGCAATATTAGGTTTTGGCAGAGCTGGGCTTAGAGTACACAGGTGTTTGATGTTACTCCCCATACTTTTGGGTATTTCATCATAATTTCATCATCACAGTTAACTCCGTCCTCTTCCTCTTTCTGTTTACTTGTAGTTTGTGATATTGTTTTGATTGAATGAACTCCAACTTAATAAATTAAAAAAATCTAAACAAAACAAACAAATAAATGAATCTAAGCAAATTGACTCCAGAGTTCTACTGCATTCTGTATTACTTAGCTACTGCTGCAAATCAGCCCATTATTATCATTCTCACCTGTTTCTTCTGCTCTGACTAGAACCAGCGCCAGGCAGCTCTTGCCTAAGGTTTCTCAGCTCTTGCTTAAAGATGAGCATGAGGTAAATGAGGCCCTCATCTCGGGCACAAATTTTAAGGAGGGTGGGAGGTTCCATAAATGTCTCAGTCATGAAGATAAGTAATATTTTAACCAACATTTTTAAAAATCAAAATTAATTCAGATAATCCATGATGATCAAAATATCACTATTTTAAACAAAGACAAGATCAGCATTACTGATTTTTTTCTTTTGCCTCAGGCTCCAATATGGCTCAGCACAGCACTGGAGTCCTGCCCCCCGACCCTCTCCGACGGAGTTAGAAACATAAGACTCCCTTGTGTCAGGTATCTACACGAGGAAGATTCAAACATCTGGGGTCTAGGGTGGCTGGGACCTCTTGGGCATCTCTCCCTGTCTCTACGTGGTCTCTCTACATGGGCTCTCCAGGTGGCAGCTTCGGGGTACCTAGACTTCTTACACGGAGGTTCAAGGCTACAAAGACACAGGGCATGAAGAAAGAGAGAGCCAGGAGGAAGCTGAGTATCACTTCTAACCCAAGCCTCAGAATTCACACAGCATCATTTCCATAGAAAGCTATTTGTAAGACCAGCCCATATTGCAGGGGAGGGAGAAAGACTCCATCTCCTGACTTGGCACATGTCCTACAACCACCACGTTCTCAAACCATGGCTCTGGGAACGGGAGACCTCTGTCTCCATGTCCCAGCCCACAGTGAGAAATTGCCCTCAAGGTATTATTGATATAGTGGACACTTAGGTCACGTGTCCTGTAGGTGTGTGAGTACATCTGTGTCAAAGCCCAAGTCCGTCAATGGGAGTTTGCGACACATGTGAATATCTGGCCTGCAGAATGACATCCAAATTTCGGCATGTGGCATTAAAGGCCTTTTAGGGCTGTCTACACTCCCAGGAACTGCCCTGCTCCTTTCATCACCACAAAGTCAATTTGGGATGTGCCAGCAACTTTGATTCAGCCAGTCTCCTTAGTCATCACCCATTGTACTTGAGCTAACAACAAGAGAAGCGGGCATTAAGATTCAGTGAATGATGGTGAAGAGAAGACCTTCGTATGACTGAGGGGCGGTAGTGTCACTTCTTGCAAGGATCTGGAGCTGGCACAAGTCTTTAACCTTTGTTAAGCATCTTATTTTTCCATCTGTAACATGGGCACGGCAATGCCAAATTTGCTGTTATGCATAATAAAGCCTGAATAATATAGCCTGAAATGAGCTATAAAGGGGAAAGAGGGTATGTAGCAGGTGACTGACAATTGCTACAGATGTTTTTCCTCAATCACCTTGATTCCATTTCTCCCCACCACTGCCCTGGCCCGTTTGTGTGTCTGGCACAAAGACCTCGGCAGTAGAACCACCATGAGATCATGTCAGAGAGGAAAATGACGGCATTGTGTAGAACATGTTGAAAGAACACAAGCCACCTAAGTATTTAAAATAGAGGGAATTTGTTCCAGGAAATTGGCTACCCTGGTGGTGAAAGCGCTGAGAAACAAAAGTGAGGAAACCCCGAGATTGACAACAGCGGAAACTGCCACTCCCCTGAGGGACAGAGGGAGGAGGTGGGGTTTCTGGAGCTGGGACCAAGGTCATCTGATGGAAAGTGTCCCATGAGAACAGGGGTCATCAAGAAAACACAGCCACTGCCACACAAGACAGACAGAAAAGTGCCCAAGCCTCTCCTTGCCGCCCACCCTCCAATCTCCCATCAGTGCCTTCTGTTGGCTGAATCCCACCAGAGGCTATCTGATGCAGAGTCTGGAAAAGGCAGCCAGCAGTTGAGTGTCCCCCTGTGACACTGAGTAGAGAGGGGAAGGACAAGAGATGAAATAGAATAAATAGGTCAGGGACAGCATAGTAGCTATCACTTTACTGCCACAAAGACCACGGGTGGGTAATGGTGATGATATCTATGCTAATTTTAACTACAATTACTATGTAATAACCAAGCTCCATTAGGTCATTTAACCCTCACAATTGCCCATGGGGCAGGGGCTATTAATATCCCCATAGCAGACACAAAAACTGAACTTCAGAGAGGTTAAGGTCCTCATTCAAAGTCAGAACTAATGGGAACGAAGCTGAGATCCCCTACCCAGCAATCCAGCCCTAGATTACATGCTTGGAGCCCTTCTGCCAGAAGCCAAGGATGTACTTTGGAGTCAGGCAAACTGACTTGAATTTCAGATCTCTTATTTCCTGCTCTGCATGCTCTTTTGTTCTCTGTTTCCTCACCTACAAAATAAGAATAATAATTACTTCACCTACAGGGATGCTATAAGGATGAATGAGATACCGTGTTTCCCCGAAAATAAGACCTAGATGGATAATCAGCTCTAATGCGTCTTTTGGAGCAAATATTAATATAATATCCGGTATATTATATTATATTATATTATATTATATTATATTATATTATATATTATTATAAGACTCGGTCTTATTTTACTATAAGACCAGGTCTTCTATTAAGTTTTGCTCCAAAAGATGCATTAGAGCTGATTGTCTGGCTAGGTGTTATTTTGGGGGAAACACGGTAGCTGCATTTAGTAAGCACTCAGCAATGTGCTGTTTATTTCATTACTGCTCTTCCTGGATCAGTCCATGAAAATTCCAGATCTCCTTTCCGAGAGGAAGGAGAGAGAGAGAGAGAGAGAGAGAGAGAGAGAGAGAGAGAGAGAGAGAGAGAGAGAGAGAGAGAACTCTGGTTGCAGAAATCCTGCAAAGAAGGACTCAAAAGTCAAAGGCCGCTGAGGAGAGAACCTGTCTTTCAATAAACCTTGGTACTTCTGTGGAGAAGCTGTTGGGGCACCTCCCACATCCCCTTGGCACCCCCAGAGATCTTATAGCTGCGCTGGACAGTTCCCACACACTAGCAAGGCTTGTGCCCCAAGCACCTGTGTCTTTCTGCCTGAGCCTACACAATGTCTGGGAAACAGGCTCGGCCAGCACGTGGGACCATCTGAAAATGAAAGAGATGCTGGGGAATGAAGATAGCAAGGAACAGCCTTTAACCCACAAGGGGCTGGACTAGTGAGACATGCCCCAGCTTCTTTGCCTTTTGGTGAGCAATTCTAAGAGGGTCCCCAGCACAACTGAGCCCATCAATAATGCATAAAGATGAGTCTGCTCCCTTTCCTATCTCCTTTTCCTCCTTTCTCACTCACAGTGCTTCCTGGAGTTACCTCCCAAATAAACTATCTGCACCCAAATCTGTCTCAGTGTCTGCTTTTGGGAGAACCTAAACCAAAGTGTTGTTCCCCAACTCCCAGCCAATCCTCAGTTCCCCACTCCAACCCTCTCTCCCTGGGATAAGCAGGAATGAGAATCTTTGATAGTCAAACAGTGGTTCTCTACCTTGTAGCGGAGAAACAATGGCAGCTTGTCCTGGACCCTCCCTGGCAGATTGGACAAATGCTGAGAGTCTGCCCAATAGGCTGCAGATCTGCCCAGGACAGCCCTCTGCCCCCAGCCAAATACATGATCTTGAGGGCTCTGCATCTTGGAGCTAGTTCTATGTCAGGTCAGACACTCACTATGGCTTTTTCCCCCAGCAAAATGGAAAAATTGTATGTACACACGGAGCTCAGTGGGATCCCCTGCAGAATAAGGCTTCTGTCCCTGCAAATTATTTTTTGCTAATCAATATGTTTAATAAATAATATTCCAGTTGATTTCATTACTGGCAATACACAAATCAATAGAAGGTTATTGCATGATAACGTCCCATTGATATTGTAATCCTCTTGATTTAATAAATGTTGCTTTTCTAAGGATTGCTGTTTGCATTAGGAATTGAAGGAAGAAGAATAAAAAATAGAATAATTCCATCGCAAAACTGAGGCTGCAGCTTAATATGAAAGTGCAACCCGATTAAGCGGGTCTCCTTCAGCACTGTCTGCAGTGGTCTGAGCCGAGGCCCAGCACGGGCTCAGGTAGGCTGTGTTAGTCAACTTCGTTGGATTTTAGAAAAGAATGAAGGAAAAGTCTTGGCTGGAAGGCTTTCCAAACATCCCTTAGCAGGGGTTTGACCTTTTCTTTCCTTTACAAATCCTAGCCAGGAACTCCTTATTCATGAAATCCCCAACAGGAAAAAGATGAGTGGTGTAAAATGATAACCCTAGGGCTTCAGATCCATTTTCAAATCCTGGAGGACCAAAGCTACAGGGGCCTTGTCAACTGTCTAGTGCAAAATGTCCCAATGACCAGGCCATGAGTGATGGCAACAGAACCATCCAGAACACTTGTCAAAATGCAGATTCCTGGAGCCCCAATCCCAGAGATGGTGACTCAGTAGGGCTGACATCGGGCCTGGGAAAAACGCATTTTTGAATCTTTCATCGATGCCTCACATATTATGAAAGAGTACATTTGAAAAGACAATGCAATCATGACCCCCATATAAATATAAAATGAAGATGTGCTGAGATTTTACCCAACATCTTTATTTAAGATGTTGCAAAGGGTTCAAAGGAGAACTCAAAGATCCAAACTGTCATAGTTAATTCAGTGCAAGCTGTCATGAATTTACAAACAGAGATAAAACTGGCTGTAAGGACGGGGGCAGGGATCAACTGTGGCCCCACCACCCGCCTGAATTTTCCTGGCTCTGACTACATATACTTGGATTCTGACTTCAACACTTACTAACCAAAAGAACTTGGGAGAACAGGTTAATCTCTCTGGGTCTCCGATTTTCTGTAACGTGAGGATAATAGTGGTCCTTACCTCAGGGGTTGTCGTAAGGATTATGTGATAACATACAGGTGAAATGCTTATGACTATTCTTGGCACATGGCAAGTCCTTACTTTGAGGTGTCATCATTGCTACCCCCTTTTGTATCCTTATCATATCCTTCTCTTTCTTCTTCTTTTTCATGATCATCAACATCTTTGATATTTGTATACTACAATGGTCCAGATAATTCTGGGGCATCTCCCAGCCCCTGTCAGTCAGTGTGTGAAGACATTCCTTGGGGCTCCCCCAAACCCACATCAAATGGTAGCAAGCAAAGCAGGCCCTGGTCAGGGGTGACGCCTTCTGCAGGAAGGAACGGGCGAGGCAGGGCAAACAGGTTTAGGATTGGCTAGTTTGGGGACTAGGGACTTTCCCTAGTTGTCTGGTACTTGGCTCTGGAGTGACTAAGGCAGGTAGATAGTGGCCTGGAGTGTGAGAGCCCAATAAAAGAGAAGAATGGGGGTGTGGGCTCTGGATCGGTTGGTTTGTATTTGAAAAGTACATCCCGGAGAAAAGGACTCTTCTGGAAGAGTGGTGGGTGGGTGACATGGGAGGCAGGAGGCCAAGGCAAGGTAACTTAGGCAAATCATTGGGTTGTGCCGAGCGGGGCGCAGCTGGCATAAACATGCAGAGTAAATGTTAAAGTGTCAAATTTACAGCACCTAGAAATATGGTTAAGCACCGCATAGCCCCGCCCCTTCCCAAAGGTGTTAACATCATTGTGATGGGGGAGGGGCTTCTGGTCTCATCCCTGGGCATTGTGCTGGCATCAGCAAGGTGTGGCTGGTCTCACCTGATTTTTGGGGGGTTTCCGATTGGTACCCACTGCTGAGGTATGCAGCTACAGCCTCTGGTCATGAGCTCCTGTGTGCTGCAGGATTTTTGTCCTGATTCCAGACTCTTTATAGCCAAATGTGCTCTTGGTATATGTGTGTCCCCACTGGGGCATATTACAGGGTCTCTCAGAAATCACAGGGATAGAGGCGGCTATCCTGGATCTATCCCCCTAAATTTCGCCCTCGCCCATTTCTCACTTACCCACTTTGCAGTTCCACATACCTCAAATACCTTGCTGAATTTGCAACATCTCTAAGGGGCCCCAGACAGTCCCTACATAACACCAAAATTCTTGACAAACAAACCCCCAGTTCCTGGAGCTCCCCTAAAGATTTCTGGTTATTCCTGACACACAGCGGGTTTTCTATTTCCACTCTTTGGATGTCTTTATTCTTGGGGAAGCTCCATAGCTTCACCTTCATGGCACGAGTTCCAAGGGAAGAAATTGATAAGTAATAAATAAGATAAAACTATCACCAAAAAAACTATGCTGGGAAACATTTTTTAAAACAGTAAACCTCATTTTGTAATATTGTCATTATTATTACAATTATACTAAGTGTCACCGTTTATTGATTACCTGTTAAGTATTCACTCTTTATAAACATTGTCTCAAGCCTTTTTGCCAGGTTGAAGATTACTATCCCCACTTTACGAATGAGGAAAATGAAACTCAAAATGGTTAGCCTACTTAAAGTCACATATTCATTACAAGGCAGTGCGGGAATCAGACCTAGCCCTGTCTAACTCTAAAACACTTCAGTTCCTATTTCACCGTGTTTTGTAGGGTAATCCGTGTTTATTATTACTGAGTGTGTTAATGTTTGACAGGAAAATGCAACCTTATCTCAGACACCCAAAGTGAGGACTGGGCCCCTAGAGAAGGCTGCCCTCCCCCCTCCCCCCAGTGCTCCATCTGTCATCATGGTCACCACATGAGAAATCCCTCCTTATGCGCAACACCTCCTCCTGGAAAGGGGGAGAAGTACCTCGCCAAAGGTATCCTTTTGCCTTTCATCCCGGCCCAGTGTCAGGGTGAACTTGAATATAGAAATGCAGACTTGGGATCAATTTGACAAAAACCCTTCAGACACCCGCAAGGCAGACCCCTTTGGAAGAAAATGGGAGGTCTCAAGGGGAACCTCCCCACAGGGTAGCGACAGGGTAAAAATTTGTCATCCAAATGGGGACTTTTGAGAATCAACTGGGGAATTAGTAGAAATGGCACTAGACAACCCGCATAAACTGGGACTGACCCACTCTAGGCAGAGCATGGGGTCACCCTAGTCATAGGGATAAAGCCAACGAGAAACAGGAAATCGAGATTCCCCTGCAGCTTTGTAAGTATCAGCAGAACATCTTACTGGGGGACTTCCCCCTCAACTATTAGCATTATTATTGCCCATTAAATATGTCATAGTCAAAGATTTGCTTCATTCTTCAGTGTGATTGCCATTGATTTTTGAAGCCCACATCTTCCTCCCCTGGGAAACGCATCTTCAGCGAAATGATAGAAGGAAATGGAAAAGAAGGATTCGATTTATAGGTGTTCATTTTACAGGCATTGCTTTAGGGATACAACTGGTCTTAAAGCAGCGCTTCTCAGAGAATGGTCCAGAAACCACCTGCACCAGAATCACCAGGAAAGTTGCAAACACGTTGATTCTCACGTCCCAAGGAGGACCCATCACACCAGGACCTCCGGGGAACGGACTGGGAATAGTGTACTTTTAACAAGTCCCCTGCAGGTCCTTATGTGTATGGCGAAGCACACAGAAGGCCACCACAGCAGGAAATCCAGGTGGCAGAAGAGCATGCCCTGATTTTCCTCCTTGACCCTCAGGCTGCAGGACTTCAGAGCTGAGATGCACTAGCAGGGGGTGTATTACAAACCTCCTGTCCCTTCAGAATAAGATTCCGGTAATCCCCAACCAGGTGTCATGTAGAGCCCCCAAATTCCCAGTGGCTATGCCAGCCCTGGTTTACTGTGTGCAGAGGTGGCTGGGTTTCCGGAGCACAGTGGGCAGGTTTTGGCGGTGGCATCTGCCAGGAGAAGTGGGTAATAGGCCTGATTTATGACACTCAGCATGGGACCTGGCTGCTGAGCTCAATCACTGTGGCTCCCCATGGTGGGGTTCATGCGCTGTAACAGGCCTGGAAATTGGAGAGGAATTTACCTCCTGCTGCCGAACATTACATAACAATCAAGGGAAACAAGCAAAGGCAGGAGGGGGCCTCCTCCTCGCTGGCACTGGCAGCCTGGCAGCAAAGGAGGGAAAGCTGGGAGTTCTCTGCTGGGTTCTCACACCCTCAGAAACACTCCTGTGGGAGTGGGTTCCAGGATGTCCCAGCCAGAGCTGACATCAGAGCCCACCAAGGTACAAACATCAGCCCAGCAACTTCTAGAAAGGATGGAAAAGAGGCAGGCTTGAAACGGGGAGGGGGCTCCTATCTAAACCTGTGTCCTGGACCCTAATGGTCCCTCACTTGTGGACCATGCGTTCATCAGTGCCTCCCTGATTTGCAACTGGGAATAATTCAAACAGGACCTGAAATTGACATCTGCAACATGAGATCAAGAACCCAAAGGAAGATGGGCAGGGAGACAAAACCAGGAAAGCACAGACCTCATGGGTCTTGTGAGGAGTGTGGATTTTCTTTCAAGTGCCCTGGGCAGTCACTAAGGGGCCTGTCTTTTCTCTAGACCAGCTTCCTCCCTAGAAGTAACCATCAGATAGAAGGGGCACATGGCAGCTGATTTTGACCACCTAGTTCTGATGAACTCACAAGGAATCTGAGTTCTTATTCATTTATTAAAGCGGGCCCAGTAGGTGCCCCCGTTGGCATCTTTGGGAGGCAAGGACTCACCATCCAGTATTCATCAGAGGGTAATTCATCTTCCACCCTGACAAGATGACTGAGTCTTGGAAAGACTCTCCCATCCTGAATGAACCACCAAGACAGGATTCTAAGTACCACTCATAACTTCTGACTTTATCGCCAACAAAACATGCTGGCCTAGAAATTTGCCAGTTATTTTCCAATAAAGGAACTTCATCTTCCGATGAAATCTTACAGAGACATCTGAGGTATTTATCACCATGGAAATTAAGGATGTTTCCTCCGTCACCCATCATCTTGATGACATGGATACTCCTTGACAGCAGGAAGCATGTCTGTCTCTTAAATAAGTGTCATGCCAGTACCCAGAAGAGCATCTCGCACATAGTGGACATGATGAACAGTTGTTCCATGTGGAAAAGGAAGGGATTGGATCATGCAGTTTGATTAAGGCATCAGACATTAAGTGAGCACCTACTGTGTGCCAGGCCTTGCAGTCAGTGCTTAAGAAATAATAGTGAACTAACCTATCCTGGCCTCGTTCCTATTTGCTCAGTCTAGTAGGAGGAAATAAACATCAATAAATGTAAATTTACAACTGAGGTGTGTGCTAGCAAATACAGGTACACGGGGCTAGGAACATATAGCAGGGGAACTGATGTAGTTAGAGAAAGGTCCGGGAAGGCTTCCTGGACGAGGTGTTATTTCAGTTGGGACCCAAAAGAAAAGTAATACTTAACGAGGTAATCAGGGCAGGGGAGGATGGAATTGTACTCCAGTCAGAAGGAACAGCATATGTAAAAAACCCGCAACAGAAGGAGTCTGACCTATGACCCTATCTTTCAAACACAGCCTCTTTACATTTGGTCTGTTTTACACTTGGCCTTCCAAGATAACATTCTTTAGAAAAACAGTTTTTGGCAGCTGAAACATAAATGCTGGAAGTCTAGACAACCGAATGACCTCAAAGGGCCTTACCAATTCTTAAAATTCTCTATGGACCGACTCAAAGGAGTGAGGAATAGCCTGTAGGCATGGCCCGAGGCCAGAAGTCAGAGGTCAAAGGTGTCTGAACAGACCCACAGCCCCGAGTGAGCGGAGAGCTATGGCTAATGAGAAAACAATGCTCATTTGCTTTGGTGGAGAAGTTTCCTCCTCATTCTCAAAACACGTATTACTATTCTGGTCCTTTCTACATGAGTTCAACATCTTAAAGTGGATTCTCAGAAGCAGGCATCCATTTACCTTTACAACGTATAAAACACAATCTGTTCATTTCCTTTCATTCATTCATTAAATATTCACTGAGAATATATTTTAAGACACGTCCCGGGTGAGACATGCAACATGGAGAGACACAGGACACAATCTCAGCCCTCATGGAGATCAAAATTGTACACACTTGACAGAATGTAACATAACAATAGTTAACCTTGAATGTCTGCTATCAGCCAGGCATTGTACTAGACACTTTACATGCATCATACCCTGCCTGCCATGCTCACAACAAATCAATGAGATAAATATTGGCCCCATTTCAGATTCGAAAAATGTTTCCAAGAGGTTAAGTAACTGGTTCAAGATCACACAGCTAGTAAGTAGGGGGACCAGGATCCATATTGAGGTCCATCTAATTGACTCTAGAGCCTGCGTTCCTGATCACCAGTCTGATACCTCACCTAAGGGAATAAATAAAAGAAATAAAACCGCAAAGAATTAGAAAGAGTTATAGGTAATGTTCACCTGATCTCAATCTGAGAAGGATTATTGAAATGTCACAAAAAAAGGAAAACAACAAAAGGGAGGAGATTGATAGAAATAACTATGCAAAACTTCAAAATTTCTACTTGTCAAAAACACCACATAAAATTTGAAAGGTCAATGAGAATTAACAAACAAAAAATCTCTAACACAGAGGATAGAAAAAGCTCTAATAGCCTTCATATGAAATTTTGTTATAAATAGGTAAGAAAAAAAATGAACTCTCCAATAAAAATACGGACAAAAGATACAATTCTCAAATGGGAAGAAACTTAAAAAAATGACCAAAGGGACACTCAAAATTATTATAAAAGTATTAGTAATTCAAAAAGTGAATAATTTAAGAAACAGTGGTATTCTTACTATAAAATTGACAAAGATTAAAAACAAAATCCTAGAATTGAGAAATGTGCTATGACATGAACATGTGTCTAGTATGGCAATATGAATTAAGAGCCTTTAAAACGATGATAACCTTTCACTCAATTGTACTTCAGAAATTTGTCAGAGATGCAGAAGATGTTTACAACAAGATGTTCACCACACCGTTATTTATAGTATGAAGAAACTATAAATCAAGCTAAAGTCCAATAATAGGTAGGCAGTTACATCAATTTTGGTGTTTCCAGATGACAAGGTAACAAGCAGCCATTAAGAATCATATTTTTGAAGACCCTTTAGTAACACGATGCATTTATCTATTTATCTATCTAGGAGGAAATATACCAGAATGTATGAACTATTATGAAGGCAAATCACAGTGGCGGAATGGAAAATCGTTTTTATTTTCTTAGTTATGCGTGTCTCTGTTTTCAAATTTTTCTGCAATATGCCTTATGTTTTTCAATAACAAGTATATATGCATTTTTTTTTTTTACTTTTTAAATAAGCATGCATAAAACTCAGCTCCCGTTTCCTTTGCTCAAACCTGCTTCTCTGCTTAAAAGTCCTTCTGCAGTTGACAAAAAACCTGGGTCACCTCTGACTGCTCTGTTCTTGTTTAACCTGTCTCCACCTTGCCATTCTACCATTTCATTCCTTCACTTCGGGAGCTTCTTGCCTGTGCCCATAGCACTAGTCTCTTAACAAATGTCCTGGTTTCTAGCTTCTAACCCCATTCCTGAACTCTCCTCAAATTCATTTTATATTCCACTGCCAGATTAATTCCCCGGAAGCAAAGATAATATCCTGTTATTGCCTTGCTCCAAAACCTTCAGTGTCTCTCTAGTTCCTAAGAAAAAAATCCCAAAGTCCTTCACCTGAAGTGTAAACACAGGTGCTCCAAAGGAGGAGAAGTTGAATTAGAATACTCGTGGTGTCCGTTTTGTATACAGAGTTCTGTGGCTAAACCATAACCACTGTTCACTTTTTTAAATGATATTAAATTGCTTTGTTCCGGGACTTAATCTTCCCTTCTACCCAATACTCCCCCGAAACTACTCCTTCTCCAGGCTTTTCCTGTGACCAGACCCCAGCACATAGTAGGTGCAGAGTCAAGGCTTGTGGGTGGTGCAAAGGTGGTCAGACTTGGAGACAAGCCGGCACCCCATGACCCTGACCTCACAGAGTCTCCCTTCCACTATAACTTTGTGATATTCTCTTATTTAAAGGATGGTGAAGGGCCTATGACCTGAAAAAAAAAATCAATGGCTCTCGGCTAATAAAGGTTCTTATGCGGTAAATGTGCTCTTGGGAAGCCAGCTCCAGCCCTTTTCCACGGGGCTGGCCTGATGCCCCGGAGTAATTTACTCTGCGGTAACATGATGGAGCCTCCACCATGGAAGGGAATTAAATAAAAATGCAATAAAAGAGGACAAAATCAATCTGCTTACAGTTTTGTTTAATAAAAATTCATGAAGGATGGGCAGGCAGGCCCATCAGCAATGTACCAGTTCTGCCAGAGGCTGGCTGGGGAAGGAAGCCTGCTGCTCGGGTTTCAGGCACGGGGTGGGGGCTCAGCTGAACACCCACCGGCTGAGCTTGCCTCCCACCCCATGCCTGCTGCAACCTGGTCCTGCTGCCAGGTGATAGGGCCAGACCTGCCTCACTGAAAGAGGGCAAACCAGCTAAGTCCGTGTTGATGGAAGCCTTCTCCGAAGCCAAAGCAAGATAAGAGATTTTCTATGAGATTCCTCTCCTTAGAAACCAAGAAGTTCCATGCATTCTGGAATGACAATGACTCTCAAGCATGACCAAGCTTTCCTTTCCTTTTTTCTTTTCTATTTTGGCGAGAACGTTTACCGTGAGAGCTACCCTCTTAACAAAATATTAAGGGTACAGTACAGTACTGTTCACTGTAGGCAGTGTTATGTAGCAGATCTCTAGGACTTATTCATCCTGCAGAACTAAAACTTCATACCTACTGAACAGCAACTCGCTGTCCTCCCGTCCCCCCAGCGCCAGGCAACCGCCATTCTACTCTCTATTCCCATGAGTTTGACTGTTGTGGACACCCCATGTCATTGGAATTATGCAGTAGTTGCCCTTCTATGACTGGCTTATTGCACTTAGCATAATGTCCTGAAGGTTCATCCATGTTGTTGCATATTGTAAGATTTCCTCCTTTTTAAAAGCTGAATAATATTCCATTGTGTGTATGTGTATACATCACATTTTCTTATCTGTTCACCTGTTGGTGGACATTTAGATTGTTTCCATATCTTAGCTATTGTGAATAATGCTGCAATGAACAAAAAAGTGCATATGTCTCTTCAAGATCCTGATTTCAATTCTTTGAGATAAATATCCAGAAGTGGGATTACTGGGTCATACAGTCATTTCATGTTTAATTCTTTGAAGAACAGCCATACTATTTTCCATAGTGGCTGCACCATTTTGCATTCCTGCCGTGTACAGGGCTTCCCATTTCTCCACATTCTCACCAACACTTGTTATCTTTTGGGAGATATATATATATATATTAGCCATCCTAACAGGTATGAGGTGATATCTCACTTGTGGTTTTAACTTGCATTTCCCTGATGATTAGTGATACTGAGTACCTTTTCTTATACCTGTTTGTCATTATATGTTTTCTTTGGAAAAATGTTGATCCAGGACCTTTGCCCATATTTAAATAAGGATTTGGGGTGCATGTGCTATTGAGTTATAGGAGTTCCTTATATGTTTGGGATAGTAATCCCTATTCAGAAATATAGTTTGCAAATATTTTCTCCCCTTTAAAACAGTGTGGCACTGGCATAAAAACACACATATAGACTATTACAAATGGAGGAAACAGGATGGATTTTGGTGGTCAGTCGGATGTCTCCTGTCCAAGCAGAAATGAAGATGCTATGAATTGGCATCTAATTACAGCTGTGGCCACTGAGATCATGCATATTGATATGTCCTGATTTTCTAAATAGTTTTTATTACGTTTTAAAATGTCCGAGTTCGTTCTGTTTTGAGAGTAATAAAAGAGAGAAAACGTATACAAAATAGGAGTAGCCAGATACAAAAAAACCAAGTTATGATACCAAAAGAGAGATAGGTGAGATAGTATGGAAATTATTAAAAGTCAAAATAAAGTTATTTGTACTTGAATAAATCAAGGAAATCATATTTGTTGAGGGCCATTCACTTTCCCACATGCTCATTTAAGGAAAGAATCAGAATTTCAACCAGATCTTATTGGCTCCATAGTCCATGCCTTACGCTCATGGAAAACTCCCAAACAAAAAGATTCAGGGAGAAGTTGACATTTGTATTAGAACATTTTTAAGCAGCTGAGTTCATGATCCTGACTGGGCAAGAAAAAGATGAATTTGGCAACCTGTGTTTGATGAATGGAATAGAAAGCTCCCAATGAGAGGAAGACCCCAGTGGGGCAAGTGTGAGTAAGAGAGGGTCCAGACCACAAAAAGGGCAAATAGAAGAGGAAAGGATATGGTGGGAAAATTCTGGACTTTGCCAATCATATTTTTGGAAGAGAATAAAATAGATGAAAGAAACACCAATACTTTTAATTTTCAAGTCCAGGTGAAACTACTTTTAGCACGAAGCGTGAGGCAGAAAACTAAAGCTGGTGTAAGAAGGAAGGCATTGGGTTTAATATGAGGCGTGTTGGGTTGGACATACTGGCAGGAACCACATTTGGAAATCTCCCCAGAAAGCTGGATATACTGAAGTATAGTGCCATGGGGATCTCAAAAGGTCCCTCATAGAAGCAAGAAGTAGAACTTGGGAGCCATGCACAGAGGTGATGGGGGCAGCTGAGGTGACCAAGAGAAATAAGAAAGAGATCCAGGAGCACAGATCTTTGGGACATGTCAACGCGAAAGAAGAAGAGCGCATGGAGAAGGAGGAGGAGAGAGGAGAGAGGCAGGAGAGTGGCACCTCACGGCATCAGAGGTCACAGGACCCAGAGGCGATGTCACTGGGTCTTCCTGACTTGAGGACCCAGAAAATAGTTGTGACTTCAGAGAAGAAAATTTCTGGAGAAGGTTAAAGGTGGACGATATGGAACAGACATTAAAGAAAGTCACTAAGGAATGGGAATGGAAATACAAGATATGCAGAATTGTCTGGCTTAGAAAGCACCAATTTCTCACCCAATTACTAGACAGAGTCCCATCCACAGTCTGCCTGAGAAATTCCTTCTCCTGGGGGCTCCACTTCTTCATTGTTTCATATCAGTCTTTTTAAAATTTCAGTCCTCTCTTTGTTGTACTAAAAAGGACTTGGAACAGGGGGTTTATCCAACATTGAGCCAGAAAAAGTGAGAATTGGTGCTTCCTTGGTATGGAGACAACAGAAACAAGTGTGAGTCTCCAAGGACACTTGGTCCAGCTGCCCCTCAGACTTCCGCTAGAGGCTGAGAGTGGTGCATTTTCACGACCACCTATGCTGGGTATGTATATGGGTGGATAGGTGCACCCACTTGCATGCATTAGGGAAAGAGAGGTCCAGACCATCGCTGGGGGCTGTAAGATGGACAGCAGCCCCAGGGTGGCCTGCCACAGGTGTGGGCACCTGGGCTGTACACAGTGCCAGTGAGACCGGTCTAGGGGGCCCTGGAGTTGGGCTTGCAAGTGCTCTCTCCCTCCATTCTGTCCAAAATGTGTGGCAGCAGATGTTGAATAAAGAAACTCATTCATAGGCAGAGAGAGACCTGGCCTTGCTCTGAGAAGGTCTTAGTTGGGGAGACTGAAGAGGAGGTTACTCAGGTAGCCCCCTACCTCAAGGAAGTCATCTTCTGGGGCAGGGGGTAGAGAAAAATAGAAGAGCACATGGCCCCATTAGCTCCCCAAGAACAATTCAAGCAGTGTTCCAGATGCCAGCTGAAGTCAAGATCTAGGAAGGCTTCCAGGGTGAAGTGAGAGGATACCAGCCCCTAAGAATAAGAACAGGAGTGCAAGCGGGAGAGCAAGGGTTCCCAGAGGGTGAACCTGGGGACCAGGGGGACAGCCCAAGGTAGCCTGGGCCAGGAGAATGGGAGGGACGCCAGCTGGCCTCTGGAGGGTGGTCTGGGAGGGTCCCCTTGGGGAGAGGGAGGAAAGAGGGAGAGAGGAAGAGAGCTAGCTGTTGAGAAGCTGATTAGAGCAGGCTGGGCCAGGAGCCTTCTCTCAGCCGTGCTCAGTGGTTTGTTTGATCTCTCCATCAGCATCCGACTAACTTGTCTCTGGCAAGAGGACAATGCTCTAGAGGGACCTGTGCATTGAGAGGTTGTCAAAGCCTGTGTTATTTTCTCCAACATTGCCTCAGAGCAGGATGTCTCCTCTAAGCCAGGACATGCTGGCTTCACAACTGCACTCTGATGGCTCCATTTCTCCTTAGGGCAGCAGGCGGACTCACGCTGGTTGCTTGTCCAGCATCCCAGGAGCCAGCCCCCAGATGAGGACAGGCATGGTGTGTCCCTCATGTCGCAAGTATTCCCAGGTCCATCATACCATTTGCCTGAGCCTTCACACAAGGGAGGGGCAAAGGAAGATGGAAATTTAGCCCCTGCTCAACTCACCAGCAGCACTGCATTTACCCAGAGGAAGGGGCACCTTTGTTTGATTCAGCAAAAGGGCCAGATGGGCCAGCAGCAGCCCAGGCTCCTCCCCTCATCCCAAGCCTTAGAGGGGCAGGAGTTCATAGGTCAGCGCACCCCATTCCTCAACGGTGCCCCTTCTGGGTACCACTTTCCATGCCCAGATTCAACAGGCTCTCCAAGAATAGCTGTGTTCTGCTCTCTTATACCAATGTATCTCAAACCTTAGCATGCCTTAGAATGATCTGGAATACTCATTGAAACACCGACTCCTGAACCCCACCCCCACAGTTCTGATTCAGTAGGGCTTGGGGTGAGCCCAAGAATTTTCATTTTTAACTCATTGCCAGATGCGACAGCTGCTGCTGGTCCAGGGGCCACACTTGGGAGATCTGCTGTCTTACTTAGCTCCTCCTCCTGGCTCAGCAAAAGGATGAAACCCTCAAGGACAACCTCAGGGCCCCAAGCAGCCTGGGTGTTCAATCAATACATATTGATTTTAGTGAATGGGAGCAGTGAAAGGTAGATTGTTGATTGACTCTGGGATCCCATGTACAACTGGCTCTCTTATGCCCAGACCTATTAAGTTAATGGGAAATGCAAGGGCACGGGTAGCATAAAATGCAGAGGGAAGGCAGGGCTTGGCAGTCTGCTGTGTTGAACTCCAGAGAACCTCCTTCCAAACCATCAGAAATAATAAAAATAATAATGGTAACCATCATTTATTAAGCTTTTGCTCTGCGCCAGGCCCTAAGCTGAGCTCCATATGCAACCATCCCAGTAGGACTATGGAGTGGGGACAGTGCAAATCCCCATGTCGCATGTGCAGATAAACCAATCAAAACCCAAGGTCCCATGAGCAATGGGAAGCCCCAGCCTCCAGACCCACAAGCATTTGTCTTCAGACCCCACGAGCTTCACCACCCCGCCCAGCTGCTTCCCCACAAATGGAGACAGTTGAAGGTCGGAGGTAGCTATACTCTGGAAAACGGCAGTCCCAATCTAGGGAGAGAAATCAACTGTGTGGAATCAAACAGCCTGATTCCTACACCTCGGCCTGTCCTGTTATTTACTAAGTGTATGGACCTGGGCTAGCCCTTTACCCTCAATGCCTCAGTCTCCTGAACTATGAAATGGGTATGATAATCCCAATGCTTTGGGATGTTGTTGGATTAAATGAGAACATACACGAAGTGTATGGCACAGTGTCTTCCTCTTAGTAAGGGCTCAGTAATGTTACTTCCTCTCGAAATGGGCACTTTCCTCTTTAAGTATGTGTTTTGGAGGGACAACTCAGAGGCGCATTTAGAAAGTTTGCCTTGGGGTGGGCGGTGGGGAGGGAAAGGCAAGGCAGACACAAGGACCTGTGAACAGGTTGTTGCGACACTATAAGTGGGGCCTAAGTTTGGCAGAGATGAGCAAGAAGATGGGTTTACAGACTCCACAGACCTTACAGAACCCACTCAAGGACCCAATGCCAGGTCCCATGTCACTGGAAGTGGGGGAGGCGGCTGTCCTGGAAACCTTCATTCAGGGAGTGGCCATGCCTACTATGGACATCCAAGGGCAGGAGTGTACCTAGAGGATGACACACTTAGCTCAGCAACTCCAATCTTCTGGGGGCTTCACTCTCCAGAAGCCCTCTGCCTGGGTCTCCTCAAAGTGGGTGCTGAGAGGAGACAATCTCGCTTCCAGAACCACAGCTCTAGCACGGACCAGCAATAACCTTCACTTGTGTGAGCCTCCGTTTTCTCATCTATAACATGGGAATGATAGAAATGGTACCTGTCTTTAAGGTTGCCATGGGGAGGCGTGTTGAAACTCTGGCACAAGTGTTTATCACAAAGCAAACTCTTATAAACATGAGCTGCTATTATTCGTGTTATGTTTACACCCCTGAGATCTGAGATACAGTTTTAAAAACTGAGTCTGTTTTCTCATTTCTGAAAGAGTATGTTAATAGAATTCATCTGCATAAAATTGTTTCAAAGATTAAATGAGATAATGTATGTTAAGCACCTAGCATACAGTAAGCACTCAATAAATGATACCTTTGATTTCTCGCTGGAGGCACAGAGGCCGCACAGGTAGGGTGATCAGTAGTCCCCACTTGCTGGGGACTGTCCAGTTTTAGCACTGAAAGTTCCATGTCCTGGCGATCCCTCTGTCCCAGGCAAACCAGCACAGCAGGACACCCTCCAACAGCCTGCCTGGCTGGGGTAGAAGGGTCCTTGCTCCCCCAGGTAATGCATAGGGAATTTCTGGCCCATGTCAACCTGCCTCTAGAAGCTCGGGCAGGCTCTGGGCTGCCCTGGGAATCTAAGAGGCCCTGGGATTCCAGGGCCAGGGTTCTCAGAGGATGGGCTCAGCAAGGCTCAGAGAGGCCCGGAAACAGAGTCTGGGCCCACCACATTCAGCATCCTGGGTGACAGACCGCAGACAAAGGGGCAAGACCAAGGGAAAATGGAGATGGTCTCTGAGGGTCCCTCTGGCATCAGAGAAGGGAAGGAACCGTGCTCCCTGAGATGAATAATGCAGAGAGAGGAAGCTTGGGGCGGGGGGAGCTGCCACCGGTCCCCCAGCCTGTTCCCAGCCAGGCTGCTCTGGAAGCCTCCCAGCTGAGCCTGGAAAGCAGTTATCACTGGTGGGTGATTAAGTTACTAATCCTTCAGGGAGAAGACATTTAGAGGCCCATATTAAAGCAGTGCGTGGCAAAATTACATTCCTTTTCAATTTAGTTTAGCAATGCCCGTGATTTAGTTAAATGAAAAGCAATTGTTCCAATTAATAGTATTGAATGTTATTCATCAAAAGTGTCAAAACAGCTCTGTGGCTGCATTAGTAACCCATTCTCTTGTCAGAGATATGGATAATTCCCCAGGATGGGATGGCGAAATAGTAGGGTGTGGGAGCTTTGGGGAAAAGGGCCAAGTCAGAGGGGGCACTTCCATGCACACGTGTGCTCATGTGTAGGCTCATGTGCATGTGACCTGTGTGAGTGGGATTGTGCATATGTGGGCACACGTGTCTTGTATGTATACAGATCCAAACTGCCCACGTGTGCATATTTATATGTACTTATGTGCATATCCCAGGGTGCTTGAATGATTGACTGGGCACTCAAGTAAGTGTGTGTGTGTGTGTCTGTGTGTGCACGCATGCATGCTCACGCATGTGCCCCTGTGTGTTCCTGGGAATATATACAATATATGTGCAAATACGTGCAGGTGCCTTGTGTGCCCATGTACGTGTGAATTTGTACGCATATATGCACAGGTATTTAGATAGTTGTGCATTCAAGTGTGTACGTGTGTGCAAAGTGACCTTGTGGATATGTATTCAGGGATATGCATTGTGAGCACACATGGGCACATACATATTGAGGTACATTCACATGCATTGTAAATGTGTCTGTATGTATCAGGGCAGGGGGTGAAGGGAGCTTGCTGCCTTGATAGCTAAGAGAAGACCCATCTGTTTCCATCTGGATGTCATAATGAGTGATTTGGCTTGTCTCTGGGATGCTGCTATTCAAATGCACTTTCACGAAGTCAAAGACCTTTTCTGTCATGTCAACAGTTGTATTCTCAGACCCTAGAACAGAGCCTGGCACAGAGTAGCTTCAAGGACATATACTGACTGAATGGATTAATGGATAGATGGATGGGTGAATGGATGGATGGATGATGGACAAATGAGGACACGGACGGCAGGATGGATGAATGAGTGAATGGATGGATGCCTCCACAGATGGAAGGATGGCTGCAGGCCCTTGGCTCTATCAGGGCTCCCAGTATTGCGCCTCCCAGTGTTCTCTCCTCAGTCTAAATCCCAAGCTCCTCTGGCTTTCACCTTCAGCTCCATTGCACATCCTTGCAAAACTCTATACTGGGCAGGCAGCAGGCTCACAGGGTTCACACACTGCCAGAATCAGCCATCACTAAGAGCAAGAAGGGCAGGAACTTCTTTGGAGAAGCTGAAAAGAAGTAAAGCTCAGCACTGCAGGGCTAAGAGGAAGCCAGCATGGCCAGGCAGGCCCAAGAGGACACAAGCCAAGAAGAGACCCCAACATCTAGCTCATGTCCCTGGGCAACAGCCACTAGCTCCTCACTCTCTCCCAGGCCTTGCCCTGATTTTTTTCCTGCCCCAGCACCTTCCACAGCACAGAGAAGCCACTTCTCCATCCCTCTCCAGGCTCTAACGCAGCTCATCATCATCCTGTGACCACAGACTAAGAAGATAAAGGAAGTCAACAAATGGCTTCCTAGTCCCAGACTTCCTTAGGCCTTCTCTGCAGCTCACTGGTCCTAGAGAGGGCCCCAAGACCCAGAGGACCCACTCTGTGTGACTGTCAGTCCTCCTACAGTCCTTTTGAGCTTTGACAAGGTTTAGTCCAATCCACCTGCTGTCAGGGCCTGCCCCCTAGTGGCTGACTGTAACCCATACGTTGCCCCCACCCCTAGCACCAACTCTGAGCCTGGTGCTCCCCTCAGCCAGCCTCAGGCAGAAAGGACCTCTGTGTCCTTGCAGAGGCTCCACATTGCCCCATGTCCCCCTTCCCAGACACACACACAGCAGTGCCAGACCACCCCACCTGCACACGATGAAGGCCTGGCTGCCCAGAGCTTGCACAGCCCACAACGGCCTCCCGGGCTATCTATGCATGCGTCCATCCATCAGAGTAGTGATTAAGCATGAAAAGGAAGTGTTAGGATATGATCCCTGAACCCACAAGGCTCATAAAGACAATAGCTGGGGCCGTGGCAAGAGGTACCAGGCGTCCTGTCTATTTTGGGGAGACCTCAAACATGGCTGGCCCACACCAAGGGCATCCTGGGGCTCGTTAATCTGTGTGGGAGTGACGGAGGCAGGATAGAGGGTCTTAGAGGCCTTCCTGCAGCCGTTTCCTCCCCGCCAGCCAGCTCTGTCCATACTCTGCTCGTGAAGCCCATGGCCCTGGCCTCCAGAGACCGAGCCGTGCCAGCTCTCTGTGGTAGACCCAACCACCTTCCTCTTCTTTCAAAGGCTTTTATTTTTACTGAGAGATTAGAAGCCCTGGCCTTTCTGGGATCCACTCTTTGTTTTCTCCCTGAGGGAGGCAGAGGAAGAAGTAAAACACCATCAGCCTCATCCAGGCTGAGGCAATGGAGAATCTGCCTTGAAATATCCTTCTGGTGTTCGGTTCCCACGGCCTGGCCTCCTTTGAGTCCACGAGTAGCCAAAGGTTAATTGCTGGAGGCTTGGGCTCCACAGTGAGCTGCAGCCAGAGAACCCAGTGTTAAATATGCAATTATTATATATGCCTTTCGGCCCTCTCCCCCTTGGCTCCCAGTTGTTAAACAGTTGGTAGCTTGAAATCAACCATGGTGTCAATATTTACACCACGGAAATTGGTGAACACTATTAAACAAAGTGGTACCAGCAAGGGAGGCATGGGCCCCTTTCTTAGTTCCTCGCTAGAAATCATACACCCAGAAGACTTGGTTGGACAGTATTGCTCGTGACAGCTTTAGGGCCACAGAGACTCGGAGTGCACAGCAGGCGTGTAGTTCCCAGCACCCTAATCTGTGACCCTAACCCCACTCCATCCGCCCTTGCCCTCTCTAATCCTAATAGTACAAGGACAGGAGATCTGTCTTAAGAATCAGAAGACCTGGATCACACCTGCGGACGTTGCCCGTGTCACTTCACCTCTCTGATTCTTCATTTCTCAACAGAAAAATAGGAGCCACAAGATCTCATCCAGGGACCAGAACTTTGTAGGGTTCTTGTGAGAACTGAACAGACTATGGCATGTGAAGCATTTCGCACACTGAGGTCATCGTGGGACTGGCTGATAGTAGTAGCTTTTCAATAAACATCAGCTTTTATTATGATGATGATTGTTATTATTACTTTCCTCATAAGGCATGTTAAGGCAGAAAGGGAAGAATTGTTGTAAAAATATTTGTACTGCTATTTTTCTTTAAAAAGCTTCTGATAATGTAAACCAAAAGTGGCCTGGTGTCTTCCTCAGCTTTGCCTGTGCCCTGGTCCAAGCACGACGCTTGGCCGAGAGGACGAGATCAGTGACTGGCAGGTGACCGACGATGTGACTTAGCAGCTTTTAGGGAATGTGACATTTCTAACCCCAAAAAGAGACCTGGTGCTTTTCCTTTGCACTTGGGATGTGTATCTCAGTGTAAATTGTTGCAAACCCAATTTTCTGGATTTTAAGAACATAGCTTTCAGGGAGAACCTGAGGTACGGCGTTCACTCAGATTACTCAGAGAAAGTAAGACTTTACCAACTGCTTCCCTGGGATCACATCAAAAGCAAACATCAAGGTCAGAAAAGATGTGCCGTGTTTTCCCCAGGAGGACCCATCTCTGGCCCTCGGGTGGCTGGAGTGCCTCATCTTCAGCCCCCAAGGCTATGCCTCGTGGGAGGTCAGAGGCACCCAGGAGGACTGCCTTCTCTGTCATCCTCTCATATCTGCTCCAGCAGACTACGTTTGGGGCACCAGCAGGACAGAGGGCAGTGTGCTGAGAAGAGGAGATTAAATCGCATAAGCGACTCCGCTGGGCTCAAGCTCACTTCTGTGCAGCCCTGAGCAAGTGCTTTCATTTCTTTGAGCTCCTGTTTCCATGCCTGCAAAACAAGGCATCCTAATGCCAACCTCAAAATCCTGGTAAAAAGAGGCAATGTGGTGATATGGATGAAAAGCCCTGGTGTTTAATTAGTGCTCAGCATGTGTTTGTTTGCTTCTTCCCGAGCTCCATGCATAGTTTTAGCCTGGGGGCCCCCAACACATGATATTAACTCGGACTGTTTAATGCTTATTGCCCAAGCACAGCCCGCGGCCCAAGGAGCAGGAGTCCACCTTTTGACCTGTTGCCATGGTACAAATAGGCCCTCTGTTCTCCAGACCTTCATAAGGCCAGCTAGCAGGAGCATGACCGGGAGGGTACAGTATCAGCCACAGAGGGAGGGGATCCAGGCAAGAGGGCAAGATGCGGGAGAAAGAAAATAGAGCCTCAAAACCTCAAATCTTTGGACCAAGGCCTGATATCATCCATACTTGAGGAGAGAAGGGCTGCCTGAGTCCCTGACCCTTTCCAGCATGTATGTGCGTACCTGCAAGGACATGTGTGTATGCACAGAGGTCGGCTTGCACCGACTTAAGGAATCAAGTGTGTACCTGTGGGTTTCTTGTGAGTACACACGTTCTGTGTACTTATACTTCCTGGGCATGTGTGCACGGGGAATGGGTACCTGTGTATATATGCGCTGCACACACTTCTGAGTAGGTGTGAGTGTGTGTGCCTGGGCTGTGCGTGCCAGTGTGGGGTTACGCGTACACAGGAGTGAACGAGGCGGCTGCACATTCCTACGTGTGCTGCTCTGGCTTCAGACAACCTGCAGATGGCTGCAGGTGAATGAATGTGCAAATGTGTGCATATGTACTTGTGTGTAGTTTTCGGAACAGAGAGGACAAATAAACAGCGTCAAAAAGATGGTTGCGAGGAAGGGGCGTTGAATACTTAGGAAGACAAACAGCCGCCACAAGGACTTGAAAGCACTCATTATGCACAAATAATGTAGATGCTAATTACAAATTACTCTTTTCTGCTCATTAAAGCAGAACTGCTGCACTTTATTAGTTCAGTGCTGGTTACTCTACACACTTGAAAGTAATAAAAATGCCTTTGGGGTCAGGAAGACGCTGCATGGGGCTAAGACGCCTGCTTCTTGCGCTGTGTGAATGGTCACCCGGATTAGGGGCTAGGACGTGATGTTGACTTCTCTGTCCACCCCCACAACCCCCAAGTTCAATCAGTCACCAATTCAGTCCAGCCTACCTTCTTTCCTCCATCTGCACGGACACTGTGCTAATTCAAGTCCCCGCACCTCTGCTCTGACAGCCCCTGGACCCCCGCGCATACTACCTCCCAAACTGGTCTCCCTGACTTCAGTCTCGCCTCCCCCCAGTCCATCGCCTAAGATGCTGCTGGAAATCTGCCCACCCCACTCCTGCACTAAAATTGCCCCACGGCTTTCCCATTGCTACTGAGTGAGCCTCAAACTCCTTAGCTTGTCCGACCGTGACCTGGGTGCTGAACACCTCTGTGGCCTTGTTCCCTGCACTTCACGTCCAGCAATGTGGAGTGATTCCCAGAAGGCTCCCTGAGCCCTTCCTCTGCCTGGCTGAGGCCTCCAGGTCTGGGCACGTATTTTTCCTCAGTCCCCCAAGCCCTCTCCTTCCTGTTCCTGCTCCACTGGCTGGATCTGCATGGGAGGCTCCTCCTCCAGCTTGCAAACCTCTACTCTTGAAAACGAGCCCCTCGTGCCTTTGTCTTACTCCTAATTCCTCCTCTTGTCTTCCTTGGTGCTTTGTACCCAAGCATTTATGTATTTGTTTATTGCCTGTCTCCACAACTAGACTCCAGGCAGGGGGTTTGCTTTTGTGAATGGTTATATGCATGCCCAGTACCTAGAACAGTTCCTGGGACATAGTAGACATTCAATAATGAGTGAAAACTGAATTAATAATGGTATTATAGTGCTCAACGCTCCATTGTATCACTGTAACTGATCTGATTGGCTTTTCCTCCTTGGGATTAGGGTTTTTATTATAATGAAACACTAGTTTGAACTCCCCTACACGTATTCTGAGGATGTCCTTCTCGTCTCCCCAGGATCCCTGTTTTTCGATAACTCGCAGTTATTTTACTAGTGAATGGGGCTTTTATCAGACTGGAGCTGCTGGAACTCAGGTGTGCCACCTAGAGGCTGAAAGGTGAAACAGCTCATGGAACACAATGCCACCAAAGAAGCCCTTGCGGTGAAAAGGAGGACACAGTCATTATTTCCAAGGCACTTCCACCTGAGGGTGGGTCGGAAGAGGTATGTAGTCTCAGCTTCAGTGATATATTCAGCCTGGATCAGTCTTTGTCACAGATTCTGGGTCCTGGTCTAAAGTCCAGGCTTCCCTGTCCCTCCTACTATGTTCTCCTTTGTACCCTTTCTGCCCAACTGACTTCTGCCCTGCACATCTTATTCAAGCAAAGAAGTTCTCATAACCTACAAGGCCTCAAACAATTAGGTTCTTTCTCTCCTGCTCTATAGCCGTAGGTGAATATTTGTTCATCCTCTACCTAGTAGCTGTCTAGTTCCAGACACTAAGAAGTGTCTGTTACGGCTTTGTGAAACCGTGACAAATTTCTGCCTACAGTCTTTCTCCTAAGCCACTGGTTGACTCCTCACTTTAAATCCTCAAAACTAAAGGGCCCACTTATGTCCCTCTTCTCAGAGCTATTCTTCACAATGACTTCTTATCTGTCCCTATAACACAGAAGCAGGGCCCACTTTTAAGAGGTAGCTCCTTGCATTAATACCAACACATTTTACTTATCTAGAAGCTAAATATATAATTGTTTGTTTATAAGTTAGCATCCATCAAGACATGTCAAGACTTTTTTGAAGGCAGGTTTCAGCCCATCAATTTCTATACCTTAAGCTCCAACCCTGGCTTTTTCCTAAAAATCTGGAACACTACCTCTCCATCTTCTTCTCCATCTTCTTCTAAGCTCAGGGATCTGAGAGCTCTTGGAGTTTCCTAAAGGGCTCAAATCGGAATGTGAAGATATTGGAGAGTACATGATAAGGAAAAGCAACTGTCAAACCAATGTAAGGAAAATGACACGGAATACTGGTAAACTGACCCAGCACTTCAACCTGAGGGAAGAGGGCTTTGCAAGGTCATGTGCATAACTGAAAAGCAGTGAATTTCTCCGTAAGGAAATGCAACTGAAGCCTGTCTGAATATGACAAAAAGAAGATCCAAACAAATGGAGAGGTACACCATGTTCACAGTTTGGAGGACCATATTGGAAATGGTAGTTCTCTCCCAAAGCAATCCGTCTCGAAATTCAATAAAAAATCAGCCAAAATAAAAAATTGTGACACATACCAAGCTGATCCTAAATTCATAAAGATGAGTAAAGAGTAAAGAAGAGCCATGATATTTTTGAAGAAAGAGGAAGAGGGGAAAAAGGAAGAGAATAGGGGTGAGAGGAAAATTTTCCCTTACTAAATGTAAATAGTAATAATTCTCAGAACTCAACAACAAAAAGACTTGGTTTAAAAATGGGCAAAGGGTCTGAATAGACATTTCTCCAAAGAAGGGTTGCAATAGCCAATAAGCACAAGAAAAAAAAAAAAGTTGCTTAATGTCATTAGTCATCAAGGAAATGCAAATCAAAACCACAGTGAGATACCACTTCACACCTGTTAGGAAGGTTATAATAAAAAAATAGAAATTAATGAGTATTGGTGAGGGTGTGGAAAAAATTGGAATCCTCATACCATACTGATGGGAATGTAAAATGGTGTAGCTAATTTAAAAATAGTGTAGTGATTCCTCAAAAAGATAAATAGGGTGATCATATGACCTAGCAATTCCACTCCCAGGTATATAGCCAAGAGGATTAAGAACATACATTCATACAAAAATTTGTACATGAAAATTCATAGCAGCATTATTCATAACAGCCAAGAAGTGGGAAAAAAAAAAGTGCCCGTCAACTAACGAATGAATAAACAAATTGTGGTATAACCATACAATGGAATATTATTCAGGAATTAAAAGCAGTATAATGCTATTGTAGGCTACAACATAGATTAACCTTGAAAACCTTACATCACATATATAAAATACCCAGAATAGGCAAATCTATAAAGACAGAAAGTATAGTAGTGGTTGCTTAGGACTGAGGGGATGGGGAATTTGAAGCTGATAAAGAGCATAGGATTTCTTTTGGGGGTGATGAAAATGTTCTAAAATAGATTGGGGTGATGATTGCACAACTCTGTGAATATACAAAAACCCACCAAACAGCACACTTTCGAAGGATGAACTTTACGGTATGTAAATTATACCTCAATTTTTAAAAACAGTAACTATAAAGCTGTAGTAACAAAAATATGCAGTGTTGGTGTAAGGATAAACAAACCCAACAAAAAGAATAAAATGCTCCAAAGCTTATCCATGCATGAAGAAACTTGGTATAGGACAGATCATTGGAGAAATGGTTTTGTCAATAAATGGTGTTGTGCAACTGACTTATCTATATGAAAATTAAAATAAAATTTAAACCCATATTCACACCACTTACACACACTAATATCAGATAAATTGAAATCCTAAAACAAAACAAACAAAATAAAACTGTAAAACTTATAGAGCAAAATATAGCAAAACAACTTTATGATGTTATGAGAGTGAAATTTTTAAACAAGACCAAAAAGCACAAACCAAAAGGAAAAAGATTAATATTTTTCTATATTAAAATAAAATTTAAAACTCTGAAAGAACACACGACACCATAAATAAAGTAAAAGGGAAGTACATAGCCAACAATGGATTGATTTCTGGAATGTATAAACAAACTCCTAAAATTAATTTTAATAAGCAAACAATATAAAAATCTGCAAAAGACAGGAACCAGCAAGTTATAGAAAACACCAATGACAAATGTGAAAAATTCTCAAAGTCACTAACAATCAGTGAAACACAAATTAAAACAATGAGGCACAACTCACTCTTCATATTTTAAGTATTTATGAGTTGCAGTAAGGATGTGAAGAAATGGAAATTCTGAAAAACTCTTGTTGGAAGTGTAAATTGATACAACCATTGTGAAAAAAATTGGCAGTATCTGGTAAAGGTGTTTACACCATCATGCTCAGTTATTCTCATTTTAGATCTGCACCTTAGAAGGGAGAAAATGTTGTATGTAAATTTTAAATATTCAATACACTATGCCATTTGTGGATACATATTGACATGTAAATTTTAAAAACATGGAAAGAAAAGCTATACACCAACTTCAGTTGGTAATTACCTCTAGGGTAGAAGGTTGGAAGGAAAGAATGGGGTGCCATTTCTTTAACTGTATTTGTAACATTTTATTTTTCAACTAGTTAATCCAAAGATAGCAACGTATAAATGTTAAATCTAGGTAGTGGATTAATGAGTGTCCTAGCGTTCTCCATAATTATACTGTATATTTTAAATAGCTCATAATTATTCCTTTAAGGGAAAAATTTTACAAGGGGGCCACAAGACTGAACTCAGAAGACCAGTGAGAAATCTACAGCAATAATGCAAGAAGAAAATGACAGGAGCATAGACTAAGAGGGTTTCAGGAGGTGAGTAAAACGTTAATGGAGTTGAAGAGTTTAAGAGAGGGAGATCCAAGATGGCGGAGTAGATAAACATCCTGCTTGCCTTTTTTCATGACCACATTAAAATTACAACTAAATTATAGAACAATCCACCAGGAGAACCATCTGAAGTCTGGCTGAACAGAAGTTTTATAACTAAGGATATAAAAACATCATGTCGAGACTGGTAGGAGGAGCCGAGACATGGAACCAGCTAACCCCAAACCTCTGTGTGGCGGTTGAGAACCAGGAGGGATATCTCGGCCATGGAAGTTCCCCCAGAGGAGCGTGGGACCCCAGCCCCACACAAAGGGACCCCATCCCAGAGTATTGCTGCTGGGAAGAGGAGCTCTCACATCTGACAGTGAAAAACATTGGACATTCCAACCATCCACATGAGTGGAAGGTGGCGGGAAACCCAGACATCCTCTTAAAGGGCTTGTGCACAGACTCCCATTCCCAGGCATTCACCTTGGGCTCCAGCGAAGGGTGTCAGAGCGAGGACAGTCGGCATTTTCACTGAAGGGATCCTTCCGTGCAGTCGGCAGGCTGACGCCATCTTTCTTGTGTTGAGCCCTCCCACCTCACAGCCAAATCTGAATCTGATTGGTCTGATGAGCTCCACAGCTGTGCCTTGCTGACTCACTGAGAACCCACTTCACCCAACGCTGGAGGCACTTTCTCCAAGAACAGCCAGCCCTGCCTGCATTGCACTCTTTCTTGGAAAACTATCCGAGTCCTACAGACCCCAGGCAGGTGGTGACTGGCCTAGGTGTGCTCTGACTTTTGCTGAGTAACTTCAGGCTCAGCACTGGCACCAAACCAAAATTTACATTAACCTAGTGACCACAACTCTTCCCACTCTAGTAACTACCTGAAACCCTGCCTCACTCAACTTGTATACCACACGAGCCTTTATCAGTGGCTAAAACTTAAGGAAGCTGACAGGTGGCATCAGGCCTTGGGGTGTCCTGGCTTTTTGCGAAATCTACCCCAGGCTCAGTGTTGGTGGCAGCCGTCCTCAGTTCACAGCATGGCCTCTCCCACATGCCTCCAGGGTTAGCACAGGCAGCAAACAATGGCAGATCACTTTGTAGCTCCTACCAGGTAGTTCCTGCCCCGTCACAGGCAGTGGGCGACCTGGGCCTACAGGAGAGCCCCTTGCAAGAAGGCCCAGAACAAACACACTTAAAGGTTGGCTTCAGACCACAGCAGAGCACCGCCCAATTAATCCCACAAGTGGCACACCCAAAGGGTGGTCTCAACAGGCACGAGAACCAACTTGGACAAATCCCACTCTGTGGGGTAAGCCCCCGCAAAACAGCCTGTAAGCTGTCAATGTGGCCAAACACCACAGCCACTCAGCCTATGGGTCAATCCTACACACTGACATGCCAAGAGCAACCAAGGCTAAACTATAACATGAGGGCACAACCCACCTATGTGTGTATAACAACACACACAACCCACACAAGGGACAATCCTGGAGCACCTGGGACAGGAGACCAGGGAGACTGTGCCACTGGGCCTCACAGGGCACCTACTACATAAGGCTACTCAGCCAAGACTGGGGGAGGTAGCGATCTACCTAATACATAGAAACAAACAGAGAAGCAGCCAAAATGGGGAAACAAGGAAATACATCACAAATAAAAGAACAGGAGAAAACTCCAGAAAAAGAACTAAACAAAATGGAGGCAAGCAATCTACCAGATACAGAGTTCCAAACAATGGTTATAAAGATGCTCAAGGAACTTAGTGAGAACACCAACAAAGAGATAGCAAGCATTAAAAAGGAAATTATAAAAAAGAACCAGTCAGAAGTAACTTATAAGGGAGCCCCCATAAGACTGTTGGCTGATTTCTCAACAGAAACTTCACAGGCCAGAAGGGATTGGCACAAAATATTCAAAGTGATGAAAAGCAATGACCTACAACCAAAATTACTCTGCCCAGCAAGGCTATCATTTAGAATCGAAGGACAGATAAAGAGCTTCCCAGACAAGAAAAAGCCAAAGGAGTTCATCACCACCAAACCAGTGTTACAAGGAATCCTAGAGGGACTTCTTTAAGATAGGGGTAAAAAAAAAAAAAAAGATCAAAATTATGAATAATAAAATGTCAATAGCTGCATATCTATCAACAATTACTTTCAATGTAAATGGATTAATGTTCCAATTAAAAGATACAGGAGGGCTGAATGGATAAGAAAACAAATCCCTTGCATGTGCTGCCTGCAAGAGACTCACTTCAGATTGAAAGACACACACAGACAGAATGGAAAAGGATAGAAAAAGATATATCGTGAAAAATGGAAATGAAAAAAACAAAAAAAAAGTTGGGGCAGCAATACTTATATTAGACAAAATAGACTATAAAACAAAGTCTATAACAAGAGGCAAAGAAGGGCCCAGTAATCCCACTTTTCAGTATTTATCTGAAGAAATGCAAATGCTACTTTGAGGGGACACATGAATCCATATGTTCATTGCAGCATTGTTTACAATGGCCAAGCTGTGGAGGCAGCCTGGGTGTCTGTTGATGGATGAATGGATAAAGAGGAGGTGGTACATATGTACAATGGGATATTGCTTGGCCATGGAAGAGAATGGGTTCTTGCCATCTGCAGCGGCATGGATGGAGCTGGGGGATATTGTGCTGAGTGGATGGAGTACGTCAGACAGAGAAAAACAGATGCAATGTGAATTTGCTTATATGTGGAATCTAAAGAACAAAATAAATAAACAAAACCGAAACAAACTCATAGATACAGAGAACATACTGATGGCTGCCAGATGGAAGGGGCTTTGGGGGGTGAGTGAAAAAATGGAAGGGATTAAGAAGTACAAATTGGTTGTTACACAGCAATCATGGGTATAGCATAAGGATTATAGTCAATAATATTTTAATAACTATGTATGGTGTCATATTTGTACTAGATTTGTTGGAGTGATAGATGGGAGGGGGTTGGGGTTAGGGTGAAAAAGATAAAGGGATTAAGAAGTTACAAAATAGTAGTCATGGGGATATAAAGTAAAGCACAGGAACATAGTCTATAATATGGTAATAGTTATGTATAGTGCCAGGTGGGTACTAGACTAGTCAGGGGGATCTTTTCTTAAGTTATATAAATGTCCAACCACTATGTGGTACACTTAAAATTAATATAAAATAATATTGAATATCAACTATAACTGATACATTTAAAAAGGGGGGAAAGGTGAAAGGGAATAAGAGGCCCAAATTTCCAGGTATAAAACAAATAAGTCATGAGGATGTAATGTACAGCACAGGGAATATAGTCAATAATATTGTGATAGCCTGGTACAGTGCCAGATGGTTGCTGGACTTCTGGCGATCATTTCTTTAGGCATATAAATGTTGAATAACTATGGCGTGCACCTAAAACTAATATAATATTGTATGTTAGCTATAATTTAATAAAAATCTTTTAAAAATAAAATAAACTGAAAAAAATAAAAGCAGGAGTTAAAAAAAACAAAGTTGATGGAGTTGAGAGTAGGGACGATTTAGTAGGTAGAACTGAGAAAATTTGATGACTGATTGTATAGAGTAGGAGGGAGAGAGGTGGGGGGAGAGAGGGAAAGAGAGAGAGAGAGAAATGCAATGCTAATTTCAGCTAGGGCAACCAGCTGAATGCTTGATGGCTGTTGACTCAGGAAAGAGAAAAGGAGGAGCTGACTTGGGGACATGATGAATTAAGTTCGAGAAATCTTTGTTTTGAGATATCAGGCAAATAAATAGACCTCTGGCCTAGTGATGAGAATCAGTTCTTGGAAAGTGGCTGGTAAAGGAAGACCTGGGACAGTGTGTAGGGTAAAAGGGGGCAAACAATGGAACCCTGGAGCACCTCAAAAAGTGAGGTTTGGAGGCCAAGAGAGAAGTCTGAAAACATGACTGAGAAGGGACCAGTAAGATGAAAGGAAAACAAGGAGTGCGAGACCCTGAGAACCAAAAAAAGTGAGGATTCCAAAAATGGATGAAGAGGACTGACCCAGGCGGTTAGAGTCCATGCTCCTAACTCCAAAGGCCGCCGGTTCGATTCCCACATGGGCCAGTGGACTCTCAACCACAAGGTTGCCAGTTCAACTCCTCAAGTCCCGCAAGGGATGGTGGGCTCCGCCCCCTGCAACTAAGATTGAACACGGCACCTTGAGCTGAGCTGCCTCCCGGATGGCTAGTGGTTGCCAGTTCAATTCCTCAAGTCCTGCAAGGGATGGTGGGCTGTGCCCCCTGCAACCAGAAAAAAAAAAAAAAATAGCAACTGGACCTGGAGCTGAGCTGCGCCCTCCACAACTAAGACTGAAAGGACAACAACTTGAAGCTGAACGGCACCCTCCACAACTAAGATTGAAAGGACAACAACTTGACTTGGAAAAAAAGTTCTGGAAGTACACACTGTTCCCCAATAAAGTCTGTTCCCCTTCCCCAATAAAATATTAAAAAAAAAAATGGATGAAGAGGTCAGTGCTATCTGGTGCTCTGCCAAGTGAAATCAAGTCCTCCAATTTCCAGTGCCTGTAACAACACAGAGGTCATTGCTGACCTGGAAGTGGCAGTAAAATTGTGGAGAAGTAACTGAAGGTAAGAGAACTGGGTCAGCAAGCATAGACAATTTGAAATCAGACTGCCTGGGATCAAATCCCATGCGAGTGTGTGCCTCTGGGCAAGTTACCTAAGCTCCCTATCCTTTCATCAGACATTAACTCACCTAGCATTAATTTATCATCAGGTTATTGTGAGTATTAAGTAAATTAATACGAGATGAGTTAGCACATTCACTATATATTGTCACTGTGTTGACAATCGTCACTCTATATACACACCACTATGATGTAATATGGTTGAGATGAGGAGACAGAGAGGGTAGTAGCTAGAAGATGCATTGGGCCAAATGATGGTGGTTGGGTGAAAGATATTGAATATGTTTAGAAGCTGGTGGAAAATTGGCAGGGAAAGTGTTTGGAGAGTCAAAAGAAGAAATGGTTGACAGAGAGAGTTACCTGCGGGGGACTGTGGGGTTGGGGTTCAGAGCACAGGTAGGGAATCAGCCTACAACCAAATACATAGTAGAAACAGTAAACCTCTACTATGGCAGGAATACAAATGGAGGCAGGAGAAGATACACTGGAAGGTGGGCAGAGTGAAGAAGTTTGCAGAGACCCATTGTAGGAGGTTGTCTTTTCATTGTGAACAAGGAGGGAGATTGGAGCTCTGAAGATTCTAGGTACCAATGAGACTTTGGAGGACAGCAGAGAGACCTGAAAAGAGACAGATTTCTGGGTAGCACTGGGAACCTGGGGCAAGCTGCAGACCAGAAATTTGCAGGTCACCAGCATCCAGGCATGCAAGCCAACACTGGTCTCCTGAGGTCTACCCAGAGCTGTCTGCCCTGTGACATGTGAGGAGACGCAGGAGCCAGCAGGACTCAGAAAACCAGGTAGATGTCAGTTGGCACCAAGGTCAGCCAGGCCCAGACACACAGTTGGCATTCAGTGGCAGGAGGGGCGTGGTTGCTGGGCAGGTGAACTGGACCTGGCACCGAGACCCGAGGCCTGTGTAGTCCTCAGGAGGTTGGCTTGATTCTGAGTCCCAGAGCGATGAGCTGGGGGTACCTAATAGTCCATCCAGCTCCAAGTCAGGACTAGCCCAAGAGCAACTCACGTATCTGTGTTTGAATCTACCAGGGGGGCTGGTGAAGCATACAAATGTCCTCTCCCCATGCTTTGAGATTCGAAATCAGTAGATTGAAAACGGGAACCCTGCCTTCTGGCTCGCACTGAGTTTAGAAATCATTACTCCAGATGTGGGGGCCAAGGTTTTCCTTCTGGTGGTCAGCAAAGGCTCAGCTGTGCCGAAGCCACGCCCAGACAGGGTTGGCAGATGACACCCCATTCCCAAGCCCTGAAGGACTGAGGGAGCTGATAGACCCACGGTACCCTCCAAGACATCAAGGGGTTAAGAAAAGAGCTGGGAACCTGCATACTTTTATTACATTATAGGGATGTTATTGCATTATAAATAATGCCACAGGATGCATTATTTATACATTTAATATCAGGCTTGCTTATAAGTCAGATCTGTTCACTTTTAGATAAATACTCCGTCTGCAGCCCACCTCCAGCAGCCAGGCATAGACGGAGTGTATGGAGGGAGGGCAGACACATGTCAGAGACAGCAAAAGCCTTGTGATGGGAAGCAGATAATGTCTTTATGAAAACTAACAGATGGCTCTTTTGAAAGGCCTTTCAGTTCTCCTCTCTTCTGATAAGAGCCGGTAAGCAATATACACTGGAGAGAGCTTTATGGGTTTGTACTTATTGTCCTAAGAGCCCTGAGACAGGAGACAGAGAGGCAAAGAGCAGCAGGGGAGGTGGGGGAGAGAGAGGAGAGGCCCCTTGCTGCTGGCAGGGATCAGGGCACCCAACTGACACGATAGGAGCAAGGATAGCTGCTTTTTCTCATTCATTCAAGAGTCTGTCCATTCAGAATATTCACCGAGATGGCTCAGGTGCCAACTCCTGAGTTAGGGGCTAAAAGAGATCTAGAAATAAATAAGATGAGGTGGGTCAAGGGACTCTCCATCTGTATTCAGACAGAAAAAGTTGAGAACCACCTGATGTCACTCATACGTGGGATATGAAACTGAAAGCAACAAACGAACGAAACAAACAAACAAGCAAAAACTCACAGACACCGACAGCAGTTTAGGGGTTACCAGAGGGTAAGGGGGTCGGGGGAGGTGGAAGAGGGTAAAGGGGGTCAAATACATGGTGAGAGAAGGAAAAGTGACTCTGGGGGGTGAACACACAAGGCGATAGATATGAAACCTATATAATTTTATTAACCAATGTCACCCCAATAAATTTAATATAAATAAATAAATAAATAAGAAAGTCTTTGATTAAAGTACAGATTATTCTTGCAATAGGAAGAGGAGACAGACTTATATAAACATCAGTATGATCATGACATCAAGCAAGCTACATCAAAAGCTCAGACGGAGTTGTAGCGTTCAGAGGAGAGGGAGGCTAACCTAGACATAAAACTTCATTATTATTGCCATTATCATTGGTATTATTTTAGCTAAAAATAACGACTACATTTACGTGTCAACCAGTCTGGCCCAAATACCTCTTACTCAGTGCTCAGTACTCAGTGCTGGGGGAACAGGGGAGGCGAAGACCAATAGTCCCAGCCTCTCAGAACTCACAAGACAGGGCACAAGGGAACCAACAGAATCATTCCGGATACTGAGAGTATAACAAGGAAATGAGCAAGGACAGAGGGTAGTGGGTTTGGAGTAGGAAGACTTCACTTAGGAAGGAACATTGGAGCTACCACCTGAATGTCACATGAAAGTCGGGACGTGCTTTGGGCGGAGGGGGTGGCTGTGCTGAGACCTGAAGGTGGGTGACATTTGTATAGGTAGAATTGGAGAACAGGCGTTTTCCAGATGGTGGGAAACAGAGGAACACGCACACCCGTGGTAGGATCCCGTCAGGTACTGAAGTTTCACAGGTAAGCTTGAAAGAAAGATACAAGAATGATGAGTGCGATAAGGTCATCTGGGGGTCGTGCCTGAGGGTCTGGAGGTCTGACCTGAGACATCTACACTTCACTTTTTAGGGGTAGGAGGGTGGGAGAGGGCAATGAGAGTTACAGAGAACAATCAGATATGGACCATCAGCAAATCTGGCAGATATGGCTCGGATGGATTGAAGAGCCAGGGGAAAGAACGGAGGATGTGGATTCATCAGAAAGCTACCCCAATCATCCAAGGGAAACAAACAGAAGGGTGCTCTCTCCTTTCTGGAACCAAACCCTTACCTCTAATTCCCATGTTTTCTCCCTAAGTTTCTCTCCAACCCAAATGTCCTTTATGTATTTGGGATAAAAAACACTAGCTTGGCAGGGATCATTCCTAAACTTTTTTGTCTTACACCTTTCCAAATTTAAAAGTCAATGATTTAGAAAGAGAGAGAGAGAGAGAGAGAGAGAGAGAGAGAGACAGAGAGACAGAGAGACAGAGAGACAGAGAGACAGAGAGACAGAGAGAAGGAAGGGAAGGGGGGGTGAGGAGGAGGGAGTGAGGGAGGGGTAAGGGGAGGAGAGGGAGAGTTAGTGTCGTCAGCCAATGTCAATTTCCTAGTTCCGACCATTGTACTGCAGCTGGAGAAGATGTTATCATATATAGATGATGCATTCCAGAATTGTATACTTGAAACCCATGTAATTTTACTATCCATTGTCACCCCAATACATTTTAATTTAAAAAAAAAAGAAAATGCGGGGGGGGGGAAGATGTTCTCATTGGGGGAAGATGTGAGAACAGGGCTCCCTCAGGAGCTTCAGTTTGGCATCCACCTTTGCTGCAGATTTTTTGTTGTGTTCACCATTGAATCCCCCACACCTAGCACTGTGCCCAGCCTGGAGCAGATGGACAGAGAATGGGAGTGAGAAAGAGCGAAAGAAAGGAAGAAAAAGGAGGCAGGAAAAGAAAGAGGGGGATAGAAAGGCAAGGAAAAAAGGGAGGGAGAGAAGAAAGGATACAGTTAGTCAGGAGGAGGAGCATTGATAAAAAGCAAAAACCAGACTACAGACACAGGACTGGCCCGGCTGAAGATCCCAGCTACACCTAAAAGCGCATCTTCAAGGGGAAATAGCAAGAAGATTGTGAAGCTGTGGGGCCAGACTACCCAGGGCCTGGGAGTAGAGAAGACGACCTTGCCCTGGGCCTCCTAGACCGTTCACCACTCTGGGAGGGCAATTCTGAAGTGGCACCAGTGTTCCCTGGGTTCCAGCAGGGGAGACCTGGGAAATGGACAGCTCTCAGGGAAAACAGAAGCCAGTTGCTGGTGGTGCCTTCATGGCAGAACCCCATGGATGTTCTAGGCTGACAGCAGAGAACTTCAGATGCCAGGAAATTGGCCTTGAACCCTGTTACGGGCTGGATTGTGCCCCTCCCCCAAATTCCTATACTAACCCCCAGTACCTTAGAATGTGACCATATCTGGAGAGAGGGTTTTTAAGGAGGTAATTAAAGTTGAATGAGGTCTTTAGGGGGGCCCTCATCCAATATGGCAGTGTCCTTATAAAAAGAGCAGGTTAGGACACAGACACACACAGAGGGAAGACCATGTGAAGACACAGGGAGAAGATGGCCATCTGTGAGGCCAGGTGAGAGGCTTTAAAAGAAATCAACCCTGTGGATACCTTGATCTTGGGCTTCTAACCTCCAGAATTGTGAGAAAATAAATTTCTGTTGCCTAAGCCAGCGCATGGTGATTTGTCATGGCAGCCCAGCATACGAATACAAATCCCAACCATTTGGCCAAGGGTAGGTCCTGAGACTATCCCAGAGGAAGGGATCTGAGAGAGACCAAGCCTGGATTCAACAGAGCAGTTACTGGAGAAGGTGTGCACTGCATGCCATTCCTCTGGCCTCTGAAAAGGGGGCAACCAGAAGAAAGGAGGTGGCGCAGCCTCAGGGACCAGAGCACATTTGGTATCAGATAAAACTGGATTCAAGTCTCAGCCCGGCCACTTTCTTGCTATGTGACTCGACAGGTTATCTAATCTCTCTAGGACTCAGCTGCCTCATCTGTGACATGAGGTCTATAACAATAGAACAATATAACAGGAATGTTGTGCGAGTTCCAACAGGTCCATGAATAGACATCTCTTAGCCCAGTGCTGACTGAGTCAGCTGGTGGTGTCGTCATTGTGGGTTGGTATTTTTCTAATGCTAAAGAATTTGTTATATATCACTGGAAAAAGAGCAAGAGAGAGAGCCAAATAATGCTAGTTCAGACTTTTATAGAAAAATGCCTCCATGACTTTTTGGGCTACCCCTACTCCCCACCTGGCCACTAGCTCTGTGACCTTGGGGACTCCCTTAGCTTCTTTGACTCTTGCTGTCCTTATGGACTCATTAAGACCTTCAATTCCTGCGTCACCTACCCCATTGGGGTGCACCTGAAGAGGGCATCAGGTGCACTCGATAGCACTCTACACAGAAAAGGATCAGCCCCCAACTCCTGCCTGCAATTTGAGGCCTAACCTACTTAGGACAGAGAAAAATCATCCCTTGCTGACCTCCTGGCAAGGTGAGCCAAAACCTTCCCTCTAAGCAACAACACATTCTCTCCCCCAATTGCCCCAGCCCTGGGCTCCGAGCCTTCCCTCAGCAAATCATGGTAATAAATATGGTCTGAAGCAACTCCAGCTCTTACCGCCTTAATAAATGGGTTGCCATAGTGGCAAATTCAGACGCAGAGAGCATCTTTTCAATAAAGGCTGAGAGGGTTATTAATAACATTAATGTAGTACCTCGCAGTCACCCCCTCCCAGACAGGGCCTCTCGCCCTGCTCCCCCAGCCCATCCCTTCCAGGACTGGCCAGCAAAGACTAGCTATGCCCACTGCGGGGTTGTGACATGTGAGAGACAGAAACCCCACAGATGGAATAAGGGAGCCACGGGCAGGGCCAGCAGGACCCCCAGCAAGAGTTCATAAGGGGGTATGCTCTCCCAGCACCCACTTTCCTTGGGCCCTGGACGGTGCAGCCACATAGCATGGAGGCTGAGAGGACATTGTTTCAAGCTGGGCAAACCTGGGCTCAAATACCAATTGAGTTCTCCTCCATGACCTCCCTGGCTGCATTATGTAAAAGTGAAAAGCTCCTGACACGCGCCATCAATGCACCCTGACTATTTATTTCCCAAAGCACTGTGCTCATCAGACCAGCGCACCAAATATTTCCAGCTCTCCACCTCCCAGGCCTGTGGCAAAGTTGGATCCTTTCTCTTAGGTGGGGCCAACAAATGCTGAGCAGAAATGACACACATCACTTCGGGCCCAGGCTTTAATGGTCCACATGAGACCCTCCAGAATCCTATTTTCCCTTGCATACATTAAGATTGTGCATGCCCCACTGGCCTGGGTCCCTGAATGACTGATAAGCAGAAGGGCACAAAGCATGGGCAAGAAATAAACCTTTATTGTTTTAAGCCAGGGGTCATACATTTTGGAGGGCCTTAAAAGCCAGGTGATTCCCGTTGCAACTTATCGATTCCGCCATTGCAGCATGAAAGCAGACCTACACAACACATAAACAGGTAGACATGACTGTGATCCAATCAAACTTGATTTACCAAAACGGGCGACGGGCAGCATGTGGACCATGGGCCATCGCTGGCCGAAACTTGTTTTAAGCCAGGGAGGTGTGTTGCTCTAAGCGTCTCCTGACTAATAGGCTGTTATATACATCTGACACCCCATATTGTTTCCTCACTTAGAACCTTTAGTATCCACCTTCTCCAAGTACAATGTAAGCATACTGAGGTCAGGGGTCTGCTGCATCCCCAACTACACAAAAGTGTCTGCGATAAAGTGGATGCTCAATACATCTTCTTAAGTAAATACATGTTAAATCATTAGCAGGATGACCATAAGTAAATCACTTAACGTCCTTGAGGTACGGTTTATTCAACTTGTAACACAATCATGGGAAGAATAATAGGCCCCACGTCCCCAGGTTGTTGAGGATGCTCGTGTCACGTGTGAGACCTCCAAGAGTTCCCTAAGCGGTAACTGATATTTGTTGTTACATCTGAAACAACAGCCCGCTAAGTCCAGCTCTATGGCAGACTCTGCCTACTTATCTCTCAGGCTTCTCCCCCGTACAATGAGGGTATAGCTGCTGAGGGTCAACCCTAATTAATTTGGGTGTGAAGCTACACGCAGAAAGATTACTTCCTGGGGAGATACCTTCTAAACCAGGAATTGACAAACAACTGCTCATGGGCCAAATCTGCTGGCTGACTGTATTTATCAATAAAGTTTTATTGGAACACAGCCAAGCTCATTTGCTTATGTATCACTTAAGGCTGCTGTCACGCTACCGTGGTAGTGTTGAATAGTTGCAACAGAGACTGTAGGGTCCTCATAGCCTAACATATTTACCATCTGGCCCTTTACAGAAAATGTTGCCAACCTTTGCTCCAAACCATGACCATGAAATCAAGAAGGACAAGGGCAAGTTGTGTTTCTCTTCCAAGCTTATGTTTGTAGAGCTGGTTTTCAGAATGCAAGCGCCATGCCTGACATTTTTATGTGTCCAATTTTATTTTGGGATATTAAACCCTGTACCACCCCCTGAAGAGAGTATGTGAAGTCCTGGTGCTGTCGCATAATAAACTCTATCCTGCCCATCTGTGTCCCATCCATAACGGGACTGCAAGGCCATCTCTATCACTCATCCATCCATTTACGTAGTCACTTGACAAACATTTGCTGAGAACCTATTATACTACGGTGAACAAGACTGACTCCGACCAGGAAGGAGATGGTCCAGGATTCCCACCCAGAGTTTGTCATTGCTCTCTCCACTCTGTTATGTTGCCTCCCACTTGATCAGTATGACTCCACCTACCAGGAAAACCATATAATTCACATTTCTCCACTCTCTCTCTTAAGGATGCTGAGGATTTAGCGCAGTACGCCATTCATTCACTCATTCGCCACTCACTCATTCATTCATTGTACAAATATACATTAAGTGCTTACTCCTTGGCAATGTTCATGACGGATGTGATTCCTGCCTTCACAGGGCTTGTAGTGCACGTTACATAATAGGTGCTCAACAAATATATGTTGAATGAACTTGTTTCCCAAGTGCCCTGCTGGAATATAGATTCACTTGGGCATGCTGTTTGCTGTCAAGGGACCATTCGGGCAGAAAGGCCTTTAGAAGCAACTAGAGATCAAGGAAATGCTCTCCTTCTTTTCACACACCAGCTCTGTGATCTTGGACAAGTCGTTTGAACTCTGTGAACTTAAAGTTTTCACCGGTGCAATGGGCACCATATCCAAAGCCCACACAGATGCCACCAGGATAACATGAGGTTATGCTCAAGAAGTCCCCAGCACTGGGTCTGGCAGTTAGAGAGTGCCGAGATAATAGCCAGTGACAACAATGGCTAATATTTATCCAATGCCTAGTCAGTGCCACACACAGTTCTTGGCATTTGACACATGTCAGCTCATGCATGTTCACACCCAGCCTGTGAGGAAGGAACCGTGATCACCTCCGGGTTCCAACGGAGGAAACCGGCAGAAAAAGGTTGAGTAATTTACCCAAAGTCCCACAGCTACTAAGCGAGAAGTCGGCCATCAGTGCCCAATAAACCTTAGCTGGCCCCTCTCGTCCTCCCCATATCTGCTGAAGAAGAACATTCTCTGAATCTAACATGCCCGCTGCCCAGTGGCCCCTCTTTCTCTAGTGCTTTCCTTTAATAATAAAATCTAGAATCTCACCAGACCTCACATCCAGCTTACTTCCAGCTCCAGTGGTTTCAAACTGGGGTCTCCAGACACTGAGGTCCGGCCCAAATTCTCTGGGGACACTGTGGGGCCAAAGAGGAGCCACCAGGGTGCTCATTTCCATTTTACCCTGTGTCCCTCATGGACCATGAGTGTCCCCACCTTTCAGAAAACCTATAGGATATCAACTCATTCGCCGAGTCTTCCAGGCTCCATCATTCTATAAAGGCCATGGGCCTAGCCTCAGCATGTTTCTGCAATTTGCTCAGTAACTGGAATGTGGTTTGTTGAGATCTAGAGCCCTCTCGGTATTTTTAGAGATACCACCCTTCTCCTAGTGATTTCAGCCATCATGGAATTTAGTCCCACTAAACTCTGTCATGTCATCGGGGAGAGAGCACTCCACGACAGGAAAGGCCCCAGTGCTGATTCTGGAGCCTCCACTACTGTGTGACATTGGGCAAGCTGTTTCCCTCACTGGGCCTCAGTTTCCTCCTCTGTAACCTGCAGGCAATAGCATCAACCTGGAAAAACCACTGTCAGTAGTTGAAAGAGTGCCCAGCATAATGCCTGGTGTATAAAGTGAGCACTGACGAAATGGAGGTGGTGGTGGAGGTGGCAGCTAAAGGGCTCGCGTCTGTTAAAATTTTCCCTTCAGAGACACACATAGTTATATTAGAAAGAAGAATAGCAACAACAATGGCCGCTAACACTGAGTGAATGTCCACCCTAGGCCACACACTATGCTAAGCCCTTTGCATGGCACCTTCTCTTTTTCTCTTCATGACAACCCTTTGGGGTAGCCACAGCTAGGGTTCTACAGAGAATTGCAGCACAGAGAGGCCAAGCAATATGCCCAAAGTCACACAGCCAATAGGTCACAAAGCTAGCATGCAAGCCCAGGTCTCTCCTACTCCAGAGCTAGAGGGCCAGCCGACCATTCTATATCACCTCATGGCCTTGCATGCTCCTAGGGCCCTCTCAGCCCCACCCCTCTAGAATCCCAGCCTCTCCAGGGCCCCCAGAACTCCTCCTGTCCAGCCTGACACCCTTCAACCTCTTCCCCCTGCTTCCTGAGCCAATGCCCGGGAAGTGACCCACTCCTTTGCAGAGCCCCCACAAAGCCCTCAGCCTGACCCCCACATAATGAAGGGAATTAATATGGCCGAGCCTGCAGCCCAGCCGAGCCGCTTCCCAGCAGCCCCGGCCAGGCCTCTAATTGATTAGGCCATAAAGCCTGGGCACTAAATTGAAAGGAGCTGCACTAATTCTCTTTTATGTTAAATTTCTGTCTTTCCCCTTTATCGAATCCCCCGCCCAATGTCCCTTTCCCTCCCCATCACGGGCTTGCTATGGGCCTGTTTTTTCCGTGCACAGATTAAGTACCTAATCAAAATCTTGTCTCCCCTAATGGCATAAAATTGAAAGATAGATATTGCACTTTACACAGCTGATTAAACACTCGAATGTGGCTAAATGCTTAAAGGGCTTGTTACATTAACTAACTCTGTCATCTGCCCACTGTCTTATAATTGCGTGTGTTCGAGCTGCTTCGGGGGCAGCACAGCAGGACAGCTTTCCAGCCAACTCCGCTTTGGTGGGTCCCCCACCTCCTTCCCTGGGGCCTCCTGCTCCATAGCTGAGCCAGGGTGCAGGGGGTCAGAACCCACAAGTGGCCACCAGGCTCCCCTCTGCCCTTGGGGGGCAGGGACAGGGAGGTCAGACCACCCCTTCACACCAACTCAGTGAGTGCCCGCCCCTTGCATGACAGCAGCCCTTTCCCACCCCCCAGCCCCCACCCCCCTCCAGTGCCTGGCCTCCTGCTGCCAAGAGTGTTAACATCCCCAGCCTCCTCCCAGAGGGAGAGGCCCTGAGTACATGTGCTCAGCAGGGCCCTCATCATCTACTCTGCTTCCCCCGTGGAACCTGCAGAGCCCTCTCCCCATCACCCTCAGGTGTCTGTTCTTTGAACACAAGGAACCTTGAAGGCTATGGCAATGTGAGGTGACAGGGAGGTGGGGGTGGGGTGAGAAAACTAGTTGACACCCTACCATGTTTCTGACACTGTGTCTCTGTCTGAGCACAGGGCGCTCGGGGCCTCAGCCACGTGGTTGGCAAGGTGTATCAGGCAGGGTTCTCCAGAGAAACGCAGCGGATAGGACGCATATATAGTAAGTCCTCACTGCCTATCGTCGACAGGTGCTGTGGCTGGAGGCGAAAGCGACCCATCGTACCACAGGGTGATTGATAAAACACAAGTTCAGTTCCCACAGCATCTCATCAGCATTAGAACGAAAGGACATGAAACAAAACGTTGAATGACATTATTCAAGGCCCTGCTCTGTGTGTGTGTGTGTGTGTGTGTGTGTGTGTGTGTGTGTGTAACTTTATTACCAGGATTGCCTCCCACCATTATGGAGGCTGGCAAGTCCAGCTCTGCAGTGTGGGCTAGCAGGCTGGAGACTCAGGAAAGCCAGTGGTGCCAAGTTCAAAGGCTGTGTGCTGGAGAATGCCCCCTTGCTCAGAGAGGCCAGTCGTTTTGTTCTACTCAGGCCTTACCCTGGTTGGATGAGGCTCACCCACATTATGGAGAACAATCTGTTTTATCCAAAGTTCATCTATGCCATTAGGGGAGATAAGATTTTATCCAATGTTCATCTCACCCAAAAACGCCCTCCAAGTTGGCACAAAATGAACTATCACACAGGGAGGTGAGACACACACAGGAAATTGACCCACCGAAGTTCCCACGGGAAATGAGTGCACGGCTGGCTCTTGCGCCCAGCTGTCTTGACCCCCAGCCTTGGTCGTCACCACTGTGGCTCAGGTCAGAGGATGAATGGTAGGCACAGGCTCACTTCTCAGGCATGGAAGCAGGAGGCAGTCTTTCCTACCATAGCTTCCAGCCCAGAAGAAAGGCACTTTTCACAAAGGAGTAACTAACAAGGGCTGTCCTAGCCTGACAGTTAATGGAGAATGTGGACTCACGTTGGCTCAGACCCTGGTTCAACCCCTGCTCCAGCTATTTGTCTTCTGGGAGACCTTGGCAAATTCCTTTATCTTTGCATGCTTCCATTTCTTCATAGGTAACATAAAGACCCCAGCAGGCATTCAACAAGCACGCACTGAACACCATCTACCAATATATGCCAAGTTCTGAGCCAGGCATGGACATTTTATAGGGAAAATGTAGTCCATGTCTGTCTTCATGGAGCTTACAGGTGAGAAGAGAAAAAAGGCATGAATCATTAAATCATTGCACAAATAAGAAAATTACAAATTGTGATCAGGGCAATGTGGACAAAAACTAACGACTGAATAGATAACAGTAACAGCCACCCCAAGGGTCTCGGATACAGAATAATGAGGTTGAGGGGCTACTTTAGACAGGGTGGCCAGGAGAGTTTTCTCTAAGAGGTGACACGAAGCTGAGAGATGAAGGATCAGAAGCAGCCCCCACATGGACATCAAGAGAAAGAGTCCTGATAAAGGGGCAAAGCAAAAGAGACAGCAAGTGCAAGGATTCCCAGGCAGGACTGGGCTATCACAAGCCAGTGTGGCTGAAGAGTGGTCAGCTGAGAATGTCTGGCCTCTGCATCCTTCCTGTCATAAGCCCCTGGGCATGTGTTAACTGGAGCCTCAGTTTCCTCAACAATAAAGTAGGAAACACCACACAGTGCTGTAGGAGGACCCAATGAGAGAATGTTTGTTCTGCGCCTGCCTGGGCAAAGATGGGGTGCCCAAGACCCAGGTGCTCAGCCCTGGGTGGTCCTTGAACTCATTCAAACATGCTTCAAGTGACGCAAGAGGGAAATCTTTATCCCTTTGTCTCTTTCTCTCTGTCTCTTCCTGTCTCTGTCCTTTGATCTCCACTTTTCTCTGCAGTCTGCTTTATCTTCCTCTTTCAGACTGGCTTCTTCCACTGTAGGTTTTCTGTCCACCCACCCCCCACCTGCCACCCAATAATTCAAATAAATTAGGTTGTCAAGACACCAACCCTAGCCAGCACTGGACATGAACTTTCTGTTTAAATGCCCCCCACCACCGACTCCTGTCTTGACATCGCCCAGTTAAATCCTTACAAGAAGATCCAGTTGGCCTTCTTATCTGACAACTGACAAGCAGGCCTTAGGCAGGTGCCATCCCTTGGCCCCATCAACATAGCTGGCAGGAAGAAGTGTCGTGGGGACTGGGGACGCCCAATGGGAAGATTCTCCAGGCAGGGATCTGAGGAGGGCCCCAAGCGCACACTGTCTACAACTGGCGTTAAGGAAGACACAGGCTTTTGGCTCCAAAAAAGCCACTGTAGTTCCACTATGTGCCACACCTCCCAGGGCCATCGTGCTTCATCCCACCAGCCTGACTAGATACCAATAAAATACCAGAATCCTCTCCCTTTCTAGAGTGAACCTTTTCCCAAAAGCAACACCTGAATCAGATCTTATAGACCTACTGGCTTTTAACCATTCACTACGCATGGTCCTGTGGGAACCAATTTCTTCCGCCTGTGGGAACTTCCTCCCTCTATCTCTGGGAACCGCCTCCCTATCTGTGAAAACCTTCTCCCTCCATCTGTGGGAACTGCCTTCCTTTCTGTAGGAACCCCCTCTCTCCATCTGTGGGAACCGCCTCCTTCTGTCTATGGGAACCTCCACCCTCCATCTGTGAGAACCTCCCATCTTTGCCCCACAGCAGTCCTTGATGTGGCCTCCACAGAAAGTGCACAGTCCCCCAAGGGCCTCCTTCATACAGCTCAAATGAGGGGATTATGGACTCTTCACTAAGTGCTTCGCATTAGAAATTTACAAAGGCACAATATATATTTTCAGAAGGCCTGTTGTACATTACAGAATTCAACCCTATGCAAAGCACATCGCTGAAAACTGGGGCCAAAGCACTTGTGCCTCCTTACAGAGAAACCATCACACGGCCATCTCAGATCCTTTCTGGAAGGGCAGAAAGGGATAGGGGAGGGAGGGAATAAAGAAATCTGCATTTTGCTTTGTTTACAGTGGCCAAGACATGGAAACAACCAAAATGTCCTTCGATAGATGAATGGATAAAGAAGTTGTGGTACATATGCACAATGGAATACTATTCGGCGGTAAGAAAAGATGATATAGGACCATTTGTGACAACATGGATGGATCTTGAGAGTATAATGCTAAGCGAAATAAGTCAGACAGAAAAAGCAGAGAACCATATGATTTCACTGATATGTGGTATATAAACCCAATACAACAAAAGAAACAACAAACAAATGAGAAACAAAAGCTCATAGACACAGACAATAGTTTAGTGGTTACCAGAGGGTAAGGGAGGTGGGAGGAGGGAGATGAGGGTAAAGGGGATCAAATATATGGTGATGGAAGGAGAACTGACTCTGAGTGGTGAACACACAATGGGATTTATAGATGATGTAATACAGAATTGTACACCTGAAAGCTATATAATTTTATTAAGAATTGTCACCCCAATAAATTTAAAAAAAAGAAACATGATGGCTTTAGGCTCATTGCACAAATGTTCATATGTTGTGTTTTAATTTTCATCTTGTTAAAAATATTTTTTTTTACTTCCTCCTTTGACCCATGGTTTACTTAGAAGTCTGGCGTTTCATTTCCAAATATAAGGGGGTTTTGCAAAGATCTTTCTGCAATGGATTTCTAATGTAATTCCACTGTGATCAGAGAAGGTATTATGAATGGCTTGTATCCTTTTAAATTCTCTGAGACTTTAGATTAGTTTGATGGCCCAGAATATAGTCTATCTTGGGAAATGTTCCATGTGCACTTGAAAAGAATGTGATTTCTGCTGTTGTTGGGTGGCGTGTTCTATAAATAAATGCCAATTAATTCAAGTTGAGAATGGTGAGGTTGATAGCATCCCAAAATAGCAGGCTCCTGAGTCCCTGAGTCATACTCGGAGGAAAGCTGCCCAGGAAAGACACAGACCAGCAACTTCATCACTGGGCTTTGTATAAATGAGACTTAAACGTGTATTGCATTGCACCACTGAGATCTGGAGATTTACTTGTCACTGCAGCACAGCCTAGCCTGCTCATCTCACACAGGGCCTCGCTCCTGAAAAGTATTATTCTAATACCTCCCTCTAGTGGAAAAAACCATGAAACGTGGGAGGGGAGCAAAGGGTCTTTTCCCATTGAAATCCTATTATATACAAATAGCAGTGGCTAGAATTACCTTGGTTAAACAATTCTATCTACTCTTCTCACACAATCTTGTCTCTCTCATTTTTATACAAAATACATTTTGTCAATAATTTGCTCATAATAATGACAGGATGCTGGTTGGGTTCAACCCCGGCCCAGGGAGAAATTTAGGAAGGTTCATACTGATACCTTGAATCCTTCAGGGGAGACTTATTAATATATATGAGCTGTCGCCTTTCACTTTCCTCACTGAGTTTGTCCCAGAATGGGCTTCCACTATGGCCCCATTCTTTAGATAAATAGATGAATGAATGGTTAAATGGATGGATGGATGGATGGATGGATGGATAGATAAATTTGGGATGGCTGTTATCCATGAAAATCTTCTTAAATACAAGTAGAATTTTTAAAAATGTCCCTACAATAGATAATTGGATAAAGAAGATGTGGTATATATACACAATGGAATACTATTCTGCCATAAGAAAAGATGAAATAGTGCCATTTGCTACAACATGGATGGATCTTGAGATTATTATGCTAAGTGAAATAAGTCAGACAGAAAAAGTAGAGAATCATATGATTTCACTGATATGTGGTATATAAAACTGAAAATAACAACGTAACAAGACAAATAAATGAAGAAACAAAACTCACAGACATAGACAATAGTTTAGTGGTTACCAGAGGATAAAGGAAGAGGGGGTAGTAGATGAGGGTAAAAGTGATCAAATATATGGTGATGGAAGGAGAACTGACTCTGGATGGTGAACACACAATGTGATATATAGATGTATTACAGAATTGTACACCTGAAATCTATGTAACTTTACTAACAATGTCACCCCAGTAAACTTTAATTAAAAAAAAAAGGTCCCAGTCAGCTTCTAGAAGATACGTAGAACTTTCCATACCACCCCTATCTGAAGTTAAAGAAAGAATTGGAAATTCCCTTTGTTCCCAGAGAGAAGAAGGCAGGGCTCCCCAGTAGCCATGTTTAAGGATTCATAGCAGAATATTTTCACGAATCAGGACTTCAGCCCTGTAGTGAAAATCTGGAGTACTTATCCACCAATTCCCATCTCTCATTGGTTGAGGCCTGCTTCTGGGACATTAATTCCCCCACACCTCTGACCAGCCCTATTTGAAGGCCATGCCACTCTCTGAAATAAAGTATACACTCAAGCAGAGAGAAACAGGAAGCTGGAATAGACCAAGGAGATATGGACAGGATACCAACCATATCTACACAACACTTAGTCACTAGAGTAAATGGTCTACCAGGGGACATCTTCCAACATTAGTCCAACTGGGTCTGAAATCAACAAAAGGAGAAACCTAATGTGTGCCAGTAACTCATTCAATCATTCACCCAACCAAAAATTACTGTGCAACCACTCTGCCCCAGAACTCCGCAAGGCCCTGGGAGTGGAGTAGGGACTAGACAAGCACGGCCTTTGAACTCCGTTTCTGACAATCTAGTGGATACTCCTTGAGTTCCTTCTATGGCATACAACAAACGTTGCGGCTAGATGGCCTCATGGTTAAGTTCCTGGGCCCTGGAATCAAGGACACCTTTGCTCCAAGTGACCTTGGGCAATTTACTAACCTCATAGAGATTCATTTTGTTTATAGAGATTCAGTAACCATTGGGAAGACCAAAAGCAACAACTCCCATAAAGCATTTGACATAACACCTGGCACTCAATACTAGATCTGCTGAAGAAGAGGGGAAGGAGGAAGCAAAAGAAGAGCTGGTACCTACCTTTGGGGGGAGCTAGTGAGCTAGAAGCAGACACAGGCACAGTGACAGATGATCATAAAATAACGTGGATATACACCGATCCCCGTACTGCTGCTCTGGACAAACCAACCCAAAACATCTTGGCAGAAAGCAACCCTTTTATTACACTCATGGATGCTGTGGCTCAGGAATTCCACAGGAGCTCACATGGAACGGCTAGAAGAATGAGAATGACTCCATGGCTCGGGTAAGAATCATCTAGAGCAAAGGCTGGCACACTACAGTCCATCAGCCAAAGCCGGCCATGCCCATCCATTTATGTATTGTCTATAGCTGTTTTTTTAATGATAATGGCAGAGTTGAGTAGTTACAACAGAAACTGTACGGCCTGCAAAGCCAAAAATGGTTACTGTCTGGCCTCTTACAGAAAACATTTGCCGACCCCTCATTTGGAGGCATTTCCTTCACACGATTGGCAGTTGATGCTGACTGTCCATTTGGACCCCAGCTGGGCTATCCTTTGGAACCATATATGTGACTTTTCCATGTGGCCCCTTATCATGAGCTAATTTGGCCTCCTTCTCAGCCTGGCGGTTGGATTCTGACAGCAAGCATCCCAAGCAAGGAAGGTAGATGTTGCATGGGACTTTCCCATCAGTCTCAGATGCCACACGACATCACCTCCACCCTCTTCTATTGGCCAAGACCATCAAAAGACCCACCCAGGTTCAAGAAGAGAGGACACAGACCCCACCACTCACTGGGAAGAGTGACAAAGTCACATTGTCAAGGAGCATAGAGGAAGGGAACTATTGTTGTGGCCCCCTTTGGCAAACACAATATTCCATATACAGGAGCTGATAAAAAGAAAAAGTACTGAAACGTAAAGGAAGCTGCTTCTCAGGAAGGCTTCCTAGAAGAGTTGACACGTAAGCTGAAGCTGAAAACATAAATGAGAAAACAACGGGCCAAGTTTTCCTTTGGTAATATTTAAACCTGCGCCATAGCCGCAGATTCAGGATACCTTCCTGGGGAAGCATGCCCCAAATACGGGCCAGGGAGAGGGCCGGGGAGAGGGCACCTCCAGTCCCAGAGGTCTCGTGGGCTGCTATGTGGGACAACAAAGAAACACAGACCAGGATAAACGCCAGCAGTCTGGGTTTAGACTTACATGGCCCTGTGCCGGAAGCATGTATAGCAAAGTCATTCATTATAATAAGAATGACAACTGATGTTTGTTGAGTTCTTACTATGGATCCAGCACAGTGCTAAGTTCTTCCCACACAGTAGTAGATTTAACGCTCCCAAAATCCAGTAGGGATTTTTATTTTCATTTCTTTTTTTCTGCTTTTGTTTGGTTTTGCTTTAATTGAATGGTTTAACACACACACACACACACACACACACACACATTTGGTTCAAGGCAAACACATCGCAGGCCAAGACTGACGCCAGCCCTTTGCTCATGTGGGGATGGAGGGCCTCAGGCTAACAGGAACAGGACACCACTCTGACAGGGCCATGGTATATTTCCTCCCGTGGCCGTTAGACACAGCTCACAAAGCCAGGCATGGCCAGAGATAAAGAGTGTTGTTTTTCACGCCTGGAGAACTAAAGTGCTTGACTTACAGGCTAAGTTTCCTGGTAGTAACTCTTCTGAAATACAGCCCAGCCTATTAACTGGTAGCACATCAGGAGAGCTACAAGGACCGAGGAAACCCGCCTTTTCCCAGCGACAGAGAACAGAAGAAGTACAGCAAGGAGTCAGGCCCAAGCTGCCTGAGGTGGACACCTCTGGCCAGGCCTCCCACAGCCCTCAGAACCCTGAGCGCTGGCTCTACACCCGGTCTACAGAGCCTTCTTACGAGTCCCGGCTTGAGCCAACCAGCCCTGAAACACCAGGACAGCTTGTTTCCATTTCTGTGGACCTAAATATGTGAACTGTTACTTAACTCTTCAAGGAGGGGGACCCTGCAGGCTGTGGGCAAGGCTACTATCGTGGACTTCTCTATGATTCTCCATGCCTGGCACTGGGTCAGGCGTGGCCCATCCTCCATCAGTGCTGGGTAAATGAGAAGATAAAAAACTCCTTTTCTGGTGACCCTCTCACGCTGCTAAGTGAATACTCAAAGCTTTGGCTTCAAACATTGGGGAACTTATTAAACAGCTATTGCTGCATTCAGTGCCTATTACTGCCATTCATCCTAGGATATTTATCTCATTTTTACGAAAGGGGCCGTTTTAAAAACAGATTCAATGTTCCTTTCAATACAGCCACCCATCAGCAGAGACCTATGTGCAGCTGGACACCTGGCCACACCTGGCACCTGGGAGCCAGGATTCTCTGCCCAGGTGAGCCAGGTTGGACACGGCAGTGGTCAGTCATGCTCAGCCTCTAGGATGCAGACCTCTGAGCCTGTTCAGCCATGTAAGTTGTGGCTTTTCTAAGAACAAAGCCTAATGTGGGTGAGATCCATCAAAGATAACTTGGATGTCTAACTTAAAAGTCTCTCTGGAGGAGAGATATCAAGTATTTCCTCCCTGCCCTCTCCCCACGCTTAAATACAGGCTCCTTCCGCAGGCCTGGCTGTGTGCGAGCTTATCTCCCTTCAGCCATTGCTGATTGGACCAGTTGTTCCAGGCTGAACCAATCATATTCTCCATCTGTGATTGTGGGAACCACATCACAAAGAATGACTCAGCCAGCTGTAGCACACCATACATCATTTTTTTCCTTCTAGGGGCTGTCTCCATTTGTAATTATACACCTACTTCTGTGTGGTTCTTTGATAAATTAATGAATCCTTGAATTAACAAGTGAATGAGCAGTTGAACTGCAAGGTCAGGTAGAGTTGAGGCTAGAATCAGCACTGAACTGGAAAAAAAAAAAATCCATGGAGCAGCAGAAATTAGGAACCTTGCAAAGGAAGCAGGTCTCTATGCAACGGAAGCAGGTCACCGGAAGGAGAAGAGGAGCAGATATATGAGAAGCCCAACTCTGGTTCCTGCACACGGATTCTGCCAGAGTTTGGATATCTCCAGAAAATTCTCTATCTGGGCTGGTTTAAGTCAGCTTCTGTCCCCTGCAGCTGAATATTTACTAAATTTCTACACTCTAGATATCTGTCTTCAAAACAAGATTGAGAGAGACACAATCTTCCCTCTAGGAGACCCAGTGGCCTCCCACGAGTACAAGGCTGAATCGACACTGGCCCATCTTCCGGGAGAAAAATGCAAAGACAGCCTCCCAGCCAGAGGATTGGCCTTTAAATACACAGACGTTGGGAAACATCCTGACAACTGAATGAACAGATGTTTCTCAACTAGATGCAGGCCTCAGGAAAAGATAGTCTGGTTTCTGCAATGTGTCGTGCGTGCCCCAGTTCTCCAAGATGAGAGGAAGATACGTCTCTCTTCCAGGCGTGCCTGAAGGCTGGTGGAATGGTGGCTGCCCCTTGCATCTCGTTAGCTAAGTGTACCTGATGACAGGTGTCGGCTGGTGTTCCTTAGGAGGGATTCAGGTTGCCTCCTTCACTGCAGGAACAAGTCATTCACACCAGATCTATCTCCTTGTACCACCCTGCCACTCCGGGATGGGGCCGCCACGAGGGAGGAAGGAAGACGTTCACACTTGTGTTTGCAAACTGTCACCTTTGTAAAACAGGCGGCATTTTTCTATTACAATTAAAAACACTTATGTCAAGTTTTGCTTTTAATTAAATCCTGAGCCTTTGACTTGCTAAAGAGCAACGGGGGACGAGTGGCCTGTGATGGTATCAGAGGAAAATGGAAGAAATCTAAAAGAAGCTTCCAAGAACAAAACCCTCTGAGAGCGGCTGACCTTACTTGTCAAAATGTAAAATTCGGTGGCCTTTACTCAGGGAGGTGAGTGGACATATGGGGAGTGTGGGAATCACTACAGTTACCTGCCCCAGACTTCTTTCCTGCCAATAAAACCCTAACTTTGTTCAAGGATCAGGTGGACATCTTTTGACCTCAGCATATCAGTCCAGTGTGTGTGATAACCAGTGTGACATAGGAATCTGCCTGAGAACATTTTCTCTGACTTTATGAAAAAGAGGCACTTGATGAGAAACTGTCTGCTTTCATACTGGCCCCTGCTTCCTACCTCCAAATATGGTGTGAGCGTGTAATGCTTGGAGCTGTGGCAGCTATTTTGTGACCATGAGGGGAAAACCAAGAGAATCATAGGGAAGCCAGCCCAGAGACATGATACTGATGAGCTGCTTAAACAGTACCAGTGTCCTTATACCTCTAAAGAGATTTAGATGAGAAAAATCATATCCGTACTTATTTAAGGCAAGTTAGTTCTATCTATTTTCTGCTACTCGCAGCTGAAAACATTCTTAATTGATACAGGATATGAATCCTAGCAGCTGAGTTCATAGATGGGGAAAGGTAAAGTAGCCTTAATTCTGTGCGTACTTTCAATTGCACAGAAAACAGAATATAAATCCATATCCTGATTCATGTTGTCACTCTTCTCCTCCCTTTTTCTCTTCCAGCCATACCAGCATTCTTTCATGTCCTCCAATACGGCAGACTTGACTTTGCCTCAGGGCCTTTTCTCAGAGACTGTATTTGTTGACTTCTTATTTTCAGTCTCCCCCAGTAAATTCTAAGATCTGTGAGTATAGCAGCCCTCTTGAGACTTGTTCACCATTATATTCCCCATGCGTGACCCATTACAGTCCCTCACATTTTTAATAATAAAGGGACATGCTGGACACTGTGCTAGTCACTCCACATATGTTAGCACACTGCATTTCATCCCTCAACCCATGAGCTGGAAATGCTTAGCCCCATTTCACAGACGACAAAGCCAAGGCTCAGAGAGTTTAAGTAACTCTTCCAAGCTCACATAGCCAGTAAGTAAGTGATGGGCCATGATTCCAACCTAGGTCCTCTGGCCCTGCAGATTCTCCTCCATATCACATTTGCTTCTTGCTGAGTTTTGTCAATTTTATCAGGAGATAATTTGGCAACACTTCCAACCTTGATACTGAGGATTCTCAGACTTATTAGCAGTTTTAGAGACAGACAATAAGAGGCAAAGCCTCCATGAGCTGCTGAATTCAAGCTCCCAGTCTAGCAGTGACTCAGGGTCAGGATGCCAGCGAGCTCCAAACACAGAGAGTTCCTTCCACAAAGAAAATCACAAATACCTGTAGTTACAAAGCACCACAAAACTCCCCGTGACTGGAAGGCCAGCAGTCACTGCTGAGAGAATTCCAACTTTAATAATAATTTGGAATTTTGTTCCCATAGCTCTATGTGTGTCTAATGCTATTAAAATAAAATTCAAAATGTTGCACAATCAAGATGTGCAAATCAGAATTCATTTATTTTCTAGAAACTAAAGCCTTGGGAGATTATGGACCAGAGTCCAGCTGTGACTGTGGAGTGTGACATTGGAGGTGAGCCTGTGAGACAGAGTATATATGATAAAATCCAATCAACAGAAACGCTAGGCAAAGGAGAAAGGGGATGGACCTAACATTTATTAAACATCTAATAGGTGTCTGGCCTCCAGCAACAGTAGTTGATAAGCATTAACACATTTCATTGACACGATAATAAATCAAGGTTGTCGGTAGTGATCAAGACTCTTACCAAAATGCCTAAATCTACATGACCAATTGCTGAGAGGTGAACACTCTAATTGGGTATTCCTTTGGAAAAATAGGTTTGTGCAAAGCCTGAGTGGCAGCTCTACTCTGGGCCCCAGGGAGCTCTGATCTGCCTTGTAGATGGAGAGGCAGAACGAGTTAGTTTGGACTTGATACATGCCAATCCCCTCCAAAGGACTCTCTGCAGTGTAAAGTTGCTGTGGACAGCTGTGCAGGTTTTGCATTGCACAAATCTAGGGAGTGCCCGTCCCATCTACCGTGACGTGAATGGCAACCCCAGTGTTATACAGGGCAAACCTGCCCAACTATGCATGGCATTCTTGTGCGTTAGAATCTCTGAGTGGTTTCATTGGTTTCTCTTTTCATTTTTTTTTTCAGTATAGTTTTTTGGGCCCTACCCGCAGAGACTTGAATTCTATTGTTCTTAGGTGGGGCCTGGGAATCTCTCTCTATTAGCTTGGTGCAAAAATAATTACAGTTAAAAATTATTGCCAAAACTGCAATTACTTTTGCACCCACCTAATAGAAGTACCCCAGGTGGTTATGATGCAGGTTGTCTGCAGACCACCCCATAGAAACCCTTTCCTGGAAATAGTCATGATGTTTTGGCTGTCACATTAAATTCCAGACAGGAGCAGGTATCCCTGACCTTCATTCCTTTCTCCAAAAAAGGGAGGATGGAAAACATTCTCGGGAATTGGGAGCCCTGGTGAGCTGGCTTTCAGAGCAATGTTCTTCTATTATATCCTGATCAAAGGTGAGGCTAAATTCCGGGCCCGGCAAATATGAAGTCAAAAGTTCCCTCAACATGAGAGAAACTCTACTGTCCATGGCAGTGAGGTGGCAGCTTTCATTTTAGGGGAAACCCTAGAGTTGGCAAAATCCCTCTAAAGTGATTCCGTGGGAAGGAGACTGCTAAGTAGGGAGCCACCCACCCCACTGAGCAGAGATGGCTGCTGTCTGCAATGGCCAGGATTAACTGCTGGCTGCCTCAACTCCTTTCTCGTAAATATGCTTCAGTTCAATCTGTTGGAGGATTTTTTTTTCTCCCTCCCACAGATAAATATCTTTGACTTTCTAATGGAAGTCAAGTGGAACTAGGATTGGTTTTTGCAGCGCTTTTGCTTAATGCGCCCTTATCCACATGGGGAAAAACTGCGTTAGTACACTTCCCCACAGGAAGGAAGGATGAACTCAGAGGGTTTCTCTCTAATTTCCAGTCACTCAAGTTGTAGGTCCCTGACACACACAATACGTGTCCACACCATTCCCCTAAATAGAGGGTTCTCAGACCCATCTCTGCTTCTTGAAATCTTTTCTCACCTTTCCAGGCCTAGCACAATTGATATGTCACCAGAAAAAGTTCCCAGGAAGAGTTAAGTGTCCTGTCCTCAGCTCTCGGACCACACAGTGTCCCTCCATCTTACTATCACAAGCAGCCTTTGTGGACGACCAACTATGTCCACACCTGTCTCTTCTGCTAGAACATAAAACTCCTTCTGGGCAGGGCCTGTGCTCAGGTGGGCACTAAGGAAATGTGTCTGGCAGGCAAGCATGCCATGTACGATTTCATACAACTTTTAGTGATACGGCAATACCACGGGGTTTATGAACTCATACTAATTTGGAGCGACTGGAATTAATGAGAAATGGGTCATTTAAAAGAACAATAGCTTATTTACTCTGAAAGTCAGGTACAACATTAAATTACCCAAGAGTATTGTTGAAGAGAGGCCTAGCCTTCTGCATTAATGAAGAAGCAAGAATATGTTGGATACAGTGCATCAATTAGATAAGAGTAAGCTCCTTGGCTGCTGCATCTAGAAAAGCAGGCAAGCCTAGCGGCTCAGAGCAGGGTCTACAGTCAGGTGGTCCTGAACCTTATTTTTACTGCTCTGCTTACCAGCGGCGTGGACTTGAGCCAGCTACTTAACCTCTGTAAGCCATGTCAGTTTCCTTGTTATAAAGTAGGAATAATGACAATAGTAATAATAGCGATAATAATAATAAAACTTTCCTCCCGGGGTTGTTGCGAGAAGAGACCATGTCTGTAATGCATATCCCAGTCTACTTGGCACGTTGTAAGTGCTCAATAAACGTTGCCTGCCGTTATAATCATTATTATTCAATGTATGGAGGAAGGAGTTCCCTAACTTTGAGGGCAATTTTGGCTGAGCACTGTGTCTGTCCTAAATGATAGAGAAAAAACTCACCAAGTCTTTAAGCATCAGGATTCTGGATGTCGATATCCTGAACTTGGGTGACCTATTATGACCTCCCCAGCCAGAGAAGCAGGCTTGCAAAGCTGCAGCTAAAAGAATAGGCCCTATGCTCTATTTTCTAATCACTAATACTTTTTGGGAATCCGCCCTCTCCCTCCAATGCTCCCATGAGTGAAAAATAAAAGAATTCCAGGGGTGGCCAGTTAGCTCAGTTGGTTAGAGCGTGATGCCCGTAGCACCGAAGTTGCTATCTGATCCCTGCATGGGCCACTGTGAGCTGCGCCCTCTTTAAAAACAAACCAACAAACAGACAAAAAGAATTCCAGGTGGCTTCATCCAAATCAGGCTACGGATATGCAGAAACTCCAGCAAGACAAGCTCCATTTGATGGCAACCCAAGCCCCACCCCACCCCACCCACCTCCTTGGCCAGCACATTTTCAAGACACAAAACCAATCAATAGAGAGCATTCAGAGAGGTGCTGCCAGTGGCTAGAAGAGAATAGACACCGAGAATGTCATAACGATGATAAATCCGGGCTCTGCTCCTCTCTGACTAATGTAGGCACTAAAACACACCATGAATATCCTGCTTTGAAACGTGTCACGCTTCTGAGGGGCCAATCAATCTCCAGCTCTCAGTGGACCACATTAAAATAAATTTGTCACTGTGAGTTTATGAAATATTGATGGTGTTTTTTAGTCGGGGTTGTTGGAGGTGGAAAGGTGTATCAGAAGAAGGAGGCAGGGAGTGGGAGAGTTGCTTTAATGAATTATCTCCAAGCAAGGAAAGGAAACACAGTCAGAGACTGAAGGAAGGGGAAGCATGAAAAAAATACACTGACGTAGAGCGCACAAAGCTTCCAGGATGAGGAAGCCCAGAGCAGTGATGTCTCAACTGTGTTCCAAAGAACACTGATGAGTAGGTACTCTTGGAAGGGGGCTAAGAGAAGACTAGGGTTTGCTGATGAAACAAAGTAGGGAAACTCCCTATGCAAATCGAAGGCTTGGAGAGAGACATGCTTGTTAACATAGTAAAGGTTCTGAGAAGTCCTGCAGCGAAGAAGCTCATTTAACTTTGTTTAATCTAACATTTCCCAGACTTACCGGACATGGTAAGATGAGTAGCTTGCTGAACACTAGGGTTCTATGGAAACCAGTGTGGACGTGCTGGCCTAAATCCTTGCTATGCAGTGTGGTGCATGGAGCCCAGTGTCAGTACCCGCCGTTAGCAGGCGCCACCCCAGATCAAGCGACTCAGAATCCACATTGTAACAAGATCCTGGTGATTCATGCACAGTGCAGGATACAAGGGCCTAGTTCAAGCGATTCACAAAACAATGAAGACCATATAGGAAAAACTGAGATATGCCTGGGAATGCGGGGCGTGTGGTTGTAAACCAGCCCGTGGCCTGCGCTGGACAATCCAGAAACTCTTACCTCCTCCAGCACTGGGCTTGTTTGTCCACTGAGCATTCACTTCCAATGGGACAAACTCAGAAGACATTTTTAAAACCTGGTGTGCAGTGACATCTTTTGAAACAAGTAGAAACGGTGAAAACCCAGTGGTCTTTTTGTTTTTGCAAAGCCAAGACCAGGAACACTTCCACCCGCACCAGAAAAGAATGGAGCTCATCAGCCGTCCCAGACCCCCTCAGCAGTCTCAGCCTTGTCACGTGGCCTCCAAAGATTCTGCTGGAGACTGCCTGTGGCATCTGGAGTGAAGAAAGGATGGGGAGTCCAGCTAGACCACCTCTGCTGTGTGGTGGGTGAGAGCTCCGCATCAAGGGGGGCGCATACCCAGTTCTACTGCTTACTCAGCTGTGTGACCTTGGCAAGTGACTTCACCTCTCTGAGCCCCAGGCCCTGGCTGTCTTGTTCACCACTGCACCTCTAGCAGTCAGCATATGCTTGACACATAGAATTACTGAAAACATGTTTGATGCACGAATGAATATACTATTCAACCTGTGCAAGAGGGACAACAATAGCTTCTAACACTTTAGGGTTACTGAAAGACTTCATGAAATTGGGTCAGGGAGATGCAGGGCACATAGTGAACACTCAATATGGGTCTTTGCTTTATTTATGTATTGAGTGTTCTCGTGTAGTCAGCTGCGTTTTTTACTTTGGCAGCATGGAGAGTCAGTCTCACTCTGGCCTCTGTTAATTACAGCTCAGATCGCTGGTTGATTGAGGCGGACTCCCTCCCGTGGCTTCTGAACCTCTTTGTCCCTCAGAATTGCCCTCGCCCTTCCCAGAAGGGAATTGGCAGTCAGGAGCCATGTCATACTTGGCAGACCAGCTCCCAAGGCCCCTTGACCTTGGTCCACTGACCCTCAAGAACTCCCCGTTTCCCTGGAGAGTCAGCTTGGGAGATTATCTTGGTCTTTTCCCTAAACCACTAAAATAGTGTCAAGAAAACACTAGCTCCTGGCATCCACAAGGGTGGCCCTCTTCCTTCCTCTTCTTACATGCCACAGAGACAGGACAGACGGACTTGTCTGCTTCCTCCCCACCTGTCTGAGCACACCCTGCCTCAATCCATTCTTCCCCAAGCCCCTCAGTTAATTGTCCTCTGTGAGTGTCAGTTTTCTCTTCTGTACAATGGGGAGAATGAGGTCTCCCTAATACGGATGTGAAAAGGATTAAATGAAATCGTGCATGCGATTGATTATTGACTAATGCTTTGTTGATATTGACCAATGGACGATGCCTCAGATGAGCCAAGCTCTCAAGAAGTGATATTAGGGGGCCAGCCCAGTGGCCCAGGCAGTTGGAGCAACGTGCTCTTAACGCCAAAGGCTGCCGGTTCGATTCCCACATGGGCCAGTGGGCTCTCAACCACAGGATTGCCGGTTTGATTCCTTGACTCCTACAAGGGATGGTGGGCTGTGCCCCCTGCAACTAAGATCGAAAGGATAACAACTTGACTTGGAAAAAGTCCTGGAAGTACACACTGTTCCCCAATAAAGCCCTATTCCCCTTCCCCCAATAAAATCTTTTTTAAAAAGTGATATTAATCCTTCAGTTTCTGCTGTTACTTTACGGATTCTTTTTGACATCAGTACATGGTAGAGAAGACATTCCACAAAGTTGATTAAAGGAAGGAAAGACCCAACACGCCCAGAGAAAATAGAATATACTGTTTGAGAATCAGAAATAAGAATTATTAAGTGTTTAATATATGCAGTGTACTGAAATCTTTTACATACTTTATTTCATGTAATCATTAAAAATAACTTAATGAGATGGGTACTACTATGACTTCCATTTCACCGATGAAGAAACTGAGGCACAAAGAGGCTAAATAACTCCCTACCTAACGCCACACAGCTAATAAAAGGAAGAGCTGGGATTCAAATTTAGGTCTTTCTGACACCAGAAACTGAGCTCTCGGTTACACTGTCCTATCACACAGTGTTTTACAATAGCTAAAACTGCATCCAATCGCGGTCTCCTGTACAAGACAAAAACCAGTGCCTAAAAGACTCAAGCTTAACCCGAAAAACAAAAGGAAAATCAAGGGCCCTGAGATTGCTCCACATTCCATGAGCCACCCCACAAACTGAAGGTCAGTTGCCCAAATGTTGATGCAGAAAAAGAAGTGTCATGAGGAGAGATGTGTTTTTGTCTTTGACATCTCTCAGCAGCTGTAAGACTTGAGACACACAAATAAATCTCTCTAAATCTCCATTTGCTTGTATGGCTTATAGAATCATGGTAAGAATTAAAGTAAGCTTTCCAGTAAACCAGCCACATTTCCACGTGCATACCCAATGCCAGGCAAAGAGGTGAGTTCCTGGGACACACAGACCAGCGGGGCAATCTTCTTTGCCTCAAGAATTCACAGACCAGTAGAGGAGGGTGTTATGGTGAGAACACAGAGGATGGGGAGGGGCAGTCAAAGAAGGACCACAGAGTTCACACCACACCTGAATGGGGTTCTGAAGGATGAACAGGAGTTCTCTAGGTGGACAGAAGAAGCAATTCCAGGGGAGATTGTAGGTGTGAAAGTGCTTTGTGAATCATAAACGATGACTATGTTTGCCCAATATCTGACCAACACCATGTCATGAAGAGGTCAATTTGGTTCATGCATCCAGGTTTAGAAACCCTCAGTTGTCATGCAAGTGTGACTCTCAGCCTCACTGTGAGATTCATTTCCCACTACTAGAGAGATGGGATTTCTGATACACTCCTTCTGTGCCACCAGGGAGGCAGGTTATGCTGGATGGCTAAGCAAGAGATAGTCTCCATCATTTAGTGACAAAATCAGCCCAACCGGGTAACTGTCATTCTAGTAACACACCAAGGAAATGACTAACCGACTACCTGACTTTTTAACCAAAATGTTGTGACACCCTACACAGATTGCAGATAGACTTAGCCACCTCCTTGCTTGAAATCCTTAGAAGGTTTCCTCAGTGAAGTTCCCAGGTGAGCTGTAAATGTGAGCAAAAGCAAAGCAGTGTCTAAGTGGTCCTTGATTTCAGCTGCACGTGTGCCTAACACCCCAACACAGAGCTTTGGTAAAGCCAGCAAAGAGGTGCAAAAGGCTCAAAGCATAATATAAATAGTGGGGACTTAACCTGCTCAGGCTGGTACATGGAAGAAGAAAGGAGGAAAAAAAGTAGGAGAAAATTTGCAATATTTGTAGAACACAAAGGTCCTGTATGACCAACTTGTAGATTGCATGGTTCTTCAAAATATTCACTGCCTTTCCCAGGGGAGAATTCCATCTCCCCACCCCTGAGATTGGATCGGCCATGGAACCTGTGCCGCCCCTCTCTGGGAGGAGGTTAAATGGCCCTGCCTTATTGAAATCCACAGTAGCCATTTGACTTACCTTGGCCAGCAAAATATGGACAGGAATAATCAGTGGCACTTCTGCATAGAAACCCTAGGAGTCACTTCCTGATCTACCGGGTCTTTCCTTTGCCCCTAGCACAGACTGAAGATGTCCCATTGTCCCCTGGAGCCTTCTTCCTCAGAACACCCAGAACACCAAGTGTAGACAATGTGGAAGACAGCCATCTCCAACGTGAAGAGTACATTCAGGGTGAGCAAGAAACAAATGATTGCTATTTTAGGCCACTGAGATTTGGGGAGGGTTCGTTCCCACGCTGTCACTTAAATGCATCTGACTGATATATGCACCCAGCTGCGTGGAATGGAAGAAAGAGTTGCAAAGAATGACTGCATGCATTTTTAACAATAGAGATGTCACTAACTAGTAAAGACGCAAAGTCCAAAGAATTTTCAGGAACTGTTCAGCAATTCCTCCACTCTTAAAGCTGGGGTCCTCAACCAAGGTGTATTTCGTCCCTCTGGGACATATGGCACAGTCTAGAGAAATGTTTGGTTGTCGTAACTGGGGTGTTGCTACGGGAATCTAGTGACTAGAGACCAGGGATGGTGACGAACATCCTACAATACACAGGACACCTCCCACCACAGAGAGTTATCCATCTCCAAATGTCAGTAGCGCTGAGGTTGACAAACCCTGCCTTAGAGAGAAACCAGGGAGAGGGAAGGGAGAAGTGGGCTATATATCATATTTAACAACAAAAGCATGTAACATCTACATACCATTATTGAATTTACAAAGTGTTTGCTCATACATTCTCTCATTTCACCTTTACAGTTCTCCTGAATGCTGGGTATTATTACCCTGTCTCATTAATGCACTAACAGAAAGCCAAGCACACAAGCTTACTTGAGTGCAGATTTATAAAGAGAGGACCAGGATTTTAACCCAATTTTGCTGTCCCACTTCCTTACCATGTTTCATTAAACCATGGTTATTTATTATGTCATTTCCTCCAGGATGTAGATCAATATTCAATCACTGATTTGGGGGTAGTGTCTAAAGACAGATTTGGTTCATTTCTAAATCTTTCTAATCCCTTTGAACCTAGGATTCAGTGAAACAGGCACACTGCTTGATGCATTTGTTTTGATAAGTGTAGCTTTCTTTTAATTATTTATGATAATACCAAGTGCAGACCAGTCAATCACCCTGGTATATCTTGTCAAAGTAACAATGCCTTGGAGAAGTCTCTAAACCACTGACTTAAGTCTTTGCTGAGAAGTGGAGCAAAACCATGGCGGGGATTCTTGGCGGAAAATCATCTATGACCCCAGCCAATTAGCCAAGCCACGATGCTGAATGCTCGCTCCTGGAACATTCCAGTGACACAAGAGGTTTCTTGTTGTGTGGGACTGTACAACAAAGGCTGACAAAGAGGCAAAGTCACAGCTCCTGTGAGAAAATGGTCCTCCAAATATACCAATGCAAGTCAAACAATCCCTCACTGACAAAAACATGGTGTGCAGTTCCTATCAAGGTCCCTTAGCGCATATGTATAGAGCATAAAACTGAACACATTCACGTTAGGCAGCAGGCCTCACCCATCGTCAGGGCTCAGGAAAGCGTTCCAAGTCTATCCAAAGGCTTCTGCCGAGTACTAATCCTGACAATTAGCTACAACGGGATTGCTGGTAAGATAGATACCATGTGAAGAAGACAACAGTACCCAGTAGACCGAATCCAGTACGTATTCTTAGGTTGGTATGTAGCTAAAAGTAATTTTCCATCAACAGGATTATTTATTACATTATTATGGACTGATTGTCACGATTATTATTGCATTTGGAAGCTGCTTTATGTATTTATCTGGTAGAAATTAAAATAAAGGAGTGCGTATGGAAAATAGTATGGAGGCTCCCCAAAAAATTAAGAATAGAGCTACCATATAATACAGCAATCCCACTTCTGGGAATATATCCAAAGGAAACAAAATCATTATCTTGAAGAGATTGCTATAGTCCCATGTTCGTTGCAGCATTATTCACAGTAGCCAAGACATGGAAACAAACTAAGTGTCTGTCAATGGATGGATGGATAAAGAAAATGTGGGTTCTCTCTCTCTCTCTCTCTCTCTCTCTCTCTCTCTCTCTCTCTCTCTCTCTCTCTCTCCATATATGTATATACATATATATAATACAGAAAGGTGGGGACAAAAAAATGTGCACATGTGGACATTTTATTCAACGCTGCTCAAGCAGTAGTTCGCCATAATCAGAAGTGTCTGGATGCTGATGGTCACCACTTTGAGCACCTCTTGTAATTGCAGAAGTCAAATGTGACTTGTATTCATCTTTTGTTATCGGTATATATTGAGTATTACAATTTTAATACAGTGTTTTTTTCTTTCTTAAAATGTGTATACATTTTTGGCACCCCCTGTATGTATATGAATATTATTCAGTCTTTAAAAGGAAATCCTGCCATTTGAGACAATATGGATGAATCTGGAGGGCATTATACTAAGTGAAATAAGCCAGACAGATAAAAACAAATACTACATGGTATTACTTATATGTGAAACCTAAAAAAAAAATCAAATTCATAGAAACAGGGAATAGAATGGCGGTTTCCAGGGACTGGGAGTGGGGAAAAAGGAGACAGGTTGGTAAAATTGTACAAACTTCCAGTTATATGATGAACAAAGTCCAAGGATCTAATGTGAAATATGGTGACTACAGTTGATAGTACTGAAAAAAAAAAAAAGAATTGAGTGAGAACTGCATGGAATATGTGTGACTCCAGGAATATGTATGAATGTAAACTTTTAAAGCTACCCATTTCTGACCTTGATTCCTGACAGTGATTTTGATACAAGGCCATAAAAAGGGACAAGGTAGAGTAGGCAGAGCCCATGGGAATTGAAAGGCTGGTATGATATTGGGGTCTTCCATCAATTTTCTGTAATAGTGTTTAGGCAGCTTCCCACAGAGATGAAGCCACTCGTTTGCATAGTATAGAAACAGCCTCATCTTTAACAAATGCTATTGATGCCCTGCCCTGCTTCCTCTCGGCCCACTTGGGTTACATACAGCAGCTGATGGAGACATTTCCAGGGAGCTGGCACCCCCCCACCGTCGGTGCCTGCTTCTGCATCTCCTTTCTTCTCTGCCTAAAGACTTTATCTAGCACTCCTTGAATGTGTTCACCTTCTGCAAGCACAAATGCCCCCAGGGGCAATCTCCAACCAAAGTGAAGTCAGTGGATAAATATACCAGCTTTCCACTTTCCTATGGGAAGATCCTAAAGTGTATACCACACAGTATCTCAGTGGGTCCCTAGGAGGATTGAGCCCCACAGCTATAACCTTACACTCAGTGGATGCCTTTTATTTGGCTTGTCCTTCCCTGTCCTGCTTTCCCTACTTCTTCACTTATGCTTTCTGGGATCACTTTCCAGATAAATAAGGGAGCCCAAATCCAAGTCCTTATCTCAGGAGGATTAGTTAGATAGATCAGATAGATAGATAGACAGACAGACAGACAGACAGACAGACAGACAGACAGATAGATGATAGATAGATAGATAGATAGATAGATAGATAGATAGATAGATAGATAGATAGATAGACAGACAATGGAACAATATTCAGTCTTAAAAAAGGAACCAAGACTCCGACCCTCCTTGGCAAGGAGAAAACATGAGTTTGAGAGCAAATCTTGAGATGGAAGAGAGACACTAAAGCAAGGAAGCCATGCCACCTTGAAGGTCTAAGGGTTGGAGAGAGTCTGGTTCCATGTAGATGGATGAGATTGTTTCCAGCTTTCCTCTTGACCAGTGTAGAACATGCCAAGTGTTCATTACCCCCTTTCTAGTTTGTTCTGAGGGAATTACCTCTCCTTATTGTGTACATTCTTGGTGGAAGGGTGATGAGAGATGACTACTTCCCATTTGGGAAGCCAAAAATAAACAATCATCCTTCTCCTATCCACTGTATAGTCAGGAGTAGGGACAGGTTAGTGGCTAAAGGTTAGAAGTCTGACCCTCTCTGAGAACTTAAAAGAAGAAAGAGGGAGAAGGAAATGACTGGAGTCCACTCATTGCTGCAGAGTATGGGGACTCCTGACCAGACCTGTCTTGCCATAAGACAGATGCTGGATTTCCTGATACAAATATCTACAGAGTCCTTATCCAGCTTGCTCCCCAGCCTCTAACAATCCTGACATCCCAAGTATCCTTCCAAAAAATTTCCTTTTGCCTGAATTTAACCAAAGTTGATTTATGTTGTTACAACCTGAAACCTTAATTGTTGTTTGCCATGTGTGACACCATGAGTGTGTGTCTGTGTGTGTATGTGCGCACACGCACACACAAGAGAGGGAGAGAGAGAAAGAAAGAGAGAGAAAGAGAGAGAGAGGAGAGAAGGAGGATGACTGCTGTAAAAGTTCTAAATCTATGAAATATATTTGGAGCCGAGGCAATTTTGCAATGAGATACTCGTTGAATGAGCATAAATCAGGGGGAGGAAGTGTTCTATGTCCCTTTCACCACTTGGAACTATTATTACCTGGGCAGATGAAGGGAATTCACCCCAAAGCCACTAGGAACATTTGGCTCCAACAAAAGCCATTAGATTACAAAATCCTGGTGTAACTAAACAAAGTATCCAGCTGGGGCTCACAGAGTACATGAATGTCCTTCTCCTCACTCTACAAGAGTGACGATGGCATCAGAGCTTGGTGAAAGAACCCAGTGTTATAATCTGCACATGAAACACCTACCCTTGAGGATGTCATTGCCGGTGCACCCTCAGGGAAATAGAACAAGATGCTCTGAAGTCAGGATGTGGCTTAATCATCCCAGTTTGGCTGCTAAAGGAGGGAATAGCTACTTTAGGGACTGCTGTATGAACATGTACAAGCTTCTCTAAACCACCACCCCACAAGCAATTTGGGAAACAGGAGCATAGATAAGACTGACCTTCCTACAATCAAGCAGGGAGAGACTTGGAGCTTCCCAGATCCTTACTGGAATTGAACTCAACAGCTTAGCAAAGGCAGAAGGGTCAATTCCAAAGGCAGAATACTTGAGTAAATTGCCTTGCCCCTCTGAACTTCAGTTTCTTATTCTATAAATTATGTCACTCTCTACCTCATTAGGCCGTTGTGTAGCTTAAAGGAGATAATACGTATGGTTATGTTATTTATATCATGTTATGTTATTATATTACATTGCATTATATTCTGTTATGTTGTTATGTTATGTTATGTATACATATGTGTGTTATTTACTGAACTGTGTGTAAAGCCAGTGATAAATGCCTGGCACATATATTATCAGAGCTTCATCTCAAATACGCAAGGAACTAAATCTTACACTGATTAATGATTTACATATAAGAAGGAAACTATCAGCTCAGAAGGACAGGATTGAAAATGCTATGACTGTGACATGCCATCCCAAGATCACCAGGCTGAGCCAGACGATTGGATGAGCTCTATGGTAAGCTCATCCTCGATGACTGCTCCATTTTCGTGCTTCCCAAAGTGGTGGTCTCATTTGAAGAGGACGCCCCCTCCCACGGAGGCTTGTTCTTCCAATGAAGCTAGGTAAGGAGCTCTATGCCAAACCCACCAAAACGCCGTAAATTCAATCTACAGGAGAAAACTGAAGTCGATATTTATCTGATCACAGAATTCACTAAGAACAAATGCGAAGCAATAAATCTCCAAAAAAATTGATAGACCTAAACTATAGGAATTAAAAAATCAACAACAAACTGAAAAAATTATTTCCAACGTGTGTGTGACAGTTGTTATTCTTAAGGCTTTCTTAAGATTTGGATTACCCTTAAAAGCAGTAAGAAGATAAATGCTGAGATGGGGAAAACACAGCCCAAGGACAGACAGAGAAAGTTCACATAAGAAGAACTATAAATGGCAAATAAAGATGTTTTAAAAAGGTTCAGTCTGCTCACAATCAAAGAAATGAAAATTAAGACAGCAATGTGATTTCATTTGTAATCTATTACATTTGCAAAGATTAAAGAAAACTCACTGTTGGTGACATTTGAGCGGGTTAAGCACTCATACACTGCAGGTGGGAGCATAAATTAGTTCCAATTCCCAAAGGGTAATTCGGCAATATGTATCAAGGATGCTGAAATTATTCATACTTAAGAATTTCATCCTAAGAAAACAATTGGAAATGTGAACAAGTATTTATTTACAAAAATGTTCATTATAAAATTACTTATGGTGACAAACAAATAGATCAACCTGACTATAAAACAACAGGGAAGCGAGTAAGTAGCATATGGTTCATCCATATTGTATGTAAAATGTTAAGAAATCATTAAAGAACATACTGAAATAAACAGGTTTACAAAACAATGTATAATATGATCCCAACTGTGTAAAAATAAACTAATATTTACATGAATCATATCTGCATAGCAAAAGGACTGACATTTTGTACTCCAAAATATTCATTGTGGTTCCCCTGGGAGGTAGGACCTGAAAATTAATAGGACTTCAGATTCTACACTGGTTGGTCGTATCAGCAAGAAATAAGGAGAACCCATGCATGGACCCAATGAGATAGAAACTTGAAGCCTTCAATGCAGGATCTTTTTTTAAGGATACCCTGATACTCATGAGACTGTAACATTTGGGTTACATACATTTAAGAATGAAAAAGGGGATTTGAGAGCAGATACAAAATTTTTAAATTAATAGAAAAAATGCTACACAGCTATATATATCGAGGGTCTTGATAAAACACTGTAGGTAATTTTCTAGAAAAATTACAATGTATAATGACTAAATTGATGCAATAAATATCAGAAAATCTGAATACACTGATCCTGATGGAATGTCTACCCAATGCAATAAGCTAAGAAACAGAAATAAATGTTTAACTAGTGACAAGAAGGAACCAAAATAGGTGTTATTGGTGCGGCCTGGTGGCTCAGGCGATTAGAGCTCCACGCTCCTAACTCCAAAGGCTGCCGGTTCGATTCCTACATGGGCCAGTGGGTTCTCAACCACCAGGCTGCCAGTTCAATTCCTCGAGTCCCGCAAGGGATGGTGGGCTCCGCCCTCTGCAACTAAGATTGAACACGGCACCTTGAGCTGAGCTGCCTCCAAGATGGCTCAGTTGGTTAAAGTGTGGGCTCTCAACCACAAGGTTGCCGGTTCAACTCCCACAAGGGATGGTGGGTTGCGCCCCCTGCAACTAGCAATGGCATCTGGACCTGGAGCTGAGCTGCGCCTTCCACAACTAAGACTGAAAGGACAACAACTTGAAGCTGAACAGCACCCTCCACAACTAAGATTGACACACTGTTCCCCAATAAAGTCCTGTTCCCCTTCCCCAATAAAAATAAAATAGGTGTTATTTGTAAATGTTGCTGTGAATCTGGAAAACGTAAAATAAGTAATAGAAGAATTTTAAAAACTAATAGAATTTTATTAGATAAGAAGTGATAAAATAAATGTACGTCAACCTATAAATTTCTAAGAGATCAGCGATAGACATTTATAAAATTAAATGAAAAATACCCAATTCATAGTAAGTGCCCCATCATCATATTCAGTGCCCAAAGTGTCTTTTGAATGAATCTTTCTGGCCACCAGCAGATATGCAAAACATCAGGGTGACATGCTGTTTCCCCTAATTCTATGACCCAATTCTGGCTATTGTAGGGACTTTACGAGCTACATTGTCACCTGCAGCATGTTGAGGAACATCAGGGCTTTGTCACCACTTCCTATTTGGTTAAACTCAAACTTTTGCTCGTCCCTTTATGGATTTCCATAGTAAAGGAACTTGAATAGCTACACTTGGAAATCAGTCATTGCTTTAGTTAGAAATTACGTACCTGAGTGACAGTTCTCGAAGACATAGGAATTGGCCATGCCAGACTCTCCCACCTTTGAAAATCCAATGTCCTGTTCTAGGAGAATGACAAGGCAATGACAAGACAGCCCCAATCCATTCTTCTACCTGTGGCTGCAAATTGTCTTTTGACATTCTTTTATAGGGTACATTATAAACTCAGAGATATTATAACATGTGAGGCAAGGGATCATGCATTTTAGAACTAAGGAACGGGGATTATCCTAGAAATTTAAAGAGCGTGACAAACTTATTCATGAGCCCATGAATGAAAGAAAGGCTGGTTACCTCTACCAAATCTGGTTATATCTACCAAAACAATGATGGAGATAGTTTGTGATAAAGAGAATGGTGATAATATGCTGGTGGTATGAAGGGAATGGATGGCAAAGAGTGGAGATGGAGACAGGAATGGAAATGGAAGACAGCGGGTGTTGGGATGGAGATGGGGATGAAGAGAAAAGGAAAGCTAAGGGCACATCACCACTCATAGGGTAAAATGTCCTCGTGAAAGCCTGAAAAGAAGAAAACTCACTCCAGGTTTCTTTCCTCCTGGTTAAGGTATCTTCGCATGTCCAAAGAAATGTGTGAATTTCCAGTGTTTTCTGCCTAATCTTTAGAACAACATTCCCAATCAGAGACTCCCATTATCCTAGGTGACCTAAGAATGCCTTCTGTTTGATCTTCCTGATAAAACTTCTGAACCAATTCCAGTTCTGGTAAGCAGATCGGTCTTGTGACTTGCTTTACCCTCAGCCTCAGTTACCACCCCTCAGCGGGGAACATATAAGTGAGTGCATATTAAGTCATATCACCTGCAGAGAACTAAATAGGAGAAAAATTAAAAGCCCTGGTAGATTTTACATGCAGGCTATGGGGAGGAAAGGTGTAGAGGAACCTTCATTCAACATTTAATATATGCAGGTCCTGTCCTCTGTGCTTTGTGTATTTTTTCTCATTCAATTCATCCTACAACCCCACACAATAAGATACTAATACTTCCATTTTACAGATGGGGAAATTGGGGCCATAGCCTCTCTTACTCAAGTACACATCCCATGGAGGCAGGGACCATGACTATTTTGCATACCAATCTATCTCCAGGGTCTAGCACATAGCTGGTGTATAATAGGTACTCAATGACTACTAAACTGATTATTTCCAACTAAAGATACCAGCTGGCAAATGGCCATTCCACCCAAGTCTGCCTCTTTCCTATGCAATTGTTCCAATATACTGTTGAGGGTTGGTAGAGTTCCTTGGGTTTGCAAAAGAAATTTTTAAATCAAACCAAAACTTTTCCAGGTCCCTGTTCCATCTAGAAGTGTCCTGGGATGTGTTGAGGGGAAAGGCACATGGGGAAGATGAAACTGAAAAGCAGGAGTAGCTCCAGACATGATGTGGTCCCCAGAAATATCCCCTGTGGGCTTCATTACACATTTGAGCAAACATTACCTTCACTCACGGCTAAATTTCCTGTTTGCTTGGCTGATCAATTCCTCATCAAATTTTAATGCAGGGTTCAAACCGTCTGTGGTGTTTTAATTAGGCCTAAGATTGCAAAGTGTCTGAGGCAGGGCTGAGCCTCATCCAAATCCCCGCTGCCCGCTGGGGTGTTGCCAGGAGAGGTAGGGGTGGGGGCTAAGCAGAGTCTGCTGGGCCAGTGCCAGGGCTGGGCAGACCCTGTTCCTAGGTGTACTGTGCTCTCTAGTGGTGGATAGAAAGGGCTGTGTAGATCCAGGGCCTTAGAGCCCTCTTCTCATTCCCTCTAGCCATTGAGAATCTACCAGCCGCTTTGCCTCTCTAGCTTTCTTCCTTCCTTCCTTGCCTTCCTCTCTCTTCCCTTTCTACAAAACTGTCCTGGTGGCTTGACGGAGCAGGCAAACAAACACTGACCAACACAAGTTTTGTGCCTGGCATTGTACGAGGAGGTTGGAAGAGAGAGAATAATAAGACACAGGACCTGCCCTCAAGTCGCTCATAATGTTGAAGATGGATATACATACAATTCAACATGGTGGGCAGTGTGGCTGACACATCTAAGTGCCACTGGACCCGGCAGACATGGTGGCAGCCCCAGTTCCCGGCTCATTAGAAGGTCGAGCAAGCCTTCATCAAAAGTCAAAGTGGTTCTTTTCAGAGCCAGCTAGTAGGGACATAAGGATATTGATGGATATTGATCAAAATGGCTCAGTGGATAGAGCTCTGATGCTCGATGTCCAAGACCCCCCACTACCCTGGCTACTTCCCCATGTTGACCCTTTCCTCAACACTGAGCCTCAGGAAGGCTTCCTCTAAGCTTTGTTTCTGTCCCTGACAAAATAGATCAGGGTGTCAGAAACTAAGCACCTGGAAACTCTTCCCTTTGGGAGGCCTCCATCCTCGTCCAGCCTGAGTCACTTGAAATTGTAGCTTATTTGCACTTCAGGATACCAGTACCTGTTAGTATAGTCAAGGCTCTGGGAAGTCCCGCAGAGAAGGAACCCAGGTCACTTTGTTTAACCCCATGTTCTCCAAGCTCATTTGCACACAGAACATTTGTTTCCTTGAAACACTAGTTAACATCTCCCTTCATCACTAATACTTTCTGAATCTAGGCTTTGCACAATAAAACCTGTGACGGGTCAGAACTAGCGACACTTTGCAAAGGATAGGACAAGGTACGTCACAAAGCACCCAGCATTATAGCCCTGTATGTCTAAGTGAATGAAGCCATTGCTTATTTAGCACCCAGATGCCTTCAGTCCTGACAGCAAAGACACAACTTGATAAAAGACAACTCTGGTGGGGACCAGGTAGGGAAGGCTGTCCCCCTGAGCTAGGTCAACAAAAAGCAGTGAAAACAGAAGTAGTGAGAAGACATTGAGACCTATCGGAAGGTGCAGCACCAATCTATGTTTTTAAGGTATTTACTAATAACTGAAAATAATTAGCTAATTGCAGTAGTTTCTAAACTTGGCTGAGCGCCAGAACCACCTGGGGCGTTTGTTAATCGTGCCGATTCCTGGGTTTCACCCCTCAGTACTCTGAGTCCATAGAACAGAGGTTGTGCTGACGCTGATTTGCTAGAGTTCACCATTTTCCTCACCTGCGTTCTGTGAAACACCAGTTCCACAAGATGCAAACACATCTTACACAAAAAGGTGTCCGTATTAATAAGGCTGTGTTGAGCTGACAGTGTGTGTCAGCCACCTTGCTAAGATAGATATAGATAGATGATAGATGATAGACAGATAGGTGTTGATATTGATGCCTACTGATCAAAATGGAGCAATGAATAGACCACTACCCTTCTCTAGACAGATTAGATAGAAGATAGATAGACAGACAGACAGACAGATAGATAATCTCACTTGATCCTCATACAGTTCAATGAGATTACCTCCCACTTTCTGGACAAGGAAACTAGGCATAGGGAGATTGATAACTTGCCCATAGTCACACAGTTAATAATGGGGCCCCATCTCGACAGGCCAAAGGTGATAGCCGGTTGATGGCTGATGGGATAGTGGTGTCATTCACTGAGACGGGAAATAGGACATGGAGCTATTATGGAGCTGAGGGAGAGGAGATGGTGCATTCAATTTCAGACACGCTTCATTTGAGGTGCCGTCAGATAGAAATGTCCAATGTACGGGTACAAGGACCATAGAGGACACCTGGGCAGCAGTTTAAGAACTGAGAGTTAACGATGTATAGGTGGTAGTTGAGGCCATTCTGGGCCTGCTTCCTCTTCTCTAAAATGGGAGTTAACAGTTACCTTCAATATGCCTTATATAGGTCCCTCAATAAGTTAAAACTACAGCTACCATATGACCCAGCAATTCCACTCCGAGGCATATACCCCCAAAGAATTGAAAACAGATGTCCAAACCAAAATCTGTGCACAAATGTTCATGGGAGCTCTATTCATAATAGCCAAAGGTAAAAGCAATCCAAATGTCAAACACTGCCGAATGGATAAACCAAATGTGGAATATGCATACAATGGCATATTTTTCAGCCATAAAAAGGAGTAAAGTACTGATACATGCTGTAACGTGGGTCAGTGGATGACACATGTTGTTGAACCTTGAAAACATCAATGTAAATGAAAAAGCTAGACACAAAAAGACCACAGTATATGATTCCACTTATATGAAATGTTCAGAATAGGTAAATCCATTGAGACAGAAAGCAGATTGGTGGTTTCCAGAGTGGAGAGGTTAGGGGAATGGGGAATGACCACTTAATCAGTACAGGCTTTCCTTTGGAGGAGATCAAAAGTTCTGGACCTAGACAGCAGTGGTGGTTATATAACATTATGAATGTACTTAATGCCGCGTATTGTACACTTTTTAAAAGGGTTCAAATGATAATTTTTATGTGATAAATATTATACAATAAAACATATGCTTTATACAGAAGTTACCAGATCAAATGTAAACTGCAAAAGGCACATGGTGGTGGTGGGTGGGTGGAGGGGGGTGGAGTAGGGTCAGGACTAGGTATAGAGCTTTGAGTGACGAGGGCTAAGAAAACTTGGTGTCACCCTTCACAAAACACAAGCAGGTTCTGAAATAAAAAAGGCAACTGCATAATTTCTGGTTTGTGTAAAACTCATAGGTGTGCATGAGATGTGGGGAAAGGAAGATTCATACCAACTTGACTCAATAAATTTGCCCTAGACAGAGGACAGTCCACTTAAAGCAAGTGACCATGTGTCACCGAATTGATTTCTTGTCCCTCCTGGGAGATGGCTCCTGCAAAGCTTGGGTTGCTCAAGCCAGAAACTAGAGCCCATTCCTTGTCAGCTCCCTCCTTCTCACTGCTACTCCCAATCCATCAGCAAGTTCTGTCAATTCCCTCTCCACAATCTATTTCCAATCTGTCCACCGCTTGCCTTCTCCATGGCCACCATGCTCGGTCCAGCCACTGTCCTCTCCTGCCTGGTATGCAGAGCACCCTCCGTCTCCCTGCTCCACTCTTGTATCCACCATCGATGACCCATTCTCTATGCACAGTAGCCAGAGGGGACTTGTCCTCCAAAAGGCAAATCGTGTCAGACAAGTGGCATGCTCACGCACATGGATACCTTCTTCTCCAGTAACTGCTCCTTTGGGTCCAGGCTTGGCCTCTCTCGGATCCCATCCTCTGGGATGTTCTCAATACCTACCCTTGGCCAACTGGTTGGGATTTGTATTAATTGTCTAGGATCGCTATAACAAATTACCAGGCATGGGGTGGCTTAGGCAACAGAAATTTCTTTTCTCACAGTTCTAGAGGCTGGAAGTCCAAGGTGAAGGGGTCAGCAGAATCGGTTTCTTCTGCGATCTCTCTCTGGCGTTTGTAGGTGGCCGTCTTCCCCCCTGCATCTTCACATGCTCTTCCCTCGTGTCTGTGTTCTAACCTCTTCCTATAAGGACACTGTCACATTGAATGAGGAACTCCCCTAATGACCTCATGTCACCTTAATCACCTCCTGAAAGAGCCTATCTTCCAATACCGTCCCACGCAAAAATACTGGAGGTGAGGACCTCAACATATGAATTTGGAGAGACGCAAGTTAGCCCAGACACGTCTGCAGTGTACAAGTTGTGAGAACAAGCAGTTCCGTCACCGTCTCAGAGCCGAGGCTGCGCTTTCCCTACACATGGCTGCCACCACCCATCCAGGCGGTAAGCATCAGAGGAGTTTCATGCAAAGCCCACAGTCCCGTGCCCAGAATCAGCACTTCTCCTCTGGGACTTTCCTTCGTGACCTTTGGGGCTGGAGGTTCCCTTGTGATCAGGCATTTGGATGAGCCAGCGCCACAGACCACATGGCCAGCCGCAAAGGGTTAAGGCCGCGAGCAGACTTATTGACTGGTGCTTCTTGGCGGGCCCAGGGAAGCGTGACTGATTGGAAGCCTGTTCCGAGGAGGAGTCCGCTTTGTGGGCCCAAAATAAATAAGGGCCTGTCAATAACTCAGATCCCTGCCATCGACAAAAGTCTGCAGTCTCAATAGGCAATTAACACTTTACAGGGGCCATTACCCAGCGGCCTCCCCGCGTTTTACGGCACATTTTCTGCCATCGGCTCTGGTATTGAAGCTTCTAAATAAAAACATAAAATTGAGCTAGAACAGGCCAGCACTTTGCCTGGCTGCAGTCGCAGTGTCCACACACAGCAAATATCATATTTCTTCTCTCCTGCTTGTGCTGTAACTGCCCCGCCTCCCCAGGCCCGCACACATACGTGTGCCCACACACGTGCATGCAGGCCATCGCCTAAGTGTGTCTGGGGAGGCACCAGAGCACGCTTACTGGAGGAGGGGGTTGTTGGCAGTGAGACTGCCTGTGTTTAAACCTGAGTCCAACGCATGAGTTGGGTGATCTTGCACAAAATCTTAAGCCTCAGTTACTTTCTCTGTACAATGGGTATAAAAATAGAACCTGCTTTACAGGGCTGTAGTGAAGATTTGATGCTTTTCACACAAAGCCGGGCACATAGTAAGGCCTTGACATTAAAGGAATCAATAGGGTTGTTGTCCTTATCATCGACAGAAGAATAGGGATCATCTTAATGCCCAAACCAACTGGGCCTCTGCAACTTTCTTTCAGTTTCCATTACAACCAGTGTCCTGCCTGAGCGAGGCCTGTGCTCACTCGAGCCAGCTGAATGGAACCCGCCTCCGCCATATACCTCCTTGGGCTGAATCACACCTGGGAACCTGGATTCTGAAGTTCCACCCCAAGGATGGTGTCTTTTGATCATCAGGAGTTAAAGCCACCGCTGTAAATCCACGGGCACAGAATCAAAGCAACAATCAGGAACTCTGTGGTCCCAGTTTGTGGGAACTTCATTGTAAACACAGGTCTCAGAACGCTGTGAAGCTGCAGGACTGGCCAGAAACATTGCCTTCCAGGAGGACACTGCCAGTGGGATCAACGCCCCAGAGAGGACACTGGCAACCCCCCCTGGGAGTACCCTGGGCTCAGAAGCATAAGGTCACTCCCAACCCAAAGCCTGAGGCAAGAAATACCAGCATTTGATGCCAAGGAGATCACAGAGCCAGAGGGCATTGTCATCCAGGCCAGAGCTCTCACACTGTATCCGTGGAATCCCAGGGGCTGGGCAGTGGGAGCGGCGCCCACCCAAAGTTCAGGGGCTACCCCCAAAGTTAAGAAGGCAGGCGGGAGTAATCTGAGAGGACGGAGGGCCTCTACCCCACCGTGATGTCCGCTGCTCCACTTCTGTCTGTCAGGCCTCCTGGACATGTCCCAGAATCTCATGCATAGAAAGGGATCTGATGTTAAAGCCAAGTATTCAAAGCAATGGTCTATCCCACGGCACCGATGGGACACGGAGGCTGCCGTAGGTTGGGTTCCCCCAGAAGCAGGGCTTGAGCTAAGGATGTCCCTGGAAGGCGGTTGTTCAAAAGGTGCTCTGAGAAAACCCTGTAAGGGCTTCGGGAGAACAGGATAGAAGAGGAATGAACAAAGTTACCATTTCTGGCAAAGTCGCAGCCTCGGCCTCAGCCTGACCCTGCAGGGAGCTCTGGGGTATAAATGATCCCTCAGATTGCATCCAGCGTGGGGCAGAGGACCTGGGCACTGGTACTCCCACACCATTCAGTCACTCGCTATGGGCCACAGTGGGGGCAGGGGACATACATCCCCCAGGCACTTCTGGCTGTGGGAGGGAACCCCACCCGAGGCCCATCAGCACCCCTGCCCAAGGGCAAGCCTCTGCAGAAGGTCACAGGTGAGCAGTCAGCAGCTAAGCCCTCAGAAACACACAGAGTTGTTGAAAGGAGCCCATCAGAATCCGGTGACACTGCTGAGCTTTACCTGAGCCCTGTGACCTTAGAAAACAGTGAAGGTTAAGAAATCTCCCCACTCTTTTGTGTTCCAGGAGGCAGAATATTGCAAAGACCCATCCGTCCACATATGACTTAGAGAAAACATGCAGATGCCTCCCTGATTTTACCTTTACCTGGCCAGACACAGACCTTCCACGTTCCCATTCTTTGCCTCCTAGGCAATCAGCTGAACAAAGTCTCTCGTTACTTAACAAATCCAAATTTGTTTTGTATTGAACACGGGACAGCACACAGCAGGGCCCACTGCTGAGGCCATACAGAGAGTGGCAGGGCCGGAGCTCAGGCCTCCACTCCCAGATTTGTCACCTCCCCTAGGACTGGAACCCTCTCTGCTCTCACCCCTATAGCTTTATCTATGGGATCCTTCCCTTCCTACGCCCTTTTTCTCTCCTCAAAACCCTGCCCATCCTTCCAAGAATGTCTTCCCAATGTCTTCCCAGTACATCTGGACCCAGTCCGCACTTGTGTTTATTGAATGAAGTTTCTCACTTGACTAATTCACTTGGATATGAAATGAGCCCTAGGCTGTGTCCAAAATTCCAGAAGCAGCTTCGTATGTATCCAGTGGGTGAGCAATGCCAGATCATCTCATAAAAACACATATGGTCCGTTCAAGCACAGTAGTCGTCCCTCCCCGACCCCACCATCCATGGTTTCACTTTCCGCGGTTTCAGTTATCCACGGTCAACCACAGTCTGAAAATATTAAACGGAAAAATTCCAGAAATCAACAATTCATACATTTTAAATTTTGCCCTGTTCTGAGTAGCATGATGACATGTGCTATCCCGCTCTGGCCCATCCCAGGGTACCAATCATCCCTTTGTCCATAACACCCACATTCTACATGCTACCTGCCCATTAGCCACTGAGTAGCCTTCTCAGTTACAACATAGACTATCATGGTATCGCAGTGCTTGTGTTCAAGTAACCCTTACTTTACTGAATAACAGCCGCAAAGCACAAGAATAGTGATGCTGGAATTTGAATATGCCACAGAGACACTGTAAAAGTGCTAGCTTTAAAATGTATAGGAAAAAACAGTGTATGGAGGGTTCAGTATGCATGGTTTCAGGCACCCACTGCGGGACCTTGGAAGGTACCTCCTATGGAACAGGGGGGAACTACTGTACATGGGGTTGCTTGATAAGGCAGACATTTAATTCTTTCACAAGAGCAGCTGCTGACTGATCTCTGCCAAAGTGGACAGCAAGACACTGCCTTCTTAGCTCTGTGAAGAGTTGGGGAATTCTCTTGGTTATGCAAATTAGGTGGGAGGAGACGTTTGTGAGAGGAAATATGTAACAAGGACTTTCCTGGCCTCACGCTGGGTACTTCCCCCAATGCTGCTAGGAATGTTTTAATGTCTTAGTAAGAAGTGAGTCAGTCCTTCAAGGAGCCAAGAATCCTGAGAAGGAAGGGACTGAAATCCTGAACCTGAGCCCAGGAATGAGGTGCAACGTTATTAAAACGTTTTTGAAGTGATTGGATGGTCTGCTCGTTTGCAGAACAAAAGGGCAATAAAGGGTTCCAAGAGAAGATTCACAAGCAGGGAGAGGGTGCCTGAATTGGCAGCCCATGTTCACCCCCAGGCTAGAAACTCCTGAGCCCAGATACCCTGACACAGCTTCAGGACCAGTGATAGAGCATATGATTGTGAAACTGGATGACCAATGCACTCCCCAACTTCAGGTACCTGCCTGCACTCGGAGCTTTTGCATGGAAAACACAAAAATGGTAGCTGATTCATTTCTGCCCTCTAAATCTTGCCTGAAGATGTCTTTTGTGATCCACCCTAATTAAAAAATATATATAACAATAGTTTAGGGGTTACCAGAGGGGGAGAGGATAAGGGGGCTCTAGAAGAAGGTAAATGGGGTCTAATATATGGTGATGGAAAGAGAACTGACTCTGGGTAGTGAACACACAATGTGAGATATAGATAATGTATTACGGAATTGTACACCTGAAATCTATGTAACTTTACTAACAATTGTCACTCCAATAAACTTTAATTTAAAAAAAAAAAAAATACATACATATATATATATATATATATATATATACATACATACATATAAATGGGAATTATAGAAAATGCAGTTCAACTTAACTAAGCTGACACATTGTAAAACCCAGACAACTCACAAAGAAACGTAGCTAACACCCTGATCAAACTATGCCTGAAGGCTGACATCTCTGAACTACTCAGTTACATGAGCCAATAAGTTTTCTTTGTCATTTAAGCTAGGGTAAATTGGCTTTTTTTTAATTTGCAAAGCAAAAATATTGTAGTTGTTACAGTGAGGAGGTGATATCTGGGTCCAGCACTGGGCCAGGAAGGCAAATGGGGAATCTAAATATCCCACAGAAAGAAAAGCAGCACAGAATGAGACAATATTCTTATTGCACTAAGCAAAGCTAAAAAATCTTGTCCTGGAGCAGCTTACAGGAAACTTGTAGTCCTGATGTTAACCGTTCCAGTCCACAGAGCTCATCCAAACGCTGGAAAAAACGAGAAAAGACTATCCGATCCACTCCTGAGGCACATAGCCAGTCACACCCCCATGGCATTTCTCTGTGGTTGCTAAACTTCCCCCAATGCTCCTCGGAATGTTTTAATGTCTTAGTAAGAAGTTATTATGTAACTTTTCACATGAGGTCTTTTCACTCTCATCATTGAATGTGACTCGGTGGCTGCCAATGGCTCTTATCAAGAATAGACCTTGACAGCTTTCCTGGGCGCACAATCACACAGGGGCTCTGCTACTAAGATGGGTGGGGAGAGTGGTGTGGCAAATGGGCATCCACAGTGACTGCCAAAACTATTTTGCTACTTCTGATTCTTTACTCAACAAAGAGACACGCCTTGAGACTTACGAATGATACCACAAGAATCCCTTTCTGTCATAATGACCATAATTTAAATGTCAAATAAAAGTCTTTTTTAAGACTATAAAAAAAAAAGAATAGACCTTGATAAATACTTAGAAACATTAAGGAGTAATGATTTAAAAAACAGTCTTTAAAGAAAGTTAAATCTGCATTCAAATCCTGGTTCTACCCCTATTGACTATACTATATGGAACCAAGTTACTTAATCCATCTAAGCCTCAGTTTCCTCATCTGTAAAGTACATATGTTAACTCTCATGCAACAGAGTTACTAAGAGAATTAAATAAGGTAATGCACAAAAGCTTGCATAGTGCTGGCACTTAATAAATTGTCCCTCAGTAAGTTGCTGTAATGACTATTCTGTCTACTGCTATTTTAAATGTTCTAGTTTTACTACCATATATAGAAGAAAAATGACTTCATTACAAATGATTAGGAAAATATAAGACAGTATGAACTCTAAGCGGTGTTAAAAAAAACATGATATCAACCTACATGTTCATCTTTTGGAAACATCTCTAAGACATTGAGGGAAGAAAGGAGCCAATTGCAGAACAGAGAATAGTAAGCTTATGTTTGTATAAAACTGCATGACTGGACATAAGAACTTTGAGAGGGCGGAGTTACAAGATAGAAATATCCAAGGTCCCTAAGTCACTCTTCAAGTAGAACCACTAAGGAGAGTCATCTGAGCCACATCAGACCATGATATGACTAATAGATAAGCTTTCACTTTGTAAAATCACTGAGATTTGGGATTTTGTTACCACAGCATGACTCAGCCTATGCTGACTAGTACATTATCTCGATGGACCTCTCTCAGCCAGTTTCCTCGGCCTCCTTTCTCACCTAAACACTTACCTTACAGGGTTATTATGAAGGTTAAATAAGATAACACACCAAAAATGGGGAATATAAGGCTAGGCACATGCTCAAGAAAGTGTAGCTGGTTTTAGTTTTTTTTAGCAGACAAATTAACCGAGGTCCCACTATCTTAACACAACCACAATGAATGTTTTGATATCAGTACTTCGCAGATTTTTCCTGGGCATATTTTTACATCAACATAAAAAAATTATTGCCACAATTTCATATGTTGCTTTGTTTTTCCATTTGGTATTCTATAATCAGTGTTGTTTTCATGTGTCTGTATCGTCTTCCTGGCCATTGCGATCACTTATTGCAGGCATTCCATTGGAACGCTATAGAATTTAAGAACATATCACGCTTCTGGATTTAGGGCTTCCAGCATCCTTTTTTTAATCCATTGATTTGCCTATTAATAGCAAAATAAGAAAATTGGGCCTTTCCAAAAGTTACCAAGGACGCTCTGGCAGTAAGCAAATCAGGTGCCATTTCATCAGTCAATTTAAATCTAATGTCAGATTCTTTTAACAGCCTAATGCTTCTCCAGGAACTGGCCTGTCCCTCGTGAAGCCTGCATGGCATATTTCCAGAAGGTGAAATATGCCCTAACTGCTTTGCTTGCAATATAACTTGGCTTCTGTCAAACTCCAGTTATTCTTCCATGTTAATAAGCACCATGTGTGGGAAGGTGGGAACCAAAGGTCATATCCACGTGTGTGTATGTGTGTGTGTGTGTGTGTGTGTGTGTGTGTGTGTGTGTGTCCTATTGGTTCTGTTTCTCTGGAAAATGCTGACTATTCCACTAAGTTTCTTCTTTTCTATGGTCTTTTCTTATGACCTAAGGTACAGTGGGTCAGAGTGAGGGTTAGAACGCAGAAGTGTTCACCGTCAACCCGATAGCAGGCTGGGAACTACAGGGAGAAGGTATCCAAAGAAAATTCACATTGTTGCAGTGGCCAAAGAACTCTTTAAAATAACAATATCATAGGAAACATCTGAAATTATTTATATTATACTCTGCGTATTTCTGTTACGTCCCTGTTCTGTTACGTCCCTGTTCTGTTACGTTCTGTTATGTCTGTTATGTCCCTGACCCCTGGGGCTTTCCAAACAGATAAAAAATCATCGCCATTTGCAGATTTGACAAGAGCAAAAGACTTAGGTGTTACGGTAGACGGAATGATGGTCTTCCAAAAAATGGCCATGTTTTAATTCTCAAAACCTGTGAATATGTTACGTTACATGGGAAGGGAGAATTAAAGTTGCAGATGGAATAAAAGTTGCTAACCAGCTGACCTTACAATAAGATTAGCCTGGATTATCCAGATGGGCTCCATGTAATCACAAGGATCCTTAAACGCAGAAGAGGAAGGCAGAAGAGTTAGAACCAGAGAAGCAACACCATAAGAAATACTTGACTGGCCATCCACATTGGCTTTGAAGATGGGAGGGGGCCGGAGTCAAGGAATGTGGGCAGCCTCTAGAAGCTGGAAAAGACACAGAACTAGATTTTCCCCCAGAACTTCCAGAAGGAATGCTACCCTGTCAATACCTTGCTTTTAATCCCATAAGGCCCATTTCCGACTTCCAGAAATGTAAGGTAATAAATCTATGCTGTTTTCAGCAACTCAGTGTGTGGTGCTTTATTACAGCAGCAATCGGAAACTAGTCAACGTTTTGATACCTGGAAGTGGGATGCTGCTATAACAAATACCTAAAAAGGTAGAAGTGTCTTTTGCAAGACAAGAATACAGAGTCTGAGGGCACCAAGGTGCACAGGGTAAGAGAGAAGAAAGCAGCACAGATCCCAGTCTGAGAGAATGGAAGGCCACAGGTAGAGCTGGTTTGGAGCTAATCACACTTCCCTGGTAGTCATCCTGGAAGAAGCTGCCCAAGAGCTGGGCACATAGGTCGCACTCTCTGGCTTCAGGGTTTGCTGCTTCTGTGCATAGCAAGACAATTCTGGCTCTGTTTACCCTTTAAATATAACCTGGGAGGCATAGGGTAGCCTCAGTTGGCAGTCAGGAAAGGGTTAACCTCCTCTCTGGTTAATGCAAGTGTCCTCCCATCTCTCTATGGGGCAGAAATCAATGAAAGCTGTTTCCATCCAAGTAAAAATAAATCTTAATCACCTTTGTAAAGGAGAAGATAAACAGGCAGCGTTCTAAAAATGAACTCCCCTATTTAACAACTGTTTAGTGCTATTCCTTGAACGATACGAAAGATGACAGACATCACATTCAGGTTATAGGGTGGGCATCATCAGCTGTTGGTTAGGGAGCCCTTGAAAGGGGGAAGGAAAGCAAATGAAGATCTATAGATTCAAAAAAGTCTGTGGAGAGAGCTTTTGGAATGTGAAAGGCATATAAGAATGAGCAAGCCAGCAACACATTTGTAACATGGGGTGGGGACTGACATCATAAAGGATATCTAGGTACCCCCCCCCCATTTCTCTTGGTGCTTCCATCATCATGCCCTATGCTGGATGGATTCTGTTACTGACCTGGGAGGCCATGTGAAACCATGAAAACTCATCAGCTCACTTGCCTTCTACTGTCTCCCACTTTCACACCTTCCATGCTTTCCCTAAAACCTTTATAGCACGGCTTCCAACTTGTCTCCCCTCTACTACTGAAAATGCCTGCATGAGGGCTCTCAATGGCTTCATTTTCTGTGATAGATTGAATTGTTGTTGGAATTATTTACTCCTTCATTACCTGTAAATAGAGTATACATTTCCATCTCGTCGACTTGGACTTGGCCATCTGACATGCTTTGGCCAGCAGCAAGTGAGTAGATGTGGCATACTAGTATGCTGTGTCCATGCAGAAGTTAAGATATGTTGCAAGTTTCTACCTGATTTTGAATTTCTCTTCTGTCATGAGAAGAGCAGATCCTAGATTGGAATGACCTCTACATAAGTCCCAAAACGAAAGTCATATTGAGCAGAGGTGCAGCTAAACTGCAGCTGCTCAAGTGTAACATAAGAAATAAATTTTTGTTGTTTGATAAGGTACTAATATTTGAGGGGCTGTTTGTTACCACGGCCTTATTATCAAGAGCTGACTATTACACAGTCCACTTCAATGGCTTCTCCTCAACTTTTATCCTGCTTAGTCCCCGCAAGAACTTTTCCCAAAGGATGTCTTCTGAGCCATAGCTATTAAAGAAGCTTAATAGGGATATGGTAAAAATGAATTTAGGGATTTCTGCACAACCACTCTTGGAGATTTACAATGCCTATCAGCATATTAAAGGCTCTGAGATGTCCTATGGTGTATGGCAGTGGTTAAAGGCATGAGCTCTGGGGTCATATTGCCTGGATTTGAATCCTGGATCTATCAGTACTTATTCGATGAATGACTTTGGGCAGGTCATTTCATCTACTTGAGCCCCAGTTTTCTTATGTGAAAAGTGAAGATAGTAAGTACCTTCACAGAGTTATTGTGAAAATTAAATGAAAAAATGCAAATGAAGTACTAACGGACTGCTGTCAGGTTACCGAATGATGGATCTACCCTTCTTTTCCAAACTCATAAAAGTGGCATATAAAATGTTTTCAAGCCGTAAAAGTATATGTATAATCATGCTCAGAAATAAAATTCAAATCTCTTTGGACTAGGAATGGAATGAAATTCCACCATCCTGAGTGGAGGCTGAGGCTGAAGTTTCACCAGGCACTGGAGCTAGAATCAGGCAGTAAGGATGAGGAGTTCAGTTCCCACAGAAGAATGGGAGCTGAGCATGTTTTCACACATGGCAGGGGGAAAGAGATGGTCTCCCAAGTGAGATCAGAGGCTGTGACGGTGCTTCCACCTACCCTGAGAACAGAGGTTATAGTTTTCCATCATTTACCTAAGAATTTCTGTCACGTCTGAACTACAGATCCATGGTGGAAGGTAAAAGAACAGGTGAATATCCAGGAACCTGGCATATATTTTCTCTGAGTCAGGTGCTGAAGCTGTTCTAACCCCAAGGAGTGAGAGCTCTGAGCTGTGAACGTAAGACCAGTTTCTGAGTTGTGAACCGTTGAGCCCAGGTAGAGACGACCACGGCCCCTGGTAAGTACAGGTAAAGCAGGAGAGGAGCTCACCATCAAGATGAACGCTCAAAAATAATTACAAATCACATTAGAAACATCAACATCTTGCTAGAGATCCAATGAATGAAACAATGGGAGAATTCATATCTGAAGAAATAGAAATAATAAAAGCATTAAAAATGTGTAAAATTTTAAAATATATATAAACCGAAATAACATCCATAAAACAAGAGCAGGAGATAAGCAACAAAAACAGGCAGTTTACAAATCAGAATAAAAAAAAAATGAATCAGTAATTTTGGAATTAAAAAATTGAAATAACATGCCTGTCACATAGCTACCATTCAATATATCTTATTTTAATAATGCTAAAGAAAACTGTTTCACTTTGTTGAAACTAATATTCCCCAAATTTACTTGAAGAAGGAATTGAATGAAGCCAGGGCTTTGGGGAACACTCTCAGAGAACCACTGAGATACGGTCTATATGATATTACGCTCTATGGTTTTATTACACGATATGGTATTAACCACTCTTTCTTCTTGACATCTGTGTCCATCAGGCTTCAGCCAGAGAAGCAGAATCAGAAAGAGATATATATGAAGAGATCTATTGTAAGAAATTTTAGCTTACACGATTGTGGGAGGTGGCGGGGCAACTTTAAAATTCATAGGGCAGGTTATCAGAAAGGGAAGGGCTAGAACTTTGGGGCACAGACTACCCATTAACAAATTTGTTTTCCTTCAGGAAAGTCTCAACTCTGCTCTTAAAGACTTTCACATGATTAAATCAGTCCAATCAATGTTATCTAGGATGATCTCTCCTGCTTTAAGTCAACTGATTATGAAGTTTCGTCATATCTACAAAATACTTTCACCACAACACCTAAATGAGTGCTTGATTAAATAACTGAATACTATAACCTAGCCAAGCTTTCACATCTAAAAAACTGTCACAACATATTTGTCTTCTATTATACTCCACAATCCTTGTTCCCCTCCTCTCTGACATTTTCCAAGGATCCATTCCCTCTCCATTTCCTTGAATGTGGCATATCCCATAAGCCCACAGTCATCTTCTCCCTCTCTCCACACTACATCCAACCTTTATCATTTTTATCATTCTTTATCAATTTTTATCACTTTTGTGCATAACACGCCTAAGCAGTAGCTCTAGCGATGACATCTTTTTCGAACTCCAGCTTTATGTTTTCAATTTCTTGCTAGATATCTGGAGAAAGTTGTTGTGAACTTTTTTGGGCTTCAAGTTTCCTATTCTGTAAAATTGGGTTGTCGCTAGGGTCAAAAGATGATCTATGTAAAAGGTTTTGCATAAAGCCTGGCATATAGCCAATGTTCAATAAATGTGAATGACCATAATTATCACTAATCTTCTGAAAAGAGTAAAACACATGGAACAAGACAAGACTTCATAGCCTGATGGGTCTCCACTGAAGATCTTCTCTGGGTTAACGATGAAATACATGTCCATACCTGAACAAGAAGTCCCACTAGCTGGGACGACTCCGTAAGAGATTTGGATGACCTGGATATACAGTTCATTCAAGTGCATCGTGGAAAAGCAGAATTAGACTGCGTGAGTCTGTTTTCCATAGAAACTAACTCTCACGTGTTACTATTTCTCCTGTTTTACAATCTGGGCTGATTACGGATGTACCAGTTTACTGGACTCTTACGCTGCAAACAAAACACAAATTGTAAACTTCTACACAAAGCAAATACAAATAATGTACGCACTTATACAGAATTTAAGTCAGGTTTAAAAGAAACCTCAATGAAGAAAAACGTACCCGCTTCCTGTTGTAGACCTTAACGAGACTTTTATGAGACCATAAAGAAGATAAATTAGATACCAATATAAAGCATAGTTTATATCAGAATAGATTAACTTGTCCTCTTGAGAAATCATCTTATGCCATGTTTTCTACAAACTCTCGGTTTCCCACGGACCTGGGGTTCCCAATTCCTACATATGAGGCAGATTTCCACGCCCCAGTGGGCCTCTTTCTTCTCACCTGAGATCTGAAGGACTTTTCATAGCATTTGCCACTTTCCACCCTGTATTAAATCATCTATTGCTGAACCACGAATTGCCCTAAAACTTTTCAATGTAAGACAATAAAGTTGCCATTTGCGACAACATGGATGGATCCTGAGATTATTATGCTAAGTGAAATAAGTCAGACAGAAAAAGTCAAGAACCATATAATTTCACTGATATGTGGGATATAAAACTGAAAGCAACAAAGGAACAAGATAAATTAATAAAGAAACAAAAAACTCAGACACAGACAACAGGTTAGTAGTTACCAGAAGGTAAGGGGGTAGAAGAGGGAAAAGGGGATCAAATATATGGTGATGGAAGAACTGACTCTGGGTGGTGAACACACAACGCAATATGTAGACGATATATTATAGAATTGTACACTTGAAACCTATATAATTTTACTAACCAATTTCACCTAAATACATTTAATTAAAAAAATAAAACAACAATACACATTTATTATTTAACATGGTTTCTATGGGTCAATAGTTTGGAAGCAGCTTGGCTAGGTGGTTGCAGCTCAAGCTCTCCCATGAGACTTCCGTGAAGCTGTTGGCCAGGATTGCAGACTTGACTGGGATGGAGAATCCACTTCCAAAATAGCTCACTGGCATTACTGGAAAGTTCATGCTGGCTTTGACTTTGCCAGGGCCTTGTTCATGGACCTCTCTGTAGATCTGGTTGAGTGTCATCGTGATATGACAGCTGGCTTCCCCCAGAGTGAGCGATCCTAGAGAGAGCAAGATGGTGGCTCTAATGTCTTTCAGACATAACCTCAACAGTCACACACCATCATTTCTGAAATATCAATTTATTACTTGCCAGACCTATTCAATTTGAGAAGGAATTCCACAAGGAATCTTTTCCCACAAGAAGATTACACAATGAATACAAACAGGTAAGAATCATGAGGGACCATCTTGGAGGCCGGAGGCCACAGTCCTCCTTCTGGCCCCCAATGATTTGTACGATTTGTGCTACTTTCAGATACCCTCCCACATGCGAAACGCATTTCCAGAAGTCCGAAACACTTTTAGCCCATTACAATTTCAGCTAGAAGTCCAGGACATCTTCATGTAAATGAGATCCAGGTGCAAGTGAAGCTCTTCAGGTCTGATTCTTTGCAGTTTTTTTTTTTTTTTTTTAAGCTCAAGACCTGTGAACTGAAGACACAAACACAAGTCACTTGTCCATAACAGTTCTAAAATCCACCAGGTCACACATTGCCAGTTCCTTCATGGGGAATCGAAGCCTGGGAAAAGTTCTTCATAGCTCTTGGCTTCACCCTCTGTCTGGGCTCTTGGTTATCTAGGTATCCTTCCTTTACTGTAAAATGTAGCCCATGTTGAAAACTGCAGCGTTTCCATAGCTTGTGTCTTGCCTGTAGAAGCTTAGGCCTCTTTTCATTGTGTACTACATCTGTTCCTTTCAATTCCAGCCAGCAATGTTTCTGTCAGTACATTCCTCTTCAGAGCTTTGTGGCTCTCCTGTGAAACTAATTAGAGTTCACACCGCTAGACAAAGGCACACTTACAAATCCCTTCAAGATAAGCCTTTGTCTATCTTGGGCTTCTGCTGAGACTACTGAGGGAAAAAATTCTTAAGACTGTTATTAGCCATCTTTACATACTAAATAGTTCTCTTCACCCAGCCTCCTGTATCTGGAGCAGGCTAATCCCACCATCCCCATTGGGGGTCTGGGCATTTCTACTCAGAATACAGCAGAGAAGCTAAGCCCCTCAAGTCAGACATACAGACTCAAATCCCAGTTCTATTTTTTATGATCTGTGAGGCTCTGGACAAGTTGCTTCACCTCTCTGAACTTTTCTCTCTTCTAAGATAATAGGAGTTCTGCCAAATAGGGGTAAAAGCAGTTAACATACAAGCAAAGAGCTTAGCATAGCGCTTGACACGTAGTAAAACCTCAATAAATGGCAGCTGTAGTTGTTTTTATGTCTGCCTTGTCCCTAAGTCTCTGGTTTGACTGGCTAACATAAGCAATCACGCGTACTCTCAGTGCTGTCTCACAGGGCTCTCTGACCCCAAGCACTCACAACAGCAGATGTCAGAAAACCCAGCCCAGGACTGGTTATTTCATCTGCATGAAGCTCAACACCTGGCATGGATGCTTTCCCCCTGAACCATCTCCTCTTCCAGATATTTTTATTGCCTCTTATGGCCCCTCAGCCTCAGTGAAGCTCAAAAGGCCTGTGGGGCTCATGGACCTGGCGCCCTTTGGCCCCCCTCCATCTGTCAGGCCAGTCGAGGACTCCTGAAACAGCATGCAGCTGCTCCAGCCCTCAACAGCTGTGGGGGAGTTGGCCTCTCTCTGCCCCAGCACACAGCAGCTGGGCCATCTGCTCACACCAGGGGACACAGCGGTTCATTTTGAGGGCAGCCTCTTCTGTTCTCCAGTTAATTCATTCATTCTACATGCAATTATCAAGCACCTACTAAGTGCCAGGTCCTGAGCTAGGTGCTAGGAATACAAATTTTTTCCCTAAAGACACTCACAGTTTGGTAGGGGAGTGTGGTGCAAGGCAGCCTGCGGGGTCTCAGCTCCCGCTCCCCACATAAGAACACAGGACATGGTGAGGCCAAAAAGGAACACCTACAGAGCCACAGATAGGGGAGTCATACCACTATATTCTCGCTGGCGGCTGGGTTGGAGACACAGGAAGCAGGAGCCACACTATCTACAACCTGCCGTCCACTTCTCTCTGCCAACCCACCTCACTTGCTAACTGCAATCCGCTCTTGCCAGCCACCATCTTCTTGCTAGCCCCCATTTTCTGCTAGCATAGCCACGGCAGTTATATTAGTGGCCAATGGCTCACTGGTTACAGCTGACGGCCAACTAGCCACAGATGATGGCCATCCGATCATAATTGATGGCCATTTACTACCTGAGCCAACACATTTCCACGTGAGGCCGAGAGTCTGGAAACTGCTCTCCAGGGCTTTGTCCCCACACTCCACCCCCACAGGGTCTCGCCTCACAATCTACCTGACAAGCGTCTTCCTTGAAGGGCCCTGTGCAAGGAGCCTGGAAGTGAATGCAATATCCTGGACACAGCCAGGCTCTCTGGGCACAGCCAGGGTTTCTCAGGGCACCACCAGTCCTTCTTGGCACAGCCAGACTTCCTGGGCTTCTTAGGGTACCACCAGTCTCCCCGGGCACAGCCAGGGCCTCTCAGGGCACTGCCGCTCTTTCTGGGCACAGCCAGACTCCCTAGACTCAGCCAGGGCTCTCAGGGCACTGCCACTCTCTCTGGGCACAACCAGACTTCCTGAACACAGCCAGGGTTCTCAGGGTACCACCAGTCTTTTTCACATATTCTCCATGGAAGCCAGTCAAGACACAAAAGCAAACATCCGCCAGTTCCACTACATGGTGGCATGTTCCCAAGCAAACAGTTAAGCTGTCCATTAAATTACGGATAGAAGGCAATTCCCCATAGTCCATAGTCATTCGCCAGGGCTGTCCTGGGGGTGAGGAATGACCTTGACCTCACCCTCATCTCCCATGGAGGATTCAGCAAGCGTTTCCTCCTGGGACTACAAGTCCTGCATCCGGGCTGCCTCAGCAAGCACTTCCCAGCCCACAGGGCTGCAAGGACCTTTGCTTTCTCCGGCCTCTGCTGGTTGGAAAGCCTTCCACGTCTTCCCACCCCTCCACAGGGGTCCAGCTCTCCTGCAGCTGCTCCTCCTGGTCTTCCTAAGACTGAGCTTTCATATGCACAAACTGCTTCACTGCCCTTCGAAGAGCTTTGGCCAGCACTGTATCCTGCTCGCCAAGCCATTTGTCACACGGGCGGCCTGTGGGGTCTCTGGTCCCACTCCCCACATAAGAACATAGGACATGGGAAAGCCATAAAGAAAAACAAACGGAGCCATAGGTAGGGGAGTCATACCACTATAGTCTTGCTGGCAGCTGGGTTGGAGACACAGGAAGCAGGAGACACACTGTCCGCAACCCGCCATCCTAACTGCAATCCGCGCTTGCCAGCTACCATCTTCTTGCTAGCCCCCATTTTCTGCTAGTGTAGCCACGGCAGTTATATTAGTGGCCAATGGCTCACTGGTAACAGCTGACGGCCAATAGCCACAGCTGATGGCCATCCAATCACAGTTGGTGTCCATTTACTACCTGAGCCAGCACCTTTCTGTGTGAGGCCAAGAGCCTGGAAACTGCACTCCTGGCTCTGTCCCCACAGGGAGACATTGAAAACAGAAGAAAAAGAAAGAAATGATGAGCTAGTGTCATTAGTACTAGAAGGAAGGTGAACATAGATGTCTTTGGGAGAGGAGGAAACAGCTAACCCAGCCTTGGGCGATCAAGGAAGAAGTGGTTCCTGAGATGAGAGATGGAGGACAAAGAAGAGTGATCAGCACAGAGATGAGCATGAAATGTTCTCCATGTAGAAAGCACCACATGAGCAAATATGTAGAGGTACTATGTACCGATCTTGGGGCCATGTACAAACAAGTCATTGAAGTGTCTGCCTGGCACCACTCTCATTCCAAGACCTGCCACACACATCCACCTGAGGGAGCTGCCATGTTTCTAGGACATGCCATTTCCTTAGAGTTCACTGGGCTTGAGTCACCTGACACAAGATGATTTTAACTTGAAATCAAGGACTGGATAAAACTGTAACACAAAGAACCCAAGAATTGTCACAGATCAGGCTTCCAGCAGCAAGATGTGGTGATTTTCAAACAGCATGCTCCTCCCACCAAGAGGTGGACCAGTGGCCCCTCCTCTGGAACTTGGGTGAGTCTTTCTGACTAACTTTCTGAGTCAACTGTGGCAGAAGTGTCTTCAAACTTCTGTTAGAAAAGACCATGGACCTTTCATCCATCTTATCTGGGACATCAGCCATTGGAGCCCTGAGCTGTCATATAAGAAAGATGGATACCCTGAGGTTACTATACTAGAGAGACCACGTGGAGAGACCACAGAGTGGTACAGAGAAATGTCGTAGGAGCCCCAGCCATCCCAGCCCCCAGACCAAGTGTTAGATATGTGAGTAAGGAAGATGGCTTCAACTTTGCCCAACATCGGACTATACCACATGAAAGAACCTGAGTATAAATCAACTAGCTGTGCCAAACTAACCCTCAAGAACCATGAGCAATGGTAATAATAAATGATTGTTGTTGTTTTACATCACTAAGATTAAGGTGGTTTGTTATGCAACAATAGTTAAACACAGCTTAGAGAAAGCCCTCCCAGTGAGAGAGGATGAAGCTGACGTGCTGGGATAGATGGAGAGATGGAGGTACTGGTTGAGTCCTTGGTCTAGTTATTTGGGAATTCTTGTCCCTGCCCTCCCTGAAACAATTCCTTAGATTCCTTGGAGCCAATGAATTCTTCTCATTACCTAAGTTAGTTCAAATTAGATTTGTCACTTGCTACCAAATTAATACAGTTGATTTGGGATAAACCCAAAGAGCTTGATGTGTTTACAGCATACATTATGAAGGGTTGGGGGGTGGAGTGGCAGTACTGAGTGATAAAGGAGAGGGGTAAGCCCATGATGGACCATTGGATCCATCTGTACGACTCAGGAACTGTACGACTGTACGACTCAGTAGGAGTTTTGTTGTGTTTAATTTATATCCTACCTTTCTCCATAAACGACTTGAGGAGAATACTGAGGACTTTGGACTTTATTATAAAGACAATGTGGAGCCAGTGAACAATTTTCATCCAAAGAATGACAGGCTGAGACATGCATTATGGAAAGGTCAACCTGTCAGTTTGGATGATGGGTTAGAGAGAAGTGAACTGATCAGGAGTCTATTGATGTGATGCAGGGAAGAAATGATGAGGGACTAAACCAAAGAGGGGCAATGGGGGTGGGATGAGAAACTATTAAGAGGTAGAATGGAAAGCCCTGGAGTCCTTTATGAGAAGGAGGACGGGAAAAGACTAAGATGATTTCCACGTTTGTGGTTTGAGTACCTGAAGAGGCAATGGTACCTTTGCCAAGATTCAGGAGGAGGACCAAGTCAGGAGATAAGAATGATGACTTGAACTTGGATATGTAGAGCTTGAGGTGTTTGTGGGAAATTAAAGGAGAAAGATCATTTATTAATTTACCTATTGAACACATGTTTTTTTATGCCAGACTCTGGCAAAGTGTTGGTAAGCAACATGGATATAATGCTTGCCCTCATAAATTTTACAGTCTAGAAGATAGAAACTTATTGAACATAGGAATATAAAATTACAAATTCTTGAAGAATGCTATAAAGGAAAAATATCAGAAGCTATGATGGCACTTTACAAGGAAACCTGATGGAATCTGGGGATATATCAGTTACTGTGGTTGCATAACAAATAACCCCCAAATTTCGTGGCATTTATTATCTCTCATGGCTTTTGTAAGTGAGGAATTCCAAAGGGGCACAGTGAGAACAACTTATCTTTGCTCCAGGACATCTGGTGATTCAGCTGGAAGACTCACAAACTAGGGGCTGGAATCACCTGAAGGCTCATTCATTCACGTGTTTGACGGGCACGGTCGGCTTTCCAAGTGGTCTGTCCACATGAGCTAGTCAGGCTTCCTCACAAAATGGTGGCTGAGTACCGTGGACAAGTGGAGAATGGGTGAGGGGAGACAAAGGGGAGCAAGAAGGACAGCGAGAGGGAGGGGTGGGGGAGAGGGGAGGAAGAGAGGCTGAGGCCTTTTATGACTTAGCCTTGAAAGTGAGACAGCATCACTTCTGCCACCCAAGGCAGTAACAAAGATCCACCCAAGTTCTAGATGAAGGAACACAAATCCACCACTTGAGAGACTAATGTCAACATCACATTGTAAAAAGAGCATATGGGTTGGGAGATATACCATATTTTGCCATGTATAAGGCACACCCAAGTTTTTGGCCCAAACTTTCAGGGGGAAAAATCTTTCATTTTAATTTCTTAATTCAAATTTTTATTTGTCTACATTTAGGTACTTGTTTGTGTATCATGAAGGAATTTTAGCATTTATTTTTTAACACTATGGTACAAAAAACTTATGTAACAAATAATTACAAAACACAAGGACAGATACAAGGTACAAGAAATTTTATGTACCGGTAACAAATTTACGATATTTCCTCATCATAGAAGGCCAAGAACTCTTTGTCGTTGCAAGTTCGTCATTAGTTCAACAAAACCGATTGTCGTATTCCAGGGTATTATTTTGCATACGGATATCGTTATTGATTTCTAGAGTTCCACTTTTAACTCATAAGCATAAATAAAAGAAAAGAGAATTAAAAACATTTATATAGATATGGAATTAGTACTGCCCACGTATAATGTGCATACTTATTTTTCCCTCACAAATTTGGGCACAAAGGTGCACATTATACATGGCAAAATACAGTATATTACTGTGGCCATATTTGGAATATGCAATCTGCCACAGGAGAGGTCGCCAAAGTCTGCTCAAGAAAATGGCATTTGAGCTGAGATCTCATTGAGGAACATGAGTCAACCAGTGATGCGATGCACACAGAGTAGAGACAGTATTCCTAGCAGAGGACACAACATGTACAGAGAGGCCCTGAAGTATGAAAAAACAGGATGTATTTGAGTAGCTGATGGAAGGTCAGAGCAGACGGAATGAGCTAGAAATACAAATCTGAAGCTCCAGGAAAAGGTCAATGGTGGAAGCAAAATGTGGAAGCCCAGGGTAGACGGCGGTGGAGGGGACCACACGAGAGAGTGCGCACAAAGAGAGGAAAACCAGTCTTATATACATAATTTTAAATTTTAAAAAAACCAACTGCGTTTTGTTGGACTCAATGCACTCTGCCAGCTTCCTACTGCTAAAGTATGATCAAGCTCCAAATTGGTCTTCGGTCAGTAGAAGCTGGCGGACGTGCTTTGCTCTCTGATTACCTAGCTGTAATAGCCAGTGTCCAAGATGGCTCCTGACGGTCCTCGCCATTGGTCTGCACGCCCTGTGCGTGCTCTTCCATGCTGTATCAAGCTGGCCTCTATGGCCAAAAGAGTACTACAGAAGTGACAGTGTGTGACTTCCCAGGGTAAATCACAAAAGACATCGCATCTTCTGCTTTGGATTGTTTACCCTGGGAAGACCAGTCATCATGTCATGAAGTCTCCAACAACCCTCTGGAGACACCCCTGCAGTGAGGAACTGAGGTCTCCTGCCAACGTCCAGCACCAACTGACCAACTTTGTGAACGAACCTCCTTGGAAACGAGTCCTCATCGCTACCCAAACCTTCAGATGATGCCAGCCCCCTAGTCTTCAACACCGCACGCTGAGACCTCAAACATCATGGCGCAGAGACAAGGGATCGCTGCTGTGCCCTATCTGAATTAATGACCAAAAAAGCCATGCAAGAAAACAAATTATTATTGTTTGTTGTTGTTTCAAACCATTGAAATGCTAAGGTGATTTGTTACACAGCGATAGATAACTACTACATTAGCCCTGGTCCTTTGATTACCTCACATTTCTGCTGAATATAACCAGTTCCAGGAAACTCTGAGCTGGGAGAAATCCCTCATTCAAAGCTTGGCTCCACTTAGGGCTTTCCAAGAAGGTTATAAAAAAAATGATCTTCATTTGCACACCTCTAGTGACAGAAAAGTCACTACCTCCCAAGATGCATTTATTTTGTTTAATACCTGGCTCCTTGTAACTCAGAATCACCAGAGCCTTCCATCCTAGTCACCACTACTTCTGGTTCCTTCTGTCCCGGGAGCTGTCCCTGACCCAGTGCTGAAACCAGACCCCCTCAACCCCTCCCCAACCAAAAGATCAAATTACAATTCCAAAAGGCATGCTTGACTTGGAAACATCAGCAAGAAAGTTCCATTTCCATGTATCTCTAAATGAAAAAAGACTCCTTGTCAGTTTGGAGCAATTAGCTGTGGGAGATGATGACGGAGCAGTGAGAGTTGCTGTGAGGGGCAGAGTGGCAGCACAAGCCCCAACTCAGACAGACATGCTGCAGATGGCACGACGAGATAACGCCTTTCACATTTCAGAAATCACATTGTCAACAATGTTTCCAGACTCGGAAATTAGCTGAAGTCATCAGGAGTGCCTGGCAGCAAGCAGCAGGAGCCTTGGTGGGGGCCCCTCATTCGACGTTATGCATTGGTGCAAAGAGAAACTGGCAAGGTTCACAGCGAAGGCTGGTGGGCCCACTGTCTCCTGAGGCTGCAGGCAGGGCAAGCCTGGGGCATGCCGAGGCATTGACTGAGGTCAACATTCAAAAGCCCCAATCTTGCATCTCCTGTCCTGAGCAGGGGGATTAACTCCAGGCCTCAGAACACAACTTCCTTCTACTCCATGCCTTGTGCATTGATGTTTCCTATTCAAAGGGTTACAGAAAGCAAAAGTGATTCATTCAATCACCCACGTCTTAAATAAGAATTATACGATTTTTAACAAAATCATCCTTGTTAAAATAAAAAATACTCTCTCTGCTGAAGGTAAGGCTCCATCTGAAGAAGTCTATACCAACTGTCTGACTTTTCCATTACAAGTCGCCCTGCCTTTGGCATCCTTCACCCTTGGCAGAAGCAGGAAACAGAATCAGAGGCTGGTACCCTGCTGCCCAGGATACCCATGACTCCAGCCAATTGCAATGATTGGGGGGGCAGAGTTGAGAGTTAGCTATTGTTTCATCCCTGGTGTATGCTCTAAGCAAGCATGGCATGCAACATACAGTTAAGACTACATATCTCATGCAAGGAGTGAGTAGTCTAGGAGAAGAGTATATCCTTATCCCTTCTGCTGAAGCATCTTGTATTTGCTTGGGAGGGAATCAGAACTATTTCCCTAACTGCAGAGTCCCATTTACTAGGGCAAAGGAAAGACATAAATGATTCCCCCTGGGAATTCAAAAGGACAAAAGGTGAACTTGAACCTGTTCCTGTGCATGGTTACAGAAACAAAGCTTGCAGGGGGTGACAGGTGGGAAGTAGTGGGTGGAATACTTTCTAGTGGTTATGATAATCCAGATCACGGATACTTAAACTGAGACTTCCAACCAAATCTACCCATTCTGCAGAGTTTGAGCCCCAGGAGGTATCTGAGACCTCTGCCTTCCTGTCAGGACCCTGGGAATTCTGTGGACCCCTTTGCCATTGCAGGACACCCAGCAGCTCATAAATAGCTCTGACAGAGGGAGGAAACCCCCCAGGAGGTGGGATGGGAGAGGAAGGTAAAATTCAGGATTTTGTCTTTAAAAAGTGGTATGAACAGCCTAGGGTCTTTATGAAGTTCAAACAGCTGGGACCCACCAAGAGGCCAGCTCTTGGCATTGGTAAAAGGTGAGAGGAACAAAATCCAAGAGAAGACAGCCCTGCCTCTGGAGGCATGTGGGGTTAAGGACCCGTTAGAGAAAGTCTCTTTTATCCTCAGCCAATGGTGAGCTGCAAGAGGAAGAGAATGTTGCTGAGTTATTCCCAAGAGTCTCCCCTCTGCACACTTCTTCTGCGGCAACTGCAGGCAAACCTGTCTCTACTAATGAGTCAGAGATGGATGGAGGGAAACCAGCTTTGAGTAGGCACCCTCCATAAGACACATCTCTTGTAAACATCATCTCAGGTGATCCTCTCAAACAACTTGCAGCCAAAGGACAATTAAAACAAGTATCTGAATGAAACTATGGTTATATTGCTCTGGTAAAAAAAAAAAAAAAAAAAAAAAAAAAAAAAAAACCTGCTCTGGCTGCCCCCCAAGGACCACCAAAGTAAGCTGGCCACGTCAGTCATCAGAAGGGACTGAGCTTTGTCTCCGGGTTCAGGTCTCAGACAGCTAAGGCAGGCTGGTGAGACAAGCAGAAAATTAAGTGGGAGCTAAGAAACCAGGAGAGCCTGGATTGCTGCAAAGTCTTAGGGGACTTAAGGACGCATTGATTGAACTTTCTCTAAACCAGTGGTTCTCAAAATGTGGACCCTGGATCAGTAGCATTGACATTACCTGGGCACATGTTAGAAATGCAAGTATCAGTCTCTCTAAAAAGATTGCTGTACCCTCATGTTCATGGCAGCATTATTTACAATAGCCAAGACATGGATATAACCTAAGTGTCTGGCAACAGATGAATGGATAAAGAAAGTGATGTTTGTAATGGAATATGATTCAGCCATAAAAAGAGAAGGAAGTCCTGCCATTTGTGACACAGATGGACTTTGAGGGCATTGTACTAAGTGAAATAAGTCACACAGAGAAGGGCAAATACTGTATGATCTAACTTATATGTGGCATCTTAAAAATAAATAAATAAAACTGAACTCACAGCTACAGAAACAAAAGTTGCCAGAGGTGGGGTTTAGGAGATGGATGAAATGGGTAATAGTGGTCAAATGGTACAAACATCCAGTTATGAGACAAAGAAGTCTTGGGGATATAATGTATAGCAGGGTATGTTGTTTTTCACAAATGCAAATTCTTGAACTCCACCCTAGACCTAATAAAACAGAAATTCTGAGGGTGGGGCCCAGCAATCTGCATTTTAACAAGCCTTGAAGGTGATTCTGACACATGGGCCTGTCTAGGAACCACTTCTCTAAACCGAGGAGCTCGAGTTAATGGTGCCTAGGTCTTGGGGAGGGGCTGTAGGCCCCTGGAGCAGGAAGGGCCAGAGCCCTTTGAATGGAGGCAGCCCCCCTCGCATCTGCGCTTCCACACACATGTACGCACCAGTCCTGCCTGATCGTCAACATCATCTCAGCTGGGATACATGGCGACGCTCAAGTCTCTGGAATTATGAGGGGACGCTGACAATGGGTGTGTCTTGGGGGTTCTTGCTCCTCTCGGAAGCTGACAGTGGGGAAACAGAGGCTCTGTTCAAGAGATGCCCGTAACCCAGCCTGGGGTTTTCCCCAAGATGCCCCAAAAGTGAAAAGCTCAGACAGGCCAGGCTCCCACTGCCTCCAAAAGCCTTTCAAGAGGCAGACACATGGGCCCGGCCCAGAGGATCTGAGCTGGGAGGCCTGTCACACCTGAGAAGGCCCAGAGGTGCCAGCTTGGCAGTTGGGCTTGGATGGCAGTGCTGCTGCCGGCTGATGGATGGTTTTCCGATGAGGGTGCTGTGCAGGCTGCCAGCTGTGCCAGTACAGGGTCCCGATCAGCATGGCTGCACTGCTCCCCACCCCTCCCTCGAGTGCCGGAACAGGGAAACATCACATCCCTAGCGAGCAGCAATTAATCTGTGCAGGAGACAGGCCGCAGACAGGACAGGGGGGGCCGCCAGCAAGCTGATGCGCTCTGTCGGCCCTCCCCAAAGGGTCGGCCGGGCCCTCAGATAGGCCGTCTGCCAGCCTCTGGTGCACCGATTGCCTCAGCCCGCAGCCCCCAGGGGAGGCAAACTCGGGGGACTCTGCTGTACTGTGCGGGGCACTGATTGAGAGTCAGTAGATGCCGGTTTGAATCTCAGCTCTGCCATTGGTCAGCTGTGAAGACTTAAGCAAGTCCTGTCACTTCTCCGGGCTTCATTTTCCACTCTAGGAAGCGTAACTGCAGCCTCTCAGAGCTATGGTGAGGAGCGAAGGAAATGACTGTGTCAAGTGCCTGACATGCAACAGATAGTGATTTCTCTCCCTTGTGCTCAGCTGTTGACCATGACCCTGTGGTTCTCTTAGGGGAACCCACAGGGGATTACTAAGCAGGCACAGAGCACCTCCCCCAGGCCAATGAGGTCCCAGAGGAAAAAGGAAAAGGGTGGGAAGGAAATCTCTTCCTGTGAATCATCAATCTGGGAGCAGCCTAATGGCAGCAAAGGAAGAAGGAGCCTCATGCAGACACTTTGAGTCCAGCTGGGCTTTTGTCCCCTGCCTCGCCCCATCCAGTCCTCAAACCCAGAACCGCAAGAGGTAACCTTCAGAAGAGATATCTGATCACATCCTTGTCCTATTTTTTAAAGCCGCAGGTGGTTCCTTTGTGCCGACAGAGCAAAGTAAAAATGCCTCAGTGTGGCATTCAATGTCAGTTCCAAATCTGCTGAGTCTAACCCTTCATCATGAATCTCCCCCTTCCAACCACCCAGAAAAGCCAGTCATTCCCAGAATGCACCAGATTCTGCAAGACTGAGCCTTTGCAGGTGCCGTCCCCCTACCTGGAAAGCCCACCCTGTGCTCTTATCCATTTACATCACTGCCCCTGTATGGCCCAACTTTAAGAAGACATCCCCTGACGCCCCCTGCCCCAGGCATGGGTAGTTACAATGGGCTTTCTTATACCCATCAATTGTTTACCAAGGTCCTCAGCCTACAAACTTCTGTTTGATTTTTGGTCCTCTCCATCACTGAGCTGTGAGCCCTTCCAGCCCAGGAACCATGTATGATTCCTCACCACATTTCTGGCTCCTGCAGTATGCCTGGCACATAATAGATGCTCTATAAATGTGTAGATAAGTTAAATGCAATTTTCACTTACACTCCTATAGCCATACTCATCACACCACAGACTAATGGCTAATAAAGCCACAGATGGCTGACCCATAATGAGGTAGAGGGATAAACCAAGGTGCTGACTCCCCCTGGTCATCTCCAGCCCTAAGCCAGTTCTTCCCAAGGCCCAAGATGGCTCAAGGTTAGAAGATAGTCTGCTGACCCTTCATCCCCACACTGAGTTAGCTAATGTTCAATTCTGACTCAATTTATCCTTCCGTAGCCAAACCTACAGACCACTTGGGAACCGTACATATCATCCTAGGGGCGTCCATCGAGGGCTCAGGGCTTCATCAACCGCCTGAGAGGCTTAAACCAGCAGCTACTCTGTCTCCATGGCCAACACCTCCCCTGGTCCAGGTACCTCCACGGGTCACCAGGAAATCTGGAGACTCAAAGAACCTCTTGAAATAAAGGGGAGTATATTATGATGCAACTAGTCCCACTCAGTGTTTAAATCATCTCTACAGCCTCCTTCCCCAGCTTGGATACTTTTAATGGCAGGGAACTCACCATCTTCAAGGACATCTCATTCTATCTTTAGCCAGTCAGCCTCGTGGCTGTCGCCAAGTCCTACCATTTTCTATAGATCAATGGTTCTAATCTTCTCAGGCCTCTTTCCTTCATACAATGAAAAACCAGACATCCTTCCCAAACTCTGCAAAGATTTTTCAGGGAAGTAAAGAGGCTTATGTTTTACCTGGATACCTCTAGGTCTGACACTCTCCTTCCACTGAATTCTCTGCTCTGCATCTCAGTTCTCGTGATATTTCTATTAACATTACCTGAGGGTGAATTGGTCTGGGGGGGTCCACGTCATCCTGCTTATTTATATGAACTCAAGAGTTAGCTAAAAACCCCAAGACCTTCCAGACCTGCAGTGCTGAGCCAGAGCACCCCCATCCTGGACATGGCCTTTGCGTCACGGGCCGGCACAGGACACTACGTTATTCCTCTTCTGAGTTCCCTTTTAGGACAGGGCCCCACTGAGGCGGCCAACATCTTGTGAGATCCTGATTCTTTCACTCAGCCTCTGCACACGTTTTCTCTTTCACCTTTATTTTATCTGCAAATCTATCTCTTCATCCAAGTCATTCATTAAAAATACTACGTAGGAGCATGGCTGAGATGGAACCCGTAGACACTCCAGTACACACCTCCTTACAAGATGCCATCAACCCATTAATCTGCCCTCGATAGGTAAGGCAGCTATTCATCTACGGGGGTGAATATTCAAGGACCAGAATGCAGGCCTTTTTCAGGTGAAGAAACCCAGATGCCGAGGTATTAAGCATCTTGCCTCAGATCGCTCTGCTAGTAAATGAAAAAGTTAGGGCCTAACCCCAACCCCAGGAGTTCAAATCCAAGAGCTGGCACTTGTCACCACCACACTGTGGGGTTTCTCTGACCTCCTTCCACACAGACACTGCCCAGTTGCTATTAGCTGTCATCATTGTCCTTTTCCGAGTGAATGGTGGCCTCCAGAAGAGCTTTCACATCACTGCTGAGGAACCAGGGACCAGGAAGAGAGGTCCACTGACCTGCCCAGGCCCCAAGGGAGGATATCAAGGAGGAGTCACTGTCTGGCCTTCCAGGACAGCCACCCACCTAGTCTGTGATGGGTCCAGACCAGGGTGAGGCACTCTGGCCACAAAAATTAGGAGACACCCATTCTTAATGCCACTCCTGCACTTCCACAGCCTGAGAGTGGGGTCTTATTAAATTCTGCACCCTGGGCACCTCACTGACTCACCTTATTCCCAGCCCGGCCCTTGCACCAGAAGCAGGACATTACCCAGAGCCTTTCAAGGTACAGGAGGTTGTCATTCTGGTGGCCTCCTGCTGGCTTCCACTCCATCTCTCAGCTGCATCTATTAAGCTCAGGTAATCCAGCTCAGGGTCCAGCCAGGTCTGTCCCCTCTGCCTTGGGCTGAGGTCCCAGCATTTCCAGTGGAGGCCATGTATTGACTCAGCAACTCCTCCATCCAGGTGGCTGCCCTTGGCCATGAGCTCACAAGTGGGTGTATCCCTCAGCATGACAGCTCTTTTATCACTGGGTGTCACAGCATAAGCCAGAGAAGGAGGCAGATGACAAGACTGTAAAGTCATGTTTCCAGAAATGCCAACCAACCTTCTCTGACACCACATCTGGACCTCCGGCCCCTTTGCCAACTTTCCCATTGTTTTATTCTAATGAGCAACAAGCTCATTAATAACCCCTCTCCCCTCCCTGAGTCCCAGCCACAAGGGGAACCGGCAGGTGCACGGGACTCACAATTAGTCCTTTATTATGCGTGGTTGGCAATAAACCCACTCAGATGCTGGAACAACAAGAACCTGGTTCCGTGCAGTATCTACAGCCACTGGAGTAATTAATGGCAGTGCCACAAGATGGAGAGAGAGTATGTTAACCCTTGTGAAACAACTGAGCCCAGAATTCTTAGAAAACTGGAAACCTCAAGAAGGGGAAGTGTTTCACATGTACTAGGAGAAAATGGCCAACTTCTGTCTCAGTCTCCCTACCTGTGACTCTGGTGTCTCTCCTTGGTAGATCATGCCCTCATCATCGCCATTATGAAGACACCCCAAATCTTTGTGCTCTACTCTGTCCTCTCTCTCTGCATTTCCAAATGGTCCTGGGATCTTCCATCAGCATCAGTCCACAACTGAGTTCATCTGAACGTAGGCACTAGGACCTTTCCCAGACGAGGGCAGCCTGGCGTTCAAAGGGCAATCATGAAGTTAGGAGTAGCTACTATGGGGAAAATGGAAGTTCTGAAACTACAGTTAAGCCGAGGGGACTCTCCAGGGGAATTAAACAGGTATGAAAATCATGAATGTGTAACGAAGCCAACTCCACAGTTGTGTGGTTTCCTCCAGCCAAGAATGCTAAAGGTCAAGTAAAACAGGCCAGGGAGCAGAGCATGAAGGTCGTGGAATAGTGCATGACCATTAGGCCTAAATTAGGCAGGGAGGAGAGGAGATCCAGGAAGAGCTGCTAGACTGATAAAAATATGAACATATGCTAATGGGGTCAGAGTAAGATCAAAAAGGCAAGTCAATGAAAGTAAGGGAAAGAAACTGGAAGGAGAGCAGAGAAGGAACTCATAGAACCTAACATTTCAGAGGCCGAGAGTTCAGATGTAATGACTAGGTCCAGACTACGGCCATGTGCTTGGGTAGCTTTCAAAAGGGCCATCACATTGCATACCTCTGGGAATATCATTCATATAGAATTCAATAAAGTTGTGCAATATGGTGGTCCTGGGGGCTGAAGAATACGTGAAGGTCACTGCAGATGAAGCGGCCAAGGAACTATGAGTCCAGGGCACTGGATGAGAGGCCCAGGTGAGCACTGAAGATGTCCAGGTGATGGTAGGATTCGAGGCAGAGAGGAAGAGATGCAGGAAAAACATGACATTGGCAAACTGATGGTTGCCAGATGGGGTAAAGGGGGGGTGCGGGGGAGGGGGCTAGATGAAAATGGTGAAGGGATTAAGAATTCAAAAAAAGAAAAATGACTTTGGCCCCAAGCAAGCCCAACATCAGTTCCACCAATTACTTGTACGAATTTGTAGTAAATATTAATAAATCTCAGCTCCTTGGGGTTTCCGATGCCTCGTATTTAAAATGGCATCAACTACTTGACCCCAGGGAGGTAATGAGAATTTTGAAAGCAGGTTTTTGTGCAGTAAGGGGCTGTTTTGGGACTTGATTGCTATCAGATGGTCCCTCCCTCTTCCCCTGCTTGAAGAGAGCTGACCTCTTACTCAGCTCCAAGGTCAGATGGTTTTCCGCAGGGTTGGGCCAATGCAGCGTACTAGGGGGAGACTGGAAGGCAGGAGGAAGGCAAAATCTGGGTATTTTCCCTCACCTCCTTCGTCCTTTCTCAGAAAACATCTCTAGCAAGAGCTGAATCTCCCCCGTGGTTTTAACTCCTGTGTAACAGACCATTAAAGATTCAGGCTTCTGCCCTGAGCTCTGATAACCCTATCTCTTTCTTTTGTCTTGCCAGCCCTGGGGGGCATAGTGGCTTTCTGCTACTGCCTAAACTCTGGGTTGGCTCACCATTTCCTGTGTAGTTTCTCAACTTTCCCATCAGCTGTGAAATCAACTCACGAATTAAATTCCCTCTAGAGTGGTTTCTGTTCTGTTTTCCTTGCTGGTCCTAACTATTACAAGTGCCTAGTGTCATGCTTGGCATATGGAGAACACTTAAATAGCTTGTACTTATTATAATTATGCTTAGGCTAACATTATTAATACTTAGTTGTCCAAGACCTTTGAGAACACGGTAATCAATCCAGCAAAGATGGCGACCAGGATGGGAACAAGGTGCCATAATGACCCTCCAGGTTCTTCAAAGAACAGGGGTAGCTGATGGACAATTCCAGGGCATATTATTTACTTAGGCCTCTGAATCTCACCTCCAGCACAGTGACTGTGTGCTCTCTCTTCATTTCCCTAGGGCCTGACAGAGGGGCTGGCTCAGAGTAATTCCTCAAAATAATAGTTATTAGACTGACTTGAACTCCTTCTGGTTGTATAGTCAGAAGAGCATCTATTTATAAGTCAGGAGACCCCTGAGTTGAGGTTGCAGGATCTCACCGGTGTGTGCACTGATATTTTAAAAATTAGGACTATATCAGAAGGTCCAGAGGATTAGGACAAGATGAATGAGGCACTCATCTCGGGGGCAAAAATCATACACCAAGAAAACTCAGTAATCAAGATAAATAATATTATAAGACAGTACTTTTTGAAAATCACCATTGATGTAAAAATCCATGATGAACAAAATATCAAAATTCAAATAAAGATTAGTGTCACTGGTTTTGCCTTTTGTGTCAGGCTCCATGATGGCTCAGTACAGCATTAAGTATCACTGCGTCACTGCTTCCTGTCATTCCTTCACTATTGTTTCAGTCACCTGATGTCCCTACGTTTAAGATCCGAGCCTCCAGTACCAGTCACATCCTTCTGTCAAACACACACACACACACTGTCTGTGGGCTCTGGAACAGGGATTGTGTCTGTCTTGTTCCCTGCTGTATTTTCAGCACCAAAGCCATGCCTGGCACATACTGGGTGCAAATACACTGGGGGTGCCAAAAAAAGAAATGTATACAAGTGGACATTTTGGTCAACGTTGCTCAAACTACGGCAGTAGTTCGCCGTAATCAGAAGTGTCTGGATGCTGATGGTAACCACTTTGAGCACCTCTTGTAATTGCAGAAGTCAAATGTGACTTGTATTCATCTTTTGTTATCGGTATATATTGAGTATTATAATTTTCATACAGTTGTTTTCTTTTCTTAAAATGTGTATACTTTTTTTTTGGCACCCTCTGTATATATGTTTAATAAAGGAATGGACAAGTCCTCTCCTCTGCCTCCTGGAGATTCCATCAGAGAGTTGCCAAGAAGATATTCTAACAATGTACCTTTAAAAAAAAATGTCTAAACTCACTAGAAATTAAAGAAATGTAAATTGAAACAATGAAGTACCACTTTTTTCACTGATAGAATTAGCAAAGATTTAAGAGATTGACAATACCCAGTATTGACATGGAAATCAAGAAAAGGGCATTCCGAGGCATTACTGCTAGTACTGCAAATGGATACAGTGGTTCTGGAAAGCACTTTGGCAACATGTCACAAAAGCCCTTGAAAAGTTCTTTTTTTTTTTTGACGGAGCAATCCCACTTTGAAGAATTTATTCTAAGGAAATAATTAGGCGAGTGCCAGAAGATGTATCTTCTTGGTGTTTCATCACAGCATTGTTTTTAACAGCAAGAGTTGCAAACAGCCTAAAGGTCCAGAAGTATTAGACTCACTGTTATTATTAAGAAATATAAATACATACATACATACATACATACATACATACATACATACATACATACATATGTATTAGGTGATGAAATACTATGCAACCATTTAAGATAATGAGGTGGGTCCCAGGAACTCCACCCTTCAGCGGTGGGGAGACTGGACCTGACATTGCTCCCTATGGCCTTTCCCATGGCGTCGGTGTGTTCATTCAGAGGAAACAATTCTACGTAGGAGCCAGCTAAGCGCTGTAAGTGGTGACGAGTGTGAGCCTCAGAGGCTCAGAGACCAAAGGCTCGGCTTCTTGCCTTCTTCATTTGCCCCTCGTTGCCCCTTTCTTTACGTCAATCTATTAATTAGGACTTCGTCTACTCACTGGCAGCTGAGGCTCCTCATCCCCAGTTTTCTGAGTCACACATCCAGCCTCCATGAGGCAGCATTCTACTCCTTGGAGGCTGTTTTATTTATTTCTCCCTCAAATCCTTTTTGGATGAACATGGGTGTCACGCAGGGGACCCTGCTCGCTGCGCCATTTGTCGTGCAAGGCGTCCGGCGGGGTCTCGGCTCCCACTCCCCGCCCAAGAACGCAGGACACGGTAAGGCCAAAACGGAACACCCACGGAGCCATAGATAGGGGAGTCAAACCAATATATTCTCGCTGGCGTCTGGGCTGGAGACACAGGAAGCAGGATCTACATAATCTGCCTAACAGCAGTCCGCGCTTGCCAGCCACCATCTTCTTGCTAGCCCCCATTCCTTTTTTGCTAGCGTAGCCACAGCCGTTATATTAGTGGCCAATAGCCTACGGGTTACAGCTGACGGCCAACTAGCCACAGCTGCTGGCATCTGATCACAGTTGATGGCCATTTACTACCCGAGCCAGCACCTTTCTATTGTGAGGCCGAGAGCCTGGAAACTGCTTTTTGGGGTTTTGTCCCCACACTCCACCCCTACAGGGTCTCGCCTCACAATCTACGCGACAAGCGTCTTCTGCGAGGGGCCCTGTGCAAGGAGCCTGGAGGTGAATGCACTATCCTGAACACAGCCACGCTCTCTGGGCACAACCAGGGTTTCTCAGGGCACCACCACAGTACTTCTGGGCACAGCCAGACATCCTGGGCTTCTTAGGGTACCACCTATCTCCCCGGGCACAGCCAGGTTTTCTCAGGGGACCACCACAGTACTTCTGGTCACAGCCAGACTTCCTGGGCTTCTTAGGGTACCACCTGTCTCCCCGGGCACAGCCAGAGTTTCTCAGGGCACTGCCACTCTCTCTGGACACAGCCAGACTTCCTGGACTCAGCCAGGGCCTCAGGTCACTGCCACTCTCTCTGGACACAGCCAGACTTCCTGGACACAGCCAGGGCCTCAGGGCACTGCCACTCTCTCTGGACACAGCCAGACTTCCTGGACACAGCCAGGGCTCTCAGGGCACTGCCACTCTCTCTGGACACAGCCAGACTTCCTGGACACAGCCAGGGCTCTCAGGGCACTGCCACTCTCTCTCTGGGCCTCTCGGGGTACTGTGCTGGAACAACAGCGGCTCACATCAAGGTGCTTACATATTATCAATGGCGGCCAGTCAAGACACAAAAGCAAACATCCACCAGTCCCACTACATGATGGTATGTTCCCAAACAGTCAAGCGTCCATTAAATCAGGGATAGAAGGCAATTCCCCATAGTCCATAGTCATTCGCCAGGGCTGTCCTGGGGGTGAGGGATGACCTTGACCTCACCCTCATCTCCCACGGAGGACTCAGCAAGCGTTTCCTCCTGGGACTAAAAGTCCTGCATCCGGGCTGCCTCAGCAAGCAGTTCCCAGCCCACAGGGCGGCAACAACCTTCGCTTTCTCCGCTTTCTCCGGCCTCTGCTGGTTGGGGAACCATCCACGTCTTTCCACCCCTCCACGGGAATCGAGCTCTCCGGCAGCTGCTCCTCCTGGTCTTCCTCAGACTGAGCTTTCATACGCACAAACTGCTCCACTGCCCTTCGGAAAGCTTTGGCCAGCACCGTATCCTGCCGATTACGCCATGTGTCACGCAGGGGACCCTGCTCGCTGCGCCATTTGTCGTGCAGGGCGTCCGGCGGGGTCTCGGCTCCCACTCCCCGCCCAAGAACGCAGGACACGGTAAGGCCAAAACGGAACACCCACGGAGCCATAAGTAGGGGAGTCAAACCAATATATTCTCGCTGGCGTCTGGGCTGGAGACACAGGAAGCAGGATCTACATAATCTGCCTAACAGCAGTCCGCGCTTGCCAGCCACCATCTTCTTGCTAGCCCCCATTCCTTTTTTGCTAGCGTAGCCACAGCCGTTATATTAGTGGCCAATAGCCTACGGGTTACAGCTGACGGCCAACTAGCCACAGCTGCTGGCATCTGATCACAGTTGATGGCCATTTACTACCCGAGCCAGCACCTTTCTATTGTGAGGCCGAGAGCCTGGAAACTGCTTTTTGGGGTTTTGTCCCCACAATGGGGTTAGGACACTGGTTCTCACCTGCAGCGACTTTGCCTCCCAGGAGACAATTGGCAATATCTGGAGCATTTTCAACCCCATGTCCCGTTAGAATGTTTCTGGCATCTCTCCAAATGGTAGAGGATTATAGGTAGGTAATTAAAGACCAGGTATGCTGATAAATGTTTTACAATACACAGGACAGCGCCTCACAACAAATAATTATTTAATTATTAATACCTGACCTTGAAATGTCAGTACTGCTGAAGTTGAGAAATCCTGGGTTAGGCGAAGAAAAATGACTTGGGAAAAATCCCATTTCCAAAGTGTTTTACCTAAGTAGCATATGCGCCCATTTGACTGATTAGGAAACAGGTTCAAAATAAATAAATAAAACAAAATAACGAGGTGGTCCTCTATTTACTTAAGAGAGAAGAACATTCATGATCTGTTAAATGGGAAAAAGGATTATAAGACACAATGTAACCACTATTTTTAAAGTATATATGAAGAAAGTCTGGAAAGCTGAATGCTAACAGTGGTTATCTCTAGGTAGCAGAATAGTAGATGATTTTACTTATTTGTTTGGACTTTTTAAAGAGCAATTTTAGGTTCACACCCCCCACCCCCACACATGCATAGCTTCCTCCATTACCAATATCTGCCACTGGATTGGTACTTTTGTTACCATTGATAAACCTACATTGACACGTTGTAATCACCCAAAGTCCATAGTTTACATTAGGGTTCACTCTTGAAGGGCATCCTATAAGCTTGGACAAATGTATAATGACATGCATCCATCATTACTGCCCTAAGAAAATCCTCGTGCTCTACCTATTCATTCCTCCCCACCTAACCACTGATCTGTTTACTCTCTCCATAGTTTTGCCGTTTCCAGAATGTCATATAGTTGGAATCATACAGTTGGAATCGATACTATAAAACACCTAGAAGATAACATAGGAGAAAACCTAGATGACCTGGGATACGGTGAAGACTTATTAGGTACAACACGAAGGGCATGCTCCATGAAAGATATAATTGATGAACTGGACTTCATTAAAATTAAGGCTTCTTCTCTGTGAAAGACAATGTTAAGATAATGAGAAGACAAGTCACAGACTGGGAGAAAAGGTTTACAAAAGACATCTCTGATAAAGGACTTTTACCCAAAATATACAAAGAAACTTAAAACTCAACAATAAGAAAACAAAAACCCAATTTAAAAATGGGCCAAAGACCTTGACAGACACCTCACCAAAGAAGAAATGTATGCAGATGAAAAATAAGCATATGAAAAGTTGCTCCGCATCATATGTCATCAGTGAAATTCAAATTAAAATAACAAGGTACATGCCTATTAGAATGGCCAAAATCCAGCACACTGACACCACCAAATGCTGGCGAGGATGTGAACAAACAGGAACTCCCACCCATGGCTGGTGGAAATGCAAACGGTATGACCACTTTGGAAGACAGTTTGGTGATTTCTTACAAAACTAAACATACTCTTACCATACGATCCAATAATCGCACTCCTTGTTATTTACCCAAAAGAGTTGAAACCTATGTCTCACACAAAAAATTTGCATGTGATTCATGGTAGCTCTACTCATAATTGCAAAAACTTGAAATCAACCATAATGTCCTTGTAAGTAGATGGATAATTAAATTGTGGTACATCCAGACAATGAAATATTATTCAGTGCCAGAAAGAAATGAGCTCTCAATCCATGGAAACACATGGAGGAAACTTAAAGGCGTATTAGTAAGTGAAAAAAAGCCAATCAATCTGAAAAGGCTACAAACTGTGTCATTTCAACTATATGAGATTGTAGCTTTAATTTTTTAATCTTTCATTTTTCTAAATCCTCTACATTTTATGTAGTGATCACCTCTAATTTGTGTAACTCTGAAAAATGAAAGGAGCCTATTCTGCATTTTGTTGAGTGAATCTCCCAGCAGGGGACAGGCCAGTTGAAATATCCACTATCATCCTCACCTACCTTGGGATTCCTTTGTGATCGGAATCAGGTCGGGAAATATTGTGCAGATCCTTCTCCACATAGGCGTCTGTTTGCTGTCCCTTGAACAATCCCCCGTCACGCTCTAGAAATGTTTCTGAGACTGGATCACTATTCTTCTACATGCCGATCACACTTATACCAAAGGTCCCAAATGTCACTGTTTAAAATTAAAAGGCTTATCCTGCTTACTGACTGAAAATAAACCTTCAGGCCCTCAAGCCTAATTGGTCATTTGTAAAATAAAGATAAGTATTTATGTGACAGGCAGACTAAAAGACAAAACTGGTGAATTTGGGATATATTAAGTGTCCCAAGCCAGGCAGGGTAAGGTAGGTAACAAACAACTCAAAATCTCTGAGTTAAAACAACAAAGTTTGATTTCTTACTACACAACATGTCTATCGTAGGTCAGCTGGGATTTCTGCTCCACATCATCCTCACTCAAGGAGCCAGCCTGAGGGAGACTTCAGCTCCATGATTTAACTTTGTCAAGAAAGTGGAAAGAAAACATGGCACCTAATGCTTTAGCTCTTCAACCTCCCACCCAGGAATGGTCCACGGCACGTGACTCTCATGTCATTGGCCAAAAGAAGTCACATGGCTGCACCTGAATTTGAAAGGGATAGGGAAATACAATCCATGTGTGTCTAGGAGGCTGAAACCAGAAATACTGGCGAATAGCAAAATAACTCCCACAACAGGCATTCATAAATGCTTTTGTAAATAAGAGAAAATACTTATTTCAAACTCAGCTTGATAGCAGAGAGGCTTATGACGTCTCAGGCATTGTGCTAGGTAAAATTTACAGTGGGAAATCAATGTAAGTGGTCTTTGCCGAAGCCACACGCTAGTAAGGGGCTAGAACCAGATCTGACTCCACAGATTTAACCCTATGCATTATGCCCACACTTGTTTACACCATTCCGGGGTTACTTAACTTCTACAAGCCTGTTTCCTCTTCATCTTCCAGAAGCAAATAATACTGACTGCTTGGGGTTCTTTCTACAGAAGGAATAGGATATCCCTGCAATGGTGGGCATCAGGGCTGTGAGATGGGGCAGTGTGTCGTGTCCAATGCATGATGAAAAATGATGCCTGGAGGGGCCCTGGAGCTTCTTCTGTGTTCACAAGCTGGGGGAGGGGGCCATGGGATGTCCAGTGTATTCTGCAGGACACAGTTGATCCCTGGGTCACTTAGGTGTTGGAGGATACATGTGCCCTCACTCAGTTATTACAGGGTATGTGTCGTTACCTAAGTGTAACAGACAAGCCCTGACACAGTCATCCAGCTCTCCTCATCATCATACATAGATACACACACACACACACAGACACACACACACACACACATACATACATAGTCTCCTCTGGACAGGTCGTGCCCACCCTGCGTCTGTTTCACTCAGGGTGGAACTGTTATACTTTATACATTCACAGCACTCACAGCACAAGACCACCCTGAGTCTATGTCATACGCAATATCCACATATACTCAACCCCTTGATTTGTTTTATAGCCATCCATGTGCACGTATATTCTGCTGAACCCTATGAAGTAGCCATCCTGTCGGCAATATCCTTTGGCTCAAATGAATGCACGCTTATCGACATAAAGTCCCAGCTATCTCACACACGTCCCCATATACACACATGCACACACACCAACCCATACCCACAACACACACATACACACGCAGAGCACGTGTGTCTGCTCCACTGCTCGCTCTGGGTCCCCCGCCCACAGCCTGACCCAGGCCACGGGCTCCAAGGCAGTGAGTTCAGTCACTGTCACCACCAAGGCTGCTATTAGAGCTCAGCTCTAACCATCCAGGAAATCAGGGACAGGGCTTGGCCTCTGCAGCCTGGCTTCACCCCAGCAGCTGTGCTCATTATCGGCCCTCCCCCCATTCCATCCGCTGGGCTTGTCCTTAACCCCAAACACCCCATTTTTCCACTGCCCTGGTCCTCCTGCAGGGCCTGACGCTCACCAAAAGGCTGCCTGGAAGGCAGGCAGTGCCGCCCCGCTCTCTGCCGTAGATATTCCATCTCTCTCATAAATCTTTGCACAAAAGAGAGCTGCTATTAGGGTCTGGGGCCAGTGTCAATGATGTAGAAGAACCTGGGGCTCAGAGCTGCCAACAGTGTCCACGGAAATATTTATTCAGCACTAACTCTGTGTTGAACCCTGAGCGAGGCACTAAGGACAGGGTGACGGTATGGATCCCACATTCTGAGAAGTAGGGTGGGTGGGTGGGTGGAAACAAACACTTTTTAAAAAAGAACACACAAATTAACATAAAACCCCAGGTCTGTGAAGTGGTATGAAACAGAGGTACATGGGGATGTAATGTATGCCTCAGGCTCCTCATCTGTGAAACAGGACAAGAATACCCACCTCGTAGGGTTGACGTGAGGATTAAATGAAATAATGAATATGTATAACGCATAACAGTTCTTGGCACAAAGTAAGTGCTATATATTAACACAATCAGACAGATGACTAAGGGCTTCCTCATGAAAGTGGCAGCTGAAATGATACCTGAAGAATGAGCAGGAATTAAGGAGATCCAGGGTGGGGAGGGCAATGGGAACATCATGTACAAAAGCCCTGTGACAGGAGGAAGCATGGCCCATTCCAGCAACGAGTGGAAGCTCGGGTAGGTTTAGTGCAGACAGTGAGAAGGTGGTTGCCCAGCCTGAAGCTGAAGGGGTTGTCAGAAATGTAATATGCCAGGCCTTGAAAGCCATGGAAAGAAGTTGGCATTTATGGCACATAAGCTAACTGCAAAGGAAGGCCAGTGCAGAGTTATAAGCAGACAATAATAGGGTCTCATGTACAATTTGAAAGACCACCCTGAAGTGGGCAGAAAAGATTGAAAGGAGACTATGTCAGCCTTCATTGGGATACCTAGGGGAACAACACAAGCTGTGATGGTTGCGGCCATTGTTAAAAATTCACTGACATAGTCTGAGGAAAGGGCAGAAAACATGAACAAACAGACTCAGGATGGGATTAACTCATTGACAAGGGAGCTTCTCCAGTGCACAAAGAAGCACAGGGAGGCTATGTCTACAACTACCTGAGGAATGGAGGTCCCGGGTGGGAGCAGGAGGGCAGAGGGGACTTGAGGTCCATCAAGTAAACAGCAGAGTCATAACTCCTAGACCTTGGTATATTTGGAGCAAGATCCAGGCAGCAGGTGGAAATGAAAGACTGCCTGGAATTCTGTGCTAAGATGGATTCTGAGGTCAAGTTTAGTTTTCATGAGAAAGAGTGTTGTGATTTACTAAAAATGCCTATCATGGAAATAGAAGGTAGGAACTAGTGGCATATGTACCATGAATTTATCACCTCCTGGGCTATGAACATGCTTGTCAACCTCTTGTGGTTGTGAGGGACAGAAACCCAATTCAAAAATAGTATAAGCAAATAAAGGAACATATTGGCTCATACAATGAGAAGTCTAAGAAGTAGGACTGGTCTGAACACAGTAGAAATCAAATGAAGCCAGAAGGGCCATGCCTGCCCTGGCTCTGTGCCTCTCTCTCAGTCCCTTTCTCTCAGTCTCTTGACTTTGCTCACCATTTCTTGGTTGTGTCCCAAGGGTGAGTAAGATGGCCTACGGCAGCCCCAGCCCCATTACGTCCTTTAAGCTCATATTCCAAAGAAGTCAGTATCATCTTTCATAATACAGCCAGCAAAGTCCCAACAAAGACTTTGATTGGCCTAGACTGGGACACATGCCCTCCTCTGGGAAGGAATGGTGTCAGCCCCCAAAAGCCTTAAGAGGTAAGCAAGATATTTATAGATAAAATACTTATCTACCACAGGGTAGGTAGTTTCCTAAAGAAACAAGATGTGGGCAGACAAAAAGAAGATATATATCACACAGGGTTTATGTCACCAGCCCATCATGTCTCACTTGTGGCAACGAGGCAAACAGATTCATCCACTGAACATGCCCACAAGTTCCTCCCTCCAGAACCTACTCAGCCAGCAGAAGTTTTGCAGTGTTTGGGCTGGTGGACATAGTAACTCACCTAAGCTTCAGGGCACCATAGTCAAAGCAGGATACAGGGCTGAGAAGCTGGTAGAAAGGGACTCTCAAGGGTCAGAAAAAAGAATCCAAGCATGGTTCCAAACCAAGGTGACCAGAAGCAGATGGGGCAAAGCCATCTTGGAATAGATGGGGAGACAGAAGAAAGCGGAAGCTAGTAGGTTGAGGGAGGGAGCAGGTGGCGAATTCTGGTGACTTCCTGGGAGAGGCAAGTCTGTCGTGACTGGTTTTACCTTTGTGCCCTTCCTCCAAGTTGATGTCAACCTCTGTCCCTGGAATTCTTTCTGTCAATTGAGGCTTCTCCAAGGCAATATTTCATCAGTCCACCCGTCTCTCAGGATCTTCAGCCTCTCCAACAACACTGGCTCATTTCTCACAACATACACAAGAGACTCAAGTCTCTCTCATTGGAGAAGGAGAAAGAGGAGAAGAAAGAAGAATAAATCTCCCACCTGGGAGAGATCCAAGATGAAGAGTAAACACTACGCCTGCTTCCTTCCATGAACACATTAAAATTAAAACTAAATTATAGAGCAATCAACCTGAAGAACCATCTGAAGTCTAGCTGAAGAGAAGTTTTATAACTAAGGATATAAAGGATATAACTAACGGGTGTACATATGAAAGGGGCTAGCCCTAAACCTCCGGATGGCAGGTGAAATTCAGGAGGGATACCTCAGTCGCAGAGTTTCCCCTCAGAGGAGCGAGGGACCCCGCTGCACACCAAGCTCCCCAGCCCAGAGTACTGGTGCCAGGAAAAGGAGCCCCCACAACACCTGGCTGTGAAAAGCAATGGGGTTTCTGACCATCTTGCAATGCAAAGCTGCAGGAAACCTACCGTTTTCTTAAGGGGACCGCACACAGACTAACTCACTTGCAGGCACTCACCTTGGGCTCGAGTGAAGGGATGGTGACTCAGGTGGGTGTCAGAGGCATGGGGGGGAAGAAGCTGAGGTGTTTGGCACTGAGGTGTGTGGCACTGAGGCAAGGGGTGGAGGTCAGCCGCCATTTTCCCTGTGCGCTCTCCTCTGGTGCAGCCGGCAGGCAGGCGCCATCTTTAATGTGTTGAACCGCCCCCTCATGACCAAATCTGAATTTGATTGGTCTGGTGAGCTCTGCTGCTTTGACCCACTGACTCACTGGGACCCCACCCCACTAAACTCCCCCACCACCAGAGGCACTTTCTCAGGAGCAGCCAGTCCCGCCCACATTGCACTGTTTCTTGGAAAACTGTTGGAGTCCAGCGGCCCCAGGCAGACAGCAACTGGCCTCCGTGTGCTCTGAGACTTTTCCTGAGTAGCTCCAGGCTCAGCATTGGCACCAAACCAGAATTTACATTAACCTGATGACCAAAACTCTTCCCACTCTAATGACTCCCTAAGACCCTGCCTCACGCAACTTGCATACTGCACCAAGTTTTATCAGTGGCTGAACCTTAAGGGAGCCAACAAGTGGCAGCAGGCCTCACGATGTCCTGGCTTTTTGTGGAGCTACCCAAGGCCTGGTATTGGTGGCAGCCGTCCTCAGTTCACAGTGTATCCTCTCCCACATGCCTCCAATTTTAGCACAGGCAGTGAATAACTGCAAATCGCTTTATTGATCCTACGAGGGAATCCCCGGCTGGTCACAGGTAGTGGGTGACCTGGGCTTGCACCAGAACCCCTCCCAAGAGACCCCAGAACCAACATACTTGGAGGTGGGCTTCAGACCACAGCAGAGCACCACACACAAATGGTGATCTCAACAGACACCGGAGCCCACTGGGGCATATCCCACTCAGTAGGGTATATACCCTGCACAACAGCCTATAAGTTGTGAACATGGACAACCGCCACAGCCAATCAGCCTGAAGGTCAATCCTACCCACTGATGTACCAAGAGCAATCAAGGCTCAACTACAGCAGGAGGGCACACACAACCCACACAAGGGACACTGCTGGATCACCGTGGGCAGGTGACCAGGGAACTTGTGTCAAGGCCCCACAGAGCACCCACTACATAGGGCCACCCAGCCAAGACTGGGAGGCATAGCAGATCTACCTAACACATAGATAAAAACACAGAGAGGCAGCCAAGATGAGGAAACAAAGAAATGCATCTCAAATGAAGGAACAGGAGAAAACTCCAGAAAAAGAACTAAACAAAATAGAGGCAAGCAACCTACCAGAGACAGAATTCAAAACAATGGTTATAAGGATGCTCAAAGAACTTAGTGAGAACTTCCACAACGAGATAGCAAGCATAAAAAAATGACATAGAAACCATGAAGAGGCACCAGTCAGAAGTGAAGAATACAATAACTAAATTATTTGAAAAAATAATGACTGAAAATTTCCCTAACTTGGCAAAGGAAATAGACATACAGGAAGTGCAGAGTCCCAAAGAAGATGACCTCAAACAGGCCCACACAAAGACACATTATAATTAAAATGGCAAAGGTTGAAAACAAAGAGAGAACCCCAAAGAGCAGCAAGAGAAAGGCAGCTAGCAATTTAGAAGGGAGCCCCCATAAGACTGTTGACTGATTTCTCAACAGAAGCTTTGCAGGCCAGAAGGGATCGGCAAAAAATATCCAATGTAGTGAAAAGTAATGACCTACAACCAAGGGTACTCAACCCAACAAGGCTATCATTTAAAATCAAAGGTCAGATAAAGAGCTTCCCAGACAAGAAAAAGCTACAGTTCATCACCATCAAACCATTATTATAAGGAATCTTAGAGGGACTTCTTTAAGACAGAAAGAAAAAAAAAAGATCAAAATTATGCATAATAATAAAATGGCAATAGCTACATATCTATCAATGATTACTTTACGGGCCAGCCCGGTGGCGCAGGCGGTTAGAGCTCCATGCTCCTAACTCCGAAGGCTGCCGGTTCAATTCCCACATGGGCCAGTGGGCTCTCAACAACCAAAAAAAAATATATATATATATATCAATGATTACTTTTAATGTAAATGGATTAATGTTCCAATCAAAAGACATAGGAGAGCTGAATGGGTAAAAAATAATAATAATAATAAAAACCCTACATACAAGCACGGTGGAAAGTTCACGAACTTAATTGTCCATCCTTAGTATGCTATCTACAAGAGACTCACTTCAGATTGAAAGAAACACACAGATGGAAAGTAAAAGGATGGAAAAAGTTATTTCACGAAAATGAAAACAAAAAAAAAAAATGCTGGTGTAACTATACTTATACCATACAAAATAGACTTTAAACAAAGGCTATATCAAGAGACAAAGAAAGACCCAATAATCCCATTTCTAGGTATTTATCTAAAGAAACCCAAAACGCTACTTCAAGAGAACATTGCATCCATATGGTCATTACAGCATTGTTTACAATAGCCAATATGTGAAGGCAGCCTGGGTGTCCATCAATAGAACAACGGATGAAGAGGAAGTGGTACATATATACAATGGAATATTGCTTGCACAGGGAAGGGAATGGGTTCTTGCCATCTGTGGCAGCATGGATGAACCTGGAAGGTACCGTGCTGAGTGGAATGTCAGACGTATTAATAGACAGATACAATGTGATTTCACTTATATATGGAATTTAAAGAACAAAATAAAAAGACAGAAACAAACTCATAGACAGAGAAAACATTTTGATGTTTGGTAGATAGGAAGGGGGTTGGGGTGTGGGTGAAAGAAGGGGAAGGGATTAAGAAGTACAAATTGGTTGTTAAAAAATAGTCATGAGGATGTAGGGTATAGCATAAGGAATATAGTCAATAATATTGTAATAACTATGTATGGTGCAGATGGGTACTAGATTTGTTGGGATGATGGATGGGGCGGGTTGGGGGCAGCGTGAAAAAGGTGAAGGGATTAAGAAGTACAAATTGGTAGTTACAAAATAGTGATGAGAATGTAAATTAAAGCATAGGGAATATAGTCAATAACATGGTAATAGTTATGTATAGTGCCACGTGGGAATTAGATTAGTCAGGGGGATCACTTCTTAAATCATATAAATGTCTAACCACTATATGATACACCTGAAATTAATATATACTAATAAATGAATGTCAATTATAATGAAAAATTTTAAAACGGGGGAAGTGAAGGGGAATAAGAGATCCAATTTTCAAGGTATAAAACAAATAAGTCATGGGGATGTAACGTACAGCATAGGAAATACAGTCAATAATATTGTGATAGCCTGGTACAGTGCCAGATGGTTGCTGGACTTCTCATGGTGACCACTTCTTTAGGTCTATGAATGTTGACTAACTATGGTGTATACCTGAAACTAATATACTATTGTATGTTAGCTATATTTTTAATAAAAAATCTTTAAAAAGAAAGAAAGAAGGAGAAGAAGGAGGAGGAAGAGGAGGAGGAGAAGGAGAAAAAGGAGGAGGGAAGGAAGGACGGAAGGGAGGGAGGGAGGGAGGGAGGGAGGGAGGGAGGGAGGGAGGGAGGGAGGGAGGGAGGGAGAGAGGGAGGGAGAGGAGAGTCTTTGCGTAGCCCCTGCATTTCCCTTTATCTACAGCAGCATCTCCTGATCTGAGGGAGCTGTGTAAGTTACACTCTGTAGTAACGCTGCTCGAAGTGTGATCCACAGACAAAAATTGGTTATGATCTGTAATAGGTAAGAACAGAAATTGAGAGCCAGTGTTTAGAAACCTTAATAACAATTTGACAGAAGAGCTATATAACCATTAAATCTAATGAAAAACAGTCCATTATTCTGCATGTCTTTTTATTTCATTTTTCCAGTAATTCATTTGTGTTGTCCTTTCAAAAGTACCAGTCTGAAACCGGTTGAAAATTATATATATATATATATATATATATATATATATATATATATATATGTATATAATTTTATATGTGTGTGTGTGTGTGTCCTCCTACGTAGATGATTTCAGAAGCATTGTTCTATAGGACACTTATTCTATGACATATGTTCAAGGTAAAAATAAAATTAGAATAGGCTACATACAAGTAAGTAGGGAATGGAAGTTAAGTACAAAGGAAATATTTTTTAAGTTCCGTACTGCAAAAGAATCAGTGTATTCCTCTCAGAGACTAAAGAAGCACATTGATTTATTGAAGGCATTCTCTACAGCATTATCTTAAAACCCTATGGTTTCAAAAGAATCGTGCTAGGCCTCAGCATTAATAACCTCTAGCTAATTTCTCCAGCTAGTTCCTGGCATTCATTGGTATTCAATAAACATGGGTGTGAATAAACCCACTATACAGATTGGCTTCTATTCCAGTTATCTATTACTACATAGCAAACCATCTCAAAACTTACTAGTTGAAAATAGCAATGTATATCATGTTTCTGTGGGTTGACTGGGCTCAACTGGGTGGTTCTCACTTGGCGTCTCTCATGCCCTTGCAGTTCTGTGATGGCTGGGACTGTAATTATTTGAAAGCTCGAACTGGGCTGAATGTCCAAGATGACTATTTCACTCACATGTTTGGCACCTCAGTCTAGAGGATATGGGGACCACCTGGACATCTCTCTCCACATGGCCTCTCCAGGCGGCTAGCTTGGGCTTCCACACAGCATGGCAGTCCCAGGGTAACCGGACTTCTTATGTAGCAGCTGGTCTCCCCCAGGGCAAGTGTTCAGAGAAAAAGAAAGTAGAAGGGACACGTGCTCTTAAAGCCTAGTCAGACCTGGCATAGCATCTCTTCTTCCATATTCTGTTGATTGAAGCAGTTGGGAGGTTAACCACTCCATCTCTCAGTAGGAGACTAACAAATAATTTACAGCCATCATTACCCAGGCCTGAATCCCTGACAACATTGCAACCCCTAAGTGGCAGAGAACAATTTTACAGATTTTCATTAAAACAATCATTATTGTCATCACCATCATCATCATCACTTACTATGTACCAGGGTTTCTATGCTTGATACTTGGGGGTGTGGGGAGAGAAAGAGAGTGAGAGAGACCCATTTAATCCTCTCGATGATGATTCTCATAGTATAGAATATGAAACTAAGGTTAAATGATTTGCCCAAAGTCACACAACCAGTAAGTGACAGAAATAAAACACAAGCCTAAGTTCTATAAACTACAGAGTTCAGCCTTGACTACTGACTTGTCCACTGACCCAGCACCTCTGACCCATCTTGATTATCAGTCACCCCCAAATATTGTTTGGTTCACCCTTATCCTCAGAAGATTCACCTGGCCTTCCTGGCTTTCCATCATAAAGCAAACCTGCCAATATCTCCTCCATGATTTGTTGTTTTTTGTTTTTTGCAAAATAATGTTCTGTTCATCAGCAATGAGTTGGGAATCACCTAGTGGCTCAAGAACTACAAGTCATATTTCTGCAGGGAGCCCAAAAGGGGCTGCCAAAGGACCAGGGTGAGCAGGTAATTAGATTGAATCCACTCTTTGGCTCGGTTTCCTTCCCAAGCAGACTGGCTATTGAGCAATCCATTCTCTAGGCATTAATATATCACCTGGGAGTGCCAGGCCATGATAGATGAGCTGGGCCATTAGCAGGGCCCACGATGGATGGGTGTCATTCATCACTGCAGGGAGCCGATGGAGCCGTGAGTTACTCAGGCCGTGGCACCTTCCACCCCCATTGGGGTCAGAGCCAGGAGGACGGAGGCTGGGTGGGGGAGGGAGGCACAGAGCTAAGACTTCTCTGGGAGATGTGCCAACAACCATGGGCACATTTTGTCTGAGCCACTCCACAGCAAGGAGATGGAGTTTACAGCTGAGACAAGGAGCATATAAGGGAAGGAGAATGTAATAGATAAGATCACGGGTTCTGGAAATCCTATCTGCCTAGCGTGTGTCTTTGTCCTGACTTTTCGTTGCTGTGTAAGCTCGAGCAAGGCATTCACCTCTCTGGAGCTCTGTTTTCTCATCTCATTCCAGGTGCTTCTTTACATTTCTCAGTCTCTCATAGTTAAGCAGGGCCATGTGACACATTCCAATCGATGAAATATACGTACAAGAAGCAAGAGTCGATGAAAGGCACCCATGAGTCTCAGCACATCTCTTCCCCTGTGAAGATATCAGAGCTGCAGGACTGGAATAGCCTGATGGCTGATCACCTGGCAGAGCAACGCCCTGGAGGGTTGCACAGGCCCACAGCTGACTCTGAAGTAAACCTTCGTTAGGCTAAGTCACTAAGGTTGCGGGCTGTTTGGTACACAGCATAATCCAGACTATCCCGACAAGTACTCTTTATCAGAGGTGTGCAAAGAGCCAGAGAGTAAATATTGTGTGCCTTATGGACAAGATGGTCTCTTACATTCTTCTTTGTTTGGTTTTCTTTACAACTCTTGAAAAACATAAAAACTATGGTTAGCTTGTGGGCCTACAAAATAAGCCACAAGCTGGATTTGGCATATGGGCTGTAGTGTGCCAACCCCTTGTCCTAAATCATAAGGTTGCTGTGAAAATTAAATGAGATTTGAACATAAGCATTGTTTTAATGTTAGCTGCTACTACAACAGTAGTAATATTAATTATCCAGAAGTAGTAGATATTTGTGCCAGGCACTGCTCTATGCATTGGTGATTCGCAATGAACGAAACATTATAGAGCTTCCTTTGGGATGGGTTGTTGTTGTTTGCTGTTTGTGGCCCCCTTTCATTCTAGCACAACTTCAGCAGCCACTGCCCCTGCAGCTTCCCTGCCTTTCCTCTTGTCCCTCTCCAATCTGTCCACCATGTTGTAGGCTTAGGGATCTTCGCAAAATGAAAGTAAAACAATGCTGTCCCCCCGAAAAATGTTTCTCATTGCACTTAACAGGAATCCCGATGCTTTCTCGTCACTCAAGGCCCTGTGTGGTCTGAGCCTTGCCTGCCCCATCCACCTCATGGGGTGCCACTGTCCCCCTTCTCACTCAACACACTGGTCTCCTCTCAGTTTCTATAACACACCACACCCCTCCTACCTTGGAGCTTCTGCCAGGACCTGGGATGACCTTGCTTCATTCTCCATGACCAGCCCCTTGAAGGTCCTTGGAGAGGTCTTCCCCGAATCCCTCCCCATGTAAATAACTCTTCTCCCCGCACTTTGACTCTCATTGCCATGTTTACTTCCTCCTTAGCACGTATCACAGCAAAATATTCTTTTAATTCATTTGTTTTCTTGTTTGTTAATTACCGCAACGTGGCTGTGAGCTCCAACAGGACAGGACCTGTGTCCACCATGACAGCTCCCCCATTGTTCAGCATAGTGCTTGTCCCCTCGTAAAAGCTCCACAACTATGTATTGAATGCATAATCCACAGCAAGAGAAACTCCCACCAGGGTCCACGAGCTCCTCATGCCCCTGCTGACATACCCTTGTCCCACCACGCTCACTGCCCAGCCAGTTATGTGCCCTCACCACCTTCAGCTTCACCACACCTCCGTCACTTTAGCTGCAGCCTTCTTCCCACACTGACCCTTGAGAAAGCCCCAGAAGCAGAGAAAGTGTCCTCTGTGCCTTTGTGTCCTCAAGTCTCCGGTCAGTGCCCTGCACAGGGCAGGTGCACAGGGAAAGTTGATGATGATACAAAAACTCCACAGCAAACAAGGTGGGGGTGGGGGCAGCAGAATCTCGCTGATGTCATCTCAGAGTCACATGAAGGACCTTCAAGATATCAAGAAGAGTGTTAGAGAGGCCAAAAAATAAATAATATATTGATTTTCCAAGAAAAGGAAACTGTCAGATTCAATCCCAAGAAAAATTCTAGACTTTCCTACTAACTGGTCAGCTGGCAACTAATCTACAAAGAATGAAGCAATTACCAAGATCTAATGTCCATCCTCAGCGAATGTCAGAAGAAATTATTCTAATCTTTTTTTTATTTTATTTTTCAATTACAGTTGACATTCAATATTATTTTATATTATTTTATATTAGTATTGCACAGCAGAGTGGTTAGACATTTATATAATTTTCTTTCTGACAAGGTGCCCAGGACTGATCATATCTGTATTTTAGATAAGTGTTCACTTAACAAATATTTATAGAGGGGCCACCCTAGGCAGGCTGTGTGCTTGTACTTCAGACCCAGCATGAATAAAACAGGCAGGACCCATGTCCTGGCAGGAGCTGCAAAAGGTATAAGGCACAGCCAGCACACAGCAAAGTGACATACACAGTCTGATCAATGGCCATGAGCTCATGGAGGAAAGTCAAGGCAAGCTCAGGAGATGTGCTGACGAGGAAGGAGGCCAGAGCTTCAAATAGGGTGGTTGGAGAAGATGTCACAAAGGGCGCATCATGGCTGAGACTGAAGGAGTAGGGAGGCGGGAACGCAGACACCTGGGACTGGAACATCTAAGGCTAAAGGAACAGCCTGTACTGAGGCCCAAGGCGTGTGTGCCAGGCGGTGTAAGGAACAACAGGCCCACGTGGCTATAGGTGAGGGCCAGGAAGGTAAGGGAGGGGGGGTGCAGGATGAGGGCTTTGTGAGGCTGTGCCTTTAACAGAGAGGAGATAAGGCATGTAGCCCGGTAACCTTATTGAGGCAACTCAGAGTCAAGCAAGACAGGAGAACGTGCCCTTTCAATGTGTCTTGGGTGCATTCATGAAGAAAATAAGTGACTGGGAGATGATGGTAAATGACAACTTTTAAAATCAAAGATCTGGGGCCCATACACAACTCCTATGACACAACAATTCCCATCCTAGGTATATACCCAGCAGAAAAGTGAACCAGGCTCACCAAAAGGCATGTTCTAGAATGTTCAGAGCAGTACTTCCACAATTGCCAGAAAGGCCCATCAACAGAAAAATGGATAAGTACAGTGCAGTGTACTCACACCACGGAATACGCCACAGCAAAGGGAGTGAATGACACACAACTTCGTGTGATAATATGCATGAATCTCACAAAGATAACCTGAGTGAAAGAAGCCAGAAACAGGAGTCTTGCACTGCATGATTCCATTTATATCAAGTTCAAAGATGGACGAAACCAACCTATGCTGTCAAAAGTCAGGAGAGCAGAGAACTCAGTTCTGGATGTGGGTGCTGGTTACATTTTGTGAAAACTTATCTGGCGGCCCAGGTAGGATTGGTGTACTTTTTTGTTTGTACGCTACACTCCCAAAAGTTGCTAATAAAAATAAGTTATTTAGTTTAGACAAAACCAACAAACTAGCATGACTGATTAAAAAAAAAAAAAAAAAAAAGACAGACCTGGGTTGGTTCCAGTTCTCGTACTTATTAGCAGAGTAACTGGGCAAATCACATAGCCTCAGTTTTCTTGTCTCTCGCTCAGATCTACTAAATAAAACCTCCTGAGGCCATCACAGAGACAACGTGACAGTCAAATGAAAAACTACACAGAAAAGTACTTTAGAAAATAACTCTCATGACACTAATGTCACTTGTTGCTAATAAAAGCTCACCGAGGGAGTGCTCGAGGATTGCCGAAGTCACCGGAGGGGGACCATAGGCGCCGTTCTTGCCACATTCTTCTAACTTGATAAATAAATTGGGTGAAGACTTAGAAGGGGAACACTTCCCTTCCAAAGGCTGAGAAATAACAGAGTTGACAGAATCAAAATGATCTCACCAAACTGGAAGGTTGGGACAAAACCAACCAAAGAAATTCAAAGGGATCATTCCGATGTCACACAAAACGGTTCAACATGTACTTGGCACACGCAGAGGCTGCAGCTCAGGGAAGCAGACTTGAGAATCCTGTTGACTCTCCTGTGAAATATAAGATTGTTTGGACAGAACCTCGGGCCTCGAGAAGGGGTTCCTCTTTAGTCCTCTGGGCTGCTCAGAGCACACCTGGAGCCCTGGATCCAGTTCAGGGGACTGCGCTTCCCTGTCCCAGCCCAAACCGATGGCAATGAGAACTGCGTTTGCTAGCGCATTAGCAAGGTGATGGCAAATGAGTGAGGACATGGGTTACACAGCCTTCCGCCTCAAGCCTGGCCCCTGAAGGTGGTGATGAGGACATCAGGCTCCTCTACTCCTCTCAGCATGAGAGCCCAGTCATCCATCACCACCGACACCTCAGTCTCCCTCAGCAGAGACAGGGCTGTGATGAGCCACAAGGCAGGCTGGGAAGGGGGTCGGTTCTATTATCCACCTCTGGTTCCAGTCCCCAGAAAGGCCCAGAGACTCGAGACCAATACGGGGGCAACACAGGAAACACAGGTATCCAATACCTAGAACAACCAGTCACAACTCAAACCTCAAACCCTCACCCTTGGACCACACGAATGGCCATTTGCACTCAGACATGTTGTTAGAGAGCGGTAAGACCTGCGCCTGCATTTGAAACACACCTGCTAGAGGTTATCCCCAGATCCAGGCACTCGCAAGAGGCGTACCTGGGGCGGATTCAGGCTTGAGGCTCTCTGAACCTCAGCGGGAAGCAGATGGGGAGAAACCGGAAGCTGGGACTGGGCAGGCTGGAAGCTGACCACCTGGCTGTGGCCCTGGCCCCTTGGTGGGAAGGTCGGCAGTCCAGCATCTGGTGTCCAAAGAGATATAGCAAATTCAGCTCTACTCAGCCTAGATCAACATCCAGATGTGTCCAACCCAGAGCAGGACATAGCCAGTGGCTGGAGTCTGAGAGACAGGGTCCAGTGGGATGGGGAGGTGTGAAGTGAGGGCCACAAATCAGGGCCCTCGCCAAACAACACGGGGTTAGAGCACCAGCACCTGAGATACCGGAAGAGCTGGTCATCTACCAGCTGGTAGATCGTGAGTACCGCTACATGACCAGAGCCAGAGAAATGGTGCTGGCAATGGTAGCTGAGGAAGTCTAGGGCTTGATGGACGTGAGGTCATGCCTGGCATTGAGGGCAACAGGCTGAAGGCCAGGGAGGAGAGGTACATGGAGACAGGGCCTTGGCAGGATCTGCCAGGTATGGCAGGTCTCCTGGAAATGGCAGTGACCCCTCTCAGGATAGGGACCTGGCCTCCCTGCCAGGCCTTGTTACTGGCTGAGCAACGACCCTCCACCTGGTTATTGAAACCTCCCTCCGGGAAGCTGGCCATTGTGGAGGAGAGCCGAGTCACATCTTTTTGCAGTGGGGGGAGGGAAGGAGGAATTCCTAGGGCAGGAATCTTCGGAAAGCCATTCTTGGCAGCATAGGTTATGCAGGTCTTTCCACCCTCCGACGGAGCCAGCCACCTCTAGCTCCAGTGTCTGCTGCCCCTGCCCAACTCCAGTGCTCTGACACCTCAGCAAGTGGTCACCTTGCAAATGATCCCCATGAAAACAGAACTCTCCCACTGCTGGTTCTTTAAAACCCACTCCTATATTTTTTTTTTCATCCCAACTCTAATGCATTTCCAAAACTCAGACGGACTTTCCCACATCGGTTGCTTTTGACTGTGTTTTCCTGTCGTCCATTACGAAGGGAAAACTCAAGACCCATGATTTCCCCTGGACATGAGGGTTTGGGTTCCAGGCTGCTCTCCGTGGAGGCCGACACTGCTGTTGTGTTACTTTTGTGCACGTTAAATTTTTAAAAATCATAACAAAGGTTGGCTTCTGTAGTTACACATGCTGAGGCCTCACAATGCTTGCTGTCGTAGAGGGGCTGATTACCTAACTCCATTTATCAAAGTGTCACTTCTCTGACAGGCCCTAATAAATATCCTGCCAGAGACCCCGCACCTGGCAGCCGTGCCACTCGGCAACACGCCGCTAACCTAATTTGCTAATTGCTGCTTTCCCCATTAATTTTAGTCCTGTCTTGTTTGGTGTTGACATGGAGGAAAAAGAAATAGGGTGGAAAAAACAGACAAGAAAGAAAATATCTCGGGGTCCCCCAGCATCCGCCCGCCCTCCCATTCCTTCACACAATCACTCACTCACACTCACACCTAAATTCCAACTTCCTTCCCCTTCTCTTTTTCTCATCATGGCTAAAGGAGATGAAACATTTAAAGGTGCGGGGTCAGATTTTCCAAACCAAAATCTGCCCGGTTGATAACTGGGCAGTCCTAGAAATACAAGGGACCAATGGTTACTGTATCTAAAGTCATTCTAATCAGTATGGTAGCTTTTTGGGAGAGGGGAGATCAAAGAGGGCATCCAGGAGTTAACAAGTCCAGCCCATCAGTCCTCCAATGTGGCCAGGGCCCTCCAGCCCCGCTTTCTCATTCCAGCCCTTCTGGTGTCACAAGGGAACTCTGCCTCCCTTTTGGTGTCATTCTGAGCAATGATGTCCAAGATAGTGGCACAGGTTAGCGCCTAAGGACAGACCTTCCCAGCCAGGACGGAGTATCATGGCCACCTGGGAAAGCCACACCCCTATTCCTTCAACGCTTCAACTCCTGTCAGGAGACCCCGATGACGGAGAGATTCACTGTGGGTTGTTTAATTGTAGATCCTCACAGATGAGCCCAATGGATTCCAAGGCCTGTTGAAGAGGCAAGGGTAGAAATGGAGAGGACACCGCCCATGAGCAAAGAGGACGAGGTGAGATGAACAAAAGTTCCCATCTAAAAATGGGGGGGTGGCTGTCTCACTCCCCCCAGGGGTCTGAAAATGACCTCCTTCTCCATCTTAGTACGTGTGAGCCTTGGGCATTCTGCTGGCGACCTGATTTCCAGGAAGTGGCTGCTGGAGCAAGTGGTAGAAACTGTGTTTAGCTGCAAGGCTGTGTGACAAGCCTCTGGGTTCTCTCTTCCAGAAGAGTGGGCTCTCTGAGAGTTCCTGTCGGGCTCCAGCCTAGACAGAGCACCTCATTCTTTGTCCCTAGGTCACAGCATCGACCATGTATCCTCTCCAAGAAGTAAGGTTTCATTGGGAGAGGAGAATGGAGCACGGGGGAGGCGGAAACTAGGGAAAGGGCACAACGTGTGAGAAAGTCAATGCGTCCTTTCTTCTGGGACTCCATATTCAAGTTAGCAGTGATGGTAAAGGACGACGTTTAGGTGGCCACATACACTGTTCGCAGAAGACCAAGGACAATGTCTACCCAAGCATGGGGGTGGGGGTGCAGAAGTATACTCTAGCCTCAGAGTGTCCACATATGTGTCCACATGCATGTTCAGCTGTGTGCAAAACTGCATTGCAGACACATGTGTTGAACAAAGCTAATGTGAGTATGTCCCGGAATATCTCTGTCCAAGGTGCCCATGTAATTGTCTATCTACATAAAGACAAGTGTGCCTGGAGAAAGCAATGGAGACATATGTCTTTCTGTGTTTGTCTGTGTGTGTGTGTGTGTGTGTGTGTGTGTGTGTGTGTGTGTATGATTATACTATCAGACATTAGATCCAGGGAAAACCTTTTAAGAATGTTTTCCACATTTCCACAGGACTGAGACTACATCAGAACTGAAACCATATGCTTGGAATACCCACCCTTTGTCATATACCTAGAAAACTTCTATTCCTACTTCAAAGCCCTATTCATTTGTCCCCCTCCTCCTAATTAGCCTCCATTGAAGAGTCTATCACAGGGCTTCTGTTTTATAATATTCACAACATATTCCAGTTTTCTGTGTGCGTACAGTTGCTCCTTACTGGTCCATGACACCCTCCAGGTCAGGGCCTGTGGGCCTGTGCCTCATTCCTTTCTGTACCACAGCATCTGGTTCCTGACACAGGTAGAACAAACCTTTGCAGAATGAGCTCTTGAATACTGACTCTCATACCCATGGTCGGTCACTAGGATCATACATCCTTGAATCAGATGCCAACACAGTGCAAAACAAAAAGATTTGGACATTCCTAATTCCACTAAGTCAGCGACAGCAAGAGAAGAGGTAGATGCGTCTGGGCTTGCTTGATTAAAGCAGTCAATAAAAGCCCCCTGGGTTCTCCAAAGATGTCAAGCAGGTGCGCATTTAAAAGCCATCTTTTTTCCTTTCACCACAGTCTAGAATGGGGGTGGCAAACTGTTTCTTAAAAGGCCAGATAGTAAATAATTTTGACTTTGAGGGCTATGTGATCTCTGTGGCTTCTACTCAACTCTGCCATTTGAAAGCAGTCATAGACAACACATAAATAGATTGGTGTGGCTGCAGTCCAATAAAACTCTATAATCTACCAACCTCCAGTCTAGAATTCTAAAGTAGAGGGAAGAGAAGCTCAGCCCCACACCAGTGACAGCAGTGGCCTCTGGTTATCGAGATGGCCTAACCCACCAGCACACTTTCTGGGAACCACACAACCAGACCCCATCCCCACATTCAACATCATGCCAAAGTGAAGACCTAATGGAGACTGAGGAGAGGGCTGTTGTGTGTGGTTGCCCAGGCTGTGCACTGCACAAATCCAAGAGGTTCTAGTCATATAGACTGTAGTATGAATGATGCCCTCCTTGAGTTGGACAAACCCTCCGAGTGTCAATCCTTCATGAGGGTCATCAAGGATCCCCATATTTGTAAGGAAGATTCACTGGCTGGTGGGGAGACCACATGCACTCTTGACTGCTACGTATTTCACTAATTCAAATACTTGACGGACAAGGGGGTCTCCCCCAGGATCAGGGCTGTGAATCACTGCTTCTTTGGAAACAGTATGATGAGGGCGTTCACATTACATAGACAGTTTGAGGATGAGGGGGCCAGGGCTGCAGATTCCTTGGAAGGAGTGGATCGGCAATTAGGGGGGAGGCAGGGCGCTATGGGTACTAAGGAAAAGCTGTTGCTGTTGAAGCTTAAAGGACATGTGACTTGGGGACAAAGAGTTACCTGGCCCCAATGTGCCCCTGCTGTGAGCCTCCTGCTCTTGGCCCCTAGTAATTTGGGGACCCAGGAGTCAACAGAGGCCTCTGAAAGTATCCAATGCCTCACCCCACCTAAGGAGCTTAAGCAGGTCTGTAGAGGAGATAGAATGTCCCCTGCGTCCTCACAGGCTACAGGGCCCAGCCCCTCTGAGCCGCACAGGAACCACCCCAAAACTCACCCAACCCCAAAAAAGGCCTCCAAGCTGCCTGCAGCTGGCCCCAGGTCCTTTGCAGATAAGCCTGCTGCTCAGATCTCAGCCATTAAACTCCACCGAGCTTCTTTCCAATAGCTACAGAAGAACAAAATATTGCCCTGTTCCCGGTTACGTTAAAAGGGCCTAGTAAAGAATAATGGCGAAGATGTTTGCAGCCAAAAGCTGCTCTTGATGGCCCTTTAAGCAAGATTTACAGCAGGCATTTAGCAGTGTCCCTGGGACGTTTGCTGGCACTGATAGGTGGGAAGGATGTGCCTGGTGCCTCCCCGGGCCAGCGGGCAGGGCCATCCTTCATTCTGGGCAGCTCTGCCCACCCCCTGCGCAGTGCCGGCTCCCCCTCAGCCCTGCCCATGTCTATTAGGCTCCTGCCTAGGCTGCCTCCTAATAATCTGGCTGTCAGGTGCCTCAGGACGAGACCAGCTACAACCTGTCCTGACACAATGGCTGGGAGGCCAGGAGATATACTGGGATCTGAGAAACTGAGGCAGGGACAGGGGTAGAAGCATAAAAGGCAGTGTGGAGGGTCCCTGGAGAACAGAGGGCCCTTTTAACTTGTTCGTTCAACACGTATTTATTGAGCCCCTACTATGTGTCAGGCAAATTTGGTAAAGAGATATGCAAAACTAGCATGTTTGCTCCTTGCCCTTATTGAACTTGTCATCTAGAGAGGAGGAGAAATATTAAGCTATCCATAACCATAAAATACAGTAATTGTTTTGATAAGGAGAACCCAAGGTAGTAGCAAATAGGTCCAGGCTTGGGGCCATCCCCAAGGACGTTGGATTTTTCCTAAGGCATAAAGCTGTGCTATCCGGTATCACAGTCACAAACCACACGTGGCGATTGAATGCTTGAGGTGTGGCTCCAGCAAACTGAAATGAGCCTCCAGTGTAAAATGCACACGGAATTTCAAAGACTTCAAAATACAAAAGAAAGCATGCAAAATACCTTCTTCATAATTTTGTACTGATTACATGTTGAAATGATAAGATTTGGGATATGTTGGTTAAGTAAAATGTATTATCAAAATTAATGTTACCTGTTTCTTTTTACTTTTATGATATGACTACTAGGACATTTAAAAGGATAGCATGATCTACATGATGACTAGGAATTAGCCAAGTGAGGGGAACTGGAGTACAAACCAGCAACTGAAGGTTTGGTCATAAAATCCAAACTACAAAGAGAAAGTCAAAAATCTGGATCCAACAAATAAGCTGGGCTCCAGCAGAGAAACTGAGGAAGAAGCCCTTCTGTCAGCTTGTGCAAGCACATTCATTTCCCAAATATAAAGAATACCTAAGACAAAAATGTCAAATAGGTTTTATTTCATACACCACCTGCAATAGCTTTGGTATGACTGCCTCAGGTACCGTGTTAAGAAGGATTCAGAGGTACAACAGAAAAGCGTGACCATAAGTGATTAACAATGTCTGCCATGGAAGCATGCTCTGCATGGCATTTGCCATTTGACCTAATCCCATGATCACTGGTAAGACTGTCCAAAGCAGACCCACATACACGCAGTGGAATTGAACTGACATACTCAGCAACTTATGGAGGTACGTAGGGAACTCACTTGAGAGCAAAGAGACACCATGACATATCCTCAAAAAAATATACCAGGATCTCAGGCTGTAGTAAGAGAGATTATAGGGGGAGAGTCCTGCTGCTCCGTGCCAATCAGACCACACCTGGACTGCACACTTTTGAGAGACATAACTAACTTACTTTTCTAAATTCAGAAAAACACAACCAGCGTGGAGGGGTCACAGAACTCCATTATGTGAAGGTCAATAAAATGAACTGGGAGCTCCACCTGGAGCCCCATCCTTTTCAATAGAGAATCAGACTTGACCAGCTCAACAAACATGTAGTAAGTACTTACTATGTGCCAGGCACTGTGCCAGGCTCTGGGCTTACCACAGCCAATGTGGGGTATCTTCCATCAACCTCTCCATAGCCACTTGCTCCCTTCTTCATCCTGCCCCACATCCTGTGAGGATGACCGTAATGAAATGCACCAACAGACTGCCCTCCCCTCTCCCTTCTAGTTGGGCTCAGCCAATAAGAGATCAGAAACCAGGAGGAGAGTAAGGTCCTGGTATTTACCTAGTTGCTCCATGTTGGCTCCACTGAAGACCTCAGCTCTGCCCAGTGCTCCTCTCTCTGCTCCCCCGAGTTTCAGTAGCACTCCTTTCCTCTGACCTTCAGTCACTAGGATAGTGACAGTTTCTCAGTGCTGCTAGCCCCGGGGTGCTACACCATCCGTACTGATTCCCTTAAACCTGTCCACACCCTTGTAAACAGCCCCTTGAGTGAACTCGAACTATGGGATTCAAGTGTGACATCTCTTTCTTTCCAGGAACAGAGCAGGCTTGGTCCCCACCCTAGTGGAGTTTACTGTCTGGTAGGTAAGACAGGTGATAAACAGAGAAACCAATTGTGATAAGTCTCACAAAAATAACAACCTGGCACAGGAAGCAGCACGGGGTGGGAGTACCAAATAGTTTGGGGTAGTCTGGGAAGCTCCTAAAGAGGTGGCATTTAAGCTTATTTAAGATTACGTGGCATCTGAGGATGAGAATTACCTGAGTGAAGAGCTGTAATCTTCACTCAAGGACCAAGGGGGCAGGGGTGAATTTGGCCCCCAATTTGGCCCCTACCACTTCTCCAATATGAAGTAAGCAGCCTAAGGAGATGACGAGCTCCTTCTCGGAGATGCTCTTGTAGGGGCTAGAGGGCTCCTTGGTGGCAGCAACACCAGGATTCGTCTCCTGGACAATGGCTGGAGCCAGCTCATCCCGGGAGGGTCTCCCCATCCCTCTCATGCCCAACCTGAATCATGGTACAATACCACACCCCCGCCAGCCCCGTGGTGTGGGGGAACAGAGATGTGAGTCCTAAACTGTGTGTGATAGAAGTCAGGCAATATTGCCACGGTTCTGCACCAGTTTCATGGAGGCGGGAGGCAGAAGTGAAGGCAGGTCCATGAGTAAAAAGGGGTTTTACCATCCAGTAACTCTGCCCACTGCATACCAGGGGCTATCAGATGTCTAGAGTCTGTCCCAATGTGCAAGACTTAAGAGGGAAGAACAAGAAAAATTCTGCTTCTCTTGAAATAAGAAGAGGACCAAGGATTCCCACCTTTCTCTGAAGCCAGAATCTCAGGGATCCGTGGTTCTCAGCCCTGGACACCCATTCTGATCACCTAGAAGACTTTTTAGAAGTATCAGTGCCCTACTCCTGGAACTCCTGGTGTAACCGATCTGGAATCTAGTGTAGACCAGATTGAGAATTATGGCTAAAAGCAATTAAAGGGGTAAAGCCAATAAATAGAAACACCAGGGTATCCCGAGGGACCGTTGGAATGGGGACCAGCTTCAGGAACATTCTCTAAGTTACTGTCAAACTTCAGAGTGAGTCAGGATCACTTGGGTGCTTGAAACTCACAGATTCCCAGTCTCCACTCCAACAGGGTCTGATTCCGTCCATTTGAGATGACAGCTAGGAATGTGCACTCTTAATAAACTCACAAGTGGATTGGGGAAAATAAGTGGAATGGGGAAAATGCTACTTTGGGGAAAGTGCTAAATACCCAGATTACCACCAGGGAACACCTCTAACACTTAAACCCCCTGTTGGGAATTTAGGGGAAGTCAGCACCTGGGCAGAGGGAATGGCTGTGCAGGCATCATCCTGGAGTGTTTGGTTTTGGAGAATAAAACTGTATGGCTAGAGCCTGTGTGGCTAGATTGGGAAGCATGAAAATGGCAACGATTGATTCCTGGTGGGCCCAGAATAGAGAGGGGATCGTTAGAGTCTTGGAGGTGAAGAAGGAGGACTGTAGAGTGAAGAAGTGAGATCAAGGGGAGGAAGATGTGAAAATTCATGCTTTTACCTCAGTGCAGTTGTATCTAGAAGGGGAGGGAGAAAGGGTGAACTTTGGTCCTCGAAATTCAGAAGTGAACCAACTCTAAGCCCTTTCATTTTTCTGGGCATTTTAGATTCATTCAGTCCTATAAATATCAGGGCAATATGTGAGAAGATCAGTATTATTTTCAAATGATATAAAAGACAATTGCGGTTCAGAGAGGGGCATGGACTCGCCCAAAACCACGCTTCCGGGGCATGGAGGACTTCAGCACAGAGGTACCTGACCAGCACACACCCCATCCCTGCATCCTCTCCCCTAAGGAACTAAGGAAATTTGACACCATCACTGCAGGGAGGGAGACAAGGTCATCTGAAATCCATGAAAAGACTTCTTCAGGAGAACAAAAGACCCAGTGAAGGATGGACTAGGACAAGTTAAGGGAATTATAACTAGAAAAGGTGAACAGAGGGACTTTCTTCCTTCCACAAACATTTGAGAGCTTATTATATACCACACTCTCTCCTAAACTGTGAGGACACAAAAGGGAACAAGAGAAACACAGTTCTTAACTTTATAACGTTTACATCTAGACCACGATGATAAATGAATGCCTTCCACCAAGCCGGCCATCCCTGAGCAGCAGTCCTCAACCTGTGCTACACGTTAGAATCACCTGCAAAGCTTTGAAAGCCGCCACTGCCTGGCCCCGTCCCAAAACAAGTACTTCGGCACCTCGTGGGACCTTGCACTGTTGTTTATAAAGCTCCTCGAATGATTCTAGCATGCCAAGGTTTGAGACAACTGTCGCAAACTGTCCAGCCACCTCCCCTGCATGGGCCCTGGGAGGACAGAACTGCCAGCAACTTGCTCGGAGTCGAGTCAGCTCTGTGAGGTGATGTCCGAGCTGGAGACAGGCAGCCAGCCTGCCAGCTGCTCGCCCTCCAAACCCCAACCCCTGCCGGGCTCCGCGCTGAGCCAAGCCAGGCCTGCTCCCCAAGGCGCCGGGTCCTCCAAATAAAAACAGGCGGCCAGAGTTCAGCGCCCGTTGGTGTTCTCCCGGTAAGCACCTTTTGTTCCAGGCTCAGAGCTGTTAATTAAAGAGCCGTGATTAATGAGGAAGCACTCCTGGTCCCCATCTAGGATGAGAGGTCCTGGGGATGCTGACTTTGCTAGAGGAATCTGCAGTCGGATTCCAACTGGAGCTATTTATAGCTCGGGCTCCAAGGTGCCCCTCCTCCTCCTTCTCTCTTTCTCTCCTCCCCCCACCACGCCACGATGGAACACAGAGGAAGAAATATTTCCTGAAGAAGAATTTTTAAAGGGGTAAACCTTAGCACGTATGCATTCGTATTAATTCATCCAAACATTCATCCCCTCGACATGCCTATGGAATGCCTACTAAGAGCCCGGCTCCAGGCCAGCTGATACAGGGGCAGCTCTGATTAAGAGTGGCGTGTCCCCTGTTCCAGTGGAGTTTTCACTGAAGGGCAGAAGGCATTACCAAGGAAGTCTGCAAGTACATAGACAATTGTCAGTAGAGGCAAGTGCTCTGCAGGAGTGGACCACACGAGTGTTAAAAAGGATTCAGCGACGCTCACCACAGCGCTGACCACGAGATCACCACCATTTTCACCCTGAATGAGGAAACAGGCTCGAACATGTTCAGGAAGTCAAAGTCCCACAAACACAGTATAGCAGGGTCCAGATACAAAACCAAGTGTGGCTACCCAAACTCATTTCCTCTTCTTCCTGGGCACACGGCTGATGACACTTCCCAGTCTCTAGGGTTACACGTATCTGCGTGACTGAGTCCTGGCCCATGGAATGAGAGGAGTGATGTGTGCCACTCCCCGGGGTGGCCCACGCCCAACCTCCTATGAGCTGTCCTCCAGGCGCTGGCTAATGGAATGCAAGGTGACCTTGGAAACCACGTGTTGAAAGCACAGTCTCCATGAACCTGAATCCCCCAATGGCTTTGGAGAGCAGACTGGCCTCAGAGCTTCCCACCCAGGGGACTTCACGTGAGTGAGAAAGAAACATTTTTATTCTAAGCCCCTGAGATGTAAGGATTTACCTGTTACAGCAGCTAGCATTGCCTAAACTGATACAGCAGATCTGACTGCTCCAAACACTGTTCTACTGCCCCCGAGAGAGCCGGTGAGTCCCTAAAACATTTTATGAATAGGCACCACTGGAGGTGGAGGGCAAGGAAGCTCAGTGTCCTTCACAGAAAGGCCTGCTCAGTCAGGCCTTTCTCACAGGTCACTGCAAATCAGCCCTGTAACGCCCTCCAACCCTGGTCCTACTCCCTCTCCTCTCCTGCAGCTGGAACCAAGGGGGCCCATCCCTGTATCAGCTGGGGACAGAGGGACCAGAGAGTGAGGGGGCAGAAGAGGTATTAATACCTTCCTGGATCTAGACCAGAGATGCGGCATGAGTTTTCCCATGGAGGCAATACCTGGCACTGTGGTGGGGGAGCATGGACGAGAAGGAGCCTGGGAATTAGAGGGACAAGATCTGGCACACATCCTGGGGATACCGTGGGGGAGTGACCCAACCTCAATTTCCTCCTCCATAAAGTGGGCACATGAAAGCGGTGCTGGGTTGCTGGATCACCCAATCCCTGAACGACTTTCTGTCCAGATCTCTCAATATCCAAGGTAATAAATTGTCCTCATTGTTTAAGAGAATTCTAATTGAGTTTTTTGTTATTTGCAAAAAGCATTCTGACTCATCTATAAGACAAAACACGTAAGGTCACTGTGCTTCTATTTCCTCAGCTGTAAAAAGGAAACATCACTCTTTTATTTTTCCAGTGACGACTTCTGCTAATGAGACAATCCGATAATAATCATGCCCACCCTGCCAGATTTCTGTGGGGACTTCATGGGCCTGCCTTTTAAACAGCTATTCCCAGTCAGAGCAGTTTGCAAAGCCACTTCTCTCCTGACAGAGCTGTCAGTGTGCAGAATTTATTTTACTTTTATTTGACTCATCTTGTGTAGATACCAAACTGTCTGTTTATGTGAAATGATACTCAAAAGCCCCGTGGTCATAACAGGACAACAGTTTTGCTATTTCTAAGCCCAGCCGGTTTCTAAGGAGACTGGTCAAGAGGCTGCCTTGCCCACTTTGTTGCGCTCAGCTTCACGATGGGCTGGGTTAGCAGAGTCCATGAGAGCTGAACTGCTGAGCCTAGTCTAGGAGAGAAATTTATGGGAATCGAGACTAGAGAAGTAGAAAGAGGGACGCCTGTGCTTATCAAAGGCTGTGCACTGTGGGTGTGGCCCTGCCCCCCGGCTATAATGGTGAATTCTATGTGTCATCTGGACTGGGCTAAAGGATGCCCAGAGACCTGGGAAAGCACTATTTCTGGGTGTGTCTGTGAGGATGTCTCTGGAAGAGGTTAGCATTTGAATTGGTAGATGAATAAAGACAATCCCCTCACCAATGTCAGTGGGCATCGTCCAACCCGTCCAGGGCCTGGAGAGAACAAAAAAGACAGAGGAAGGGTGAGCTGGCTCTCTTCATATGAGCTGGGACCGCCATCTTTTCCTGCCCTCAGACATTATTGTTCCTGGTTCTCAGGCTTTGGGGTTTGGACGGGAACTTACACCACTGGCTCTCCTGGGCCTCCAGCTCACAGACAGCAGATTGTGAAATGTCTCAGGCTCCGTAATCGTCTGAGCCCATACCTCATAATATCTGTATCTGTAGATAGATGATAGATAGATAGATAGATAGATAGATAGATAGATAGATAGATAGATAGATAGATATAGATATAGATATAGATATATCCTATTAGTCTGTTTTTCTGAAGAACCCTAAATCCTAATATACTAGCATCCCAAAACTTCACTAAAATGAACCCATCTCCTCAATTTTGGGAATGAGTGCCAAAGAAGGGCCTGACTTTCTGACTTTCACGGCAAGGAAGCTATGTGTAAAGGCAGATAAGAACTCAAAGGGACCAAAGTCTCAGAGGCAGGGGAAGCCCAGAGAGGAGCAGTAACTTCCCCAAGGTCACACAGCGCGTCAGGGCAGAACTGGGATCAGACGTGGGTGTGCTTGCTCCCAGTGCAAAACCTTCTATGTATCACCTTCTGGGCTCTTAGTCACCCCGACGCTCCTGCCACCCACCCAGTTTCCTTCCCTTCTTCCTGGTCTTGTCCCCAAGGAGGCCTCTTACCCTGTTTGGGAACTGGCAGTCCACAAGATCACGAGACTAGGTGAGGCTGAGCGTTGCTCGGTGCTCAGAAACTATGAGTGGTGTGCGTGTGCATATGCGCATGTGTGCACGTGCACACACACACACACACTCCTCCCAGGCTGCTCTTCCCTGATCCCCTTGAAAGTACCCAAGGGGCTGCCCTACCCTGGGAACCTCTGCTGAAAAGACCTGCTCTGAGCACACTCTCTGCTCCAGGTGTGGAGATCTTCCATAACCACTCCCTTTTCTCCTAAAGCAGCTCCACTCCTGTTTCCTGGGTACGTGAGGCTGGCCATGGGCTTGAGAAAGATTATCACAGGACCACAGTCTTAGGCCGGGATCCTGCAGAAGCAGCACCTGAGCCCAGGATCTGAGAACAAGCGGTTTAGCTGGGAGTGGGTCCCCGGGAAGGCAGGGAAGGCAAGACAGCCAATGCGATGTCCATTCATGGCCGGTGACCCCTTCGGGCAATGGGATCCAATCCATTGGGAACGTCTAGGAGATGGGGGTAGGACAAGTCTCAGTGTTACCCCAGTGGTGGGGAGAGGGAGCTGGAGAGCTGCGGTATTTACCCACCAACTCCCATCCTCAGTGGCCTGGGCTGCTCCCTGGAACATTAACCATGAGCCTTCCAGCCTGCCCCAGATGCACTTCTGAGGGAAGGCCTCAGGCGGAAAAGGTAAGAACATGGGCGGAACCAGGATCCGGAAGGCCACGCACGCCAGGCACTGCCATCCCGGGCCTCCCTGAGGGGTCATCCACCCATCCTCTTACGCCCTGAGGCCCTCCCTTTAACATCACGGCTAATAGCCTGGACTCAGAGTCACACTGCCTGGGTTCAGATACAGCACACAACGTCCGTGTGGTCTCCAGCAACATGCAGAAACTCCAGGGCCTCGGGGCCCTTCTCTGTAACAGAGTTAATGATCCTGGGTCATCCAGTCGTGAGGGTTGGATAAGATAAGACATGTAGCGCTGTTAGCGCAGTGCCTGGCACGCAGTGAACACTGGAAAAATGGAGCCTGTCGTCCAGGCTGTCACACATAGCCGTGTAGGTTGACCCCTGCACTACGGCTCCTAGCCAACAGGGTGTCAAATGAGGCTGGAATCCAGCCTGGGATCCACTCCCTCAGCCACACACCTTGGCTCAGAGGGAGACGCATCTCTTTCTCATTGGCCACCTAAAGGAAACACATTTAATCACCTATTTGCCTTGAGATGGGGCCTTTTTCTAATTCTCACAAAAGTTCTATATGGGCTACCATGGGTCCTGATAATTACTATTGTCATTATTATGACTGCTCCTACTAGAAGTTAATTAACTCATTAGACGTCTCCCTTACAGTGCAAGACACATAGGCCAGTGTTTCAATAGCTGCTTTGCCTGACCAGAAAAGCATCTCTCTAGTAGGGGAGGACAACCCAAGGAATTATTTTAGTCAAGCCCCAACCCCCCCCCAGGCCTCTAGATGGCAGGATCACAGCAGATCCAACACCTCAGGGCTCTGGAGGAGCTGAAGGGAACAGGTGGCTCCAGGAATATCTAGGTCTGTGAGTTGTGTGCCGTCCACAACTCCCGACACACCAGTTGGGCAGTCAAAAAGAAAGTTATTTAGTGAGCTGCTGAAGAAATACTTTACTCGAGACTTCTGAAGAAATGTCTGTTTTCTTCTAGCCCTGCGTCCTTAGTTGCCAATGGGGGCTAGATGGGGTCCTGCAGTCTCCTTGGGAAAAGATCTTACAGTGAAAGAGTGAAAAAGGAGATCACAGATTGAGCTGATCGATGTTTTCACTGTGCCAAGTTCTCCCTCAATCCGGCTCACCATCCAGAGGGCTCTGTCCATCGCATTAACGCTCTGTAAGAACCCAACCCAGCCCCAGGCACACAATCCATCTCCTCTCCTGGGTCATTAAAGGTTCACCAGTCCTTTCCCCTGGCCCTTGGGGCCCCACTCTGCCCTTCCAATTTCTTTATGTTCACCAAGTTTCCTCAAAACCCCTTGTGCTCATCATTCAAGGATTCAAACAGACCACACTACCTCTGCAAACATCACCATTTCCTTTTTGCCAGCTTGAGGCCCCGATCTCATCTGGAGTTTAAAGCTTATAAACTCTGTTTTGCCCTCAAAAGAGACCTTTTCAATTTCCTTCCCCTGATGCCCAGAAGTCTTCAGTGAACCATCTCCCTCAAGTCCCATCATGAGAACTACCTGGAGATCCCCTCTGTGTGTACACATAGAGATATACATGCCCTCCAGCTCCCAGCCCCAGATCGCAAAGCGGGGAGCACAGCCCTCACCCTGGGAGGACTCACACTGTCCCCATGGAACTACCTGCCCGCCCCTGTCCCGAGCCAACCCTCCCACTCTGTCCCTGGCAGGCTGACTAGAACAGCCACCCACCTCGGTCCAGCACAACTAAATGGGGCATCAGAGCAGAGCTGAGCCTTCTCACTGCCAACCACCCACCCCGTAGACCAGCCCTCCTTCGCCCACCCCCTGAAGTCTGCACACTCTCCCTTCCCTTGGGCAGGGCTTCTAAGAACCCAGTTCAAATGCCGATGTTACCTGGCTGGAGCCCTGTTTGGACACACAGGCTCACACACACACACACACACACACACGTGCACAATGAGAAGGCACACATACACACACAATCACCAAAGCTCTAATAAGAGGGAAAAGAATTTTACGAGCTTTCTCACATCCACACCACTTACTCACACATGTGTACCCACGTGCATACACAGGACCACGGCCACATATGTGTGCATGTTCCCAGATAAGCCCTTGCACACAGAAAGATGTAAGACCCGCACATGGTTACTCACCCATACATGTGCACATGCACTCACAGGGCTGCACACACTTATACACGATACACAGTGCAAGTGCATGAACACACACCCAGGGGCACACACATGCACGCCTCCTGGGCACGCACATACCCACCCACACTCAAGCGCTGCTCTAAATGCCCAGCTGAAAGGGGGAATCCTGCTCCAGACCGGCTGGGAGGCTGCGGCTGTTCCAGTGGAGTCACAGTAATTAGCTCTTTAATTAAAGTCCTCTCGCCACTCACCGGCCACAGGACCTGCACACCAGCACCTGGCTTGGATCCTGGGCACCTCAGAGTCTGCAGATGGGCAAAGCCGCCCGGAGGCTCAGTCTGGGCAGTAATTAGGGATGGGACTCAACTGAAGAACTCACAGCCGACCAGCCGCGTCCAGGAGAGAAGGTCCTGCCAGCTCCGCTGCTCTTCCTCTCCATGTCCAAATTACGCCTCTGGCTCTGGCACCCCACCGTGCCCTGCCACACCCTGAATCCCCAGCGCACACATACACACACACACACACACACACACACACACCATGAAGGGCTGGGGTTCAGGGCCCCAGGCCAGCACAAGCTTGTGGCTCCCATCACCACCGCCTGGCCCAGGGTCAAAGTGGGAACTAGCACAAGTGTCTCTGCCCCACCTCACCCGCCTCCCCAGTCCCAGCCCCCACTCACCCCGCAATACAGCCCCTGCACAGCACCTCCCTCCACAGCACCTCCAGGCAGCCCCCTGGCCTCCAACCTGTCTGCATGGTTTGCCAGCCTGCCATAGCAAAGTACCATGCCCTGGGTGCCTTTGGCAACAGAAATTCATTGTCTCCCAGTTCTAGAGGCCGGAAGTCCAAGATCCAGGCATCAGCAGGGCGACTTCCTTCTGAGACTGTGGGAGGATCTGCTCCAGGCCTCTCCCCTAGCTTCTGGTGGTTTGCCAGCAACGTTTGATGTTCCTTGGCTTCCTTGTAGACGGATGACCCCAACCTCTGCCTTCATCTTCACACGGCGTTCGTCCTGTGCTTCCTGTGAGCGCGTCTGTGTCCAAATTTCCCCGTTTTATAGACACCAGCCATATTGGATTGGGGCCCACCCTACTGACTTCATTTTAACTTGACTGCCCTGTGTAAAGACCCGATCTCCAAATAAGGTTGCTTCTGAGCTACTAAGAGTTAGGACTTCAACATACAGAAGGGGCCTGAGGGGACGGACACAGCCCAGCCCACGACACGGCTCTGTAGTTGGTCATACGTGCTCATACCTTTTGACCCAGCGCAAGGCCTCTCACTACCGCTCTGATTCATGTAGGAGTCGTTCTGGCCAGAACCACTGGGTCAACACGTTATTCATCCCTTTCCACCCATTCACTCACTGGGTCAGTGGGTATTTCTTGAGCACCTTCCATGTGCCTGGCATCATCCTGGGTGACCAAGATAAACAAGGGCCACACACAGGGAGCGTGTAGGGAGAGTGACCCCAATGTGAGTGACATGCGGGGGAGGACATGAACAGGACGGAAGAGGGAGAGGATGGGGGAGAGCAGTGTGATTTAGGACAGGGTGGCCAGAGAAGCTTTTTCCAAGGAGGAGATGTTTCAGCCGAGGCCTAAAGGATAGAAGAGAGCCCACCGTGCTCAAGTGTTCATGGAAGAACATTCCAGGCAAGGGAACAGCCAGCCTCAAGATGCAGGATCCAAAGAAAGAGAAAGGACGTCACATGGCTTCTCTGTCCCAGGAACAAGAAGCAGCCCCCTTCTGATACAGGAAAGGGATGGTCCTCAGAACCCTCGGGATGGGATGAGATAGAAGAACTGGCAAGAACCAGATCATGAGGGCCCCTTTGGGGCCACAGCAAAAAGGTTGGATTTATTCCTGAGAGCAGAGTGGGATACAGGGCCCCCCACTGTGCTCTGGCTTTCCCATGAAGGCTGCCTTGAAAGGGACCAGGGTAGAAGTGAGGAGAGCGCAATCATTCAGCAGGATCCCAACACCTCCATCCAGCTGAGCCCAGCAGAGCAGGTGTATGTGTCATGGTGAAGCCACACCGCCCTGTACGTTTGAACCAGAATCTCATATAAAAACATTGCAATTCATTACTGTGAATGCTGATCCACTTTCAGCCCTAAACCTGTAAAAAATAGATTGAACATGACACTGAGGCAACTTCCCAGACTTACGTTTGGACCCTTATGAGCCCCCAAGACTCTGGCGTCTACAGGAATTTCCAGGAGTTCCACAGTACAGGTGTGGAGCACACAAATCGGTCAGTAACATCCATCCCCAAGGCCGGAGAGAACAGAGTTGGTCCTCACCTTTCCTGCATCAGACAGGGGGCCCCTCTGTTTCCTGCAACCCATAAGCTTTTTGTCACCCTGGCACTTCCACACTTGCTATTCCCAAAGCCGGGAACATTGGTTCTCCATGACTGGTTCTTCCTCCTCCTTTCGGCCCTCACTTAGATCTCAGCCACTCAGAGAGGCCTTCTCTGAACACCCCTGTCTGAAGGTGGCCCTCTCTGTTATTCTGGTACGACTGCCTGCATAGCATTTATCATTATTATTTTGCAGGTTCACACCTATATGTCTGAGTTTACACTCCCCCACATAAATTCCCTGAGGGCTGGCCATGTATCTATAATGTTTAGGTGGGAGGGAAGTGGGGAGGAAGTAGGGAAAGAAGGGAAGGAGAAAGGGAGGGAAGGAGCATAGATATGTGGTGCTGGAGCGTCACATGGTCTAGCGCAGGTTTTCTCAGCCTCAGCACTACTGTCATTTTGAACTGAATTAATTCCCTGTTGTGGGGGTAGGGGGCTGCCTGGCGCGTTGTAAGATGTTTAGCAGCATTCCTGGTCTCTACCCTCTAGCTACGACTCCCCCTGAGTTGTGACAACCAAAAATGTCTCCACACATTGCCAGAGGTGCCTTGGAGGCAAAATTGCCTCTGGTCGAGAACTGTTGATCTAGAGTTATCAATCTGTTTTCAACAATGAAACTCTTATTTCAAACATAGTGTTACATAGAAGCCCAATATGTGAAACGCACTGGAGCCGAGCTGCCCTAGGCCTCTGTATCTGTCAGCTAATGCCACACAAACACTGCATAACAGCCCCCAAACTCAAAGGCTTCCAGCAAGAAGCATTGGTTCTCATGTCCCCAGGTCTGCAGGTTGACTGGGCCCAGCTGATCGAGGCTGGGCCAAGCACGGCAGCTCCGCATCAAGCTAAAATTTGGCTACCCTTGACTTCAGGCTGCCAATGAGATTCAGGTCCGTTCCAAGCATGCTCTTTCTGGGGCTAGAGTGGACAGACTCTTTGTGACAGCAGATCACCAGCAATGCAGACGGCCCGACACCAGATCGCACAAGCATGTCTGCAGCTTCTTCTGGCACCAACTCTGCAAATGTGTCACGTCACCTGAGCACGTATAAAATCAGTGAGGCCAGGAAATATGACTCCACCCCCCCGAAGGAGGTGAGTGAATATTTACTCAACAAATATTCAGCATCTCTCCTAAACCTAAGAACACACTGCTCCAAATAGTTGGAACGCAAGGGCAAGACCGAGCCATGGGCCTGCACGGCGTCTCCTCACTTTCAATGCCTCGCTGAGCATCTGCTCGGGAACCCCAAGAGCATGACAGGGCTCTAAACCCAGGGACGGTCACCAGCTCACAATCACAAGCCTGTGGCTCAGCCTCACGCCCTGCTCTGGCCTTCCGGCACACATGGAAAGGCAGCTTTCATTCAGCACATCTATTTCCAGTGCCTCCTCTGTCCAGGGCACTGGGGATCCAGTGGTGAGCTTGGAGCACACAGCCAGGTGGGGTGAATGACCCCACTCCCCACAGGGGCGACCCCAACATCCACACAGAAGGCGCCACTGTGAGCCACAGTTACTTCTTTCTCTGGTGAACACTCCTGGTGTGTAGCTCTTAGAAGCTGCATTTGGGGGCCTCAGCAGGACCCTTTTCCTGCCGCAGCTCTGACCCCTCAATCCAAGATCTTTTTGATAAGGGGACTTGTCAAGATATCATCATGTCTAAATCAAGGCTGTGTCAGCAGGCCCATGAAAATGAATAATGGCTGCAATTATGACCCATATAACAGCTCAATAAAACCTAATTAAAATGATCCACATCCCATCTGCCAAATGCAGGGCAAAGCAGCCAGGGAAGGATGGAAGCCCAGTGAGTTCAAGGAGAGCAAGTAACGTGAAGAAGAATAACAATAATAGTATTTCTATTATAATAAATATATTATATTATATTAACATATAATAATGCAATATAATTATAATAATATTATGATTGTTGCAGCTAACATTTATTGTAGAATTATAGTGTGCTAGCCCCTCCCTGTGCTAATAGGGGCTGTCCCTATCACTCCCATTTAATTCTTACTAACTTGCCCTAAATTAAGTGCCACCAATATCCCCATTTACAGAAGAGGAAACTGAGGCACAGAGAGATTAAGGAACTTGCTCAAAGTTACATTGCCAGTAGGTGGTAGAACTGAAAGGTCAGGCTCTAGTGGTACCTGGCATGTAATAGGTGTTTGATACATACATTAAATGCATGAATGAATTTGCCAAGATTCTGTCAGGCAACCCAAGATGCTACACAAACAACCAACAAACGTTTATTTAGCACTAACTGAATCTAGGTGTTGCACTAGCAACAAAGTGGGAGGACAGACAGCCAGTCATTAAAATCTGACACGATTATTCCTCTATTGGAGATATGTACAAACAGTGAGTACATGGGCATGGAAAGGAACTTCATTCTGCCCAAGAAATCAAGGAAGACTTCCCATAGGAGGCAGAGCCAGTGTTGGGTCTTAAAAGATAGATGAAAATTTGCTGGACAGATCAGTAGAGGAAGGCATTCCAGGCCAAGGGAACAGCATGTGCAAAGTTGTAAAAGGGTCAGAGCCCAGCATATTTGGGGAGTCACTAAGTTATGTAGCATGAAGTTTACAACGGCATAGTCTGGCTGGAGCACAGCCTGAGAACAAGATATGACAAGAAGGTTAGCAAGGTCAGCAGATCAAAATCATCAGGCACCTTTTAGGCCAGGCTCAGAAATCCAGCTTTTGCCGCATAAGCAATGGGGAGCCACTGAGGACTTCCAAACAGAGGAGTGATTTGGTCAGATTTGCTCACTAGAATGGTCCCTCAGGTACCTGAGAAAGGAATGCCTTGGGAAACGCAGAAAAGCACAAATCCTGGGACATTTGGACGTAGCATTCCACGTAGGAACACTGGTTGCCAAACCTTTTTATTGGAGAGGAACCTTAAAACTGGCACCGCTTGGTCATGATGGCCAGAATTGGACTGAAATCTAACTAAGGAGCAAAGTCTCTCTGAGTGGTTTTCCATGAGCCTCCGCTGCCGTCATCCCTGGGGAAGATGACTCTTGTATCCCGGGTACCATCACAGGTCCCTACCTACCAAAAAAATGGCAGGAGATGGTGCACACTGTCTCCTGCCTGAAGGCCTGCCATTCAAGAAGCGACTGACTCCTCCAGACAGAGGGGTCTTCATAAAGCCAAGAAGTCCAAGGTCACAGGCACGGGAGAGACTGGTTTTAAAAAAAAACGATTACTATCGTTGTCTTTGTCATTTCAAATAATGCTGCCCTCTGACCCAGGAAGAGATTCCAAATGCATAACTAGAGCAATAATCTCCAGCATCAATGTTTTGATAAAATGAAAGAGGTAGGGGGAAATACATATTATAAATACCACCTCCGGGAAGCACAGTCAGAAAAAGTTATTAAAAATTCTGTCACAAGCTTGGAAGACAGCACCATCCACCCCACCCGCCACTGTGTTCCTAATAAAGGCGGCGCCTTGGAATTTGTCACTCTTGAATGCATAATTCACTGGTCCAAAAGCAGCAGTCATACATTGCATTTTCATAAGGGGCTCTGAAGCCGTCTACTTTCCCGGAGCCACGGGACGACAGGAGGCTGGGGCCACTCGTGGAGGCCCCTTTATGCATTATGGATAGAGACTTTGCAATTCAAAGTGACAGCTCAGCTTCCCATTGCCTGCCCCCAAAACCCCAGATCATATTAGAAGGCCTAGAACTAAAGGACGGGTCTGCCCCCAAAGCCTACAGCCATTTGTTGCCTAGAAGAGGGTGTGAGAGTGTGTGTGTGTGTGTGTGTGTGTGTGTGTGTGTGTGTGTGTGTGTGTGTGAAGGTAGGGAAAGAAGCAAAAACTATTGTTATTGCCTGGGTCTCACCACATTCTTGCGAGACGAGGCCAAGAACAAGTGGGCAATGGGGCCCACCAGCACTGTGCCCCATACGTGCCACCAATGTCCTCCTCAGCCCCAAAGGTTAGACAAACATTGGCTTCCCTGACACCTGGATTCCAAAGTCTGTAGGTATAAAACACTCTTGGATCTCCTTCTTCGAGGGCCAGTGTGAGCGGACAAGGCCACAGGAGCCAGAGAAGCTCTCAGACACATAGGCAGCTAGGTCTGCACAACGGCCAGTAGGGTCAATTCAGTCAATATAAAGAGAAGTGAAAAATATCAATAACAACATCTAAGAAGAAGAAGAGAGAGGAAAATGGCTCATTTTATCATTGTAACCGTCCCTACAACAATAAAGCTGGTTCTGTTCATCTTTCCTGTCCTCATGGGGTCCCCAGTGCCTTGATGGTGACAATCATCCTAGAGGAACAGAGATGAGCACCTCTGAACAGCTAACACCTCTGGGAGCAGGGAGCAGACCTTGTTGAAAAGGCCTCAACAAGACGCTTGAGACAGACAATGAGTCATGGCATGGCAGGGAATGAACAAAGGAAAACAACTAGACTTCTCTGCCTGTGACAAGGAGTGTTTCTTACTGTTGAAAAGAAAGGGCAGAGGGGAGTGAAAAAGGGAAACAGTTGAGAAAAAAGCAGAGAGAAAGCTGAAAAAGAAATTGTGCCCTACGACACTGGCTGAAAGCCTGATGATGGAGGGGCTTAAAGTTAATTTAAGAGAATATTTTCCTGTAGTGTTAACCCTTCACCCCCCCAAATACATCTTCACTTAAGTTCTACTACACTCTGCACACTCGTGAACACTTGGAAGGAGTGGGTTCTTCATGGACCTCAAGGAAGGCACTAAGTTTCCCAATTGGGTCTGCAAGTGTTAATCGAAGACCGAAATCTTGAAGGCAGGAGGACCAAGGCCGAGGTGTCACTGAGAATATAAGACCCAGAGGGAGAAGCAGAGAACTTGGGTGGGTTTGGGATAAACTTTAGACATCAAATAGGAGCTCCGGCCAATCTTATATAGTTCCTCAAAGGACCAGGAGAGGCGAATTGATAGCTGGATTCCACAAATTATTTCCATCTACAATGTAGTCCTAAGATACGTACAAGGTTCAATGGGACCACCAAGGAAGGAGCAGGTAACTGTCAATATGGGCCTTGGTGGAAGAATGAAAATTTCTTAGTCCACAAGGCCATGTATTCCAAGAAAAGAAAATGGCATATTCAAAACCACAGTCATGAACAGGCCTCATGTTTGAGAACAAGCATCAGGTGGCTCGTGTGGAGAACCTGGAAGGCTGGGGGAATACATAGGAGGGTAGAAAGTTGAACACGTAGTGGGAGAGGGATGAGCCAGGACAGAGCAACAGAAGGCTCGCTGAGGAGTTAGAACTCTGTCAGGAAGAAAGCGCGGGATCCACAAAGGACTCTCATGAGTGACCTATCACGGCCATCACTGTGTTACAGGAGGAAAGGAGAGACTGGAGGTGCAGAGGCCTGACCCCCACGTTACAGCATCCTAACCAATAAGCAAACAGCACAAACAAAGAGACAAAGAACCTAAATAATCAACACACAAAACAGAGAATACCAGTAGCTAATAAGTACCTGGACACATACTCAGTGCCATCAGTCGTCATAAAAAAATGAATGACAACAACCACGTGCATCCAGGGATGAGATAAAAACCACACTGGAACACAAGCACCAACTTCACGATAGCGTTTGATCTGGAGAGAGAGAGAGAGAGAGGACGCTAGCTCTCTGGTGTCTCTGCGTATAAGGGCACTAATCTCCCCATGAGGGCTCCACCCTTACGACCTTACCTAACCCTAATTATAATACCTCCCAAAGGCCCCACTCAAAATACCACCACAGTGCGGGGTAGTGTATCAACAGATGGACTGGGGGGGAACACAAACGTTTAGTCCATAATATCCCCCAAATACATCATCTGAATCTAATCATGAGGGAGAAAACCCACATTGAAGGACATTCTGCAAAACCACCTGGACTTTTCAAAAAATGTCAATGTCATGAAAGACAAGGAGTAGGAGAAAATAACTCCAGAATAATGGAGAGACAGACACGTGACAAAGAAACGCAACATATGAGCCTGGGTCAGAAAACCAAAAAAAAAAAGTTATATTGTTATAAAGGACATTAGTAAGGCAACTGGTAAAATTTAAATACAAGATACAGATTCGATAATATTTTGTCAATGTGGTTACAGAAGATACGGGTTCTAGGAGATCATGATGAAGTCCCTAGGCGTAAAGGCTCATGGGCCTGCAAGGACTAATCACAACAACAACAATAATAAATGTACATACTTAGAGAAATAAAGCAAATATGGCAAAACATTAATACTTAGGGAATGAAGGTAAAGGGTATACAGGAGCCTATTTACTATTCTTGCAACTTTTCTGTAAGTTTAAAATTTAGATAAAATTTAATAAAAATCCTTTTCAGTACATAAGAACCTAATTTAAAAAAAATATAATGAAATAAAGCATACAGGTAATGATGGGCTGGAGCTAGCACATACTGTCTTGCAAAAGCTGATTGTTCAAGTTTCAGGCCAGTGGGCAAGTTGGTGCCTTGAAATTGGCTGTGGTGGGAGTATTTATACCACGGAAATTGGCAAATATTACAAATCAGGGCTGTTTTCCCCAGAGAGCCCGCTGTCAAGCATTTACCCAAACACCCCTGGATGGAGGGCTCATTCTCCTCTGTAATCGGTGGAGAAACAGTCACGCCAGTTCCGCGAGGCTCCTTCAGTTCTACGGCCTTCCTATGTCTGTGTGATATTTCTCCTAAGCAGCTGTCAGTCTCAACATCCTCCACAAGCTGCTCGGACTAACAAGGGCCTCTGCTTCCCCCATGTCTGGAGAAGGTCAATTCTCTGAATCAAAGAGATGAGGGTGGCTGTTGGGGAACCAGGTCTTAACATTCCACCAAGACTCCTGCTTCCCTGGGAAATGTCAGGATGGATCCAGGCGGGATTCCGTCCCTTTGCTGAATGACATCGGCTTTGAGGGAAAGCGGGAGAGTCCTGCTGGGTGGGAAGCAACTCAAGACCCTCACAGAGCGGCTGCTGACCCAGCCTGCTTCATCCCCAACACCCAGCATTGTGTCCTCACGGCTCAGGCACCAAGATTCCTGGAGTTTGAAAGATAACCGATGGAAGTCATCACCGTCGCTGTGGATGGCTGGTGATAGAGGGGTTCCTTAGGTTGGATCCCCCAGAAGCAAACCCTGAGAGGAATATTCAAGGCCAAGGAGTTTCTTTAGGAAGAAATCCCAGGAGCCACTGGTTAGAGGAGAGCAGAAGTGGGGCCGGGAAGGGAAGGAGGCCAACAGAGTGTGTCACTGAGCAGTGTGTTGCTATGGACAACGGGGTGTGGTCCCTCTGTCCCCTCTGGGAACTCTAGGAGACAGTGGAACAGGCTTCAGCATTCTCTTACCCCCGGGGTAAGAAGCCCGGTGTAACGGCCCCCGAAGGTGTCTGGTCCCAGCTCCCGGACCCTGCAAATGTTATTTTGAAGATGTGATTAAATGAAGGATTTTGCAATAAGGAGATTATGGTGGATTATTCAGGTGGGCTCTAAATGCAATCACACGTGTCTTCTTCATAAAAGGGAGGGAGGCAGAGGGAGATTTGACACAGACAGACGAGGAGAAGGCAATGTGACCCCGAAGGCAGAGATCCAACTGATGGGGCCACAAACCAGGGAATGCCAGCAGCCACCAGAGCTGGAAGAGGCCAGGGGCAGATCCTCTCCTAGAGCCCCTAGAGGGAGCATGGAAGGCCACCACCTGGATTTTGGCCCGGTGATACTGATTTTGGACTTGTGCCCTCCCGAACTGTGAAAGAATAACTTCTGTTGTTTGAAGCCATCAAGCCTGTGGTACTTTATTACAGCAGCCACAGGAAACTAAGACGCCCCATCAGGCACTGGCAGAGGGTTCCCCCAGGGGCGTTAATTGTCTGCACTGCCAGCCTTCCCCCCAAATGGCAGAGACAAATCCAGCTGGCACAGTCGCAGATGCTAGCAGTGAGATGTCAGTTAGCGTCTCCTGGAATGGTGAATGCCAAGGGGATGGGGACAGACCCCGGACCACCGCAGTCTCAGGGGCATGGCCTGGGTGGGGCTGGGTGACTGCATTATCCCCTGGAGTCGAGCACAGCAGGGGACTCTGGTTGGGCTTCTCTGGGGGGCCATAGGGTTAAGTTCTCACCCATCTCTGCAAGGGGGCAGCCTAAAATGCCCAGATGTGGGACACTAAAGCCCCAGGGAATCGTGGGGTCAGAACGCTCAGGAAACAGGAACAAGGAGAGAAATGCCTGCAACTTGCGACTGGGGTGGGAGAAGACTGCACCCACAAAACACAGCCCAGGTGCCAGACCGGCCATGGGTGCCACCAGCACACCTTGGGGTTCAGGCTTTGGAGGAGCAGAGGTGTCAGCTGCTCCCATCTCCTGACACCCCTGTTGTTAATAAGTGCTACACTGAAAACCTTCCATGGTCAGACTAGTTTGGGTAAGGTGGCGTCAAGCAAAGTTAAACCAATCCACTCTTCAAGAGAAGAATGTTATGCAATGTTCCCAAATTTTTTTTATTTTTAAATTCTTCTTATTATTTTTTTCTGTACACTTTTTTTGGCAAAGCCTCTCATGGGATTTGTTTCATAAAACACGCCAGAGGGAATGAGGCTCAGTGAGCTGATCAGATAGGGCCCAGCAGGGCCCCCATAAATGGGAGCAGGGGAGGGGATGAAAAGAGGAGGCAATACAAAGGCCAAAGGTATGGCTGATGCCCAGGTTGGGGGTGTTTCCTACGGCTGTGACGCGGGCCCAGGCACCTGAGAGTGTGGTCTCCTCTACCCTCCCCCACTCCACGAGGAAGGTGCTGTGGCCCGTCCTGTAGACGAGCAAACCCAGATTCCGGTCACGGTCACGAGGCGCAGGGTTGGCGAAGGCAGAGCTGACTGGGCTGGAGCCCCCCGGTGCAGTGGGATAGTCAGGGCTGCCCCTGGCTCGATGGGGGTCATGTGAGGATGACAGGGAGTAAGACGATCAGCTCACTGCGGTGATTCATAGCCCAGCCTTGGGACTTTCACAGGCTGACTCACCTCTGGGAGTCCAGCTGGGAATTAAGGACCAGGATGCATTGGATTTCCTGGTTGAGTGATGAGAAAGAGCAGAAAACCAGCTGGGTCTGCTCCTTTCACCACTGTGTGGGCAAACCACCCCCTGGTTGAGGCCGATGTGACTTCTGGGCCCCAAACTCCTGGCTGCTCAGAAGAGCCCAGCTCACCACCCCTCCGATATCCCTGCCCTTGACCCCTGGCCTGCAGTCAGCCAACCAGGGCTGCAGACGCTTCCGCTGCCTCCAAATCTGCCTGCACCTCAACGAGGTCACCCTGCAAACAGCATCTCCCTATCCAGCAATGGACCTTGTCAAAGATCCAGTGAGGGGTGGAAGGCAACGGGACTTTAAAAATGCAACCAGCAAAGGCCAGAATTCTCCACACTGGCTCCAGAGTGTGCATGCTGGTTTGGCTGGGTGCCTTGGAATAATTAGGCCACAGAGTTAGCCGAGGTTGGAGAACCAAATAACGGCGAAGCTCTGGGGACAGGAGGAGGGGGTGACTCTGCCCTGCAGTCTCAGACAAGACCCACACAGGAGGGGACATCGCCTCAGCAGCTGTCGTCTCCCCGGCATCCTGCTTCCCAAAGTGTGGTCCCCAGAGCAGCAGCGTGGGCATTGCCTGGAAGCTATTAGAAATGCTGCATCCCGGCCCCATCCTAGACCGATGGAACCAGAATCTGCATCGTAACAAGATGTCCAGGTTATCTGTGGGCACGTTCAAGTTTGAGAAGCATTCTCTTTCATAGGAATTGGAAGCAAGAAGGAGGCGTGAGGGAGAGAACGATCTCCCTCTGCTCATCCTTTCTGAGCAAGCTGATGAGGCTTCGTGCTTCCTCCCACCTGGTGAGCGCAGACACTGTGGGGACCCACGGGGGTCACTTGGCTGCCCCCTTCGCCATCACTTGCCTCAGTGATCCCTAGCCTAAGACACTCTGGGTGGGAAATCGGCTCATTCTCATCACCAGCCCAAGCTTCCCGCCAGCCCGGCTTGGCTTGTGGGCTTCTTGGGCCCCCTGCCTCGTCTGTCAAGAGCATGGGGGCCCATCCCTCCACCCCAAACTTTTGTGTCTTTGTAAAATGTTTAGCGAAAAACTGCCGACTATGTAAATCAGAGATCATTAGAGGTTGGGTTTTTCCTTAAAGAATGGATTCAGCAAAATACTGTTTTCTTCCCGGCTCTGGGTCCCTATGTAGGGGATTGGAGCTCCGTTTATTTATTTATTTATTTATTCATTAGCTGGGCCCGCAGTCAGGGAGAAGGGAGCAGGGCTATTAATCTTTCCTGTCATCCATTCACAGATGTGGAGCTCACACCACAGCAAATGTGAAGTCAGCAGTACACAACCACAAGGTGGAAATTTCAAGAGAAACAAGCTTGGAGGAATAAAAAATAAAAATAAAAAGAGAGTGGAGGCGGGGTGGGGGAGAGTGGGACTCGGAGACGGAGCACATTTAAAATACAGCCTCTGTGCCTCCCTGGGAGCTTGTGTGTGTCTGAGAGTAATCTTGTTCGCAGCATGGAGGTGCCATTGATATGTTAATAATAATTTTCTTTTCTCTTCATCCTAAAGAAATGAAGTTTGCAAACTGATTCTGATGAAGTAGATCTCTCTCTCTCTCTCTCTCTCTCTCTCTCTCTCTCTCTCTCTCTCCTCTCTCTCTGATTCATAGAAACTGACACAGACAGACACACACAGACAGACACACACACACACACACACACACACACACTCACACACACTCCCTCCTCTGTCTAGTTTTGGCATCTACTTAGTAGACGCTGGAAATCTCCATGGAAAGGCAAGTACTGCAAGGCCGTGTGACAAGGTCTAAGAAGGTACTGGTGTCCCCCTGGAATGATGAGACTGCCTGCTCTTGTAGGGTAGGTAGACCGGGGCCAGGCTGCAATAGCCATGCATTTTGCTGGAGCGAAAACCCAGCAAGTAACAAGCGGCTCGCACTGGGGAGTTCTAAACAGGGAGACCCCACTGTCAGTATCCTCGAATCAGTGCCGGGCAGGATGGGGTACACAAGAAGAATCAGCCCTCCAACTTCCTAGAGATGGAATCTTTCTAAAGCCTGGGGAATCTGTGCACGGGTCCACCCTACCACAGACATGTACCGGCTACCCCCTGCCTCAGTTTCCTTCTTGCTGTGTTCCTGCTTTGGAGACTGAGGCACTGATACTTGAGCTCTTTGCTTATTAGCACACTTACCTTATTAGAGCATTCCAGAAACCCTGGTGCTGTCCCCATTGCTCAGGCCACACCCACTATTCGTTGTTCCCAGCCTGACCAAACCTGATTTCATCTCTTGCCTTGAGCTTCTGCCACTCCTCTGATGTCCTCTCCCCCTCCCCACCTGCACTTGCCTCGCCCAGTGGTCCAAGATGCTGAGTTCCCGGCCACAGAGCTACATGCAGGGATGGCCCCATCTCAGATGGGAAAAGCTGAGTCCAGTTTTGCATGGAGTATGCCCTGTACCACCCTGAACAGCAGCAGGAGAAGGCTGCCACTTCAGAGGTACCTGAAATCAACCTCTCTCATCAGAATGTGAGCTCCTTAGGGCATGGAGCCCATGTTTATTCATCCCTGCTCCTTGACACTTAGTGAATTCTCAGAAAACATTCGTTGAATTGTGTTGAATTCTGGGTCAAAAAGACCCTAGCTGCCTGAAGAGGGGGTGATTAGATTTGTGCCGAAAGTATAGAATAAGCTTAACCTTCTCCCCTGGATTAAGAAAGGGGTAAGAAATATATCAGCTGACCCATGGAAGGCTGTGTTCAGCAGGATTCTGAGGTTGTATCTGGACTCAATGGGAAGTTTGTTGATCTTGTACCAAGTCTGCCCTGGACGCAAGAGGGGGAGTAAGAATGCTCATGGCTCACACTCAGGCATTAAGTGTGGCTGCCTGTGTCACAGAGTTTTGTCCTCAGTGAGGATATTGACTCCAGAAGAGGTAGGGCCTATGGGCAAAGGGCACAGCTCTGAGGAGAAGGAAAAGGAAGGAGGGTCAGAGCTGGAGCTTAACCCACAGTTCAGGGAGCCCTGTACCAGGTGGTGAACCCACTGAGAAGGCTGAGTGTGGGCACAGGACGCTCTGAAGCTGGACTAAGTCTTGAAACGCCTATCAGAGGGATCAGCAGTTAATCTTGGTCACTTGGCAACCCAGAGTCAAGGCCAGGGTACACCCCCAACTTTCTAACTAGAACCCACTCCCAGCACTCCTACTGTGTTTCCCAAAAAATAAGACCTAGCCAGACAATCAGCTCTAATGCATCTTTTGGAGTAAACATTAATATAAGACCCGGGATGTTATGTTATGTTATGTTGTGTTGTGTTGTGTTATGTTATGCTATGCTATGCTATGCTATGCTATGCTATGCTATGCTATGCTATGCTATGCTATGCTATGTTATGTTATGTTATGTTATGTTATGTTGTTATGTTAAAGACCCGGTCTTATATTATAGTAAAAAGAGACCAGGTCTTATATCAATTTTTGTTCCAAAAGACGCATTAGAGCTGATTGTTTGGCTAGGTCCTATTTTCAGGGAAACACAGTAGGATGTGACAAACACTCATCATCCTTCCATCCCTGCCCCCACCGCCCACCTCCATAAATGCCTGTTCCTTTACCGCCACGTCCATCTTCACATCCGTGAATTAGAAACAATAAAATCCAGCCCTAAAAGAAATAAAGAGCAAAATGCATTCCTATCACTAGCGTAGTGCAGATCACACCTCACTACTGAAAAACTCCACCTTCCTCGATGACAATCAGCCCCCCAACGTGCCGCCAGAACTACAGGCAGCCTCTTCCCTTGGCTTCCCCCTCACCCTAGGCTCCACCTACACCAAGCCCCAAACTCCATGTTTTCTCTTATCCTTAGCTTTGTTCATGCTTTCCTCCACCAGGGATCTCTCCCCATACCTTTGCCAAAATTACTAAATTCATCCTGTAGGTCTCAGATTAGATACTGCCTCTTCCAGGAAGCCTTCCCTGACCCCATCCCACCTCTAAAGCCATGAACTGGCTTCTGTCACAGGATGATCATTCTGTATTATCGTTGCCTGTTTATCTATTTGTCAGACAGTTATTTTCTTTAAAGAGCTGGTAATACATAGTTTAGCCATCACAACCACTCTGCCCTTTTAGTGTTAAAGTAGCTATAGACAACATGTAAACAAACGATCATGGCTGTGTTTCAATAAAATTTTATTTACAGAACTAGATGGTGGGCCACATTTGGCCCACGGTCCATCATATGTCCTACACTAGATGATGAGCTTCTCAAAATAGGAAATGCTTCTTATTCAACTGTCCCTACCATGGTGCCTGGCACAGAGAAGGTAATTGATATTCAATGAACAAAGAGATGGTGTTAAAAAATCGTTTGCCATCCCTGTCATCACCTAATAGGACTGAATTAACACACCATCTCCCTAAAGTCTGGAGAGGGCTGTCTAGGCATTAGGCTTTAGCCCTGGTATGGTTGAGACCGTTTCATGTGTGGAGAGTGTGCCAGGCCAGAACTGGTGGATGAAAACACTCTCTCCAAAGTTAGGCACCAGGAGGCCACGCTCACCTCCTTCTCCATCTTCAACCTTGCCTCTCTCACAGGTACACACCAATGCCCCTTCCGATGGGTGTCATTGCGTCTCTGGAACACTGTCTCTGCTGCCGTGAGCACTTCCCTATCCTGTCTATGGCAGATGCTCTAGAACCACTGTGAGCCTCAGGTCTGTGATTTAGGGGAGAAAGCCCCCTTCCCCTTCATGTTTAACTCCACTCCCACCCCGGACTCTCAGGAAAGCTTCTGAGGCCCCAACGACTCACAGCTTGATGGAAACAATGAACTCTCCCCAGAAACCAGGTAAGTGTCAATGGTGGGGAAGGGGGCCAGGCAGAGGAAGAAACCAGAGCCTTCCATCACGCAGTAATCAGAACTACCCTTCTTTTTAAGGACTGAGGTTTTGTTACTTGGATAAGCTCTTTGATCCAGCTGTGTATTATTCCAGAAGGGACTCACTCTTCATAAGAATCCTTGGTTTTTCCTGTAAATAGCCTCCTACCTACCCAGCCCACAGTTTACCAGACATTCTCAAATAAGTATGACATTTCACCTGCACAGAATTTACGTTTAATAATGATCCTTCAGCCTCAAAAGAAATTTCTCTGGGTAAATATGGTAAAATGTATTGTTGGGCCCAGTTCCTACTCTACCGTATTAAGATTATACATCTCACCCTTTGCCACGTAACTTGCAGGGTTCTCTTACTAAGGGCAGAGTTTATATGTCTACCCCATTGATGTTTGGCTGGGCTATGTGACTCACTTTGGCCAATAGAATGGCAGCAGGTGTGGCCAAGCAGAGGCCTGAAATATACATGGATGGTTCTTGCCCTCTACATTCCTCCCATTCTCCATTAGAAAATTATGCTTCAGAGAGCTGCAGGTCTAAGGAAAGTGAAGCTCTGGGGAGCAGACCTGAACCCAACCCACTTCCTGGAGTCCAGCCTGGCCCAGACCAAACCAGCTGAAGCCCAGCCAACTCACAGATCCAGGAAGGAAAAAAGCAAATGCTGGTCCTTTGCCACTGATGTTGGAGTATTTCATTATGCAACATTATTATAGCAGTAAAAAAATGATAAAGTCGGAAATGCTCTCCAAATCTTCCAGATTCTCCTTCAGGCACTGATGTATAGGACAAAAAGAATGCTTGGGGGTGCCTGCTTCCCCACGCTTCCCCAGCACTAGCTCTGACTATTTGAATCTAGCCTTGTGTTTATCCAGTTACTGGGAAGGTTCTGAGCTTTGGAAGCCATTGGTCTTCATTTAGTTTTGTCTTTCTTTACGCAGGTTCTGGAGCTCTGTGGAGGCTTCCCTGGTCACTGTGGGTTTTGCGGAGAGGGTCTGAGTTGGCATTTTTCTAAAGGTGATAGAAAAACCAATTGCATAGTGGTAGTCAATGCCCAGCACAGTCTCGTCTTGTAGGTGCAAACCTGAACCTCTGAAACTTACAAACTGGGTGAGCCCATCAAGGTAAATCTTGAATGCAAATTTTGGCTGTGTGATAGGAAAACTCATTGAAAACTTGTTAAAATAGATGTTTGGGAAATGGTGGTAATTATTTACTTTCCCATATCTACATCCCTTTGCAATTTGATTTTGCAGATCCTCCCATCAAGAGATAGAGTAAATTTCCCCACCCCTTGAATCTGGACGGGCCTGGTGATTTACTTTGACCTGGTGATTCAGAGCAAGTCACGTTGTGCCACTGCTAAGCCTTGGTGTCAAGAGACAGTGCATGCTTCAGTCTGTTCTCTTGGAACTCTGCCCAGCCTTCCTGTGAATGAGCCTGGGCTACCTTACTGGACGAGAGATGGCATGAAACACCAATAAGTCATCCTTCCATCAGTGGAAGGAATCCTAGACCAGTCCACCCCGCAGTTAGCCCTCGACACAGGAGCGAGCCCAGCCAAGACCAGAAGAGCCACCCAGCCGAGCTCAGCCCATTTTGAAGGATCATGAGCTGAGTAAAAGGAGGTTGTTCTAAGCCACTGATTTGGGAGTGGTTTTGATGCAGCAAACTGATACAGTTGTTATTATTAAAAATGCATGAAGCCCACCTCACACCCATCAGGATGGCTACTACAGGAAAACAGAGCATAATAAATGTTGGTAAAGATGTGGAAAAACTGGGACCCTCATGCATTGTTGATGGACATGCAAAATGGTGGGTCCACTGGAAAACAGTGTGGAGGGTCCTCAAAAAATTAAAAATAGAACTACCATACGACTCAGCAATTCCACTTCTACATATGTGCCCAAAAGAATTGAAAGCAGGGTCTGGAAAAGAGGTTTGTATATTCATGTCCATAGCAGCATTATTTACAATGGCCAAAATGGGGACGCACCCTAAGTGCCCATCAGCAGATAATGGATAAGCAAAATGCGTTCTATACATACGATGGAATATATTCAGCCTTAAAAAGGAAGACAATTCTGACAGAGGTGACAACATGGATGTCCCTTGAGGACATTATGCTCTGTGAAATAAGACAATTACAAAAAGACAAATTCTAAATAATTCCACAGGACCCCAGTCAAACCAATCACACGCTCTCCCCTGGATTTTTCTGTCAGGAGCTGGTGGAGAAGCCGTCTTCCTCTGGGGTGATTGTGCTAAAAGCAGGTGAGGGACTGTGGCAGCCAGAGCTCCAGGAAAGCATGAAGACAGCCAGAGATAAGAAGAAAGGGCGTTCTGGAGATGCAAGGTGGTGATAGCTGCACAACAACCATCAGTGGTACTTAATACCACTGAATTGTACCCTTCACAGCTGTGTCCACGGTAAATATTACGTGATGCATATTTTGCCACAGTTAAAAATAAAAAAAGAAATGCGTAAATAACAAAATAAGTGGTTCGGAACTTCCTGGGAGTGAGTAGTGTTCAGAGAACCCTTAGCCACTCTGTGGAAAAGCATGGACAGCAGGGAGAGGGGGAAAGAAACACAAATACCACTGGGACATGCCAAGGGGGTGTGCGGTGGTGCAGAGGGGGCTCAGGATGGATGGACTATGGTGTTAATGTTAAATGTTGAACTTGGGTCGCAAGAGACAGAAAACTAACTTACCTAATCCAAAACGAAAACAGAAATTTCTGACATAACTGGAATGTCATATAAATTGGAGAAGGACTTTGCCAGCAAGACTCAGTCACCAGATCTGGCTCCCTCTCCTCTTATCTCTGTCTGTCCTCATGCTTTCCTAGAGGTCTGGCTGCCACAGCCTCTCGCCTCCCTCTAGCACAATGACCCCAGAGGAAGACAGCTTCTGCTCCAGCTCCTAACGGAAAAATCCAGGGAAAAGCATGTGATTGGTTTGACTGGGGTCCCGAGTCTACTTCTGGGTCCATCATGATGTCTCTAGAAATGGGGGATTCTGACTGGCCCAGCCAGAGTCATGTGACCTCTGTGGCCAGGGTTGAGGTGAGATTTGCTTCTAAGAAGGCAGACGGGGATACTCGCTGGGCAAACAATACAGTCACTATCGTCCCTGCTGGACACTATTATATCAGAGTGAGTGTCATTTGGGGACATGTTCCCCACTGCTGAGGAAAGTCCATATACACAGATTCTCAATACAACATAAAGGTAAAGATCCCAAGCTTTGAGGAACATTAGACATGAGTGTGAGGCTCCACTCCATCACCAACCAGCAGTATGAACTTGGACAAGCCCTTAACCCTTCAAAGCCTCAGTTTCCCCATTTACAAAATGGGCTTAATATAGTGTTGGGGTGAGGGCAAAATATGGGAATGTTTATCCATTGTTTCTTACTGTTTCTGGCACTTTGTAAGCTTCAAAAATTAGATTCAGAATAACGGCAATAAAAATGATTATGAATACTGCCTCCCAGGCTGATCTCTTTGCCACCTGCCCCATGGGGAGTCAGGAGGCTGGTCTCTATGGCAGGTTGAACAGATTTCATTTATTCAAGCCCCGTTTAAGCACCTCTATCTTCAGGGATACCCCATAGGGTGTGTGTTCATTTTTAGAGGGTTACTGCCAGGGCCAGCACTGGGGTCAGGCGAGTGAGGGGATTAGGAGTCACATTTAAGGAAACCCCACTCTCGGGGTTATGCAGGTGTAGGGTGAGCCCCTGAGAGTGAGTGCCTCCTTAAACGTTATGCCCCAAGCTCCTCACTTGCCTCTCATCCCAATCCTGCATTAGAATTATTTAAGGATCTTGTTCACTGTATATTCTTGGGCCAAATCGAGCCCTACAGAATTAGAATATCCTTAGATGGACATAGGACTTTGAGAAGAAGGTCTTATCCCCAGAACAGTGATTCTTGTGTTGTCAGCCCAGACCCAGGATGGGGACCAGCCTTGAGACAAGGATCATCCCAGTGCCATGTACTCATGCAGGGGGTTATAGAACAGGAGGGTGTCTGCAGAGATGCCTCAGGGCACCGGAAGGTGGAGGGTCGAGGGGGCAAGTGAGATGGACCCTGCACCCCAACACTTCAACTGTGTTTAAACTTTTTAACATATGGGACTTTCACAAAGGGTTCATTTAGTCAAAGAATTCTAAGGCTTAAAAAATAAAGTTGGAAAATGTCTGCGTTAGAAGTAGAAGAAAACTTAAGAAGTTCTTCAATAAGCAAATGACCGTGTCGCCCCTCCCTAGGTGGGGAGCGGAGCTGAGACTCACAGCCCTGCCAGCGCCCCCGCCCAGCCCCCAAGGGGCAGGAACCAGATCCTGGCTGACCTCACTGCCCACTACCCTGCACTCCACCTCTCTGGTACTGACCTAGGCCAGCCTGAACTCAGCCTCCCCAGGGCGGGCTGTACTCAGAGGCTTCTCTGGGCTGGGTTGGGGGTCAGGAAGGGAGAAGACTCCATCAGCCACACCCTTACCTCCCTTTCCCAATCCCACAGATCTGGGTCCCCAATTCCCATGGGGAGTCCCACTTCAGCCAACCCAGTGAATATAGAAAGATGGACAAATTCTGGGGACTAGGGTGTTTCCATTATGAGTCTAATGAGGCTCAGCCCAGCCAGATGCCCTCCTTCAGCTCCCTTCTCTTCTGACTTAAAAAAAAACAAGATTTATATGTGAGTTCATTTTTTAAAGTATTTTTCTCATACATTTAGAAATTTCTCCAAATTTTCCTTTGAATTACTCTTTCAAAGGTATTAAAATATGGTCTTTCAATGCTTCTGAACTAAGTGACCAAAAACTTTGTATTCTTTCCAGTGCATCATTCCCGATCCCAATGCTGCTGATTTCGATGTTGATTTTAGAGAACTGAGTTTCATTTCTGCACCTCAATGGCGCAACCCTGGAGATAACGCTCCAAGGGTCTTGTGATCAGGGTGTTGTTTTGTTTTGTTCTGTGTTTTAAGAAACTAACCCCCAAAAAAAATAAAAAAAAAAAAAAAAGAAAAAAGAAACTAACCCCCGCCCCCCAAAAAAACACAAAGAATTACAACAGAGAAATAGCACCTCCACGAATAATCAATAATGAATGGATGTCATGATTACATGGCTCCAGATTTCAAACACCAAAAAGGGAAAGATCAGCTCGAGAAACACGCAGAAACGACCCTGTGGCCCCCGCCCGCCATGCCGCTAACACTTAGATTGAACCATTTTTTAATATTAAAACAGAAATGGATTCTATCTCCAAAGGAGACAGGAAAATGATTTGACACTATGTACATAATCTAATTCAAATCATGGGCCCCTAATCGACATTTAATTGATGCAATAATGTTTGTTCATGATGGTAAATAAACAAAATATATAAACAGAAACATCTTCTTTGATGTTTAATGACTGCTTAGCAGCTATTTGGGTCCGAGCTACTGAGCCCTAATAAACAAATGCTTAATAATCAATTGAAATGCATTTCTCTGGTTATTGCCTTATTAAATCAGGATCCAACTCCAGCTGCGGAATGTTCCTTCCACTAGGTAGAAAATGGTTAGAAATGGAAGCGGCTGTAATGACAGGTCCCAGGATACACTGCAATGGACAAGGAGGGATTTTTCTCTCTCCATCCCTGCAATCAGAGGGAGCTCTACAGACAGGCTTGCACGTACCTTGGACTTTACTGAGTTAAAACAAAGTCTGTCTTTTTTCCAGGCTTGATTTTTCACTAGAAATCCTCTTCTATTACCTTACCTTCCGGGGTAATCCGTGTAAATAATTTGCATGAAGCACTTAGAGAAGTGCCTGGAATGTAGTAAATGCACAACAAAGGGTTATCATTACCGTAATCCTAACTTGCCACGACCCTGAGCATGTGTGAAATTCAATCTTGGTCGCACCCTACCATCCTAGCTAGCAGCACCATCAGCTCCCAAACCACACCTAGGCAAGGGCCACCGCTGACGCTGACGGAGCTGTGTCGGCCATCAGGGCCACCTCCAGCTGGAGCTCTGACCTCTTCTTGCTCCTTCTCAGGCTCCTGGAAGCTGATGGTATCCCTTTCTGTGTCATCTGTGGCCCTCACGCTTCCAGGGAGTGAGACCTATGTTTGGGACCCCCAGCCAGACAGCTGGATGTCCCTTGGGATGGAGACGCAGGCTCTATTTTGCATTCCTAAAGATTTCTTGGTCCATAGGACCAAGACCATAAGTAACTCCAGACATTCGTTCCTTATCGCTGTAGCCTCTAGCCCCTTGGCTAGCATCTATTTTCTCTCCTTTCCTCTCCCCTTCTCTCTTCTCTCCACTCCCCTCCTTTCTAGCTCTGCCAGCAGTGACAGTAGTCTGTCAGCCCAGGGTGAGCAGGTGACCCAGAAGTCAGCTGCCCAGGTACAGAAAAGAGGAAGGAGGAGGCAGGGGGAGGACAACATTGAAGAAATAAAGTAGAGACCATTTGGTGCCAGTGGAACATGGGAGAGAGAATAAGCCCTTTGGTTAGACTGGGCATGTACTTGATGGTCCCAGGGCGCCATCGCGTGGCCAGTCTATGTAATGACCAAGGGGCCCTTTTCTGGTGACTGTCCTCTCAGCTCCTTCTAAAGTCCCTGATTTTTATTTAGCCCAGGACGAAAGTGTGTCCAAGCCCTTCCTTAGGCCTTAGAAGCCCCACTATTCAACCTCTGGGAGGGATCACAATAGAGGGAAAGCAGAGAAGAGGAATAGAAGACAGAGGCCAGAATAAGGGGACAAAAAGGATGCCAGGGGAGTCTGTGGCTTTATAGATAAAAGCTGGTCTGAAAAGACCAAAAGCTCCTGGAAGAAAGGATGTCAAGAGAAAGAAAGTTCCATGTGAACAGAAAAAGCACAACCACAAGGAGAGGAATCCAGACGGCCTCTAGGGAGCACTGGATTCCCAAGACACCTTGGGTTGGAAATCCAGAGAGAAGAAGAGCCACGTTTGGGGGAGGGGGGGTGGCCGAGGAGAGGGATTCAGACCCCTGTGGGGACAAAGCTGCTTCTCCTCTGCCCCCACTCTCCATCCCCCACTCCCGCCAACCAGAGGAGATGTAACGATGTCCCTCAGACGCGCTGAAGAGCCATCACCTCTGCATTTATCCCCAGAATCCTGCCAGCTTTGTGCAACCCCATTCGACTGATTATTCACTTTGTTCCAAGCTCACATGCTGATTTGTGTGAAGTTGTTATTAGATACTGAGGCTTGGGGGTCAGACTGTCTATGTTTCTGTCTCCACTCGACACCTTTACTGGCCATGGGACTTTGGACGAGTTGCTCAACCTCCAGATCTATAAAACGGAGAGATTACACTGCTTCCCTTCCAGACTTGTCATGAAGGCTAAATGAAACAACATACATCAGGCTGGATCCTTACACACAAGAGCTGAGTCCGTTGCCAACACGTCCCAGGGTATCCTCGCTGCTATCAGCCTCCATTTTACAGGGGAGAACCCTGAGGCTCAGAGAGGCTGACATTATTGGCCAGAGGTCATACTTGACAATAAAGGGCAGAAATGGGACTTGAGCCCAGGTGTGTCCAATTTTAAAGTTTGAATGAGTGTTCATGGACTCTCCCCATCAGACTGTGAGGGGGCTGAAGGCAGACATTTTTCACCATCACCATCTTTGTCCTCCCTGAACTAAGCTCGGTGACCAGCACATTGGAGGGGCTTAAACATGTTTATGATTAACCGTGTCAGGGCAGAGGCACCAAGCCCACCATGCTTGCTGCACAGTGGATGAGTGAGTGAGTCCCAAAGCCACCAAAGGCTCAGGCCACCTTGAACCTCTCAGCTTCCTCAAATACGCCAAGCCCTTTCCTGTCTCCCAGAGCCTCTGTCCAAGCTGCTTCCTCTGCCGAGAATGCCCTTCCCTCTTGACTCAGCCTGAGAAGCTGAGACCCAGGCCAAACTTCCCCTGCCCTGTGGGGGCTTTATCTGCCCCTACTGGCACAGCAAGCCTCCCAGGAGAATCAGCCCAGACCTTGTTAGGGCATGGATCACGTGGCAGGATCGTCACCTGCCCCCCACTGGATGGTCCAATAAGCAGAGAGCTCTTGAGAAAACAGAATAGTCTCTCTCTCTCTCTCTGTGTAGCTGTGTCCAGCTTGGGGCCCTGAGCAGCATGGTGGGTCCTCAGTGACTATGGGAGGGAGGCTGGAGGAAAGGGAGGGAGAGGAGAGGAGGGAAGAGATGAATGAGGAAAAGAAGAAGGAAGGAGGGAGGAAAGGAAAGGGGGAAGAAAGAGGAAAAGACGGAGAAAGGAAGGGAGGGAGAGAATGGGGAAGGGAGATAGGAGAGGAGGAAAAGTAGAGAGAGGGGCTGTAGAAAGGAAGAAAGGCTGCCCTACTTCTTGAAGTCACCTTACAGGGGCCTCTTTTCTTAGCAGAGAGGAGGGGGCACTTCTGTGGAGGCAAGCCTGCTCACACCCTCCGTTTCTGCCACCTGGCCCTTTCCCAGTGCTTCCTTCCCACCAATTCTCTCCCGTACCCGAGGCTACTGCAGCGCCTGACTCGAATTCTCTCCGAGTCGGCATTTTTCTTCCCATGCTGGGGCACCGGCGCAGTCTCGGGGAGGGAACACACCTGCCACGCCTGTGCTGACACACAGCTTTTCAGAAAATGAGAGGCAGGGAAACGAGCCTGGATGATGCTGGAGTGGGAACCGGCCGGCCCGCTCCCCCAGGTTGAGAAAGGGGTTTCTGGGTTTGCTCTAATGGTGGCACCCAATGAGGCCTGGGGGGTGGGGGGAGTTTCTCCCCCCAACCCCCACCTACCCACACATCTCCCCCTGCTCTTGCTGCACACTGAATCGTGGAAGGTGTTGCAGGCGTGAGAGCTGGCAGGAGCAGACAGACAGATGCAGTGAGGGGTGCACAGGAAGAAAGCCTCGGCCCCCTCTCTTGGACAAATGTCAGAGCAGCCCCTTCTCTCATCACCTGCAAACAAACCCTCCAGAAATACTGCAAACAAATGGCAACCAAAGTTCACCAGAACTCGAGCAATTTGACAAAACAAAATGCCCTTTTAAGAATATTCTATTAGCCTGCTGGTCCCTCTGTGGATGATTTATTTGGGTTTTGTTTCTGCTGAAACAAAGGTGGCGTCATATCTTCCTTGAAGAGATGAGGGAGAGCTTAGTTCCAGCAGCTTTTGGGGAGGAAAAAGAGACTATACAAGTCCCCAACCTGTACCCCACGCCAGACCCTAAAACTTCATCTCAAACCAACAAGAACGAGAGTACCAAGAAGCAGTAGCAGCCTTTACTTACTGACCTAAACACATAAATCGTTTAATCCTCCCAAAATCCCAGCAGGAGGCTGTTATCCCCATTTTACAGAGTACAGCTCAAAGAAGTGGAGTAACTTGCCCAAGGTCACACAGCAAGGGAGGGATGACTCGGGATATAAACACAGCCCACGGTCCCATTCGAATGCTTCTTGCTTTTTCTCTTTCCCTCCACAAGAAGCCCATTGGTGGAACTTGACAATGACAAGTCTAGGGACAAGAACCTACCACTAATTATGAGGGCTGGGAGGAACCACGTGGACGAGGACACCCGTTACCGCCACCTGGAGGCCAAGTGAGGAAGGTCAAGGCTGGCGCTGGCTGGAGGAGCTCTGCTTTAGGTGTCTCACCCCAGCTCCAAACCGCCAGTCCTGTGTCTGTCTGTCTGCAGCCCTGGGCCTGACGGGTGGGTGAAAAGCTAGCCAATAATAGCCTTTGGGACAGAACCCATTGTGAGGTCAGAGCCAAGCAGAGCACACAGACTAGGGGGTGGAGGGCAATCTCAGGCCTCCCCAAACAGGGACAGAGACAGTGGTCAGGAGGAGGGTGGGATTCCCCACGTGGAACTGCCCTCTCGGATTTCCTTAGGGCCCCCCCAGGAATCAATGGCACCACAGACATGCGGTGGCCTGTAAGCGTCAGCAGGATCAGAATCAGTGGCCCCCACATGGACCCTTCACCCCCAGGGCATGAAATCGTGGCTCCTTTGGACTAAGACAATGACATTCTCAATTCCATGGCACACATGTTGTCTTGGAAGAAAGAGGGTGTCGTATTAACCCTGAAATAGAAATGTTTTATTCCGTGTGTGGTCTGTGACCTATTAGTAACGACTCCTGGAATGGGGACTATAAATGGCCTGCGGAGCTGCTCTGGGCTCCATAGGGACATACACCAAGAAGAGATTTTCAGTCATGTCTGCCAAGAACGAAGTACAGGGGCCAGACATGTGCCTGCCCGGCATCAGTCTGCTTTCGTCCATTATCTCATCAGAGGGAAGGGAAGGGGCGTTTGGAAGAGACGGAGCGTGAGGGCATCTAAGGCCAGCCACATCCACGCAGTGGTTGAGAGGTGATTCCTATGAGTCGAGTCCCTGAGCCAAAGTGTCATCGGCTTACCCAACATTCCCTTAATAGATGCCTTTGCTTCTTAAATGAGTCAGAATCCAATTTTTTCCTGCCTGAACCTAAATAAGAACTGTAATTTACACACTTCCTCCTCCCTTCATTCCTTCAATTCCATTAATATAAGGCAGTTGCACATAGGGTTCATATTAAAAATAAAGAGAACACTTGCCGAATAAGGAACAACTTCTAATTTAATGCTGGACGTGATGGTTCCTAGAAGTCTATTCTCTCTCATTCTCTCTCTCCCTCCCTCCCTCCCATCCCTACTCACGTCTTCCTTCTCCTCTCTAATGTGTGGAGTGCCTGTCTTTTCTTCCTCACAGTTTCCTGGGAATCTCAGTATTCCTGGGAATCCCCAGCTGAGCAATACAATTGTCTTTTGTTCCTGTCCTACCTCAAGCATCCAGACCAGTCCAGGTAAGGTCCTCACCTGTCTCAACCATTAAAAAAACATTTGGCTGTTCCCCGCCAAAGAGCCTCTCCCATTTGAGGTGAAGGCAGCCCCTTCCCTGGAGACAGAAGTGTAACTGTATTCTCTCTAAATAACTTCTTTCTTTTCCTTCCTGGTAATTCCTTGGATGTGTTAAGAGCTTTCACCTCCAGGACTCCCCATCCTCACACCCTGAATGAAGGCTGGTCAGGACATCTATATCCACCCAACTGGAGCCTCCTTGCACTGTTTTTCTGAAGCTTCGGGCCCCACTTCCCCCTGACCCTCCAACCACAATGGCATTCTCCTGGCTCCTTGGACACATGACGTCCTTTGCTGTCTCAGGACCTTTGCACTCACTGTCCCTTCTGTCTAGGACACCCTTATCCACACTCTTCCCATGGCTGTCACCTCATCCCTCAGGACTCGGCTAAACGTCACCTCCTCAAAGAGGCTTCCCCTCCCTATCCTGTCGAAGTTGGCACCCCGCCCCTTATCTCTATGTCAGCACCCTATTTATTTTCTTCATGGCACTGGTGTCAACTTCTAATCACAAATGTATTTGTTTTCTTCCTCACAATCTGTCTCTCCCAATAGACTAAATGCTCCTCTGGGAGGGAGGGAGGAATCTTTTGTTTTCATGACAAGCACAGCACCTGGCACAGAAAAAGAGGCTCAGTAATTATTGAATGAATGAATGAATGAATGAATGAATGAATGAATGAATGAATGAATATTCCAAAGTCACCCTAGTGATACAGGCTTCACAACACCTGCTCCCCATTCTGGAACTCCTAATGGAGTCACAAGGTCAAGCTTACAGACCACAGTTAACTCCCCGACTAGAGAGCCCCAAAGCCAGCCGTTGGGGCTCATTGTCAAGGCCAGAGGCAGACCCAGGAGCAGCCCAATGCGCCTCCCTGGGGGACGCAGCTTACATCACGGACCATGTGAAAAGTGCCCCCTGGGGCTGTGCACGGCACAGCCTGTGTACCATGTAGACCCCAGCTGCACTGCGGCCAGGCAGGGCAAACAGATAACTCCCATACAGTCCCCTGTCACGCAGCGCTCTAGAAACCTTTGTTCAGCCCTTTCCTCAAATAAAATCTTACGTGAAAACCAAACCATAAAGGTGGCAGTGCGTCAGATGAAGTAGAAGTGTGTGCAAAGCCAGCCCTGGTGGACGTCAGAGCCCTTGAGGGTGAGGATACGGGGCGTAGAGGCCCCATGGACAGGTCACCATGGTGCTGACGACATCTTATTTACCCACAGGCTCGGTTGGGTTTCTGGAGGAGCAGAGGCTCCGACACTAAGAGGAGACAGCACCGGCCCTGGGCGCAAGACAGGAAGTGTGAACTCCTGGGACCACTCCCAGACCTTAGGCACCGACCCCTTTCCTCCACTCCCCAAGCTGGAATCTCCAACCCCAGAGGCCAGGGCCTGGACTGCCTCCAACATACTCCAGTCCACTCTATCCACACTCACCCCCACTGGATCTCAGAGACATAAGTTGCAGGAAGCTACCGAGAATAAAAGGGAATGTCACAAAGGAACTGGGGACCCCAGAGGCAGGGCTGGTACCTGCTTGAGATGCTCAGAGAAGGAAATAGCATGTAAACTCAGACTTCAAACCAGACGAGAACTGAGATCTCCACGTAGTTGCCCTGACCCAAGCTGCCTAAAGGAACCTGAGCTCCCAGGAAATCTCCCGCTAGCCCCCGGCCCCTCCTGCCAGGGCTCAGCCACCTCCTGACCTTACTCTCCTCCCACAGGGCAGGACTCCAGCACTTCTCACCCACCTCCATGCTACACACACTCTCTGGAAATCAGGGCTCGGATAATTACCCTAAAAAAACCCATGCAATGCCAGGTACGAAATTATGCACCAAGTAGCTTAGCAGGCAAATTCCGTTCATCTTCCCTTGGTGAGCCAGGTGTCCAATCTAAGTACGGGAGGAAGAGAGGGAGGGTATTGGATTCTGCGTGTCCTGCTAAAACTCTGGCAAGAAGCTGGAAAGGTCAACTTGTCACCCTAAGCCCCTTCCCAGGCCAGAAGGTCAGGAATGAGTAACCACAGCACAGCACCGTCTGGGAGTAGCAAAGAGGTATTCAAAGACCAGGCACCTGCAGCAAAGAGGTGACATTTGAATCGAGACGCCGAGGGTGCTGTAGAAGCATGAGCAGGGTGAGCAGGGAAATCTAGGAATTGGGAGCAAACGGAGCAACAGCCCGGAGGCACAAAATTGCATGTGGACCTGGCATCTACATAGCTGTTGGGCAGGCTGGAGGTGGCTGCCAGGAAAGGAGTCGGCCGTTTCCTGACTCTCAGGCCAGGTGCTCCTGGTCACCATCTAAGGGAAGTGTGGAAGAAGGAGGGACTACTCCAATGAAATGGGTACTAAAACAAAAAGAAGTAACATGACTTACCCAAGACTTCACAGTCAGTAAATGGAAGAGCCAGGATGTGAAGCCAGACCCTGTGGGACGCCCACTCCTCACCCCTAAGCCTCAGACTGGTTAGTAACCAGGGTGGTTCCACACCCTGAGCCGCCATGACCGTAAATGCTACAATGGGCTGAGCCCAGGGGCCCTGTGGTAGGCAGCTCTCTGCTGCATTCGTGCTACGTAACAAGCAGCCCCAATATCTCAGCAGCATACAGCGATACTCACAGGTCAGTGGTCAGCAGGGCTGGCTTCACTCCTGAATGCAGCCCACATTCAGGTCGGCGCCACAAGACTCACGTTCAGGAACCAGTGACAATCTGAAACATCCTCTTCTCATGACAGATAGAAGAAGCACAACAGGGGTGAGCACAATAATACAATGACCACAGTCCTGAGCCCAGCTCCACCTCTGGTACCCAGGCCCCCTTCCCCTACTCCCAGGTGATGCACTCAGCTCCTTCCTGGAGCCCACCCAATTCCTCCTGCTGTGCCCAGGGCCCCAGAAGGATGCCTTACGCCCTCTACCCAGATCACACCTCATTGCCCCCTCCCACGGGGTCCGGGGTCCGCATTCCTGAACTAAAATCCTGTCTGGAAGGCAACCTCTGGAGAAAGCAATGCCCCCGGAGGCTGGCTCTGCTAAATGATATCCCCAGGTCCAGGTGATAGCAAAGAGAAAACACAGTTTTTCCTATTCCCCCAGCTGTCTCAAACACGCCCCAGCTCTAAGGGAGGGTGGCCCCCTCCCACATATCCCTGGTTCCTAAGCCCCAAGAACTAGTTCTTCTCAGTTAGGACTCCAGGACAAGGGAGGGCGTGCTGAGAGCTAAGAAGCCATGCTCAAGAAAATATCAAACCAGAAAACTTCTTGATTTGGGTACAATGGGAGGAGGGGAGAGAGGAGGAAGGGACCTGCTGGCTTCCTGCGTTCTTAATTTGAGGCTCCAAAAGGAAGAAATAATAACAACAATAACCATCCTGCTGCAGCCACAGCACTTCCCGCCCGTGCAGGCGTCCGAGAAAGTGCTGACGGGGAAGGCTGACAAGCCGCGTGCATTGTAATTCACACCCTAACAGCATCTCCAGGGCTCATGGATTTCTCATTGAAAAATTATGTGATGTCTTTTTGGAAACCCAATACTGAGTTATTGATATCGTGAAGGCAGCAGGCTCACCACTTGCAGCTTATTAGCTTTATACTTTCTGAAGGACTTTTTTTCCCCTCTAATTTTCAACTTGGTTTTCCCTTTTCAGTTTAAATTGGATCATTGCGCTTGAGTGAGTGTCTGCGAGTGTGTGTCTGGGGAGTGGGTGTTCTGTATACCTGGGGGGGGGGGGCGCCCTTATAAGCACGCTGAGTTGTGTATTTGTGTGTTTTTCTGGGAGGGTATAAATGAGAGGGGGTGGGCACACATCTCTGTATGCTTAGCTGGGAGTGGGAGAGGCTTCCAACTCTGCATGTCTGTGGATATGTCCACACACAAATGTGTGCATTGTGTGTCTACCTTCATGTCTGATAGCCATGTGTATATGGGTATATCTGCATGTACAGTGCAGGTGTATGTATAGGTGTGTGTGTAAGTATGTATGAAAGTATGGATGTCAGGTATGTGCAGATATACGTGGGGGGTGTAGACATATTTCTATCTGAGTAGCTACATGTATATTGGTGTGTGTGTCTGTATAGCTGCCGGTGTGTGTATAGGTATGTGCCTCGGGATACATATAGGTGTAGGTGTACGTGGATGTATGTTTAGGTGTAGCTTTATATCGGGGCAGCTGTGGGAATGTGAGTGTGTCCGTACGTCTGTCCACATATCCATGCGGGTCTCTGTGTTTTTATATGCCTGTTCATATATGCATGCCTATACGTCTTTGTGTCCCCACGTGTCCTTAGGTCTGCACATGTGTGCCTGGGAGAGGCAGAATCACTGTGTTGTGGAAAACCCGAGTTCTGGGGTCACATGGCATGGGGTCCAATACTAGTTTTGCCCCTTGCTGGCGGTGTGACCCTGGGCCATTTTCGTAAGCTCTCTGGGACTCAATTCTTCATCTGCAAAGTGAAGATACTGTAGCCTTATGAATAGTGTTGTGAGGATGAAGTGTGCTGAGGTATGTAAAGCATATGGTACAGAGACCAGCGAGCACTCAATTCACATGGGACACAGTGTCTGTGTCAGAGGTGGTGGCCCCACACCGACAAATGGCAACTTCTGTTTCCAGCTCTTACCTGCTTGAGCTCCAGGATGTGAATTGAATTGTTTTTGTGGCTGGTAGCTCCATGCAGGACCTTTACAAAGATGCTTCCGTGGAAGTAACAGCCTTGGTTCACTTTGAACCACATGGCCGGGTGTTGGACACACACCTCGCCCTGTAGATGGGGGACAAAGGTGAGTCAGGCAGCGTGCAGCCACGCAGGAGCTTAAGCCAAGAAGGGCACAGTGGGGGAAAGGTCTGGAATGGAATCCACAGGGTACATAAAGTGCTTTGAAATCCCATGGAAGAACCCTGCAACCCCAGTAATGGGAAGGGAGCAGCTTCATAGACGGGTTGGCCCATAGACAGCTGGGCCTCAGGGGGTGAAACAGATTTCTGCAAAACTCCTGGGAACCTAGAAAGAGAGAGGGGCCTCCATGTTCTCCCTGGAAGCTCTCTCTCCTCCTTGGAAGTCGGCTGGCTCTGGGTGCTCAAGGGAGAGAGGTGGGAATCCCAACACTGGGATATGCCTGAGTTTAGGGATTTACGTGGCCCCGAGAGGAGAAAGAATCATCCTGACTAGCTGACGTTGGGTTGCTCATCAATGTAGTGAGGAGCCACTCCAATGAAATCTAGAAAACTAAAGAAACGTGACGCTCAGCGTCTTGCACCCAAGGGCACGCAGTCTTCAAAACCTGGGGTATATTTTATACTGACAGCGCCCCTCGATTCACGTTTCCAGGGCTCAGTAGCTGCATGTGGCTAACAGCTACCATACTGGAGAGCACAGGTCTAGCCTTTCAGCACCAAAAGGCCAAATTCCAATACGGAGGGTCAGTACAGCACTCTGCCCTCCTGGTGAGAAAATTACTTTCCTTCCTTCCTGCCAAGGCTGCAGCAGCTGGGCAAGGCCCAAGTTTAGGTGTCAGTACTGGACAGGCCCAAGTTTAGGTGTCTCACTGGGCTGAGAGCACAGTGGCTGCAGCCAGTTGCAGACCTGGTGGGAAGAGGGAACTGGAGGGCAGGGAAGGGCAGGAGGCAGAGCTGAGAGCCTGGACCAGACAGCAGCAGGGCCAAGGGCTTCAGATGTCGTTCAGAGCAGATACGTGGGACTGGAGGAAGGAAGAGGGAGAGGTGGGGGAAAGGGAGACCGCAGAGGAAGGTGTGAAAAACCTACTGTGTGCCAGGCTCTGTTTAAAGTAACCTTGTACAGATTCTCATTGAGTCTTCCCAGCATGTGTATGAATCTGCTATTTTCACTTGAAAAGGGGCATTGAGGAGCATTGGGGGACCTCACCATGACGGGAGGGTGGGAATCACCCTGCCAGGCCAAGCAATTAAAACAAATTGTCCCATTCAAGACACCAACACTGTGCCCCGCTGAGAAACGTGGAGAAATTAGCCTCATTTTACAGGTGAGGAAACCGAGGCTCAAAAAGGTCAGGTGAGTTCTAGGCACATGGTAGATATTCAATAAATAATTGTGAAACAAATGATTAAAAGTGGCTCGGATACTTCTTTTGACCCCTGGGACAACTCTATGCCCCATCCCTGGTCACCCCCCAGGTACCCCAACATCCAGAGGACACCTGGGCCCGTGTGACCCTTGGCTTCCTCTACATTAATAACCCTCATCACCACCCAACCCTACAATCACAACTGAACCCCAAATCCTCTTTTCTATCCTCCTGCTAAATGGTAAAGAGAGCAGAGGAAAGTTGTTGACCTGGAATCAAAAAATCTGGGTTAAAATCCCAGCTCCTTAGTTAGGTAGTCTTGGAAAAAGCCATCCATCCTTTCGGTCATGCTTTGATTCACTCATTCATTCAGTCATTCATTCATTCATTCACAGCATATACAAGTGCTCTGGAGTGAGGCAGCCCTGCCTATGGTCCTGCTCTGTCGCCTACTAGCTGTGTAAACAGTTCCCTAACCTCTCTGAGCTGCTCCTGTAAAACAGGCTAGTAACAGGACCTATCTCCTCACTGCACATCATGCGTTCAGGCCGGGCGTTTCATCAGTCAGTCTGCTGGTCACACATTATCCAGTGAGTATTTACAGTGTACTGTGGGCTGAGATCCAGCATGAGCAAGATAGAAATGCATCCCACCCTCAAGGAGCTGTCATTCTAGCGGGGGGCAGGGCAATCAAACAGCCATTGCAGTGCCCAGAGCGTGACAGAAACAAGTCAGTGCTTGCCCACTCCCACACTGCCCCCACCCCTACTCCCACCCCCAACCCACGTCCCCCACCACCACCCCCACTTCTTCTCTTCTTTCCCTGATTATCTCCCAGGCATCATGTGCATTCCATGAGGGACCGCCATTGCCTTAACCCCAAGTGGGACCAATGGCAAGTGGAAATCCAGGTGTTTGACATGAATGTGAGAGAAATGTGTTAGAGCTCAGAGGTCAGCAGAGGTCCCGAACTCGCAAGTGTGGCCAGCACTTTGGGATGGATGCCCAAACCATACACTGCCCACCCCCACTCAGACCCAGGATGGACCCTGACACAGACCCTTCCCACTCACCAGGGTCTGAGCATTAGGGCTTACTTAGCAAGCAGGGACAGCCAACACCCCCAAACATTCCAGAATCAATGGCTGCTCCTATGCTATGATAAAACGGCACAAACACCAATATGGAAAAAGAAAAATGTCCTTTTTATTGGATTCCTGTAAATACCCCAGATGGGAATGCGCACACACCATTTTTCTTTCCTTTCCTTTTTTTTTTTTTGTCTTGCAGAGAAAGAGAAAGGGCCCCCAGCATTATGCTCCAACCCCTTTCCCTGGAAAAGGTGTTCCGAGCTGTGCCCCAGTAAATCTGTGTGACTGAGTTAAAAATGTGTTATTTCTGTTTTATTAAATGAATTGCATCATTAAATTACATTATAAAAGCTAAAAATGCACCATTAATTTTCAAAAACAATAGTAAATACATCTCATTTCTAATACATGATTCTGCATTTAATTATTGCCCGGGGCCTTTCCTTTCTTTTTTTCCCAGCCTCACTGTCTCCCTTTATGCAGACTCTATAAATGGAGCTAAATTGCCAAAGAAATTTTTGCCAAATGTCCATAATGTGAAAATAAATGAATTTGTAATTGGCTGTTGCACAAAGAAAAATTACTTTTTGATCTCAGCTCAGCCAAGCAAAAATCTACCTAGCTCGAGGAATAAGATACACACATCGAAGGAAATGAACAGAGAGACAAAGGAGCAGCAAAGTGACTCTCCGAATGAAATTCTCTCTCCTCCCTGCCTCCTTCCAGCCCTCCAGGAAATCTGGCCTCGAACAGGCGTCCAGCTCTCTGCCTTCACAGGGACCCTGAGATCCAGCAGGAACATCATTGACCAAGCCCCAGGTTACATCCTCTCTGTTCTTTCTTGGGCTCTGAAACCCTGAGCAAGTTACTTGATGCCTCTCAACCTCCACTTAACTCATCTGTGAGATAATAATCCTTTCTCCCGATCGGGGACTTGTCGGGAGCTGTTGTGGGTTGAACTGTGTTCCCCCACAATGCATACATTGAAGTCCTAGCCCCCAGGAACTCAGAAGGGGACCTTATTTGGAGAGAGGGCCTCTGCAGAGGTAACCAAGTTCAAGTGAGGTGCTTAGGGTGGGCCCTATTCCAGTAGGACTGGTGTCCTCTTAGGAGGAGGATTTGGACACAGAGACACAGATAGAGGGAAGACAGTGTGAAGACACAGGGAGAAGACGGCCCTCTACACGCCAAGGAGGGAGGGCCTGGAACAGATACTTCCCTCACAGCCCTCAGAAGGAACTGACTCTGCCCCTGCCTTGACTTTGGACTCCAGAACTGCGAGAAAATCAATTGCTGGTACTACTTAAGCCACTGCATTCGGGCACTCTGTTATAGCAACGCTGGCAGGCGCACACAGAAGTTTTTGAGACATTAACTCACGTTGCAGACATGGACCAGCAAAGGTGGCACCTGGCTGTTCCTACCATTATTCCAGGGCTCTCCCAGGATGATCCCAAAAAGAGGATAGAGCCATTTGGGGTTAAGGTGTAAGGTTTGACCTGAACACCTAGCTTTGCCTTTGTCCCCAGGATCAAAGGGTCTTGGGAGCTGGAGTGCCCCTTGGACACTGAAGTAGTCCTTCTCTGGACCCCCTCCCCTCCCACTCCTAAGCATTACACCTGACCTTATTCCTTCCCTGGGTCACGTGCTCCCTGGTACAGAGCCTGACATTGAAACCCCTTCAGGTTCAGGCTTCAGCCACCTCCTACACCCACCCTCCTATACCCACCCTCCTGCATTACACCACGGCAGGATGTTTTTCAGAAATTTCGGACAGCAGATTTCCTCTCTTCTCTCTTTTTTCTTTTTTTTGTTTTCCTTTGTTTCCCCTGCATTTTGAGCCTGTACCCAGAGCCTTTTGTATGTTCCTGCTCCCAAGATTTTGGAGAACAAAATAAGAGTCCCTGCCGGTTGTCTTCCTGGCTTTGATAACAAGGTCAGAGCCACTGGAGAGGTGGCCAGAGTAGGAGTGTCGGGAGAAGATATCCTAGACCACCAGGAGGGAGGAGGGAATTTCGTCCCAGACAGTCCGTGACCCTCCCCATAGACGACCCAAGGAGTAGCTGCATCACGCACTGAGCAAGACCTAAGGCCCCGTGACACCCAGCCTGGACAGATAGGAGCTCAGGGTGGAGAAAGTCATGGGTTTCAAGAACTTCCATGAACTCAGACAAGGAGAAAATCAGCTGTAGTGGCCACTCAGAGAGCAGATTTGAAGGTTTGTCCCCATTGTCAGATGCCCCCCGAGTCCCCCAGATTCTGGTGAGACCCCAGAAGGGCAGGGCCTCAGGACTGAAGGAAAGTGAATTTCCTACCAGTTCAGGGGGCCATGGGGCAGGGGGTAGAATCAGATTTAATTAATTGAAAGAAAAAAATCGAACTGGATATTTTCTCCAGATCTGAGTTTCTGCTGTGAACTTCGAAAGAATACATCCATGTAGGGCCACACCCTAACTCCTCACTGTTCCTTGAACACACAGTGAGTTCTTTCCCTCCCACTTTGCATGGACTGTTCTTTCTGCTTAAAATAATGTACTTTTCTCCTGGCTCCACTTGAAGAACTCTTATTCACCCAGGAAGCCCCATCTCCAATGTCCTTTCTTCTATGAATTTTTTTCTGGCTGCCCCAGGCTGAGTCAGCCACTCTCTGGACTTCCCAAGGAGCTTCGAGAAGGAAGGGTTGAGTTTAACGTACTTAGTTATTCTGTCTTTCCAATAAGTCTTCAAGGATCAGCAATGCTCCCCACTTCCACTCGCTCACCTTTCCCTTCCCTGTCATAGTCATAAAATCCATCTCATTTCCATTTTGACAAACAACAGGCAAGCTGGACTCATTTATAAGAGGAGGAAACTGAGGGTCAGAGTGGTGAAGGACTCGGCCCGGATCACACAGCTCAGAAGTGATGAGCTAGGATTCAAAGCCAGGCAGTCTGGCTCCAGACTCCAAGCTCACAGTTGCTACATTTCACTGCCTCTCAGGTAAATGCCATGATCAAATTTGTGTTTGGACAGGTCACTCCAACTGCTTTCCCACAGGGGTTCTGTGAGGGGCCCCGTGGGACCTCAACTTGTCCAGGCCAGGAAGTGGGGGGAGGAGGACAGCTGAGGTCCAGACGGGACCTAAACAGGCAGAGGCAATCAGAACAAATCTTGTTCTCAGTCACAAGCCCAAACTCCCCTCCAAAGAAGCTCCCACCTGCATGAGTCTGTTGGGAACAAAAAATACAGGTAGCATCTGGAGTTGTAAGCTCTGAGTTCTCAGGGAGGGATCTGGCCAGGGCTGGCCAGGGGTCCCAGACGGCCGCTCTCCAGCTGGACAAGGTCTATAGGCAAAAGGCAGGACATCTAGGCAAGGGGGCAAAATGGTGCCAGGCGGATGGCCAACATCCCTGGATGCCCACAGATCTCTTCTGGCCCAAATGGGATTGAGGTAGGGTCTAGGAAGACTGAGTCCCCATCCCAGACATAACTATCACCCCCTCATCCCTGCATGGGGGATACTGAGGAAAGAGTGAGTGGGATTTGCACGTTGAGCTTCCAGTTAGAGGATTTGGGGATTCCTTCAGAGAGGCTTCTTAGCAGGGCCAACTCTAAGGGAGCAGAGAGAAAGCAGCAGGGCTGAGATGCAGAGAGAGAGAGAGAGAGAGAGAGAGAGACCTGGTGACCCTGGGTCCACAATTCCTAGGACCCAGGGTCCTCCGGCATTTCCCTCAGTGCTAGGAGTTCTGTTATCTTGAGTTTCTGCCATTTGCTACCAGCAAGTTCTGGCCAATACTTCACACTTGAGTTTCATATATGTCCTGCTCACCCTGTTGCCCTTGTAACAATCCCTCACTAGTCAAGCTGACTTGAGGGGTTCTGTGTTCTACAACACAAGAGCTTCAGGTCACCCTCCCAGACCATACCCCGCCTCAGCCCCCTTCCCAGCAGCCCCAGCCCTTGGTCCTGCACCCACTGGCCACTGACCCGAGGACGCCCAGAACGACTCCAAATGCTGAGCCACAAACCAGGCAGTTTGTAAAAACAACCTATTTTCCCTTTAGTGTACATATTAATTACCCAGAAACAGGTGCAAAATCAACCTCGCTTATTATTATTTCTTTGAGCCCATAATGGCAGTTGCTGTGAATAAATTCCGTTAACCCAGGGAAAGGATTTATGGCCCCAAATTTACACCAGTCATTTAATCATAGCACCTTTGCCGCAGACAAGACTTTCCGAAGAACAGTCTTCCTGATTTGTCAGCGGGGAAAATGGCCTCATATAAACGTTTGGAGGAAATAAATGCTAATCCAAAGCTCAGTCTTTCATTCTCCTAATTGCCCAGGGAATTTAAAGGAGACAAACTTATTTACTCACAGCAGGAAGTGAGCTGTAATAAAGCATCACCATTGTGGGCTGACAACAGTCCCCCCACAGGGAGGGGGAGGGAGCCTGGGGATTTACATGGAGGGGAATGGGTGGGTGAGGCCACTGGGTGCTGAGACAGCCCCTTGGCTCAAAGACTCTCCTGCATTTTTAAGAGGCAAGCTCTTGGAGCTGAGTCCATTCAAAGCAGACACATAGCTGGGAGGACATATCAGTCCTTCCCTCACCCAACCCAGGGCCTGTCTAGCCCCCAGATTGGCTGCAGGAAGGGTTCCTGGGAAAGGGGCAGGTTAAGCCCCCTCAGCTATCCTGAGGAAAAGAGGAGAGAGACTCAGAAGGCTTTCGGGGAGAGGTACCATGGGATTGGAGGCAAGGCCCAGAAAGCCAGGATCCCTGCCGGGAGACTGAGCTCCAGCTCCCACAGTGCTGGGGCAGGGGGACGACCTCCTGTGGGGACCTCAGGTTCTGAGCAACAGAGGAGGAGTCCCTCAGGTGCTTATGAGCAGACAGTGTGATGAAGGAGAGACCCAGGATAGGATGGGAAAGGTGGGGAGACAGGGCTCACACCTCCACCTCATTCTCTCTTCTGCAGGGGCTCAGCGGCCCTGTTCCAGGGCGAGAAGACTCCCTGCCCCATGGCATCATAGCCAGAACTGCTGAGAAGTCCTCCTATAACATAGGATGTGAACCACTTAACCCTCCAAGTGCCACTGTTTATTTAGCCAATCCCCTAATGACATCCATGTGGGTTGTTTCTAATATTTCACATCACTCGAGAATTTGCCAAGATCACTTCCACCACATTCTATTGGTCAAAGCAAGTCCTGAGGCCAGCTTAGTGTTGCAGTATAGGAAAATGGACTCTATTTCTTCCTGGGAAGGACTACAAACTACTGTGCTCATGTTTTCCATTTATCACGGTCCACTCTGCCTCAATTACTTCCATCTCTCCCCCAGATTCAAAATTTGCTCTTTATCTCCCCCGCAAAGATGTCATCCCAGTATGGCTTCGTGTTCGGGCTTGATGTTCAGTACCTTACCTTCCTGTCTTAGTCCGCTCAGGCTGCCATAACAAAATGTCACAGATTAGGTGGCAAAAACAACAGAAATTTATTTTCTCTGGAGGCTGGAGATCCAAAATCAGGGCTCCAGCACAGTGAGGTTCTGGTGAGGTCTCTCTTCCTGGCTTACAGACAGCCACCTTCTCACTGTGTCTTCACATGGCCTCTGCTTGGTATGGACATGGAGAAAGGGTGAGACTTCTCTGCCTCTTCTTCTAAGGTCGCCAATCCTCTCAGATTAGGAATGCTGTATTTTTCACAATTTTAGAATTCAACAGATTCTTTTGCTGGTAGGCTTATCTAGGATGATAGAATCTGATTCAAGTGATTCAAGTGTTGAATCAAGTGTTGATTCCAATGCTTCATCAGTCTACCAGTGGTCTGGGTACATGAGCTCTGCCCTTGGGACTAAATATAACACAGCAAGAAAGAAAAGACAAGTGCTGCAAGTTTCCTCTTTAATGCAGTAAGAACGCCTGGAGCTAACCCTGCCAGTGCTAACACTGGCAGATTCATTACCAGAGGGATTCATCAACAGAGGTATAAAGCAAGGAGGTGCCAGTGTAGCTCTACGCTGTCCTTGACACACCTAAACATGAATTCCCCACTTCAAGAGGTAGTTGGCCAGACCTGAGTGTGCTAAGGACTCAGCTTTACGGTGAGAGAAGAGAAAAAGTCATCCAGAGAGGATTAAATGGCATCGATTGGTGGGGAACATTTCAACCGGGAGAGGGGATAACTGAGGGAACAAGGTCTCATTGCTCTGGATCTTAACTGCCTTTGGAACGGCTCAGTGAGTCCTTTTGCTTTAAGCTATGACGTGCACAAGCAGACTGTATGCTTTGTACCTGCCTCTTTTCATTTTTCAGTTACTCCTTATCACAAGCTGTATTCGTTGGGATTCTCCAGAGAAACAGAACCAATAGAATGTGCATATCTGTGGCAATTTATTTTGAGAAATTGGGTCACGTGATTACAGAGGTTGAGAAGTCCCGCGATCTGCTGTCTGCAAGCTGGAGACAGTGGTATAATTCAATCCTTGTCTGAAGATCTCAGAACCAGGGAAGCTGGTGACGTAAATCCCAGTGCAAGCACCGGAGAAAATGAGGTAAGGGCCCAGCAAAGACAGGGAAGCAGGAAAAAGAGGGGGGGAACTGCTCCTTCCTCCACTTTTGTTCCATTCAGGCCCTCACCTGATGGGACGAGGCCCACGCCCATGGAGGAGGACCACTGCTGTACCCCGTCTGCCAATCCAAATGCTAATCTCACCCAGAAACACCCTCAGACGCACCAGAAATAATGTGCACCCGGGCACCCTGGGGCCAAGCACGTTGACATAACATTAACCATCACACACACGAGGTAGGTTGGAACTCTGTTATCCTCAAGATAGGGTGAAAAGACTGAGGCTCAATGCCTTCTCCGTTTGGGTTCCCCCAGAAAGAAAGCCTGACACAAGGACTGAAGTGCTGACGAACGTGGAAGGTGATTCCCGGAAACACTGGTGAGCGAGAGTCGGTGAGGACGAGAAGGAAAGGGAACCAGTATAGAGACCGTGATCAAACAGGTCACAATGTGGGCCACTGGATGCCCACACGCCTCAGCACCGTCCCCTACCCTGCAGGTGGGGCAGCCGGGACACTTATCCACCAACTGTCTGCCATCTGTGGAGGGCTGGGGGCTCCTAGAACATTAAGTCTCCAGAGCTTTTGACTTCCCTTGCATCCTGAACACCCCAAAGCCAGAAAAATGCCACACAGGCAGTGGCAGGGGTTTGCAGAAAGTAGTCTTTGGCCTATCAAGGTGCACTGGGTGAGGGACCAATAGCTTCTCCTGTACTCAGGGAAGTGACTTATACCGATCACTTGGCGAGGGTGCGACTGAGAAGGATTTGAATCCAGCTCCGCCAGACTCCAAAGGGCTCTATCTTGTACATGCTGTTGGCAGTGGTTTCCTGACTGGGGTGAGGAAGGGGCTGGGAGCCGCCGGCACCAGGGCAGACCCTCGGTGGAGGCTGTGGTTTGAGGAGTTAAGACAGAGTTTCTCTGTCAGAGCTCGCTGGGGAGCAGGGGAGGCCAGCATCCCAGGGGGGAACCAAGGTGAGGGCAGAGACTCGGGTTGCACAGACAGAGGGGACGACCTCGTGACCAGGGTCCATGGAAGACATTGGCAATAACTTCTCCAAGAAACAGCACTGGCCATCGCCAGGCCTTACGAGGAAGCAACCGCCACACGTCATCTTCACAGGGGCTCTGGAAGAGGGACAGTCACCCTCATCTTGTCGGTGAGGGCACTGAGGCTTCGCAGATGGAGAAAACTCACAACGCCAGTAAGCTTCCGAGCTGGAGTGTGAACCCTTTCATTCACACTGGCGAGAAATCTTTGTTGAGCTTCTCCTGGGTGCTAAGCTCTGGCGACACAGCAGCAAACAGAAGAGACAACGCCCTGCCCTCATGGAGGCTGCAGCCTATGGGGTGACAGACCACAGCAAGTAAACAAATAAATGGTGCCTGGCACTAACAAAATAACCAGAAGAAGAAAAAATAAGGGTGACGGTGCGTACCAGGCAGCGGCAAGGGCACAGGACCCAGAACCACTGCTGTATTATTAGAAGCGTTCAGGGTCCCTCTGCGTCTTCCACACCGCACGGAGCGGTCCTCTCGGCCAGGGCTGGTTTAAGGCAGGACACAGCCTCCTCCCTGCCTTGCCCCAGCCGGGGCACCTTCGACCCCACCTCCCCAGCCACGCTGGGCTCCCAGCTCCTGGCTGCTCCCTTCACCCTCCCAGCCCACCAGCCACCCTCCCTTCTCTTCCCTGGAGTCACTCACTTCCCCAAGACAAATGGCGGCTTCTTCCTGCCCATCCATCACTGTTCCTGGGCCCATCCATTAGCAGCTGCTCCCCTGTCCTGCTCCCAGCCCCACCGTCCTTGCTCAGGGACGGGGTCCATTGATCAGAGACCCATCTGCCGCCTGTCACATCCTGGCAGCCCTGACAGCATGAGACAGAGCTGTTGCTGGGCAGGCCAGCCTGAGGCCAAGGGAGACATGAAACTGCCCCACCCCCAGGACTGGGGAAAAGGCCAGGGCCCCAACCGGGAGGGGTGGGGGGAAGGGGTCCAGGTACACCCTCCCCAGCCAGGAGCTGGGTCATCCAGGGCAAAGTGGAAAATGAGTTCCACAGGACAGGCTTGCAAAGGCTCCCACACCCCCTTCCTTACCCAGGTCTGTTCCAACCTGGATGTGCAAGGCTGGGGGTGACAGGGGGACCTGATCTAAATGTTGAGGGCCCTTCCCCTCCTGAATCCAGCTCTCCCCAGACTTCTCTTCAGAGTGCCAGGCCACACCTGACTTGTCACGTTCTCCCAACACGACGCTTCTCTGAGTTTCTTACCAGAAGCCCCAGCCCAGATGTATCCACTGGCCCACCCAGGTCCTCTCACTAACCTCTTCCCCCTGCTAGGTGACTGAAGAATGTGACCTATATGACCACTTGACCTCTGGAGACCTGAAGGAGGGAAGAGAGAGGTTGGGGTATTTACCCCTGGCCTCTGCTCACAGCCTCCACACTCAGCTATCACCCCGTCTGACTCAGTCATGCCACTCAAACACGTCCTGAGTCCCCATGCCCAAACAGCAAAAGTGTCACTGTTCCTGGGCCCATCCATTAGCAGCACTCCCACATAGGAAGACCTTCTCCGTGGGGCCCATGCCCCCTCCACCCTTCTCTCCATCACCTCCTCTCTCTGCCCACCTAGTCTCCTGCTTCAGGGCCTTTGCTCATGCCATTCTCTCCATTGGGAATGCCTTGCCCACATTCTAATACAGATAAAGGTATCCCTGGTCTCATTAGAAGATGAGCTGCTAAGAAAGGAGATTTTGAGGGAGGAGGAAAGAGAAAAGTCCCCTTGGGAAGGAAGAGTGAAGAGCTGCTGTGCAACCTGCTGGGAAGGCTGGAAAGCCCTCGGTGCTCCCATGATGCCTCACCAGGGGCAGCGGGACCCAGCAGGATTCCCAGGCTTCCCGCTTCCCGCTTCCTCTCCTTTGACCTAGCCTCCTAGCCCCATCCTCTCTCCCAGACCCATTCCTCAAGCAAATAGGAACAGTTACTGCCTTCGCTTCACACACCATCTCCCTCAGAGTCAGTGCCACTCCTGGACCTGGGACTGCCTGCCTCTTGTCCATTCTCTCCTTCCACATGAGGAGTCCATGGGACCAAAGTGCCATGCCCTCCGCGAGCCTACACCCTCCTCCCAGATCATGTTCCAGGTACCTGCACCCCAGAATTCTCTGCCCAAATATCCTCAAGCTCACTCCTAGGGTCTGCCGCACGGGCCTCTTCCCAGGTCTATGCTCCCAAGACCGACCACGCCACTGGCCCAGGGATGGTGACCAAGAGCAGCAGGGGGGTGTAGACGGAGGTCAGACACGGGGCTGGAGTATCCACATGCACGCACACAGCACCCTTCACTGCGCGAGGCAGAGCTGGAGTGAGAGGAGACGGGGACGGGCCAAGAGCCTGCGGTTCCATTTGCACTCTTACCCCAGGTCCTAGAAATGTTCGGAGAGAGCCTGTCCACAGTAATAGGTTGGGGTCAGCATCCTCCTTGCACCCCTTTTCCCCCAAAGCTGTTCTCTAACTATCACCCTATACCATCAGGTAAAAGTTCCCACGTTCTTGTGGCTCACTTCACCCACCTCTACCCCTGCGGCCAGCTACATAACTTGCAGGGCCCAGTGCAAAATGCAAATGTAGGGGGACCCCTTGTTCAAATAGCGAGAAACATGTGCCACTGAAAGCACGAAAATATAAAACTCTTCCCTTTCTTTCACGGTTCTGCTCTCTGACTTAGCCTGTCATGTTGTTTCTATTTGCTATTTAATGTTGCGTTCCTTCAGGCACGGGGACTCTTGTTGGCAAGAGGAGACCCTCAGGCCCACAGCCCACCGGCTATCAGGATCCCTATCCCTCCAGCTGTTGGGCCCATGCATGATGATTGGGGGTGTAGAGGCCAATGTCCCCTTCCCACAGGCCTGCTGCCTTAGCCCACACGTAGACAACGTACAGGAAACACTAAGCACTCAAACACTGGAAGCAGATATATTATTGTTTACTGTTTGCTGTAGCTCAGTGGTTTCCAACCAAGGGCGATTCAGCCCCTGTGGGGGCATTTAGCAAAGTCTGGAGACATTTTTGGTTATCACACCCGCAGGGAGGGGTCCTACCTAGGGGAGAAGCCCTGGATGCTGCTAAGCGTCCTACCTTGCAAAATATAACCCCCTCCTTACTAGAGTTATTCAGCCCAAAATGTTAATAGTTCGGAGGATGAGAAACTTCGGGAGTAGATGCTATTTAAGCCCATTCATCTATCAAGAAAAAAAAAAGTTTCCAACTCCTACTCCTGCAACTCAAGTTTCTAACACAAGGTGGCGCTGGAGCGAGCACGACTCAAACCGGTGGGTAATTCACAGCCTGGATTCACAAATTATTCTTTTCCCTGATGCTTTTCTACCAAAAACCATGCCCTGTAAGATAGCAAACCATGCTCAAAGAGCTATATGGCGCTTCCTCTTTATACAGCATATTACAGAGCATGCCCACCCACATCCTCTCCTTTGTTCCTCAAAACACTTCAGATATTCCCACTTTACAGAGGAGGAAACTGAGGCTTATAGAAGCAGTTCTCTCAAAACAAGGGCCTCCTTAATGGCATCACGTCGTTGTTGGTGGGGGCCTTCCTGGCCTTGATTTGAAGTCCTGATTTCACACACTCTGCGAGTCGAGAACCCTCCCTATGTTTCAGGACACCCCCCCCACCCCCCACCGAGCTGACCCCCTCTGGCCTCTCTGTGCTCTGCATGAATCTACCTAAGCACTGGAGCCTCATCACCTGAACAGGTGGTTCTCAAACATGTCTGCATGTTGGGATCCCCTGGGAAGCCACAGAAAGTTCTGGTGCCTGTGTCCCACCCCAAGATTGTGAGTTAATCTGGAATGTTTTAGAGATCCCCAATGTGTAGATAATAAACCTGGAAACCACTGCCTTCACTGGCATCTTTTAAAATAAATTCCATCCTTTTCAAGCATTTCACTACTTTATACATTTTTTCTGAAGAGTTAAGAGGTCTTCCTCCATCTCTGGAACCCAAACACTCAGAGCTGTCTCCGTCTCCCTCTCCTGCCTTGGACAGGCAGAGCCCCATCTCTGCCCTGTCCTACCAAAGCATTCACCCCACTTTCAGGCCCTGCCATGACTTAGGATCTGTTGCAGGCAGGCTTGTCGAGGAAGATATTTCCCCCCTAAAAATGCAGTATGCTTCTGCAAAACGAATTTCTGACAAAACAAAAATAATTCTGAAAATAATTAATAAATGAATTTCTTAATTTTGTCACCATTATTTATAAAGTAAACCCCATCCGGAACAGAAGTTGGCAGTACGTGAGCATCGCCTGGTTTTACGAAACCCCCGTGCCCAAGCCACGCCCCAGACCAATTCATCAGAATCTCTAGGTACAAAGCCACCGGGCCATTCAGTGTGCAGCCAAGTTTGAGAACCGCAGGTCCGGATCCTGCTGCTTTAAGTGTGGCCCCTGGGCTAACCTCATCAGCACCGTGCTGGCTGCTTCAAAATCTGCATTTTAACAAAAGGCATCACTCTAGAACCAAAAGGAAGTCAGTGCACAGACCTCGGTACAATCTGCCCCCCTCTCCACAGACCTTCAGCAGCTAACTACCCCAGCCAGCTCAAGTTCACTGCTTGTAGTCCTAGCACCCCGCCCCCCTCGTGGAAACGGTGCTGTCCGAGGATTGCTTGGTCGTGGGAGCCAGGGAAGGGGAGGTGGGCTTTTCATAAGCCACAGCGTTTTCCAACCATTTCATCTCATTCATTTATTCTCAGTCACCCAGTTTGTCAACACATTTACATTGAGCGTGTTCTATATCCAAGCGCTGTGCTCGGTGCTGGGTGTGCCACGGGGAACAGGGCACATACTCCTGTCCCCATGGACCTTACCTTCTGGTGTACATTCAGGCAAAATGCAAGTAAACAACCCAAGCAACTCTTTCAAAATTGCAAGTTGTGATGAATGCTGAAGAGGAAACCCACAAAACACCAGTATAAAGAATCAGAGGGCACTCATGGACCCTTAGACAGTGTCCAGGTGGCCACTCTGCCGAAGGGAGGACAACCTAGAACCTGGCCTGAGAACTAACCAGCCCTATGAAGCACAGGGAGGTGCGCAGAGGAGGCCGAAGACATGGCTCAGGCAGAGGTCCCTCTATGGGCAAGTGTCGGATGTTCCAGAAACACAGAAGAAGCCGATGTGGCTGAAGCAGTGATCCAGGGGGCAGGTGAGACAGAAAGATGCGAGAGATGGGCAAGGAGCACGGCCTGGGCGGAGTCAGAATTCCATCATCTATGCAAATATGGGGGAGTGATGGGATGTTGGTACTGTCTTAGAAAGCTCCTTCTGGCTGCTGGCTAGAGAACAGCCTGGTGACAACTAGTGTCCAGGCCACCTGGGTTCAATTGGCAAGGCTTACACCCTTCCCATCTGCCCAATGCTGTGCTGTGCACCTTGGCAAAGGCAGGTGGGTGGGAGGGGAGAGCTAGGAAGACATGTTCACATTCTCAGAGGGTTAGCTGAATATCTGCTATATCTTTTCAATGCAAAGTCAGACAAATAAAAGTGTGTTCTCTGGAGCCTGTGGTTCCTACTGGAAACAGACAGAACATAGCCTTCCAGAAGACCTGTACCCATTTACCTGCAAACAGTGGGAAGAAATGCTGGTTAAAAAACGGCCTGAAGGGTCTTTGTCTCATGACTTCTTCTCTTCCCTATAGAACCTCCTCACCTCTACCCTGCCTCCTGGCAAACGAGCCTGAAAACGACAATCAGGAGGGGGCTGCCAGGTTCAGCGGATTTCTAGCAGGGCGGCTGCTTTATACAGCAGGCCATCATTCACGTCCAAGTCCATGCACATGGCGCCCCCTGGAGTCGTGTAGCCACACACAGAGATGCTGCCTAGGACGTGGGGTCTAATGGGAGATGGAGGCAGAGATGCCAGGTTGACGTGCTTGATGGCAAAGAAGGGAGATGCACATCTTGAGAGCCGTCTAAAGAAACTGGACGGTGCAAGAGGGACACGAGAGGCCAGTGGCTTGAGAGGGCCGTGGGACAAGAGGGAGACTTTCCTTAGATTGGGAGAGCCTTGGAAATGTCTAGATGCCGATGGGGAGGACTCAAGAGAACCCTCACTACATCGAGAGGCATGAGAAACATTAGCATGTCACCGGGACTTTCGCTGGTATTTCTTTGATGTCTCGTTTATCAGGCAAGGTTCCCCAGAGGCACAGGACCAATAGGCTATGGAGATGCAGATATTATATAAAAACAAGACTTCGTATAAGGATTTACTTCACGTGATTATGGAGGCTGACCAATCTGAAGATGGGCAGTCAGCTAATGGGAGAGACACCCAGGAGAGCCGATGGTGTAGTTCCAGTCTGAAAGCCAGCAGGCCTGAGACGCAAGAAGAGCCAATGTTTCAGTTCAAGTCCAAAGGTCGGGGGGGAAAACAAAAAACGTATGTCCCAGCTCAAAGGCAGTCAGGCAGGAGAAGTTCTCCACTTACAGTGGTTCCAGGGTACCTGATGCCCGCAACCCTGCCCACACTTCTGTCCATAGTCCCTTGTTTATATCTCCTCAGGATTCTGGTGGAGTGTGCTGAGGGCCGGCTTCCCGTGGGAGCCGACTGGGGGGAGCAAGCAGGAGCCCCGCCCTGAGAGTCTGCTGTGGATTTTCCTCCTCACAAGTGTGTGTAAGGCCCTGTGTTCTGAGAAGGCTCCAATCAGCCCATAGGGTCCCCCTAAGCTCACCCCACTCCCCTTCATTGGGATGATGAATTTGGGCCCTTAACTGAGCCCGGGTCACTTTCTTTTGATGCCTCTCATTAGCTGTGTGACCAGTGGCAAGTCAGGTGACCTTTCTGAGCCTCAATTACCCCATCTGCAAAGTGGGTATAAGACCTTCCTAGGGGCTACTCTCTGCAGCTGACTTCATCCTAAACTGTGGACTCCGTCTTTGGGGAGGATTAAGTTTGGCCTCTCATTCATCCATTCACTCACTCAGGAATTAGGCTGCTCTCTGGGCTGCCAGACTGTGTGTATGACCATTATCCATCAGCTTGAAAGCAGCTTCCTTCTCTTTTCTCTTGTCTTCAGGTCTAAGGAGTTTTTTAAAATCAAAACTTTATTGAGGTATAATTTACATAAAATAAAAATTTATACATTTTAGGTTTATAGGTCAAAATTCTTTTTTAATGTATATGCCTGTGTAACCCTCACCCTTGTCAAGACAGAGCACATTTCCATGACTCTGGAAGGTTCCCTCCCCTTGCAGTCAATCTCTTACCCACCTCTTCACCATCAAACAACCATCGATCTGATTTCTGTCTCTTTCCCTCAGCTTAAGTTATCGTTTACTTTTATTTTTGATGGTATGTTTTATTTTTCCTTTTTGCTTTAGAACACATGTCTCCTTGGTAAAATAATATTCATTTTTCTGCTAGCTACCTTCTTCAACCATTGGTGATAATGGCTCAATACAACACATACACACAAACCCACACACCTACACATACCTACATATTTACACACACAATATATTCACTCACACACCCACACTCACACACATACATAAAATACACAGATTCACACACATATTTTAGGTTAAGGAAACCTAAACCTAAGCTCAAGAAGACATAGGCTCAAGAAGACATAGGTCGGACCAGCCTGGTGGCTCAGGCGGTTAGAGCTCCATGCTCCTAACTCTGAAGGCTGCCGGTTCGATTCCCACATGGGCCAGGGGGCTCTCAACCACAAGGTTGCCAGTTCAATTCCTCGACTCCCATAAGGGATGGTAGGCTCCGCCCCCTGCAACTAAGATTGAACACGGCACCTTGAGCTGAGCTGCCTCCCGGATGGCTCAGTTGCTGGTTGGAGTGTGGGCTCTCAACCACAAGGTTGCCGGTTCGATTCCTCGACTCCCACAAGGGATGGTGGGCTGCGCCCCCTGCAACTAGCAACGGCAACTGGACCTGGAGCTGAGCTGCGCCCTCCACAACTAAGACTGAAAGGACAACAACTTGACTTGGAAAAAAGGCCTGGAAGTACGCACTCTTCCCCAATAAAGTCCTGTTCCCCTTCCTCAATAAAATCTTAATAAAAAAAGAAGAAGACATAGGTCAAGGTAAGACAAAACAGTTTTGTTGTTATCGAAACTCTTCATGTTGGTACATACACACACACACACACACACACACACACACACACACACACACACACACAGCGCCCAAAGCCGAGAACCATTTGCTACCACCTTCTGCTCCCCTGTCAGAGTCAGAGCACGAGGAGAAAAATCGGGATTCTTGCCCTGTCTCAAAAGTAAAAGGGACAAATTAGTTTCTTGTCAGTGCACTGCAATAAATACATTGTCATTTTTATCCCCCAGTGAATCATAGTCTCCATTTCTCCCGTAACTATTATACAGTCTGCTGGCACTATATCATTTTTTGGTAATTTTATTTTCACCAATTGTTTTATGAAATTTTTGAGTTTTATGGACACTAAAACAAATCTAGCCTGCGAGTGTTATAGCCCTTTAAATCATCAGCAGGAAATCTCAAGGTTCCTCCAGACTGTGGTGGAAGGAGGCTTTAGGGAAGAAAGATGGCCCCTAGCTTATAAACTGAGCAAAAACCCAGAGATAAGTTTGTAAAAGGGACATAGATCATAGCGGGTGAGAACTGGGGTGTAAAACATCTCCCTGCTCAGTTCCTATAAGAATAAAAATGGACTTTTATTTAGCAGAAACACTAAAGTAGTTGGGGGAACAGAACACACAGTCTACCCAAGCTTTCTTAGCCACAACCACCTGCATTTCCCTCCGAGTCTCTGTGAGCCACATACCACAGCCAAAGAGAAGGGGCAAGTTAGGGACCCCTCAGGGAAGCTGGGCATATCCGTGATGTCCCCACAAAACAGCCCTCCTGAGAATGTCAAAGTCACATCCCTGTGATGACAAGTGACAAAAAGGGATAAAAACAGATTCTAAAGTGCAGGTGAAAAAATAGAAAACCCAACAAGATGAGAATAGCTAAATCGATTTGGAAAAAGCCTGGCCTTACCAATTATTAAAATGCATTATAAAGCTACAATAATAAAAGCAGTCTGTTACTGGCATAAGACTAGACAGATAAATCGATGGAATGAAATAAATAACCCTGAGTTAAGAAGTTGGCCTATGAAAATTGAGGGATCACGTATCAGCAGAGAAGGGATGGATTATTCAGTAAATGCTATCTGTAAATTGGGCTATTTGGGAAACAGTCCATTTAGATTTTCATTTCATTCTAGAGTCGCAAAAATAAAAACTAATGGGTGAAACAGTTGGAAGTAAAAATAAAACAATAAAAGGCTAGAAGAAAATATAGAAAGAAAATGATTTGATATCTGGATGCATAAGGTTTTATCCATGACCTTGGACAAAACTGCCAAAGAAAAAGACAGATAGATTTACCTTCCAAAACGCTTGTATGCCTGTATTTCAAGACATACAGGTAAAGGTCAAAAGTCAAACTGATAAACCTTTTTTTTGTGTGTTTTACATATATGACAGTAAAGGTTAATGTCTATAAAGCGATAAAGAAAATCACCGGCCCTTAATACAATGGGCAGAGGATAAAACCCTATAATTTATCAAAGAATAAATATAAATATCTCCTCAGCATAGGGAGAACTTTCCAAGCACACTAGTTATGATGGTTAACTATATGTGTCACCTTGACTGGGTGACAGAGTGCCCAGATATTCGGTCAAACCTTATTTGGGGTGTGTCTGTGAGTGTTTCTGGAGGAGATGAACGTTTGACTTGGGAGATTAAGTAAAGCCGATTGCCCTCCCCAGTCTGGGTGGGGAAGGCCTGACCCTCCTCCAAGTAAAAGAGACCTCTTCCTGCTTGGTGGCCTTTGGACTGGGGCATCAGTTTTCCCACCATTAGGACTCAAACTGAAATACTGGCTCTTCCTGGGTCTTGAGACTGCTGACATCAGACTGGAACTACACCAATCGGCTCTCCTGGGTCTCCACTCAAGGACTCACCCTGCAGATCTTGGGGCTTGTCAGCCTCCACAGACACATGAGCCAATTCCTTCAAATAAATAAACAAACAAACAATCAAACAGACGAGCAAACAGGCATCCTATTGGTTCTGTTTCTCTGAAGAACCCTGACTAACACAATGCTCCTCAGTGAGCAGAATGGGAACAGGGTTTGGTGAGGTTAGGGCACATTTTTTCTACTCCAGGAAGCCAAAGGAGGCTGTCAGGGCCAAACATGGGGCTGGGTTAAGCAGGTGAGTTTCCAATACGGGAAGTCACGGAGACAGGGACGAGTTGGGGTCCGTGGTCCATATCCACAGGTCCTGCCTGCCCCACTTCCATTTCTCCTTGCATGGGTTCGAGCCGCCTGATTGTACTCTGAGCACCAGCCTGCACTCACTGTCAGGCCACGTGGTTTGAGCTGGGCTGACCCAACCTCTGTGTGAGCACCAATACATGCCAGGCCAGGCAAAACGCCACATTCTGCCAGGCCGGTGACTGGTTCAACATGAGGCAATCCTGGGCGGATGCCAAAACTATCATGAAAATAAAAAGTCTTCTTAGCTCCGGGGTGGCTAAGCAGCGCAGGTGGAAGTAGAGGGCTATCCTAGCCATTTTGACTGAGAATCAAGAACACAGAAAGGAAAGGAGCCCGAAAAGATAAAGCAGAGTAGATTCTTGTCTGACGCCCTGGATCTGGCTCTTCCTGAAGGCAGACAAGTCTCTAGAGGCTTCGATGATACAAGTCAAGGAAGTGGCAGACCAATGGAGTTCAGAGCGCGGAGAGCAAACACAGGAACAGGACTGAAACAGAGGGTAGAAATGAGGGGCAAAGAGAAGGAGGACTCTGTCATTCCTGAGAAATGATTTCGAATGGGTAGGGCCTCGGAGGAAAGGGGTGGACCTGGGCTGTCTTCCCAGAGTCTCAGGCGCCCGACATCCACCTTCCTAGAGAAAGAGAGAGGGCACGGGACACGGTCTTCCACTCTTCCTGAAAGCGCCTCTCTTCCTCTAAGGTTCTGCCTGCCCTTCTGGAAATCCGCTGTGCACGTATCATCAGCGCCTGGGAGTCAGCCTCCCAACACCAGATGGGGGATGAAAGCCACTGCATTCATTAGTCAAATGCCAAAGGTGCTAGTTATCCCCAGTGAACTTTGCAGAAAGGAGCCCAGTCTCATGCTGTCTCATTCACCTCCCTCTTATTTCCTCTTGCACCAGCTCCTCACCCAGCCCCCATATCTAATTCCTCCAAGCTTGGCCAACTCCCTAAATGTCCCTCATCCACCCTCATTTCTCTCTGTCCCCACTACCTCCCATGAGCCTAAACTTCCATCATCTCTCCCTGGACCACGTTGAGAACCGACTCGTCCACCTCCCAACTTCCCTATTCCCCCGGCATCCTTTCTCAGCTCCAGTAGGGAGAGCTTTCCGAAATGAAAATCTGAAAATGGTATTCACCTGTGTAGGACTCCCCTGCCCCCTGCACCTCTGCAGAGCTCACGGGATCTTTAATATGGCTTGTCAGTCCGAACGTGATCTAGTCCCAGCTAATGCCACAGCTCTGTCTGTCACCTTCCTCCTCTCTCTCCACAAGTCCCAGGCACCCCTGTGTTATTTTCTCCAGCGTGCATTTTTGTTCAGTACACTTTCTGTTCTAGTATAGCATATGTACAGAAAGGAGCAAATGTTGCACGTATGGAGATTTGCAAAGTGAACACATCTATGAAACCAGCGCCCAGATTTTAAAAAGAGAATATTACTTGGGCCCCAAAACCCCTCATTAGCTCCTCTTCTAGTCACTACCCCACAAGTGTAAACACTTTCCCGCTTTCTGGCCATAGATCTCGCTGCCCATTTTGGATGTAAATGGACTCACAAGGTAGCGTCTTTTGTTTCTGGCGTGTTTGGCTCAACATGATGTCCATGAGACCATCGTGTAGCAGGACTTCGTTTTCAGGGCTGCGTAGTATTCCAGTGAATGACTATACGACCGTCCGTTGATCCATGCTACTGCTGACAGACACGGGGATATTTTCCAGTGTGGGTTATTGTGGCTAAAGCGGCTGTGCACATCCATTGCGTGTGTATGCTTTTTGACGGACATACGCATTCATTTCTCCGGGACCCTGTTCCTGGCGTTGGAGTGGAGGCCATTTTGCCCAGAAAGGAAGCTCTCCCTGTGTCCCTCCTGAAGCTCAAGGAGGCACAGTACAGGGTGCACACACATGCAGACGCACACACCTGTGTACACACACAGCTTGAGGAGCCGTGCTCAGGGAGCACACATAACCATACACACCCACAGGGGCCACGGCTCTGAGAGGTCGGCTAGCTGGGCACACAGTCCCTGGCCATCCGTCCACACGCACACCCATTCCAGGTGGGTGACTCCCGAGCCACGTGTGAACACACAAACACACACACAGATTTACACATGAGCTGTTGCATTTGTCTCCACCGAGCTGTTTTCTGCTTCCAAAAAGATAAATGTCCTCCTCTCCCAGATGAGCTGCCGACCCCACAAATCACTGCTGCTCGTCTCCGGTGCCCTCCCACCCCCCGACCCTCCCCCATTACTCATCCAAAGGGGAAATGCAAAGAGTGATAATAATTAGACAAGGACAAATCACCGGACTGGGTGGGGAATGGCTTCACTCAATAAAGGGCCGTTTCCCTAGCAACCAGGGCAGATGCCGCCGTGGGGGGGGCAGGAGACCCACAATGGGGGGGTGTGGGGAGCTGCAGTCCGGGGCCATGTCTAGCAGGAGAAGTTTAGGGGCCCCAGGAGCTGGGGAAGGGGCAATCCAACCCCAACCCCAGGAACACTCATACATTTTGCTTTCCAGGCACACAAGCAGTGAAAGGGAGATTGATGACAATCTGTCTTGTCTTGTATTTTACATTAAATGGTGCAAATCTTGCCATTTTTTTTTCAAAAGCTTATCTTTTGCTTCTAAAGAGTTGACATTTCTAAAAACCGGTTTTAGTTTTAAATATGATTACATGTACTAGATTCTTGTTTTTTTAAAATCTATGGAGTACAAAAGTACATAAAGCAAAAAAGTGAAAGTCCCTGTTTTTTAAGCCCAGCTTTACTCCCCTGAGGTAGCATCATTACCCATTTCTAGAACTTTCTACAGGCAGATACAAATATAGATACAGCCAGCAGGGTAATAATAAATCTAACTCTTACATAGCGTGTCCTATGTGCCATACACACTGTTCTAAGCGCTTTATGTCGATTTGCCAATTCCATACTCTTAATAACCCTATAAGGCAGACACTGTTATAAACTACTTTTCAGATAAGAAAGGTGAGGCCCAGAGGCCAGTGTGTAGCAGAACCAGGATCCAAACCCAGGCAGTATGGCCCAGAATCCAAACCTCTCTCTACCACATACTGCTGCTTCTTGTAATCCCTAAAATGAAATGCTAATTTCCATCTTATTTTCTGCCTTTCTGTACAGAATCCTTGAGATGATAGATCAGAAGGGGAGGGAGGGCTCCAAAGCTTGTTGAAGAAGAAGAAGGAGGCAAGGGAAGATGGGCTGGGAGCTACAACCCAGGGGTGCTGGGTATCCTTCTTTGCCGCACCCAGGAGGGAGGGCTGGGGCAGCCCGGGGACACTGGCATTGACTGCCACAACTTCCGAGCTGCATGAAGAGACCTACGCCCCGGCTTGACACAGAGGAAGTGTAGCTGTCCATCTTTAGAGGATCATATGGTTTGGGAACATTGGAAGAGGTCATCTGGGGAAACACCAGCCTCTCTTCCCATTTGGCTGGGCCATGTCAGCATGTGTTCTCAGGGCTGGGGGAGACCTCACAAGTTGTCAAGTTCAACTCCATACCAGAAGCGTCAGCTCCCCTGTGACTGTATCAGGGATGCTGTGCTGTGGAAAGTCCTCGTCATTCGGAGCTGCAAGCTGGATGTCTGAGAGTTCCTCATTCCTCCAGGGACATACAGAGACAATGGAACCCCCTTTTACATGCCAACTTTCATTCCTTCAAGAACAGCACTCTACCCCTATGGATTAGTTTCCTAGGGCTGGCGTGACTCATTACCACAAACTTGATGGTTTAAAATCACAAGAAATTATTCTCTCACAGTCCTGAAGGCCCTCCAAAATCAAGGCATCGGCAGTGCTGGTTCCCTCTGGAGGGTCTGAGGGACTTTAGTTCCACACTCTGTCTGAGCTTCTGGTGGCTGCCAGCAATGGTCAGCATTCCTTGTCTTGTAGATGCGTCACTTTTAATCTCTACCTCTGTCTTCACATCCCTTTCTCCTCTTTCTGTGTCTCCTCTTCTTATAAGGACACAGAGTCACTGGATGTAGGGCTCACCCAGGTATTCCAGAATGATCTCAGCCTGAGATCCTTACCTTCATTACATCTGCCAAGACCGTTTTTCCAAATAAGGTTGGAAATATTAGGTGATTCCAGCTGCTAGGACAAAATACCACCAACTGGGTAGCTTATAAACAACAGAGATTTCTCTCTCACAGTTCTAGAGGCCGAGGTGCTAGACCGGGTGCCAGCATCACCGTGCGAGGGTTCTCTTCCTGCTTCACAGCCTTCACCTTTTCACTGTGTCCTCACATGGCAGAAGGGCTGAGGGAGCTCTGTGGGATCTCTTTTATAGGAGCACTCATCCCATTCACCAGGACTGTACCCTTATGACCGAATCACCTCACAAAGGCCCCACCTACTACTGCCATCACTTTGGGGGGTTAGGATTTCAACATAGGAATTTGGGGGCTGGAGACCCAAACATTCAGCCCATAGCAGGTCACAGTCCCAAGTCCCAGGTGGACATATCTTTTGGAGCTCCTGTATTCAATCTAATACACCCCTGAGGTTTTTTTTTTCTTCTTCTGACATTAAGTACCTCTATGAAGTCACAGATGACATTGTAAACCAAGACACCAGAATGTAAATATACAACTGAATGCGCCCTCTTCAAAATAATCACACGGAGGGGCAAGCTCTCAGCTTTAAAAGGCTGCCATTGCTGAGCGCATGTTGGAGCCTCAGCGGAAGTATCTTCACTCCCTCTGGAAGCATCTTCTGGATGTCCTCACTGGTGGCACACCTCCATCCTCAAAGAGTAGAAGTACCTTTTTGGAAATTGGATCCACATCAGAAAAGAAAGGAATAGCAAGGGCTTCCCCAGAACTACAAGCCTTGCTGCGGGCTTCCTGGCTGGGTCTCTGCATCACGTAAGCTCTATGGCACAAGCGGATGGCAGAGCCAAAGCACTGCTCTCCTCTGACTGGCTGCCTGGAGTGACGTTCTGAGTTGCGATAGCCCTCCGGGCAACGGTAGCACATCAGAATCCAGGAAGCGGAGGCACCATGTTTGTTAGGCGGCCCGAAGTTCTTTAGTCTGCCAAGAAAACAGCATCAGTTTTCCTGCCAATCCTCAGAGGGCAAAATGTCAAGTCCATTTTATTCCCATTGGTTCTGGCACAGCCTACCTAATGGCCCCCAAAAACCAGTAGACGTTTTTCCATCTTTTCCACCAAGATGTCCTAAGAAGACTTGGCACTTGGTCAAGTTGAAAGTCTTGAAGCACTCTATCAAATTTCATCAAGCTACAAGGAGCAGTGTTGAGAAGAGAAAGCACTAGCCTTAGAGTTTGGCCCACTTAGCTGTGGCATTGACTGGAGTGAGATTTTGAGCCACTCTGAGCCTTAGTTTCTTTGTCTGCAAAATGGGGGTACTAATACCCAACTTGTATAGCAATGCTGCAAGCTCTCTAATGATCTTTTCTCTCATCTTGGGCTTCAGATTCTTCCTAGCAATGTCCTTGCCAGTTCACAAACACCCCATTTCCTCCCCCACTCCACTCCGCTCCAAGTCCTTCCTGGGCTACAGTTACTATCATGTTCTGGTTAAGCAGCTACTGATTACAGGTACATTCGTTCTCACAGACAGAGGCTGATCCAAGACCACTGAACAAAGCACGGGGGCCCTCAGGGCCCAATGGAGCTGCCTCCACCCCTGCACTTACACCAGTGCTTCCCAACCCTCTTCCCATGATGACACACACAGAATGTGATAATATCACCAAGCCTGGCTGAGTGAACAAATGAGTCTGTTCTGGCCAAAAGCTCCAGCGTGGGGGCTCCACCAGGCCAGGCCCACCTTCCAGCCTTTCCAAGTACAGAAAGGATCTGCAGCCCAGCATCTTTGGAACGCATTTAGGATCCACCTTTCCATGCAAATGCCTTCCACCTGCTCTTCCTATCTCTGTGTCACCTCGTTCTCCAGAGGGAGAACGTTCTCCAGAGGGAGTTTGATAGGTCATTGGCTGGCCAGTGGGTTGACTGACCTTGGACCACACTGCCCAACAACCAGACAAATTGCTTTCAAAATTGCCTGAAAGCAAGAGCTACAAAAAGAGTTAAGGAGGCGTCCACTTGAGATGTAGAATTTGAGCCTCTCAGAGGAGTGGGGAGAACTGCTTGGACCCGGTAGGAGGGAGAGATTCAGGGAAGCCACTGACCCTCCAAATCTCAGCATGGTGACTGGCACGTGATAAACACCCCACACTGCTCAGCCTCGAGTTGCTGAGACTATTCATGCTAATCTTCCTAAGGAAGAAGGCAAGCGGAGTAAACGGGCAAGACACAGAAGAGGATCTGCTTGATGCGGGACGAAAGCAATGAAGGGAATGGGGGAAACATTTCTTCTCTGTGCCCTTGTAACAGTTTCACTGATCCCAGGGGGTGAGGGTGGGGGATGGAGAATGGCTACCAGAACCACAGGGCCCCTGGCTGTGTGTTTTCATATTACACACTTATGCTCAGGCCACTGTCATTATATCTAGGGATCAGGGGTTAAGCACCCACTAAGCACTGGGCACTTTGCATGCATTATCCCTCCCCCACTTTAACCTCTCCTGGCCTAGTGCTGCCACGGAGGGTGCAACATTGAACTAAGTGGGCAAGCCCTGCCCTCAGAGGGCTTCTCTTCCGGTAGAGCGGTGCAAATAGAGCAAATAAGCACCTTGATATATAATACGTATTATATAATATATATCACGCCTTTTGCATTGTATAATACATAGATATAATTTCAGTTAGTGAGCCATGCAGTGAAACTAAATACTGAAGCAGAGTAAAGAGGCGGAGAATAAAAGAGGTGTTGTTTTAGGTAAGGTGGGCAGGAAAGGCATCTGAGAAGGTGACATTTGAACAGAGACCTAAAGGCGTGCAAGTGTGAGCCAAGGAAGAGCTGCAGGGAGAGCATGCCAGACAGAGGGAAGAGCAAGTGCAGAGTCAAATCAGAATGTGCAGAGGAATTACGCAAGACATCTTTTTTAAATGCAGATCCCTTGGTCCCAGCCTCGGAGATTCTGGGTTAGGAGGTCTGGGAGGGACCCGGCTATCTCCATTTTCATGTTCCTCGAGTAATTCTGATACAGGTGGTCTTCTTACATTTCCCCTGTGGTGTAGGTCCTCGGTCATTCTCAGTGAATCTGCTGTATGCTTTTACAAAAGCCCAGAGGCTTTAGGGTTTAAGACCTACAACGCTGGTTAAAGTCAGCTCCCAGAGCATGGCAGATCCTCCCCATCCCTTCCTGTGCACCCATGTGGCCATCACCGTCTGATAATGGGGGCTCTGGGTGAGCGGGCTGGGGGTTGCACAGGCTGTACCTGCTGGTGGCAAGCCAAATACTCGGCCCCTCACCCCAGAGCCCTGCTCTCCTAACTTAGGGCAAAGTTCAGTGATGAGAAATGCCCCCTTCCAGTGCAGGCTTGGTCCACCCACTTGGTCCCCCGGCATCCACCCTGCACCCCTCAAAGACTGCAATAAGTACAGAGTCATTATGATAAAGGCAGCAGTGGGCTCTGGCAGACGGGGCTCAAATCCCAGGTCCATCCCTTATTGACCACATGACTTAGGGCCAGTAGGAGAGGACACGAGGAAAGCTATTGGTACAATCTCTGGTTCACAAAGGCGTTTCATAAAATGCAACCCTTAATATACACGATGTTATCATTTAACTCAAATAAGTTTACTGTACCCACAAGCCCAGTCTCAGTATGGTGGCACCTTGAACAAAACACAGTCCAATAATCGGAAAGTTACTGGAAGTCATTCCACTCTTCCTCTGCTGGGATCCCTCAAAGAATGTCAAAATCATCACCCATCACACCGCTTCCTAGGATCCCATTTGCACATCCTTTATCCTTTAATTTTCTCACCTCTCCACACCCCCCAAATCCTCTTTCTCAACTTCCAGCCAATACATTCTTTAACTTCTACCCACTCGGCCCTTCACTTTTTCTTCCCCTTCTTCTTTTCCACATCTCTCTGTTGTATATCCTAGCCTTTCAGATACAACTTTCCAGGCTCCGCGTCTGTCTCCACACCCCCATAATCATCATGACTGTCATTACAAATATTGCATCTTGGGGCGATCGGCAGAGGAGGTGATGATATTTAACCCACACGCACTCATGATCATCCCTCAAATGCAAATGGTGCGGGCTGTAGCATGTGCACGGATATGCACACATGTGGCAGGCACATTTGTGCACACGTATGTGATGTAACATGCATACGTGTGCCCATGTGTCACGCATGCACATGCCGTGTGTAAATGGTGTGTGCTGTAGCGAGCACACATGCCCACATACACACATGCCATGTGGGCTCCGGGGTTCTGTGGGCAGGCCTGTGTCAAGGCAAAAGACAGGCCAAACAGCAGCCCAGCTAGCCTCCCCACAGCCAGTCGTCCCTCCCACTGGCCTCAAGAAACAAAGACAGTTTAGCAAGAACTCCCCAGCTAAGCGGTTTTTATAAGACCTTCAGCCAGCAGCCGCCTGGCTGAGCTGAACGTCTCACTTTATTAGTGAGTTTGGCCTTGGGTGTCTGGCTGTTTGATCAATCCTGCCGGGGGTCAGTGATATTTCCTCCCAGCCCCCCGCCCCCACCCCTGCCTCTCCACGCACCTGATGAACAGCGGTGCCCCTGGACCGCTGATCACCTATTGATTTTCCCGCGGAGGCTGCGTCCCCCACCAGCTGCCATCTCCAGCCCTGTCACCAGGACCATTTGGTGACTAACTGATCCCCCCGACCCCTCCCAAGCCCCCCTCACTTCAGACCTAGCTCCCCTCCCCGCTGGCCCATCCTGCCCAACTGGCTTTGTCTATGCCCAATCCCTACCCTGTCTTTCAGGGCTGAGTGCTAGGGCCACTGACACCCAAGTCAAGGCCTTTTCCCAGTGACCTACCTGCTCCCCCCCCCCACCCAGGCAGCCTGGCTTTAAATCCCAGCTGTGTGACCTTGGGCAAGTCACTTCAGCTCCCTGGACCTCAATTTCCTCATTTATAAAGCTGGGGCATATTGATACCTACCCATCCTATATATAAGGCTGCAGTTTCCAAAGTATGCTCTGGGGTCCTCTGGGGGTCCCTGAGACCCTTCTGGGGTATCCATAATAGTTAAAACTATGTTTATAAAAACACAAGGATGTTATTTATTTGTCTTTTTCACTCCTAATTAAAGATTTTTTTTTAACTCTCAATGGAGTGTTCCAGAGACTACATGACATGTGATATCTCAAAAACTTGAATGCAGAAGCAGATATGAAAACCCAGCTGTTTTCTATTAAGCCTGACATTATGGAGATGTGCAAAAATGTAAAACAATGCCACGCTTCCTTCTTCCTAAATGTTTTCTGTTGGGAAATACTGTTATAGCTCATAAAATATTTATGTTAGCATGTAATGTGTTTATTACTGCGATTTTAAATTATAAACAAATATTATTGCAATTTCTCCATTTTAACTCCTCAGATGGTAAACAGTGACAAATATGACCCACATGAGCAAAAGCTCTTTGAGATCCTGAATAATTTTTAAGAGCATAAAGAGTTCTTGAGATCAAAAAGTTTGAGAACTGGCCTCTATCGGTCTCCAGCTGCCACGAGGGGAACTGTTGCCGTGTCCGCACATCTGCAATGGATGGTCCTGGGCAACTGCTCCAGCTTCCTGATCAAAAGGAACAAGCAGACGTCCAGCACCGAGCCCAGTAATCTGAAGGCCCCCAACTCCTTCCTCTACAACAGGCTGATTCACCGCAAGACAGTGGGCGTGGAGCCAGCTGCCATCAACAAAGGTGTGGTGGTCGTCATAAAGCAGAGATCCGGCCAGCGAAAGCCGGCCACCTCCTACGTGCAGGCCACCGGCAACAAGACCGCCCGGGCCACTCTCAGCAGCATCCGGCACGGATCCGCAAGAACAAGTGTCACCCGGACTTGCGCATGGCCGCCATCCGCAGAGCCAGCGCCATCCTGCGCAGCCAGAAGCCCGTGACACTGAAGAGGAAGCGGGCTCGCCCCACCAAGAACTCCTGAGCACCTCCCTCCCAAAGCAATGAAGCATAAAGTGTCAGCCATCTTTCTCCAAAAAAAAAAAAAAAAGAAGTTTGAGACCTGTTGGAGGAGACCCAAGATGGCGGAGTAGTAAACGCTGTGCCTGCCTCATCCCATGAGCACATCAAAATTATAAGTAAATTGTAAAACAGTCAACCTGGAGAACCACCTGAAGTCTGGATGAACAGAAGTTTATAACTAAGGTTATAAAGAAGCCACGTCGAGACTGGTAGGAGGGGCAAAGATGCAAAACAGGCTGGTCCCACACCCACATGTGGCAGTAGAAAACTAGGATAGCTGTCTCTGTGTCATGCAAGGTCTCTGCTCCCGCTCCCTGCACAAGAACGCAGGACATGGTGAGGCCAAAAAGGAACACCCACGGAGCCATAGATAGGGGCGTCATACCACTGTATTCTCACTGGTGGCTGGGTTGGGGACACACGAAGTAGGAGCCACATGATCCACAATCCGCTGTCCGCTTCTCTGCCAACCAACCTCACTTGCTAGCTGCAATCCCCACTTGCTAGCTCAGCCACGGCGGGCAGTTATATCAGTGGCTAATGACTAACAGGTAACAGCTGACGGCCATCTACTATCCGAGCCAGCACCTTTCCACGCGAGGCCAAGAGCCTGGAAACTGCTCTCTGGGACGCTGTCCCCACACTCGGCCACAGAGGTTCCCCAGGAAGGAGTGAGAGACCCCAGCCCCTGACACCAGGCTCCCTAGCCCAGAGTACTGGTGCCGGGAAAAGGAGCCCCCACAACTTCTGTCTGTGAAAAACAGTGGGGGTTCTGACCTTCCACGTAAGACGGAAGGCTGCAGGAAACCCAGACATCCTTTTAAAGGGCCCTTGAAGCACTCACCCTGTGCTCTGGCGGAAGGACGGTGACTCTGGGTGCATTGGAGAAAGACTGAATTGTGTGACTTTGGGGCTAGGACTGAAGGGACAGTCCCCATTTCCCCTGTGTGGAGCCCTACTCCCATGCAGCCGGCAGGCAGGCGCCATCTTTGCTGTGTTGAGCCCTCCCCCACAGTTCAAATCTGAATCTGATTGGCCTGGTGAGCTCCGCTGCTCCACCCTGCTGACTCACTGAGACCCTGCCTCACACAACTTGTGAAGTGAGGCTTTATCAGCTGCTGAACCTTACTGAAGCCAGCAGGTGGCAGCAGGCCTCAGAGTGTCCTGGCTTTTTGCAGAGCTACCCCACACCTGGCACTGGTGGCAGCTGTCCTCAGTTCTCATCGTAGCCTCTCCCACTCGCCTCCAGGGTTAACACAGGCAGTGAACAACCGCAATACTTTGTAACTCTTACTAGGTAGTTCCTGGCTGGTCACAGGCAGTGAGTAACCTGGGCCTGCACGGGAGCCCCTCACAAAAGGCCCCAGAACCAAAATATTTAGAGGGTGGCTTCAGACCAGAGCAGAGCACCACCCAATTAACCCCACAAGTGGTACACCCAAAGGGCAGTCTCAACAGGCACCAGAGCCCACTGGGGCAAACCCCATTCAGTGCGGTAAGCCACCCACACAGCAAACTAAGCTGTGGACATGGCCAAATCCCACAGCCAATCAGCCTAAGGGTCAATCTCACCCACTGACATGCCAAGAGCCACCAAGGCTCAACTATAACAGGAGGGCACACACAACCCACACAAGTGATACTCCTGGAAAACCCAGCTCAGGTGACCAAGGAGACTGGCCAGGGCCCCACAGGAAACCTACTACATAAGGCCACCTGGCCAAGACTGACAGACATAGCTGATCTACGTAATACATCAAAATAAAGAGAAGCAGCCAAAATGAGGAAACAAAGAAGTATATCTCAAGTGAAAGAACAGGAGACAACTCCAGGGAAAAAAAACTAAAATGGAGAAAAGCAACCTACCAGATACAGAGTTCAAAACAATGGTTATAAGGATGCCCAAGGAACTTAGTGAGAACTTCCACAAAGAGAGAGCAAGCATAAAAAATGATATAGAAACCATAAAATAGAACCAGTCAGAAGTGAAGAATACAATAACTAAAATGAAGGAATCACCAGCAGACAAGATGAAGCAGAGGATTAAATCAGTGATTTGGAAGGCAAAATAGCAGAAAACACCCAATCAAAACAGCAAAAAGAAGAAGAAGGAGGAGGAGGAGGAGGAAGAGGAGAAGAAGAAGAGGAATCCAAGAAACATGAGGATAGTTTAAGAGACCTCTGGGACAACATCAAGTGTAACACCATTCACATCATAGGGGTACCAGAAGGAGAAGAGAGAAAGCAAGAAATTGAGAATCTATTTGAAGAAATTATGACTGAAAACTTCCCTAACTTGACGAAGGAAATAGACATACAAGTCCAGGAAGTGCAGAGTCCCCAAAAAGATAAACCCAAACAGGCCCACACCAAGACACATTATGATTAATATGGCAAAAGTTAAAGGCAAAGAGAGAATCCTAAAAGCAGCAAGAGAAAAGCAGTTAGTTACCTACCAGGGAGCTCCCATAAGACTGTCAGCTGATTTCTCAACAGAAACTTTGCAAGCAAGAAGGGATTTGTACGAAATATTCAAAGTAATGAAAAACAAGGAACTACAACCAAGATTGCTCTACTCAGCAAGATTATCATTTGAAATTGAAAGACAGATAGCTTCCCAGACAAGAAAAAGTTAAAGGAGTTCATCACCACTAAACCAGTATTACACGGAATTTTAGAGGGACTTCTTTAATATGGAAAAAAAATCAAAAATAATAATAAAATGGCAATAACTACATATCTATCAATAATTGCTTTCAATATAAATGGATTGAATCCTGCAATAAAAAACATAGGGTGGCTGAAAGGGGTAAGAAAACAAAACCCTTACACACAAGTATGCTGCCTACAAGAGATTCACTTTAGATCAAAAGACACACACAGATTGAAAGTAAGGGATTGAAAAGGTTATTTCATGAAAATGAAAAAAAAAAAAAAACCAACCCTGGGGTAGCAATACTTATACCAGACAAAATAGACTTTAAAACAAAGGTTATAACAAGAGACAAAGAAGGACCCAGTAATCCCACTTCCTGGTATTTATCTGAAGAAACCCCAAATGCTACTTCTAGGGGACGTATGTATCCACATGTTCATTGCAGCCTTGTTTACAATGGCTAAGATGTGGAGGCAGCCTGGGTGTCCAATGATGAAAGAATGGATAAAGAAGAGGTGGTACATATATACAATGGAATATTGCTTGGCCAGGAAAGGGAATGGATTCTTGCCATCTTTGGCAGCATGGATGGACCTGGAAGGTACTGTGCTGAGTGGAGTGTCAGACAGAGAAAGACAGATAGAATGTGATTTCACTTGTATGTGAAATCTAAAGAACAAAATAAACAAAATAGAAACAGATATAGAGAACATTTTGATGGTTGCCAGATGGTAGGAGTGTTGGGGGTGGTGAGTGAAAAAGGGAAAGGAATTAAGAAGTACAAATTGGTTGTTACAAAGTAGTCATGGGGACGTAGGGTATAGCATAAGGAGTATAGTCAACAATATTGTAAGAACTACCTATAGTGTCAGATGGGTACTAGATTTTTCAGAGTGATAGATGGGAGGAGGGTTTGGAGGTCAGAGTGAAAATGGTGAAAGGATTAAGAAATACAAATTGGTGGTTACAAGATAGTCATGGGGATGTAAAGCATAGGGAATATAGTCAATAACATGGTAATAGTTATGTATAGTGCCAGGTGAGTACTAGACTAGTCAGGGGGATAGATAATTTTTTACATTATATAAGTGTATAACCATATGCCGTACACATGAAATTAATATAAAATAATTAATTATTTTAATTAATATAAAATAATTAGGTCCTATAAAATAATAAATAATTAATATAAAATAAGTTAAGTCGTTTGATAGCTGTCAACTATAACTGAAAAATTAAAAAGAGGAGGGAAAGGAGAAGGGCAATAAGTGATCCAAATTTCCAGGTATGAAACAAATAAGTCATGGGGATGTAATGTACAGCATAGGGAATACAGTCAATAATATTGTGATAACGTGGTACAGTGTCAGATGGTTCCTGGACATACGGTGATCATTTCTTTAGGTATATAAATGCTGAATAACTATGGTGTATACCTGAAACTAATTTAATATTGTATGCTAACTATATTTTTAATAAAATATCTTTTTAAAAAGTTTAAGAACTATTGATACAAGATGCTAGCACACACAAAAAAGATGCTAGCACAGTGCCTGATCACTGTAATTACTCAGTAAATTAGTAGTAGTAGTAGTTATCAATGGGCAATTTCCCCACTTGAGCTGGGAGTTCTCAGGAGAGTGGGCAGGGGAGGGGGAGTTGATGGAAACCTTGATTAAGGAGTTAGTTCCTGCAGCCAAATGACAAAGGGTCCCCTCTGCTGGCTCCTAGAGCCCTCCTCACCTGGCACTCACTGTCAGCTTGGGGTGTTCAGCCCCACCGCCAAGGGAAGGGAGCACCTGGCTGCCCTTTGACAAGGCACCTGGCGCTGACTGCATCTTGTACAGCCTGCGTGCTCAGAGTCGCCCAGAGGGAGGCAATTGGTGCAAACTGGGCAGAGGAGATGTAATAATAGGTATTCCTTGCTTAGCATCCACCATGTGTCAGGCACTGTTGTAAGCACTTTAGAAAAGTTAAGTCGTTTGATCGCCGCAACCATCTTATGTTGTTGTTTTAAAATGTACCTGGGGCTTTGTTGCAATCAGGTTTGGTAAGATGATAGATGCGGAGACAACTGCCTTGAAAGAAGAGTTTATTACTCACAGTTCCCAAGAGGAAGGGGGCACACCACACCATGCAGGGCCCTATGGAGAAGCAGCAGGGTTGTCAGGAGGCAAAGGAATGAGGGGAAAACGGGGGCTAGAGCCTTTGTTGTGGTTTCACAGGAAGGACTGGACAAGGCAAGGGAAGCAGTTTAGGATTGGTTAGTGTGAATCATCTTAGTGGGCTCCAGGCTAAAGGGGCGGTCCCTGATTGTCTAGTACTTGGCCCCATTGTGACATGGCAGGGCAGGGGGAATATTGGCTTGGAGACTGAGTTAAATAAAGGAGACTGTTGGGGTGGGGCTTTAGGTTGTCAGTTTGCAAATGAAAGGTGTGCTCTAGGCAAGTTGTTTAGCTAGTCCTGGGAGAGACAGTCCCTCCCTGGGTTTGCAAGACCCCAAGACGTCAAAGCATCATCAAACACACACACAAAAGCATAATTAATACAAGGATGTACACTATTGTTATCTTCATTTTAAAAATGGGGAAACGAAGGCAAAGTCTTAAGTGTCGTGTCTAAGGTCCCCAGCTGAGAGGTGGGGACAGCAGGACTTGAAGCCAGCCCTGTGGCTCCCAAGGCCAAGCCCATAACCCCACCATAACACACTGCCTCGTGCCAGGGCTGCTTCCCAAGCTGGAGCTGCTCACTGGCTGGTCTCCAACTGGCATGGGGCCGGGCCCCAAGTGCCCTCGGCTGTGGCCATGGCCTCCACCTCATGGCCCTGGCACAAACGGGCACCGCTGTGGGATCAAGCTGTAGCTCTGAGCCTAATGACCTTGAGCAATGCTCCCTGGTAGGTGATGAGCCTGTTCCTGGACCACTACCAAAGCACTCTGGCCATCCAAGGCTACGGAGGGATGGTTGCAATGGAAGAAATGCAGATATGGGGTGACCTGGGATGGTCTGGACATCCCACTGGCCCCTCAGATTTACTATGGCCCACCTGCTCTTCTTGTCAGATTCTCAGGTCTACAGGGACCCTGACTGTGGAGCAGGACGCTGTGACGGGGGCCACCTTCAGGGAGCTGGCCTTACACCCCTCCCCTGCTTCGCTGGCTCCACTCTGAAGGACCCTGGCGAGCCACGTCAGTAATTAGAACTCCGTAAAGGTCGGCTGGTATTATTCGATTTCTGTCGTTGATTATTATCATGAACTAGACCTGTTAACCTGGGAGATTCGTGCCTTCCTCTGGGAGGTGGTCAAGATTTAAGGACCCGCTGGGTCTAGTCCAGCTCTGAGCAGAGTGGGCAGAGCAGGGGTCTCTGCCATGGGCAGTGGCGGTGTGTGCGTGGGTGGGGGGGCTCTTTCCATTGCGAGTACTCCGCTGGGAGCATGCCTGGTGGGCAGGTGGTGAGAGTGCACCACCAAGGACACAGGTCTGGACGCAGCTGGAAAGTTTTCTGGAGGCGCAAACGCGGGGCGCCAGTGCCCCCTGCCGGCCGCCGCGCGCCAGACCGGCCAGAGCATCCCGCCCCGGGCCTGCTCTAGAGGCGGGCGAGACTCCGGCTCCAGCAGCCCCAGCCAGGAAAGGAGGTGGAAGGTCAGTCCTTGCCCTGCGCGGGGAGCGCGGCTCCGCAGGCTGGCCCGCCCCTGAGGGCACCGCAAGCCCGGGGGTGTGGACCCCACGCAAACTGCATCCTCCTTGGGCAAGGCTCGTGACTGAGCCTCAGTTCCTCTTTTCAGGGAAAAAGAATTGAGGGCCAGAGGTCTTTCTCCACCTTCAGTGCCCGGGCCTTTATGTCCAGTTCCCACCCCACCACTCCCTGCACCCCGCAGGCGTGACACTTTCTGCAATTCCAAATTGCATGGTGCCACTTCTCCACTTAAAACTTGTCAGGTGCAATGGTTGCTACATAAAGCATTATTTTCCTATTAGAAACACGGGTCACACAGACCCGAATGAGGGAACATGGAGCTCGCTGGGTCCGTACCACCAACCCCAGAGGAATCGCAGGGGATAGAAACCCCCAGATGTCCAGACTGGTCGCCCAGAAGGGGGGTTCTCCCAAAGAGACAGCATTACCACAGTGGGTTCCACTTCCAGACCAGGCTTCAGAACCCGTCGGCCTGCCGTGGCCGGGGTCTGATGTGGTCGACTGGTGCGCCTGGAGCTGCATAACAATCTACCCCAAAACTTGGTGGCACAAAAACTGCCATGTTATTACGCCCACAGAGTCTGTGGGTCACGAATTTGGACCAGGCACAGTGGAGATAGCTTGTCTCTGCCCTCTGGATTTCTGGGGTCACCGCTGAGGGCCTGGAAGATTTGGGGCTGGAGTAGCCCCTTCCAAGATGGCCCCTACATGTTCGTCCTGGCTCCAGGCTGGGATGGCTAAGGCTGCGTCCACTGGATTATGGCAGGACCCTGTGCTATCGGCTGGCCTGTCCCGCACGCTGGCCTCAGGTGGTTGGCCTCCTTAGGCATCAGCTGGGATTCCACCTCCAAATTCACGATGTGGGTTCCTCCATCCCTGCTGGATGGAAGATGGCCGAGAAGGGATCCCCTGAACCAGTTTCAGCAGCGGGGGGTGATGAGGAGGATGCCGTGCGAAGGAGGTGCTGCAGGAAACAGCTCAAAAAAAAACGATTTGGTTCAATTCCCCCTTTTCAAATCCAGCTACTTACGGGAAAGGGGAGTGGGGCATGCAGGAAATAACAGGGAGATCAGAACTCGGGAAGAGTTTTTCAAACTGCTCATGCCCCTCCATGTTTGCTCTGCCAGGTGGCCAGAAGCAAGGGACAGAAAGCAGCTGGTACCCTCTTGCCCTCAGCCCACTGTCCTGTGCAAGCCCGCCCCCCTTCTGGGGAGTCACCGCCTCCATATGGCCAGCAGAGGGCAGCACAGACCCACTCTGCAGTCAGACCCTGAGCGGACCGGTAGGTCTGACTCTACAGAGTGGAATTCAGGGCCACATCCAGGTCCCTCGATACCCCTGGCTAAGGAGGGGGTGCGGCCTGAATGGGGGATCCTCTTTCAGCATGTGAGAGTCAGGGGAGCAGAGACTCAGTTGTGTTCACCGCCGTATCTCCCAGTGCCTGATACACAGAAGACAATCAATACATATTTAGAATGCTGGGGTGAGTGTGACTGTGTGTGCAGTTCTCAGATCTGAAAGTGCTTCTGGGTGTGTCAGATGTCAGTGAGTCTGTGTCTGACTGGGCAGGGTCTGCGGGTGTCAGGTTTGTTCCTGGCTGGGTCTGAGTGTGTGTTTAAGCGTGGGTCTGGGTCTGATGCCACCACTCACCTGGGGAGTGCAGCAGCCCTGCATGCCTTCTGCTGACTCTCGCTCCCCCAGGAAGCCCCAGTGTCCTCGGGGAGGCCCGTGCATGCCTCTGCGGACATCTCCCGGACATATCCCTCCTCTCTGCTCAGCCCTGGTTACCTCTGTCCATGTGGGGGCCCCTCACCACTGCATGCTGTTCTTTCCTGGGGGTGTCTTCGTGTCTCGTTTCAATAAAAGGCGTCCTCCTTGAAGGTGTTGTAGGGACGTGTCAATCATGGCACCGGGGAGGCTAGGATAGGTGTGGAGAGAGGGGCAGCAGGGGGCCTCCTGTGACACAGTCGGGCTGAGAAGAGCAGAGGTCCCTGGTTAACTCCAACCCTAGCACAGACCCGAAGGAATGAATGTCGTAAATTATTATTAGCCTCAGTTTACAGATAAGGAAACTGAGATCAAGTCAGAAGCTGTATCTTGTTAAGGGTCACACGGTTATCTAATGGTGGGACTGGGGCTTAAACCCAGGTCTTCTCCACACATTTATGTGAAATTTTAGAAAAGGCACAACTATTTTATAGTGATAAAAAGGAGAATAGTGATGCCTGGGGGGGGGGGGAGTGACTAAAGATGATGAGGGAAGTCTTTGGATGGAAATGTTTTCTACTTGACTTTGGTGATCATTCGTGGTGCAGATATTTGCCCAAACTCATTGACCCATCCAATTAAAATGGTTGCATTTATTATATGTAAATTATACCTCAATAAAGGTTTTTGTTTTTAAATCTGACTCAGATTTCAGTGCTCTTGCACCCACCACTCAGGAGACACCCAGGCATGTTGTCACTGCTATATGTCCATGTGGCCTGCAAGAGTTATTCTTCGCACCCAATGGCACGAACCACCAGAGCCATCAGGAGAGGCTATGGGAAGGCAGAGGATCTTTTATCCTAATTCTGGCTGGAACAACGCATGAATCTATAGGCAAAAATAAAATGTAAAAATTTTACTCCATCCGGGTCCACTCAGACCTGGGCCAGGCATGGTCACAGCCCAGAACTGACCTGGGTGTATACATCTGGGGACAGGAAACTTGCCTGTTTCCCTAGAAGCTGGTATCCATGATCCTACTCACCACTGGATCAGGGACCTGTTCCAGAATCTGCCCTCCTTCTGAGTCCTCAGCACAAGACAGAGTGGTTCCTAATACCCTTGCTCCGAACAATGAAAAGTTTAGAATAAGACTTAAATGTAGTAAGTGCCTGGTGGCCTCTTCCAATGTGCGCATTGCCTTACTCACCTGGCCCAGATTTCTCCCCACGATGAGGCAGTTCTTGGAAAATCAGACACCGGTGCTGATTACACAGGTTCTCTGCGACCAGCCAGCCCATGAGAAGGACAGTCAGGAGCCGTAGTGGGGCAGCAAACACAGCTGAAGGTTACAGGCTCCTCGGATGATAAAAGATGGAGGCATTTTCAAAGCCTTCACACATCCTGTTCTTTTCAGCCTCAGAACGATCCAGGCCAGTGCTGAGGGCAAGAAGTTTCCGGACGAAACAGTGCCATGAGCTGAAGTAAAGGGACAACATAAATTCCATCTACAGGATGCTGATCAGCAGGAAGGACTCACAAGGATGTGATCTGTTCTGTGGGTTCCTGTCTTGGAAACATGGACGAGATGAACCCTATGAGCTACCGTCCACTCCAGCAGTCTCTCTGTCTACGTGGGGAGGGCTTTCCCAGTGAATTCATTCATGGGCCTCTGCTGAAAGGGATCACAGGGCTACATGCCTTTCACACACGGCGCGCTGCCGTGGCTGACTTTCAGACGGCCGGTGAAAAGGAACTGCACCACAGCGTTTGTGGAGTAAGTGTTAGTAGAAAGGGCATCACACAAGAACACATATCTGAGTAGAAACGCACTGCAATGGGGAGGTAAGCGTTAAGACATTTCCTGGTGTTCATCAAGAGGATCGCACCCAGGGGCTAAGTGGTACCTGCGGGGAGGTGAGCTGGGAGACCAGCAGCAGGAACACTGAGAACACGTCAGTGTGGCCGACCGTGCACGCCTTCCACCTGCCGACCTGGGGTCGCTCGTAAACCTGTCTAAAGCCTTGAAGAAAAACAGGTACGTGTCCTCAAATCCAGGCCTCTTGCACATGAACATACTCGAGGCTCCTTCTTCCATCCCATTTTGTTTCATTTCGTTTTATCTTTTCTTTTACCTCCAATCCTCACTGCCATCCTCCCTTCACCTCCTCCAGGTAACCCTTCTAATGTGCACCGTTTGGTCTGTATGTTTTTGGCAGATGTGTTTCTTGTGAGCACATGTTGTAAACGATAGTAAATGATACTGCCGCATCTCACTGTTCCTTCCGTTTTGCACTCAGCTCTTTCTAAGGTCCGGGTTGTATGTTGTCTGTGGTCTGAAACTGCTCTGTAGTGTTCCGTGGTAACCTCCACAGAAGTTTCCCTACACATTTTCTCCCGGTGATGGACATTACTCCACAACCACACGGGCCCAGCATCTTTATACACGTCTCCTTAAGGACCAGGGTGATAATTTTGTTGGGAACATTTACCCAGACATGGAATTTCTGGACAGCGGGGAATGCACATACTTCATTTGATGAGTTGTGCCAGGGGGCTCTCCAAAGATGGCTACACCAACGGGGCACCAAGGTCCCCAGCTCCCCGCCAACACCTGGCATCCCCCACCTTTGCAATTTTTGCTAATCTGATGGGGTGCAAAGCGATAGATCTAATCGTTGCTTTAGTTCGTGTTTCTCTGATGATGGAGTTTGAAAATCTCTTCACAGGCTTGGTAGTCTTTGGGGTCTGCTTCTATAAACTGTGCCTTCCCTTTGCCCTCTTTTTCTGTTGGGGTTGTCCTCTTATTGTTGATTTGTAGGAGCTCCTCGTATATTCTTGACAGTCAACCCTTTGTTGGTTTCAACCATTGCAAACATCTTCTCTCAGCTCCCACACCTAAGTAGGCCTTTTGTCAACCACAAGAACAAATTAAGCATATTAAGATATGAAAGAAGGGGAGTAATGGAAGTAAAATGAAACAGGAGGCAAATTGTTAAGGGGAGTTTACAACTAAGAAAATGAGAAAATGAAAAGAACGAAACAAAATATTTGTATAAAAACAAAAACAACTAAATGAGATTTTTTTTTTTTTATCTAAAAGTAGAAACAAATAAATGGAGTGTGAAACAGACCAAGAAATTAAAAGAAATGTTAAGGTAAAAATACTTTTTTAAAAGAGTATAAAAGGGAAGCAATTTCATAGTTAAAAATGGAAATAATGCCAACATCAGAAAGGTAAAAATTTAAAGGCATAAAATATTCTCACAAGTGAAAACAAAAAAGCAAAGAAGACTAAGAGTAAACACAGTAACAGCAGATACTAAGCAAGCTCCACAGTACTTGAAACAGAAAACAAAGCTAGTGGGAATGGAGAGAAAAAGGCTAAATAAACCAAGTGAGGGCAGACTGGTAGGTCCTTATCGGCCCGTCCTGCCCTCAGGGCCCCGGGGCCTGGGTGCAGCAGGCCAGAGGCAGGAAGGAGCCTGGACTACCTTTGGAGCCTGTCAGGATTCGCCCCATCAGCCCGGGGCCAGTGAAGAGCCCTGTCAGCACCTTTGTATTCAGAGCCACTGCCCAGGCCGTGGTGAGTGGACAGGCCAGTGCTGGACCTTTGCTTAGCTATGGAGCCTCTGGGCATCACCCTGAGCCCCTGACCACCATACCCACTCCCTCCTGAACCTGCTGCCAGCCTCTCTGCATTCCGCAGAACCCACAAATAGGGGCTGGGGCCACGGAGGCCAAAGGTCCAGGGGAAAATGCTGCGTTGGGAATCTCTTTGGCAGGCAAGGAGACAGCCTGTTTGAGCAAGTTCAATACTACCTAAGAGTGCACAAGAGAACATCTCCATGTTTCATCCGAGATGGCAGAACGTGATCTCGCCAGGGGGAGCAGACTGCAAGGACCCAGGGACAAGCCCTCTCCAGGAGGTCTGCCATGCAGACTCTAGCTACTCACTTGAAGTGGCCAGTTGCGTGGGAAATGAATTGCCTGGCTATTTCCAATGTCCATGACAGAAACAGATTAAACTGACAGGAAATCCAGAGTTCCATCACCTTGTTTCAGCACGAGTTAGAAAGCTGAGGAAAAATCCAGATGAGTCATTAGAGGGTGGGAAATATCTGATCTTATCTAAAGGTGAAGGAAGGGACACGGGGGCTGAGTCCTGCTAATTTGAACTCTTCCAATTATATAAAGACAGGTAGTCCCCCAGCTGCTCCAAAAGTTCAGTGGAAATTCAGTTGCTTGGCCAGGCAAGACCCATTGCCCCAGGTAGGATGACTGGTGCTGATGTTGGGGCCGGCTCACACAGTCTGGTTAGCCCACAACCCAGTGGTTCCCAGCCAGGATTTCTTCAACTGGGTGTTTTTGTTTTCAGTTGGGAGACTCATGTACAATTGTCGGTATTTTATTTTTCCAAGGAAAACATTTTTAAAAACTACCATCATTTTCTAAAAGAAGGAACATTTTCGTAGCCAAAAAAGACGAGAGGAGGGTGTTTTATATAGAATAACTTTGAGCTTTATGAAATGCTCATGAGTCCATGTTTCTCGTCGTGTGTGGACATTGGTACCCACTGCTGGCACCTGCCTGGAATTGAATTCCAACCCCACTGATCAGTGCTGTCGGGGAGCAGCAGTGGGCTTGGGGTGGGATTTAGACACGTTAGGATATGTATGACCTGAGCAAAAACAAATTTATCAACTGTCACTCAACCCTGATGCTCCTCCTCCTGATTTCCCAGCCAGCTGGTGGCTCAGGTCTTGATGTCCTCGCGTCTTCAAGTCTTCTTTACCCTTGGTGTCCAAGCCACCATATTAGAATCATCTGGTCTGGAGCTTTTCACCCTGCAGACTCCCAGGACCCCCTCCCAGAAGTCTGGTCCGGTCGTCCCAGGATGGGGGCTTGTGCTCATCCGGATGTGGCGCCTCAGCTTTATGCCCCCACCACTCGGCCCTGTGAAATGACTGACAGAAGCCGTCAGCACTGGGTCCTGCAAAGCAGAGCTGAGAACCGGGACAGCACGCCAAGGCACCAGAAGCAGCACTTAGGCCACCACGGGAAAGCATTGCTGACCACAGGCTGTGCTTACACCAGGACAACAGCAGACAGAAGCTTGGTGGTGGGTGACGGTGCAGCTCTCCAAGTTCACAGCCAAAGTGAAACACGCTCAGCTGGGAGGGGACACGCAGGGCGGCAGAACATGAGCGCCACCTGCATGTTCCAAGGAAAGGGTCCCGTCATGGGGATAGCATCCCCGCTTTTGGATGCTCTCTGGCCTCTTCCCACTGCCTGGGCCTCTGCAATCTCCACACTCTGTCCTTCTCTCACCCGACCTCGTGCTGGTCCACGCATCCAGCCGCTCACGTCAAACGGCTCCCCCCCATCCCAGTGCCATGCATACCGCGCAGGCGGTCCACCACCGACTGCTGACTGAGTGGCCAAAGGACCACTGGCTGGACCAGGGGACTCTGTGTGATGGCAGCGTGCAACCCTCAGGGAGACCAGCTGGGGGAAGGACTGGCAGGGCATGGCCCACAAGCACCCCGTGCCCCCCCCCCATGTCCTCCAGCACAAACTTCCCTCTACCTCTCACCAGACACCTGGCTTCCGAAGGAACACACTGCAGAGTTGTGATCTCATTCACAATATTTGGAAAACCATGCGGAGCCTGAGGGGACTAATCCTGTGGAACTACTTGGGGACAAAGCCTTGTGAGTTGCTAGGCGACCAGGCCCTGCTGGCCGTGATCCTGTCTCTCAGCCAGGCTGGGACATCACCCCAACAGGGCGGTGTGGTTCTTCAGGTACAAGGGAAGGCCACGATTTTGTGGCGGCTGGCCCCTGACAGTGAAGAGCCCTCTCCCCCCACCACGGCTACACGGCTACAACACAACACGGTAGGAAGCGCAGGCCGGCCCTGGGGAAGGCAGCTCTGAGAGGTGGTGACAGGACCATGTGCTCGTTAGCAGGCCCCCCAGGTAGAGGCGGCCGTCACGCCGTGCTCCCCCCAGTCTCTTGTCTGGTCTCCCACTTTGAATCTGCGCTCTCACCCACTTTCTGACACCCTTTCCTTCAGAAAGTGAAACGCTCAGCGGGGAGGGGACACACAGGGGGCAGAACATGAATCATCTGTACATTCACAAAGAAAGCGCATGAGTACCAACAGAAGCTTATTAGGATCAGCCCCACTCCTCACTTCAGACTTGATACAAGTAAGTACTTCGACTGCTCTATAGAACAATCCCAATCAGAGGCTGGTTTAAACAGCATCCCACGGTTTCCTCTGGGAAGGCCTTGGTCACGCGCTCTGGTTCGGCCTTGGTCACGCACTCTGGTTCATGAGCCTTCCCTTGTCTATGGGACCCCAAAAGCTGCTGCACGTCACAGCATCCGGCTTCTTAGCTAATGTCAGCCCTTCGCTCAGAAAATTTAAGTGGATCATCTTAAAATACAGACCACGAGAACCAGGATGGGAGGGAATACATTTACTTTAGGTATAAAGGTTTGCCATTATTAACAAGTTAACACTATTATTTACATGTTTAAAAAATAGAAATAAAAACGACACACGTTTGGTGCCAAAAGTGGCACATCCAAACTAAGATCAGTACAAAAATAAATTTTCAAGCTACGTGTTCTTAAAATAAATGTCACTGAAACAGGAAGGGGGAAAAACAAAATCTGGATCGGTCACGTGTTGAAATGCACACATCACAGCGAAGAAGCCTGGGGCAGCAGTGAATCCAGTGCCTGCTGGAAGAGCCGACCCCCATGTCCTCGCAGGGACCCAACGCACAAACAAAAACAAATAGACAAGTAATGTTCCTGAGCTACAGAAGCTTAGAGCCTCTAAACTGTTGTGACTTCCCGCTACAGAGGGTCCCCGATGGGGGTGAGCTCATGAACTCTTACTAGTGCTCAGCTGGTGGCATCAAGACGGGTTGTCCGCAGAGAAAGCTAAGCCCACTTGTGAAAAGGAGAAGTCCTTTGTTAACAAAGAACAGTGCACACGTCCTCTCTGTCGGTCACCAGTCCTTGCACGTCGTCTGGCCTCAGATAAACAGGGACACGGGCAGAGGGAAAACAGAAGCGGCTTGGTTTGGGAGGCCCGCCCGTCGAGACATGCCCATTGGTGATTTTCGCATAAATCTGCAGCATTTCCAGGGTTTCATCCCTTCGTGGACACAGACTTATTCACACCCGGCAGCAGACCTCACTGGTCAACACAGCCGTGGCCCTGCCAGGGAAAGCAAAGCCAGCCCAGCAAACCCTCTGTCCACCCCACGTGGCGCTTCAGCCTGCAGTGGCTAACTTTTTCCTCTTTGGTCCCCAGGAAGCTGGGCCCGGACTGTGTGCCTCCTGGAAGTGGCATGCTGGGTCAGCGAAGGTGCTGAGTGAGCAAAGCGCCAGGCTGTGCCCCCTCCCGCTCTGCCGGGGTGCACCGCAGCTGGACGCCTGCCCAGGCACAGACGCCTCCGGGACCCCCGCGAGGAATGCAAATGCTGAGGGCAGCAGGAAGGAGGAGCTAAGGAATGGGCTGCAGCCCATGTCAGAGCGGCTGGAGGCTCCACACGAGCCGACGCCAGCTCACCTCCCCACCAGGGTTGGGGGGCAGCAGCATGGAGGAGAGGGCATCAAGCAGCCCTGCAGCTGCAGCCCAGCTCTGCTCACTGGTCTTGGACTTTGGCCCTTTTGGCTTTTAGGGACAGGTGCTGCAAAAGAAGAGAAAACGTCGTAACTGGGGTTGGTTAGACAAAGAAACCAGACTTCACCACAATTCCCATCTAAGTGACCACATCCAAGCTTCCATCTGTTCCGCATCTTCTCAGTAAAGGCAGTGCCCCTCAGGTAGTTCTCTGCAGGAAAAAAGCCGAAGTGACCAACCGAGGAAATGCGCCTTCAGTAAGCCACAGCAGCCCGAGGCCCAGCCTGCCATGGCTCAACCTGGCCACACAGGGCTCTCCCTGTGCCCCAGACCACAGCACAGCACTGCAGCCAAATACCCGTGCTCAGGGACTGGGCTCAGGCTGGACATCACCTCACGTTTCCATGAATGATCAAGGAAAGGTATCCTCCCATTAGGAACAAGGAGATTCATCATTTTACCAAGCGTCGCAGGCAGGCACCCCGTGTGCAAGGCCCCGCCCTCCCAGAATCCTGTGCAAGTCAAGTGCAGGGAAAGGGTACCTCCTAAAGACACATTTTTCTTTCAGAAATGTCACTTTCTACCAATATGCATAACATAAGAGGCATAATATTATATAACTGTGGGCTTCAATAATAGGAGTAAGGAGACAAACATTCTTTACATTCCAATGTAAAGCCCAAAGCACTAGGAACCCTAAAATATGCATTTATGGCAGCGTGTGTAAATATTAGCTTTCAACACAAGACTTCTTCAGTTCACCAACTGAGGGACCCTCGATACCTCCTTACAAATCACACACAAACAACGGAGAGACAATTAAGGCATGTTGCTCTACCACATGGTGGGGTGTCCCCATGAGGAAATCCCTGCCCTGACGGCGGGCACAGTGGGCCTGCCCACCCCCAGCATGCTCAGTGCCCACACCGGGTTTCTTAGTGCACCACGTGGCCTTGAGACGGCAATCCCCAGGGCCGACAGCGGACTGCAGGGTGCAGAAGAAGACACAATACCTCACCACGTGCGACATAAGAGATGAGTGAGTGGACAGACACGAGTCTAAGTGAGCTGCAAGAGATCACTTTCTAAGCGCTTATGCCTGACCAAAGACCAGGGGAGGTTCTTGCAAAGGCCCTGCTTAAGAGGGTTTTCTACAGATTCCAAAGATATCTCTGAGAATCACGGGAAAAAAATTAAGGACTGAAACACAAGTCTCTTGAGCAGGTTACCCTGTTCTTCTCCTCCCCAGCTGTGGGTCTTGCTGTATTTCTCTCTAAATTCTCTCTTCCCTGCACTTCACCTGATGTGACCCCTAAAAACTAATGTTAGACACCCACAGCCTTAGCTTGGGAATGGGAGGTGACGTCATCATGCCTGTGGGACCATTTTTGGTGCTTGTTTCGGGAAGGATGTTGAATATAAACAAAGCCAACTCTGGACCATTTCAGGCCTGGTTACAGGGTGAATGACACTTGGATAAACAATGGTAATGGAAAGTCACCAAAGGTACTAGGAATAGAGCCGAGGATGATCTGTGGGCCCTGGATGGTCACCAGGAACTACACTGTGTTCAACTAAGAAACATCTACCATACATGGGCAGCCGCTAGAGAGCTGCAGGGCTCTTGGAGAAAATTCATTTTGGACAAGTTAATGGTAGTAACTCTGGACTGTTTACTTAAGACAGGGCCAAGGTTCCTGGAGAACTTCAGGGCCCTTGCCTATACAATGAAGTTGTTGTACCAGGTGATTTCTAAAGGCCTCTGAAAATACTCTGATCACAGGCAGTGATCGGAGTGGAGCTGATGAGCTGAAAAACAGGCATTTGGAGAAAAGAGGCAAATGCAGAAATTCGGGATTGTCATTTTCTTCAAACTTCTGGGGCTATTTGCTCTTTAACTTTGTGGGTTTCACCTAAAGAAATTATAATTTTGAGCTGAAAAGGGAAAAAAATGACTTAGCTTCCAAATTAATTCTGTTCTCCAAGAGTCTAAATGAATCCAAGAGATCTTCAGGTGTCTCCTTCTCTAACTGCTCGCATCTTATTACTCTGACAGGCCCATTTACAACAGCACCATTCTTCTCAACTACAAGTTCACATTTCTAATCACTTCTCTTGGACTTCTGAAGCCTGCGGCTTTCCACCTGAGAGGTTTTGAAGGAAAAGATTTTCCTTCACTTCAGGTTTATCCCTTATCGGCCCAACACAGCAGAGACAACACACTCTGCATTTTATCAATCCTTGCAGCTGATTTCATTTCTAACTGAAATATCTGTCTGAGGATATGTGAAGAATTACACAAGTTTGAAATGTTTTGTGCTTGATTGGATAACATTTAAATATTATAAGATTTAAAAAGGACAATTGCCCTTGACCTTGCTGGAGGGAGAAGGATGAGAAGATCCTCCCATTTACAGGGTCACAACTCAGATGTCCCCAGGAGTTGAGCCAGTGAAAGAAGAAAGTGAAGTAGGACTATGGCACATGGAGAATGTCATTCAGAGCAAGCAGGCCTTCCTCAGGCCTTATTGGCTGCTGCCAAGCAGAAACTCAGGCCCAGTGTCAGCAGATTTAACACTTCTTTCAAGATAAACCTGAAATCCATATTTAATATGAAATCTCCAAATGTTTAAATGCACCAATCAATCCATATTTTGGTTTGAAAACACTGCAGTCTGGTTATAACCCTGAAGAAGTTATAGGTTTTGGACTTACCCTTCTGTGGTAAATGATGGTAAAACTAGACAAATATCTGAAACAACTGTTCTCAGGCATTGGGCAACAGACAGCATGGGGCTATGATCCTTGAGCAAAAGGAAACACTCAAGGTCAGCTCTATATTCATCCCAGGTCTCCGCCTGGCTCTCCAAACCTTGGCACAAGGAAGTAAATCCTAAATAGAAAACAAGAGTATTGCTGGGCAGAGGTAACAGATCAGTGTTCAGGGCACCTGAGATAGCTGGAATTTGTAGGGCAGGTCATAAGAAGGGAGTAGTCCCAGAAATCTACACAGGGCTACCCTTACTATTAAGGGTAGGCTACATGTGCAGGCTAAGATTCGGTAAAAAAGCAGAAAAAAGCGACTGGGGAGTTGTGAGCTGATAACGGAGATTCTGGAGATCTATTCCAGTGCTTGAGACACTGGAGTTCTGACCAGCCAGAGTGCAAAGACCTCAGTGAACATCCTAGGCATTCAGTTGAAGCATCAAAAAGGTCATGATGTCTTAGAAGTAGGGCTACTCTATACCTGCCCTATTAAAGCCTAAAATCAAGGTTTGCTGAAATTAATCTGCCATTATTAACTGTCTACTAGAAAGTAGCTCAACATTCTTTAAAGAAAAAGATAATAAAATCCAGACTCTCCACAACATAGCATATATACAGCATAAACAACAATTTGCTAGACAAGAAAAGCAGGAAAATGAGACCCATAACAAGGAGGGAAAACAATCAAAACATGAAATAGACCAGAGAATGTTCAAGATGTTCAACTAGTAGACAAGCCCTTTAAAACAGCTAATATAAATATGTTCAAAGATTTAAAGAAAAAGATGACCATAATGAGCAAAACACAAGCAGAACCTAAACAAAAATAAAAATAAAAATTAATGAAGACAATGAAAGTGCAAAAACAGAAAATACAGAAATGAAATATTTTCTGGATGGGCTTGATAGCAAATTGAACCCTGCAAAAGAATTGACCAATGAACCTGAAGACAAGTAAGAGAAACTATCCAAACTGTAGCACAAAAAACTAATAAATAAATAAAAGATTAAAGCCTCAGTGACAGGTTAGACAAAATCAAATGTTCAAACATGTAAGTAACTGGAGTTCCCAAAGGAAAAGAGATATTGGAGAAGAAAAAAAAAAGTATTTTAAGGAATACTGACTCCAAATTCCCCAAATGATGGAGAAAAAAAAAAAAATGGCTCCAGATTCAATACACTCAATGAACCTCAAACAGGAAAACACAAAGAAAAGCACATAATAGGTCAACCGGCTGAAAAATCAAAGATTAAGAAAAAAAATCTTAAAAGCAGCCACAAGAGGAAAAAAAAAGACACATTACATACAGAGGAGTGACAATAAAAATGACTGATGGTCCCTCAGACACAATTCAAACCAGACAGCAACGGAATATACTCTTTAAAGTGCTAAAATGAAAGACGGAAAAAAAAAAAATCTTTCAAACCTAGAATTTTATATGCAGAAAAAACATATTTCAAAAATGAAGATGAAATACAGATTTTCAGAAAAATGAATGCTGAGAGAATATTTTATCAGTAGACATGCTCTAAAAGACGTGTTAGAGGAAGTTCTTCATGGAAAAGATACCAGACAGACACTGGGGTCTACACAGAGGGATGAAGATGACAGAAAAGAGAGATATGTGGGTAACATAAAATACTTTTTTTCTTGTTTCTTAATTTCTTCAAAAAACAACTGTTTAAAACAATATATAATATATTGTGAAAATGTAGAAAAAAGCAATACATATGACAACATACATAGAAACAAGCCATATGTAGAAATAACCTATTAACATAAACATATATATAACATATGTAGAAAAAGTATATGATAATAGCACAAAAAATGGCATGGGAAAATGAAATATACTGTTGTACATGTCTTACATCATAAGCTAAGTAGCATAATACCTACGCAAGGTCAGTTGTGATGAGTTAAGGGCGCATATATAATCCCTGGAGCAGCCACAAACAATAAACCAAGAAGTACAAAAAGCCATTCGAAGAGATAATATGGAGTACGAAAAAATATGTGATTAATACAACAGCAGGCAATAATAAAGGGGACAAAAGGAACAAAGATTAAATTGGACAAATAAGAAAAGACAGCAAGATGGCAGACTTAAATCTAACCATATCAATAATTCATTAAATGTAACTAGACTAAATACATGAATTAAAAACACAATGCAGACCAAAGAGAACAAGTCTTTGGGCTCTATTTAGCCAGGAAGCTTGTGAACTCTGATTTACCTGTTTCCATGCCAGCCTTCCAAATATTATTACCTCCCCTCAATTAAAACCTTGCTAGAAGAATGTATGGCCCTTTTCTGCAACGGAAGAACCATTTTTTGTGTGTAAATGCACAACATAACACTATGAATCTGTTCTCCAAGGCTGACTACCCTGACTGTCCTGCAGGTGGGCCTGCCGTGGAAGACGAGTATACTCAGTAATGCTGGGCTCAGCACCACACCGCTGCGTGTAAACCCCCTTGAGTTCCAGCCCACACACCTGTTTACAGTCTTTCGAGGACCCTCATCAGAGAATATCTGTGCCCCTCCTGTGAACATGGTCCAAAGTGTGACATAATTACTTTGGAAATGGTTTCGAAGAGCAGAGGGAGAAAGAAAGAGCTGAAGATACATTCTCTTTCTCGTCTTACGAGTTGGAGGGATTTATGTTTAAATGTACTTCACTATAAGCAAATGGTATAGTGCTTTTACCCAGAATGGTCTGGGGATATGGTACTGGCCATTTCACCCTATGCACTATTGGAGGGGGCATAAATTTCAGCACTGAATTGGAGAATGAAGGCGTATTGAAAAATATGAAGAGGCAGGATAACAGGCGGTTTGGGGGGACAGGCTCTGTACATTCCTACCGTTCCTTGTTGATAAAAGTGTGGCGCCAGCTCCAACAGCCAAGCAGATTCAATAGCAGTCACGTCTCTCATATAGTACTTGGAGGTCTGCATAACTTCATTGTAGATCACCCTGAAATAACAAAGAAACAGGAGCTAGTTGCCTGTATCTTATGATGAAAGTCAAGAACCACAACAATTACCGACGACGAGCTTTTTCCTTCACCTTTAGTTACTAAGTATCCGTTCTGTGAGCCAGGCTCTATATACTAAACAAATGTACACTTAAGCGTCATGACCTGAGTGGAGAAGAGTGTGCCCACTTTCCAGCTGAGACGCTAAGTCCTACGTGATCTCCAGAATATTTCAGTCCTCAGCACAAGACCTGTCCGGATCCTTAGTCTACATGTACAGAACTCTGACCAGAGCCTAATGACTTTGTTAGAAAATACAGCAATAGAAGCAAAGGCTTATTGGGTTCTGAAAGGAGCTGGGAATTCACTGTAAAGAGATACGAGGGAAGTTTCTAGAGTGATGAAAATATTTTATGTCTTATTTGGAGTGTGGGGTTACATGGGTGTATATACCAGGGATGCCAAAAAAATGTATACACAGTTTAAGAAAGGAAAGAATTATATTAATTGTATTACTCAATATATACCGATAACAAAAGATGAATACAAGTCACGTTTGACTTCTGCAATGACAAGAGGTGCTCAAAGTGGTTACCATCCGGGTCCAGACACTGCTGATGACGGCGAACTACTGCTTGAGCATAGATAACATCCCTTAAAATGTGTATACATCTTTTTGGAACCCCCGGTAGTTGTCAATACTCTTTCACTACATATAAATGACACCTCTATTTAGGGGAGGGCGGGAAAAAAAGGCTTGCCTGAGGCTGAGGTAACAGGCAGCAAATCCCCAGACATGAGATATGGAGTGATATTAGATGTAGATATTGGTTTCTGAGATAACTGAAGTGCTGTTTCAGGGCTTCCCTCACAACTGTAAACACAGCCACACCACTGCTGTCTACCCCTCAAAAGCCAGAAAATAAGTCAGCTGACGAAGGTCAGACCCAGTAAAAGGGGGGGCCCTCTGCAGAGAGGCAATGGGGGGACAGGGGCTTTTTTCACCACCTTTACGGTATGAATCTGCTTCAGGACTGGCTCTTTGACTTTCAGGGCTCCTTGGGAATGAAGCAGGAAAAAGAAAGTGTTTTTCTTTTAAGCAACTCCCGCATTTAATCATCCAAAAGTCAGCAAACCCTTGAAAAAGGATCTAGAATCAATCAATGCATTGCTTCCCTCTTCAACTTGCTCTGCACACTAATGGCCATCAGGTGACGTTTCTAGAACTGACCAAGTCTCTCTCCATCTAAGAAGCTTCTAGATCTACACTGGTTACAGGATAAAGTCTAATTCCTTGAGTAGGGAAACATCTCAAATTCTACCACTCACCCATCAGAATCACCTGGAGAGCTTGTTATAAAACAAGACAGACCAGTTTCTGATCGGTAGGGCAGGGTGGCCCAAGGATGTACATTTCTAACAAGTTTCCAGGTGACGCTGATGCTAGTCTGGGGACCACACTTTGTCTAGAATACAAACTATCTTACAATGGCCCTTTTTGCCCTCTAATTTTATCTCATTGTCTCTCCTACCCCCTCCACATATGCCCCACCCTCTTTCCAAGGTCTTCTCCATCTATCTGGGGTTAAGAGCAAGTTGTTTTTAAAACTAGCAATCCTCTGTAGATCAACATTTTTGTAAAATACAATACAAATGTATTACCAGAAAAATGAAATTAAAAAACAGACGCACAACATACAAGCCCAAATATTTTATTATCAAGTCGGGCAGACATTAACCTATCAAAAATGCTCTAAAAAGTCTACGGCCATACCAGCCTGAAAGCGCCCGATCTCGTCTGATCTCGGAAAAATGCTCTAAAAAGGTGTAACTGCTACTCTCAACTTCTATACTTACCTCTTCCTTCACAGGCAGTGCCATAGATGGCACCTTTTCCCACCCCCCCTTTTGGGTAGCCTTGGGCCAGCCACCCCATTGATTCCCCATTTCCCAAAAACAAGAGGGTCTTTCACCTTCGCACAGCTTTGCCCCTGCTACTTTCTCAGTCTGTATTCCTTTCACGTCCTTTTCTGCCTGAAAACTCCTGCTTCTAAATCCACATCGAATGTCACCTCCTCCAGGAAGCCAGACCTGACTCACCTTGACATATGAGGTACCAACCTCATCCCTTTATCCACCCCTTTATCAAAGCCCTTCTTCTAAGTACTGGAATCTGTTGGTGTCTGCTCTCCATCGAAACTATGGGCTGGAATCCAAATTCATCTCCACAGAGCTGTGCCCAGTACAGGGTTTAGTGTCTAGTTCAGGAGCGAAATGTTTGCTGAATGGTTGAGTGAGTGGAGAAATATCACCGTTTGCTTAAGGACTTTGATAGAACGGAAATTCTACTAACAACTCCCTATAATGAAGTCAACAGACAGTACTGGGAGCCTGCACTCCAGGTACTGGGGCAGGCAATGGTGACCCAGAGACGAACACGAATGAGGCCTTTCCGTCAGCACAGTTACAGAGCTAAGAGGCCGGAGGGCGCTCACCAGCGAGGCGGCTTCTCTGCGTAGAGGACTGACGCAGGATGGATGTGCAGCTCATGATCATCACGGATGGTCCTTGAAAAACGGAACAATTTTATCTGAAGCACATTTTAAATACTTACAGCAAGACTTTCCTGCAGACGCATTTAATACGATAAAAAATGCAGACAGACTGTACTTCACTCGAACAAAAAGTATGCTCTCCATTTTCTCTTGTGCCCATTACGGACCCCTCCCCCACTACCACCCAGAAGTCAAGCGTAAATCATGCAAATAAGGGAAGAAAAGCAAAGCAGCACGTGGACGTTAAAGAATTTGCTCTGCCAGTGTTTATGTTTATCTTCTGTAGGTTCTCTTTCAAAAGAATTTCCTTGGGAACAGAAATAACGCAAATGCTTATTTCTATACTTTTCTTTTTTTTTTTTTTATTTCTATACTTTTCTATTAAACAAAGGTAAATATTACACATAAAGACTATGGGGGATAGAATAGGGAAAGAAAGAAAGCTCTACATTGGACTATCCATGTCCCTGAGGAAATATTTCAAATTCCAACTCAGCTTTGATTCAATTTAATTCAAAAATATTTACTGAGCACACAACTAGCGGTAAGATTGGGTCACAAGAGAACATTCATACATTAGGATGTCGCTGCCCAAACCATAATTACAGCGTTTCTGCCAGGGATCCGTGTGTCCGTCAGGGCCCCGCTGCAAGCTCCACAGCCGAGCTTATCTCCTGCTCTGTAATAAAGCCAGTGCCCCCGGGGGCCAGGCTATCCCCCCAGGTGCTCCGGCCTGAGTAACACTGAACTTTGTCTCAAAGGGACTCACTGACCGTGAAGCCTGTTACACAGCCCACATTTCTGTTGAGGACACTGGTGAAAGAATTTTTTTAAATGCTAGGAGAAACTGCTAACGAACACTCTTGTGGAGAGTGGAGCAATCAAAGTGACAACAAAATAATGGTGTACACTGGAGATCACAGGCCTCTCCAGAGTTGCCTCAAACATGGACAACCCTCCCCCCACCCACCAACCCCCCCCCCCAGTGTTGGGCGGGGAAGCTCATTCAATGGATGGGAACAGAATCGTGATATTGACAGGCTACAATACTTGGCCTGGAGTAACAAATATAACATACTAGAGATAAATCTAAAGTGCTAGATTTCGGTTCAAACCATCAGCTACTAGGGTACTTGATGGAAAGGACCTGGCTCTCAAAAAAAAAACAAACAAAAATGCTCAATGTGACTCTGGACTTGTTAACAAAGCCCAGTGTCCAGGACAGGGGACATCATGGTTGACCTCAAGGTAACAGGACTATAATGCTTCCTGAGGGGAAAAAGCTAAGGACAAAATAATAAATGAAGGAAATCCAAAGAAAGGCTGGGGAGAAAGCCTTCTGATTGTTCCCTCATTAAAGAACAGATCACATGATCACTGTACTTTAAATAGTGAAGTTATGAGACCAAAATGAGCTGTGAGAAAAGACAGACTAAAAGTAACAATTCAAAGAACTGGAATGATTTAGTTTGGGGAAAATAAGGCTAAGCTATGCATTAGTTTTTACTGTACTTTAAAATACTAAAGGCTATTAGGAGGGCATCAATCATCAATGATTTTCTATGCCTAGAAAATGGAACTGGGAGAAACAGGCGGCAGTTTGTAACGGGAGGCAGACCCAGCACATGAAGAAACGCATGTCAACATCCAAAGACACCAAATGTGGCTGTAATGTATCAGGGTAGGTGGTGGCTTCAAGCCTGCAGATCTCTGAAAACATTTTGAACCACCCAACCGCAAAATTACCTTCTCTAGGAAAGCTCATCTTTAATGGTTCCTGCTAGTCCTATTATTCTATTGCTAGAATGGAAATCTTACCAGCCGCCACACTCATAACTGTCATCTTCCTACAACATGTGGATGGGCTGAACATTTGAGGATCATTTCCATGAAGTTAAGATACTTTGTTTAGAGCTATATAGCTAACCTCATGTATGGACTCATCTTTGGATGAAGGCACGATATAAATAAGGGGAGAATTCTTCAATTTCTCTCCTTTCCCTGCATCTCAGCATTCTGCGGGGGTCGGATCATTTTTAAGAGTTCTCCTTTAATCAACGACTTCACAAAGTATCATGTTACCTATAGGCTCCAGTGGAATGAAACCTCGCTGCATTGGCAAAGAATCCCGCGACGATGCACCTCAGAACGGGATCTGGATCTCCTATACAAAGGAGCAAACAGAGTGATGGATGAGGCCCTCACCTGCCGTACGCACCGCGTGCCAGGCCTGTGCTGTGAGGCACCTCCCAGGCTACCTCGAGCCACCTGGTAACCATCTCCTGAATCGATCCCAGCCCCATGCCTCCCAGTGCTGGGTGCCTGCCGTGGCACCATCTGTGGAGGTCCCCACGCTCCCACAGTGGCTGCTGAGAGAAACATGCTGGGCTGTTCCTTTACCTGGGGACCCCCAACCTCCCCAGGCCACAGACGCTGAGACCACGGCGGGGCACCAGAACCTAACAGAGCACTCCATTGGCTGGCCAGTGACCTCAGGAACTCCTTTTGAGGAGAGCGCCTTGTGGGAATGCTGCTCCTTCCGTAAGACAGAAACTGGGACATGACACTATAACATTATTTCTGTGGTTATAAGCTGGTAATTCTTCAAAATTTTCAAATATCCCATTTTCAATGGTACCGGTACTGCTATAGTAAACATCATCCAAGGATAAAGACTGCCTGTTTATTGGATGATTTCCACAAGATACCTTCCAAATTATTCTGCAAAAAGATAGTGTCAGTTGTATGGCTTGTGACATACCAAATTTCACCAAGTCTAAGACTTTCTTTTTTACACTTTGACTCACTAAAATCAGGACAGTTGTTTTATAATTATAATTGACAGCATTTTTTTCTTTCTTAGTGGTATATAAAATAATGGCATGTCTTACACATGGTGGTGTTTTAGATTCAGTGAAATAATTTGTTAGTAAATAAGATCCCCAAAAGTGGTGTTTACAAAGCCATCAACAATGTTATGAGAAGGTCAGTTTCACTGCATTCTTAATCAGTAGTGTTTTGGCAAAAAGGTACCCTTTCTTTTATTGCACATTTATTTGATTACTCCAGTATTGCTTCTTTTGTGAATTTTCTGTACCATTCCTTTGCCCATTTTTCAACTTGGAAACTAGTGTTTCTTTTTTTAATACGTTAAATGAACTCATTCTGTAAAAAAGTTTTTAATTTTTTGTCTCATGTCTGCTGAAAACATTGTTCACTATTTGCTTTCTTTTTCTTTAATGTCTAGGCATTTTAAATTTGCATGTAATTGACTGAGTTTCTATGATTTTTCTCTATTGTTCCTTAGCACGGGATTGATACATCTCAAATCCACCTCTCTAACTACAATCTGACCCAAGATTCAGTCCCTTCTTTCTAACATCCTATGATATATTTCCATGTAGAACAAAAGGGGTGAAAATTGGTCGTTGGGGAGTGGAGTGAAATCTTCAGATATTACAGTGGTTGTGGCCCTCCAAAGTTCAACCTTACTTTACAAAAATCTTAGTATTTAGCTTTTCTCATTAGGAAGAATTTAAATTTAATATAACTTTTCTCCTGGGAGAGAGGCTGATAATCAAAAACAGGTTAAGAAACACAGATGCAGGTAAGTGAGATTATTATCTACCTGCTAGGTGACAGGAACTCGATCAGCTTCTCCCCCAAGAGCTGCCCTTGTAAGCTTCCTGTTCCTCTCAATGACACCAACTTTAGCCAATCACCCAGGTGTGTCAGCTCTTTGCTCTCTTGTGAGGCTCTTCATTCATCAGTGTTCTCTGAGCATCCACCATGCTGCTCCCTCCAAGTAAGTACCTGTCTCCACAGCCTCCCTCCCTAGCGTGGCCTCTACCACTGTTTTCTGATTCAACCGGCTCGCCTCCACTCAAGGCCTGCTGTGAGACCTCCCAGCCCAGTCCCCGCTGGACTCCTTCCCTGCATTCCTACTACCTCTGCCAATTGTTCTGCCCCAGTCACCGAGGTGTCTGTCTACACTTGTAACTTCCAAGAGAACAGATGATCTCGTACTGCAGTCGTTTGTCTATCTGTGTGACTCTCTCCCTTCACCGCATTGTCTCCCAAGAGTAAGAACCACGTCTCGTCATTTTTCAATCACTTGCTCTTAGTATAAACGCAAAATAAGGCTCTGGAACAAAACTGCCTGGATTCAAGTTCTGATTCCATCATACGCTGGTTGTGTGACCTTTAGCAACTTACTCTGTCTCTTAGCCTCATTGCTCTCATCTATAAAATAGGAATAATAACAGGACACAGTTCACTGGACTGTCATGCACATTAAATGACATTACATCTGAAAACACACACAACACTGCCCAGCCTGTTACAGGCACTTAGAAAATGTTAGCAAGTACTAGTGGTGCTGAGAGTGGGGCAGAGTGCCTGGCACACAGTCTTCAAGACAACTGCTGAATGAATGAGCAGATGAAGGAATCTCTTCCTCACAAGTGTAGGTTCTGAGCCACACAGACCTGGCTGCTGCTAACCAGCTGCATTGTCCTGAACTTAATTTCTCCCTAAAACTGACAACCCATCTGTAAAATAAGGGTAGTATCACCTACACCTCATAGAATGGGAGATTAGGTGGGAGAAGATTGGTGGAACCAGCCATGGTGTAACCTAGTGTGTCCTCAATTGATGGTGGTCCCTGTCACTGCAAGAGGCCAGAGACCCCGCCTTACACAGCACTTCCGTCTCACGCTGATGCCTGGGCTAAACATATAGCACTTGCTTTACTAATACCTGTATTTGATAGTAAAATGTAATTTATATGTAATAAACATAACTACTGTCCACTTAAAAGTAATTTTTCTTGTAAAGCCCACATGGGAAAATGAACTATATATAATGTGCAATGATCTGAATGTTAACAATTCTTAAGTGTTGTCAAGGCTTATGAAATTTTTTTAGCAAGAACAGCTCTCAGAAATAAAAATGGACCTCCTAGGAGAAACGATATCCCTTTTCCGTGCAGCCTTTTGTCGACACAGATATAGAGCACACTGCTGCCTCACACAGCCCAGCGTGAGAACTCTGAGAACGCAACTAAACAGAGCAAAGAAAGGGACATCACCGGTTGGGGCAATTCATTCTTACCTTCACTAGACTTCTTCGGCACTTGAAACTTGACAAGAAGCTTTTTCAATTGTTCTCTTACGGTCGAAGCTCTGACAAGACCCTTGTAATTCAGGAAATGTTCCTGACACCACTGAGAGTTCTTATTGTGCTACAGAACAACCCAGACAGAGGGAGAGTGAGAGAAAAAAAAGAAATGTTCTCGACTACGGCGATACTGCAAAGACCATTATTTTCTCTTCCTCCACTTGCTTGCTCAATGGGACAAGATCTTCAATTCAGCTAATAACTGGCTCTTTTGTGCCCCATCTCTCTTGACAGAGATGCTGGCATGCTCACCATCTGACTGCCCTTTGCTCTCACTCTGCTTAAAGGGCAAATGAGAACTTAATGACAAGCAGACGTGTTTTCAACCTTAAATACCTACGTGAGTGGAAACTCCAGACAGAACCACTTCCCTGCAGTTCTTTGTAAATCAACCTTCCTTCCTTGGCACTCTTTATTTGACTAAATAGGCAAACAATATGACACTTGCCAATTTAGAAATAATTTGCAAATTACTATTATTTATTCCCAATGCATGATTTTTTTTCCTATCAACAGTGCTTAATTTTGTTCTACATTCTTAAGTATGATCATTACACCTTAAACTAATTATTGCTGTGAGAATGTATCTCTGAAATTATATTCTAAGCAAGAGAGGAAAGTGTTTTATATAAGAAAATATAAATCACACAGGACTTTCCCAGAAGGCAACATGGCCCTGTACCCGCATCATACTGATAGAGGAAGCTTCAGGTTGGGGGTGACACAATATGCTTCCACAAACCAATTAATCCATGATTCATAATCTCAATAAGAGATCAAGTTTTTCTGAAAATGTTTCATTAACTGAATAATAATCCTTCAAATCTTTGGTAAAACAAAAATTTAGTATTTTTCCTATTCTAAGAATGTATTTAAGAAATGAATACAAAGCTATATACGATATCAGAGGGATAGTAGATTGAGGGGTATATCACTTTGTGAGGGGTGTAAATCTCTATTACATTGTTTTGTACACCTGAAACTAATTAAAAAAATAAAAAGAAATGAATACAAGATACTGAAAATCTGAAATATCTCATCTCCCCCTTATCTCCTTTCCTTTATATGAGTTTCCATTTTCATTGTCTTCATCGAACTCTTTCGATTTCTCTTTTTAACAATTTTTAGTGATAACTTTAAGCTGTGTTATTTGCTCTGAGTTTTACAGAATATTAAGAAGAGTAAAAATTAACATTACCTATGGCTAAACGTGGGTAGGGTACGTGACGATATATGAATCCTAACCTAAAAGTCTTCTCACAGCTCGTCTGGCAGCGGGCGGGGTTGTGGATATGTACAGTCTCAGACTCATAAAGACTGTCAGTCAGCTAAAGACTGCAAGTTCCTCTCAGTCTCGTTCATTTGCAAAAAATGTAACAGAACTTCCTATTTGAATGTTGGACAGTGTTGTCCAGCAACGCTGGGTGGGTGGACGACAGAGTGAGAAGAGTGGGGCGGAGGGAGGCAGAGGCGCTAGCCTGCGACTGGTGGGTCACATCTCTCGGCAGGGAAAAGCAAGGAATGATCCCTGTGTTCTTCCAGGCAAAACGGCACCACAAATGCAGGCAGGGGCCCAACCCACAGATTAAACGTACTGGCAATAATCTACTGGGAAAATAAAACAGTCTCTTGGCCTTGCCTTCATAAACTGAGCTTCTGGGTGTGCGGAGGGAACCTCTGCAGGGACAGCTGCGCTTACCTTAATAAATGCTTCGTAAACATTGAGCATAGTGAGGTGATCACCCTCCTCCACGGCAAATTTTCGGTGCACTCGAATCTGGACAGAACAAAGCAGGGTTTGAAGCTGAGCCCGGGGAGCCTCTTGTACTAGGTGGTAACACAAGACAACGAATAGCTCATGGCTTATAGAGCCAGAAAGACCTGGTTGCACCATTCAGGTGTCCTGAACCACCGCAGACTGGTTACTTAAACCTTTCTTGGCCTCGACTTCCTTGATATTCCTTCTCGGCATATGAAGCTTGACTATCAAGACTGCCGTGGGCTTCAGGAAATTCACTATAAAGTACCTGGCCCAGTTATTAGACAACAGTTACTGTTCTTGCCTCTCTCCCCCTCCACCCAGTCAACAGTATCTCGTTCAGAACTCCTCCCAGCCCCCAACAGAATACAAGCTCCAGGAGGGCAGGGGGCCAGCTGGCCGCTGCATGGCAGGCACTCCAGGTTGCTAGGCTACCGCTCAGATCCCAGCCCTCAATTTTTCCTTCTTAATACCCTGGGCAATGCCACCTGCTGCTATGGATTCAAGAAGCAGCATGTATAATAGAAATACAAGCATACAAATAAACTTACTGACTTCAGAATTTCCTCCTTGTATCAAAACCCACATAATCAATCTTCCTTCTTCCCTTCCACTCACTGAATAACAGGCATTTACCTGCTATAGGCCAGGCACTTGTCCCGTGCATTTGGGATGTAACAGTGAATAAAACAGTGGTGGGAGAAACACGACAAACAAGATAAACAAACACAACATGTAGTATATTAAGGGGTAAGAAGTGCTAGAGGAGAAAAGTGAAGCAGAGGATGGAGATAGAAAGGGGATGGGGGGTGCGTTACAATTTCAGACAGAGCACTCAGAACTTCAGTTTCCTCATCTTAAAAACAAGTTTGCCAGCCCTGAGGCAGGACTGTGTAAAAGGCTCATAGAAAAATAAACAAACAAACAAATGGAGAAAACAGACAAAACCACCTGGGCACAGAGGCAGGAAAACTTGGTAATCCGCCGTTATACAACTGTCAGGGAAGGTGACAACAGTCCGTAAGAAAATTTCCCTCGGCCCCACTCCACATCCAAACTCAGCCCCTTCGTGTGGAGGGCGCTCCTTGACTCTTCCAACAGGAACCGACTTTGAACTCATCTTTGACCTGCCTCCATCAGAACACCTCCCCTCCGGGGTGCTCTTCGGTATCCTAACTTCTCCTCGAACTTCCCAACATTCACTCTTTCAGTCGTCACCGAAGCCTGGGCTTTGGGCAGGGCTTTGTCATCCCCTTGGCTTGATTCCGACACTACCAGACTCAGCCTGCTGTGCCCGGCGCTGACTCCTCCTGTCACTAAGATGCCCACCCAGCTGCTCCCAGAGCAGCCCAACACACAGACAGCCTTCCTTCCAGGAAAGTCAACAGGACAACGGTTAAGATTTGGGGCTCTGGACTGTGAACGGCAGCTCCACCACGGCTGTACGACCATGAATGAAGTACCTCATCTTTCTGTGCCTCCATCTCTAAAAATGATGGTAACAGTATCTACCTCCCCGATTCATGAAGATAAAATGAAATGAACACAAAATGTCTGGCATACTATCAGACACGGCGCCAACACTCAAATGTAAGCTGGTGTCATTTGCACGGTTCCGTTGTCAGCAGTTCCTGACAGTTTTAACAAGGACGGCCCATAGTGAAAGAGGCTGGTCTGAACAGCTCGGAGAGAAAGTTGGACTCACGGCCTGAGACTTCTGGTTTGAGGGGACCACAAAGATATTCTGGATCTGCATCATGGCTGCGATGCTTAGAATTTCCTGAGAACAGCCAAAATTTCCTATAAAACAAAAAGCACGTTTGATTTCAGTCATACAATGTGTCAAAGAGAAGTGAAAGACATTGCCTGATATTTTCCTTGTACTACTAAGATCACGTATTTACATACAGTTTGATTTTTTTTTTAAGTCTATAATATGTAAACACTTCACCCTGCTAAATGGAATGTCCTACACACGGCCCAGGTGAATGGCAGCCTGGAAGGCGCTACTGGTCCACCTGCAGCTGTAACCGAGGGACCCTTCCTGTAAGCCCCAGTGGGGGCCAGACTGGCCCCATCACTACGGGCAGGTGAGCTTCCCAGCTGCTTCTTACTCCCTTATGTGGACACCTAGGAAGGATCCTGGCAGAAGGCCGGAGAGGGAAAGGGGGCAGGGACTGTGGGCTTTTGCTGTTCCTCTGCTCCTGGACCCTTCTCAGAAGTGGCCTCCGTCTCACTGGGGCTCCTCTCACCTGGCAGACCTGAGGTACAGCTAGACCAGGGAAGCTCTGTGGGCGGCTGCTGCTGTGAGCACCTGGGCCCAGAGTCTGCAGCCATCAGCCCTCCAGCGTATTAGATGGTGAGAGCAAACTGCACCTCCCCTTCCCACAGCTTCCTGCCGCAGGAGTGATCTACTCCCCCAGCCCAAACTGCTCAACGAAAACCTAAGGTCATTTGGTTGTTCCAAAACACAGTTTACCGAACTTTCACCATGCTTAGTCTGACATGCAACTCTGGAGATTGCTCGTTAACGTGAAAGTTAGATAAAAGCCTGAAAAATCATTCTTTACTTTTCCTGGGGCGGGGATCTGGGGGGAGGGAGATGACAAACTATAGTCTCTAAATGATTTTGTTTCTAAGTATGAGAAGATCTCCAGGTTATATGTACTTTGATTCCTTAACTCATGTCTTCACAAGAATCTGAAGATGTTAGAGAAGTTGGGGACCCTTGCGCTTGGTGGCGGGAAAACAAAATGGTGCAGCCACTGTGGATAACAGTACGGTGATTCCTCCAAAGATTAAACATAGAATTATGGGACAATCCAGCAATTCCACTCTAAGTATATACCCAAGAGAAGTGAAATCAGGGACTGGAACAGATGTTTGTGCACCCATGGTCAAGCAGATCCTTCCCAAGAGATCAAAGGTGGAATCTCCCTAAGTCCATCAACAGGTGATGGATAAACAAAATGTGGTCTTGGTCTAACATACAACGGAATACTTATTATTCAGCCTTAAAACGGAGGGACATTTTGACAAATACTACAACGTGGTTGACCCTGGAAGACATTACACCGCGTGAACTAAGTCAGTCACAAAAGAACAAATATTGTATGATTTCACTTCTATGACGTTGCTAGAATAGTCCAATTCATCAAGACAGAAAGCAGAATGGTGGTTGCGGGGTCTGGAGGGAGAAGAGACTGGGGAATTAGTGTTTAACGGGTACAGAGTTTCGGTTTGGAAAGATGAAGAAGTTCTGGAGACGGACGGTGATGCTTCGTCAACAACAATGTCAATGTACTGGATGCCCCGGGGAACTGGAGATTTAAAAGGAGTTAACCTGGGAAAATTTGTTATGTATTGTTTGACCACAGTAGCGGAAAACTTCCCTGTTTTAAAACACAAATCTGAAGGTGTTAGTGCGAGGCCCCTAAGAAACAAGCAAAAGTGTGTATGAATTACTGACTGACATCGAATCACAAGTTAGCAACATGCCCCAAACACAGCTTTAGGAAACAGCTCCTTCAGTACTCTAATCTCTTGTACCCTCTTCCCCAGGGTGCACAGAATTCAGGGAAATAACTCCTCTAACAGTCAAAATAAAATCAGTGAGAACTGCCAGTCTCCACCCACCTGATTCAAGCAGCATTTTTGCAAACATGGGATTCAAAGGAAACTCTGCAATTCTCATGCCGAGTGGTTCAGTGAGGCGACAGTCTTTGTCCAGACCTGCCATAGAACAACAACAATCAGGAGGCACGTACCACTGTGTCGGAAGATGTACACTGTGTTGAGAGAATAAAAGATGTTGCATGCTAAAAAAAAGGGATCTGAAAGATGAGTCATGCACTATCGAACTCAATCTGAAACCGAAGCACCGTTATATTCAAAGAAGAAAAGATCTCCACTGAGCTCCTGAATACTCAGTTTTAAAAACGGGTACGTCCAATGGCTTCCATTCAAGAACTTAATTATAAGGAAACGGCCCTGCAGTCTCCTCTTGCTCCCACACTCTCCTCACTCACAGAAACCCCACTCTGGTCCCACCACGCCCCACAGTTTGCTCTTTCCAAGGGCCCAATGACTAGATAGTGAGAAATAAAAAGGCATTTTCCTGAGGGTCTCCAGCAGCTTCCAGCAACCCCCACTCTCCTGGTTCTCTGCCACCTCTCATGCTGCTCCCTCTTTGTCACCTCTGGGTTTTCGTCCAGTCTCTCACATACTGTTGACATTCCAGGATGGCGCCCCGTGTCTTCTGTTCATCTCTTATTGGGTCAGCAATTACAAGGTCATGACCACAAATCTAAACACTTCCCAGATCTCTCTTTGGTGCCAACACCAGAGCTGTTTATCCAATTGCCTCCTGGGTAGTTTACAGAACTAGGCAGGCTCCTTCTATTCCCCACATCCTGCCTCGGCTCTCTACCACTGGCCAATATCCACAAAGTGAATTCCCACGTAGACTATTGTTTTACTACTGTTTAGACTGTTCTCAAGATGTAGTATTAAAACAAATGCTGCAGAGCTCAGAGCAAGACAGAAAAGATCATTTCTCTTCTGTTACCATATAACGACCTCTTTAAAGATGATAATTCAGCTTGAAACTAAGTTAAGTTAGGTGTTTCCCTCCACCTTTTCCAGCTAATTTAGGGCAGTGAAGAAATAGAAAATATTTTAAATGTCATTCTAATTGAAGGAAAATCAATCCAAATGAGAAACGTCTACGCAGTAGCGTTTTCCCATTCTTATTATGGATTACCCCAGGAAACCTTGTTTTCCAGTTCCTACAGTTCCTATACATGCTTGAGAACAGGGGATGGAAACGTATTCCAACATACACTCACTCTGGGCTGACTTGATGCAGACCCATCTAAAGGCTTTTAAATCGCTGAAGATCTTTTAAATCAGTAACTGGATATTCCTTTACAGGGAAGTATCACAAATATAATGAATGAAGATGGACTCTTATCTCACCTCATACAAAAAATTAACTCAAAATGGATCATAGACTTACTAAATGTAAAAGCTAAAACTATAAAAACTCTTCAAAGAAAACATAGGAGAAAAATCTTCATGTCTGCGGGTTACCTAATGGTTTCTTAGATATGACACCACAAGTGACAAAAAAATAGGTAAACTGAACTATTCAAAACTTAAAACTTTTGTACTGCAAACGATACCATCAAAAAACTGAAAAGCCAACCCACAGAATGGAAGAAATATTTACAAATCACAGATCTGAAAAGAAAGTTGTACCCACAATATATAGAGAACTCCAACTTAATAGAAAGACAATAACCCAAAGGTAAAAATGGGCAAAAGATTTAAATAGATATTTCTCCAAAGATATACAAACAGCCAGTAAGAATATGAAAAGGTGCTCAACACCGTTAAGTCATTAGGAAAACATAAACCAAAACCACGGGATACCATTTCATAGCCACTAGGATGGCTAAAATATAAAAGACAGATAATAACAAGTATTGCTAACTTCTTATTACGGAGAGGAATTGGAGCCCTCACATATGGCTGGTGCAAATGTCCACCAAAAACTTGTACACGAATGTTTATAGCAGCATTATGTATATTAGCCAAAATGAGGAAACAACCCAAATGTCCACCATCCAAAGAATGGAATAAGAATAATATGTGGTATGTCCATACAATAGAATATTATTCGGCAATAAAAATTAGAAATAAGTATTAATACGTGCTACAACACAGATGAATCTTGAAAACATCAAGCTGAATGAAAGAAACCAATCATGAAATACCACATATTACGCAATTCCATAATATGAAATGTCCAGAACAGACAAATCTATAGAGATAGAAGGTAGACAGTGGTTGTCCGGGGCGGGGAGGGGGAGGGGAGACGGAGTGAGGAGTGAGTATTAATGGATACAAGTTTCTTTCAGGGGTAATGAAAATGTCGTAAATATTCTAACCTTGTGGTGATGGTTCCACAACCTTGGGAATATACTAAAAACTACCGAATTGTACATTCTAAGTGGGTGAGTTACACCTCAATAAAGATGTTAAAAGCAAGAAAAAAAAGACTCTCAAAAGACAAAACCTCCACTAAAACTTAATAACCAAATGGGCATTATGTTCATTTGGGGCAACATGCACAGAAAAGATCCGTACTTCCTGGAGAGGTGAATTGAGGCGACAATTTTCTGTCTGAAGGTAAATACCACAGAGAGAACACATGTTCCTCCATAACTTGGTGTTTCCTTCCCAGACAATACCACAGGCCGGTGTCCTACCCAATTCTCCACAGGGAACTCCAGGAATGGAATGAAGGAGAGTGAGGGAGAGAACACTGAGCCACGGATTTCAGGCTGGGGTGGAAGGACGGAGAAGGCCTGGATGGATGACGTCCGAAATACTGGTAGGGGACCTTCTGGATGTCTTTAGGAGGATGGCTCTGGTGATGGCTACTCACAGCTTTTGATGGACTGACGTGCTTTATAAATCCACTGTCATGACTGGACTTCATATACTCTTCATCTAGTCATGGTTCCACCTTCGTATTTCCATAAAGCTTACGTGTCATTAAGAGGCTTATACAGAGGGTGCCAAAAAAATGTGTACACATTTTAAGACAGGAAAGAACTGTATTAAAATTGTAATACAATGAATGACGCTAGCGTCCATTTGCTTAACGCCATCTTTTGAACGAATGTCATACTACACGTTGCTACCCTAATTCAATTCAACTTCGAAAAGCAATACGTAGATAACGTCTCTTAAAATGTGTACATTTTTTGGCACCCCTGGTATATGGGGAGAACCAATCCCATTCCTGAAGATACTACGAGCCCCAAAGTGAATACAACCTAACAAATACGACATATTATAACAGATCAGAGAACACATCATAATAAGAGACAGGCGTACCTCCCAGAGCATAAAGTAACTCCAACGCTTGAACCATCGACTGTGCTGGAGGGGGCTGTGAAAAACATTAAAATACTCCTAAATTAATTTGTTTGCATAACAGACATAAAAGTGTGACTATTTCTTGCTTAAATCCACTCTTCTGAATCGTGTGTGCCCCATACTTCCCAACCTCCAAGCTTCTATTCACGATATTAGCGCCCCTTGAAATATCCTTCCTGGTGATGGATGGAAGGAGAACAGATTCTGGGTGGTGAACACACAACGCGATTTATAGATAATGTATTACAGAATTGTATACCTGAAATCTATGTAACTTTACTAATAATTGTCACCCCAATAAACTTTAATTAAAAAAAAAAAGAAAGAAATATTCTTCCTCTCCTTCTCAGCACCCCTAGTACTGCTTGGTCTTTAATCTCAGTTTGATTAAACACTTCCCTTTGAATCTCTCCCTTGTACTTCCCTCCATCAGAAGCGATGGGTCCTGACTTTGAACTTCCTCGCTGTTTTTCCCAAACTCTCAGCAGACAGCTCTAATTTTTACTGCATAGTCCCAGCCTTCTGGGACTAGAAGCCCTGTGATCCTGCAGTATTGGTTGATGAGTGAGCTTTGTTTTGCATCATTCAGAGACCTGCTCCAGGCCTTGCCTCTAGGGAGGCACTGCCGCACGGGTGAATCTGAATTCCCAAAAAATCACAGAGAATGCTACATAAGCTGAGGTTAAACAAAACTGATATTGTGACCTTCAGTCTGGTTCTCCAGATCCTTATGTCCTTCTTTCCTTCTACAAATCTTTACTGAGCATGGACTATGTGCCAAGCATCATAACTATTTTCTGCTAAATTATTTCATTTCTAATAAGCCAGGTAATAAAACTATAGTACTTTTTCAAACTACGCAGCTTTTTCCCTCTAAATGCATTCATGTAACAAATGCATTTTGAGTTATCACATTGTTTTAGTTCAGTTTTACAGATGAGGGAAGTAAATAACTATAGGTAAAAGACATTTGAACAAGGTCATATAGTTAGTTGGTGGCAAAGCCAGCAACTGAACTCAGGTCTCATTGTTTCCAATCTACCACACCCACTGATGGCCAAGGACAAAGCTGTACTTTTAAAAGTTGTGATGACAGCATGTACACACTTAGAGGGTAGGAACTAGCCCTGGTTCACTACACAAAGTGCAGTCAACAAGCCATTGTTGACCAAATCATGTAATTGATTCACTAGCCTTTCTTTGGGGCCACCGACATCCTACTTTACAAAGAAGCAAAATATACAGCACCTAAATGGAGGAGCTCAATCCCTCTGGGGATCTTTTACACTGAGATTACTGGAGAGACAACAGGAATCGCAAAGCACTGAACAAAACTAACAAGATCCTCTTGGACTCCTTTCAGTCCTTGGCCCTATTTGGAGTCAATCACTAAGCTCCTAGGACTTCACTCTGAATTTATCACCAATCAAAAAACAAAACAAAATGAAATAAACCCCTCCTACACCCAAATCATATCCAAAGTATTTTTACCTAAACATACGTTTACATTTATTAGCATTTCTCTGTAGCCACATCTGATTTGGGATCATATGCAAACACTGTTTTAAGTTGGAAGGACTGCGTACTCGTATGCATATTTTAGCTTGTTTTTTCCACTGCATGGCTTTCTGTATTCATTGTTTCCTGTACCCACAGAAACCTCACAGTGATTCCTTGGGATAGCTGCCTAGTATCCTAACAAGGTCAGACTCTGTAAAATAAGTAATTTTCTTACTACTGGGCAATTGAATTGTCTTCAGTTCTTTGCTACTGTAATTAACACTGCTAAATACACAAAATTATATGTACCTTGTGATTTCAATTGCAGAAAAACATCATTTCAGGGGGAAATAACCAGAAGGGTCTACATGAAGGTGAATTTGTATGTATTTCCCTCATTTTTTTTTCCCCTCATTTTTCAGTTGTCCAAAGTTTATGCCTTTCATTATTTATATTTTTAATTTAATATAAAATGATGCTATAAACATCATACATGTACTTTCTTCTTCTTCCTTCTTCTTCTTCTTCTTCTTTAGAATTGTTTTTTCAGGAGAAATTTCCCTGAGAAGAAACACCAGGCATTTCTACGACTGATAAAATAATGTGAGGAAGTCCTCCAGGGGACTGCAACAGAGTATGAAACCACTTTCCCAAGTTAGGTCAGCTTTGGATGTTAACATTTCTGTTTATGTTTGATCATTTAATTAGCGTAAAGTGGTCCTTGACAGCTATTTCAATTTGTACTTCTCTCTCTTCTAGAGAAGTTGAACATGTTCTGACGTCAGTTTACTATTTCCTTTAGCTTTTCCTTTGGTGGATATTTGATTTATTCTAAACAATGTTTGAAAACTCTGTAGTTTGTGAGATGTTTGATTCATCATTTTTGCTATTATGTTTTCCTTTAATCTTAGATGTGAGGCTTTTCATAAGCTTTGAATTTGCATTTACTGTTTGTCTATTCTTTATAACTTCTTGTACTATACACCAGTAAACAAAGGATATAGTTTCTCCAGACTTATGGCAAACACAATTGTTTTCTTTGGGAGGGAGACTGATATTTTTCTATTCCTTAATTTGCCTAATTTATCATGGGATGTGTGACATTAGGGACTTTATTACCCAAGGATCCACACCACTTATCAATGCCGTTTGGACAGAACAAAGAGTTACAATGCACATGTTCAAATCACAAAAATTCAGGGAAATAGGAATATTTATTAACTAACTGATCTAGTTATGCGAAGTGTTTCATAAAGCACAAGAATAACAGAAGAAGTCACAGAGGCAAAGATAAAAAGATTTTACTATTATGGAAATGTTTAGAACATCTGTACATTACAAACAAAAAAAACAAAAAGACAAAATACAAATAACTAGAAAAACTATTTGCAAGAAATACTATAGACAAAGGTTAATGTCTTTAATCGTTAAAAGATTCTTGAAAGTCACTAATAAACACTAATTCTAACAGATAAATGGCTTAATGGAGAAGTATAAAGTAGACAATAGTTTTTTTTTAAATTACCTTATGAGAAATCAAAATAATAAGGTACAGATAATATTCTTCCTCCCTTCTTTTCTCCCTCCCCGCCATCAATCAAATTCACAAAACTCTAACAGAAAACAATGTGGCGTGGTAGGGGCACAATGAGTCATTCATGCACTGCTGGAGTTTACACGTGTAAAGCAATTTGGCCTCGTGTCAAGGACCCACAAAACGCCTATGGCCCTCTGACCCAATAATTTCACACCTGGAGAGCTGCCTTAGGAAATAATCAGAAACGCAATCAGCCACAAAGACCTTTCCTGCACCTCCGCCAATGCCCTCTTGGTTCCCGCAGTTGTGACCCTCTTTCATGCAGGCCTACACAGACGCACTGTCCTAGATCTCTCCACCTCCACTGACCTGGTAAAATCCCACTTGGGTTTCAGGTCTCACCGCACACATGACTAACGGGGGTTGGGGCCCTTCCTTTGTCTCTCCTGGCATTGGCACATGCACTGTAATTACCGATTACTTGTCTCTCTTCCCCAGCAGACAAGAACAGGAACTGTGTCTGCCTGGTCTCACTGTATTCCCCCATGCCCTGCACAGGGCCTGGTGCAAAGAAGACACACAACATAACAAGCAAAGTGGAAAAAGAAAGGCGATGTGGTCTCGAACAAGGACATTTCCCTGTGAGCCCTCCAGCCTCCCTACGCCGCAGGCAGAAGGCAGGACTTACCGACATGAAGTGGAACCTGAGGACGTTGTCAATTCCTAGCGCTTTCAGCTGCAGGATGACAGGTGCCAAATTGCTCCGCTGCATCTCAGGAACGGTAGACTGAGGCAGCTTGTCAAAGGTTTCCTCTGAGGACAGGAAATCAGAACCGTGTGGGATCGTATGTCATGATCCAGTGCAATCATTATGCCAAAAAGACACATTTCCTTCTCTAACCGGAGGCTCTAGGAGTCCAAGATCAGGGGCATGTGATATCATGATATAAAGTTGTTTCGTATTTAGCAACGACCATTCCATTTAAAAAATATTTTAGCAATTTATGTCTTTATAAACAATACATCTTTATAAAAATCAGTCCTTTTACTTCAGGATGCTTTTTTTTTTAACGTGCTTTTTGTCAGCAAAATATTAAATCAATGCAACAAGTATTTGCTGAATCACTTGGTGCCCAGCGACTATTATCTCCGCTCTGGATGGAGTAAGTCAAAAAGGCAAGGACCGTGCATATAAGCAAAGACCAATTTCAAAATAAATCACCAAATAGTAACCAGAATATAACAAAGGACCAAATCTTATAAAGAGCAAAAATTGTCCAAGTCTAACTTTTAAAATCAATGTGCCAGACACACACATCAAACCCAGAATCTGATGTTGCCCCACTCAGATTAGTGAATGCTTACAGGCCCCATCAGGAACAAAGAGCGGCTTCCAACAAGCAAAAGCACCACCAGGTACAGAGGTGCCAAGATGGGAGGGACAGAGACTTTGAGAGGCCTTTTTATAAAAGCTAGACAAAAGGGTGGGTAAAAAGAGGGAGGAAGAGATTCAATCCTGTTTGACATATTCAGAAAGTTTGTGGATTATACAGAGAATGCCCCACCCACAAAATCCTCCCACGTCAGTCGACACCTTACACACACGCCTTAACACGAGGGTGGCCCAAGTGCCATTTACATTGTAACGCTTTAGTTAACCAGAGAAAAAAACGAACCGAAACAAAAGGTGTCACGAAGAAATCGCGCCATCCCTGAAGAACTTCAAAAAGGTCTCTGAGAAAATAGACAACCAATATTCTGTGGGCTGACTGATACAAAATGCCCAATGCACGGGTCAAACTGGAAGGTTCTGGATTAATAGGCAATACCAGGAAGTTCCCAGCGGGAGATTCGCATTTTCCAAGCACCCTGCTGACCAAGGAAGAAGCCAAGTTATCAGGTAAGAGAACAACCCTGCTGAGAAGCCGCTGACAGGAAGTAGATACTTCCTGAGTTCAATGACACTCAATTAAACTCTACTGAGTATATGAGGTGCTGGGCCAGGTGCTCCCGGGAGCCTTGGGCCCAGGGCTCTGAGAAGCTTCGGTGATATGAAGTGGCCTCGGACCAAGCCCAGAAACAGTGATCTCTGAGACCCGGTCCCAGTAAGTGGCTCTCCCAAAGGGAAAGGGAGGCTCAGGGAAGGAGGAAGCACAGCTGTTGGAAGAAGGCATCTGAGGTATCTTCATGAAGAAGTTGCCATTTGAGAGAGGAATTGAAGGATAAGGAGAATGTGTTGGGCAGAGGAAACAGCTCAAGGAAAAATATCAAAGGAACGAGAGATGGATGTGGGAGAACAGAAAGTATATCCAGGAAGTGTAGTTCAGCTGGGATGCAGCATACAGAAGGGGTAGGTGGATAACGGGAGAAGATAAGCTGAGAAAAAGTCAAGGAAGATTCTGAGAAACTCTTAAGGGTCTGAACAGGTGGCAACCTGCTCAGAGCTACACTCTCAGAAAGTTCATTCAGAAATAAGCTAGCCAAGAAAGCATAGAGGTTAAATCTAATGCATCCCATTAGTGTCAGATGGGCCTTCCCCAACCCACCTCTACTAACACTGCTCAAGCTAAGGAAGCTAATGACCTTTTAACCAAATATACCTATCTTCAGTCTGCATTCTACTACTTGACTTCTTTGGAGCATGAGATGGTGCTGGCCATTTCCTCATTAAAAATAATTTAAGATCCTCAAAAAAGTTCAAATAGAATTATCATCTGATCCCACAATTCCACTCCCTGGGGTAGACCTAAAAGAATTAAAAACAGGTATTCAAAAAAGCACATCTACACACGTGTCTTAGGAGCAACTATTCATAATAGCCAAAAGGTGGAAACAACCATCAACTGGTGAATGGACAGACAACATGTGGTCTATCCATAAGATGGAATATTATTCAGCCATAAAAAAGAGTGCGGTACTGATACAATGTAGATGAGCCTGGAAGACATTTAGCATTCATTATGCTAAATGAAGCAAGCAAGACACAAAGGGTCATATATTGTACGATCCCATATATACGAAATATCCCAAACACATAAATCCATAGAGACAAAACAAAGATTCGTAGTCTCCAGAGGCTAGGGGCAGGGAGGAATGGAGAGAAACTACTTAATGAATAAAAGGTTTTCCTTTGGAGGGTTGGAAATGTTCTGCAACTAGATAGAGGTGGTGGTTACACAGCATGGTAAATACACTAAACGGTACCAAACTGTTCAATTTAAAATGGTTAATTTTATGTTATGCGAATTTTACTTCAATAATTTTTTTTTAAATATCTTGAAGCTTTCTCCTCCTCTGAATTTCAGAACGCCTTTTAGCCCTGGTTCGCCCTCTTTCCACTCCATTCATTCTTTCTTAGCACCTTCAGCAGTGGAAGACCCTGACGCCTCCGGCCCTGGTTCTGCCTTTTCCCTCCCTCCCAGGGACACTCCTTACCCAACTCCAAGTCCTTGTACGTTTCAGTCCCTTTGCCTGAGGTGCTGACATCTCACCTCCAATGCTATCCCTTCACCTGGATAACTACAGGCTGCCAGTAAGATCAGGCCCAAATACGCGATTGTGAAGCCTTCCCCCACAGGACAACTCCCCGCTCTCTGCTCCCATGGCTCATTCCGTTATGGAGACCCTATCGCACCACAATATGCCGATCTGTTTGTGGGTCTGCCTCTGCCACCAGGCTGTCAGTGACCACATGTGGCCACGAACCATGTCTCACCTAGCCCGACATCTCTAAACCCTAGCACCAGGCCTAGCACACAGCACGTGCTCTGTAAACATTTACTGAAAGAAAGAATAATGTCAAGAACTGAACAAGGGTGATAGTAACAAGCAAGGAAAGAAAAGAGAAATGATAAAACCCCCGGCTGTGATAAGTGACTACACATGGATACTGGACAGGGAAGGAAAGTTAAAATGATGTGAAAATTAAGTCTGGACAATTGAGAGAAATCTTGGTACCATCCCCCACAAAAGGGAAGTGTAGAGAGAAAGAACAGGTCTGGGCCATCACCGTCTGTCAGTGAGGTGTCTTCCAGCTGGACAGAAAGCTTTATTTCAGTATTTCATAAATACTAAATATTTATACAGTATTTATTTCGCTCCTTTGGAGCCTAGCATGGTGCCTGGCGCAGAGCAGGAGCTGACCAGCTATTTGCTTTCTATCAGGAAGTCTCAGGATAGATCTTGCCATTCCAGCTCTGCGAAGGTGCTCTGAATCAGAGGTAAAGATGGACAGAGCATTCAGGGATCCCAGAACAAGAACATAGCACATTAAGCTAAAGGACAGGTAAGAAGGACAGGATGTGAGACACACGTCCCAAGCTCCAGGGTCATGTGGCTGCAGACAGGCGAAGCCCAGACAATAGGTGAGAGCAAGAATGGCACATAACTCGTAATTCATGGGCCAGTGTGGGCCACTGGCAAGCAGTAGCCAAGAAGTGCTGTTTAGAGTGAGAAGGTGGTGGGGACCAGGTGATAGAGGGCCTTTTGAGGGAGGTCTGGACTTTATGTAAAGTCCTGCTCACTGAGGGTAAATATTTGTAATACTCTCCAATGCCCGGGCAGACTGAGAAAGTCAAACACCCTTAAGGAAAGCCACACTAACCTGTATAAAGGCGGTAACACTTTCCCGAGCGGCTGCGGCCACCACGTCCTGCTCGTTGGTTGGCTGATGCCTGGGACACTGGGACCACCACCAAGCACTCAATGGCTGTCCTGGGATTGTAAGCTCGGAGTTTCACGAAGCCACAGTCAATCACATATACAATCCCGCTGACTGTAATGGAGGTTTCTGCCACATTGGTGGCCACAATCACCTAAGTTCCCCACAGAAAGAAGAGTCAAAATAAACGTTATTTGGTTTACATGTTTAATGAACTATTCAAAATCCTAAACGATTTAAAGATATTTTTCTGACATTGGTGAAGCTACATGAGGCAGTTTGGTGCACTGGAAAGAGCATGAGTTTTAGGGTCAGGGGGTCCTGGGTTTGAATTCTCCCTAAGCACGTGACTTTGGGCAAGTTAGTGAAACTCCTGAGCATGGTTCTTCATCTACGTAATAATATTTACCCCCCTTTCCAGAGTTGTGGTAGAGATTTAATGTGAAATACACATAAAGTGATTAGAGTCTACTACTTGGCCAATAGTAAATATTCCACAAATGTTAGTTTTTCCCTTTTACACAAGTAACATAAATCACTGCCTTGTACATGGATATTCCTTTATTCACTCATATTCTGGCTATTTTCTGAGGGTCTGTGCTTTGCCAAGGCCTGTCCAAGGTGCTGGGGATATATGATGAATGAGATAGATAAAAGCCCGGGTCTCCCAACGTCTGCATTCTTGGGTGTTTGGGTGGAGAAGCAGTGAACATAAACAAATAGATAACTTCAGAGAGTGACAAATGCTAAGAAAGCAAAACAAAGTAATAATGCAATGCTATGTAGTATTTAAGGTGTTTATTATATATTATAATAATAGGGTGTGCCACTTTGGATCGGATGGCCAGGGAAAGCCTTTCTAAAAGATCATTTTGAGCTGAGATCTGAGTTAGAAGAAGCAGCCAACCCTACAGAGACTCAGACAGAAGAAAACGGTTGGAAGACAGGAGAAGCAGCCAGTGCAGCCAGAGTCCAGATAAGTACAAGATGAGATCGGAGGGAAGCAGGTACCAGACCACGCATAGTCTCTGGGCCCTCGTGAGATGTTTGCATTTCATTCCAAGCGCACTGGGCGCTGCCCCTGGAGGATTTCAAGTGGCAGGGGATACATTCAGAGAGCACTTAAAACTCTTTTTAAGGCACATGTACATCTATCATTTTATAAAAATCTTCTTACCATTTTTACGTAACAGACAATTAAGATTTTACGCTATAAAATCATCTATCTGAAAGTTATTATTGCTGTTTTACAACTGAGAAGCGGGCCTTGCGGTTGAGGATCCCATCCCAGGACACAGAGTAACAGGCACGGGGCCCTGGCCTCCCGTAATTCACACTTGACTGGGAAACACGAGTTGCTCCATACCCACGGTCAGGAAGCTGCGCCTGGTCTTCCCAGGGGTCTGAACTGCGAGTGGATCCTCAGACCATCCCTCACCTACTGCACTCTCTGCCACCTGCTCATCAGGCCAGTCTCTGACGTCCTCGTCTAATGGCAGGGACAGCCGCGCCAGGCCCAGGGGGTGGATGAGCGTTAGGCAGACTGGCTGCCTGCTAGCTCCTTCCAATGCTTCCCACCACACCCTTCCCCACCCCTATTTCAAGGCTAAATAGTTTTCAGCCACACCTTGAATTAACTGACTTAAGCATGACTCTACAGAGAAGCCGATGCTTTAAGCCAATGGTTTAGGAACGATTTGCAGGACTATTGTTCCTGACTGACCCCAATGCACCAGGAGAGTCCTTCAAGCCAAGGTGGCATTGGACCATGGGGAAATGCTAGGCAGGCAGGAAAGAGGCAAAGATGCCACCTGCTCTGCTCATCACCATCAGAGGGACCCTTCTGTGGGGCAGGTTTAGAAATCTTCGCAACACATCATTTACTGTGTGCACAGAAACATGGATCTAACATTCTTTTTTTTCACCCATAAATTTTATTGGGGAATATTGGGGAACAGTGTGTCTCTCCAGGGCCCATCAGCTCCAAGTCGTTGTCCGTCAATCTAGTTGTGAAGGGCACAGCTCAGCTCCAAGTCCAGTCACCGTTTTCAATCTTTATTTAGTTGCAGGGGGCGCAGCCCACCATCCCTGTGGGAATCGAACCGGCAACCTTGTTGTTGAGAGCTCGCACTCTAACCAACTGAGCCATCTGGCAGCCCCGGATCTTAACATTCTTAAAGAAACCTCCTATTTAGGAAGTTTCACTTTAATTAAAAAACAAAACAAAACAAAACTTCCAGTGCCTAACGAAGAGCACCAACATAAATACAGATGGCTGCCAACAGCCCTGGTCACTGGGTTACTCTCACCTTCCTGACACTGCGTGACACCCTTTCAAACACTTTCATTTGCTCAAAGGAAGGCAGTCCTGCATACATGGGGAGAATCCGGAGGTGCCGCTTCATCCCAGCCCGACCTAGGGCTCGAGCCTGCTCGATCAGCATAGACACGACAGTTTCCACCTCTTCCTAAAAACATCAAACCAGGAATCAAAGAAACCAAGATGAATTTGAAGTGTGTCATTTCACCATATGAAAGAAAATGAAAGTTGGGATCAGAATTTGAACTGTGGTCAGATTCATGACTTTCAGCACAATCACATTTCACTCTGGGGTAGTATTTAATCAAAGTGGTGCTATCGGGTGAAAACGTGCAGCTGTCAGATTAATTACTGAAATCTATACTATCAGCAGTGAGTACAAGAGTTCATGATCAACAAAAACAATGACTATTTTACTCAGCTTTTGGAGAGCATGGCAAGCAAAGTGTGGAATACATATGAACAAGCTGTGGCATATAAAAAAATCACAGTGAGCTTTTCCAAGGAAAGATTACTGAACGGTCGAGATTGTTCAACAATGGAAAAGGTAATAGCTAGAGGGTTCTTCTGAACAGTGTGACAACCTCGAGTGAGCACTTGGGCTTGTTCAGCTGTCTTTCCCTTGATGTGCCCACTTACTACCCCAGGATGAGCTGCAAAGGTACCACTGGGAAAGACGCATGCAGCAGCAATATGCATGCACGAAATGTACCCAACGCAATGTGGAATTGCGGTAAACTTAATAGCCCACTGACTGAAGTGTGTAACATACTTTGGAATCTGCTAATAAGTTTAAAATACATGTAACCCTCTGCTGAGAGAACAGGCAGGAGCTAATGACCCTTTGACAATGTAGTCAGGAGATGAATGACATCAAACCAAATAATTTTTCATGCAATTAAGTAACCACAAAATACAAAAAACACGAAATAAATGACTAAGCAAAGTAATAGTCCTCTGCATTAATTTTGGTGCTGCCTTTACGTGCCTGTTCATCATAGAGAAAAGGTCCAATGGAATTACCTGGCCAGTAAGAAATGCTAATATGTCTCCGTCTCCCTCTGTCTGGTGAATTTTCATCACAGTTTCCACAGTTGATTTGATATAATCTGGAACAGGGCTGAAAAGATGTATGAGATCAAGTCATCACTAGAATATGCACGTTCACTACAGATCAATTACCCTGATAATATGGCAGCAACATCTCATGAAAGTTAGTTTGGGCCTGCCCAACACATCATCACTATATGACTACATAAAATAAATATTCACTTTTTCTTTTTTTAAATGCAGCACTTGAAAATAATTCATAGCTACATGCCAACTCTGACTTGCTGCTTTATTTGCACAGAAACAAGAACAGCAAGCCCATGCGAATAGATGTGCTATCTTTAGCACGCAAAGATGCCTGGCCAGTGAAAATAGGGGGCTCTTTCCAGGGCTGAATCCCACGCTCTTTCCATTTCCCTCCTGACCACTGGCAGCGTGTCGGAGGTGGCTAGACGGAGCCGGTGAGAGTACCGTCCAACTAGAACGACTCAGCAGTCAGGCACTCTCTGGATTTATCAGCCACTGTACCAGGCTCCTGGCGTTTGTCCAGTGACTAGGTGTAGGAATTAGGATGACCTCATCCTGTCCAAGGGGGCTCCTTCCAAAAATGTCAACCAGGCTTTCTTGCTAAGATGTGGAGAGCTGAGAACCAAACGATTCAACAATACTGCCCCCTCTAACGGCAATCGCGTAAACCCCAGTTCTGAAAACTATCAAGCCATCTTCCTAGCAACCTTGGTACCACTTGGCTCTTTCCCAGAGGTACCGACCACAGATTCAGAGAAACTGCACACAGGCACAAGAGTTTAGACTAAATTCAGCAGTGATCCTGAGCAGGGTTCCAGAACATCCTATCAAGAACAGGAGACACAAAATACGCCCTCCTCACCAGCCTGGCCCATCACCCTTGGGACAGATGCAGTTGCTTCTCATTCCACAATAAAATCCTAGCTTTCTAATCACCATCATTAAAAATGCAAGTGTCATCCAACCTTTGTAGGTAAAAGATATCCACTGGAAATGTTCGCCCTTCCACTGTGAGGATCACACACGTATCCATGGTTGGGTCACTGGTTTCATTTTGATTGAAGAAATCCCGAAATTTCTTTAAAAAATAATTAATTAATTATTCATTCCTCTCAAAAAAAAAAGGTTCATAGTAACTCATGGACAGAAAGAAAATATAAAACTGGAAGAGCAGGGAGTGGGTAGTAGATATTGGATATGTATAATATAGACTATAGGTTGCAAAAGTTATTTAAAATCCCATTTTATTATTGCAATGTTGGGGAATCAATTTCAATGACAGACTCTTTACTACAGTTTGATAGAAATAATAAAAGTTAGATCTCAAAACTGTATTCACTGGTGCATCTGAGTTAACATGTAGCTGGAGTATAACTTATCTTACCCTGTCCTATATGTTTTATTGAACCAAAAGTTAGGTCAAAAGATTCAAGTTAAATACCGGCTAAAACAGGTTGATATGTAGCTCTAATCTGGAAAGCACAGAGCTGATCACGCAAGGTTATCAATTTATAAAGGAAATCTGTGCTTCTTTGAACAGGTAGTCCTGGTACCATAGTTATAAGTATACCGGGGGTGCCAAAAAGATGTATACAAGTGGACACTTTGAACAACGTTGCTCAAGCAGTAGTTCACCGTCATCAGAAGTGTCTGGACGCTTTTGGTAACCACTTTGAGCACCTCTTGTAATTGCAGAAGTCAAACGTGACTTGTATTTGTGTTTTGTTACCAGTACATATTGAGTGTTACAATTTTAGTATAGTTTTCCTTTCTTAAAATGTGTATACATTTTTTTGGCACCTCTGGATTTATTTACTATAACCTTCCCCGTAGATTTTGGGTCACATCATGCATGGCAAGGACAGTGTCTTCTCCATGTTCATACGCCCTACAGGAGTTAGCATAAAGCTCTGGATGAGGCAGGTCTCCATTACACACTTCTCTGACACTCCCACAGAACCCTGTTGAGAGAACTGGCTCTTGGCAGTTCCTCCCAAATATGTGGCCACGTCTTCTTCAATGGCACTTGGCCATCAGACTGGCAGACTGGGCCTGGCACGAGAGCTCTGGCCAACAATGGGGCAGGGAGATACCACTCCAGGGCCCCAGTAAGGAAATGTGACCCAAGACACCCAGAGAAGCTGAACCTGAGAAGAGCTGAGTGTCCAAACTGGTGGGAAAGTGAGGGTTAGATGGGAAGCTAGATGTCAGAGGCTGAGGGGGCACAGACATCCCATTAGTAGGAGTGTGTCACTATTTGACTCTGAGTGACCTTCCTGCTCCCCAGCGATATTCCAGTTCCCCAGAGGCCTGGCTGGGCGTTAATTTCTATTCTCCTAAGAGGCCTAACTATGTGATAACGAGTCCTAACTTCTTTATATCCCCCAGGTATCTGGTCTAAACATGCCCATACCTGCTCCTGGAATCGGGGCGCCCACCCGGTACACGGTGGAACTGCATCAAATACAAACTGAGTGGGCCTTGAGGAGCACCTCTAAAAGAGTCATTGGGTTTAACGACAACATACTGGGATACTATCGTTAACCTCAAAGCTGTATTTGAGAAGAGTGAGCACAGATGTAAAAGTGCCTCATGCCCAAAAAAGAATGACACTGTTCTATGAAGAACCACAGGGCACCAATCTCCGCATTCCTTTTGGGTAAATTCCCTTTGAGGGACTTCGGCCTTCCTGTGTCCTGTGATGTGCAGATCACAGACACACTAGAAGTGATACATGAACAAGTGAGAAAGAGACACCCCTCTAAGTCCAAAAAGAGTGAATAATCTGGGGGGCACAGGTGTTCAAAGAACCAATCATGGCATAAATCGACGCAGAATGACTCAAAGACCAGAAAAGAGGTACACGTTATAATCAGAGAGCATGAAAGGTCGCTAATGATTGGCTATTGGGGAAGGCAGCGTGGAGGTAGCAGGTTCCCTTGGCTAAGCCTTAACGGATGACTGCAAAGGAAAAGAGACACCCTTTCCCAGGATGAGAGCAGAGTGCAGACCAAGATGGAAAGGGGCCCTGACAAAGGAGAGAGTCCAAGGTCTAGGGCAGACCAGCCTCATGTCTGAATTAGCCCTCTGGTCTACAAAACGAACAAATTGCTATCTACTCTGCAAGGCCGTTCAAATTGTGCGGTTCAAATAGTGTGACAGCAGCTGGCACAGGGCTGACCTAGAAGGAGTGAGCAGGAAGTGACTGTGTTATCACTCTAAAGGGACCCCGATGCCATCCTGCACCAGCACTTTACTAGATGGGCAAGATGAAGGCACTGAGGATGGGCATGGTATTGTCAGACCTATGCTCTGGATGCCTGACTCGGGCAGCCATTTTGGAGGCAAGCAGACTAATTAAGGAACGTATTAGAACAGCTCCGAGGAGAGACGATGAAAAGCATGAACTTGGGCAGGGGCAGTGTGAAAGCAAAGCCTTCCAGAGGTTATGACTGATGGCACCTGGCAATCAGGGAGTGCGAGCACATGCTCATGCAGGCTGGGGAGGACGGAACAGCTTCTTACTCAGTCAGGCATTAAAAACGTCCCCAAGCAATGGAAGTCCTGAGTCTGAATGACTGGCGACAAAAAAGGGACTGCCATGCAGAAGCCGAGAGTCGCAGGTTTGTAGGAGTCACAGGTCCATGCGTTTCAGTGGTCTGTGACTAGACAGCAGACCAGTCAAGATGGCCTCAAGCACCAAGCTTCTAGTGAACCAGGGGCCACGGAGGTGGGCAGCCTGGAGGAGGAACAGCAGCCAGCAAAAGAGCCTGACGGGAAGTCGTCGAGGAGGCAGGGAGACGGGACATGGCAGGGCTCTAGAAGCTGCGGGTAAGGGAGGGACACTTTAGGAAGGGCTTGACAGACAAGCTTTCTGGACCAAAAAGGCAAGCAGAACAGGGAGGAAGTTGACGCCTTAACAAGGCTGTCGGAGTGGATAGCGACCCCTTAACTGCTCAGGAATATGTGTGCTGAAGGGTAAAGATGGGGAGTTACTCTTCCAAGAAATAAAATTCAGCATTAATTGAGAAGGCACAAGATCTTAATCCTTAAGATGTTTCTCTTTTATCTTGATTTGGAAATACAAAATACACAGAAAATTACAGGCTAAAAAGAAGATATCCTATCAACAGTGCATGCATTCTGAGGCAGAATGAGGGAATAGGAAGAGTGAAATGGGTTCAACGCACTGGGAAGGGAGAGTCTGAGTCAGGTTTGGAAGAGGTGGGATCACACTGGCACAGACACACAGTAAGAAACGTAAAAAGACATAAAAGAGGAGTATTTTACTGGCACAGACACACAATAAGCAAACACTTGGATATGCACATAATGTGAGGAGTATTACCCATTTCATGGAATGTAAATTGTGTGCACATCTGCTGGGCTATTTGCCCAGCTCACCACCCTTCCATGGTAGCTGCTCCCACCTGACCTACAGGAGTGGGCTTCCAGCAACCACGTCTACACAACATGCCCACCCTGGGCCAACAGGCCTTGGCCCATGCAGATTGGTCCCAAGTGGGTACCTGACCCCAGCTGACCCCAAGGTCCTTCTCCAAGAATCTGGAAAGAGAAATTAGCCTCTCCCCAAGTAACTGGACCTGTGACAAAAAACGGTGGGAGTTGTCAGTAATCCTATTTTCTGCCATGTGGATACAATGGTCAACAAATACTTCGTAATTATACCCAGTCATGTTCTTGCTTAATTAGGCTTCCATTAACAAACCAGCTAAATCAATCCAGGCAACTATGTGACCAGCCCTTCATACTCCACTTGCCTCTGCCTCTCAGCCACAGTCACGGGTGTCTTCACCTGCTTTCTGGGCCACCTGGGGCCCTGAGCAAAACCAGAGCAGGTGGTATCGTCTACCTCTCTAGGTAGTGGGGCTTGGAATTAGTCTGTCACCCACAGATCCAGGAGCTGGGGGACCAGGAATGAGTTCTGGCACCTGTGGACCTCTCAGTCAGATGCTACCTAAGCCACGCCCTTCCCCGCTCCTGCTCCCACACCCTCTCCTACTCTTCCTCCCTTGCCCTCAGCCCACTCCATTCCTCTTCCTCACTCTCTTACTCTCACACGGGAACTCATGAACCAGGTCCTCCCCTCACACACACGCAGACCACACCTTCCCCCTCACAGAGGAGACTCTGGGTGAGGAAGGATGAAGGAATGAATGGCACTAGCCCCCCAAAGGCACGGCTGACGACTGCTGAGGTCCTGGCATGCCTTGCTGCCTCATACTGTATGCGTGGCATAACAAATTTCCTACATTCTACTTTCCCACTTAAAAAAATTACTTCCAAAAAACCCATCTATATCAACTACAGTAGGCAGAACTGACAGAAGCCATTTTTTAAAATCTCTGTGCCGCACCAAAAGACAATGAAAGGCAATAATAAGCAATAAATATTATTTAACAATAATTCTAAGACTTGGACATTATAGTTTTCAAATACAATAAAAACTGTTGGGAATGATTTTTTTAAATAAAGAGAAGGGGGTAACAAAGCTAAGAGGTACAATGGACGTGCTCTGTGCGAGTCACCCATGGAGCAGGTAAGGAGAGAGGCTAGGTATGGTCTTCAACATAGCATTCCATTTCCGGTCAAGATGAGGAAGTAGCTTATTTGTCGTTTTGTATATAACTTACTTCAGTTCACTATTTTATGGATTAAACACTTATTGGGAGCTTACCTATGACACAGTTGGCATATGTCAGATGCTTAATAAATCCATGAATGTTAAAAAAAAAAATAGCATTCCAGCATGTATCATGGGTGAAGGGCATGAGAATTAATTAAGCAGGCAACCAAGGATCTTTGACCAAAAAGTTATCATGGGTAGACCTAAGAGCACAGACTCCTACAGCCTATGAGAAGATGTAAGAAAGCAGTCTGGGCACACATGAAGATTCCTCTCTTAGCCATGAGAGTTTTTTCTCTCTCCAAGTTTTTCTGGATCCTGAAGCCACAGGGAGCCCAGGGGCCAGGAGCCAGGCCCCTTTCATATCGCAGCTGGATTATAAAACCGGCCTCCTGATTGGTACTTCCACATCTCTCTTGTCTTGTCTACACAGCACCCAAAGTGATCTTTCCAGAACCCAAATATGACCAAGTCATTGCCATAACCACACACCCTCCCAGGGCACCCAATGAGGTGCCAGAGAGTTTCTTCTCCTTTGGTTGGCCTACAAGGCCTTCTTCCATCATCTGACCCCTACCAAACTTTCAATTTTAATCCCCCATTTTTTCCTATTCAATCAAAATTCATTCAACCCAAAGCGCCTACTCTGTGCCAGACACTGTTTGTGGTGAAAGGGATAAAATAATGAGCAAGACAAAATCCCACTCTTCATGGAGCTTATTTTTAGTGATGGGTGACACACAATAAGCAAACACTTGGATATGCACATAATGTGAGGTAGCGAAAAGTACTAAACAGAACAAAATCAGCAGAGTAAGAGGACGGACAGCAGCAGGGGCACTATTTTAGACAGAGTGGTCAAGGCCTCAGGAAAGACAGTATTTGATCAAGACTGGAACAAAATGAGGGTAGAGCCATGAGAACGTCTAAGGAAAGTACATCTAGAAAGAGGGCCCCCCAAGAGCAGAAGCATGCTTGGGTTTTTCTGAGGAATAGCAAGGGGCCCAGTGAGGCTGGAGTGTAGGGAGCACTGCAGAAAGAGAAAACCAGAAGCAGATGGCCCCCTGTAGGGCCTTACAGGTAAGGCAGGCTTCCACCTTACAGTGATTCCCAGCTCCTTGCAAATATGGTTGCACACCTCTGTGTTCTCTGCATGCCCCATCCCTGCCCATCTGGGCAAACTTCTGTGCATCTTTCAAATCCAACTGGGATGTCTGTCTTCTGTGAGAGTTTCTGGACACCAGCCAGCTAGAGTTAAGAACTCGCTCCTTGGCTACCTCAGCACCTTGAACAACATACTGAACTATAAACACACACACACACACACACACACACACGTATATGTATATGTATATATCCATATATACACACACATACATATACATATGTGTGTATATATGTATATATACATACATATACACATATGTATGCATATATATATAATATATATATAATATATAATATAGAGGGTGCCAAAAAAATTGTATCCTTCCTTTAAAGAAAGGAAAAAACTGTATTAAAATTGTAATACTCAACATATAGTCACGTTTGACTTCTGCAATTACAAGAGGTGCTCAAAGTGGTTACCATCAGTGTCCAGACGCTTCTGATTATGGCGAACTACTGCTACATAGATAACGGCTCTTAAAATGTGTATACATTTTTTTGGCACCCTCTCTGTATCAAGTGGTCAAAATTATTTGTTGTGTTGAACTGCTATTTGAACTAAAATATGAGTTGTTAAGAGAGAAAAATAAATATAAATTTAGCCATAAAAATTATAACATGGAAATTATTACACATACAGGGAAAACTTCAATGTAAAAAAAAAAAAACTAAATATAAACGCTATAATCTAAATAAATGCCAGAAATATAGCCTCATACTTAAAAAAGTAATGAAAAGAAGTTGTGAGAAGAGAAACAAGACAAGTAGGTATGTAATGATGAACTCAATTAATTACAGGTTAATTTCCGCCCACAGGCTGAAAAGGAGTATCCTTTGATCCTATGGAATCTAGGTCATCAGATGTCCCCATAAGGAAGGTGGGCCATTCTGCCAAAGATAAGCTCCTGCTACAAGTAACTTCCCACGGATATGCCCAATTATTCCAGTGCTTACAGTGGGCAGGGGGAGAGGGGAAAATGTTCTTACCTCTGCATCCAGAGTGGCTGAAGCCACAATCAATCGGAGATCCCCCCGCTTTTTCTGAATCTAAAAAAGAAGGCATCAGGAAACAATCAGCAGTGCAATATTTATGGATGAAATCTGATATATGAAATTTACTTCATAATAATTCAGTGTATTCTTTGGATGAGGGGAAGCTTACAGATGAAATAAGACTGACCACAAGTTGATAATTGTTAAAATCACAGGTTAAAAGGGGGTTCATCGTGCTATTCTTTCTAACTGTATAAATGTATAAAAATTTCCAAAATAAAATGCTAAAAAAAAATGTTATAGAAAGTATAAAGGAGCTTTAAGACTTGAATTTGAATTTACCAAATTCAAAAGTAAAACCATTTTTTCATGAAGTATTACTCTGCCATAAAAAAAAAGGAATGAAATCTTACCATTTGCAACAATATGGATGGACCTAGAGAACATTATGTTAAGTGAAATAAGTCAGACTGAGAAAGACAAATACCATATGATCTCACTTATATGTAGAATCTAAAGAACAGAATAAATGAGCAAACAAAACAGAAATAGACTCATAGATACAGAGAACAAACTGATGATTGCTAGATGGGAGGGGGCTTGGGGAATAGGTGAGAAAGGTGAAGGGATTAGGAAGAACAAATACGTGGTTACAGGGGATGTGAAATATAGTATGGGGAATAGCCAATAATGTTGTAAAAACTATGTTTGGTGTCAGATGCGTACTAGACTTATCGGGGATCACTGCATAAATTATATAAATGCCTAACCACTGCGCTGTATACCTGAAACTAATATAAAATTATATATATATGTATATATATATATGGTCACAGGATATAAAATACAGCATAGGGAATATAGTCAATGGTATTATAATAGCTATGTACGGTGTCAGATGGGTAGCAGACCTGTTGGAGTTATCACTTTATGAGGGGTATAAATATCTAATCATTATCCTGAAACTAATAACAATAATAATAAAGTTTTTTTTCCTGACACCTGGGTCTCTGGATAGTCAGAATCTACGTACACATCTATACAGTTAAAGTATACAAAAGGACTTTAAAAGCAAACAAGCAATAAACAATAACACCAAGACAGAAATGTGGGTAAAAGATATTAACAGTCATTCAAAGAAACAGATGATCAACAGGCATAGGAGAAATGATCAAACAAATTATAGCAAAAATATGTAATAGCAATGAGATTATTCTTTCATTTATTACATCAGCAAGGATCTATTTTTCAGTGTTGGCAAAGATTCCGTGAAATAAGCCCTCTAATTATATTGTCCCTAAGAAGGTAATACAAGCCCTCATAAATATCAAAAAGGCCAAGGAAGAAAACAATACTCCAAATAACAATAGCAGCTAACATATACTAATTTCTGTACTATTCCAGGGTCTCTGAGTACAGTTGTGCAGCATGTGCACTGCACAAAGATGCCAGGCAAAGGAGGCTGGGGCATGTGAAATCCAGCCCACGCTCCTCCCCTCACCTAGCTCTGGACATTTTCCCAGTGGGGGCATCTTTTTCTAATTTGCACAAAGGTACCTCATAGTCTATTTGTGACTGTGTGCCACCCTAAGAATTTTACACTGTCTTACTTAAGCCTCACAACAAAGTATGATACAGAGCAGCTCTGTGAAGAGAACTGTCTTCAGTATGGAGAGGTTCTGTCCGATGCAGTAGCCATTAGGCACACGTGGATACAGAGCCTTTGAAATACAGCCAGTAGGACCGAGGAACTGAATTTTTTGTTTTATTATAGTTTAATTAATTTAAATCTAAGGTAGTTAGTGGCTATTATATAGGAGAGCATACCAGCGTAGATACAGATACTTCTATTATCCCCATTTTAGAGATGAGTAAACTCAGCAGCCAGCATTTGAACCCAGGCAGTCTGGCCCGGAATCCATGTTCTTAATCTCTCTGCTCTACCACCTTTCTCTAGACTCCTGGATTGTGAATTGATCCAAAGAAAACAATGAGAAAACACAGGAAGGGAGGAGAGGATGGAGGTAGGGTGAAACAAGATCGGCCACGAGTTATAATTGTTGAAGCCAGATGATGAGCACATAGGTCATTAAACCTTCTCTCAACTCGGGGGTATATTTGAAATCTTCTGTAATAAAAAGTTAAAAGAGAGAGAGAGAGAGAGAGAGAGAGAGAGAGAGAGAGAGAGAGAGAGAGAGAAAAGAAACAGAAATGCAACAGATTTACTTACCATGGTGCTCACTGAGACATTATTTAAAATACTTCAAATCTGAAAGCCATACAAATGCCTAACAATAAGGGAAGGGTCAAATACTTTATGGTAGAAATACGTGATTACATAGCCATTAAAAATAATGTCTTCAAAGAATATTTAAGGACACAGAAAAATGATCTTGATGTAATATTAAGAGAAATGTGCAATATACAAATGAACACACACAATCCAATCCCTATGATGCCAACAAAGACACATCTGACACATGCAAACAGAAACAGAGAAAAATGAAGAGAAGAAAACACATCAACATTTTACCAGTGATTTTCTCTGGGTAGGATTAGGGATGGTTTAAATTATTTTTCCTTCATATTTGGTTGGATTTTCCAAATCGCTACAATTATTTTCATAATCAGGCAACCACACAAAACAAAAACCAAAGCCTGGCAGCAGAGTCATACCTTTTTCAGCAAGCCAATGGCAATGTCTGTGTACAGGGTCCTCTCGTGGGCTTCGTCCAGCATGATGGCACTGAGAACCAGATGGAGGAGCTCCGTGAACATCCAAACAACCACCCTCATAACCCCACCTGCATCACCAAAGGGATTTCGGGGTTTTCAGCCCCCAAGCATTCACTTTGTATCGAAATAAAGTCAAGGAACTCCTCTTAGACAAGGAGGTAACTCTTCAACTAATAAAAATGGTGACATCAACATATCTTGGTGAAGAAAATGGTACGTTTATTGCTATCTTGAAAGATTTTTACCACCCACATTGGATTCCACTAAGATCTAATACCTGAGTATTACAACGTAAGAAGAGCATAGAGCACATAATTGGAACAACAGCCAACCACTTAAAGATTGGGAAGCTGCAGAAAACACCACAAAGAGGCACATGGTCACACTGGGGCGCATGGGTACCAGGGAGTCAAACGTGACATCCTTTCCCAGAGACCACGGAGCCTGGGTGGGACAATTTTAACGCTGCAAGTGATGGACGAAGACACACCAGGAAAGAGAAAGTGTAATTATTTGGACTCTGCATATTACATTCAACAAAACGCTGCCCCCTTCTGTGATGGGACTCTGCGGTCACCATCCAACCTGGGGTATAACAGAGGCAAGATAAATAGGGTAAGGCAACAGACTGTTCAAATAACAGCCGGCATTTTAATTTGCCCTGTTTCGATTGTCTGTAAATGGAGAAACACATCAAGGGTCGAAAGAGCCACGGTAAGGAGAAAAGCGTTGGGGTGGCTAAACACAGATGTGAACCCCGGTTATTAACACAGCTCCTTCGCAATCTACTTGTGTACTTTTGAAATTTTAGGCAAGTTATAGGAAAAACACATTTACCTATATTTTGTTAACAGAGGATCAACCATCATCTCCCTGACCAACATTCCATCTGTCAGAAACTAGAACCAAAAACAAAAAAGTTTTAGAAATAATTCATTTACACTGTACATGATTTTTTTTTAAGTTCAAGTTCAACTAGACAATCTCTTTGCCAGCATGTGTACAATACAATTCCCACAAAGGACTATGAGGAAATGCCCCCAACATTTTAGTTATGAAACAATGGAACTGCTCCGAAACAAGACTTCAAACCCAGGACCCTAAGCTGGGATTGGCAAATGTTTTAGCAGAATGTCACCTGCATTTACTACGTGAACGTCAGCTAAGTCCCTAAAACTACGGACTTGCAGCTCTTGAGGTGTTTAACCTCCATTTCCCCTGATATTATTTTAGGGAAGCTGACAGGGGCTGTGGTGTCAGACTGCTGGGAGTTCAGGTCCTGGCTCTCTGTCTTACTAGCTGTGTGAACCTTGGGCAACTTACTAACCCTCACTGGTTGAACCTGATTCCTCACTGGTGAAATGGAAATAATAAAAGCCTCTACCTCAGAGGGTTATTGTGAGAATTAAGTGAACTAGTACATGTAAAGTGTTTTGTACAGGACCCAGCACACAGCGTTCAAGAATGTCAGCTGTTATCATTTAAGATGAATGAAGGTTTATAAAATGCTTTAGAAACATGTAGCAACAACCAGATGTTGTTACGCTCACCCCAAAACAATTCAGTACTTTAACAAGGCTAAACATCTCCCTCACATGCTGTATCTTAGCGTTTTTACTTATGGTTTATAAGAGCAGGGTGCATTCCCATCACATTTTTCTTGGATCTGGTACCAGCTGCAACAGAGACACAACTGGAAGGAAGGGGAGAAACTGCCACCAATGACAGACCACTGGTGGAGAAGTGAGCACCTTAAAGTTATGACCAAATGGAATACAAAAGCTTTTCATGAAAGATTTTAAAATAATCATTTGGTTATGTAATCCACTGAAATTCATCTAAAAATTAGCTAGTCTCAATATATGTGATGATACAGAAGAATATCTTCTTTACCTAGTAAAATGAATGTCAAAAGTAAACGAATGTCAAAATACAGATATCTGGAAAATAAGGTCCCCATTTTTACAAATCACTATTTTCAATTTTCCTCTATGCAGATTGAGGCAACTGAGAGTCTTAACAACCAATTTTCATTTCACAGAGCGTTTCCGTTGCTTTAGAGCACTGTTTGATCAGACTGATTCCAGCACAGTGGCACCCAGGAGACATTCTGTTGAGTTGACTGTACCCTGATTGCTCATTATTTCAATGTTAGTAATTAGTTCAAAGAACACACATGTAAAATCTGTCGTCATGTAAAAATAAGAAAGTTCTAACTTGTAAAAATAACATTTCTAAATTCTACACTTTACCAATTTATACTACCTTGTCCCTGTTTTCAGCCCTTTTACAGGCAAGTTGCTATATTTAGACAGCTATGTGGCTCAGTGGTAAAATAATAAAACACACAAAAGGCAAGACAGCTTTGAGCTCTGGTTCTCTCACCGATGGGCACACAATGTTCAGGCAAGACATTCAACCGCCCAGTTCCTCCCCCTCTTCAGCTATAGAACCAAGAGCTTAACCTAACTTTCAAGGTCCTTTCAGGACTAAGAGTCAAGCCTCTGCACCTCCCAGAAGACTAAACCCTCTGGGGGCCGGGGTGATTTCCTGCACTTTCTGCCACGGTACCAGTGTCCCGTCAGCAGTGATGCTGCAGGTTTTTAATTCCCCCCAAATAATCTTCTTCCTTATCTGCAATAGGAAAAGCAGCTTGAGCACGTCACCTTAATTCTTGTAGCCAGCGGGTCAGTACAGTCGTCAAAGCGGATGCAATAGCCCACCTCATGGCCCAGCACCGCACCCCTTTCATCAGCTACTCTCCCTGCAACCTTTGAAAAGAAAGATCGTGCTGAAAATAGAGACACAGAAATTACTGCACAGAGCACACACTATGGAAAATCTAAAGGTCATTTATTTTTTTTAAATAGTATGTGAACACAGTGGAAAATGAAAAGGGGCAGGTTGTTAGAGAACAAGTGTGACAACCTTTGCGATTTATTAACTTTATATATCTCACCTCATTCTATCCACCAACTTGAGGCCACTTATAAGAACATACTCAATAAAAACAGAATCACACAAAGATGTTACAGATCAGGATCAAAGAAATGACAGAATTCAAAAGATCAAGGCCAATGAGAAAAATTTTAAGACACAGATATGTCAAAGTTATTTAAGTTGAGCTACAAATTCAGCGCTACATTTCCTGGTGGCCAAAGCAAAGAGGGAAGCAGAAGAGATGACAAGATTCACTCTGTCCCTAAAGCCTTCTTTGGCACACCAACAGAAGACAACGTTTCATGTCTTCATGCCTTGAAATAAGTACCTTCTACTGGACCATGAAGGCAGGAGAACAGGAATGATCATAGTCAATACTGGACCAAGTGCATTTTCTCTTTGGAGAAAAGAATGATGTGTCCAGAGCAAGATAATCTAAAACAATTTACAACAGTCTCCCAGCTACCAAAACTATTAAAAGAGGAAATAAAGACGAGAATGCAAATTAAAAAGTAAAAAATGGCAGATGAGCAGATGAGATTAACAAAGGATCCAAGTTTACACAACAAAGCAAAGGTAGAAAACAAAATATATAATATACAGAGGGTGCAAAAAAACTATACATATTTTAAGAAAGGAAAAAACTGTATGAATTGTAATACTCAACATATGCCGATAATAAAAGATGAATACAAGTCACGTTTGACTTCTGCAGTTACAAGAGGTGCTCAGCGTCTAGACACTTCTGATTACAGCGAACTACTGCTTGAGCATAGATAACATCTCTTAAAATGTGTGTACATTTTTTTGGGCACCCTAGTATTATGAAGACCACTAACTATAGATACGATTTGCCACCCACCAATATAAATAAAAGGTGAGTGGAAGAAAGAGAAAAAAAGAACCCAATGGCAAGATCTCCTACCTCCCCAAGAAGGCTTTTCAAAGTTATTAACTCATGAATAGAAAATATCTGAAATAATGAATAACTATAAAAATGGAAGCGCAATAATGCATATTCATTTACTTTAAAAGAAAATAAGGGATGTAAGATTCATTACATAAACTACCTAACTAAAAAGAACCAAAGGAAGAAGTAGTATAGAGGTTTCCTGGGGACCTGGCACACCCACCCCAACATGAGGCAACTTCCCCATGCAGTGGGAGTCCTGGGTTTGGAATGTGGACTGGCACACAGGAGTCCTGAAGCAGTTCATTGCTACAGCCACTGGGCCACAGCAGCCCAGGCTCAGGAACCCAGAGGCTCCCTGCGCACAGCTCTTCAAGCCAACCCCCACCTCACCCCACCCCACCCCCCAGAGTTATATGGCCATCAGTGTTTAAGAAACTGAAGAGCAGGTGAGGAGCAGAAGTGGCTCTGCCTAACGACCTGAAGTTACAGATCTGAGAGGCCTAAACAGCATCAATCACCCAGCAGCTGGTGTACACCACGCAGTCTTTCAAAACATCTTATGAAACCTGAAATTCATCCTACACTGTCCTAACTCTGCAGGTTATATTTCCCAACAAGCAGTATCGCACCGAGACAGTTTTGTTATGGTTATTATTTCAATTTCAACGCCGAGATCGTTATACTATAAATCTCAGAAAATGGTACAAACAGAGAATGTGTGCATAGAAATACTAGTTGATGGGGAAAATGGGCTTATAAGAATGAGCATAAATGAACCAAGCCTCTCCATACAAATGTAATCATTTTATCTGTCTGTAAGGTAAAATTAACCAAACATATTTAGTTCTATTATTTCACTATTATATATTTGCTACTAAAAATATGTGTTTTATTTTCAAACTCTTTTTTAAAAGTTTTATTTATGATCATAGCACTTGATATTTGCAAGGTCATATTCTATTGGCTTTTTAACAGATTTCTTTTTACCTCTATTGATTCAGTTCTAATAACTTCATCCATTGGACTGGATAAATATTATCTTTTTGACAGGAACAAATAAACAAAGGGAAAGGGAAGTAAAAAGAAAAAGAAAAACCAATCGCTGAGCCCCTATTACCTACAGGTACTGTGTTCCAAGCTTTTATAAATTGTTATCTCATAACTGTGCACACAGCCCATGACGGGGGGCAAGATACCCTGCTTTTCAGAAAGAGAGAAACTGCAATAAAACTGGCTCAGAGCCTGTTCAGAATCACAGCTCAAGGCAGGGCCCGGCCTCAAAGCCAAACCAAGACTACATGAACCCAATGACCACATTCGTTAGTAACTGCTTATGCAATCTATTCTTAGGCTCTGAGACTTTTCAGATTTCAGTCTGTACACAAAGTACTTTTTGAGATGTAGCATTTCAAACCCGACAGCTCTATTAATACTACAGTTAATTTATACACGTTTTGTTCTTTCCAGAGTTAAGCATGTGGCTTCATGGAAATTATGCATGTCTACAAATCTGGAGGTAAAATGCAAGCTGACTAAGAGCTGGGATTCCAAACCACAAATAGGAAAAATTGCTCTAGTTGAGTCCCTCTTGTAATACAAAAGATTACATACTTTCCAAACTGTTATCTCCATTCTTACACACACATCTAAGACTTGGAAAATGTTTATCAATGATGTCTAACTTAAAGACGATTAGAAAATGAACTTTGGGAAAAAGGATGACACGATAATTAAAACTCAGTCCAGAGCAAAAATAACTCTGGGAAATAGAATAAATTTCTTGTCTGTGTAAAGACAGAAAAATGAAGGCATTTTTGCCCCCACTTCCCTCTCTCAGAACTGATTTGAAATAAAACATATTGTCAACTAAAACCTCCATCTTCAATGAAAGGAGACAGACGGGAGCCCAATCAAAAAACCAGGAAGGACAGCTGCCAAACAAATAGGCTGAGGCCTGAATCTGGAAGCATGGCCCCTCTTCCTCACACTCAGAGCGGGCTGCTGGCTCCCTCTCCGGCAAGAGCTACCCCCTGGAGGCACGGCTGACAATCCTTGTACTAGGAAGACAACAAGCAGCAGCAGAGCTCGGGCCCAGGAGACACAGGAAATGTCTCACTGGGGGACCCACTTTGAAAGCAAAGAATCTCAAGGAAGGGGAAGTTGAGAGAGAGGAGCAGACAGTCAGGAGCAAGCAGCAGATCCCAAATCAGGGAGCCCGGAGAATTTTATAGTGAGCCATGACAGTACCTCTCAAATCACGAAGGAGCGTACTGCCAGATCCTCATCCTCATCCCCCCCACAAAGGAAGAGAAGAGATTTGGTGAGAGGCTGTGCATTCTCCGGACCAGATCAGTATAACCTCACAATTCTGCAGCCATGAGAAGGACTAACACAAGCCCGCTGCATTAAAGCCGACTACGAAAACATGAGCAAAAAAGGCAGCTTAAAAAGAAACTTCAGAAGTATTGGCCAAAGAAACAGGAGAATTCAAAGAAATCCAATTGCCAAGAAATCACGAGATTCGGCTAAAAACAGCTAAAGGAAGAGACGCAAAGTCAAACAAGAGTCGAGGAGAAACAAGGTCTCAAACGTACAGAGATGAGAAGCCAGCCTGCGGATGGCCTCCAAATCTCCCAGTCTGGACATGAAAGACGCTAGGGGTGCTTTCCAAAAATTTGAGAACAATCCCTAAAATGAATATAATGCTATAAATGGCTAGTTACAAAATTAAAGGAACTTTTCAACAGTGTCCATAAAAAAAAGGCAAATCTGAATCAACCAGGCAGGAGTAACACTGAAATACTATTCTACTCTCTCTGTAGAAAAATAGCAGAAAATCATTGTCATGTGAAGAGGTGATCAATGAAAAGGCAGCCAAAAATTGCAGGAAAAAAAAGATTTACAGAAAGGTGTCAGCAGTTAATTAATAAATGCACAATGTTATTTTTCTGGATTTTTAAAAAATGTCGGTAATATCGGATTTTAAAATTTATAATGTATTATAATATCTCCTCACATTCAATATTCACTTCTCTATCTATTAAAGACAAATAAAAACATTCAAACAAGTGATTATGAGCCCAGGTAGAGATATAAGGGAACTAAAACAGAAAAAATTTAACTAAAAATGATCACGAACATTGTGGATAGGCTTGAAGAAATCTCACAAAACAAACGGGAAAAGAATAGATGATTATGGAGATGGTAATAAATACTAAAAACAGACAAAGGAAATCTAATATACACTTACTTGATGTTCTTAGAAAAAGTGAATAAAATAAATGTAACAGAAAAGTATGCCAAGATATAACAGAAGAAAACCTATCTGATATAGAGAGATTTGAACCTGAATTTTAAGAGTTCTTCCATATTTAAGAAAAAATGACACAGAACAACCCGCATCAAGATATACCCTGGTGCAAAAACAACCTTACAAGCACTCAAGCAGAAAAAATAATAAAGAGTAATGAGCAATTAAAGATTGGCAAACCATGGAAATAATTAATGACAAACATTAAAACTATTTAAACTAGAATTAAAGTTAAATACCTATGGGAGTTATGATTACAGAAAAAAACATATATTTATAAATCTTGAAATAAAAATTATAGTACAACATCTACAACAAATGGAGGGAGGAAAAAGGTGGAAATAATAAATGTGCTAGTTTAGTCTTATAATAGGAAACTAACTATAACAAATTCAAAAATAAATAACATCCTAAAGTTTTTTGTGGTCTTTATTCTTAGTTTTTAAGCTTTAATACATTATCTTATGGTAAATAAGTATTTACCTGATGTTCAGTAACTACTTCTATTCTATTTCACTTGTTTTTTTCTTTTATTCAATTCAACAAAAAGCAAATATATATCTATGATCCCATTTTTTTTTCTATCCATCCACTGTTTCTATTCATCCAACCAACCATTCATCTTTATGTGAACATAAAAGAGAAATTTGAAATAATGTTCACAAATGTTCGCAATGTTTTTGAAAGATGGTGAGGGGGTGAGGTTTGGGTTTTTCTTCTTTTGTTTTGTTTTGACTTCCTCTGTATTTTATTACTACTTAAAAATTCATAATATATGGATATCAATTTTATAAAAATAATTAGAGCATAGTACTTTTTAAACTGAAGAATTAAACTCTTAAGGAGCAACATCATATTCATTTGGAGCTTTTAGGAAACAAAAAAAAATAAGTCACTGAAATACAAGACACAGACGGAGTCTTTGCAATACATGAAAAAAAACAAAACACAAAAAAGAAACTCACGGTAACAGCAGCCACTCTTCGAGGCTGGGTCACTCCCACAACTCTTCCTTCGGCTGTCCAACCAGCTTCTGCAAGGTACTACAAATAAAATTACATCTAAGTATACATCCAATATCATTTCTCCAGAAACAATCTCCCCCAAGGTGACCCCATATTGTTTTAAAATCACTGAGAAAAGAAACAACAGATGGTTCTTGTCCCAGCAGACATTTTGGAAATTATTTTGCAAATGAAGGATCTAAGGCTTCTAAATGTTAAGTGATTTGTTTAAATTCACATCAAAGGTGATAATCAGAAGAACAAAGGCATAAATTTAACATTCTGACTCCTCCATCTTATAAAATTTCCATGTACTATAGCCACCTCAAGGAATAAAAAACTATCCAGGGATCACTCCGAACAGTGCTAAATCTGTAGAACAAAGAATTTTAAAGTATATACAGAGACATCTCAATATAAATATCAACCATACAAAATATATAAGCCAGATTAAATATAAATAATTAGATTTTATATACATGTATATATTCCATTAGTTGATATTCGTATACATAAAAATTTGATTGTAAGCATTTATCTGAATTATGTTTTCATTTAATTATGTGCATTTGTAAAATCCAAAATGGATAACAGTGTTTATCAGAGTTACAAATTTTCATAATCTAAATTGTTTTACAATGAATATATATTACTTCTACAATAGGAAAAAAAAGTTTAAATGTTGGTACATGTATTATTTGCTCATTTGTTTAAAAGAACTAAAGGAAGGATAGGTCAGAAACTAAATAGAATAGTCGTCTATGGAGAATCAGTAGAAAAGGGGTGGAAAGAAGGGAGAAATGGAAACAGGGCAGCAGGGACGAAGAAAGACAATGCTTTGAGTAAATCTTTCTGTGTAACTCTGACTCTTAGAACCATAGTCATGTTTCACATACTCTTCAAATACCCCAAAAATGAACAAAACCAACCAAGATGCCGATGGAAGTCAAAGGGAAATACAAATACTAACAAATGACCCTGTCTGTATTACAAATGAATAACATGATCGCACTGAAGAGGGCGGAAAAGACAAGAACTAATCTAAATAACTGGAAAACCATACCTTGACTGGATGCTGTGAAGCCAAAGACAAGACCTGTACATCAATGCTGTGATCTAGTGAATCAGTGTTAGTGAACGCTGTGATCTAGTGAGTCGATGTTAGTGAACGCTGTGATCTAGTGAGTCGATGTTAGTGAACGCTGTGATCTAGTGAGTCGATGTTAGTGAACGCTGTGATCTAGTGAGTCGATGTTAGTGAACGCTGTGATCTAGTGAGTCGATGTTAGTGAACGCTGTGATCTAGTGAGTCGATGTTAGTGAACGCTGTGATCTAGTGAGTCGATGTTAGTGAACGCTGTGATCTAGTGAGTCGATGTTAGTGAACGCTGTGATCTAGTGAGTCGATGTTAGTGAACGCTGTGATCTAGTGAGTCGATGTTAGTGAACGCTGTGATCTAGTGAGTCGATGTTAGTGAACGCTGTGATCTAGTGAGTCGATGTTAGTGAACGCTGTGATCTAGTGAGTCGATGTTAGTGAACGCTGTGATCTAGTGAGTCGATGTTAGTGAACGCTGTGATCTAGTGAGTCGATGTTAGTGAACGCTGTGATCTAGTGAGTCGATGTTAGTGAACACTGTGATCTAGTGAGTCGATGTTAGTGAACGCTGTGATCTAGTTAGTAGATGTTAGTGAATGCTGTGATCTAGTTAGTAAATGTTAGTTAATACCCAAAGGAAGGGGTTAGCAATTCTAAACCTATTTTATGTGTATACTAGAATTTAACAAGTAAATATATTGTAGGTAATAGGATCTGAGTTTCTGATTGTTGGAGAAAAGTTACAGTTAAGGAAATGCTAAAATGAGCCCTATGGTATTGAATTGGAATCAAAAGTATGAGCATAAATTCATGGTGTATGCGTATATATATATATATATATATACACACACACACATATACATATACACACACATATGTACGGTCTGACAATTAAGCTCACGAACTTGTTGCAACGCTGTTGCTAACCTTTTTTTGATATCAGAGGGATTATTCATTATGAATTTGTACCAACAGGACAAACAGTTAACCAAGTTTACTATTTGGAAGTGCTGAAAAGGCTGCGTGAAAAAGTTAGACGACCTGAACTTTTCGCCAACAATTCATGGCTCTTACATCACGACAATGCACCAGCTCACACGGCACTGTCTGTGAGGGAGGTTTTAGCCAGTAAACAAATAACTATATTGGAACACCATCCCTACTCACCTGGTCTGGCCCCCAATGACTTCTTTCTTTACCCAAAGATAAAGGAAATATTAGAAGGAAGTCATTTTGATGACATTCAGGACATCAAGAGTAATATGACGATAGCTCTGATGGCTGTTCCAGAAAAAGAGTTCCAAAATTGCTTCGAAGGGTGGACTAGGTGCTGGCATCGGTACATACCGTGTTTCCCTGAAAATAAGACCTAGACAGACCATCAGCTCTAATGCACCTTTTGGAGCAAAAATTAATGTAAGACTGGGTCTTATATTAATATAAGACCCGGTATAATAAATAATATAATATAATATAAATATAATATAATATAATATAATACCAGGTCTTATATTAATTTTTGCTCCAAAAGATGCATTAGAGTTGATGGTCCGGCTAGGTCTTATTCTAGGGGAAACACAGTAGCTTCCCAAGGGGAATACTTCAAAGGTGACCGTAGTGATATTCAGCAATGAGGTGTGTAGCACTTTTTCTAGGATGAATTCGTGAACTTAATTGTCTGACATCAGTATGTTATATACATATATGTGTATATGTATATGTACACACACACATAAAACAAATATCCATGAATTCATATTGATATACATAAATAATTGAATAAATAAACGAGAGAGAAAAGACAGTTCTTCATTACAGAAGATTCCATTTACTAAAGGTAGAAGGAAAAAGGAAAAGAGAAAATCATCCCTAGGCAAACACTTGAGTAATTGCGCAGGGACGATCCACTGAGAAATGCTACAATTAGGCAAAAGTTTGAAGAGAAGCAGAGTATTTGCAGTCTGAGAATATCTCCCCCCAAGATATTTATCAACTACGAAGGGAAAGACAGTAAATTTCTAGGCAAAACCTGGCACCTTAACCAAGTGATCAAGATTAACCTCACCAATGATAAGGCCGGGACGTCGCAAAACATCCTGTGACAGGATGTACAGGGACATGTCACGTCTGTGGTGTTCTTTCCCAAAACGCATACGCTCATTCTAACGATGAGAAAACATCACACAAACCCAAACTGAGGGACACTGTATACAATAAATGCCCAGTACTTTTCAAAAATGTCAAGGCCATTGAAAGATGGAGAAAGACGGAGAAACTCTCATAACGGAGAGGACTGCCGAGAAATGGCAAGTAGATGCACTGCAGGGTCCTGGATCACAGTGCTGAAGGGTATCAGTGGGAGCACTGATGAGATTTAAGCAAGATCTGTAGTCTAGCTACTACGCAGTGCGGTACAAATGGCAATGGCCTGCCTTCCATGACTGCACTAGGTGGTGTGAGGGTATAAGGGAACTCTCTTATTTTTGCAGCTTTCCTGTTAGTCTAAAATTAGCCCAAATAGTAGTTTAGAACATGACTATAAAGAACAAAGTGTTTCACTATGTAGGTGTTTTTGTGATTCAAAACTGTAAAGTTTCTCTCTCTTGTATTAAATATGTACACACAACACTACCGACCACCCCAATCAACACAAATGCAAAAACCAAACAAGAATAACAGCTAAGATTCATCGAGGACATTACTAAGCGCCAGGAACTGTGCTGAGCGCCTTTCAGGCATAACCTTATTTAATTGTAACAACAAATTCTATAAGGAAGGTAACAGCATCATCAATAATTTAGAGATGAGGGAAAAAAGGAGGTCACATAACTCGTCCAAAGACACAGATAAAAACTAAGAGCTGGGATTCAAGCTCAGCACATGAAAGCCTTGCCACATAAACAGGACACCATTGTACCATCCAAAATAACACACGCAAACTCGCGTTCAGTCTAGTAGTAGTGTTAAGTAAAAGAAAAATAATTTCCATAGTAATAAAGCATCTATCCACGAAGCCAGTCTCCTCAGTACCCTATGACTGAGCCTTCCACTGCACGCTTGCGATTGCGGACACATGGAAATTTAAAGATCCCGCAGAAGCAGGTGTAGCAGTGACATCACGAGGCAGTGGGATGTCATGGACAGAGATTGCTGAATTCCTTTACAGTTCTCCCTACTCTTTTTAAGAGTCATCCAATCTGGTCTTCTAGGTAAAGAGTGGGATTAAGAATAACTCCACAAAAAACAGCTCATAAAAATCGTAGTCAAGTGTAGGGAGTGGGCTGTAAGCTGACTAGCACCTTGCAGCCTGCAAGGTCATCCATGGGAAGCCTCGCCTCAGCATCTTCCCAGAAAGTACAAGACAACATTAATGCAGCCACAGACATACAAACTGGCCAATACACAGAACAGAATGTTCTACTCATACTTGCTTGTTCTGCTAATACTTGCTTGTACAGACAATTGTTCTAAGACTGTATATAAACCGTGTGTGAAATAAAGACTGTGCCACTGCTCCGCCATCCACGGACAGTGGACCTCCCAATCCCAGCTCTCCTGTCTCTGTGTCTTTTCTTTATCTCCTCACCTTTCCCCCTCAGGCCGAGCCCTCCTGGCTGCGTGGGCCGCAGCAGTCAAGAGCTTATTTTCTTAGTCTATTGTTTAGACAGAGCTGTGGGAAAAAATATCATCGAGGTTCCACACAAAATTTGTGAAATTTCAGCACTGGCGTTTGGTGCTTCAGCATGCTGTATTTGTCCACGGAAAGATATCATATAAACGTAGCAAAACAGCTGGTTGAGGAAATACCTGCTCCATATCCTTGCCATGAGCTCAGCCTTTCCAATTTTCCTGGCCCATAACTCCAATTTAGTTTCACAAGAAGTTGAAAACTGTGACTGTCTCAGAGAAGAGGAACTGAGGGGTGAAGAAAATGAGGAATAATCCTTCTACAGGAGGGGTAGCAGATACCTGGACCAATCACATGATTTATCATAATGATCTTAGTCATTTTCACCAGCAAGGCGTAGGAGATTCGCTTTTTACTATTTATTCCTTTGTGCTTTTCGAATTTGATACCATGTGACTGTTTCCTATTCAAAACACACAGTACTTACAAGAAAATACAGTTCCTTAAAAATAATTAAATTCACATGCATATGCCCTTTGACCCAGCAACTCCATAACTGCTGTATCTATTCTGTGATTATATCGACATGTGTACAAAATGATCCACCTGGAAACCGACTCATTGCATCATTGTGATAACACAAAACTAGAAATCCACAACCTAATGTCTATCAACTGGGAACTGGCAAAATAAATTATGTAGAATCTATGCAACTACTAGAATCTGTGCAACTGAAAAAAGAGAACTATACATTCAGTGAAAAAGGACAAGGTACATTAAAGCTGTACAGATACTACCATTTGTATTTAAAAGAGGGAGAAATATATACATTAATATATTAAAAATATACACAGACATACAAACACACACACATATTTCTCTATAAATGCAATTTTTTTAAATCCTCTGTCCAAGAAACTGGTAACATCAGTTACATGTGCATAAAAGTATCACAAGATAAGGCAGAAGAGAAATCTTTCTCTTTTTATGTCCTTGTGTGTCTTTTAAATTTTATACCATGTGAACCTATTAAATATTCAAAAACAACTTTAAGTAGTTTTAAAAGTCCCAAAACAAAAAAGGCTGCCTTTCTCTGCTGTAGGCTGGCAGTTGCGCAGGCCGCTCCTCAGTCCCTACTCCCCTCTCTCCTCCAGGCCATTCTTTCCCCGGACGCAGCCCCGCAGCGGGCCCTCTGTTCCCTGGCAGCCAAGCCTCGCCGGGGGAAATGACCACATCGCTGTGCTGTACTGTATTATGGATCCAGATATCGGCTACCCATCCTTGTGAGAAGTGCTGGGAGGCCTGGCCCTGTGACTTGCTTTGGCCAGTAAAATGTGAGCAGACCTGCCACTTCGGTGAGAAGTTTTAAGAGCCATCTCATGATTCTGCCATCTCCCACCAGATGCACAAGTCCCAGGTGAGAGCTGCACCCTCATCCTGGGTCCCAGTGATCACCTGAAGCAGCCCACATCTTGGGTCATCAACCCAAGATGACCCCATAGTAGGAGGAAGAAAACTGTGTTATGCCACTGAGATTTTCAGGTTCTTTGTTACCACAACATAGTTATATTAAGCTGACTAAATAACCGCACGGACTAATTCCAAAACAAACTACCATCATCTAACCTCACATGGCCTGTCTTTACCTCGGTTCTATTCCCCCCCCCACCTCATTCCTCTCTGTGGTGTCCTCATCTATAAAATGAAGATAATAATAGTACCTGCTTCACAGGGTCACTGAGGGCTAAACAGATTAATGTGTTTAAAGTGATCACGTTATGTAGTATTTACTATAATTATTATTTGTTTTCTTAATATTACCATTAATATTATTGTTGTTTTTATTACTACTGTCAACTAATAATCTCTCAGTAATTTAACACGGCCCTTCTCCTATGTCCCTCTGTAAGAAGCAAGTAATTTGCCAGGATCTTCATACCATCTGCACATATGTTTTCCCTCCAGGTCACCATTTCTTCTGCTGTCCTTTCTCTATGAGGTCATTCCCTTCTGTCTACCTTCCCCTAGGTCACCTGGGGTACTTGTAAGAAATACCTATATGTCTGGGCCCCATCCTAAACCCATTATTGGGTTGGGCAAAAGAAGCTATATTATTATTTCTTTATGAAAGTTCAAAAATAGGCAGCTAATCTACGGTGTTGGAAGACAGAATAAGAGTTACCCTGTGTATATGTTTGTGGGGTCAGGAAGAGAAAGAGGGCAGGAGACCACAAGAGGACACAAGAGGTCTTCTGGGTGCTGGTAACACAGGTGTATTCACTTATTAAAGTTTATCAAGCTGTACAATTATGATATTAACGCTTTCTGGTACGCATTTTATACTTCAATAAAAATCTATGTTAGAAAGGAAAGAAAAACCTGCAAGGACTCTCATCCCTGACTACTTAAATATCATTCTTCACCCTCCCAGTCAAGGCTCTTAAGATGCACTTTGACATCACCCTATCTTTCCACCCTTCACCCCATGTGTCCACTAACATTGATCCCCAAACACTTCTCCACTCCAATATCTCTAACCACAATATTCACTGGTTTAGAAAATCTTCCCAGCCAGCTCCCCTTGACTGTTCAATGTCTACCTCAAATATTTTTTTACAAGGCCTTCCCTGATCCTGCTTTCAACTTCTATTCACATCAGATACCATTTGGCTTGTAAGAGAGATTTCTTTCATAGCACTGTATAATTCTGTAATAGTCAAATTTTATTTACAACTACAAAAAGCATTCATCTTATCCCGCCTCTTCAACTATAATTGAGGACAGAAACTATGCATTACACCTCTTTGAATGAGTCCTCATTGCTCCTTTCAGAATATGGCTATTCAGTTATTATTTTGGAATTATAATAAATTGAAGATGACTGTACTTCAGTACTCATCAAAGAAACTATAAGCCCCAAAAGTTTAATAAAAAATACCTAGTTGGGTTGAACATTCCTCCTCTGAGAGATCTTAAAAATGCAAATGACAGTAAAGAGAGTTCTCAAGTTACAAAACCCTTCCAATCAAATATAAGTACAAAGACATTTAAGCATATACTCACTTGTGGAATCTGCGTGCTTTTCCCGCATCCCGTTTCTCCAACAATCACCACTGTCTGATAGTTTTCTATCAAGTATAATATATGATTCCTTAGCTGAAAAAAATATAACCATATATTGTAAATAGCCACACATTTTCTCAAAAGAGCTAAACAAAGATATCTAAAAATTATGAAATGAGCTGTTTACCAAAGGAAAGTAAATTTTAAAAAGAACTATAAAAATGTCATTCCAACCCCCAGGTACTGTTGGTATCAGTATAAGCTGATACAAATTGCAGTTGAGTATAATAACTTATCAAAATATACAATACACATGCCCTTTGATTCGAGATTTTCACTTATGTTATATTACAGACATACACGTGAACAAAGATATGTATATACAGCATACTCATTGAAGTACCGTTAAAAATGGCCAAAAATTCAAACAGCCTCAATGTTCATCAAGACGGGATTGGTTAAATCAATTATGAGCACTCCAATAAGGGAATAACATGCCGTTGTTAAAAAAAACAAATGTCTATTTGTACTGCTATGAGATGGTCACGAAGATCTGTTAAGGGAAGAAAGCAAGATGCAAAACAGTGTGAATAATGCACTAGTATTTGTGTTTTTAAAGAAAGGGTAAATACAATAGGCTCGTCTGTGTATAAGCCATCTTTGGGAAAAACAAAACAAAACAAGAAACTGAGAACAACCTTATATTGTCTCCAGGTAGGGGAACAGGATGGCTGGGGAGCAGGGGTGTGAAGAACTTTGAATTTTGTACAACGTGCATGTATTACCTACTTCAATTTGTTTCATTGATTAACTCGTAAAATATTTTCAAAAAAATATTTTACAAAAAAAATATGCTTTCACCTCTACCTTTAAATCCAAGTTCACAATAAAGCACTCATATGTTACATCGAATACTGCAGCTGAGCTTTCCTTTACCCATTCAGTGTGAGCAACAAACACTGGTTTACATACAGAAAAGTCACAGATAATGCCAACATCCTATCTACTTAGCTTCAAAACGCACTTGTGTACCCACATCTGATTAGAGACACACCTCTAGAAAGTCATAAAGGCAGGCCATAAATACCTGGTTTGGAATGAAAAACTGCCTAATCCTCCCACTCCGATCACTGCTCAGCTCATCTGATTCCAAACCAGCGAAGTGTTTGGTGAAGACTAGAAGAGCCAGGCTGCTGCCTAGCAGGCTAAATGAGGCATTGGCTGTTTTGGGTTTTTGAATTTGGCATTGTTTGGGGTCTAAATATGTATTTCTCAAATCTTAGTGTGAAAATCTCTTATATTTGTTTAAAAACGAAGATTCCCAGCCCTACCCTCAGGGTTTCTGATTCAATAGGGCTAGGGTGGGGCCCAGGAATTTGAATTTCTACAAGCACCCAAAGGAGATTTGGCTGCAGGTGGCCTAATGACTAGTCTAGATGCTTTTTTTTTATCAGTTGCTTACACTTTGTGCTTTCTTCTTCTTGGGTAAGGAAAGGGGAAAAGTTTGAGTTCTTTGCAGGTATTGTGTAAATGGTAGATCCATCCATACTGGATGGGTGAGATGGATGGATGGATGGACGGACGGACAGACGAGTGGGTAGATTCAAGGAAAACTTGAAAGACAAGTTGAGTACAAATAGCTAAATAGCTAGACAAGGAATTCCAAGAAAGGGAAATAACATAAGCAAAGAACGAAGATGGAAATAAGCAAACTACATAAATTCTATTAAAGGGGTGCTATAAAAAGCCCACGAAAAACTCCAGGTGTGGCCTGGAAATGAGTTACGAGAGGTGTAATTAGGGCTGCGTTGTGAAAGGCCTTGAATGCAGAGCGAGAATCTGGACTTTAGCTAAAAAGCATATGCTGTAAGGGTTTTGAGAAAACTGGGCAGCAGCATACAAGGTTGATCTGAGTACGAAGAAACTGAAGGCAATAATTCATACTTCTTGTGTTAAATACGAAGCATTGCAAGTGGGGAAAGTCCAGTGTATGACACTGGAGAGAGAGATGACAAAAAGATTTCCAGTTTGGAGACTGGGAAAATGACAGTACCACCGACAGGCGTAGGCAGGGAAGTCAAGAAGAACTGGTGAGGAGAACAAGATTGAGTTTCAAAGAGGCTGAGTTTGAGGCAGTAAAAGGACAACCTTGCATAGCAGTGCCCATGGCCCAGTTCCCAGCCTACAAAGGCAGTCATGGGGAAAGCCAACTTGTAACGGCACTGGGAAAAGGGGTGAGCTTTAGGTTTACTGAGGCTTTAGTTTCAACTTGTTTTTAAAGCTACTTTAACCTTTAGTTTTAACAGGAGAAGGGGTGGTGAATAGGTAACTTCTTATTCTTTTCGTCTTCTAGATTTATCTTTAACATTTTGAGATCTTAAATATGCTTAACCTCTGCTTTGCTTTTTATCAGTAACTTATACCCTTCTTCTTACCATTTTAATTTCATCAGTATATGTTAACTTCCTGCTTACTTTTTTCATTTGTTGTTTCACTTATTATATTTTATAAGTACAGCTGGAAGATAAGGATCACTCAGGAAAAGATCAAAATTAAACACATGGTAAACAATAATTATCCTTGTGTTTGAACGTTTACTATATGTCGGGCATTTTACTAAAATGCTCTACGTGGATTATCTCATCTGGTCCTCAACAATCCAACGAGGGAGGTACTAATAGCCCCACATTATAAATAGGAAAACAGAAGCTCAGATGGTGAAGCCAGGTCACACAGCACACAAATGACGAAGCTTAGGTTTGAACTCTGAACTCCAAACACTTCATCACAACTCCAATTATGTCCCTCAACAGTGAACCTATAATCTTATCTCCTGAGGGTCAAACTGGTTTGCAACCACACATAATGGATGAGGTTAATCACCTGAGAAAGAAACCCAGAGGCTGGCGGTACACGAGTGACTAAAATGTTTGGGGCCACATAAAACTCTAATCAAGGTGGGATGGCTAAATTAAGAAGGATTCCATTTTCTATCCACTTGGAGAAAGAATATGTTCATAGAAGAGGGATTATTAGCACAACCTAGACAAAGGGGCTCCTTAAATATAAGAACTTAGAAGAGAGTAACATGCTGGTGGCTCCACCTACTAGGGTCATTCCAGAGGCATCACCCTTCATCAGAGGTTATACGTGTATGAAACAAATATTCTTCAGCTACATCTAAATCACCTTTGGCTCCGAGCCCACTTCCTGATTACAATTTGGCTTCCCATGTGGACTTGGCAATAGGGAGAAAGTGTGTCCAAGCACTGGGTCCATCTGTACTAGAAAACTCCGGCTCACTGTAAACAAACATATTCCGAATTCTAGTTTACACTTCGGTCTCTCGTGAGATGCCAAGAGATGCATTCATTTCATGAGGGTAATGGAATTAAGTGTCTGGATATGCACATGGTAGATAATAAACACACCAAAATCACGTCACTATCTCCCTGGGAGTTAACCTCCCAACAGAAACCACCTCATATTCCCAGTGAATCTTGTTTAGAGAAATATGCCTTTAAAAAGAAAGCGAAACTTGGCCGTATGTTGGTAATTTGTTGAAGCTGGATGCATAGAAATTCATTGTGCTATCTTCTCTACTTTTCTGTAGGTCTGAACGTGTCCATAATTGAAAGCAAGGGGGGGAGGGGGGAGAATGTTATTCTTCTTTCAGTTTTCAATAGTAAGATCTAATTGAAAAAAATCTTAAGGACTCTGGGGGGCCAGTTAGCTTAGTTGGTTAGAGCGTGGTGCTAATAACATCAAGGTTGCGGGTTCGATCCCCACATGTGCCACTGTGAGCTGCGCCCTCCTTAAAAAAAAAAAAAAAAAAAGCATGATCTCATAGAAGGAGCATGTTTCTAGTGTTTCCTGATGGTCCAATAAAACAGACGACTATTAAAAAACAAATCTGAAGGGCTTTGAAGATTTCTAAGGTTAACGAACACGTACATTTTGAAAAGTTAATCCCTTCAGATAAGGTCATCTCTGAGCTCTTTGCGTTCTAAAGAACCACTAAGAGTAAGAGGACACTATTCGCTTCGGTGCCAAGTATAAAGCTATGGCAGGGCCGGCCCGGTGGCTCAGGCGGTTAGAGCTCCGTGCTCCTAACTCCGAAGGCTGCCGGTTCGATTCCCACATGGGCCAGTGGGCTCAAAAAAAAAAAGCTATGGCAGACTGCTTCAGGCCGAGAGACTGAACGTGCTTATTCAATGTACCTTGAACACTGGCAGCTTCTGTCTCTGCTGCTCTATAGAAAGGGCAGCATAAGGATTGTAAACAACGGTTGTTGCAGAGTTTTCAGCTAGACTCTGTCTCTCTTCAGAGATGCTGACGCCTGGTCCCTCTGTACCTGTAACAGAAAAAAACTTCTTCAGATTCTCCGATACAATGAACAGAAAAAATGCGCATCAGTTACAAATTCAAAGATGAAGATACACAACAGAAGCAATGCATCTGATCTCCAACCACTAAGAGATACTGAGTTTTAACTTCAAGAAAGCATCTAGAAAAGTTATCTATGAGAATACAAAAATCGTCTCTAAAAGCATCACTCCACTGTCAGGAACAAAGGAAATGACAGTCCCATTGGGCTCCAAATTGGCCACACACGACTGTACTTTACAGAGGACAATGTTTTCAGTTCTGGCCTCCATGTCATTATCACTGAACACTTCATAAAAGTGACAGAGGGACCGGCCCGGTGGCGCAGGCGGTTAGAGCTCCGTGCTCCTAACTCTGAAGGCTGCGGGTTCGATTCCCACATGGGCCAGTGGGCTCTCAACAAAAAACAAACAAAAATAAATAAATAAATAATTTTTTTTAAAAAAGTGACAGAAACACAGTGGGAATTAGCTGGGACAAAAGATGAGGCCTATTACTCATGGCAGGAAGGTTCTGAGACAACTGGAACCAGGGACTCAAACGCTGCCTGGCTTTCTCCTTCTCTCATCTCTATGCCTCTCGACAGATTGCTTTCGGTCCCCTAGGCTGGCTTCTCCTCAGGCTCACAAGTCCCCCACCAGTCATTCATTCACGCACCCACCAGGGACGGAAATGCAAGAGATAAAGCATGAAGACTGCAGACGCAGGCCCTACCCTCGTGCAGCTGACTTGCTTCTTTTAGTCTTCCTCCCCACAGAATGTAACTTGGTGCAAGAAGCGGCAGTAAGTGCTATGGAGAAAATTAAAGACCCAGTAAGGGCGACAGGGAGTCCCAGGTGTGTACTGTCTATTTGGGGGGCAGGGGAGGCTCTTTTTCTCCTAGCTTAGGTCCAATGCCCAGCCAGATCCAATCAACCATGGCCAGTGGAGTGGGATGCAATAAACAGCAGCCCCCACTTGAACCACAGAATTGGAACAGTTGGATAGGAAGTGCTGTTCCAAGAAACCACTGTGCTGAGCAGATGAAACCACAGATACACGACAGCTTCTTGGTAAGAACAATGACAACCTGGGGCTCAGAATGGTGAAGAACAGGGAAGCTATGTCCCATCCAGAAAAACTATTCAACGTACCATGGATTTTTAGCCTGGAAAGGAAAATGCCTTAGGAGGAGCATGAGTTCAATTTTTATAATCAGCTTTCGTAACTTTCCACGCTGCTTTGTTTGTGTAGCTCTAGGACAGAAGTAACAGTAATAAGTAAATAGCACAGGGTTCAGAATTCAACTCAGTATAAGGAAGATATTCCTAAAAGTTAGAGCTGTTGAGCACGGAGATATGGTACTTTGTGAATCAATAAAAACCCTCCCTAAAAGTTCAAACATATGCTGCACAGTCTTCTGTTGGGGGTGCTACAGGGATAATTACGCAAAATAATCACCTCGCAGGTCTTCTGACCTCAGAATCTACAATGCTATAAGAAAGTACAGGGACTGTATGACAAGAATATTTAGCCCAGTGATTGATGTTTACATTTGGGGGGAGGGGAGGCGGGTCCCAGACCCCTTCAATGATCTAAGGAAGGCTATGAACACCCACCCTCTCCTGAAAAATACACCAGAAGGTAATTTATCACAATACAAAATGCTGGAGGCCCACAAACCCCCTTAGCGCTGCATTTAGAATCACTGCCATAGATCTCTGATCCCTCCTCCATTTATTTTTACAAACATAGTTGTCTTCCAGAAATCAGGTAAGTGGAACCCTGCTTGTTGGGGAAGGTCATCGAGAAGAGAAGGCTACCAGTGTGATCCACAAGCTGGACCCAGGCAATCAGAGGCTCCTCACCCACCTCCCTGTGTTCCAGAATGTGAACTCCAATCGCCTTCCCCAGGCTAGAAGCTACCCAAGGACATGGCCGTGTAATGATGAGACTATCTGGACTGTGTGCATGACTAAACCCAGGTGAGGCCCCCCCCACCCCCCGTATGTTAAGACCTCTGTACCAAGTTTTAAGATTTGGCGGGTGGGTGCAGCAATCTACATCTTGTGGCTGCCCAAGACAGGCCTCCTATGTAAATTCCCTTGCTTATTAACCTGCCGCCTACCAATCTGAAGTGCCTGCCTTTTTCTTTGGTCTCTCCCTGCCCTCTGCTACCCTGTTTCCCCAAAAATAAGACCCAGCCAGACAACCAGCTCTAATGCATCTTTTGGAGCAAAAATTAACATAAGACCCAGTGTATTATATTATATAAGACCCAGTCTTATATTATAGTAAAATAAGACCGGGTCTTATATTAATTTTTGCTCCAAAAGACGCATTACAGCTGATGGTCCTGCTAGGTCTTATTTTCAGGGAAACACGGTATCTATCCGTGTATGTACAGTCCAGTTAACTATAGTCCACATCCCACTCTCTATTACTGCCACCCGGCAGATTCACTTAGATTGCCTGAAAGGCCTCTGAGCTTGTGACTCCCAGCCTACAGGATACGTTCACAATTCCAACATCTAGCCTTATATCCAGCCTCAACCATTTCCCTGATCTTCACCATGTATTTCCCACATCCAATCTTCACACCTTGAACTTCAGTTTCCTCATCTGTAAAATGAGAGTGATACGCCATCACAGAGATATTGTGATAGTTTAATTAAAATGATAGAAGTAAGTGACCAGCACAAAGTAAGGGCCCATTAAGTGTGGACTCAAACCCATTCCCACCTCAGTTAATGACAGATAGCTTACCTATTAGACCAGTGGTTCCCCAAACTTTGATGCTGGAATTAGCTGGTGGATCTTTAAAAAATACTGATGCTCAGTTCCTAGCCCTTCAGATTCCTGATTTATTGTCATGGGGTATGACAGCAGCAGGATTTTAAAAAGTTTCCCAAGTGATTCAACTACACAGCAAAATTTGAGAACCATTTACCTAGATAGCCACCCAATCCAGAAATCTGAGTCAGAACTTCACCTTCTCCTATATCTGCCTCTAAAATGTCTCTCCAATAAGGTCCTTCCTCTCTGCTCCAAGGCCAAAATTAAGGCTTCCAATATCTCTCCTCAATTTTAGTAGGACCTTCTCCTACAATTGTCCCTGACTCTAATTTCCTCCCCCAACCATTCTGCACAGCACTGCCAGAGTTATCTTTCTAAAATAAACCTGATCGTGTCATCCCCTGCTTAAAAACAGTGAAGTCCCAATTCTTTGGCCCCTACAACATCCCAAAATACACCTTTACCACTTAACACCATCACACAACTCAATTATTTTGGGTTTTTTTGGACATTCTTGAGGCATACATCCCACTTTGCTTTCGTTCATGCTGTACCCTTTGCCTAGAGCTCCATTCACCTACCTCTCTACGGAACAAAACCTTATTTGTGCTTCAGTGTCCATCTCAAAAATATCACTGTCTTTATGAAGTATTTCTAATCCATACATTCGATCTGTACCTCTCCTCTATACTTCCATATAATTATAATAGGTAATATGTATCTAGTGCTAACAGCTTTACATGTATTCTCATTTAATCCTCAAAACAATCCTTTGGGTAGGCGTTATGCCCACTTTACAGATGCAATAATTGAGACTTTGAGCACTTAAGTGACTCTGCCAAGTCACCAAGTTAGTAAGTGGTAGTCAAGGATGGGCTCTACTGTCTGACTCTAGAGCCCCTCTTCCTGACCACTACCTTTTTCTTCCTCATTTTACAATCTCTTCTAAAGGGTATCCAATGTCATAGAATAATTGAGAGAGAGACAGAGAGCAAAGCACAGCCCTAGTCATCTATATCTCTCCCGACAACATGGTTAGGTGTTCAATAAGCATATCCTCAATGAATGAACTAAATAATGGAATAAAACTCTTAGAGTAATCCCATGTTCTTTAACTGAAATAATTCATTCAGGCCTTTATTATACTTAACCCTTTGACCTGTTATTAAACACCTGACTAAATACAATAGTGGGTATCTCATTACCTAATGGGATCTTAGTTTTGGCTGCAAATGAAAGTCAGGATGGATAATTGGCTGATAACTTAAAATGCTGAATCATAAAAATGTTGTTAAATGACAAACTACAGATTTAAAAAAAATAATTAACACATCCCTTGCTTGGGTTTATCTCCCACGTCACGTATATGCATGGTCAGAATTTCAGAGACGCACTCTAACAAAATTTTTAAAACTTTCCTTGTATTGCCTTTACTGTCTCACTTCATTTTTGCTCCAATATACTTGGCACATCCAGACCTGCAGAGGTGTAAAAGGGGGTGAGGGGACAAGCAAGTGGTGGGGAGAAAAAACGTTCGTTTTTCACAAGGAATTGATGGGAGGAGAGAAGTAATGCATCTAGCTGGGTATCAACGTGTACACATTCAATAAAATCGTGATTGAGAAAATTAAAACAAAACAAGCAAGGCACTTTGAGACTGAGGATCCTGTTAGCCTGCAAGGCTGGAAGCGCGTGACAGCCAATGTGAAGGTGTTGTTCACTTTCTGGCAGACACTCGTAGTAGCAAAGAACGACCCTAAAACAAAAGGAAACTTTCCCTTTCTGTGAGCACTTACTCTATGTCAGACAATGCGTCATGCTCGTTATTCGAGCCTCCAGAATGTTATTACTCTGCCCCAAAGGCACTGCTACTATGTGGCAGGGCGGAAAATTCGAACCCAGGCAGTCCGATTCCTTAGCTTGCGCTCCCAAAGCCTGAGCAACACTGCCAGTCGGGCTCCACCGTAGCCCCAGGGCAGTAACAGGACACGCGTGGGCGCGTTAGCGTTTCCCCATCTCGCGGGTTGGGCAACACAGGCATCAGGAGTGAGCAAACACGCGGCCCGGGACCGGGGAGGCTGAGAGACTCAAACAAGGTCACACAGACAATCTCCACCTAGGTTGGGAGCGCGTCCCCGAACCCCTCGGGACCACAGTGGGCGCCTGCGCCGCAGAGCCGACCAGCAGCACCTTGGCGACGGGAGCTCGCCCGCCGAGGTCAGGCCTGCGCGCAGGTACGTAGGACTCGGGTCACCAGCCGCGGGGCCACGACCAAAAGCAGGCCGCTACCTCTGCCCAGCGTTCCGCCACGGGCCTTACCTGGGCGCCAGAACTTCACTGGTCCCAAGGGCGCAGCCATGCTGCGGTGAAAGGTCACGAGGAAAGCTCCACCCCTCCGTCGCAGGCAAACCCCTGGAGGGGCAGGGGGCGTGGCCCACGAGGAGCCCAGGCCCGGCGCTTCACGCGGTTTGATGGCCACGCCCCCCGTGGCCACCGCCCCCTCTGCTCCACGTGACCCACGGTCGTCTTCCGAGAGCGTTCCGGCCCCGCCTCCAGGCCCACGTGACCCACACCGGCGAAAAGGGCGCGCTACTCCGCTCTCTTTGGCCTGGCGGATCGCGGTTCCTAGTGGCCTTCCTAGGGGCCTTCCTAGGGGCCTTCCAAAGAGCGTGGCGTGGCCTGGATGGCGGCCGCACACCTCTGGAAGGGCGAGCTTTGGGAAAGGACTGCTGGCGCGCGATGGGCATGGAGGCAGTATATTCCAATGAACTGCTAAATCCTGATTATGTTACAAGCGATCTCAGCTTTACTATTTCTTTCACTCTGCATATTTTCAAGTGGAAGGATAATAATAGTAACCACCTTGTGAGTTTGCTGGTGCAGTAAATACGTACTGGGTGCCCAGGTACTGCATTTCAGCCCCTTCATGGAACTTCTGTCTAAGGAGGCAACAGTTATAAATGCTCGATAAACAGTAGAATTTGTTATCAGTAAACAAAACAATGGGAAAGGGTATGGAAGTCTTCAGGGCCCTTAAGAGTAATGCTGAAAAACGGGGGGGGGGGGGGGGGGTGGGGGGGGGTGGGGGGGAGTGGGGATGATGGGTTGCAATAAGAGACTTAGAAATGGGTAGATCAGTTAAGCTAGGAAACCCAGTGTTTCCTCCAATTTGCTCATGTGATTCAAATGCTTATTTAAAATACAGATACTAGGCCCCCAACCAATCTTGAGTCAGAATCTCCAGGGGCATGGCCAGGGAACCTGCATTTTAAGAAGCCCCTGCAATGATTCTTTGGTCAACCAGTTTGAGAAAGATTCCACTAATCCAAAGGAAAGCTAATGAGGATTAATAAGCTAAAATAGAGGAACTATTTTATGGGTAGGCAACTAATTGGAAGGAAGCGAGAGGCTTCAGAATCTGCATTTTTAGAGCTGTGAAGAAAATTCTGCGTTCTTTGAAAGACATGACATATCGTGCTTCCTCCAAAATAAGACCTAGCCCGGACAATCAGCTCTAATCGTCTTTTGGAGCAAACATTAATGAGACCTAGTATTAATATATTATATTAAGACCCGGTCTTATAGTAAAATAATACCGGGTCTTATATTAATTTTTGCTCAAAAGACGCATTAGAGCTGATTGTCCAGGCTAGGTCTTATTTTCGGGGAAACACAGTAGTCGTGGAAAGATCATTTTGGAAACAGGTAGACATGATTTGAAATCTGAACTTTGCCATTTCCTAGCTCCTAGCTGTCATCTAATATTTTTAAAGGCTGTATTAAATGAGATAACATGTAAAGCACCTAACAGTGTAAGACATAGCAGGCATTCAATCCTATTAGCTCTCCTTAACTCAAATAGAGCAAACCCACCAGGGGGAAAAACATCTGAATTCACCTTCATTTTCCAAATATCTTCTTTGGTTTATTTCCATAAAAGTGAAAATAATGTTTAATACATGATAATCCCTCTGCCTAGAATTATCCATCCATCTTTAAAATATCCTCATAATTGTCAACTCTAAGAATTCTCTTAACTTACAGTCTGGTTTAAGCATTCCCCTTTTGGAGGCTCAGAACTTGTGTGCTCACTGTTGTGATAACACTTACTTAGCTATCTATAGTTAATCTGCCTCCACTATTACGCTGGAAGCTTCTTGAGGACAAGTACCATGTCACACTCAGATTCCTAGCCCATTAACAGTGCCTGAGAAATGTACGAGGTCGGACAATTAAGTTCACGAACACATTGCAACGATGTTGCTTTGATATCAGAGGGATTATTCATTATGAATTTGTACCAACTGGACAGTTCACCAAGTTTATTATTTGGAAGTGCTGAAAAGGCTGCGTAGAAAAGTTGGACGAGTTTCTTAGCTCAGTTCCACGTGGCAGGGAACCATTTTAAGGTCAGTTTCCCCATCAGTTACTGTCTCAAATGCTGGATATGCTGCCCTCTGGGTGGGAGAGGTCAGCTGTGGACGCAGGGAAAGAGCCCACCTTCTGGTTTTTGTGGTCTCTCTTCCGTCCTGGGATCACCTGGGTCTCTGCAGCTGCGGATGGGGGCCGTGTCTCCACACCACTCCCTTCCCTCTTCCCCTGCTCGCCCAATTTGTCCACCTTCAAGTAATCCTTGTAGGAGTCTCTTAGCTGTTCTGTGTGATGAGCAGAGAGTCCTTTGATAGGTTATAGAAGTTCGGTTTGTGGTAAGATCTGGAGGAGAACTCAAGAAGTCCGCCTCGCTGCCACCATTCCTATGCGTCCACCCTTTTTCTTTTTAATCTGACAATGACTTTTTCCCCCAAATTTTCCACTTCTGATGAGTTCTGCAAGAAGCAGATTCCTGGTTGACAATCTTTTCCAATGTCATTCCACTCTCTCCTGGCCTCCATGGTTTCTGATGAAATATTTTATGTTAATCTTATTGAGTGTCCCTTGTACATTAAAATTAATTTTCTTTTGCTGCCTCAAAAAAAAAAGAAAAAAAAGAAAAGTTGAACACCCTGAACTTTTCACCAACAATTCATGGCTCTTGCATCACGACAATGCACCAGCTCACACGGCACTGTCTGTGAGGGAGTTTTGAGCCAGTCAATAAATAAGTGTATTGGAAAACCCTCCCTACTCACCTGATCTGGCCCCCAGTGACTTCTTTCTTTACCCAAAGATAAAGAAAATATTGAAAGGAAGAAATTTTGATGACATTCAGGACATCAAGGGTAATACAATGACAGTTCTGATGGCCTTTCCAGAAAAAGAGTTCCAAAATTGCTTTAAAGGGTGGACTAGGCGCTGATGTTGGGGTATAGCTTCCCAAGGGGAGTACTTCGAAGGTGACTGTAGTGATATTCAGCAATGAGGTATGTAGCACTTTTTCTAGGATGAGTTTGAGAACTTGTCAGACCTCGTATATGTGAACACCATGCTTTATAGTTATTTTCAGTTCTTCATGACATTGATCCTTGGTTTATTTTTGCCTTATTTTCAGTAAAGGCCCAAATATAGAAAGCAGGGTTTGTACATGAATACAAGGGAAAATTAAATAAGTGCCACTTTTTATTTCTGTTTTATAAATGACTCATGACTTATATTAAGAAGGCTTCCTATTTACAAAGGGACAGTAGATTAAAGTTGGAGTAGACTTTAATCAACATCTAGTCTAAATACTCTGTTTTATAGGAGAAAGAAAAACAACTGAGGCCCACAGAGTTTAAAAGGATTGGTCAGAATCAATGAACTAATTTTGCATCAGAACTAAAAACTAGAACTCAAGCATTCCAATTCCCAGGCCAATGTTTTTTTCCACCACACAGACCATTTAAAACCATTCAAGCTTAGCTCTCTTAGATGAGAATTAGTTTATCTGTCCCAGAAAGTTCTCAAAGCCCAACTGTAACCTAGTGGGTTGTTTTGCTTCTTACACAGACCTCTACTGGAGAAAAGGCCTAGGTAACAATCTAAAGGTTGACAGTGTGATTTTACTGTCACAATCCAGGAATGGTCTCAGTGGACTATCTTATCTTTCCTAATTAACTATTTTCAGAAAGAATGGCCTAAAATAACAACTCCAAAATTAAAACCATTATTTCGTGGGATGGCATCCAGAATTTATTTAGTTCAATGCCAATTCATTTTGTTTGATCTTTTGTCACATAGAAGTACATTTTGCAACTTCTGAATAACAGGTTTTCTAAAAAGATACTCCTCAAAATCGTTTCATGGGTACACTATACCATGTTTCCCCGAAAATAAGACCTAACCGGAAAATAAGCTCTAGCATGATTTTTCAGGATGACATCCCATGAACATAAGCTCTAATGCATCTTTTGGAGCAAAAATGAATATAAGACCTGATCTTATTTTCAGGGAAACAGTAGAAGTTTGTCTGTGCCTACAATGTTTAAGGGTTACTTTCTGCCCTGCAATATTTCCAGTTCCACCATCTTAGCCATGTTTAGGAAGCATAGGATTTCGGAGTTTTCATCTTTGTACCAGTTAAGGCTTTTATGTAACAAGTGATAGAAAACTCATTCTCACGGAAGCAAAAGTGGCTCATAAAATCCAAGTGTAGTCCTGACGAGACATAGCTGCATTAGGACATATAACATAATCAGGGCTCATTTCTGATCATATTGTTCTGCCTTCTACTGACCTGGGTGTCACTTGGTACCTAAATGGCCATATCAACTCAACCAAACATCCTCTCAGCATCAAGCCTCTTTCCAAAAACTGGTGGTAAAAGTATCTGGCTATGTATCCATCCGAGGGCCAAACAATATGATGTACACACACTCCACCCCAAACCAGGTGAGGTCACCTACACCAAAACCACATGGATCAAGAGTTGGGAACAGAATGATTCCTCAGAGGGAAATCTGAGGATGACTATCAGAGGGCAACTGAATAAATGAAGCAAAAATAACAGATGTCAATTACACCATCCCTGTAGTCACGTACTAAAAATCTTGGCTTCCTAAGAAAAACCCTAGCTGCCCTTAGGGTCTACTCCACCAAGCCAGATCAGAGAGCTCTCTCCCAGCCTGAAAACAGTTCGTCCTTTGCAGAATTGCTTTTACTGAACTGTCCTGTTCTGGGATTGTCCACTGAGTCAAAGGTGCAGAAGCCCTCTGCAACTTGTAACATATGTAAACCTGGATGGTTTGTTGGCTCGCACACAAAGGATCAAGTTCACACATGTATTAGCATAAGCAAAAGTGTTTACTTAGCCCCAAGGATTTGGATACAGAAGTGTGGAGAGGTGTGGAGAGATCCATTAGGAAGGAGACTCAGCTACCAGGGGCGTCTGTCACATTGGCCTGAAGAACACGCTATGAAACTGGACAAGTTGCAGGGGGCAGGGGCACCTCCTGAGGTTGGCCAGGGGCTTTCTAGACAGGATGATTGTATGCTTCAACTGGGACACTTCTGAGAATGAAAGACGGTGTTCATCGGCATAAACTGGAACTCTGCCAGGCAAACGGGCGTATTTCTAGGTGGCACCAGGGAACCTAGCGTAACACATTCAACATCAGGTACACATTCCAGGCTCACACAGGACATAGGTTTGGACAGCTGTCCTAAGGAGTTCAGTGTTTGGGCACACCCAGCATTATCTGTCATTGTGTTATCAGAAGGCTTAACAGTATCATTTTTATGAGAGGATCCTTGTGAGAAATTCTTACCTGAGCTAAGTACCGAGGATTGTTCTTCCTAGACTTGGATTTACTTTAATCTTAGAGACATTCTGAATGGTGGGTCTGACCAGGTTTCTCTTTCTGCCTTGGCTACTAAGAAGCTTTAATGTATGGCCTGATCCAAAGTAACAGTATTGGTCCCTGTGGCAAGTGCTTCCTGCCTCATTCCCAGCTCCATGTTGTATCCTCCCACCCTTGGGTTTCTTTCATGTTACTTTTCATTTACATGATCTTGTACCTTAGGTTTTCCTGTTAGTCACTTGGAGTCCCATGTAAAACATAGATACTCCCAGCCCAACTGCCTACAGATACGGGGAGGCCATTTCAATTGACTCCATAAGATTTTCAAAACAATGTTGACCCTGCAGTCTGATTCCGTTGAACTTGAAATTGCATGGATCTCTAATTCAAACAAATCATCAGGGAGGAAAAAACAAAAAATGAACCAACTGAACTTAAATATTGTTTATTTGATGATATTGAGACATTTTTATCAACGTTGTTTACGTGTGACCAGGGTAGTGTGGTTATGTTGAAAAGTGAGCTTTTATCTTTTAGATATATACTGAAATATTTCCAGCCTCTTCTATAATGGCCAAGTCTGACATTAGACAGATAAGGAAATATAATTCTCTTCTAGGGAGTGGCAACAAATATTTTTGAACGAAATAGTTGGCCACACCCACCCTCGCCCTCCCCTGGGAGTGGGGCCAATCATCAACATTTTAAACAAGGACCCAGCTGACTCTGCTGTAGGTGGTTCTCAGATGTCACCTTGAGAAACTCTGCCCTATAGTGATACTCTCCAGGGGAGTAGCAGAAAAGCTGTGCTTATTCTGAAAGACTGGGTCATTTTCTTAGGATTCCACACACCTCTTGTTCTCATTTCTCATCGCTAACAACACTCGCAGAGAATACTGAGTCCTGCTCCACGAACAGAGGACTCTGTGGTCAGGTAAGCTAGTGACCTCATTCAAGTCCGAATAGTCCTGCAGTAAAGAATCCTATTTAAATTTATTTGATCCATCATTTCCCAAACCAAACACAGAATCATTTTTATGAATGCCTATGAATAGTTCCATAGAACAGTGAGTTGAAATTTCACATGTACCTGTATTTGTTCATGAGGTTAAAATTTATGATTTCAATTCACCATTGCATTTACTGCCATTTCTCAAGGTACATCCTCTAATGCCTCCATACTCCCTGTAAAAAAACAATAGTATAGCAGAGGATTGGACTTAGAATCTGAAAATGCTTGGGTCACCATTTACCAGCCATGTGACCTCGAATATGCTACTTAACCCGAGCTTCAGTTTCTTCACCTGAAAATTGGGAATCACAGCTTTCAAACCACTACCCGGTTGTGAGGGTCAAAGATAACCCAGAGGAAATCATCCAGATCTGTAAATGGTTTTAAATCACATATTTCTTCAAGGCGTAGGCCAGAGTTGTTCACAACCGGATGTGAACCAGTTGTCGAGGTGGCCTCACAGCCCAGATTATAATACTAACCCCGCAAACAACCTGCTGACCACAAAGGAGTCCTGATGCAAGTGTTAAAACCCGCAGGGGTGCTCGTGTCTACGTGACAGACAACACCCTCCCCTATTACAGACCTCTTTGGCTCCAACTAGATCACAGGGAGGAAGCCATCATTGAACTGCCTTCCTTTTGTCTGTCCATGCAGATGAGACTAGACAAAAACAGGATTCCACAGCCATCCCAACCCTGATGAGCAGGGTGTAGACGCCAGTTGCAGTGCCTGCCAATGGACCAGGAATGTGGGATAATTGTCAGTGTCCTCTTTGCCCCTGCTCCAGGATATTAGATTGCTAAATCATTGTCAATACACCCATCTGATGAAATTCGGCCCATGGGGTCACCAGAGTTAATATCAGGGATAAATCCAGGAATGCACACGAAGGCCTTCTTTGGCAGAGAAGCAGGGAACCAAGGTCCTTGTCTAAATAGCTCAAGCTTATTCTTTGAAAAAAGGCAAGCTAGACACGCAAGTTTCCTCATTCAAACCATAGAGAGAGTAACACCAATATTCATACTGCTGATGAAGGGATGACACTGACACTCCCTTTGTCTTCTAACTTTTAAGGAAATATTTTTCTCTTTTACAGTTTGGATCATCTCCTTCTTCTCCACCCAACACGACTTAAAAAAAATTGCATAAATAGCTATTAGGTGCATTACTTGTGACACACTCCTAGAGTTAAAGAGAAAAATGCCAGAAAACAAAACAAAAAGGGACTCGAGCAATCACCAAATAAAAGTGGTTTATGCTAAGAACACGGATACCCTACAGAAGAGACAGACAATTAAGAAACAGTTTATTCGATCATAAAAACTAGTGATTTAAACCTCTAAAACAGAAGAGCACACAAATCTAGAAAAATGCAAAACATATTTTATCTCTTACCTGAATTAACCTGAGGACCCCTAAGCATTCACTTTAAGAGATATCAATATTCAACTTGTGCAAAGAAACTGTACCCATAGTGTTTAAACCATAAAACCAGTACCTCATTTGTACATGACACAGATCAAATAAAAGCACGTAAATAATATGCAGTTTACAGAATTCGAAGAAAATCAGGGTGACTAAGTCAGGTGAAAGGAAAACAATAGGGACAGGAGCCCTTTTGTAAAGTAGGACAATCTGGTGACATCTCCTGCGAGGCTGGATGAACCCCGGCGGCTCTGGACCCTGAGCAGTCACTGATAGGAGGGGTAAAGTGTGATATCTCTGATAGTCAGCATATTAACAGGGGCTCTGGTGGCATTTCCAGAATTAAATCCGAGATAGTTTTCAGTAAGAAATGTTCTCCTTGAGAGCATGGCCAGCATATGGTTGAGCCGGGACCTGATACCAGAAACGTGAAACTGCCGCTCTTTATTCAAGTTTCTGAGTGAGTCAAAGTGGGGAGCGCCCCAGTACTTGGCGTGTCCGGGGAGAACGAAGTCAGTGACTCTGATGGAAGTCAGGGAGCTGATGGAGCTTGCCACGGAGCCTTGAGAAGACAGAGAGGAGGAAGACTTCAAACTGGAAGATCTCGACACAGACATCCTTGATACTGGCGAGCCTTCTTTAGACTGGGTTCCCTGAGAGAAGAGAACATTCTCGTCCCCGTCAGTCTGGGTGGTGGCTGACATGGACTGAAGCACGGTTTGGGAAGTTGCTGCCCTGGTGGCGACTGCGGTTTGGGTCCCAGCGCTGGCTGTGGCAGTCCTGGTTTGTGTTCCCGAGTCACTCATGCTCACTGCTCGCATCTCCTCTCCTGGCTCTGTCTGAGTGGTGGCATCGGTCATCTTTCCATCCTCTGGTTTGTCCCTATAGCTGTGGAAGTAGTCTTCTTCATTGAAGGTGGAGGACTCTGCCCTGCCCTTAGCGGGCGCCCCACACTCCAGCTCAGCCTTCTTGGGGGTGCTTGAAAGCCTGGCGAGCCGCAGCCGCAGCAGATTGCCCAACGTGAGCTCCTTGGACAGTGGTTTCCGGTCAACTAGATGGTCAAACTTGCCGCTGACCGGGAAGCCGGACAGGAGTTTGGAGCTGATGGGCTTTGATTGCGCATATAGGATTCGGAACTCCAGGTCGAAGTGTTCAACCACTTGGCCGGACAGAATGACCAAGTTACTGCTATTTAATTTGCCATCTGTCCATGTAAAACTTAAGGATTAAAAACAAACAGAAGCTGGTAAGAATAAGAAATTTTAGTTCACTTATTGTCAATCTGAGTAATAAAGCCCAGATATCCCACTACATAAGAGTCACAACTTTGATGATGGCATACCTACCATATAATGCGCATTCAACCAGCCTAAACATAGGTATATAACATACACACACACACACACACACACACACACACACACACACACACACGTTAAAGTAAAAAGGCCAACTGTTTAACCAACACGCTAAAACCTATCCGTCCCCAGCCTCAGAGTATTTGAAAACTAGAAAGGGCTTCTAACATATTTAGGCCAGCGTCCTCATTTGCTAAGTGAGGAAACCAGCTAGTGGTTTCTCACCGGGAAGCTGGTGGTAGACCCTAGACTGGGCTCAGTCCTTAAGAATTGCTAGTGCAATGCTCCTGCTCCCTCCTCCAGCGCTGCCATTTTCACAAAACGGACAGTATCGTTATTGCCATGACAACACTGTTGCTGGAAGCACATTTAAAGCTGATTAGCAGCCATGCGCCTGCCGGCCCAGCATCCTTTCTCCTTCCTCTAGTGACAGAACCCACACGCACTCTAGCCCTAAAAGCTTTCATTTATGCGCCCTATCCAATCACCAGAGGGGTGGGCATGTGACCAGGCTGGCCAGACTACCCTACCCCTTGGGTACAGAGTGGGCACAGGACGCAACTAGGGCCAAGTAATTTTTCAAGAACTGATACCAGTGTTGAAAGAATACAAGTCTCTCTGGGAGATACTTATTCAAGGTCACATAAGAAAGCCTGCATCTTGGCCTTCAAATGGAGAGTGTAACTGAGAATAAAGACGAACTAAGAAAAGCAGAACCAGGAGACAGCGTTCTGGTAAATGTATGGCCTCGAGGTCAAGAGCTAAAAACCTTCCTACACTTGGCAAGTCGTGTGAGTCAATAAATTCCACTTTGCACAAAGTAGTTTGAGTTCGCTTTCGGCATTTGCAATCGCCCCATTGATAGAAAAGAATGAAGATTCTTTTGAAAACCCTCAATGAGATCATGGAAACAAGACACCCGTCCGACACCAGGATTATAAGTGTCCTCAACACATGGAAGCTATCTTCATCCTCAACCTCACCCTCAATGACAGCGTATTTTATTTATAGAAGGCCGTTTTTATATTTTTATATTTTAGAATAGCCAAAAACCATTTGGAGCTAAGTTTGGCTAATATAGACAAATCCTACTTTGGGTGAAAATCTAGTTTCCTCCTGTTATTTAAAAACTTCTTGAAAGGAAGTGAAAGGAAGGAAGTCTCAAGGAAGAGTTCGGATTTTGTTCCAGGCAGTGATGGTACTATTTGAGAAGAAAGGCCTCAAGAGGTTTTTGATCTTATCGCCTCAGCACCCACAAATCCTTGCATGTCCACCTTTACTCAGGGCTGACACAGTTATCACTCAGGAATGTGCGTTTCTTCAGAAGTGAGTTTTTCTTTTTAAACTCTAGACACACCCCTTCAGACCACCTAAGGCAGAGGTGGCAAAACACACTACCATTGAAGCCGCAGGAGAAAAATATGGTACGTTTTAATTTCTAGAGATTAGTGTTAACCACTCATTATCTCCACCCTCTATTCAACTTCCCTGAACTCTGCCTAAGACATTATTGCCAAAGGGAGACTTCAAAGGTGGGGCCAGAGCTTGGATCAGTACTTTCTAGGCTAAAGCGCCAGATTACAAGGCTTGAAGCAAGGTGAAGGATTTAAGTGTAAACTGAAGCCTTCAGCTCTTCCCTCCACACTGATGCCCATGCCTACGGCTGCCCTTATCTTCCAGTGAGCAGGAAGGAGGGTTGGGGGGGTGTCAAAGTCCCCAAGGAACAGGACTCACTCAACCCCCAATTCTTCCACTGCAGGCCTGGCTGAGGCTTGAATGTAGGACTCGCTCACCAGGAGGTCTCCAGGCAAGTTTCAACCCCTGCACCTTAGGTTTGTGGACCACGGGGCAGGGGAGGTGACCTCCACCCCAACTACCTCCTAGAGGAGGAGGCTTTGATTAACCTACTCACACACAGATGTACGCGTATCAGAATGCTTGCCCATAAAGCCTTGCGTTGCGGAGAAAAAAGCTTTTGCCTTTATGTATCATGGCTCCTTCTAAAAAGTATAGATTAATAGGCATGGACGGGTGAAAAATTTACCTGTAAGAGCCTGTGGCCACACGAATGCCATCAATCAGTGTGAACTTTTCATGAACCTTCCCAACAATTTTAGTTCCCGACCTCGCATAGTAGATATTTCCTGTAATAGTCCGAACTGTCATCAGCTGTTGGTGAGAGATCAGGGAGAAAAATAAATGAATAACCCAGTAAGCAAATGATTCAAGATTAGAGGGCTCAGTTTACAGTTCCCAAACAGACAAACTTCCTGGCCAGTGAGGGGCTCCCAGTACACTAGCCAGATGATTCTCGGGACTCAGGAAACGCTGCTTCGCATTTAGTCCATCTTCTCACATGCCCTTTTCTTACATTGATTTATTATTTCCCCCATTTAGATATTTTAATACGTACATTTTTCAATTTTTAAAATTTATTCGTTTTTTTCAGTTAGAGCTGACATTCAGTATTATTTTACATTAGTCTCAGATGTACAGCACAGTGGTTGGACGTTTACATAATTTATGCAGTGATCTCCTGGTTTGGTCTAGTACATCTTACATTTATCCTTGATACCTTTAGCTCATGTACTCTAACAGGAGCCCCACTTTTTGGGAATACTACCCAGTGGAATCCAAGAAATGATTTTGAAACAAAACGTGGGGGATTAAATCATCAAAGGAAACACGCTAGTGATGAATAGCATCTTAACAAAGGCTTAAAGAAGCTAAGCGGATATTTCTCCTACTCAGCCCATCTTCACTTACCCCCACACCATAGTGAGTAGAGAGAATAAGAACATAGAACAAGCCTTCTCTAACACAGGCCTTGAGGCAGAAAACATATTACATGTGGTTACATGTGGCTTAATCAGCAATGTCATATCTCCTACATGTATGTATTTACCAAAAAGGTACACTGGTAGCACACTGGAACTGTATACTGCATGTGTATGCATAATTATCTTTGCAAAATGACACATGTTAATGTATATACAATGGTATGCAAAATACTAAGACAAACTGCATTCTTGGAGCAGATTGGTAGCTAAATATCTTTAGAAATCTTACACATTCAAATTAAATGTTTAAGATTCTTGTTTGACTCTCTCATTCATTCCACAAAGCCCCCACTATGAGCCAAGCCTTGAGACAACAGAGCTATAACGCATGCTTCTTGCTATAAGGCACGCTCTTGACCTTCAAGGACTGAAATAGGAGAGAGAAATGTAATGAATGATTAAAAACTACAGCAAGACAAACATCATCCAGACAAATGAAAATCTATACCTGCACAAAAACCTATAACAAATACTCACAGCATCTTTATTCATAATAGGAAAGACTGGAAACTATCCTAATGTCCTTCAATGGGTGAATGGTTAAACAAACTGTTGTATAATCACCATATGCTACTACTCAGCAATAAAAGGGAACAAAATATTGATACACACAACTTGAACGGATCCCAAGGGCATTATGTCAAAGGGAGAAAAGCCAGTCTCAAAAGGTCACATACTACATGGTTCCATTTATACAACTTCTCTAAGTGACAGAATCATAGAGATGGGGAACAAATTAGCGGTTGCCGAGGTTAAAGATGGTGGGGGGAGGGCACGGAGAGGGGAGTGGATGTGACTATAAAGATGCGGCATGGGGAGATGTTAGTGGTGACGGAACAGTTCTGTGCCTCGATGGCGGTGCTGGTTACACACGTGTTGGCAGGGGAGGGCTTCCTATAGGAGGTGAGGAGTCCTACGCTTCAAAGCGTTAACATATAACAAGCACTGTGGGCGGATTTCGGCGTGATTTTGTGCCTCTTTCCCTTTGGCACTTACCTGAATGGTGCAGGCCTCTGTGGCTGTGGCCAAAGCACTCTGGAGGCCTGCACACGAATGTGTGACTACGTTCCTAGCGACAAGACACCAGCACAGAGCCAGGGCCTGGGGGAGGAAGTCAGCCCCCACTCGCGAGGGCACCTATTCCCCAGCACAGACAAGTCCTGGTGAGAGAAGCAACCAGGAGTGGTGCTTCCCTAGGAAGGACATGACAAAAATCGGTGAGGCCAGAAGTACAGACCTCTTTCAAGCCCTCCTCCAGAGCACCTGGACACCTGCAGCAACCAGCAGTGGGCAACTGAGTCGGCAAACAGTGCTCCTAGATTTCTGCCCAGTCGATGAAGCAGAGCCCATCACTTGATGAAAGTGGTGGTCAGAACTATTCTGGGATTTTCCTGCTGCGAACACAGTCTTAATTACAGAAAGAGCGCCTTGAAATTAAACACTAACGCCTTCGATTTCTTCAGCTCGCCCTAGGGGAGTAGTCACAGACTGAACATTTGGCTAGAAGACAATGTGCTTTCCCATACTTGCATTTTCCTCAGGTCCACCTGATCTCATGTGTCACTTGACTGGTAGGTCACATGACCGGCTCGTTTCATTGGGTCTCCAAGCTCCAATCCTACTTCCATCATGATTTGCTTTGTAGCACTAGTGACACGTTAGAAACTATCAAATTAAACCCAATCCTGTTTCCTCATTAGGCAAAACAACAAACAAGAACTCTGTGGGAGAAGTTAAACAGCCAACATTTTGCAAGCAAACCACACTACTTAATAGCAAGGTGGTAAGTATGTGCACTAACCTACAGGACCAAAGCCCAAATTCTTCATTCAGTGGGCTGACTGCTTTACTGCCAGTATCTAGAACAGTGCACGGCTCATAGTAGGTGCTTGCTCACAAGTGGATGAATAAAATTCTGAAGCTCACAGGTGAAGTTGCTTAATTTGAAAAAAAAAAGAATGGTGTAATACATATGACTGCTTTTCTTGCCACTCTCCACTAAAGAGACCAGGCTAGCTAAATTGTATAACCTTACATTTAAACACATAAGTTCAAATTGCTTTCATGCTCAGAGCAAAGGACATAAAAAAATCTAATTTTATGATAATGAGAAGTGAGAAGCAGCATGTGACAGTGATGGCAGATGGGGAGTCAGACGCCAATCCCACTATTGTCTAGTTGGAGACACTGGGCTCTGTCACCTCCTCGTGATCTAAAACCTACGTGAAATGCCACTTACCCGAGAGGGCTGCTGTGAGGATTACCTTGCAAAACATGTGTCAGGACCCTAGGTCAGTGCCAAGACAAGAACAGGAACTCCATAAATGGTGGTCGTTACCATTAAAATTGGAGTCTACCAGCTTACAGTCAAAGGCAGCAGCTTCAGGGCAGCCTCTGGCCGCCAACAGGAGGCAGCGAGACGACGGGAGAGGCCGAGGTTTGAATCCTGACTCTCGCTTCTCTTCTGTGAGACTTCAGGCAAATCACTTTGCTCACGGCCTCAGTTCCCTCTCTTGTAATAGGGATCCCACTACCAACTACCATGGAGAGAGGTCCCATTTCTGACTGGGCGAAACTAGAATCAGTGCAATACAAACCTTTTCCTGTTCAGGATGAACTTTCAGATCCACACACATATCCAAGAACTGAGAGAGCAGAGCCTGGTCCAGAAGGATGTATACAGCAACTCTCTTTTTCCGACATATTTCCTGCAGGTCTCTGAAGATGTCAATGTCTGTGAAAACATCCATCACCACCGCAATCACCTGCAGTGGGAGGGTGAGGCAGAGGAAAAGCTGTCAGCTTACACCACCACCACCTTCCAGCTCCTCGCCCGGACTCTGGACCCTGTCTCCCAGCTGGGAAGGGATCCCCATTCTACAATAGCCTTCCTTCTTCTGCAGTATCGGTTTCCCCCTCATCGGGGACTCTTCTCCGTATCTGAAGACACTCAGCCCACTGGATCCTACAAATCTGGACTTGGCCTCCCAACTGCCTCCCAGCCACAATCCTCAACACCGGCAAATTTCTCAGAAACACAAATTAATCCACTGCCCCGTCCTCCTATGAACCTGTTCCATTCATCTTCTCTTCCTTTACTAAAACCCGTCTTACAGGTTCAGCTCCGACCAGCAAGCTGTCTCGGCTGTGGCTAACACACTGTCATCTGAGGCATGTTGCTTCCCTGCTGGCTTCAGTTTTCTATGCCGGTAAAATATAAAACCTTAGATTCCCTCTGAGGCCCCTTCTGGGAGTGACATTCTCCAATCAAATAATGACTTTGATTACTGTCTGATTTTGGTTTAGAATCTGAGTTTTTGTTACAATTGACAGGGCTTGTCCACCACCAACTCAGGGCTGGAAACCAATCAACCAGGCAGGCAGATTCTCCCACGTCTGCCTTGCTAATGCGGGTACCACATCTTCATAATCATCTCCTGCTAGTCAAGATCCAACTAAATGGCTCCCATAGCACCAGCCTCCCTCTACGCAAGGTGGTCTTTATAATTCTTCGGTGCCAAGTGCAAGCCAACAAGAGCATGGAAATATGTCCTAAGGATTCTGCCCTGAAACTTGCTCAGTCCTTTCTGCTCCCCCAAAACATGCCTCTATTCCTGCCTCCTACTATATTTACCACACTTGGCATTAGACTACAGTGAAGAGCTGCCTCAGCTCTTTGGGAAGATTATGGCTGTTTCAAATGTCGGTTTCCTTAACTGCGAAATAGGTTTGTAATGAGAACTAAATGACTATGTTACATAAAGTACAAGGTACGACAGATCCCTGAAGTACCTGTTCATTGATTCACTTTACCAGTCCAAAATTTGAGCCCTCCAGACAGTTCAGTACAGGCAGCCATCTGCCAGCCCCCAGCTTTCCTTGCTAAGGAGGCTGCCCCAGCTGCAAAGCGTCTAATCACACCCTTTGCAGGTTTAAACCACGGCCCTCAGCTAACTCCTGGCAGGGCCGTGAGGGTGTCAAACATCCAGCCTTAGAAACAAGTCTCGGCAAACCGAGTCAGAGCTGGGGTGTTCGCTACGGAAACTGCTCCCTGAAGCCAAGGTTTGGAGCCCTTTTACAGTTTGGAGCTGCAAGGGTTTCTCCCTCCTCCTAACCTCAACAGAAATAAACGAGTCTCTTAGAATCACGTGAACTTCTTTTGAACGTTAATTTATTTACAGGTCTCCCATCTAAGGGAGCAGAGGCATCTGAACAGGACTGATTCGATCTCTGTAGTTCCAGAGGACTCAGGGCAGTACCTGACAGTCACTATCCCTTACGTATGGGGGTTAAAGAAGAAATGCAGACAAAGAGGCAGTTCTGCTGTCTTTCTGCAACACCTCGGAGTCTTGTCTACCAGGAGAAGGGACCTGGAAATGCCAGCTCCTGAGAAGTCATTGCTGAGGGAGTATGGGAAAGCCAATTTATCTCTGGCTGCCTCTCCCCTTTCCTCCGCTCCCCAATCTTGATGAAGCCCCAGCTGTGAGCTATTCTTAGGTAAAGGGTACAGCAAAATCCACCCGTGATTTAAAAAATAAAAAGTGTTCTTTGCGAATCAGTAGCATCCTCGGAATTCTGTTTCTATCCTCCAATGGGTTTTTATATGTACTAGTGTGAGTTATATCTAGCCAATTGACTCAGGTCATATAACACAGTGGCTAAAAGGCAGAAAAGCCTGGGCACACAGATCCCAGCTCTGCGGCTTTCTAGCTGTGTGACCCAGGGCAAACTGCTTAATGTCTCTGAGCCTCAGTTTTCTCCTCTGGAAGATATGGCTAATAATAACATCTACGTCAAAGGGCTGTTGTGAGAATTAAATGTGACAGAGCATGGAAAGGGCTCAGGCCTGAAACTGGTGTTCAGTTATGCAGCTAGCACCTCTCCAGAGTCTACTGTGGGCTGAACCCTGTACTAGGCAGAAAGGTGGTTGCAAAGAATTTAACCTACACCCGACTTACCTGCGAAGAGGATATAGGATGCAGGGAAATAAACCGATACCTACTGTAAGAGGCAATTAAATAAGGGGACATTATGGGGGGGGGGCGGTAAAATGGTGGACACACTACAGGCACTCACCTCACTGTTTACCAAAGAGCAGAGGAGGATTCCTGAAGGAGATGGCATTTGAGCTGAATCACAAATAAGGACAAGATTTGGACAGGGGAGAGGTGAAGGGGAAGCATTCTGGCAGGAAGCCAGTGATGACAGAGGGAGAGGTAGGAAATGATGGGGTATGTACCAGTTTGGCTGGAACGAGCAGTATGCACTATAGGGAGCAACAGGACATGACTGAGACCGAGATGAATGAGCAAGATCATAGGAGGCCTTGAATGCCACTCAAGGAATCAGTATCACACTAGCAGTGGGGGAAAAGAGGTTAGAGTATCATGAGTGCCAGGTGATGATCCTGGTAGGACAGAAGAAACTGACGTTGCAGGAGACGTAGGGGCAGGCTGGTGGTCTGACCCCCCACCTCCTAGATACAGGGCCCCGTACCCAAGTGCCCGCAACACAGCAGGTACTTAGACATCTTTTAGGTTTGGCAAATGTTTAGGAAGATTCAAGACTGAAAGAAAAAAAAAAGATCAATGCTAGAGCTTTCGATGATGGAAGCAATGAGGGTTGCAGGGGAGGGAAAGGGGCCATGGGAGAGCCAAGCAATGGACTGTATGGGCTGGAGGAGGGCAGAAGGGGGGAAGAATGGTGGGAAGAGGAGAAGGAGACTCAGGTTCACACAAACAGAAAACAGAAAGAAACAAGATGGAGAGAGAGGCTTCAAACTTGAGAAGCTTGAGGCGGCAGTAAAACCTTCAGAAAGGGGTTCTGCATGCACGGGTATAAGAATGAGGGTTGCGCTCACAGGACAAAGCTAGTGGGACACACAGGTACCCGTTTGCCTCTCTCATTTGCCACTATTGTTTCAAATATTCAGTGAGCCCACCATGAGCCAGTCGTGGTGTTGGGAACTGAGGACCTAGAGTCAATCCCTGTCTGCAAACAACCCAGCCTAATGAGGAGACAGGAGAAGACCCAGGAGTAACAGTGTGATGGGGCTGATGGATGGCACCCAGGGTGCCACAGGAACAAAGACCAAGGAAGCCAGTCCACCTGGCCTGGTCAGAGGTCCAGAGAACCGCTGGAGGCAGGGACCTGGGAACAGAGCCCATAATATAAATCACCTGCCAAACCGAATCTAGATTCGCCACTCAATAAAACAACTGTACAAACAACAGCTTTGTTAGGTAGTGAGTAAGCATCTATTTTGCTATTGGTTTCATTGGTTTTAAAGCCTCAGCCTTTCCAACGGGTACAGAAAATAACTGGATCTGAACGCTGGTCCCTAACACCCACAGGGTTTTGGAGGGTGGATGGAGGTGTTTCTTCCCCCATACCCAACACCCGCTCCTCTCTTACGAGAGCAGGACTCTTTAAGACATCCGGAGGAGGAACAGCCCGCCCCGTGGACGCATCAGCAGGAAGCCCTTCCTTCCTCCAAGACCCTATCTCTGCTCCTCTAAACTCTCCTTAGCCCCACCAGGCCTCAGGCAGCCAAGCCCTGCAGAGCTGAACCAGACCTGCGGCTTCTCAGATCTGAAGGGACAGTCTCTTCAGCGAGCTGAGAAATGACCCGGACGTATTCACTAGCCGGCCGAGTGCCTGCTTTCCAAGGCCAGACACACGTCCTAGGTGTGGGGTGCTCGCACTGCAGGTCCTAGAACTACACGAGGACTTGCAGGATGGCATAGAAACCAGTCACTGCTCCCTCCCTGAGGACGAACGCAGGCACGGACAAAGGAGGGGCATCAGGGAGGCGGGCATCCCATGGCCATCAAGGGCCCACCCGCTCACTCTGGGCACTGTCCTGTCCCTGCCCAAGCTGCACAGAGCCCACCCATTTTCCTAGAGCTAGAAAGCTCTGTAAGTGGTGACTTTTGAGAGACTAGTCCGGGGTCAACACCCATCTGCACCTCAGTGCAAATCCCTCATGACACCTGTTACCCTGCTCTCTTCCTGCACGTCTCCAGCCCCATCGGGAGCAGCCACACCTGTGCCAAGTCCCACATCATCATCGCACAACCCCAAGCCTCACCCCCCTTGCCAACTATCCCTTGTGGATTTATACTCAGTGGCCCATGTGGTTGCAGAGTATTCAACTACAATTGGGGAGGGCACAAACGTTGTGTACACTGTTTATGTAGAACTGGAATCTTTTCTACATGTCTGGAGATTTCAAAACCCCATTCATTGTTATCCCCAATGTACAGATGAGAAGACTAAAGCTTGGAGAGGTTAGGTAACTCGTTCCCCGTGACACACTTAAGCAAGTGCAGGAGCTGGAATTTCAACTCAGGTCGGCGGGACTCCAGAGCGATGGTTGGAAAGTCTTAAAGTAAATATTATTCCAAACAAGTCTAATAATGTTTGGTCTTCAAAAGACTGAGAGCTTGGACTAAATCAAGAAAGGACCAGTCGAGTATTTCATCAAGTCCATGGCTCAAGCCCACTCCAGAGGAAGACTACTGATAACACGCAATAATTCAGAGAGAACATTAAGGAAACATGGAACTCCCCAGGACACTGGGCACCTTTCCTGGGCAGGTGGTACTGCTGCCTCACTCCCAACCAGGACACCTTGGGAAGCAAAGACGTTATGTGAACAGGCTAGAGAATTAAACCTGGACATGGGTCCTGGATTTTCCATTTTAAGCACCATGTACCTTCTAGCAAGTTACTTAAGCTGTGTTAGCGTCTATAATATGCAAATAAAGCACCTATCTTGTAGTATTTGGGGATTCAGTCAACGAGAGAATCCACATAAGCACGTGACAATTCCTGGCATACAGAAAGCCCTCAGGTGGCAGCTTGTCATAGTCGTCGTCCCAATTCTGCCACGTTCCATGGACAAGTCCTTTCACCTGTGTTCAGTGCCCTCAAACAGCCCCTGCCAGCTCTGAAGTCTGATTCAGGCACCCTCAGTGGGCTGGCCAGGCACATGAGCAGCCCCAAGGGGCCACTCGGTCAGTCCTTCCAGTTCTTCCTCTGCATGAAGCAGGATGACCGTGTCAATCACCCCTTCCTGCTGCACCTCAGTTTCCCTCCCTTCCCATCCATAGTCATAAAGCAAGGACACGTGTGCACTATGCCTGGAATTCTACCAAAGGTCTGATCGCATTCAAAGATGTGTCAGCCCATCCAGTGGTCAACATGGCCTGTCCACTGAATTCCTTATCTGACCACATGACACCCAAACTCGATTTCCTTCAATTCCCCCGGGCTCTTGCCGCTTCTGGAGACCTTGCCAAAAAAATCAAAAGGTACATCTTCTCCCAGTTTATTATGTCTTTTAATAGATCAGAAATCCTCTCCTTGGAATTTCTTTAAAAAATCTTTAAATAACTATCTTGATAACAGCGGTAGGGTATGAAAAAAAAAAAAGGAAATTTCCACAGCAAAACCTAAATTTGTGCATGTTCTCTGTAGATTTCATAGGCTGCTACTATAAAAACAACAATGTAAGCATCAGGTTAAAGTGCTGGTGGAGCCTCCTCCTGCAGAGGGTGGCACGCAGGGTGCCTGCCCAGGAAGGCAGGGGACAAAGGAGCCAGTGTTTCACTGGCCTGTGGAGGGACTGACCACTTACGGCCGCATTTCTTCTGTGCTGCTCCAGCATGAAGGACACAAGTGGGCGGAGCTTTTAGAAAGGGAGGGAAACACATCAAGAGGTGTTTTTCTAGGGGAAAGACTTACCATTTTATCATTGAATTATTTTTATTTTGTAATCATGTAAAACATTTGCCTGGTTCCAAAATCTAATCTACAAAGCAAGGTATATTCAGAGACACCTAGATTCCATCCTTGTTCCTTCCTTTTGCTTCTTTCCCTTCTTTCCTCCCCATAAAGATAATAATTTCAATTCGTTTTTGGTTTATTCTTCCATTTAAAAAAAATATAAATAGGTACGTGTATGTACGTATAAACATACTTGTTTAATATAAGCAAGTGCACATTATGTTTATACGTATGTGTGGATATGTGTTTATAGCCTCACTGTAGATAAAAGGTAGCATAGGACACATTGTTCTAGATGACGTTATGTGAACAGAAAAAACCTATTGCATATGTGTATTCATATTTTGCCACCAAATCCCTGTCCAGAGGTTCTGTCATTTGCATCAGGCTTTTAAAAGCCAGTATATACGCATTACTTCTTTTTCCCGACATAACTTATCCTATATCCATAAAGGGATCAGAAAATAGTCCCACAGCTTCTCTACTGTCTCATGGATGCTAGTTGAAAAAAAGTAAAGAAACGAAATGGCAGACAAAATAGCACGGTGGTTGCCAAAGGCTGGAAGGAGGATGGAATAGGGAGTTACTGTTCATTAGGTATGGAGTTTCCATTTGGGAAGAAGAAAGAGTTATGGACATGGGTGGTGGTGTTGCACAGCAATGTTGATGGACTTAACGTGTGCTTCAAAGTGGTCAATTTTGTTATGCATATTTTGCCACAATTAAAAAGATGAAATGAAATGGCTAAATATTCCGAAACTCTTAACCTGACACATCAAATCAAAAGGAAGCGATAAAAAGCAGCCAGACTAAGTCTGATCAGTCACACCTTAAAATGACTCATCAGTGAGCCCTTCTAGGCCAGTGACTCTCAATCGGGCAATTTTGCCCCCAAGAGGACATTTGGCAATGTCCGGTGACATTTTTCTAACGTTTTGCTTAAAATGTTGATAACATAAACCTGCCATCTTAACGACTTCTAAGTGTACAAGTCAGTGGTTTTAATTACATTCACAATGCTGTGCAGTCATCACCGCTACACGTATCCACAACTTTGTCATCACCCCAAACAGAAATCTGTAACCATTAAGCAAGGGCTCCCCATTCCCCACTCAGGAGACATTTCGGAACGTCATGACTATTTTGAGGGATGAGGTGCTTCTGGTCTCTAGTGGGTGGTCAGGGATACTGGTCAGCACCCTACAGTTCACAGGACAGACCCTCAGGACAAAGAATTCTCTGGCCCAAAATGGCAACAGAGGCGGGGTTGAGAAAGCCTGCCCTCGGTAGATACAAGCATCTGGCACAGGAGCTGATCACACTGCACAGGTTCTATTGGGACTCAGAGAGAGGGGAGCAGCATCAGGAAGGCCTTAGGTTCAGACACATCCACATGGAAACAGCGGCCTCCGACACATTCCTCAGCTGCCATTCTTCCCGGCAGGATCTCACTCAACACAAAGACGGCTTCTACTGACGCTCAGGTTATCGAAAAGATGCCCAAGGGCGAGGTCACAGCAAAAGGACCTCCTTGGAACAAAAGCCATAGGGTATAGGCAGCTGGTGAGAACGATGGCTCTGAGGAGTGTGGACCCTCCTGGTAAGATTAGCTTGCCCATGAACTCCCATGCAGAAACCAGGAATGGCCCCACAGCTTGAGCAGAAGCACACGGCCAAATGAGGGCACGCGGCACTGCCAGCAAGGTCTCCACTTCGACCTGATTTGCAGGGGCCAGAGCCCAGGCAAACACTGATTCACATGGCAACAGAGACAAAGAACCGAGTGATTCATCAACAAATACAGTAGTACAGGACAGATTCTAGAGTGGGTGTCTAAGGGGGACAGGAAAAATCCTGTACGAGTATAGTTCAAAATTACCCTAAAAATGTGTTAGGAAGCAAATATTTTGGCTCTCAAAAAAGTCCAAAGCAGTATTTCCTCCAGCTTTGGGGAAGTCCAGCTGAGCCCGAGGTCAGTAGTCAGCTTGTACGCAGAAGCCATGCTGTACATAAATTGTTTTTTCAAAACATCATACCTTACTCAGTGTGGCAGAATGCCCACACTTTGCAAGGCGCACAGAAACTGAGCCAGCGGAGGGACTGGAGGATTCACAGCCACCATCACACCTACTCTGGTACAGTACTTGCTGCGTGAAAATCAGGCAGAATCAATTACCTTCTCCCTCTCCCCATCCTACCCTCCCCAACACATGCAGCTGACGGATCCAAGGCGCATAGGGTGGGTTTCCACAGTATTTCCTGAGCACCAACTGTGCCAGATGCCTTGCATGCCCAAATGGCTCAAAAAGCAGCCTGAGTCCTGGGTGCTGCTATCCCAGAACCGTCCAATCAGGCTACAAAGTCAGGATTAGACACCTCCATTTACTGAGTGACCCTGCTTTCCTGTACTGACCACTCCAGTCTTCTTGAAAAGAGCAGATTTAGTACTGTCATTTTTCTGTTCATAGGATATGTCATGTGGAAACTAAAAGTCCAAATTTTAAGACACCATGAAAAATCTTCAGCCTGTTGAAAACTACCAAAGCACCGATCCTTCTTCCCGGCAAGGAGGCCACGTGGAACAGTGACTAAGAGCGCAGGCTCAGGAGCCAGTTGGACTCTGTCCCACCCTAACCGCATGGTCTGGGACAAGTTACTTAAACTCTCTGTGCCTGGTCTTTTTTTTTTTTTTAAAGGAGGGCGCAGCTCACAGTGGCCCATGCAGGGATAGACCCGGCAACCCTTGGTGTGATTAGCACTGGGCTCTAACCAACTGCGCTACCCGGCCACCCCTGTGCCTGGTCTCTTAACTGTGACCTCCTCCTAGGGTTAGGTGGGTTAAGTGAGAGAATCCAGGGAAAGGGCTTAGCACAGAAACTGACCCACTGAAAGTGCTCAATCACACCACCAGTGCTTTTGCCATTGCAACAGATACCGGATGGCTTCTCATCTCATCCTAAACAGCCTGAGACCTAAATTTTCACAGTCCTCGCTGCATAGGTGCTAGATTTAAAGGATATGGCCAGAGTGACACAGCCCCTCCTGTGTACATAACACACACTTCTACTCAGAGCAGCAGCACTGGACCAGCCACCAGATTAGCTATTACCTGTCTCCTCCATAAGCCTCTGTCCACCTGAGGATAAAAATGGCTCCTTATCTCCACGTGGCACAAGGCAGAAAATGATGGCTGACAGTGGCTAACAGACGCTGTGCCTCAGTTTGAGTCTTGGCTCTGTCATTCCCTAGCTGTGTGACCTCAGGGCAACTAAACTTCTCTATGCCTCAATTCCATCACCTGCAAAATGGAGATAAATAATCAGATTACAGGGAACAGAGCATTGTTATGCTTTTTTAAATAAAAGAGATGGTCCCTGAGACCTCACGTGTAGTAAGTCTCAAATCCAACTCATCTCCCCATCCCTGCCTTCAGCCTTATTTTCCTTCTATGTTCTAATTTAGTAACATCTCTGCCCATCCAAGCTAAAAAATCTCAAATCTCTTCAACTCTTCTCATACCTTCTTCTCCTTAGCTTTGCCTGCTCCCCTCCCCTCTCCCTCACTAACCTTCCAGACCGTGTAATGACCAAGTCCTGTCAATTCTACCTAAAATTCTTTCCCTGCCCCCACCCCCCCGCCCCAATACTGCCTTAGCACTCTCTTCTCTGTGGACCCTTCCTTATAACCACTCTGGACACCAGTCTCACCCCTATGTAACCCACCCTCCTTCATGGTCCCACCAGAATTACTGCTCATAACACCAATCTGATCATGCTCCTCCCCTCCCTCTAAACCTTTCAATGGCTCTCCACTGCTCCTTCAAGTACAGTGGTACCTCGGTTTTCGAACGTCTCCATTAACAAACATTTTGGTTTACAAACGCCATAAATTTTATGGATCTACGGTATCATTAGATAGTAAAATTCATGCTAAATTTGCAGTTTTAGGGGTTGACTTTAAAGGTCTGGAACGGATTAATCCATTTTACATTACTTTCTATGGGGAAACCATGCCTCGGTTTTCGAACGTTTCAGAACTCAAACCGTCTTCAGGAACGGATTATGTTCAAAAACTGAGGTACCACTGTACTGTGCAAAGCTCTTGACAATCTGGCCCGTTTCCCCTTTCAGCCTCCTCTCCCACCACTAACCCTCGTATATTCTCTGCTCCAGCTGTGAGGAACTCGGCTGCCCCCCAAACAAGCCAGGTCCTTTCACACTTCTGGGCCTGCCCCTATCCACTGGCCCACCCATCCTCCTGGACCCAGCTCCAAGGTCACCACCACACTCGAGGCTTCCTTTCTTCAGCCCCTCCCCCACTACCTGTAGCAACCTCCTCACTGCTTCCCAGCAGCAGACAGTCAAGTCTCAAGAGCAGGCAAGGACCATGTCCTTCACCTGTGGCCCCAGCTCCTCGCACAGTGCCGGATACATACTAGGCACTGAATAAGCAAGTAATTAGCTACATAGCAGAGACACTGAAAACACTCATCAGATTTAAAGGTATGTACCACGTTTATCAGTAAAAAATCTCCCAGGATCCAAATACAGAAATCTCAAAGCTATGAGGGTGTGGCTGGACTACGGCAGGGAACGGAACGGGAGGTTCTACCCAGCAGTGTCAGGATTACACAATGTCCCCAGGACAAAGGACAGCCTTAGTTAGCACCAGCCTAGAGCCCCTTCTAAGGCCAACACATGAGTTTATGTACATACAGTTTTCCTTCTGGCGTGAGCTCCAGTGCCCCTTCACTACCAATAAAAATTGGAGGGCAAGAGGCTAAGGCAATCCCTGTCTTTCAAGGAGACCCGTTCATTATTTTTCTCAAGTTCCAAGGTCCCAAGTTCTGGTCCTGGAGATAAGTAAGCTTTGGGAATGAATGTAAACCTACCCCACATTCGAGCCTGTTTCCATGTTTTTAATCTTCCCACTGAACCCATATATCTCTGCTGCATCAAAAGGACCCTCAGCACACCCAAAGCACTGCAGGACCGATAAGTGGCCTAGGTGGAGCCCACACCTACTCCTCCAAAGGCAAGGCACTAGCCTATTGTATCCCCTACTTGCTACAACCCCAGCGTCAGGCAAAGCACAGCCAGCATCAGGAACACTGGGGAGATGTGGGGCTTGTTCTTGGACTTGGCGACTTCCACTGGACTTGACGCACAGATATCATAACCCAGGCACACTCAGGTACCATCCCTAGTGAGTCTGACCACGGCCTGAGGCTTCACCTGCCACGTCGCCGGCACAGGCACTGCCAGTCCGCAAGCCAGGTGGCAGCTGACCGTGGCTCTGGACTAAGGTGTCTACCTCCGTAGTTTCTTTTGCTCTGCCCCACCCACCTGTGTGCTGCACTCTTCCTCGCTGATCCCCAGGTACCCAGCACCCTGCTGCAGTCTCATCCTGGCTGGCAGCGAGACAAGACTTCCCAATGCACCCCAATACCACGTCACACTAAGAGTCAGACCACTACCAACACCTGCTGTGAATGGAGACCACCTGATGCAGGTGGGCATTGGAGCAGGCCACTGCTCACTGGGGCGTCCCCCGGCCAAAGGAGAAGCCACCCCCTTGCCCCACCCATTCACAGAAGGAGCAACTTTCCCACCGGTCTGGCAGAAGGGAAGGGGACAGAGCTCTCACTTGGCCACTCGTGCGCGCAGGTGCTTTCCACAACCTAAGACACGTGGACGTGACTAGCAACGACAGATCCCTAATGCCCCGGAGTCGTCTCTGGGGACAACCTTTCAGGAACTTTCCCCTAGGTAGTGAGCTTCTTAGGTAACGCCGCTCCTAAGTCCCCGAAATTGGGACCTGGTGCCGCAGACAGCCAGGAAAGTTGGCGATCTGGTTTGGTTTCGCGGAACTGTAGAACTAGAAGCACTTCTGGTCCCCTCTCCCAGGGGACGTTTATGTTAGGAGGTGGAATTCGGGCAGCAGTGGCCTTCCCGGCGACCGAGACTCCTCCCCCTGTCCCCTCCCAGACGGCGTGGCGGGGGGATCCGAGATCCGAGCGGTAACATGCAGGGGGGGCGAGTCGGGGACCCCGGAGCCACAGGCTCGCGCGCCCGTGAGGCCTCAGTCCCCCGGTTTCGAAGAGGCTCTTCTGTCCCACCGGGGACCGAGGCGCCCCGAGGGGACCGGGCCGCGCCGCTCACCTCTCGCGCGGCGCGGAGTTGCTGGCGCAGCGCGTCCTTGCAGCCATAGGGGCCGCTGGCGCCCGCGCCGCGGGGCTGGAAGTGGGCCTCGACGCGCGTGGCGCCGCGGTAGGCGCCCTGGTAGAAGGCCGGCCAGCCGAGCTCCAGCATGGGCGGCTCCAGGTCCGACTGTTCGGGGAAGTAGGTGCCGGACGAGCAGTCGTGCGACGAGGCGAAGGAGTCCTCCGTTCCCGCCGCCGCGCCCTCCTCGCTGGGACGCTCCGCCGTGAGCAGAATGGAGCGCACCTCGTCGGGGTTCAGGAAACTACCCACGCGCTCGCGTCGCAGGAAGGCCGCGAAGGCATCGGGGCCGCCGGCCACCAGCTCCTCCAGCGCCAGGCGCTGCGCCTCGCTGTACAGCTCGGCGAGGTTGGGCGGCCCGCACGGCGACAGGCAGGCGGCGGGAAGATCGTCCAGGCCCTCGGACCGCAGAGCCATGGCAGCAGTCGGACCCAGCCAGGCTCCGGCGAGTGCAGACCGGCGGGCCGCTTTATAGGCACCTTTGAATCAAACCGGCCCGCGCCATTGGCCGCCCCGCCCCGCCCCGGCTCTCCCATTGGCTGCCTCCCCATAACGGCGGAGGCCGGGCGCCGCGCACGCCCTTACGGCCCGCCCCTTGTCGTGCATTGGCTGCCCTGCGGCCTGACCCCATCCTGCGCCTCCGCATTGGCTGCTGACTGCAGTCAACCTCCAGCCCCGGTTAGGGGTGGCGTCGCGGAATTTAAATTTGGCGACTTGGTGCCTGAATCGACGCGGCGCCGAGCTCCTTACGGTCTGCGAGAGAGGGGATGGGCCTGAGTGGCGCCGGCTGCAGAGTCCCATCTGAAGCCTGAGAGTCCAGCCCCCGCCATC